>NW_027225565.1:3155000-5555000 GCF_038994185.2 Dermacentor albipictus
GCAAGTTACTCTGGATGTGGCATACACATCGCAGTCGCCACGTGTGAGGATCGGGTAGTAGGGGCGCCAGTGAAAACCACATGCACGGCAACGGCTGAAGCGACCGCGGTAGCTTTAGCTTTGAAGGACGCCGAATGCAGAGGGACTTCCGTGGCTGTCCTCACCGACTCACAGGAGGCTTGTCACCTTTTCCTGTCAGGGGTGGCACCCCGGGCGGTGAATGGGAGCATAGGCAATCAGCTCACTAATTTTCACAGCCTCACGTGGCGCGCGGCACACGAAGGTGTGGAGGGAAATACGAGGATGGACTGAGTAGCTCGAGTACTAAATATCCGAGCTTCGGACCAGCCACGTAGAGATCTTCAAACGACTGCGAGATATATTTTAGAACAGCAAATAGAGGAAAGACGGGAGTTTGGCAGGCCGCATTCAAAATTAACCAAACGGCTGGCGACGGACTGGCGCCGACTCCAAACATTTACCCTAGCCTACAAAAAACAAAGACAAATACACCGCGAAGCGTCCGCGTAGGCGGTGTGGCGCAAAGACTACATTGTCACACATTACAATCACATGCGGCAGAAGACTTCCACAAACGAACACACACAACTTTACAAAACAAGACTCTCAAAGGCAGTGGGAGGCATGGCTTGCGGACGAGGAACAGGACAGCAACTCAGCTGGCTCTCCTGGATTAAGGGTTCGACCTACACTTTTTTTCTTTCCTTGCTTTTTCTTAATAAGGTTTTACTCTCTCTGTCTCTCTTAAGGAGTCGCTATACAGGGTAAAGTACTGCACGGTGCCTGTATATCTTTTTGTACGGCCCTCTGACTCTGCGGCTTAGCCGACCCGGGGCCGGCCCGGTGGAAGGCTGCTCGGTTTCAACTAAACTCCTCCAAATGCAGTTTCGGACGCCGAGAGATCACCGTACTTGGCCATCTCGTTGATACGGCGGGTATCCGGCCTTACTCTGCCAAATTACGCGCTCTTACCACCTTCCCAACGCCCCGTTGTTCACAAGACGTCCACTCGTTTTTTGGGCTTCTGCTCTTAATTTCGTCGCTTTGTGAAATACTTTGCAGAGATAGTTCAGCCTCTTACATGCATGCTCAAGAAAAATGTTCCATTTACCTGGGGTTCTGCCCAAGCGTCTGCCTTTTCGCAGCTCATCGCACTGCTCACTACGCCACCTGTGCTGGCTCACTTTGACGATTCTGCTCCCACGGAAGCCCGTACAGACGCCAGTGACCATGGCATCGGCGCTGTCCTGGCTCAATGTCGACGTGGTCAGAACTGTGCCACTACGTATGCCAGCCACCTCCTCTCCGCCGGTGAGCGGAATTATTCGATTACAGAGAGAGAGTCTCACTCTTGTTTGGGCCATCGCGAAATTTCGCCCTTGTATGCATGGCAGGCCAATTACCGTCGCCACTGACCATCACACAATCGGCTGGCTGTCTTCGTTCAAAGATCCCAGGGTCGCTTAGGACGCTGGGCATTACGGCTTCAAGAGTACTCATGTACAGCCATCTACAAGTCGCGTCATTTGCATCGGGATGCCGACTCCTGTACCGGTACCCCGTCGACCATCCGGAACCTGCACCGAGAGACTACAGTCCTTGTGTGCTTGCCATCCCCAAACTCTTCAACGTTGCTGCTGAACAACGCCGTGTGATCTGGTCCTATAGGCAAGATTATTGACCGTCTCCACTCCCATGCTCCTGATGCCTCTCTCCGCCTCTTTGTGCTACACGATGACACTTTACATCATCGCAGTTTGCTTTCTGATGGTCCTGACCTCTTGTGATTCCGGCACACCTCCGCTCGACTGTTCTGGCCCAGCTTCATGATGCGCCAACAGCGGGACACGTTGGCGTTTCGCGCACATACGATCGCGCACGCCGTCGGTTCTACTGGCCAGGCATGTCCCGCTCGGTGCGTTGTTACGTGTGACCTCCTGCGATATTTTTCAGGGCCGGAAAAAGCCGCTATACACCCGCCTGCTGGCCATCTTCAGCCTCTCGACTTTCCATATGAGCTGTTTCATCGCGCCGGCCTCGACTTACTTGGCCCGCTTCCCCTGTCTCAGGAAGCAGATGGGTCGCCGTCGCTACAGACAATGCGACGCGATTCGCGATCAACCGTGATCTTCCGAGCAGCTGTGCGACCGATGTTGCGGACTTCTTACTCCATGACTTCATTCACCAGCATAGGCCACCTCGGCAACTCCTAACCGACCAGGGCAGACAGTTTCTTTCGAAAGTAATCGAAGACATTCTACGATCTGGCTCGACGCTAGATTCCAACACGTGCACTTAATATGCAGCTTTCTTGCTTATTACCGTATTTTCGCGATTCTAAGCACCCCCACCCTCTATTTTCGCGAAAAAGTTAGGAAAAAAGTTTGCATGCGAATCTAAGCATCCCCCTATTTTTTAGGCAGAGCGCGTAGCCATAGGCCGCCAAACGCGCTTGCTCACTCTCGAATCACTGCTCGGCTATGGTGTTGGGCTGCTAAGCACGAGGTCGCGGGATCGAATCCCGGCCACGGCGGCCGCATTTCGATGGGGGCGAAATGCGAAAACACCCGTGTACTTAGATTTGGGTGCACGTTAAAGAACCCCAGGTGGTCCAAATTTCCGGAGTCCTCCACTACGGCGTGCCTCATAATCAGAAAGTGGTTTTGGCACGTAAAACCACATGATTATTAAAAAAAAATCACTGCTCGGCAGACCTGCAGGCACGCGGTTGAGTCTTCTGTTGGACGCGTTTCGCGGCCATCTGACCCAGCAGGTAAAGACAAAGCTTCGGAACATCAATAGCGACGGGGTTGTGATTCCGGGTGGCATGACGCCAGTGCTGTAACCCCTCGACGTTTCAGTCAACAAGCCCTTCAAAGCCAATCTCCGATAGGAGTACGAAAAGTGGGTGCGAAACCCTGACCGGAAGAAGACGCCGACGGGAAAGCTGCAGAAAGCGTCCCCATCAACCATCGCAAAGTGGATTTCAGACTCGTGGAAGAGTGTCCAAGGGGACATTGTGGTCAAATAATTTAAGAAGTGCTCGATCACAAACAGCTTCGACGGAACGGAAGACGACCTGCTGTGGGATACCGAGAGCAGCGGTTCAAGCGGTGCGACGAACTCGAGTGGCAGTGATAGTGACTCAGCATCCTACACAAGCGGTGGGTTCACTGTCTGCACCGATTTTTCTTTTGAATGTTTGCAAAATAAAATGTTATTTCTGGCACCCATCTCGTCGTGATGTCGCAGCGAAAAGAGGGAGGGAGGGGGTCATTCTAGATTTTTCGAATCTAAACACCCCCCTCATTTTGGGCATCGCGATCGTGAAAAAAAGGGGGTGCTTAGAATCGAGTAAATACGGTAATGTGATCGTTACTGCATGGCCACGTCTTGTAGATTAAAAACAAAGTTTAATAAATTAGTTTGTTGCAACATATAAAAAAGTGTGTACATAACTGCCATTGCAACACCAGAACTTGATACGAACACACACACTATAGGATGCGACAAATGCTCAGGACAAACTCCAGAATGTTTGCATCCTGATACTTATGAAAGTGAACAGTTTAATTCCATGGCTGTTAATGAGAGGGAGAAAAAAAACTTAATTGTCTTCATGGAATAAAATCGCATTGATAAGCTTAGAGATATAGTTATTGCTTAACACTTTCGAAAGGAATAATTATAGCCTGCTTTTGACATTGAAGCAGCCTTTCGACAACAAGAAAAAGAATCAGCGTTTCCAGCTTTGACCATTAAATTGCAGACAGTGCAAGCAGGCATAAAATTCTGCAAATATAATCTGTTCAGGAATACCAGATAGGAATAAACGTTGAGGCTTTCATTTGTGCTTTCTCTGGCTGAGCAATCTAGTTTGGAATGACTCCCATAAGCATGTCGTAACAATGTTGATCTAATACAGGTTAAATTCATGACTACCTTAAGAAATCTGGCTGACTGCTACAATTTACAGTGAAGGAACTATAATACCTAATAACATTAATAATGTAATAATATTTATTTCCACAAAACAGGCTAACAGTGGGCGGCGTGCGAGGCTGAGCAAAAAGGTGAAAAACACAAGGGAAATTGCGCCTGCCGTGGGCCTACGTTTCTGCATTATGGATAGCGCGTATTGATATGGTCTTCTTGTTAGAAGTTCAGAACACACTACCAGCACGAGACACAAGACAACAAACTGGACGAGAAGCGTGTATTTTAGAATGCTACATATGGTACAACGTACAGGTTTCTACAAAAGTGACGATAACTGCTTACAAAATTTGCTGCGTCGGCTTTTGCGCCTTTAGAGATATTCAGAGAGGACTCCCATATATATATTCACAGCCCACGCACCGCGATGGACGAACCAGGCTAGCGCTAAGGTTGAATTTCCCAACACAATTTCCATTCCACGTTCAGTAATCACACGGATCACTTGCGGCTTCGTTCAGGGGCAGACTCGGGCTTTCGGGCTGGTGCTTGTTGTTGCGTTTGGTGCAAGAATATGGCAAGGAGAAGGCACCGCATATTCGCAATCACGAGCAATATGCACACATAATTTCTCCAGAAGCTGACGCCGAGCACGGGTAGCGCGAGGATCTTGTTGGGCTGGCACGACGACTTCGTGGCAGCCGAATTCCGAATACTGCATATGCGGTGGGGGTAGCTATATCAACTTGTCGATAGGTCATCTTGTAGATAGTTGTAGCGCAGGCAGAACGAAACGGTCATAGAAGGCAGATGAGACAACACACAGCGCTGAACCACCTGCGAACAGCTGTTTACGTGCGACGTGTCTCATCGCACTGAACTTCAGAAACCGCCGTTGCGCACTCCAAAACAAATAACTTACACACGTTGTTACATTACATATTATTTGCCCCTAATAAAGAAAAGTCAACCATATTATAATGTAAACGTGTTATTCATTACAATAAAATAATTATGCAGCGTGTGCCACGATACCTGGCCGTAAGCAACCCTGGGCGTCGCACCAGTTGCATTGTTGAAATCGCAATCACGTAAAATCGGCCCTCTAAATATCGCACTGCGACGCGTGCGACTGCACCGATTTTCGCCGTTCCAGTCGCAGCATGTGAAACAGCCTTTATACGGACGACCACCGCCGCCAACCACAGTACTGAAAGTGCGGCAGCCATTGAAGACCTAATGTTGGGCCAACACTGTACTTTGGCCCAACCTGCCTTCGATGCTAGATGGTTGTACACAACGAGCGAGGCGCACTCACCTCCGCTGATGGGACTGGGCAGGCTCGAACTGTGGATGCCGCACACCGGTAGGCATTGCCAGGGCCGTAGCCTCCATTCCTGCAAGAAGCGACCAGGTTCGTTATATACAGGGTGCTCCGAGGCGCCTGCGTGAGTGTCTTCAGCTGAGCCATAATGTGGCACCAGGAGCGAATAGCTGCATTCTCGATGGACTGCTTTCGGGGATTTTCAGTTTATAAATGTATATGACATATCTCGCTTGCAGCGGCGAGCAGCTTGTCTCGCCCGCTGCTCAGCCAATCAACGTGGGTAAACGAAGGCGCGTTGAGCGCCAATTTAGGAGAAGTACTGCAATAGGAAAACATAAGACAACAGCTATACCCTTTTGTGAGCTTCCTGTTTGTCTGACGTGTTTATTTCACTGTTTTCATCTAAATTTGAGGCCAATTCACGCGCCCTTCAATGAATAGCGACTATAGCCCAATTTCAGGCGCTTCTCAGCCATAATCGGCGTCCACTGAAACCGACACCCCAGAAAGTGGTGATGGATCGAGAATACAGCCCCTGTGCGCATTATTGGTACACGTCAATGCCACCACAGAGAGTGACCGCGCAATAGAAGTTTCCAAGGCGGTAATAATCGGCTAAAATACTCCTGGCAGGCACTCGCCAGCAGCATGCGCTATACACACTGTCCCCTAGAAGGAAGCTGTAGGTGACCAATACGTACTCTCACCTGCAGGACGCCTTGTCGATGGCGCGCGGGGCCAACAAACGAAGTAGGCATCATTAAGCAGCTCAAAAGGCCATGGAAATGAAAATAGCAACGCCACAAGAAAGGGAGAGGAACTACGCAGCAAACAAGTGCGAACGCCATTCTGCAGCTTAAAACTGAAACAATAGAGTTGGGCAGATTGTATGATGAGTGGAACTAATCACAAGCGGCCAGTAAGAATAACACAGCGGATTCCAAGGGATTGGAAACGCAGTCGGGGTAGTCTGAAATCCTGGTCGATTGGTGAAGTCAAGAAATTTTGCAGGCATGTACAAGGTGAACGCAGTTGGCGGAGGAACGGGAGTAAGTGGAAGAGCTCATACATTGCAGGAACTTATTCAAGCTGACGATGGGAGCCGCAAGTCAAAAGAAGAGAGAACCAGTTGTTTCGAGGCCCGAGTCGCTCCGACAGGAAATTTCCGTCACTTATTAATCGGAAATTTCCACACGTGGTGCGCTACATTATGGCGCAGAGGAGTGACCAGGTTCTTCTTTCTAAATTTGCGCTGTTCCTCATTTTTCGAGCATGATCGCTTCGCCTATCCATTACCACGATCCATGAGACGGCTTGACCAGAATTCACCACGTCCATGTATACTTCCCAAATGGCAGTTCCAGCATATATCTCCTGCGGCGCGTGCGAAGACAAACGTGTTTTTGGTTTGACATATTAAACAAGAAAGAAAGAAAGAAAGAAAGAAAGAAAGAAAGAAAGAAAGAAAGAAAGGAAGAAAGAAAGAAAGAAAGGAAAGGGAAATAAATGAAAGTACAAATTCACGTGTGGGTGATAGTGAAGCTTGGCGTGCTCCACAGGCACAATTCGGCTAACCGGAGTTCCGAGCCTCCAAGGAAATCGTGTCTATCCCGCAGAGGTGAATAGATGTAGCAGGAGACGAAGACACGCAAAGTCGCACCTCGTTCCAGCTAACGATGCGCCAGCGAGAGCGGCCGCCCCGGTTGCTCAAATATGCAGAAGGCGGGCTCATATTTGTTCTCGAAAGAAGAACGAGGCACGGGCACGATTTCTGCGCCGCATACCGAATCGAGGCGCACGCAACATGACGCTTCGGGTCGCTATTGCGTCGAATCGCGGAACACATCGCTCATCATCCCATTGCCTGAACATGTATATGTCCATGCCCTCACCCGTGCCCTGAACGACGCGGGCTGCAGGACACGCCCCGAGCGGGTGCGGCAACTGATGTGCCCACTGCACCACAGATGCGCGTTCTGGGGGAAACTCCAGCCGTTGCCGAGCGGGAAAAGGTAGACCGGGAGCGGCCGCGAATGCCGCCACCACAGCAGGTGCCCGTATAATTAAAGTTCTCAAATCAATATAGCACGCCACCTTTCTAAGGGCGACTGAATAAGGCGCAGCATTTCGCATCACGCAATGGGATGCTATATACCAAGGCATGGGGCGTCAGACCATGACTGTAGTGAATAGCAGCGCGGGAACGCTCAAAGGCGATCGCTTCACGTCAGCTGGGTGCGCCGTTACCCGCCATGGGTAAAGTGCGGGCTGTCAGGATTGGGGGCTCAATCCCATCGCTCGTGATCCGTTGTCAAGATTGGAGTCGGGCATGAATTAGCAGGTAGCTGGCCCATGCCGTCATCCAACTTATCCACGCTGAGGACATTGATGAAGGGAAGGACTGCTTCTCATCGAGAACGATGAATATGGGTTTATTTACAGTATTTATATCAGTCTAACATGACCGTTTGAGAAAGTACATCAGTCTAACATGACTGCTTGAGAGAGAGTGACCTGAGCAACCGCACAACAGCGGTTTTTAAACACTCGGTCCTCTCCCGATACAAGGTGATGCGAACGTTCGTTTCGTCATCGCAAACTAGCCGCCTCCCGGCAGGGCGGTCTACACACACAAAAACACACACGTTCGAATGTCCGGAGCCGACGTCAGAGGGGCCCCGTAGAACTCGGAGCCGTTCCGGGTAGCGCGTTGGGGAGTTTGGGAACAATAGTTGGCCCGCCGAACTCATTCCGTCACAACGGCGATGAGGCTAGAGGTTGGTGGCGATTTCAGCACAAAGCCTGCTTCATCGAACGCATCCTAGCTGAAGCGACGGAGAGTGGGGGATGCCCGTATTGTTCCCCGACACAAAGTCGATTTAGTCACGCTGTGGCTAGAAGTTGGCGGCGACGCTCCCGGAATGTTGCCGCCATAGTTGTAACGGGGTGGCAAACTTGCACTGCAGCTGGCCGTTCTTAACAGGGCGCAGCATGCATGCAGCGCCCGCTTTGTATACATGAATGCATAGTAGCACGGCTGCGAGACTGACAGCTCGGACCACGCCGCAGGTCTTCTAGAACGCATTCCAGTGCACCGGCTCGATTGCGCTGACGAAGCCGGACGTGCCCGACCTCTTCCGCAGAGGGATGCGTATTTGCCCAGGCGCAAAGATGAAGATGGCGCCGCCCAGATTATAGGCTGCCTTTTGCGGGGGCTAAGACAGGTAAAAGTGTCTCGCAGGGGCAACACGTTGCGGTGCCTCTAATAACACACGAAAAGACTGCATAGCGCCATTCTTAGTGCCTATAATAACAATAATAAAACAAAAGAGACATGAGTACAAGTAAGGCGCAAACGCGCGAAATCGCTCAATGAATCGACATTGCAGGTTTGTTGCTGCACTGTGGGCGGAATTGTGCAAAATTTGAATTATGAGATTATACATGACGATTTCCGGCACCAACACTGTACTTATTTTATTTCCTCTTTCTTTTTTTTCTTTGTTTACATATGCGAATGGCATACAGGCATGTCCGCGAATTTTGGACATTGCCCTTTCGGCCATCTGTCGAACTTCATAGCAATACGCCAGCGTAACTGAATGGGCAGGATTTACTAAAATATATATTTTAAACGATCGGCCGTAGTCCAACACCGTTTAGTTAGCGACGTGAACGAGGGTTGGGGGAGGGGGGGGGGGGAATGCTGGCTTTGAATAACACGCATTTACGGCGTGCACTCAGTCTTCACATCCATGTTTTGTCATAGCAGCGTTTTTTCACTACAATAGCAAGGTAACAACAAGGCATTCGTTACATTTCCGCAGAAAAAAGAAAGAAGAAATGAAATAAGATGCTACGGCTTTAGAAGGAAACCAGAAAGCCGACAGCAAAACAGTATGGGAAGGCAAAAACGACAACGTGGAGAAATACGGAGGAGCGGAATGAAAAAGACGCATCCGCCAATACGTAATTAAATTCTGGGGTTTTACGTGCCAAAAGCACGACATGATTGTGCGGCACGGCGTAGTGGGGGACTCCGGATTAATTATGTCCAACTTGGTTTCTTGAACCTGTACCCAATGCACAGTACACGGGCGTTCTTTTTTTTTACATTTTATTTCGCCCCCATCGAAATGTGGTGCCGCCGTGGCTGGGATTTGGTTCCCCGCCCTCGAGCTTAGCAGTGCAACGCCAGAACAGCTACGCCACCATAACGAATGCAGATGCAACGTAAAACGCGCGATCTTCTTTCAGAGCACGTGAACAAAAAAAAAAGGTAAGTTGAATAACAGCGAATTTTTAGCACAAGTCTGCCAACTCTGACGCGAAAACTGGTGCTACTTTCATAATTCGTTCCATGTGGATATGTCTTATATCAATGGCCTCAGTTCGTACACATAGCAATATGTGCGCTAAAGCAATAAGATGAAAAGTTGATTAGTAAAATTTTAGATAGGCAATTACACGCATTTTGATTTCCAGTGTAAACAATGTCCACCTAGCTCTTCGAGCAATCCAGCTCAATGAGTGGATTTCTACTATACGCCGCCGGCGATTAAAAAAAAATTCTGTCAATGTTAAACAAATAAATGTCCGGTATACTGCGGTTCGTAAACGGTACACGCTCAAGGCTCGTGCCGGGTAAGACAGCTAGCAGAAATGGACGAACGTCGGCGACATTAGGCTGCTACGTTACGAGACTGACGCCGGGTGGAGCGGCAAAAGTACAGCTGGCGCCTTTGTTCTTCAGCGTTCGACCTTCCTCGCTTTACTATTATTATTTGTTGTCCAAGGCACACTCGGGGGGCAGACGTCGGCGCTGATGCTTCCCATGCAGACACATCGCAGAGATGACGCCATGGCAAGTTCATACACTGTGCAGTGCTCGGAAGACAGCTTGCAGCACGACACGACGCAACGCCCGACCGCAGCCATATATATATATATATGGCTATATATATATATATATATATATATATATATATATATATATATATATATATATATATATATATATATATATGGCTATATATATATATATATATATATATATATATATATATATATATATATATATATATATATATATATATATATATATATGGCTATATATATATATATATATATATATATATATATATATATATATATATATATATATATATATATATATATATATATGGTACAACCGAGAGAGAGACGATAGACAAAAGAACGAGGGGGGGGGGTCGGGAGGGGGAGCTCGTTTCGTCTGCAGACCGTTATCTTTTACTAGCTTTCCGCCGTCTCCTCTATGCTCTCGCCATATCTGTTGCGTTGACTTCGCAGAAAGACGAGGGAAAATAAAAATAAAGAGAACGCGGGAAAGCGGGGAGAATAGAATGGCGGAAAGCACGGATGTGGAGGCTTTAACGACAGCGCCGGCGCGACCGTCTTATGATGCACAGCGAGCGCGTTCGAAACAGACAGACCCCACAACATTACGACATGTAGGCCCTCGATGACAGCCATCCGAGAACTAAGTGGTCCGCGCTCCGACGGTCGTTGGCAGAGCGAGACAAAAAGGGGGAGCGACGGAGGAGACACGACGCAGACGCGTCTGCCGCACCACGACAGAAATTTCATAACACGTCGACGAGGGACACACTCACTCAACGCGGTCAGCGCCTGTACGCTAAGCTTGGTCGACGTTAGGTTAGGTTATCCCGTGGCCCGTCCACCGGTCCGACCCCGCTGATTCACCTGTTTGTGAATACGCACACGAGGTCGTCGGCCAGCAGGTTTTACGTCGTAATGCAGGCGCGCTGATTGGTCTGCACAGAGGGTGTTTGGGCATAAAGGCGCTTCACTTATGACGTGGTCGTAAATTTGGAACACCAGGTATTAAAACGGGCATAAAGTAACTCCATACAAAAAAAAGAAAAGAAAAAAAGGAAGGAAAGTCAACGAGGAGCAAAGGTACTTGAAGTTATCACGCGCAAGTACAAAATACGTCTGCTGTTAGGATTGGGGGCTCAATCCCATCGGTCGTAACCCGTTGGCAAGATTGGGGTCTGGCATGAATTAGAAGGTAGCTGGCCCATGCCGTCGTCCAACTTACCCACGCTGAGGACGTTGATCAAGGGAAGGACTGCTTCTCATCGAGATCGAGGAATATGGGTTTACTTACAGTGTTTACATACAGTTCATCAGTCTAGCATGACTGCGAGAGAAAAGTACGTCAGTCTAACATGACTGCGAGAGACAGTGTCTCGAGCATCGGTACAACAGCGCTTTATAAACACTCGGTCCCCCCCCCCCCCCCCTCGATTCCAAGGTGACGGAAACGTTCGTCCCGTCATCGCAAACAAGCCGCCTCTCCGCGGGACGACTTACACACACACACACACACACACACACACACACGCACGCACGCACGCACACACACACACACACACACACACACACACACACACACACACACACACACACACACACACACACACACACACACACACACGTGGGAAGGGGTCTCCGTCAACGTTCCCGCGGCGCGTCCCCGCTCGCGGCAGACAAGGGCCGCGGTGGCGAGTGCAGGCACAAAGACTGCTTCGTCTAACTCGGCTCCAGCGACGGAGAGTTGAGGACGCACGTATTGTTCTCGACACACAGTCGACTTAGCCACGCCGTGGCTAGAGGTTTGCGGCGACGCTCGAGGAAAAGTTGCCGCCCGCGGTCGCAACTGGTTGGCAAAACTTGCACGTCAGTGGGCCGTTCTTAACACTGCCTAGCGCTGACACACGCACGCACTGAGAGCGAGAAAGAGGAAAACTTCCTCGCGTGAGCATGCTTTCTTTGTTTACCACTCCAATATATAAGGCAACAGAGGTGAGAATTACGGCGTTTACATATAGTTGAAATGAGTTTAATGGCACATAAGCAGCTAAGGCTATCATGCGCCAAACACTTAGGTATAGATTCTTGGGACACCTCAGTGAGTCCTTGTTTGGGCAAGAGCCTGGAGGGTCCCAACAAATTAACCAAAGGCCTCGGCCTTCTCAGAAAAGAGAAGGTGGATGAGGTGTTCTGTAATGTGTAGTTAAGAACTATGCAAGGTTTTAAAGTTTTGTGAGAACACCTGCTTCTTTTAAAAAGCTAGAAACACATGATACATCAACAAGCGCATCTTCTAAAAACAAACCTTGGTGAAAAGGAGTGTGTTCATTGTAAAATATGGTAAAGAACTTCTTCCTCAGTGGTTCAAGTTTTCTGCGTGAAAATAAGAGGTGGTTTACTAATGTTAGTTGATCCCCGCATAATTCACATTGGATTTGTCTTGAGTTGTTAGAATGTAGTTCTGTGTGAGGCGTGTGTATCCTATGCGAAGACGGCATAGAATCACTTCTTTGAAACGTTCCTGATGTGTGCAAGATTTCCATTCGCCTAACTTGGGTATTAACAAGTGTAATTTGTTGTTTACTTCATTGTTCCAAGCAGACTGCCATTTTACGTTAGTTTATAGTGTATTAACTTCATGCAGTCGTTAGGCGGTATCTTTATTTTTGTGACTTGTTTGTGCCGGGCTTGTGCCACGCATGCATCTGTTCTCTCATTGCCACTAATTTCGATGTGGCTCGGAACCCAGCATAATTTAATGTTCAGTCCTTGTGTGGTGGCTTTTATTAAATTGTGTATAATGTCTCCTAATAATGGCGTGACTGCATTTCTGGCATCAAGAGCTCTGAGTGCACTTAGGGAGTCTGTGTATATAATACTATTTCCGAGGTTCTCCTTAACTATTTTCGCTATGGCTATGGAAATGGCGTAACATTCAGCAGTGAAAATGGATGTACACTGTGGAAGTCTTACTGTTTCTTCGCAGTTCCCTTGTACAACTGCGCTTCCAACATGTTCATTCATTTTCGAACCATCAGTATAAAAGTTCGTGAAGCTGCTGTATTTTTCTTCTAGTGCCAGTAATTCCTTAATTATGTGTTGTGGCAGAGTTTGTGCTTTACGGAACTGTGTTAAAGTGAGATCGCAAGCTGTCGGAAAGATGAACCATAGAGGTAGTGGATTTTGTCTGTGGGTAATGCCAGGTAATGTGTCCACTATGCCAAGATTCCGACAGATCTCTTCAAATCGCAGGAGCAGTGGTCTTGTAGTTTGTGGTTTGTTGTTGAAAATTACTCTTGAAGAGCATTTTTTTACAAGTGGATAGCAAATGTGTTTTGGTAGAGATTGTACCTTAAGGATATATGCACAGGTTAGAGCGGCTCTTGTAGTTTCTAGTGGGGGTTCGTTTGTTTCTACGTAAAGGCTGGTTATAGGAGACGTTCGGTATGCACCGCATGCGCAAGCCTGATTTATGTACTGGGTCTAATTTTTTTAGGTATGTCGGTCTTGCTGAACCATACACTATGCAGCCATAATCTAAGGAGGAACGTACTAAATAACGGTAAATGTGTAGAAGGCATGTTCTATCAGACCCCCAATGTTTATATGACAGTACTTTGAGTATATTTAGTGACCATAGGAACCTTTCTTTTTGAGAGTGGTTATGTGTGGTAGGAATGTGAGCTTTTTATCGAAAGTTATACCTAGAAATTTTTGTTCATTCTTTACTGGAAGTACGGTTTCATTTAGGTGTAGGGTGGGGTCAACCTGTAGATCTCTTTTGAGTGAGAAGAGGACGGCAACTGTTTTTTGGGGTGAAAACTTAAACCCATTTTTGTCTGCCCAGATCGCGAGTTTACTCAATGTGAGTTGTATCTGTTTCTCGCATGCTGGTAAACTGGAGGATGTGCATGCTATTTGAAGGTCATCGACATATACAGAATACATAATGGACCTAGGAATGATTTTTGCTACGGAGTTCATTTTTACTATGAAAAGTGTCGTACTTAATACAACCCTGCGGCACTCCATTCTCCTAGACGAATTTCTTCGAAAGGGTTGCACCCAGGCGCACATGAAATGAACGGTCGGACATGAAATCTTTCGGGCAGTTCAGCATCCTGCCACGGATACCAAGTTCTGCTAGGTCGCGGAGAATACCAAACCTCCAGGTGGTATCGTAAGCCTTATCGATATCGAAAAAGACTGCTAAACAGTGTTGCTTGTGTACGAATGCTTCTCGGACTGTATTTTCTAGGCGGAGGAGATGATTAGTTGTTGAACACGTTTCTTTAAATCCACACTGGTGGATGTCAAGGAGTTCCCGTGATTCAAGGATGAACATCAGCCTCATGTTCAGGATACTTTCAAATGATTTTGCGAGACAACTTGTGAGAGCTATAGGCCTGTAACTGCCAGGGCTGGTTGGTGGCTTTGCAGGCTTCGGAAACGGTACAATCGCGGCTTTTTTCCAAGCCTCCGGTATTTTTCCCGATACCCATATTTTGTTGAAGAATTGTAAAAGTGCGTTCACAGCAGCGTCTGAGAGGTGAGCCAGTATTTCATAGTGTATTTCATCAGGGCCGGGTGCCGTCTGTTCACCTGCGGACAGTACTTTTTGGATTTCGTGAAATGTGATTAATGCATTATAGGGCTCATTTGTACAGCCACTTGTAGGAAGTTTTTGTTTTTCGGTTGTATGTTCATGCTTCAGGAACGATTGAGTGTAGTGTGAGGAACTTGAAACATTAGAAAAAAAATTTTTTACATATAGGTGACTAAAGAAAAACAAGACAAAAAAAAACAACAACAACGAGAGGAAGTGAGGAAAGCAGCTTATAACAGGTTTCGGTGAATGGAAGTAGGACCACAACGTGCTCTCTGCTGGTCACCTTGGCTTTTCATGCCAGCCACTATGCATAGCGGCATTCAAGTTCACGGCAAGTGAATTGCTCGTTCGCGACAGAGATCGGAACATGCAGAATCGAGGCGCACACCGGCGAGCCAAATAAACGGGTCAAGTACGCGCAACGCAAGTGGATAAGCAGTTTTTTTTCTTTATTGTTTTTTTTCGTGATTACGATTGACGTCTAACGGAGCCAATCGCTGTCGCACTCAAACAGGCAGTCTCACCGCTTAAGTATGCCATACCGTAGATAGATTACGGGGTTTTACGTGCCAAAACCACTTTCTGATTATGAGGCACGCCGCAGTGGAGGACTCCGGAAATTACGACCACTTGGGGATCTTTAACGTGCACCTAAATCTAAGTACACGGGTATTTTCGCCGCCATCGAAATGCGGCCGCCGTGGCCGGGATTCGATCCCGCGACCTCGTGCTCAGGAGCCCAACACCATAGCGACTGAGCAACCACGGCGGGTGTATGCAATACCGTGTAGGTAATGAAGGAAAACAAAGTAGTCACAAACTCGAAATCCTCGTCAGAAGGCTAATTTGATCACCGAGGGCCACTGAGCATTACTCAGTAATGCTTACATTCCAAAGGAAAGGGATTGATGCCATGCGTTCCGGTCTCAGGGAGTTGGTGATGGCAGAGCATATCTTATTAAACACTATAAAACGAGAAATCAGGCACAGCGCGAGCAAAGAGCTCTCAAAAAGAAGAAAAAAAAAACATTAGGAAGCACCGGATTCACGCGCAGCGAAGAATGCACAATGGAAGCGAATGCGTTTCGGGCGAAACATTGAAGCGCTCAGCCTTTCGGAATTCGTGAAGCCACAAACGAAGCACTGCATCGTGGAGGAAACTACATAGCTCGTCCACTGCTAATCCCAGCGTATTCAGAAGGCAAACACGCACATAATTCGGATATATTAAGAACAACAGCGCGCGGTGCGTGTCGCTGTTAAGAGTTCGGCGGACTGCATGGCTTTCGTACACTATATGTTTTCAACTATTCAAGATTTGTAGAATAGGAATCAGCGGTCCTGAAGTGTAGAAAGAGTGTATGCAAACGCTTGGTGGACTCATTTGCATATACACCGCTTTACTGTATTCAGAACCGCCGTTTCGCCTTCTGCGGCAAAACTGTATACGCATGCAATTACGAAAGCAGCACATGGAGCTCAAACTGTACTAACAGCAACACACCGTTTCGATGTCCATATAATGCATATAAGGGCTGAGGCAAGCATGCGACTCTTCTATGAACCTGTTTGAAGTTGTCCCACAACGCTTCGGCCACTTCTGAGAACATTCATAATATTTCTCACGACTATAACACAAAAGGACCAAAAGGCGAAACGACATTCGTGAGCATGTGCGTTACCGTAGGTGACTCGTAGAACACGTAATATGCCTTCTGCAGTGCGCTCTCCAAACGGAGGTGGCGTCCAGTAACTAACCGACCTAACGGGTTCGAAGCCTGCATTTTATGACCATGCGCAATAGTAATTTACTCAAGAATAATATCGCATTCATACATGATACGAATGAACGAGACGTAAACGTTCGTTTAGCCAAAGAAGTGATCCTACTTGAAAAGATATCTTGCATTTATTTTGTTTTTCCTTATATAGTTTTTCTCTGCCCGTGATCTTGGGCCAAGAGAGCAAGGAAACCGGTGCCCAGCCATGGCGTTGTTCTTATGTGCTTCAGCGCAATATGCATATAGTGCGCTGAAGCACGTAAAAACAACTCTCCCCCCCCCCCCCCCCAAAAGCGTTCAATCTGCACCGTCTGACATTTATGGCAGCCAGCCGAGGCGACCTTCTCTATAGCCGAAACATTCATCTGACTCCCTCCTCAAAAAAATATAATAATAATAAATAAAGACTCCAAAATTGGAGTCTTTCTTGAAGCCTGACTTGTGTCTATATCTCGGTCAATCTGGTCCATATGCGTCTCTAATCCTGCGAGAGGTATTTCATTCCCAGAAGTGCAATTAGCGCCGATTGTAAACGACCAAACGACGAAGTTAAAAAAAAAAAGGAACTTCAGCGACCTTCCGCACACAGTGTACGCCCGGCCGTCATTCAGCCGAAGAATCCATGCATTATTTATGCCCGTACCGCATACACTCACGGCTGCAGGCATCCGGCATGCAGCCATTATAGAACGGGAGGATCAAGAAAAAAAAAAGAGAGAGAGAGAGAGAGAGAGAGAATAACGACCACGATATCACGCCTAACTACAACTTAATTCATCTCCCATTTCCCCAGCGCTCATCTATGAGTGCGTACTGCTTTGATTATTCATGCTCCTCGTTCCGAATCTTTGCGTACGAAGTGCGTAGAACAGTGCAGTTCGACACACAAGAGGAATTACGACGACGCTGCGCGAGGACCACCTCAACAATTCGGTTTGCTCGAGACTGCTTGATAAACGAGAATAAACGGCCGCGACCATCGGCTTTTCATTGTTCTGCCGGCAAAGCACCGACGGAACATCGTCCCACAACGCCCACACCTCCCTTTACACACCGCGAAGACTGCCTTCATATACTTGGCATGCGCCCACTTAAGGATACGGCAGCTCTTTCAAACGGCATAATCGGCGGTACGGAAAAAGAAACAAAAAAACCTACAGAGCTGTTTTGACCTCAGTCAGAGTGCTCTAAATGTAAATAGCGTTCATTGCTTCGTATTGAAAGACAGACGACATTCAGTCTCGTAAATTATTACTGCGATAGCAATTATATGGTCACTCAAGGCTTATTTCTGCCGTCGGCATCCCCGGCCGTACGCTGCATGTATACGAGTGAAAGCGTGCGAGCGTGAGCCAGCGATCGCGGTTCAATCTCGCGCACGCAAGGGAGGAAAGCAGGGAAGAAACGCGCCGCACCGACTTCCGTCGCGCGCAAGGCTGCGGAGGAGATGACAGGGAGGCATTTTACAATTGCTAGTAGGTACAGCACGCGTAGCGTTTCTCGAGGCGCTGGACGTTGCTGCGCAGGCGCGAGTAAGAGCGGGTGCGAGAGATAAAATGTGGGGGCCTTCGCTCCTTGAATATCTGACTCTGCCTAGGCACTACGGCGGAGAAGTTTCTTTGCGCGTGTTCTAGGCGTTTGTCCCTAGGCGTAAGGCATTGCAGAGTGGGGTCGAATTTCCTTGCTCGGACCCTGGCGCCGGCGCGGTAAAACAGGCGAACCAGCGCGCACTGACATCCCATTTGGTGATCGCTGTGTCTAAAGGTACTTCGGACAGACTTTCCCGCACGTGCGGCACTGGTGCTGAGTCAGCCATGGCGGATTATAACGTTGTCGCGCCTTACGACATTCTACCTTCAAGAAAGAAAAAAAAATCACCGATTTTCCAGGGAGAGCAATAGACTACGGCCTATAGTAGAGGCCGGGCCTGCTCTCCTGGACTTTTCAGGAGCTTTATTCAGTGGTCCCCTTCGAGTGAAAAAAAAAAAAAAATACTACGTGACATGCCCGCTTGCGTGTCGTGATCGCAGCGCTTGGAAACATTTCTCGTACAAACGAACATAGTGTCTAGCAAGGTCTGCTGCCGCTTAAAAGGCGAGAGGGCAGTGACGCAGGCGTTGGCTGTGCGATTTGCGCCACCGACGTGCTTCCCTCGCGGCGGTTCATGATAGCGATAATGTTCTTGATGTTCGTTTATACGTGGAGCGTTTCAGAGCACTGAACTCACGGCGTGCAACATGACACGTGGTATTTTCCTTTTTTGTATTTCGCGGGCGTCTGCAGTCAGCGGGAAAAACACTAATGAGTAATAGATAGAGAGTAGGAAACGGTTTCATCGGACAGACCCAAACAGAACTTTCAAGCTTACGCACCACATTCCAAAGTCGGCTTTTTCGCGAACAATATGTGCTGCGAAAAAGACACCGGCGGAAAAATCTTATCTCACTTTTCAGAGTCCGAGGGCAGCAGCGATTAAAGCTTCGGGAGCGCGGTTGCTATGGCAATGTTGACATTCGGGGTACCCGTCCCAGTGCTCCTTGGCGAAAAACAGCACGTGACTTCCGCCACACACTCTCCAATACGTTCGTGTTGATCGGGGCCTCTCCTGTGTTTCCTTCCTCCATGTAGGATGCAATAAACGTGTGCGAAATCAATAGCATACGTTTTTTATTCCTGCGTTCCGACATATGAATGAACGAGTGCGACCACTCTAAACACGCACATACAAAACGACTACAGTAAAAGCTCGTTAATTTGAACCGCAAGGGGAAGCCGCTTCAGTTCGAATTAACGAAAGTTCGAACTAACGAAAGTGAAGGAGGGCAACAGTACACTGCGATTTGGAAGCAGTAGGGCATGTCAGAAATTTGGCGTGTCAGAAAGTGATGGCGTGTGCCGCGGGCACACGCCATCTTCAAGTCGAAGCTCTGGGTCCGACTGTGCCACACCACCGATGTCCACCGAAACGATCGTTAGCCGAGGCTTAACACCATCCCAATGAATCGCGACGGCCGATACCTCCTAAGCTGAAAACAGAGGTGCACAACCGATGAAGACTGCCGAGACAAAGACGCTGAACATGTGAAGGCGGCGAAGGCCCTGATTCGTTGGTTCTTGATTGCAAGCGCAGCTGCGACGTACTTGATTAGCAACATTAGCAGCTGTACAAGATTTGCAAAGCCTCCGAGATTCACGACGGGCAAGAAGTCTCCGAGGTTACGCAGAACGGAGAGGCGGCAGCCGCCGCTGCCTTCTGGCTGACCCCGCGACGGTTAGATTTTTGTCTGATTTTGCCTTCTCTCGCCGTTCTCTCCGTTTCGGAGGCGCGTTTCTCTGGCCGTGTGCCAGGCGAGCGTAGTTCGAATTATCCGTGAGGGAACCTTCTCGCGTTCGAATTAACGGACTTTTTTATACATAGACTTCTATGGAGCTTGGCCGGACCAAATCGTACAGTTCGAATTATCCATAAATTCGAATTATTGAAGTTCGAATCAACGAGCTTTTACTGTATTAAGCACAACCGCGAAGAAAAGTATCTGATGCCCTTCTTATTCTATAACACAAAAGTGGCACAGTCAAAACCGTAATACTCTAAGCGGATCTGAATGAGTCTTTCCACGCTTCAGCATATATAGTCTGACTTCTCTGGAAGATATCAACAATAAAAGTTCTGATGTCTTACTAGAGCCACTACAGAAATACATTGTAGCTGTAGGTACCAGAAATATTTGCACTTGAAATATCCCTCCTTTTATTTAAAGCAATTATTGTGGCCTGTTAAAGCCTAAGAGGTGTCATTCTTACCTTATTCTGAACATTGCTGCAAGAGACTACCAGGGGAAGCGCAAGCATTTAAACATACTAGATTTTATGTGAAAAAATATAATGCATCTGAGGAGCATAGGAGCGCGCTTTAGGATTATAGCCGCAACCTTTCTACAGTCGATAGCTCGAACGAGCCTTCCCATTTTCCGACTGGATGTTAAATCCTGCACTTCACAAAGGTCAGCGGACTGCCTCATTCGGTCTGAATTTAACATTTAACAACAAAAAAAGACTGAGAGGGCGAGCAATTAAACGTAGTTATTTTTTCCATTATTTTTTAAAATGCAGTAGTTCTTAAGCACGCCAGAACATTTAATGACGAGTCGACATCACTCCTCTAACATCATTGCCAACATGGTCGCTAAAACATGATTGTGTTGGCTGATATTTGCTACATGTTTGCCGTAATAAAGCAACAGATTGTTTTCTTATTCACAATGTTTTCGCCGATTTCTAAATCTTAGCGTACATAACTGCACTCTGTCCTCACCGGCGTAACTTTCCGATGCCGCGTGACGACGCATGCCGGCCGACGGTGTACGGCGACATCCGGTTAAATGCGCTCTATCGGGGCTCGCGTTTTTTATTGGCTAGGCTAATAATTGCTGATAAAGCACTCAAGTAAAAACTTGAGGAGTTGATTATGTTGCCTAGATGTTCCTCCATCGACTGAGGAAATTTTGCGTCCACGTAAGTTCTACTTACCGATAGGACGCTTTCCTACTAAGGGGAAACACGTGCAAGCACAGAAACCGGTATAACACAAATGCAAAAATTTTTTTCCTGCTTAAATCAAAAAGTAATTTGATAAACGCTTCTCAGTTCGTAGAAAATGGATGTTTATAATAAATACACTATTTAGCGCATTTTTACCCCGACCACCTCAATGCTAAATTTCCGACTAAACATAGAATAAAGCTAACTTTTTGCAGCTTTATCGCCACCTGTGCATGCCATTTCACGTTATATTCGTCCCCAATGATTTTTCACTTACAGTACATCATCATCATCATCATCATCATCGTCATCATCATCATCATCAGCCTGGTTACGCCCACTGTAGGGCAAAGGCCTCTCCCATACTTCTCGAACTACCCCGGTCATGTACTAATTGTGGCCATGTCGTCCCTGCAAACTTCTTAATCTCATCCGCCCACCTAACTTTCTGCCGCCCCCTACTACGCTTCCCTTCCCTTGGAATCCAGTCCGTAACCCTTAGTGACCATCGGTTATCTTCCCTCCTCATTACATATCCTGCCCATGCCCATTTCTTTTTCTTGATTTCAACTAAGATGTCATTATCTCGCGTTTATTCCCTAACCCAATCTGCTCTCTTCTTATCCCTCAACGTTACACCAATCATTCTTCTTTCCATAGCTCGTTGCGTCGTCCTCAATTTAAGTAGCACTCTTTTCGTAAGCCTCCAGGTCTCTGCCCCGTGCGTGAGTATTGGTATGACACAGCTGTTATACACTTTTCTTTTGAGGGATAATGGCAACCTGCTGTTCATGATCAGTACACTACAGTACAACTTGCTGGCAATTAGTTACTATGAAATATAACCTTTCGGTAAAAGTTATCTTTCTGCGAAAAAATTCCCAATATGCACCAAATTTTGCATATTTAGTGCCGTATAAAAAACTCACGGAAACGTACAGATCGATAAAACTTTTTTTAAGTGAAAGCCTATCTTCACCCTCAAGGAAATATCGTGTGCTCGCCTAATTTACGAAGATAAAATTTATTGACAGTGCGTTTTACGACTCATACTTTCGAGCTTTCTAAAAAAACTTCACATGTTCCTAGCGGTGCTGAAAATTTTTATCGCCAATATGTTTTACAGAAAGACTTCTTGCTGTAAATAGATAGTCCTCAATTTTTTTTTTCAAAGAAATCGCTGATGGTCGAGCGCCAAGGTTGGGACAGTTGGCCAGTTGGACAGTTGGACAGTTGGACCCCTTAGAACAACATCTTGCTGAGTACGAATCCTAGGGAAATGCATGCCAGCAAACAATCTTCGCGCGTAACAACGCCCGTGAACAGATGGCTAAGCAGTGCTGAACGCATGAAATATCAAGAGTGCGGAAAGGCGCCAGCAGCATTTAGTGCAACACAAATGTCGTCATCTATGTTGACTACGTTTACTATGCGGTCTTCGTCCATGACCTGTGACATATATAAACCAGCCGGTGCGCGCGAATCTCGGAGGCCGTGTTTCGACACTGGTGGGCGATGAGGTCGAAGTCAAAATGGGCAGCGTATAGTACGCCATCGCTGCATGTGCTGTTTAAAGATTCCTCGCTTGCTTCATCACGCGAAGTTGGCAGCGTCGAAGACATGGCACGTGACATCCGGAGCAAATTCGGTAAGAAACGGCAGCTATGCCGCGACCTCACATGGCGCGGTGGCCGATTTTGTAGCAGACGACGGCGCGGTTCCATGCAGCGCATGACGTCACACATGGCTTGGCAATATAGCGGTGGGCGCCGGAGGACGGGGCTCAGGGCCAGCGACTTCTAGCTCATATTTTGGATAGAAATGTCCTCTTACTGCCCAGTTTTTATGAGTGTATAGCCATAATAAACCCTCTGCTACAATTTCTCGCGGGAAACCACGAACTCTTGGGTGACCGTGTCATGCCCCCTTTGATAGCAGAGGTTGAAATATTTGAAGTCGCGCGAACCCATGATTTCAGCAGGCGAGCTCCACTGCCAAGCAAGACGCTCTCTCCACTCGCCCCGCCTAACCTCCACAAGCGAAATTCCTTCCCTGCGTTCTCCCAAACCGGAGCTCGTTTTTCTCTCTCTCTCTCGCGCGCGCGCGTTCTTGTTGAGTGGTGCATTTCCGGTGACGGTCTCGCGCGTGAGCTCTTGCGTTTGTCTCGTTTCGCGCAGCGGACGATTTTGCGCGCTCTGCACGAGAAAGCGGTATAAGTCAGTGCCCCAGTCACGAGCACTGATCGAGGCAGAAGCGATAGGATGAAAGAGCACGATCTCAGTGCTGGAACACGGTAGAAAATTACATAGTTTCGTTCTCCGCGCGCGCAAATGCACGACGTAGGAACGAGCAGATGAAACGGAAGTATCTCTCTCTTGCTGCGGTATGAAGTAAAACAAAAACAGGCAGACATTCAGTTTGTATGTCTCATCATTTCTCTAAACTGCAATTCTTCTAGTGAAGCAACAGATCAAACAAATATGTGATGTTGCCTCGAATAATTGCCGAAGTCACACGTCAATATAAGTGACGTCAGAGCACAACCATGTATGTACAGGTGCGCTTGCGTCGACTCTCCGGCTGGGAGCGCGGCGCCCGCGCGGAGGGCAAACGGCGTTTAGTATGAAATTTAAGCTCTTTCCGCGGCGCGTATAGGGGTGTAACACTTAGCAGACACTAACAAGAGGGCGCGTTGTATGCACTGCGCTTGTCAGCTGAAAATGTCCAGACCTGGTGAGGAGCCCTTTAAATGACGGGATGCGCACGATGGAAAATTGCGGCCGTCCATGGCCCGTGCGTCGCCGGTAGCGGTGGCGGATCAACAAACCCTGGGCTGTAGAGAGCACATCCGCGCTTGTTGCTTATAGACATACGGCAACACGTGCGTTGACATACAGGGTGCTGAAAATCAAGCTTTATGGTTTTCTTAAAATGAGGCACTGGCTGGCACGCGAATACCACCTGTGCAAATAAGTTATGGGGCTATAGGGGGACACAAAGTCAGATTATAATGATCGCTGTCAGCAGCCCAATTAACTAACACTGAATAATTAACTTTTTGTTGAGTGCAGTAAGTGGGTATGTTTGACGTTAGAGGCAGTCGTGTTTCTACACAGTATCAGTTGGAAGAATACTTCTAGCGTGTCTGTGCTCCAAGATATCCGACTTCAAATTGTCATTGTCGTTCGCATGATTATGCAAGTTAGGATCGGCGTAAAGCTCCTCCCTGATGTGACGCGGCTGTTGCATGCGGCGTTTAGTCTGACAATGGGGCGGATGCATAGGTAAAGATAACTATTCCCCCAAGGTCTCTCAAGAAGAAAGTAAGAGCGAATAAAGAAGCATCCCGAAGCGAAACAGCGAATGTTCGGATCGTTTCACTCGCTCTTTTCAAAAAGCAATTTCGGCACGCCACGCCGTTCTACAAACCTTCTCAATCCGCTGCGAAAACTTGAACGGAAAAATAGTGCGAAAGGCGTTGTCCCAAGGGGGAACTCCCTCGTTTGCTCGCTCCGCCAGAGTAGAAAACGGCGCAGTTTATTTATTCGTTTTTTTCGTCCCCAACAGGATGGATAACTACATAAAATACTATTTACAAGAGACAGAGGAGGGAAAAAAAAGTGCGAACAGTAGAGCTGCACGCGTTGCTGTGACAGGCAGGTCGCGCAATCGCGTCCGGGCAGCTGTCCGGGACAGCAGCTCCCCCCCCCCCCCCTCCTCACCAACACCCCCTTTTAGGGCACGGCAGCAACTGTTCGTGCGCAGTTGCTGCTGACTGCTTCGTCGGTTGCAACCTTTGCGGACCCCGACAGGATGTAGGAAGGAGGAGGCACGGTGGCAATGTGTCATCCAGCCTCCAGCATACACACGCAGTCTCTCTACCTCTCTCCAGTACCTGGTGTCTCCCTCAACCCGCGATAAATCGCGACGGGCCCTTCTGTCTCACCCGCGGAGCAAGAGGCGTCCGAAGGGGGCGCTCGAGCGTGATGACATACGTTGTCGGAGGGTAGAAGGTGACATTATGAAAATTGAGGTGGACAGAAAACAATTGAGGTGGAAAGTTAACATCCGTAGCCGTGGGCAGCACATCAAACCCGGCCAGAGAGGGCGACGACTGCGCGAGTGGCCAGCGGTAACAGCGCTTGCGCGGAGCTTAGCCCGGGCAGCCACGCTTGTTTTTCGCAAGACTCCAGCGGGGAATGAAACTGTGGCCCATACTGTTCTCCGTGCGCGCCGTGTGCTCGACTTCGAAGGTTTACGCTCGTTAAGAGAGCTGGAAAAACGGAGAGAGATACGGTGATTAACAAAGGTTGGACGAGACCCAGAGCTCTTATCTACGACGTACAATGTATGGGAGACGTATAAAAGATAAACAAAAATTTGGAGGACGCTTAAGCTTCGCCTTTAAGAGTGGAACGCGATAGCATTCAAAGATCCCTGACTGATTCTCATGATTCCCGGCAACTGGAGCGTATGTAACCGTAATGTTTACCGGGAAACGCTGGCCGAGAGCGCTATGCACGAAGACGGGCTTTGTGGTAGAAAATCACGGCCTCTTGCGTGGGCCGCAATGCGGCGGAGGCGAGCGCCAGCTGGAGTTAAAGGGCCCCTCACCAGGCCCCATAGCAAATTTTGGTTATACGCTGGAAGTTGTTACGTGTTCTCTAGGGAGCCTGCTGCCCAAGAATTTTTGAAATCGGCTCATTAATAGCCGAGATAGAAATATTTAAATGCCAGGAGCCCATGATTTCAGAAGGTGAGCTCCATTGCCAAGCAAGACTCTCTCTACTCGCCCCGTCTAGCCTGCGCAAGCGAAATTCCTTCTCTGCGCTCTCCCACATCGGACCTCCAGGATCGCGTGACGCATAGGTCACAGGTCCCGCCTTCTTTTTTTTTCTCCTGTATTTTCTTTCTTTCCTTTTTTTCTTTTTTTTTTGTGGCGCTGCACATTTCCGCTGACGGCGTTGCGCGCGAGCTGTTGTGATGTCTCGTTTCGCACAGCGCACGATTTTGCGCGATGTGCACAAGGAAACATGACTAGCGGTATAATTCAGTGCTACAGGAATACTGAGGCCGAACAAACGGATCGCAGAGCATCATCACGCGCTGGAACACGGTAGAAAATGGCATAGTTTCGGTACCTGCGCACGTGACTGCCCGACCGTGGGAACAAGCAAACGAAGCGGAAGTACATCTATCTTGCTTCGGTGCGAAGTGAAGCAAAATACACGCCGACACGCAGACATTATGTTTGTATTTTTTTATTACTTCCCTAAACTTCAATTCGTCAATTCAAGCAACAGATCACACAAATAACAGATGGTGCCTTGAATATAACTCTCGAAGTCACGTGTCACCACGAGCGACGTCACAGTGTGGACACGACTACGTAGGCATAGGGACACGAGTACGTTGCCGTCCGGCTTGGAGAGCAGTCGCCGCGAGGGAAAGAGAAAACAACGTTCGGATTGAAGTTTAAAGGTGTACTGACACACACAAAAAAAATCCACGTGGTTTTTTCTGCTTTAATAAGTAGTTAATGACCCAGTAATGACGGCACGAAACCTCATTTACTTCAGAGCGCAACAGGTAATTATTTGCAGTCTTTGTTGTAGCGACCAGTCGTAGTTTCGTTTCCAGAGAGCAACGAGACGGGACAAACGGGAGTGTAAACAAAGTGGCCACGTGTTCGCAAAAAGCCATGACGTATGCTCTGACGCGCAGCCAGCGTGCGCGACCAACTTGCTGAATGATTGTCGTGCGACTGCCGCATCGGTCGGACGACCGCAGCCAATGACAGCGCCGGCCGGTAGCGTGAACGTCATGGCCACGTGGTAGACCCGGCGGGGCGGAGCCGGCGAGCGGGCGCCTCGCTGCTCCGATCATGTCTGTTTTTTTTTTTTCTCTCCGTGGTCGAAACGCGGGCCTCTTTCGCCGCTGACTGCTGCACATAAATGGGTTGCAATTTGTTTCTGACACGAAATAACTTCTAGAATAAAGTGTGACCTCGAAAGAGTGCGAGTTATAAAACGTGCGAAATAGTAAATCGTTGGCGTGATTTCTACTCGGACGCGCTAAGCGCAGACGCGCCAGCAATCGTCTGTGTACGAAGCGGCTCGCCTGACTGGCCTGTTTACTCATCGCTGCTAACGGCACTGGGAAAACTAACGGTATTTACACTTAAGAGAAACATAAATGTTCAGGCAGTGATTGTGCTGACGAATTTAGGCACTTTATTACGAGTTGCGGACGCATCGCAAGGACCCCCGGCCCCGGATAGACGGCCGGCGAGCTAGGCCTACATCATCTCCCAGCGATCGCAAGCTCGCTTGGCATGCTCGTTCGCTTCTGTCGGCGCCAATGAAATCAAATGTGCTGCAATTTAAGCGTGACATAACTGTGTACACGTTGTGCCGACTAACATATGCGCTTCGTTATACGAGCTGCAAGCGATCGTGTCCCAAGCGCAGCCGGTGTCGGATTCTATGTGCCCAGCGAGCATGCCTGCCGGCTCTTGGCCATCGGCGGCTGTCAACGGATCCGATACTGCTAACGCGGCCTTGCGAAAACACGTCTACAGTGCTCGCATAGACGTGTTTATATTATATAGTCATCGTTTGTTTCAAACAAGATAGCTGTGCAAACACGGTTGCTTTCACTTTTTGTTCGAAGTTACGCAGCATTCCGAACTTCCACGCAGGGGCGCCGGTTCTGGGGCAGCCGCTCGCCCATTCGTACCATGTGTCCCGAATCGCCGCATGCGGCAAGTCGCACACGACGCGCCGTACTACAGATCGCACGGAAAAGCGCGCCATGCGTCTCGCGCTTTGGACGTGGCCAATCACTTAGCGACTCAGATATTGCGGCCGGCGATGGCGAGGACGAACCTCAACAAAACCCTCGCATCGGCCACAATCAATGGTAAGACACAACAAATCGGCGTTGAACGTTGTGGCAGCGCAGTCAAGCTGATAGTGTGGGAAATATCCCGATGGACACGACAAAAACTGCAGTTGCAGCGACACGGAGAGCGTCCCACTACAAGTACAACAGCTAGAACAAGCAACAACAGAGGAGAAGAGCACATGTAAGCCGCATGGCAGCCAACGAAAATTCGTGACGTAGCCACATGACGTAGCGTTTTCTTGGCTATTTACAATCCTGGTTGATGTCAATGTCGCGAGGTGCTCTGTTTTGCGGTTGGCTGCGCGCACGTACTTTAAAATTGATTTTAAATATGTTCTAAGTGATATTCGCCGCTGATATGTTATAGACGATGTGTGTGTGACCAACTAAATCGATCTCACAAGTTATCTCGACTTCAAATTTTTGTGTCAGTGCTCCTTTAAGACCTTTCTGCGGCGCGTAGTGATGTAATTCTTTGCAAACACGATCGTTGGTGCACATTGTATGCTCTGCGCTCGTCAGCTCAAGATTGCCAGACTTGGTGAGGGTCACTTTGATGCAAGGAACCGGGCTCGCCGATCCGTGGTCCCCAAGACACCCATCGCGCCGGTGCACGCAAAATGGCGGATGCCGCGGCCGTTCTGTGAACGCCGCGGTCAGTTTGTGTGTGTGTGAAGGGGTTTCTTTGACTTCTCGCGTAACAAAATTGTTTTCTTGTATAGTCAAATTACAGTCCGTGAGCTATCTTGTTTGTGGGTTGTGTGCAAGTCGTAATTTGTGATTTCTCCACGCACTTTAGCTTGATAAATTCAATTAGTTCAGTCAATTGCTTGCATTGTATGGAAGGTCTGGGCATACGTCGTTCGAATACATTCACCGATGCGACGTCCGACGCGGGACGCCGAATTTTCTGCGACACGGGCTCCTTGAGGCTTTAATAACTTGGACATGTGCTCTATTGGAAAATGCGACTCTCCTGACTTAATAATTCTGGGGTAACGTCCGAAAATCACGATCTGATCACGGGGCACGCCGTAGTGGTAGACTGCAGATTGATTCTGACCACCTGGGGTTCTTTGACGTGCGCATAAACCTAAGCACCCGAACGTTTTTTTTTTTTTTTTTGCATTTGGCCCCCCATCAGAATGCGGCTGCCGCCGCCAAGAGGAAAACCCGCGTCTTGAGCAGCAGAACGGCGCAGCCAACAAGTCAGCGTGGCCGCAGAGAAGAATTAAACCGTTTCTTACCGCACGCGAATATTGCACAAAATGCCGAGCCTTGGCTCCGTTTGTTTTTTTCGAAATGCGATAAGTCAATCTATAGCATTTCTTTTTTTAAAGGTGAAAGTGCCCCGTGCGTTGATGTTGCAACTCGAATTTTTACTCATGCCTACAATGCCTGTCTGCAGTGCAATACGGCAATAACATGCGGAAGGTGACGGCAAAAGTTGTTGTCGGCGATAATGAATGTGGTTAACAAGGCCGCGTGTTCACGCTCGAGTCAACGTGTGCGCTCGGAAGCACACGAGCAACACAGACTACAGCCACGTGATTTACGGCAATCGCGCTATCTGAAATTATACGTGTTTGCCACTAAAGCACGTTTCTGGCCGACGGTCCAGCAGCAACGGCTGCCAGAGCCAAAGCCAGCCTGACGAAGACCTGTTATGAGAACACCGCTATACGTCGTTTATCGTCTCTTTTAATGCGAAGCATTCTTCCCTCAATACCGAGTTCAATTCTCGCGTGCACCTCGGCATTGTCATGGGCCAATCCTGTAGATTGTGCGGTCTAACATGTATACGTAATGCTTTGCGTACATACCAGAATTACTGGAGTTTATTCTGCTTGAATTTTCTCTCTGTCTCTCTTGGCAGAGGGCTTACTAGGTGGTCAGAGGTCTACTGCTACGACTTCTACAACGTGCGCCAGATACTTTTGTGGTTCAGCAATTTTCTTCTTTCCCGGCAAAGTACAGATGACTTTGCGTGTGGCCCTGGTACTAACGCACCAAAGCGGTAGCACAACGGGAAACACCAGATGCGCGTAGTAGTTGCATTCTGCCTCCACCTGGTTATTACCAGAGGCACGCGAGTCTTATGCTACAGGGAACAATACCTTACTTTGAATAATTTGGGGGTAAAGATGTGATATTACAGCAGAAAGTGACGCTAAATCTCCCCTTCCCCCACTTCTTTTTTTTTAAATTTCGTGTTTGTGCATCAGCGTCTGTGAGTGTGAAGTCACAGATTTGAATGAATACACCATTTATTTTCTCGTACTGGGCCGTTATCACGCAGAGAAACCTTCTCTAAAGTTGCTACGTTCACAATTTCGCCAAAGAAATTTAGCCATTATTGACTGATGAAACGTTAACCATTAGTTAGTTAACGTGGAGATACCGTCGACGTCACGGCGATCTGATGCGGGAACTTCAAGGCGGCGTTGTTTAATTATTGCTTTTATTTTTTCTGGCTTAAAAAAATTCATTCTGGTATTTTACGTGCCAAAACCACGACCCGCTTGTGATGCACGCCGTAGTGGAAGACTCCGGATTAATTTTGACCAACTGGGGCTCTTTAATGTACACCCAATGCAAGGGCGTTTTTTGGGTTTCAGCCCCATCGAAATGCGCGCCACCGCAGCCGGGATTCGATCCAACATCACCTAGATTTTGAGCTAATCTAGGTGGTGGTGTTTGATCCCGCGACCTCATGTTTAGCAGCGCAACGACAAAGCCAGTGAGCCACCACGGCTGATCTTTCTGGCTTACCGAGCATCTTACCACGGTGAGAGTGGCATTTGTGGTATTGCGGGAGAGTAATTTACGATTGAAAAAAAAAAGAATCTTTAGTGTCCCTTTAGTAGGGCTGCTATAATGGACTCTACTTTGAATAAGGAAGCTGACGGCGCAGTAACATTCCTTACAGTGTTCTCTCAGCAGCGCACATTGCGAGCTCTGTTAACTGCCCTAATTAACAGGCTTTGAACTCGGTTTCTGGGCTCCGTTACATAGTCCCACCCTACCGTTTAATACCTGCTCCGCCGTGCTAAATGACTTATTTTTCTTGCATTGGCCTTTCCGTTTCGCACCCGCTCAGAGACCGCTCGTAAACACACAACCGGGTTCGCCGAGTGCCCAGCCAGCAGCGCAGAGCACAGCGCCGAGGAAAAGGAACGCGAGAGCTGACACGGAATGAAACAAAGAAAGGGCGAGATAGTGAACACGATTTGCCATTACGTTTTCTGTTATTGTCGTCTTCCCCTTTCGTCGGATATCACGCCGCCATTATCGCCGTCGCATTGGTCACTGGGTGACACAGACAAGAAATCAACAGAATATACAGACATACAGTAACATAGTAAACGACAAGAGCGGACACTCGAGCCGTTTCGCGGCCGAGCTATGGAGCTTCCCCGATTCCGCTAGGTGGCAGAGCGCATCAAGAAAAATGCGGCTGCGGCTAGCAGCTTGACAGGCGTGCGCACGACCACTGGGCACGATTCAACACGTGCGAAGCCTAGTCAGGCTCTTTCTGTAAAATGCACCTGAGCATCGTTGTTGGGTTCTTCTGCCAGCGTCTGCTTCGTCTCCGTTTCATGGTAAGTTATTTTGCGCGTTGTTAACGACGTATTCTCTTCGCATTTCGTTATGTCACTGTTAGCCGCCTGAACGAGTGACGGCGGCCTTGCAGCCGTGAACAGCTGCTGCCCATTTGCTACGCTGACTTTCATTTGGTATTATTTTTTTTTGTTTATGCGCAGCAGTGAGCGGTGATGCTAGCGATAACAGCGACGCGGCAGCGTCCGAGCTGTGAGGCAAGTTCGATACAATGACAAAGTTAGAAAATAAAATGGTTCGTTAAGAAATGCGGCCTATGAACACATCCCGTTCGGAGCAGAGAGCTTTATGTTACGCGCAGCGACTGCTGAAAAAGTATGATGCTCTACTTTTGCAAAAGAAATATAGCTATTTCTAAAGCGGTATACGTGCAATATTTGCTGTATGGTGTAGGGGTTGAAGGACGGACTCCGGGATGAAAAACCACAAACTTGGGAGGATTTATTCTACATTATGTACAGAGAGGTGAGCGACAAGTAACATTTGTACAGACATTACGGGCCGGCAGCAACTCGGACGCTGCGGCCCGCGGCAAGAAGTTCGAGAGAGGTGAATCAGGGAATCAGGGCATGTCCCAGCATGCTCAGGTCTCTCTGGAAGGCTTCTTATGAACCCTTCGAACACTGTAAGTCACGTCATGTTTGACCAATGGGAGAGTCCGCTCCGATGATGCCACTTTCAGCCAATGGTAGGCGCCCGTGTCGCGGTGTCACACCTGGCGGCTCTCTGCGGTCTTGCCTCGAAGACTGGCAATGCACTTCTAACGAGGAGAAGGGAAGGGCTGCTCATGCTCCATTGTCCGAGGCCCACCTGCTAATCCCGGCGGCGCACGAACTTGTTGGCACGTGAACTTGTTGCCTTAAACTTGTTTGCTCGGCCGCTCCTCTGGAATGTGCTTTCCTGCTTCGGCATTCCTCAATTAGCTGTGCTGCGACTCGAAGTGGTTTGGGGAACTCGAAGTAATCGCAGGAAACAGCTCCATATCTAACAATGGCAATAATGCGCTCTCTCTTAACCTCTGTAGCAGGCTATGTGCGCTCGAGCGTTGTTAGCTGTGCTGCATTGGGCTGAAGATATGTGTTTTCATGTTTGAATTGTGTATGGAGTCATACGGTAGAAAGTTCCTTGTTTCTTAGTATTTATAACAGTGCTTCCTTAACCAAAAAAAAAACGCATTACATGAAGGAACGCAGCATCTCCATTATAAAGCTTTGCAAGCTCCAGTGTTGCTTATACGAAGGAACATAGCGTCTACATACAATAGCTTTGAAGCCTCCAGTATTGCTTACCTTCTGTCTATAATTCTACGTATTGCAGGCATCTCCACCATTTCCTCAAAATACACTGTACAGCCAAAGGACATCATGCATACTCAAGGGCAAAATTCCAAGTATCAGAAGACGATTGCAAGGCTTCGAAGACAGCAGGTGAAGACCCCCAACACAAAGTGCCTAATGACAGCTGTTTAATGACGGACACATTGGCTTACACATTCGAGATGGAGATGTTGGTGCGTGCTCAATTATTTTTGCAGCCATGTTGTTTCAACACGCTACCATTCACATAATTTTGCTGCCCTAATTCAACCTCCTTCGCAGAAGTACAAGAAAGAAAACGTCATATCTTTTTCCTTCTAAAACAATCCCATATTGAGCAAGTTAATTGATGTCATGTATGTGCCGTTTTTTTTTTCATTATCTGGATAGTTGCAATACGTCTTCCATGTGTTATGCTTGTGCAAAGTTATTGCCATCACCCCATTAATTTCCGACTATTCTTCATTATACGGTGTCACACGACCACTTTCGATCGCGATCAAGTCCGATCCGTATCGAAATTCTCCACTGCTATTGGCGCCATCGCGCAGCTTGCGCAAAAGAACCGATCTCGACCGAGAAACTCAAATCGAATTGGGCTTGATCGCGTTTAAAAGTGCGCCGTGTGACATCCGTATTACTTGCTTTTCGCTGTTTCTTCCCGTTTTTCATGTATCTACCTCTTACAATCTTGCTGCAGTAAATTGTCTGCTATTTTTGTGTTCTTGACTGTGCAGGAAGGATTTATATTTAAGGAACACGGCACATTTATTTGAGATACACCTTTTGTCGCGAGTTACTAGACGCATAATATCATAAGCGATAAAGTTCTACTTCCTCAACAGTTGGCATGATTGTTGCGCTAAGTTACAGCTTGAAACAGCAAATCTGAATTTAAATGAAACTAACATGAGTGCAACACTTTTGCGCGCTCGTCGTCACAACATATAAACAGCGGCACAAGCGCCTGCATGAAATCACTCAATTTAAGCAACGGTATCGGTAATTATATATATATATATATATATATATATATATATATATATATATATATATATATATATATATATATATATATATATATATATATATATATATAAAACAAAACTGAAATTAGGGCCTGCGAGATTTGGCTGCGTGCGCGACCATCTTGGAGGCTGGTGGGTTTCGCCGATTCCGCTAGGTGCGCTGAGAGCCAAAGTCGGCCGCAGGCGCCAATGGGAGTGTCCACTCTTTACGTTTACTATGTAACTCAATGATATAGGTTCCAAACAACCATGCCGCCTGTACAAGACACGTATACGTGCCTCGGTACGCGAAGAAAAAAACAGGGCCGCTATCTTGCACACGTTCGAAAAGCAGACACGTCGGCTTTTCGAACGTGTACAAGATAGCGGCCCTGGTGTCTCTGGAAAAGCATTCCACATATCGTGGTATAATCGCGGAAATGCCACGATTTGATCTATTCAGCGTAGTCGCTGAGCAGCAGGCTTCGGCGGTAGCGAACTGACGCCGTGGCAGCGAGGAGGAGAGCTCGTCGACTCCCGCTCTCCCCTACTTCAGACGTCGCGCTCTGCGCTGTCCAATCCCAGCCAGCCCCTACCCTTTTCCCTCGCTTGTTTTTTTTTCTTTTATGTTATATCTTCGAACAGCTGCGCAGACGCAGCCAACACGGAGCGGCAGCGTTGTTCTGGCTGCGTGCCCAGCAGTGGGGGTATAGCTCAGTGGCAGAGCATTCGACTGCAGATCGAGAGGTCCCCGGTTCAAATCCGGGTGCCCCCTTGGCGTCACTTTTGTTGAGATTGTTGTTCATAGCCATTCTTTCGCATTTTTTCTTCGTTTTTCACAAACGTGCGAAGGTAGCTTTGCGAGGAGTCTAACCCTTAATTACCCATTGTCCTGAGCGGCAGTCGTCCTGACAGTACGCTTATTTTTTTTTCCACATCTAAGGGTATTGAAATAATAACAACAACAAAAACAATCGTGTGACGAATTATAACGGGCAGAGCTAGCGCCAAAGTGAGATTAAACGTTATTCCATAAAACAGTGCAAACTTCGCTGAGAATATAGGCATTTAAAACAACTTCGCAAATATTTAGCCGGCAATTAACCGCGGTCAAGATGAAGACACAATGGTCACCTTTATTTCTGGCCGTGCAGAGTACATATGTAACGGACACACACACACACACACACACACACACACACACACACACACACACACACACACACACACACACACACACACACACACACACACACACACACACACACACACACATATATATATATATATATATATATATATATATATATATAGAATAAACACACGACGTATGTACGTGAAAACACGTTCTGTTTTACTTCAAAAGTTTTGGCTGGTGGGCCAGCCCTCGTCAGTGACATGCAACAAGACAACGGCAGCCTTTTTAAACATTTCTAAAATGTTGCTACACATGCGCAAGCTTATCCGGCATTAAATTTATACGGTCATACACCGAAGCTACACAAACTGCAAGCATGCACAATGCGCGAGATAACGATGCGAAGGGTGTTCACCTTTGATCACATAAAAGCCTCAAGGTGTGGGGTGCCGAATTGTAATACGAGTTAGGCACGATATGAATTACACATTGCAACGACATTATGGGCACAAGGCAAAAAAATACAAGCTATAAGACGGGCAACAATACGGAAACAGAAAAATACAAAAATAGGTGCAATGCGCTGTGTAAAAAACCAGAAAAGCAGATGCAATAACATTACGTTAAGTAGTGAAGGGAAGACTAGCGAGTGCGCCTGTGTGTTCATTTATGCCCGACCTTACAGTGTCAAACTTATAGATGAGGAAAGATTCGCGGATTTCGCGATCGTGGTGCGAGCGAAAACCGGATTCCAATATGGTTGCCTTAATTTTATCAAAGGAGTGACCAGCTATCATGACATGTTTTGATAGAGGCAATTTCGGAATTGTTTGGCGTGAGTCCTTTGCTTACTAAATCACGTTATAAAGGATGTTTCTGTTTGGCCAATATATCGCATGTCACAGGTATTGCATTCACGCATCTATACTGCGTTGGGACTGTCATAGTTTAAATTGCCCCTGATTTTGCGCTGAAAGCCAGTGGATGAGCATGGTCGCGGTTTGCGTCGTTACCATGTGCGCCCACACACCTTGTACCGCGATTTCCCACAAGGGGCGCAGTTACTGTGTTCATGGAACGCGAGCTTTGAAGACGAAAGGATATCGCGGAGGTTTCTGGACCGTCTGTCCACGATTCGAGGCGATTCTGGAAAAAAAAAATTTTTATGCCTTCGCTTTGTGTCAGGACGTTATGGTGTCGTTTAAATAGAGCAGCTATTTTTGGTGCGGACGCAGAGTAAGTGAAGACGAGATTAGTCTGCAATGTATTTGGAGACATGGGATTGGCGTTAAAGAGATCGGCCCGGTTTAGTTGGTCTGCGCGTTTTATGGCGTCAGCAACCACTACCGGTGGATATCTGCGTTGAATGAGAGAATCTTTTAATTCTTGGCTGTTTGAAACGAACTCAGCTCGTTTGGAGCATATTCTTTTAAACCAGTGCGCCTTGGCTATAAGGTATCCCAAAACGTATATTATATATATATATATATATATATATATATATATATATATATATATATATATATATACACGTTTTGGGATATATACGTATATTAGACGTGTGTGCGTGCGTGCGTGCGTGTGTGTGTGTGTGTGTGTGTCATGAAATAAAAATATAAACAGAACATATTCGCCGTGATCAAGGCTGCCTGCGGGACTCGATCACGGTAACACCAGCAAAGAAACTCACTACTCTAACCAACAGGCCATGCAGGAATGCCTAAAGATGTAGAATAGAATGGTCCGCTCGCAATGGCCGCTCCTCTGGTCTTGTCGTCGTCGCTCGCCCAACCTGGATGGACGTAGTGGGACGCGTTTTTCGGACATGGAGTGCCACCGCCACTTCTGCGACCGCTTGGTGGGGTAGCCAGTGGCCTCAAGACGCATAAGAACGTCTTTTGTGCTCTCCGGTTTTTCTGAGCCGGCAGTTTTCTAAGTCATTGGGCAACTAGCCAGTGTTTTATTATTATTTTTCGAGGGCATATTTTTGCACCGTTGTCGTTCGACGCACGACTTCCTTGCCATGTATAGAAGCCTTATTGCGATAGCAATTATATGGACACTCCAAGCGCATTTCTACCGTCGGCGTCACCGCGCCGTTCCTCATAAAGTGCAAAGGCGGCAACATTGTCGGCGCGACTGGCCGCTCGAGGCCCCTTGCGTGTATTCTCGGGCTCCTTTCGCGCTCGGAGAAACACTTTTATGTAGCATGTAATGAGCTACGGAAAGCTGTACCGGGAGTCTCTCATGTTACTCTACAAATTTCTTAATAACACTGCTTGACTAACTATAATGTTCGAGAAGATTATTAATTACTAAGACTACTTATGTTCTCAGGAGAAATGCAAAAAATAATTTCAGTATCTCCAAACGACAGCACAGAACATTACCTTGGTAACGATGTTTGTGTGGCACCCGCCGCGGTTGCTCAGTGGCTATGGTGTTGGGCTGCTGAGCACGAGGTCACGGGATCGAATCCCGGCCACGGCGGCCGCATTTCGATGGGGGCGAAATGCGAAAACACCCGTGTACTTAGATTTAGGTGCACGTTAAAGAACCCCTGGTGGTCAAAATTTCCGGAGTCCCCCACTACGGCGTGCCTCATAATCAGAAAGTGGTTTTGGCACGTAAAACCCCATAATTTAATTTTTTGTTTGTGTGGCATTTGCTACGTGGCATTTGCATATCTTTAAATCTCGGTGCACGATAGTTCGGACATTATGCATAGGCAGTAACCTCTGTATTGCTTTCAGAAGCTAAATGCGGATATTCTGCACTGAAAAAACGAGGCTAAAAACTTTAAAGTTATTTGGTCAGTGTGCCTTGGGATAAAAACAAAGTGTAGATCCGTTTCTAAGCCGCGGCCGCACCGTTCTTTGCATCGTAAGTTGATGCGTGTGACAAGGTCGTCTGCGTACGGTGACTGGCGCTCGCTCGTGCTCGCAGGACCCAGTGTTCGAGGCAGGAACCGGGCTTGCTAACACAGCAGACACCCGCCGCCCGTAGGGATTCTCAAACCCCAGTCAAACGCGACAAGTGAATAACAACCAATCGGGCCAAGTTGAGTTTCTTCCAACGGATTTCCAATGTTCAGCGAGGGTTTTCTTTCGGGCAAAGCCGCCTGTATTAGTGTAAATGCAGGACAGGGAAACTAACTGAACCAGTTGTAATTGAATTTAGCTGCGTGCATACTGCCGGAAAGCAAACTAGCGGCGCTGTGCGCAGGTCGAACGCTCCAAAGCTGGAACTAGCGCTGTTTGCTGCTGCTTCTAAATTTGTTGCAAGCAAACAAACTGACAACTTACCGTGTTGAATGAGAAAACAGCATCTTCTGCTTGCACCGCTAAACGAAAGCATGCTATGAAAAGGATATGTCACCTCGCGGCATAACATGTGTCATGATCATCTTAAGACCTTCCGAGGTATAGTTATCATTGCCGCTACCGTGCATGGAGACAGAAGTGAGAATATTCCTGCGGCTTAAAGCATTAGTAACACTAACGGTAGAGCACAAAGCTATAAACGAACAAAATGAAATGAAGATTAAACGGACATCACTAATTTATTAAAGGGGCCCTGAACCAATTCTTATCGAAGTGGAGCAAGACATCTGAAGTGAAGATAAGCTATTTTAGAACCACTTTGTTCCAAAAAGTACTTCAATGCGTTCAGCAGAAGTGGAGTTGCCGGCTATGAAACACGGCCTCAGCTGTGCTCCCCTTCCTCCTCCAATGCCTTGCACTGCGAAGGCTACGGCGGAGACGTCACCGTGGCGCGCCGTTCAAATTTCCGATTTGGTGCCTATGCCGCGCTAAACGTAAACCAAACGCGGCTTTTCTCAGAGAGCCACAGTGCGCTATAGCCACTGGACTTGTGGCGGCACCTAGCGGCGGCCGCGGTGTAGACGAGAGCAGCGGCCAATAGCAACCGCGTATTGGGGTGCGCTTTATGACGAAATAAAGCACACAGAAGAGAACGAGGATCATGGGGTTTTTGAAACGAGAGCGTTTGAGAAAAATGTGACTTCGCGCTCCGCTTGCGAGCTCCACAGACCGTGTACGACAGCGGAACTTGTCTGAGATGTTCACAACAGCGTATGCTACCCGCGGACTATGTTATTTCACCAAGTCCGAGGGGTGGTTCAGTGCCCCTTTAAAGCTCCTGCCTAAGCAAAGTGCTCTCCGCGATTTGAAACACCAGCAAGACAGTCAAAATAAATAAAAATGAAAGTAATGTTCCTCTCGCCGGCAAGAAAGAAGTCCCGAGTGAAGACTTTTGAACAAACCGATATAGTATCAGTCGTCAACTTTTCCGAATGCGAACTAAATTTCGTATTCAAGACGCCCGCCGATACACTGCTTCTTTCGCAAAAAGATGAAATCATTGCTGTCTTTCCACCTCCATGACACGCATACTGGCACACAACAAAAGTCTTTCGCCATCCTTTTTTTTTCTCAAGAACTACGGGGCATTCAGCGCGTGCTGAGCGCATGCCTAGTGTTCCTGTATATGCTCCCTGCGGGAGCATATACAGGAACACTACGCATGCCGTGCTAGGCGGCCAGTAGCGTAGCAATAGGGGGGGCCGGGGGGCCGTGGGCCCCAGGTGCAAGGGGCCAGTGGGGGGGGGGGAGGTGTCATGGACGTCTGAAGACACCCCTCTTTCCGCCGGCTACACCCGGGGTGGGGAGGGGGGGGGGGTGCCAGAAGACCTATGGGCCCCGGGTGCCAGACGACCTAGCTACGCCACTGTAGGCGGCCCTCTGTCGCTTTAAGCTTGAACCTGGATCGGCTGTTGCTCGGCGCGGCCGCTAGGGGGCGAGCATTTAGTTGGAGTCGCCAGTTGGCTGTGCTCTTCCTTCCGTTCTCACAAACACTGTGCACGGCCCACTTTGTGACGCAGCAGGCAAACCGAACATTCGAAAAGCAAGCCGCCTACGCAATCGCGCCCCAACTTTTCGCAGTACTGCCATGCCAGTATTGCGCAGTATTGCCAAACACGTATTACGCATAACATGTGCGGAATAAAATATGTTATACAACGAGGCGCGCCTCTCGCAAGCAGAAGTCGTAACGTTAGCGCAAATGAAACGGAACCTGGAAAAGGAACAAACCAACGAACGAACGAATAGGCAAGTAAATTAAAAGAAGCCATCTTTTTGTGTGCCGCGAAATGCCCACAGTTGGGCGAGCGAATTAATCAACTACGAATACAATAACTGGAGAAAACTGGCTTCAAATAAGAACTCTGGAGATTAGTTTCCCGACCAGGAGCGGGAACTATACGTAGAGTAAATGTCTTCGCTTTACACATTAATCGTGTTATCGCAGAGAAGACCATAGGCGGCACGCGCGCGCAGGAAGGCATATTTCACGCGGGTGGGAACGGTGTATATGAAAGAAGAGACTGCAGTATTACACGCAAGAAACCCCGCGATTCCGGCCTCATTTTGCCTGTGCTTGCCTCCTACCACGGGAAGGAAAAGATTGAAGAGAAAAAAAACGCGAAGTCGTCTCACACGTGGAAAGCAAAGAAAAAGAAAGGAACTAAGGTGACAAAAATCGTATATGCGAGGGGGAAAAGAAGGGAGCAAAATTTTCAACCGCCTCTGTGGCTTTACATGCCCGTACAGCCCAAATACAATTTCAATATTCCGTTCCAAGCTGCCTGTGAAAGGCAGTGATATCCTTAGAGGAAATACAAAACGAACCGCCCGAGCCCCGCTGCAGCACTGCAGGAGCATTGCTGCCGAGTTCGACGTGAAGGGTTTCATTCCGCTCGTTCTTCGAGAGCTACACTTTACGAGCCGGTCCAAAGCGTGGCTTCAGGGGCACGAGAATTGCTTGAAGGCTGGCGCAAAGGCGGTGGTAGAGGCGGTCACTCATCCGTCACAGATCTGCTGCCGAGCCGAGCATTGTCTGCAGTGGCTGTCATACCGAAATACTCAAATGGGGGGGAGGAGTGAAAGGGACGCCTCTCTCTCTCTCGCTCTCTCTCGCGTGCGCGCACGCACACGTGTCTAACGGCGCTTCTTGGATATTATTATTACGGCGAGAGCCTTAAGGCCCAACCACACGCAGCCCGGGATACGCGTCTCGCTACGCGTACACTTAAGCGTACGCGTCTGCGTGCGCGTACGCGGGTGACGAAGGGAAGGGCGTCCAGCCACACGATACGCGCACACGTGCGCGCTCCGCTGCGCGTATAGCACAGGGCTGACAGACCAGCGGCCCAGCGATGGCGGAAACGGTCGTCTTTGGCTTTGAGAAAAGTTTATCTTTACTTTCATTGTGGCTAGCCATTTTTATTTAATTTATCAATGTTAGAGCTAGTACATTGTTTTTAAGTTGAGAAATGCACGCTGTTCGTATCTATACATCCTTATGGCAAGAAAAGCTACATCAATTATCAACATCACGCGCGATAGCGTCTGCTTGCTCACAACTGCAGCTGACATCTGCGCGCGACCACGCACGACGTTGCTGCCGAGCTCTTGCTTTCTTCGCCGGTATCAGCGTACTCTCCCCGCAATGTACCACATGAGAAAGAAGCTTTTGCTGCTGCTGCTCTTGCAAAGGCGGTGGGAGCGCAGAAAGCGTCTGCGGCCTCTGCGGCGACGTTGGTGGGTCCGGCCATTCTTTCAACTGCATAAAGAAGAAGGACTTTACGGCTGTGAGTAACTTCTTTCCTTTCGATGATCTACAGTGGTAGAACTAGGAGCCAGTGTTTGGACATGGGGACTTATCTTCGTTAGGACAGCAATTACTTATCAGCGTTTTTAGATGCGCGCATAAGTGAAATGGTTAAAGTAGTAATGCGGGGATCGTACTCGCAGCGCGCGAACGCCCAATTCGCAGAACAGCATCGCGTCGTCGGTGCAAGGTTCGTCCAGGTTGACAGCACCGATCGAAACGATAACGTGACGTACGCGAACAGGGGGAACGACAAGAGCAGGGTGTAGCTCGGAAAGCGCGAAAGCACAGGCGAAGATCGGGCTGATTAGCCGCCGGAAGCGTACAGATCGTATATTGGATACGTGGTGACGACACCTCACGACGTTTCAACCACCGCCTGTCTAACCCGTGTATGCCGTACGACATACGGTCATTAACTGTTCAGCTCCAGAGGGGAAGAAGCGCTTGATTCTATTTAACAGACAATCTGCACTACTAATTTGGAGCTCCCTTCATTATTAACAGTAGACCATACTGTTTACACAGAGCTTGTGTAGCACCCTCTTGCACAAAATTTGTAAGGATTATGTTTTGTAATACATTTTCTGCTATTCGATATTTTATTTGATATCCAGATTAGTTTTTCTTCATTTGATATGATTGTAAATCTACTTTTCGGTATTAGCACACCCCTACAAAAAGCTAAGGACTGCTAGCTATATTTGTGCCATTAGTATAGCACATAGATTCAGGAACACCTTTTGCACGTGTTGGTTGTCTTATATGAAGCTTGTGGACGAGATACGATTTCCTATATTATCTGTCTCTCAGAAGTGTGACTGTAGATATGAAGTGTAATGTAATTAAATTGTGACCTGGGGGGCAGGTTAAAATTCTGTGCGACTAATTTCGGAAGTTTCTTGGCAGTGGCCGCACGATTTTAATATACCGTTGACTGGCTCTCCTGTTTTGCCGAACCACTGTTTGTATTCAAGCACATAAACAAAGCAGGGGGTAAAATTAATGATGGCTAGTGGCTATACATGTGTGTCAGTGAAAAGTGTACTGCTCCTGATACCTGCGCGTGTATGTGGGCAGGGCATGGTCTTGCTGCCAGGCAATAATGCACCATTTTTTACAGATGCAACGGATACGTCAGGATGACCACAGATTTTTCTACAAGTTCTTTCGCAAGGCGCCGCAGCTCTTGGACAAGCTATGGAGCTTTTTAACAGAAGACCTCACACGGCAGCACCACATTCGAGAAACCCCTGGAGCCTGGAGAACGACTTGCTGTAGCGTTAAGGTTGGTAAAGGACAGTTGCCCCAAGAGTAATAATGTGCGATTGGAGGAATACAGAACACCGTTTCTTTGTCATTTAATGTATCATTTATTTTATTTTATTTACATATTACTGCCTGCCACCTTTTGGAAGCCAAATCAGGAAGGAGTCACAAAACATTGAAGCAAAACAAAAGAAAGAAGGAAACGACTGACAATGAGCGTGCATAAAAAATACTAATACATAATAATAATATTATACTAATAATCATCTTTATTTCTCTCTTTCCACAGAATACAGAATTATACACAACTAACTATGTATTAACTCATAAACAAACAAAAATATATAGTACACGAAATGCTGATACAAAACGAGAAATAGTAATGATGGTACTGACAATGCGCGTGAAAAGAAATACAAGAAAAAATGATCACGGAGACTGAAAGTTTCCACTTACTGCATCACCAGTGTAACAGTTACGGCTAACTAAAAAAAAAAAAAACTGCCATCGACTGGCATCGCACAAAAGCTACCTCAATGCTTTTGACCTTGCGCAACCTGTAAAACATGCACTGAGGTATGCTTGCACATGTAGTATTAAACAAAGGTGGTAGCTAACCTACACAAATGAATTTTGATCATACGTCACCCGAAAAGGGCCTCCACAGCCATGTAGATCATTGTCAAGAAAAATCATGTCATCATAATTAGTATTCAAACAATTGAGACATGCGTACTAATTTTTTTCAACTTGCATTCAAGCTACTTGGCATCCCGGTAAGACATAAAAGACGTTGCCTTGACTTACTGTGTGGGGATTGAGGCGGCTAGACTCTGCAGTGGTGTGTAAGTCATATAGTGGCGATCGTGCCTGCAAAGTATTAAACAACTGCAGAACAGCACGACAGCCGCAGAAATTTCTTACATTTTTTTCAGCTTAAGAAATTTTTTAAAGCTCACATGCTGTTCACAGCTCCCGTCAGGTAGCCCTGCTTCCTGCCAGAGAAGCAGGGTCATACGTATAAATGTCTCATTCATGCACTGCCTTCAATGTCACTGATTACGTACAAAGACTTTGGCCAAACATCCAATGCAGAACATGCAAAACCAACTCTGGAACTGAGCCACAGAACACAAAGAAAAAAAAAGCAAGGAATGTGGCTTGTGGATGATAGTTGTGGGAGAGGTAGAGGTTGTCTATGTTGGCAGCGAACCTCGCCTCCTGACTATGTGGTGGCAAGACTTTTCCCTTTCTGCTACGTTTTCTAATAATATTAAAACAATTAGAAAAATGCTTGTGCTGCTAGAACGCCCCAACAGGCTTTACAACTTGCAGCATATAACCGAAATTTTCAATGGGGTCTGGTTGAAGGTTCATTACATTTCTTTTTATTTACAGGCATGTACACGCATCTCTACGTGCATGTACAAACTCTACATGCACAGGTGGTGAACTCAAAAAGGTTCATTGCTGCAAGACAGGCTGAATGAGTAAACACAGATGAAAGCGATAAACATCTGTCTTGCAACAACACACCTTTAGTTGCAAGTCAGTGCTTCTTTATTGTAGATGTGTTGCTAAAACATGTTCACACATCTCTACAGCAGCAATGTCCAGCCAACCAGGCCCACAGATATCAACTTTATGAAATTCTTGAATACCGCACAAAAACATGGATACAACACAGTGTAAGATGAACAAAAAAGAAGAGCTGAGGGGCTTTGACATGACAACAACAGACAAGGAAACGTATATAAAGCATAAAGGAAAATAACTGTCATTTTATTTGTAATGTCAACATCACAAGGAGAAGGGAAATGAAAGTGGACAAAATATAACTTGCCACTGGTGGGAGCTAAAACCAATTGAGCTGGAGGCTATTCCACCATCAATTTCATAGAATGTTTATGTGTACTAGATTAGGCTCTTGGAGTGTTCTTGCACGAGTAGCACTGGCTAACACTACCAGGGTGAGATCTAGTACATGCACATACAGGCCCAAGAAAGTTTGCAGAGGGATAGCCATTGCTGCAGCTCTACTGGTAAAGCAATGCAAGCATAATTCAAAGGTTGTGAGTTCGTCTCCCATTAGTGGGAAGCTACGTTTTCATATACTTTCATTTTCCTCCTTATTTTTCCATTTCGATATAAAGTAATTAAATTCATCAATGATTCCCTTTTGTTTCATTGTCTCTTGGCTTTATCATACAAAAAGTATACATTAAAAACATTATTCTTTGAATTATTCTCCTACTTGCATCAATTTAATTTTCAAATCGAGATGCGTATCCTCACTGGCCTCTCTAATGTGTTTGAGCAGAGAGACGGCAAAAGTTCGAGGTCGTCCTGTGGTTTGCATCTTTTCATTGCACTTGAAACATTGCCCAATTCCTCCAATATTCACTGACTCTAATCTCTCTTTTTCCTTTTCCTCCCCCTTGACTTTGCTTCAGAAGCAATGCTTCCTAACGTATCCAGCCTACGACTGCCTGCTGAAGCCAGCGATGCTCCTGACTGCGGACTGCTGTGGTGTGCCTCAGAATCCTCAGGAACCAGAACTTCTTGAAACATCGGTGATTCAAGAGATTCCAAAATGTCCTGAGACTCCACAGACTCATGCGACGCCGAAGACAGAGTCGATGCTGGCGCTTGTGACTCTTCACTTCACGGTGATGGCGCTTCAAGTGTTGCCAGATCGGAAAACTGGCACATTTTTTGTTAAGATGTCTGCAGCACTTCCCTCCTCCCTTGATGGGGGCACTGGTGGAAGGTTGGCGGACATCCTGCATGTGAGCGTAATAAGGTTTGCACATACTGTCAATGTGTAAATAATGTGCCAGTCTGGATGCAAAAATATATGAAGGCTCAAATCCGTCCGCATTTGTTTTAGTGTGTGATTTTATTAGAGTACACTGAAGCTCTGAATCAGTTTTGTAGGGACAAAAGTGGCTTGCCTACACAACCAGAATGAACAGTTTCTGCATGCACGTAAGTGTAGCTTTTGTATCTTTTTCTGTTTTTGCTTGTGATGCATTTAAGCAGTTCTTACGAGGTCTGCATGCCTAAAGCCTAGTGCTGCTAGGCTTCTACTCAAAACAGTGCATGATATTTGGAATGTTTCAGTTTTGAAATAATTAGCAGGAAGCATTCCACTACATTTACTCAGTAAAACCACTTAATAAATTTCATGTTGAAAGACCTATGCTTGCACTTTCTAAAATAGAGTAGTAGTACTGTTAGGTCTTGCTTTAGCATAAGGCTCTCTCCTGTTCTAGTTTTTCTACTTGAAACGTTCTTGGCTTGTAACTTTGTTTTCCTTTCACTTGTTTGTAAACTTCATCTCATTCTAAACTGTTTTTCTTAACTGAATGTACGTCTAAACAGTGTGAAGCTGTGTCAGTGCATTTGTTGTTTGTATTTAGGAAGTTACGTCTAATAATGTTTGTCTTCTTGCCATCTGCCTTGTAAAGGGTGTTTTGGCCCAGCAAAGCTGACCTTAGCGAGCAAACCCTTCCAGAAGGTTTTTTACAGCCAAGCTTTTTTTTGCCTCTTCTCTGGACTTTCCTACCACTGCTCCTACTGTCTTGCCAAATAGCTCGCCTCATACTCATATTAATGTAGACATTGAACCATTGTCATCCCAGCTGACTACTGGCTACTGTGTTGCACGAGTGACCAGTACTGGACGTAATGCAAATACCAATTAAAATAATGTAACTAGATCGTGGTTTTGGCATGTAAAATTTCAATAATCATTTTTTGCACAGTGCGAATGTGTTAAACTGGATCACCTAGTCCTTCCTAGGAAATTTTGCTAAGCAGGAACAGTGTTCTCCACAAACATTGTGAAAGCTTCGCTTAAACCAATAAACACAGCACCTGAGATCTGCAGAATAACCACAGGCTGATAATAAGCAAGGACACTGCTGAGCAGACACAAAAAGAATTATCAATTACACAGCTGACAATGTTGTCAGTACTATGGCACATTTATTCCTACAGCATGATGACACTGAATGAATCCCTAAGCAAGCTAGGTAATATTTGAGGGTCTGTGATGATGCACCGATTTGCACACTGCTGGCAAGCAACAAAATTCAAAATTAAAACTGTGCATTGAAGCGCCTAAGGTACACGTGAATATAGCAACATTCAATACTCAGTTAAATACTGGCCATTGACTTGCACGCTGCCTTCTAGGATCAGTGCACAGAATAAAAAAACTGCTTGCATGTTTTGTGTTTTCTTTTTGTGTGTGCATCATGCAAGCCCTTTTCTTTTTATTCATCCTGCTAATTTGTATGTGATATTCTGTGTACTTCTGTCTTATGCTTTATTGTTAGGTTTTTAAGTGCTATTTTACTTGTTATTTTGTACCTGTTTTTCTGCTTTCTCTGCTGCCCACTGCAAAGCCAAACTGGCTTTGTGGGTACCTAAATAAATAAATATACAAAGCTATTCTTGTACTGCTTGTATGTCCCCTTACCGGATCACATTTAACGAAATATGCGATACTCGGAGCGGCGACGCAGCACAAATATTTTATCGCCAATTAGACAAAGCTGAATATAATGCATACTGGGCGTCGACTTGCTTGTGTAAGCACTATTTTGAGTCGATTCCCATAAGTGCGGTGCATTGCCAGCTATAATACAAACATACGGCATCGCCGGTCAACGTGGTAAAGGGAAAGCACTAAAATCCCGTGTTTCATTTTTTAACACGCCGGCTAAGATGGAAATTTCAAGATCGCTTACGGTCTACACTCCATTGTGTAGCGCAGAAACATCATCTGGTCGAAAAACAGCCAGATGACGTCGTTGTGAACGTCGACAGCTGGCACGGCGCGGCTCTTTCCTTTCTGACAACGTCTTCCCAGGCGCCGAAATTTATTCCCCAGGGACTTCCATCACTTCTGCAGCGCTGTGATAACGTCATCTGCACAGATGAAACGCGTTTTCGACATCTGCGAGTCTGCTGATGAGAGAGGCAGCTTATACCAGTGCCACACAGCTAGGCTTTCGATGGCGATCAAGCGCGATCAAATTTCTCGATCACGATCGGTTCTACGCATATTGCGCGGTACAGGCAATCGTAATCATCAAATCCGACCCCGATCGGGCTCAATCGCGATTGAAACTGCTCCGCTATGACGCCCGTATAAAATTCCGAGCACTCACCTGTTCGGCAGCGTTGGGCATGACGATCCACGACCACCTCGTCAAGTGCCTGTTCTAGTGGCGCTTGTGTTTCGCCTGCTACCAAAGCGCAGGTCGAGCCTCAACGCAGGCGATCAGCGCTTCGTTGTTGATCGCCTCCATAGCCTCTGTGATCTATCGACACGAAACCAGCGGCGACTCCCGGCGTCTCCACACGATTCTGAAACTTCAACAACCTTTCCGAACCGCCGGAAGTGTACATGCGGCCCACGTGACGTCGGTGCACAAGCTGCCACTTCCGTCGCGTACGCTCAAAATACGCTCAAAATGACGCCCAAGATCAAGACCTCCTTGACGCGCGCGTTTCCTGCGCGTCTGCCCTCTCTAGACGCGTAGGACAGACGCGTACGGCCTCGCAGACGCGTGACGCGCAGCCAGGCGCGCACGATTCACCGCGTGTGGTTGGGCCTTTAGATGGCTCAGGGGTCGAAAAAACCCGACGACCGCATGGCGTTGTGGTACCAAAATTCAAGCGCCCATGCGCCAGTAAGCAATCACTTTCTCTATCAACAAAAAGAGATCGATTATCTCAGTTCGCGTTGAACGGAGGCTTTCCTAAATAATCGGTGCGGCCACAGAAAGCGTCTGCGAGTGGTTTTCCTAGTTTTGTGCATATCTGCCGAGCAACGTACACGTGTGTTGTGACGATAACGCTGTGTGTTTTTCTAATTTACCTTTCCGTGTCCCTCTCATTCTGCCTGCGCTACAAGGAAGTAGAAGGGACCGTATATGCAAGCTCATGTAGCTACCCTTGCCAAGTGGAGCGTTAACAGTAAAAAAAATCATTCAGTGAACCTGCGTATGTGTCTTAATGGTCTTCATATTGCCACTACCATTATAACGTGCCAGTAACCACGCAGAACCAGTGGCGATGTCTAGGCGAGCAAAAAAGAGAACAAGTGAGAAACAAATGATGAGAAAACAACTAATACTATTTAAGTACCAACGCATTCGAATGAGAACGACAAATTAATTAAATGAATACATGCTTTCGCCTTCATCCTCTTCAGCGCATGCTAAAGTGAATGTCAACTTTTGCTGCTCGCAGATGTCGAAGAAGCGAAGCCGGTATAGAGTCCGTCGTTGCAGCCATCTGGATTCATGGGTGAAAGATGTCACCATTATTATTGGCAAGAAGCTACACCGCGCGCGACGCCGTAAAGGAATTAATCGACTGGGCGACAGCATGCCGAAAGGCGCACGCAGCCGCGCGCTACACTGCCTCGTCCTTTGGCCACAGCATGCTTCTCGAGTTTCTAGCCCTGAGGAACCCAACAAGTGTTCCCCACGGTCACCTGACGAATCCAGCTGGTAGCAATTCGTGTTCTCTCGTGAGCGAAGCGCAGCACTATACATCACGTCGAAGTCGCGTAGAACGCCGTACAGCAAACATTATATATAGGAGCCTGCTGGTTGCAAGCCAATAACCTAACTTTCAGCGTGAAGTGTATCATAGCCCGCGCCGAAAATTGCATCGGCGTTTCTCCTCTTGCCGGTTGTTCTTGCAGCAGGCCATTGCGGCCGACCCCAGCAACAGGCCCGTAAGCTGGGGTTCGTGATGCGCTTCACGTTAATGAAATAACGCGAAGAAATGAAATAACGCATTAAAGAAATAACGCGAACAATTCCCGGCGCTCGGTGACCGAGGAAGTGTATGATGCAAACATGCCCTATATCCTGGATTTGAATCTCCGGTACGTTGTCCCAATCGCGTTCGGCACAACGATGACCAGCAAGTCCAACCTTTTGATAGCTGCAGCAGTATGTCCAGGACTAGTTCAGTGGCTAAGATTACTAATTTCGCATCGGCACTTGCGCTGCTTAATTGTGACACTTCGGCGAGACCGATTGCAGCGTCACTAATCGGAAGTCATCTGCATCATTGCCGGGCAAATGAATACCTTCCAGAGGGAAATAATTGGAACGCGCTTATGTGTACACTCATATGATTCAATATTCAGCTGTCACAGCGTTGCCGAGCGCTTTCAAGTGGCCTCGCTCTGTAGTATTCGGCGCAGCATTAGAGTTTTACAATAGGCGCCCCAAACGTTTGGGGCCCCAAAGGAATAGCGACGAAGTCACTGCGCATGCGTGAGACGAAAACTGCGTTTGGGTTTAACGTCGGGCACACTAGTTCCCTGATTTAACGGGAGCTCCAAAAGCTGCCCCAATTGCGTCAACAAACATGGCGGCACACATCGAAGCGGCGCCTCTAACCTAGCACCAAACTGGGTTCGATTCGTGGTAACGCGTGAAGTTCGCAAGCTAGAAGTGACTGCGGTTATCGCTTTCTCTCAACTAGCGTGTGTTATGAAGATTGATTCATTAGACGCCGCTGACTCCGAATTCGATTGTCGATTTCATGGCTCGTAGGCCTAACACGACTTAGCTTGGCTGGTGAAGGCACGTGAATATTTCTGCGTCAGGTGTCTCATCGAATTGTTCATCGCATAAGGACGGCGCACCTTCGGTTGTGTAAGTTCGGTACGCTTCATCTCGCGTCATTTCTTTTTTTGAAATTTCGATACTTCATTAAGTCAGCCAATCAGCGTGTGCCCTCGGCTGAAGGTAAAATCATGTCAAAGCTGGAGAAGTCACCTGATCAAAATAAAATATATATGTGCTCCAAGGAGTTAAATGGCAGCCACCCGACCTAAGAGGTTCGCCCTCAAAGCGCGTTCCCTTCACATTCGCCTTGTTGCAATACTCACTATATATATGCACACTTCGAATTGACAGCGCATGTCTTCCACGTCATTAACGTTGGATGGGACTTAGTTCTACAGAATTACCCGCGCGCTCACGGAAGCAAATACCCACGGGTCGAAGCATGCCCGCGTATATAACGCACTGGCCGTATATTCTTGCGACTTCATCCCGCGAATGCTCAATCAGTGCCACTTTCGTAACGCACGCCACGCTTTTGGGGGATGAGAAAGTTTTCATACGCATATACACTTGCCATGTGCGGCCCTAAAAGCATGCGCACGTCATAGTGTTGCAACTATGCAGACGTGTAGACTAGAACATTTGGTATACTGTGGAAGCTATTAACGTAGCTTTCCGCGCGAGGAATTAAGCTGCGAGTTAATCGCGGGTGCAAGAGCCCTTGCGTGCACGAGAAAGCCCGCAAATAAGGAGCCAGAACGAGTGTAAATGAACGCATATAAGCCCGTGTGTATCTGCCGGAACGGATACTGCCGTGTCATACTACGGTGCCCAATTCCCTCGAACGGCGCGGGTATAGCGGCGACTCCCTACCTAGGCTCCCCGCTTTCCGATTCTCATACCCTGCTCGCGGCGACCATTATATACAACGTGCGCGTCCCGACGGACGGGGGACGCAATTCGCCAGTATAATGTTCCTGGGAGCAAATTTTGGAAAGCTCGACTTTCGCCTCTCCGGTGCTGTCGGTCGAGCACCGCGGCAATTTTTTTATTTTTATTTTTTATCGACCCAGCCAATATACACAAACGCTGCGTTGCAGGCGACCACGGATTACGTACGCGTGCGCGCAAAACTAAGCAAGGCCGTTTGTAACTTTCTTGCTTTTGAACGACGTCGACGTACGCGAGAAAAAAAAAAAGAAAGAGAGAAAGCGTGAAGCGTACAAAACAATCCTTCTCATAATTGTCTGCGCAAAACAAGCTGCACCGGGCGCTCTGGATCCGCGCTTGTGAACATTTATGTGCAGCAGCACTGTCGGGACATTTTCGGCGAAGCGAGTGGAAATTTATTCGCGCCGTTCAGAAGCTGGAAATCTTGAATCAGCTTTCATAACGTCGGACACGAGAAAGGGACAAACTATAGATAAACATTGAAAATTTGCGTTCTATTAATCGTCAGACTTCGCGCGTATAGGCGACACGTCTGAAAAGAGAAAATAAGAAGAAAAGAAAGAAAGAAACCCGTGTGCACATCCACTAGGCGAATGAAAATATTTCTCAAGCCGAATGCATAAAGACGCACAGATATAATTAAAACGGTGGGCGGCGGGAGGGGGAGGAAGCATAAACGCGTAAAGTGCAATTGCAGCATGGACCTCGCGGGCGGCTAAGATTGTTGACAGAAAATTACTTTCTAGACAGGCAAGAAATGTAAACACGAAGTGCACACAAACGTCGAGAAGTTCAATGATATGGAAATCACCTGCAGCACCAGCAGACGGCAGGAAAGTGTTGACCGAAACACTGGCCGATGAGGATTTTGCTGTTGCCAGCAACAGCTTGGCGATTCGAAGTTTCAAATAATGAAAGTTTTCGGTAGCCACAGTCCGCGCGCACGAGAGAGATATATTTTAGAAAAGAGGCGTATATTTATGCATGCAAAGCAGGCGCGAAGCCTGTATGCGCATACGGAGCTATATAATTTTATTTCTTAAAGGGCCCCTCACCAGGTCTGGCCATTTCGGCCTGACAAGCGCAGAGCATACATTGCGCGATAACGATCGTGTCTGCAAAGTATTACATCGCTACGCCCGGCGGAAAGATCAGAAATTTCAAACTGAACGCCGTTTTTCCTTCTCCTCGTGGCCGCAGCGCTCCAAGCCGGAGGATGACGTACTCGTGTGCCTGCGCCTACGTACTGGTGTCCGCAGTGTGACGTCGCTCGTGGTGACACGTGACTTCCAGAATTATTCAAGCCACCATCTGTTACCTGTGCGATCTGTTGCTTGAATTGAAGTTTAGACAAATAATAAACCACAAACGGAATGTCTGCGTGTCTCTTATTTGACTTCGCACCGAAGCAAGAGAGATGTACTTCCACCTCCTATGCTTGTTCTCACGGTCGTGCGGTCACGTGCATAGGAACCGAAACTATGCAATTTCCTACCGTGTTTCAGCGCGTGATTATGCTCTGCGGTCCGCTTGTTCTGCCTCAGTATATTAGTGTAGCACTGAATTATACCGCTAGCCCTGTTTCCTCGTGCACAGCGCACAAAATTGTGCGCACTGTGTGCGTGCGTGTGTGCGTGTGCGTGCGTGCGTGCGTGCGCGCGTGCGTGTGTGCGTGTGCGTGCGTGTGTGTGTGTGTGGTCCGGTATGGGAAAACGCGGGGAAGAAATTTCGCTTGCGTAGGCTACACAGGCGAGTGGAGAGAGCGTCTTGCTTGGCAGTGGAGCCCGCCTGCCTGAAATCACGGGCTCGCGGCACTGAAATATTTCTATCTCGGCTATTAATGAGCCGATCTGAAAAACTCTTGCGGCAGAACGCTCCCTAGATTACACGTAACAACTTCCAGCGTATAACCGAAATTTGCTATGGGGTCTGGTGAGGGGCCTTTTAATGATATCGGAAGCGCAGTGGATTTAGTGTGTTCGCGAAAGCACATGTGTGCGCATGCACAGAGTAAAAAAAAAAAAAAAAAGATTGGTCTGCATATTACGACTCCCAAGTAACGAAAGGCCAGTCTGCCTATATCCTTAAAAAGAAAACCAAATAATACATTTCAGAAGTATAGTAACAACCAGCGCGGCAGAAAGTTTGAGAGCACAACACACGTGGACCACAGAATATAAAAATAAAAATATAAAAACGAGACGGAAGCTCAGAGGCAAAAAAAGAAAGCCGTTAAATGTCTCGCTAATGCATTTTTTTTCCTTTGACCCTCATATGCATGCTAGCAAGTGTCGTTCTGCAGTGCAGAGACGAGAGGTGGGTTCCTGCCTGGTCTCGCTGCTAAAAGGATTACGCGAGTGCTTCGGGCTAGAGACCCGACAGACTGCTCACCGTACTCGAGCGGTAGGTGCCATGAGCCTGCGTGTGCACCAGACAGGAAGGCAGCGCAGCGCTGAGGGGCCGCGATTTTAGCGACAGCCGCTGCGCGCGTCGACGCGTGAGAAACAAGGTAACTCACTTGCGCAGGCAGAGAGAGAGAGAAGAAAAATAAACATGGCGGGGGGAGGGGGCTTAAGTGGTCCTGCTCGCGCAGTGCAACGCGTCGCTTTCCTCAGTACTGTTTTTTTTTTACAGTTTTAGTTCTCTTGATGGCCGAACATTTTTCGGCATACTCGGTATTGGCGTACTCGTTGAAGAAACTTCCGTCTTATTGATTACATACGTGTGCGCGTACTTGCTTAGTCTACGTGGCAGTCGACGACAGCGCACCAGCTGTCTGCAAAACGCAGTTCTAAGCCGAGTTTATGCACACAGGGTGTAGGTGAGCACTGTAAGGATTGGGGGGGGGGGGGCTGAATTCCACCGTTCGTAACAAGTTGTCAAGATTGGAGTCGGGCATGAATTAGATGGTAGCTGGCCCATGCCGTCGTCCAACTTATCCACGCTGAGGACGTTGATAAAGGGAAGGACTGCTTCTCATCGAGAACGAGGAATATGGGTTTATTTAGAGTATCTACATAAGGACGTTGCAGTTCATCAGTCTAGCATGGCTGCGAGAGAAAGTACACTGAGCAGCCACACTACAGCGGTTTATAAACACTCGGTCCTCCCTCGATCGCAAGGTGAAGGAAACTTTCGACCACTCATTGTAAACGAGTCGCCTCTCTGCACGAGGGATTACACACACACACTTCCGCACCAGTTCACGGTCCTCAACCGAGGTCAGGCGGTCTTCGCCGAACTCGGCGCTTACGTCAGGAAAGGTGCCTTTTATTCCCCGAGCTGACCCCCACAGCGCAGCCGGTTGCCCATTGTCTTGTCTCGAACGGCGCGTGGGAAGGGGCCTCGAACTACGTACCCTCGAGCACTCCCCCGCTCGCGGCAGACCGGGTAGGCAGTGTCGTGTTCCGGCACAAAGCCTGCTTCGTCGAACTCCTCTCGGCTCCTGCGACGGAGAGTCGAGGACGCGCGTATTGTCCTCCGGTCACAGTCGACTTAGTGACGCTGTAGCTAGAGGGTTGCGGCGGCCTTCCAGAAAAAGTTTGACGCCGCTTTCGCAACTGGCTGGCAAAACTTGCACCTCAGCAGGCCGTTATTAACAGCACGTAGAGACTTTCGAGTTTTCTAGCTCTTACCAGCTGAGTACATGCGCACGCACTACAGAGGGCATCGTTGTCTGCCACATGGTTTTTTTTCTGTAACATTTTATTTTGCACTTTCGATGCGTCGGCGCTTGCGACAATGAAAAAACACATTGAGTGCGGTTTTCTAGATCCAGTACAAGAAAGAAACCGCCAATACGCTTGGCTGATACTGCCACCAGTCACCAATCTATTCATTCATTGTTGCGCCAGAATAAATAAATAAATAAATAAATAAATAAATAAATAAATAAATAAATAAATAAATAAATAAATAAATAAATTATCCATCCATTCATCCAAGCAAATTGCAAGGTCACCAGAGAAAACGCGTATCTCGCGCTGCATTAAGTCCAGAGCTATCAAATGAGCGAGCACCGCGCCTTAATTCAATCTGCAGCAGTCGTTTCCAGAGAGGCCGAAATATAAAGGGACCGTCCAGCCAGGCGGCAGAAATTAAGAGCACACGCGAGTAAGCTGGACCGCGTGCGGAGATTAGGGTGGTTCCGAATGGAGCGCACCGCGCTGCTCAACAGTCCGCCAAAGTACCGCCGGTCCTCCTATTCCCCTCGCCTGCCCGTTGGAGCTTGCTTTGCGAAATGACGAGCTCGCCGAGTCAGCTACGCAGCACTTCAGCGCGCGCTCTTGCAGTTACGTGCAGCCTCACCGTCCCTCCGCAAGTATAGCCGCCCCAACCAAGAGACCGGATAAGATGCAGGCAATCTGCGCGGCCGCCTGTCCCGTGTATACGAGTTCAAGACCGCCTCGCGTTACTCCCGCCCGACAGGCCACGAAGCCGTGTTGTGTCATGCTGCGAGTGCACGCGGATGATTCAATTCACGCACGCAAACCTGTGGGCTGATCTCTGAAGGAGTTCCACTGCATCCTGCGAGCAGCAAGAAACGCCGCGCACGAGCCATGGGTTTCCGTAACGCTGCTCGGAAATAAGTGGTAAACACATGCGCGTCAAAATCGTCCCATTCGCAGAGGACGATGCGCCTCAAAGACGGCTGCTAGAAGATCGCCTGAACGTGCTATAAACTCGACAGAAACTTGTGGGAAACTTGTCGGGTGTCTCGACAGTATACGGCCAGCCGAAACCACGCGAAACGCACCAATAAGATCAGTGCCACAGGAGAAGGCGTAATGGGATCCCGACACATCCGTGGACCAATGCAGGCACTGTCGATGTGGCTGCCATCTTTTTTTTTTTCTCATGAGGTGGCCGGAGTGTGAGCGCGTAGTGAAAACGACGGGGTGAACAGTGCACGGTCAGTACGCGCATTCTGATAAACATCACCGGTGACACGAACGCCATAGACATGGCGTGGTGGATCACGCGGTATACGTGGCTGGCGAAATTGTAATTCGGGAACTAAAAGACACGCCGAACGAAAAAAAAAAAACACTCCATTTCAGTCTACATATAATGTGATACCAGGGCGGTCGGTAGTACACCATTTCTTTTAGAGCGAAAGCTGCCGCCCGTAGAACAATGACCGCGGGAGTGGCCGGACGAAAGGAAAGCTTACTGCGAGACACGTGCAGATTGCCGGCTCGGTATCGACCGCTTAATTCCAGAGTTGCAACAAGACTGCGGCGCCTGCGTTCACGTCGAACTCACTTTCGCAAAGTGCACGCGCAGGTGCTTTCCAAGCGGCGAGCGAATTGAGACTGCCCGCGGCGTAAACTCGCGCTTACGACTTCTCATCAGCCCGAGGTAGATAACCCGCTCACCGCCTGCCCAAATTAGCAAGGCTGCTTTAGGTTCACGACAGCTGCCGGCGCAACGATGCGGAAGTGCCGCGATTAAAACTAACGCCTCAATGTACTTGCATTACTACCGCTCGCGTTCTCATGCGGAAAGGTGAGAACTGCGTAGACCTTTCCAACGAGAGCGGCTGTCACAATGCCCGATGGTTGCGAGCCCGCGCGAACGCCTGATCAAAAGGCACGGGGCACAGCAGTGGCAAATTATACTAACGCGCTAGAACCCGGGGAGGGGTGGTGTTCGGCCAAACGGAAGAGAGATGTCTTCAGATAAAGGGTCGCGTTCGTAAAGCAGCTCGATAATAAGAATGGCTCTTCAAAATCCAGCGGCGCAAATGAGGTCAGCAGGTCGCTCGTTTCGAGCAGGGCACTGTTGTGCCATTACCACAAGCCCGGATTCCGAATCTGCAAGATGCAGAATCTATCCTGCGAGCGCCCTAATTCTCCCTTCACAAGTCAAGATGCTGAGCCGTCAGGCAGCGGGTCCTGCGGGAGAAGCGGAGAAGCCTCGGCGAGCCGCAAGTTTGGACGTGTCGGCGTGTGCCAGACAGCCCGGCGCCGCACCTCCCTTTGCCTGGAGGTCACCGCGCGCGCGAACTTTGAACCGGGTGGCCAGCGCGGTCGCTGGTTGGACCCCTCGGACGACCGTCGTGTGCTGACTTTGTATTGGGCCGTTTGAGTGACAATGGTCCTCGGGGATTATAAAAGCAGCGACACGCCGCTCGAAAACAGGATCCGCCAACCCACCGGGAGAGAGTGTCGCTCCCGACTGGGGTGAGATGTGTCACGCGTTTTCGCCGGACGTCGTCGTGCGAGAACAGTCGCGTTTGTTGTGAGCACTCGGCCCCAGTGCCGACCCGTTCATGTCCTGTATGATAACCTGTATATAATGTATAAAGTCCCTTTTGTTATTCTCATCGACGCCAGGCTCGGAGTCTTCGCTACCAACGCTCTGTCACGAAACGGGTGACGAGCGCTACGGGACCACAAAGCCGTAATCGTGGTGCAGCGGTACAAGTTCGTAACACTGGTGGCAGCGGTGGGATGTTCGTAACACGGATGGCAGCTACGGGATTGACCGGCATCAGCTACCTCGGCGCGGTGAGTGCCTGAAGTTTACCTCAAACACCAGACTTTCTCTGACACAGGTTATAGTAGCTTAGGGAAGGATTTGGTGTTGCATTGTGATAACCTTGAGTGTTTCAAGCCTAGTAAGAGTGTTTTGGAAACCAGGGGATGCTGAGGGGGTAAACAGGGCAGTGTGTGAAATACTTGCATATGTCTTACTAGTAGTGTTATAGTAGCGTACGGCAGGTATATTCAAAAAGGGTAAACAGCAGGAGGACAGTGTGAACGATGGAGAAGTACAAGGTGAAGGAACTTCTCGAAATTTGTGAGGAGTTGGGCATTGAGTTGGGCTCAACCAAAAGAAAGAATGCGATCCTTGAGGTCATGAGGACTGGGGACGTAACGACTGAGGAAGCCGCAGAGGCCTTGGCGGAAATCAATGAACGTCGGGAAAGGGAGGAAAGGAGAGAACAGCAACGTCGCGAGGAGGAAAAGGAGGAAAGGAGAGAGAGGGAGCGACGTGAGCACGAGCTTAAAATGAAAGAGTTGGAGATCCGAAATAACTCGCCGGCGCCTAATCTAACTTCTAACGGTCCAAGAATACGCGATCAACTTCCACCCTTTGTCGTCGGAGAGGATATGGCCAAATACCTCGTGAAATTTGAGCACGTGTGCGAACGGAATAGCATTGAGCGATCCCTCTGGGCACAGAATCTGTTAGCCTTGCTTCCTGGGGAGGCATCAGACGTAATAACTTGCTTATCGAAAGAGGCGTTTGAGAGCTACAGTGATGTGAAGGAAGCGCTACTGCGGAAGTACAGATTGTCGCCCGAAGCTTTCCGGCAGAGGTTCCGGTATGCAAAAAAGGGTAAGGAGTCGAATGTTGACTTCGCGTTTCGTCTAAAAGCCGACTTGGTGGAATGGCTGAAGGGCGAAGAGGTTTACGACGACCGCGACAAAATTGTCGAATGCATCGCGTTGGAGCAGTTCTACCGTTGCATTGATGAGGATGTCCGGCTCTGGCTGCAAGATAGGCTAAAGGAGGTTAAGCTAAACAAGGCAGCAGAGTTAGCGGAAGAGTATTACACCCGCCGCAGCTTGCACAGCAAGGCGGTGCGCGTAGAAAAAGCTGATAGAAGAGATGTGTTTTCCGGGAAGTCCGACGAACGGAAGCAAATCACGCGTCGCGAGTTTCGGAAAGATGAGTCTCTTACCAAAGAAACTGTAAGGGAAGGACAGAATGCATCTCAGAATGCTAACGATGGTCCCAAGCAGCGAAACGATACGACGCGTTCTTTTGAAAAACGGAAGCCGTTAACTTGCTACAATTGCAAAAAGCAAGGGCACATCGCAGCGAGCTGCCCGGAGAAAATTGCTTTTGCGACAATACGGGAAACTAACAAAAACATACGACTATTGGAGCCATATATGCGGGAAATTAAGGTAAACGGCAAGAAGTGCCGAGCACTTCGAGACTCTGCAGCAACTATGGACGTTGTTCACCCGTCTTTCGTCTCCTCGAGTGATTTTACGGGAGAGTGCGCTTGGATACGGCAAGTGGCCGAGGAGGAGAGTGTCTGTTTACCGATCGCAACGGTTACCATTGAAGGAGAGTTTGGGAAACTTAACACAGAAGCCGCTGTGTCTGCCGCCCTCCCGGAGCATTTTCCCTACCTCTTCTCAAATAGCTCGGAGCAGCTGCTGAAGGATCAGGGCAAATCATTCTTTGCCGACGTGGCGTACATGGCCCTCACGCGATCCAAAGCGCGCCAGCTGTCGAGGGAACTTGACTTTGAGTCGGTGAGCGAACAGCGGTGCGGCACACGGACTGATCAGGGTAACTTGAGTGGCGAGCAGGCACGGGAGAGGCAGAGCTCGGAGGCTGGCCTGGTCGAGCGTGTCCTGGAAGTGACTGGGAGTGACGCGTCCCGTGCTAGCCGCGATAAGGACACGACGCCGCAGTTAGGCGACGCAGGATCCCTACTCGCTCCGGTTTCCGCCAGCTGGCAGGAGCTGGCTGCAGTTCAAAGAGAAACTCTGATTCGCGAGCAAAAGGAAGATTGTTCAATAGCCGATCTGATGAAGAGCGTCAAACTGGGAGTGAAAAGAAAAAAAAGAGGGTTTCATTTGGCAAAGAATCTGGCTTATCGTACCGCGGCTACACGGATAAGCAGGGTCGCAAATATAAGCAGCTTCGGATTCCGCGAAAATATCGCCGGGAAAAATGAATGACCTCATTTGCTTCCTCAGAAGTATGTTTTCGGTCCAAGTGATTTCAAGGGGACCATTCCATTTGTAATTATTATTGCTGATTAATAATTGTTTCTTGTCTATTTTGTTGTGTTGTTAATTTGAAAACTGGTTGTTTGAGCCTTGTGTACTAGATCGTACACCTGCCTCTTGTTGCAGCGGGAGCAAAAAGAGGGATAGCAATTTAGTTAGGTTGATTTGAATTATGGCCTTGTCTGGTGTTTGACGGGAGACAGAGGGCACTTGTTCGTGTTGGGTGTTGCCTTTTGCCGGTCGGTTTTGCAAGCTGCAGAACGACCAAGCGGGACCAGTGGCGAGAAGCAAGGTCTTAGGAACGACCCGAGCGGAGCTGGTCAAGGTGCCTTGGCGACGACGTGGTGAGCAGAGCTCCTGTCCTGGCGAGTCGGACCTGGGCACGTGAAGTTACCTGGCGTCCCGACACTGGACGTGAACTTGGACGAGCCTGACGAACGTGCGCGCCTGGCATCCGAGCCACGTGGAGGCAGCTCGTCTTCCCGGCGCCTTATCTGAGGGCGGGGATGCTGTTGTGCCATTACCACAAGCCCGGATTCCGAATCTGCAAGATGCAGAATCTATCCTGCGAGCGCCCTAATTCTCCCTTCACAAGTCAAGATGCTGAGCCGTCAGGCAGCGGGTCCTGCGGGAGAAGCGGAGAAGCCTAGGCGAGCCGCAAGTTTGGACGTGTCGGCGTGTGCCAGACAGCCCGGCGCCGCACCTCCCTTTGCCTGGAGGTCACCGCGCGCGCGAACTTTGAACCGGGTGGCCAGCGCGGTCGCTGGTTGGACCCCTCGGACGACCGTCGTGTGCTGACTTTGTATTGGGCCGTTTGAGTGACAATGGTCCTCGGGGATTATAAAAGCAGCGACACGCCGCTCGAAAACAGGATCCGCCAACCCACCGGGAGAGAGTGTCGCTCCCGACTGGGGTGAGATGTGTCACGCGTTTTCGCCGGACGTCGTCGTGCGAGAACAGTCGCGTTTGTTGTGAGCACTCGGCCCCAGTGCCGACCCGTTCATGTCCTGTATGATAACCTGTATATAATGTATAAAGTCCCTTTTGTTATTCTCATCGACGCCAGGCTCGGAGTCTTCGCTACCAACGCTCTGTCACGAAACGGGTGACGAGCGCTACGGGACCACAAAGCCGTAATCGTGGTGCAGCGGTACAAGTTCGTAACAGCACCCAACCATAAACGCTAATTGAAAACCTTAATTGAATCGGAATTTTTTTATTGGAACTGAACTCTAATCATTATACCACAGGTATATTGCATATCCCTGTGGCAGAGCCCCTCGCCCCCCTCCCTCCTCCCCTCTGAAGAAAAAAAGAAAGTACCCTTAGGGAACCGAAGCGTATAACCAAAATTTGCTATGTGGCCTGGTGATGGCCGGGTCCTTCTAATAGCCAGGGTGCGCAACACAGATGACACCTGCTCCGTATTGTGCACTGGTCCGTTGAGCAACTTAAAGTATATTTAACTATAATCTTATGTCATTATTTTAACAATAAATGAAGCGAACATGTGAGGTAACAACAAACGCCAAACCTTTAACGGAGAACTTGTAGAGCATATATGGAGAAATATCCACACTGTTTCTATAAATATAGCTGTGGTGGTTTAAATATTCCGTGCAGCACACAGGCGAAACACTTCAATCAGCAGCGTTGGTCTTGCGTCATTTCCGGCGTGCGGTAATGTCTGCGTTTACTAACCTTTTTTTTTAAGTTTAACTATCAGGAACGTCCATTTTTGCAAGCTTTTCCTGACGCATCCACCACAATTTCAAACGTAAATTTTTGCACAGAAGCTGCTCAATATTACACATTCTGAAGTAGGCTTTTTAAGGTCACACGGGTTAAAGGGCTGCTGACACAATATTTTTGGTTATTCATTTCCTAGCATTAAATGCATGTCCGACACCTTTAAACGCTAGAAACGCTGCTCCCGCGACGCGCGCCCGGGCAGTGGCGTAGCAGCCAATGGGAAGTTACCTGCCGTTTCCCTGCTACATATGAGAGACGCCGGCTTTTAATGCGTAAGCATTATTTGGCAAGTACCCCAGCAAAATCTGTCACGCGAAAAGTTTAACTAACGCCTTGTATCTGCACAAAAATGCATAATCTGCGAAGTTAAGGTATTTAACTGTTATATTAGAGTAAATGTAAATGATTGCTAACTTTATAAGCGATACGGAACAGTTGAAATAAAACAATTTATCACAGAGAAAGCCATTTTCATCAGGTCACCTTGAAAGCTTACTTTCTCGCATTACAGGTGAGCGTGCAAAGAAGCCTAGGGTAGGGCTGCTGAGTATAAAAACATTAGCTGATTGGTAGGTGTGATAATAGACAGCTTTAGTACTGCGTTATAAAGATACGTACGCAGCACGCAAGTGCTTTGCGGAACGTAGCAGCGCGTGTCGCGTTAGGGCTTTTAGTACTGCGAAATGCCTACGTACGTAAGAGGGCGAGCGTTGGACGCCGGGCGCGTCGGAGTGCATTGGCCGCGTCCGCCAGTACGTCGAACCGTCAGTCGAAGTAGACGCTGCTGATCTCGCTAACGTGATGTAACGTGTGGGCGCGTTCCCGCTTCGTGGGGGCCAGCGAGTGCGAACGCGCTTCGCATCATGCTCTGTACAAACACGGCGATTTCGTTCAAATTTCCACCCACGCGGTGCCCATCTCTTCACTACACCGTTCGTAAAGGTGAGCGCTACCATCTGTTCAAATTTGGTGGCCATCGGTCCCCCTCTAAGCGGGCCCACGGGCCGAAAGCCGCCCTTTTCCGATCAGCTGCCGCACTAGCCCTCGCGCCACCGTGCCCTAAGCCTAAGCAGCTTCGACCTCCGCTACGTCGACAGTATGGAGGCCCAAGTCATTGGAGAGACCATCGACCCAAAGGACTATGATCCCAGGGACTGGAATCATATCCTGAGCCTACCCACCCGTCAGAAAGGAGCACCGAAAATCCGGGACCAGGCGAACGCCGCCACCGGCTCGCGACCTGCGGATTCCGTACACCAAGCGTCCCAGCTGCGCGCGACGCGTCTCGCGGCGCAAAGGTCGCAACGCCAGCCGCGTTTGCCTGAGGACGCCTACAAGATAGTGTTTCGTTCAACCGGGGGGCTTACCTTAACCGACCTTCAACCGCGCCAGCTTCGCCTGGCCCTGCCAACTGCAGCCAAGGACCTCCAAGCACCAGACGCCACCAGCTTGATTATCCACCCCCTCAACAATACCTGCACGATGAGTACCCCGCATAAAACCGACACGCTACGCCTGGTCGCCATCCAACAACTCTCCATTCGAACCCAAGTCTGTGCCGTCACCGCCTACATCGCCCCCCTCCCCCCGGATGGTGCAGTAAGAGGAGTAATCACTAACGCCTACTGGGAAGAAACCCCAGCACAGATTCTGGACGACCTCATCACGGTCAGCCCTAGCGTCCCCATCATTGATGCACGCCGCATGGGACAGACCCGTTGGATTCTCATCACCTTCCGGACGGGTCCGGTGCCCCGAATCATCTCCTACGGAGGCAGACTCCACAGCTGCAGTTTATACAGAGGACACCTGGACGCTTGCACAAACTGTAGAAAACCAGGGCATCGCGTGGATGTGTGTACCCTTCAGCGTACGCACAACTCTTCAAGATGCGGTATCTCGCACCCCCGAGAGGACACCCCGACATGCACCACAGCCTGCATACTTTGTGGAGGCGCCCACAGCGAGGGGACGCCGTTCACCGCCCGCGTCACGACAACAGCACATCTCCCGCACACCGGAACGAGACGCGGACAGCTCCAGCGTCCGCCGCTCCAGCACGTCTCGCTCATCATCTCGTCGCCGCCAGAACCAACAGTCTCCACAGCTTTCCTGGGCGGACAGAGTAGCAGGCAAAAGACTGAACGCTCCTAGCAAGCCCTCAATCACCCCGCCTACACAGGTGGACCCCCGTGACCGGGAGCTCCAGGCCCTGCGAGAAGAGGTGAGTCGTCTTACCTCTCTCATCAAGACTTCCACCTTTACCCCTCTACCGCTTCCGCCAATCGCCCCTCCCACCCAACCCACGCCGCTACCTCAAACACCCACTGAAAACATGGAACAATCCGACTCCCAACCCCCCCCCCCCTCACCCCCACCCAAGAAAAAACGCACAACAGAGCACCAACCCGTCACCCAGACCGACCTTCAATCTCTAGAGGCCCGCATGGACGCTAAACTCGCCGAAATGGACGCGCGTGTAGAGGCAAAATTCAATCGGCTTATCGGCCACCTGTCTCAACGCTTTGAAGAAATTGAAGCGGCATTTACGCGCATGGTGCACACCCTTGAGATGAGCCTTGCACGATACGACACCCGCCTCCAAACAATCGAGCAGGCTCTTCCTTCGCTGCAGCTCCCTAATCGCCCCTATCAATCCCGCCCACCTACCCCACAGAACTCCCTACCCAACCCACCTATACTTCCGGGGCAAGCGCGCACCCCTCCAACTCCTCCTCCCCACACTTCCCACGCCCCACATCCGCCTCCTTCAGGACACACATGCCCCTGCGACACTTCCCAGCTACACATCCGCTCACTCGGACGCAACGAACACACCCAGGGCTTCGACACTCATACATCACTCCATTACATACCAAACGCATGAGATAACCTCCGAGACGCCCTGCGTGATCACAGAAATCATAAAACATACACACTCCACACCATCTATTTTTATTGCAAACATATACCACCCACCGTCTCATTCGATGGCTTCATTGGAAACGCTACTGCGAGATTTCCATCGTATCGCAGGCAAGCATCCATTGATAATCGGAGGGGACTTCAACAGTCAGCATACTGACTGGGGCTACCGCACCACCACGGGACGAGGACGACGACTCTGGTCCTTGGTACAAGGGCTCCGCCTCACAATACACAACAACTTTAACACCCCCACGAGAATTGGCAACAGTGTCAGCGCGGACACCAGCCCGGACTTGACTCTGAGCCGCAACCTTGCGGGTATAACGTGGAACACAACACATCACACATTAGGGAGCGATCATTACATCCTCTACGTTACAGTACCCTACCAACAAAGAACAACCCTTCACCTAACACACAAACTCACCAAGTGGGATGCAGTGCGCGCCGCACGGGCGGCCCTTCCTGACGCTCCCATTACAGACATCGACCAGTGGGTGGCATCACTCAGATACGCTCGCCCTCAACACTCACCTTGCGCACCTATGGGAGGCCCACCATAGCATCCTAGAGCGCTGGAAAGGGCAAAAGCTCAACCGCACCCTTAAAAAGCGGCTAGCCGCACTGCAAACAAAAATTACTGAGCCCTCTGAGGAGCTCTGCCGATCCAACTGGGGACAGATTTGCAAAAGTATGGCTGGCAATCTGTCCTCCAAGCACAGTTGATAACTCCTCCGTCACTTAATAGACGCCACGCAATCTAAAATAGCCCCACAACAACACGTCACACGCCTTATACAAAAGACCGACCTTTCTCCCGACGCACTCATCGACATACTTAGGAACACACATACAACTCCCGGTACCTCAAATCCTCTGCCCCCATATGCAGGCATCCCGAATGCCAACCTCGACGCGGAGATTATGGAAGCAGAAGTCAGAGCGGCCCTCCTGACTCTGCGCTCTAAGTCCACTCCAGGAGTTGACCGTATCTCCAATAGCATGCTCCGCAATTTGGACGATCAGTCGATTGCGCAGCTCACGGTGTACTTCAACACATGCTGGCCGGAGGGCACCCATCGGCAATCCTGGCGTCACGCCAAAATCTTATTCATACCCAAGCCCCACAAACCCCTTACACCTGCAAATCTTCGCCCCATCTTCCTAACCTCATGCCTGGGCAAGCTTTTGGAGCATGTCGCACTCGCCCGACTCACCCAACACATGGCGGAGCAAGACCTCAACCCGCACAGCATGGTGGGCTTCCGTCACCACTTGTCGGCACAGGACGCCATGCTCCAGCTCCCACAGGAAATTTTCGACCCCCTCATACCGGGCCACACAAAAGCCGTCCTCGCCTTGGATCTGTCCAAGGCCTTTGATCGCCTAGACCATCGAGCGATAATGGCGGCGCTCCCCCCCTTGAACATAGGTGAACGTATATACACCTATATTCAAGCATTCCTTACTAACCGCACAGCCGAAATTCACTTCGGTCCCCACACATCCCGCCCATACACCCTTAGTGGGATTGGCACCCCCCAGGGATCTGTCCTCTCACCTTTTCTCTTCAATGTCACTCTCATTCCCCTTGCCCGCAAACTACAAACCATCCCTCACTTTCGGCACACACTCTATGCTGATGATATCACTCTATGGAACACACATGGCAGTGACGGAGACATCGACAATACTCTGCAGTCGGCAGCTACCCTCATCCAAACACATGCGCGGAGTATCGGACTCTCATGCTCTCCGGAGAAGTCGGAGCTCCTCATACTCCGCCCCACAATCTGAAACTGCCCCACCATCCCTATAACCGTGACACTGGAAAACCGGTACATCCCTGAGGTACACACTCTCCGGGTACTGGGCCTCCACATCCAAAATAACGGGAAAAACGCTCTCACCATCCACAAACTCAAGCGGACGGCGGTGTCGATATCCCACCTAATCCGCCGAGTTTCTGCACACCACCGGGGTATGAAGGAGCATGACCTATGTCGTCTCATTCATGCCTTCGTCCTCTGGCTGAAGGCTGAAGAGGCCGCCATTGCCCTCGCTATTATGCGCACGGAGGCCCGGTATATATTATCGGACTCTAAAACTGCGATACTAAATTTTGCTCGCGGGAGAGTTCACATCCCTGCATTTCGCATACTGAACTCCCTCGCTGCACACCCGCCCCGCCACATGGAGCTCATATGGGTGCTTGCCCACTCTGGGAATGCTGTAAACGAGGCTGCCAACGCTTTAGCCCGAGGTTCTCTCAACCGGGCAACGGCGGCCTCCGATCCAGGGTTCTCACGGGAGCGCATGCATTCATTCAGTGAACTGACGCAAGCCTGCAAAGCCGAGCGTCGGCTCTACCCCCCTCCCTCGACAATTATCACCAGACACTTTAGAGGCGGCTCCAAACACGCACCTTACCCTCCCATATACGCTCGCGCTATCACTACGCTCACACCGACCCCTCCTGTACCCTCTGCCACCACCCCAAAGCCACTCTCGATCACATCCTTTTCCTCTGCCCGGCGGATCCTCCCCCGCGGGGCCTGGAGCACCTGACTACTTGGGAGGCTTGGGAGACCCTACTGCGCTCCGAGGACCCGGCCAAGCAAGCCATCGCCACAGGCCGGGCTGCCAGCGCCATGAGCCTCCGGGACATGAACGTTTGAGTGCAGTGGGGCCGTGCGGGGGCCCACGGACCTGCGTGTCTGCAACTCCCCTGTGTGCAATAAAGTTATCACCACCACCTTCCCGCTTCGTCGAACTATATGTAAGCCTTTAAGACACTTTACTTTTAATACGGATGAAATGCACGAATCATATCGAGAAAAATAAAAACTGAGTACTTGCTTTCTTAGGCTGGTATACGGTCATTTGCGACAGACTGCGACAAAAGCAGGTCGAGCCTTTCGCGCAAGCAGCACACACTGAAGACTTTCTCAAAAACAATGTTCCTATTTTTGCTATGCATTCCCACCGTGCAGTATCTGGGAATGGTTTCCGCGCGTTCACGTCACGCAGCAAAGCCAAATCGCAGGCCATTGAAAAGTACAGCCTACCGCTGGTCGCCTTTGACGCTGTCATTTCGGGAAGCTCCTTTGTCTCGCGCTCTCCCGAACAAACGCGAACCACGAGAGCAGCACGCAAGGCTCTCCACGTTCGCACGCAAGAATCGGATGCGTGCGTATGCAGCGGCCGCATACGCATCACGTACCGTTCGTGTTGCGTTCTGCACATGCGCACTTTGCAGAACGTAGCGATCTTACGTACGCAACGCCGTTACGTACGGTACGTACGCAGTACTAAAGCTGTCTAATAGCATAATGATAACAGTAATAAATATAGGTGGTGTTAAAGAATAAAAAAAAAAGACTGGTGACGTCGCCGCGTGAAGGTCCTAACGAAAAAAAAGGAGAAAGAGAAAAAAGGAAAAAGAAAAAAAAACAGCTGTGGTGAAGCCGGTTGTGACGGCGTACCGGCTCAGTTGATACAATCGCATTGAAGGGGCCACGCAGAAAACCATTACGCCACGGACGCCTGCATCGACAAGCAGCATGGAACACCCGTATAAATTTCTCGCGGGAAAGTGAGCACGTTGAGGCGCTTGGTGCGTTTCGATTTGACCACCACGACAGGCTGAACCACTGCAATTAGTCGCGATTATGCATGTTCACAGGGGCTTCTGCAGTTATACAAGTATAGATTGCTTTGAAATTTCGGACATTAGGGGCATATAAAGCGTAATAAACAAAACCACAAGAACATCAAACCACAAGCACGAACATCACACAAATCGATGTACTACCCATCATTCCCATGGTGGCTGAACGATCCCAGCGCCAGAGTTCCCTGTAGTAGTTATTGTAGAAAAAGCTATGGTCGCAATGGTTCAGCTCCCACGTGACCACATAGTGCGTCACGACGTCAGAAAACAGTATCCTCCTGGGAAACGAAACCTAAACTGGCTGTATAAAGGGTATTATATTAAATTATTTACGGTGCTCTAAGGCTACACGTTTGTTTTTTTATGTTTAGAGGTCTGGGGCCTTCATTTAATGAAAAACGTTTTTTTTCCATGTATCACGTCAGTAGCCCTTTAACCGACTGACCAGCCATGACTGGACCAGCTAAAGCAAGGACACGTGATGTCCGAGCGCGGAGGATGCGACGTCGGCCACACACACTTTAAGCTCGCGCTCCCTAAACATCCATGCTACGAGGCCTTACAGGGGTGCGCGCCTTTTCGAGCTACGCGCGTCGCAAAAGCTAATGAATGTGAACAACTTGAGCTAGTTGGTGAGACTTTGCATGAGCCAAATAATGCCACAACACGGTGCTTGAACGACGATGACGCAGGGAGCCGCTGTGCTTGCTCGAAACATCAGCGCGGACGCTGCGACTGATGTTCCTCCGTGATACGGCGCCGACGTGACAGGAGCAGCCCGAACACCGCCTTCAAGACCGACATTCAGCTTTTTTCGTAACATACACGCTTATATTTGCGAAGACTTTCACGGAAATGTCCGCTCGATGTTTACCAATTTCGTGTTTCCTAATACCACTGAGTGTTGTTGTTCAAAAAACCGCGGACGGACAGGCGGACGGACGGACGCGCGCCACACGCAGAGTGAGAGAGAGAGAGAGAGAGAGAGAGAGAGAGAGAGAGGCGTAAAAAAAAAGGGGAGGGGGCGGGAGGGCCAAAAGAAAACACGCTCGGGTACTGTGCCTTAGGTGCACGTTAAGGAAACCCCAGGTGGTCAAAATTAATCCGGAGCCTTCCTCTATACGTAGTTTCTTATAAGTCATAACGAACAGGGATGTTGAAACCTTCTCGGTCCCCTTTGCCTCCCCCCCCCCCCCCCAAAGAAAGCACAAAGGAAGCAAGCAAAAAGGCCGCCCTCTATATATATATTCAGGTAACTTGCCGAGCTTGTCGGAATCCTGTCAAGCAGAAGAAAATACCGGCGGGAAGAGTGCACGCGAGAAGAAAGCAAACACTTGGCGCCGCTAACATGAAGCAGTGTTGACCAGCTACGCAGCAAGCACACAGCAGCTCTTCGTTAGCTCTCACGGGCGCGACTGTCAATACCAAGGGCAAATATGACACAAGGTGCAGAGCGAGATACACCCTCCTGTCACAGGACAGTACTACCAGCAAATATGACGAAGAAAGAAAGAAAAGGACTGGAAATCGCGAAATGGAAAGGACAAAGGTGCTGTGCCTGAAGTGGGAAAGGGAGGCGGGGCACAAAGGAACGAGCCCACGTGTTTGACTTGCGGATGAGGCCGCGGGAAACAGCGGCTTTCCTGCCGCTGCTTCGGCAGGAGCTTTCGCAGACCCGGCCGAGATATCGGAGGAAGAGAGCACCGGAGGCACGCGGAGTGTGATGGTGGCGCCGCAGCCGGTGCGGGATGAGAAGGGGGGGGGGGGCGAAGCCGGGCTCGTTTTTTGGATTTGTCCCCCGCGGGCATCTTGGCGGCATTGTATCGTTTCAATGAATCGCGCGCCGTTCCTGACCGCTGCACCCGGCGGGCCTCCTCCATAACCACGCGCTTTCTGTTCAGCAGCCAGTATTCAGAAAAGAAAGCGCAGAGGATGGGCTGAACGATGATCCAGGATTGGCTCATAGAAGGCGACGAGAAGAGAACAGTTGCTGGTCTCGCTACGTCTCGCGCAACAAAGAGACAAGCAAGCAAACATACAAACACACACCGAGGGCTACTGGCGGAGCTTACGACAAGCCATGCATGGATGCAGCCGGCCGCCATATCAGTTCACACTTTGGAACGGAATGTTATGACCTCAGAGGACGAGTTGACGCTTGCGGAATTTCGAGACTGCGTTCAAACTGTTCAGACTGCGTTCACACTGTCGCACACACTGTTTGCCTACATCACCTAAGGCAAATGACCGAAATAATCCATGTGGAGAAGCACAGCTTGGGGATGCATATACAGGTACGGCCAATTGGTAAGTAGCCGGATATATACATAGGTTTCAGCGGATATGACTTGAGCACTGAACGAGTTGAATTTCGCGATCCTAATGTATGCCCTAAACTCAGACGCACATGCCTAAACCATAATTTCATGTGTGGGCATATGTGTTGGCCACTAATATGAATCTTGACCGGCCACAATTATCGTTTCGTATAGAGCCCTTTTCTTAGTGACTGCTGACAATCGTCGCTGATACCCTCCGCCCAGTATAAGGTGCCTCAATGACACGTCTCTTCCTATTGCACATAACTGACCAAGTTGGTCTGGATGCATATACTTGTGAATCGCGCCGCAAAACACGGAGTATAGACGAAAGGAACGGGCACACAGATTCGCACTTACGCTTCATGGTTCGATGTAGAAAACAACCCCCTCTTTTTTCTTATAAACGCTTTGTCATCCGGTATAACCCTTGCTCCTCCCGTAGACAAGCATATTTTATTTCCATAAAACAAAAAGACACAAGGAAATCACTCTTCTTTCTTAAAATTAACTGCCTATTTAAGATTAACGACCAGTTATCATTATTCATGATGAAGAGCGAAATGCAATGAATATTGAAGAAAAGACAACACCATCACAGCTGCTATCTGGAGCTGTTTTTACGTCGTTATAGAAGAGAGAGGGGGAGGAGGCGCTACGCTACAAGCGACAGAAAAAGACCTAGGCACACACAGAACGTGAACTCGGAATGATTTAAACTCGGAGCTCGTAACCGTTTTTGTATCATAAGCAAAAAAAATGGGTGAGTTGGTATGGAAGCATGGCTAATTCGGAGCGCTAACTGCTAGCACAAAGGCAAAGGCACGAGAAAGAGACGAATATTCAGCGCTGTGTCTTGTCTCTTCTCGTACCTTTGCATTTGCTCTATAGTAGTTCGCGCTCCGAATTGGTGATACGTTTTTTTTTTGTACATTAACCATAGCAATTCACTGCGCTGAGATGAACTCATCGGTTCTGAATAGCTTCCCATGCATGACATTGCGTCGCTTGTCACGTGTACACTCTTTCGTTGCTGTCTACGACGTGCTGCATTTTCTATCGAGAAACAACACACGCACGCACGCACCGACCGACCGACCGATCATAGTTTCAACGTCCAAAAGCAACAGCTGGAATATGAGAGACATCGTATAGTGGGGGCCTCCAGATTAGTTATGACCACCTGACATACTTCAGCCTGAGCATTTTTGCATTTTGCCCCAAACGCGGACGCCGGGAACAGGAATCGAAACAGTTATCTCCCGCCATTAATACAATGGCACAGCGTCTCGTCAGTGCGAAGAGGGAACAAGACACCGCACACAAGGGCACAAAAATAAATAATAATGTCGACTACCTGCGGGACGTGTAGTGTAGATCACCATAAGGGAAAAAAGAAAAGCCGCTTGGAAGAATGGGGCAGAACGAGAACGCCTAGATAAATATACATACACAATGGCGGAATTGAAAATAGGAAAATAAACACTTCTCTATACTTGCACCAACAAACAACGTAAATGAGCGGAAACGTAAATCAGAATGGCATAGACGGGGACGAAGATCGAGTCGGTGCCCGTTGTCGGCCGGCTGCCATGCGGACGCCATGAGTTGCGCTGGGTAACCGGAGCCACCAAATGGGCCGTCGTGCTGTCTACGGGACAGAGTAAGCGCGAGGCCGAAGTGGAAGGGCTTTGGGCACCTCAACCGACATGCAGGGAACACGGTACAGCTCATACAGAGAAAGTATATACACGTGCGGCGACGAGCGAGCCGTCTCCCTTGTAAGCGATAACCGCGGCATATGCTCGCGTTTATGGCCCCTAAATCAGGATTCCCGCGTCTACTCGACAGAGCCACCATGTGCGACCACGCATCCCACTTGGACTCAAAGCGTTTACATGCCACTCCGCCGGCAGCCGAAGTGCGCCTTTACTGCCGCCGTTTGGCAGTGCGCGGTCGGCAGTGCGCGGTCGCCAGTGCTGCGTCATCCATCCATCATCACTCGTCCTGCGGAGTACTATATGTAAGGTACAAGACTGTGAGCTCTAGGTACAAGGGCTTCTGGCATGACCAAATGGGATTTTACTGCACGCGAAACGATATCTTAACGTACGCACCCCGCTCACTCTTCGCGACCCACAAATTAAGCCACCGAACGGCCTGCTATCTGGGTGGAACATCTCACGCGCAAGAAGGCACAGCGTCCTCTCGAAGTGCATTAGCATCCCAACTGGTAACAGTGTTCTCGCTGTTTTGTAACAAGTGATACGCTGGTACGATACCATATACAGAACAGGGAAAAAGCGAAAATTCGCGACAACCCGTTGTCAGGATTGGGGGCTCAATCCCATCGCTCGTGATCCGTTGTCAAGATTGGAGTCCGGCATGAATTCGAAGGTAGCTGGCCCATGCCGTCGTCCAACTTATCCACGCTGAGGACGTTGATGAAGGGAAGAACTGCTTCTCATCGAGAACGAAGAATATGGGTTTATTTACAGTATTTAAATCAGTCTAACATGACTGCTTGAGAAAAGTGCATCAGTCTAACATGACTGCTTAAGAGAAAGAGTGTCAGTCCAACTGTCGAGCATCCGCACAACAGCAGTTTCTAAACACTCGGTCCTCCGGCGATGCAAGGCGGCGAACGTTCGTGTTTCATCGCAAAACTAGCCGCCTCCCGCAGGATGGCCTACGCACACAAAGGCACACACATTCCCATGTCCGGAGCCGACGTCAGAGGGGAGCCATTCCGGGTAGCTCGGAGCCATTCTGGGTAGCTCGGAGCCATTCTGGGTAGCTCGTTGTCTTGCGTCCCGGTCGGCGCGTGGGAAGCAACAAAAAACTGCTTTCCCGCGGCAGCTCGCGCACGCGCAGCAGATCAGGTCCGCGCTGGGGAGTTCGGGCACAATAGTTCGTCCGCCGAACTCATTCCGTCACAACGGCGATGGGGCTAGAGGATGGCGGCGGTTTTCAGCACAAAGCCCGCTTCATCGAACGCATCCTAGCTGAAGCGGCGGAAAGTGGGGGATGCGCGTCTTGTTCCCCAGTCGTAATTGGGTGGCAATCCTGCATTGCAGCTCGCCATTCTTAACACCGTCTCGCGGTGAATTTCGACGGTCATGCGATTAGCAATCAAGCAATGTAGCGACCATATCGATAAAGACACGTTTAATTAAGATATGTAGATGTCATTCTGGGACTTCCGCTGCTTCGGCTATATGCGACATACATTCTCTCCGATATCGGCTCACCTTGCTATGACGCTCGCATGCCAAGGTCGGTCATCAGCATGAATACATGGCATAATTACAATGAGATGACGACGGCAGGGTGACAATATGATGACGCATAAATACCGACGATGGCGTGGCCACGACGGCTGACAACAACCGAATGACTAAGTTGGAATGACGATAATGAAATGACCACGACTGCATGACGATAACAGTACGACAACGACTGCACGATGGCATAATCCAGATTGAAGGACGACAGCTTGTTCACGATATAATGGCGAAGAAATAACGTCGATGAAAAGACGAAGACGGTATGAATCCAATGGGATAACGTTTATTAAGCCATGATCATAGTAAGACAATAGCGTAGCGACCACGACACGGCGATAACGTTATAACGACGACTGTATGACTACGATTGCGCGACGACGACGGCATGGAGGGAGTCGGGCGAGGATGTTAGAATTCGGACGAGCGAATGACCACGACGGGATCATAAGGACGCATGGCAACAGTGTGAGGACAAGGAGATGACGGTGAGAGTACGAGGACGATGGCGTGACGACCAATATGACGACGATATATGGCGAGGATGGTGTGACGACACGGTATGAAGAGAACCGGATGACGAAGCAGGAGAGATGACGATGGAACAACGTCATCACGACGAAGGTATGACTACGATTGCATGGCGACTGTACGACGAAGATGGCGTGACGACGGCAGCAAGACGATAGTTGGAAGACGAAACTGGAATGACGACGCTGAAACGACTACCACAGCGTTATGCATTAGCATCTGCATAGTGGCTATTTGATCCGCACCGATGGCACCGGCTGTTGGAATCTCAGCGCTGCCACCAGCTGTCGGAACCTCAGTGCTGACACCCGTTGTTGCAAATGGGTCGCAAGCCCCAAGGGTAGCGTTGGCCTGGCGGCCTGGGGCACACGGGAAGCATCCGAAGGTCCCAGCAAAGCATGAGGCGACTGCTAACAGAACAACTTGTTTATTCTAGCATCGCAAAGAGCGGGCGGTCAGGTCGACCGAAGTAGAGAGACGGGGGAGCACGTTACTCAACAGAAGAAATCGGAGCCTCTCTCCTGGCGTCCGGGGGCAGCTGCTCTTATACTCTTGGCGTCGCGGGCAAGAAGGAAGGTCACGAGATGACACCACGTGACAGCGGCGACGGACGGACTGAGAGACACGTTGGGACAAGGAGCTGACGCATCAGCCGGGCCGGCGCCGGTCAGACCTCCTCGCTTCACACTGGGGGAGCTCCTCCCCCCAGCTGCCGCGCTTTGACAAGCGTGGGCACACACACACACACGCGCACACAAAGTCACGTGGCACTGAACATGCCGGGACGCGCTCGGCCGGGACGCGCTCGGCGGGGATGCGTCGCGGCCGCTCCGAACGGGCCAAAATGTCCGCCGCTTTGAACGAAGCCCCGGCGTCCGTTGAATCCGCGCTGGCTTTACCGCGCGTCCTAGGCGAAACGTAACATGGCCCAAGGTATCAGACAATCGGGCCACGGGGTTGGCGTCAGAAGCGTGAGGACGACGGCACGACGAGAGTCAGATGACGAAGCTGACATGAACACGATAGAACGACCTTGACGGCATCACAGCCACGAGTACATTCCTAATGGCCCAAGGTGTCATAGATACTTGGACTGGTAGATTGGCGTGAGCGGACAGACGGACGGATGGATAGATAGATATGCTCAAAATCGCTGAAGTATAGCAAAGAATGTTAATCGCTTTAAAGACTTAAAAACTTCAGCACAATACGCCGTAAATTAGACGATTACTTAGGCAGTTGTCTATCATACTACATGTATCAATTACAAGTTTGGTACATGGAAACAACTTTCAGCCATGCGTTAATAAGTTAGAGAGATATCCCCTTATTACCATTCCAGAAAATTACATCCCAGCGCTGAACGGAATGCATGTGACATGCGTGGCAGGAGTATAGTACAATCAACCGTAGCTGCGCACGGCCAAGGCAAGTTATTTTACAGCGTCAGCTGTTTGTGGGAGTCGCAAGTTCGTTTCTGCCCGTCACAAGAGGCGGCGCATCTCTATTTAGCGCGCATATGGTGCGACCGCTCTGGTTGTTCGGGCGAAGTCGTAGAGTGCGGAGCCAGGGGAGGCGCTGGCAAGGAAGAAACCAAAGGTCAGTGGGACATCTCGCCTTTGGCGCTCACGGGAAGACTACAAATAAAGCTGTATACAGGGTGATATGGGCTGGACAAATTTCGAAGTGAGGTATAAGCTCAGAGTAAAATTGATTTGGAGGAAAGACTGAGAAATATGAAAGAAAGTAAATGGGTTGCGAGCGTGTTCAGATATTTGTATAGAAAAACATTGAATCACAGTGGAGGAACGTAACTAAGAGAGGAAGCTTACCAGCAAGTATGCGACCGGTATAGTAAGCCACACGGCGACAGAGAACGTCAAATGCGAAGTCAGAGAGGCTGAGACAATCTGTGGCGGCAATGTAAAAAAGAAAAAGATACGAAGACACCTAAACATTTCTTATGAGATGTGAATGCGAAAGCATTATTGTCCAAATGACTGGCGCTGAGCGGTCCTTCGAGTTTTGCGCTGCGAATAATATATCAATATAGCCAGTGTTATGATTGGGGGTTCAATCCCATCGCTCGTGATCCGTTGTCAAGATTGGAGTCGGGCATGAATTAGATGGTAGCTGGCCCATGCCGTCGTCCAACTTATCCACGCTGAGGACGTTTGATGAAGGGAAGGACCGCTTCTCATCGAGAACGAGGAATATGGGTTTTTTAAAAGTATTTATATCAGTCTAATATGACTGCTTGAGAAAGTACATCAGTCTAACCATGACTGCTTGAGAGAGAGTGTCCTGAGCAGCCGCACAGCGGTTTATAAACACTCGGTCCTCCCCCGATACCCAGGTGACGGAAATGGCCGTCCAAGCACCGCAGGCGAGTTGACCAGGCACCGTAGGGGAGACGACCCGGCACCATAGGGGCATTTATTCCCCGAGCTGCAGCGCGCCCTCCGGCTGCCCATTGTCTGGCGTCTTGGTCGACGCGTGGGAAGGGGTCTCAGTAGACGTTCCCGCGGGCTCAGCAACAATAGTTGGTCCACCGAGCCCGTTTAGTCACAATGGCGACTTCGTCAAACTCGGCTCCAGCAACGGAGAGTCGATGACGCACGTATTGTTGTTCACCCACAGTCGACTTAGTCACGCTGTGGCTAGAGGTTTGCGGCGACGCTCCAGGAAAGTTGCCGCCACTGTCGCAACTGGCCGGCAAAACTTACACTGCAGCTGGCCGTTCTTAACACCAGCAAGCAGCAGCAGCCTGCGTTGCCAACGCCTCAGGCCATCGACGCGGCTACGCCCTCTCCCTTCACGCAACACATGGCCCGCTATCACCATAGCAGTTGTCCCCTTTCGCCCAATCCGCCAACGCCTCCCAGACAGCACAAGAACTGTGCACTTCTATCCACGGTGTGATGCTACCTGGCGCGACTGCCATATAATCTAATGAGGATGCTCCCGAGTAAGCTGTGGTCATTTTGACGTCACCGCTTTCGCCACGCCGGGCTCCACAGCGTAAATTTCGGTCCAAGTAGAACGATGTCACGAAGCAGAATGCACAGGCCTGCTATCTAGGAGGTGCTGGCTCTCCTCCGTCGAGGGGCGCTCGTGGCGAGAGCGAGGGTGACGTAGCGTCACGGCGATGTCCTCGCCCCTCACGCAACGCCTGGCGCACTAGCGTCCACAAAGGTGTGCCCTTCCGCCCGCTCTGCGCGCCGTCGAAGCGCCGCTCGTGACGTGGCGTCGCAACAATGGCGATGCGAGTTTGTGTGCCGTTTCACTACTATAAACAAAAGACGCCGATTTTTGCGCTCAATGGGCCATTTGGCGCTTTCGCATAAAAAACTGCTATGAGTAACTTGTTAAAAGATAAAAACGAAATAAAGAAAGAAACTATTTATGATAACTCAAAGGGAAGCTCTTTACTTTTCGAAGCGAGATCAGGATGCCTTAGGACCCGCGGTAGCTATAAAGCGATGTATACACCAGGGAGAAGAAACATGCGCTTGGCAGCAAAGCTGGGGAAACGATGCAACATGTTTTATCAGAATGTGAAGATTCTAAACCCAGCTGTCGGTTTAGGCTCATCTGGCCTCCTTGAAGCCCTTGGGTTATGGGAAAGCAGGGGAAGAGCAAACATGTCCGCTATAGAGATTAGTAAGAGGCGATTGGAAGATTGGTGGAAAAGTAGAGAGACCACAAATAACGGGGATCTACAAAAAGTACAAAAACGATGTTCCCAATAGTGGTTCAGAAAGTGTGTTGCTGGGAATTCTTTGAGTTTTTGTAAAGGTAGGTAAGAAATTAGGAAAAATAAGAACAAGAGCTTGGTGGCGCAACCCACCGCTCCGTTCCAAAGGGGACGCCACTCTGTCCGTCATCGCACGTCCGTCCACTTTGACGCCAGGCAGCATGTATGCCACGGCGCGAGCACGTACTCCATTTGATGAAATGCTCGAAGAAGCGAATTAAAGCACCTTAAAGGATGAACAGCTCACACAGACGGGGGACAGAGTGAGGACGCGAAGTTCTATTGTTCCTCATTCTGTCCCCGTCTGTGTGCGCTGTTAACCCTTTAAGGTACTTTACCAATTGGCCTACCAAGCCAGCCTTGCGAATTAAAGGCCGTGCTAAAGGTCTTCAGGTATCTTTAGCGGATGTTCTATAAGCACGGCCCAAGGGCAACTTCTTTCTTCGGCCATGCAGCCGAACATACAGAACTGAAGCGCACGTGTGAGGTCTCTTTCGCTCTTATATAGCAATGAATAAAATATCTAATTCCCCATGATTAATTTTATTATTTCTGGAAAGATTATGCGCTAGTGTTCGTGTTCGCTGTTAGCCGAGGTGCCGAAACAACGCATACATTAAAAAGCGACGCTCACTGGAATGTGGCGCGCACCATGCATCCCAACTTACCCATAGGCGAGAGCTGCGTATGTTGGCGACAAATGAAAGGCGCCACGAGCTTTCGCTCTCTCTCGTCTATCTTTAACCGAAGAATCTGAGGGATAAATATGTTCGAAGAGACAGTAAATAGCAGCAGTAAATTACTTAGACTGGCAAAAAAATTCTTTTGGTACCCTATAATTATTCGCAAGGAGGGAGAAGTTCGATTATCACTGGATAAAATGAAGGCCAAAGTAGCGTCCATATTCCTCGGCATCTGCAAGAGACTTTTACGTCACAGATTGCAATATATCTTCGCGTACTTGGGCCGTTCTGGCGCAAGATTGAGTCGGAACACGCTAAGGTTAGTTCTTTCGTTCTTTAAGAATGCAGCGAAGTCCTCCTTTAGCTGATAAATAATTAAGTAGACGAGACAGCAGGCGTTGCTACAATTCGCCTCGTTACGGCAAGCTGGCGTGGGAACCTCTATGCGGCGTTGCCATTAAAATGTCGTATTGGCGTCCTGTCCTCGCTGACCAAGCCACAGTCACGCTAAGAGCGTCCGTTTTGTCTACTACATGTGCGTATATATTTTACTAGTAGAGCTTAACTGTTTCTCAACGAATGATGCCAAGCGGTTACTGGTACGACGGTGCGATAGTCCACAGTACAGAAATGTATGAGACAGAACCATTTCATTTTACATTCTTATTCGTTCGCGCCGAATTACTGATCCCGCCAATAGTAACAAAATGCGTCGTCCGAGAAAATGATGGACGGGCGAAGACAATCGCTACAAAACAGGGCACCCCACGTATCATCCAAAGTTTCTCGCGAGGCGCTGCTGACACAACCATTTCCGCGTGTCTGGTTCTTTATAAAGCATACATATGCAAACATACCATAGGCAATGTACACAGTTATTTAATTATAAACTATCGACTATATATGGGCATAAAATAGACTAAAATGCGTAGACAACCTATTTTGACTCTTTGTAGACCAGAGTTACGGCATAGGGCTCTCCATTCCATTCTCATTCCATTCCGGACTCTGGAGATCCCCATAACTACACTCCGTATAATTACCCGGAATGATGAGAGTTTGACCATTCCCACCGCCTAGAGTGGTTGAGCTGTTCCATTCCACTTCTACGATACTGCATAATAAACGAAACGCTAGCCTTATAATTGTTTACTACTTGCGCCATTGCGTGCCTAGCAGCTAAAGAGATCTTTTCGAATACATGCGCTCCAGGATTATGTGTCCATGTTACTCTAACTTCATTGCGTTCTATATGCCCGACTGGTGCCAGCATTCCACTCCCATCCCTTCCGACTGCATGAAAATGTGGAGTGATTCCGGAATAATTACGACTCCAGAGTTTTCACTTCGAAACTCTGCTCTACATACCAGGGAGAGACAAAGCGAAAGAGACGCCTGAAAGACTTCAGTCTATAGACTATTCATAGATAAAAAAAATGCACACGAATATATAGCAGATCAGTCCTCAGAAGAAGTCTGCAGACAAGTCTAAATAAAGACTTGTCAGTAAATTTTCGCTATACCTTTTCTACACAAGTATACAATATCCCTCTAAGAATCGAGTAGACCGTCAATCAAGTAGACTGACAATTTAGATTGTCTACATACTTATGACAGAATTTTTCCTATACATTTCCTACAGAACTCTGCAAAATTACTACGAGAAGCAAGTCTACAAGTCTGTCTAAACTCATTTTTGTAAGAGGTGAGCGCGGACTCACGCGCCACGGCTGACTACAGCACAGCGCGAGCCGCAGCGCGTCCGCTCTTCGGTATCGATGACGGGCGCGCGTATAGCCTGTATAGGTGGGCGCACTGAACGGATTCTTTCCGGACACCGCACAGCGAGACAGGAGCAGGTAGCGAAAGAGAGGAAGCTAGACAGGAAAGACAGACGGGAAAAAACAAACGGCTTCAAGCCAGCTCGGAGGAGGCACGTGACAAACAACGCGAGAGCAATTTGCGATGGCCTGGGGTTCGCGTGAGAAGCCCAGGAGGAGCCATTTCCGACGCGCTGTTGCTCAAAGGCAACAACCGGCTTCGCGGTGCCAACCTAGCAAGCGCCGCCTCCGAAAGAGAAAGGCAACAAGGCACCGACGGAAAATAAACGTCAACTAAGCGGGAAAAATATATAATAAAGAACGTAAGTCTTTCCCACGACATTTCCAGTGGTCTTCGCGCGATGTCTCCCATGCCGGGCAGATCGCTTCTTACATGCCTCCCCTAACCCCCCCATTTTTTTTGTTCTTAGTTTTTCCTATACACAATTACATATACCGGTGTGGCGCACGTCGGCTACAGACACGTTTATAGCTGTTCATCGTGCAGGCTTACCCAGACTGATACAATTGCGGTGTGACTGTCCAAATTAGTACTTGTTCCCACGCAGAGAACTTCTAGACACGTATTTACAAACTTTTGTTGTTCTTGTTGCTGTTTTTTTGTTTTTTTGCGGTAGAAGGTACCAGCCACCCTTCATATTGGGCACACCCATAGCGAAGGTGGCCGGACAATGGTGAAGAGCACTAACGAACGAGAAGCTTTGTGAATTCTACTTCTGGTTTTCTTATAAAGAAAGGCGTGTGTCAGGATTTCTCTAAAATGGTTTAGGCTGGATAGTTCTGGATAAAAAAAAAAATTGAAGTTATAGAACTACTATATACGGCCGTACCACTAAGTAATAACGCATTAGTGATCGTTCTTCCTCTACGTTCTGTCCTCGTTATTATTGTCTCTATGCGCGTTACCATTAAGCGTCTGTCATCATATTCAGGATAGTAGCAGCCTTGTAGTAGACACTCCGGATGAGGGAGGTCACGGAGGCCTCACTCTAGCCTTCGAATAGCGAGAACGCAGTGATCAAGGTGATCATCATCACCAGGTATACGTATACCACGCACGGCGGCATTCTTTTTTTTTTTTCAATGTGCATATGTATATACTACGCGTGTACTTCTAACCAGATATAGAGCTTCTACGATTTAAAAGATCATTTGCACTAGCATTCATACATACGGGGTGTCCCAGTCAACTTTTGCAAGAGCTTAAAAATATGCGAATGCCACGCAGTTGGACAAAACGGTGACTGTTTGCCGTCGCTTGCAGATGCATTTCTTTTCATTCCGCGTAACTAAATAATTAGTCCTAATTAATTAATCGATTTCTCAAATATTATAATTCGATCAAAAGTGTCAATGAAAATATTGTAGAGCGACATAAAAAACTCCCTATACATCTTTCTGTAGTTCAATACGTGCTGTATAAACGTGTTTTTTCCGAGCGTGAAAGAAGCCCGCGAATGCACGCAAAGTGCCTCGAGCGGCCAGTCGCACGGCAATATTGCGTGCATTTGCGGGCTTCTTTCACGCTCGGAAAAAACACGTTTATACAGCACGTATTGAACTACAGAAAGATGTATAGGGAGTTTTTCATGTCGCTATACTTTTTTATTCACACTTTTCTTCTACTTATAATATTTGAGAATTGATGCATTAATTAAGACTAGTTATATAATTAGGCGGAACAAGAAAAAAAAACATAGATTGAGTATCTCCAAACGACGGCAAACAACATTACCTTTGTAGTGTCCAGCTAGGTGGCATTTGCATATTTTTACATTCTGGCTAAAGTTAGCTGTATATAGTAAACACGGCCACGGTAGCGCTGCAGCTCCCGTCAGTTAAGGCTAGTAACGACGGCATAAAAGGAAAAGAAAGTTCTGCATGCGCACGTCAGGTATATTTCCGAGAGGCAAGTGAACCTACAGCATATAACATCTTATGGCGCGCCTGTTCGCATAACAGTTCGTAACGCTTGAGCGATTGTTCAACAGGCGTCGGCAAACCCTAATATCAATTACTGAACGTATAAGTGAAGAGGGTCGGCCAATTCTAAACAGTCCTCCGAGCGAGAAGCTTTGTGAATTAGGTGCTCCACTTTTGAAGGGCGCCGCGAGAAACAACTACGCAGCTGCGCATCATACGCGCGCTGTTAGATATGGAGCTGTTTCCTGCGATTACTTCGAGTTCCCCAGACCACATCGGATGGCAGCACAGCTAATTGAGGAATGCAGAAGCAGGAAAGTGCATTCCAGAGAAGCGGCCGAGCAAACAAGTTTAAGGCAACAAGTTCACGTGCCAACAAGTTCGTGCGTCGCCGGGATTAGAAGGGGGCCTCGTACAATGGAGCTCAATCGTCCCCCTTCGGCTTTGAAGAAGGCATCTGCTACCGCTGCGGAGCCAAGCCACCGGGTGCAGGTGGGCCCTTGTGCAATGAAGCATGAGCGCCCCCCCCCCCTCCTTCTCCAGCCTAGAAGAAGTGCATTGCCAGTCTGCGAGGCAAGACCGCAGAAAGCCGCCAGGTGTGATACCGCGACACGGGCGGCTACCATTGGCTGAAAGTGGCGTCATCGGAGCGGACTCTCCCATTGGTCAAACATGACGTGACTTGCAGTGCTCGAAGGGTTTATAAGAAGCCTTCCAGAGAGACCTGAGGATTCTGGGATATGCCCTGATTCCCTGACTCACCTCTCTCGAACTTCTTGCCGCGGGCCGCAGCGTCCGAGTTGCTGCCGGCCCGTAATGACAGTACGTCTGTTACTTGACGCTCACCGTCCCCTGTATATAATGTAGAATAAATTCCTCCCAAGTTTGGTTTTCATCCCGAAGTCCGTCCCCCAACCCCTACAGCGCGGGTAGGCACGACCTGCGAGAAATGTGGGCGGGAACAGGCGTGACGGACTCCGTAAGAACGGAGGAGGGCGGCCAATCGTTAATGACCATATTACAGCGAGACGACAGCGAAAGCGCGCGGCAATGGCAAGCAACAACTGTTCTCGAGAACTATACGCGTTAGCGTGAAATCCGACCTCAACTTGGGAGCTTTCAGACACGTGGCTAAAAAACACGTGACACTCCGGACTGCAGGCTGAAGTCGGTTGCGCGGATGCCGACATGTGCCTGCGACCGTGCATATGCGTTGCATGAATTAAGACACAATTTTCCTACATCGCACTGCGTTCTCACTGACGCACGACAATTTTCAGCTTACCTAATTACCTAATAAATGGCAGTGGGGCGTTTCCTCTCTTCCTTTTTCTATTCTTTTTCTTGATGGGGCGAGGGGAGGGAGAGAAGATTTAGAACATACTTGGCTTAACCGTGCGAAAACAACGCCGAGTGCAGGCTTTATAGCCGCAAGCAGTTTACACCCACAGTTGCAGCTTGATTCGTGGGCGCTAGGTAGCCGAGTGCGTGCGGACCCGAATTCATTAAGCGTCGCCGGCGCCTGACACGAGCAGGTTAAGACGAAAGCGGCGGGAGAAAATCGATGATGGTCGGCCGTGGATGCGACGAGGGAATACCAACATGGCGAATGACCATACTTATAGAGAAAGATAAAGGAAGAAGCGAGGCATGTCCGACATTCACGGTACGGGCCCGGGCGCGGCTGGTGCGCCCAATGAAGCATGCAATATATGCTTAGCTCCTCTGCTTGTGTATGAAGGCTGCAGAATCCAGCACCTTCTTTCCTCCCTCAAAAATTCATTCATCTGCTGGATCGGGCGGCCGATCCAACAACTTATTATAGCTCAATTATTAGGGTTCCGCTAACGAACGCGACCACTATGCCGCGATCATCAGAACACTACAGGAAGAGTATGCATAAACGTAAAATATTACTCCAGTTTCTTTTTTTTTTCATTGTGGACTGCGATACGTCAATATAATGTATACACCCGCTGATATTGCAGTGTACGTAAGGATATTTAGGCAAAACAAAATATAGCAGTTCTCGTGAGCGCTTTACTTCTGTCGCCGAAGGACTGCAGCCGTCTCTTTGCGTCGTTTTCATGAGATCAAGCTGAATTGTCCGTCCGGCGTCAACGGAGAGCTGCGGTTTCTGCTGCTGTCTGCACAGCGGTCCCTTGAGCCCGACGTTGCCCGGTTGCTGCCACGCACTCCCGGGCTTTCGCTTTCTTCTCTGTCACTGCTCTAAAAAGGAGCCGGTTGTTTGGTTGGTGTTAGATATTTTCCACTTGGATCCGGAGTGACTCCGGAATTGGTCCACTTGGAGTACGAGTATCACGGCAGCTATCCAAAATGACATAAGAAAGCCTCACTTCAATAAAGTTGTCGGTTTTGCCCGAAGGCCCCAGCATTGACTGCATAAACAGGTTTAGCATTGTGCTCGGACTGATCGGACCTACTTCGATCAATACGCGCGTTTATGGACACTTCAGACGTCGCGGATTCAAGGCCACGAGGGAAGGAGAGGGACACGTATATGAAAAAAAAAGTCATCACGTAAACAGTGAAAAGCAGAGATAGTTTGTGCACGTGAATGTGCTGCGTCAGCCACTGCGGACAATCCGCGTTCCTCGAACAGTGGACAAACACGCCACGCGCACGGGTGTCATTCCAACACATGAACCCGACGCCGGTGACTAGAGTCTGAGAAGCGTGGATTTATAGATCCCAACTCGACCGCGTTTTTTTCATTTATTTGTTACGTTTTATTTTTTTTCGTGGCGGGTCGTGGAATCAGCAGCGGTACCCAGCGTCGACGCGAGGAGATAAAAGCGCGAGGCAAATGGTGCAACTCCGGTGTACTCCGAATGTTACAAACTTGCTCGATGCATGCGGTTGTTGGCATGCGAAAGTCGCAACAGTGGTCCACACGCGGAACCATGCTTTCTTAATTTATTTTTGTCTTAAAGGCCCGGAAGCATTACATACGGGAGGGCTCCATTCAAAGCGACAACGTCAGAGCAAATTGGAACACAACACCGGAAAGTGAAAGAGAAAAATATACAAACAAACAATTGCAATGAGGGCGTCATTGTGTCGGTACGGTAATATTGGAATAGGGGAAGAGTATGATCCGGAGATTAGGCGAGATGGTTATTTAACATTTTGCGGAATGATTTAAGGTCAGTGCATGAGGCTACGTAAGCTCTCTAGGAGGCTTTTCCAATGGGTTATTGCACCAAGGAAGAATTAAATGCTCATGGCAGATATCTGGCTGATAATGCGCGCTATGGGACGAATGCGGTTTAAGCGGGAAAGTATTCGTGGAGGTGAATTAAACAGGGAACGCCTGGAGTGCGGATGGTAATAAAAGGAGTGACGGAAGCAGAGACAAGATATGATCCAGCGGTAAGCAAGCGAAGGTAGTTCAAGTGCGCGTTTTAGTGCGGTTATGTTCATTTCTCGAGAGTATCGGGAAGTAATAAAGAGTAGCGCAATTTTGTATTGCTTCGATGTGACAGGGAACATACGGGGTAGGCGGGAGGTGGAAATTGTAGACGATGAGCAAAACGAGAACAAGGTAAAAGTGGGACCCTATACATTTCGACAAGTGGACGTGTCTTCTTCAAGAGATTGCCTAAAGATTGCGTAAATATTAGGTTTACTACCTGGCTATAAAGTTTACTGGTGCTAAGTATTTTAAAGCCAGCTGAGGTGGTTTGTGTAAGTGAATTGATGAGGATACCCCATACACCAGCAGCGTTAATCTTGATGTCTGGCATTAATTTGACGTAAAGTTGTGTTACTGGTTCAATGTAAACGTCATCAGTATCGGAAAAGACAGACGAAGTAGTCGTTAAGAGCTGCCGCGCATTCCTCAATCTTGATGAAACTGCCGTCTGAATCTGTTAGTTTAATCTGTCTAGTATGTATAATTTTTGAGAGTATGCGCCAGAATTTGTTAAAGTTTGATAGTTTAATTGTGACAAGGTCACGCTTAAAGAAGTTATCTTTGGTTATGGTCAGCTTCTGAATGTATTGGTTAGCGCATGCACAGTTGGTGCTTTCCCCATGTTTCTCGGTTATTAGCGAGTCTAGCTTTTCGGTAAAGGGTTAGATTTTCAGTGAGGATAGATTTGAGTCATTTATTATAAACCACTGATTGCTGCAGTCGGACTTCAGAACTGTTGGTATATATTTAGCTTCCAAGTTCAGCAACCCATTATTACAAAGCTCCCAGTTGTTATTAATAGATCTCGTCAAGTAAGAGTGCTGAAATTCATTAAACATTTAGCAAGTTCCTTATTTATGACGTCAAAATCTGCCCTTTTATAATAATTCATTATTTCTGTCGCAGCGACTTCTTCTGAAGTTGCATTGACACGCAGATATATGGATGAGGTTATAATCGCTAGGACCGGGCTGTGTGATAACACTTAAGCTATCAAGGCAAAACGTGAGCAGAGTGATATGCCCTTTTGTAGGGCATGATTATAAACTCATGTTAAGGTGTAGAACAGCGCTCAATAAATTGTTGTTTCGGACCATCTGTTAGCTGCAAAATGCAGGGAGTGTAGGTGAAATCACCAGAAGGGAATAGGTACGTTAGGTAATTTTCTCGTGGTACGAGTTAGAGGAGTAAATCGCAGAATAGTCTTTTCAGAGACCGCTGTAAGGGCTTGTACGCTTTTTTTCTCTTCTTAGCCTCGTTGTTGCTGCTTAAACAGAGCGTGAGCTAGGCCAGTTTCATGAACGCGCACCACGAATTCAGTTCCGCTACGCTCACATGTATGCGTGCCGCACAACTGATCGGGCTGGATCAGCACTGCCTATGAAATCGGGTTAACCGGAGACTTGCCAGGCCAACTCGACGCTCGCTGCTTCCAACCCGATAGCGTTCACAGAAGCCAGGCAAGCGAGCGGCAGCCCGCGAAGGCGGTTCGACGCACTCCTGCATAAGGTTCGTGCAAACAGCCCGCGCGGCAGCAACACTCCTGCTGCGCGGCGCGTGTGTATACAGCCGACGCCACCTGAACACAATATATGAGCGCCGAGCGGAGAAAAATGGGGCCGCGCGAAAGACGCCAATTCGCTAGGCTCCTCCTATATAATCCTGACAAAATTGACAGTTCTAACCTTGTCACGTATCCGCATAACCAGCCGCACGGTGATATAGTAAACGTCCGTATTATACCAGCTCCATTTTATTGGACGGCAAGATTTAACGCACGGTCAGGCGCTTTACCGTGCTGCATATGCAGCTATCTTATTTAAACGACTCTTCTCTGCGCCTCATAAAGACATGGCCGCCGGATATGGGACAGCAGTATCTGCAAGCCGGCAGAACGTTTCCACGCGGAGCGTATCCTTTCGCAGCCACTTGCAAGAGCTTCGTGCGCCTCTGCGGAAGACGGTTTCCCAGCTCCCTCAGCATGCCGGTATACAAGCAGTCGGTTCAGCTTGTGTGCATCGAAAGAGGGAGCGACAAGCGGTGGCGAACTATGGCGAACATTTCGCGTCAACAGGCACGGATGGTGTGCATACGCTATAACTGCCTGTGACAATGAATGAGCAAGAACAATAAAGGGAGACCGAGAGGCACAGTTATGACCACACGAAGGAAAACAATCTGTTGGTTTCGAACACGACAATGAACGAGCGCAAGTTTAATGATTTCACAACTCCCATATCCGCTTATGCAATTTTCTTTCGCCCTGGTTAAATGCATATTTACAGAACGAACGTGCGACGCTATCGTTCGAGCGCCTCGGCGTATATAGCCGACTGTTGTCTCAGCGACCAGTATCGTTTTTATTTTTTTTTCTTTATTGAAGCACGCCGTCTGACGCCCAGCCAGATGCTCTACACAGTATACTCCGCCACTTCGCCCGCCGGCCGTGCAGCTCCGTGACTTGCGGCGACGTTAGGAAGAGTGTTCCACACGGACCACTCATTAGCGTTCTCGCCAGTGCACAAGCCGTCTGCTCACCCCTCGATCCATCTATCCAGCCAACACACTGTCTGATTTTTCTTTCATGGATGTCACGCTAACCTGCCAGCCACTTAACTTGGCAGGCACTCCTTGAGCCGCCGACCAACAATACTCACGATCTCGTTAACGCCACATCGCCAGGAATGGACTGCAAGAAATTCACAGTAATGTTTTATTTCTCTTCTTCAAAACGACACTCGGCTGGCTCGCCAGTTATCATCCCTGATGCGAAACCATTGTTGCACGCCTCTCCACTTCTACGGTCGAACGCTTCCCCGCACATCGACCACCGACGGATGCACAAGTTCGGGAGCTTTCCGCCTTTCGAGCGTGCTCATCTCAGCCCCATTGATGCGGTGCACGAATCACTGGCGCATCCCTATGGATAGTAACATGGCTGGCTCGTTGGAAATACTATATGGGTATGCAGAATTAACGGAGCCAAGAGACCAGTCAACACTGCTACGAGCCACACACATAGACACCTGCACTCCAGTGGTGGCTACAGATTCGAAGCAGATTTATGTTCTACTGTGCACCGCATGAACGTTCAACCACCCGTTCTCAGTCAGCCACGCACACCGCAGACTGCTGCAGTCTCCAGGCGCTTTCACCATGCTTCGACGGCGCCGAACATGAGCAGCAGGCGGACAATGCAGGCGGACAATTACACCTTGCGCAGCCTCTTCAAACACGCGAACTAGGCTATAATCCTTTTCCTTCTCCTAATATCCCCGATCCATTAACTCTGGAGCAAATCATCATGCTTTCTGCACGCAGTGCGTTTCCAATGTGTATAGAGTGTTGCGTACTCCAGGGTAGCGTATCGTACTGCTGCCGAGAAGTAGCAACGCCTGCCTATCGAAGCTCGACCAACGTTACTTATTGGGTAGCGTGGCGTTGTCGGCGGGCTGCAGGCATTCGGTAAACCATGGCGACCGACCAAGCAAGGGCGAGACGATTTCTAGTGCGAAACTTGCACGGTTTATTCGAAGGTAGATGAAAGAAAATGAGAAGAGCATGAAGTCATTAAAAGTACATTCCGGAGCCCCTAAATAGGCCCTCTACAATCGTGGGCGGGATCTTGCTTCCATCGACGTCACGTGACCGGCACAGAAAAAGGGCCCCGCCTCCTCTGGTTATACCGAGCCTGCTGCAAGGAGGAGGTTGTCCCGCCTCCGGGAATTGTAGACGCATGTCCGTCTTTTCTGCGCGTTTCGGGTTCGTGGAAGTTCCCCTGTAGTTCGAGGAAAGGGTCTCTCTAAACTCGCGCCCGCTTACGCGCGCGCGCGCACACACACACACACACAAGAGGCCTGTACACTGCGGGGCTCCCACCAGTCCAGCAGACACTCGAAATGGTCATGGGGAATTAGGAAGCCACGCTTCATTTCGACGATGCCTGGTGGAAAAAGGACGGGCGAGAGAAAGTTCTTTTTGTGCGTGGTGCGGGACGCCAACCATCCCAGGAGAAGTCACGCCCCATTTCGACGAACAAGGTCGCGTGAGAGATGGTCGGTTGAAATTGCTTTCAACATATGGTGCCAGACGCCAACCCTAACAAGAGGGAGCCCTGCATCCCACATCCAACATCTACGAAGAAGGTCAGCGCAGCTAGCCAGCGTGCGTGGAGAATGTTCAGTATACACGGCTGGTCTGAACTTAACTCGGGATACTTAAAACCGTGACGGTGTTCGCCTGCACAGGATTTACAAAGTTTGTGCGCTCCATCCAAGGTATTTAAGCATATACGCCGATTTGCGAGAGCCCGAAGACTAATTCCATAGCTGCTTGGTTTTGACGGCACAGCTGCAACCGTACATAAAGTAGCGTCCCAGTTCTGACGTTCGTGACAAAGATGGCACATAAGCAGCTTGTATGGATACGGTGAACAGTGGCGCGTGCGTTGCGATTGACAAGCACCGTGAAATGGGCGGATACGACCGCGCACGGAAAGCTGCTCCACAAGTTCATCGCGGATCTCGAAGTGCACACGGGCGACCAGAATGCGGGACATCCTTTATCCTGCCGCTTTCATGCATGCGAACACACCCAAATACATTCAACGCCACCACAGAAAGTGTGGGTAAGAGAGGAGGGTGCATCCTTTTTCAGTGTAATCCCGCCACTCATAAATGCCCGCCGAACCGTGGCCCACCACCGAAATTTCACGAGTACAGAAGCTGTACGGGTCCGCGCAGAAAAAGGCGCGCGTATGTATTACATACATGCGTACAGCGGACGCGGCATTTACCCATCGAGCTCGACTATCAGCGCCTCGATTAATGGCCACGGCGAACGCAATTCGATGAGAGAAATCTTAACAGCCGCGTGACGATACTTTATAGTTTCGAACGCCTGCCTGCAGTGAAACTTCATTTAAGACTTGTCGAGTTGCGAAAAGTACCGTGAAATCTCGCGTAGAACAAGCGCTTATTTTTTGCGCAAATTCAACCAGCGCGTGCGACGTGCGTACGCGAGTCAGGTTTATGGCTACGTATACGTGCTGGCGCAACAGAACGCGTTGCTGCACCAGTTCGTTCATCAGGTTTAACAAGCATCCACTTTAGACAGGACAACTAAGTAGAAACGATACAAATAAGCACGTGCCTTTTGTCTGTACTTACTAGCCCCAACTAAAGTGTGCGCTTGTTAGAGCTGTAAGTACACGTAGTGGCATCGCGCATGGCGCTGCGACTGTCATGCGGAATGTGCAGAACCACCAACTATAGGTAATCTTTTATTCGACATTCTTTAACCAATGCAGAAAGCGGGGGGACCGCCCCCTGAATAAGGGTCTTTTTACTGCTGCTGCGACACTTGACATAATTGAATACTTGCAGCTCTTCGAAGAGGAAGAGAAATTGAATATTTGCAGCGGTACATTGCTGGTCCTGGTTTCTACGCCATTCTTTCTTTTTTTCCTTAAGCGGGCCCTAAATATTCAAGTATGTCGACCTGTTTTCCCTCGTCGGAGTTAATTTCATCTGCCGCATACGCGTTGAAGCTGGCGCCTATGATAAAAGCTTGTAGTCTTTAAAATTTCTGGAGATTTAACGCTTGTGCGCATGAGTGCGCGCGAGTGGGATGCAACAGTAAACACGGCTTTGCAGGTGCCTTGTCGCAAGAAAGAAAATAAAAGGCACAATAACAACATCAATAAAAAGACAAGTAAATTAGCATCGACATGACTTATCGGTTCCTTAATGCTAGCGGTTCAAATGAAAAAAAAAAAAAAAACAGAGCGGCCAGAGGCACAGGCTGTAAATATGAGCCATCGCCACGTGTCGTACAGCTCGAGGCTGCACGGCGATGCGCCGCGGCACCACAGGTTCAATTTGACGCAGAATTGGGCAACTTGGTGTTAAGGAGTGGCCCATCCCCATTTTATTTGCGAGAGCGATTATATGCGGATACTGCAGGCGCACTTCCGCCGTCGCCGTGATGTTCTGTATAAAGTCCAAGTGCGATAACACCGTGGCCGCGCGCCGTATGCTGTAGGTGCGAGGGTGAGCCGAGGATGGTGGATTGATCTCGCGCGCGCATGGGGGGAAGCACGCTGTCTTCCAACACGCGCAAGGCACCGTGTGTGTGTGTGGGGGGGGGGGGGGGGGGGTCTACTCTGGCGGCGGCAGCGCATGGCGCGGATAAGCGTGGCCGCGCGGGCTTTATCTGGAGAGCGATACGTGATGAATAGAGTCAGCCACGCAGGCGCCCTATCTTGAAAGCGATCTGCGATGAGTAGAGAGTCTAGGTGCGACGAGGGCTCATAGCTTCGTGTGAACAGTGTTTCCGCCGCTTAGTTCGCGTTGAAGCGAGAGGCAGCGCAAAGGTCGAAAGGCTGCAGTCGTGCACCCTTTTGGGTGCACGACTGCATTCTTTAAATATAAACATGACGATATGTTTATCCTTGGCTGTGCGCGCGTGACATCACGCTTGTTAACTTAGTCAGTAGAAGCATGTTTACGATTTTATACGGCCGACAAAACGATAATCCTTACAATGTATAGCTGTCTACGAATTTGCTATCTCAATGGATGCTTCACCTTTCGGGCGGAATTGCCACTTTCTTGCATTCACCGTTCGTTCTCAACGTACTAGAAAAAAAAAAAGGAATACATGTTGATCCAGGATTCATGTCCGATGACTATTGAAGAAGGCGACAGTATTTCAGCGTTGCGATGCATTATACCTCACGATCTATATGCATTTTTAAAGGTTTATTGCGACTGGAACTACTAAGTTTAAGGTAATCGTCGTGCTCCGTAAATTATTTAGCTCATTTACTGCCCATGACAGCGAGAAAAGGACGGTGTATGCTAAAGTGCGATGCACTTACCTCCAATATGTTTTTTTTTAATATTTTGTATATGGCTCTTGCGAATACACGATCAACTATACACCTCTCGACCTTCCAGTGGCTACCCTATACGTATTACGTCTGACGTTCTATTGTCACCAGGAGAGGGGTATTATTTTTCCGATGCTGCCTTTGATTTCACTTGTTTATGAAACCATTTTGTGAACTCAAAAACTAAAATTACACCATTTTCTTCCTTATTTTTTGGCAGGCAACGCACACTTATGGTAGAACACCCGTAATGCCACAGCCATGGAATTCCCTAAGGCTAATAATAACGATTTCTTTTTATTTTACATCGTACATCTATAAGTAAAACAAAAACATTCAGGTTCAGGAAAGTGTGCGGGGGTATGCCAGCTTTTAAAAAAATCGACCACGCACTCGCATGCCTGGGCCTGCTGCCATTCCATCTAATTCGAATTAGTAGAGCGAAGCACGGATTTCGCTGTAAGGCTCGACGCAGCGAGGTTAAAGCGACTCCATTTCCTCATACGGCGTCGGCCACCACCCCGCGATCCTACATGTAATACGCGCAAGCGCCTGCAAGAACTGATATACGCACTAGGCGCACAGCTTTGCTGCTTTAACAGCTTTTTGATGTACGAATGGAATCGCGAAATGATAATTACGCCAAACACCGCGCTCGAAGCATTGCATACGTGCCTCATTCAAGGTGGTCATCACGGAACACCTGCCTCGAAACTCGAGCAACGAGAGAAAGGCATGCGAAGTCCGAAACGCTGGTTTACTGACGCGATCCCCCCCAAGGGAACTCGGGCTAGTATTATTACGGGGACACCAAGTGCAACCATTTAAATAAGTTTAGACTGACAACGTATATTCTTTAAAACGCGTTGTTTTCGTAAATTCCGCGGTAACAGGTTGGCCACTATAAAAGAGAAAATGCGGGCCAAACTTGCATTCCTTGAATTTCGCGCCAAAACCCTAGCACCGGTGTGTCAACGTCAGTGTCGGAAGCCATGGATTTCCATTTTCTCGTATTTGCCCCGGTGGAGCGGTAAAGGTTCTCGAAACTTGCCAAGTTCAGCCCTTGGCTCCATTACAATACAATGTAGCCTTATCTTATACCGATAAAATGTTAACTGGCGTACACACTCGTGTAATAACCGCACCCGTGTAAAAGCCGCGTCCAGAACTATGTAAAAAGAAGCCCCACAAAAATATATTTAAAGATTACCCGTGTATACGCCGCCCATTGCTTTGTTTAGAAGGGTGGCAGTGTTATCTGTTGTGTTGTGAAAGAATTCCGAAGCTGTCATTTTTTTTTTTTAGTCGGTGGCAAAACAAGGCAGCTGTGCTGAGTTTTCGGCGCCTCGACGTGGCAAAAGCACAGCCTAGTGGCTACCTCCAAGACGCTGCCGCCGCTGTTCTGTGGGGCGTCACCATTTATTCCAGCCGGCAGGTGACGCACTACGGGGATAGCCAAGAATAGCCAGAGCCAGTACAATCGAGTACTGTGGTTAAATAAAAGCAAGCACCACCGAAAATAGTAGCCACACCTCGGATTTTCACCCCAAACCTTTGAAAAATACTTGCGGCCATTACACGAGTATATACGATATAGGTCCCCTCGTACGCCGTCGAAATTCATGACGTCATGGCGAGCTGGTGCGGAGATTTGAACGCGGTGTCATCGCGTGTATTTCGGTTTCGCGCATTTTTCTGGCTTATCAGGAAAGGTAAACATTTCTGGTATGGTAAGAAGGGTAAGTAACTGATCCGGCACAATTGTTTCTTTCTCTTTAGGGACCCTTTAAGGAAAACGAGTAGCGGTCAGCCAATGTCAACAATTTTTTGGCCTGAATTGAATGTTCTTTAGGCAACTTTTCCCGCACTGCCCTGAATATCTTTTCTTTTAATACGTCAGAGCCTTGTGCAGGTGTGAGCATTTCCTTACGCAAATTGAACACTACATAACAAAAAAGAGACGAGAGTGGACCAACGCTTCAGACGTCCGCATTACACACACACACACACACACACACACACACACACACACACACACACACACACACACACATACATATATATATATATATATATATATACAGGCCGTTTCATTGGGCGAGGAGGATAGGGCGCGCGGAGATCCTTTCCTCCTCTCTGGCTTGGGCGATCCAGCGCGGCGCTGCTTGAAAGTATTGCTGTCGCGTGCTGCGGAACGATTTCGAGATGTTTTAGATGGCACTTTGTGAAATTTACGCCATGTCCGTTCATATAAGGTCGTCAGGGAAGCCTTTCGGTGCATCGGTAACTACAGTACGCGGAAATATATCTTCGGGGCGCAAACACGCGATGCGCATTGTCAGCCGCGGTGCGTCTATGAGTTGTGAACTCTTTTGCATATAACGGTTTTAATTCAACGAAGAGAAACGGCGTCTCTGTATTACTAGCACGAAATGGTAAATCTGCTCATTATCTGATCGCTTGGCATAGGGACTAAAAGATAAGAGCACATGCTTGTGCTGTTAAGAATGGCGAGCTGCGAGGCAAGATTGCCACCCAGTTACGACACGGCGACACGACGCGCATCTCCCCCTCTCCGTCGCTGCAGCTAGGAGGCGTTCGAAGAAGCGGCCTTTGTACTGAAAACCGCATCCTTCCACTCGCCCCATCGACATTGTGACGGAACGAGTTCGGTGTGTGAACAATGGTTCCGGAGTTCCCCAACGCGGACCTGATCTGACACGCATGGACAAGCTGCCGCGGGAAAGCTGTATTTTGGTGCTTCTCATGCCTCGGCGTGACGCAAGACAATGAGCTACCCACGATTGGCACCGATACTTCCCGGAACGGCACCCCTCCAACGCCGTCGTTTGGGCATCGGAATGTGTGTGCCTTTGTATACGTAAACTGATCTGCGGAGCAGCGGCGAGTTGGTGATGAGTAAACGAACAGTCGCCGCCTCGTATGGCCGGCGGACCGAGTGTATAAAAACTGTTGTTGTGCGAATGCTGGACTCACTTCTCTTGAGCAGTCATGTTAGACAGATTCACTTCTCTTGGGCAGTCATGTTAGACAGATTCACTTCTCTTGAGCAGTCATGTTAGACTGATACACTTCTCTCATGCAGTCATGTTGGACTGACACTCTTCTTTTTCAAGCAGTCATGTTAGACTGATTTAATTTCTGTAAATAAACCCATATTCCTCGTTCTCGATGAGAAGCAGTTCCTCACTTCATCGACGTCCTCAGCGTAAATAAGTTGGACGACGGCATGGGCCAGCTACCTTCGAATTCATGTCGTACTCCAATCTTGGCAAAGGACCACGAGCGATGGGATTGAGCCCCCAATCCTGACAGTGCACGGCTAACCTCAGGCAACCACGAAACATCTAAGCGGCAGGCGCTATCAAATATTTGTAATGCACCGGCATCGTTCTCGCGCATTTCAAGTCAAGCAGGCTTCAAATTACCATATGTCTACGCTAGCCTTCCTGCATGAGGCCGATGGCGCTGCTCAACACAGCGATCACTGCGATTGGTGAAACGGCACGATACATATGTAAGCTGTGCGCTTCGGCATTGCCTTTTTGGCCTGCATACAGCCATAATATATGAGAAGGATCGCACAAAAAGAATGCGATGCCTATTTTTGAGGACAAAATTTCCGTAATACCTGTGAGTGCGTCGTAGAGAACGGAACGAACACAACCGAAAAAAAAATTCGGTTATCATCCTCTTTCTCTAAAAAGCAAGAGAAAACGGGCTAACGCCGCAATAGGACCTCGCATAGACTCGCCGCACAACGTTTATAAATATATAACCGCTGATGCCGTATGCTTGGACCATGCGGTATATAGAACAAATATATATGTAGTCCAGCACCTACCACTGCTTAGGACGCTCGCACAGTTCGTAAACAGTCCCTTTGCTGGACAAGCTTAATTCAGACTGTAAGGTATGCTGGCATTACTTGCCAAAACTATTTCATTCAGGGGCGGAAACCTCATCCACCGAACCGAGCAGTAACGCAATGTAATCTGCAGCTAACAGTTTGAACGCGCGTCAAAGTATAACAGCACAGCTCCTATTAGTACCAGCAGGGTACCCACGCTGTTACGATCGTCGCGTATGTTTCATTGCTCCTAAACCACAGTTTAGAACTGGAGGATAATACTACAATAAGGTCACATTAGTGATTGGAACATTCAGAAATACACAATTGATCTCCGAGGCTGATTGTAGGCTCAAATATGCGTGCACACATCGCGCTGCGTGTTCCGTCCACCTCAACGCCAGCAGAAATTCCGGCCATGACGCCTTAAACCACTTCACCACGTCTCACAGAAACGTTTCCCACGTAGACGACGCACGTCATACTAAACAGACCGCACGACCGCGAAAACAAACGCCAGAACCTGCCGCCGAGCGTATACCTGCCATGCAAAAGACCGCTTTCACCCAAGCCAGTATGGCGCTGCTCATAGGCGGCGCCACTGCGTTCATAATATGGCGGCGCCTACGAAAAAACGGTCTATATATACTATAGCAGTCACCGTTGCACGGCGCGCAAACAATGCAGATACGATAAGAGCCCACCCATCGAGCGGCAGTCATTTCCGGCGTTATAACCGGCCCGCTTCGGTCTCCCAAAGGGTGGGCCCCAGCTGCTCTACAGCATTATTGCGAGCACTGCATGCATAAAAGGGAGGCGAGAACGCGAAGGAGATATACAGGCATCGGGGTAAGCACCTGCGGACGTCGTTACACTGCGCGTCGACCAAAGGTGCCGCATTGTGCCGTGAACGTATACGAACAGAGAGGCCTCGGGCACCGCGGCTACGCACGCTGAATGGCGCGCCACATGTTTGATCGTGGTTTGCTGCTGCTCTCGTCGACGATTATGCTTACGCCGATGAGCGCGCACAAGTCACCCAAAACAAAATCATGCACGCACGGTCAAGCGTGAAGCACGCGGGGGAAACGCGGCACGTGTGAAGCTCACGCTCAATCGCGGAGAGTGCTTCGGTGATGCGAGACGAGGCCCCCCCCCACGCGGCGAAACTATTCCTACTACGCGCGTTCCTCCCGACTCATCAACCAGCCGGCGGCGACTCTCCTGGCGCAGGCCATCGGCACGCGATCGTCCGTACTGCGCAGTCGAGGTCCACTCGCCACCGCGGGACTCCGAGTCGTACAGTCACGCGCAAAAGGAGGAACCAAGAAAGAGGCCTCGCTGCCACCTGCTGATTTTTTCGCAGTGGAACTACCCTCGACCCCGGCGAGCGAAAGCGGAGCAATGATGACTATATGGGTGCTTCCGCACGCTTCGATGTATGCGAGAAAGTGGCAAGTCGAGAGAACCAGCACCACACTTTCGCATTGTGTTGCCCCCGCTGCGCACCCAGCAAAGCTTACAGTACCGATTCGCATAACTCTCTGCCCAGCACAGCGACCCCTAGTTGAATTGGCGGAAATTAAGAAGCTGAAATAAAAAAAATTTAAAAAAATAATTTCGTGACAGGTTGACGCTAACTTTCGACCGTATGGGAAATATTAAACATAGCTTTGTGATGAAAACGTGTAATTACTTAAGATCACTTCATTAAACTTGTCATTAACTAAAAAAAGGGATATACGGGAAAAATAAGGTCGCCCAGAGTGACACGGCACCTAGCAAGCAGCTTTTACAGAAGGTGTGTCCTTATAGAGCAAATTTCCACCTCCTATACTCCACAACACAGGAACAAAAGCGCGGAACGCTTCAAGAATATAATTTATAGATGGGTATCATGACCCTGATGGCTGTAGAGAATTGTTTCCTTGCATCTGTGGGTTCACCAAGCTAAAGTTTCCCTTTGCATTCTGTTACATACAATAAAACCTTTACCTGATAGTCAGCGCTGTCTTCTGTCGCCTTTCTCGATGTCCCGATTAGGGCTGTTTCGAAGTTGAACTAAAGAAAAATAGTAATATAGCGATATACGTAAGCCGATCGCACAATGCATGTGATATGACAGTCATGCGCGCTTTTTTCACGGTGGTCATTGACCCAACACACATCCAATGCAATGCAGACAGTGCGCAACTACCTCTGCACAGGCCAACAGCAGAACAATGTATATATTATTGCGATAGCAATGATTTCCGCAATCGGCGCCACCGTGACGTTCCGATAAAGTCCACTTACGATACGATCGTTGCCGCATGCTTAAGTGCAAGGGAAAGCACGCGAGGGTGAGCGGAGAAGGATGGTGGCTCGGTGCGGCGGCGTCATCTCGCGTGCACAAAAGAGGAAGTCGGCGTGTGCGCGCCGACGTTTTGCTCGCGCAAGGGGGGAGTGGGGAGAGATGGAGTGGGGGGAGGACAAGAGGGTCACGGTAGCGCGCGTCTCCGCGTCTACTCCGGCTGCGCATGGCGCGGCCGAGGGCGCCTTATCTCGAGGGTAGTCTGCAGTGGGTCCGAAGGCTACAGCCTACCCGAGATGGCTGATGGCCTCGTGCGCGCTCTATTCTCGGGCCCTTCTTCTGTTTTAAAATAATAATAATAATAATAATAATAATAATAATAATAATAATAATAATAATAATAATAATAATAATAATATTACTATTTTATGTCCACTGCAAGACAATGATGCTGCGATCTCCAGTTACCCCTCTCCAGCGCCAACCGATTCCAACTAGCACCCGCGAATTTCCTCATTTCATCGCCTCATTTCTTTTTTCTCATTTATAGTCTATAGCCTCTTATAGTCTTCTGCCGTCCTTGACTGCGCTTCCCTTCTCTGGGCACCCATTCTGTAACCCTAATGGTCCACCGATTATCTAACCTGCGCATTACATGACCTGCCCAGCTCCATTTGTTTTTCTCTCAATGTCAATGAGAATATCGGCTATAACCATTTGCTCTCTGATCCAAACCGCTCTCTTTCTGTCTCTTAACGTTATGCCTACCATTCGTCGTTCCATCACTCTTTGCGCGGTCTTTAACTTGTTCTCAAGCTTCTTTGTCAGTCTCCAAAATTCTGCCCCGTACGTCAGCACTGGTAAAATCCACTGATTGTACACCTTCCTTTTCAATGATAATGGTAAGCTTCCAGTTATTTTTCTGTGAATTTCCTTCTCTTGGTCCGGGTTCCCTGTGAGTAATTGCATGGCTTAGGTAAACTTACTCCTTTACAGACTCTACAGGCTGACTGGCGATCCTGAACTCTTGTTCCCTTGCCCAACTATTCAAGATTATCTTTGTCTTCTGCGTATTAATCTTCAACCTCATTCTTATACTGTCTCTTTTAAGGTCCTCAATCATTTGTTGTAACTCGTCTCCAGTGTTGCTGAACGGCATATTACCATCTGCAAACCGATGGTTTCAGAGATATTTGCCGTCGATACTTACTCCTAAGCCTTCCCAGTTTAATAGCTTGAATACTTCTTCGAAGGACGCAGTGAATAGCATTGGAGAGATTGTCTCCTTGTCTGACCCCTCGCTTTATAGGCATCTTCCTACTTTTCTTGAGCAGAATTAAGGTAGCTGTGGAATCTCCGTGGATATCTTCCAAGCAGGCACGTACCCAGGATTTCTTTTCGGAGGGCGGGGGGGGGGGGGGGGGCAACCCAAGGTAACTTTCCCATGCAAATAAGGGGGGGTACCTTTACTAGTACAAATATGACTAACGTCCACCATTCGCCATAAAGACGCGTAAGCCCGCAAAACGAATATGAAATAAGGTTTGTCTCACAGGTTGGCGTGCGAGATAAACCTCTCCTTTACTTGGCAAACAAGGAAACACATCAAATAGACTGGCGCAGGAAAGAAGCGCAGGAAGAACACTGCCAAGAACAAGTAAACAAGCGAAAGCGTAAAATAAAGATTTTTATAGTAGAATACAACTTAAAAAAAAAACTGCAGTTAGCAACCAAGGCACACGGACCGCATGGGGTTCTGTTACTCCGCCAGCCAATCACAGAAGAAAACAAAATCATCGTCATGCGGCCTTTTCAAAATGGCGTCGTACTTGATAGCTCCGGAGCGTCCGCTGTTCTTGAATCTTTTCATCGGCGGAAGCAATGAGTTGTGGAACAGACATGGTCAAAGTGTATGGAGTCTGAGCATTTCACTCTTCAAAAGTCTGCGGTACAGTTCATTTAACTGCTTAGCCCGTTTTACTCACGAAACTGCACTGCCAACTGAAGTGAAAATTGACAATAAATAGATTCAACGAAGCAACCATTCTATTTCAGTTCAATAAAGAATTAGACTTTCGCCATTCCACTATAATAGGCGAAAAAAATGGTATAAAATGACGCGCTAATAACTGTATTTTTGTGGTTACCGCCTTAGTAGGGTAACATGAAAAGTTTGAATTAAGAATTATTTGCAATGTCGCGGAGGAACAGTGGCTGGCGGTTAAGAAAGCGTGGGCGGGGCTTCACTGCAGACTTAAGTCGTATCCGACTATAGTAGTGTAAAAAGGAGTAAAAAAAGGCAGCAAAATGTTGACCGCTGAATAGCTGCCAAGTCTCAACATTGATTTGGCGGCGCTTTAGGAATGTGTGCGAGGAGTGGTGGTGTGGGCGGGGGGGGGGGGGAGGAACTATGCCAGATCATTTCGGGGGGGGGGGCAATATCTTGGAAGCAGGCACGCACCCAGGGGGGTGGGGAGGGGGTTGGCGGGCCCCCCTGGGTACGTGCCTGCTTCCAAGATATTTACGTAAGCGGCCTGTAATCCTTGATTACGCAATGCCTCTATGACTGATGGTATCTCTACTGAATCAAATGCCTTTTCGTAATCAATAAAAGCCATATATAGAGGCTGATTGTACTCTGCGGATTTCTCGATTACGTGATTAAAGACATGGATGCGATCCATTGTAGAATATCCTTTACTGAAGCCAGCCTGTCCCCTTGGGTCACTATAGTCTAGTGTTGCCCTTATTCTGTTGCAAATTATCTTCGTGAATATTTTATATAATACTGGGAGTAAACTAATGGACCTGTTTTTTTTTCAGTTCTTTAACGTTTCCCTTTAAGTAGATTAGTTTAATGATTGCATTCTTCCAGTTTTCTGGGACCCTTGAAGTCGGTACACTTCGTACAGAGAGCCGCCAGTTTTTCAAGCATTATGTCTCCTCCATCTTTGATTAAATCGACTGGTAGTTCATCTTCTCCTGCAACCTTGCCTCGTTTCATGTCTTCTAAGGCCCTTCTAACTTCATCGCAAGTTATAGAAGGAGCCTCTGTAATCTGTTTAATACTAGTCTCAGTGGAGGTATCGTGGCTCCTCTGGGTACTGTGAAGGTCAGTATAGAATTATTCCACCGTGTTTACTATATCTTCGAGATTGCTGAGGATATTACCCTGTTTTTCTTTCAGTGCATACATCTTCGTCCTATGCCAAGTTTCCTTCTCACTGATTTCAGGCAGCGTCCATTTCTTACGGCTTTCTCAGTCTTTCACGCGTTACAATTTCGAGTATCACTTATTTTCGCCTTGTTAATCAGTTTTGACAGTTCCACGAATTCTATCTTATCTCTTGAGTTGGACACTTTCATTATTTGTCGTTTCTTTATTAGGTCCTTTGTTACTTGGGAGAGTTCGCCTACTGGTTGCCTTGGTGCCTTGCCTCCCACTTCAATTGCTGCCCCTGAAGCCAACCTAGCTAGGGTTTCATTCACTAGCTCTATGTCATTATCATCTCTCTGTTCTAAGGCTGCACATTTGTTTGCAAGTACCAGTCTGAATTTGTCTGCTTTTACCCTTACTGCCTCTAAGTTGACCTGCTTCTTCTTGACCAATTTTAGACTTTCTCTGTTGAAATTGATGTGAATCCTAGCCCTCAATAACCTATGATCACTCCACTTTACCCTACCTATCATTTCTACATCCTGCACTATGCTGGGATCGGCAAAAAGTATGAAATAAGTTTCATTTCTTGTTTCACCATAAGGGCTTCTCCGGGTCCACTTTCTGTTAGTACGCTTCCTGAAAAAGGTGTTCATTATTCTCAGCTTATTCCTTTCTGCGAATTCTACCAGCACCTCTCTTCTAGCGTTTCTAGAATTAACGCCGTAGTTGCCAAGTGCTTGCTCACCAGCCTGCTTTTTCTCCACTTTTGCATTGAAGTCACCCATTACTACTGTAAACCGAGTTTGCAATTTTCTCATCGCTAATTCAACATCTTCATAAAACTGATCTGCTTCCTCATCATCGTGACTGGATGTTGGAGCGAAGGCTTGTACAAGCTTTAATCTATACCTCTTATTCATTCATTTATTCATTTATTGATACTGTCAGCCTTTCTCAGGCTATTACAGGAGTGGAAAATTCAATAAATTCACATTCTAAACAAGGTACATTTCACAACTACGATATCGACACAAAAGACAAAGGAAAAATCAAACAGTAGATAAGAAAACGCATGCAAGTGCTGAGGCACAACTATTACACTGGTGTACTACGGTCCAGGTAAGATTTCAGGCATTCTAGAAAGGCATCGAGGGAGTTAATATTTACAATGGAATCAGGCAGCATGTTCCATTCTTTAATAACACGAGGAAAAAAACTGCACTTAAAACAATCGTTATAAGAACGCGGCACAGGAATGTACATGGAATGGCGATGTCTTGATGTCTCATTAGGGTGTATTGTAAAATATGGTGATGTGTTCATATTCAAGTGGCCATGAATTAAAAGGTAAAGAAACTTCAGCCTATCTACCTTAGTGCAGTATTCTAAACTTTTAAGGTTTGCTAATTTACATAATTCGGTTGGTGAATCAGTTCGGCGATATTTATTGAAAATAAAACGGGAAGCAAGTTTATGAACTTTCTCAATTTTTAATTTGTTAGACGCAGTGTAAGGATCCCAAACAATTTTGCCATATTCAATTACAGGTTTTACAAGGGTGCTATAAGTGAGTGTTTTTACATCGGGAGTTGCATTACGGATTTTGCGTCTTAGTGCCCAAATTGCTTTGCGTGCCTTGGAGCACACATTGTCTAAGTGTGTATTCCAATATAGGTCAGAAGTGAAGGTTAAGCCGAGATACTTAGGCTGATGGACTCTATTAACTGGTTTACCTGCAATGGAATAAGGGTATATCATTATATTTTTCTTTCTAGTAACAGGCATAATTACGGATTTGTCAGAGTTAAGCACCATCTGCCACTTAGCGCACCAATGTTCTATTGCATGCAGATTAGCGTTCAGTTCTTCTTGATCAGTTGGGGTCCTAATTGTTTTGTATACGACACAGTCGTCAGCGAAAAGTCTGACTGGGACCATGATAGCTTTTGGGAGGTCATTTATGAAAACCAAAAATAAAAGGGAGCCCAAGACACTTCCCTGTGGAACACCTGAAACCACAGGGGAAGAAGACGACTGAAAACCTTCGAGGTGTACAAACTGTTCACGGGAGGAGAGATAGGAAGAAAACCAGTGTGTTATTTTGGAGTTCCTGAATACAGCATTAATCTTTAGCAGCAACTTTGGATGGGATACCTTATCGAATGCTTTTGAAAAGTCCAAGAATAATATGTCAGTTTGGCCACGGCTGTTTATTCCCTCGGAAAGATCGTGAACGGTTTCTATGAGCTGGGTAATTGTAGAAAGGCCTTTTCGGAACCCATGTTGAGAAGGATGAAGTATGTTATTGTGTTCAAGATATTCCATAAGGTGTTTAAGTACAATATGCTCAAGCAACTTAGAACATGCACAAAGGAGAGAAATTGGTCGGAAATTATTGACAATCGATGTAGAACCACTCTTATGGACCGGAATAACTTTGGCATATTTCCAAGCGGACGGGAAAGAACTCCAGGTAATGGATATTTGAAAAATTTTTGTGAAGTATTTGGCAACCCACTCTGCATATCTAAGCAGGAATTCATTGGGGATTCCATCAGGGCCTGGGCTTTCTTTACAGACAATTGAAGCAGCAAGTTAAGCACTCCTTGCTCTGTGACTTCCAAGTCTTGAACTGAAGGGCAGCCAGGCGCGTCTGCTACTTTTGGTGACAAGCCGTCGTCAGAAGTGAAGACGGATGAAAAAAAATGAGTTAAGGTTTGCAGCTCTTTCTGCATTATTTTTGTCTCGATTTTTTCGAGGCTTCGAAGGAATAACATAGCGCCAAAATTTGGTAGGTGCCTCTATTAAAATTTTTTTTAGTGTTACATTGTAGAACTTGTCCTTAGCCACCTTGACAAGATGCTTGAGTCACTTACTCATTTGGCTAATGGCACTGCTATTGCCAGGAACAGACTTAATCCTGTTTGCCCTCCGTTTTCTTTTTAATTTCCGCTTCATGTGTATGATTCTCTTGTTATCCAGGGATTCTTCTTCCTTGTACATTTTGAAAGCTTGGGAATAAAGTGTGTAATACAATGTTCCACCATGTTTGAAAAGTAGGCCCATAATTTGTCTACGGTAGCACCATTATCGGCAAGATGCATAAAATCATCAAATGAACCCTCGAGGCATTCCAACACGCCAACGTCGTCAGCGGCAGCAAAGTTTAGAAACGTCTTACGTTTACTATGCCAATGATCTGGCACCATATCTAAAACCATTATAACAATTTTGTGATCAGATATACCTTCGCAGGGTTCGCAATCACAAAGATGTGGTAGCAGTTCTGAGGATACAAAGACTAGGTCTAGAAGTGACGATGTTGTTTCGCATACTCTGGGGTAACTTTCTACAACTTGAGTTAGGTTATAACAAAATGCAAGCTCAATTAGTTCTTCACAGCTAGGCATATCCGTTGCACTAAAGGAGAGTGTATTCCAGTCGATTCCGGGCAAGTTAAAATCACCTAAAAGTAGGATTGAGTCGTCCCGCTTTAAATTCCTGTCCATGAAATTTCTTAAGCTAACAAGCATGTCTACAGGGGAGTTTGGGGCTCTGTACACACCACCTACTATCACCGAGCGGTTATTTAACCTAACTTTTATCCATACTGATTCAATGTTACTTGGACCATCTAAAACAGAAAATACTATACCGCTTCTGTCCATTATTGCCGCTCCACCCCCTCTTTCTATCCGATCTCTTCTTACTATTAAATAATTTGGCGGCGTGACTTCCTCGTCCGATACATCCTGATGAAGCCAAGTTTAAGTTATTACTAGTATATGTGGTTCGTGTTCCAAGATAATGCTTTCAGTGGCGGTTGCTTTGTTTACAATGCTTCTGGCGTTTATATTTATCGCCTTAAAGCCTGCGTTGGGAGAATTATTGAGTCACACTTTCTGCCTTGTTCGCAGAAATACAAGCATAATGCGCCTGTATATTCCTACCGTCTCATAGATACAACGACGCTAGCCTATTTTCGCTCTCTTATTCGGGAAAAAAACTGGGAATCTGAACTAACTGAAAGTGACCCAAATAAGGCATACAATTCATTTTTCGTTAAACTAATCACTTGCTACGACATAGCCTTCCCGCAACATAGTGCTACAAAACGACCCAAAAAAATTAGAAAGCCGTGGATAGATGTAGTGCTTTTTACAAAAATCAAAAACAAAAATAAAATGTACCATACATTCCTTAGAACCAGAGACATGAATGAATTAGCCAAATTTAAGGAGTACCGTAACCAAGTAAATTCAGAATTAAAAAAGGCAAAAGAAAAATATTATGAGAAGGTGTTCTCGCGCATATATACGAATCCAAGAAAAGTTTGGCTGGAAATTAAGAAAATATCTGGAGGAAAGGCTAGCCCTCAAGACCTACAAATAGCTTCGGATAACGGCACCCTTTCGGGTGAAGAAGCCGTATCTATCCTAAACAATCACTTTGTTCAATGCTGCAGCAACATTTCTGCAGCAGATCCAGAAGAGATAGGGCATACTGTGAAACCGTCTCTGCAAAATTCTTTAATGCTATTTCCGGTGACACCAACCGAAGTAGAGAGCGTGATCAAAAACTTTAAATCAAACAGTGCTGCAGGTTTCGACGGTATCATGGCATCTCCTATAAAATATGTGTCTGACATCATCTCTAATGTATTAGCTCATATTATTAATAAAATGTTTGAGTCCGGAATTTTTCCTAGCAAACATAAAATAGCCAGAGTCTGCCCGGTTCATAAAGGCGGTGCTGATCATAGTGTAAACAACTTCCGACCCATATCTATACTACCTCTTTTTTCAAAACTTTTTGAAACTGTTTTAAACACTCGACTAGAAGGTTTCTTAAGGAAATATTCTATTATTAGTACGGCGCAGTACGGATTTCAAAAAAATAAATCATGTGAGGATGCGCTCTTAAATATAAAACATCAAATACTGCAAAATATAGAAAACCGTTTATACACGGTAGGCTTATTTCTGGACCTACGTAAGGCTTTTGACAGCGTAAATCATGGTATACTTCTGTGCAAACTTTATGACTATGGTATACGTGGTGCAGCATTAGAGTTAATGAGGAGCTACTTAACGGATCGTTACCAGTTTGTTTCATATAATCAGGCCACTTCCTCACTTCTCAAAATACAGAATGGCGTGCCACAAGGATCCATACTTGGTCCTATATTATTTAATCTATATATCAATGACCTTCCTAACATTTCTTCCTTACCTAATATCATGTACGCAGACGATACTAATCTTTTCTTTGCAAATTCTTCCTTGCAATGCATACAAAAAGAAATAAATGATTATTTAAATTTATTATCTGAATGGCTGTAGATCAACAAACTACAATTGAATGTCAATAAAACCAAATATATAATATTTAGACCGATAAACAAGCCATTGCCTGTTAATATAACTGTTCTATTTCAAGCAAAGAGGCTAGAACAAGTAACAACGCAAAAGTTTTTGGGGGTATGGTTCCAAGAAAACCTCTCCTGGAATAATCATGTCAATAAGCTCTGCAATGATATTAGCAAAGTAGTAGGCTGTATGTACAAAATAGGTGATTTAATTCCTTTATGGCTAAAGAAATCAATATACTTTGCCCTTTTTTTCTCGAAGCTATCTTATTGTGTCTTGATCTGGGGAACTACAACAACAAAAAACTACGATAAGTTATTAAGCTTGCAAAAACGAGTACTCCGAATTTTTGAAAACTACCATGGTAGGCCGCGTGACTTACCCACACACAATCTCTTCGACAAACATCTAATGATCCGAGCAAATCAAGTATTTTATTATAGATTACTCTTACATATAAAAAAACACAGGCTCCATGTTGTCAGCATACCCACTTCTTTTCGATACCCATTACGTTATGAAATCAAGAAAATACCATTCATGCGTACTAACTACGGACGTCAGGATATAAACTATCAAATACCTAGGCTACTAAACATTGTTGAACAAAAAATTGATTTCTGTGCGCCTAATTTTAAGCAAGGTATAAAAAACCTACTCATACACTATCAAATTAATTACACATAAATTGCTCTCGCACTAATTTTTTTTAATAATGCACTATATATGTATTCCTTCATCTGCGCGGTAATGTGATTGCACAAACAAAAACTGAAGCATAAATGTCTTTTACACATAGTCATTGTATAATGTACACATTATCTTGTTTATTTGTCTGTTGTATATCGTACTTGCTTGTTTTCCTGTTATATTAGCTTTTTTGTTTGTACAACGGTTCATCATGCAAGCCGAACGCACTTAGGAGCAAGAGCCCCTGTCAGGCCGAATGGCCTTTAGCTCTTGTTTCCTCTTTCTGTAATGAAGAAAGGAAATAAACTTCAAACTTCAAAGTTTGATTACGACTACTGCCACCCTCTCGTTAATGCTGTAGAATTCGTCAATGATTCCCGCTATGTCCTTATAGATCAGGAATACTACCCCGTATTGCTTCTTATCTGGGAGACCTCTATAGCAGAGGTCATGGCCGTTAGTCAGCACTGTATAAGCCTCACCAGTTCTAATCTCACTAAGGCTGATGATATCCCAAACAATGTCTGATAGTTCCCCAAAGAGTCCTGCTAAGCTAGCCTCACTCGACAGAGTTCGAGTGTTAAAGGTTGACAGGGCAGTTACTAAACTGTAGCCTATCGGAATTTCTGGTCCAGCGCTTAATTTGTTCAAATGCTTTCTTTTATTTAATGGTAAATTAACAATATACGCAGGCGGGGCTTTCTCTAAAAGCAAAATTATTAAACAAGGAGTGCCTCAGGGCTCCATTTTAGGTCCACTATTACTTTGCATTCATATGAGTGATTTACCCATTGCCTTAATTATACACTACATTTCTTATACGTAGACGATACGACTGTCACCCTTTCAGAGTTCGGGTGTTAAAGGCCGCCAGGGTCAGTTTCCACTGGCGGCCTGTCCGGGTCCAGAGATTCTTAGCACCCTCTGCTGCGTTACAGGTCTGACCACCGCCTTGGTCAGGTGCTTCGCAGCTGCTATGGACTGAGGGCCATCGGGTAATTGTAGGAATCATGAGGGAGGTAGTAGCCGAATACTGCACTAGGGAGGCCAATTCCTGTTCTCGTGAGGGTGTGTCTTTGTTGAAGCTTAGTGGGCCTTCCTAATTTGGTTGTACCTGGATTAGTATAGCTTCACTCGTCCTCGGCATCTTTTGCCGGTGTCAGGCGCCATTTATTTCCCGTAGAAACAAGACAACACGAATGTGAATTCGTTCGCCACTGCTGCCGCTCTTTTCCATGCTAGCATTCTGACACCGAGTGCCCGGGGTCCTCAAGTGCGGTGTATTCATGCCTGCCTGTGCACGCGTGTCATTGTGCTTGTTCATTTATTTAATATGTGAATATTTAACGGTTTATACAGTTGATTACCCGTGTCTTGCGCTAGCTGTTTCCAACTTATGCCTGCTAATTCCCTCATTTCATCACCCCACTTAATTTTCTGCCGTCCTCGACAGCCCTTCCCTTTCCTTAGCACCCATTCTGTAACTCTACTGGTCGACCGGTTATGTGCCCAACGCATTATATGGCCTGCCGAGCTGCATTTTTTCTGTTATTGTCAGCTATGGAACTCGCTCGGAGAGGCCTTAGTCCTGCAGTGGACATAAAAATATGATAATGATGATGATGCTGATGATGGTGATGAGGATAAAACTACTATCGTTAGTGCGTACAGCTGTCTGATAATTTGATATCGCAATCAATGCTTTGCATTTCGAGAAAAACGGACTTTTTCATTGCACAGCGACAATCGACATTAGAGTGAGTGAGTGAGTGAGTGAGTGAGTGAGTGAGTGAGTGAGTGAGTGAGTGAGTGAGTGAGTGAGTGAGTGAGTGAGTGAGTGAGTGAGTGAGTGAGTGAGTGAGTGAGTGAGTGAGTGAGTGAGTGAGTGAGTGAGTGAGTGAGTGAGTGAGTGAGTGAGTGAGTGAGTGAGTGAGTGAGTGAGCGAGCGAGTGAGTCACTGTTGTAGGGGTTGGAGGACGGGACTTCGGGATGATAAACCAAAACTTGGGAGGATTTATTCTACATTTGTACAGGGAGGTGAGACGTCAAGTACCAGTCGTACAGTCATTACGGGCCGGCAGCAACTCGGACGCTGCGGCCCGCGGCAAGAAGTTCGAGAGAGGTGAATCAGGGAATCAGGGCATGTCCCAGAATGCTCAGGTCTCTCTGGAAGGCTTCTTATAAACCTTTCGAGCACTGTAAGTCACGTCATGTTTGACCAATGGGAGAGTCCGCTCCGATGACGCCACTTTCAGCCAATGGTAGGCGCCCGTGTCGCGGTGTCACACCTGGCGGCTCTCTGCGGTCTTGCCTCGCAGACTGGCAATGCACTTCTAACGAGGAGAAGGGGAGGGCTGCTCATGCTCCATTGTCGGATGCCCACCTGCTAATCCCGGCGGCGCACGAACTTGTTGGCACGTGAACTTGTTGCCTTAAACTTGTTTGCTCGGCCGCTCCACTGGAATGTGCTTTCCTGCTTCGGCATTCCTCAATTAGCTGTGCTGCGATTCGAAGTGGTTTGGGGAACTCGAAGTAATCGCAGGAAACAGCTCCATATCTAACAGCTCGTCCTCGCCCCGGTTGTTCTGAATGGCCGGTGAACTCAATTCGCTGGCCATGAGGAACGCTGAAAGAAGCTGCAGGGTACTGGGGTCGAGCCTCGTTTGACAACCCTCGGGATCCTGGGCCCTGGAGAACATACGTCAAACAAACCAAACAACACAGCGCTGCACCACGCGTAAGCGCAGGCTCTTCACCCCTGACTCGCCAGGCTATTACTGAGTCAAAATCAACCCTGATCTTTTAGTTCCCCAATTTTGACAAAGCAGTTCCAACCACCCCTCCAAACAGCTATCCATTTCTCCTCCAATGCCGACAAGACCAGAGTACTATTGTTGTTGCAAAACAAAAGGGTCGCTGACGATGCAAACAACAAATGAAAACAGGCGAACATACTTAAGTGGCCTGACTACACGAACAGCATGTTTCCACTCTATCGCAGTGGCGTACTTATCGCACGTAATGGTGCCACTGAACAATCTGGTCAACCTCACAAGTACGTAATCACAAGCGCACTAGCCTTGTGGTCACTAAACAAAACGCGTACTTGCTTTGTAGGCAAACTTTTCGCTTATGCTTACTCACGTTTCTTCCCTGAAAGTCCTACAGGACACGTGACATAAACGAACAATTAAACTTGCGGGACTTACACACTCCGCAGAACCCTTAAAATAATGCGTCTTTTAATAACTCGTTCCACGCGTACTTATCAGAGAAGTCAGAATACGGCTGCCCTCCACACACACTAGCAACCCAGTCATAAAATCTGCTTCCTTCCGCCCACACAGGACACGCGCTAATGGAACTAAGAACGCTCCTCAGTGCAAATCATGCACTCACTGAAAATCTACGCGCTTAACCTTAGAAAATTCAACACTTAAAAAGAAAGAAGGTTAAATAAAACACACGCGCGTTACGATAGGCCTCTCAACGATAACCTTGACCTTCAGGTTACTCACACACACACAAAAAAAAGCCTATCTACTTATTAATGAGCATCTCGCGAGACTACAGGTTTACTTAAACGCATCTTTCAAATCTCGAGCTTCTCAAACGAAAACACAAACAAAGCTCAAACCTTACACATTGAAAGAAATCCTAGTCTCAAATCGCGAAAAACTTTCCGATGCTCAAAATAAAAAAAACAAGACAACATGCTTTACTTCTACGGAAGCTCTCCTGGCATCCCGTTCCAAGCGCTTATGTCTGACTCATACTCTGAGCCGTCCCCGAGCTGGTCGCGGCTTGAAAACTACTCTGGCTGCCGAGGGACAACAAAAGGGCTGATTAACTATCAGCTCCCCCAAGACGTTACGGTCTACTGCCAATTTGCGTCCCCGCGCCCCGCTTTCAACACGAACTCGATTGACCGCGTCGCTACTCCCCACCTGGTCTCGTCCTGCCACCTTGCGTTTCTTCGAACTGCACGCTGAGCTATGAAAAGAACTACGGAACGACGAGGAGTTTAACAGCCTCGTGCCCTTTGTCCGCGTCCGTGCAGAACATTCTTCGCGGTCGCCTTTTGACCGGTGGCTGGAACGTTTTTGATGCGTCAACATCGTCCGTGACGACCGCACCTCTTTCCTCGCCCTTTTGGGTTTCTCGCCATTTTTGGCGGCGCTACATTAATTACCGTCTTTCGGTCTTTACCGCGCTTCTTTTTACGGCGCTTTCTCCTTGCACTCGTTTTCATGTCGCCTCGTGCCTCGTGCTGGCCGATACACATTTCGTCGGCCCGGATCGGTCTCTTACCCGCACAGTCTGAGTGATTTACATTTAAATCAACCCTCTCTCTGCCTCGACTGGCGGACAGCTCAACCGACTCTGGCACAATGCAGCAGGCTTTACTCGAGTAAGACAACTCGCACTCTTGCGAACTGCCTTCTGCTACATTGCCCAGCTCACGCTGTGCATCGGCACACAGCCCGTCGGTATCGATCGCTGTCTCACGCGCACAGTCCGAATGATTAATAACTGAATCATCCCTATCTAGGCTATCTAGACTGGCGGAGAGCCGCACCGATCCCTGAACAATGCAGTTGTTCTCTCGTGGACTACGGAGCTCGCCATCCCGAGAACTACTCTCAACTGCATCGTCCAGTTCGCACTTCACTTCTGCACGCACATCTGGCTCTACATGAGTGCTCGCGTCTGTCGGGTCAGCAGTACCCTTTTTTTCGCTAGCAACCTCGCTAACATTACCAGCGACGCACACGCTCGGTAACTGTGCCAATTTGTTCGCAGCTGGCCTAGCTGTCTCCACAGTCATCTGTTGGCACAGCACCTCGTCGCTCTCCTTGCGGCCTTTAACGGCCTCTGTTGCCACTAAGGCATCGTTAGCAGCTAGCCTCTTCCCTTCACTTATGAATCGGTAGCCAATCTCGCAGGCACTACTCTTCTCGTCGGCTTTTGGCGAAAATCTGTTAGATGCTTCCTCATTCTTTCGCTCTGTACTACCTACAGAATTCTCAGACAGCCGTTGTCTCTGTGCCAATAACTGATCACAATACTGCATCTCTTTGATCAGTGCTGCCTTCTCTCTCTCATACTTTTCCTCTCGCTCACGTTCGCGTTCATTCTCACGTCCGTGACGCTCACACCTAAGAGTAAGTTCTTGAAGCTCATGCTTCCGTTCATTCTCGCGTTCTTCACGCTGACGCTCACTCCTAAGCTCACGACGCTCTCGCAAACGTACACGACGCACACGCTCCCGTGGCTCCTGTATCACTTCCCAAGCAAGCTCAATGCTTTTGTCATCGTTGCCACTATCATTAATCGCCTTTATGATAGCTGGCGTTTCCATCCGTTCGTCCGCCTCAACTCCCAAATCGTCGCACACCAACAACAAGTCTAACCTCGTCAACCTTCTAAGATCGATGGCAGCTGCCCCGACAGGTGGTTAAAACTGTTTTCCTTAATTAATTTGTGCAAACACACAATGCAACAAACTCCCGATTCCCAAAACTATCAAAATTGAACACACAACCTTTGAGTCTGGCGAATCATAACGAAAAAAAACCACGCGCTCACTTACGGTTACAGCACCCTGCCATCCGGTTCATTCGTCCGCTGTTGCCGGTTCCTCCGGACTCCCTGGGTCGAAGGCTCGCTCCTTCTTCGCTACTCCCAGTTTCTTCGGACCTCTTTCGACGAAGGCTCTCTCTTCGTCGCTCTTCCCGGTTCCTTAGGATCTCTCTTGACGAAGGTTTATCCGTAGCGCTGCCACCAGCTGATGCATTCGGAGGCGATCCCACCGCTGCCACCAGATGTAGGGGTTGGAGGACGGGACTTCGGGATGATAAACCAAAACTTGGGAGGATTTATTCTACATTTGTACAGGGAGGTGAGACGTCAAGTACCAGTCGTACAGTCATTACGGGCCGGCAGCAACTCGGACGCTGCGGCCCGCGGCAAGAAGTTCGAGAGAGGTGAATCAGGGAATCAGGGCATGTCCCAGAATGCTCAGGTCTCTCTGGAAGGCTTCTTATAAACCTTTCGAGCACTGTAAGTCACGTCATGTTTGACCAATGGGAGAGTCCGCTCCGATGACGCCACTTTCAGCCAATGGTAGGCGCCCGTGTCGCGGTGTCACACCTGGCGGCTCTCTGCGGTCTTGCCTCGCAGACTGGCAATGCACTTCTAACGAGGAGAAGGGGAGGGCTGCTCATGCTCCATTGTCGGATGCCCACCTGCTAATCCCGGCGGCGCACGAACTTGTTGGCACGTGAACTTGTTGCCTTAAACTTGTTTGCTCGGCCGCTCCACTGGAATGTGCTTTCCTGCTTCGGCATTCCTCAATTAGCTGTGCTGCGATTCGAAGTGGTTTGGGGAACTCGAAGTAATCGCAGGAAACAGCTCCATATCTAACACTGTGTGTGTGAGAGAGAGAGGGACAATCCGCACCAATAAAATGATACCGTAAGCATACTGTTTGACGAAGTGGTCGCAACATCACAAAGTATATTCCACTCCGATACTGAACACATGAGAAGGACATCTGAAAGAAGTACATTTTACATCTAACTTCTCTAACCTACTTTAGATCGTTCACTTAGTGTAGACTGCACACTCGGACGACTGTGCAGGCCGAGGCCGACCCGTCCTTTACGTATACAGCTGACCAATATATTGTAACGTCGTGTTGACAGTGAAGATCTCGGAAGCAAAAACTGTGAATCCCGAAACTAACTATTTATTGCACAATCCTGTGCCCACAAAGACATGGCACTTAAAGCACAGGGATAGAGGCTAGCACAGTCGGTGATAATCAAAATCCGATCAGTCGGTCCAACGCGTCGGCTTTGTTGCTCCCCAAATCGGCAGTGCGCATTCTTTGGGTGTTTTCACCGAGGCAGCCCCTTTCATCAGCGCCGCCGAGACGGCGACAGTGTCCATCACCGACTGTGACGTGCGAACAAAGGGACTCACTTAGAATTGACAGCATCCTTCGCCCTTCGTGGAAGCGGTAATCAGAGTGTACACTAATCCTTGACCCTGACAAGATGACAGTCACAGGGAGCAAGGAACCTAGCCGACGACTTCCGTGGAGGGAGCGTGACCTGTTTCATGGAAGAAGCGCGAACGATATCTGTTTACGGATTTCCTCGCCCTTGTGTGAGTGATTTTAATAGAAAATGGGAAGAGAAAAGTACAGCGCCGTTACTGCCTCTCGTGCGAGGGCACCTCCACAGCGCTGTAAGGGTGCAGAGGTGCCCCTATTGCTAAATGGAGCATCAAAGCGCCGGACGCCAGCAGCAGCACTACAACAGGCTGCTACTGGCAAACTCCTGGAAGAGCAGGACGGCAGGCTGCTCGTGTTCACGGCGCTCCGTGCTCTCCAACGGCTCCGCAGCAGCGGGCGGTACCATCCCATCTGAGGGCAGGAGCAGGCAGTGCCGACTACCTTTTCGCGCGAGCTCCACCGCAGTTGAACTGGCGGGAACTCCACCTGGCTGCAGACCTCCTGGCTGAGGACCCCCCGATAAAACCAGTGGCGGTGCTAAGTGACTCGCGACCGGCTCTCCAGGCACTCACCGAGCACCATCGGCACGGAGTCACTGAGACCCTCCTCAGTGTAAAAAGCTCGGCCCTCTCTGCAGTGGGGGTAGCCATCTCCTTCTACTGGCTGCCGTCCCACGTAGGCATTGCCGGAAACGAGGAGGCGGATGTCCTTGCTAAGGCCGTCTACCAGCCAAACGTTCCACTCACCAGAGCAGTCGCAGCATCGGACTTCTCCAGACAGCGACTTTAACAGCAGCTCACTTCCTGCCATCCGGATAGCAGGGTAGCTACCAACCGAGCCCCAAAACTCCTCCCCGAGAACGGTCTCACGCGACGAGATCGTTCCACACTCCTGTGTCTGCGCACGGGCTCCGTGTGGTCCAGACTTCATGCCAAGGGACGCATTGCCTCGCGACGATGGAGCATGTTTTATTAGAATGTGAAGACGTCTACCCAGCGGTCGATTTAGGCACCACTGGCCTCCTTGAAGCCCTTGGGTTCAGCGGGAGCAGTGGTAAAGCAAACATGTCCGTAATAGGCATTAGTAAGAGGCGACTGGAGGATTGGTGGAAGAAAAGTAGGGAAACGACAAAAGACGGAGACGTACAAAAGCACAGTTCGCAATAGGGGATCAGAAAATTTGGGCGTGGTACTTCATGGTGTTTTTTTTTCTTTTTTCAATGTTTAACCTAGGTAGGACATTAGGCAGTATAATAGCAAGAGCTTGGTGGCGCAAACCACCGCCCCGTTCCAAAGGGGACGCTCATAACATCCATCCCTCCATCCATCCAGCCGAGCACCGGAAGAGTGTGCGGTGGAGCGCCTCGACATCGGCGCACCTGTCACAGAAAGGCGCGCCGTTGCCTGTCAGCCGATGCATCCTCTCGGAGGTCCTGCAGAAGCAGACGCGAAGACGAAGTAGCTGTGCTCGCTCCTGCCGGCTCAGGCCCCTGCGCGGCAGCAGCTTCGGGGGATCCCCACTGGCGGCGCGAGTGTCCGGATGTCGAGCTCGCAGCATGCCGGCCATAGTGTGACGGGCAACGTCGAACGGCGTCACCACGAGCGACCGGGGAACTGGCGCAGTGTGGGCCTCCTTCGCGAGCCGGTCTGTTTCCTCGTTTCCGTGTATGCCAGTGTGGGATGGCACCCACTGGAAAACGAGGTCGCATCCCTGATAGCTGGTCCACTCGAAGAGGCGGACATTGCTTGCACAAAAAATTGAAAGGCATAATCGACTAATTAGGAGAAGTTCAATAATTATTTTTAACTAATTACCTTATGGCCCAATTGCATTTTACAAATGCTAGCAGTGGAGTTCGTTAGTCGGATCCGCTTGGGACAAATTCTCAAGATGACACGAGTTTCGAGATATAATTCCAGAACTTTGCGGAAAATACATTGGCGTTCTAGTTTCTTTTTTAACAAAACCTCGTTTCATGCATTGGAGCGCAAAAGTAACTGGAACGCCAATGCATTTCTTCGCAAAGCTCCGGAATTAATATCTCGAAACTGGCGTCATTCTGAAATTCGTTCCAAGTGAACCCGCCTTACGAACTACACCGCTAGGATTTATAAATTGCAATATGGATCATCGGGGTATTGGTTAAAAACGTAATTAGTGAGTTTTTGTAAGCTAGTTCATTATGCATTTCAATTTTTTCTGCATGTCCGCCTCTTCGAGTAGACCAGCTCATGAACTGGAATTGTGTTATCTGCCACAGGCAACATTTAATTTTTTTTTAATATGTTCGCTGATACATACAGTATATAAGCGCTGTTACGCTCACCTTGTATAACGAGGGGGGGGGGGGGGATAAAGAAGGCGCCGCGGCCAAATGCGGAAGTTTTTAAACAATGTGGCCCAAAACATTTGAAAAACATTTTGCACAAGGGCGAATGGAAGGCCCAACACGAGACAGGCCCGCTGTCCACCTTGTCTTTCCTTCAGTCCTCAGGCAAAGCATGGGCTTGTTTAAACCCGCAAGTTTGAACCAGATGGCCAAGCAACACGTTCTTTCCAGCTACCATTTGAATTTCATGCTTCCTATTTTGTGCTTTTTAATAAAAACAAAGAAGAAAGGGTAAGAAGCATTCCACATATACTCGAATATTCTGTCGCCGTATAACCGTTTGAGATGACAACTTTCTCAGTAAACCTTTACGGTCTTTCTACGTAATAAAACTTTGCAGCGAGAAACAATTCGTTAACGCACTTTCTTCAAGTTACCTGGATACACAAGATCCAGGTGATTCATAAACGCCTTATCAAGCTTGAAGCCACTCGCCAGAGAAAATGGAATCGGACAAGAATTCGAAAATCTGCGACACCGCGCAGACTCCTAAAAGTTGACGACAGCATAAATTACCGTACACGCAACGAGAGAGAAAACGCGGCGGCGGCGTGCAGCGACGAATGTCAGTCCCAATGGTTTCGTGATGCGAAATATCTGCGGCTCATTGGCACAGCAGAGCTCGTATAAACGAAGAAACTGCAGCAGCACCGATTAAGCACGCGATCAACAAAGGTCAACAGCGGTGGGGAAGCGAGGAATACCGGCCTGAGTCAACACAGACAGGCAAGCGGCCCCGGCTTCCTCTGCCCTCCGCAAGTGCGGGAGCACTCGTTCACCAGACGCCGAACGTCATCAAGACCAAGCAAAAAGCGCAAGCAGTGGCACGAGCGAAAGCGCTATGCTGCAGCCGGGCGGGTGAGCCGTCCTCGCCGGCGAGTGCAGACGCCAGTCGCCGATACCCGCGATCCATCAATTGGCACACTGCCGCTGCAGCCGTCCCCGAGCGCCGCGTTGTTTTCCCAACCGGCTAGCGCATGCATGCACGCACCCTTGATCGGTGCGGCCATGCAGCGGCCGTCGGCGCAAGCAGACTCTGCGCTACCTTCCCTGACGAGACGGAAGGATAACAGAAAGAAAACGCCACAATGGGAAAACAAGCAGAAAGCGCGAGCTAAGGCAGACACAGTTAGGCTTGTCTTTAGCGCTCTTTGTGCAACTTTTTTTGGCTCGCTTTGCCCAAAACAGAACACATGTGCAAATGAGTGCATTTAATATAGCTGCGTTTTTTTCTTCTCTGGTTTCATTTTCTTCAATTTTTTTTTCGTCTCATCTCTCTCTGCTGCTTCCATGTTTCGTCGTCTGCGCTCAACCCGTCTGCAAAGGCGTGTTCCACGTCCTTCAACGCATCAACGCCAGTATACGTAGTTACACACACACACACACACTTTCTGCGTCGCGCTTTTCTTGCGACAGCGCGTTCCCCCGAAAGTTGCACAAACCGCGCAAGGCCTGCTGACGCGCCTCAAGCAAGAGGGCGTTTTAACCTCGCTCGGTCGCGAGCGAATGCAAATAGCGCACATACGGGGGCTTTTAACACGCCTCCCTGCAGCAAGCAAGCGAAGAACCGCGAAGGGCAACGCAGAAGCGATGAAGAGCGCGACGCGAGCGTTAAGCAGGTTTGACAGGATATGCGAATAAATGGGCGCGCACCAGAAGCGCAGTTCACGCTCGAGCTCGCTGCAAGTGCCGAAGCAGGGTGTGTATATTTGAAACTATATCAAACGGAACGAAGAAAGTCCACCACTACCTCCAAGTTCTGGACGAGCCGCGCTTAGACCAAATACCGTATTTCCTCGATTCTAACGCGCCCTCGGTTCTAACGCGCACCCGCTTGCCGTGCCCTAAAGAAAGGAAAAGTCCTTTACAGTCAGTACCGCGCACCTCATTGTTTCATACAGAAATACAACTTTCTCTCATTTGGAAAAACAACGATTTACTCCCAATGCATTAAAATTGCGATAAATGAAAAAAAGTCGCAGTTTCGCTCGAAAGGCGAAGCGTCAACTGTGATAGCAAATTAGTAGACAGCTATACGAAAAGTAAGGATAGTGGTTTTATTGGCGGTACAAACTTTTAAACGTTCGCTTACTAACTAAACTGACAAACGTGGCGTCACGCGCGCACAAGCAAACATGAACACGTCTCTCTCAATGACCGCGGAAACTCCTCCAAACGCTGGAGTGAGGAAGTGCGGTAGCAGGAGCCAGCGAATCGACTTTTGTGCGCGGCCTCTCGCTTCAACACGAACTAAGCGACGAGAACACAGCGAGGTGCGCCTAGATGCGCAGACGTCGTCTCCATCGTAGATCGCCTTCAAGATAGGAGCCGCGCAGCGGTCGGAGTAGAACGCCTCTTAGCGCCAGTCCCACACGCAAGTTTCGGGAACTCCGAACGCCCGTGATGCAGCCCGATTTCCTTCCGTGTCCGCACACGTGATCGCTTTCCTTTTAATTGCCGCATCGCGATGAACTCTGCATGTCTTTGCAGTCGGTGCTTCCACGCCGAACAAACGCAGAAAACGGGAAGACGGACGGTGGACAAACCTAGGCACAAACACACGGAGGAACCTACGGCCATAGAGTTTCCGACGGCAGCTAGGCTCGAAACGCGTACGAGGCGGCCATTCTGAAATGGCGATGGCGATACGGTAACGCAGATTTAGGGCCGTGTAGGATTCTAACGCGCACGCAATTTCTGGGCCAGTTTTATCGGAAGAAAAGTGCACCTTAGATTCGAGTAAATAGGGTACACACAAAAGAACGCTACACACATTTCGCTGGCTAGCAACTGCAGCAGTATAATGCTCCTTGCTTTGAACTATGTACAAACAACAACGAAAGTGAACAAACGGAGTCGTGAACGAAGATCAGGCCTATCCCGATAGATGCAATATATATCTCCTTTTTGCGCAACAGACGCCATCCGTGATGACACACATGTCTCATTTCCTTGTGTATTAAAACGGCTCCAAATGTTTCCCGGGCGCTCTGCTCACGGTGATTTTGCGCAATTTGACACCTGTCGAAATGTGCATGATACTTGCACTTGAATGCACGGCGAGATTGCTACCTATTGCACCCTTCCCTTGAAAGAATTTGCGTGTTCCCTCAGACGGGTTGTTCATACAACGGGCGGCCCGGCCCGTCTGGCCCACGTAACATTGGCCGTAGGATACAGGAATCAAGTAGACAACTTTGTTGGCTACTTGACTGGCTTTTCTCGCACATTTTAGTGGTGCTTTTTTCTCAGGTAGACAATCTTCATAGAAGCACTAAAAAAAAAAGAAAGCGTGACTCCTGCCTTAGTGACTACTTGCTTTAGATTATGCGACACCGATATGCGTACGGGATTACTACAATGATTATATCGACACTGTCAAGGTGCATCTGCTTCAGGTAATTCGAATTCTGGTCTTCCAGAATTTGCACTATCTTACATCAACCGGGCCAAGTTTCTACTCTTCTGAAACTCTAGAACTAGCTTGAAATGCAAATGACTCCAGACGGTAATACATCAAGCGTGCGCCCTGAATGGCGCGTTGTATTGTTGGGTGGCTTCCACTTTCACACGAGCAAGGACCCAGACAACAAAAGATGATTTTTTCCTTTTTTCCTCCCACGGCTACCGTTATCATTTATATTTTGCTCGCGACAAAGAGCAATGATCCCGCGGTCATTGGATCTGCAAAACGACGTTCAGAAATATATATATACGTCGACTGGCACATAATAGGTTTGTCGACAAAAAAATAATCACATAAAATGTTATCATCGGATGCTCTCAAGTGTACTTGACGGGCTCTGTTGGTGGTGTTAGGAATGGCCGGAGGGGGTGGAAACGTGCCAGCTTTCAGCTCGCTGCACGTGTTCCAATCCGGCCGGACGGGGCGCACTTCGGAGAACTGCGAATGACCGGCAGCCACGTGGCGCGCGGTCAGCTCAGGAATGTGGCACGGAGCAGAGTTCCACGAAGCCTTCTGACGTCGACTCCGGAGCCTTTGTGTGTGTGGGTTCGAACTTGTGTGCATTAGTGTGCGTGGGCCGTACTGCAGGGCGGCGGCAAGTTTACAATGATTGGACGAACGTTTCCGACCACTCGGACTCCGTCCACGCCGAACGATGACGTCGAACTATGACGTCGAACTATGACGTCAAGCGGAGAGCTTATAAGCAGCGTTTGCCGGCTGCTAGAGTGTGCTCGTGTCGTGCTCGTCGTCGTGAGCTGAGTGCTCGTCGTCATGCTACAATGTAGTAGTGAGCTGTGTGCTCGTAAACTGTTTGCTGTATGTTAGTTTTGCGGGCTCCATATGGGAGTCGCGCTAGACTGCCAATGTATCTTGCTTTTAAAATGCCTAATATGTAAATAAATCCTGTTCACCGAGTTCCTCTCTACGACCTTCAACTCCTTCAAATGGTGGCAGCGGCGAGATAGTCCGACGACTCCTACATCTGGTTGACAGCGGTAGGATCGTCCGACGAATCTTACAGTGGGCGGAGGCGACCGGGCCAAGCTGATATTCAACGGCAACCTTCTTGACCCTGCATTGTCCAGTACTGCGGTTGTGAGTTCCGAAGGGAAAAAGAAAATCCGGAATTTTACGTGCCAAAGCCACAATCTTACGAGGCACGCCGTAGTAAGGGGACTCCGGATTAATTCTGACCACCTGTGTTTGTTTAACGTGCACCTAAATCTAAATACACGAGCATTTTTGCATTTCGCCCTCATGTAATGCGACCGCCGCAGCCGGTATAGTATCTGCGACCTCGCGGGCTTAACAGTGCATCGTCACAGCCACTAAGCTAGTGCGGTGGGTGAGTTGCGGAGGAAGCAGAAGAAGGGTGACCACGACGCTGCAAGAACGGTGCAAGAATCGCTACGTAAAAGGGTACAATCGTCATCCCCCCCAAGGGCAGCAAGAAACTACAAAGTGGTTTCCCTTGTATACCTTCTTGAGATTCTCTCTGGCGCATGACTTTTTTCCCCTCTCACGAAAATTATTCCGTCTTGCGGAGTTCCGCAGAATTATTTCGCGAAAGTCACTACGGTGAAATATCGTATCTACTCGTGTAAGGCTCGCACATTTTTAATTTTTTTTTTTACAAGGTGTGGGCCTTACACGAGACCTAGGCTTTACCTATACTCACTGCAGCCTCGAACTGCGCTCAGACTGCTATGCAAATAAATGCAACTACTGCTGGAAGACTATGCGACTATTTACAGTCGCAGACAGATTTTTCGGACACGGACTAGTGATATCTTGAACTGGCTTGCGCACGCGAGTACGCGCATCACGTTGAGTGAGACGCTTTTTTCCCCCCGCAATTGTCGCACTCTAAAGTGGGGGTGCGGGCCTTACAGGTAAAAAATAAATTATACGGTTTTACGAGCCAAAACCACTTTCTGATTATGAGGCACGCCGTAGTGGAGGACTCCGGAAATTTTGACCACCTGGGGTTCTTTAACGTGCACCGAAATCTAAGTACACGGGTGTTTTCGCATTTCGCCCCCATCGTAATGCGGCCGCCGTGGCCGGGATTCAATCCCGCGACCTCGTGCTCAGTATAGCCCAACACCACAGCCACTGAGCAACTACGGCGGGTCGGCCTTACAGGTAGGTGGGCCTTGCACGAGTAATACAGTACTACCTGCACACCTCACCGTTTAACGTATAGCCTGCTAATCCACGGTGTAACATGGATGTAACCAACGTAATATGGATGCAACCATTTTCTGTTGCCCCCCTCTCCCCCTTCTTTCTTTTAATTTAAAGGGCCCCTCTGCAGGCCCCATAGCAAATTTTGGTTATACGCTGGAAGTTGTTACGTGTCCTCTAGGGAGCGTTCTGCCGCAAAAAAAATTGTCGGCTCATTAATAGCCGAGATAGAAATATTTCGGTGCCGCGAACCCATGATTTCAGCAGGCACGCTCCACTGCATGGCGAGACTCCCTCTCCATTCGTCTCGTCTAGCCTCCGCAAGCGAAATTCCTTCCCTGCGTTCTCCCACGCCGTACCTGGAGGATCGCGTGACACATACGTGACACATGCGCGCACACAAGCAAACATGAACACATGTAACTCGATGACCGATGAAACTCGCTGTCAAAACGCTGGAGCGAGCAAGCGCGGCAGCACGAGCGCGCGAATCGACTTTCGTGCTCTCTCGCTTCAACGCGAGCTAAGCGGCGAGAACGTAGCGCGCACGAAGCTGTCGGCCGTCGGTGCGCCTAGACTGTGTCCCCATCGATGATCGCTTTCAAGATAAGGCCTGCGCGGCCGCGCCATACGCAGGAGCCGCCGTAGTAGAACCCTCCCCCTCCAGTTGCGTTTGCGTGCAACGAAAGACGGCGGGCTTGCGAGGGTGAGCCGCCATCGTCGGCTCCCCCTCGCACGCTTTTCATTCGCGTATACCGCATACGGCGGGCGGAGACGATGTTATCGCCCTTGGACTTTATACGAAATATCACGACGACGACAGAAATGTGCCTGGAGTGTGCATATAATTGCTGTCGCAATAAAACGTTCTTATACTCGCGCCGGAACTGAACCGGAACATTACGATTTTTTTTCATACGCCGGAACAACCCCCCCCCCCCCCAAAAAAAATAATAATAACCACAAAGGGATACGCCGTGCAGCTTGGGAATATCCAGAGCGAACGACCTATCTCAGGCAATCCCCAAGAGTATGGACCTATATCCTGTCTCTAGGCAATGAAATGAAAGCATATCCAGGGTTCAATTACGGGCCGAATATTAAGACGAAGGCCTCATATGGCTCATGGGTAAAAAACGTGGCCGGGGTTCAACATGGCTTGAACCTAGTTATGCGAGCGAAAGCTCTGTTAAGCATGGTTAGACGCGGTTTTGCTCCTTTAAATGCTTTATTGCATATGAAAGGCTTCATCACTGCCTTGCTATGACTTGACTACGGTAAAGACTGATTTATGGCCTGTAAAGTATAGTTGCTTGCAGTTAGAACTAGGGTTACTGCAATGTTGAAACAGCCTGGCGCCTGCGCCGAAGATTTGACGCGCTCGCACCGGCGCGTGCTTTATTCATGATGTAGGGGTTGAGGGACGGACTCCGGGATGAAAACCCACACTTGGGAGTATTTATTCTACATTATGTACAGAGAGGTGAGCGACAAGTAACATTCGTACAGTCATTACGGGCCGGCAGCAACTCGGACGCTGCGGCCCGCGGCAAGAAGTTCGAGAGAGGTGAATCAGGGAATCAGGGCATGTCCCAGCATGCTCAGGTCTCTCTGGAAGGCTTCTTATAAACCCTTCGAGCACTGTAAGTCACGTCATGTTTGACCAATGGGAGAGTCCGCTCCGATGACGCCACTTTTAGCCAATGGTAGGCGCCCGTCTCGCGGTGTCACACCTGGCGGCTCTCTGTGGTCTTGCCTCGCAGACTGGCAATGCACTTCGAACGAGGAGAAGGGGAGGGCTGCTCATGCTCCATTGTCGGAGGCCCACCTGCTAATCCCGGCGGCGCACGAACTTGTTGACACGTGAACTTGTTGCCTTAAACTTGTTTGCTCGGCCGCTCCTCTGGAATGTGCTTTCCTGCTTCGGCATTCCTCAATTAGCTGTGCTGCGACTCGAAGTGGTTTGGGGAACTCGAAGTAATCGCAGGAAACAGCTCCATATCTAACAATGGCGAGACTGAGCGTCCAAGTGGTCCAAGCGCCGGCGAAGCAGCTGTCAAAGCCTCGCCTAGTCACGTGGTACACAGCGGCGAAGCTCGAGCGAGCGCAGCTACGACGCCTCCCCGCAGCGGATCACGTGACGTGACGTCACATCTTCACACTCTGGCGCCGGCGGCTGAAGGTCAAACGCGCACCGCGATTGGCCTTGGGGGTTGTACCTTGATGAGTATAGCTTTTGCTCTAAAATCCGAAGAGCGTGCGGCGTTATGGCACCAAAATTCAAGCGCATGCGCCCCTAAGCAATCAATTTCTTTATCAAACAAACGAGCTCGATTATCTCTGTTCGCGTTGAACGGAGGCCCTTCTAAATAATCAGTGTGGCTACAGAAAGAGCGTGCGAGTGGTTTTCCCAGTTTTGTTTGTATTTGATGAGCAATGTACACGTTTTGTGACGTTTCGAGTATAAGTACGCCTGCGAGAACTGGAAATAAATATGTTGTTGACAGTTGGCGCTGTGTGTCCAATTTGCCTCTTCATGACACTCTTATTCTGCCTGCGCTACAAGAAAGTAGAAGGCACCGTACACATGTATACAAGCTTAAGTAGCTACCCTCGTCGATTAAGACGTTAAAATAAAGAAAAATTAATTAATTTAACCTGCGCACGTGTCTTAATGATCTTCACAGACTTGCCACGAACGTTATAAAGTGCTATTAACCAAGCAGAGAGAGTGGCGGTGTGTAGCTGACCGAAAAGAGAATGAAAAAACAAGTAAATTAAGAAAGAACGAATACGAAGTAACAACGAGTAGTTCGAATGAGAATGTCAAAGTAATTTAATGAATGTCTCGTAAGCACGCAGGCTCTCGCCTTCATCCTCTTTAGCGTATATGCTATGCTAAAGTGACTCAACTTTTTTAGCGCTATTTTTCTTCGGCGTCGGCTGTACAATGTCTCCACAAACGGTATTCATTCATATACTCTATTCTGCAATTTCAAGTATCGCTGCTTTTTAATGTCATTGAATTCCTTTCGACATAAAACTTTCTCACTTTCGTTAACCGGCGTGCTTTCACTGGGTTCACAATTCATTTATTCAGTCCCATACGCCTAAGAGATGTCTTGGCTATAGTTACATTATCTTTCGTTATACTGTCGACCCTCCCCCCACCGCACTAAGGGAAAAAAATGAAGCGAGGTATAAAAGGCTAACCGCCGTATTCATAAATGTAACTTAACATCAAGCTCATGCTTGACTTGATTTAAATGACGCCTGGCATTAACGTGCCCAAAGACGCTCACTGCGTTTCCTTCGGCACGTTCACGATAGGCGTCACTTAGATCAAGTGAAATATGAGCTTCAACTTAAGTTGCATTTCTGAATACGGAGGTACGACACTTGAACAAATGAAAAGCAATTCAGCGGTTCTTTTCCAAATGTATACATGCATCTTAAAAATTGGACTTCCAATCAACGTCTCTCAATATACCATTTCTGCCTCATCTCTCGAGTCGCAGAGCAGAGACAAACGGCCTCTGCAATTTCATTTACGAACTGAAAGCGGTGTATTTTCATATAATGGCTCACTTATCGCTTCGCAAACTAGCTTTATTTTTGTGTGTGTGTACGCCACGAATGGTAATGTTTACTCAAAACTTTCCTGCAGCCTGTCTCAACCGTCTACAAGGAACGTCCTTGGCGTTCCCGCTGTTTTCACTCAGCGGTGCGCGAAGTTTCGATGCTCTCTTCCTTGAGAGGCTTCTCAAATTGCCGAGGCCATTACGCTTCAACAAAGAGAGGGTAGTTTTTTCCCTTTCTTTTTTTCCGCTTCGATCTTGTCTAAGCGCTAGTTTGGCGCCGCGTGAATCTAAATAGATGTTCCGTTTTACTGTGCACAGTCTCTTCGTACACCGCTACCCTGCAGCCATTCATTACGGCGTCGGAAAATGCCCCGCGTAGACAGACAGACAGACACAGCCGCCGCTCAAATGAAGATAACGACATTCGCGACTAACCACGCGTCATCACAAAATAAACATATGTAACGACTTCGTTCGCCACCGAGAAGGTAATTCCGCTCCACGTTCACTTTTTTTTTTTTTTCCTGAAAGAAGGTCGGGGCGGTGTCGGCGAGCGTGCGTCTTTCTAATGCTGTAGAACGAGGCATTCCGACTCTATAGTTTCGACATCGCGACAGGACATGGACGGCAGCAGAATATGACAATGGAGGGAACCGAGCAACGTGGAGTGAAAAAAAAAGAAGGAGTTATCACGGTCATGTGGGAAAGTTGAAACCATCGCCGAAGAGCAGAACGAGGGCGGCGTGCGCACGACTTGAGCGAACGAAGCAACCGAAAACGTACAGATAAGATTCAATTAGCGTGAACTGCGCTATGCTGCGGCCCCGCCGAAAGATGGTAACTACCGTGCCGTTTTCTTTTCTTTTTTTTTATGTTCTTCCGATTCTTGTTATTAAATTTGATCGTGTCAAAAAAGATGAATGAATTTAACAACTTTATGAGGAAAGGAAATGTCTCTCCGGCTTAACAAGATGGCAGAAGTCATCAGCGGCGGCGGTAAGCGTGCGCCAGCCCACATGTACGAAAAAAACGAAAGAGAGGTAAAGCCGAGGTTAGTAAAAGATCCGTCTGCATACGTACAAAATCGAAGAAACAGAAGCCACCGAGACGATTCAAAGACGGCACGCACTGTATTCTATATTCAGCGTGTCGTTAGTTGACGCAGCATCCGCTTTCACGTAAATAATCATCTGGGCATAGAGTGTGGTTTCTTCTGAAAGGCAGCAAGAAATAGTTGGAAGCAGTAATTTCGGTAACACGATTAAGAAAAAAGTCTAAATTGGTGCAACTTGAGATATGCATGTAAATACGGTGCCGAAGAAAATGCGTCTTAACACAAACCTTCTGCGAACACGTAAATGACAGCATACTCTATAAGTGAACAATTGGGCGTCGCAATCAATATTTTTTTTTAAGTTAATACGGAATCGTGATTTGCTGAGTAAAGGCCACGTGCGCGCCGGGGGCACCCGTGGTACGCTACGAGGAGCTTTAGCTTCCACGATCGCGATTCGCCGGCTTAGTGTTGGCCTTAAAGGGACACTAAAGCGAAACAATAAATCAGATTAGACTAATGAAACATTGTTTGAGAACGGTGCAGGCAGTAATTTCAAAATATAGTTTGATTATTAGATCAGTAAATGAAGGTCCAAATATCAGTATTTGAATTTCGCGCCGAAACCTTAGCGCCGGCACGTCAGCGTGACGTCAGGGATCCCAAAGTATGTTTCCGCATTTTGGCCGCGTTGGCTGAATAAAAGTTCCCGAAACTTGCCATGTTTAATATTTGGTGCCATTAGAACACTATGTAGTCAATCTGTACCGCTATATATAATTAGTAGGCCCTAGAAGATGCCATCAAAATCCAAGACGTCACAGCCCCCAGGTGCGGAAACTTAAGTAGGCGTCGCCACCCGTATTTCGTTCTTGCGCTTTTTCTGGCTTTCCAAACGTCTTATCGTTGTAAGAGTGGTGTTTTTAGTGTTGTAGGATGGTAATTTACTGATGCAGAAGAAATCATTTTTCACTTTAGTGTCCCTTTAAATAAAGTTTTTTCCTCCTCCTCCGGCCTACGCTAAAATGCCACCGCTAAAGACACAGCGCGCGTAGTACGTGCGCGCTTTATATGAAACGGCGTATTACAATCACAGGCGACTCAACGCGTACGCATACACCCGACACGGCAAGCGCACATTCGCAGCGGCAAGACCGTGCAACCGCACAGCTGCGCGCGAGCTGTGCGCTTGCGCAGCAGCCGCTCGATCTGATACATGCACCACTCGGATGTCGGACCAGGAAGGAGACTGACAGCCACGGTGACACGGGCGTGCTGCAGCAGACCTGTGATGACACTACAGACTATGGGCTAATAAGGGGAACTGCATGCGAGCAAGGAACTAAAAATAATAAAAGAAGGAGAGAGACAATTTGACTCGGACGCAATTCGCAGTTGAACACACTGCTTTTCAGAAAGGCAGCGCTTTTCAGCTAAACATGTGCAGATTTCTTTTCTTCCCCTTATAGGTTGTTTTTCGCTGCAACGCCAAGCGAGAAGGTTGACCGCCAGCGTCACCTATATATACAGGCTGTTCCACATAACTTGAGCCAAACCTTTTAAAGTGAAAGGCACTTCGGACGCGGGTTCAACTGAATGCATAATGCTGACACTGGCCTAGCGTTACTCAGGCTATGTTTTCCTTATTTTTCCCTTGACTAACGGACTAGTTATGCTTAATTAATCAAGTTTTTAAGTATTGGCTGCAGACACCAAGTGTGATACGCAAAGTTGTAGAGCACCTTGAGAAAACTCTCAATAAGTTCTTTCCATCACGATACATCTCACGTGGTCCTTTTTTCCGCGTTCCAAAGAAAGCCCGCGAAATATGAAAAATATACCACGTGACGGGACGATTGTACACTGTTATTGTGCTGCTCTCAAGCGTGCGATGGGTTGTTAATAATGGCGAGCTGCGAAACAAGATTGCCACACAGTTACGACAGGGCGACACGACGCGCACCTCCCCCTCTCCGTCGCTGCAGCGGGGAGGCGTTCGAAGAAGCGGCCTTTGCGCTGGAATCCGCCGCCTTCCTCCAGCCCCTTCGACATTGTGACGGAACTAGTTCGGTGCGTGAACAATGATTCCGGAGTTCCCCAACGCGGAGCTGATTTGACACGCATGGACAAGCTGCCGCGGGAATGACGTATTTTTGTGCTTCTCACGCTTCGGCGTGGCACGGAACAACGAGCGACCCTCGAGCGGCACCGATAATTCCCGGAACGGCACCCCGCCAACGCCGTCGTTTGGGCTTCGGAATGTGTGTGCCTTTGTGCCTGTAAACTGATCTGCAGAGCAGCGGCGAGTTGGTGATGAGTAAACGAACAGTCGCCGCGTCGTATGACCGGCGGATCGAGTGTATAAAACTGTGGTTGTGCGAATGCTGAGGACACTTCTCTTGAGCAGTCATGTTAGACTGATTCACTTCTCTCATGCAGTCATGTTGGACTGATACTCTTTTTCTCAAGCAGTCATGTTAGACTGATTTAATTTCTGTAAATAAACCCTTTTCCTCGTTCTCGATGAGAAACAGTTCTTCACTTCATCAACGATCTCAGCGTAAATAAGTTGGACGACGGCATGGGCCAGCTACCTTCGAATTCATGCCGTACTCCAATCTTGGCAAAGGACCACGGACGATGGGATTGAGCCCCCAACCCTGACAACTGGCTGACAGCGGTGAGATGGACTTTGCGACATGGTGCTGTATCTGCGGTGAGTGCTTGGTTTTTGCTTTGACTCTCTAGGCTTCATTTTGTGGTTGTTCTGTTTAGAACAGTAGGGAAGCTAGATTGTTGTGTGTTAGCTAGGTTGTGTTTGTTTTCCTAGCTAGATTTAGAGAACAGAATCAAGGCAGTAAAGCAGCAGTCATGGAGTTAAGGACACTGCTGAGAGACGAGTTGTTGATTGTTGGTGAGGAACTGGGCCTAGATGTACGCAAGGAAATGCTCAAATCGGAATTATTGGAGCTAATTTCCAATCAGGCCAGTGAGGAAGATATTGAAATGGGATTGGAACTTCTCAAAAAGAGAGAGAAACGGGAAAGAGAAAAAGAACAACGGGACAGAGAAGAACGGGAAAGAGAAAGAGAGGAACGCGATAAAGATCGCGAGTTAAGAAAAATGGAACTTGAACTTGAAAGCAGACGCTTGGAGTTGTCTCAAGGAAGTGAAGGCGCTCTGGGTCGATCAAGTGAGGCAGAATCATACCGCATGGACAGGCTATTAAAGCCATTTGAAGTCGGGACCGACATAGGCTTGTTCTTAAGCAATTTTGAAAGGACTTGCGAAAAGATGAACTTCGGCCCGAGTACATGGCCACAGCGGTTGCTGTCTATGTTGCCGTGTGAAGCGGCGGAAGTAATCGCCAGACTGAGTGTGCAGGATGCATATGATTATGCAAAAGTTAAGGCTAGTCTCCTGAAGAAATACCGCCTTTCAGCCGAAGCTTTTCGGCAAAGGTTTAGGAGCACAGGCAAGAAAGATAGCGAGGGCTATCCGGAGTTTGCATATAGCTTAAAGGCCAACCTAGTCGAGTGGCTTAAAAGCGCGGAAGCGTACGACAGCAGAGACATGATCATTGAATGCATGTGTCTAGAGCAGTTTTACAAAACCATCCCCCAAGCTGTGAAACTGTGGGTGCAAGACAGAGGTAATGTAAACACTGTGGAAAGGGCGGCTGAATTAGCCGAAGAGTACGCAACCCGTAGAAAGTTGAACGCCGAGGAGGGAAACTGGGACGGTCGAAATGGACCGCGGAAACCATTTCCGTTCAAAAAGGGTGCGCAAACTAGACGATCCGAGCCTGTAGACATGGCGGAAAAGCCCGCAGAAAAGAGCGAGGAGAAACTTAACGGAGAAACCGCACAAAAAGAACAGAAAAGAAAATTCGAATCTGTTAGACCAATTCGCTGTTACAAATGCCACAAACTGGGACATATAGCTTTAAACTGCGAGAAGTCTAGCGTAGTTTTTTCCTACGTGGAGGAAAAAGATGAGAATATGGAACTTTTAAGTCCATATCTCCACGACCTGCAAGTTAATGGAAAACCATGCCGAGTGCTAAGAGACAGTGCCGCCACGCTGGACATTGTCCATCCGTCTTACGTGATGGTAGATGACCTCACCGGAGAAGTAGCATGGATAAAACAGGTTGTAGAAGAACACAGCGTGTGTCTGCCCATGGCCAAAGTCAAAATCAGAGGACCATTCGGGGAGCTAGAGACTGAGGCTGCAGTTTCCAAATTTTTGTCACTGCAGTATCCCTACATCTTTTCGAATCGTTCGAATCAGTTAGTGCGTGACAGAGGGCTCAAACTGGGAGAGGGCATAGTACAGGCATCGACCCGAGGCCAAGCTCGTAAGATCGCGGCGCTTTCGGCTGAAAATGCTCAAGCTCCTCCAGCGGAAGCAGAAAAGGGAATAACTTCAATACCCGAATCCGAGCTAGGCCCGAGGGACAAAAGAACAGTTCAGGAGAGCCTGCCAGCTGACCAGCTCAATGAGAGCGTAGCACTAGAGTGTCAGAGTTCTAGCCTGCAGGAAGAGAAAGCAGACGCGCTCACAAGCGAGACAGGGTCGTTATTTTCACCGGCCTCAAAGAACTTTGATCAACTCTTACGCGTGGATAGAGAGTCACTGGCAGCTGAGCAAAAGAATGATGAGAGCTTAGCAAAATTACATGACACAGCTAAAGAAGGCATTGCTAGGCGCAACGTAACGATACATGAGAGAGGAGGATTGTTGTATCGGCATTACAGAGATCGAAAGGGTAGGATTTTAGATCAGTTAGTCATACCTACTAAGTATCGGGAGGACCTTTTGAGTCTTTGTCATGGAAATGGGTGGTCCGGCCACCTAGGCATAAACAAATCAAAGGAAAGATTGCTTATGGAATACTACTGGCCTGGCTGTTTCAAGAATGTAGAAAACTTTGTAAGATCATGCGACGCCTGCCAGCGTTCTGGTAAACCAGGAGAGACTTGGAAAGCTCCACTGAAGGTAGTGCCCTTAATAACAGAGCCTTTCAGACGACTTGTAATAGACACGGTAGGGCCTCTTCCAAAAACAAAATCAGGCTACAGGTACTTGTTTACCATGCTGTGTCCGGCTACCAAGTTTCCAGAAGCAATCCCTTTGAAAGAGCTCAGCTCCACCGAAGTAGTAGACGCGCTTTTGACAGTGTTTGCACGAGTTGGGTTTCCAGCCGAAATTCAGGCAGATCAAGGGTCAGTATTCACAAGCGCACTGACTTCCACATTCTTGCAAAAATGCGGGGTAAAGTTAATACACAGTTCTGTCTATCACCCTCAGTCAAACAGTGTAGAGAGGTGGCATTCGGTGCTTAAGCGAGTTTTGCGTGCGCTCTGTTACGAGCACAAGGAGGACTGGGAGAACTGTCTGCCGGCAACTTTGTTTGCTTTGCGAACGGTTCCACATGAAGCAACAGGGTTCTCACCAGCAGAACTAGTGTATGGGAGGACACTCCGTTCTCCACTGAGAATGTTAAGAGAGATGTGGGAGGAAAGAGGGGAGAGTCCAACAGTGGTTGAATACGTGCTAAATTTACTGGAACGGCTAAGCGCAACCCAAGAACTAGTCGGAAAGAACATGGCACTAGCTCAAAAGAACGCCAAATTCTATTACGACAAGAATGCGAGGCTTCGTACGTTTAACGCCGGAGACCAGGTAATGATCCTCAAACCTTCAAGAAAGAACAAGCTTGAAGTTCACTGGGACGGGCCCGTTAAAGTGTTGCACAAACTTTCAGATACCAACTATGCTTTGAGAATGCCCGGTCGCAGGAAGGAAGTGAGGATATATCACTGTAATTTGATGAAGCCGTACGTAGAGCGGAGCGGAGTCGTTAACTATACCGTCAAAGAGCCGGATGGCATTGGTACCAAGTTTAAGGAGTATAGGGCAACCTCCAACTCTGAAATCGGCCTAGAAGAAGTAGTAGAACACTCGGTAAGCTCGCATGCTCTAAGACCCGAGCAGCTAGATGAGCTAAAAGGGGTGTTAGGGGAATATCTCGACAGATTCAGCGATCGGCCGGGTAGAACCGAACTGATAACGCATGAAATTGAGCTGACCTCTACCGAACCAGTAAGATCAAAACCTTACAGGGTGTCTCCAAGACAGAGAGAGATTATGGAGGCAGAGATACAGCGCATGCTAGAGTTGGGAGTTATTGAGCCCGCTGAGAGTGACTACACGTCACCGCTAATACTCGTAGAAACACCTAACAAGGACCCTCGTCCGTGTGTTGACTACAGGAAGTTAAATGCGATCACTAGGGATCAGCTGTACCCGATACCCAACATTGAGGAACGAATTGAAAGAGTTAGCGCTGCTAAATACATTTCAACTATAGATCTCGTGCGGGGGTACTGGCAAGTTCCCCTTTCAGAAAGTGCCAGCCGCTATGCCGCATTCATCTCGCTTGTAGGCACTTTTCGCCCTCTCGCACTCAGCTTCGGGCTGAAGAACGCGCCGTTTAGCTTCTCTAAGTTAATGGATATTGTCCTAAAAGACTTGCAGGAGTTCGTCTTACCTTATCTTGATGATGTGGCCATTTTTTCGGACAGCTGGGAACAACACGTATCGCACCTCAAACAGGTGTTCTCACGGTTGAGGGAAGCCGCCTTAACGATGAAAGCGGAAAAGTGTAGGTTTGGTTGTTCGCAGGTTACTTATCTGGGCCATGTTGTCGGTCAGGGCATGAGACGGCCGGCTGAGCTGAAAATAGCGACGATTGGAGATTTTTCTCAGCCGCGCACGAAAACGGACCTTCGTTCATTTTTGGGACTTGTGGGGTACTATCAACGGTACATTCCGAATTACTCGCAATTGGCAAGTCCATTAACAGACGCCCTCCGAAAGGGAGCACCGAGTAACGTACACTGGGATAAGGACAAAGAGAACGCTTTCCAAAGTTTGAAAACGCTATTGGTTTCTCGCCCTGTGCTTCGCGCGCCAGACTACACAAAGGAATTCATAGTTCAATGCGACGCAAGCGACAGAGGTATGGGCGTGGTACTTAGTCAGGTCGGCGACGATAACGAGGAGCATCCTATCCTCTATGCCAGCCGTAAACTAAATGTAAGGGAGGAAGCCTACAGCGCTTCAGAGAAGGAATGCGCTTGTTTGGTTTGGGCCGCCCAGAAGTTGTCGTGTTACTTGTACGGAGCGAAGTTCATCTTCGAGACCGACCACTGTCCTCTGACGTGGCTCAATCAAATGTCACACAAAAACGGCCGCTTGCTCCGATGGAGCCTCACTCTCCAAGAGTACAACTTCTCCGTTAGATATAAGAAGGGAAAGTTGCATAGCAATGCGGATGGTTTGAGCAGGCTAATTTGAATTCTGCGTTTGAGGGTCTCGCCTAAATTTTAGGGTTACTAGTGTTAACTGTTATTAAGCGAAGAAGATCCCCTCTCATTTAGCAGGATTCCCTCAATGATTGCTGGATGTGTCAGCAGGAATTTGCTTCAGAAATTGGCATAGCGAAATGTAGCATTTTTTTGTTTCTGCACTTATGTTGTTTTTTTGAAGCCTAGCGAGTCTAAAGTGAGAGCCAATGCACGTCATCTCGGCGCAGAGCCGTGTTGTGGGGTTCATTTTGCAGTTGCCTGTCCTTGTTGGATGTTTTGGGGCGGTGACATCAATGCACAAGTGGTCGCTGCGAGCCAAGACATCAATCCCCCCCTGACCAGCAGCCGTTCTCTTCCTGCCTAGCGGTTGTCAGCGCTAGACAGTCGAGACTTTCCGGGCCATGGAGGCGCTGTTAAGAATGGCGAGCTGCGAAACAAGATTGCCACACAGTTACGACAGGGCGACACGACGCGCATCTCCCCCTCTCCGTCGCTGCAGCGGGGAGGCGTTCGAAGAAGCGGCATTTGCGCTGGAATCCGCCGCCTTCCTCCAGCCCCTTCGACATTGTGACGGAACTAGTTCGGTGCGTGAACAATGATTCCGGAGTTCCCCAACGCGGAGCTGATTTGACACGCATGGACAAGCTGCCGCGGGAACGACGTATTTTTGTGCTTCTCACGCTTCGGCGTGGCACGGAACAACGAGCGACCCTCGAGCGGCACCGATAATTCCCGGAACGGCACCCCGCCAACGCCGTCGTTTGGGCTTCGGAATGTGTGTGCCTTTGTGTCTGTAAACTGATCTGCAGAGCAGCGGCGAGTTGGTGATGAGTAAACGAACAGTCGCCGCGTCGTATGACCGGCGGATCGAGTGTATAAAACTGTGGTTGTGCGAATGCTGAGGACACTTCTCTTGAGCAGTCATGTTAGACTGATTCACTTCTCTCATGCAGTCATGTTGGACTGATACTCTTTTTCTCAAGCAGTCATGTTAGACTGATTTAATTTCTGTAAATAAACCCTTTTCCTCGTTCTCGATGAGAAACAGTTCTTCACTTCATCAACGATCTCAGCGTAAATAAGTTGGACGACGGCATGGGCCAGCTACCTTCGAATTCATGCCGTACTCCAATCTTGGCAAAGGACCACGGACGATGGGATTGAGCCCCTGTCAAGAACGGCGAGTTGCGCAACAAGATTGCCACCTTGCCACCCGATTACGACAAGGGGTGCAAGACGCGCACCTCCCCCTCTCCGTCGCTGCAGCTGCGAGGCGTTCAAAGAAGCGACCTTTGCGCTGGAATCCGCCGCCTCCCTCCAGCCCCTTCGACATTGTGACGGGACGAGTTCGGTGTGTGGACAATGATTCCACGCGGAGCTGATTTGACCCGCCTGGTCAAGCTGCCGCGGGAACGACTTATTTTTGTGCTTCTCACGGTTTGGAGTGGCTCGGAACAATGAGCGACGCGCGATCGACAACGACAGTTTCCCGGAACGGCACCCCGTGCGGTTGCCTCTGTGTACGGAATGTGTGTGCCTTTGTGTCTGTAAACTGGTCTTCAGAGCAGCTGCGAGTTGGTGATGTGTAAACGAACAGCCGCCGCGTCGTAGGACCGGCGGATCGAGTGTATAAAAACTGTGGTTGTGCGAATATTGGACGCACTTCTCTTGAGCAGTCATGTTAGACTGAGTCACTTCTCTCATGCAGTCCTGTTGGACTAATACTCTTTTTCTCAAACAGTCATGTTAGACTGAGTTAATTTCTGTAAATAAACCCCTTTTTCCTCGTTCTCGATGAGAAGCAGTTCTTCACTTCATCAACGATCTCAGCGTAAATAAGTTGGACGACGGCATGGGCCAGCTACCTTCGAATTCATGCCGTACTCCAATCTTGGCAAAGGACCACGGACGAAGGGATTGAGCCCCCAATCCTGACAACTGGCTGACAGCGGTGAGATGGACTTTGCGACATGGTGCTGTATCTGCGGTGAGTGCTTGGTTTTTGCTTTGACTCTCTAGGCTTCATTTTGTGGTTGTTCTGTTTAGAATAGTAGGGAAGCTAGATTGTTGTGTGTTAGCTAGGTTGTGTTTTCTTAGCTAGATTTAGAGAGCAGAATCAAGGCAGTAAAGCAGCAGTCATGGAGTTAAGGACACTGCTGAGAGACGAGTTGTTGATTGTTGGTGAGGAACTGGGCCTAGATGTACGCAAGGAAATGCTCAAATCGGAATTATTGGAGCTAATTTCCAATCAGGCCAGTGAGCAAGATATTGAAATGGGATTGGAACTTCTCAAAAAGAGAGAGAAACGGGAAAAAGAAAGAGAAAAACGAGAGAGAGAGGAACGCGATAAAGAAAGGGAGGAACGCGATAAAGAAAGGGAGGAACGCGATAAAGATCGCGAGTTAAGAAAAATGCAACTGGAACTTGAAAGCAAACGTTTGGAGATGTCTCAAGGAAGTGAAGGAGCTCTGGGTCGATCAAGTGAGGCAGAATCGTACCGCATGGACAGGCTATTAAAGCCATATGAGGTCGGGACCGACATAGGCTTGTTCCTATGCAATTTTGAAAGGACTTGCGAAAAGATGAACTTCGGCCCGAGTACATGGCCACAGCGGTTGCTGTCTATGTTGCCGTGTGAGGCGGCGGAAGTAATCGCCAGATTGAGTGTGCAGGATGCATATGATTATGCAAAAGTTAAGGCTAGTCTCCTGAAGAAATACCGCCTTTCAGCCGAAGCTTTTCGGCAAAGGTTTAGGAGCACAGGCAAGAAAGATAGCGAGGGCTATCCGGAGTTTGCATATAGCTTAAAGGCCAACCTAGTCGAGTGGCTTAAAAGCGCGGAAGCGTACGACAGCAGAGACATGATCATTGAATGCATGTGTCTAGAGCAGTTTTACAAAACCATCCCCCAAGCTGTGAAACTGTGGGTGCAAGACAGAGGTAATGTAAACACTGTGGAAAGGGCGGCTGAATTAGCCGAAGAGTACGCAACCCGTAGAAAGTTGAACGCCGAGGAGGGAAACTGGGACGGTCGAAATGGACCGCGGAAACCATTTCCGTTCAAAAAGGGTGCGCAAACTAGACGATCAGAGCCTGTAGACATGGCGGAAAAGCCCGCAGAAAAGAGCGAGGAGAAACTTAACGGAGAAACCACACAAAAAGAACAGAAAAGAAAATTCGAATCTGTTAGACCAATTCGCTGTTACAAATGCCACAAACTGGGACATATAGCTGTAAACTGCGAGAAGTCTAGCGTAGTTTTTTCCTACGTGGAGGAAAAAGATGAGAATATGGAACTTTTAAGTCCGTATCTCCACAACCTGCAAGTTAATGGAAAACCATGCCGAGTGCTAAGAGACAGTGCCGCCACGCTGGACATTGTCCATCCGTCCTACGTGATGGTAGATGACTTCACCGGAGAAGTAGCATGGATAAAACAGGTTGTAGAAGAACACAGCGTGTGTCTGCCCATGGCCAAAGTCAAAATCAGTGGACCATTCGGGGAGCTAGAGACTGAGGCTGCAGTTTCCAAATTTTTGTCACTGCAGTATCCCTACATCTTTTCGAATCGTTCGAATCAGTTACTGCGTGACAGAGGGCTCAAACTGGGAGAGGGCATAGTACAGGCATTGACCCGAGGCCAAGCTCGTAAGATCGCGGCGCTTTCGGCTGAAAATGCTCAAGCTCCTCCAGCTGAAGCAGAAAAGGGGATAGCTTCAATACCCGAATCCGAGCTAGGCCCGAGGGACAAAAGAACAGTTGAGGAGAGCCTGCCAGTTGACCAGCTCAATGAGAGCGTAGCACTAGAGTGTCAGAGTTCTAGCCTGCAGGAAGAGCAAGCAGACGCGCTCACAAGCGAGACAGGGTCGTTGTTATCACCGGCCTCAAAGAACTTTGATCAACTCTTACGCGTGGATAGAGAGTCACTGGCAGCCGAGCAAAAGAATGATGAGAGCTTAGCTAAATTACGTGACACAGCTAAAGAAGGCATTGCTAGGCGCAACGTAACGATACATGAGAGAGGAGGATTGTTGTATCGGCATTACAGAGATCGAAAGGGTAAGATTTTAGATCAGTTAGTCATACCTACTAAGTATAGGGAGGACCTTTTGAGTCTTTGTCATGGAAATGGGTGGTCCGGCCACCTAGGCATAAACAAATCAAAGGAAAGATTGCTTATGGAATACTACTGGCCTGGCTGTTTCAAAGATGTAGAAAACTTTGTAAGATCATGCGACGCCTGCCAGCGTTCTGGTAAACCAGGAGAGACTTGGAAAGCTCCACTGAAGGTAGTGCCCTTAATAACAGAGCCTTTCAGACGGCTTGTAATAGACACGGTAGGGCCTCTTCCAAAAACAAAATCAGGCTACAGGTACTTGTTTACCATGCTGTGTCCGGCTACCAAGTTTCCAGAAGCAATCCCTTTGAAAGAGCTCAGCTCCACTGAAGTAGTAGACGCGCTTTTGACAGTGTTTGCACGAGTTGGGTTTCCAGCCGAAATTCAGGCAGATCAAGGGTCAGTATTCACGAGCGCACTGACTTCCACATTCTTGCAAAAGTGCGGGGTAAAGTTAATACACAGTTCTGTCTATCACCCTCAGTCAAACAGTGTAGAGAGGTGGCATTCGGTGCTTAAGCGAGTTTTGCGTGCGCTCTGTTACGAGCACAAGGAGGACTGGGAGAACTGTCTGCCGGCAACTTTGTTTGCTTTGCGAACGGTTCCACATGAGGCGACAGGGTTCTCACCAGCAGAACTAGTGTATGGGAGGACACTCCGGTCTCCACTGAGAATGTTAAGAGAGATGTGGGAGGAAAGAGGGGAGAGTCCAACCGTGGTTGAATACGTGCTAAATTTACTGGAACGGCTAAGCGCAACCCAAGAACTAGTCGGAAAGAACATGGCACTAGCTCAAAAGAACGCCAAATTCTATTACGACAAGAATGCGAGGCTTCGTACGTTTAACGCCGGAGACCAGGTAATGATCCTCAAACCTTCAAGAAAGAACAAGCTTGAAGTTCACTGGGACGGGCCCGTTAAAGTGTTGCACAAACTTTCAGAAACTAACTATGCTTTGAGAATGCCCGGTCGCAGGAAGGAAGTGAGGATATATCACTGTAATTTGATGAAGCCGTATGTAGAGCGGAGCGGAGTCGTTAACTATACTGTCAAAGAGCCGGATGGCATCGGTACCAAGTTTAAGGAGGATAGGGCAACCTCCAACTCTGAAATCGGCCTAGAAGAAGTAGTAGAACACTCGGTAAGCTCGCATGCTCTAAGACCCGAGCAGCTAGATGAGCTAAAAGGGGTGTTAGGGGAATATCTCGACAGATTCAGCGATCGGCCGGGTAGAACCGAACTGATAACGCATGAAATTGAGCTGACCTCTACCGAACCAGTAAGATCAAAACCTTACAGGGTGTCTCCAAGACAGAGAGAGATTATGGAGGCAGAGATACAGCGCATGCTAGAGTTGGGAGTTATTGAGCCCGCTGAGAGTGACTACACGTCACCGCTAATACTCGTAGAAACCCCTAACAAGGACCCTCGTCCGTGTGTTGACTACAGGAAGTTAAATGCGATCACTAGGGATCAGCTGTACCCGATACCCAACATTGAGGAACGAATTGAAAGAGTTAGCGCTGCTAAATACATTTCAACTATAGATCTCGTGCGGGGGTACTGGCAAGTTCCCCTTTCAGAAAGTGCCAGCCGCTATGCTGCATTCATCTCGCCTGTAGGCACTTTTCGCCCTCTCGCACTCAGCTTCGGGCTGAAGAACGCGCCGTTTAGCTTCTCTAAGTTAATGGATATTGTCCTAAAAGACTTTCAGGAGTTCGCCTTACCTTATCTTGATGATGTAGCCATTTTTTCGGACAGCTGGGAACAACACGTATCGCACCTCAAACAGGTGTTCTCACGGTTGAGGGAAGCCGGCTTAACGATGAAAGCGGAAAAGTGTAGGTTTGGTTGTTCGCAGGTTACTTATCTGGGCCATGTTGTTGGTCAGGGCATGAGACGGCCGGCTGAGCTGAAAATAGCTACGATTGGAGATTTTTCTCAGCCGCGCACGAAAACGGACGTTCGTTCATTTTTGGGACTTGTGGGGTACTATCAACGGTACATTCTGAATTACTCGCAATTGGCAAGTCCATTAACAGACGCCCTCCGAAAGGGAGCACCGAGTAACGTACACTGGGATAAGGACAAAGAGAACGCTTTCCAAAGTTTGAAGACGCTATTGGTTTCTCGCCCTGTGCTTCGCGCGCCAGACTACACAAAGGAATTCATAGTTCAATGCGACGCAAGCGACAGAGGTATGGGCGTGGTACTTAGTCAAGTCGGCGACGATAACGAGGTATGGGGAACCAGCGCTGGCCAGGAGGCGCTACGACATTTTTCATGCGTTACTAAAATATGCTGAAACCGTCCGATAGGGAGGCTACGAAGATGGCACGACATATTTAGCGATAAGAAACGTGCGCCTGTATCAATGTTTGTCTAGCCCGATGCGGCCAGCCAAGTTCTGTCCATGGCCATGCGCGCCGCTTAGAGCGCATGCGCTGCTACGTCCTAGCACGTCGGTTCCCTGCCGTTTGAGGAGCCGTGAAAAGTGTGACTCAAGACAATCGGTGAATTTGCTGACACGAAATCACTGCGTGTGCTACTGGAAACTGTGTCTACCGCTCGCTAGGCTGTGTGTTACGGCGCTGCTGTCGGCACGCGAAGCTTCAGCGCTGGTTGCCCATAGGCACCCTGCAATGCAGTTTGCCTGTACATGTCGCGCCACCTGGCAGCGGCGGTGAGCATCCGCGGGTAGGCCGTCACCGTCATTTCACCAGTGACCGCGGTGCGCTCAGGCGCGCCTGCAAGGCTGCTTTTCCAATTTTCCAATAGATTCTCCGCGGCCTCTTGGCAGCTCCTTTGTGAGAAGTGTGAACAAAAAGAACAAGCGCAGATACTGCTGCGTTAAGAACTGTCACAACCGCGAAGGGGATGTCGGCATCAAATTGTACAGCTTCCCTTCGAAACCGGGCGAAGCAACCCGGCGGCTGAAGTGGATCGTCCCGGTTCGTGTCGGTCTTGCGAATTTCTGCTTAACGAACTAAGACGTCAGTGCAAAAACAAGAAAAAAAATGAAAAAGAGCCAGGAGCGGCATCTGTAAAAAGACACAATAAAGCGTCAACTGCATGAAAATGCGTGAAATAGTTCCTGCTGTTGTAAATCAGTTTTGATAGTTGTTTAGCTCTTCTTGCTCCAAAACAAACCCGCAGTGGTTGTTAGGTGTCAAATCTAGCTTCGTAAGCGCTCCGTGCTGTAGCTTTGCATGCGCTTACTTCCTCCTGCGCCAAGATCAAGACGCGAATGCTGGTACCGAGCTCATTCGTGCCGATGTTTTCTCGCGCTTAGAACAACAGAACTAAGGTTGGAGTACACTGCAGAACACGACGAGTATTCGAAAATTAGCATTTCCCTCGAGCACACAAGAGCATATTTCTTCAATCTTCACGTTGTTTAGTCTCAGTTGATATCTGTCTATGATTCTTCAGCGGTAATATCTTCTGACATTCGAGCCCGAACGACAATACCAGAATATGCTCGAGGCACTTCGTCAACGGAGAAAAAAGCACTTACCTGCCAATTCGCCAAAACTTCTACAATGTGAGGTGCAAGGCACGCTCCAAGTAAGAAAGCGACAAATGACCGTTCAAAGACGTCCACGGCCGTATTTGCTCACTTAAGTGGCATAAAATAATGATTTGTTAACGCACTTCGAAATCGACGTCGTAAGCATACTTACTTTGTTGTGAAAAATACTTCGCTGCCCGCGGTGGTTGCTTAGTGGCTACGGTGTTGGGCTGCTGAGCGCGAGGTCGCGGGAATAAATCCCGGCCACCGCGGCGGAATTTCGATGGGGTCGAAATACTAAAACACCCGTGTAATTAGATTTAGGTCCACGTTAAAGAACCCCAGGCGGTCCAAATTATTCCGCAGTCTCCCACCACGGCGTGCCTCCTAATCAGATCGTGGTTTTGGCACCTAAAACACCACAATTTATTTTAAGCACCTCACTGGGATGTCCGTGCTGTTTACTTCTTTGACACGGTATACGTGGTTGTAGTAAAAGATTTCACGTCCTTTCTCAAGCGTCGGTGGTCCAAAATGGGCCTCGACGTTTTCGATTGCCAATAACCGCAATTTAGAACGTCCGAAAGCTTTCAAACGAGTGCCGCAAAAGCATGCCTTCGTAGCAGCGGCCGCCTCAGTGTTTCGCGCAACTGACACGGTGGCGCTGACGGCTGAGCCGATCGCCGCGCCGCCTGACCATTGCAGGGAGCCCATCCTCTACGCCAGCCGTAAACTAAATGTAAGAGAGGAAGCCTACAGCGCTTCAGAGAAGGAATGCGCTTGTTTGGTTTGGGCCGCCCAGAAGTTGTCGTGTTACTTGCACGGAGCGAAGTTCATCTTCGAGACCGACCACTGTCCTCTGACGTGGCTCAATCAAATGTCACACAAAAACGGCCGCTTGCTCCGATGGAGCCTCACTCTCCAAGAGTACAACTTCTCCGTTAGATATAAGAAGGGAAAGTTGCATAGCAATGCGGATGGTTTGAGCAGGCTAATTTGAATTCTGCGTTTGGGGGTCCCGCCTAAATTTTAGGGTTACTAGTGTTAATTTTATTAAGCGAAGAAGATCCCCTCTCATTTAGCAGGATTCCCTCCATGATTGCTGAATTTGTCAGCAGGAATTTGCTTCAGAAATTGGCATAGCGAAATGCAGCATTTTTTGTTTGCTTCTGCACTTATGTTGTTGTTGTTTTTTTTGAAGCCTAGCGAGTTTAAAGTGAGAGCCAATGCACGTCATCTCGGCGCAGAGCCGTGTTGTGGGGTTCATTTTGCAGTTGCCTGTCCTTGTTGGATGTTTTGGGGCGGTGACATCAATGCACAGGTGGTCGCTGCGAGCCAAGACATCAATCCCCCCCCCTGACCAGCAGCCGTTCTCTTCCTGCCTAGCGGTTGTCAGCGCTAGACAGTCGAGACTTTTCGGGCCATGGAGGCGCTGTCAAGAACGGCGAGTTGCGCAACAAGATTGCCACCTTGCCACCCGATTACGACAAGGGGTGCAAGACGCGCACCTCCCCCTCTCCGTCGCTGCAGCTGCGAGGCGTTCAAAGAAGCGACCTTTGCGCTGGAATCCGCCGCCTCCCTCCAGCCCCTTCGACATTGTGACGGGACGAGTTCGGTGTGTGGACAATGATTCCACGCGGAGCTGATTTGACCCGCCTGGTCAAGCTGCCGCGGGAACGACTTATTTTTGTGCTTCTCACGGTTTGGAGTGGCTCGGAACAATGAGCGACGCGCGATCGACAACGACAGTTTCCCGGAACGGCACCCGGAACGTTAAAGTGTTGCACAAACTTTCAGAAACTAACTATGCTTTGAGAATGCCCGGTCGCAGGAAGGAAGTGAGGATATATCACTGTAATTTGATGAAGCCGTATGTAGAGCGGAGCGGAGTCGTTAACTATACTGTCAAAGAGCCGGATGGCATCGGTACCAAGTTTAAGGAGGATAGGGCAACCTCCAACTCTGAAATCGGCCTAGAAGAAGTAGTAGAACACTCGGTAAGCTCGCATGCTCTAAGACCCGAGCAGCTAGATGAGCTAAAAGGGGTGTTAGGGGAATATCTCGACAGATTCAGCGATCGGCCGGGTAGAACCGAACTGATAACGCATGAAATTGAGCTGACCTCTACCGAACCAGTAAGATCAAAACCTTACAGGGTGTCTCCAAGACAGAGAGAGATTATGGAGGCAGAGATACAGCGCATGCTAGAGTTGGTAGTTATTGAGCCCGCTGAGAGTGACTACACGTCACCGCTAATACTCGTAGAAACCCCTAACAAGGACCCTCGTCCGTGTGTTGACTACAGGAAGTTAAATGCGATCACTAGGGATCAGCTGTACCCGATACCCAACATTGAGGAACGAATTGAAAGAGTTAGCGCTGCTAAATACATTTCAACTATAGATCTCGTGCGGGGGTACTGGCAAGTTCCCCTTTCAGAAAGTGCCAGCCGCTATGCTGCATTCATCTCGCCTGTAGGCACTTTTCGCCCTCTCGCACTCAGCTTCGGGCTGAAGAACGCGCCGTTTAGCTTCTCTAAGTTAATGGATATTGTCCTAAAAGACTTTCAGGAGTTCGCCTTACCTTATCTTGATGATGTAGCCATTTTTTCGGACAGCTGGGAACAACACGTATCGCACCTCAAACAGGTGTTCTCACGGTTGAGGGAAGCCGGCTTAACGATGAAAGCGGAAAAGTGTAGGTTTGGTTGTTCGCAGGTTACTTATCTGGGCCATGTTGTTGGTCAGGGCATGAGACGGCCGGCTGAGCTGAAAATAGCTACGATTGGAGATTTTTCTCAGCCGCGCACGAAAACGGACGTTCGTTCATTTTTGGGACTTGTGGGGTACTATCAACGGTACATTCTGAATTACTCGCAATTGGCAAGTCCATTAACAGACGCCCTCCGAAAGGGAGCACCGAGTAACGTACACTGGGATAAGGACAAAGAGAACGCTTTCCAAAGTTTGAAGACGCTATTGGTTTCTCGCCCTGTGCTTCGCGCGCCAGACTACACAAAGGAATTCATAGTTCAATGCGACGCAAGCGACAGAGGTATGGGCGTGGTACTTAGTCAAGTCGGCGACGATAACGAGGAGCATCCTATCCTCTACGCCAGCCGTAAACTAAATGTAAGAGAGGAAGCCTACAGCGCTTCAGAGAAGGAATGCGCTTGTTTGGTTTGGGCCGCCCAGAAGTTGTCGTGTTACTTGTACGGAGCGAAGTTCATCTTCGAGACCGACCACTGTCCTCTGACGTGGCTCAATCAAATGTCACACAAAAACGGCCGCTTGCTCCGATGGAGCCTCACTCTCCAAGAGTACAACTTCTCCGTTAGATATAAGAAGGGAAAGTTGCATAGCAATGCGGATGGTTTGAGCAGGCTAATTTGAATTCTGCGTTTGGGGGTCCCGCCTAAATTTTAGGGTTACTAGTGTTAATTTTATTAAGCGAAGAAGATCCCCTCTCATTTAGCAGGATTCCCTCCATGATTGCTGAATTTGTCAGCAGGAATTTGCTTCAGAAATTGGCATAGCGAAATGCAGCATTTTTTGTTTGCTTCTGCACTTATGTTGTTGTTGTTTTTTTTGAAGCCTAGCGAGTTTAAAGTGAGAGCCAATGCACGTCATCTCAGCGCAGAGCCGTGTTGTGGGGTTCATTTTGCAGTTGCCTGTCCTTGTTGGATGTTTTGGGGCGGTGACATCAATGCACAGGTGGTCGCTGCGAGCCAAGACATCAATCCCCCCCCCCTGACCAGCAGCCGTTCTCTTCCTGCCTAGCGGTTGTCAGCGCTAGACAGTCGAGACTTTTCGGGCCATGGAGGCGCTGTCAAGAACGGCGAGTTGCGCAACAAGATTGCCACCTTGCCACCCGATTACGACAAGGGGTGCAAGACGCGCACCTCCCCCTCTCCGTCGCTGCAGCTGCGAGGCGTTCAAAGAAGCGACCTTTGCGCTGGAATCCGCCGCCTCCCTCCAGCCCCTTCGACATTGTGACGGGACGAGTTCGGTGTGTGGACAATGATTCCACGCGGAGCTGATTTGACCCGCCTGGTCAAGCTGCCGCGGGAACGACTTATTTTTGTGCTTCTCACGGTTTGGAGTGGCTCGGAACAATGAGCGACGCGCGATCGACAACGACAGTTTCCCGGAACGGCACCCCGTGCGGTTGCCTCTGTGTACGGAATGTGTGTGCCTTTGTGTCTGTAAACTGGTCTTCAGAGCAGCTGCGAGTTGGTGATGTGTAAACGAACAGCCGCCGCGTCGTAGGACCGGCGGATCGAGTGTATAAAAACTGTGGTTGTGCGAATATTGGACGCACTTCTCTTGAGCAGTCATGTTAGACTGAGTCACTTCTCTCATGCAGTCCTGTTGGACTAATACTCTTTTTCTCAAACAGTCATGTTAGACTGAGTTAATTTCTGTAAATAAACCCCTTTTTCCTCGTTCTCGATGAGAAGCAGTTCTTCACTTCATCAACGATCTCAGCGTAAATAAGTTGGACGACGGCATGGGCCAGCTACCTTCGAATTCATGCCGTACTCCAATCTTGGCAAAGGACCACGGACGAAGGGATTGAGCCCCCAATCCTGACACCCCCAACCCTGACAGGGTGCACAAGGTCGGCTGCAGCGAGACCGGCCCGCGACAGGGCGTTTGCACCGTCATGCGATAAGAGCCGCACGACCAGATACCTACACCAGGCATAACGCCCTGTCGCGGGCCATTCTCGCTGCAGCCGACCTTGTGCACCCACGCACGCTTGAAAGCAGCACAATAACAGTGTACAATCGTCCCGTCACGTGGTATTTTTTTTTTTTGATATTTCGCGGGCTTTCTTTGGAACGCGGAAAAAAGGACCACGTGAGATGTATCGTGATGGAAAGAACTTATTGAGAGTTTTCTCAAGGTGCTCTACAACTTTGCGTATCACACTTGGTGTCTGCAGCCAATACTTAAAAAGTTGATTAATTAAGCATAACTAGTCCGTTAGTCAAGGGGAAAATAAGGAAAACATAGCCTGAGTAACGCTAGGCCAGTGTCAGCATTATGCATTCAGTTGAACCCGCGTCCGAAGTGCCTTTCATTTTTAAAAGTTTGGCTCAAGTTATGTGGAACAGCCTGTATAGCGTTATATGAAAACGAAAAAGGCGCTGGTCCACAATACGGTCGAACAGCTGCGATGGCTGTTCTCAAACGAAGAACTCGCAGGCCACGGCTCGGCTCGTAACGCACTCACCGTATTTCGGCACTTGTGGTTCCAGGCCGCATTCGAAAAGGGGCACAGGCACAACTACGAGAGAGAGAGAACAAGCATCGCAAACGTCAGAAAGCTTCGTACTGAGAGTTACCTATAAGGCAGCAAAAGGCGCGCCATGGTACAACTGTACCACCTGCTATACAAATGAGAAAATGTCGATATTTTTACAACTGCGCAGTGTAGATAATGCCTTTCTTTCGGGAACGCGTTGTTACCAGCGGTGGCGGATGTCCGTAAATGTGAGCTGACCAACGAACAGCTGGTTAAGGTTTGGTAGTTGACGTAAATAATTTAACTTGTAATTGTGCTACTGAATGCGTTCGGCAGACGAAGCACATCCGCTTATCGTGTGAATCCTGACACCATACAGCACCAGTTTCAGAGACTATAATACAGCACCAGAAAAGGAGAGAAGGAGGGGTTTGCTACGTAAATGCGTATAGGACGGCTCTTGTTTTTCTTCTTTTTTTGGAGGGGGGGGAGGGGGGACGGGGGGGGGGGCATGTATAGGGGAGGAATATGCGTGTTGCAGTCGAGCCAATGCTCCATAATTCTGCTTGGTCGAGGCAAAAGAGAATGCTTCCATTCGGTGGAGATAGCTCGCCTCCTCGCATTACGGCGTCCCGACACTGTATCTGCTTCTATCATCTCATTAATCAATCACAAATTTCAAAATCACTGCGGCACAACGTTCCCCTGGATGCCGCTTCTCAACTTCCAGTGTATAACCAGAATCTGAGACGCGCCCCATGAAAAGGCCATTTAAACATTTTTGTAACTCTTTCCATTTGAAGCCGCCGGATATGGTAAAGAGATCGCTCTGCTCATCACCCGGGAAGCGGTCGGAAACCTTACGCGAAGCGTGCATACACATTGCCGCATCACTTAAGAGGAAACCTTAGCCCGGGCATAACTCCGACGCGTCCTCTTCGAATACACGTAAAACACAGGAATGCTTCTCTGAGATTACCCCTGGTCCAATTTTAATAAATCTTGTGGCATTTGAGAGAAAACGTTAAATTCTAGCGACCGCTAGAAGCAGATTATTGATTTACTGCCTTAATATTTTTACAATAATTGCCAAATATTGGTGAAATTGAAAGAAATAGAAGCATTAAGTTTACAAATCCGGAACTCCACGCACGAGAACAGACATCGCAGTTCTGTAAATTCCATCCGTCAGAACATCAAAAGCGGACAACTTTGATATATTAATTTATATCTTACATACATTTGCCCTTTACGAAGGTTTTGCAATAGTACTCACATGTTAGTGGTATATTTCAGAAGAACTTATAATAGATCAAATTTGACCGCTTTAGATGTACTATCAGATGCAATTTACAGAATTGTAATGTAGTTTTTCATTGTTCAGTTACCGAGTTGTAAGCTTGATAGTTACGCTTTCAGAAAAATTTGCCATGTTCTGCAATTTTTACCTAAAAATCGACGGCCTAAAACAAAATGTCACAGTTTCGTCCGAAAGCATAGGTTGCGATAGCAAATTAGTAGACAGCTATACGAAGTGAGGATATTAGTTTTATCGGCCACATAAACTTGCAAACATTCGCTTACTAGCTAAAATTAACAAGCACGGTGTCACGCGCACACAGGCAAACATGAACACATCTCGCTCGATGACCGCGGAAACACGCTGTCAAAACGCTGGCGTGAAGAAGCACGGCAGCAGCAGCGAGCGAATGGACCTTCGTGCTGCCTCTCGCATCAACGGGAACCAAGCCGCGAAAACAGCGCACGTTGGACCCAGTCCCCGTCGTAGATGGCTTTCAAGATACAGCGGCCCGGTCGGGCGTGCGCGGCCGCCCGCCCCCCCCCCTCCCTTCCCCCCTGCTGTTTTACCTGCTATTGACCTTGCTGGCTATGCAAGGTAAGTCTAGCTGGTAGTGAAGCTTCCATAGAAGCCCATACATTCAAAACATGGCGGTCCATGTGCGGTTCATGGGACTTAGCGCCGTCTGTGTGACGAGGGAACACTTCCGGCGGATGAAAACTAATGTGACGCCATATTCGTTAAAAAACAGAAGTGACGTCATTTTGTTCTCGAAGGCGCGAAATTTATTTAGGTGGTCTGCCATTAGAGCTGTATATTCAAATGCCCCGCCATTCTAACTGATGGACGTGTCGAGCTTTCAGCGCGGAAAGCGATACAGGAAACGGTCAGCCGTACGGGTGTGGAAATCACACCTCAGCACAGAACATACTTTCTTTGGAGGCCGAGGAAAGCTTGAGGTGCAGAGTGCTGGTCCTGTCGTCGGACGGCAAGCCCGTCGGCCAGTGCAGTCCCACGACAAGAACTAAAGTAAACAATTATCTGACGGTTATAACTCACTACTTTTGACTGAACATGTTAAGAAACATTGAAGATACCCGCGTCACCAGATTCAGACAAACGTCCACAAGCAAAGCAGCACAATGTGCCACGGGGAGCGTATTGTAGCAGGTGAGCTTTACGAGCGCGTTTTTCTGCACACTTCAAAATCTGCATTGCATTGCAAGTGACAGCGCCTTAGCGGCGTTAACGCCCCCTCTTACGATGGGCGCTGAAAAAAAAAGGTGTTTATTCAGAAGAATAATATACAATAGAGTAATCTTTTCTTTACTCGTCACGCATATATGAAATTGATAGGTGTTTTATCTTTAATGAACGAATCTAACTGTGTCTCGCTTTAATTAAAAACTGCTTCTTTCTTTCCGAGTGTTTATTCCCTCCAAACACAGTCCCGCTTCAATCCATGCTCCCAAAACACCCTTGCTCGTGCTCCCATAAACACCCTTGCTGATGCCAGCGAAAATTTATTCTGAACCGCCATGGAGAAAAAAAAAAAGCAACAGTCTTTTCCTTCCTCCATGTGAACCGCTTTTCGCCCGAAGCTTCGCGACCTATTTGGATCGACCTTGGTCTACGTTTGTTCAGCCGCTTCCTTCACGACAAAGTTTGATAAGGTGTTCATTTCGCTGCCCGAATGGCTGGAGGAGATCGTCGTCTCAAGGCTACTACGCGTCAAGAGTTCGTGAAAGCGGCCGTGGAATGCGCGACGAAAGGCGGCTACAGGCCTGTCATACTCCCGGAGTTGCCGGTCTGCCTGGAGATTCTGCCGGATCGATTTCTGAGCTGCGACCCGGCACGTGTAGCGTCAACGCTGCGCCCGCCCACGCCTGGCGTGTTAGCACAGATAGTGTGGAGACCGTTTTCTTTACGAATGAAAAAAGTAGCGAGCGTGCCGCGATCGCCGGTAACACGAAAACGTGCCTGACGTCACAGTCTGCAATGGAGCGAAAGTTCGAGCTGCTGGGAGTCGACACGAAAAAGGACGTCAACGACAGCGGAACTGAATTTGCAATCGTGGATTTATCCGTCCTACAAGGGTTCCTTGGAGTCGCACTGTGTTTTGGGTGGGGCAAGAAAGCGCTGATGCCTTTAAAGGACCCCGCCAAGGTGTACGGGCTCTCGGCAACGTTCTGACTGGTGTTGTAGAAGTCGCAGGGTGCTTTTTTCGTTGCTGGGTGCTTCTGTTATATATATATATATATACTGCATTGTTTGTTACAAGTACTGCTCCAGGAGGGCACCTGAGATTAAAACAACGCTGTGTCCAAAGGTATACCTCGGATGTACCTGCTTTGCTCCCGTTTCGCTAGCAGCGCGGCTCCCTTCTGCCGATTCTTGCACATGTTTTGCAGAAGGACGTTTATATCACTCAAAAGGGACCCCTAGAAGATCCCTTTGAAAAGTCACGGAGAGAAGCATGCGAAAAGCCTGGCACGAGCAAAAATACTGCTCCAGGAGGGCAGGCCCGGTCTGTAGTATACGACCCCTACTGCTCCTCCGGGAAAATGAGTGAAGCTTGTGCTGGAGTGCTCCGCCTGTGGCATGCGCGAATGGTGCGCCGAAGCCTTAAAAAGGACCATCGGAGGTTTCACATGTCCAGCAATCACACGAACAGAAATGCTGTGGCAAGCAAGCTTGCAAAAAAAGGCACAAGCTTGCAACAGACTCTGCCTATAGTCCAGGGCTGCTATAGGTCTATTTGTGACCTGTGCTAAACGCACAATTGTGTGAATGTGCAAAATATTTTTTTTTGCTATTTTGAATTCTGGGACTTCGCGTGCCAGAACCACGATATGATTCTGAATTAATTCTGACCACCTGGCGTGCACAGCACAAGCACGTGAACTTCTTGCATTTTACCGCCACCGAAATGCGGCTGCCACCGCTGAGATTTGATCCAGATATTTTGTTAGAGCCATAACTTCGTGCAAAGGACATGTTTTGTTGCGACCATGAACTCTGCGCAACTTTAATAACAGAGATGGAATTTATGTGCCTCCTGCATGTTCAGCAAGGATCTTAAAAAAATGGAGTGGATGGTGCAAGTTTTCTTACATTGCTTAAACGACTATGCATGATGTTGCAACAAATATTTCAGCGTTATTTTTGTACAGTGGCCACAGATATATGATGAACTTGTTGCTGAAGAACTGAGCTACATGGTGATGCTATTCATATTGCCATATTGCTAGGCCAATAAAAGTTACAGTGAAATAAATGTTCAGATTCCTTTTTCTCAATTTCACTTTTTTTTTTTCGGCATCGCACACTGCCTTACGGAGCATCTTCGTATGTTCTAAGTACGAGCAAAATGCTTGGTATCAATATATTCGTATCGAATGGATCTAGCCGGTGATGCTATTTACTTATTTCTAAAGTCGTCTGCCAAATTCTAATTGCCACTAATTACAAATGAAAACTAGCAAAAATATTGCAATTACGTTTACATCTGTTTTTCGCATTATAAGTGCACTAATAACAATAAAGTTAGCATCACCAGCTAGTGCTTCTCTGGCATTCTCGCCATATACTTTGTTTTCGCTTTTGACAAAATGAAGTTTTTGAAAAGTCCCCTAAGAAATCGACTGAATTTGTGTATTAAAAACTTGGTATCGTTTGTTCTAATCTAGATATATACAAAAGCTAATTAGATAATTACAATCAGCAGAAGAAAAAACCGAACAATACTGCTAAATATCATCCAATTCACACCAAAATTTACAAAACTTCGTTCGGAACCCAAGTCTCCCGCGTCTCGCAGAAATGTCGCTATTCACACACAGCACTCGGCATGCACATTTTAGTGCGCGGCAGGGGGCACACGCAGGGCCAACGTTACTAGACTAGCTTCAGTTGTAAAACTCCCCGCCCGCGCGCTTACAGCCGCTGTCGCCACTTCTGTGACAGCCGCCAGAGGGCAACGCTGTTCCATCGGGCTCCACTGCAGACGCCTCGACACAGCCTTGAGCTCGTGCGGATAGGCAGCTTGCGCGTGTTTCACGCTCGCTGGCGTTCTCCCTTGTCCAAATTAGTGATACCACGAGAAAGCGGTATTCACCTACAGCAAGAATATTTATCGCGACAGTTCGTTAATACTGAAAGAAGGGTAAACTGTACGAAAGGAAGAAACGCATACAGCGAAGCGCAGAAGCTGCGTTTCTAAATGTCGTGTGTTTCTTCCTGTCGTCTTAACATTTCGCGCAGTTTAGGCTCACGAGCCTCAATATCTGGCCAGAGTGCGTGATTGTAGAATGATCTTCATCCCCACCGAAGCTTCTCACCACGCCAAAGAAGCGCTGCAAAAAGAAAGATGAGGTCGGTCTTGGTGCACACAAGCCACAAATAAATAAATAAATAAATAAATAAATAAATAAATAAATAAATAAATAAAGAAGTTGGATTTTTCATTCCGGGAAGATGCTTAATCAGCGGAGCTGAAACGTGCGGCCCCTGTGTTTATCACTGGGTTAATCCCGAGGGATCATTAAAATATTTCTCAGTCATGAGGTTACACACACAATCGGCTGCGACGGAGAGAACGACGTCACTGACGGTATGCCCGCAGTCCGCAGTTGTCGCTTGCGTTCGATGTCTCGAGTTTGCTCGGTGGCGTGGTTAGCAGCCTTCGCCTGCGATTTGCCGCTTGCGATTCTTCGAAATTATTTCTTCAAAATTAAATCGTTTTGTTACGTAAGACCATGAGTGGCTCATACCCCCGTAAACGCGGCCTCCCCATTACGACGACAGAAGTGAAGTGAAATTCTACGGTGGAAAGATGAACGGCCACGCAGCCAGCTGTGGAAGACGACGACGAACGCGGGAGCAGTGGCACGAGCACGTGCCGTGGATTTCGCAGAGAGTTCGCGGTCGGCACGAGGAATCGCTCTGTTCCACGCCGAGCGAAGCGTCGCATTGCTGAGAGCACAGAAAAAGTGGTGCGCCAAACTGTCGACATAATAATAATAATAATAATAATAATAATAATAATAATAATAATAATAATAATAATAATAATAATAATAATAATGCCTTTATTTTCCATCCCAAGGATGTGGGAGGGGGAGAGAAAAAGCTGCATATCCAGCTTGACGGGCTCTCGCCTCCCCGATACAAAACATGATGTTTAGAAAAAAAAAAAGGCAAACAGAACAAGCATATGAGTACAGACAAAAAGGAATATCACAAATGACAATTTTTACAAAAATGCACAATTCCAAAAAAACATAGTGATGTGCATAATATCATGTCGTACATTTCAAACAGAAATTTGTGCCGCCCTTTCACTTATAAGTGAAACAAAATGACGCAAATCTTTTGACCGGGTGCGTAGGAGATTTAAATTGTAATGTTGGCACAGGTTTAAGAGATGTGGAAGAGTGTTTCTGAGCATATGTTGTCCGTAACCTGTTCTGAATGAATGTATGTGCCAAATATCGGTGTTTCTGGTACATCGTTCCGATAGCGTCCTATGCAGCCAGGCACGCAGCACTTCGGCATCGTCTGCTGATATTCTTAAGAAACTCGGCGAAGGCTACGGTTCCACGGATGACATGCTTGCTGACATTCGCTGTCAACAACGAACCACAGAATGCACAAACGCTGCAGCTCGTGCTTAGTCCGGCCTGCCCGCGTAGCCGGCTAGTGAGGAAGTGGAGCCGGGCGCGACTGCAGCGCCACGAAGGCTCGGGCGGGTGGCGGTTCCGCGCAACGGCGCCGAGTTTTAAAACTGAAGCTAGTCTAGTAACGTTGCGCAGGGCAACGCGTCTCGCAAGTCAGAAGGCAGCACGCACGCACACCACGGACAGACAGACATAAATGGCAAGACGGCGCGCGGCGCCGACAGAATGAGTGAGACGATAGGAACAAATAAAGCAAAAGCGCCCCGGCTCTCCTACGACGCGACGACCGGATGGCGTAAGCAAGCAGCAGCGCTGAAGGCAGCGCGCGGCAAAACAGGCGGAAAACGTCACCGTGCACGCGAGGACGTCCGAGTCACTGCAGACAAGTGTACCATGTGCAAGTTGCCAGAAGAAGCCTAACTTATCTCCCTCTCACAAGAGGCGTCGCGTTCCGGCCGCCGACGCTGTTGCGCACGAAAAAAAAAAAAGAAAGAAAGAAAAGAACCCGCCATGGCGCCGCCGAAGATGCACCGCGTGCCTTCTCGGCGTTCTCGTGCCTAGCCATTTCTTCACGCTTTGTTTCTTCTTCGCCCTCGCTTTCCGGTCGAAACGTCGAACATGGAAAAGCAACGATCGAGGCCCTCCTCGCCTTGCGCGTACAACTCGTGGCGTTTTCCAGCTCGTTACGGCGACGTTCGGAGCCGCTGAAGGAAGCACGAAACAAACGCCGGCGCGAAACGCTTACGGGGCAGACACGAAGGCGAGGGTGCAAGAGAGTGCCTGGAAAAAAACGCGGAGTGAAACACTAGCACAGCGCCGCGCACCGCTGCTGTAAATAGGGCACTGCCACGCGCGCACGCATGCAAACATTTTTTTTATTCCATTTTTGTTAAAAAGCTTATCTAACGCTCCCTTTGAAAACAACGCCGCGCTGTAATTTCTCGATGACAGCTTTCGCGAATGGCTGAACGTTGCTGCTGCGGTGGCGGTATAGTGCGATGTTTTCCTCGGTTCTTCCTTCACTTCACATGTGTTTCCTTTTTTTTTTTAACCAGTTCTCGCGATGCGACTTGGATGTCATCTGCGGATGGTTTGCTTTTGCGCAGGGCCATCGGCGCGCCAAAAGCGCTTCGTCGGCCACATGCGAACATTTAAACGGTTGGGCACTGTTAGATATGGAGCTGTTTCCTGCGATTACTTCGAGTTCCCCAAACCACTTCGAGTCGCAGCACAGCTAATTGAGGAATGCAGAAGCAGGAAAGCGCATTCCAGAGAAGCGGCCGAGCAAACAAGTTTAAGGCAACAAGTGCGCCGCCGGGATTAGCAGGTGGGCCTCCGACAATGGAGCATGAGCAGCCCTCCCCTTCTCCTCGTTCGAAGTGCATTGCCAGTCTGCGAGGCAAGACCGCAGAAAGCCGCCAGGTGTGACACCGCGACACGGGCGCCTACCATTGGCTGAAAGTGGCGTCATCGGAGCGGACTCTCCTATTGGTCAAACATGACGTGACTTACAGTGCGCGAAGGGTTTATAAGAAGCCTTCCAGAGAGACCTGAGCATTCTGGGATATGCCCTGACTCCCTGATTCACCTCTCTCGAACTTCTTGCCGCGGGCCGCAGCGTCCGAGTTGCTGCCGGCCCGTAATGACTGTACGACGGCTACTTGACGCTCACCTCTCCTGTATTTAATGTAGAATAAATCCCTCCCAAGTTTGGTCTTCATCCGCGAAGTCCCGTCCTCCAATCCCTACATCTGGTTGGCAGCGGTAGGATCGCCTCCGAACGCATCAGCTGGTGGCAGCGCTACGGATCAACCTTCGTCGAGAGAGATCGTAAAGAACCGGGAAGAGCGAAGAAGAGAGAGCCTTCGTCGAAAGAGGTCCGAAGAGACTGGGAGTATCGAAGAAGGAGCGAGCCTTCGACCCAGGGAGTCCGGAAGGAACCGGGAACAGCGGACAAATGAACCGGATGGCAGAGTGCTGCAACCGTAAGTGAGCGCGTGGTTTTTTTCCTTATGATTCGCCAGACTCAAATGCTGTGTGTTCATTTTGATAGTTCTGGGAATCGGGAGTTTGTTGCATTGTGTGTTTGCACAAATTAATTAAGGAAAACAGTTTTAACCACCTGTCGGGACAGCTGCCATGGATCTTAGAAGGTTGACGAGGTTAGACTTGTTGTTGGTGTGCGACGATTTGGGAGTTGAGGCGGACGAACGGATGGAAACGCCAGCTATCATAAAGGCGATTAACGATAGTGGCAATGATGACAAAAGCATTGAGCTTGCTTGGGAGGTGATACAGGAGCCACGGGAGCGTGTGCGTCGTGTACGTTTGCGAGAGCGTCGTGAGCTTAGGTGTGAGCGTCACGGACGTGAGAATGAACGCGAACGTGAGCGAGAGCAAAAGTATGCGAGAGAGAAGGCAGCACTGATCAAAGAGATACAGCATTGTGATCAGTTATTGGCACAGAGACAATGGCTGTCTGGGAATTCTGTAGGAAGTACAGAGCGAAAGAATGAGGAAGTGTCTAGCGGACTTTCGCCAGAAGCCGACGAAAAGAATAGTGCCTGTGAGATTAGCTGCAGATTCATAAGTGAAGGGAAAAGGCTAGCTGCTAACGATGCCTTAGTGGCAACAGAGGCCGTTAAAGGCCGCAAGGAGAGCGACGAGGTGCTGTGCCAACAGATGACTGTGGAGACAGCTAGGCCAGCTGCGAACAAATTGGCACAGTTACCGAGCGTGTGCGTCGCTGGTAATGTTAGCGAGGTTGCTAGCGGAAAAAAGGGTACTGTTGACGCGACAGACGCGAGCACCCATGTCAAGTCAGATCTACGTGCAGAAGTGAAGTGCGAACTGGACGATGCAGTTGAGAGTAGTTCTCGGGACGGCGAGCTCCGTAGTCCACGAGAGAACAACTGCATTGTTCAGGGATCGGTGCGGCTCTCCGCCAGTCTAGATAGCCTAGATAGGGATGATTCAGTTAATAATCATTCGGACTGTGCGCGTGAGACAGCGATCGATACCGACGGGCTGTGTGCCGATTCACAGCGTGAGCTGGGCAATGTAGTAGAGGGCAGTTCGCAAGAGTGCGAGTTGTCTTACTCGAGTAAAGCCTGCTGCATTGTTCCAGAGTCGGTTGAGCTGTCCGCCAGTCGAGGCAGAGAGAGTGTTGATTTAAGTGAGAATCACTCAGACTGTGCGGGTAAGAGACCGATCCGGGCCGACGAAATGTGTACCGGCCAGCACGAGGCACGAGGCGACATGAAAACGAGTGCAAGGAGAAAGCGCCGTAAAAAGAAGCGCGGTAAAGACCGAAAGACGGTAATTAATGTAGCGCCGCCGAAAATGGCGAGAAACCCAAATGGGCAGGGCGCGAGGAGAAGAAAGGTGCGGTCGTCACTGACGATGTTGACGCATCCTAAACGTTCGAGCCACAGGTCAAAGGGGGACCGCGAAGAATGTCCTGCACGGACGCGGACAAAGGGCACGGGGCAGTTAATCTCCTCGTCGTTCCGTAGTTCTTTTCAAAGCTCAGCGTGCAGTTCGAAGAAACGCAAGGTGGCAGGACGAGACCAGGTGGGGAGTAGCAACGCGGTCAATCGAGTTCGTGTTGAAAGCGGGGCGCGGGGACGCAAATTGGCAGGAGACTGTAACGTCTTGAGGGAGCTGATAGTGAATCAGCCCTTTTGTTGTCTCTCGGCAGCCAGAGTAGCTTTGAAGCCGCGGCCTCCCCGGGTACGACTCAAAGTATGAGTCAGTCGTAAGCAATCGGGAACGGGAAGCCAAGAGAGCTTCCGTAGAAGCAAAACGTGTTATTTGTTTTTTATTTTGAGCATCGGAAAGTTTTCGCGAATTGAGACTAGGATTTCTTTCAATGTGTAAGGTTTGAGCTTTGTTTGTTTTGGTTTGAGAAAGCTCCGAGATTTGAAAGAGGCGTTTTAAGTAAACATGTAGTCTCGCGAGATGCTCATTAATAAGTAGATAGGCTTTTTTGTGTGTGTGTGAGTAACCTGAAGGTCAAGGTTATCGTCGAAAGGCCTATGGTAAAGCGCGTGTGTTATTTAACCTTCTTTCTTTTTAAGCGTTTTTGAATTTTGTAAGGTTAAGCGCGTAGATTTGAGTGAGTGCATGATTTGCACTGAGAAGCGTTCTTAGTTCCATTAGCGCGTGTCCTGTGTGGACGGAAGGAAGCAGACTTTATGACTGGGTTGCTAGTTTGTGTGGAGGGCAGCCGTATTCTGACTTCTCTGATAAGTACGCGTGGAACGAGTTATTAAAAGACGCATTATTTTAAGAGTTCTGCGGAGTGTGTAAGTCCCGCAAGTTTAATTGTTCGTTTATGTCACGTGTCCTGTAGGACTTTCAGGGAAGAAACGTGAGCAAGCGTAAATGAAAAGTTTGCCTGCAACGCAAGTACGCGTTTTGTTTAGTGACCACAAGGCTAGTGCGCTTGTGATTACGTACTTGTGAGGTTGACCAGATTGTTCAGTGGCACCATTACGTGCGATAAGTACGCCACTGCGATAGATTGGAAACATGCTGTTCGTGTATAGTTAGGCCACTTAAGTTATGTTCGGCTGTTTTCATTTGTTGTTTGCATCGTCAACGACCCTTTTGTTTTGCAACAACAATAGTACTCTGGTCTTGTCGGCAATCGAGGAGAAATGGATAGCTGTTTGGAAGGGTGGTTGGAACTGTTTTGTCAAAATTGGGGAACTAAAAGATCAGGGTTGATTTTGACTCAGTAATAGCCTGGCGAGTCAGGGGTGAAGAGCCTGCGCTTACGCGTGGTGCAGCGCTGTGTTGTTTTGTTTGTTTGACGTTTGTTCTCCGGGGCCCAGGATCCTGAGGGTTGTCAAACGAGGCTCGACCCCAGTACCCTGCAGCTTCTTTCAGCGTTCCTCATGGCCAGCGAATTGAGTTCACCGGCCATTCAGAACAACCGCGGCGAGGACGAGCTGTTAGATATGGAGCTGTTTCCTGCGATTACTTCGAGTTCCCCAAACCACTTCGAGTCGCAGCACAGCTAATTGAGGAATGCAGAAGCAGGAAAGCGCATTCCAGAGAAGCGGCCGAGCAAACAAGTTTAAGGCAACAAGTGCGCCGCCGGGATTAGCAGGTGGGCCTCCGACAATGGAGCATGAGCAGCCCTCCCCTTCTCCTCGTTCGAAGTGCATTGCCAGTCTGCGAGGCAAGACCGCAGAAAGCCGCCAGGTGTGACACCGCGACACGGGCGCCTACCATTGGCTGAAAGTGGCGTCATCGGAGCGGACTCTCCTATTGGTCAAACATGACGTGACTTACAGTGCGCGAAGGGTTTATAAGAAGCCTTCCAGAGAGACCTGAGCATTCTGGGATATGCCCTGACTCCCTGATTCACCTCTCTCGAACTTCTTGCCGCGGGCCGCAGCGTCCGAGTTGCTGCCGGCCCGTAATGACTGTACGACGGCTACTTGACGCTCACCTCTCCTGTATTTAATGTAGAATAAACCCTCCCAAGTGTGGGTTTCCATCCCGAAGTCCGTCCCCCAACCCCTACAGCACGCTATGTCATAATGGACTTCGCTGAATATTGCGGAAACTTTCCCACTTCGATAAGAAAGTCTGAGCTCCTCGTAGGGACAGTTCGGCGCCGTTCTATAGTTGCTACCGGCGAACAGCTTTCTGCGTCATTCACTTGTACCTGAAGGTCAAAATAGATAAAAAATTCGAGGACACCTAAGCGCTTCTCAGTAGTTGCGAATTCCAAAGCATTATTGTGCAATTGAACGCTGTTGGGCGGTCCTTCGAGTCATGAACTCCTCGCGGGCAAGCGAGCGCGTTGAGACGCTCGGTAAACGCCTCCTGGATAGCACAAAGCCAGTGCGCTTCGATCTGTGACGTCATGTTACCTTGCCCGGCTGCCATAAGATCTCGTGGGGGCGCTCCCAAGTAAATCACGGTGATATCGACGTCACTGCTTTCATCACGCCTGGCTTGAGAATAGAAATTTAAGTCCAAGCAGCATGACGTCATAAGGCAGAGTGCACAGGCCTGCCATCTAGGAGGCGCTGGTTTGGCCCAGTGGGTAAGACTCTCAGCTACTGAGCGTGGGGTCGCAGCTTCGAAACCAAACACTTCCACAGTCCTTCCATGTTTTTCATGGAAGGACTCTGCTACCGCCAAATGTCTTTATTTCAATTTATTGTTTTTTATACATGAATCTCTCATAGCGATTACTGAGACAAAGAACACAGGCGAGAGTTTGCGCGGACAAAAAGCGCGCGGATAACACAAGCTTCTGGGAACGAGAGTGACGTGTCGTTGCGGCGATACCATATGGCGATACCCTCTCCGCTCACACAACACGTGGTGCGCCAGCAGTCGGCCCCTTTCGGCCTCTCTGCCCTGTCGAGGCGCGCGCGTGATGTGGCGTCGCAGCCAATAAAAATTTAGGCACAGTTTCGCTGCTATAGAAACCGGCTTTTTCGCTCGATGGGCCATTTGATGTTTTCGCAAAAAAAGAAAAAAAAAATTGGTCAACCAAGTGTCGACGCTAAAGACATGGTCGACGTACATGATTGTTCAAATGATTGTTATTAAATTTTGACCACATATCTCTTTAGCCTGTCTCTTTTTGAGTCAATCCACTAGAGTCGCATATTTTTTTAAAAATCGTGTTCCACGCGCAATTGCGTCGACCATATCTTCTTTAGCATGGACACTTGGTTGACTCTTTAGAAGAGTAGAATTTGGGGCCAGTTGGTGATGCACAGCTGAGTACGGTGAAGCACGATAGGCGGGACAAGCGCTGTGAACTGACAATTGAGAATGTTTATTGGAAAAAGTTCGCTGCAGCAGGACAATGCGCGCAAGACATCCCGAAACCAGCAACAAAAAGAGCAGGCGCAAAAAAGGAAAGGCGATGCTGCAAAAGTTGCATACAACGCGTGCACAATCTCTTCATCAAACGTGATACGTGTACGCTGTCAACCACGCGCTAGAGGCATAAAAAAAACAACAAAAGTGAATGAACCAGCTTAGCTGTGGCTGCCCATGAATCGCGCTTCTTGCTTAAAACTGTCGCCGTAGCCACACAAACGCACATATCAAATCCGCAATCATCTGTTAACGCAGCTTCCAAAGAAAGCTTCCAAGGGCTTCCAAAAGATCAACCAGACATAGTTAATATTGCAGTAACCAAGTGTATTTTACTTTGCTGCTGGTGTAAATTTTCCGCACCAACACGATTACGCAGCAGCCGAAAATTTACACCAGCAGCGAAGTAGAATACACTTGGTTATTTCAATATTATCTCGGTGTTTGTCTGATTAAGCTCTGCACCACCCAGGCGGCTGCACCGTGCAGGACGTTCGCGTTTGCGCCTCTGCTCACCCGGTGGGTGGAACGTCCAGTCCGCTTGCCATTGAGTAGAGTTTTAGCTTGTCCGGTACTCCAGTTATCGTAGGCGGACTGAAGGGTTACTGGAAGGGTTAGACGCAAACGTAAGCAGCCAGAGCGGTGCAGCCTTCTGGTGGCGCAGAGGTCAACCAGACAAACCCAGAGCTAACATTGCAGTTACCAAGTGTATAAATTTTCGCAGAGGACCAATTCTGTCACGATTCGCAGCTCCCGAAAATTTACATCAGCAGTGAAGTATAATATACTTGGTTAATGCAATGTTAGCTCTGTGTTTGTCTGGTTCAGGCTGTGCCCCACGAGGTGGCAGGCGCCTGTTAAATCGCTTACGTTCACGCATCCCGCCCATCCAGTAATACGCCCATTTCGCCTGTGTTTAACGGAACGCTGAACAAGCTAAGACTCTCTTATTACCAATTCTAGATAAATAGCTCCTCATAGCGTCCATGCATTGAAACTGTAACCGCAAGGGCGCCGCCATGTTGCTACGCCGTGCAGGAGCGCAGGCGCCATGGCAGGCGACGAGACGCGATTCAGACGAGACGCGCAATGAACGCGATCCCCAGACTCCTCACAGTAAAGTGACGCTATCTAGTTCAGGCAACTGCAAACACATTCTTTCATGCACCGACAATTTCACATCGAAATTTTATAAAAACAGCCATCGGATCTTCCTAAAACTATACGGAGCGAACTTTACACATTGTCCATACGTACGTGCTCCTTGTATATGGTTTTTTGTGCATCATATTCTTTTTGTGCATCATATTCTAAATATCTTAAGCGTTACAAAAATTAGAGGTAGCAACATGGCGGCGCCTTTGCTGGTCCCACTTTTCTCGCCCAGCCTTTCTTCTAGAGTCAGTACACTTAACTCTATGTCGCTAGCGTTTACCCGAATACCGGACACGCTAAATCTCTCTATGGGGAACCAGCGCTGCATAGGCAGCGCGTCGAAAAGATAGTGTTCCTGTATATGGAACAAACACTACGAAAAGAGTGCGTTGCACGCCGCCCTGGCGACGAAACGCGGCATATCCCAGCCGCTCGACCAGACTACACACCCGTGCGCGGCCGTATTGAAGTTCGTATGTTTCCGTTTTCGCACCGCTTCAAGTGGACAGTTTTCGGAAAGAAGCTAGCGCCATCAAGTGAAGAAATAACGAAAGAAGCTTTTTTAAGCTTTATATATTTTTCACGGTGTGTCGCGGCGAGCACGTGTGTTTCTTTAATGGTTGCGCGTGTGCCGTTGCCGTGCGAGCGGGGCAGCCTGCCTCGCAAATCTGGCAGCCATGGCCCCGGTCGTGCTGCGCTATGGTTTCGTAAGTATTAGTTGGCCGGAAGATATTCCATATTTCTCTGGCTAGACATAAAAAATTCTGGTGTTACTTCGCCACAGCAGTCAATGGAGAAGAAAGCTTTATCGCATCAGCTGACTCGCGCAAGCAAGGGTTTGAGGGCTCCGCTGCTGGATCCGTCACAACGCTGGCTACATTTAGCACTAATTACATAAATTTACCGGATGCATCTCAGCGCCGAGTCCTCATCCGCATGCGCATATTAAAAAACACATAGGCGGCTTAGTCGCGCGTGCGCCGGCAGTATGCGCACACAATTCGCATCACAAGGCAGCTTCCCTCCCACATAATTCTTGGCAATGAATGGATAATATTTACTTTTCGTATCGTTCGCGTCGTGCGGTGGCATTGGAAGGGGCTTGGCGGTGGTATTGCGAAAGAAAAATGGGTGGTACATATGCCGGATGGTGCATGCTATTGCTCATTTTGTTTCCGACGAAGTGCCGACTGCACATTCTGCTGTTTGGTACTGGCTGCCACGGCTGACCGTTTTCACTATCGAATAAACCAAGCATACACGCGAAATTCGGTTTATAAACCAGCCCGACACTGCTTGACAGGGCGACAAGACAGGAACTTACTCCGCTCGCCTGACTGCTTGGATCCAACGCCGCCCCTGTTCTTGTTCGTAGGGTTTAGATGGAAAGACGCAGAAGGATACATCCTCCCTCATCCCGACGTAGTTGTGGCACTTGTATACGCAACAGTACCGTCGGCGTCCTTTTGTTTTCCTTCGACTTTCAGCGCACGCAACGCCACTACCAGTAGCAATTTTCGTCCGCGGGAGCGGCTGAGTTGTGAACGTTCTGACCGCTAGGGCGGCGCTGTAGGTGTCGTGAAAACTCCAGCGCTGGTTCCCCATTGTGCAAGATCGTCCAACCAAGCAAAGTGTTTTAAGCACATAAAGAAACCTATTGCTTAAATATAGAAAGTGCCGTGTGATAACAAATGTATCGCGAGTGGAGTCAACAAACGTACACAATTTTTTTAAAAACCGCGTGTGGCAGATAGCATAAAGTTAGAGTCCTGGAGCTGGATTACCCGTGAGGCGGACATTACTTGCACAATAAATAGAAACGCATCATCGACTAATCCACAAATTTAAGAACGTACGCGTGTTTTCAACTGATTACGGCTCACATTGCAATTTACGAATTGTAGCCGATGAGTTCGCAAAACATATATTCACTTGGAATGAGTTCTCAGGATTACACAAAAAGTTCACAAGTTAGCGACGACATGCATTGCTGTCCGAGTTATTACTTTCCTGCTCCAACGCATAAAATTTTGTTTAAAATGTAAGTGGAGCAACAGTGCACTTCTACTGCAATTGATTGCCGTGCGTGCGTGCGTGTCATGAAAGGAGAAGACTTTCACACATCACTCAGCCACCTTAGGGCCCCTATAAGCAGGCCTGCCGCCGGCAACGTACGTATGCGGCCGGGAGCACAAGGACGGAAGATAGGCCCCTCCGCGTGCTGAGATGCCGGTGGAGCACGCTAATGAATCACGAGCCCTCAACGAAGTCGATCCGCCACACACGTTGCCCATCCTCCAACATCGTGACGTGGAAACACAGATGCTAATATTTATTATTATTATTATTATTATTATTATTATTATTATTATTATTATTATTATTATGAATAATAATGGCCACGCGCGAGTTGGGTTTCCTAATTTGCTTAATCAATAACACGCCTCTTCGATTAATCAATGGACTAATGGTTTCAGCACGGCAGCTCTATCGCAGATTAACTAAAAAGCGACGAAAACTATTGACACCTCTGTACAAACTAAGGAGCACCAACTACTAACAAACGACGACGGCGTGTACATTTTAGCTGAAGCTGCCAAACGTCACTTTTCAACCTAGTCCTTCCATAGTGACGACGTACCAGATGAATAAACAAGATCAAAATTTCAACTGACATTCAAAGAATGCTTGTTCAAAGAAAAAAAAAAGGCCTTAGGTGGTATGCGTGCACTAGCCATACTTCGCGGACATTTGCTGCGTGGGCCGCTTTTACGACTGCTGACGCGCGCCCGCGCTTGTGGCACTATCATTCAATCGCTCGTTCACGCTCATTCTGGCGCCACATAGGCTCCAGCTAAATCGACGTTCCGCAAGTATTGCATCAGGAACTAGTGTTGTCTTCAAATATGTGCAACACACCGCTGCGCATATCGTAAGGCTTTAACGTCAAAGTCCGTTCCATTCATTTAAGTTACTTACTGGTTCGAACTCAAGCGCTAGGCGCCTTTAGAGTGTGCTATGGAAAGGAATCAAATTAGCAGGATAACTGTAAACGGCCGCCAGCTTGCCTCCTTGGCGCATTGGGACACGAGGACCCAGAAGCGCGCCCAGGGAACCGAACAGTGCGCGATAAGCCTTGGAGCACAGGAATGCGACACGGCATCCGGCCGAACACACGAGGCCGATAAGTGAAGGGTCCCGAGTCAGCCGGTGGACGGAAGAGCAGCACCCCCGGAAGATGTGACGAGAAAACGGAAGAACAACGACCGACGAGCAGGCCAAAAATCGATGACATTGTCAGTGTGCCCCCTCCGCTGGCCCTCATATCACCAGCACCCCACGACGTCCTCTTTAGCATTTCCCCAACAAAAGACAAGGACCAGCAAAAGAGAGAAGGAAACAAAAGGAGGGAAGAGAAGTCGAGGCTGCGAAGTAATCGGACAGCAGCAGCATCAAGAAACGGTGCGCGCAGAAGCAGGGCTACACAGAGGCGCATCGATTCCGTTCACCGCCGTTTCGGTTTCAGCGCGCGTAGCACCGAATAGGCGCCACGTCCGTATAACCTTCGCGCTTTCTCTTTTGATCAGTGTGTGTGTGTGTGAATGGGGGGGGGGGGGGGGGCTCTCCCTCCCGGCATACATACACACATTTCGTAGATACGTTCGGTGCGGTTTTGCAGTGAGTCGATAATGAAAACCGTTGTTTTCACACCACGTTACCCCGCGAAAAGAAAATTGGGGTAACGCCTTTTTCCTGCCGACTCAAATTAAGGCTCTTCTCTTATTCGACGATACTTTCTGCACGCTTGACCGCCCACGCTTTCAGTTTTCTTTTCTTTTTTTGTTCAGTTTGCTTTTATTCGTCGCGCAGTGTTACTTCGAAAGCAAAAGTAATAAGAAACAGGATTCGGAGCCGCCAACAAAGGAACACCAGCATTCCTTCGCTGCACCCTCCGCCCCCCCCCCCCCCTCCTCTCCATACTTATTCGCCGCTCCCTCCAAAAACATCTCTTCTTACCCTAATATTATATCGCCCGCCCGCGCAAATGTCTCGAGGCACTAGAACACACAATCGATGAACGTCAACCGTTTCGAAAGAACTGGAAGATCAAACAACCTCAGGATGACAAATGCAATTTACCACCGTGTATGCTCATCCATCAAACGCTACGGGGTTCGTGGCATTCACGTTTTTTTTTTTCCCATTCCGGGCCATTCGCTTGCATAAAAGTGCTCCGACTATACAACCGCGCACAAACGGAAAAATAGCGAGCGATCTCTTGCTACGCCACGTCGATGTCAGGCAACGTGAAACACGCCACTGAGAACGCATAATCGATCGCATGCCACATGGGCGCGCGCGCGCGCGTATTTAAAAAAAGAAAAAGAGAGAGAGAAAAGCTCGCGCAGACTTTTTCTTTAAATCTCGGGTAGCAGATAGCGCTGTTCGACATTCTCAGGTGGAGTTCTGAAGGAGGTCTAATTCCAATTTCCATGTAGCAAACTAAAAAGAAAAAAGAAACGCAGTAATGAACTTTCTAATTATTCTCTTTATAGGGCGCATACGTTTCAATTGCAGGAATGAAGCCCTCTTATACTGAAGCCATATCCATTGACCAAAAATCCTAAGACTACAGCCCCTCTTTCGAGATATCCATCCCGATAACCTGCTAAAAATGGACTTCAAAAAAATAAAAACATTAAACGTCTCTGCATTGTTCAACAGGTTTTGCCGACGTGCATATCTTTGAAAGCGGTGTCTCGAGATTTGTGCTCACAGGATATGATTATTATTATTAGGCGACAATAATTATATCACTCCTGTAATTTCGACACGTGCCCTAATTTGAATAATTAAAGTTAATTAGTGGAACTCTGTTTAATAATCACGCAACTGAGCGTTGCAATATGTCGCGCGAATATTGTCCGCCTTCTTCGGGTAAACCACCTCAACAGACAGAATTGCGCTATGCGCATACTAGGTCATTTTTCAAAAGTCTGTCCGAAAACAAAACAAAACAACGCGCGCAGTGATTTTTAGTTACGCTACAACGTAAGAATTTTACGGTGCTGCACAGCCCTCGCGCGTTGTTGTTGACCAACCGCTATGGTGTATGGACTGGGGCAGTGTGTTGTCTGTACGGAAAAACAATGGGAGAACTGGGGACGCTTCTGCGATGACGCCACCAGTAAGGCGCTGCGATCGACCGGCGTGCAGGCGCGCGACATTTGAACATGTTGTGCAAAACTTTTTGCATTTATAGGCTAAAACACCCTCAAAACACAACTGACATTCTTATAATTTGGAAAAAATAAATAATACAAGCTGTTAGGACACATCAATAACGCTGTCTATGCTTGCACGTTTCCAACCACAGATCATGCAGTGTTCCTGATCGTGTGCTCAGCCAATGACTCAGCGTTTCGTTTGCAGAAGAGAAACACTCGTCTGCAAGTTCCGTTCGGTAAGCACGCATATGTGTTTAGCATTTCGAAAGACACGCGGAGGAAAAGCCCGGAAAGAGCACCTCCACTGTGCCTGGTCGGTTGCACGGGATTCCTTTTATTTTGCATCAGCGAGAAAAGTGGTCGCCAGGTTTCACTGAAGAAAAAAAAAAATACTGCTCTGTGACGAACGCAGCCGCTAACGTTTAGATATTTCGCTCCGTAAAACGGCGCCGAAGGGCAAGAATACAGCCAATGTTCCCAATGTGCCCGATCTGAAGCAGCCCGGAGTTGTGATCGTTACGCAGGAACCTCAATGCACGCGCGCGCACACACACACACACACGCACACTCACACACACGCAAAGTACATTTGCAAACCCAGCGCTTGCCGTGCGCATGAAGGACGTGCTAATGCGGCAGGAAAAATCACAGCAAGCAATCTGTGAGTTCCGTACGTACATGCATGACCTCCGCGACAACCATAACTGCCAATCTCGGAAGCCCTGTGTTGCACCATAATTTTTCCTCTTGCCAGCAATGACTTTAGGCTGCAGCGACAGATGGCGCTGCAGTAGACCGGCGTGCCCAAGCACTCCCGGCCGCCATCGCAAAAGGAGGCACGTTTTCGCCGCCGGACGACACACTACCGTATTCCAGTACACCATAGACGTTTAGCTTGTACGCTAATCCGGTAAACGGGAGCGGTTTGGGCGGGTTACCGGATGGTCGGGGCGTAAACGTGAGCGGTGAAGCCGCCTGGTGTTGTAGAGCTCAACCAGACAAACGCATATCTACAACTGCAGTAACTCACCATATCCTGCTTCGCCACTCGTGCAAATTTTTGGCAGCGGCGTAATTCTGAACACGATTACGCCACTGTCGAATATTTACCCCAGCAGCTAAGCAGAATACAGTAATTAGCTCTGTGGTTGTGTGGTTGAGCTTTGCGCCACCAGCTGGCGCCACCGATCGGGCCGCTCACCTTTACGCCCCCGCTAAACCGGAAAATCGCCCGCGCTTTCCCGGATACCGGACGCGCTAAAAGTCCCTAATACAGCGCTCACCGAGTGCGTTATATTGGCGGCGAGGAGTTACGGAGTCGCCCTCTATCGGAAGCGCCTCGATGCCGTAGTATGAGGGATCACGTGACGCGCTCCTCATAGGTTTTGCTGTCAGCGCTCACTGAAAACACCACGCGCGAGCTCTCCCGGACATTTTTGTAAGTACTTTCGAAACGAGAGAAGTTTCTTACTGTCTAAATAATAATCTTGGGCAAGCTGAAAGCACACAATCGTTTACAGCCGCTATCTCTTTACCGAATACGTACAGTGAACGCCACTGCGCGCGGTCGCCGCGATGGAGTCTCCCGAACCGGCTTCTTGCGTGAAAGGTAGGTAAACGCCGAGAGCAAACTATGTGAAATATGTTCTTATAGTGTTTGTATAACTAAATGGAGCGTAATAGAATGAAGCCTCAATGCAGCGATCGCGCAGATTCGCAGCGACCGACTGCGCGTCTGCATGCTTGTCCGCGCAATGTTTCGCTTTCTCCGCGCGCGCGTTTTCGCACCGTGCCATGAGCTTTAGCCCGCAGAATATGAGCATTTGACAGTATACAGGCAACCATTGTTGCGTGGGCGCTATCAGAGCTGTTCAAAAATAATTTCATTGTAGAGACTTCGACGCCTACGGGGACTGTGATGTGCCGTCGCGACGATGCAATCTTTTTTTTCTTCTAAATTCTTTGACCTTTCAATACTATTTCTCGAGTTGCGTTGCACTGTATGTTTATCGGCGTTCTCAGCGTGCAATTTCCCGCTGCTCCTTTTTTGTAATCCAGTGCATTAATTCACAACACAAACATGACCATATGCTATGCTTTCTTTAAATGTGCTTCTCACCGCTGCCTTTCCACTCCACTGAACTTGGCAGTATCTATAGTATCGACAAGTTCATAGACCAAGCCGTCATGACATTAGTCGGGCAGCGGACTCAGGCGAGCGTCTCAGTGCGCGTTTTGAGAACATCGCAGACCGGGCGCCGTAGCAGAAATCTTCCTCGCGTCTGTGCTTGCTGCATACCCGAGTTGTAGCCGATGACTGCCGGTTTTATGTTTCGCGAGCCAAGCTTCACACAGCTTCTTGTCCTGCGGCTACGTGTGAATAAGGCCGACACCGGCCTCCGTTACGTGCGTCCGGCCCTGCGGCACCGAGCAGTAGCCTACCATGTTGCGCGCCTTCAAAGGCAGCCACTACCTATTGTAGTGCTTTCAAGCGTTGTAAAGGAGACACTCGAAGCGGGAAAATTTCGCCACTAAATGAAAACCGCAGCGTACGAGGGAATTTAAACTCGTTTTCAGCTCGCTTCGGCGCGCCCGAAGCAGCCGACGCGGCCGCTATGTCCACGTGATCCCTCCTAGCACGTCACGCCGACGGTGGCGCCAGCTTTTCCAGTGGTGGAGCTCGAGGCCAATATATACTGCCTTTACTCGCGCTGGACCACTCTGCGACATGTGATGCTAATGCACTCCGCACGCAAATGCCGCCACTCCGTGCATGCGTCTCGCCTCATTGTATCCGGGAAATGATAATAAAGGCCCGCTAAAATGAAATACTACATCATCCAGACTGGAAAATCTATCCTTAAACACCATTTTACTGGTATGGAAGGGAGAAGGAAGGCGTGGGAGGGAGGAGGGAGAAAGCTGAGGCGCAACTGTCCTCACTGGAATTTCACGCCGAAACCTAAGCGCCGTCAGTGCGACGACGTCACAGATTTCCAAGTATCTTCTCGCGTTTGGGCCGTTTTCGCGCAGGACGCGCGCTCGAAGCTCGCTATAGGCTGAGTCTTCGGTTCCTTTAGAAAGCAATGTGTGCTCCTTTAATGCCACAAAGTAGCCAGTGTTGCCAGATTGGGCTATTTATAGCCAAATAGGGCTACTTAAAATATTTCCTGGCTGCTTTTTAGATAATTTGGCGTTGTGGCTACTTTTGGGCTATACGCTCTCTAGAATTTTCAATGGTAAAAAAGCGTGTTTTCGGAAGAGCGCTACGTTTAATTAGTAGCTGCTGCAGCCTTTTCGCGGCTTGCTTGCATTCCTTGCTTCCGTCTACGTGGCGTGTTTCCGTGGCGAATGTCGTGGCTTTTGTTGGCTGGGGATTCTGCGTACGGCGCATTTAGCCAAAGCCGCTCTCCTGCTCGCTTGCTTGAGAGTGAAACTATGGTGTCTGCATAGTGAAACCATGCATGCATGAAAGCTGCTGCTGTTGCGCTCGCTCTGTGTGTTTGTCTCGCCTCTTGATTTGTGCACAATGGGGAAGTGGGCGAAATACCCAAGGAAATACCAGAAAGAATGGGAGCAAAACCCATATTTCAAAGGTAAGTATCTGCTGTTAGCTAATTTTATAGTCTACGACAGGTTTATAGCATAAATTCAGAGTTTACTATTTTTTAAAGAATAGACTGGATCATGCCTTCGAGACAGGAGGGCAACGGAGACGCAATCGACATGGTATAGTGCAAAGCATGCAAGCGCAAGCTGAGGCCGCACGTGCAGGACCTCAAGGTCCATGTTACGAGGCACAAGCACATTCAAAATAAGAACTCGATGAAGCTTGCGTCTCTAACCAGGCCTATCGACTCGCACTTCAAGCCCGGGCCTTCGACGCCAACATCAACTCAGCTAAAGATTGCAGAGCTGCGCCTGGCAGCGCATGTCGCCGTGCATAGCTCGCTGTGCTCTGCGGATCACTTGGCTCCACTGTTGGCAAGTAAATTTCCCAAGTCAAATGTTGCGGTCGGAGTAACGCTTGGACGCACCAAGTGTACGGCTCTGGTCTCAAAGGGTCTTGGACCTACGTTCCGAGAGATGCTACTCGAAGACATCGGAGGGCAGCCCTACTCCCTTATCATCGACGAGAGCACGGTGTCAGGATTGGGGGCTCAATCCCACCGCTCGAGATCCGTTGCCAAGATTGGAGTCCGGCATGAATTCGAAGGTAGCTGGCCCATGCCGTCGTCCAACTTATCCACGCTGAGGACGTTGATGAAGGGAAGAACTGCTTCTCATCGAGAACGAGGAATATGGGTTTATTTACAGTATTTATATCAGCCTAACATGACTGCTTGAGAAAAGTGCATCAGTCTAACATGACTGCTTAAGAAAAAGAGTGTCAGTCCAACATGACTGCACGAGAGAAGTGTATCAGTCCAACGTGACTGCTCAAGAGAAGTGTGTCAGTCCAACATTCGCACCACAGCAGTTTTTAAACACCCGGTCCTCCCGCGATACAAGGTGACACGAACGTTCGTTCACTCATCGTCAACTTGCCGCCGCCCCGCAGAACAGTTTACGCACACATAGGCACACACATTCCGATGTCCGGGGCCGACGTCCGAGGGGCGCCGTTCCGGGAAGCTTGGAGCCATGGTGGGTAGCTCGTTGTCTTGCGTCCCGGTCGCGCGTGGGAAGCAACAAAAAACGGCTTTCCCGCGGCAGCTTGCTCACGCGTAGCAGATTAGGTCCGCGCTGGAGAGCTCGGGCACAATAGTTCGCCTGCCGAACTCGTTCCGTCACAACGGCGATGGGGCTGGAGGATGGCGGCGGCTTCCAACACAAAGCCCGCTTCATCGAACGCATCCTAGCTGAAGCGACGGAGAGTGGGGGATGCGCGTCTTGTCCCCCAGTCGTAATTGGGTGGCAATCCTGCATTGCAGCTCGCCATTCTTAACAACGGACATTTCATGCGAAAAAGAGATGGGCGTTGTCGTTCGGTTCTTTTCTATGAAACCAGAAGATTTTCAGACCAGGTTTTTGGGACTGATCCCTATCACTGACGCGTCTGCTAACGGCATGTTTGCGGAACTTAAATCTTTTCTTGAGTTATGCCACCTAGATTTAACAAAATGTGCTGGCATTGGTACGGACGGTGCCAGCGTGATGTGCGGCCGACACCACTCGTTATATTCTCTTCTAAAAGAAGGAAACCCAAAACGTATACTTGCGAAGTGTACTTGCCGTTCCCTCCACCTAGCCTGCAATGAAGCAACCGCTGCTCTTCCTGCTAACATTGAATTTCTTGTGCGGGAGTGCTATAATTGGTTTTCATGTTCACCGAAACGGCGAGAGCAGTATCGCCTTATCTACTCTGCTATCAATGAGACCAACCCAATCAGGTTGGTCAGCATAGCGAACACTCGGTGGCTGAGTGTTGCTGCAGCTGTGAATCGAATTATCGACCAGTGGACGGAGCTGCGGTTGCATTTTCAGATAGCTCAAAGCACAGAGCGGTGTTATACAGCTCGACTACTGCACGAAATGTTCCAAGACGAAAAAAATTATCTGTACATACTTTTCATTCAGCCCATCATCTCGGAATTCGACAGAGTCGATAGGTTATTTCAATCGGAAAATCCTGATCCAGTTAAGCTTTTTGAAGATTTAGATATGCATGTCAGGTCGATGCTGTTTAGAGTGGTCCTGAAGGAGCATGCTTGTCCAACTGCAGAGTGGGAGAAGCACTTGCTTCACGTACGTGCGTGTAACTACGGCGCTGTTTTCTCTGACGCCTTTCACAAGAGCTCGCTTTCAGACGGCGAGAAGGACCAGATGCTTGACCGCTGTCGTGTGTACCTTGTGGCGTGTATCAAATCACTGCTAAAAAGGCTGCCTGACAACCTAGAGCTACTGCAGAACTTCAAACTGTTGAGGCCCAGATGCATTCGTGACACGCCGTTTCGTACGTTTCACAGAGTCATTTCCATTGTTGCAGCACCGAGTAGTACATCAACCCTTGAACGCGAGTACGGAACTTTGCAGTCGATGCACCCGTCTCTCGCTATGAGTGACAATGTGAGTGAATTCTGGCGAGCGGTCGCGAAATTCACTAACAGTGCAGGCGAACCTCTCTTTCCTAAATTGTCGGCAGTTGCCTTCGCACTTCTGTGCTTGCCAGTGCCAAACGCCGCTGTAGAGAGAGTTTTCAGTCTGGTGACCGTAACTAAAACAGACCATCGAAACAAACTAAGCGTGCGTACTTTGGAAATGATACTCCATGTGCGATGTGGCTTAAAGGAGTACGGGTGCTGCAACAATTTTGAACCAAGCCCGCGTTTCTTGGAGAAGTTTAAAAGTGCTGTAATATACGAGTAGTGATGTGAATGAATGAAGTGCATAAACTGGTCTGCGGTAATCTGAAACATGTTCCTTGAGTGGCCATGTGTCAACGCGAGTAAGATTTTTATAGCCTAGTGATCTCGCTTTTTTTTTACGAATGCGATAGTTTTCGCTTTCTGCTGCGTCACTTGGTCTTGTCAACCGTAGGTATCTTTTGTAACAAGTTTATCGTTTTCTGTTCGAATTTTAGTAGCGAATAAGAAAATTTCATCTCACTGTCCGATGGGTAATGTTGGCTACGTTTTGGCTACTAACTGTCTTGGCCTGGTTGTGTGCACATGGTTGGCTATTTTTGGGCTACAATTTTCCTATACTTTGGCTACGGCACTCTGCGTCATCTGGCAACACTGGAAGTAGCTAAACAGCGCGGTGCACAGGCGTTGTCGACTCTGCATGAGGGCACGACGAGCTGGTGCTGGAACTTCAGGACGGCGTCGCGATCTTTCTTTCCTAAGGGTTTTTGTTTTGTATAATACTTTTGTGTCTGTGTGTGTGTGTGTGAGGTAGAAGGAGATACGGTCTCCAGCCCAGCCCGCATCCATACGTTCGCCGAGGTGTCCTCACAAAAATCTTCTTCCCTGCGTTTCACTGCAGAGACTGCCCGAACACCGACAACACAACGACATGCCATCCTCCGCGTCCCACACTATACCTTATCCCACCTCCCTATATTCCTACCTTTCGACCCAGAGTGACTGGATGCAGCCACCACATTCCAGGAGCAAGACTATCTGGCAGCGCACACCACATCCGAATACGCTGAAAGAGGAGGCCTAGACTGGGGCCACTTGCTCATCAACCACAGCCGAGAAACATTATTTATCCATCCATCGATCCATCTGTCTATCCATCCATCCTTCGATCTATCCGTCCGTCTCGGCGGTAAAAAGGGACCATTTTTAGAAAAAACATAGGTGCTCTCGTCCTAGGTAAAAGCTGTGGAACGTCGATTTAGCTGGAACCTGTCTAGAAACAGATTAAGGATGTTTGAAAAAGCGTAATTCATTTAAAACAGCCTAACATTCCTCTTTATCGTCAGTTTAGTTGATTCATTATTGCAGTACTTCACGCTGTTGTTTTGGGGCGTTGTAATGAGGCGCTCAAACCAGGCTTCCTCCACGCGCTTTTACTTTCGCGCGTGCCTTCTATTCTGTTCCTTCCAAAATGCATCAGAACGGATCCTCATCACTGCCTCCAAAAGAATAAAAAAAATTGTTATGACGGAGGCGAGCAAAGACAGGCGGTGAGGTGATAAGATGGGGGATTTTTACGCACGTGGAAATATGGTAATAAGCAAAAGGGCCGCAGGAGTGATTTCAATCCGCAAGCTGTCAGCCACGGTCACGGAAGGTGAATGATGGATGGTGACGGCTCATCGAGACCGTGGGAAGGCGAACGCGCCGCAAGAACTGCCGAACAAAGTCTAGCAAACATATCAACAAAGGAATGGACGAAGCGAGACTACAAACCTGGATACTTTAAAGGGCGAAAAAAGGAAGAAAAGGAAGAAAAAGAAACGTAGCTATTGTTCCTTGGAAGCTTTCGAGGTGGAAATGGCCATCTGTCGTTTTCTTCTTGAAAGAAAAAAAAAAGCTAACCAAAGGTGTTGCCGGTCCTCACGCATGACAAATCTCATTTCACACGCATTATTATTTCATTTTCGTCCTCATGCTTTGAATTATGCTGTTTTCCGATAAAGGAAAAGAAGCCTAACGTTTTACTGCTATTATAATACACCAGCGTCCAGCCGTTAAAGAGTAAGTGCAACAAACGTTTGTACCGCTTAAAAAAGAAGGAAAAAAAAAGCACACTTCGTTGCTGATACGCAGATACAAAGCTGCCTCAGAGCAAAAATGTGAGTGGATACGTCATAAAAAGCATATAAAATAACCGTTTTCTTTTTAGATACTCAACCTCGCTCGAAACGCCGCGGCCATTACCGCTAGCCGGTAATGACGCAGAACTGAGAACGTTGAGAGCCAGCGCCCGGTTAGACGTCCAGGCGGGGCAGCGAGATAAGCGAATGCCTCCTAGATGGCAGGCCTGCGCACTCTGCTTCTGTGGAGTCATGCTACTCGGACCGAAATTTCCCCTAGTCAAGCTCGGCGTGACGAAAGCGGTGACGTCAAAAATCACCGCGGCTTACTATAGGGATCATCCCCATTAGATTCTATAGCACTGGGGCAAGGTTCCATGACGTCATAGATCGAAATGCACAGGCCTCGTGCTATTCAGGAGGCGTTGGATAAGCGCGAGCGAGGTTCTGTGACCGACCTACGTAATAGCCGTGCTTACCACCAGCTACCCACATCGTCTGCTAAAACTTGACTGACTGGACGGGGCAAATAACTACAGAAGGACAGCACAGGAGTTTGCATCGTGGATCAACAACTATCCTAGCTGGTTCCACATCTTGATGCACTTTATTTCCGGTTCATCGGGCTAAAACTTCCTGCTGCTCCATTCATCCTTCGCCGCAACTCTGATCGCCGTCACCATGCATGTCATGCTCGCGCGCGATCTCGTGCTGCAGTCACATCAAGCAGCTACACACGCCTAGAAGTCAGCGTCTGTCTTCGTGGTAGCGACATACAGCGATTCTGTGGCACCACCGATCTCTCCTACGTATATGTGTGTATCGTCAGCGGAGTGAATCTACAACACGATCCGTCGTGTGTATGCGACTTAAGGTGCTGCGTAAATAGGTAAAAAAAAAAAAAACGCGATCATCAGCCGCGCGGCGTCGGCAGGTTTAGTTCAAATGTGTGCCATACTACTCATTTAGAGTACACGTGGAGGTTCATTTAGAGCAACCCGCCGTGGTTTCTCAGTGGCTATGGTGTTGGGCTGCTGAGTACGAGGTCGCGGGATCGAATCCCGGCCACGGCGGCCGCATTTCGATGGGGGCGAAATGCGAAACACCCGTGTACTTAGATTTACGTGCACGTTAAAGAACCCCAGGTGGTCAAAGTTTTCCGGAGTCCTCCACTACGGCGTGCCTCATAATCAGAAAGTGGTTTTGGCACGTAAAACCCCGTCATTTAATTTTTGTCATTTAGAGCTAATGTGGATAGATGATGATAGAAACTTTATTGCAATGGAAAAGATTTGAAGGAGGGGTGGTCGGAGCTAGCTCTCAGTCCAGGGCCCCACTGGCCTCTGCCTGACCTGGCTAATTAAGGACTTTTGTCCTGCCATGTCGGAGCGGGCGAGCTGTGCCTCCCTCTGCTCCATTGTGTTACCGGTATTTAGCCTATGAGGGTGCTTAGTGCACTCCCGGGTTATATGCATTAGGGTAGGTATGCCACCGCACCAAAGACAGTTGGCCCTATAACGAGTGGAATACATGGCGTTTAGCAATCTTAAATGGGTGAACACCCCGGTCTGTATTTTACGCCAATCGGCAGCCTCTTCCCCGCTAAGTTGTAGGTGAGGCGGCGGGTATTTTCTGCGGACTCCGCGCTCATGAGCAAGGATGTCTTTGGCATTTAAATTGGTGGAATTTTGTGAGGGGTAGTGCGGGTTGGGGTTAGAAGAGGACGCCGTCGCTCGGTTAGTGAACCCTCGAGCTAACGCGTTAGCCTTTTCGTTCCCCTGTACCCCCGTGTGGCCCGGGCACCACAGTAGGCGATGATAGTGGTTGAAGGATTTGGAGATTATCGCGAGGCTAGCCGCAGTCACGTGCCCCTTGAGAAACATGCGAAATGTCTCCTGGGAGTCCGTGACCACGGCCGAGTACCTTTGCGGACGCTCCGCGTGAGCGAGTGTGATCGCCGCTGCTAATATTTCAGCCGAGGTGGGAGATCCCGCCGTGGCCGACGCGGTAATTTGCTGTTGGCTGATCGCGTTCACGACTGCCAGGGCGTACCTCCTTTGGTAGCGCTGCCCGGTCGCTTCTGCATACACAGCTGCGCCCGTGTAGTATACGTGTTATTAGAGTACGCTGATTGAATGTATTGTGCGCGTGCTTTGCGCGTTTCATTGTTGTAATCGGGATGCATATTCTTTGGAATTGGGGCTACTGTAATTTTGGATCTCATCGAAAGAGGGAGAGATACGGCCTGCTCTGTGACATAAATGGGGTATGCTGGGTATTGAGTATGGCCAATATTGCCCTACCAGCTTTTGTGAAGCTGAGGCGCTCCCTCTGTCGCATCAGGGTGGCCTGCCTCAGTTCGTCGAAAGTATTGTGCACCCCCAAAGCTAACATGCGCTCCTTTGAAGTACATTTAGGCAGGCCCAGAGCAGCTTTGAAAGCGGTTCGGATTATTGTGTTAGCCTGCTTTTCCTCCTTCCTGTTCAGGATTTGGTACGGTAAGCCATATGTTATTCGACTAACCACTAAGGCGTACGAGCCTTAGGGTATCGTCTTCTCGCATTCCCCTTTTTCGATACGTCACGCGACGTATCATTTGGGCTATGTTGTGGGCTGTGGATTTGAGGGTCTTGAGTGTCTGTAGTGCTCTCCCGTCGCTCTGAAGCCACAAACCAAGGACTCGCATCGTGGGTACCTCTCGGACTGATTGGCCCTCAACCACGATGTTAATCGAGCCTCTAGATTTGTAGCCTTTCGCGTGTATCCGTACAACCTCAGATTTTTCGGGTGCGCACTTCAGGCCACTCCATCTAGAAAATTTCTCCACCGCTAATACTGCACTTTGGAGCGTATATTCCTTATCCCCTAGGGAACCTCTGCTCGTCCACAGCGTGATGTCGTCTGCGTAGAGCGTGTAACCTAGGTCGGGTATCCGATCCAGATCGCGCGCGAGGCGACACATCGCAATGTTGAAGAGAAGAGGAGATAACATTGCTCCTTGAGGTGTTCCTTTGTCAGGCATTTTAAACAAATCCGAAGTGATTTGGCCAATATTGATGCTCGCCTCGTGGTTGCAAAGAAACGCTCTTAAGTAATTGTATGTGCTCTCGCCACAACCTGCGAGTTCGAGTTCCTCCAATATTGCGTGGTGAGAGACGTTGTCGAAGGCTCCTATAGTGCTAGGACTAGTCTCTCGTCGCCGTACGGTATATTAGTTAGAATTTCCTCTTTAAGCAGCAGGAACGCGTCCTGGCAAGATAAATCCTTGCGAAATCCTATCATGGAGTCCGGGAACCAGCTCCGCTCTTCCAGGTATCGCTGCAATCTGCTATGGATAACCCTTTCATAGAGCTTACCCAGGCAGGACGTGAGCGACACCGGCTGTAGTGTATCAATCGAGGGATTCTTTTTTGGTTTGGCGATCATGATTATTTTAGCCAATTTCCACTCTTGGGGCAAGTCTCCCTTGACCCAGCACTCGCTATTGAATATCTTTGTTATTTTCGCTAGGGCTACCGAATCCATGTTTCGAATCATTGCATTTGTGATCGAGTCTGGGCCCGGTGCCGAGTTTTTAACTGCGGATTGTGCCGCCTCATACACTTCCGCGTACGTTTATCTTCGTCTAATTTAGGGTTCGCCTCCCCCGCGTATTGTCTCCTCGCGTACGACGATCCCGTGGCAGGTGAGGGTCCTATGTAATTTTTCTGAAGAGCATGGATTAGATCTTGGTCTGTACCCTCGAAGTTGTCTACTGTAATTTGGAGCTTCTTGTTATTCTCAGTACGCGTGCTCATCGGGTCTAGCAGGCTTAGTAGTATTCGCCACGTACTGGTCGTTCCCAGAGTTCCTGACAGGGTTCCACAGAACGTCGCCCACTCGTTTTTAGCGAGTTGGCGTGGCCTCGGGCCTGCTCTGCTAAGAGAGCGATGCGTTGTCTCAGGTGTTTGTTTAGACGTTGCCTTTTCCACCTCTTGGCCAGTTTCCGCCTCTCTTCCCATAGGCTGACCAGGTGAGAGTCTATCACCGGCACCTCCGCTGTACGCTCAATGGCTTTAGCGGTGTCCCCGTGTGCTCGTCGAAGGAATTCGGTCCATCCTCGCGTGTTGGTCGGGGCTGTATCCGACTCCTCCAGCGCTCTCTGGAGTTCTCTATAACGAGGCCAGTCAGTTTATTTAGTCATTCCTATTGTTCTCCGTATGTTGGGCGTGGAGAACGCTACTCGGATTATGTCGTGATCGTTTCCGAGGTTTTCGTCAAAGGAAACCCATCGTGCGTCTCTGATGTTAATTGTAAAGGCGCGGTCGGGCGCCGTGTCTCTGCTGACGCTGTTACCCGTGCGCGTCGGTTTGCCGATCTGATTGATTGCCCGTAAGCCCAAGGCCGTTTCGGTGCGTTCGAGTAGGAACACTTTGGACGACGTTTTCGCGTATCGCCATAGTATGTGGTGTGCATTAAAGTCGCCTACTATCACCGCCTTATCCCTGGTGCCCGCTAACTCTTTTGTTGCTGAGAGAATGTGGGGTAGGTCGTCCCCTTTGCTTTTGGGAGGACTGTACATATTTGTGATTAGTGCGTGCGCCTTACTTCGTTTCTTTGGCATCACACTGATAACAATGGAATTAGTCTTTCCCTCAGTTTGCGGAAATGTTAATAATTGAGCGTTTATCGACTTGCTCACCAGCGTAGCGACCTTCGAATTTTGAGGATCGTTCAGAGTGTAGTATCCCTGCGGTTTGGCCGGCTTGGCCCCGACCTACTGCACACATATCACGTCCGGAGCGATTCCGGAGTTTTTGATAAACTGGTGGAACACTGCCGCTTTCCTGGAGAAGGAGCGGCAGTTCGATTGCCATATCTCTAATTGTACAGAATTTTGTATTCGTTGTGATTTCTTAGCGTGATTAGCCATGTTGCCCACTCTTATTTTGAGCCCGTGACGTTTCCGTGTCCGAGCCATCGGATTCTGTTACGCAGTGGCTTATTTTAGTTTTTGCCGAACCTGCTCCTATCGCAATTGCGCGTTTTTTGGTGGGAACAGCCTTCGAGACTGCCTTAAGCTGTTCCGCCACGAATACGTTGTGTTTCTCGAAGTCGTTCGTGCATAGTTGTTGAAATTCCGTTAACCTTTGGGTATCTAACGTCATCATTTCATGCATAAATATTTTCAAGTTTTCCGCGATCATTGTCTGGATCTGCGCTGCCGTTATCTGCGCGTTTTTTGAGATTTGGGTTGTCGGAGACTGCGTGGAGACGGAGTTTATATCTGCCGCCGCTTTCGCTTTGGCTATTCATTCAGATTGACGCGGCGTTACCAGCTGTTGTATCGTGCTATTGAAGCGCGCCTCTAACTCTGACATTTGTTTCTCAAGTGATTGTCTTTGGCGTTCTTGTGTGGAAGTTCACTGTAAAGCACGAACCCAGTTCCAAATCAAGGAAAACTACAAAGCAACTTGTTCACCTTTACTTGTGATCACGGAGAGTACATTCGCAGCAAAAACAATGTTATTTGATAAGAAATTAATTAGTAAAGTAATTAGTCAACGATTTGCCGAACTATCCCAAAGCGGAAGCAGCCTATACAACGCATCAAAAACGCTATTGGCTCATAACGTTACGCTTCCCGCGCTCAAATGAGAATTTCGAGATCTCGAACTCGGCGTATATAAGAAAAATGATGCGTCAGGCTTTGTGTAGCGGGCGTGCTTCTCGGCGCAGCTCGGTGAATCGGCGGTTCCCCGCGTCCGGCATGCACGCGCGCATACCATGGACGCTCGCGAAATTCCAAGCAAGCGATGCCTCATCTCGCGTTCCATAGCTATCCCTAAGCGCAAACTTAGTCCGAAACAGAAAATCTCGGCTGCTCACACATCGTCGCGGAAGAAGGAGCGCAGCGATAATGAACTGTGCGCGCACAACGCAAAGCGTTCAGTGGCCAACTTTCGGCATCTGTGGCACGCGTTCCACTCTTCGTGGCAGTGACTTCCGCGTCAAATAGCGAGTGCAGCGCTGCGCATGACGGGCCGCGCTGTTACAGAAAGGCGGGAAGACAGACGCGTTCAGGGGAACGCGCTACACGTGTTTGCTCTATATTTTCCAGCCACAGAAACAACGCGTCTATTCTTTTTTTTTTTTTAGAAAGAGAGGAAGAAAGGAAAACTGCTACACAGATGTTATTTTGTGATTGTCATAGGGTAACGAGCTGTACATTTTTTTCTACTGATTCATTTATTTCAACAAACACGGTGATATACCACGCACGCACACTATATTTGCACATATAAAACAGTTCTGCGAATTTTTTTTTTTTTTTTGAAGAGGCTTTCTTTAGCCAAGAACAACGTTGCGTTGCAGCGCCCTGTCTATATGCACTAAAGGGCATCGAAGCATCGAATACAAGTTTAAGATCCCGGTGAGTTTAAAGAAACGCACGCGTAGATTGTTACCAGTCCACGAAGACGCTGGCCGCCGAACGCCGTCGCGCAACGGTGTTCTTTACACCCCTCCCTCCTTCAGTGCCCTGTACCCCCCTCTCTTCTATACGCTATTCATTTTCTCCAAACGCAGTACAGCGCTGTGACTGTAGACCGCACTGACTGCGGCTCACGTGTCTTCTCGCTAATAAAGTTTGCGTTCATTTCTTCTGCAAAGTGCGCTCCGCCTGCGCACTTCAGCAGAACTTTATCTTATACTGCCGTTACAGCGCTTCCCCGTAACTGGGAATGGCGCAGTCGGCGGCAGGTGGTATCGGTAAAATTAAAATGGCGATGCGACGTACAAAACGCGAAGCGAAAGACCGGGGCCGGTATGACGCCAGGATTCACATTAATCATCCACCGTTCACGGCGGCCGGCCCATCCGATTGACAAACGTGGGCGCAGCAGCGCCGCCCGGGCCACTGTCGAAGCGCGAAAAAGGAAATGTCATTGGAATATAATCGTTGCACCATCCCGGTCCTCAACTCACGTCGTCTTCGAGCGCGCGCACGCGTGCTCTTCCAATGAGGTGCACTATTAATGACCACCACGATCGGCGACGCAGCCAAGTGCGCCGATTCGACAAAAGAGGTTGCGATAATAAATCGCCCGTTCGGCATTCATTGTTACCCATGGTCGCGCGTGTGTGTATATATATATACGGACGGTCGCGCAGCCTTTCTTGGCTGCATCGGGGGTGAGTGCGCAGAACACAACGGAAGCGGAGCCGAACGGTCCACAAAAAGCCATCGGAACCGTCTACGTGCGCGCCGTCTATACGTAACCCGCCCAGAGGAAAGAGCAGGCTGCGGCAGAATGAATAAATGTAGCAAGCGCTTTCAGCTCGGGGGAAAGCCCGGATAAATGAAGAAAAGGACGGGGTTCTCGCAACAAGTGGTTGTTTCAACGACAGATGGGAGCGAAAGAAGGACGCGAAAGTATGGGGGGAAAAAGAACAAAAAACGGGGGGCGAGGGGAGACAGAGGCATCCGCTTGCTCTGAAACAATGGCGTCCTTGCGCATATAAAGTATGCCGTCAAACCCCGATTTAGCGAAACACAATCTTAGGAAAGCGTCGATTTGGCGAAATGCTTATACGATTCCCCGCCACATATATTCACACAGCTAATGCTTTGAAGGTCTCGAGGCAGCGGAGTGAACTCGACGTCCTCTCTAAGTTCATGGGGTGCGGGGGGGGGCGTATGTGTAACATATGCGGAAAACTTCGATATGGCGGGCTTCAGTTTTGCCACTGCCATGAAGGAACATCATTCGCGTTCAATGGCCTCGCCGTCGACGATCAGTAATAAGTGAGTGCATCGGAGGCACATTATATATATATATATATATATATATATAGATATATATATATATATATATATATATATATTGCGACGAACACTTCAGGGAGTTCAGACAACTATTTATTGTGGGCTAAGTTGTGTCCGGGGAGTAAAGAAAAAGATGACTGCAGCCGCGTTCCAAACAGAAGATAGGAATGCCTTCTTTCTTTCTCTCGAGCGTCGCTTCACCTCTTCTTATATCCCCCGACAACGGTCACATACGATGCCAGTGGGTGCGGCAAATGCATGTGCCATTATGTCATCGTATTTTTCAACAATACGCCGTTGTCCTCTTGACGGGCGCACGAACCTGCGCGCGTTGTTTAAAGATGGCTTCTGCCTTGTATCATTATCCCCCCTCCAAGAACACATCGTCCCGGTGCGTAAAGCGACGAAATTGTTGACAAGCTGTTGTGCATACTAAAGTGGCATATGATACAGAATAGATGTGTTTGGTAGAGTATTCACTGCCTAAATACGGCTTCAGTCTGACCACATGCACAGTTTCTGTGCGGCGTCGGCATCGTGATGAGCTCACTTGTCCTTCTGGCGTAACTTCGTAGTTTAAGGCACTAATGCGGCGAAGTACTCGGTAAGGGCCGAAATCACACCGCAAAAGCTTTTCGGACAGGCCGCGCGTCCGCACGGGAGTCCACACCCATACTCTGTCGCCTGGTGCTGCAGGAGTTGAGGAGGACGTCGTGATGAAAAACTTGGGAGGTTTATGTACATTATTTACAGTGAGAGTCAATTAACAGTCTTAGAGTCATTACGAGCCGGCAGCAACTCGGACGCTGCGGCCCGTGGCAAGAAGCTCGAAAGAGATGAATCAAGGAATGCTCTATAGGAATGCTCTCTTGCTGCTCCCGGTCTGTGTCTTTTAAGCCCTTCGGTGTCTCGAAGACACGTCACGTTCGGCCAATGGGAGAGCCCGCTCAGGTGACGCCATTTTCGGCCAATCGGCGAGCCCGCTCGGGTGTCGTCATTTTCGGCCAATGGTAGGCGCCCGTGCGATGGAGTCACACCCGGCGAAGAGAGTTGCTGCTTGGTCCCCCTGCGGTCTTGCCTTGCTGACTTGCAATGCGCCGTCACAATAGATGGATGGGGGCGACGCCGCCAGGTTTTCACGGCGCATTACAGCCGTCTTGCTTCGGGACCCACTTTACCCGCAACAGTGCCAGGCTCTCGCTTTACTTTCGGGAAGAGTCAAGCAGTGAAGAGCTCCACCAGTGCACAAGAGGTGGGGGCCGCCAACTTGTTTGCACGTTCCGCGCCTCAGGAATGTAGTATCCGTGCTTCTGCGCTCCTTAATTAGCTGTTGTGCGATTCGATGTGGTCTGGGGAACTCGAAGTAGGCTCAGGAAACGGCCCCGTATCTAACAGTGCATACTCAACTTCTCTTCGCTGCAAGTTGTATCGGTCCGCGTCGATGCGGTGCCTTTGTTGAATGCGATGTCGCACCAGCTGACGTTCTTCTACGGCCCTCTGTGTAAAGTCGCTGATATTAGGGTTTTGTTCTGCTCTGTCGCTGACAGGCAGCCTTGCATCGAAGGGTGTGGTAACTATTCGGCCAAAAACAAGCTGGTGGTCTCTTGCGATGGGGTATTGAAAGCGAATATTGCATAGGGTAGTATCCTGTCCCATGTACGGTTCTCTAAGTCTACGTAAATTGACAACATATGGGTCAGCGTCTTCTGCAATCGCTCGGTTAGCCCATTTGTTTGAGGGTGATAGGCAGCTGTTTTCCAGTGGCTGGTATGAGTCAGTATCATAATAGATTGCGTCAGATCGACTCTGAACGCAGTTCTTCGGTCCATGATAATAACTGCAGGGGCACCATGTCGTAGTACTGCGTTGGTGACAAATAATTTAGCCACTTCAATGGCCGTTGCACGGATTAGAGAAGCTCTTTCGGCATATCGGGTTAGGTAATCCATCGCTACTACAATCCATCATTTCCCTGATGACGATGTCGGAAATGGACCGAGCAAGTCCATTCCTACTTGTTCGAACGGGGCTTTTGGGGAGTTCCTATTGGTTGAAGGAGGCCTGCAGGTTTTATTGGAGGCGTTTTGCACCTTTGGCAATTCCGACATGTTCTTACATAACGCTGTACCGAACACAATAGCTTTCACCAGTAGTACTTGGCATGAATTCGGGCGAACGTTCTATTCACTCCGAGGTGTCCTGCTGATGGGTCAGCGTGACAGGCTTCCAAGATTTCGGATCGCAAGGTTGAAGGAACGACGAGCAGGAATTTCTCTGTGCTGTGTTCAAAGTTTCTTTTGTAGAGGACGCCATTTCTTATCACATACGATAACAGTCCCCAGCTGAAAACTCGCGGAACATGGACAGGGTGTCCTTCCAGGTGCCCGATCAGTAGGAGCAACTCGGCGTCAACCTGTTCGTGTTTGGCCATCTCAGATGTGGTCCCGGCTACAAGAAATGGAAAGTCGTGTCCACCTTCCGCAGTTGCAGATTCGACCGGTGCACGTGATAAGCAATTAGCGTCACGGTGCTTGCGACCAGACTTGTACACGACCGTTCTGTCGTATTTCTGCAGCCAGAGACCATCTAGCAAGTCGCCCAGAAGGATCTGTTAGGTTTGCAAACCAACACGAGTGATCAATCAATCGGTTTATAATAATAACAATAACAATAATAATAACAATAATTATAATTATTATTATTGTTATTATTATTATTAGACACTACAATTACAAAGAAAATGTAATACAGAAGGAGGTCTCAAAGTAAAACCTGTCAGGGGGACCTCCTGTTACAACACGTACAAAATATATAATATATAGGATTAGCAACGAAGGTAAGAACAGCGTGAAAATACAATCAACATATTAGAAGTAATTAATGAAACATGTGGTAGTTGAAGATTACAGAAAAATGAGCAAGAATAATTCTATATTGAAATACACATGAAGGTACGAACATTACAGTAATTGAATAGGAGTATAACGATTATGTGACAACAGTGTGCAATCCAACCCAATGCAACAAAACTAATTTACAAACGGCTAATAATCTATGAACATAAAACTAGAAAAACAATAAAACATGGCTACACAGTAATTAATGTATACACGCACGCATACATACATACATTGTTAAGAACGGCCCAGCTGAGGTGCAAGTGTTGCCAGCCACTTGCGACGACGGCGGCGTCAGCTTTCAAGGAACGCCACCGTTACGCTCTAGCCTCGTCACCGTTGTGACTGATGAGTTCGACGAAGCAGTCTTTGTGCCGCAACACGACACCGCCAACCGGGTCGGCTGCGAACGGGGGAGATGCCGCGGGAACGTCCTCGGGACGCGCCGACCAAGACGCAGTACAATGGCTACCCGGCCGCGCTGCCAGGGTCAGCTCCGAGTTCTACGAAGTCCGTGTGACGTCGGTTCCGGACCGGACCGTGAACCTGTGTGTGTGTGTGTGTGTGTTTGTGCGCGCGCGCGTGTAAGCCATCCCGGACAGTGGCGGCGTGTTTACAATGGCTGGACGAACGTTTCCGTCCCCTTGGAATCAAGGGGGGACCGAGTGTTTATAAGCCGCTGTTGTGCGGATGCTCGACACACTTTCTTAAGCAGCCATGTTAGACTGATACGCTCTCTCTCGCAGCCATGTTAGACTGATGTACCTTTCGATGTAGATACTGTAAATAAACCCGTATTCCTCGTTCTCGATGAGAAGTAGTCCTTCCCTTCATCAACGTCCTCAGCGTGGTTAAGTTGGACGACGGCATGGGCCAGCTAATTTCGAATTCATGCCGGACTCCAATCTTGACAACGAGTTACGAGCGATGGGATTGAGCCCCCAATCCTGACAACATACACATAACCGGTCGGTGATACACAAATGGCCGCTGATTGCCCGGAACGATCTACCGTATAAGTATGGCCGGAATTTTCCTATGGGCAATATTACTGCGAGGTATTCTTTTTCTGTGGTTGAATAGTTGGTTTCAGCCCTCGAAAGAGTGCGGCTAGCGCATGCAATCACTTTTTTCCTCTCCGTTTTGCCACTTAACGAGGACGGCACCGAGTCCTAAATTGCTGGCGTCTGTGTGGATGTCTGTTTCCGCTTCGTCATCAAAGTGTGCAAGAACCGGGTGGCATTGAAGTCGCCGTCGCAGCTCACTGAATGCGTGTTCTTGTTCATTTAGCCAGACGAAAGGTACACCAACACGTCGTCGTCCTCTTGCAGGGCGTACGAATCTGTGCGCGTTAAGGATGGCTTCTGCCTTGTAACATTATATATATATATATATATATATATATATATATATATATATATATATATATATATATATATATATATATATATATAAACATGAAGAAAGGGGGTGAACCGAGGGGCCCGATTTTTATTAGTCATATCATAAGAAGCCAACAAACACTGACACCGAGGACAACATAGGGGAAATTATTTATGCTTAATAAATGAAATAATGAAACGATAAATTATTGGAAATTAAAGTGGATGAAAAAGCTTCCACTTTAATCCACTTTAATTTCCAATAATTTTCCAATATTTGATTATTTTCCAATAATTTCCAATCTTTCATTCATTAAGCACAAGTAATTTCCCCTATGTTGTCCTTGGTGTCAGTGCTTGTTGGCTTCGTATGATATGACTATTGTAAGGAAGAAGAAGTGCGCCGTGCCGAGCTCCACAGCCGGATCGCCAGCGCTACTGAAGTGGGGCTCGGGCTAGACGCTGTTCCTGGTTTGGACTGGCTAAGCCTACGCTGTTGCGTCTTCTTGTCCGCGTCCTTCCTGTCGTCCACAGCCGTGTCGGACTTCTTTGCCATAATTGGTGGAGGTGCGGGGTAAAGGACCGAAGAAAGGCGTCGTGACTTTTCGTATTGAGCGGTATAGTTTTTCGGCAATTACAGATATGGCGGCACCTATGTCAATGAGGGCAAGCACAGAGACTCCTTCAACAGCGACATCAGTAACGCTGGGCGGCGAAAAAAAGAGGGCTTGAGCGTTGTGACGATGACGCAGTTCTTGCCTCGGGAACTGCGCCACTTATTCTTCCGTGTCAGCGGTAGAGGGACGTCGACCAATCGGGGAGAGCGAGCGACGACGAGGAGAAGGAGAACAGCGGTCGGAAACTGGGCGAAGGCTTGGGCGGGGAAGGGGTAAATCGCGGTCTGGAGCGTAAGACGACGGATGGTCGTCCGCGGCTGTGCGTAGGTCGTCACGTGGATGAAGTGCACGGCGGCGGCACAGGCGTGCGACGTGTCCGGGAATCCCGCACGAATAGCAGATGGGACGATTGTCCGGTTAGCGCCAGGCATTAATTACTAGATGGGCTGGAGGTCGTGGCGGCGTGGGGGTAAAAACAGGGCTAGGCATCGGAGGCGAAGCCCGGAAGGTCGGTGGTCGTGGTCGTGTGACGGCGTAAGTCAATGGGGCGGTGAGTTGAGGCGCCCGTTCCAGAGGAAGGACCTCGGACACTTGCTCTTCTATAACGTGTCGTAGGGTCGGACTAAGGGACGAAATTGACTCCGGTGGGTTGGAGATCAGGGAGAGCTGGCGAGCAACTTCTTCCCGGACGAAAGCCTTGATTTGCGAGAGGAGGGTGGCATCTGGAAAAGGAGAGGTCAAGCCGGACAACGATTCCTGATGGGGAACAGGACGGCGGGTGAGGAGGCGTTGACGGCGGAGCTCGTCATAGCTTTGGCACAGTTCAATAACTTGGGCAACAGTAGAGGGTCTCTTGGTTCCGAAACCACAAGTGGGCAATTTCGGTGAGGTAGAAAGGGACGGTGGTCAATTTCGTGATGTCATCCCATTTGTTGTTCCGACTGACGCGTTGGTATGATGAGAGCCAGTCATCAAAGTCGTGGTCGTCAGTGCCGGGGCATACGGTAGACTGGGGAGCAGGTGGTGGTAAGCTCGTGGCGCTTTCGGTGGTCATGATGGCAGGGAGAGTCCGGCTGCGCAATTCCAGGATTGCAGGAGACACAGCAAACCTCCACCAATTATGGCAATTATGACCATATTATATATATATATATATATATATATATATATATATATATATATATATATATATATATATATATGTATCCCTACACCAATTATGGCAATTATGGCCATATATATGGCCATAATTGCCATAATTGGTGGAGGTTTGCTGGGTCTCCTGCAATCCTGGAATTGCGCAGCCGGACTCTCCCTGCCATCATGACCACCGAAAGCGCCACGAGCTTACCACCACCTGCTCCCCAGTCTATCGTATGCCCCGGCACGTTCCGCCAGCGGGACCTATGTATGCGTATATATATATATATATATATATATATATATATATATATATATATATATATATATATATATTGCTCATGAATTGATGTAGTCTCATTCACCTGCAATGAGCAACAGTGGTCGAAAAGGCTGGAACTCAGCGACATCACCAGTTCGAGAACGGTTGATCAAGACTCCACTTTCCACACATCTTGGCCACCGAGAATGCAAAGGGCGCTGACTGATACCAGAGACACAGGATTCAGCAACTGCTGCTGTATCACATATCAAGTCTCGAAACGATCTGGGGATGTTGATTTGCTAGACATTCCGTTAGCGCACACTTTTTTTTATGACCATTCGCTGACGTAAAAGAATTCGCTGGTATCACGTCTCCTTCAATTGCGCATATCAAACAAGCAAAGAAGGGCATACGCCACCGATCCCTGAAGGCCGCAGCTATAAAACATATAAAAAAATTAAATTATTGGGTTTTTCGTGCCAAAACCACTTTCTGATTATGAGGCACGCAGTAGTGGAGGACTCCGGAAATTTAGACCACCTGGGCATCTTTAACGTGCACTGTTAGATATGGCGCCGTTTCCTGAGGCTACTTCGAGTTCCCCAAACCACTTCGAAGCGCAGCACAGCTAATTGAGGAATGCAGAAGCAGGAAAGCACATTCCTGAGGCAGGACATTTGCAAACAAGTTCGTACGCCGCCGGGATTAGAAGGGGCCCTTGGACAATAGAGCCCAATCGTCACCCCCCTTCGCCTTTGAAGAAGGCATTTGCTACCGCTGTGGGGCCGTAGCACCGGGAGCAGGTGGGCCTCGGACAATGGAGCATGAGCAGCCCTCTCCTTCTCCTCCTTTGAAGAAGCGCATTGCAACTCTGCGAGGCAAGACCGCAGGGGGATCAAGTGATCACGCAAGGGGGCCCAAGCGGCGACTCTCTTCGCCGGGTATGACACCATCGCACGGGCGCCTACCATTGGCTGAAAGTGGCGTCATCTGAGCGGACCCTCCCATCGGTCGAACATGACGTGACTTCCAGTGCTCGAAGGGTTTATAAGAAGCCTTCCAGAGAGACCTGAGCATTCTGGGGCATTCCCTGATTCCCTGATTCACCTCTCTCGAACTTCTTGCCGCGGGCCGCAGCGTCCGAGTTGCTGCCGGCCCGTAATGACTGTACGACTGTTACTTGTCTCTCACCTCTCTGTATATAATGCAAAATAAATCCCTCCCAAGTTTGGTTTTCATCCCGAAGTCCGTCCCTCAACCCCTACATCTGGTTGGCAGCGGTGAGATCGCCTCCGAATGCAACAGCTGGTGGCAGCGCTACGGAAAAACCTTCGTCGAGAGAGATCCTAAGGAACCGGGAAGAGCGAAGAAGAGAGAGCCTTCGTCGAAAGAGGTCCGAAGAAACTGGGAGTAGCGAAGAAGGAGCGAGCCTTCGACCCAGGGAGTCCGGAGGAACCGGGAACAGCGGACGAACGAACCGGATGGCAGGGTGCTGCAACCGTAAGTGAGCGCGTGGTTTTTTTCCTTATGATTCGCCAGACTCAAATGTTGTGTGTTCATTTTGATAGTTCTGGGAATCGGGAATTTGTTGCATTGTGTGTTTGCACAAATTGAGGAAAACAGTTCTAACCACCTGTCGGGGCAGCTGCCATGGATCTAAGAAGGTTGACGAGGTTAGACTTGTTGGTGTGCGACGATTTGGGAGTTGAGGCGGACGAACGGATGAAAACGCCAGCTATCATAAAGGCGATTAACGATAGAGGCAATGATGACAAAAGCATTGAGCTTGCTTGGGAGGTGATACAGGAGCCACGGGAGCGTGAGCGTCGTGTACGTGTGCGAGAGCGTCGTGAACTTAAGAGTGAGAGTAAGCGTGAAGAACGCGAGAATGAACGGAAGCATGAGCTTCAAGAACTTACTCTTAGGTGTGAGCGTCACGAACGTGAGAAGGAACGCGAACGTGAGTATCAGGGACGTAAGCTTGAGCGTGAGCAAAAGTATGAGAGAGAGAAGGCAGCACTGATCAAAGAGATACAGCATTGTGATCAGTTATTGGCACAGAGACAACGGCTGTCTGAGAATTCTGTAGGAAGTACAGAGCGAAAGAATGAGGAAGTGTCTAGCAGATTTTCGCCAAAAGCCGACGAGAAGAGTAGTGCCTGCGAGATTGGCTACCGATTCATAAGTGAAGGGAAAAGGCTAGCTGCTAACGATGCCTTAGTGGCAACAGAGGCCGTTAAAGGCCGCAAGGAGAGCGACGAGGTGCTGTGCCAACAGATGACTGTAGAGACAGCTAGGCCAGCTGCGAACAAATTGGCACAGTTACCGCGTGTGTGCGTCGCTCGTAATGTTAGCGAGGTTGCTAGCGAAGAAAAGGGTACTTCTGACCCGACAGAAGCGAGCACCCATGTAGAGCCAGATGTGCGTGCAGAAGTGAAGTGCGAGCTGAGCGATGCAGTTGAGAGTAATTCTCAGGATTGCGAGCTGTGTAGCTCAAGAGAATACAACTGCATTGTTCAGGGATTGGTGCGGCTCTCCGCCAGTCTAGATAGCCTAGATAGGGATGATTCCGTTGTTAATCATTCGGACTGTGCGCGTGAGACAGCGATCGATACCGACGGGCTGTGTGTCGATGCACAGCGTGCGCTGGGCAATGTAGTAGAGGGCAGTTCGCAAGAGTGCGAGTTGTCTAACTCGAGTAAAGCCTGCTGCATTGTGCCAGAGTCGGTTGTGCTGTTCGCCAGTCGAGGTAAAGTGAGAGTAGATTTAAATGTAAATCACTCAGACTGTGCGGGTAAGAGACCGATCCAGGCCGACGCAATGTGTACCGGCCAGCACGAGACACGAGAAGGCGACATGAAGGCGAGTGCAAAGAGAAAGCGCCGTAAAAAGAAGCGCGGTAAAGACCGAAAGACGGTAACTTATGTAGCGCCGCCAAAGATGGCGAGAAACCCAAAAGGGCAGGGCGCGAGGGAAAAGGTGCGGTCGTCACGGACGATGTTGACGCATCCAAAACGAGCGAGCCACCGGTCAAAGGGGGACCGCGAAGCATGTTCTGCACGGACGCGGACAAAGGGCACGAGGCAGTTAAACTCCTCGTCGTTCCGTAGTTCTTTTCACAGCTCAGCGTACAGTTCGAAGAAACGCAAGGTGGCAGGACGAGACCAGGTGGGGAGTAGCGACGCGGTCAATCGAATTTGTGTTGAAAGCGGGGCGCGAGGACGCAAATTGGCAGGAGCCCGTAACGTCTTGGGGGAGCTGATAGTGAGTCAGCCCTTTTGTTGTCCCTCCGTAGCCAGAGTAGCTTTTAAACCGCGCCCACCTCGAGTCAGACTCAGAGTATGAGTCAGACGTAAGCGTTTGGAAAGGCAGGCCAAGAGCCCTTCCGTAGAAATGAAGTGTGTTATTTTTTTATTTTTGAACATCGGGAAGTTTTCGCGAATTGAGACTAGGATTTCTTTCAACGTGTAAAGTTTGAGCTTTGTTTGTGTTTTCGTTTGAGAAGCTCCGAGATTTGAAAGATGCGTTTTATGTAAACCTGTAGTCTCGCGAGATGTTCATTAATAAGTACATAGGCTTTCTTTTTTGGTTGTGTGAGTAACCTGAAGGTCAAGGTTATCGTCGAAAGGCCTATGGTAAAGCGCGTGTTTTAGTTAACCTTTTTTTTATAAGCGTTTTTTTTTATTTTCTAAGGTTAACCGCGTAGTTTTCAGTGAGTGCATGAGTTGCACTGAGAGGCGTTCTTAGTTCCATTAGCGCGTGTCCTGTGTGGACGGAAGGAAGCAGATTTATGACTGGGTTGCTCGTGTGTGTTGAGGGCAGCCGTATTCTGACTTTTTTAGTGAGCGTGCGTGGAAAGAGTTAGTCGAAGACGCATCATTTTAAGGGTTCTGCGGAGTGTGTAAGTCCCGCGAGTTTAATTGTTCGTTTAAGTCACGTGTCCTAGAGGGACTAAAGGAAGAAACGTGAGTAAGCGTAATGAAGAGTTTGCCTACGACACAAGTATGCGTTCTGGATAGTGACCACAAGGCTAGCGCGCTTGTGATTACGCACTTGTGAGGTTGACCAGATTGTTCAGTGGCACCGGCACGTGAGATAAGTACGCCACTGCGGTAGGATTGGAAACATGCTGTTCGTGTAGTTAGGCCACTTGAGTTATGTTCGGCTGTTTTCATTTGTTGTTTGCATCGTCAACGACCCTTTTGTTTTGTAACAACAATAGTACTCTGGTCTTGTCGGCAATCGAGGAGAAATGGATGGCTGTTTGGAAGGGTGGTGTGTAGTTAGGCCACTTGAGTTATGTTCGGCTGTTTTCATTTGTTGTTTGCATCGTCAACGACCCTTTTGTTTTGCAACAACAATAGTACTCTGGTCTTGTCGGCAATCGAGGAGAAATGGATGGCTGTTTGGAAGGGTGGTTGGAACTGTTTTGTCGAAATTGGAAAAATAAAAGCTCAGGGTTCATTTTGACTCAGTAATAGCCTGGCGAGTCAGGGGTGAAGAGCCTGCACTTACACGTGGGGCAGCGCTGTGTCGTTTTGTTTGTTTGACGTCTGTTCTCCAGGGCCAAGGATACCGAAGTTCGTCATTCGAGGCTCGACACCAATACCCTGCAGGTTCTTTCAACGTTCCTCATGGCCAGCGAATTGAGTTCACCGGCCATTCAGAACAACCGGGGCGAGGACGAGCTGTTAGATATGGCGCAGTTTCCTGAGGCTACTTCGAGTTCCCCAAACCACTTCGATGCGCAGCACAGCTAATTGAGGAATGCAGAAGCAGGAAAGCACATTCCTGAGGCAGGACACTTGGAAACAAGTTCGTACGCCGCCGGGATTAGAAGGGGCCCTTGGACAATAGAGCCCAATCGTCACCCCCCTTCGCCTTTGAAGAAGGCATTTGCTACCGCTGTGGGGCCGTAGCACCGGGAGCAGGTGGGCCTCGGACAATGGAGCATGAGCAGCCCTCTCCTTCTCCTCCTTTGAAGAAGCGCATTGCAACTCTGCGAGGCAAGACCGCAGGGGGATCAAGTGATCAAGCAGGCGCCGACTCTCTTCGCCGGGTATGACACCATCGCACGGGCGCCTACCATTGGCTGAAAGTGGCGTCATCTGAGCGGACTCTCCCATTGGTCGAACATGACGTGACTTCCAGTGCTCGAAGGGTTTATAAGAAGCCTTCCAGAGAGACCTGAGCATTCTGGGGCATTCCCTGATTCCCTGATTCACCTCTCTCGTACTTCTTGCCGCGGGCCGCAGCGTCCGAGTTGCTGCCGGCCCGTAATGACTGTACGGCTGTTACTTGTCTCTCACCTCTCTGTATATAATGCAAAATATATCCCTCCCAAGTTTGGTTTTCATCCCGAAGTCCGTCCGCCAACCCCTACAGCACCTAAATCTAAGTACATGGGTGTTTTCGCATTTCGCCTCCGTCGAAATGCGGCCGCCATGGCCGTAAAACAAATCGAAGTAAAAGAAAAGAAAAATGTATCAAACCGAGCTCGTTTCTTCGGGCGTTGTCGAACTCCGAGCGAGGAAAAGAGCGATCATGAGGCGGAAATATCGGGAGACGAAAGGGAGCAGAATGCGAAATTGGGATATAGAGAGGACGTCAAGAAAAAAAAAGGGGGGGGGGGGCGGGGGCAAGCCGTTACTAACGGTGTAGTTCTGACACTTGGGACCTAAGCAAGGTGGCCGTAAGGCAAGGTGGCCGGCCTATCACGGCCGTAATTTCCTATACGCTTGGGCCACTATACGCCGCAACTACGGAATAACTTTTCTTCTTTCTTTTTATCAGCAAGTCCACACCGAGAAATGTTACAGGACGAGGCAGGTAGCACTACGAACGACTGCTGTATACCGCGAAAAAATGGTGGGCAGGACGCACGAAAGTGGTGAGAAGGGTGCGGATCTAACGATAGTCGAGAACAACAAAAATGAAATTAAACAGATTAACAAGATAATAAAAATACAATGAAACCCGGAAGGAGAAAAAAATTACGCCACAAAAACAGGAAGGCAGACGTAGTAGAGGAATATATGCGATACAAAGTGAAAACTTAACCGAATAAGGAAGTCCTGACACGCAAAGTAATAGCATATAGACGAAATGCGGCCTGCGAAATGGAGAAAAACAAAAAAGACATCGCAATAAAAGACAAACAGCGCTATGTTATACGTCCTGCAAGATAAAGGAAAAAAAATAAAAGAAACGAGACGGGAATACGTTACTGTAGACGAAGTGCGAAGTCAGTGCGCCAACTTGCGTGGGTTTCAGTCAGAAAAGTCAAAGAATCGGTAATACACGAACGCATATACGGGGAACACCGCGCCGCGGAAGCACACGCGCCATAGGCTGGACATATTTCACCTCACGTACATTTGGAGACAGTCACCTTTGAAGGTATGCGTATGCAAAGGAACAACGGTGAAACGGTGTAGGAGTTGAAGACGGACTTCGGGATGAAAACAAACTTGGGAGGGTTTATTTTACATTATATACAGAGAGGTGAGAGTCAAGTAACAGTCGTACAGTCATTACGGGCCGGCAGCAACTCGGACGCTGCGGCCCGCGGCAAGAAGTTCGAGAGAGGTGAATCAGGGAATGCTCTGGAATGCTCTGGCATCCTCTTTTAAACCCTTCGAGGACTGGAAGTCGCGTCATGTTCGGCCAATGGGAGAGTCCGCCCAGATGACGCCATTTTCGGCCAATGGTAGGCGCCCGTGCGGCGGTGTCACACCCAGCGGCTCCCTGCGGTCTTGCCTTGCTGACTTGCTATGCGCTCTTCAAAGGCGGACAAGGGGGACGCTTGGGCCCCATTGTCCGAGGCCCCCCCTACTCCCGGCGGTACGGCCCCGCTGGCTTGCAAATGCCTTCTTCAAAGGCGACCGGTGCGACGCTGCCAGGCCTTCCCGGTACATCACAGCCGTCTGGCTTCGGGACTCACGTTACCTGGAACAGTGCCGGGCTATCCCCTCGCTTTCTGGAAGAGCCAAGCATTGAATAGCTCCAGCGGCGGCGTACGAAGTGGGGGCCTTGAACTTGTTTGCTCGAGCGCTCCTCTGAAATGTGCTTTCCGCGTTTCTGCGCTTCTCAATTAGTTGTGCTGCGATTCGATGTGGTCTGGGGAACTCGAAGTAGGCGCAGGAAACAGCCCCATATCTGACAACGGAAACGTACAAGACCTGACAAGGTGCGCGAAACCCGCATTAAAAGACGGCTGTCGGCATAAATATGGATCCACAAAAAAAGAAAACGAAGAAGGAAACAAAAATAGTTTTAAATCGAAATGAAAAAACGATTCAGGTGGATCTGCAAATATATGGTAAACGTACCACAGAATACCACGAAAAGAGGTAATTGCAGAGCGATATGAAGTCGCTGGCGAGAGAGGGTGCATGTACGGTTTACGCATGAGAGCTGAAACGTGCCGGTTATATCGAACGGTAATGAGGTGTGCGCAGCGCAAAGCACTCCGCCGCAGTGGAGGTGTAGCGGCACAGCGGAAAGAGAGAGAAGCCGATAGGTGAGATACGGCGAAGGGAACGCGTAAAACCTAAGTGCGATGAGGCAGGCGATCGCACGTGCCGAGCCTAATGAAGATGCAGAAAGCTATAAGAAGAAAGGGAAGTTGGGAGAAAAAGAAGATTAGAAAGCGGGTGTCTCTGGTGGTGAAACCGAAAAGCGAGTAAATGGTGGGCGACTGCACTAACGATATGAGGAAGAAAAGGAAAGGAAGAAACGCGGAAGAGCGCGAACCTATAACTATGCCCCAAAAGGGGGAAGGCATCTACCGCTCCAATTACTTTGTTAACGAAGGTGGCTCCATTCTTTATATTTAGTTAAATTTTTTATACAGCCACGTCGCCCTTTAAAACTCGTCCCAACCGCACACTTCGTCGCGCTTGATGTTCTAAGGCTGCATATAAGAATTCACACCCTCCCTTTCTCTCATCCTTTCTTTTCCATTGAGACAGACACAAAGATGCCCGGTGTAATTTCGTGCGACGTTCTATACACATGCCACAACAGTTTCTGCTATTCGCCTCGTGGCAAAGCAAGCAGTTCCGGTCAACGCAATTTCTCGATGTCTACGCTGTATGCGATGTTTCGCTTTGCAAAACTGGGCAGATCAACGGTCGCGCAAACGATTCGCACTGTCTGTTCTTCAGCGCCGCCATCCGCTTCGGCTCGCGGGACAGCTTCCGCCTTTCCTCGAAGGTTTTACTTCACACAATCGGAAATGGACCGGAGTTTTGTCTTTTTCGTCAACCTTCCGAGTAAGTTAGTATTCTAGCGTAGAGCATTTATGACCATTTCGGGAACAGTCGGCTTGAGTGGTAAATATGGGCGGCAAACAAGAAAGGCAGCGGGGACCGTCGTCGCCCTGCCTTCCACTCTGCGAAGGCAGTCCAGCCGGGCGGCGGCGGCGGCAGCGACTACCGGTCTCAGCCCCGGAATACTGGCTGGCCCTGGCAGCCTCTATACCACACCCTTCGGAGACGTCCCTGAGTCAACTTGGCCGCGAGCGCCTGGATACTGAGAACCACTCAATACCAGCACCGAAATAATTTCGAGTCTGGGTTGTGGTGGCGACCGGTTCCTGCTCAGTCCCAACGCCGTTCCCGCCGTCTGGCAGCCGTCCCTCTACAGGCGCGTAGCCGAGGTGCCGAAAGCCACCTTCACCTTCCCCCGCGCCCCCGGTCAACACGCTCCGGCAGCAGCAGAGCCACTTATAACGTACCGCTCCGCTCTTGGCAGTGATTTCCGTGCGGTGCTACTGCGCAGAGCCGCGGCCCAGGCCGGGCGCGGACACCGTCGCTCGTGGCACGCATAGGTACAATACGCGCCAGCCGGGCAAGTGGAGGTGGGGGGAAGGGGGAAGAGCAGCGCGAGGGGGAGGTCGTCGGTAGCTTCCCCCGGGGCTCGGCTAGAAAACGCGATGCCGAGCACATGCGGACCAGAACGATCCATCGATCGAACTAGGCGCGCTCGCCGATCTGGTCGCACGCATAGTACACGCGGCACGAGGTGCACATGTACTACATGAAGGAAACGGAGGCCTCCCGCCATATGCCGGACAAGAATGGACGGAACGGGGTATGCGGGATGCCAGCGCCGGAGTTCGACGATGATTTCTATTGGCACCCGCTTCGAAACGAGGCGGTGATAAATCGACACCTATAGTATATAGCCTGCTCGACCTAATGAATATTGTACACATACATAGCAGTCTATAGCATTTTGCCTATCTGTGTTGTTTTCTTTTCTCGCTTCATCAAAACCTCTTCTACCTATGCCAATAACGACTCCACTTCTATCACTCTCCTCCGAGCTTTTTTTTTCTTTTCTTTTATCTCTTTCCGCCAATACTCTAAACATCTCCTGCGTATCTTGACTGCTGACCATAGAGTTAATGCTTCCATCCTCCTTGGCTCCCAGCACTTCTGGAAGGTGAATATCTTGGCATTCCACCGCGGTGTGCCGAGCCATTTCCAGACTGGATGAGGCGATATGGACAGTTTTTTTTAGAGCACAGCTCTTATGCCTCAACCACTTTCGGCGCGCGCTGGCAAGCGAACGTGTCGCTTCGCTTCGGCTGGAGGGAAAGGGCGCGCAACCACTGGAGAAAAGCTCCGACGCTCGCCGAAGCTCGCTCCTCGGCTGCGGCGCACTGTTGATGGACTATTCCGTCTTCATCCGTCAAAGTCCGGCCTAAAACAGCCTGCTGCAAACTAAGCTTGAAACAATAAGTTAGTGATCTGTATGTGCTTTTAGATATAAAAAACACTTTTGAATAATGAATATACACCTGCCGCAACAGTTTTTTATTGAGCCACTGAGCAACCCGCCGTGGTTGCTCAGTGGCTATGGTGTTGGGCTATACTGAGCACGAGGTCCCGGGATCGAATCCCGGCCACGGCGGCCGCATTTCGATGGGGGCGAAATGCGAAAACACCCGTGTACTTAGATTTAGGTGCACGTTAAAGAACCCCAGGTGGTCAAAATTTCCGGAGTCCTCACTACGGCGTGCCTCATAATCAGAAAGTGGTTTTGGCACGTAGAAACCCAAATATTATTATTATTAGTTTTTTTATTTTTGAAGTAACAATAGTGCACAAAATATCGACATCAGCGCTCGCGCGTCGTCTCTCTGCAAGATCGCTTTGCAAACACCTGCACGACGATGCAATATATCAAAAACTGTTGTACCATTTCATTTTTGGTAGCTTATTGCACAGCCAACTATGTAAGAATTAGGCGTGCAATGTATAACTGAAAAAAAATCAGTGTTGGAAATATTGTCACGTAGTAGTGACGGTAAATAAATAGGGCCGGCTCAATCGCAACGATAGCGGTGAGCAATGTCGGCAATCGTAGAAAATCTCATCTGCGGGTCAAGCGCGTCGGTTTGCATACATCAGTCGTCGAAAGTTACAGCCTATTCGCTGGTGCCCGCGCGCTTTCCAGAAACTACAACACAATTGTGTCGCGTATGCAATCAGATTAACAAGGTTCGTCGACAACAGACAGAACCATCGATAACATTCGCGAAACTTCCGATACGTTCAGGCGCATCATGCACCGAGCGATAACGTTCAACATTCTTTTAGCCAGTGAAATACGGTAACCGGATACAGATAAAGCATCCGTGTCAATATAATTATGCGTGTTGGTGCATGAGAGAAACGTGAAAAAGTGGGTTCTGAGAAATTCAGCAAAACAGAATTGAAACACCTGTAACACTCACACACACAAAAAAACTAGAATAGCTAAAGTCTATGTAATTCGTATCTTGTCTCCCCCAATTCTTGATTCTGCCAAATCTAGGCCATGGAGCACCTTTATTATTCTAGGTTGTTTTGATGCATCAACACCGCATCTGGAGGCCTTCACATTGAGTGTATTGCTACAAAACATTTTCACAGTGTAAGGGCCATGTTCTATTGTAACTGGTTTCCACATATCAAGTTTGCCTTTCTTTACATTAATGAAATGACATACCGTCAGATAATACAAGCTTGAGAATTAGAGGATTTTAATAGGAGTCTTTCGTTGCCCTTTGCCAAATCGTACTATTGAAGCACTTATTCGAATGTATGCGGGCAGCTCATTGGCATCGTATAAGAAATATATAAACAGGTTATTTTCACAATTTATACACTTCGTCACCACAAAAAGAAAAATTGCAGTTTATTGTTTTCAGCCTGCTATGATGTTTTGACTGAGAAAGATATATTCAATTGGTTCTGCGAGGCACGCAATAATTGCTGTGGCATATTATTTTATTGCACAACACTGCATACAGTAGCCAGCCATTATTAAAACCCAGAAGAAATTAATAGCACAATGCATATGATCAGGCACATAGCATATTATTGCACTTTCTTAATTCATGCCAGAACGACGACCACAGGCGTCCTTCTCCAACGAGGTCAGCATCCATCGTGCCTGTCTGCCATCGGGCTTCACACCCTCAGCACGTTCAACCTCAGCTTTGTGGTGTTTAAAACAACCTCAAGTGCGTCTTACGGTTCCAGGGATAAGAAAGAAGACCGTCCTGCCTACCTTGGCCTTGAAGCAAGCAGCTCTGGATTGTTTGCACACTTTCTTTGATCAAGTCCACATATATACGTATGGTTCTTCCACTCAGACCAGCTCCACCAGCACAGTGGTTATACCATCACCATCACTAAGCATCCAATACAAGATTTCTCACTTGACAACATTGACCGGTTCGGAGCTTGTTGCCCTCCGAGGAGCCGTTGATTATATTAATAACCAACCGGCTAATCGGTGGGCAATATTCTGCGATTCAAAGGCGGCCTCACAATGTCTCCTGTCATCTCTTCGTCGCGGGTCATGTGAACAACGTGTCGGAGATACGAGAAATGCACCATCACATGATCATGAAAGGACACGACGTCGTGTTTCAGTGGCTGCCTGGTCATTGCGGTATCTCTGGCAACGACCTCGCTGACGAAGCTGCTAGGAAAGCCCACGAAGGAGCAACCCTTGTTTCTATACCTTTATCGCGGACCGACGCAGCCCAACACTTAGGCAAGCTAGCGCACTCTTCTGACATTGGAAAAGTGGCACACACCTGAATTCACTCAACATCGATTGCATTCCCTCGATTCCTCTATGCAACTGCGGCTGATACCAGGTCTTCCGCGAAATGAGGAAACAGTGCTGTGCCGCTTACGTTTGGGCGTCACATTCACCAGTGCATATGCATTTTTTATTGGAATGGCTGATAGCGCCGAGTGCGATGCCTGCGGTGTCGAGGAAACCATAGAACACCTAATGTGCTACTGCCCATCTTTTGAAGATGAAAGGCAAGACCTCTGCAGAGCTCTCAATCAGCTAGATGGAAAGCCGTTCACCTTGAACAAGATCTTGGGACCATGGCCTCGCATATCGCAGCTACAAAAGGCCACAAGAGCGCTGCTGCGATATTTGAAAGATACCGGATTGAGTCAGCGTCTGTGATCCGGACTGAGTGGCCGACTGATATCCCCAGTGGACTTTCTCTTCTTTTAATCTTTCCGTCCCCCTTTCGCTTTCCCCAGTGTAGGGTAGCCAACGGGGCTTAGTCCTGGTTAACCTCCCTACCTTTCACTGATCATTTTCTCTCTCTCTTCTTAATTCATGCCCTTTTTTAACTGCACAAAAGCTACTGCACTAAAATAGTATACTAGTGCATACTTAAAAAGCACAATTTTATACTATGATAATAATCAATCATTCAAATTTTTATTTTAGTGCCCAGGAACAGCTAGAGAGTCTTTGTACTGGTGCACTTAACGAGCTTCAAGGAATGTATAATATCATGGACTACCTTATACAGGAACAAAAGGTGCGATTAATTAAGACTTGAATCTAGAGGTGCGAGTTGAAGTATATTTGAGAAGGCTCAACTGTGGTCGCCAGAATGGCAAAAGTGGTGCTTGAAGATAGACATCAATTTATTCTGGATGCGTTCAATGAGGTCAGAATTAGATTTGCTCGTTGCACTCCCTCCTAGAGAGGCGTACTCTAGTAGTTGGAGGCACACAGCATTATTTCAGAAACACAACAGGTGAGTGGAAATCATGCAATATATGGCATGCAATTCCAAGAGCGTGAAGGGCATCTTGTGTAATTATCTATGTGAAGAGAAGCTTAGCATTTTGTCGAAAATTATCTATGTGAAGAGAAGCTTAGCATTTTGTCGAAGTACACACCAAGATCTTTCATTTCATCGACCCTAAGGAGTGGAGCATCACGTAGGGTGTATCAAAATTTCACATGGTGCGTTTTGTGCATATAACTTAATGCCATATAGTGTTGGAAGCATTTAAGAGTACTTATTGTTTCTGCACCAGTTGGAGAGTGAAGAAATGTCTTTTTGGAAGTCGATGCAGTGGTGAACACTGTTGACAGTCTGAAATAGTTTTAAGTTGTCGGCACGCAAAGTGATGCTGTTCATTTATTAAAATGCTCTTAGCACTAACAGAAAGCAAGGAATCCCATATCGATTCAAACACCTGACGCACTGAAGAGGATAGATATAGGTCGGCAGTTAGTAACTGCACATCTAGCACCTGATTTGTGCATGGGCAATGTTCATGCTACCTTCCGAGTGCTAGAAAAGGTACTAGACTTTAGGGAACTATTGAAGATGCTTGTGAGAACGAGGAACAAGTATGCTTCGATACGTCTTAACCCTTTCAGACACAACTTTATCCCGTTGATTGAAAAGTTGCTTTCACCACATCTCTTGCATCCTCAGAATCGTAGAAAGTGTACAGCTGCAGCAAATATTAAGAATTTTCAATTGTTTAGCGAGTTTTGTCAAGTTTACAAAATTTCGACTCCATGCGAAAACTCACTACAGGAACACAAAATATGGGAACATGTACTATTTCTTCTTTTGAAAAGCTTGAAAAGCACTTATCCAGCCACTTGACAATTGTGCCTGGTGCACGACATTGTAAAAAACAATGAAAGAGGTGAACCCGCTACATAAAACATACTGACACAAAGTAGAACACCCAGCCGTCTACCTTCCCACTCATTTTGTTAAAACATTCTGCACGTTATTCAAAATTGCAGCACAGTTCCAACAATAAGTGTTTCAAGATGTATGAAACATATTTTAAATACCATTACTTTCATCAGTGCTTCTGCTATTGATGCACGCTCCTGCTGCGCCCAATTGTGTAGACAGCGTCTCAAAGGGTTAAGCTGTGTGGAGGAAATACCATCAACACCACAAGAAAGGGAAAGTTTAAGGCACTTCATATACTTGGAAACGAGGTTTTCATTGACTGTTAGCATACACTGCGCCAGACTGAGAAGGAAGGTTACTTGCAGCATATTTCACACCATATAGCAAAAAGAAAAATTCTGCAAAGGCATCAGCAGTGTTCGAGACAACACCACTATTTTCATGAAGAAGACGTACATCTTTGGCACTCCTTTTAGAAGAGAGCGCCCACAAAGCCCCAGAAATATTTTGAATTATGTGTCACGCTGGCTTCAACACAATCAATGTGGTCATAGTAATGATTCTAATAATAATAATAATAATAATAATAATAATAATAATAATAATAATCTTAGTGGTAACTTGGCACACTAGACTAAAAAGAAGGTTGATGCCTGTATGTTAGAGCATCTGATAACCAGCCATCTAGAGCAGGAAATAGCAGGATGCAGAAGACACTTCCTTCCCCTCCACGTGCACACACACTTGCTCAATAACACAGCACTGCACACACGCACACATTCGACAGGTGCACAACACACAGGAGTGCCAATTCAGTCTGGTTCCAAGGAAGGAGAATCCAAATCGCCAGGGGGGTGGAGAGAAAGCTCTGCATGCATGATATAATCAAAGAGTTGTGGTGTCGGGCCTTAGAGGCGTGATGAGGGCTCAGGCTGTGCTGACCACTTGTTCAGACGAACTGAAGAAAGATTAGTGCTGTCCAGAGAGTCGTCAAACACCCTGCAGTATAGACTAGTGCAATGTTGCGTTGGTATTACAGGGTGTGCTACTTGAGGGGTTTGAGGCAATCCTCGAAGGCTGGCATGAGCTTGTGACAACCGAAAAGACGGGAGTAAAGGGTGCCTATTGTCCGGCGCTGAACAAGCTTAAGTTTGTTAGCGTCGCGAGTTTGGTACGGGAACTATACTGATGAGCAGTACTCAAGTCGTGACAGAATGATAGAAGTGTAGAGTGCTCGGAAAACCTTAGGTCATCAGGGAAGGGAGACACGATACGCAAACCAAAGAATGGACCGGTGCTTACATACAGTACTGGTGACATATGCGGAAAGTTGAGAGAACAGCTAAATGCTACACCCAGAATGGGAAGGGCCTGAACAGTCTTTATAGAAGTGCCTCCAAGGAAGAAGGTTGGACGTGCAGCAGTTTCGTTGTGGCTGATAAGCATGGCAGCACTTTTTACGGTGCTACTACAAAGTTTGATATTGTAGGCCCAGTCGTTCACCTTGACGGAATGTATTTATTGTAAGCACATATGCTGTGCATCGGCATATTGTTGTTGTGGAAGCGTTAACTTGTTAATCAAACACATTCTGCGCAGATGCATAAGTAACTTGGTTTTGAGTAGATCTTTGTCCTGACTACAATTTAAAGTATTGCAACAAGAAACATTTTAGTAGAAGCTGAAGGGATTCCAGCAGTTTAAGCATAGCGACTGCATAAAACACTGATGACACCTTTTCACCTTCCCCACAATGCACTCACACCATCTACACTTTCCATAAGCAAAAAGTGAGATAAAAAATCAATTACAGTTTCATTGACTCAGTACTTGCTGCTTCTGAAGCGGGCATCGAAGCAATCGCGGTATACGCTGCTGCATGCATAGGTCTTGCATGATGCAGGTCCTGCTATGCACTGCACACAGGACACACGTTGCAAACAGATAATTTCTTTTTGCAGTGCTCAACTATAACGACACACTGACTCAAACATGAATGCGTCGTCACGTATGCTTCAGTGCGTCAGTGTTCTTGATTGCTACACGAGCGATTTATGCCCAACTAGCCCAAAAGACGGACGCACTAGAAAGAAGTGAGTGAATGAGTACAGTGAACTTGTACTGAACTGGATTCACATGCCGAATAGAAGAGCGCAGTGTCAGCTGAAACAGGCGGCACGGCTGATTATGTAAGTACTTTTAATAGTTCGGCCACTAGTGTATTTCGCTTTCGGAAGTTATCTTTGCCACTGGAAACAGCGCAGAGCTTGCCCGTTAAACTTGAGTCAACCGACACCACACGAAATACGCCGCGGTTGACCAACCCAACTTCCACACGGTTCATTCACCACATCACAGGTCACACGAAGTCAAGAGTGCCATATTTTAAATCAATGCAGCACCAAACGGACCTGAAAATTCATTTCTTTCGACAGAGTTTCTCAGGTGAGTTCGTTCACTCGCCAGTTACGAACTCGATGAACGCGCTAGGCGTATACGCGTAACGTAAACATCGGCGATAGGCGAGTGTTGATTATCCAGACTTCGGAGCTCATAAACGTGTTTCCATTCATTTTGAGCACAACAAAATGCACATACAACAAGCACAGACGTTGCGGCAATCGTGATTCGGTTGCCTGTTTTAGCAGACGATCGTACCGAGCCCGGCGGAACCCAGTGGGCAGGTTGGATTAGTCGGCGTCGTTCGAAGTCGCTTCGGATCCACGTCGCACTGCCACAAGCCACGGTCGTCGGTCGGTCGGTCGTGTCGTCGTCGGCCTACTATTACAACACTGTCTTTCAGGAACACTGTCCCGCGCGTCGTGCGTCCAAAAAACTCGGACGATCGTTGGTGCCGGCGCCTTCGCACGGTCGGCCATCATAGGCATAGCAGCCGGAGGCTCCGCAGCCTCCGATTGGTTGACGCCTCCGACTCGTCGCAGCCTCTCATTGGTGCACGCCGGCGCAGCTTCGCCGCACGTCGGCAATCTTCTAGCATCGGCAGTAGACATAATCGCTGCGCGACGTTCCGCTTCGCCGAGTTCCCGACCGACGCTTTGACGCATTTGACCCTTCGGCGCGCGCCGAAGCTTTCCGGCGCGTGCCAGTGGTCGGGCATATTAGGCGCCCGTTCCTGCGGCGAGCGTCGGTGTAACCGAGCGAAACAGCCCAGCGAAGGATGAAAGAGCACACGCGGACGCAGCGGCAGATAAAAGACGGCCATAGCGAAGAGAGCGCGAGGAGGAAAGCGGAGGAGGATGGCGGCAGCGTGAGAAGAAAAGTGCAAGATGCGCTCTGCGGCGACGATGGCTACGACATGGCGCCGGAGTAGCGCGCGCCGTGTGGGAGGTCTGTCGGCGACGGCTGCTGTGAATCGCGCCCACGCGTCACCCACGGGCTGCGTCTCTCCATCTATCGATTAGCGAGGCAGTCGCGCCGCATTTCGCTCCGTTTGCAACGTGCAGCACGAGACAGATTGTCTGCGCCAGCCAACACACCGCGAAATGAAAACACGTATAGAGTTGCGCTCCAATTTCGGATCAGGGAGTACCGTAATCGGTTAATTGTTTTTCTTTTTTTGATTCACACTGAAATCTCAGTACGCCCTCCACACTCCACCACGAGAGTCCAGTGACACGCAGCTTACAAAAATGCAACTGAATGAAATCAAAGATTTTGTGCAGCAATGGAGAATTTCTTGGCCGCTACTGCGGACACGCGCGCTTACGTGTGCAGAACAAAATGCCCACGAATGAAGGAAATGGCGTCATTGAAGCTCTTGTTTTCACATCAGTACAGCGCAAGAGAAATCTCGCTAGCACGCGTTTTTGCAGCGAATAAAGCCACGAAAGGAAATAAAACCTATAGAAACCGGACTATACATGGAAAACACCCACAGCTGGTGCGCTTAACAAATATCGGTAAGTACAGTTATAGTTCGCCGTCGCCCTATAGAAACACCGCTTTACGTGTGGACATGTATACATGCCAGCAGTGAACTTTGTAACCTCTTGTGCGCAATACAGCCGCTTCACGTCTACCGGGGACGTATAGCTATGCGTTTAAGAGCAGACTCAACATACCAATTTTCTATAATTGTGGCGCTGTGAAAACGCCTCCGAAACACGAGAAAACACTGATATTCCCGAGGTCAAACTGACGTACCGGCGATGATTTTTTTTTTTAGAAAAGGCTAGTTTGGTCTTAATAATATTCGCCACTATCTTCAACTTAGTTCTCAAATTTGAGTGTCACCCCGCTCACCCACCCCCGCTTTGTATAGATGCAGTAAATCATCCGTCGTTAAAAATAATTTTAGCGCACAATAAAGCATCAACTCTGCGCAAAGTGTTCATGAAAGCGTCATAGTCAGCCCAATGGGAAACCGCTTCACACAGGTGCCGATGCAAGCGTCTGCGCAGGAGCATTATACGTGTGTCGCCCATCAAAATGTCCGTCAGTCGGGTCGTACGAGATCTGCGCTGCAGTTGCAGACTGGCCCAATGGAGCGAGTGGCGCGAATGGAGCGGTTCACGTTTTGTCGAAGCTGCAGCGCCGCCACGCGTCGCGGTCGATCTGTCCTTCCTCGTCCAACGTCTTTCCTCAACTACGAAGAAGCATGGCACGGATAAAACGCGCACGACACAAACACGGCACTGACTTCCGATTAAGTTCATTGGCGATACGAAGGCCACTTAAAAGAAAGTAATTTTGCCAAGCCATGCAATTCTGCGGCATTTTTCCCGCGTTTTCGATATCGGAGTACCTGAAGTCGTTACATAAACAGGCTTGAAGAAAGATGGGAAGAGAAAAAAAGGAAACAGACAGAGAAGAAAAATTTTAAAAAATTACAAAAGTTTGAGTCACTTTAGCATACGCTAAAGAGGGTGAAGGCGAATGCCTGCGCGCTTACATTATCATTCATTACATTACATTTTCATTCGAATGCCTTGTTATACTTCCTATTACTTGTTTTCTACCACCAAAGGACGTTATTTTGAGTGTCTTAATAACCCCAACCTTAATTAACTGTGTCTTAATTATTTTCGCCTTAGTTAACACCAAAGGTGGATTCGACTTCCACCAGAGGTCATGGGTTCGCCCCTATCCCAAGATCGTGGGTTCGAGTGCCTTGATTAATATCTTAATTGAACTTAATTAACGTCGCTTTAATTAACACCAAAGGTCGTGGGCTCGACTTCCACCAGAGGTCGTGGGTCCAACTCTCGACCTTAACGATGTAAATTGGAACCCAACTTGGCGATATGGCCGGTTCACCCATATCTCGAAGTTGGTTCGCTCGAATTTCGCAGCAATAATTAACGCCGGACAATTGTTTTTTCGACCCATGAACCATCTACGGCTTTCGCCGTAATAAACAAAAATATACAATAAAAAGAATCCAAGGCATCCAATTACTGGATATACATTTCGCTGGTCAGTTAAAATTAAACGGGCTAGTTCCTTTTTCAATGAGCCCTCGCAAAGCCTCAAAATAGTGCTATATGTGCAATGTCGGGCGACCACAGGGGAACTGGTGAAGCCCTAGCGCGCAAGCAGGGGCAAGCCAGGGGCGGGCGAGAGGCTTATGGGGCTTCAGCTCCCCCCGCCCCCCGAAATTTTTTCGTGCTGTCATGCGCCGCCGACCAAAACAGCCCCCGGCGCCGGAAATCATGCTCGATTTTGTCTAGAATGTCCTTTTCATGCTCGAAAAGACATTTTAGCGCGAACATTGCCAAATCGGGCTGGATTTCCCGGCAACGCCCATGCACCGGGGATCACATATCGTAACGCAAGGAACTCCATCGGAGCATGAAGCTTCAAAGAAGTGGCGGGCGGGCTCTGTGGGCCAAGCGCCTCACGTCTTCTTCGATATTGCTTAGGTAGCCACAATAGGTGCCCAAAGTAGGCATTCGATTGTAGCCAAGATGCTTTCCTTTGCGTTATTTTATTTCGGTGCCCTCCGCCCCACAAAAGAAAAAGAAGAGACATTGTTGCAGCGCTGCGAATTGTCACATGGCGAAAGCTCGATTTTGTTACTGCTTTTGCGGAAAGAAATTGGCCACGGGACGCTTCAGTTGACGGATACTCTTACTATATTATTGCGATAGCAAATATATGGACACTCCAGGCACATTCCTGCCGTCGCCGTCGTCCTCATGTTCCGTATAAATTCCAAGGGCGATAACATCGTGACCGCGCGCCACGTGCTGTATGTGCGGGTGCGTACGGTGGGGGGGGGGGGGGGGGGGGCATGGGTGAGCCGACGATGGTAGCACAGTCTTGTGCGCGCAAGGAAGAAAAGCGGGGACGAAGTGCGCCGCCTTCCGTCGCGCGCGACACATCAGAGGTAGTGGAGGGAGGGGGGCTGTGATCTGTGAATCTGTGGTTGTTGCGCAACATGTTTATTTGCCTTGTTTGACGCATCATATATAGTGACATATATAGATACATACGTATATTTAAATATCTTGTTGCGAGATTTTGTGTATACGTGCAGTGAACTTTGTTTCCAGTGATACTTTTCTTGCCCTTTATCAAGCTGTACCTTCGCATTTGTGTATTCCATTTTATCTTCGCATTTCTGATGTACGAGGGTGAGTCAAATGAAAGTGAGCCAACCTACTCCGCGCAATAATGGCTAGGTTCTTCATGTGCGAGGCGAGGCATGCGCGTGGCACAGAGGCATCTCTCATTTACAAAAGTGATACGCAGGTGTGAGGATAAAGGTGCTTTAATGCTCTCATACAGTGGGTTGAACATGGTTGCATGACATAATGGACACTCCAAAAGTTGAACTGCGCGGTGTCGTGAGGTTTTTGACAGATGAAGATTCCCCAAAAGAAATTAGTTGCCGTATACATGGCTGCCGTGTACGTTGAAAATTGCATTTCATTGGCCACTGTGAAGCGTTGGAGCAAACGGTTCAAATAAGAACTTGAAAGTTGCAATGACGATCCCAGACCGGGCCAAAGCCACCATGCAATCACCCCCAACGCAATCGCAAAGGCTGATTAGGTAAGAACGGAGGATAATCATCGATGAATTGGCAGGGCGTGTGAACATCAGTCACGGTTCGGGTCAAACCATAATTCATGAACATCTTGGTTATCGGCTTTTGTGTGCGCGATGGAAGCCCAAGACGTTGAATCACCACCAGAAGACGGAGAGGTTCGGCGCTGCCTTGACTCATCTAATCCGGTATATATGACGATGAGGGTGACGACTTTTTATCAGCAATTGTGACCGGGGACGAATCATGGTGCCGCTACTACGAGCCTGAAACACGACGACAAAGCTCACAGTGGAAACATTTGAATTCACCACCCCCAAGGAAAGCAAAGGCCGTCATTTCTGCCGGAAAGGTGTTGGCTTCTTTTTCGATCATCAGGGGCCATTATTGATCGAATTTGCTAAACCTGGAGAGATTAGCAATCGTTTCCGATATTGTGGAACGACGGATCGGCTGCGTGTCGCAATCAAGAACAAGCAACTTGCAAAATTTAGGAATTGGGTCATTTTCCTCCACGACAATACCCGTCCCCATGCCGCTGATGTAGTTAATACAAAACTGGCGAAGTTCAAGTGGGAAACGCTGCAACATCCGCCATACAGCTTAAACCTGTCGCCTTGCGACCTCCATATTTTAGAGCATTTGAAAAAACAGCTCAAGGGAACCAGGTTCGTGTCAGACGATGACGTAAAAGAGTCCGTTACAGATATTTTGAAGCAAAAACGCAAGAAATTTTACGAGCCAAGAGACACGCGACCCGCTAGTCAGTGGGGCAAATGTCTTAATGTTCATGGCGACTACTTTTTAAAAGAGTACCACGTCTGTCATATATTCGCATTGGCTCACTTTAATGTGACTGAGCCTCGCACATTTTGCAGAAATCCTGCTTTTATATGTGCTCTCTGTTGCGACTATAATTTCGGTGCAAACACTCATAATACACGACCGGTGACAGCTGCTCCTGCGCAATACATTCTAGCAAAGGACAGAGTCATTGAGAGTTTCGCCTGGTCGTTGCATATGTACAAAAATGTAAACAAGTTTCTTGAATGACAGAGAGAGAGAGAGAGAGAGAGAGAGAGAGATCCAAATGAGAGAAAGGCAAGGAGACTAACAAAGTTGTATTAAAATATTTGTACTAAATTGTTCATTTCATGGCCTTTACATTTTTCATATCAGCGGCATGCACCGGTTGGCTGGTTTCAAACTGATATAGTTCTAAAGGTCGTGTGATACTTGCTTTACTTATTAAATATAAAGAAAACATGGAAGCATGTATATAAGTTATGTCGGGCAGAATTTTTGAGACATGCGAGTATATTCTTTTATGAAAAAGTGCATATTTTTTTGCCTTGACAGTGCGTACCGGATCTTTGGCAATGGCAACGCAGTTATTAACGATGTTTAATGTATTTGATCCCTGGACAATTTCTATAAGGAGGAGGCCGAGCTGCAAAGTGACCTCCCGCCCCTCCCCGAACGAAATTTCTGGCTACGCCAGTGCGCGCAAGCTACCTATATATCCTTCGAATACTATTACACGCAAGTTACTTATACCCCCGTTCATTATAATTCACCACATTAGAAAGTTTCTTGCCGCACAAACTAGACATACCAATGCGAGGAGCCACATCGGTACATTCCAGTAGCACAACATGCCTTGCTGCGGCTTAATATAGCGTATACTAGTATATACTTCCTGGAGAAAACGACTAAAGCGAAGAAACAAAGTTCCCGAAAATGAAATGCGTGGGCGAGCGATTTCAAGCAATATTCCGAGCTCGTAAAGCATTAGGTTCAGATAAATCACCTGCGTGTACATATATTATACCACTCAGCCCCATTATTATATATATATATATATATATATATATATATATATATATATATATATATATATATATATATATATACCACCTTCACAATACAGTATCTTACGACACACCTCCATTGCATGAGCTCCGAAACGAAAGTCCCTGTAATTTCATCCTTGGCTTCTCCCCGCGGAAAATGACCATCTGACGAAATGTCTCGAGTGAAGCAGGATCGGCGCCGGCGTCGCGTAGTATCGTATATAATACGACGCCGTTCTTTTTTCCCCGCAAGCTCTCATCTTCTACCTCGTCCTGACGATTCCATCTACGTGTTGTCAAGGGTGCCGACTCCATATTAGAGACTCGATAAACCCACCTCCCCGCATTACGCCGTTCATCTGCACCGTGCACCCGAAGCTTTGACGAAAGAAGAAATAGCGTGCGTTGATTTCTTAACGCCATCGCAGGTACGGGGTGGGGACGAACACGGGAACATTCTCCCGAAAGTTCTACCCTTCTCAGATTTACGCACGGTAAGTCGAAAAAAAAAATGTCATCGCGGTAACTGTAACAGCGACGGGTCGGTTCATGTTGCTGGGGTATGGCGCATTGCATTTATGAGCTGTGTTCAAATACTCGCAGTACACGGCTAAAATAAGCAACTACGCGGATAGAGGCCATTTTAAGCCTCGTTTCAATTCTGACGAAGGAGGCAAAAAAAAAAAGAGAGTCACCTTCGCGAAGACATCATCAAAGTACATTTAAAAAATGACCCAGGGCGTATACTTTGCTTCTGAAACAACATAGCAGCTCAGCACAATGCTTGCAAACTTGACGGGAATTAAGGTCGCTTGCGCACAAGAAAACGTAGTCACCATTTCTTATGCGCTTAATGCGAGCTACGTTCTGCTTTGCGAAGGCTCGCACACAGAGCATTCAAATGCATTTACAATATGAGCTTTTCTTAGTTCTTTTTTTCCCTGCCGACGCGAGGAAGAGTCAAGTCGCAGAGACGTATCTGCGACTTGAACGTATACGTTGTACCCCAGCGCTTATGGAAAATGGGCATTCCCTACGGTTCGGGCGGCATCGACGAACATCTGCACATTTCATTACAATGCGCTCAGTTGTCTCCAGATTTTTCTCTGCCGTAGGCACACGCCTCACCTCCGAATATCTGTTCCTGCAACTTCTGGTCTTCAGGCATCGGCTCTGGTTTCAAAGAGCAGGCACTGCTCTTTTTGTTATTTTACAAATTTTCTTTCATGATTTGTTGCTTGCCGTCTTTGTAAAACTCAGCCTTTTTTTTCTACCCTCTGTATCTAATCTGCCGTCTGCTTCTCGCCTTCTTTATGGTGATTCTGAATTGCCCAGTTTTACTTTCATTCTTCCTGCACTTCGTTGCCAACTTTCTTCGCCTCTTCCTCCATTCCGTGTCAACGCTTTTAACGCACAGATATTTCTGTAGTGTAGCCGCCCATTTATTTTCACCCACGTTTCCAGGCCTTTCCTCAAAACTATCTTTTCTCTGCGCTTCCACGACTGCAAGAAAAGGTCCAACCCATGTTCCCCTGTGCTGGCTCCCTCCTGGTTTTACCGTAGGCAGCCACTCTCAATTGGCCCATTACCCTTTGCTTAGCTTCCGAACCCTACAAGATCTGATTTTAAGCACACAATGGCGTCAGCAAACGTCATAATAGCGCAGGCATCACTACCACCTTCTTGGTTTCATCTTTCCGCTCCAACGGCTTTTGAGCCGTAGTTAATTGCCTGCATGTAATCTGCCAGCTCCTTGGAATCTCAGAAACCCGTAGAGAGGGCCTCTATTTCAATCTGCATGTTTTTCGCCATCTCTGCTATTCGAGTCACATTTATTTCTGTGTCTTCTGCCGCTTCCTGGCCTTGTGTCTATTTCTCCGAAAGCTTAAAGAGGGTGTCTAGCAAGTTGACATTTTCAATTCTCTGAGTTTTCCAGGTTTTCCCTGAGCGACACAGAACTTTATTTTATGTCAAGACAGGCTGACGCCACGTCGCCCAATGCTGTCACTTTCAAGTAAACATTTTCAGAACATAAAAAAAAAACACTTAATTCAGTTTGAATAGTAAGGAGTAGTGTATATTTTATTCAATATAGAAAACTGAAGGGAGGGGATAGTAAAATGCACAGCAAATATCTCCGAAAAAGAAAAATGCTAAAGGCCATTAGAAATCGAGTCGAACATTTTCAAATACGAATAAAAGGAGATGCATACATAAGCAAATATTTTCGAAAATGAGCTATTTTTATCAAGTGATAACAAGATCATTGGTATTAGGCCCGAACTTTGTCACAAATGAGATTTTCTGAGCAGCTGGAAAGTAAAACTCAACTCTCCTCACAACATACTATCAGCCCACGCACAATGCCTATGTTTTGTGTTTCACTGCTTTCGAGAGTTTATTTTCGTTTTGGTGAGGGTCACCTGCATCTATGCGTCAGCCAACACTTTTTGAGCTCAAGCTTCTTCAAAGAAGAGGAGGCACAGTTCATTTCCAGATCATTCCTCAATGCGACGGTCCTTTCTGTTTTTGTCCTCGTTCCGGCGCGCGTTCGCCGCATGGACCACTTGAAGCATCCTCTTGGTCAGTTTTACTGTCAACGTCTAATTTTTCGGACTCCCTAGGGGCCACGAAAACGACCGAAAAATCAAATCGGGCAGTCTGAAAAAAATGGATGCATGTCTTTTACTGCCGTTAAGAGCTCAAGTCGTCACAGGCACGCCCGAAAAACCTCTGAAGGCCTGCCAGTACACCTATTAGGCATATCGGTGCTCGTACTGTGACAGGAGACGGTGGGCGCACGCATGTACACTTACGGAATACTTACTGTGTACCGTGACAATTGCCCCTTGCCACGCTTGTTAAGCTTCACCGCAATACTTCACGTGCGCTTCACCGCCTACGTCCCTGCGCTGAGGCGAAGCTGCCATTCGGGAACCGAAGCTTCGAAGCCAATCGCGAGGATGACAGAGGCGGAGTCGGTGCTATTACTGACAGCGGCGAATTCTTTCAACACACGGCCCCGAACGGCAAGAATCTTCATAGCGAACGTCGCAGCAGCTAGGCCTAGCGTTGCCGCAGTGGTGGCTACGCCTTCCAGCGGATGTGCGTGCAGGAGCGCTGCTTCGAGGCGGCAAGATAATCAAAACGGCGGTGCTGGCTTTGACTAATGCCGTTTCGGACCTGCGGCCGCGGCAAAGAGTCCGGAATATCGGACAGCGAAGGGTTCTTGCGTCTGAAATTACAGACGTTCTTATACACTGACTCTATGGGACACGTGGTGGTGCCGCGAAGCCGTACGCATTATCGGGCCTTTCCCTAAAATCGAGTGACCGGGAAATCAGTCGTCGACCGTACACTGACAACTCGTCCAGCCGACGACACAGCGTCAAAGACAATTGGTAACGATTCCTCTCTTTTACTCGAGCCAGCAGCAGGGCGCGTTTCGTTCCCTTTCAATAAAATGACAACTTATTTTGCCTGATTGAAGCACAAATTCCTCGAGTTTTCCTTGAGTTTTTCCAGACTATTCAAAATCCCTGAGAATTCGCGGTTTTCCCGGTTGGTAGACACCCTGCAAGTTAAGGTGACACGTTTATGATAGCTATACCCAAGCTATCTTTTCCTTGTTCTGTAGCAGCGCTAGTGTCGGCAGAAACTATCATTAAGCGTAATATGGGTTTCTTTGTTTTGTTTTCCTTCCCGCGAGAACAACGACGCAGCACAATAACGTTTCTCGGGCGTTTTGGTTGGAGCTGTCACAAAATGGCGTTGCTGCCAACGCTGACGTGAACGCGGTCACTACGGGGCGTCTTATTCAAGCCACCCGCAATTTAGATGTGCACGTTTGAGCGTCAGGATATTTATTATTTCTTTTTTTAGAGAGAGATGACTCGAAATTTTTTATGCGCCGCCTCGACTTTCAGTCCGTCCTTCTCGAATTCTGCAAGATATATGCCAGTGTCTGTAGCGAGCGATGTAATTGCCCACTGTGCCGGCATGATCGAAATTCGAGGGACACGGCTCACTCGTTCAATCCCGCGAATGCGGTTGCGCTCTCTCCCTCTCTCCTTACGCGTCGTTTGCATCGAATATTTAACAACGGCGGTTCGATATATAGCCCAGCGTCCCTCTATAGTATACATCCCGTGGGACGCGCGCGGCGGCTTGCGCCTGCAGGAGTTTCTCCGCAGCGAGCCTCGGCGAGGCGGCACGCAAGCGAGTATTGGATGGCGACGGAAGCGCAGGAGACGGCCTCCCCCTTGCCTCCAAGCTAGGAGGTAGGGACGCCACGGGCCAGGTGCCAAGAACGCAAGCCGAGGGAGAGAGAGTCGCGCGCCTCGGCGGCGTCGGCCCTCCTCGACAGAAAGCAGCTAGCAGACAAATCATTTCCCCCTTTTCCCTGCCCCCGGTCCGGTCCCGAAGCTATTTCCGGAGCCGCGCGGACATTCATTAAGGCGCTAGGGCCAAGGGCCGATGAATGGATCGACTGCGAAAGGGAAAGAAACGAAATGAGGGGCGCGTATAACGGAAGATAACAAAAGAACCTGGCAGAGGGTGCGAAGAAACGGTGAATTGAGGCGAGCGCCACTCAACCGCGGACATGCGCCGCAACAAAAGCCACGGCCTGCTCCGGGACGATTCTCTGCAACAGACACTGCACACAACGCGTTGCGAGCGCGGTAGTGTTCTTGTTTTACAAGCGTGGGGGCGCGCGCGCGCGCGGGTCTGTGATGTTTTTGCGTCCAGAGGAAAATCTAGCAGAGCTGTCAGCTGGTGGCGGCCCAATGAGTCCTAGTAGAGGGCCCCTCCAGCCCACCATATACCAATATGCCATCGCCCCGCCCTCCCTTTTCCTATGCGGCGCTCTCCATGCGCTAACTATACACATCGTGGTGCTCGTTGGAGCTGCCGCTAAACACGGGGGAAATAAGAGGAGGACAGCGGACAAACGACGTTGACGTGCACAAAAAGAAAGAAAGTCAGTCGGTGCGTGTGCATAAAGGGTAGGTGGCGAGGCAGTGTGGAATGACAGAACCGCGCATCAGTCGCGTCACGGATATCGAGCGGCGATGGGGAAGTGAGAGAGGCCAGTGGACGAGGCGGGGATAGTCAGTCCTCCGAGCACCGTCACATCGTAGGGAAGTGGAGCCGGGAAAATGGCTCTGAAATCGCTAAAAGTAAGCAAAGAGAAACGGGAAGAGGGCGCCCGTATACACGAAAGCGCGAGCTGAATAGGCGCCGCTCGATCTTCGTTTAGGGATCGCACACAGCAAAGGCGGCCACTCGCTAGAGTTCTCTTCAGTCCGCCTACTTACCCCGAGAGGAACCAGTTTACGCGACAAATGCATTCCGGCGCGAGAAGTGCGAGAAAAGAGAAAGTTATAGCGGCGTACTCCGCGGTCCAAATGAATGCGCTGTGAGGCCGTGCTATATCCCGTCGACCGAGTCTGCAGAAAAGGTATATATAAAGAAAAAAAGCGGTCGCGAACAACCAAAGATTAGCCCGTAATGACTCGGGAAAGAATGCGCGGAATGTTCCAGCTGGAAACACGTTATAAATATGCACAGTGTTTTACGTTACCGTTGGCAGAAATTTTAAAAATAACTCGTGACATGTAGCACAACTTTACCGCTTGTGCTAGACTACTCTCAGAGGCAGTCATCGTTCGTGCGAGCACACACACACACGCAAAAAGAAGAAAAACAACGAAATTGAATCTTTGAATAATTAACTAGAGTTTGATAATTAACTTCTGACCTAATTTTAACACCACATATTGAAATTTAAGAATTGTAGCCCTTCCTCTTTAAAGTCACATGCACTTGGAACGGATTCTAAGGATCATACCAGTTTAGAGATATGCGTTCCCAAAGTTTGGGACGTAATGCATTGGTGTTCCAGAAACTTTTGAGCTTAAATGCATAAAACGGCGCTTTACTTTAAAAAAAAGTAGAAAAACGATGCAGTTTTACGGTAAGATTGACTGCGCTTACCTCAATATTGATGCTACTTTAAAAATTCGTTCCTAGTGGATGACCTTATGAAATAGCTGGGTTCAATTAGTGGATTTCAATATGTGCGCAAATCTAATTAGTTGGAAAGTTAGTGAAATGTTGTTAATTAGTGAAGTATTCGTATTGACTTCAAGTATAAGTATGTTATACCTCTTCGGTTATTGCAGCACAATAAGTTGATTCTACCTAAATGCCATAGGCGATTTTAAATATTCTGTTAACATTAAAATAAAACCCGGTATAGTAGCCGTAAGTGGAAAATGTAGTTTCCGGGTGACAGCCTGCACGGCGACAAAAGCGGCTATATGAAAGGACTACTCATCTGCCAGCGTGTCATCAAAGCATTCTCCACGGTCTTCGGAGATGTTAGGGTGTGCGTCTCACAACATACACCAGTTAGTATGCAGACCAGCGATTTTGCGAAAAAAAAAAAAAAAACTGGTTCTTCGATACCCTGAATTGTAACACCAAAGTGAAGGATCCAGTTCGCACTTGGCATTAGCAAACATCACAGCGCATTCTTCAGATTCAAGTTGTCCATCTGCAATTACAAATTATTACGTTTTTTTTTTTTCGCAGAAGCCCTGGCGGAATTCGCTAGGCGAGTCCACTTGGAACGATTTCTCATGATGACGCCACTTTCGAGATATTAATTCCGAATTTTGCGGAGAAATCCACTGGCGTTCCAGTTACTTTTGTGCTTCAATGCATAAGACGACGTTTTGGTAATAAAGTAACTGGAACGCCAATCACTTTGTCCGCAAATTTCGGGAATTAATATCTCGAAAGTGGTCGTGTCATTAGAATTCGTTCCAAGTGGATTCGCCTTGCGAACTCTACGGCTAGAATTTGCAAATTGCAATACGGACTATAAGGTATTACTCAGACTTGTATGTAACGAATTACACGTAATTAGTTACTTTTAATAAATAACGTTTATCGGTAATGGTGTAATTCAATGATTACTCTGTTACCTCGATAACGCTCACTGTAATTCAATTACTTTTTCAGTAAACAATTTCATGTAACCAGTTACATCTCTCAGCTTTGAGTATTTACATTTGGCGGGAATTACAGTGTTCAAAGGGATCAAAACGCGCACATGGGTTACCTCTTTCACACAATCAGCGTCCTGCAGGTACGCCTCGATTACCTGAACATGGCAGGCTTGCAGATTTGCACAGCTCTCTTGGAAATGAGAGTGCTCAGCCCCCTTTCCTCCTATAACAAATTTATCAATTTCTCTTTCTCTCTCGTTCTCCTGAAAGCGCTTTTAAGCAGCTGTCATAGGCGGTAAGAGCTGCTGCTCAATTTTTCTTCAATTAATGCAGTCTGCGATGGTAACACAGCAACAGTAATTTTAGGACTAAATATTATCCAAATTCATGTTAAATTACCTTACAGATTTGGCCATCTATTCAGGGAACGTGAACGTTTGCTAGCGTCCGTTACAATATCAGTCGTTTAAGACTAAGTAAATGGCTAACGATTGAAAGGCGCCAGAGCAGGGCCACCAGATGTCCGCTGACAAATATTAAACGGTGCTTCTATGTCTCGATAGCAACGGTCCCTTCATGCGCTGATGCCAGGGAATCACCTATGGGCGATATTACATTTCTTTTTTTAACAGGCCCTCTAGGGAGTGCTTTCCCCTAGCCTCTGCAAACAATCGAGCGCTGCGCTTCATGGAGGACCCAGACCGCGAGAATTGCGGCATTCGATAACCACGATTTCGCGGTGGTGGTGAATTGTGTAGCAGCAGACGGTAGTTTATTCGCCTGGCAATAGAGGGCGCTCTGCCTGAGCGGAAAGTCAGAGAGGCTGAAATAATCTCATGGGTGGCGGCAATGGAAAAGAAACCTGCCAAGAGTGACTACTTAAGAGGAAAAGAGGAAATCAGGAAAGGTACAGTATATGATAACTCAAAGGGAAGCTCATTACTTTTCGAAGCGAGATCGGGACGCCTTAGAACACGCACTTATAAAGCGAGATACAAAAAGGAAGAAGAAGCATGTGCATGCTTCGGTAAAGCTAGGGAAACTACGGAGCATGTCTTATTAGAATGTGAAGACGTCTGCCCAGCGGTCGATTTAGGCACCACTGGCCTCCTCGAAGCACTTGGGTTCAGCGGGAGCAGTGGAAGACCGAACATGTCCGCAATAGGGATTACTAAGAGGCGATTGGAGGATTGGTGGAAGTAGGGAAACGACAAAAAACGGATACGTACTAAAGCACAGTTCGCAATAGGGGATCAGAAAATTTGGTTGTGTAAGTCTATAGTATTTTTCTTCTTGTTTAATCTAGGTAGGACATTAGCCAGTATAATAGCAAGTGCTTGGTGGCGCAAACCACCGCCCCGTTCCCAAGGGGGCGGTCATAACACACACACACACACACACACACACACACACACACACACACACACACACACACACACACACACACACACACACACACACACACACACATCCTACAATATGTTACTGAGGTATGACACCACACGTCCACCGAACCAGACTCTTTTATGAATGCAAGCAGAAGACTCGAAGCTTATTTGCGGAGAATAATGACTTAGCCGGCTGGGAACACAGGGCGTTGCAGGAACGCATGCGGGAGGTCCTTCTTTGGCAGATACTGAAAGAGCGCGCACTTTTAATATAGGTAGTTTGGGCAAGACCACAGAAAGTGTTCAATGTATCCTGCCTCTTCGCGTGCAGCACGGTTCGGAGAATCGGCAAACCCCGTCTCAAATAACCAAGCTGGCGTATTAGCAGATCTTATCTTGCGAGCAAGGTGCTCGTACGCTACAACAGAGTCCCCAACGGCGCGCACATAGAGTGTTTTCAGTGACACTGCCACATGTCTTCGCAAGAAAACAAGGGAAGATTGCGGAAGAAAATTTTGAAAAACAATTCTCAATGAACATAACTAACACGTGAAGGGCTAGAGGGCGCATTGAAGGGTCAGTCAAGCTCGTTCTATTTACTACTGCATTTTAGTAGTTGACCTGTTACTTTTGTAGGGCTGTAATTCGTAGCTATAATCAATTAGATTTTGAAAAGAAGTAAATGTAATTCTCATCAGTTCCTTCTTTTTTCTGTAACGAGTACACGTCTGGATATTAGAGTGAACAAGGGCGGATGACGGGCACGGAAGAACAGCAGATGCCTTGACGTGAAATCCGTAAAAAACAACACACATGCTGGCCACGGGTAAAAGTGTCCACTCTTAAAGTTTCCACTTAAATTTATTGGCCAACATAATAGCTTTAGCGTGTCCGCATAACGTAATGCGGTTTACGGAATACCGGAGACGTCAACGGCATCAACTGCTCTGGTGGCGACACCTTGTGGGAGGTTCTTCAACCACACAGCATCACAAGCGCTTTTCTGTTTACCTGCTGTTATTGTCGAAGGAAAAATGTCCCTATGCATCCATGATTATGTTGCTATACCGATGTACTTGCGCCAGTAGCTGTGCAGCACGTAGCCCCATATAGTTTCCTATAATAATCACTAGAGGGAACTGTGGCGCTGCAATCGTTCAGCGACCATAGGAATGATAGGAGCTACGTGGATTTGTCTGATCTTCGTGCTCGCGAATTCAGATGTTCTTTCGAATTGCAGAAGGTGATAAGACTGCAAGCACGCATGATCGCTACCAATTGCAGTGGTACCGCTTGCCCATATGCGCTTCTCCAAAACGGCAAAATTTGCGTCGGCAGCTCACTGAGCTGTCTACACGTTATAACAGGATAAATAAAACCACGGAATTTCTAGGCGACAACACGGCCACAAGATTTGGGAAATCAGCATTCATTCGAAGACCCAAAACAATGACATAAGAAACGCGTAAAACACCCAAGCGGCATTCCCTTGCGTGAATTCAAGATACTCTGAAAATATAAAACACAGCTAGCAACATGACGCGCTTCTGGTCGCGTAACCAGCATTCGCTGTATACACAGAGTAAGACGCCCTCAGCTGTAGATGAAGAGAGCATCAAAAGAGATCGTTAAAGTAAACACTAAAAGTGAGCAAAGATGAAACAAAATTTTTCAGAGGTAAAATTAAATTCCGGGGCATTACGTGCCAAAACCACGATACAATTATGGCGCACGCCGTAGTCGCGGACTCCAGATGAATTCTGACAAGCTCGGGCTCTTTAACGTGCACCCAACGCGAATACTCAAAGTTCCGCTTTTTTTTCCAGGCTTCACCGCCAAGTTATAACATGCATTTGTTCATGAGTGTGCACTGCACGACTTGTCGACGAATCTAGAACGAGGCAGCACATTTTTTGTAAGCGCTCACTAAATGTTGTATGCGGACGAAAATATGACTGTTGTCGTTGCGTGAGAGCCGAGTTCGACGAACCGTGCGTCGCAGTAAGCACAAATAAACGAAATCGGCGGCTACGACGATCGATAAGAATTGCCATACGGGAGCGAGGTTACGTAACGATCGACTAAGAAGCTGCTGCCGTTTTCCGTGCATGCAGAATATATAGCTGGCTACAGCGTGCGCACGCCACATGACGCGCCTTGTACAGCTTAAACGGCAAGCGAAGCAGGCTGTAGTAAAGAAAGGCGTATGTTGAGGATGCACTTGTGTATATATACGTAACAGGTGTTTCGACGTTCGCAAATGCATTCAGAGAAGTGCAATGTACTCAGAATGCGATTTCGTCGAGCGTTTCTTTCTGTTCTGTTACCAATTTGCGTCCGCATCAGCTGCCTGCATCAGTGCGTCGCCGACATTTCTTCGAGGCTCATTCCCCGTGTTCAGAATCGCATCTCAGCTTGAAGCTCATGCTTGACTTGATCTAAATGATGCCTGGCGTCATTTAGATCAAACGCTCGTGTGTACTTAGATTTGGGTGCACGTTAAAGAACCCCAGGTGGTCAACATTAACCCGGAGTCCACCAATATACGGCATGCCGCATATGCATATCGTGCTGTTGGCACGATGTTATTGAAACTTGGAGGGGGGGGGGGGGGGGGCAATGGGCACGATAAGAATCAGTCGTCATAATGCCCCGACAAGGCTATTATACACGCGCTCCAACACGACACGTGGCGCCATGGACGTTTGCGCATTGGTGTCTCCCGCATGTTTTACTCAGACTGGCGTAAACATTACCGTAGGCCTGATATTAGTGCTACTTCGAGCAAATTACAGTTACTTAGGGCCTATTTATCGTTATTTAGGGGACACACGATGTCGGTTGCTTATGAAAATGAAAAACGCAAGCTTTTATGAGAGTTGCCGCGTTTTGAGCTATACGTCAGCTCGTAAACTCAGAGGGTATTAACTCATACACCGGTACGTGGAGCTTTGGCGATAGGCTTTGTACATGCACAATTCTAATGCTGAAGATCTTAAAGAAACACTAAAGGTTAAAATTATTTCAGCTCTGCTAGTAACGTAGGGCACCAATATACGTACCCTACTTAGTAAATCGGGCTTCTATATGCACAAAAACTCTACGCTTCCCATGATGATTAATTAGGAGGCGAGGTAAGCAAGAACAGACGCAAATAGGAAAGACGGCTGGAGACGCCGCATTGAAGTTTCCACACCAGGCTCCCGTGAGGTCATGGATTTTGGCGGAATTTGTTCGGCCCTAGTTCATTGCTTTACCGGTCGTTAAGACGGACTACACTGTATTCTTCCCGGCCACGGCGGCCGCATTTAGATGAGGGCGAAATGCGGAAACACGCATGTGCTTAGATTTAGGTGTACGTTGAAGAACCCCAGGTGGTCGACATTTCCGGAGTCCTCCACTACGGCGTGCTTCATAATCAGATAGTGGTTTTGGCACGTAAAGCTCCATAATTTAATTTTTACATTGTATTCTAAAACAGCCAAGGACTGAACTTGGGAAGCTTCACGAATTTTTACGTCGCAACAACGGCCTAAATGCGATAAGCCAGCTACGAAGTCCGTGACGTCACACTTAAGTAGGGCATTTGGGGCTTTGGGGAGAAATTCCGCACATGGAACGTTGAACTTCGTTTTCTCTCGTAAAAAATCCACTCATTACCGCGAAATCAAGGAAAACAGAGTTCCCCGAGAATAATTTTTATCCATCTACCCTCATTTAGTGCGTCGCGCTTGAGTGTCCGTCTAATCGAACTCTCACAACTCGGCCCCAATGCATGCACGCATGCATGTACGCGCGCGCCGTTGCGGCGGCATTCCGTTCAGAATAGGCAGAGGCGTTGTGACGACAGATCTTGGAGAGGAACAAAGCTGACTGCTGGCGATGAAAGCTACACGCGGCCACAGCGACCGCGCTTTACGTGGCCTCGAATTGAGCGGATACGACTACGCTAATTACCCCCCGACCTTGAATATCTGCAAACCACCACTACGGTCTTAAACGCTCTGCGTAACAGCAAATGAGAACGATTTAAAGTACATGCGCGCTGAGAATTATACGCTGGACACAGCACGACGTTACGGAATATCGGTTCCATAGGATGTTACCGCCTTCGCGCCCACTAAAACAAACAAACAACGTGCACCCGATCGCAGCCTGTAGCAGAAGTCTATATAAGATTAAGAAGAATAGAAAATATACTGCCCTACTTGGGCGACTGCACGGCTGCTTTCTTTTTTTTTCTTCGCAATGATACTTTGGCGAGCACTTTATACGAAGGTTCAAATAAGCAACAAACCAGAAAAGTCCAACAAATGTGGGGGAAAGAAGTCGTAAGTCTAAACAGCGGCATCACAAAAAGAAAAGAAAACAAAAGCAAAGAAAGAAAGAAAGAAAGAAAGAAAGAAAGAAAGAAAGAAAGAAAGAAAGAAAGAAAGAAAGAAATACGTTGTGCATGCTTGCGATAGGCCATTGGCTTTATGAATTGCTTCAAAAGCTCCAGGAAAAAGGATAAAATAAAGATGATGGCCACGACATCAAAGCATCCCTGGATACGGGCTCTGAAAGGCATCGAAACCCTCTCTCGCTGCTCCCATTGTCAGTGGCCGAAAACACGGAATCGTTCATTTTTCGATCGGCAATTTTTTTCCCCAGCCTTACATTCGCGAGTCTACCAGGCCGACCTGCCTCGTTTGAACCGTGAAAGGGAAACTACGTTCTGTCAGAACAATGGCATGGAAAAGAAGAAGGGGAGGAATGAGCCGCCAGTTACTGAAGAACTTCGAATGGTTATTCAGTCGGGAATTGAAGTAACGCACACACTGCAGCCGATACTACACGGTAGCCTACCCGCCGTGGTTGCTCAGTGGCTATGGTGTTAGGCTGCTGAGCACGAGGTCGCGGGATCGAATCCCGGCCACGGCGGCCGCATTTCGATGGGGGCGAAAACACCCGTGTACTTAGATTTAGGTGCACGTTAAAGAACCCCAGGTGGTCAAAATTTCCGGAGTCCCCCACTACGGCGTGCCTCATAATCAGAAAGTGGTTTTGGCACGTAAAGCCCCAAATATTATTATTAACACTGGGGACAAGTTACAACAAACGATTGAGGACTTTCACAGAGAGAGTGTAAGAGTGGAGTAGAGAAAGATAATCATGAATAGCCTGGCAAGGGAACAAGAGGTCAGGATCGCCAGCCAGCGTCTAGTCTGAAGAGGTATGTTTATCTAGGCTAATTACTGACAGGGAACCCTGATCATGAGAAGGAAATTCACAGAAGAAGAAAAATGGGTTGGAGTGCATACGGGAGACATTGTCAGCTCCTGACTAGAAGCATAGCGTTATCATTGAAAAGGAAGGTGTATAATCAGTGCATTCTACCGGTGCTGACATACGGTGCTGACATATGGGGCCTCGACTTGGAGACTGACAAAGAAACCTGAGAACAAGGACCGCGCAAAGAGCGATGGAACGAAAAATGCTAGGCATAACGTTAAGAGACAGAAAGAGAGTGGTTTGGATCGGAGAGTAAATGGGTATAGACGATATTCTAATAGAGATTAAGAGAAAAAAATGGAGGTGGGCAGGTCATGTAAGGGGACGGTTAGATAACCGTTGGACCTTTAGGGTTACAGAAGGGTACCAAGAGAAGGGAAACGCAATCTAGGACGAAAGAAGACTAGGTGGAGCGATGAAATTAGGAAATTCGCGGGCGCTAGCTGGAATCGGTTGTCGCAGGACAGGGCTAAGTGGAGATTGCAGAGAGAGCCCTTCGTCCTGCAGTGGATATAAAATACGATGGTGATGATGATGATGACGATGACGACGATGATGATGATGATGTACCCTGGAGGGACTCCTGAGCAAGAATAAATCTGGGAAGCTGGGGTAAATCCGGGAGAAAAATGTGGGAAGAAAATCAAATCCCGAACTGTACGCTTCATCCTGTGGCGCTTCGTCGTACACGCCCTGACTGTATAGTGCTTGTTAAGAATTTTGCAAAAATAAACGTATCCTTTGCACCCCCCCCCATATTTGCAAGTTAAATTAGCATAAATAAGAGTGTTTATCGCTATAGACACTGAATTCTTCCACAGCGCCCACAGAAAGCTGCCCGGCATCCTTTATGCTGTTTTCATAAGTGGCATTAAAATTTAAGGCACTAGCAAGTTAGTGTCATTTTCTGTGCCCGTGTGGCACGGGTAAAGCGCACACGCCACGCGGAAGCATATAAAAGAAAGAAAGAAGACAGAACAGGTTCGAGCGAGTTAATCGAGGATGCGCCTCCAACAATCACCATCTTTCACTAGCCAAAGCGGGCGACACAAAAGCAAATGTCTGACGCACCCTCTTGCCCTAATCGTCCCTGGGCGCGAGTTGCCGAGAAAAAAAAGAAGAAAAAACGCCACTACGCAGGAGAGGAATCGCGTCCGCACACGCGGCCGCGGCAACCAAATATTCCGGCCACTTCGCGATTATGCATTCCTCCGGTACGCGCGCCATTCCATCACGCCGTCCCGCAGCCACTTCGCATGCGCATCCGTACAAAGCGTCTCAAGGTTTGCCTAAGTGCCCACGGGGATAAGATACCAACACGAGCGAAATATTCCGTGTGCAGCCTATTAAAAGCCCCAATTGCTATTCCAGCTACGTCGCGTATAAGGCGCACTGAGAGTTACGCATAGAGAGGAAACAATCTCGCGAGCGTTTAAATTAATGACAGCCGGAATTGCTCGGTCATTCATTAAAGGAGCGCGTACTTTACCTTATCACTTTAAATTGGCGGTACACATTTCTTGGGAGGCATCTTTTTCCCCTCTCTCAGCTTACCAGGACTGCAACATTAGGTATCTCACCAGGGTACGCATCATTTTTATGTAACTTAAGCGACAGCCGTCTACTGAAGCAAAGTGCAAGATAATACGAGTATGTTTCCAACTTGCTTTGTTCGCATCGTCAAAGGGGGAGGGGGGGAATGAAACACCTGCCAGATTATTGAGCAGCGAAAAAACGAGGGTAGGGATCGGGAAAAAGAAGCGATGCAGGCAAGTGCGCGGGAACGCTCCGCAAGTGTTACACTTGAACTGGCAAATGAAAAGAAACAAATACAGCTAGAAATTCCAGCCCAAACCACCAATCGACAGGGCATTCACCGCACAAGAACAGTAGCGGATATAACGCACTTTGGCCATAAAAAGCCGCGGGGATCGTTACGCTCATAGCCAGGCAACAAAACGCAGCTTAACCCACGCTTTCGCATAAAAAAAGATATTTTAAATCTATCTCTCTTTATTATTACTATTACTTTTTTTGCTATCTAGTTAAGAGTGACAAAAAGTAACAATGACAGTAACGTGAGACAGTAAGGAACACAGTGTAAACGCGGGCGATAGCCATCGCCATTCGAAGATCAGACATTTCCCTCAAGAATAATTAACATCGAAATGGTCGAAATGCACGCCGCATCATAAGCAGACGCCATAATTATACTTATACCTCCGCGACGCCTGTCTCCATGTAATAGTCAAGACAATGCCAACTACATACTATATAAGTGGATACGAGAGTCGCTAAAAGGAGCTCAACAAGACGACAAAAGAACAAGGTGACCAAACTTACTGTAAGATTCCCGACGAGTGTTAGTACATTTATACGACATTTCCAATAAGTATACGCTCATATCGTTTTGGGTTTCAATTCGTTGAACAAGAACGCCATTTCTTCCCAAATGCATTCACTGCTGAGCAGCAGCTGAGTGCACAGTATAGTCGCTTTCTACGAACTGCCCCCGTTTTAGTTAGTTTTGTCCATCATCAGTATACGTTCTTGACATCCACAAACTTTGCAGAGTAGAGGCCTACTCGACAGATTATGGTCTTCAAGAAGCAAAGCGCCATAGCGCCGAATTCAGAGCGGTTCGCGAGGCGACTCGTGAAGAAACGGCATTCCTTCCGCCCGGAAACTTTCTCACTGACAAAACCGGTTCGGGGATGAACTGTCGTTGAAATCGCGAATCCATCCATCATTGATTCTTGCAGATGCGTTCCGTTCCTTCAGTGATGCTTTGTCAGCCCGTCAGCACTTGATACTCCCCCTTCCCCTCGCCCCCCCCCCCCCTCCACACAAGCACACTTTTCTCCTTCTTTAGAATCAGACACCACACATACATCGAGCGATGCTATTCGTGCTTTTCGCGAGATAACGAAATAAAAACGACATACATTCCAGTAACCTCAGCAACTGGGAACTTACTTTTTTCTAAATTCTTTGGTCATAAGCCGTCTTCTAGCTGCACGTGTTGTGCCCTTGCTTTTGGGTGGACCAGTATGGAAGGATTCAACCGCTTTTCACTAACAGCTACACGGCTGAAATAAGCTGGCGCTGGAAAGAGACGTGACCCTCCTCCCCCCCCCCCTCCCCCGGTCTTTGTTGATTGTGGCTGCTACTTCTGTCTCGCCAAAGAGCTCACACACGGAAAATAAAAATAAAATAATAAATCCCATATCCGGTGGTGCGATCCAACCTCGGTCTCCTGTCGCAAGAGCCCGATGCCGTTAGGGCAAAATCACTCCTCATTTTTGTTATTTTCTTTTTCGTTAACGTTGCTGTCCTTGTGGAGCAGAGTGAATATCTAGCCTATTCTGTTTTTATTTGTTGTACAGTGTGCTCGTCTAATTTCCATTCATTTCAAGATAACATCCACCCGATGCTAACTATACGAAATATCCGTCCTAAAGTATGCAGAGTGTTGCTCATAAAGGACACGGACGCAAGAAAGAACGACGGGACACACAAGGCTCAAGCTTACAACAATTTTTTTCGGGAAGAACGTGACCATTTTATGCACTTGCCACAACACAGCGCGTGTCGCGAGTAATATCTTTACACACGTGTCCATCCAATCAAAGAAAGCTCTCTCTTTTGCTGACAGTGCAATTGACGCCTCACTGATGCACCTATCACCCAATTTATAAATATTAGGTTCTTTATTATCAAGCGAGTACATAGTTTGTACATACTTATGGCGTACCAACAGGACCAAATAGATACCTTACCGAAGTATAATGCTCCCTTTGTCTTTACGTACGCGTGCGAGCTTGCACCACGCACTTAACGGGCGGCGCGTCCATTCAGAGTGTTTCCTTCACTCCGAAACTTTCCCGCAACACAATGCCACGTGGCACTCAACCACTCTGACGAGCCGCTCAGTCCGCCCCCGAAAGTTTGGCAAGACGAAATACCCTCATTTTTTGGGAGAGAGCAATTTGTGTTCGATCGCTCGAAGAAACGTTTCATTTTGCAAAGGATGGCGCTTTCGGATTACTGCGGGGAAGAGGAAAGGGAAGACGGCTGCTCGGCCGCGCACGACGCGCTGGGACGCGCAATATCTACGACCGCCGTAAAGTCTCGCCTCGTGCCGCGAAACAGCGAGAGGACAGCTGAAGAAAGAGTTAGATCCCATAAATTGAGTTGTCAGGTGAACCGCAGCGCAAACGATGGCCCACAAAGAAACACGCAATAGGCCCCGTCCGAACAAGGCTGTGCGTCACAGCGTGCGCCATATATACATACAAACTAAATTTAGAGCTTTTGTGGACGCGTATAGAAGTGCCCTATACTCTTCCGATTCTTCGCTTCTTAATGGTTACAAACCATCTGCAAGCAAAGTAAAGAAGGTTGGAAGAGATGAAATACCCAGGGTCTGCAAAATGTACGTGCAGTTCTCTGCCATACTGCGCTGTAACTTTAGCTATCGAAATTTGGCTCAATTAAGCTCCTGTTATGGCGACGCTTTCACTTGAAAGCATGCGTTGTTCCCAAAGCGGAACTTAGATCTACACACTGTGATCAGTCGATCTCACTCGCTTTGGCTGCACCACAAGAGATGAATAACATATTTTTTAGTGACATTGCCGTAAAGCTCCACTTTGCACATTGTTCATTTCGTGTATACTCACTTCTGCCCGTTAAGAGTTTTATGTGCGAGTGGATGCGTGTGCGTTTCTGTATCTAGTGCTGCGCATTAAACCTGGAGTATAGCATGCCACGCCTTTTTCTCGGCTAAGCTCTGCACCTATCGTTGAAATTTCCTGCACCGGCGCGCACGTATTTTTACGTACCGGTTAATGTGCGCGGTTTCTCGGAGAGACATTCTTGGTATAGGCAATTAAGTTGCGTGCACGCGGTCGGTGGGCTATGCGGCGTGATAACGTATGCACGGATGGCCGTGCGTTTTCGAGAGATTATACTGCCACGGGCAATAGAGGTCTTGGCATAAGGCATCACCAACGTTCTGAGCAGTTTAGCTCACAGGACCCAAAATGCAAAATAGCCTATCCTTTTTGTACATTGCACACTGTATAGCTAAATGCGAAGCAAGCCAAGCTGACGAAACTTCAGCGTCAGCGCACTTGCGAGCGCGGCATTAAATGGGGTACACGAAACAATGTGACCGCGTTTGCTTGAGTGCTGCAGTGCAGCAGCAAGATTATAGCAGATGTGCGCGATAGCGAAACACGCGACGCGAACACGCCGCGCCTCGCGAGACCGTGCCTTGTGGGTCCAAAGGCAACGATACATTTCCAAAAGTTCAAAGCAAGTTATATACAGTAAAAGCTCGTTAATTCGAACAGCAAGGGGAAGCCTCTTCAGTTCGAATTAACGAAAGTTCGAACTAACGAAAGTGAAGGAGGGCAACACTACACTGCGATTTGGAAGCAGTAGGGCAGAAATTTGGCGTGTCAGAAAGTGATGGCGTGTGCCGCGGGCATGCACACGCCATCTTCAAGTCGAAGCTCTGGGTCCGACTGTGCCACGCCACCGATGTCCACCGAAACGAACGTTAGCCGAGGCTTAACACCATCCCAATGAATCGCGACGGCCGATACCTCCTAAGCTGAAAACAGAGGTGCACAACCGATGAAGACTGCCGAGACAAAGACGCTGAACATGTGAAGGTGGTGAAGGCCCTGATTCGTTGGTTCTTGATTGCAAGCGCAGCTGCGCTTACTTGATTCGCTGTGTTTTGGAGCTTGCCGTGCCATCTCCGCACAACATTAGCAGCTGTACAAGATTTGCAAAGCCTCCGAGATTCGCAACGGACAAGAAGTCTCCGAGGTTACGTAGAACGGAGAGGCGGCAGCCGCCGCTGCCTTCTGGCTGACCCCGCATCGGTTAGATTTTTGTCCGATTTTGCCTTCTCTCGCCGTTCTCTCCGTTTCGGAGGCAATACAGCCTTGTGTGTAGGCAGTAGGCGCGCTTCTCTGGCCGTGTGCCAGGCGAGCGTAGTTCGAATTATCCGTGAGGGAACCTTCTCGCGTTCGAATTAACGGACTTTTTTATACATAGACTTCTATGGAGCTTGGCCGGACCAAATCGTACAGTTCGAATTATCCATAAATTCGAATTATTGAAGTTCGAATTAACGAGCTTTCACTGTATACGGCAATTGCGCCCTTGCCGGTACACACAGCCATGTGGTCGCAACGGTAAAGGAAACAAATACCGCCCGGTGACATAACCTACAGCTAACTTCAGTTTAACCAGCACAAGGGATGGTGCAAAGAATACCTTACGCGGTGCCTTCACCCTCGTCACGAAAAAAAAAAAATATCGGGTAGGGAGCGTTGCGAAGAAGCGCACCAAAAGCATGCATGGAGATAAATAAAACAATTCGCGCAATAATTAATTTCTTAGAGACTGGCGCGAATCGGCACACACGTGTGCGCTCTTACCCGCACGTAGACGCATGCCCGCGCTGCCGTACGGCTTTATCGTTGAAGTCCCGCGTTAATTCTGGCCGATGAGCACGCTAACGAGCGCGCCACCGGAAGCCCGCGGTCAGCTTCAGCGCGCTGTGTGTTCCTGGCGACCGCGCTAATTGGCAACGCAACGAAGACAGCGAGTCGACGCCGAGACCGCGGACACCGCAGAGAGACTCGCAACGAAGATGGAGAGCGGGACAGCGACGAAAGGAGCGGTCTTCCATCGCTGTCGAGGCCTCCGTTCACTGCAGCAGGTCGCGCGTTGTGGACAGAACGAGTGACCAAGGGAGCGCAATTAGCGCGCCGACTGAACGCACGAATACAACAGGGTGTGGGACATAACGCGAGCAGCGACCACCGCGCATGGTTTAAAGTCCGTTTTGGAATCGACGCTTTTTACTTCTTTCTTTCTTTCGTGCAAAAACACACTCATTAGCGGCAGTGAACAAGTGAGAAAGGAGTCTCTCGTGGTAACGCCTCGGGAAAGGGTCAAGAACACCGGATGTTATACGCGTCTCTATGAAACATGATCAAAACTAATCGATTTCTTCTGCCTACACGCAATGAAATGCCTTCGGGCCTTGAAAGTATCTTAAATAAATAAATAAATAAATAAATAAATATATGGCTATAACACAAGAACTATATGAGGGACGTCTTGCGTTATAGGGCTCGTGTGATTAATTTTGCGCACCTGTGTTGGTTAACGTGTGCAACCCACAGTTCAAATCAATTTCCGCTTCCTTCCCGACACGGTCGCCGCTGCGGTCAGAACCGACGACCTCGTAATCAGCAGGAGAAAGCCACATCCACGCACTACGCCGCCGCGGCGGGTTACAACCAGGCAAGAAAAAAAGCAAAAAAAAAAGAAGCACCGAGCTCGAGGTGCAACAAACGTGCTAGAAACTATGGGCCTATTCATCGAGCGAGGAGGAAAGGGCGCGCGGCGAGCCTTTCCTCCTCTCTGGCTTGCGCGAGCTGGCGCGGTGCTGCTTGAACGTGTTGACATAGCGTGCTGCGGAACTATTTCCAGATGTTTTAGCGCGTTCTCCATGGAATTCACGTGATTTCAATTCATACGAGGCCGTCGAAGAAGCACTGGGTAGCCCTTCGGTGCAGTCTTACGTGATTGCAGCATGCGGAAATTGCTCTTGGTTGCGCAAACATGCGACGCCCCTCATCAGCCACGGTGTGTGTATGTGTTGCGAACTATACGGGCTGTAGTGTTTTTTTGTTTTCATTTTTACTCGGCGAAGAGCAGCGGTGTCTGCGAATTGCCAGCGCGAATTGAAGAATCCCTTCGGTATCTCATCGCTCAGCGTATGAACTAAATCATACGAGCGCTCGCGCATGGTCAACCGAATGCAAACGCGAAAAATGTAAATGCCAATCGATGGTTATCAAATGCCTACGTCAGCTATACTCGCACCGTTTTCACACATTTCAAGTGCAGTAGACTTGAAATCGCTATGCTATGTCTGCGCTATAGCTTCATGTGTGAGGCCGATACCGTTGCTCGGCACTGCCATCACTGTGGTTGGTAAACCAGCATGATACATATAAGCTTTGTGCTTCGGTGCTCTCTTTTTGGTGTCTAAAGCAGCTCGAAGGGCCATGCCACGTGCTTGGACAATGTGCTATATAGAACAAAGAGATCTATAACCCAGCATCTACCACTGCTAAGGACGCTCGCGCAGACAGTCGCTCGACCCCTCGACAAGCGTTAGTCGCACTGCACGGTACGCTCTTATGACTAACGAAAACTATTTTATTCGTGGGCGGATACCTCCTCCAACAAACGAGGTAGTCGCACAATCAATCTACAGACAACAATTTGAGCGCTTGTCAAAGTAAACAGCATGAATAATTGCGCAGCAGAACGGTATACCCTCGTTCATAGGATCTCCACCGGTTTCGACGAACTACTCATTACTGCCAAACCATAGCTAAGAACTGCAGTGAGAAGGCTGCAGTGAGGCCACATTCGTGAAAACGTTTTCAGCAATACACGAATGATACAACTCCGAGGCTGCCTGTAGACTCTAATACGCGCGCACACGTCCGCACTGCGTGCTCGGTCCGCGTGTCGACAACGCCAGCAGAAACTCCGGCCATGCCAACTTGAATCAATTCAGTAAGTCTCACGGAACCGTTTGCCACGTAGAGGACGCCGCGTCATACCAAATAGACCACGCGAGTGCGAAAGCAACCACCAGAAACTGCCGCCGAGCGTACACCTGGCATACAAGACGGAACGCTCTCCCATGCCAGCAGATGGCTGCCAACAGATGGCGCCCCTGCCTATGCAATATGGCGACGGCCAAGAAAAAAAAAAAAGTCTGTAACCACAGCTGAAATTATCACCATCAGCCTATATTTACGTCTAGTGGAGGACGGAGGCTTCTCCCAACAATCTCCCATTATTCCTGTATTAATACTAAACCAATACTAAACTATACAAAAAAATAAAAATAAAAGGAAAACACTGAAATACTACAGCGATACCTGCTAAATATTCTCAGCTCCGCTAAATATTGCCCACCAAATTTTACCCGATGCAAACGCTCTCATTAGAATGAAAACGGCCACTTTAATTTATGACATGGTACTTTTGCTTACAGCAGCATCAGTGTATATATATATATATATGTATATATATGTGTATATATATATATATATATATATATATATATATATATATGTGTGTGTGTGTGTGTGTGTGTGTGTGTGTGTGTGTGTGTGTGTGTGTGTGTGTGTGTGTGTGTGTGTGTGTGTGTGTGTGTGTGTGTGTGTGTCATACATGAGTCATGCTCAACAACCCTCTTCCCGGTGTTTTCCTGCCACTGAACCCATTATTAACACATTCAATTTCACTGAATTACACCCAGCGCTTCAGAGTGCGACGACGACCGCAGTAAACCTGTACATTTCGGTGTGCACGCACGTGCCAGTTGCAGGCGACATAATGCAGCTGCTTATTTATTTATTTACCCATTTCTTTTTTATGTGGCCAACCACTTCATGCGAGACTATCAAGCGGCCAAAAACGACGCAGCGAAAACTTGTCCAGAAAAAAAAATAATAATAATGGGGTTTTACGTGCCAAAACCACTTTCTGATTATGAGGCACGCCGTAGTGGAGGACTCCGGAAATTTTGACCACCTCGGGTTCATTAACGTGCACCTAAATCTAAGCACACGGGTGTTTTCGCATTGCGCCTGCATCGGAATGCGGCCGCCGTGGCCGGGATTCGATCCCGCGACCTCGTGCTCAGCAGCCCAACACCATAGCCACTGAGCAACCATGGCGGGTCGTCCTGGAAAAGGCGCCGAGCTAAGAGGAGAGAATATACACCCGCGGCTGACGGCGTGGAAGGAGGGAGGGAGGGACGCGTCGCTGATGTGTTTCTCGTGGGTTTTGCCCCAAAATCCGGGTTCCTATGCGCCGGTTGTCGATCCACGCTCCCCGCAGCACGCCTTTCCCCGTCCAATGCATTTTCTTCCATTTCCCCTTCTCGTATGCAAAGGCGAAACGAAACTTTTATTTATTTATTTATTTATTTTGCAAAATACAACAATTGTCCAACCATATCAGTTTAGCGCTCCCGCATTACCTATACATGCGCTCGCGTTGGCGATAGCAAACTGAGAAATCTTCACGACAGAGAGCACGCACATCAGAAAGAATTTTTTCCCCCTTGTTGCTGTGCCAGAGAGTACAGTTGTGTGTCCTACCTGCATGCGCTCACACAGCGTCAACTCTGACCGTCTGAACATACGCGAACTGGATCTATTTTCGTGGCATATTCATTTGGCAAGAAAAACAGCCCGCGTCACTTACAGGGAATTCCGAGATCTCTTTACGCGCGTATTGGTGAACTTGCAAAGCCTATATGGCCCCGCCCGTTAGTCACCGGCCACATAGCGCGGTCGTCGAGGTTAAGCGCGCGCGTTAATTGCCTTTCTGCTGGCTTAGGCGCGGCACAAACTGCACGATAAGGGGGTCGATGATGAAGTGCTCTTTAACGGGACACCGTATCCAGGGATTCGCGCGATAGCCACGCGATATACACATCGCTCGCGCATTCAGAAGCTTGCTATAGCTTGCCAGCATAAATCTCTCGAATACTATACATGGAAATATGTTGGGGAGGCGCGTCCTGCCTGCGTGCAGCCGCGTTAACCGCTGGCGGAAAGCTTTCGTCGAGCCGTGACCCATTAAGTCTCGGCGGGCCTCGGGGCCGCTGGTTCGCCGCAAAGCGCACCAACTCGGGCGGCAACATGCAAACGATTATAGGGCGCGAAGCAGTTCTTTTTTTTTTTAATCACGCCACACGCACTGCCAGCCAACTGACAGTATCCAACCTCGAGGTCCTCGTTCCCGTAAAACTTATTCTGCACTGTCGGGGGAGCGCATCAAGGCCCGCGGCACGGCGATGTGCTAAATGCAGGTAAACGCCAAGTTTAATTTGAAGTTCGTCACAACTCTCGAACGCGAATTGTGCTCTCTTTGGCTGAATCAATATATATAAGCTCAGTTACTAGTTTAAATGCAAATTCAGATAAAACGCTCGAAACATTTTCTTGCGATGGATGCAAGCAGTATACTCCTGCGACAACCTGAGCAAATGCGAATTGATTTTCGGCAGAGCATTGCCAACGAAAAGCTACAGCTATGCAAAGCGCGGGGGATGCGGGTCGAGCCGTGGCCCGAAATCCGCCCGTCGGATTCGTGCACACGGTAGCGGTATTCAAGGCACTATACACGGTGTGCCAACCATCATGCACCAAGATTTTAAAATATGCAAATGCCACATAGCTGGACAGAACTAAGGTAATGACCCTTGCCGTCGCTTGGAGAACTCAGATATGTTTTTTGCATACCGCCTAATTACATGATTAGTCTTAACTAATTAATCAGCTTTTCAAATATTACAATTAAACGAAAGGTGTCAATGAGAAAATTGTAGAGCAGGGTCAATAACTCCCGCTACAGCTTTCTGTTGCTCAATACGTGCTACATAAAAATGTTTTTCCATGCGTGAAAGAAGCCCGCGAATACACGCAAAGTAAGCGAAGTTTGGTGCGTCTGCCTCACTAATCGCGGTCATCGCGAGAGGCAGCGCGTGGGTGACGTGTGGGTGCGATTCACAACAGCCGCTGCAGACAGACCTCCGCTCTTGCAGCGCTTTGTTTCCATAGAGACGAAGAACACTACTCTGGCACCCAATCGTATAGCCGTCGTCGCCGCACAGCACGTCTTGCGAGGCACTACGCTTTTCTTCTCGCGCCTTCGTTCCACCAACGACGAGAACGGTCCTTCGTCCCAGTGAAGTCGTGCCACCAGTGTCAGCGGAGACAACACCCAAGGGAGCCTCACATCGAGGCTCACTCGTAGCAACTCGCCATCGCGCTTTGAAGGAGCAGTGGTCCCCGTCACACACGCTGGTACCGCGGACTGACCTCGGCAGCTGACGCCGCGGACGAGCATAGCCCTCCTCCACCTCACGGCACCCTGCACTCCCCCCCCCCTCCCCTCCCCCCCCCTGGAAGCGCAGATGAAATCGCCCATGGGTGCGGATGCCTAGGCCGCCGGCAACCTTGCGCATGCGCAGGCCGTCTCCCCTTCGCTCCTCTTCCGCTTTCTGCCTCGTGGTTCCGGTACATTGAACTAGAAGCAGTTCCGGTGCACTCTCCCCCTGCGCTATCGCGTTTCTTCCATCTCCCTCGGCGTTCGCGTTCATTCTTCGCGGCGATCGTTCGCTCGGTTACGCCGACGAGCACCGCTGGCGCTCGCCGCGAGAACGGGCGCGAGAGCTGCGCTCTAAACGTTCATGCCACCCGCATGCACTCTCGGTGAACATTTTACAGGATAAGGTTTTGACAAAATGCGTTCATTTGCAACCCGCATGCTCGGCCTGCGATTTAATTGAACTGCGCTGTCCGCTTACTCCAGCACATGACTCGCATATCAGCAGTGGCAAAGTTACGCGCCAACAGGTCGTGAAAGTTTACTTGTGATTTGGCTTTTTGTTTTTTTTCCGAATATAACATGCTGTGCTGAATCCTCTGCACAGATATGCGCATTATTGTGCGTCATCGCGCGTATGTCACGTGATTTTCGCTGAATATAGCGTTCGGATAATAGCACAAGGGAGGAGAAGCTACGACCCTTCAGCCTGCAATATACGATCGAGAGTGCAACGGCTAATTTCAAAGACGCGGGAGCGCATTATCAATTTACGATGAAAGAAATTAAGCCCCGATAAAACGGGCCTCGCGTGCGCGATGACGGGCTGAACTGGATCGCGTCACGATAATCTTTTTTTTTTCTTCGATTACAGCAATCAAGCTATTGCAATAAAAGTGCACTTCTGCGTAAAAAGAACGTCGGTCTCCCGCTCTCCGCATGGTGCTCAAGCACCGGCCAATGTAATTGTCATGTTTCGGGAAAAGGAAACAAAAATTAAACACGAATGGGATGATTACCAGAGTTGGAAAACACTTCCGGCGGAACTTACCCCGTTGAGAACATTATGGCTTTTCCGTCGGACCCCTGCTACCATATAGGGCGCGCACAACGTGTGTGTGTGTGTATATATATATATATATATATATATATATATATATATATATATATATATATATATATATATATATATATACACACATATACATACACACGCTCGAGAAAGCGGGCGGGAGATGCTGACTCGGGGTCAGAATAATGACGAGTTGCGATCCTATGAATCCGCCATAGGTGACTGCCACCAGGAGGTTTAATAAAAATATTGAGCGCCCATGGTTAATTTAACGCAGATACAGCATACGTCGCCTTGTTATTTTCTTTTTCTCGTCACGCATCGCTCATCGGTTTCCGTTTGGCCTCGACGTTGCGCAGAGCCCTCTCATCAGGCGTCTGACTGCGAGAAAACGATCCAGTTACCTTGATTAATATGCGGTCATTACCGTTTCGTCTTCACTTTTACTAGTCAGAGGAGTTCCCCCGGCCCCTACACCTTTTCCTTCACTGTCTTATAGAGGCTGTTACGATCGAGTTTCCTCTTCTTGACATAATACAACACACAGCGCTTATCACACTTTTGTCGCAAAGAGGGTTGGAACAGCGCAGTGGAGAGAAAACAAAAGAAGTTCATACAGTCACGGGGTAAAAAAGCAATTTTCTGCTTATATATAGAGCACACTGCAGTATAGGAATGTGAAGGAATTTTAACGCGTTCAAGCAAGTTCGTCCTGAGCTTTTCACCGCCAGCTGCAACTTTCTCTCCGCATGCAGTTTCTGCTCGTGCAACTCTTACTGCGGACGTGCTTCCCTAAATTAAGCCGCTTCCGCGCGAGTTTGGGCAAAGAGGCACGGCTGCGCCCATCCCCGTGCACCGCCGGGGCCTCGGGCGGACGGAAGAAACGAGATAGGGGCGCCGCGGATACGCCAATTAGTCTTCGTCGTGCCACCCCTATAGGCAGGCACGCCCCTCTACGACATGGCCGGCATCGCGAAGAGCGTAGATATATACATACGCACGCAGGGTGCACGTTCCGCGCGCTGTTGTATACACACAGACGCACCAGACGTATACAGCCACACAGAAGCGCGCGCGAGGCCTCGTACACCGCGGGAGACGTGCGCGAACACCAGCACTGAGCCCAAATCTAATCAGGTGAGCGAGCACGCACGCACGCACGCGCACGCGCACGCACACACACACACACACACACACACACACACACACACACACACACACACGCGCGCGCGCGCGCGCTTGAGTGTGTTCCCGTAATGCACCCACGAACGACCGCGCTGCAGTCACCCGTGGATCGTGATCAAGTTGAAATCTTGCGTGGAGATACGTAAAGTTGGAAACTGGGGGACTGGAGGCGTTGTGACGTTTTCGTTGACCAACGACGAGCCACAAGGGGGAGGGCGTCGTACGTCCGCCAGAGCTCAAGCCGGAGCGCATGCTCTAAAGACACCAGTATCGAGAGAGCCGCGTATACTAGGGCGCCCAAAAAAACGAAAAAGAAAGCAAGGAACGTCGCACAAGGTGGTACTGTACGACAACCGGGCACATGTGAAGGCGTCGCGGGCGTTAAGGGAATCTCACGTTTCGTCAATGATTCCCGGAAGGCAAACTTTCAATTGTATGTCTTCAGAAGCCAAGGTTCAAGGTTCCTTTGCCTAAAATTTTCGCTACCTCCAACATCGCGGGGTGGGCGCAACTCGCCAAGAAACACTGTCTTTAAAAGCACGCTCGTTCTGGCGGGACGTTGAAGTATCAGGCCCTTTAGTTCAACTCTCCGTCACGCATCATCTATGCCCAGCAGATGACTCGGGGAAAAAAAAAGCACGTTCCCGCCACGAAAGCAGTTGTCATGATCAGTCAGCCGACCAGCGACAAGGCACTCCTCGTGTGCAGAAACAAAATGAGTTTGTGGGGGGCCGTTCAGGTACACACACACACATTTGGGCCTGGGACTACGCCCCGACCGGACGGACGAGGCGAGCGCGCCGCAGCCACGCCAATCGTCAGCGCGCCAAGAAGGGACGGAAAGCGCGCGACCCGGACAGCTGCGTGTCCCCACTGCAGATCCACGGCATCGACCCGCCGCGCGCGGCACTGACGGACGACGCAAACATACGGCAACGCCGCGCTTAATGGGACGGGACGGTACGTGTCACGAGGTGGCGGGAAGGAACGGGGACAAAAGAAAAAGAAGGTACGAAACACGGAAGGGACACACGTCCGCGGCCGAGCGCTCGCGCGCAATCAGCGTGGCGACCTATGCTCGCTAGTCAGGGACGAGACGTGCACGGCGGCGAAGCCGTGAGCAATGGTTATGCGCGCGCAGAGAGAAGAGTGCTCGGGACACGAGCGAAACCGCGCCGCCTCGGTTCCAGCCGTCAGACCGGTAGACGCTGTATACGCGTAAATAAGGAGGCGAAGCCGGCTGCTCGTCCGCGGCCATTCTTTCCTTCTTTTTGTCTTCTTTTGTCCTCACACTAACGAGAGCCGCACACTCTCCAGCAAGCTTGAATAAACGGTTCAGTTAGTGGGAGCTGAACTGAAACAAGGAACGCGGCGGACGTATTTCTTTTCTGTTTTGACGGCTGCGGGGAGAGGGGGTTAATTCCGCAACCGCTAACCAAAAAACAAAAACTTGCGTTGTGCAGAACGGTTACACGATCGATCTAGAGCTCTGGTATAACGTGCTCCTAAGGACTGCACTCGCACACAATCTCGGTGCTGCATGCGAATATATATAGTTTCGTTGACCCGAGGCCAGAAAACTAAGAAAGCAGCGTCACTTTGCTCCTCTCCTCCCGAGTTTCCGCGCTCTTAAGGCAAAGAGGGCGCTGACTCATAATTTTCAGATGAATTATGCGCGTTTCTCTCTCTCTCTCTCTCTCTCTCTCTCTCCAGCGGCTCACTATATCGCTTGCGCAGATCGGTATGCATTGTCATGAACCTTATGTGGTGGCGTATATGACTGTTTACGAACCGTTTCATACCACCCGCAAAAATTAGTTTTATAGACGCGTTCAAGCAATAAGAAATTCACCTTGAAGCCCCGGGACTACGCCCCGTGATATACGTATATATTTTTTTTTCCGTGCCTCTATTTGAAAGCAACCTCAGCGAACGAATGTACTTATGTGTCGCGTTTCATGGGCGCCAAAAAGCTGCCAACAACGCACAAATTTTACGGACTCGTAACAGCACAACCAGTCCGAAAAAAAAAAATATATGGCTGTAGCTTAGCTAAGGTTAAGCCCAGGATGCGAAGCATACTAGCCTTTATTTTAACGCGACAGCGTTAAGGAGATCGTGTCGCAGAAAAGCCGGTGTCGTCGGCGTCGGCTCAGGCGTGCGGCGCTTGCTCAGGCGCACATTTCGTTGTCGCGCCGAACGATGCGTTGCTCGACGCTCACCGCGTCCGATGCGGGGCGCGTAGTCGCTGCGCCGTAGCAAAGCCTCCTAGAAACAGCCTCTGTAGCGCGCCGCAACCTTCGCTTCTCATTCCAACGAGCAGCTCTGCCTCCAGGAGGCATCTCACCTCGTGAGTGTCTAGCAGAGGCAGGCGCAGCTGCTTATATACCGCCGCGACGCCGCGAGCGACGGCGCGAGTTGGAGCACCGTTTCTCCTCTGTCGTGACGTCACGGTGTCACGTGGTATTGAAGGCGACACCGCCGCGCCTGAGGAGCTGGGTTGAGCTCTCGTAATATGCTTCGCATAAAAAAATTCCCTCGCAAATCACCTCCATACGAAATGTCCCAGAGAAAGAGTGTCTTTCGGAATTCCGGCGCATCCATGCGCGCACATCGTGATCCAATGCAAAGGCCGACAGAGAAGCGCGACCTGCATGCCTGGCGCTCGCCCAAGCCGACCAGTGGGTGCCGCGAGGCGCAGCCCGATCCGACGAGACACGAGACAAAAGAGCAGTGAGCCCGTGCGAAAGTGGGCAACACACCTGGACAATAATGCATCAGCGTCGTTTCGACCCTCCCCCCCCCCCCCGCCCTTTCACCCACCGGACTCACGGGCCGAGGCACCGCGGAGCCCAGCGTGCCCGACGGCGAAGAGCATTGATCTTCGCCGTGCCCTCCACCTTCTTTCTCGCCGTCGGTTGCACGTGAGGAGAGGATGAACCAGAGTCGACGTCGAAAGCGGGCAGACGACGGAGAATGCGGCAGCAGACACCCAACTCGGCGCAAAGCGGGTCACGCAAACACGCCCGAGTCCTCTCGGCGCGACACCGCTTTTCTTGGGCGAGTAAACAAGCCCTTCCTTGTTGGTTCGTGTATTTTCCTCTCCGCTCCGACGGTGCCACGGAAACGCGCGTTATCGTGGTTTCGGTCAGACACGTACGAGAGCAACGAGAGACGAGGCATGGCAGAACTGCGATGGCCTGCGATGGAGGTTTACGCGTTTTGACCGATGACCAATGGTCCTGCCACGTTTTCGTTGAACACATTGGCAACGTCTCGGTGGAACGTCAATAAGACGCGCATATATATATATATATATACACCACTACACCTATAGGCATTTTCAATGTGGAATGCCGCAATGTTAAGCGAACGGCATTACTTCGGACGAGCGCATACCTTTTGCCAGTGTTACGCCAATTTTAATATGCAGTTCTTCGACAGCTTTATCTTTCTATTTCACTTGGCAATATTCGACCATGCTGATGACGCCGTAAACCGAAACAACCGCAGGTTACGAACTTCGGAGGCTGGAACTTTATATACAAGGTCTGTCCCAAAACTTCCCGGAATCGTTTTATAGATCATTTATTCGATATCAGTTTACAATCTTCTGACAATTTTTCAAAGTATTCTCCGCCTGCTTCGATGCACCGTTGCCAACGCTTCACCCAATCACTGAGGGCACCCTGGAAGCCATCAGCGGAGCCTCCTTCAGTGAAATCGTCGCAGCTGCTTTTACCGTCTCCAGCGTCCCATGCAGAGTTCCTTTCCGGGAACTTTTGATCCTCCGGAACACAAAGAACTACGGTGGTGCCAGATCGGGGCTTTACGGCGGCTGGGACAGCGTTGCCGCGCCCATTTTGACCAGCAACTAGGAGATAATGAGCGCGGTCTGGCTTGACGCGATGCCAGGGTGCAATATCCAATTGTCGCGAATTTCTTTTAGGACGCGTCGAACACTGTTGCGCAATCGTTTGAGCACTTCGCTCCAAAACTCCTTGTTGACTGTTTGTCCCTGTGGCACGAATTCACGGTGAACCACACCTTTTCTGTAATAGAAAAAAAAAAGAAAACAGAATGAGCATTGCCTTGATTCGCGATTTGCTCATCCTTGCTTTTTTTTTTCGGGCGAGGAGACTCCGTGGTGTGCCACTCGCTGTTCTGACGCTTTGATTCAGGATCGTACTCAAAAATGCACGCCTCGTTCTCTGTAATCACTCAGTCGAAGAATTTTGGGGCCCGTTTTGTAGCGTTCACGCAAATCCTGGCGCTTCGACAAACGCTCTTCCTTCATTTCACTCGTCGGGACTTTTGGCGCCATTTTCGTGCAGACTTTCCTCACTTGAAGATCCTCCGTTAAAATGCGATGAACGATTGTTTTGGGTATTCCACACTCCTCTGCGATCACCCGAACACCTAATCGCCGGTCCTTGTCCAAAACTTGACGCACTTTTTGGACTGAGTCGTCCGTTTGTGATCTTCAAGGGCGTTCCGAGCGGTTGCCGTCGTTGACGGACTCCCGACCTCCCCGGAGCCTCTTGTGCCACATGAAAGTTTGGCTTTGTTTCATCGCGTCGTCACCGTAGGCTTTCCGAAGCATTTCGAGCACCTCCGCTCCGTTTTTATCCAGTTTCACACAACACTTGACTGCATAACGCTGCTCCAAAAATTGGTCCTTCTTTTTTTCTCTCGGCGAGGGTGCAGTATAGATACCTCAGCGCGGAGCGTGACCTGCCTCAACAACTGCCCGCAGGCAACTGAGACAGGTCTCGTTTCGAAGCTTAGATCCCCCACTAACTTCTCGGCCCGAAGCCCCGCCCCGCCAGGCAGCGTTGCCGGCTACAAAAATCATTCCGGGAAGTTTTGGGACAGACCCTGTATATAGAAGCGGACTTTGACACAGCAAAACACCAGACCTACGGTGGACCTCTTGCAATCTCTAAGGAGCAAAGCTCCGTTGATCGACATCATAGAGGATCTTCACTAAGGAGCCCGGGGGCATACTCAAAGTAAAAACGTAGAAATTTTGGCGTTGTTTGTGTTGTGCTCTCGAATTAGGCGCGCCTTATAAGAAATAACATGGACCAACTAGCCTTGTTTAGTGTTTTACGACGTGGAATTTATCACAGAAAAAAAAAACGAACAGAAAAGCCGCCACGATCCCTGCGGTTAATGCGCGCCATTTTTACTACGATTAGAATTCTCAGCCGAGTTCTTCCACTGTGGCGTGCCGGTGCTGCCGCTGTCTATAGCCCCGGAAACGTAGCGAAACAATAGCGGATGCGCAAGGTCGCCCAATACAAAGTACAACAGCTGCACGGTGCCTGACGTTAATCGCGACTATGAATAAAGCCGGTAGCAGAGCCTCCCTTGCGTTGGTTACAGGACATGCGATCTAAGAGGACTTTAATTATCAGCTGCCGAGCACTTCGGAGAACAGAAACGACACCGCGCCAAAGTTGCTCGACGTCGATATGCTTCCCAACAAGAACTTTAGCGTCGATATATCGAGAACCGCAAACGTCTTGTTCACAAAGTTTATGAGAGAGGCGTTCAGTGTCGAAAAGTCCTTTCAAGACTTTCTACCGACCGCGCAATCAGGAGAAGTCGCCGACCATGCGTTCGTTAGAGGACTTACTGAATTTAAAGCACTTAAATATGTATGATACTTAAGCATATACACCGACCCTTGATATATGTTAATAGCAACGAACCCGATAGCAATGGAAATCTCAGAATGACCACAACAGCTTGTAAATCAAGCTATTTTCAGCAATATATAGGGTGTCGCTACATTGCTTGAATATTTCAATCGTATTACCGCCGATCGTCATCGCGATATGAGTTAATTCTGCCGAATTTACGACAGTCACGGAGAGATTCACACGCAGCCGAGTTTCCCCGGGACTGCGACAGCTATTTTCAAGAGCACTGCAGTAAAATTAGTAGCGCAGCCTCTTGTATTTCTCGTTCCCGGCAACGATGCATAAACTCTCTTCAGACTATTCCGCCGACCCTTTAACATAAACTGCAACAGCGTTTGAATAAGGTTCCACTCCTGGGTACTCGAAAGCTATAGCGTCGTCAAACACAACGCCTACCCCGAGGCAAACATGATTCGTTGGACGGTGGCTTCTGCTGTGCACGGTAACGCCTTCCTCTTCACAGGTCAGTCAGACCAGCCAAAATTTCGGTAGGCGGCATAGCAGCACCAGCATGCGTGAATACCGATAGCCTTTCGATTTATTTCTCGCGCCTCGATACATCATATGCAAGGACGCCGCGGCCCCACAGAAATATTATAAGGGTGCCAATAAGCTTACGGGGGCGCACGATCAACAAGAAAAAAAGGAATATCGCTAGAACTTCAGCGTATAGCCTATACAGTTGAGACTGGCATTCTGCAGCAGTACGGATGACTAACACACTATTCTGCCTATATACAGACTCTATACGAGATCGAAACCAGCAAAAATTTTGCTTTTCCGACAAGCCCGGGCGCCCCGCAAACTTTTGACAATAGAGAGCTTTAGGTTAGGGGACGCAAGCTTCTTGCGTGCGCAAGCCGCTTGCGTGCCCTAACCTAAAACTCTCTAATGGCTGCATACGCGTCGCGCTTCGTGCCGCAACCGAAGCGCATCGCCGTGGTGAGCGGCAATCAATCGGCAAAACAACCACTCGGGCCCGGAAACGAAGCGGGCAGCTCAAGTCCTGCAGTGCAGAAACCCTGCGGGCATCCGGCCACGACCGTATTACATCGGGCTCGCTGCCTGCAGCGCAAAAGAGCGCGACGGCGCGCCGAGAAAGCGAGAGAGCCGGAGCCGAACACATCCCGACGCCAGCACGCAATGTTTTCTCGGGTAGGAGGGAGAGGGTGGGGGGCGAGGACTCCTGGAAGTGAGCCGTGGTGAGGCTCACTGTTAAAATATAGAGAAAAAAAAAACGGCAGCGCGCACCAAGGCAGCCAGGGGCACAGAACTGTCGAAACGAAAGAGAGCGAAACGTGGTGGCGCTCGAGGGGGCGCGTGTCGGAGCAAAACCAGCGAGCGAGTAGTTGCAGGAGCCGCGAAGGGCAAGCCAAAGAACGTAGAGAGCGGCGTGCGGGAAACGGGAGCGAGAACGAAGGTCACTGTCGAGGACGAAAATAGGCGGTCACGCAAGCAGCCAAACACCCGAAGGGAACGCGGCCCTCTCGAATGCCTGAGCTACACGCTGGAGTCCAAGGCATAGTAGACGGATCGCGCCATCTTCGCGACTCGAATCGGGAAGCGAGTCCCCGGTTATCGCGGACTTCCCCGGCCATTAACGCGAGCCTGCCTGTTTGCAGCAACACTTAATTAGTGCACGTGCTCACTGCCCGAGACGTCATAAGTGGATGCCATGAGGAGACGTGGAGAATGGAGAGGCGCGAGAAATGATTCACGCATTTCTCTCCCTCTCGCTCTCTCTGGAAACTTCACAAGACTCCAATTCAAATGGCTTCTAAGTGCGGAGGAAGAAACCCGTATACCTCTGCTCGGCAAGAACGAACGGCATAGGCATAATTTTCCTTGAGATCGTAAAACCAATTTGCAGGCTGTAAGAGCTGGGGTCGGGCATGTCAAAAGGGGTAGGCTGGCCCATGCCGTCAACCGACTCATCCACGCTAAGGACGTTGTTCAACGGAGGAACCTGTACCCATCGACAACGAGGAGTACTTGGTTTATTTACAATATCTACATGAAGCGTGGCGAACGTTACGTCTCATCAGTCTAGCATGACTGAAGTGAAGCACACTGAGGAGCCAAAAAAGTTCGCTTAGGGCCCAAACATAGTCAATCCGCCCGTCCGTTCCGCCCTCGTCCGCCCGCATGCGGACGTTCAAAAGGCCGATGGTGTCGCAAAATTCGGTGCACCCTCAATCCGCGCGATCGGATCGCATGCGCACTCCTATTGGGCGATGCGGCCTGCTGACAGCTGGCAACCATTCGGCGGAGCAAAGGTGTTCAAGGTTGACAATTACCTTTGACAGCAGACATCGCCTCCTTTACGTAAAGGAGAGCGCTGGAGCAAACGACACTAGCCTATTTTTGCAGATGTGATTTCAAGTTTCCACATCCCGGTGAAAATGCGACTCTAGGCTGCCACATTCTGTTCTGCAGCCGCATGTGTTGCATTGGCACTGTCATCCTTCTTCGAAACACTGCACAGTCGTCTTATCTGCACCACCTTTCACAGATGTATTGCAATCGCATCACGTCGCAGCATGCGACGTATTCTCGGAGGATTACTTTCAATGCGCGCTGCTTTGGCCGGTTGAACAAAACTATACAACGTGCTGCGTTCTACGTCACGCGAAAGTGATAGTAGACAGTTTTAGTTACACGTACGTAGAGGCTTCACGTACGCAAACGTGAAAAGCCTACGTACCTTACGGGCGCGCCATCTGAAACGCTTTTAGCTACACGTACGCGACGCACGTTAAGAGGTAGTGTTCCTGTATATGCTCCCGCATATGCTCCCTGCGGGAGCATATACAGGAACACTAGTTAAGAGGGACCCCGTAACTCCATCTATCGGGAAATGTGAACACGGCGGTAGCCAATTCAATCCTGTCGCCGTGTTTCGATGCGAGCCGTCTGCGCACGCGCGGCCCGATATCGCTTGTTCGTGATCTTGCGGAACTCCCGCGCGAAGCTGTCTATACGTTGTTAGGAATGGCCGTACGGGGGTGGCAACGTGCCAGCTTTCAGCCCGCTGCGCGTGTTCCAACCCCCCCAGACGAGGCGAGTTTATATACGAGTTTATTTATGCGAAAAATAATTCAACCGAAATAAAAAAAAAAGATCTGAAGAAACTGATCAAAATGGATGCTAAAACAGCCCGCATATGCCAACTACATATATATACTCCCTCGACTTCATTCGGAAGAAATATTAGCCTTTAGGATCGACCATAGGCCACTAAAACTGCGTTTAACATGATCGTGTAAACTTGCAGCGTGGTGGGCGACTCAGTGGTTATATACGGTGTTCTGCCCATGAGCCCAAGGTCGCGAGTTGAGACTTCTGGCCGCAGCGGAACGCAAAAAGACGCCAGGGTATAGTCTTTTTTTTTTGTGCCCCCTATTAGAGAACCTCGGGTAATCAAAAATTAATTGGGTGACTTCCCCTATATATACACCGTCTCTCGTCGCTGCAGATGCATGTGTTGCTTCGAGACGTCAAACCCGATCGGCCGATCAACAATAATTTGGGAAGCATATAATACAGCGAAGACGCGCGCACGTCCTTCCAATTAGTCAGCAAATGTACGCGACTTGCTGTACACACGCCTTTAGATGATTACGCGTACACGGCGATTATTCGCGGTTTCGGGTAGAGTTCAAAGAAGAATATTCATTCCGGATTAAACTTCAGCTGCGGTTGCTAAAGTATTACGCCATGCTGCGTCTGTTCTCGTCGCCGTATCTTTTCGCGTAGATATGAATTTAGCTTGCAATGAGTCACTGACAAAAAAAAATTCTTCAAAAGTTTACGATCCGTCCGGACATTCACCAGCCATATAGACAAGGAAAAAGTGTGGAAAGGAACAACGGCACACCCCCCTCCCCCCCCCCCTCCTTCCTCCCACTGCTAACGCTTTTAACTCGTTCCCCGATTCGCTCAGCGATTACTGAAAAAACGCTTGTATATACCATCCATTGAGCGCACGTTGAAGAACCCCAGGAGGCCAGAGTTAATTCGGACATCCGCTCCCGCCACTATAAACGGCGTGCCTGATAATGGGATCGTGGTTTTGGCAATTACCAAGAACTTAATTTCTAGCACCTTTGTTTTTTGTTCGTATACCCCAATCCACTTTCTCGAACCTGGTTTGAGTTAGCCAATGTAACATAATCAAAACATACCAATGTAAAAACAAAGAGAATGATATGCCATAACCTTACTTCGCAATAATGGTTTTAAACAAGTCACATAAGAGGTATCATCACAAAATATGAAATCCCTTCTTTCATGACGTGCATATAACCTCGGACTTGACACACCGCAAGGACAGGCTCGAGGCGTAATTCATCCCGTATATCAGCTATTGAAAAATTTGACAATTGCGACAATGTCTAACGTACATTAGCCTATACAAAGCCCGCTATACTCGCTGTCATCGGCAGTGAACCATCTGCGGAACAACGGAATTGTCTTAAAAATCGACCATAATCACAAACATATTGATGGGCTGTGTCATAACACGCCATAACGCCGAATGCATTCTCAAAGACAGCCGACAGACATGCCTTCTGCATAGCTTTTTGTTTCCTGAAAGCATTAGCATTTAATGGACGACATGATAGTATTGCTGTCTCTCTCTCTCTCTCTCTCTCTCACACACACACACACACACACACACACACACACACACACACACACACACAAAGTGGTGGTAAGGGCCGGGGTCTTCGGCGTCTCAACGTACAGCTGCTGTGCAAATTAATACAGTGCGCGCTGCCTCAACATTGTTAAGAATGCCGAGCCGCTAAGCAAGATTGCCACCTTGCCACCCGATTACGACAAGGGGTGCAAGACGCGCATTCCGCTCCCTCCGTCACTGCAGCTAGGAGGCGTTCGAAGAAGCGGCCTTTGTGCTGAAAACCCGCTTCCTTCCTCCAGCCCTATCGACATTGTGACGGGACGAGTTCGGTGTGTGGACAATGATTCCAGAGTTCCCCAACGCGGAGCTGATTTGACACGCCTGGACAAGCTGCCGCGGGAACGACGTATTTTTGTGCTTCTCACGGTTCGGAGTGGCACGGAACAACGAGCGACCCTCGAGCGGCAACGATAGTTCCCGGAACGGCACCCGCCAACGCCGTCGTCGGGTATCAGAGCGCGGTTGCCTTTGTGTACGTAAACTGTTCTGCAGAGCAGCGGCGCGTTGGTGATAAGTAAACGAACAGTCGCCGCGTCGTAGGACCGGCGGATCGAGTGTATAAAAACTGTGGTTGTGCGAATGCTGAGGACACTTCTCTTGAGCAGTCATGTTAGACTGAGTCACTTCTCTCATGCAGTCATGTTGGACTGTTACTCTTTTTCTCAAGCAGTCATGTTAGACTGATTTAATTTCTGTAAATAAACCCTTTTCCTCGTTCTCGATGAGAAATAGTTCTTCACTTCATCAACGATCTCAGCGTAAATAAGTTGGACGACGGCATGGGCCAGCTACCTCCGAATTCATGCCGTACTCCAATCTTGGCAAAGGACCACGGACGATGGGATTGAGCCCCCAATCCTGACAACTGGCTGACAGCGGTGAGATGGACTTTGCGACATGGTGCTGTATCTGCGGTGAGTGCTTGGTTTTTGCTTTGACTCTCTAGGCTTCATTTTGTGGTTGTTCTGTTTAGAACAGTAGGGAAGCTAGATTGTTGTGTGTTAGCTAGGTTGTGTTTTCCTAGCTAGATTTAGAGAGCAGAATCAAGGCAGTAAAGCAGCAGTCATGGAGTTAAGGACACTGCTGAGAGACGAGTTGTTGATTGTTGGTGAGGAACTGGGCCTAGATGTAGGCAAGGAAATGCTCAAATCGGAATTATTGGAGCTAATTTCCAATCAGGCCAGTGAGCAAGATATTGAAATGGGATTGGAACTTCTCAAAAAGAGAGAGAAACGGGAAAGAGAAAGAGAAGAACGGGACAGAGAAAAACGAGAGAGAGAGGAACGGGATAGAGACAGAGAGGAACGCGATAAAGATCGCGAGTTAAGAAAAATGCAACGTGAACTTGAAAACAGACGTTTGGAGTTGTCTCAAGGAAGTGAAGGCGCTCTGGGTCGATCAAGTGAGGCAGAATCGTACCGCATGGACAGGCTATTAAAGCCATTTGAGGTCGGGACCGACATAGGCTTGTTCCTATGCAATTTTGAAAGGACTTGCGAAAAGATGAACTTCGGCCCGAGTACATGGCCACAGCGGTTGCTGTCTATGTTGCCGTGTGAGGCGGCGGAAGTAATCGCCAGATTGAGTGTGCAGGATGCATATGATTATGCGAAAGTTAAGGCTAGTCTCCTGAAGAAATACCGCCTTTCAGCCGAAGCTTTTCGGCAAAGGTTTAGGAGCACAGGCAAGAAAGATAGCGAGGGCTATCCGGAGTTTGCATATAGCTTAAAGGCCAACCTAGTCGAGTGGCTTAAAAGCGCGGAAGCGTACGACAGCAGAGACATGATCATTGAATGCATGTGTCTAGAGCAGTTTTACAAAACCATCCCCCAAGCTGTGAAACTGTGGGTGCAAGACAGAGGTAATGTAAACACTGTGGAAAGGGCGGCTGAATTAGCCGAAGAGTACGCAACCCGTAGAAAGTTGAACGCCGAGGAGGGAAACTGGGACGGTCGAAATGGACCGCGGAAACCATTTCCGTTCCAAAAGGGTGCGCAAACTAGACGATCGAAGCCTGTAGACATGGCGGAAAAGCCCGCAGAAAAGAGCGAGCAGAAACTTAACGGAGAAACCGCACAAAAAGAACAGAAAAGAAAATTCGAATCTGTTAGACCAATTCGCTGTTACAAATGCCACAAACTGGGACATATAGCTGTAAACTGCGAGAAGTCTAGCGTAGTTTTTTCCTACGTGGAGGAAAAGGATGAGAATATGGAACTTTTAAGTCCATATCTCCACGACCTGCAAGTTAATGGAAAACCATGCCGAGTGCTAAGAGACAGTGCCGCCACGCTGGACATTGTCCATCCGTCTTACGTGATGGTAGATGACTTCACCGGAGAAGTAGCGTGGATAAAACAGGTTGTAGAAGAACACAGCGTGTGTCTGCCCATGGCCAAAGTCAAAATCAGTGGACCATTCGGGGAGCTAGAGACTGAGGCTGCAGTTTCCAAATTTTTGTCACTGCAGTATCCCTACATCTTTTCGAATCGTTCGAATCAGTTACTGCGTGACAGAGGGCTCAAACTGGGAGAGGGCATAGTACAGGCATTGACCAGAGGCCAAGCTCGTAGATCGCGGCGCTTTCGACTGAAAATGCACAAGCTCCTCCAGCGGAAGCAGAAAAGGGCATAACTTCAATACCCGAATCCGAGCTAGGCCCGAGGGACAAAAGAACAGTTGAGGAGAGCCTGCCAGCTGACCAGCTCAATGAGAGCGTAGCACTAGAGTGTCAGAGTTCTAGCCTGCAGGAAGAGCAAGCAGACGCGCTCACAAGCGAGACAGGGTCGTTATTATCACCGGCCTCAAAGAACTTTGATCAACTCTTACGCGTGGATAGAGAGTCATTGGCAGCTGAGCAAAAGAATGATGAGAGCTTAGCTAGATTACGTGACACAGCTAAAGAAGGCATTGCTAGGCGCAACGTAACGGTACATGAGAGAGGAGGATTGTTGTATCGGCATTACAGAGATCGAAAGGGTAGGATTTTAGATCAGTTAGTCATACCTACTAAGTATCGGGAGGACCTTTTGAGTCTTTGTCATGGAAATGGGTGGTCCGGCCACCTAGGCATAAACAAATCAAAGGAAAGATTGCTTATGGAATACTACTGGCCTGGCTGTTTCAAAGATGTAGAAAACTTTGTAAGATCATGCGACGCCTGCCAGCGTTCTGGTAAACCAGGAGAGACTTGGAAAGCTCCACTGAAGGTAGTGCCCTTAATAACAGAGCCTTTCAGACGGCTTGTAATAGACACGGTAGGGCCTCTTCCAAAAACAAAATCAGGCTACAGGTACTTGTTTACCATGCTGTGTCCGGCTACCAAGTTTCCAGAAGCAATCCCTTTGAAAGAGCTCAGCTCCACCGAAGTAGTAGACGCGCTTTTGACAGTGTTTGCACGAGTTGGGTTTCCAGCCGAAATTCAGGCAGATCAAGGGTCAGTATTCACGAGCGCACTGACTTCCACATTCTTGCAAAAGTGCGGGGTAAAGTTAATACACAGTTCTTTCTATCACCCTCAGTCAAACAGTGTAGAGAGGTGGCATTCGGTGCTTAAGCGAGTTTTGCGTGCGCTCTGTTACGAGCACAAGGAGGACTGGGAGAGCTGTCTGCCGGCAACTTTGTTTGCTTTGCGAACGGTTCCACATGAGGCGACAGGGTTCTCACCAGCAGAACTAGTGTATGAGAGGACACTCCGTTCTCCACTGAGAATGTTAAGAGAGATGTGGGAAGAAAGAGGGGAGATTCCGACAGTGGTTGAATGCGTGCTAAATTTGCTGGAACGGCTGAGCGCAAACCAAGAACTAGTCGGAAAGAACATGGCAATAGCTCAAAAGAACGCCAAAGTCTATTACGACGGGAATGCGAGGCTTCGTACGTTTGAAGCCGGCTTAACGATGAAAGCGGAAAAGCGTAGGTTCGGTTGTTCACAGGTTACTTATCTGGGCGATGTTGTCGGTCAGGACATTAGACGGCCGGCGGAGCTGAAAATAGCTACGATTGGAGAATTTTCTCAGCCGCGCCCGAAAACGGACCTTCGTTCATTTTTGGGACTTGTGGGGTGCTATCAACGGCACATTCCGAATTACTCGCAATTGGCAAGTCCACTAACAGACGCCCTCCGAAAGGGAGCACCGAGTAACGTACACTGGGATAAGGACAAATAGAACGCTTTCCAAAGTTTGAAAACTCTATTGGTTTCTCGCCCTGTGCTTCGCGCGCCAGACTACACAAAGGAATTCATAGTTCAATGCGACGCAAGCGACAGAGGTATGGGCGTGGTACTTAGTCAGGTCGGCGACGATAACGAGGAGCATCCTATCCTCTACGCCAGCCGTAAACTAAATGTAAGAGAGGAAGCCTACAGCGCTTCAGAGAAGGAATGCGCTTGTTTGGTTTGGGCCGCCCAGAAGTTGTCGTGTTACTTGTACGGAGCGAAGTTCATCTTCGAGACCGACCACTGTCCTCTGACGTGGCTCAATCAAATGTCACACAAAAACGGCCGCTTGCTCCGATGGAGCCTCACTCTCCAAGAGTACAACTTCTCCTTTAGATATAAGAAGGGAAAGTTGCATAGCAATGCGGATGGTTTGAGCAGGCTAATTTGAATTCTGCGTTTGGGGGTCCCGCCTAAATTTTAGGGTTACTAGTGTTAATTTTATTAAGCGAAGAAGATCCCTTCTCATTTGGCAGGATTCCCTCCATGATTGCTGAATGTGTCAGCAGGAATTTGCTTCAGAAATTGGCATAGCGAAATGCAGCATTTTTTGTTTGCTTCTGCACTTATGTTGTTGTTGTTTTTTTTTTTTTTGAAGCCTAGCGAGTCAAAAGTGATAGCCAATGCACGCCATCTCGGCGCAGAGCCGTGTTGTGGGGTTCATTTTGCAGTTGCCTGTCCTTGTTGGATGTTTTGGGGCGGTGACATCAATGCACAAGTGGTCGCTGCGAGCCACGACATCAATCCCCCCCTGACCAGCAGCCGTTCTCTTCCTGCCTAGCGGTTGTCAGCGCTAGACAGTCGAGATTTTTCGGGCCATGGAGGCGCTGTTAAGAATGGCGAGCCGCTAAGCAAGATTGCCACCTTGCCACCCGATTACGACAAGGGGTGCAAGACGCGCATTCCGCTCCCTCTCCGTCACTGCAGCTAGGAGGCGTTCGAAGAAGCGGCCTTTGTGCCGAAAACCCGCTTCCTTCCTCCAGCCCCATCGACATTGTGACGGGACGAGTTCGGTGTGTGGACAATGATTCCAGAGTTCCCCAACGCGGAGCTGATTTGACACGCCTGGACAAGCTGCCGCGGGAACGACGTATTTTTGTGCTTCTCACGGTTCGGAGTGGCACGGAACAACGAGCGACCCTCGAGCGGCAACGATAGTTCCCGGAACGGCACCCGCCAACGCCGTCGTCGGGCATCAGAGCGCGGTTGCCTTTGTGTACGTAAACTGTTCTGCAGAGCAGCGGTGCGTTGGTGATGAGCAAACGAACAGTCGCCGCGTCGTAGGACCGGCGGATCGAGTGTATAAAAACTGTGGTTGTGCGAATGCTGAGGACACTTCTCTTGAGCAGTCATGTTAGACTGAGTCACTTCTCTCATGCAGTCATGTTGGACTGTTACTCTTTCTCTCAAGCAGTCATGTTAGACTGATTTAATTTCTGTAAATAAACCCCTTTTCCTCGTTCTCGATGAGAAGCAGTTCTTCACTTCATCAACGATCTCAGCGTAAATAAGTTGGACGACGGCATGGGCCAGCTACCTCCGAATTCATGCCGTACTCCAATCTTGGCAAAGGACCACGGACGATGGGATTGAGCCCCCAATCCTGACAACATATATACTTGAATTTAATAAAGCGCAGGGAGCTCCACGAAGCGCCAGCTGCGTTAATAATTAAGAGGGTGAAAGTCAATTAAGAGCGCCCCGAACGATGCAGGGACCGGGAGATGCTATTCGTCGTGTAAGCCCAAGAAATTGCCGGGCGCTTCTCGTTGGAGACAAAAGACAACGCGCCAGATTACCGAGAAACTCGGCGCGAGTCGCCTTATATATATAGAACAGCGGCGCTGTATACGCGAGCGCCGGTGCCAACCGCTTTAATGAAGTCCGCCCAAATTCGCTTACCTCAGAGATTCTACTGAGCCCGTTGAAAGGCGGCCTCCGATTCATTTCGAGGGCTTTGCACACACGGAAGTTCAAGGCTTAACGGAGCGACGCGCCCTTAACGAAAAGCCCTCGCACGAGCTTCAATAACAGGAACTTGCTGGGAAAAGGCCGCTCGCTTGTTCGAGCATCTTCTGAGAAGACGGAAGCGTACATTCATATCCGACGGTGACTTTAGCGATAGAGAAGTGAATGATTCCGACAGTGACGACACTGATTTAGGTCGGGTGTGCGCGTATATGTTCGGAAGGGAATCGAGTACATACCGTGCTTCAGGTCGAAGTATTTAAGTCGATTTCTTCGAACATTCGGTTACGGAGGAGTATATCGGAATAGTGCGATTATTGTGGCCTATAACAGTGCTGGGCAAAGGTCCAGGTGCGCGACCTGCAGCGTTCGGTTTAAGTGCCGGCTGTCAGCCAATCAAGAAAATATGAAAAACTTTTTTGTCGCCCCTTCTTTGCAGATTTAAAAGGCGCTCACTCGAACGAACTTCCGAACAGCGCCACGGCTATTGAAGAAATACCGTCTTTTTTTCTTTCTGTACCATTTCACCCGCGTGTCTTCTTTTATTACAGTGATATTTAACCCTTCAGAAACAGAAAAATATTTGATAGTCGATTAAATATTCAAAGCCTTCCCTTTCAAATTATGCGCATTTGGTTCAACTAGAACATTTTGCTATTCCAACACCCTCCCTCATGTAGACTGATAAAATTAAAACGACCAGTCATGGCTCTCATGCGAACAAGATGGCAAAGCGAAAACAGAAACACAAGTGAAATATACGCAAATAATGATCAAGCAAGTCAAATAAAAAATGCGTAAACCAAGACTACATAGCACGCGCGAGACGGCAACAGTGCTCAACAGTGTTATATATAGCGCGGCCTATAACACAGCTTAGTGCGCGCTGACGACTACCGGGCGCGTAAGGAAGGAAGCCAAGCGTCGTGCATCGGCCCGACGCTACAGGCGCAATGTAACCTCAGGTTGCGCACAGCGCCATAGGTGCCTCTGAAACCTTCTGACGTAACTGACGTCCAGCCTGTCCCCAAAGAAGTCTAAAGGCGACCGCGGTGTCGTCGCTGCAGCGTGCTAAAGCCCAAGTGCGCTCGAGCTAAGGCCGCCCTTACGCGCTGAATATTAAAGTCCATTATAAAGGAAGGTGAAAGCCAGATTAGAAACGCCGGAGCTGTTTTTCGGGAAACCTCCGGCGACCGCAGCGCGAACGTTACAGCACGTATACGCGTCACCACATTCTCCACGTTCCCTTTACACATTTTCGATTGACTATTCGGTCTGTGTCAAAAGGTTGTGGGGCGCCATACCTATAAGCAGGAGTCGAGTATTTCGTTGAGCCTGGGCACGCAGCCTGGATGTTAGACTTGCTATATTTGTGCGAGTCTACGCGACCAGAATATGGCGCTGTATGCTGTTTCACTGAGTACATGATGGCTAAAGCAAGTGACGCGTAACTTGTTGCCCCTTCTAGACGCACGGTCATTCGTTGCCCGCCGCTCGCTTCCGATTTTCACGTCATTGGTCGAAAGTATATATTTCCTGCAAATAGCGGAACGCTCGCAATACAACGCCCCTCGAGCACTTATCACCACATACCGGAGACATGTGTCAAAGGCGAAACGACGTCGTACGGGAAACTTTTACGTTGCGTGTACAGTGGGCGTCACTGTTCACGAAGTGTCGTGAACAGTCACGACACTTCATGACGCAGTCACGCCCACTTCATACCCCTCTGAATGTTCCGAAGGATGTCGACTGCGCCCATTATAGGCTGCGAATCACCAACGTGGTGCTTAATAACACCGCAGTGTACTACGTGCCAATACTCCGGTGTACAACATCGGGTCCTCGCGCAGCAATTACTTTTCTTTCAGAGTTGTATTTCAGAACTGTACGGAGGAACCCGACATATACCATGCATAAAATATAAAAGTGTAACAAAGCAGAGAGTCGAAATCTAAGCAAAACAGCTTCCGTCACAACTAAAGCCATCACCATCTTCCAGAGCCACATACGTATATATAGCGCTGATCTCACGCTGTTCATCTACTTTCCCTCCCGAAGAATAAATGAATAAAAAAAAGATTTAAAAAAGCCAGTGACCTTGTAGGGGCCGATGTATAGCGTTGCACTCTATTTCTTCTCTCTAACTCGTATACGCAAACACGCACGGACGCCCGAACATAGCGGATTAGCACGAGCCTCATTGCCCAACTTTCTCTCACATTCGACGCGCACGAACTGCCAGACAAAGTCCTTCCAAAAACTCGGCGCTCCCAACTCTGCAAACACGACGCGGAGGCACGCGCCACGGCTGCTCGATTAAGAAAAGAACACCGTGCTCGCTGATTGAGCCTCCGTGCTACCGCATGCGCCGTCGTCATCGTCCTCAAGGGAGCGCGAAATTCCCGGGCGCTATTCCGGCTATGACGAGGACAGTTTTTTTTTTTTAAATCTCGGCCAGGGTCGTTGGCCCCTCCCACCCCGCCCCCCTCGTCTCAGACCCGCGGTCGGCTTCTTTCCTCCGCAACCGGAAGCCATATAGCAGCGATCGAGCGGCACCCGCTGCTCGCTCTCTCGAGAGGCACGTCTGACCCAAATCGTGGCCGCGACACACACACACACACGCACGCACGCACGCGCTCTCAGCGGCAGCCCGCAGCTCGATACACGCGCCGAAAAGTGCGCGCTTCAAAATCGCATCAGAAGCAACTTCTCGACCATTCGCGCAACCAGCAGAGGCACGAGGGAACTCCGAGTCCTTTTCTTTGCCCACAACAGCGGCGTTTGCCCGACGAAAAAAAAAAGAAAGAATAAATAGCGGCGCTGCTCGTATACGTCCGTTCCTCGCATGGCGCTTAAGCGCACACGCGCGCGATAGAGATCTTGAGCGACGGCGCGTGCAACAACGGTCCGCGGACTCATCCCAATTCAAACCACCATGCGTGCGCGGGCGTGCAGAAGGATGCTCCGAATTCGCCATGAGATGACGCGGGGAAAGCCGTCTCCGCCTACTCGACACAAATATTATACGCTCCCAGTGCCTTCCTCCGATTCCAGTGTGTCGCGAGAAACAAAAGCGGAAAGAATGTGCGCCGATCCCGTTCTTGAACGCGAACGTTGTCGCAGCTCGCTGAGCGGGAGGGCGGCATATCCGGCGATTTCTGCGGCAAATCTTAAGCACGTCGCGCAGCCTTCCGCGCACATACCGAACGTCACCGCGCGCGCGGCCAGGCACGCCCCGGTAACACCAGAAAGACGACGAGGGCCGATTTCGGTTTTCGTTCTCGGCAACCTTACATAGCGTATCGCTGGAAGCAAACTTTTCAGCTGTCGACGGGGCCATGCGTTTTGCGTCGCTCAGGGTCAAGCGTATTCCTCGGCGTATATCCGAACTCATCGCCGCGTTTTCTGCACCCGCACGCGCAAAGGGAGGCCGGCGCATCTCGTACACACTTGCTTCGTGCCCCGCATTCAGACATCACGAAACACGGCCGCGTCGCCACACGTCCGAAGCAACCCCGGCCGTTCCCGTCCCCTATACTGCTTCCCCCACGAGAACGGCGTGGGGGGTTGTCTCAAGAACGACAGCATAGCTGACCGCGTGCACTCGGCGCTAAAATTCCGACTGCGTACAACATGCGCCCAAATAAAACTAAAGGCGTGCAACTGGCGGGCGAAAAATAAGAAGAAAGAAATGGCACAGCATTTCAGCTTCTTTCGCGAAGGATCCGCCGGAGCGCGGAGGAGAAAGCAAGCAAAGAGGGAGGACAGAACGTGCACAATCTTGCTACCAGCGGGCAAACGCTCGAAACGACGCCAACAAGGCACGTATTTTAATGACGCTCGACATCCCACCCCTGTCCTCATCGCCTTCGTGTATCCCACCATCCTCTCCGAAACCGTCGCGGGGCAACAAAGATCGCGCCCTCAGATTGCCGCCAGGTTTTACGTCTTTAAAAACGTTTCCTCTTCCCGCAAGCGTCGCCCAACAAATACGGTGCGTTGAACATTGTAACCATTTTCTTTCTTCTTTTTTTAGTTTTTTTTTCCTCAGGGGACACAGATCGAGCACTTTCACGGGCTTACCGAAGACCCCCCAAAAAATTTAAAGAAAAATAAAAGCAAGAGCCTCTCGGGTGGCGTGCCCAAGGGAGCCCCGGTCGTCCTGTCGTGTCCTTCCACTTTAATCCTTCACCCGTCGCCGGTGTGCGCCCTCAGTATACTGCAAAAACGAATGTCAAGGCTCGCAAGAACAAAGGCAGTTTCCAGTGTGAGGACAAAGCAAAACTGCGCAGATAAGAACACACTGCAGAAGTTTTCTGCCCTCGGCACTGAACGTTTGGCTCAGTGCGCGCCAGTTCTCTCTCTCTCTCATCTCATGCTTTCCGAAAGTACATACACGCAAGTGTAACAAGCCGGAAAATCGAACAGAGCACAACGAAGGATAATGGAGCAAGAATACGCGAAGAGGATGCTGCGCGAAGCACGAAGGGGTCCCCGAGATGCCGCAACCCCGAGAGTCGATTGTGTAGAGAACGTTCACTCGGATGAGCCCAGTCACTAGTTTGTGAGCTCTGTTCTTAGGTGGACATAAACAAAAATCATCAATATGAGTAGTAGTAATAGTATCTACAGTATTATTATTATTATTATTATTATTATTATTATTATTATTATTATTATTATTATTATTAACAAGGGGTAGGAGCAGGAGGATTAACAAGCACAATGGAAATATGCAAAAGCGTTACATATCTGACGTGAATAAAATAACCGATTTTGCTTTATGACTCTGAAAGAACGAGCAAACAGCGGTCCTACACAAAGTACATTTGTTGTGGTGCACGACGGATAACTCTGACGTCAGCGCTCGTTCATGACGGCGTGGAGACGTTTCGGCACGAATGAAGGACACATCGAGCTACCACTTCGTGCGGCTGAAGCTTCAGCGGGCCGAAGAGCTCAGCTGAGCTCCAGTGTTGGAACCCCTGTGCACAGTACGCAGTGCAGCTCATCTACGTTGATAAAACCGAATAAACTCACCGATCGATGCCACGTCATTGAAAAAAATAAAAATAAAAGGAACGCACCTGTTAAAGCTTGCGCGCAACGCATGACTTCACACTCAAACCGGCGTACCATATTGCAGAAAAGGAAAACCCATCATCGTACCAAACGACACGTTCCGCGCTTCTTCGTTGCCTGTCGATGAGAGAGGAGCACACTACACCAGGACTGCTCTCCGAAACACGAAACACAGGATTACAAAACGCGGCTGCCAAAAATAAAGCCGCTCATTCTGCGCGCACCAGCCCCGCTCGTCGACCCCGATTATCGAGCTCCCACTGCTCAACGGCATAACCCGAACGGGAGAGCGGAGCCTCGCACGCCCGCACCGCGCAGCGGCACGAACAGCGCAATCCTTTGTACACTCTGTCCCATTCTCGCGAGAGCGCGCACTTGGCCCTGACGCCTTCCGCGGTCTCTCTGTCTCTCTCTCTCTGAGCACTCCTCCGAACAAGCAACCGTCCCTTAGAACCCGCGGTGCGAGCTCGATTTTTCGTGGCGTTCCTCTCACCTTACACACCTTGGGCGCTGAGCCCGTGCTCCATGCTGTGAAGCAGAAACAGTGCCCCTTCCCGTCAAATCTTAATCTCTCTTGTACACGCTGCACACAGCGCACCCCTCACGTCACGAATTCCAGTGTTCGCACGCGCGCACAATCTCCGAGCTATCGGAGGGCACCGTCTTAAGTCCTTTATTTAGTACCGAGCCAGGCTGGCATCCGCTACTCGTATACGGGGCCGTGCGCATGGGACCGCAGGTTTCAGCCGTGCTCGAAGTGGAAGACGGGGAAAAAAAGAACAGTACACGCGGGTTGCCGCAACACACGGGTCGACTCAATTACCTCGAGAGTTTCCGACTATACGAGTCAGGTCCACGCGGATGTCGCACGGCAATGGTGGCGAAACTCCTGTGTATACGCTCTCAAGTGGCGCAAGGGTGAGCCGCTCAACCGCGATAGCACGTGAAGTGATCGTGTATGCAGACTCCGCAAACGAATTCGTAGGGTCCGATGAGAATTCTCTTCAATACGACGAACCGGTCGACATCACGCTACACTTACGCTGACGGCAGTGTGAAAGTAGCTTTTTTTTTTTTTTTGCCCTCCAGGGTCGAACGAATGAAACAGGCAGTGCGCAGTGACACCGCGAAGCCACACGCGCAAAGACCGATTAAAAAGGCAACTAAGGGTCTCATCGATATGCTTTTATTTTTCAATTTTCCTTCATCGGCGGGCTCGGCGTGCGGATGTGGCTATATCCGTTCACAATCCATTCGCGCGCGATAGCGTATATCATCCGCATGTGCAAGAATGCAACAGTTTAGCATCGAATTTCCAAGCGCGTCACATTATTGACAATGCCCCCACCGTTTACATGCACGTACCCGATCGACCATCATGCGACGGGGTTCGCGTGATGGTCGCGTTTTTCTTTTTTTTTTATAGTGACCACGCTTTCCCTGCCAGTGTTTGTAAAGAGCAAATACTAGGTGTCTCGCTTTCAACCATTTCGACCTCTGAGGCAATGCGCTAGCCGTTTGCGCGAATTCACTAAAGGCGACTTTATTCATTCATAGCTATACCTCGTGTTGGCGCATTAAGCTAGGCGATGCTGCGTCTTCCTACCGCTCATCTTTTTGCGTGAATGCGATTAAAAAACACAATTTCGCGGTTTTACGTGCCAAAACTACGACCTGATTACGATGCAGGTCGTATATAGTGGGGGACTTTGGATTAATTTAGACCACCTGGGGTTCTTCATACCGTGCACCCATGCACGGTATACGGGGCGTTTTCTTTCTTTTGGGTTTTTTTTTTCGCACTTGTTCCACATCGAAATGCTCACGCCGCCGTCGGAATTCGATACCGCGACCACGTGGTTAGCAGTGCACGAATGCGATGAGCTATAAAAAATGATGCAATACGACACTTTCGCACTCGTTTAAGCGTTTTTTATGTATCCGATTTACGTCGTTGTTTCGTTTCGTTTTATTTGTACTAACCCTTAGACCGCGAAGCATACGCGAAGTGTCATACAGGGTGTTTCAGCGAACACTTTCAACATTTTTCAAAGGTTGCCTGTGGCAGATATCTCAGTTCTAGTTGATGAGCCGGTCTACTCGAAGCGGCGGACACTACTTGCACAAGAAATTGAAATGCAGAATCGGCTAATTAAGAATAACTTGCTAATCAACCTTTTGGCTAATTACCTTATGACCCATATAGTGCAACTTACAAATTCTAGCCCTGGAGTTAGCAAGGCGGATTCACTTGGAACAAATTCTCAAGACATCGGTTTCGAGATATAAATTCCCGAAGTTTGCGGAGAAATGCATTGGCGTTCCAGTTACTAGTGTGCTTTAGTGCACGAAAGAACGTTTTGTTAACAAATTAGAGGCAACCTTTGAAAAATGTTGAAAGTGTTCGCTGAAACACCCTGTACACTTTCACGAGCCTAAACGCTCGGGGTTGTGATAAGAAATGAGCCTCCTCCTAAGCCTGGTGTTTGTCGCGAGCTGTGATCTGCAAAGATGCAAAAAAAAAAAAACCGATCAAATCTCGATTTACTGCGAATCCTGCGAACCAAAGGCCTAACGCTGCACGCGGCGAGCCCGTTTTTCCGTCATTCCAGGCTGAACACCCCCACCCGGGGTCTTGTGGCCTCTGTGGACAAAATTTGTCCCGCGAAGGAATGAAAGAAAGACCGACGTCACCCCGGCTACAGCATTTAGGGCAGCTGAAGTTACGCGCACGAAGTAAACAAGAAAACCGCGCAGCCTGAACAACGCCGCCTTATATATTACAACAACGGAAATGATTCCCTAGATTGTTACCAAGATATCGCCGAGGCCGCCGTTCGCTCTGAAGCTGCTCGTTCCAGAGCGCGAAAAACGGCTCAAGCATAGCACGAGAAGATGCAGCATGAATGCACGCATCGCATGCCAAAAAAAGAAAAGAAGGTTCAAGAAGCGAACAACAGTATATGTCGCCGAGGAAAAAACTTGGGTCCGCCATTTCGAGGAACGCGAGAGCCCATCGCTTAGAGCATTATGTTTATAACCCCCGATTCGCGTAACTACGCATTCCCATCCTGCACTCGTAGCCGCTTTCCTTTTTCCTTCTTTTTGCTTGTCTGCTTTGCATGACCTTGAGCTGCCGACAATACTGTTTTTTTCTTTAGAGAAAGCGTTATTAGGGTCATCAACGTAGAAAAATAAACAAACATTCATTTGCTTCAAGCACGCACCTTTTGTCGCCACTCCGCATCATTTGCACTCAACGCGCTACAAACCTTTACAGCGGTCCTTTGTCACGGCCGCATACAGGAGTAGAACGGAGTATAAATGAAGGCAGCGCGGTGAGATTTGACCGAACGGGCTCCAGAAGAAAGAGTGCTTTAAAGACTAAAGTAAATATCGCGACCACCGGGTTACCCTTACACTTGAGCACTTTTTCAGGGTTCCCGTGTTCAGCGAACGGAAACAATAAAAAGGGAGCAGAAGCAAAAACACGACGAAGACGGTTTTCAACCGCAGCGCCTCGTTTCGCAGCCAATCTGAAAAGAAAAGAAAAAAAAAGAGAAAATGAAAGGAAACTATTGTCGGATATAAATTTAGAAAAAAGGGGAGGCCCCGCCCAGATGACCGAAGCGCGACAGCCGATTGCCTCCGCGACTAAAATAGTCCCGCTCGAAAAATCGTGCTCCTGAAACGCGTAATACTCGGTATAAATAAAGACTTTTGTATTTTGATGACTGCTTTAGTAGAGCTCTCACGTGCTACAGCACATGCCGGATCGCGAGAGAAAAATAACCCCGTGCCTTACACAACGCTGCCTGTCGTCTGCTCTTAGCTTCATTGCAAGTGACAAAAGTAGAAAGAGCAGCTCTGCAAGGCTTTTGCGCTTGTTCACATGTACACGGCGTACCTACTACTCGTTTTCCAAGCTTAAAATGAATCAGTTGCTATTGAAAAAGTACTTATATAAAACAATGCATTTATCGCAACCATTACAAACCTGTGGCGAGAATACGGTCGAGGCAGGAAGGTACAAAAATGCTTCATTCGTCGTTTTCAATAAATACTCTTGGTTTTAAATAGCATAAAATTTATATTTTTTGTGTTTTCACTATTTCACAGCACGCATTCTACAGCTTGCGCGTGCAGTGAGCACTGGTGGACAGCAATCAATCGACGGTGCTACACAACGCTTGAACACCGTCGCTAGACGCTCGGCTATCTCACTGCTGACAATGATCGTTCACGCTAAGTTGACGGCGACAAATCTTTGCGTTGAAGGCTTCTTCAGCAAATATTTTCTGTTGAGACACTCGTAGGTTTGTTTCATGCGCGCACACTTCCCTGATTTCTCCCGAGAATGGTTTTGCTCCATCAATTCACCCCGTCCGACGAAAAACGCAGCGACGCAGTACACGAACACACCCGCCGCTAACAGTTTACGCACCAGTCTTTGAAAAACTTTTCTGTCGTAACTTCCCTCGGAAGCGAAATAAAACAACATGGAACAAATACGCAGGATGTGTATTCGTAGCGGTCGCCGCGGTATCCTGTTTTTAGGCAAAGCGTAGCGCAGCGCCAGCGATGCTTGCTGCAATGTTCCTTCGCCAGATCACGGCCCAGAATAAACGCACGCGGCACAAATGCCGCATCGTATGCCCGCAGTAACATTTCCGGCATCATAGACCATCACAAACAGTTCTGAAATTCACTCTGACGAGAGGCTGAAGCACAGAGCTGACGCGGCCTCGCCCAGTTCGAAGCGCGGGCGGCCATCTTCTCCGTCGGCGGAGTCACCGGCCGTCCGGCTCATGACGTTAGTCCAGAATGCGCGCCCATTGGTGGATGCTCGTGTGCCTCCGCCTCGGAGGAGTAAACGCCCCTTTTTTCTAAAGTTATATCCGACTATAGTGCGTTTTAATAACGTTCCCGCTTTTTTTCTCTCGCTCGTGGTTGGGTCTCACTTCGCTATAGCGCCAACCATAATCACCGCGGTGTAACTGGCACACACCTCCCCTTTTATTAACAACAGCGCGAGATGCCCGTATCGAGAGGCCTGAGCGCCGCTGCGCCACAATAGCAGGAGCGAAGAGGGTGGCGGGTGGAGGGGTCATATGCCTCGAAAGCCGTGGCGCCGGCAACGGTGGCCGTCGCATTGTTCCTGGCGCACCGTTTTCCGCGCCCCGCCTAACGCTTTTATAGCCACGCGCGTTCGAGGTCACCTCACGTCCCGGGTGCCGTGTGTGTGCGTTATTACCGCCGTCCTTTTCTTTTTCAGAACTTAGAAACACTCACATCTTCCTGCTGTTGGCAACGTGCGTGCAATAGTAATGAGAGAGAAAAAAAGCAAAAACAAGAGTAGACCCGCAAACAATATAGCAAGTGCAGAAGAACGAGAAGAGGACGTTTACTCGGTGGCCCTCGAGGCGTGATTTAAGTTTTCCTCCATTCAAAGCTACACTTCGCGCTCATATGAGCGTACACACACCGCTAACTTTGCCGATTGCGCGTCAGCGACAACAAACAAAAAAAGAAACAAACAAACAAAACGTACTTTGCAACGACGAACCAGAAGCAACGGAAGTTGCGCTCGAGGATACGTAAATTATATACTAAATAAATAAACAAAGTGCGTGGGGAAGGAAAGGCCCTAAATGCCAACACGAAAACGAAAGAAATAAAGGAAGCTGGAGTCTGGCTATGCGATCTATGGCCGGAAAGCGTCCCGGGACGTACTTACGGCCGTTCCCGACACGAAACCGACTGATTACCAACGTTCAACGCTCCAAAATCACACTGGGGCTATGCGAGACGCCGTAGTGTAGGCCTCCGGATAAATTAACGACGGTTTCCTTAACGCGCACCTAAGTCTAAGAACCGGAGCTCTTTTGTATTTCGCCCCCCGTGGAAACGCGGCCTCCGCGGCGGCGAATCGTACCCCCGACCTGGTGCCTACAGCTGCAAAGCACCATTAGCCACTGCGCCAAAGCGACGGGTAAGAGGACACTTCCAATCACATGTTCGTGTAGCGATTAAATAACCAAACTGAAACAGTGCCCCAGTGCTCACTTTTCAGGCGTTAAAAGCGCATGCGCACTGAGGTACAGCAGGCGCATGTGCCGGTCGGTTGTTGGTTGGTCCATCGCAGAAGTTCCTCGCGTGCCTCGACTGAGTCAAGGTACGCGAGGAGCATCCACAATTCATTGTATAACGAAGACGTACAAAGAAGTGCGCGGTAAATGCGCTTGTACATTCTTACACACTTCCCTAGTCCCGTGTAGCACGTCCAGTATAGCATAAGTGTTCCTCAAGTATAATTAGCCCTCCAGTCGACCACCGCACTTATTTGTATCAGCCCATAGGTTCCCTTCCGAACCAAGATCGGTGTGAGCGAGCCCATTTGGAGGCGAACGTAGCAGCGCGTCGCTCGGTGCTCAACCGACGGGCCGTGAAACACGGACCAAGTGCGGCAAGCAAGCGTCTCCCCCGAAGCGTGCTTCCCCGCGCATCTACGGAGCCAGCGGAGAAGCGCGCCCGCCACGGACACAAGGAATGCGGGAAGAACGGAACTGACGGCGAGAAAGCGAAGGATGGAGAGGAGGAGGTTGCGCTCTTCAAATTGGATTCTCGCGCCGAGCTCGATAAGACGCCAACGACGACGAACTCGGCGGCGGCCGGTCGCCAGTGTCCCTTCGGAGACCCGCCGCTCTTCGAGTGCGATCCAGCCGGAAACAAGATAGTAAATAAGTAATCCGATAGAGGGGCACGGGCCCGCGGAGGCTGGGTTTACAGGAGCGGAAGTCCCGGCTCGCTTGGCACGAGCCACCCCGGTGCTGGGAAAGCGAGGCCCGACTTGCCTGTACTTTGTTGTTACGGGCCTTCGGGACGAGCTTCCGGACGCAAGCACCACTCGGGACAAAAAAGAAAGAGAGAGAGAGAGAGAAAGTTGTATCACTTCTCGTGCAGGAAAACTTCGGGAAGAAAGGAGAATTTCCCGCGCATCTGGAAGGGACAAGGCGACGAGGCGGGATGTGCGCAAGGCGACATTGTTAGGAGAAGGCCCTCGGTCGTTGCGGCGCCTCCACATGGCTCTCACAGCGCGACATTGTACTGGGATCAAGAAAACTAGAGCACAAATACGTCGAAATACTTCCAGAGCAATTCGGAAGCGTGCAGCTAACCACCGTAGCCGCGTCATACACAACCGCCCGGCAGGCCCCTTTCTCTCGTCTCGCCAATGCTATCATACTGCGCTTATCCTATATGTGCGAGCGACGGCACTCGACGAACTTTTCGTCGGACGAAGCTATACCGTAGAGAAAGGGATTGAACAAGAGCGGACACTCGGCGAAAATTGGAAACAGGAAACACGTCACGCTATAGTATTAACATCGACGAATTGGGGCCGCGAGCATCGAAAGAAAGAATGTGAAATGAGATTAACAGAAATTGTTTTATTTTTTTTTATTCTTTCCCGGAAAAAGTAAAAATATCTGCGTATAAATTAAACTTTGCGGCTTACTTCCGTTGCCTAGCGACAGGCGAACCGGCGAATGACGAGCCAGATGTTTGCGTCATTCGTCAGACACCGCCGAAGCGAGAGAGACCGGCCGCGCATCTGAGCGTTGGACTGTTCGGGCACCCGTCTGCCTGTTTTTATATTTTGGGATTATATAGCCTGGTTTGGTGGCCTCCCGGCGAATTATTGCGTTCATTCGGAACTTCGACATGGCAGCACTGCACTATTGGACTACGGCAAGGTGAGAAACTTTGTTCGACAGTCTACGCACCTCAAGCAATTAGGCTTACCCTTACAAAAAAAATTGTTGAAAGGTTATTGAGATATCATTGTTCAACGTCAACAAATGACCTTGAAAGATCATTGGGGAATTGTTGAAACAGCATTGAGGAAATTGTTGACAAGTGTTGATAATTGGCCCGCGACATTCTGTCGAAACATCATTGTGGCCTCTCAATTTGAAAGATCGTAGGCATATCGTTGAAACTATGGTGTATTTCAATGTTGAAAGCCCATTGAAGCATTGTTGAAGATGTGTTGCCTGTCGATATTGAAAGCTAATTGACGTATTGTTGAAATGTGTCGTTTGTCAATGTTGAAAGCCCATTGAAGCATTGTTGAAGCTCAAACTTGAAAGCCCATTGACGTATTGTTGAAATGTGTTGTTTGTCAATGTTGAAAGCCCATTGAAGCAATGTTGACGATGTGTTGTCTCAAAATTGAAAGCCCATTGATGTGTTGTTGAAATGTGTTCATTAATATTGAAAGCCCATGGAAGAATTGTTGCAGATCTGTTGAACATCAACACAAATTATGTTGAAAGCCCTTTATGCCCCACTGGGTATTTAGCAGTTTAAACCTGCACTTTCCTTAAAATACTGCTGAGCTATGTTGCCTATAATTACCTTTGATGTCACGTTGGTATGTTTGCTGTGAGAGGGCAGGGATAAAATTTAAATACAGGCGTTTTGTATCGCAGACCTCTGCCACCCTGGGCTCCAAAGCATGCTCCCAGATCGCCTGTAATAAACCATATTGTAAAACTGCTAGCAGTACTGTTATGCCACTTTTTTCAATTGTCAGAGTGGATGGACCTCCACAATATTAAGAGTGCTGAACTGATGCAGACAAAAGCATTTTTCTAGGTGAACTGTTTATTTGTAAACAAACATCTGTGTAAATGTACAAACATTTGTAGTTTGAGCACATCAGAAACTTCTTAAAAACTATTGCACAGTACAAACTTCCTGCAGCTTGACACCATAACAAAACAGAATACTGAAGATGTAGTCTGTGTGGCCCTCAAGTAAAACACATTTCTCAAAAGAAATAAATTTTTAAAAATAAATACCTAAATTAAATGTAGAAGCAGACTGACATGACTGTTAATAAGAGCACTCAAAAAAGGCACTTGCTTTCTCTATTTGGGAGCCAGTGGTACTATTACCATGGCACGATTTGCTTGAGCCCACAGCACTCAACTGAGACCTGATATGCAGGGTGGTTATCTTTAAGTTTCATGGAATTTATTAAACACGGACTGTTGCAGCTAACATAATTCTAGATACAGAGTGCCAAACATTATTTGCATGAGAAATCAAGACACCATAGTCAGCTGATTAAGAAAAACTCAGTTCCTAATAAAGCTTTTCAAATTGTAGACGGTAATTTTACAAGGTGTATGCACTGAGAACGAACTTCCAGAATGACACCAGTAACGAGACACATGCCATCAAACTGGCTGTAGAAATGCACTGCTGTAGCACTTACTTTTTTTTAACAGAACGCACTGTTATGCATTGAAGCACAAAAGTAACCGGAATGCCCATGTATTTCTCACATTTATGGAAAAATTTCGCAACTGGTGTCATCCTGGAAATTAATTTCAAGTGAATATGTCTTTCAAAATCACTGGCTACAATTTGCAAACTGAAATATGTGCCGTGATGTGATAAGTGAATTAATAAATTTATGATAATCAGTTTAATGTTTCCATTTCTTGTGCTAGTAATGTCCACCTCTGAATAATCCAGCTCAAGAAAAAAAATTATGCTACCTGGCACAGACAACTTAAAGATCTGTAAAACTGAAAAAGGATCACTGTACAATCCTTATTTGTTGCTTGAATGGTATGTGGCAATTTCGGTAAACGTTACATACTTCTGAAAATGGCAATCACAATAAGTGATGCTGATGGGAGCAATTTATTATGCTGCATTGCTGTTACATGATCCAGTTGTGTTTTCCGCCATGATAACGTTCCTGCGCAGGTCATTTCATATCAAGCGACTTATTCATATTAACTACTTCAGATTTTTATATGGAAAAAAAAACAGCTATTAGTGATGTGCTGGAATCAAAGTTACTCCTTGTGAGAGTTCCATTACAATTTTATTCACTGCCACAAAAAAATAACGAAAGAATTCAGAAAAAGATATGGTTTCATGCAAACATGAAAGGCACATCATGCCATTACCAGAGATCTTTCGTTGCATTTTAAATTTAAGCCGACTTATACCTATTAATTTTACTCATGTATTTTAGAAAGCAATAAGTTATTTTTACAAAGTTATGTCAAATGCAGTTTTTATTGAACTCTGACAATGGCACAGATGCACTTGCAGGTGTGCGATTCCATGCCGAATCGACCAGCGTTTTTTTGACAGCACACATATAGCTGAAACATTACTATATGTTTACTAGAGTTCAAAACTCGTTACCCACTTTTATTTATTTTTGCCAGATATTTTGTAGCACTTTGGTGACAGTTTAGTTTTCCTGCTCAGCTGAGCTAGAGGACATCAATCAACATTCTTCTTCAAATGCACATTGTATTGATCGAGGCCTTCAAATGGTGTGCGTGGAAATACGGTGAAGTGATGCAACTGCCAAAATAGCCAATTTTTTAAATATTTGAATACTTCAATTGCTTTCGGCACCGGCAAAAATGAGTCAAATTGCAATCCGTTAGTTTTTTTTTTTCGTAACGAAGATTCACAGGACAGAAATTAAATACAGAATGGTAGCCCAGGTGACATAGTATAGCAAAAAAATGTGAAGCTTTGAAGGTTCAGCTAATCGCCTGTAAAAAAAAACAAATTTTAATCTTTTGCAAGAAGCTTCATGTTGAAGGAAAAAACAGCTTTCATGGTTGGCCAACAAGTATGTGATACATTATTGGATAGCTCTACATGTCTGCTATGCATGTGTGAAGTTAAAAAAGGCATTATTTTTAAATGCGAGAAATTCTTTTTTGAAATTTTGTCAGCACCGACTTTTCTCGGATGTGCGCACTGCTTGCCGGCTGGGAATGCAGACCACAAAGCTGGCTTCGTCTCCACACAGATGACAGAGAAGCGGTGTTAGTGTCTGCATTTTATTGCCAAGGGACACATGCTCTAACGCAACGAGGCTTGTGTTTGGTGTGGGCCAGGTAAACCATACAGCCATTGCACATAAAATATCAATACGAGGTCTGTTAGAAAAGTATCCGACCTTTGGCTGAAGAAAAAAAAAACTGGGATAACTGGAGCGTTGGAAACCTAATCACTCTCAAAGTAGTCTCCTTGGGACTCCAGCCACTTCTCCCAGCGGTGCTGCCATTGTTAGAAGCATTCCGAGAAGGCCTCTTTCCGAATGGAGTTTAGCTCAGCTGTCGTACGCAGCCATAATGTCTTCTCTTGTCTGAAATTGTGCTTCTTTCAATGGCCTCTTGATTTTGGGAAATAGCCAGAAGCCGCAGGCGGCCATATAAGGAGAGTAAGGAGCCTGTCGAACTACAGGAGTCTGGTTTTTCGCCAAAAGAGTCTGAATCAAGTGCGAGAAAAGCATTGTCGTGATGGATGCGCCAATTTCCTGTTGACAACTTTGGTATCTTGCGCCACACAGCATCACATAGGCCATGGAGGACATCCCTGTAGTAGTCTTTAGTGATTGTTCGACCCTGTGGTGCGTACCCGTGGTGTACCACACTGCGGGAGTCAAAGAAAGCAGTCAGCAACACTTTAACGTTGATGCGCACTTAGCGGTCTTTGGTTGGTGACGTGGAATGCTTCCACTGTAATGACTGGGATTTGGTTTCCCGGTCATAAACATACATCCAAGACTTGTCACCAGTGATTATGGTGTTCGTGAAGTTGAGGTCACTGTTTGTGGAATCCAGCATGTCTGTGAGACTTCAACACGAAGTTGCTTTTGCTCCACCATGAGCAGCTTGGGAACGAATTTCGGGGCAAATCTCTTCATGGCCAAATCTTCGGTGATAATGGAATGTGGATAAAATGTGCTGATGCCCACCTCTTCCACAATTTCTTGGATAGTCACACGACGGTCCCGCATCACCACAGGGTTCACTTAGGCAATGACCTGGTCATTTCGGCATATTGATGGCCGACTGGAGCGTGGCTCGCTCTCCACCGATGCGTGGTCATCTTTAAACTGGTTGTACCACTCCTTAATCTGTGTGCTGCTCATAGCGCAGTCACCGAAAGCAGTCTGAATCTTCCGAATGGTTTCCACGTGGCTGTCGCCCAGTTTCTGGCAAAATTTGACGCAGTAGCACTGCTCCAGTCGCTCCGCCATTTTCCTTGCAATAAAAAAACGACGAGAGCACTGTGTACTACCTCATTCAAATGCTGCGTCCCAGCAATTCACGCTATTGGCAGGCGGGAAAAAATTCGTGCATGCGCGAAAAGGTTCAAGGGTGGCTGATGAAAACGCGCTTGTTTCATATTCATCAGGTGTCTGCAAAAAAAAGTCAAATACTTTTCTAACAGACCTCGTACGTATTAATATGCGAGGGAATCCTGCAGTGTTAAAAGATATCTTTCATGCAGTTTACAAAAAGAAATATCGGCTATTATGTAGACAGTAAATCCAGGAAGAGCGCTGATATTGTTCATACAAAGCATTTTAAAGGGCATGTCGCACTGCAATGCAACACAGAGGGAGCAGGACACTTCGTGCCCTGCTCCCTGGAGCCCAATGATGATGCAAGTAGAAAACACCTTCATAATTAAGACTGAAAACCTACATAAGTGTGAACAAATTCTTGTGGTGTTGTTTGCTACCACTGTTTCAGAGCCAGAACATGTTCACCTATAAAAGTCATATTTGCCTTGTTCAGTCTGATGTGGTCAGACACCACTGGCGACCACTTTTTGCATTCATGTTAAAAAAATACAAGTTGAGACTGCAGCTGCAGCGCTTGACGTCACCTGCCTTCGCAATGATAAAAAAGGCAGTCAGTTTGTTGAGTAGTTTTTGTGGCTAATTATATTAACAATCTTTCCTTGCTAGCTGACATGGCTTCATATATTTATGCTATATTTATGCTGTATGTGTGATCCACAAATGAACATTAGAGAAAATAATTTATTGCACTTAAAGAATACCTTTTTGTTACTTGTCACATGCATAGCAGACATGTAGGGCTGTGTAACGATGGGCGACATACTTTTGTGCCAACCTCCAAAGCTAATTTTTTACCTTCAACACGAAGCTTCTTGCAAAAAATTGGAATTTTCAGTTTTTTTAGCTGATCAACTGAACCTACAAGGCTTGAAATATTTTGCAGCTATCCCAAGTCAACCAGTCTGATTTTATATTTATTTTGTGCCTTCTGTATTTCCCTACATTAAAAGAAAATTCAAACTTTTGCAAATTTTGGCAGTCACACCACTTGTCTCTTGACATGAACATCATCTGAATATCTGGATCATACAATTTCCCTTTCAAAAGAAACGTGTATCAGTGCCTTCTAGCTTAGCTGGGCAAGAACAATAAATTTTTGCCAAAATTCAAAAAAACTTTTGCGAAGGAAAATAAATGGGGAGCAAGAGTTCGGAGTTTCAACTATATCTGTGATGGTCAAAAAAACGTTGGTTGGGTGCCCTGGAATGACTCAAGTGTATGTATGAAAGCAAATTTTCTCAAAAATTTTCTTATTGTACCTACTCAAAATCAAGCAAACTTGAAATGCTTTGCCATAGTGGAACAGTTCTTGACAAAATTGGGTGGTTTGGCATGAAATGACTTAAGATACTTAAAAAATATATTAATAAGGAAACACTATCCTTACTGGAACCATATCAAAAACTAACATAAAAATGTAGTGAACTGTAACAAAGCACAGCACTTGTATTCTGGATTAAGCAATCCAATGTGGGCTTCTCAGGAGACTTGCATAATTAGCATAAATAAAATTAACATAATAATGTCAAGGCATAGAAAGGCACAACATTTGTATGCTCATTTGAGAAATCCAAATTGGGCCCTTCAGGAGACTAACATAAAACATAAAAATGTCGAGAGTTACAAAAGCACAACACTTGTGTTTTGGTTTGAGCTGTCCAACTTGGGCTCTTGAGAGGCTATTGGTCCCATGCGAGAAGCGAGGCCAGAATTCTTTACATAGGGCATGTTGGTACCAGGAAACTTGTGACACGTGAAGCCTGCAACAACAAGAAGCCAGAACAAGTTTTAAAAAGCAACTTCTACATGCAAAAGAATGGCATGCAATATGCCCTTGTTATAATGAAATTGATTTATGTATTTGTGTAGCTTAATTCCAACTTTCCACGGGTACAGCTTTGCAGCATGACCATTTAAATTGATTCTGTGTGGCACGGGACTCCACTAAGTGTCAAATGCAGGAAAGGGCAAAGAGGAACAAAACACTGTAGCAAAATAACTTTACGAATATCCTCAATGTCGAAGATGTGAACTTTGCTTGCTGAGAAACAAAATGGTGAAAAAAATTCATGTTGTTCATAAATAAACCTGAACTGACAATTAAATTATTTCTTGTAACTTTCATAATTAAAATATGCAGCATTTAACTGTGCTTTTCCATGCTCCAAATACAATACTGTCATGTCACTACAATTGAGTGTAGCTTCATTTGAAGTTAGGTTTCCTGAGTTCACATGCAATCGGAATGTACTTCTCGCCTTACAATGACTTAGGACTTTCTACATTAAAGAAGACACTGCTTACAGCAAAGTATGTTTTCTGCCTCAACGATTGAATTACTGTTATAATGAGGATTCCATGTAGTTGTGCACCAAGCTGCTTAGCATGAAACATGCAGAATGTGACAGATACGAAGAAATGCTGTCTTTTAAGAGCCATATGCCATAGGACTGACTTCTTTAACCCTTTTAGGGTTTACTGCCGTACATCTGTGGCTGTGACGGAACGTTCTGAAAAAATTTGCCGTTTCAGAACAAAGTGTTGCCTAGCATCCCACTGGAGGTGCTGCAACCTTCTGAGGCTTCTAGAAAATATTCTTAAAGTGCTGTCGCTCCATGGGTTTCTCCAAAACTGATTTTCACTTAGCTCCTTGGTGTCTGTCATTGCAGTAATTTGGGAGTGTTGCCACAAGTTTTTGTAAGTTTCATTACACAAAAAAATTATGCTGCTTTATCCTGCATAAAAAAATAAAACATCTAAAACTGCAAATACTGAAATGGTATTGCCACTTCATCGTTATTTAAAAATATTATTTACCACTTCGTTTTCTCGGAACGTCACTCTGAAGAACTTAAATCTGCAATAAAAATATTAAGAGTGCACGAAAAGTGATTTTTGAGGCTGAACCGAATAATGCTAGAAGCAAATCAAATAATGGATAGCTTCTGAATAATGAACAGCTGATATCACAATTAATGTAAGATGAGGCTCACAACCTAGTATTATTAATGTTTGCAAGTTTCTGTCATTGTTATGTTATGAAGAGCTGTTTATTAAAAGCACTAATGGAGCAGCAAAAGGTTTCTTCACATGCACAGGACTCTTCAGTAAGCATAAATGATTGCTGTACAGCCTCTAAAGTACAGCTACTTAACTAATGTAGCCTGGTCTGCTATTCTTACAAGTTCTACGTTTTATGTCTATACTATGTTATTGGACGTGAAAATTTACCGTACTTTGGCTCAAATTTCATGTTGGTGTTTCGAAATATTAGAATACTTACATTTACAAATAGTGACCATTCAAAGACTAAATTGAATAGGACACTATTCAATTCGAAAGTTTTGAGCATTTGCAAACCACAAAAAATATTAACTCCTAAATTAGAGAGGCATATTTCTCCCCAAAATGTGACCCTCAACGGGCTAAACAAGAGCAACAGAAAAGCCCATTCATCTTTTTGATTATTTTAAGCCCGTAATCTACTTGGCAATGGTTCATAATAACCCTGTTAACAGGTAGGTGAAGTAAGGAAGCAGGAATCAATTCTAACAATTTCAGAATGGGAGTAGTGGACATGTCCGATGGACTGTAAGAAGCTTTATACATTGGGCCCCAAGAGCCTATTTTCAATTTATTGAAGTATATGGGGAAAAGCCACAAATATTTTTTTCATATCTTAGAATACAAAGTGATAAAGTGTGCGTTAATAAATACGAGTCATAGGTTAAGTGCTTAGAATGAGTAAGCGCCCACTAAACGTAGTACTGTTGACAGCAATGCTTGCAACTCTGTCCATGTTGTTTCTTTGATTGAAACAACCAAAAGAAAATTGCCACACCACTCAGGTTCCCTCTGCTAAAAGGCTGCTGTCTGGCATCACATGGACCTCCTTCAATATAGGAGCAACCTTAATTCGATGTGGTCTGTTAAAATTGGTGAATCTACTGTTTCACATCTCAGAACCTGGAGAGCTGTTTTGATTTCTGCAATTTGGTGAACGTGCTCCTGCTCGAGCTGAGCAGTAACCACACTTGAGCATAGCTTCTCCGCAATTCGTGTATTAGAATAACACTTTCAGGCTAATTAAACATGTCCTCCATGCCAATAGATTTGGAGCGTGCTTCACAGACAACTATTCCTTGCAATGAAAGCCATGTAGCACTGCTAATGCGCCAATGCAGCTCATGTTATGTGGTGGAGCCACTAAAAACTTTCAGCTGTGAAGGCAGCTTTCAAATTTTAGAAGCATTTGTGTATGGCGGCATTACGCACTTATGATCATATGAACAGTCATTCCAAATAGTAGGCTATCGTAGCACACAACTGCACACACGGGCTACTTGAAAGTCGTTTGTTATGCCAATGGCAAGTTCATAATTTTAGAAAAAAATGTGAATGTAAAAATGCAACCAGAAAGGATATATGGTACTTGCCTATAACAGCACTGACCCTGGTGGGGTCAAGAGCCCTTTTTGCCCCTTGGTGTTATTTCCAAAGGCCAAATGGCCCATGAGCTCCTCCTCTGTGAACACATGGTGAAGCAAGGCCCTTGCAAACTTTCCTGGTCCACCATGGCAGGCCATGGTAAGCTGTGCCAGGATAACCTTCTCAATGTGCACTCCTTCAACCTATGTGAACCTGCACGTTTAAGTAAATGTTAGCAAAACAGTTTTAAGCCTTTCAAGCACATTCACACAACATCCCTACTGCAAATAAATTAAAAAAGTACCTGTTGCAAATCTAGAATGCTAAACAGGACTTCTTACAAGCTTCTTATGCTGTCCGGATGCCACGTTTCAGAAGAACAATCCAGCACAAACAAGAATAATAAACCAAAGTATCCAAACATCTAGTACTTGAAAAAGGGGAGTACCAGCGAAACACAAATGACACGCACACAAGGAAACGGCATTAGACACGGACTCCCTGTCTAACGCCTCTTCCGTGTGTGCGCGTCCTTTGTTTTGCTGGTACCCCCCTTTTTCAAGTTCATCATGCACCAACTGGCCCAAGAGCTTGAGCTAATGCACATCTAGTACTATTTATTGTGATTACCATTCTTAGGATACTTCATATTTTCAGGTCTCTATTTTCCCATCCATTTGTGTCAATAGGTAGCCCATGGTCTAATGGGGAGATTGGGCTGCTATGTTGAGGGAAGAGTTCAAAATCAACCGTCAGAACAGCTTGGGTGACTGGTTATGCGACCCTGGGCATATGCCACTTTTCAATGAATCTCTTTCCCGCTATCTTGGGCAACTGCTGCTGCTTGTGTTGGCAAGCAGCATTAGGAGCTCGAAGAGGGACATGATTGTCGATCATTACTAAGATTACCCCTACACATCATGTTCACTTGCTGTGCTCCAGATGTAATGTGTGAGGATTCCACTCCACTGTATGAAATGTACATAAGTTGCAAGGACAGTATGTGCCAACCACCACCTCAATTAAATTAATCGACTCGCAAAGCACAGGCTGCACAAGATCACGGAGTGAACTCAGAAGTTTGTGGACAGTCAGTTGATGTCCATGTCAGGGACTTTTAGGGAGACTCGGTCATTTCCTCGATGTGCATCATCGTGCCGTCACACATTGTATTACAATTCTGTCTGTCTTGTTGTACCACCGTTCTAATAGTCATCACGTATCACCACAATTCAATATATAAATAGACACTTATATCTACTGTTTATTTAATCTTTATGGAGAATACTTTGAGCATGAGTTTTTGCAGAGATCATGAATTCTACAGCTTAAAGGAGCACTAAAGAAATATAAATTAATTAAATTCTGGCATTTTAAGTGCCAAAATGACAATCTGATGTTTAGGCACGCCATAGTGGGGAACTCTGGACTAATTTTTACTAAATTAGGCTGCAAGGTACCTGGGCAGTTTTGTATTTACCCTCCATCAAAATGCGGTTGTTTGATCCTGTGACCTCGTGCTTAGCGGAGCTGTGCTAACACCCCTAAGCAACTACGGCATGAAAGCACTATAGAGAAAAATTATTTTAGATGTATCTGTACATGACCTTCCTACAATTCAAGAGATTCACTCATACCGTGACAAGAGGCCGAGTAAACTGTAAAAGCAGCAAGAGGAAAGATTGGTGGCAGTGCTGCCTTGAAGTTACCACACCCGCTTGCTGTGACGTCATGGATTTAGATGACGTCTGTTCAGGTGTAGCAATTTTTTTTACAAATAAAGATGTTCTTCATCATATTCCAAAAACCCAAATAAAAAGCGTCAGGAACATTTACAGAACCAATACAACCAAAGTATGAAAAAATACTTGGAATCCATGATGTGACAATGAGGTGTCAGCACGAAGATTTTGGGGCGATACTAAGAAAATTAAACTTTGAGCTTTATTTTCTCTAATAATCAAGCAACTACCAAGAAATTTACAGAAGTAGTTATTTAAGACGATGCTTTATTTAAAATTCATTTAGGGTGTCATTAGTGTCCCCTTAATACAAAACAAGGAATGCACTTGGCTGCGTAATAGGTTAACATGCATCACTGGTTCTCATTAAAGTAGGATTATCAGTATAGCAAAGGGCATGCACTGGCTGCTCCAGAGGGGAGCCCTTCCACTTCCCCTCAACCTTCCAATTTCCAATTTATGAGCAGTGATGCAATTTCTGTACCTTAACAAGACATAATGCCAAGATAGAGCATGTGGTGACCGGCACTTCGCACCATCCAGCTCGGCATCAATCTTTTTGGAATTTGGCCCTTGAAATGCAGAAAGCCCCGATCATTGCTCGTTCTTCAGCCAACTTTCCCGAAGGGTGCTGCTGTTCTGGTTTGATACATCTAGCAGTGCACTGCTGTATGACATAGGCCATTATACCTTCGTTCTGGTAAAACTATAAAGATGTTCACTCATGTAGACCACTAATGTCCACACTAAGTTTCATATCAGGCATATACACTGAAAAAGACACATTCTGCGTTTAATATGTTCACAAGTGACACTGAATTCACTCCCAGTCCCGGTGCAGTTGTTAAGTCTTTCAGCTGAGTGCTTAAAGGCACCATGTCTCCTAATGAAGGCACTCTGCACCAATTGATCACTGGAGCAAATGCCTTGCAGTTGCATCAGCAATGTTTTTTTTTCCTGCTTCCTGCAATACATTTTCACGGCATCACTGTATTTGATCATGGTGACGCTACAGAATGGATGACCAAAGAATTCACCTTTAGCGTGCCAGCTGGGGCGTCTCCCAGCTCACTTTGAATCTGAAAAAAGATGTCAGTATTAAAACATGAAGCCACGATGCAGCAAAAGCGACAATCAAAAGAGCTACATGGACCATTAGGCTGACATAAATGGACGGATATAAATGACTAGTCATCGAGTACACGAAAGTGTGGCTGCTCTTGCCAATGGCAGTGTGAGCTTGTCAAATAATTTATTTCACATTCCTCTACTTATATTAAAAATTATTTCCACGCATCTACTTAACTGTTATGGCCACATATTAAAGGCAGCTCCTTCATATAAGGCCCCAGTGTTACATTCTTTTACTCCCCGTCTACCTGATGCTACTGAAGTTTTGCTTACACTCAAAGAAAGAATTTCACAGACCTGCTCTTTCGACAAAAAACATTATTCCAAGCTTGTGGCAAAGCGTCGTCATTTAGTTCACAATGATGCGCTCCCCTTTCAATCTGCTCACTGTGTAGTACTCGGATTCAAAGCAAAAATGGCTTTTCGACATAACTAGCTACTTCTATGGTCACAAGAAACAATGCTAATTATTGATGTTTATGTTGCCGATAACATATACATGCCGCCTCGAAACACAGTGGGACGACAAGGCAGATATGCCAGGCATTTATCTCGTTCCTTTACTGATTTTAAAACTTTGTTACATCAATCAGTTACTAAAGTGCGAAAAGCTGAAATTTCACGCTGTTACATTTCTTTTAATGTTCTATCCCAGTAAAGTAGGACCTGGAGTGCCATGAAATCTGCCTTTCCGTGAATGCAGAGCACCTACGCGAAGCCGTTTGGGCGAAGCACTCGATGGCACCGAACGGAGAAGATAAAAAAAGAAAGTTGAATGCGCGCTAACAGGTGGAAAACAAAACACACGCGGTTGGCAAGGCGTATAACTCGGTGATTTCGCAGCACTCTGTGGCATCACCCCTATTGTATGTCACGTATCGCATAGAATCGCGTGTACACACTTGAAATTTTTTATTATTGCGAGACAGCCTCCTCTGTGTTTTCCGGTCGCGCGAACGTCGGCCGCACGGCGTGACAGATAGTGGGGCGTTGAAGCACCGCGGTGTCACTCGATCCTGAAGGGAACAGCGCAACAGAATACATTTTCGCTGATCCCCCCCCCCCCCGCCTTTGTTGCTACAGCTCACTCACACGCCTTGTACTAGCGTGGCGCAAACGAAATATCTTCGATTACAGTACAGATCGGACGGTTTCAGGTCGCATTGTTATGCGCTCATTAATAAGGCTAATTCAATCGGTGCTCGAACACCGTATCAGAAATCATGGCGTACAACAGCCCTGTTTTAGCTGGCACCACATAGCTGCCTTACGTCACCACAAGCGGAGAGTAAAGTTAAACCAGGACAAAGCTCCACGTTATATATCACAAATCTAGTGCTGTACAACCAATTCTCGCAACGGAAGGATAGTGCTAGGAATGAAAACTAGAAAAGAGGCCCGCGGAAAACACGCACAGGCGCTGAACTCATTTCCGGGCTCCCGTACACCGCTTCGCAATGGACGAACAAGGGGAATTCGAAACATCAACTCACCTTTGATGACGCTGAGTCGGAGGCGATCATGGCGATCTTCGAGGCAACAAGCCCATAAAAAGCGAGCAACACGCAGGAATATTCCAAAGATGTCACAGCGAAGCACACAAAGAACGCAGAAAAGCAGGAAGCTTTCAAGCGAACGGCGTACACGAACTCGCCGGAATGCTCCAAGCATCAACACCGCAAACGCGCAATCATACATGTACACTCATACAAATACACGCTTATATTATCATAAATTGTACTATTTGATAACAAATTCTGTGATGTCATGTTATTACAGAACAATTGTGGCGCTTTGCATGTGTATGAAAGTTTTTTGCTTCACTTCTTTGATGAACTACTTTCTTTGGCGCAGTAACGCGGTGCACCGGCCGGAGCTAATGGAGTGCGCGGAAAAAGGCGCCAAATTCAAACGTCGCAAACGCCGTGCTAATTTGTGCGCGCACAGTTTTCGTCGTTTGGATTTTAAAAAAAAGTAATGCGTGCCGCAACCATGCGAACTGAACTATTGACCAGAAAAGTACAGAAACGTCGCTGTTTGTGCTTCTTATTTCGACGTCACAGCAAACTGCAGGCGGTCTGTCGTCCCATTCTTTTAAACATTTGTGTGTGTGCTTCTGCGCTGTGCGATTTGTCACCGAGAACGTATAGCAGCGCAGATTCTGCTTGGTGGCCGAGCAGATTCCCAACACATTCGCCAGCACCCCGTCTACGTCACAGAAAAGAATGTGGCCTCCATGTGAAATATGAGCACGATGACATACATATCAGCCAAGCTTTTTGTTTCGTTCTGTGCGTGCTAACGGGTAACATCTAAGCGATACGCACTCTGTAAAAACGATGTTCACTCCTTTATCCGCCGCACCCGCCGTGGTGGCATAGTGGCCTGAGGTGTTGCGCTAATAACCCGAGTGCTTGGGATCTAATGCCGGTCGGGGCGGCTGCATTTCGATGGAGGTGAAATGCAAGAACGTCCGTGTACTGTGCGTTCGGTGCAGGTTAAAGGACCCCAGATGGTGAAAATAAATATGGAGTTTCTTACTACGGTGCGGCTCATAATCAAAGCGTGGATCTGGCACGTCAAACCCCAGACTTGAATTTTGTTAACGTCCTCCGCCACCTTGACCATATTTAACATGGAGGCATGCAATGCCGTTTCCTAACACACAGCCAGGGCACTGCCCCCTTATAATGGACGCCGATGGAAATGCAGGATGCGTCCAATCATCGGTTGTTTGTCACTGCTAGTAGAGACGTTTGTCTTCTCAAACTGCATATATATATATATATATATATATATATATATATATATATGCAGGGTGTTTCTTCCTGCTAACTTTAGGCCGAGTGTAAACTCTATGCATTCTATGACGACGCGACTAAATGCATGTTGCTCCCTTTGGTATGTAGCGTGTCGCGCTATTTCTGTGTTTTGCTTAATTAGCTAATTAGTCAAGGATAATTAACCAACTTCTGAAGCAAGGAAGTTAGGAAAAAATTCCAATTAGCAAGTTGCAGAGCAGTTGGCAACACGTACGAATAAACCGTTTCTGTCTTTCTATGTGTTAAGCATTAGTGTTTTTCAGCTTACTGCGTATGCTCGCGAAATACAAAAAGCATCACATGACATGCCCGCCTGCGAGTCGTGATTGCACTGCTCCTAAGCCTTCCGCGCACAAACGAAAACATACCATTTAACCGGTGTGAACACTCGTCTGCTTATCGCCATCATGAACCGCAGCGAGGGAAGCACGTCGCTGGCGTCAATTATAATACCTCAGCCAACGCCTTCGTCACTGCCCTGTCGCCTTTTAAGCGGCAGCACACCCTGCTCGATGGTATGCTCGTTTGAGAGCGCTGCAAGCACGGCGCGCAAGCGGGTATGTCAGGTGATATTTTTTGTATTTCGCGGGCATCCGCAGTAAGCTGAAAAACAATAACGCTTAATAGATAGAAAGTTAGAAATGGCCTAATTGGACGTTTTACAAAGTGCTCTAGAACTTCCTAATTGAAATTTTTCGCCTAATTAACTTTGTTCCTTCAGAATGGCTAATTTTCTTGACTAATTAACTACTTAGGAAAAATACAAGAATAGCGTAACACATACAAGAGTGAGCAACATGCATTTGGTCACATCGTCTTATGGTGCATCGGCATATTTTAAACTCTGAGTAAAGTTAGCTGAAACACGTGTATATACATCTATGGTTCAAGTAACGTGAAACACCACCCTGTATATATGCAATGGTGACAAGTGATCAGTAAAGCAACATATATATGCAAAAAACGCACACATACGTATGTTCGTGTGTTTTTCACATATACTTCGAAACTCAATATTGCTCGTGACTCAATCTTATTCAACAATAAGTTCACAACATTTAGTAAACGACTTTATTGTTGAAAACTACTCAACAATGGTTCAATACTCAATACTATTCAACAATATGTCAAGAGAATTTAGTCAACGACTTTATTGTTGAAAATTACTCAACATTGGCTCAATAATAGTCAATACTATTCAACAATATATCAACAGAATTTAGTCAACGACTTTATTGTTGGAAACTACTCAACAATGGCTCAATAATACTCAATACTATTCAATGATATATCAAAAGAATTTAGTCAACGACTTTATTGTTGAAAACTACTCAACAATGGCTCAATAATACTCAACACTATTCAACAATATACCAACAGAATTTAGTCAACGACTTTTTTGTTGTGACCTGCCCAACAACTTTACTGTTGAATTATTGCTCTGTGGTTTCAATATTTGTGGAGGTATTGTTGAAAGGCTATTGAGTCAACAATTCGTCAACAATATGCCAACAACATTTCAACAGTCATTTTCATAAGGGGTATACTGCCCGGCACCTATAGGCTAGACTTGTGACGCAGTTAACGAAAAACAGCGTGGCCGTCGTGGAGCAGTTAATTTTAATTAATCGTACTGGAAGATGTCTGCGACGCTTTCTATGAGCCCCAATATTATTTTAACTAATTTCGGTAGTTTTTGGGCATGCTAGTCGCACAGGGTGCTGTGACGCAGTTTCGCGTGTACTGAATTTTACTGCGACAAGTTTTGGCGCTTTCTCTGACGCCCAACATTGTTGAAAATTATTTTCGGTACTTTTGTTATGAGGCCCGCTCGCCGCGCCTGTTGTGACGCAGCGAAAAGCAGCTCGGCCGTGGTGACAAAGTTAGATTGGCGCGTGCTGAATCTTATTCCGGCAAATTTGTCGCAATTTTTATGTCCCCGCAACAATTTAAGCCTTCTTTCGGTACCCACGCTTGTCGAAAACGCGACAAGCAATCGTCAAGAGTGATAACACGGGAGTGCGTTGCTTGCGCCTGCAGAATGCGCAAGAGACAAGCCAAGGAGGTTAAACGCCAGGAACTAGTAACTCGAAAATTCCGTCTCCTGAACGGCACCCACGCATTTTGTCTTGAGTGCGAGTAGAAGGAATTCTGCGAGCGTCCAGCATGCTCTGATTGAGAGCCTGTGTTGTGGCCACCTCTGTGTATTCGTAGCGTACTATCGCGTCGGTTGTAGCAAAGTTCGCGAAACGCGCCGTTGCCCGCTCATTCGTGCTATTAAAAGTGCAGGAAATAAGTATTGGGAAGAGGGGAATGCTTGGAATTAGAATGTGTCTGTGGTATGTACGGTATTGCTTGGGATGAGTCGGGTATTTTCTACTCCGTGTGTGTAAATACGAACTGGTTTTGTTCGTAATGCCGCCCACTCACCACTTTCGCACGCCTCGTCTCTACAGGCATTATTCTTAGATGTCAATACCAAAATAACGCTTGTAATTTTTTCAGCTCACGTCGTCTGGTGGAGCTTCCTGCGGAAACTACTGCTGCTTACCTGGTGCCACAACGTTGGATGAATGCACAAAAAGCCCGCGACGAGCATTTATAAAGCATAAAATAAACATTTCCTCATTTTACAAGGTGTCTTGCGTCTTTATGAAATTGTACGTGGCACATATACAATGGAGGCTTGTGAAGATCGTTCATAATCAATTTTACTTATCAATAAAATGATTTGCAAATAAATATTTAATAAATAAAAAAACAAAGATATTATTAAATATTTGCTGCAAAAGCAAAAAAAGAAAAAACGGAGCCGGCATGACGCGCACCAGCTAGTATTAAAAACGCGCGTACAAAAGCGAAACCGCAAGTGTACTTGAGGTATTAATGCCCACGGCTTGGTGCGCTGCAGTCAATTCGGCCGCTGGGCTCTATGGGAGTGTCCGATATTATTGTATTCCTTGCTCTATGGCTATACGCTCGCTGAAGAAAAAAAAATAACTACACCGGTACAACAAGAGCGCGGAATGTCACAAATACGAGTGCGTTAGTGTCGCACTTGTTACTAACGCAGTTGCGCTATTGGTTCAGCCAAAATTGGCGTCTGGAGCTATACGAGTCTAAGACATCAAACCGAGAAAGCATATAAACGTGGTTTACCCACCGTTTACGTGGAGTTCGAAATTCGAATCCTAGCTTAAAAAGAAAACAGCGGTATTTAACGTCAATATTTCCGGCCTATACTGTAGTCGCACTAAACAAGCAGCTGAAGTCACAGTATAAATGTGTGCAGAGGGAAGGCAGCCGATGGGCAGTGAAATAATCGCGAACGAAGTCTAAAATATAGCCGGCAGGCGCGGTACCGATACTGGTGATGCCTCCGACGCACGGAGGCCTGATCCGATACGCCCACGAGGAAGCTTACGTTAGTTTTACTTTACACAGTCCGCGGCACTAAGTGCAGAGCTAATGGCCCGCGCCTTTCGGCTGCATCTCAATGTCATGCAGGGTAGCCTACAGTAACCAAGAAGGGGTGGTTCGATGACTACAGGGAGGAAAAAAAAAACTAACGAAAAGAAATGTGGTCATATAAGAGCTGTGCGAGCGAAAAACAGTTGTTTTGTGCACCGATCGCAATTCTAAACTTAATCATCAAACGCACCGGAAAGTGGCGCAAAACTTTGAATATCGAATAATGCGCAGCAGCAGAGCGGACACCTGGTTGATTTCTAATCCCATCTGCACACAAAAGGGCAGAAAAAAAAGTTGAATGATGAGAATGCACCTCTCACACTTTCTCAAGGTAATACATGACCGCAATATAAACATGTTCGCGTATAACAGTGCACTTCTAATGCCGCCTATTTGATGGCAGGTATATCAGAACGAAGGAGTTGAACCAATAAGCTCTCGCACTCAGCGGCCATATCCCAGAATATATTGCGTCCCGCGAAGTCTCTCTTTTTGGCGCACTCGAATGACCCAGAGCATTAGACCGGCGTACGCGTCATTTTTATATAGATAAAATAAATAAAAGACTGCGGGACGGGCGGAAGTGTGGCGGGTATATGGAAGAGAAGAGGGCAGTCATAAGAGCGCACAGTCACCACATGATAATCTATAAACGATAGAGTAATGGTGACTGATGACGAAATACGCCCAACCGCAATGCATCCATCAACACAGCAGAAGACAGCTCAGCGCAGGAAACTTGTCCAGGCGGGCACACTCGGCGTATCGCATCTTGTTTGATTTTCTTTTTTTCTGGCAGCAGTCCGCCTAGATCCGGAGAATCCTTCTAAGCGTCACATTTGAGGCTTATTACGGTATTTGTGGCGACAGCGGATAGCTCAACGCGAATCCCCGGATCCCTTCACGATACTCTGCGCGGTTTCCCAGAGAAAAATAAAGGCGGCGCTGAAGGCTATAGATGGCATGGCTATTGCTGGCTATCATCGAAGTGATTTCTATACTCCAAGTAACTTTTACAAAATGAAACATTTCAGAGAATGAGGGCGGCGGTTCGACAACCAGAGCGGCGCCTGTGTCAGGGACCGAACACGCAAAGGCATTGGTGCGCTTAAATTTCGTTGAGCGGAAAGGAACCTTTCACGGTCGAAATAAATACGGAAACGTTCAATGCGACGTCTATCGTTAACCGACTGTATATGTTCGCGACGCGCAGTACAATCAATCGATCCATTATTAGTAGTAGTAATTAAAAATACAGCTTTCAAATAATCATGACTGATGAGGTCGTCCAAAAGTAACAGTCAAATAATCCATTGAGCACATTTTAATAAACTGTAATTAGTAAAGCAATGAAGGGGGCTAGTTGGTGAACGTTCATGGTTATATTGCGCTCAGTTCTACACAGACGATATTAAGTGAAGGACGGGACGTGGACGTACGTAGCGCAAACTACCAACTGTTTAATACTGTTAAAGAACACGCTTATATACAAGGAGATATGGCGCTATATATTCTTGTACCCCCCCTCCCCCCCCTCACCATATCTCCTTGCATATAAGCGCGTTCTTTACCGGTATTAAAGAGTTGGTAGTTTGCGCTACATCCGTCCACGTCCCGTCCACGTCCCGTCCTTCACTTAATATTGTCTGTGTAAAACTGAGCGCCATATAACAATGAAACTGTAATTACTTTCAGCCGCAGATAGACGAGGCCTAGCGAAGTAACGCGGCTCCAGATAGTGCCCACCGTAACACCACCGGGACCCCGTTCTCGACTGGCTTGATATTCACACGCTATCGGCAGCACGGTAAGTGCAAACGGGGTTTATTTTACCCGTATATTTCTATAAACGCGCATTTGAGCTTTTACTGGACCGGCGTACATTGCAATCAAAAGAAGAAAGACGCGAAAAAGCGCCGACTTTCAGCAAACCTTTTATTAAAAAGCGACACACATACGCAACATATCGCCTTTTGCGCATGCGCATTGGTCGTTTAAGTTAGCGTACGGCCCGGCAAGCGTATTCTGTACTCAGGTATACCGGTACGAATAAACCAAGGTTAATATATTTACTGGCCCATCAAGTTAACGGCAGGGAAGACGCAAGAATGCATAAAGTAAACAGTAGTCACGCTAGGAATGCAATGCAGCATGACATTTTATGCTACAAGAAAACTTTACGACTGCAATTCACGGTTTCCAATTCGCGAAACGCCCCACTTCCGAGACGCCCAGCGATTAATATTTTCGACCTGCTACAAAGCAGTTGTCCATTACGCTTTCTTTCTTTCTCAGTATGTTTACAACGCAGGGGGCACAGCTCGCCGGAACGTTGCTTCGTTTGCTACCTTCTTTCCACGCAAGCTGTCGAAACGTGGAGCCAACAGGGGCCGGCGACCGGATGGCCAACGCAAAGAGAAGCGTAAGTTCCCGTCAACTGGGGAAAGAACGGGAAGCGGAACGGAAACGGCACGCGCACGCGGGGAGGAGCGGGCGCAGCGGCTGCTGGCTTTGCAACGGCCTGGGCGATCGTGTCACTCCCACAGGACAGCTACAGGCTACGACAAGCGAGGGGGGAACCTGCAGGCACGTCCCCAATGGGGAACAAAGTATTACCACGGTGTAACAAGAGTGAGGGCTCAGCCAAAAGGCAATTTGTCCCGTTTTCATCGGCATGCAGTGGGTAAATGCACGCGGGGCAGGAGGAGGGCCACAAAAGAAAAAAAGAAAGGGGGGGGGGGGGCTAAGTTTTCGCGAGAAAAACAAGCCTGCCGATGGTCGTTTGATGGAGGGGCGTGTGTGTGTTATTGAAACAGGACCGCCAGAACAAGTGCGCCGTGTCTGTCGGGTGGGACACCCGGCTCCCTTCGTTGGTCGTGAAAGCGGGTGCCTTGAGCTCTCGCTTATGTTTTACTCATCGCTCGCCATACTCGTCGAACTGGAACGAAATAAAAATTCAAGGCTAGGCGTTAACGAACTTCTCAGTGCGGAACCTTTCCTTCGAGGTGCGTTTCTTCGGCGAAGAAAAATGGATTAATCTTCCCTTTTTTTTTTTCGTGCTTTCCTCCATTTTCTCTCGGGGCACTCGAGACTAATGCGGTTTTGATGGTAAAAAACAAACAATACATCCCCAAGAACACATAACGGAAAAAACAGACACCGGAGGCCTGAACGTACAAGCAAGCTTATGTGGAGAAATTCGGCGCATTAATAATAATAATAATAATAATAATAATAATAATAATAATAATAATAATAATAATAATAATAATAATAATAATAATAATAATAATAATAATAATAATAATAATAATAATATTATTATTATTATTATTATTATTATTATTATTATTATTATTATTATTATTATTATTATTATTATTATTATTATCTGTTTTCTCCGTGGCCCTCTAAATGACCACCCGAGACCTCAGCAACAGTATCACCGTTGGCCACGAACTTTACACGAATGAAAAAAAATAGGAAAATAATAAAATGAGAACAAACTCAGCAAAAGCAGGATCATTTTGTGATTCGCCTGGAATTTTCTTCGCCTCCGCACCCCCGTCCTTCGACTTATTCCCTCACTTCTCCAGGGACGTCTAAAATTCAATTAGTAGTAGACGTTCACTACGGATAAATCCCATGACAAAATGCAGATCCCCCACACTGCGGGCTCCACCTCCCCTGTGGACTTGCATATTAGAGTGTTTCAGTTGAGCGTCTGTACGCGGTACGCCCCGCTCCTAGTTGCCCCGTTAAGTCAAAGCGGTGCGGCGGGCGATTTTCACGTTTTAGTTATACGTTTCACGTAGCGGAGCGGATCTTTCGTAGTTGCAGCGCCCCTTGGCCAAATTCAGGGTAATGAAAGAAAATAAAAACACCTTATGATCATTTTCATAAAGTAAAGCGAATATGTGTAACTTATTTCTCCATGAAGTATGTAGACGTGCGCTTTTAATGCGTTACCGGTCCATTTGAACAACTGAAAAATAAAGCGCCGTCTAGGGGAACGTCACGTGTTAGCCAGCGAGCTTGTTTTTGCATCCAGTCCAATCCTTTCTGACGCCAACGCTAGCCAACGCGCTGCGCAGCACGCTCCGCTCAGGCAGCCTGTAAGCGGGCCGTGTTTCTCGCTCCGCTAACCCGCGTGCGGCTAAGCGGAGAACGCATGCGCATTCGCGCTTTCGCTCCCCTCAGCTGCTGAGCGGAGCATAAAAACGCCGACCTAAAACACACTATTAGCAAAAGGGTAAGAGCTGCAGTACCTGCAATGCTTTTGCGGGGGATCACAGATAACTACAGCTGTCAAGAGGCTAACGTGGCGATACCTAGGGTGCTGCAGAGGGCATTGTGCACATGTGACGCGATGGAAAAGTACAAACGAGTTTCTCGTGTCGTCTTTCCTCTCTGTCACGCTTCTTCCATGTATACTACACGCCCAGAACCCCCTCCCCCCCCCCCCCCCCCGACGCGGTGTGCAAGACAGCAGCAGCAGCGGGGAAAGTCGAAGGAAGAGGCAAAGAAAGCTTCGTTTTAAATGTTGGGCGATGTGCAGCGCAGTAACTGTCTCTCAGAGTAGACACCTGAACCGCGCTGCACTAGGGATAGAAAGGGGAGAATGAGCGGCGGTAGCAGGCTGATACCGCCCGCTCGCTCGTCCCTTTCTATCCGCTTTTCCCTCTCCCTATTTTATCCGCTTCTGCTGCTACTAGCAGCAGAAACAGACGACGCAGCAGGCGGAAGAGCAGGAAGCAGAAGAAACAGGGTTTGGTGCTTGGAGGAGAGGCAACGCTGCACACCACGCCCCTCAGGCAAAGCACTGCAGCCCACGCAAGCAGAGAGCGCCGCGCGCCGGAACGTCTCCAATCAATTTTTTTCTTTTCTTTTTACGCGCCCAGGAGTATCCATACAATTAGTTAAACGAAGAAAAGACTGGACGCACGTGTCGGGACTACGCCCCAGGTTTATTAAAGGCGCGCATGGGTCCTGATTAAGCCCTTAAATAACAAGAACCAAAGTGAAGAATACCAGAAAGTTGGAACGAAGGCGCCCGCCCAACTCTCACGTTGCCACCGATTATTGAAGCACGCGTAGGCTTTCACTCGTTAGTTATTAGCACTCCCTCTTTTTTTACCTCTCTGCCAGCTTGCAACCACACGCTCCGCGAACTTCCCGCACGGTTGCCTTCTGCGTATAAAGCACGTTCCTCGCTGCCCGAGACGGCACTCGATTAAAGGGCATGCTCGCTCATTTTTCAGCGCCCGCTTAAAGTGCGAAACATCATTAGCGGCAGCGTCGGGCAGACATTGGAAACCTTGTAAATGTCGACTGGAGTAATATACACACACACACATTATATATATATATATATATATATATATATATATATATATATATATATATATATATATATATATATATATATATATTACACACAAACACACACACACACAAATAAGAGGGTGATAACCTCACTCCCGCGAAAATCGCCCTCGCGTCACGTGCGTGCTGATACGCTCGCGAAGCATGGCCGGTGACGTCCGAATCCATCGGCATACGCCGGGCAATCACGGTCCTCCGGAAGCGCCGACCTGCCGATCTCGCAATGTGTTTGGCGTATCTCACACTAATATGTGCGGACGACGCGTCCGTCTCGCACCGCTCGCATCTCCTTCTCGTTATTATTATAAGCACGTCATGTTTTTAGTACAGGACCACATTACATGCGCTAGTTACTGGACAAGCAAGTTTTAAAAAAAATATTGCTCCCGAGTTCTTCCTAATGTTTGTTCACAGTATCACTCAAGCTGTGACTTGTAGTACGCCGAAGTGGTAGTTGTCCTTTCCCAATAGCGACGTTCAAAAGGCCAGATACAGGGCACCATACACTTCATTGTCATTTTTTTTGGGGGGGGGGGGGGTGCTGTGACAGGGTTGCCTTTTGAATGCCAGGGGTCCGCGAGCTGCGCGGCGCGGGTTTTGGGTCGCCTCTAGAGTTACTGTATGTGCTACCGCAGGTAGCAGAGTTGCGCGTCTGTTTTATCACGCCGCTAGCGCCTCTATTGGCAGAACGTCATCACGTGGTAGCCAAGCAACCGTGCATTGCGGAGAAGCAGATGTTCGGGCCAATTTTTGTATTTCCCGACGCCGCCGCTGCAGCGAACTGGATTGACACAAGCTATCGCCAGTCAAATTCAAATCCAATCCGGCCGATCTTGCCGTTCGCTGTCCACGTGCGTGCTAGCTGCGTAGCAACAACGCAACGTGCGCAGCGCATCTCACGTTTGTTTCGTCGGCCTGCCTCGTGACACCTAACTGCAGTAATTGTTTTTCTTCCTTTGTAAAACTAGTGAAGGGTGTTCAGGTAAATACGCCTGAACAAACAAATTTTCAGTCAACTGCCTATTGCGTCAAGTGTGTATGAGATGAAATCGCTTGACTAACAGCTACGTGCTTCTTGGGCTGTGCTAAAAAATTCACAGCTGGAATATTAAAAGCTACTGCAAGTCTGGATTTTTTTTAAATAATGGAAGCACGTAGAGTTATACTGAAGATTTAGCTGGAATTATCAGTTTTCTGCATGTGATGCAGCACACTGCTTTCACAGAAGTGTCGTAAAAAAGCCAGCTCACATTTTCATGATTATGCACAACTTGGGTTGTTTCTGAATATGAAAGAGGTTACTACTAATTAAAGATATTTAATCTACTACAGCTTATGTGAAGCAGGACGGAAAAGGAATGAATGTCGTCATTTAACATACGGCAAGGGCCTAACTGTGTTTTGAACTATTCTCTATGATGTAGCTAGGTCAATCCTGTGAAAAAAACTTTCGCTACACTCCCACAGAAGGCTACTTTTGGAATCTCTGCAGTGAAAAGGCACATAATGAAATCACACTTGCAGGTGTAGCTGATATCCATTGCTTGCTGGTAGATGGATATGTTCCTACACAAGATCTAATGGGGTACCCGAGTCGAAATATCAATGGTTGGTCATTGACTCACCAGTAATATATTAGACTGGCTACATGTTGAGAGCTATGGCACATAAGCAAGTATGGGCCTCATGATATTTAGTACAGTTCCCTTTGTAAAAGAGCACCACTTGATAAAGCTCACTATATCAAAATATTTGTACGCGCGTATACTAGTGTTTTTGTTTTTTTTTCTCTGAAATTCGCATTGTGATTTTATTGCCAAAAAAAAAGAGGAAGTTGCGGCTCGGTGCTTTTGTTACTGTTTACATGCTAAAAGAGCACTGCACTGCTCTTAGTAGCGTATTTATCACTTTTGAAACAAAACCTGAGTGCCAAGCAGTATTCAAGCGAAGGAAAGTTATTAAAGTATCTGATTGTTTACCTCAATTACTAAAGTTTGTCCAGTTTTTAATACGCTATGTTATTTCGAACCTTATACTACCTTGTGAAGTAGCTTTTTCGCACGAAACTTTTTTTGGGATTTCCGGAATCTATAAAATAACATCACCATATTCCCTAAGTTTATTCGGTGCGATCTAATCGTTACCGTCACGGTTCACGAATGCTGCATCTGATCGGCGTATATAGAATACACAGTCTATTCTAGATACGCGAGTGCCCATACGTTATTAGGGCGGAGGAAGTGCGCAGGTGAATGCAAATCCAAAAAAAAAACTAATATACGCGCTGCATCTTATGCCGCGCGCTAAAAAAGTGCAGCGCCTTTTTCTTCACAATCTAATCCAGTCAGCTGTTTCGATGCGCTTTGTTTGCGATTAGGCGGAAAAGCGGTGCACAAGCGATGCAAAAGCGCCCACGGTCGATCGACGATACGCTAGACATGTCACCTGCAAAAACGGAGTGCGGCTTCGCCGCATAGACTTGGTTGCTTCTCAGGCAAGATGGCGGACCTACGCGCAACTCTGCTACCTACGGTAGCATATACAGTAACTCTAGTCGCCTCGAGACACGGCGCCACCCTGCGTGGCGCTTCCTTCAGGCGATTTTATTCTAGCTGGGCCGCGCGCTCTGTCAACCGGCTGAAGGCCGCACTTCTTCTAGCTCAGTAACGTGAAAAGTTGGGCTAGTTGGTGAGTGATCATAGTACCTTGCTGGTGAAGCAGCGCACAAACACGGACACAGTGAAGACAAGCAGGCATAGACGACACTCGCTGCTCTCGCAACTATTTTATTTCAGAACACAAACTTCAAGTTTATATACCTGCGCACCCTGAGGCGTCAAAGCAAATCACGGTAAGATTAGAGGTTTTTTTTATATATATGTATCGTTTGCCCGCTCATACTCGGGCGTCAAAGGCATTGCACTTATCTATCATGGTGTGCAATCCTATCGTAATTTGTTGCAACCCTAACAACCATTTTTATTGCACATTTTCTTTTCTCTTCTTTTTAGTGTACTTCCAAAAACGCAACTTCACCATGGCTTAGATGTACAGATGGCTGACTTATACAACCGTCTCCCCTCTTGTGAATATGAAAGGCTTCGATTATTTCCCTGGTTAGTTGATCCTTATGGTGTGATAAAACTGTGGCATCATTGTAAAGCGGCCAGCACACATGTTGTGAGCAGTGCCCCTTAATATGGGAATGAATGTTACCCCCCAGTGACCTTTTGTGCTCTAAAAGTCTCGTGTTTACACAACGACCTGTTTGGCCGATGTATACTTTCCCACACGATATGGGCAAACAGTAGACTACAGAAGACCTGCACTCGACAACTTTTTCTTTGTGCTTGACTGTGCACTTACGTCCATTTTCTTTTACTTTTGTCGAAACTCTACGATCCAGTCCGGCACATATTTTTCCGAGTTTGTTAGGCGCTGAAAAAACTACTCGTAGACCGTATCTGCCACCTACGTTTTTTAAGTTATGCGCAATTTTGTGTGCATATGGTAGTGACACCATTTTTTTGCTGTCAATCCCTAGTCTGCTGCGCTCTTTCTGATAGCCATTGCGCACATAACGGATCAACTTATACGCTGATGTACAGAGTACATGTTTTTCATACCCTGCATTCTTTAGTCTGATAACCTGTTGGCTGAATGTTTCCTTTTATTTTTTCCGGGCAAGACTTAGTTAAGGCAGCCCTCAGGCACGAGAAAGCTATGCCACTTTTTACAATTTTAGAGTGTCCCGAGTTATAACTAAGCAAGGGTTTTTCTGATCGTGGATTGTATGACCAGCAAACGTGGTCCGGTGTGGAAGTTAACGCCAAATCTAAAAATTGTAGCTTGCCATTCTGCGGCAACTCAATAGTGAAAGCCAGCCCTTGGCTGTTGTCCTTGAACACTTGTAAGACTTCATTCATTCTTACGTCCAAAACACCATGTTCGATTATAACTAAAAAATCGTCCGGTAGCTCCGGTACTTAGCACAATTTTTTTAGGTAGTATTGATAAAGCGATAGTTGCAAACCTTAAAGACTTAGCGGTAAAAGTGTTCCGCTTTGTGGACGATTTTTTAGTTATAATCGAACATGGTGTTTTGGACGTAAGAATGAATGAGGTCTTAAAAGTGTTCAAGGACAACAGCCAAGGGCTGGCTTTCACTATTGAGTTGCCGCAGAATAGCAAGCTACAATTTTTAGATTTGGCGTTAACTTCCACACCGGACCACGTTTGCTGGTCATACAACCCACGATCAGAAAAACCCTTGCTTAGTTATAACTCGGGACACTCTAAAATTGTAAAAAGTGGCATAGCTTTCTCGTGCCTGAGGGCTGCCTTAACTAAGTCTTGCCCGGAAAAAATAAAAGAAACATTCAGCCAACAGGTTATCAGACTAAAAAATGCAGGGTATGAAAAACATGTACTCTGTACATCAGCGTATAAGTTGATCCGTTATGTGCGCAATGGCTATCAGAAAGAGCGCAACAGACTAGGGATTGACAGCAAAAAATGGTGTCACTACCATATGCACACAAAATTGCGCATAACTTAAAAAACGTAGGTGGCAGATACGGTCTACGAGTAGTTTTTTCAGCGCCTAACAAACTCGGAAAAATATGTGCCGGACTGGATCGTAGAGTTTCGACAAAAGTAAAAGAAAATGGACGTAAGTGCACAGTCAAGCACAAAGAAAAAGTTGTCGAGTGCAGGTCTTCTGTAGTCTACTGTTTGCCCATATCGTGTGGGAAAGTATACATCGGCTAAACAGGTCGTTGTGTAAACACGAGACTTTTAGAGCACAAAAGGTCACTGGGGGGTAACATTCATTCCCATATTAAGGGGCACTGCTCACAACATGGGTGCTGGCCGCTTTACAATGATGCCACAGTTTTATCACACCATAAGGATCAACTAACCAGGGAAATAATCGAAGCCTTTCATATTCATAAGAGGGGAGAGGGTTGTATAAGTCAGCCATCTGTACATCTAAGCCATGGTGAAGTTGCGTTTTTGGAAGTACACTAAAAAGAAGAGAAAAGAAAATGTGCAATAAAAATGGTTGTTAGGGTTGCAACAAATTACGATAGGATTGCACACCATGATAGATAAGTGCAATGCCTTTGACGCCCGAGTATGAGCGGGCAAACGATACATATATATAAAAAAAACCTCTAATCTTACCGTGATTTGCTTTGACGCCTCAGGGTGCGCAGGTATATAAACTTGAAGTTTGTGTTCTGAAATAAAATAGTTGCGAGAGCAGCGAGTGTCGTCTATGCCTGCTTGTCTTCACTGTGTCTGTGTTTGTGCGCTGCTTCACCAGCAAGGTACTATGTTCTTCTAGCTATAGGCAGCGTCCACACGGATCAGCGTACAGTGTGGCGCGGTGCGGTGTGGACATGCGCAACATGCGCTACGGCCATTTTAATATTGCGGCTGGTATCATCTCGAAGCAAACTGCTGTGCCGGTTGCCGTTTCATGCTTACATCTGCTCTCGATTACGGTAGCACCAGCAATTTCTTTATAATTTTTTGTATGTTCTCTATTTCTTTCTAAGCCAGCTATTACAGCGAAATGTGAGTGCCGCTTAACGCGTAGAGAGCAGCACAAATAAAACAGAGGACTCGGCCGGTCGGACATCGTGAAGCCCGGCAGCGATCGCGTGAAACCCATCACACCAACGTTCTTTTTTTTTTCAGCTGGAAGACAAGCGCGATAGACCAATCGCTCCATCGACAGCGCTCCGTCTGGGCCACGATGCGCAAGTTGCTTCTTAGGGGTGGTGAGGGCAATGTGAACATTCCCTTTGAGACGGGCCACGTGCCACCGTTGTCGCCTTTTACAGCGAAGCTGTATATGGCTAGCCGATTCGTCCGTCCGTCTGTCGCCTGTGCGCCGAAAGCTCCTCCGGCGCCACCACATGCGCATGCACGAAAGAAAGAGAAAGGCGCGCGATTTTCTGCGCAGGTAGGGACGTCGTTGCTCTCCGTACCAGCCGAGCGCGCGCGCAGCAGTTCCTCTCCTGCTACCAGATGGGTAAGCCACGCGTCATACGTACTCCTGAGGAGCAGGCACCTCTCGATAAGCAACGCCGCGAGCAGAACTGGGAACGAGCTCGTCGACGCCATGCCGATGCTGCAGCCCGGGCAAATGAACAGGCTTGTGCAGCCGAGCGCAAGCAGCAACTGCGTACCGAGGATGCGGCAGCCTACCAAGCCGTTGTTTAATGAACCGTCGGGCCGGGTTAGCCCAATGATAAACATCGGTGCCGCACGTTTCAGCTTCACTGGTTCACGGATCCTATTTCGACCTTCCTGACATATATTTGAATATTTAAATGTTATACACTTTGAGCTACTTTATTTGGAATAGAAGGTTAATTTCATTGAATGTGTGGTTCCCTTCCTAAGCGTCACAAATCTTCCAGCTACATTTTTTCCTGTTTATCGCTTCTTGAATGGATACTGTGACATTCTACCTTTAATTTAGAACAGGGAAATCGGGGACAGAACAGAACGCGCATCAGCCCTGTTTGCATCATCTTCTGTCCACAGAAGAGGACGCTAACAGCGCTGCTGCGCGTCCTGTTCTGTCCCTGCCTCTGGTTTCGTTTTTCGAAACACCAGACGTTCAATCAACAAGCTCAAATTATGACGTTATCGAGTAGCATTCTATAGAGTAACATGTTGATTGCTTTCTGTCCCACGTCAACACCACCTATGTGTTGCAACACGTAGCTTGAATCGGCGGGACACTATAGTAACAATAAAATTCAAACAGCGCTAGACGACGGGACTAGAAAGATGAGGAGACAAACACAGCGCTGAACTTACAACTGATGTATTTGAAGTAATAAGTCAACTTATACGCACAAAACTGGGCACGCATGCGGCCGGTCATACATCGATGATCAGATACAAACTCCGGACAGCCAACATACGCACGCGATGTACAGTCGCGGACAAAATATTATGGACCATGAAATCTAAGAAAAAGCTGAATATCTCCGCAACATCACAACGCAATCTGGTTTTTGCATTTTGGACCTCGACTAGAATATGCTAACAACGTTGTCGTGGGCAGTTTTACTGGTTACTGCTACAGGCTGCTCGCGAATTTAACGTTTTCGGAGATCCCGTGGTCCATTTTATTCTGTCCGCGACTGTACCTGCCTTGTAATCTACCCTCTATGCAGCAATGCCATTTCTTTCGCTGACAAGATTAAAAATGTTTCGCTAACGCAACTATTAGATTTTCTGATGATATGGAATGCTTCAGCGACTTCTCTGGTAGTCTTGTCACTATGACGATACACAATTGTTATTTTTTCAAAGAAAGGTACGCATTTACAAATACTGCAATGCTTTGTCAGGTTAGTGTCTTTCTTGTCCAATGAATTGGCATGGTCCATTAGTCTAATACTGATGCAACGGCCTGTCTGGCCTATGTAAGTTTGACCACAAGATAAAGGAATTTGGTAGACAGCGCCCTTCTTGCCCTTCTAACGGAGCATGCCAATTCGTTGGACAAAAAAGACACTAACCTGGCAAAGCATTGCAGTATTTCTAAATGCGTACCTTTCTTTGACGATACACAATTGTTATCTTGGTATGTCCAAAATACAAAATTGGTATGTCCAAAACAAATGCAAAATTTGTTTTGGACAGTTCATTTGGTACTGCAGTTTGTAGGATGTGATAGTCGCCGCGTAATAGTCATTGTAATAGTCGTTGCAGGATGCGCAACGACTATTATACATTCATCTATATCGTGCACCGACACTGTGCGACTCTACGGGGTGACGAGGCTAGTCAGGCAGTGGTTAACGCTGCTTTTTTCTCGCCACCCTAGATTTCTTCTCTCACACTGAAGATGGCGCAGCGTGTCATGAGCGAAGTGCGAGAAAGGTGCACTGCTGCAGAACACAGCTCGCACATAAGGCGTTTCACAATTCCATAACACTAAACGAATCCACCAGCATTTTAATGTCCACCACAATTTGAATGCTAATAGCACTGACAACGATAAACATCTAAGGATGGGTTGTGCCTGAATTTCTTGTTTTGTTCTTTATCTATGTTTTTCTTTCTTTTTTTTTTTACTTTGCGAAACTCTGCAAGCTATCATCGACGTTCCTTGGGCACATTTTACGAATAATGCGTGGACCTCATTGAACACCGGAGCCCGGCGCAGCAATGCCCGGAGTTCATAATTACGCTCAATCGACCACGCTCGGAAACGCATGCATCGCTCGAGCTACCCAGACTGAAGTAAGAAATGGCACTGGAAGAGCTGGCGACTATCGCAAAAGACGAGCGCGGCCGTTGACCAGCCTTGTCACGTGAGAACGGCGCACGACACGGCCGTGCCGCGAAAGGATGTACGCTCTCCCCGCACTGGCACAACTGAAAGATGGGGTCCAAACAGTGGCTTTCGTTGTGTGCGTGTGTGTATAGTTTCACATTCCCCGTCCGAAATCTGCTTCGCCGCACTGCCTTACTTAAAACGCACTCAATTGAGTAAGACATTTGAAGGAAATTTCCGTGTCAGCAACAAACGACTCGCTTATTCGCAAAACCAATTCCGTTGACCAATTCAGACCAATTGGGCAGACCAATTCCTTTGACTAAATTGGGCCCGTCGATACCGTTAGACTAAGGCAGAGCCTAACTTACGACTTTTTTTTTTCTTTCTTTTCGACGCAGATACACAAACAACAGAAGACAGCGCTTCCCGACCCGATGTTCGGCTAATCCCGAGATCGACGCACCTGTCTCTTGCCTGGCAACCACGACAGATTGTTAACTAAACCCTTCTGCGATTATAGCCTAACGAACGCGTCTCCTTAGAATAATCACAAGAACCGGAACCCTACAATCGGTTCAATTAAATTTTTTTTCTTTCCCTCATTTCTTTTTTATTCGTTCGGACCCCCTCCCCCTTTTTTGGCGTGTCTTTTGCAGTTCTGTTGCTGTTTATCTGTTCTTGTTCAGTTAGCGCGACACATTCTGCAGCAGTACTTATTAATTTTTTTCACACGGAGAGAATAGTTGCGCTTGTAAAACACCGAACGCTCCTGCGCAGCGCATCTAAAGAATCATGGTACGCATCAATAGGAAGCCCGCATCAACGCTCGGAAATCTCACGCCGAGCAGAATATAGCGAAGACACCTGACGCGTTGAAATAATTACCGAGGAAGAAGCAGTAAACGACTCGCCGCATGTGAAGGAAAAAGAAAAGGAGAGAACGTAAAAAAAAGGGAGGGGGGAAGCAGAGATATAGACCGCACTTGCAGTGCCATGCCACTGCATGCAGATTTCTAAAAAAAACGCACAGACGCCCATGCATCTCCCGAAGCTAATAATCGCCATTATTGCGCAAGATAAGCCAGTGGCGCTTCGGGGATTTCCAAGCAACGGAGTTGAAACCGCCTCAGGCTCTCTTATAACGGCGCCCGCGCAAAGGCTCGCGTTGGTTTGCACCCATAACACGCGCAGAGTAAAAAAAAAATGAATTAAAGAGAAATATATGCAAAGCACGCACACGAGGACGGAACCAGACAAGCAGTGGACTGACGTGCGTGCTTTTCGCACCGTGCATGCGGCGCCCTAAGCATTCCGCTTGCTTTGGAATGTTTCCGTTTGAATGAGCCAACGCGAGAAGCGGCAACGCGGTTTAAAACGAAAAGTCGCCATCCATCTCCGCTTATATATGCATGCGGAGAAGTACACAACGGAGCAGCAAATATCACGGTAAACCGAAACGCTGAAAAAAAAAAAAAACCAAGGGGGGGGGGAAGAAAATGAAAGAAAACAGGACAAAAAAAAGGAGAGGGGGCAGGGAACAGCATTTGTCATTTGAAACCCTTTCGTAAGCCCTGTTAGCCTCGTAGTTCCTTTCTCTGCAATTTATCGATCTAAAAAATCCAGTTGATTTTTCCTGCTTTTTTGCACGAGTCAAGACATACGCGAATGAAAACGTGTCACGGCGCTCTTCTTCGTTTTTTTTTTTCCGCCGCCGCTGAATTAACCCGAAGATCCTAACACAAACGGCATACCGCCGTCCGTATACAAAATGGTATGTTTACGAATATGCAAACGTTCGCTTCTCATCTTACACGTTGTGCTTTCTGCATGAAAACGTTGGAACGCACTCCGTCCATGCCCGACGAGCAGTGTTTAATGAAACGACGCCTTTCTGACACCATAACAACTTTGAATCTAAAAAAATGACAGAAGATAACGCGTGTCAACCAAAGTTGCCACGAAAGAAAACAAAGTCGACGTATACTACATGTTATATGTATTTATATATGAACCGAAATTGGGGCATTGGAGATAGTGCAACGTTGCATAATTGCATGATGCTTTTGCGTTATTTGAATTATTCTTTTCGTTCCATAGTAAGACTTTAAATTCTTTTTCCGCACCCTCTTCTTATTTTATTCACGTCGTTGTTTTTGTTTTTTCATTCTTATTACGCGCATGTACGTTGACAGTACGTTCCTTCATGTCGACTTTGGTTTAGACTTTCTTTTACTGAGAGGCTACGTGGGCCGATCCCGGAGATGGTTAATTCCATGGCATAATGTGGCGAAATTTTTACTATATTGACACTAATTATGCCAGTACCGTTAATTTTACCTACCTTGCGATTTATTCTCGCTTCTTCCATGGCTCGCTGAGACCTGCATTTAAGTACCTTTTTCGACTCGCTAAGGCATTCCAAAGTAACGAAAGTGCCCCTTTTTGTTCAAAGGTTACATACATGGATATCCAGGTTAAAAAAAAAAAAGATATGAAGTCAGCAAAGAAAACCTTTCCTTCAAGGAAATAGTAGATTTATGTATCGATGGGAAAACAACGAAAGCTACAGAGGAAAGAGGATAAATAAAGAGGAAATGGGACCCGAGAAGCATTCGCCAGCAGAGCCACTGCCCCTGTGGGCACAACTGGAAAATTAAATCATATGTGGTTTTACGGGCCAAAACCACGGTCTCATCATGAGGCACGGCGCAGTGGGGAACTCTGGATTAACATGGAGTACCTAGGATTCTTTAATGTGCGTTTATATCTAAGTATACGAGGGCTTTCGCATTCCGCCCCCGCAGCTGCCGGGATCGAGCCCTCAACCTCGAGTTCAGCATGGCAACGCCACTGCGTTACCGCGGCGGGTCCTCGCAGGCACGCATGTTCACCCGCCCACTGCCAGGGCACGCGCGCAGTCTGAGATGTCTAGCAGAGGAAATTTTCGTTTCGCACGTCACTTGAACTAATGACAACAACAATGAAATTACAATGCTATAGCTGACCTGGAAGCGACACTCGACGTAAGGCACGCGCAAGCGCATGCGCTGGCGCACCGCGTGCTGGTTTCGCATTACGATGCTCGGCGGCCCATCTTTGTACGTTATGATTGGATTTCCCAGTGAGTAAACTATAATGTCTCTAGCAAACTATAATTTCTCATGGTAAAGCCCACGTCAACGTGTTCGACCGATACAATGGCACTTACACGAGTACACGTTGCACGGAATTTACAGACCACGACATCCACCAAACATTTTTAAATATATTGCGCAAACTTCTGATCTCAAGCACATACTGTGTATAAAACGGCGTCGTTTTATTTCTGCATTTATTAACATCGGCATGGTGAAAAGTCAAACGTCACTAAGAAGAACTTCCCCTTGACCAGGCACATCTTTTTATGGCTCAAATACCAGGTGTTCCCGTGAAGACTTCCAGCAATGTTTTTTTTTTAATTGCCTGTGAGGGCAGCACAAATCAGGTCCTCGAGCTGGTCTACACGAAAAGGCGGACGTTACTTGCAGAAACAATCACAATCCGTACTCGAATAATCAACGAAAATGCGCTAATTTAGTTTTAGCTAATCACCTTACGGCACGTATTGCGATTTACAAGTTGTAGCTGGTGAGATTGAGGGCATGTCCACTTGAAAATAATGATGTCGATGACACCATTTTTGATATATGCGCCAATAAACTTTTAAAACTTTTTTTAGGAAAATGGCGTTCTATGCATTCTATCTTACAAATAACTGGAGCGCCAATGTATTTCTTCGCAGTGTTCGGGAACAAATACCTCGAAGCTGGTGTTCTCCCGAGAATTCGTTCTAAGTGGACCCACTTTGCGAGCTCACCAGCTACAAATCGTAAATTGCAGTACGGGCCGTAAGTTTAGTTAGAGGTTTGATTTGAAAATTCTCGTTAATTAGACGATTTCACATTTCGATTTCTCGTGAAAGTAATGTCCGCCTCTTTGAGCGGACCAGCTCAAGGATTAGAATTGTGCTAACCGATACAGGCGAGTTTTCAATCTTGCTTAAGGTCTCCGCAGAAACACCTGGTATGACGATGAAAACGTCTACCAGCAACGTGATCCAGAAGGGTCTGGAATCTATTCACGTGTACATGGACGGGTCTGTAATCAAAGAAAGTGCGACTGCAGCTTTTGTTATACCATCCTTAGAGGTAGAGTACGCTTGTCGACTGGGACGCACGTCGCCACCAACAATAGCGGAATTAGTGGCAATTCTCCAAGCCACTCATTTCATAAAAAAATGTGAGACACCAACAAAGTGGGTAATTTGCACGGACTCCTTATCCGCTTTAGCATGTCTTGAAAATATTGATGACAGCCGACCACAGGCACGAACAACATACGCAGTACTAAACAGTTGAACTCAGGCTAATGAAAGGAAACATGAAGTGATATTTCAGTGGACCCCGGTGCCATATGCTGGTATAGCAGGCAACGAACTAGCGGACTCATTGGCAACATCGGTCCATAAAAATGCAGAAATTCAACTCATCCCCTTATCACCAATGGACACAAATCTGATTTTGAGATTACTAAAGAAAGACTTGGGTACGTAAACACGGTTTAATGAAAACACGAAGGAATCAATCCTTTGCGAAGTGGACCCTCAACTCAAATACCAGGTGGATGTACAACTTTCTAAGAGTACCGAGACACTCATTAATGGAATGCGCCTTGGGCCAGCATACATCAAACATTTCCTATATCGCATCAAACGGGCTCCTTCCCCGGCTTGCTCCTGTGGCCACGACGATGAGGATGTTCGCAATCTGCTCCTCGAATGCCCCATATACGAGATGCAAACACGGCAGCTAGAACAAGAGCTACACTCAATTGGTCCTCACCGGCCTTTATCACTCGCAAAATTGCTGGGTCCACGGCAGTCGAAAATAGAACAGCGAAAAGCATTTAACGCACTTAACATTTTTATGAAGAAACGGGCATCCTTAACAAGTACTAGGTATTGCACTGAATAATCACACGATATTATTATAACGTTCTTCTATTATTTGTAATTATTAGTGCTTGTATATTACGTGTTATACTTTTTTTCTGTGCATGAATTATTTTAACACTGTTTAATTCCTCATCTGTTTATATGCTCATCGAAGTCTACATCACGGCCGCTTGTGTGTGTTTGTGACTTTGTTTACGAACTCATTGTGGTGCAACTTGCATTTGACTTTTATATTGTTATGTTCATGGGCGTATAGGACCATGCTGTGGATTTCTGACCGTATGAAGTGATTTCTTTTCATTTTCCTACATATATTTTATGTTGTTTCCGCTATGAGAAAAGGAGTAGCCGTCACCATTATAAGGTGACTACGTCTCTTTCTTTTATTTTCATTTCAATAAAAGAAAAGGGTCAGGAAAAGTTTAGCATAAAACTGTAGGAGACAACCGCCGAGACAGTTCTGCCACGCTATGAGCACGCTGGCAACTACTTGGTACACATACTGCAACAAACGATGAAATAAGCAGTACACAGAAAGATGCCGCCATTGCGTCCACATCAAGCTCAAAGAGAAGTGCGCTCAAAATCTACACGCCGATTCAAAACCTCGATACCGGCCACTCGGACTATTTATTGATTGCTAAACTGTGGGCCGGAGCTGACAATATTATCTTTCTGCATGCATGCCGATTAATTCCGAGTGGACAGCACTGCTGGAGTTTCTGCCAGGAAGATAAGATATAGAAGCAGAAAAAGCATTCGTGCATAAATTAAGGGGCCAATTCTTTCGCGGAAATGTGATTAAAAAATGGAGAGAGAGTAAAAAAAATGGTTAGAGAAAAAAAAGTAGCTCCCTTCCAGCTTCGAAGCGATATGTCAAAAACAAAACTATCAAATCTTTATTTACGTCACCAGGATGCTTGGTGGCGTACACAAGAAGCCTGTATAAGGCTTGGCTAGGAAACAACAGAGTTTTAGGTTATGGGGACGAAAGCGTTGGGGCCCGTGAGCGCTTGGGGACACGGCACTGCGCATGCGCAGAGGTTCTATGGCTGCATGCGCGGCCCGCTTGTCATGACAATGGACACTTATTTGGATTACTGGATGCGTGCGCAAGAACGCCTGTTTTGCTGTGCCTCCCGAGAGAGACGTATATACGACGGAGGCTAGATGGCCAGACGGAGCGAAAGGCGGTCAGATTGCAGTAATTATTGCCCGATGCTGATCGAGGCAAGGTCACCCACCTTCTTCCGCGGCACCGCACGGGGGCTATGAACAGCGTCAATATTGCTTGAAGAAGCATAGTATATATCCCGTATACTGCTTCGAGAAAAAAAAAAAAGAGCGAGAAAGAGAAAAGCGCCGGAAGGACAACATTTCGATGCCCTGACCAGCCCTGTACGCTGCACGGCCAAATAACGGCACACTCCACTCGATAAACGGTACATCCTCGCGAGAAGTTCTTGCCGCTTGTCTAACAGAGAGGGATCAGAGAGGTTGTGTGAGCAGCGTGTTTATTCACACAGCGGATACTGTTACTCTGGGAAGGAGTCGTAGGATGTTGTTGAGCCGAGCAGTTGGGCAGAGACAAAAGCGATGGGAGGATAGAAAATCAAATGCCCACACAACCATCACTCTTGTCTGAAGTGCGGCGGCGAAACGCTGTCAGCAGCACTGCACTGCCACAGCTGCAGCGACCCCGCGCAGAAAGTGGGAAGAGCAAAAGAAAGCACGGGCAGACGAGCGACGCTCCGGGAGGCAGCCTGGCTAATCAAATTGGAGCCCTCCCCCCGCGACTTCAGTTACACCGGCGGCGCGACGCGTAGCCCGAGTGGGCTTCGAGCGGCACCGTTTGTACCGCGGGTTCAAACGTCGGCGCTCAGCGTACACGTACAGCGACGCAGGCCACGCTTTTTCTTTGCTCGGGCTGCACAGAAACGCACGCGAAATAGCTCGCATCTGCATCGACCGCTTCGAGATGAGAACGCATCAGATGGCACTATATAGGCGGGGAGGCATATAAGCGGAAAAGATGGAGAACTCGTAGCGCCGGGATATATATGTATATACGCAAATGCGCGCCGCACGCTTTTTGCTCGGTCGTGTTATACGGTTGAACTATCTTTCGGCTCGACTCGCGAAGTGTGCACGCACGCTCGAGAAGGCTGCTGGGGTGCGGAGGTGATCTCGAGTCTGTCTACGTCTGTCTATCGCTCCAACGCAAACAGCGGCGAGAAAACAGCACGCACAAAGGTGTCGGCAGTCTGCAGATCGCTTTCACGATACGGCGCGAGCGACCGTGCGCCACCGCGCACAGTACGCAGTTGCTGGACCCTTACAAAAATTTTTATAGAACGTCTATGAACAGTCTATAGACGTCTATAGACTGTCTATAGACTTTCTATAAACCATTTTGTAAGGGGAGGAGTAGAAGCCGCCCCCTTCCTCCCGCGCTGCCTCCCCACTTTCTTCCGTTTCGCAGGCACGCTTGAGCCGCAGTCGTCAGTATCCATTGCGCCCGATCGCGAAATACGCAGTTGCTGCCGCAGCGTCCACGCAACAATGGTTGCTTATGTACTGTCAAATGATCATATTCTGCGGCCTAAAGCTCACCGCATTGTGCGAAAACGCGCACGCAGCGAAAGCGAAACATTGTGCCCGGACATGCATGTAGACGCGCAGTCAGTCGCTGCGAACCCGTGCGACCGCTGCATTGAGGCTTCATCCTGTTATGTTGCATTTGGTTATAGAGACACTATTGGCGTTTTTCACTGGTCGATTCGGAGCAGGATTTCTTGCTCCGTGGCAACGAATCCGAATTTCACTGGTCGATCAGCGGGTTCGCGCGTTCCACTGGTCGTTTCGGATCAACTCGCTCCGGATCGCTCTCACTTGCTCCGCCGTCGAGGCGCGGGTTCGGGCGGAAATAGCTCGCGTCACTTCTGTCTTCAAGCGAAATCGGTACCCGGTTGGTACGCACATTGGCACAACATTACTTCGCAATATGGCTGCGTTCGGTGCTGCTGCAGAGCTCGCGTTTAGCGATGAGAGGTCGGACGACAGCGATTACGAGGTGGCGCAGGTGCTGTACGAAGCCTTCTATGCACGTTGTCCATGCACAACCCTTGCGCGCGCGACATGAAAATGACGGACTCTGCGACTACCGCGGTCAAATTACGCACGGGGGACGGCGACTTTGGTTGCCGTGGAAACGTACAGAGCGGAAGCCGGGCACGGTTTCCGGAACCGGTTTGTCCATGGGACGTGTACGCAGACTTCCTGTGTGATCCCCCGCGGAGCGTTCTTGCGATCCGCTGGCGGATGCGGATTTGTGAAACCCGAGCGCTCGCTCGAGGATTTTGGCGGCCGCTCCAGATCGACCAGAGAAAAACGCCATATGAGAACGTATTTCAGATAGTTTGCTCTCATCGTTTCCCTACCTTTCGCGCAAGAAGCCGGTTCGGGAGACTCCATCGCGGCGACCGCGCGCAGTGGCGTTCACTGTATACGTATTCGGTAAAGAGATAGCGTCTGTAAACGATTCTGTGCTTTCGCTTTGCCCAAGAGTACTATTTCGACAGTAAAAAACTTGCCTCGTTTTAAGAGTAATTAGAGAAATCTCCAGGAGGGCTGCCGCGCGGTGTTTTATTGAGCGCCTTATGCCAAACCTACGAGGAGCGCGCCGCGTGATCCCTCATACTACGCAAGGGAGGCGCGTCCGACAGATGGCGACTTTGTAAGTCCTCGCCCCCAATACAGCATACAGCGCGCGCCAACGGTGTAAGCGCCCTCGGACTTTATAAGGAACATCACGGCAACGGCGAAAATGCGCCTGGAGTGTCCATATGACTGCTATAGCAATAAAAAATAATTTCTTTGGCACGCCATATGTAATAGCGAAATATGCCGCTGCCGCGTGGCAATGGCCGCTTTCAAGTTCGTCTCGCAGCTTGAAAACTTCACTGCCATGCAGGCGGCCCGTCGAAGCAAAAATTAGCACCGCCTCCCGCGGCTATAGCTGAGTGAACGCTGGCACGGAGGGAACGGTCTGCCCGCGTTCAAAAGTACATGCGTGCTGTTGCGCACAAATTTCGCTTTCTGACTTCAAGCAAATAGTAAAATGATTTGCTTCCACCGACGAGAAATGTACGCCGCTTGTCACGTTCTCGGCGTGAAAGAACGCTTTACGTGTGTGTGCGCGCGCGTGCGCATGTGTCTGTGTGCGTATGTGCGTGTGTGCGTATGTGCGTTTGTGCGTTTGTGTGCGCGTGTGTGCGCGTGTGTGCGTGTGTGTGTGCGTGTGTTTGTGCGCGCGCGTGTGTTTGTGCGCGCGCGTGTGTTTGTGCGCGCGCGTGTGTTTGTGTGCGCGCGTGTGTTTGTGTGCGCGCGTGTATTTGCGCGCGCTGTAGGGGTTGAGGGACGGACTCCGGGATGAAAACCACAACTTGGGAGTGTTTATTCTACATTATGTACAGAGAGGTGAGCGACAAGTAACATTCGTACAGTCATTACGGGCCGGCAGCAACTCGGACGCTGCGGCCCGCGGCAAGAAGTTCGAGAGAGGTGAATCAGGGAATCAGGGCATGTCCCAGCATGCTCAGGTCTCTCTGGAAGGCTTCTTATAAACCCTTCGAGCACTGTAAGTCACGTCATGTTTGACCGATGGGAGAGTCCGCTCTGATGACGCCACTTTCAGCCAATGGTAGGCGCCCGTGTCGCGGTGTCACACCTGGCGGCTCTCTGTGGTCTTGCCTCGCACACTGGCAATGCACTTCTAACGAGGAGAAGGGGAGGGCTGCTCATGCTCCATTGTCGGATGCCCACCTGCTAATCCCGGCGGCGCACGAACTTGTTGGCACGTGAACTTGTTGCCTTAAACTTGTTTGCTCGGCCGCTCCTCTGGAATGCGCTTTCCTGCTTCTGCATTCCTCAATTAGCTGTGCTGCAATCCGATGTGGTCTGGGGAACTCGAAGTAATCGCAGGAAACAGCTCCATATCTAACAGCTCGTCCTCGCCCCGGTTGTTCTGAATGGCCGGTGAACTCAATTCGCTGGCCATGAGGAACGCTGAAAGAAGCTGCAGGGTACTGGGGTCGAGCCTCGTTTGACAACCCTCGGGATCCTGGGCCCTGGAGAACATACGTCAAACAAACCAAACAACACAGCGCTGCACCACGCGTAAGCGCAGGCTCTTCACCCCTGAACTCGCCAGGCTATTACTGAGTCAAAATCAACCCTGATCTTTTATTTCCCCAATTTCGACAAAACACTTCCAACCACCCTTCCAAACCGCTATCCATTTCTCCCCGAATGCCGACAAGACCAGAGTACTATTGTTGTTGCAAAACAAAAGGGTCGTTGACGATGCAAACAACAAATGAAAACAGCCGAACATACCTTAAGTGGCTTAACTATACGAACAGCATGTTTCCAATCTATCGCAGTGGCGTACTTATCGCACGTATTGGTGCCACTGAACAATCTGGTCAACCTCACAAGTACGTAATCACAAGCGCACTAGCCTTGTGGTCACTAAACAGAACGCGTACTTGCGTTGTAGGCAAACTTTTCATTTACGCTTACTCACGTTTCTTCCCTGAAAGTCCTACAGGACACGTGACGTAAACGAACAATTAAACTCGCGGGACTTACACACTCCGCAGAACTCTTAAAATGATGCGTCTTCTACTAACTCTTTCCACGCACGTTCACTAAAGAAGTCAGAATATGGCTGCCCTCCACACAAACTAGCAACCCAGTCATAAAGTCTGCTTCCTTCCGTCCACACAGGACACGCGCTAATGGAACTAAGAACGCTTCTCCGTGCAAATCATGCACTCACTGAAAATCTACGCGCTTAACCTTAGAAAATTCAAAAACACTTAAAAAGAACGAAGGTTAAATAACACACGCGCTTTACCATAGGCCTTTCGACGATAACCTTGACCTTCAGGTTACTCACACACACACACAAAAAAAGCCTATCTACTTATTAATGAACATCTCGCGAGACTATATGTTTACACAAACCTCATCTTTCAAATCTCGGAGCTTCTCAAACAAAAACACAAACAAAGCTCATACCTTTACATATTGAAAGAAAACCTAGTCTCAAATCGCGAAAACTTTCCGATGCTCAAAAATAAAACAAAATAACACGTTTTACTTCTACGGAAGCTCTCTTGGCCTCCCTTTCCAAACGCTTATGTCTGACTCCTACTTTGAGTCTGACTCGCGGTGGGCGTGGTCTGAAAGCTACTCTGGCTGCCGCGAGACAACAAAAGGGCTGATTCACTATCAGCTCCCCCAAGACGTTACGGTCTCCTGCCAATTTGCGTCCTCCCGCACCGCTTTCAACAGGACCTCGACTGACCGCGTCGCTACTCCCCACCTGGTCTCGTCCTGCCACCTTGCGTTTCTTCGAACTGCACGCTGAGCTTTGAAAAGAACTACGGAACGACGAGGAGTTTAACAGCCTCGTGCCCTTTGTCCGCGTCCGTGCAGAACATGCTTCGCGGTCCCCCTTGGACCGGTGGTTCGAACGTTCTGGATGCGTCAACATCGTCCTAGACGACCGCACCTTCTTCCTCGCGCCCTGCCCTTTTGGGTTTCTCGCCATCTTTCGCGGCGCTACATTAATTACCGACTTTCGGTCTTTACCGCGCTTCTTTTTACGGCGCTTTCTCTTTGCACTCGCCTTCATGTCGCCTTCTCGTGCCTCGTGCTGGCCGGTACACATTTCGTCGGCCCGGATCGGTCTCTTACCCGCACAGTCTGAGTGATTTACATTTAAATCTACTCTCTCTCTGCCTTGACTGGCGGACAGCCTAACCGACTCTGGAACAATGCAGCAGGCTTTACTCGAGTAAGACAACTCGCACTCTTGCGAACTGCCCTCTACTACATTGCCCAGCTCACGCTGTGCATCGGCACACAGCCCGTCGGTATCGATCGCTGTCTCACGCGCACAGTCCGAATGATTAACAACTGAATCATCCCTATCTAGACTGGCGGAGAGCCGCACCGATCCCTGAACAATGCAGTTGTTCTCTCGAGGACTACGGAGCTCGCCATCCCGAGAACTACTCTCAACTGCATCGCTCAGCTCGCACTTCACTTCTGCACGCAGATCTGACCTGACATGGGTGCTCGCGTCTGTCGCGTCAACAGTACCCTTTTCTTCGCTAGCAACCTCGCTAACATTACCAGCGACGCGCACGCTCGGTAACTGTGCCAATTTGTTCGCAGCTGGCCTAGCTGTCTCCACAGTCATCTGTTGGCACATCACCTCGTCGCCCTCACTGCGGCCTTTAACGGCCTCTGTTGCCACTAAGGCATCGTTAGCAGCTAGCCTTTTCCCTTTACTTATGAATCTGCAGCTAATCTCACAGGCACTACCCTTCTCGTCGGCTTTTGGCGAAAATCCGCTCGATGCTTCCTCATTCTTTCGCTCTGTACTACCTACAGAATTCTCAGCCAGCCGTTGTCTCTGTGCCAATAACTGATCACAATGCTGTATCTCTTTGATCAGTGCTGCCTTTTCTCTCTCATATTTTTCCTCACGCTCAAGCTCGCGTTCATTCTCACGTCCGTGACGCTCACACCTAAGAGTAAGTTCTTGAAGCTCATGCTTCCGTTCATTCTCGCGTTCTTCACGCTGACGCTCACTCCTAAGCTCACGACGCTCTCGCAAACGTACACGACGCTCCCACTGCCGAGGCTCCTGTATCACCTCCCAAGCAAGCGCAATGCTTTTGTCATCATTGCCACTATCATTAATCGCCTTTATGATAGCTGGCGTTTCCATCCGTTCGTCCGCCTCAACTCCCAAATCGTCGCACACCAACAACAAGTCTAACCTCGTCAACCTTCTAAGATCCATGGCAGCTGCCCCGACAGGTGGTTAAAACTGTTTTCCTTAATTAATTTGTGCAAACACACAGTGCATCAAACTCCCGATTCCCAGAACTATCAAAATTGAACACACAACCTTTGAGTCTGGCGAATCATAAGGAAAAAAACCACGCGCTCACTTACGGTTACAGCACCCTGCCATCCGGTTCATTCGTCCGCTGTTGCCGGTTCCTCCGGACTCCCTGGGTCGAAGGCTCGCTCCTTCTTCGCTACTCCCAGTTTCTTCGGACCTCTTTCGACGAAGGCTCTCTCTTCGTCGCTCTTCCCGGTTCCTTAGGATCTTTCTCGACGAAGGTTTATCCGTAGCGCTGCCACCAGCTGATGCATTCGGAGGCGATCCTACCGCTGCCAACCAGATGTAGGGGTTGGAGTACGGACTTCGGGATGAAAACCCAAACTTGGGAGGGTTTATTCTACATTATGTACAGAGAGGTGAGCGACAAGTAACATTCGTACAGTCATTACGGGCCGGCAGCAACTCGGACGCTGCGGCCCGCGGCAAGAAGTTCGAGAGAGGTGAATCAGGGAATCAGGGCATGTCCCAGAATGCTCAGGTCTCTCTGGAAGGCTTCTTATAAACCCTTCGAGCACTGTAAGTCACGTCATGTTTGACCGATGGGAGAGTCCGCTCTGATGACGCCACTTTCAGCCAATGGTAGGCGCCCGTGTCGCGGTGTCACACCTGGCGGCTCTCTGTGGTCTTGCCTCGCAGACTGGCAATGCACTTCTAACGAGGAGAAGGGGAGGTCTGCTCATGCTCCATTGTCGGATGCCCACCTGCTAATCCCGGCGGCGCACGAACTTGTTGGCACGTGAACTTGTTGCCTTAAACTTGTTTGCTCGGCCGCTCCTCTGGAATGCGCTTTCCTGCTTCTGCATTCCTCAATTAGCTGTGCTGCAATCCGATGTGGTCTGGGGAACTCGAAGTAATCGCAGGAAACAGCTCCATATCTAACAGCGCGTGTGCTTGTGCGCGCGCGTGTGTTTGTGCGCGCGCGTGTTTGTGCGCATGCGTGTTTGTGCGCATGTGTGTTTGTGGGCGTGTGTGCGCGCGTGTGTGTTTGTGTGTTGGTGTAGCGACATTCGAAGAGACGGAAACATACATAAAGTGTTTTTTAGGACGTCTGCACGCCGTATATTAAATTATGCTTTCATATAGACCTTTTCGTCGGGCGAGGAGGAAAGGGAGCGCGGCGAGCCTTTCCAAGAGGGTGTTGGCCTTTCCTCCTCTCTGGCTTGGGCGATCCGGCGCGGCACTGCTTGAAGGTATAGCTATCGCGTGCTGCTGAACAATTTTGAGATGTTTTAGATCGTACTTGTCAAATTTACGCAATGTCCGTTCATACAAGATCATCAGGGCAGTATGTATCTTACCGATGCATAGTACGCGGAAATATCTCTTGGGGGGCGCAAACATGTGACGTGCATTACCAGCATTATCAGCCGCGGTGTGTGTATGTGTTTTGAACCATTTTGCGTATATCGGTTATAATTCAACGAAGAGAACCAGTGTCTCTGTATTACCAGCATTAAATGGTAAATCTGCTCACTATCTGATCGCTTGGCGTAGGGACTAAAAACATGAATCATAAGATCGCGTGCTCGTGTACGGCCAACCTAGGGCAACCACGAAACATCTAAGCGGAAGGCGCTGTCAAGTAATTGTGAAACACCGGCATCTTTCTCACGCATTTGAAGTCTAGTGGGCTTGAAATTACTATACGTCTATGCTAGCCTTCCTGCATGGGGCCGATGGCACTGCGCAACACAGCGATCACTGCGGTTGGTGAACCAGCACGATACATATGTAAGCTGTGTGATTCGGCATTGCCTTTTTGTCCTGTAAAGCCATAATATGAGAGGGATCACAAAAAGAATGCGATGGCTATTTTCGAGGACAAAATTTCCGTAATACGTGTGAGTGCATAGTAGAGAAGGGAAGGAACACAACGGAAAAAGAAAATTCGATTATCATCCTCTTTCTCGAAAAAGAAAGAGAAAACAGGCGAACGCCTCAGTACGACCTCGCATAGTCACGCCGCACAACGTTTATATATCTATAAACGTTGATGCCGCATACTTGGACCACGCGCTATATAGAACAAATATATCTGTAATCCAGAACCTACCACTGCTTAGGACGCTCGCGCAGTTCGGAAAAGATCGCTTTGCTGGACAAGTGTAGTTCGCACTGTAAGGTATGCCGTTTTTACTAACCAAAACTATATTATTCATGGGTGGAAACTTCATCCACCGAACCAAGCAGTAACGCAATGTAATCTGCAGCGAACAGTTTGAACGCGTGTCAAAGTATAACAGCACAGCTCCTATTAGTACCAGCAGGGTACCCACGCTGTTACGATCGTCGCGTATGTTTCATTGCGCCTAAACCGCAGTTTAGAACTGGAGGATAATACTGCATTTAGGTCACATTAGTGAATGGAACATTCAGAAATACACAATTGATCTCCGAGGCTGATTGTAGGCTCAAACATTAGCGCACACATCGCGCTGCGTGCTCCGTCCGTCTCAACGCCAGCAGAAACTTCGGCCATACCGACTTAAACCACTTGAGCACATCTCACAGAACCGTTTACCACGTAGAAGGCGTACGCCATACTAAATGGAGCGCACGAGCGCGAAAAGAAACGCCAGAAACCACCGCCGAGTGTACACCTGCTATGCAAGACGGAGCGCTCGCCCAAGCCAGCATGATGACTGCCCATAGATGGCGCTACTGCGTAGCGATATGTAGAGTTACTGTATATGCTGCCGCAGGTAGCAGAGTTGCGCGTCTGTTTTATCACGCCGCTAGCGCCCCTATTGGCAGAGCGTCATCACGTGGTTGTCAAGCAACCGTGTATTGCGGAGAAGCAGATGCCCGGGCCAATTTTTGTATTTCCCGACGCCGCCGCTGCAGCGAACTGGATTGACACAAGTTATCGCCAGTCAAATTCAAAGCGAATCCGGCCGATCTTGGCGTTCGCTGTTCTCGTGCGCGCTAGCTGCGGAGCAACAACACAACGTGCGCAGCGCATCTCACGGTTGCTTCATCTCAGTGTCATCGCACTCCCATCGGAATGATATAATGACCGGGTGCTCTGCTCCCAGCTGCACGAATCGCTCTGAAAGCGGAAAAGCTTTTTATTCGATTCCATTCAAACCCATGCACCACACTGCTTTCATAGAACTGTCATAAAAAACCAGCTCATATTTTCAGGATAATGCACTGCTTTGGTTGCTGTTTCTGAACATAAAAGAGGTTACACAACTAAGTAAAGATATTTCATCTACTACTGCTTACGTGAAGCAGGATGCAAGAGGAATTAATGTCGTTATTTACCATACGGTAAGGGCCTTTACTGTGTTTTGCATTATTACCCATATTGTAGCTATGTCAATCCTGTGAGAGAAAAACTTTCACTACACTCCCACAGAAGGTTACTTTTCGAATCCCTGCAGTGAAAAGGCACATAATGAAGTGGCACTTGAAGGTGTGGCTGATATCCAGTGCCTGCTAGTAGGTGGGTACGTTTCTACAGCAAATTTAATGGGGTACCAGAGTCGAAATACTAATGGTTGGTCATTTATTCACCAGTAATATTTAAGACTGCCTACACGTTGAGAGCTTTGGCACATAAGCAGGTATGCCTATTGCAAAACCCAGTATCCAGTGTCCAGTGCAGCGCCGGATTATGGGCCCAGTGCCGCGCGCTGGATGCTGGGCAGGCGCGGCGTACTGGGAGGCACTGGGTTCTGGTGCGAAAAATAGCTCTAGCGCGTTAAATACGCGGTGCCTGGACACCGTATATATATATATATATATATTTAGAACAGAGAGAAACAGAGACCATTTTGGTGCAATAAAAAAAAAAAGCTCCGACCTGGATTCGAACGTCGCACCTGTAAATCCCAAGCCCGGTACTTTACCACTACGCCACGCCAGAAGCCGAACATCGGCGCATAATTTTCTACGTCAAGGACCAAGAAGCAGTTTTAGTTTCACAGAGAGAAGCCTCGCTCAGTCATAGTAGATGCGCTATCGCCCAGCAACTAAAGCTCACGCCTGTACCACAAAGAAAATTTTGCTGTCCATATTCAGTAGCTTGCTCGGAAGTGCCACAACACCGATTTTCACTTGCGATTTGCATTTTAACTTCGAAAAAAGTCCTAAATGAACCACCGACCCGGGACGCTGTATGGGCTGTTACTACCGATTTGGATAGCCGTTTGTTGTTCTTCATGCGAAGGATATGCAACGTTTTCTTAGTTCAGTGATGCCTTTCAGTCGTCACGTCTGTCTATTCATATATCTTCGTCAGAGAAGCGCAGGCTAGGACTGTGATCCTTCGGTGACAGCACACATATACCTGTGTTCATGACGCGTCACATCGGCGCTCATCGCTACTTGTGCTGTTTGTGCGCTCATGCTACTTGTGTTTATTTAAGGACACTGATGCGAAAGCTGAAATATGGTGATTTATCCTTGTTAGACTTCTTGATTCCTGAGCCTAAACGCGCCGAGAGCGTGCAGATGGACTCGGCGGATACGCTTGGCATAAGCTTCGGTGGGGACCGATCTCGGCGCCTTTTCTTGACGATCTTATTCAGTCAGCTGTTCCGATGCACTTTGTTTTCGATTAGGCAGAAAAGCAGTCCACAAGCGATGCAAAAGCGCCCACGGTCGATCGACAATATGGTAGGCAAGTCTCCTGCAAAAACAGAGTGCGGCTTCGCCGCATAGATTTGGTTGCTTGCCAGGCAAGATGGCGGACCTACGCGCAACTCTGCTACCTGTGGTAGCATATACAGTAACTCTAGCGATATGGTTGCGCCCATGAAAAAACGGTCCAGAGCAATTCAATAGAGTCCGCGAGCACGACTTCGCTCGGTATTCCAGTAGCTCGCTCTTTTGCGCCACTGCTTCGACGCTGTTGCGAGCTTTCAACTTTCGCTTACTTTAGAGTGCTCAAAGTGATTAGCCGCTTCTCGAAATAATGCTCAGACAGTGGCGTAGCAACTGGGGGGAGGCGTGGACCCCGGTTGCAAGGGGCCAGAGGAGGGGGGGGGGAGGTGTCATATACGTCTGAAGACACCCTACTTTCCGCCGGCTACAATGGGGGGGGGGTCATAAGACTTATGGGCCCCGGGTGCCAGACGACCTAGCTGCGCCACTGCTCAGAGGTAATATTCAAGTGTGCCCATTGTCTTCACGCCACTGAAATGTCAATGCATGTCGCTGGATCACTGCTACTGCGGCTATACTTTCAAGAAAGCGAAATGGAAAATTAAGATTCAAAGGCGCGTTAAGTTAGACATAAATCCGGATTTTCGCAATACGGGCACCGCCTCACGGTGGACTTCTGGCGTATTGTTATTATGCACTGCAACGCTATCTATCCCAAGTCGGCGACAGGCATCACGCTGACAAAGGTAATTTAAAAAATATGAATGGAATTAGTTCGAGTTTCAAATCAGAGTGAATCGACACGGTTAGCCATACACTGACGCTCCATGTGAACAGCATCTCCCAGTGTTCGGTTGGCGTGTAACACCCTGGGCAAAAAGGATGCTCAAAGACCCTGCTCAATCGAAACCTAGGATGGATAGGATATAACGTTAATAAAGTGCCGGCCAACGACGGTTTAGCGCGTCGTGACGCTGGCCAAGCGTCGGCCCGGGGTTATACCCTACTCTGCACTACCCCAGTTGAACCCGTTTGTAGTGGGTCATGAGGTTTGTGCTTTTCGAGCGCACCCCGGGCCTGCTGGACGGCCCATAGTTGTGTGTCCTTGTCTGCAGACTGCAGTGGACCTTAACGTTCGGGCGGGTAAGTCCTGGAGGTAGCTGCCGTCGGGATCCTGGCACAGTCCCACATGATGTGCCATTGGTCCGCCGGACTCGCTGCACAAACACCGCACAGCCCACTCGGATAGAGCTCTGGGTGAAGCACGTGCAGCATTGCGGGGGCGAGGAGTGACGCGGTCTGTATCTGCCTTAGTATTACGGCCTCCTCCCGACTGAGTGCCGGGCACAGTCCCACGTGATGTGCCATTGGTCCGCCGGACCCGCTGCACAAACACCGTACAGCCCACTCGGATAGAGCTCTGGGTGAAGCACGTGCAGCATTGCGGGGGCGGGGAGTGACGCGGTCTGTATCTGCCTTAGTATTACGGCCTCCTCCCGACTGAGTGCTGGGTGGGGAGGCGGCATTGTCCGTCGAGCTAAGCAGTAACACTTGGTTACTTCGGCATAACTGGTCAATCTGTCCTTGGTTTCGAACCACCACACGGAACGGTCACTCTCGGGGGCGCGGAAGGTAAGCGCTCGCGCCGCCGAATGGGCCGTCTCGTACTGGTTCGGTGAGTATGCACACTCGCCGGCGTGCGCCGGGAACCACTTGACACGGATGATGCTGCCGCGGTGTTGGATCCTAATTTGCTATGGTTGTCCCGAGTGGTTGCCGGTCTGGCAGGCGCCCCGCAGTGATGACAGGCGCCTTTGTGTGTGCGACCAAGGCGAGCACCCTTTCCGCGAACTGTCCGACTCTAGGGGAGAACGCCTTCCGCGAACCAGACAGGACCTCCGGGTTGCTGCCAGCGGAGGCGAGTACGTGCAAATGTCACCTGGGAGAAGGGATCAGCCACCCATCCACAACCAGACTCAGTGCCGGTCACGTGACGTTGACGTGAGCAAGATCCCGCCTACGATTTTAGTGGGCCTATTTAAGGGGCCCCGCAATGTACTTTTCCAATTCATTCATTCTATTCGTTTACATCTTTCACCAACCTTTGAATAAACAGTGAAAGTTTCGCACTAGAAATCGTCTCGTCCCTGCCTGGTCGCCATGCTCTACCGGACACCTGCAGCCCGCCGACAACGCCACGCTACCCAGCAGTAACCCATTACCCATCACACGGTGGTGCCACTGAAAAACTTCGATACCGTGCGTTTTAGCCACTACTGCCTCCAATTATTAAAAATTGGGAATTCGAAACATTATGTTTTTTTTCTTCGGCTGAGCGAGTTTTATAAGAGAGGCAAGAATCGCCAATACGTATCTTAATTTCCAAGAGATTACAAGTAATAATTTTTAATGAATGCATTACCAGGGTATGACGTAACTGCAGAACTAAAGTAATTAATAAAGGGAAAATGAGACATCCATCCGTTCGTAGCAAATGCTGCAAAGGAAAGCCATACGGGTTCCTCGAAAGAAAAGGCTCGAAGTTTAAGAAAAATTCGTCCTGGTCCGGGACTCGTACCCGGGACCACCGCCTTTCTGGGGCAGCCGCTCTACCATCTGAGTTAACCAGGCGGCTAGCAGATGGCAGGGCGAAGTAGAATTTGTCAACAACTCGAAACAAAGGTAATAGTTTGACGTAACAATTCTGTGGAAACCCGCAAGGTGGAGAGAAGTAATTAATAAAGGGAAAATCAGACATCCACCCGTTCGTAGCAAATGCTACAAAGAACGAATTTTTCTACATGACGAACTTTTCTTCAACTGCGAGCCTGCTCTTTCGAGGAACCCGTATGTGTTTCCTTTGTAGCAGTATACGAACGGGTGGATGTCTCATTTTCCTTTTATTAATTACTTCTCTCCACCTTGCGGGTTTCCGCAGAACTATTACATAGAGCTAAAGTCAGCAAGTTCTTGCTATAGAATACCTGAATTGCACCAGTGTCGAGAAATACGGACTCAAAATGTGCGGTGAAAAATGTTGATTGCCCTCCCAATTACCAGTTTTCCGTACTGCATTTTCTCGCAAGGGGGAAACATTAACTGAAAGAGCAGTGTTAATTCAATGCAAACTTTGGACACCGTAGGTATCGTTTCTATTGCGAGAGCCTTTGAGTACTCACTGATTTAAGTTCTGTGACTACATTACCCTAATTAACTGATAAGCTAATTGGTTAATTAATAATGGTACTCGCGACCTTACCAAAAAATTACGACCTACGCCACTGCTATGAAGCTTATTCAGCAAAATAAATATAGTTTCTGTCTGGAACGGCCGATTTTAATAACCAGACACAGTCGCAGGCAGACTACCATGCGATATGTTTTTCATTTCCTTCCCCCCCCCCCCTCCCATTTTTTTAACGGACTGCGTATTCCTCGCTGCAAACCTGAGCCCGTAAGAAAGAAAGCGAGGTGTGTCCACCATTTTTCCCTCAACAAGCGACAGAAGGACAGGGACTGTGTATTATCACGGAGATGGAAAGAAAAAGATCAAAAACGCACAGCGTTTTTCATTTTGCTCCCGATTTTCCCCGATCCAATTTTAATACGACTGAAGCGGCGGAAAGAAAGGACAGAGCGGGAAAGAGAAAACGACCGAGACAAAAGGAAGCAGCCACTCAAAGCTAATCTGCCGCTGTAAGGAGCCGTCTTAGAGACCGGATTTCGAGCGACGCGCGAGCCGCATAAGAGGACCGTAAACGCGCAGGAAATGGCCTCGTTCCGTATTACGATTTCTATTTTCTATACAAAGCGCTTCGGGACACCCGCCACTTTCGTCGGTGAGGTTCGCGAGCGACCTGGTCTTGGCGGTAAAGTTTAAAGGACTGCGGAGGAGACATTTTCGAAATTACAAGGTCCGAACCTTTTAAGCCCTAGTCAGAAAAAGAAAAAGAAAAGACTTGTACGTTAGAGCGCCCTAATAAATTTAACCGTGGTGCTCATTTCTACGAACCAGGGCGGAATTCACAAAGCTTTTAATTCGTAAATGAGCGCTCGTTGGCATTGCCCCACAGCCTCCGCTTATAATGTATCCAGTTGGTGAACACACCTAATTGGGAGAGTTGGTTGAGCATCGCAAGCGTGTACAGGCGCTTAACAGAACGTGGACGAGACCGGAGACGAGACACACGCATGCCGCTACACGTGTGTCGTCTTTTCACTCTTCCAAGTCTGCCGATACAGCACTGTCTCCCTAGCCCAATCACCACGGCACAAGAGAGCCAGGTATCTGGGGCGAGCGGCGTTAGGGCTTAAAGCGGCACCTTGGACTACCCGCGTAAAGACGATATGGCTACTGAAAAGGTAAATAAATGAAAACTCAGAAACATTGTGCCCAGGCCTATCGTGCACTACACGGGGTCCGGCGTGCCCTCTTGAGCTATATGTGATCAATTTACGCTCACCGCGAGATACGAATGCAAAACCCTCAATGGCGATCCAATCCGCGGAAGTATACACGTGCCCTCGACATTTGCCCGTACCCGAATCTCGCCAACGTAACGCGGGTCGCACGTTCATACGCACGAAGCTATGGGTAAGCAGGGGAGGAGGAGCTCCGCGAAATCGGCGGCCCCCGCGACGAACGGGCGCTTCCCGCAAGGCGACGGTTTGCAACGGTGCTTCCGCGGACGAGTTCCGCGGGTGCACGACACGCACACACGGCAGCCAAAGGGCCGTGCACGCACAGCCGGAGAGAGCGCAAGGAGGCCAGCGTAAGGGCCACAGCTACGCTTCTAGCCGCCCTGGCGAAGCGTAGCGACGAGCTCGTCCATTAGGGCCGGCCTCGACCCGCGATGCATTATGCAGGCCGCCCGCCGGCTTTGCTACAGCGTGGCAGGACAGCGGGCGCGCAGAACATGTAACGTGCGCTGCAACGGGCCACCTGCCGGCGCACGCTCGCAGACGCACGGAGGCGCGGCGCGATCGTCGTACCGGATCGGGCGCCCAGGGTGCGCACACAGCCTGAAAGGGAACACGACGGCCCTGGGCGGCAGAGCGCGTCTGACCGCGGGACAAAAGTCGCTACAACGACCCGCCCGGGTGGGGGTCAGCTGCAGAGCTACTACGCACCTAAACATCGCAAACATCGCCGCTACATGGATAAAACGAGAAAAGGGAGCGAAGAACGTGGTTGCTCACGGACATCGTCACGTGTCAACTCCAAAGGACCCGCGTTACAGCACTTCGCCGGTTTCGCCCATCGACCTCTCAAGCAGACGTTTCAATGTCCATAAACAGCATAGCAGGTTACAGGTTGATGACTCGTGAGTGCCGCACTATAGTGGTGGATGGCTCCGGTGTTCAGAGTGGCAAACCCGGCGCTCAGTATTTCTTTCCTCATATTGAAGGCAAGTCGCGTGGCACGGCATTCTGCGTCTCGCGATGGGCTTCGCGTTTCCATGTGGCGATGCCCACCACGTCAGAACTCAGGTTCAGTGAGGTTCGCGACTTCGCTTTTTTCTATTTTCATTGGACAGTTCCACACCTCAGGAAGGACGGTGCTCATTTACAACACCGCCCTTCTGTCAAGCGCGCACATCGAGCGAGTTTTCAGATGTCCCTGCTGATGCCCTCACAACATATGAGGGGAGGGGACCGACGAAATTCTTTTTGAAGAGTACCTTCTACAGAAAATAAACAACGTATTAACGGCTGCTGAGGTCACACTGAAAGAGCCAGGCCACCTCGCTTTATTTACTGCATTGTGCTATGTTAACCCTTTCACTCTTTCGCTACTGAGCAGTGTCTACAAAAGCAACCTAAACATACCAAACGTTTTTTTTTTGTTATTTATACACCCACATATACATACACCTAACGAAAAGGCCCAAATATATTTCTGATAATGTTTGCTTCAGAAGAAGGCATTGTAAAAAATAGTTTGAAAAACAGAGCGCTATGTTTGCTTACCCGCAGTACTAACCAGTTCTTGTCAGAACTGCCAGGTATATCGAGGCCATTTTGAGAAACAAACCTGGTTGGCAATACAAGGACGTGTTCCATTCGAAATTGGATGTATTGGTCGGTATATAGCTCTTGTGGGGCCCCCTTTTCGCGCAACACGAACAAAAAAAGAAGAAAGAAAATACACACGTGCAGTGAAGCCGAACTAAGTGTGCGCGGTAAAGGCGAACTTTTATTTCAATATTTTTTCTTCTTGTTTGTTTAACTGACCCAGCTAGCCCCTTTGTAGGAGCGGTACAAACTTCAACGACGAGCCTGCCTCGTGCTGGATAGCGAAAGGGCTGTTAAATGTTGTGAGGGAAGTAACGTAAAAGAAATCGATTACTTTCCTCTAATTGCCCAATTACTTTCGTGTGGCAGTAACAGGCCGCTGTAATCAAGTACTTTTTTTTTTCAAATGAAGTAATTGTAATCGGTTACTTTTTTTTCCGTAATGTGTACAAGTCTGCCACTGAGCCACCGTGGCGGGTAGGTGCCGACATCGCCGCACTGTCGCTTCCTGTGAGAAGTTTGCGTTATCGATACAGCCAACTGGCGACATACTACATGCTTAGGCCAGCGTGAAGGATCTCGCCAGCCTGCCGCCAACAATTCTTCGCACAACTGCCAGCCGATGCTCCTCGCGGGTACCGTCGTATCGTGTCGGTGTCGTCGCTGCACTATTCCAGCGTCTGCAAGTGTTACAGATAGAGACACAGCCACGGTTGCCAGGTTTGTCTACTTTGCGCCAAACTGGCTACTTCTGAAGGCTCGAGGCAAGAAAATTTTCTGGTTGGCTACTTTTAAAAACGACACGAAGTATTACAAAAATTTGGATGGTGCGCTGAGGGACCCTGAAACGATTTTGACGATTTTCTACAAACGTACCGAGTCGTTAGAGTGGGTCCTTCTGATCATTAATTGACACATCTAAGCGCTCCGCGCAAAGCGTGTAATTTATTATAAGGTTTTAAAAATGCGCATCGCTGCCGATCGCAGCACACTGCTCGGCGGAATCTTAAGCCACCCCTACCCATATGATGGAAATCGCCCACATGACGTCAGTGGGGCGAGCTATCCGAATGGCTGACCAGGGCGCGTGATCGATAATTTTCCCAACATTAGAGTAAACGAATGATGTTCGTAATAGTTTGAATGCTAGTTGATTTGTTTTTATAGAAAGACAGTAACAAATAGAACGCACAAGAACAATTTTTCAGTATACTCAAGCACTTGCGGCACAAAGCAAGTGTCGTCTGCTTGTGTTACAACTGTTAAGAACGGCCCGCTGAGGTGCAAGTTGTGCCAGCCAGTTGCCACAGTGGCGTCAACGTTTCCTGGAACGCCACCGCAACCCTTTAGCCACACGGCGTCACCAAGTCTACTGTGTCTAAATTACAATGCGCCACTCTGCGTCACGGGATTGCCGAGATGAGTTCGACGAACCAGGCTTTGTGACTAAACACATCACCGCCGCCCCGATCTGCCGTGAACCAGGGGAGGTCCTAAGGGAACGTCTACGGAGGCCCCTACCCACACGCCCTTCAAGACGCAAGACAATGGAGCACCGGCGGCCGCGCTGCGGGGATCAGCTCGGAGAAAAATGACTGTGCCTTAGCTAAGGTTAAGCCCAGGATGCGAAGCATACTAGCCTTTATTTTAGTTGTTGAACCACTGTTTAGCCTGGTGAACTGCTGTTGCTTGGCTATATTTGGTTCGGCTAGACGAAGAAACAACTCATGCGTTACTCTGCTGATTCCTTTATTTTCAAACCAATAAATACGCTCTACCGCTACCAATACCGCTATACCGCTGGTATAACGGTATTGGTACCCTGGTATAGCGGGAGGAGCGGGAGTTAGGCCACAGTACCATCTGTGCGACCGCAGGCGAGCGCACGAGCTGAGACCCGGCTATGTAGCTACGCGGCCGCAAGCGAGCGCACGAGTTGAGCCTCAGCTTTTGCAGCTGCTATGACGTCATACGGTAGCTACGCGGCCGCGCGCGGCGCAGCAAGGAAGAGCGTGGTTGTGCGGTTAGTATGCTTCGCATAATAAGTGGCGCCTTTCCTGACGCAAGCCCCGAGCTCTGCGAAGACCATCTGACGCCGGTGGGGGCCGTGAACCTGCGTGGAAGTGTGTGTGTGAGCGTGTGTGTCCCTCCGGCAGGGAAGCGGCTCGTCTACTGGTCGAACGTTTCCCTCACCTAGGGATCGAGGGAGGACCGAGTGTTTATAAACCGCTGTTGTGCGGCTGCTCAGTGTACTTTCTCTCGCAGTCATGCTAGACTGATGAACTGCAACGTCCTTATGTAGATACTGTATATAAACCCATATTCCTCGTTCTCGGTGAGAAGCAGTCCTTCCCTTCAACAACGTCCTCAGGGTGGATAAGTTGGGCGACGGAATGGGCCAGCTACCATCTAATTCATGCCCGACTCCAATCTTGACAACTGGTTACGAGCGGTGGGATTGACCTCGCAATCCTCACAACAGGATGTCAGCGCTGGGATCGTCCTACAACTCTGACACAACGTGCTCCGTCTTTGAAGAGAGCTCTGCCGTCAGTGTCGGTGTGTCTTTTCGCGAGCGCTATGATTCGACCTTGTTGCGTTGGGGACTGAGCGACTGGCAATATGTCAAGCTGCGACATCGTGTCCCTCTGCAAGCCAGTAGACGAGCGGAATGGCTGCAGCGCATCGGACTGCCGCTATCCGATCGGCGCCAGGATTTGCGCGATTGCGGCCGTCACTTTACACCGGAAGATTACTAACGCAATAGCGTTGCGCGAGTCCGGTATTAGAGTAAACGCAAGCGCAAGGGGACAGGGCCTGGCCGCGTCCCCTTGCGTGTCGTTTCAGGGGATGAACGGACGCGCAAATGTGAATGGTCTGCACGGTGCAGCCACCTGGTGGCATAGATCTCAAACACACACTGTAGCAGTAACAAACTGTATTCTTTTTTGCTGCTGGTGTAAATTTTTCGCAGGAGTAATCGTTAACACGTTGTCATTGTAAATGGTTGTAAATGGTAATAGCTGCAAATGGTAAATGGTAATGGTTGTAAATGGTAAATGGTTGTAAGCGGTGGGATCGTCCTAAAATTTTACAACTAGTAACAGCGGTGGCATCGTCCGACGAATCTAATACCATGTGTACCTGCACCTGCAACCGACGAAATTCAGTCAAGATGAAGACCTTGTGGCTCATTCTATGGAACTTCTCCTTTTATAGTTAATTGCTCACAAGATTATAAGGTGGTAACAGAAGTTTCATTACGGTTCCATGATGAAATCCAGCAAAGTCTTGTGAGAACACATCGATATAAGGCTATAAAAATTACTAGAAAAACTTTTCTTAAGTGACCAGGAATCCTCGATGCTATATTATATTCCAGGCACGTACCCAGGATTTTTTTTCGGGGGGGGGGGGGGGGGGGCAACCCAAGGTAACTTTTCTATGCAAATTAGGGGGGCGGTACATTTACTAGTACAAATGTGAATAACGCCCACCATTCGCCATAAAAACGCGTAAACCCACAAAAAGAAATGAAATAAGGTGTACTTTACAGGTGCGCCTGTGCGATACGCCTCTCCTTTACTTGGCAAACAAAGAACCACGCCAAATGGACTTGCGCAGGAAAGAAGCGCAGGAACAACACTGCCAAGAACAGGTGAAGAAGAGACACTGAAAAATAACGATTACTTTAGTAGAATATAACTTTAAAAACAGTAGTTGGAAACAAAGGCACACGGACCGCGTGGAGTTGTGTTACTCCGCCAGCCAATGACAGAAGCAAAAAAAAATCGCCGTCATGCGGCCTTTTCAACATGACGTCGTACTTCGTACTTGATACCTCCGGAGCATCTGCTGTTCTTCAAAAGTCTTTTCATCGGCGGAAACCATGAGGTGTGCAACAGACATGGACAAAATGTATCGACTCTGAGCATTTCACTCTTCAAAAGTCTGCTGTGCAGTTCATTTCACTGCTGAACCCGTTTCACTCATGAAACTTCACTGCCAACTGAAGTGAAACTTCACAACAAATTGTTGTAGCGAAGCAAGCATGTTATTTCAGTTCAATAATGAATTAGGCATTCGCCATTCCAGTATAATAGGCGAGGAGAAAGGTATAAAATTACGCGCTAATAATTTTATTTTTGTAGTTACCGCCTTATTTGGGTAACAGAAGAGGTTTGAAGCACGAATTATTTGCAGCCTCGCGGAGGAACAGTGGTTGGCGGTTATGAGGGCGCGGGCAAGGCTTCATTGCAGACTTAAGAGGAAGCTTTAGCTCGGGTGCTCCTATCTAAATACATGTAAAAGGAGAATTCGTTTTTTTTTTCTCAGCAACAACTGCACCAAATTTGACGAGGTTTGTTGCATATAAAAGAAAAACTTGAACTCTAGTGACTGTTGGTTTCGAATTTTTGCTTCATGTTGTCAATATTTATTAAAAATTATCAAAATCGAAAATTTTTAGAAAACGAGACTATCAAGTTTACAACTCTGTCTTTCGGCAACGAAAAATGACATCGCAATTCTGTGAATTGCATCTAGTAGTGCATTTAAAGCGGACAAAAGTGATAGGTTACATATGAATCTCAAATAACTTAGCAATATGGAAATACACCTTTTGCAGAACCCTTGTAAACAACGTAACAAATTCACATAAGATGTAAAACGATATATCGAATTTGTCCGCTTTTAATGGTCTAATCTATGCCGTTTACAGGACCACGACATCTGTTCGTGATGCAGAGCTATGGATTTGTAAACTTCGTGGTTCTATTTTTTTCAAACTGTCGAATATATGAAAATATTTTTAGCAAAATTCAGGCACTAATTAGAAATTCCGCTTCAAGCAGTCACTAGAATTTAACTGTCTCTCTCAAATGCAACGAATTTCATTAAAATCAGTCCAAGGGTTACCACAGAAAAACGTTTTTGCGTTTTACGTGTATTTGAATAGGCCGCCTCAGAGTTGGGCCCGAGCTAAAGCTTCCTCTTAAATTGTACCCCACCATAGTAGCGTTTTTTGAATTATCTCTTGAAGAAATAAACAGAAATATATATTTCCAGATAAATCACAGTTCTTTTGGATCCCTCGTTTACTGCTGTGATAAGTTAAGAGCCACAATCGACTCTTATGGTTATTCGGGAAGTTACGTAACGATGCGTGGCCGCCAGTCGCGTACAACCGCGTATGGCGCAGGAAGCTGCGACTCTACACGTACTGCGCCCGCGGAAGGTTAGAAAAACATCTACATAAGCACAGCGGAGAAGTGGCAACGTTAATCGGCTCGAATGATAACTGTAGAAGCGTCATTCAGGACATGCGGAATTGTCCTCCACTTCCGGCGGCGTTTTCTCTACTTCCTTTTTAAATAAAAAGATGTTGATCCATGAATATTTTCATAAACAACGGTTGCATTTGTTAATTTTCGCTTTTCCTTCCTGTTTAGCTGTTGCCTTGGCTCTCTCCCTTAGTACATCACTTAATTTCTCAAGTCCTTGCGACTCTTGTTTCCAGTTGGCAATTTTGCACGAAAAGAGCTGTACCATTAGGGAAAAACCAGACGAGTTAACAGGTGACAGTCATATTAATTTGCCTGTAAGTTTCAAGAATATTACAGGGATTGATGATGGATGCTATCTCGCATTATTTTATTTTCCACCTTATCTAACCCATATCACGGGTATATCGTACCGAGAATCTGTCACCGTCGCGGCGAGCTGTCACTCGAGGAAATATTGAAACAAAAAGAAAAGTTAAAGGCAATTGGAGTTTTCTCTGGCCGCCACTCGTTCCGCGTGCATACGGACCAGCTGACCACGAACTGAATCCATTTCCTTGTCCCTGGATCAGTCTAAACGAAGAAGGTTGAACGTACGAAGCAACAACGATGGGCGTGACCGTTGAATAGACGGGAACAACTGAATGCATCTCGAGTTAATCGCGCAGGCACCGAATTGATGAGGAAACTGGCCATCACATCCCAGGAGACGCCGATAACTACCGCCATCGAAAAGGAGTGAAAAAGGCAGCAAAATGTTCACCGCCGAATAACTGTCAAGTCTCAACATTGATTTGGCGGCGCCTTAGTAATGTGTTTGAGAAATGGTGGCGTGGGCGGGAAGTGGGGGGGGGGGGGAGGCGTATGCGTCTGAATTTCGGGGGGGGGGGCCCTCCTTGGGTACGTGCCTGGAGCTCAGTAATTACGGGGTTTCTGTGTTTACAGTGTGACTTCAAGGCTTTTACGACGCTTAAGGAGTCTGTAAATAAAATTGTTTTTTGAATATTTGATTTTCTGATATGTTTCACAGCCGACAATAGTGCATGGGCCTCTGCCATAAAGGTACTTGTTTCTGGATGTAGTACATCGGATTCCGAAAAAGAAGGACCGACGGCTGCATAGGACACCCCCGCATGCGACTAAGAAGCGTCTGTGTAAACCTCTGTGCACGAGTACTTGTACTGGAGCTCCAAGAAGTGCATTTTGATATGTGTCTCTGGCGCATGTTTAGTGACCTCTATAAAGGATGTGTCACACTCTATCAGTTGCCACTCCCAGGGCAGTACTAGCTTAGCTGGAGGCATTAGGTGTTGTTCGAGAACTGGGACATCCATTTCCGTGCTAAGTTCTCTTGCATGCAGTGAGAAAGGAAGCCTCATAGAGGGTCTGTTATGAAAAAGTGTTTCACACGTCAAGTCGTTAGCAGTTGCGAAACACGGATGTTCCTTATTAGAGCGAACCTTGAGAAAATACGTTAAGCTTATGTTTGTTCTCTGAAGATGGAGTGGCCACTCATCTGACTCTACATATAGACTTTCAATAGGGCTTGTTCTAAATGCGCCAGTGGCCAGACGGATACCCAGGTGGTGAACGGGGTCTAACATCTTAAGCGCGCTCGGTGCGGCAGAGTGATGTACTACGGCACCATAATCTAACCGTGATCGAAATAGGCTCTTGTAAATGTTCAATAAACACTGTCTGTCGCTACCCCACGTTGTGTGGGATAGGATATTAAGTAAGTTCATTGTTCTAAGACATTTTTCTTTAAGATGTTTTATGTGAGGAATGAAAGTGAGCCTGGAGTCAAGAATAACACCTAGGAATTTGTGTTCTTTGTTGACAGGAATTTGATGTCCACCCAGTTCTACACAAGGATCTGGGACCAGGCCTCTCTTTCTTGTGAAGAGAACACAAGAACTTTTGTGGCGGTTGACCTTAAATCCGTTTTGGTCTGCCCATTTGGACACTTTGTTTAAGCCCTGCTGTACCTGTCTTTCGCATAATGTGAGGTTGCAGGATTTGAAGCCTATTTGTATATCGTCTACGTATACGGAATAAAAAATGGCAGGGGGTAGTGAAGCACGTAATGTGTTCATCTTAACGATAAAGAGAGTGCAGCTGAGCACGCCTCCCTGGGGTACACCAGTTTCCTGGGTAAAGGGACGTGACAGTGCATTGCCGATTTTTACACGGAAGGTACGATTGGACAAATAGCTTTCAATTATTTTCAACATATTTCCACAGATTCACATTCCCGACAAATCTCGCAAGATCCCGTAGCGCCATGTTGTATCATATGCCTTCTCCATATCGAGGGATATGGAGAGGAAATACTGTTTGTGTACAAAGGCATCGCGAATATATCCTTCAATGCGCACAAGATGATCTGTTGTTGACCGCCCTTGTCTGAAACCACACTAATAGGGATCGAGTATATTTTTGAATTCAAGGAAGTGTATGAGTCTATGATTAATCATTTTTTCAAAGAGCTTACACAGACAATTCGTAAGAGCTATCGGACGATAACTTGCTGCCAAGGAGGGGTCTTTTCCCTGCTTCAGGACAGGAACCACAATCGCCTCTTTCCATGAAGATGGGAGGTATCCCGCAGCTAAAATAGTGTTGTAAAGTGTGAGTAGTGTAACTTGTGTATCAGTATGTAAGTTTCTGATCATATCATACATGACTGTCAGGTCCCGGTGCAGTGCTTTTGCATGTGTTCAAGGCAGCTCTCAACTCAGCAATACTGAAAGGCCGGTTATAGGGTTCATTCTGTCTGGATTTTCTAATTATTGGCTTACATTCTTCTATTTGTTTATATTTGAGAAAGGACTGAGAATAATGGGTTGAGCTCGACACGCTCTCAAAGTGCTCCCCAAGTGAGTCTGCCTGATCTTGCAGGGTATCGCCTTGTGTGTTTACCAGAGGGAGTGAATATGTTTGGCGCCCTCTAATCCTATTGACCCTGTTCCAGGCTTTGGCCTCGTCTCTAAACGAGCTAATACTCGATAAAAACTTCAGCCAACTCTCTCTTCTGGCCTGTCGGCGCGTTCTCCTGCCTTCGGATTTTGCTTTTTAAAAGTTAATTAAGTTCTCCGCAGTGGGAGAGGCGCGTAACAACCCCCACGCTTTGTTTTGTTTCTTACGGGCGGTCATATATTCGTCGTTCCACCACGGGACGCGCCGTTTGCATGCTAAACCACTCACTTCATATATGCATTTTGATGCGGCATCTATTATGAATGTTGTAAGATACTCCAACGCAGCATCAATTTCTAAAGAAGACATGTCAGCCCATGAGATGCTAGTGAGAGTTCGAAATTTCTCCCAATCAGCTCTCTCAATCTTCCACCTCGGAGCTTGTGGAGGATATTCGTTTTCTTTAGGTGACCTTTGCAGTATAGGGAAGTGGTCACTGCCGTAACGGTTGTCGGTAACTTCCCATTCAAGTTCAGGCAGTACAGACGGGGAGATTATGCTAAGATCTATTGAAGAATAGGTTCTGTTTGCAAGAGAGTAATATGTGTGTTCCTTCTTATTCAACAGGCACGCACCAGAAGAAAAAAGGAACTGTTCCACAAGCCGTCCTCGCGCATCTATACGAGGGTCGCCCCACAGGAAGTTATGTGCATTGAAATCGCCAAGAACAACATATGGTTCTGGCAATTCATCTATAAAGGACAGAAATTCATGTTTGCTTCGTTTGTAGCGTGGGGGTATATAAAGCGAGCAAATAGTGATAAGTTTGTGCAGAACAACTCGAACCGCCACTGCCTCAAGAGCAGTTCGTAGTTGTAAACGTTGACAGGCTACGCTTTTTTGAATTATAATTGCAACGCCGCCCGATGATGCGAGAGCATCATCGCGATCTTTGCGAAAAGTAACATACTGTCGAAGAAAGTTTGTGTATTTTGATTTTAAGTGTGTTTCCTGTAAACACAGTACTTTTGGATTGTGTTTATGGATAAGTTCTTGCACATCATCGAGATTCCTAAGAAGACCTCTGACATTCCATTGAATGATTTGTGTATCCATATTTAAAGAAAAATTGGTGCTGTGTTTACGGAAACGGAGGTGATGCCTTAGGTTACAGAGCTCTTTCGAGGCCCTGTAACGGAGGTTCTACCCTTTCGAGGGAGCCTCGCCGCTCCTTAGGCGCTTGGTGCGCCTTGAGAATAGGTGTAGTGTCCATGGCCTCTTGGCGCCGGACACGTGCTCTTGCGAGCGAGATGTTTCCCGAGAAAGTCCCGCCTTGGAGGGCAAGACCCCTGCGCCCACCACCCCGGAGGTCGATGGGGCTCCCTGAGGGATTTGGCTTTGCCGGCCGTTGCCAGCGCTGGATGGGGCCGGGGAGGTTGGGGCAGCCTCGGCTGCGCCCACCTTCGGGGTCGATGGCCCCGTCTGCTGTGTTGGCGTAGCAGCGTTAGCTGCAGCCGCCGAGGGGGCGGATGGCGTCGCTGCCGCCTCACTGGATGTGGGTCGGACAGCCGCCGGAGACCGTTGTGGCGCTGCCGCCTGACGCGCCACATCGGCAGAGGTGTGCTTTGGCAGGAAGGATAGCCGCCTGCGTCCCTCTTTGAAACTTATGTTTTCTTTTACTTTAATAGTAACTATTTCCTTTTCTTTCTTCCACGATGGGCACGACCGCGAGTATGCAGCGTGCTCCCCTTCACAGTTTACACAATGAAGAGAGTCTTCACAAGTTTCAGAGGTGTGCTCATGAGCACTGCATTTCACGCAGGTTTGGCGGCCTCGACAGCTCTGAGAACTGTGACCGAAACGCTGGCATTTGAAGCAACGCAGGAGATTTGGAACATATGGGCGAACACGGAGCTTGATATAGCCGGCCTCGATGGACTCGGGCAGAACACTTGTGTCAGAAGTAAGTATCAGGTGTTTGGTCTGAATTTCCTTATTATCACGCCTCATCTTAATTCGCTTAACGTTGATGACTTTCTGCTCACTGAAGCCCTCCAAGAGCTCAGCCTCAGTCAGCTCCAAGAGATCATCATCGGAGACTACCCCACGACTGGTATTTATAGTACGATGCGGTGTTACTGTTACTTTGGCGTCACCAAATGATACTAGATTGGGTAGCTTTTCATATTGCTTCAGGTTGCGGAGCTCCAACAGATCACCGCTTGCCATTCTGGATGCTTTGTAACCGGTACCAAAAACTTGGGTCAGAGACTTGGACACGAGGAATGGTGAGATTGTTCGAACGGGTTTGTTTGGTGTTTCAGAGTGGACTACATGGAATCGAGGAAAAATTTCTTTTTGACGGGCAAAAAATTCTAAGACATCATCGGTGCGCCCCCTCTTCAGGGAGTGATCAGGTAGTGGGGGGAAAGAAGAAGCCATAAGAGATTGTAATTTCGGCAGTAACGCCAGCCACCCACCGTGGAGTCCTACAAGGGGACGCTGCAGGGCCTGTGAAACACGGCCTGCAAACGCCAGCTGTACATTGCCACTATAACCAAATATGAAATAACCTAGGTTGGCTATTCACACAAGGTTAACCCTTGCCGCCGTGGAGAAAGGAAGTAACTGGAAGAAAGAAGAAGACAGGAAAGATCAAAAAGTGAGAGATAAAGACGAAGGTTTGAGGAGAGAGAGACAGGAAGAGGCGACTGCCGATTTCCCCCGAGTGGGTCAGTCCGGGCGGTGCCGTCTACGTGAAGCAGAGGCCAAAGAGGTGTGTTGCCTCCGCCGGGGGGCCTTAAAGGTCCAAACACCCGGCATCGGCTCAACCCCCAGGATCCCCCTTTCCCCGGGCACGGCAAAGCCGCGCACGGCTACACGCGGGAGGGTCCAACCCTCGTGTGCTCGGGTACGTGGTGTCGCAACACACAAAACGCCTGCTACCGCAGACGCCCCTGCGGGGCGTTTTGTTTTTAATAACTTAGATGATGTTCCACACTCCAGTAAATGTAGTATGGGTGGGTAATAATTTAGCAATTGAAATTGAAAGGACGGCGTGGCTAAGCGGCTTGCTGTTGGCGAACATACGCGCCCTCATTATCGCCCCAAGATATCGCGCCAACGAGTACACGCAAACAGCAGGCCACAAGCGGCCTCCGTAAAACCGCTTACAGTACTTAATAGCCGTCGCATGAGGTCATGGAGAGAACGACGCGCATCGCGCGACTTAATGCCCGGCACGCGACGGGAAGCCGCCGCCGCGAAAATGCCCCAGCAGGCACGCGGCTCGGCCGGACGAGGCAAAGTGCCGCATATATGCACGCGGAGAACGGGCATGAGCCGCCTTATACACGACGCTGAAGGTACTTGGCCGAGATACCCACGGGGGGCCGCATTTACACGCATACGCCGCCATCGGCGTGCTGAATGGCCCATTAGAGTCGGGACATTAGGACAATTCTGGCAGAAAGGGAAAAAAAACAGGAACAACCGCAGGGGGCACGCTCTTCGCTGTGAAAGGTCATTTATCTCGACAGACAGAGCAGGAGTATACGCAAACAAGCGGGCAGCCAAGTGCTCGCAAGCGTCACGGTTTCTCCTCCGCGGAGCCGCTATATTCAATCAGTGGTGAGAAGGATGGCACTTTCCTGGCTGGCGAAATGACCGCGATGGCCGGGAGGTTGGGGGTTCCGAAGCGGTGGTTATAGGGGCGCCACGACCGAGTCCGACGATCCACAAAGCCACCGGAAAATGACTTCTCCGTGACCACCCCCTTCTAATCTCCGCTGACTCCCTCCTCTCTCCCGCACTTCTCAGTTAACCCGCGATGAATGATTTGCTGACGTCTCGCACGAACACATATACACCACGGGGCTCTTCAACGCGCAATAAAAAAAAAAACTCGGTACACGAGATTCATTGCATTCCGCCCCCAAATGAATTCGCCCACCCTCCCCCACCTAAACATGCCGTCTGTTTCGGTGCACCAGCAGAAGAGGCGGCCGCCTACAATTAGCGAGGGCAGGTGCGCTTGCGGGCAAATAAGTCGATGTTACCGCAAGTATCAAATGGAAGGTCAGTTTTCTTTAAACGCTGGACGATTAGCTCTGGAAAAATGTTTTCAGAACACACCAAATATTTCAATGTGGTGGATGCGGCAAAGGAGAAACGGAAAGTCAAATCAAATGCACTCTTCTTTTGTCAACACGGCCCTCGCTACACCTAATTAGGCATAGTTTTCTGCACTAAGGTAGCATCCCTATTTGTGATAACGAACTTTCAGTTCGTACATGCGACGCGGTCGTCCAGCTGCGCGAGGGCTGACTCACCGGCATTAATTAGACGACCCGCAAGGCAGCGGCTACGCCAGAAAGAAAAGAACCTCAGCGCGGCGCCTTATTATCCGCCGTGTATTGGGCTAGCTCTGCCGTGCACTCCCCCCCCCCCCCCCCGAAGTTTGTTAGAATGCGGAGCGAAATAAAGGCGGAGGGGGCGGCGGAGGAATCCCGAAGGTGACCCCTTGTGTTTGCTCCCAGCAAACACCGACACGCGGTCTGGCAAGCATCGCGGCAACCGACCGAATAGAGTCGCCATCCCTCCTCCCATCCTCGTACACATACAAAGCTGGAAGCGGTCAATGGCAGAGAAAAGACAACGGTCACCTAAGGCGGAGTCAGGCTTACACGTGCAGGCAGACACGAGACACTAATCTTTCTTTGCAAGTGGACAAAACAAAAACTAGCAAAAGACCGCGGACGTACATAGAGCGGTATTGGTGGTATTATGAATGGAGATGCCCGCGACATAACAGAATGCTCACGCATGCGTACACATATACAAGGTGTCCGAGTTAACTTAGACCAAGATTTTAAGAATACGCAAGAGCTCTATAGAAATCGTACCGACTACATAGTAGCCGTAGTCGTATGTACTTACGGCCAGTATTTTTTTCATCACGAAGTATTGCTTAAATAATTACCTTTAATTAGTTAACTTTTTAAATTAGTGCTTCAATCGCAAACATATCAAATACAAAGTTGTAGGGCACCTCATATAACCTCCGAATCAAGCATTTGTTTAGTGCTCAGCTTTGCTTCGTTGGTTTTTCTGAGAAGAAAAGCGCGCGAAACATCCAAAATACGAAATAGATAGGAGCTCGCGCGCCGCTACTCAAGCGCTCCCAAGCGAATAGCCACGGATACACGGCTTTACTAGCGGCGGCAGCTCGATAAAGGGCTTCACGCTATGTAATGGTCGCGACATCATGAGAACACGCCGCTGATGCATTGATAAGCGCAGCGGAGCCTTGTACGATGCGGAGATAGAGAATGCAGCCGTACATCTTTCAATGGTTGCTTGTAGGCGCTTGAGTAGCGGCGTGCGAGTGCGCGTTTATTTCCTATTTCGCGCAATTCGCGGGCTTTTGTTTTTTCTTGGAAAAAACAACCAGGGTCACTTCAGCACGAAATAAATGCTCGATTCGGAGTTTATTAAAGGTGCCCTACAACATTCTAATTATTATGTTTGCGATTAAAGCAATATTTAAAGGTGTACTAATTAAAAGCAATTAACTAATCAATACTTCGAGATGAAAAAAATACTGGCAGTAAGTGCATATCACTACGGCTACTATGCAGTCAGTACGATTTCTCAGTGCGATTTCTCTAGAGTTCTTCGGTATTTTTAAAATGTTGGTTCAAGTTAACTGGGACACCCTGTATAGCTGGCCCATGCTGCTCCGGCCACCCTCATTTTGAGCAAACGCAGCCTTCGGAATTTACGTGCCAGTGCTGGCAACAGTTGTAACACCGAGTTTACCTCTTTGTGCGAACCAACAGCGGGGCCGTGGTTCAGGCCGTCTAGAGTCGGCAGACTCGGAGCGCGCGATCGGGATACGCTACCTTTCTCGGAGAGAAGGCGTTTCATCGCACCCGAATGACGCGAAAGAACCTGTGCGCTTAACAGCCGGCCGGAAAGGGGAAATGAAAAAAAAAGAAAGAAGCTGAAGCAACCATCGAGAAAGTAAGGATGAAAGCGCTAACCAAGGCGACGATCAGGCGAATGGCGACACCATGCAATTACGAGCATACACAGAAAGAAGCTGCAGTTATTGCAAGGACAGTGGCGGGCAAGGGGATACACCAAAACTGCACTCCCACGAGGCTAAATAAGAGGCAGTAGTGAGGCACCATATCAAATTAGAATGAAGAGGAGACTGGCTATACAAGTACACCCGAACGCCACCATGTACCTAACCTGGCCAATGCACCGAAAGCCCAACAAAGCAAACAGCCAGCAGCAACGCAAGATGCACTTGCTCCTGTGTAGAAGGTGGTCATCAGCCTGAGCCTTCCTGGGAATAGCAGCGCGGCAAATGGCATGCTCATAGTAAGCCACAAGTGCTCGTACGAGCGAGGCCGGGCGCACTCACAGGCGCGTCCCAAGCTGCGTTCACAGCAGTTGCGTGGACTAGAATCCAATCCGCACGTGGCTCCCACACTGTAACTCCATCTCGCGTAATCTCGTGCAGCAGCTAAGGCCAGCTGGCTCGTGATTGGCCAATCAGTAACGAGACCCCGCTGCGTGTTCCAAAGAATTGAGGGTGTGAAGGGCGGGGAGCAATCATCGCGCGGGGAGCAATCAGAGGCGGACATTCGAGGAGCCCCTTCGGTTTCTTATTTCTGGTTGGCTGACCCGACTCGCAACTTTGGCTGCAGAGCACGAAACTTAAGATGGAACACAGTATAGCGTTACTTCCAACAGGGCTACAGCAACTCTGTAGCCTGCCCAGTATATTGAAAGTTGCCCGTACGGTTTGCCTCACCGAACGCTCGCGGTTGAGAACTCAAAATAGAAGACGCATGGTGGCTGCCTGCGTCGACACTAACGCGACGTGCGGGATGTCGAAAGCAGCACAGAACGATACCCACACGCGCCGGATGCGTATACACAGCGCACGAGTTTCAGCAGGCGCAAAGGAAACACGCAGCCAACTCTCGCCACTGAAGCGAGTCCGTGCAGTGCTGCTCATGAGGTGAGGCGAAGGATCCATCTGCACGGAGTTGGCGCCGAGACATGAAACGCATTTACTTCAGACAACCAGTGTACACAGTTGCCTATAGGGATCGGCGTAAACGCCCAGAAAGTCTAACACAGTGACGATCACCCGTTTACACACATTAATAACCAGTCATACATAAAATATAAACATAGGCTCGAAAAGAAAACGCATCGTAATATTTAAAGAAGTCATGTCATTAGATACAAAATATGTATCTTGAGATGATTTACACACGAAAACATTACAAAAGAAACGTTATCCACAGCTATAGTTAAGAAAAAAGAAAAAAAAAAGCAGACCGGGTCCGAAAGCGTGTCTGCAGTTAGGCGTGCCGCCGCCGCAATGCGCTATGCTGCACTTCGCGTACAAACTTTCAAGCGCGTTGTGAAGGGTGTTACATATGGGGCTGTTTCCTGAGCCTACTTCGAGTTCCCCAGACCTCATCGAATCGCGCCACTGCTAAGTAAGGAGCGCAGACACACGGAAAGAGCATTCCAGAGATACCAGAGCATTCCCTGATTCACCTCTCTCGAACTTCTTGCCGCGGGCCGCAGCGTCCGAGTTGCTGCCGGCCCGTAGTGACTCTAAGACCGTTCATTGTCTCACTGTATATAATGTAAAATAAACCTCCGAAGTTTTTTTCATCGCAAAGACCGTCCTCAACTCCTACAAGAGCCAAACAACCTATACTGCAAGCAATCTATAACCCGATCGGCCTCCTATATGGTATCTTTCACACGAACGCGATGCCCCGGGGTAAAGTATGCAAAATAGACATTTACGTACACGCAACTTTCATCGATGTGTAACGCCCACCGGCTCCCAAGTATACGGAGCGAATAACGCATCAATTACACCTTCAACAAACACGCTTTTATGCGCCTTGGGCACACAGAAACTGATCACATTGCAACAGCGGAGAGTATGAGCTGCGAAGCTGATCAGGGAGTACCCGCCTGCTCACGTCAGTTGACTTGATCAACGTAGACGCGCAAGCGTATGGGTACAGGCCGGTACCGACAATCAACGGGACTTCCCTTCAATAAGCAGAAAAGCTAATCATTATGTATGTATGTATGTATGTATGTATGTATGTATGTATGTGTGTGTGTGTGTGTGTGTGTGTGTGTATGTGTGTATGTGTGTATGTGTGTATGTGTGTATGTGTGTGTGTGTGTGTGTGTGTGTGTGTGTGTGTGTGTGTGTGTGTGTGTGTGTGTGTGTGTGTGTGTGTGTGTGTGTGTGTGTGTGTGTGTGTGTGTGTGTGTGTGTGTGTGTGTGTGTGTGTGTGTGTGTGTGTGTGTGTGTGTGTGTGTGTGTGTGTGTGTGTGTGTGTGTGTGTGTGTGTTTAGCGGAGCCATGCGACCAGTCTTGACAACGACGCCCGGACGCGGCTGTTCCCACATTGTAAACGAAAATAAACCCAGGTGAGAGTTTTTAATAGGTGATGTGCTCTAAAACCTCGCCATCCTCGAATATTTGCTCCGATGCATGGGAGCAATACAGCGGCATTCCCGCGTTTCACTGCGTTGGCTAGTTGCGAGAGGATTAAGGGGACCATGACGCGAGTTTACTCCGCTTCAAAATCTTGTTCTCCTGTGAAAACTCCCGACAGGGAGTTTTAAAAAACTCCCCTCCACCGAAACAGATTGGTCACGTGGCGCTTCCCATGAGGCTGTGCGCCACGCCAGGGACCGGCCGCGATGGCTGACAGTTTGTTTAGATCTGCGAAGTCTCGTTCTGTGACAGCTTTTCGTCAATTGGTTTCGCGTATTTCCTTCGAGAAAGTGTTATAGGTGTGCCTGAAGCTCACTGTATATCAGCTTCAAGTACGTCAGCTGTGATCACTTTGCTGACAACCATGAACGCAAGAGTAACGTTTTCAAGAGCGGATAAAGGCTTACGTATTGGGTATCTGTCGGAAGCGCCTCCCTTGTGTAGTATGAGGGATCACGTGGCGCGCTCCTCACGGGTTTCGCTTACGGCGCTCAATAAAAACACCACGTGAAAGCCCTTCTGGACATTTATGTAGGTACTCTCAAAACGAGGCAAGTTTTTGACTGTCGATATAATAATTTTAGGCAAAGTGAAAGCACGTAATCGTTTACAGACGCTGTCTTTTTACCGAATACGTACAGCGAACGCCACTGCGCGCGGTCGCCGCGATGGAATCTCCCGAACCAGCTTCTTGCGTGAAAGGTATGCAAACGCTGAGAGTAAACTGCGTGAAATATGGTCTTAGAGTGGGCTGTCTGTATAACCAAATGGGGCATAACAGAATGAAGCCTCAATGCAGCGATCGCAGGGGTTCGCGGCGACCGACTGCGCGTCTGCGTGCATGTCCGCGCACAATGCTTTGCTTTCGCTGTGACCGCGTTTTCGCACCGTGCCGTGAGCTTTAGGCCGCAGCATATGAGCATTTGACAGCACACTTGTAATTATTGTTGCGTGGACGCTATCAGAACTGTTGAAACATAATTTCGTTACAGAGACTTCGACGCGGCGACTGTGATGTGCCGTTGTCTTCTAAATTCTTGGACATTTCAATATTATTTCTCAAGTTGCGTCGCACTTTATCGGTCTTCTCGGCGTGCGATTTCTCTCTGCTTCTTTTTCGTAATCAAGAGCATTAATTCATAACACAAACATGACCATATGCCATGGCTATTTTTAATGCGCGTCTTACCGCTCCCTTTCCGCTCCAGTGAATTTGCCAGTATTTGCATCAACAAGTTCATAGACCAAACCGTCAAGACAGCCGGGCAGCGGGCGCGGGCGAGCGTCTCAGTGCGCGTTTTTTGCTACTCATCGAACATCGCGCAGTCCCAGCGCCGTAGCAGAAATCTTCCTCGCGTCTGTGCTTGCTGCATATCCGAGTTGTAGCCGATGGCTGCCTGCCGGTTCTAGGTTTCGCCCGCCAAGCTTCACGCAGCTCCTTGCCCTGCGGCTACGTGTGAATGAGGCTGACAACGGGCTCTGTTGCGTACGTACGGCACTGCGGCGCCGAGTAGTAGCCTACCATGCTGCACGCCTCCAAAGGCAGCCACTACCTATTATAGTGCTTTCAAACGTTGTCATGCAGACACCCAAGGCGGGAAAGCCTCACCACTTAATCAGAACCGCGGCGCAGGTGAGACTTTAAACTTTCGTTTTCAGCTCGCTTCGGCGCTTCCGAAGCAGCCGACGCGGCAGCTGTGTCCACGTGATCCCTCATGCCACGTCACGCCGACGGTGGCGCCAGCTTTTCTAGTGGTGGAGCTCGCCCCCAATATGTCGAAGCTGCTCACTGACTCGTGATGTCGGCACACGTTTCAGACTGTTTTCGTGCAGCGTGACCATGGCTTATGCCCGGGCTGCAGCTTCGGCACGGCGTAGACGAACTCGTTCCCGATTCTGCTTTCGGCGTTGCTGATCGAGAGCTGCCTGCTCCTAAGGAGTACGTATGACGCGTGGCCTGCCCTTTTAGGAGCCGGAGAGAAACTGCTGCGCGCGCGCTCGGCTGCGACGGAGAGCAACGACGTCACTACTGGCGTAGCTACTCCAACACCACCTAGATAGCACAAGGCCTTTTCACTCCGATCCACGACGAAATGTTGCTTTTCCCGACTGCCATAAAATCTCATGGGGATGGTCCCAAGTAAGCAGCAGTGAGTTTAACGCCACGTTTTTCATCCCGACAGCCTTGTCAATGGAAATTTCGGGCCAGGTAGCGTGACGTCGTGCATAGGAATAAACAGGCATTGTGCTATCTAGGTAGTGTTGGCTAATCGCGCGCCTCTCTCTCTCTCTCTTCGCACGTGAGGTTGCGCCGGAGAAGTTTTCGGCGTACAAGCGTCCGACAGACGGGCGGACGAATCGGCTAGCCATATACAGCTTCGCCGTAAAACGAGCCCATCCTCTCCTTTTGGGTGACAGAATACAAAGTGTATGTGCATGCATATACGCTTTATCAAGAAAGCGCAACACGCATCACAGCGGCGCTCGGCAAGCGCAACTGCAACAGGTTCGGCCGCGCCTCCAAGCCAGTGGACAGCATCCACAACATGCAAACTGTCGGCGACGAATTAAGCGGACGTGCGCTAGGTCGCCACGGGGGGCAATAAACGGGCGAATGCGGCGGGGCCCTGCCGCCAGTGGCGATATACGTGCCCGGAGATCAAAGGGGATCGCGCCGAGGCGCTACACCAAAACAAGAAAAGAGCCTGAGGCACCGCTTACGACGCCAGCTATACGACAGCGCTTTCCTCCCGGGGTGTTAAAAGAGCGCGCTAAACAGATTTTACGCGGGTTTCCGCGCACGGCTCCAAGATCGACAGTGTGTGTGCTACTCCACTTCCACGAAGGCGGAGGTAAGAATCGCGCTGGCAACCGGATGGGTGCTTTTATTTTCCATATACGTAATAAAAAGAAAATTCTGTGGTTTTGCATGCACAAACTACGATCTGTTTATGAGGCACACCGTAGTGGGGAAATTCAGATTCTGACCGCACGTAGAGTTCTTTAAAGTGCAAAAGTTAAAGGCGTTTTTTGCATTTCGCCCTCATCGAAATTCGGCCGCCGTAGTCAGGATCGAACTCGCTATCTCGAACTCAGTAGTGCAACGCCAAAGCCACTCGTGGCGGCTCCCATGTCATTTGCAGAAACACTGCACACAATTCGCGTATTGTAGCGAAGTTAGTTAGTTAGTTAAATGGGGTTTAATGGCGCAAAAGCGGCTGAGGCTATGCTGCGCCAAACACGAGGTGTTTTAAAATCTAGTTTATGAAGGAAAAGGCTTCGTTAATCTATATCTTATGTAAAAAGCCAGTGTCATCTAGAAATTTGCGGACTTCACATAATGGTACTATTGGATCATCACCTAAAATTAGAGCAGGGTGTAAAGGTATGTGTAGTTGATATAATTTGTGCAAAAGTGTTCGTCTGTGTGTTTCAGTCTCAGTACATGTGAGTAATATGTGCATAACTGTTAGTGGCTGTTGACATTTCTCACATGTTGGTGTGTCTTCTTTCGTAAGTAAGTAGTTGTGTGTGAGGTGTGTGTGCCCAATGCGTAGTCGGCATAAAACTACTTCGATGAACCGCTCCTGATGATAGCAAGACTTCCACTCGCCAACTATGGGTTTCGTGAGATGTAGCTTGTTGTCGGCACAACGGTCCCATTCGCGTTGCCATTTTACCGTTAAGGCCTTTCTAATTGCGCGGATGCTATCTTTATGTGGGATTGTTGTGTTTGTAATGTCTTTGTGCGCTGCCATCAATGCACATCTATCAGCTGCTTCGTTACCCGGTATCCCAACATGGCTTGGGACCCAGCAGAACCGAATTGACCTCCCGTACTCGTTAAAAGCCACCATGTTCAAAATGTCTCCAGTCAGGGGTTCACACTCAGATTTAGGATGTAGAGCTTTTAGTGTGCTTAAAGAATCTGTGTATATGACTGCATTTTTGTTTTTATCATCAATAATCTTTTTGACAACAACCCATATAGCAAAAACTTCGGCCGTGAAAACAGAGGCGTGTTGTGGTAATCGAATACTTGTTTCCCAATTTTCCGTTACGGCCCCCACACCCACGTGATTTTTTGTTTTAGAGCCATCAGTGTAATATTGCATGTTATTTTGATATTTGTCCTGAAGTGCACGGAATTCATGTATAATGTGTTCGTGTGGGGTGTCTTTCTTCTTTAAATGTGTCATTGTCCAGTCGCACAACTGTGTGAAATCGTACCACGGGGGCAACCTTGGTGGCCTTTCGGCAACCTGCAGGGCTTCGGGAGGAATATCATAGGTCTCACAATATTGTTCGTGTCTTAAGATGAGTGGCCGAATCATGTTTGGTTTATTTGTGTAGTGTAGTCGTGATTGGCACTGTGTTACGATGTTGTGGCATATATGTTGTGGTGATGACCGAATTCTTAATACATAGCAAAGTGTAAGTTGTGCTCTGCGGTGTTGTAATGAAGGTTCATTAGCGTCAACGTATAAACTTTGTACAGGCGATGTCCTGTAGGCACCGCTCGCCAGTCGTAGGCCAAGATTGTGAACTGGATCAAGTCGCTTAATGTAGGACTGCCTAGCTGCACCATAAACTACGCTACCGTAGTCGAGGATGCTACGTACAAGGGATCGGTATATACGTAGTAAACATGTTCGGTCAGATCCCCAGTGCTTGTGTGATAAAACCTTGAGGATATTTAGCGCTTTGCTTGCTTTAATTTTAGTTGCGTTAATGTGGGCCAGGAAGTTCAGCTTTGTGTCAAACGTTACGCCTAGAAATTTATAGTGTTCTTTGACCGGCAAGGTTGTACCATGCATATTGTAGCGAAGTGACGCAGCTGTTAGAGATCAGGCGCATCAGCTCCCCAGGGAGACGAATATGAAGGGGGATGAGCTCCGGCAGGGGCAAGTGCAGATCCGCAGGTACGACGACGAGAAGTAGCATTCCAACAGCTAGGTTTATTAAGTTGGCATTTGCTTTAAGTTTACACTGTACAAATATTTACATACAAAACGATATCATACCCGTCGTCGAGGCCTGCCTGACCACCCATGGTGAAGTGCGCCGTGTGCTGCTGTCTCCTTTCTCTCCTCAAAGCTATGATGATGAGTGGTTTTAAAAGAGAAAAGGAAAAAATAAGTACAGCGCCGTTACTGCCTCTCGTGCGAGGGCACCTCCACAGCGCTGTATGGGTGAGGGAAAGGGAGAAAAAAAGAGTAGCAGAGAAAATAATGTATAGAGGGGAGAGATAGCTGAGCGGTAAGGCACGTCAATGAAGACGTGCCTTACCGCTCTGCTATCTCTCCCCTTTAAACCATTCCTTAAACCAGTTTCTGCAGCATTCAAGGGACCCACGGACCGGCGGGAGGCGCAGGCTACTCCACCAATGGGTTATTTCGACCAATCAGGCAGGTCGGCAGGATCCAATAAGGGCCAGAGTTTAAAAGGCCAAAGATGGTCGTGAAAACACTGCGCATACAAAATCAACTCGCCCGTAACTAATCCATTTCTGACGCCCAATACAGCCGAGCGTGGCAAGAGGGCGCGACACGTGCACGTAGTGACGTCTCCGGTGCGGCGGCGTCGGTCGGCCGGCCGGGAGCACGTGCCCGAGGCGCCGTCGCTGTTATTTCTGTACAAAGGCTTCCCCCACACCGAGGGCGCCACAACATTCTCGGGAAGATAGAAAAGGGGCCCGGGGTAAACTCTTTTCGCGACAGTGCACGCGATAGTGGCGCGGGTATCCGGTATCCACAAACAGTCGCCCTCACTGTACACAGCGCCCGATTGTAACGGTTCTTTTCACAGTTGACCGCGAAAGAGGCGACCCCGATCGAGCGCCAATCACTAACTATGGCATTGAAGGGCATTTGTAAAGCAGGCCCCGGCATTATCAAACCAGTCGGTGCGCCATAACAGGCGTATATGTACCTCGACATAGCGAACGCATTATAGCGAAGCCGGCCGCACAATGGCAAATCAAATGCGAAGCTTAACGAATTTGGCCGCTGTTTCAGGCGATCGTCCGTCCGTAAACCGCAAATGCTACGGGTTTATTGCGGTGTCTCGTCTATTAGCACTTCCGAACTCGTACCTGCGACTGCTTTCAAATAGCCATGCCCAAGTACCTTGTAACAATGCGCCGGCAAATCAGTTCGCATAGAAGCGATTATTACAATTGGGCTATCTAAAACAGTCACCGCGCGCGGTAATAGAGTGCATGCAGCCCTACGAGATGCGATCTCGACTGACCATACAGCCGCTGCCAACTATGTAGGATACTTCAGGGCGAAAGCAAGAAGCACCTATACACGAAACCGGAAGAGCGCCGCATCGCACGCACGGTAGCAACAAAAGCTTTCGCTGCAGGCGCTGCAACCAACGGTTGCGCGGAGAGCCGGATGCTCGCAACGTAACCTTCTCGCGACCTGCGTAAACAATTCGCACGCTTAGAGAGGTCCACATCGAGAAACTACGCGTGCGCTCGGAAAATCATGCGAGCATCCCCTCTCCCCCATGTGCCTGCCCAAACCAAACCGACGCCTATGTCCGGAGGCGTAAAGAGCCGCGGGACAAGAATAAATCTTTGAACAGGGCGGCGGGCCACTTTGGTCTCCCCGACGGGAAATGAGCCGCGCCGCAGCAGCGTGCACCCCTGGCCGGGGACCTATACGAGGCGCCGACGTGGGCGTCGCGGTGGCCGCCACGTTGTTTGCTGCAACTCGCGCGCAATATACGCTCCTGCGGCGCTGCCGCCGCCTGAAAATAGCCCGCAGCCCGACGTGGTATGCGTACTGCGTTTCTTTCGCGGACGCGGCGGTCGACCAGCGCGACACGAAAAGCCTGGCGTTTGAGAGTGCTATGCTCTACGAGGTGGCATTGCACGTATGTGCGCTTGTAAAGGCAAAAGTTATACAACCGCGATCGAAATTAAAAGAAAATCACGACATCTTCATAAAGAAAAAAAACCCTCCTCTCGCTACCTAGATTATGGGCCGAAACAATTTCTGTTGTACAATGTTATTTCGCACATTCCAGCACATGGCACTCCTGCTATGCTCCGAAATGCGGTGTGCCATGCTTCGTAAGCTTTCGCCTCGAAATGTGCGTATAGGGCGGCAATACGGCTGTTTACTCAACACACCAAGTATTGGGGAGGGTGCTTTCAGCCAGTGCTGACCAGCTAGTCCTTTTCGGTCACGGTGAGGATGCGTTAATGCATTCTATGAGGCGACGAAAAAAAAAAGGAACGCAATTATTGCACGTCCAAAGCTCTTCTCGTAGTCAGTTAAAACATCTCCAACACTGCAAAGACCGTTTCGCCATGAAGCATCGCTGTGCCCGTCGGAGCTAAGCTGCAGCTGAACTGAAATTCTGAGCTGCTAAGCTGACATTCTAACACAAATAATGATAGAAGACTGAAGCATGAAGTGTCGCCTGTGACATTTCGTGTTCGCAAAGTTAATATACAGGTAGACAAGATGCATGTGAGCAAACGACACTCATATATGACGTCGCTGGCGCAACCATCAACCGAAGGGAGAAAGAGAGAACCCTTGTGTTCGGGCTAGTTCAATTGGCGGCCGCAATAATGTGCAGCTGAATCTTCCTTAACGGTGATTAAAAAAAAAGAGTTCAGGACCAACAGAATCACGCGTGCCTGCCATAACCAGGAGGTGCTCTAAAGACAACGGTAGCCACGTTATCCACGGCGTAGTGTTACAGGGGAGGTCCCCATATACAGGCGGTCATTAACGATTAAAGATTGTGGTCTCCACGCTAAGCTCACGGCGCGCACGCTCCGATTTCGCGCGCGCCGGACGACCACCGCGGGTTCGAGCACTCCGACCGCCACGCGTGCAGGGCGCCGCGTCTGCGCCTGCTCCGGCCCGCTCCGTGTGCCGACACGCAGCTGCGCGCGTACGCGCCCCGCCGGCCCCAGCTGAGGGGAAGGCGAGACCGCGCGCGCAGCAAGGGAGACCCTAGGCAAAGCTCTCGAGAAGCCACAAAGAACATTTCTTAAGCTGGGACTCAATACAGACACACGTTTTAACATCACGTCCGAATCTGAAGCTAATTAAGACACAACATGGCCAAATGGTCGCCGGTGGCCGCTAACGGCGCACCGCGACAGAGAGAGAAATAAGAACCCAGCAGTAAGAGAGGCTGCCTATCCTACGGTCAGCGCCTGCCATCGCGCGCCCCCACAGCAGAGAAAAGGGAAACAGAAAGAAACGACAGACGAATAGGCGGGGGCACGATCGGCAGACGCTGCCTCAGCACATCGAGACGACGGAAGAGTGCGCGCGCCCGCCGAGGCCGGGACCCCGACGAGCTGAAGTAACCATCGGCCGGCGGCGGACAAAGGGGGCCGCCGCCGGCAGAGAGGAACACGTACGCACCCTCAGACGCCCCGATGTGGTCTCCCCGGGCCCCGTCTTGCGCGCGCTTCCCCGGAGTGCACGCAAGCAGGGCCCGAATCCCGCCAAAATGTTAGCCAATGGCGAAAGCCTGTTGACCTTCGCGTGGGCGGGATGACAGCAGAGTGACAGTGTTTTATGATCCGCTGCCACCCCGTCCAGGCAAGGAGGAGAGGGACACGGAGCCCCCGGCAACACAACGCAATGGCTCCACACAACCACCGCGAGAGCCCGAAAAACGCCGCGAGAGCCAGAAACCCCACAAGATAAATTACTCTTTATTGGCGAGTTAACTGAAACTATAATCGGTTACTATTCTAGAAACGTGTAGACAAGATGTACGCTGACAGGCAAGCGTTGTACCGAGGCATATCGGAACACACGTACATACACTTCAAACGCAAAAGGTTAGAAGACTATTTCTACAAGAATGTTTCTGATGCGAAGCAGCGCGCAGTCGAAAAAGGGAAAAGAATACACGGCGATGAAATTTCCTTTTTTTTTTTGGTTTTGCATTCTAATGCTGGCTGCACATGTCTTGCAAACTCCAGATGCGTTTGAACGTAAACACACACACACACGCAAAGTGACGCACGTTGTAAAGTGACAAAAAGAGGACCGGTTGTTTTTCTTCGCGTCGCGCGCCCTTTTATCGTGCGGCCTAACAATAAGCGCATTGTTTTTTTCGAGCGCGCCTGAACCAGCCGCGCGCCTCGTGCACCGCCTATAGAGGCTAAAGCCCCTCAATCTCCCAAAGTAGCGCATTCGCTTCCCTCCTCCTCCGCTCGGCGCGGCCTCGATGGTGGCGCCGCCGGTAGTGGGCCTGCCGTAGCAGACGACGGCTAACACGCTACGGGAGGAAATCCGCAGAAAAGTTCGTTCGAGCCCTGCGGAGCAGTTTTTTAAATCGAGATCTTTCTTCTTCAGTCGGTAACTGGCCTTTAGAATTTCGTGTTGGAATTGCGAAAGAAATAGAGGAAATGACCATTATTCAAGGCGTATTTAAGCCGTAAAGCGCGCGACGTTGAGAGTTCGTGTTGCTGAAACACGACGCAAACACGCGGTGTACTCAAACACGCGCGAAATTACCAAAGTTTCAGGTGTTGACAGCATGAAAGTATGTGTACGTGGTTTCGTAGGTTCATTCACGTACCTGCAGGACACTTTTGTTCGGTCGGCGCGTGAGAGATTCCGGCTGTGTGCGGTCAGCAATGCCTGGCAACAGGGCCATTTTTTTCATTGCGGGCTGCTTTGGTAATCGTGAAGATATATTGTTTTTTTTTTACAAGTACTGCTCCAGGAGGGCACATGTAGTGGCTAACGGAGGCCTCTCAAGAGCACGTAACATTACACTAATGCAGGCGTCGTAGGGAGTGTTCGCATACAAAATTGGCTGTCCGCTATCTTATACCCCCTTGGCATACACAAGCTTCGGCGAGCCCCATCCAGCCCTGGTTCTAGCTTTGGTGTTCCCGTTGCCGCTTTGGTGCCCTGGAGGTGTCGTCAATAATACGAAATAATGACAAGTTGTTACAACTAGTAAATAAAATTTATTGAAGAAATACAATCGCACCGAGGCGCCAACTTCTATAACAGCGCTAGCGCGCGAGTATTATGAAACGCCAACGAGGAATTTACCGGCCCACGTACGACTCTACGATCAAAGTGCACGTTAAACATCCCCAGGCGAGCTAGATAAAGTTATCCGGAGCCATCCCCTACGACCTCTTAGCTTTAGTCGCTTCGGAACGTTAAAAACGTTAATCACCACAAACCAAAATGCGGGCGTACATTCGAAGCTAAGACTGCGTCGTAAGTCATAGTGAGCCTTGCAAAAGCGTCGAGAATGTGCTAACTTCTGGTGGAGCTCAAAACACACCCTGAATAAAGTCGCTTTTATGTCACAGGCCAGCTGCAGATGCGTGCATTTACCGCAAGACGAAACTACATGAAACAAAGAGAGCACATTCGAAAAAATAAGTCAAACAACGCGCTAAAAACCACGCAGAGCATGAACACACACTTTTTCGAAGCGGAAGGCGTGAACTAGGCTCAAAATAAGAGGTTGTGAGTAGCCGTGGCCCTTGCTTCACTAAGCCGTGCGTTCTTTGCCACTTACTCGAAGCCAGCCCGCCCGATCCTGCGACTCCACACTTCTTTTTGCGTAGCGCCCGCCGGACGGCAAACCAAAAAACTTTTTGCCCTCGCTGTGTCTGTTGCGGCAACCGAAGGCGCAGCAGCATGGCATCGCAATTATGTTCTCGGCCCTGCACATTCTATTACGCTAACGCACTCCGTCAGTCCGCCTGCCGTACTTTCGTCGCGCAGGCCCAACAATGGAGGTCGGCGCGCGCTGGAAAGGAAAAATATACAAAAGCGCGGCGCCTGCTTCCACGTGACACAGATTGGCCAATAGCGTAGCGGAGGAGGCTGGGGAGACAGGAGGCGTGGAGGAGGACGCGCCAGGGTGAGCGGGGTGTCGGAAAGATCTAAGAATGGCGCTACTTTTGAAAAATTGAGGGGCTTTAGTAGAGGCGCCACTGATAGCCACCTAGCGGGCGCTTCCAATAGTACGCGCGGGAGCAGTAGCAGACGGCAACGCTTTGCAGCAAGGGTGGCTGAAGTTCGCGCCTGCGATTTGTCCTTTGTTCGGGCGCCAGACTGCTTCTTCGGCGGTGACAGCTGTAGGGAAGACGCAGACCTCTGTGGGAGCGGGTATGAACACGATATTACCGGTGTTTGGGACAACATGGTCCACATACGTGCCAGGTGCGTCCCGCAGACAAACGTCATCAATACCACTTACATGAAGTGGAGCTCTTGTGAACTAGCCGACAAATTTTGTTGACTAATGCGATGTCTCGACCGTGTTTTTTTTTAATTCTAGCCTTGCCGTAATGCTGCTTCTGTACCTCAATAACAAGCACCCGTCGTTAGTGAAGACTTAGAAAACAAATCCACACGGTGCGATGTCTGCATATGCCGTTGTGATTTTTCTGCCGCTGAATACATGTGACGTCGCCGAATAAGTGTAGTCAAAGTCGCCTGAAGAAGAGTAATTGCGAATTTATTGGTAGAAACGCGTACACTAGAAACGAAGTCACCAAACGCACGGGTTAATAAAAGCGCGTGTTTGCGCTGTACCGGCGATGAACTGCCGTTCGCGCTGCAGTTTTTGCATTCTTAAATTCCCCATGGGAGCTGCTTGGAAACGTACAAAGCTGAAGACTGACTAGCTTTTCAGTACTTTTTTTATATTACTAGAGACAGGTGCCACATGATATATTTAAAGGCAGAGCAGCGCCAGTCAAAGTAGATGAGCGCTGGCGGCAAGGCCGGGTTTAGTCCTATGCGGTGTAAGCATAATAAGAAATAATTCAGTTGAGTACGAAATTCACATGCAAGAAGCGACTACGTTGTGAAACAAACAAATCACTCGGCGTGTTAAGTCTGCTCAGACAGCATCAAGGTGTGATGACTTACCAAACGTAACGCGAACTATTCAGCGAAAAATGGAACAAAAATACCATATGCAGCAACTATTAGCAATTCTGGCCCTGAGCTACCTATTTTCTAAACACGCTTCCCGAAAAACCACAATATCAAAGATGCCCTCGGGCGAAATGAATAAAGCTGTTAAAGAAGCACTTGGCTGGTGTCATTCCGATAAGACACAGCGTGTATTATACCCTTTACAAACGAGGCAGGGTGAAAACCTCGCAGCTCAAAAGAATCAACAAGAGTTATGCATGAAGCAACTAGCAACAGTTAAAGGTGTGCGAAGCCACGCATAAAATAGATGTAAAAACATGAAGTGCGCGACAGCTGGTGCGAGGATATACTGGGCCACATAAAACTAACAATTTCAGTTCTTGCAAACTTCTGTAGCTTTAACATACAACACAATGCGATCATGCAGTCGTGCTGCCTAGCTAGCCCAACGCGGTAAAGAAGCGGAAAACAATATAAGCGGCAAACGGCATTCCGAACTTTAGCGAAGTGCCTTTAAACCGCATGCTGCATTGCAGACGAACTTCGTCGCTTACGCGTCTAACTACGATCAAGCAAAAAAAAAAAAATGCCGAAGCGACAAAGGAAAGGTGAGAGCAAGAAATTTCCCGCCGAAGCGACGATCCATTGCTACCGTTGCTCTTGCTAATGAGGCTTTGCGGGGAATGATTAGAACCGTATCGCCGGCACGTTTTCACCGGTATTTGAGCCCCCCACCCTGCAACAATTCTTCTTCGATATTCCTTGAAACTTTGGCCATCGCACACATGCGAAGGGTGTTGCCTATTTTGCTCTGAAAACACGAATAAGACGGAGAAGCACTTTCAGCGACATAACAAACTACGGCGTGCTACGGCGCGCCGCTCACTCCTCTCCCGTGTGTTCTGCTCAAGGCCGCCACCAGTAGCGCGGCCATCGGCGTGCACTACGCGTCCCCGAGCGGCGAGAGCGCCACAGCTGCAGTCGCGGTGAACGCCGTGGCGCGCATACGCCACGCCGGCGTCCTCCGGCGTCAATGGAGTCGCCGACGCGGCCTGGCGCAGGCGGATGCGAAGAAAAAAAAGATACAGGCCTGTGCACTGCGCGGGCTGCCCGTTTAGCTGTAGCCGAGTGTATACATATACCCCCGCTTGTTAAAATAAAAGAGGCGCACGTAGAGAATCTTTCGGGCGCTCAATCAAATACTTTGTTCCCTGCCTCTAATGCGCATGCTTTTATTCCGGCGCTACACTATAGTTACTCGCCTGAAAAGAAAAGCTCCCGGAATGGGCACGCCGCACAAGTTTGCTTCGTTGGGGGTCTCACGTTTATCTTGCTGTCGTTTCGTTCCTTCCAGCGCTTTCCCGTCCACGCTTCGCACGCATTCCGTTAGCGGGGGGTCAACACCTCTCGACGCTTCTCTGCTCCTCAAGGTGCGGCTCGGCGACTGACAAATGCTTCTTCGCTGGCCGCCTGCGCAGCCCACTGTTTCGCTTCTGACAGAAACAATCAATGGGCTGCACCGGCGCGCGGGCTTGCGTTATACTTCACACGCATATATGATCACCCTGCAGGTACGTTAATTATGTGTATTGAAAATTTACTTTCGCTATATTTGTTGGACTCTTAAGAAGTATCGAAAGTGCGCCGCAGCAGAAAATACTTATTTTCTACTCTTCAGTGATTTGGTAAAGTTTATAATGCGTAGACTGGACTCCAAACGTGAACTCTCGACAGGAACGCCCTATATGAAAACATATGCTGTTTCGCGTCTAGCACATATTTAGAAAGCATTCATACATCCTCTCAAATAAGTGCGCCTGATGCAAAGGATTGTCAGAAGCAATGAAAGAAGTGAAACCGCTATATGACGACATATTAGCACTGAGAGAAAAGACCCCCAGACCTATACCTTCCTACTCTAGAACACTTGGCATGTACGCTCCATTAAAATTTCCAGCAAAGGTCGAATCATAAGTGTTTCAAGATGCATGCCATACGTTTCAAATTCCACTATATTTCGTCCATGCTTTGATGAGCTTTCTTGACGTGCCCTATTGTACGCACATAGACTGTTAGTAGAGCGAGAGCTGAACGACTCACGAAAGATAACCGCGGCTCGTTCGATCTCAATTTGTTTTTGCATCTTCAATCGTATTCCAAATGCCCGCAGGCTGGGCGCCGTGGTTTGACTGCAAGATGGTTTCATTGCCAGCTTGCAGCATATCCAAAAGGTCTTAGATTTGAGCCGGCCGTCGTGTTCACTGCCGTAGAAATGGCGACGCTGCACGCTCGGGAGGCGGCAGGCGAGCATAGCGCAGTCGCGCAAGTCGAATATCACGCCGTTGACTCGTGACTGCGCCATCGCGAGCCAGATCCGCAAGACCGGCTCCGAGTTTGCATAGTAAAACGATTTCAACCAAAGAAAGTTGTTTCTTCTGTGCGTGTCTCTCTCTGTACATGTTTAGCCCCAATAACAATGAATCGCAATGACATTCGCGGTATATCTCAGTGTACACGCATGAAATAAAATGGAGAATTTTTATTATGAAGGATCCGCGCGACTTATAAGCTTAAGAAATAGCGGGGCCGGGTCATAGCTGTGCAAGAACCAAATCCAAGGGTCGAGTTCTGCGATTGCGCATTTAGGTCTTATCGAACCCCTAACACGCGGATGTTCCCCAAGCTGCTTTCCCTTTACCACGAAAGGCCGTTATAGTCAGCAAGCATGGCGAGGGGCCCGTCTCGTTCCTTCGGAGTGCACTGTGAAGGGGGGCCCTGTACTTGAGTGCTGCAGCAAACGAAATACAGGACCCATAGTGCACTGCGCAGTGACAGCGCTGGTCGTGTTTACTGTGGCACGAGTGTGCGTTTGGCTTTTGACGAGTTGACACTTCGTGAAATGGCAAAACGAGCACCTATCGAGCATGGAAGCAGCAAAAGACAAGGCCGGGGCACCTATACGTCGCTACAAAGGCTGGCTTAGTCGATCTGTTATAACGCGCTGAAAGGAAAATGACATATATACAACACACGGAGCTAATACAAGACCCGCTCCCTACATTTTCGACGATGCCGCTATACGTATTAAGCTGTGGACTTACCTTTTGACAAAGGCTCTGAGAGGAGTGTGTTGACGCCCTACGTGTCTGTCATTGTAACTCGGTTATAGTAATTGATCTCGTTGGAAGATACAGGCAGCTTCTTCCACCGAGAGGCGCAAACATCTGGTGTGGTGCACATGTCTGCTATAGCATGCCTACACGGCCTCCTCTTGCGTGAGAAGCGCATTGTTACAAAACTGCTCATTAAACTTGTTACCGGTCATTATTAAGTAAAAAGACTGTCGAGAGCAGCGAATAACTTTACCACGTTACACTGAATTAGATGTACACTTGCGATTGTCATACTATACCGAGAAAGCCCACTTATTATCGGTCACGACGCCGTTGACTCGTGACTGTGCCATCACGAGCCAAATCCGCAAGACCGGCTCCGAGTTTGCAAAGTAAAACGATTTCAACCAAAGAAAGTTGTTTCTTCTGTCAGTAAAGTAAAACGATTTCAACCAAAGAAAGTTGTTTCTTCTGTGAGTGTGTCTATCTCTATACATATTTAGCCCCAATAATAATGATGGCTTAACATTACCGCACGACTTCAGATGGGAATGCCATGTTAACTACGTTACCTCCACTGCGCAAAAAAAAAAGTTGTTTTTCCTAAACAAATGTCTCGAGACTAGCACCCCCCAAAACAAAACTAATAGCCTATATAACACATCTGTCAGATCTGTATTAGAATATGCTAACGCTGTTTGGTTTCCTTTCACCAAAGAACTCATTAACGAACTATAGAAGCAATTCAAAGGAAAGCACAAAGATGTATTTACAATAAATATAGGTTAACAGATTCACCCACAGAATTGCTAAAACAGGCCCTTATTCTCACCTTACAAAACCGAGCCAAGCTTCACGATTAAAAATTATGTATCAGCCTAGTCATAACGAATTAAATATAGACTCTTCCAAATACTTATCTACAGCACAAACACGACCTACGCGACATAGACACTTACTATCATTAAACGAACACCCATTTCATACGGAAAGTCATAAGCATTCGTTTTTTTTTTTCTTTAGATGACGCGTGAATGGAATACGCTGGATCCTGGTATTACAGATAGCCCAACCTTATCTACTTTTTTACATTAGCCAAAAATGAATGGCATGCTTCACAGTTATGACGTACCTGTGTGACCATTTATTTCTGTGCCATTTTATTTCATTTCATTATATTGTGTACATAATCCCAATTTATTTACTGACGCCTGAAACGTATCTTATAGATTATTACCTCTTGTGTATACCTAACTCTTATAACTTGTATTACTTTGCATTAATGAATACCATTGTTCATTTATGCAAATTGCATATCTCTTTTCCTGTTTATTCTTAATGTTACTGCCTTGTATTTGTCATTATTACCTACCACCATTGCTATTAGACAGCCTATCTCAATAGCCCTTGTGACTCTTAAATTTACAGCCATGTACGGCTGTGTAATTAATGCCTACCATTTTGTTCGCCTTTGTTAAGTGTCTACCTTTTTAATTACCTTTTGTTTTTAGTAACAATACTAGAGTGCACTACTTCATTTTTTCTGCCTACCATAGTGTTTGTCTTTGCTAATTGCCTATGTATTGTGTGTAATCTTAATATTGAGTTAATTATTATTGTTACATCGTAAGATAACTATGTAAATGCCCTTCCTGTTATGATCCCTAGTGGGATCGACAGCATAAATAAATAAATAAATAAATAAATAAATAAATAAATAAATAAATAAATAAATAAATAAACTTGAACGTCCCGCCAGTTCTGGCGGACACCGGCTGGCACGCTTTCTTTCAGGTATGATGTATAGGCAAGCGCTTGCCGCGCGCCTCCCTTGGTATAAGATGCCGATACGCTGCCACACCAGCAATTTTATTATAGCACTTTCTTGATTATATCACGCTACATCACCCCCCCCCTCCGTATAACAATATAAATGCCCCCGCTGTGACACTTATGTCTCCGTTTATCCCACCACCTGGACATGTCCAAATGCCCTCCCCTCCCTTGCCCTTAATTCCCAAGGCCACCGCCGTATGAGAGGTAGCACTGCCCAGCTCAGACCCTCGCGACCAGCACCAGCTGGTGCGGCGGGTCGGGCAAGCAGCCAAGTCCGTATGGATCTTGGACTGGCGTTTTCGCCCCCACCGAAATGCGGCCGCCACGACCAGGATTTGATACCGCGATTTCGTGCTTTTCAGCGCAACGGCTAAAGCCACCAAGCAACCACGGCGAGTGGCCTTTGCGATAGCCCTTGTCAGAAGGGGCGCATTCAGTCCCGACGTGGAGCGGCGGGCTCCGCAGACGAGCTGCTCGCGACGAGAGTCGGTGTCGCTGAATGACGTCTCTACCATCCGCGAACTGAACTAGCAATCACTACTTGTCACTCGGCTATGTAATATAGCTGGTTTATACTTTATAGAGAGTGAGGGGGGGGGGGTGAAGAAGGAACGATGGGACAGGAAAGAGCTTTCCAGTCCTGTCGTTTGTTCATATCGTTTCGCGTCTTCTGCAGCATAGTAATGACGATAGCAGATAGCAATGACAGTAGCTGTTGCGTTAGCGTTATTAAAGTTACACGCGGCGGCTGCACCTTTCAGCTTACCGTTATTATTTTGTTCTCACTGTAGGAGTTGAGGACGGACTTCGCGATGAAAAAACTTGGGAGGGTTTATTTTACATTATTTACAGTGAGACGTCAATGAACAGTCGTACAGTCATTACGGGCCGGCAGCAACTCGGACGCTGCGGCCCGCGGCAAGAAGTTCCAGAGAGGTGAATCCGGGAATGCTCTACGAATCCTGGAACAGTGCCGGGCTATCCCCTCGTTTTCTGGAAGAGTCAAGCAGTGAATAGCTCCACCGGCGGCGTACGAAGTGGGGGCCTTCAACTTGTTTGCACGTGCGCTCCTCTGGAATGTGCTTTCCGTGTTTCTGCGCTTATCAATTAGCTGTGCTGCGATTCGATGTGGTCTGGGGAACTCGAAGGGGGCTCAAAAAAAGGTCCCGTATCTAACATCACTCACTCGCTTTCGTCCCACTTTCGGTGGTGACGACTACCCGCGATAGGCATTATCTATCCTCGTCTCCAACAAACGCCTATCACGCGAATGAAAAAAAAAGAAGAACGACGCCACTATAAACGCAAGATGCGGCAAAGCTTTCTGGACTAAAGCGAACCAAACGACTGAAGCAGGCGGCTTGACAGCCGACTGTCAGCCGCATACGACGGAACATGCGCCAGGCTTGATAAGTCTCAGGTTTTCAACCATAACTTCGTTCCCCGATCTTCTATATATGTGGTCTAATTTAATGCTACAGTCAAACAAACAAACAAGGTACAGAAGAAAAAGAATGCTGATGAGCACGCAAGTATAAGTTTATTCCAGCGCTAAACCAATAAGCGCGTAGAGCATTTGGACGCCACGAAAACTCGGCCGAGTTCACTTCGACCACTCAAGGAGATGGATTCCCGCGTCGAAGAGCGCGCGCGCATTCTCTCTCTCTCTATCTCTCATTTACTTTGTGGAAGTAAGTAACCTGTATAGTCGATATATTCAGCAGGAATCATCCCAACGGCGCGCACTGAACATCGCTCTTTTTTGTCCAAATTATCGGTCACTCCTGTAGGACCAATTTAAAGCGAACTGTTTGCACAGTGGAAAGCGTTTTCGCCTTCAGAGTCCGCAGACCGCCTGCAACTCCAGCAAACACGCCGAGTCCGCTCACACGCGTTCCCTGTTGACCTTCGATGAACGGTGTGCACACCAAGTATATGTGTCCTCACTTGGTGCTGTAACCAACAGCCGGGATCGAACTGAAAAATCGTCAGAGCAAATATTTCGGAGCAGGAATCGCAGGCGCCACAGCTTAATAATAAACCACCCCGCACGTGGGTGCACGTCACGACCTGTGCAGTGTTAGGAATGGCCGTACGGGGTGGCAACGTGCCGGCTTTCAGCCCGCTGCGCGTGTTCCAATCCCACCAGACGAGGCGCCTTCTGAGAACTACGGATGACCGGCGGCCACGTGGCGCGCGGTCAGCTCTGGAATGTGGTGCGCCGCCGCGCCACCCGGGACGGCGCACAGTTCTACAAAGCCCTCGAACGTGTTAAGGCCAGAATACATGGAGCGAATATGCGACGAATAGTCGGCGTTCGACGCCCGGCGGCGTACGCGCGACGCGCGGCGGCGGAGAAAACGTCGTTCGCCGCCGATCCAGCTGGCGCAGAAAAGTTCGTCGGGCGGCGACGATACCGGAAGCGGCAAACAAGCGGCGCCCCAAAGCGAGCCAATCAGGTCTCACTATCCGCCCCGACTTCCGTCTAGGTTTCCCGCTTGTCCGTGCATGCCGATCCCGCTCTATCGTTCACGCCTGTCTCCCGCTTTTCGTAGTTATGGCATCCAAAGCGGCACGGCTGGAATTTAAAAAGGTAATAACAGCCATGGTTAGACAAGCTCACGTGCGCTACTTTCAGATCTGCTTGCTTCGGCCGCGCGCGCGTTGAGCCACAGAACAGAGCCGCGGAGTTGGGCGTGCCGAAAGTTGTTTACCCGCCAAGTGTTGCCACAATGCATAGCATTGCCGCTTCCTTTAAACTACATCGGCACATGAATCTCTCAAACACATAAAAAACACTAGAAGTCATTTCTAAAAAAAAAAAAATTACGCGTTTTTAGAGTGTTCCGCAATTCAAAAGCGATAATAGTTGTCGTTAAAATTCTTTTTATGTGTCATGTGTTTCACTACAGCGCGTTTGCCTCATCTATATTTGAAGTGGCTTAGCGCGACTCAAACTGCCTAGCCACACCGATAACAACGCAGCGACTCACCGGCGGCGGCCGCCGTGTCTTCGCTCCATGTAGCGCAGCCCGACGAACATACGGCGTCGCGGAGCGGCAGATTTTCTGCCGCCCGAACTTCGTCGTGAAAGTTCGCTCCATGTATTCTGGCCTTTAGCCTTTGTGTGTGTGGGCAGCGGCAAGCTTACAATGATTGGACGAACGTTTCCGACCACTCGCACTCCGTCCACGCCGAGCGATGACGTCGAACTATGACGTCAAGCGGAGAGCTTATAAGCAGCGTTTGCCGACTGCTAGAGCGTGCTCGTGCTCGTGTCGTGCTCGTCGTAAGGAGCTGAGTGCTCGATGTTATGCCCAAAATGTAGTAGTGAGCTGTGTGCTCGAATGCTGTTTTGCTGAATGTTAATCTTGCGGGCTCCATATGGGAGTCGCGCTAGACTGCCAATGTATCTTGTCTTAATATGTTAATCCTGTAAATAAATCCTGTTAACCGAGTTCCTCATCTACGACCTTCGACTCCTTCAAATGGTGGCAGCGGCGAGGTAATCCGACGAGTCCTACATCTGCTTGACAGCCGTAGGATCGTCCGACGAATCTGACAGCAGCCGAATAGGCTTGGGACGCGTTTAAGTCGCGTGGCTCCGTTCCCACCTGTCAATCGGGAACAATGCAAAGTGTATAAGGCGACAGCAGCCCAAAAAAAAGCGACAGCGCTTACGTAATATAGCCGCTTTCCGAACGCGTCTGAATTCTAAAATACGTTTTATTAAGCGGCTGATGTTAAATTTGGCGCACTTCGTGTACGCGTCAACAAGGTTCGAAGCGGCAAACAATTGGAAAGTTTTGCTCCAAGGACTGTCTTAAATGCTCCGACGGCACCTTGGAAATTTCTTCCCCGCGATCCTCGGAACACACGCATCATTCGTATACCCTCTTCTTTTCGATACGCCTTATATGTATTTGCGAAAAAAAAAAGGAAGCGCGCACTGTCGAAACATTGGAGAGCTCCGAAGCGCAATCAACACAACTTCGGCAATTATTCACAACGCCAGTAATTACGCATTTTCGTTTGCCTACACATAATTATTCACATCGCAACTTTCATCAGGCTATAGCTATACAATGCGAACAGAATTTCCCTCGACATTTTCGCGGCCGTTTTATTTCAACCAATGTCTCTCATAAAGAGTTGAGCACACACACGCGCTCCGAAACTTTTGTTACAAGCGAACAATAGAAACAATAACATAATGATGTTATTATAAGTGACGCCGCTTTTCCTTTCGTGCACATCCGCCGTATTATTATGATGATTTTTAATTAGATGCGCTATAAAGCGCATTCCGCGTTTAGTTTCTCCTCACTTTCGGTGAGGAGAAACTAAACGCGCATGACTTCGGCGCGTGGCAATTTGCGACGGAGTTTAGCGCACCGCCGCGGATTCAAGAGAGCTACAATATACGCGTGCGCGCTGGCGTCTGTGTATGTACATACGACTAATCCGCCGGGACAAAATTCTGCGGAATCTGCGAGACCAAACTTACATTTCTTCCCCCCTCTGACGAAGCAAGCGCCTGGTATACGGTGTCGAAACATGATGGCGTAGCGCGGGCGCACCCTTTCCCGCTCTGGTGCCGGACCAATACCACGCACGCGCTTATTGCTTATCGTCAGACTACGTATAGCGCAAGAATGGAGTCTGGCACGCGGTCGCAGATCTCGCAAAACTTTATCCCTGCCCTGTATACTTCGGAGGCGAGGCGACACCATGTAGTGGACGAGGATGACGTTGTGTCGCATCGCAAATCAGTAGTTGTTGAAAAGCTGGCGTTGTCCGCTTTGGGAGTTAGTTGAGTTTGCAGTAAATGAGTTCCGCTCCACAGTAATCGCTGAAGTATGCTGTTTTAGTGTTGTTTTTCTTTAACCTTTCTGCCTCACGAAAGAATTAAAAGGACGCCACCGATCTTGATAACCGTGAGGCGCTGGTATACAATAGAGGTGATGGTATACACTTCAACTCACTTTTTGAAAAGAACCATTCCCCATCTGGCTTTCGGGATGCGCAAACCAGTTGCAAATTGAATTTGCTGCGAAACTGCTCTACTTCAAAGAAGGGAAAAAAAGAAAGAAAAAGAAAACGAACTGAACTATGAGTCCAGTTGCAGTGTCGGGACGTTCTGGAACAATGTTCTAGAAATGCCGGAGCCAAGCCTTCCTTGTTGAGATTGTTGAGCTTGTATTCATTTGCTTTCTTCACAACGAGAAAGTATACTGTTGCAGGATATGTTGCAGCCCCATACATATGTACATAGGTCAAGTGAACGCTTCTCGAAAGCAGTGAACTGTAAGCTAGAGGACTAGCTAGTTGGAAGAGACCCATCTGTTTTCGGAATGAACAGTCTACAGTTTCTTTTTTTACATACGCACCAGGAGAAAGGTCTACGGTGCACGCACATAACAAACAGACGTGTGTGTGTACACGTGTGTGTATGTGTGTGAGTAAGTGTGTGCGCGCAGCAAAAGGAAATCATATACAGTGACGTCAATTTTACTCTGACAGCTTCCAAAAGGAGGCTCAACATTTAATTACCTACCAGTGCTTCATACTCAAATTTCGCAATATGATTACATTTTTTTTTGTACACGTTGTTCAATAAAAGCGCATGTCATTAGTTGTACGCCTGGTTATACGGGACTTTTAGCTTGCTGAAAAATTGAAAAAGCAGTACGCGCCTCTGCGCAGGAACCTCGCTGCTCCGAAGTTCAGACTTTTGGGCCAGTTTTGAGACCCTACGCATAAGCACGATAAGTGATACATGCGGTGTTAAGAACGGCCTGCTGAGGTGCAAGTTTTGCCAGCCGGTTGCGACAACGGCGTCAAACTTTTGCTGGAAGGCCGCCGCAACCCTCTAGCCACGGCGTCACTAAGTCGATTGTGTCCGAAGGACAATACGCGCGTCCTCGACTCTCCGTCGCAGGAGCCGAGGTGAGTTCGACGGAGCAGGCTTTCTGCCGGAACACGACACCGCCTACCCGGTGCCAGGATTGGGGTTCAATCCCATCACTCGTGATCCGTTGTCAAGATTGGAGTCCGGCATGAATTAGAAGGTAGCTGGCCCATGCCGTCGTCTAACTTATCCACGCTGAGGACGTTGATGAAGGGAAGGACTGCTTCTCATCGAGAACGAGGAATAAGGGTTTACTTACAGTATTTACATGCCGTTCTTCAGTCTAGCATGACTTCGAGAGAAAGTACGTCAGTCTAACACCACTGCTTAAGAGAGTGTGTCAGTCAAACATGACGGCTTAAGAAAGTGTGTCAGTCAAACATGACTGCTTAAGAAAGTGTGTCGAGCATCCGCACAACAGCGGCTTATAAACACTCGGTCCCCCCCCTTGATGCCAAGTGGACGGAAACGTTCGTTCAGTCATTGTAAACACGCCACCTCTCCCCGGGACACACACACATACATACATACATACACACACACACACACAGGTGCACAGTCCGGAGCCGAAGTCAGAGGGGCTTCGTAGAACTCGGAGCTGACCCGGGTAGCCATTGCCCTGCGCCTTGGTCGGAGCGTGGGAAGGGGTCCCCGACGACGTTCCCGCGGCAACTCCCCCGCTCGCGGCCGACCCGGTTGGTGGTGTCGTGTTGTGGCACAAAGCCTGCTTCGTCGAACTCATTCAGTACCAATCACGACAAGGCCGTTTAGTTACAATGGCGACGAGGTGACGCCGTGGCTATAGGTTTGCGGCGGCGCTCCAGGAAAAGATGACGCCCGTTGGCGCAACTGGCAGGCAAAACTTGCACGTCATCGGGCCATTCTTAACACCAGTCTGCCGCGAGCGGGGGAGTCCCCGAGGGACTGTAGTTCGAGGCCCCTTCCCACGCGCCGTTCAAGACGCAAGACAATGGGCAACCGGCGGGTGCGCTGCGGGGGTCAGCTCGGGGAATAAAAGGCGCCTTTCTTGACGTAAGCCCCGAGTTCTACGAAGTCCGTCTGACCTCGATTGAGGACCGTGAACCTGTGCGGAAGTGTGTGTGTGTGTGTAATCCCTCGCGCAGAGAGGCGACTCGTTTACGATGAGTGGTCGAACGTTTCCCTCACCTTGGGATCGAGGGAGGACCAAGTGTTTATAAACAGCTGTGATGCGGCTGCTCAGTGTACTTTCTCTCGCAGTCATGCTAGACTGATGAACTGCAACGTCCTTATGCAGATACTGTAAATAAACCCATATTCCTCGTTCTCGATGAGAAGCAGTCCTTCCCTTCAACAACGTCCTCAGCGTGGATAAGTTGGACGACGGCATGGGCCAGCTACCATCTAATTCATGCCCGGCTCCAATATTGACAACTGATTACGAGCGATAGGATTGACCCCCAATCCTAACAGCGGACAGGAAATAAAGCCAAGAATCGACGGTGCGCCCTGTGCTTGTCATTCTCGCTCGCGTCGCTCAAATGGTTCCACACTGTAACTGTAATTAAATGGTCGCACGCTGTAACTTGATGATGACGATGTATACTCACAAACTTGTGGTTGATTTTTTTTTCCTTTTTTTAGGCATATAGCAGACAGGCAAATACCGTCACGCGTTTACCGAACGATGCGAACCAATAAATTGTATGCTCGTTACGAAGCATATGAGCGAGAAGAAAACACAAAAGTGTAAAACGCAGAAGTTTCCTATTTCGAAGCGGTTAGGATAAAACGCGCGCAGAGGTTACGCAGGGAAGAGCGCGCGAGCATTGTTTGCGCCAGATTCGCGAGGAGAGAGGCGCGCAGGTGGAGCCGAGTGCTTCGCCGCGAGATATCTGCGTACGGGCCACGAAGGACGTTCCACATCGCTCCCCCGAGTGTCGTCCGTTTGGTCGACCAGCGAAGACGAGGCCCTTCAGGCGATCGGGGGAGAACGCCTCCCCCGGGAGAAGTACGCGCACCCGAAATGAAGTGCCGGACGAGGGGGCTGGAAAGGCGGCGATCAGCGCGTGCGTGCAATGCAATGCGGCGTGTTTCGGGCCACCGTGGCACATACATGTAGAGACGACGACTACTCCCCCCCCCCCCCCCCCTCGGAAGGCGCCTCGACGTTTCTCGCCGATATTGTGGCCGAACCATGCCATATCGTGGCAGGTTCGGCCACCGCGGTTCGATCATGCAGAAACCGATTTAATGAAGGACGGGCTCGAATGCTCCCGGCTGCATTTATTACGAATGACAGCAAAACTTATACGTTGATTCCCAGACCAGTGGAGGCTCGTAAAAGGTGGGAAAAGCAGCTGCGCCAAAAATGGTTGGAAGTCACTACGCGTTTTGGCGTTCTCTGAATTACTCTTCCTAACTAATGTAAAGAGGGAATTTACAATTTTGCGAATGAGTGTGAGCGCGCAAATAATTTGCTAATCGAGAGATTTGCGAATGTTGCACAGACGTTGCGATACATTTTTATCGATGTGCAAAGGCAGAGCAGAGAGCCAACCGTACAAGGGCCATTGTTACGATCGACCTTGTACGAACGACCGATTAGAATCGGAGGGGGTGTGCGAAACAATCGCTGTAGAAAGAAAGGTGAGTGGGGCATGCCAGCCGACGAGAACCTTGCAATCAATTCACTTTTTCCCTCCCTCCTAGCTCCCCCCATAAAAAGGAAAGACAATGCCCAACACGCTGAACTTTGTTAAGCGTGTGCTGAATTGTTCTTTCCTGGCGGATATTAACAGGAAAATTCATGTCTCAACTGCAACACATCCCTATATGGCTATCGTTCATCCGGCCATGAATGGAGTCTACCACGAGCAAAGCAACAGCGCCTCACCAGGCCACTGCTAGCGGATGCAATCAAACGCTCGGATCCGAACACACACCCACGGCGCATGGCGTTAACTGCACGGGCACCGCGTGCGCAATAACGGCCAACGAAAGGAGAGTGCTCCAACCCATCGCCGCAACGCAACCACTGCTCGGTAGCGGAGGTCATCGTATCCGCGCCAAAAGACTACACGACGCCCGTCGCTCCCAGAACCCTCGCGGTCCAGTCGCGCGATTTTTTTAAATTTTTTTGTGACACGTGCATGCCCCCTTTTTACCCCCCCCCCCCCCCCTCCTCACGCCCCTGCAACCCAACGTCCCTCGTTATCGAAGACAACGCGGCGCGAGTGTGTGCAACCGGATTAGCGCGGAGGCATCTCGGCCGGGCTTCGAAAACGCGCCGGGGAGTCGAGACCCTTACGGGACTTACGCTGCGGCCAGCAAGTAGCGGTCAAGCACCTCAGCTACATGCATATGCAGAGCCCATCGGAGCGACTCTCTCTCCTATATACCATCGCGGCGAAGCGAACCATAGACGAGCCCAGGAGGACCCCCTCACGCGTATACGTAGTCGCAGGAGGAAGAGTTGCAAGCCAAACTGAGGAGCAGATGGCGGCACGCGCCGTAATCCGATTGTGCGTGGGACGTGCGGACGCAGACAGATCCGCTGCGGCGCCGTCTCCATCGACGCTCGCATAAAGCCTCGCTCCGTGGCCAGAGCTAAGCCGGCCCGCGTGTTGATCGGAGAGTCCCCGCACAGCGCGGGTAAAGCACGAAAGCGACGCGGCGCCGACCGTTCGCAGCTGAGGCGCGATCACAGGGCGTGCAAGGACTGCCGAACGACTCTTTCTCCGCATTGGCGCGGTCAATCAAATCAGCGACCTCCTAAGAGGCCCAGAATTATTCATTCCCCGGTGGCGAACCCCGCCGCTCGGCAGCGAAAGCCGCCCAAAATGGTTCCCTTTCCCAACCTACACCATTTTGCTGGAAGCACCGAGCCCGAAACTCTTTCGGTGCCCTCGCAGCAGCTACTCGAGCTAGCGGCAGCGCAGTGTGCGTTGTAGGGGTTGTAGGACGGACTTCGGGATGAAAACCCAAACTTGGGAGGATTTATTCTACATTATTTACAAGAGGTGAGCGACAAGTAACATTCGTACAGTCATTACGGGCCGGCAGCAACTCGGACGCTGCGGCCCGCGGCAAGAAGTTCGAGAGAGGTGAATCAGGGAATCAGGGCATGTCCCAGAATGCTCAGGTCTCTCTGGAAGGCTTCTTATAAACCCTTCGAGCACTGGAAGTCACGTCATGTTCGACCAATAGGAGAGTCCGCTCCGATGACGCCACTTTCCGCCAATGGCAGGCGCCCGTGCGATGGCGTCATACCCGGCGAAGAGAGTCAGCGCTTGGTCCTCCACTCTTGATCACTTGTTCCCGGTACTGCGCTCTTGCCTCGCAGAATGGCAATCCACTTCTAAGGTGGAGAAGGAGGGGGGCGCTCATGCTCCATTGTACAAGGGCCCACCTGCGCCCGGTGACTCGGCTCCGCAGAGGTGGCAAATGCCTTCTTCAAAGGCGAAGGGGGACGATTGAGCTTCATTGTCACAGGGCCCCTTCTAATCCCGGCGGCACACGACCTGGGGGCCGCAAACTTGTTTGCACGTGTCTCCTCTGGAATGCGCTTTCCTGCTTCTGCATTCCTCAATTAGCTGTGCTGCAATCCGATGTGGTCTGGGGAACTCGAAGTAATCGCAGGAAACAGCTCCATATCTAACAGCTCGTCCTCGCCCCGGTTGTTTTGAATGGCCGGTGAACTCAATTCGCTGGCCATGAGGAACGCTGAAAGAAGCTGCAGGGTACTGGGGTCGAGCCTCGTTTGACAACCCTCGGTATCCTGGGCCCTGGAGAACATACGTCAAACAAACCAAACAACACAGCGCTGCACCACGCGTAAGCGCAGGCTCTTCACCCCTGACTCGCCAGGCTATTACTGAGTCAAAATCAACCCTGATCTTTTAGTTCCCCAATTTTGACAAAGCAGTTCCAACCACCCTTCCAAACAGCTATCCATTTCTCCTCGATTGCCGACAAGACCAGAGTACTATTGTTGCAAAACAAAAGGGTCGTTGACGATGCAAACAACAAATGAAAACAGCCGAACATAACTTAAGTGGCCTAACCACACGAACAGCATGTTTCCAACCCTACCGCAGTGGCGTACTTATCTCACGTGCCGGTGCCACTGAACAATCTGGTCAACCTCACAAGTACGTAATCACAAGCGCACTAGCCTTGTGGTCACTAAACAAAACGCGTACTTGCGTTGTAGGCAAACTTTTTCATTTACGCTTACTCGCGTTTCTTCCCTGAAAGTCCTACAGGACACGTGACGTAAACGAACAATTAAACTTGCGGGACTTACACACTCCGCAGAACCCTTAAACTAATGCGTCTTTTAATAACTCTTTCCACGCACGCTCACTAAAGAAGTCAGAATACGGTTGCCCTCCACACACTAGCAGCCCAGTCATAAATCTGCTTCCTTCCGTCCACACAGCACATGCGCTAATGGAACTAAGAACGCTTCTCAGTGCAAATCATGCACTCACTGAAAATCTACGCGCTTAACCTTAGAAAATTCAAAAAGACTTAAAAAGAAAGAAGGTTAAATAACACACGCGCTTTACCATAGGCCTTTCGACGATAACCTTGACCTTCAGGTTACTCACACACACACAAAAAAACCTATCTACCTATTATTGAGCATCTCGCGAGACTACATGTTTACTTAAAACGCATCTTTCAAATCTCGAGCTTCTCGAACGAAAACACAAACAAAGCTCATACGTTTACATATTGAAAGAAATCCTAGTCTCAAATCGGGAAAACTTTGCGATGCTCAAAAATAAAAAACAAAACACTTCATTTCTACGGAAGCGCTCTTGGCCTCCCTTTCCAAACGCTTACGTCCGACTCATGCTTTGAGTCAAACCCGCGGTGGGCGTGGTTTGAAAGCTACTCTGGCTGCCGAGAGACAACAAAAGGGCTGATTCACTATCAGCTCCCCCAAGACGTTACGGTCTCCTGCCAATTTGCGTCCTCCCGCCCCGCTTTCAACACGAACTCGATTGACCGCGTCGCTACTCCCCACCTGGTCTCGTCCTGCCACCTTGCGTTTCTTCGAACTGCACGCTGAGCTGTGAAAAGAACTACGGAACGACGAGGAGATTAACTGCCCCGTGCCCTTTGTCCGCGTCCGTGCAGAACATTCTTCGCGGTCCCCTTTTGACCGGTGGCTCGAACGTTTTCGATGCGTCAACATCGTCCGTGACGACCGCACCTTCTTCCTCGCGCCCTGCCCTTTTGGGTTTCTCGCCATTTTTGGTGGCGCTACATTAATTACCGTCTTTCGGTCTTTACCGCGCTTCTTTTTACGGCGCTTTCTCTTTGCACTCGCTTTCATGTCGCCTCGTGCCTCGTGCTGGCCGGTACACATTTCGTCGGCCCGGATCGGTCTCTTACCCGCACAGTCTGAGTGATTTACATTTAAATCAGCACTCTCTCTGCCTCGACTGGCGGACAGCCCAACCGACTCTGGCACAATGCAGCAGGCTTTACTCGAGTTAGACAACTCGCACTCTTGCGAACTGCCCTCTACTACATTGCCCAGCTCACGCTGTGCATCGGCACACAGCCCGTCGGTATCGATCGCTGTCTCACGCGCACAGTCCGAATGATTAACTGAATCATCCCTATCTAGGCTATCTAGACTGGCGGAGAGCCGCACCGATCCCTGAACAATGCAGTTGTTCTCTCGTGGACTACGGAGCTCGCCATCCCGAGAACTACTCTCAACTGCATCGTCCAGCTCGCACTTCACTTCTGCACGCAGATCTGGCTCTACATGGGTGCTCGCGTCTGTCGCGTCAACAGTACTCTTTTCCTCGCTAGCAACCTCGCTAACCTTACCAGCGACGCACACACGCGGTAACTGTGCCAATTTGTTCGCAGCTGGCCTAGCTGTCTCCACAGTCATCTGTTGGCACAGCACCTCATCGCTCTCACTCTGGCCTTTAACGGCCTCTATTGCCACTAAGGCATCGTTAGCAGCTAGCCTTTTCCCTTTACTTATGAATCTGCAGCTAATCTCACAGGCACTACTCTTCTCGTCGGCTTCTGGCGAAAATCCGCTCGATGCTGCCTCATTCTTTCGCTCTGTACTACGTACAGAATTCTCAGACAGCCGTTGTCTCTGTGCCAATAACTGATCACAATACTGTATCTCTTTGATCAGTGCTGCCTTCTCTCTCTCATACTTTTGCTCACGCTCAAGCTTACGTTCCTGATACTCACGTTTGCGTTCATTCTCACGTTCGTGACGCTCATACCTAAGAGTAAGTTCTTGAAGCTCATGCTTCCGTTCATTCTCGCGTTCTTCACACATACGCTCACTCCTAAGTTCACGACGCTCTCGCAAACGTACACGACGCTCGCGCTCCCGTGGCTCCTGTATCACCTCCCAAGCAAGCTCAATGCTTTTGTCATCATTGCCACTATCTTGAATCGCCTGTATGATAGCTGGCGTTTTCATCCGTTCGTCCGCCTCAACTCCCAAATCGTCGCACACCAACAACAAGTCTAACCTCGTCAACCTTCTAAGATCCATGGCAGCTGCCCCAACAGGTGGTTAAAACTGTTTTCCTTAATTAATTTGTGCAAACACACAATGCATCAAACTCCCGATTCCCAGAACTATCAAAATGAACACACAACATTTGAGTCTGGCGAATCATAAGGAAAAAAACCACGCGCTCACTTACGGTTGCAGCACCCTGCCATCCGGTTCGTTCGTCCGCTGTTCCCGGTTCCTCCGGACTCCCTGGGTCGAAGGCTCGCTCCTTCTTCGCTACTCCCAGTTTCTTCGGACCTCTTTCGACGAAGGCTCTCTCTTCTTCGCTCTTCCCGGTTCCTTAGGATCTCTCTCGACCAAGGTTTATCCGTAGCGCTGCCACCAGCTGATGCATTCGGAGGCGATCCTACCACTGCCAACCAGATGTAGGGGTTGGAGGACGGACTTCGCGGATGAAAACCAAAACTTGGGAGGATTTATTCTACATTATTTACAAGGAGGTGAGCGTCAGTTAACAGTAGTACAATCATTACGGGCCGGCAGCAACTCGGACGCTGCGGCCCGCGGCAAGAAGTTCGAGAGAGGTGAATCAGGGAATCAGGGACTGCTCCAGAATGCTCAGGTCTCTCTGGAAGGCTTCTTATAAACCCTTCGAGCACTGGAAGTCACGTCATGTTCGACCAATAGGAGAGTCCGCTCCGATGACGCCACTTTCCGCCAATGGCAGGCGCCCGTGCGATGGCGTCATACCCGGCGAAGAGAGTCAGCGCTTGGTCCTCCACTCTTGATCACTTGTTCCCGGTACTGCGCTCTTGCCTCGCAGAATGGCAATCCACTTCTAAGGTGGAGAAGGAGGGGGGCGCTCATGCTCCATTGTACAAGGGTCCACCTGCTCCCGGTGACTCGGCTCCGCAGAGGTGGCAAATGCCTTCTTCAAAGGCGAAGGGGGACGATTGAGCTCCATTGTCACAGGGCCCCTTCTAATCCCGGCGGCACACGACCTGGGGGCCGCAAACTTGTTTGCACGTGTCTCCTCTTGAATGCGCTTTCCTGCTTCTGCATTCCTCAATTAGCTGTGCTGCAATCCGATGTGGTCTGGGGAACTCGAAGTAATCGCAGGAAACAGCTCCATATCTAACAGCGTATGCATGCAGGCCTCCGAGTATTCGAATGCCTGCACGATGCCCGCAGGGCCGCGCGGAGCAGTCGACACTTCGACGCCCAATTCCTGCCATATTACCAGAGTAGCCGAAGTCATCATGCAAAAGACAATATGTTCCTGCAGCTACCTCCGGTAGTGAACGCTTAAGTTATTAGAGAAATTGGCACGCACCTGTTTTGAATTCCAAGGTGCGCGAAAGTCGGCTGAAGCAGAAAGGCACCCGACAAAGCAACGTATAAAACACAGGGCACCGTGACACTTTCTGGGTAAGCATTCGCGTGAAATAAGCCTGGTTGGGGAAACATTTCATATCATAAACCGATTATATAAACTCCGACAAACTTTACTCCGACAAACAGTAAATTTGGACTATTTGGTATATATTCATTGTGGTGTCATATCTACAGGCGCCAAGCAAGAATTATTCTCCGTCTGCTCTTGTTCAAAATGCCGCGTCACATTCCTGGAATTGCCATCAGATGGCGTGAGCACTTTTTAGCGACGAATATGAGTGTGGGCTTCCTAAAAATTCACGGTGAGAGAGCAGAGCAAGTGAGACCAAATATATGAAATGCTGAACACCGGGAATATGAAGTATCTAGTCGCAGAGGCCAACCTCCGTAGTCTCGAAGAACCGCCGGACCATCCACGCTGGCACTGCAGATGGGAAGCAATCGAGACATAGCCGCAATTGGCATCCTGACACGGAGCCACTCTGTATGGAGTAGGCTAGAGTGAACTGAACATATGTAGATGCACGACAATACATTAGTGTTTTCCGTCATGGTGTGCGTCGTGTATCCTTATCTATGATGTTCTCGATTCAACTCTGCAGCCCGTTGGTAGCACCAACGGGCTGCAGAGTTGAATCGAGAACATCATGCGCTGCATTTCGGAGGACATTCCCCAGTACACAAGAGCAAAGGAAGTGCTAATACTTGGCGATCATTTCCATGGGCACTGACGGATACGAGGACAGCAACAGGAGCCTCACACTTGAGACTGCGCGCGCCCTCTCTCTTGAGGTACTCCCTACCTGCGCCCAGATTGTGAAGGAAGGTTCACCTGGCGTGCGAGAACCGAGGCGTTCGTGTATCGATCACGCGCTGGCATCAGCAAGGTAGGCGCCGCATATACGGCGGATACACATCTAAGAAGGACCGCCCAGTTATGACAAGTTCGTATGCGAGCTGGGACGAGTAACGCGAACACATGAGCTACGCACGAACTCCCTCGGAGGGCGGAAGCCCAAAGTTTGGTGGGACATAAAGGTACGGGATGGCCTGGTCGCTCGACGTATATATGGCAAATCACCTGCACATACAGGCAGTCCCCTCCGACGAACGGCAGCAGGCTTGGCAGGGCTACTCTGAGCTGCAAAAGATCTATGCAAGTGTTAGTTATGCAGCGTAAAATAGCTGAACATGACAACACTCAGCTTAAAGGTGGACAAAACGGGACGAAGAAGTTCTGGACATACGTCTCCTCACTAGACCAACGACCTCATATACCAGTGTTCCGATATGAACTTAGCGGCCAACCAGTCACCGGCCTTCAGGAACACATCCTCCTACAGGAGCAGTACAATTCTTCCCATAATAACGAAGACCCAGCGAACGCTGGCCTCCTGAACTGTCCATGCCCGAGTGAGGAGGGCAACACTTGGCAGATGTCCCGGCTGGCCATCGACAGAGCAATGACGCGGATCAGTGCACACATAGCCCAAGGGCTCGACGGCATTCCAGCAAGCTTCGCGAAGCGTTTTGGTGAGACTTTGCAGCTCGAGAACAATTCACTGCCAAGTTCACTGGAATTTTGGCAGGTGACGTGGTTCCATTGGATTGGCAGTGCGGCAGAGTGACCCTCTTGTGCAAGACAGGCGGAAAGGGGGCCTCGTCCATGGTTACCACCCGCTAACAGTGACAAGCCTCCTCTACAGACTGTTTGCCCAGATTGCGAAGAGCTGGATTAGTGCGTGGGTGGAGCATAAGGGAGCCCTCACGGAATTACAAAATAGATTCAGGACAAATATTCGTCCGGAAGACAATCTTTTCGCGCTCACGCAGCTTATCGTAATAGCACGGAACGAGTCACGCGGTCTCATCGGGTGCTTCTTCGGTATCTCCAAAGCATATACGACAGTGTACCCTGTGGTCTGCTGCTCGAACGTGTATGGCACGGATCTGGCAATGCCACAAGTATGGACAGACCTACAACGCCGGCTGTACAGCGGAGATACTGTGGTTGTCAGGTTCTGTGGTGTCACAACAGAACCAATGGTGGCGAGCCGTGGTCTAAAGCAGGGATGTCCCCTTTCCCTCATTGTTGTACATGTTATATACATCGGGGTTGGAGCGCTGTATGCTTGACTGTGGCGTAGGCTTTTCACTCAACGACCTGTTTGAAGAATTGCCAAGCGGATGGGTACACTGCCCGGACTGGTGTTCGCGGACGATATTGTCCTCGTTGCAGAGCAACTTGTGGACCTGCAACACCTAGCCACAGCATCTAAATCCCACCTGTCAAAACTACAGGGTTCATTATTACTTTTTTTTTAAATCCGCAGTCTTGCTTTTTTTCAGCATCCGAGTTCAAAACGCCAATATTATACTGCCATATTCGCCCAGAGGCGAACATGTTTCGCGGATGAAAGAATACCGCTACCCCGGCGTTATTTCCACTACCACATCCAAATATATTGAGACATAAAAATCAGATCCTCCAGGTCTCACGGAAAGCAGCTATGCATATTGCGAAGCCTTCGGGGTTGAAACCGGCACACGCTGGTTCACGAGGTGGGGAAAGGCGTACATGTACCAGCCCTGACATTTGCGAACGCCGCGATTTTTCTCTCAGCCGAAACAAGGGCATGGCTGGAGCGCGGACTACGGGCGGTAGGTAGGTTGGCCCTTGGATGCCACGGACGGTAGAAGCAATCCGAGGAGACGGCGACTGGTCGACCTTTGTAGCACGGCAGGCGAAAAGAAGTCTGAATTCTGGAGATTCGCGAGCCGAAACCAGGATTTTATTATAAGGCACGCCGTAGTGGAGGACTCCGGATTAATTCTGACCACCAGAGGATCTTTTACGTGATGGTTGTGTCGGCTGCTGCGGCGCTGATGAAACACACCGACACGGTTGCAGGGGAATGAACGACGTGCTTTATTGCGAGCTAGATTTATACCTGCCATCGGCAGTGGAGGGCGAGGTAGTGACCTCTTCCAGAGAAGCTGGATGTGCGCGCATGCACCACGGCTTCTGGGACAATGATTCGGCTATCGTTACAATGGTGGTGATGGCTGCATTTTATTGGTGCAAGGGCAGCTAAGGCCAAAGCGCGCCAGGACATGCGTCTTGATTGAGCAAAATTGTGAGTAAAAGACTGATTTAAAACAGAGGCTGTATAGAGGCCTCGTAAGATAAATCTATACATATTAGGGCATTTTCTGAGCTTAATTGATACCCTCTCAAAGTGTTCACGAAGAGTGTTTACTTAATCTTCTATTGTGTCACCAGAGCCAGTGACGAGAGGAAAAGAATTTGGACGTTGTCTTTTTAGTTTACGCACTCTATAATATACTTTGCTAACATCAGTGTATGAGTTTACTGAGGATACGTAACGCGTCCAGCTTTCTCTTTTGGATATTCGGAGGATACGGCGGCCATTTGCTTCACACCGCTTAAAATTTATTAGATCTTTTTTTGTTGTTGTTGGGTAGCGTGAAAAGCTGCTCCATGCTTTGTTTTGGCATTTCTTTGCAATTTCACAGCCTTTGTTCCACGATGGTTTTGGATAAACTTTATCTGTGCAGGACTCAGGTATGCAGTTTTGAGCAGGACAGAGGATATGGTCAGTGATGTAGCTGGCCAGTTTCTCTACACCTAGATGGTCCCCATATTCCAGGCATAGTTTACATAGGTTTCTAAACATCGACTAGTCTGCACTATGAAGTCTCCATTTTTGGGGGTATAGCTGGTCCATCATGCCCCTTGGTCGTTTCTAGGAGTGTTGGGAAGTGATCCCTCCCATATGGATTACTAATAACTCACCATTCTAGGTATGGAAGAAGTTATGCTGACCCTATGGCTAAATCTATACATGAATACGTGTTGTGTGCAGAACAGTTAAAAGTTGGGACTGTCTTGTTGAACAGACAAGCTCCAGATGAAAGAAGGAACTTTTCTATTGCCCGTCCTCTCGCATCACATCTTGAGTCACGCCAGAATGTGCTGTGAGCATTAAAATCTTCGATTACTATATAGGGTTCAGAAGGCTGGTCAATCAGCTTTTCAAATTCAGCTGTGTCAAAACGTTCATCAGGGGATAGATATATGGAGCAAATAGTTATAAGTTGATTGAACAATATAGGCCGAACAGCCACTGCCTCAATTAAACTCAGGAGCGATACATGCTGGCATGCTACTGACTTTTGGGCTATAATTGCCACACCGCCTGGAAACGAATTACTATTACTTCGATCTTTACGGAAAACAATGCACTGTCTTAAGAAGTTTTTGTGGGTGGACTTTAAATGTGTTTCTTGAACACAGAACAGTCGTGGCTGATATTCCTTTAATAGATATTTGACATCATCTAGATTGTGAAATAGGCTCCTGGCATTCCAATGAATTGTTTGTGTAGTCATATTGAGGAAGAGTTTCGTTCTCTGTGTTCATGAGCATGTGGTAAGGATAGATAAGTATGTATACAAGGATGGTAACCATTTAGGTTGCCGGTCCCTTTCTCACAGCAGTTGCAGGAAGTTTACCCCTCCTAGCGCGCTCCTGACAGCGCTGTTCTTTCGGTGTCGATGACACCGGGGTTCTTCGATCGACCTCCATAACCTTCTCCGAGGCGCTAGAGGATCGAGAACTAGGCGCCGAAACTCGCGTCCCAGGCCGTGGAGTTCAGTTTAGCTTTGAGACCTGCGGAACCGAGGTCTGCAGGCCCACCTTCGATGATGATGGAGCAGCACTTGCTGCAGCCACCAGGGGGGCGGGCGGAGTGATTACCGGATCACTATCAGTGACCGCGGTAGACTCCCAAGGCATTTGTGACGCTGCCCCCCGTCGCGCCACCTCGGAAAAGCTGATGTGGTCTAAGTACGAAATACGTTTCCTTGCTTCGTGAAATTTTATATTTTCTTTGACCTTTAGGGCAATGATTTGTTACACATTCTTTCTTTCATTTTGGGCACGTCCTGGAGTAGGCTAGATGGCTTCCATCACCGTTCACACAATGTGGAGATGAGCCGCAAGCGTCTGATGGGTGCTCACTCGAGCTGCATTTCGCGCAAGTCTGCCTCCCTCGGCATGTCTGAGATCCATGCCTTGGCTCCTGCATTCACTTTGTTCCCGTTTTGCTCAAGCCTATACCTCTGGCACTTGAAGCACCATCGAGGATTTGGGATATACGGTCTCACACGTACTTTGATGTAGCCTGCATCTAGTGTACTAGGGAGCACACTAGTACCAAATGTTAATACGATGTGCTTTGTTCGAAGTTGTTCATTAATCCTGCGGATTAGGATTCTTTCTACCTTGATGACATTTTGCTCCTAAAAACCTTCAAACAGCTCTTGGTCATCAAGGTCCAAGAAGTCGTCTTCAGAGATTACTCCAAGGCTCGCGTCCATGGTTCGATGTGCCGACACATTGACTGCTACATCGTCAATGCATTTCAAGTCATTCATTTTCTCATATTGTGTTTTGTCCTTTAATTTAAGGAGCAGGTCTCTATTGGTCATCGTTTTGGCTTGCCAGGTCCTATCGTGTTTGCGAGGCATTTCGCCACCAAGAAAGGGTAGAATTTACACACGCTCGTGTTGCCTTCACTGTGGACTACATTGTACTTATGGAAGTGTTCTTCATTGTTTTTCAAGAAGAATTGGAAAGTTGCATCGGTGCGCCCTCTTTTTAGAGGGCGATCAAGGGAAAGCCGTTTACAGGAAGCCATAATATAGGTATCATGAGTTCGGCAGCAGCACCAATCGCCCACCACCGAGCCCAAAATGGGGACGGATCAAACACGAGTAAGACAAGCCCTCGTCAGTTGTATGGTGCTACTATAGCCCAATCTGGAGTACCCAAGGTTGGCCACCCCCACAAGGGTAACCCTCGCTGCCTGGGAAGTCGGGAGTAAAGAGAAGAGAGGAGAAGACAGGAAAGATTGAAGAGAGAAAGACGAAGATTGGAGAGGGGGACAGGAAAAGGCGACTACCGATTTCCCACGGGTGGGTCAGTCCGGGGGTGCCGTCTACGCGAAGCCGAGGCCAAAGGGTTGTGTTGCCGCCGCCGAGGGGCCTTAAAGGTCCGAACACCCGGCATCGCCTCAACCCCCGGGATCCCCCTTTCCCCGGACACGGCTAAGCCGCGCACGGTTATACGCGGGAGTGTCCAAACCTCATGTGCTCTGGTACGTGGCGTCGCGATACACCAAACGCCTGCTGACGCAGACACCCCTGCGGGGGGATCTTTTACGTGCCATTAATACACAGGACACGGACGTTTTTTGCATTTCGCCCCCATCGAAATGCGGCCGCCGCGGCCGGAATCCCGCGATCTCGTGCTCAGCAGAGCAGCACCATATAACCGCTAAGCCAGCGCGGCGGGTGGGAGGCGAAAACTAAGCTTGCCTATATAGAGATGAAGACTCGGCATCCTAGACTACGCAAGGTGGGCCCGAAGACTATTTCGGTACGCGAGCTTGAAGGGCATCAGAACTACGTGGTGCGCGCGTACCCAGACCCTGCGCTGTAATTTCAGCTTCTTTGCCAACCACGTCAAAGAAGGCACTGAGCGCAAATGGAAAGAAGCTGTGCAAGCAAGGGTGCAAGAGCTGGAGACGTTGCAGTGAAATAGTGCAACGTGCATCTATGCATGCAGCGGACAGATGCGACAACGATATCCGCAGGGCTTTGTTCTTTCAGGCCCATGCTCGGGCGTTGTGTACATTGGTCTATCGCCACTCTTTGACACATCTCCTGACGTCCTTACAGCATTGTACAGAGTGTGTTGTATCGAAGAGGAAAAAACCGACCACCTAGTTTTGCGGTGTACAGGTGTCTCACTCCTCAGCACATAGAAGGCACCACCCTCCCGCAGGCACTGAGGTCCGACAACGTGGCCAGCGCAGTGTTACAGTGAACTAGACAGCTCTAGTTCACTATAGTAGTGTCGATAACCAAAGAGAGGCTGCCAAATGATTGACGAAACGGCAGCGATAGCGGTTATTTGTGTACCTGTGGAACGTGGATGGATGGATACTATGAGCGTCCCCTTCGAAGTGGGCTGGTGGGTTGCGCAACCAAACTCTTGTTCTTATTCTGCCATATGTCCTACCTATGTTCTTGAAACAAACACGCACACACACACGCGCGCGCGCGCACGCACACACGCACGCACACACACAAACACACACACACACACAAACACACACACACACACGCGCACACGCGCACACACACACACGCGCGCACACACACACACACACACACACGCGCGCGCACACGCGCACACACACACACACACACACACACGCGCGCACACACAAACACACAACAGCAAGACAGCCGGCCAGATTGTGTACAATCGCACAGAACCAACTTGCACTCCACATACATATGATGTGATAATCGACAGGGTTCGAAATTTTAGGCCGAATCAGTTGCCCGATACTGAAGCACGTGGGTGCATGGGACTATAGGAGCGAATTGCGCTGGCCGTGTCGTTTATGAGCAGCCGAGCGCAACTGCGACACTCGATGATGCGCGCGTCCAGGTTTTCTCCGCTTGGACCAGAGTCATTTGCACGGTGAACGACCTCATTTTATTTTAGACTGGTGACAATCACCTGTGCACACACGGTCAACGAGCACCAATGAGAATTGTCCTTTTGGGGATCCTTGGCATACGGGAGGAACGAGTCAACGACCAGTTGGAATGAAGCTTACAAAACACACACGCACAAAAAAGTCCAGCGCGAACGGACGCGATCAAGATAATAATAATAACTTTAAAAAAAACAAGGAGAAACACAGTGGGCCGTGCGAAGCGTGGTCTCCGAGCGAGGTTACGACTTTCCGATGTTCCCTTGTCTCGTCGTAACACAAAAGCCAGCCGCGCTGGTTATAGGCGAAAGGGCCTTTCCGAGGGCCGATCTCTTCGCTTCGCGCCGGAGCTCCATCTGACGCACACGCCGACGATCTCTAGGCGGAGGCACGCCCCACTCTGGCGTCCCGTCGGCGCAACTTCTGCCGTCCGAGCGCTGCCCCCGGTCAAACAAGAGCACGCCGGCTGGACACTCTCCGCATTGCATACAGGGCAGCAAAGGAAAACGAGGTAGCTCCCGAGAATGGAGAGCGCCGTGGGCGGAACGGACGCCGCAGGAAGGAAAGCGTCGGTGGATGCTTACATGGGAGGAAAGAGAGCGGAGAGCATGAACGGCGAAACGCTCTCGTAGCAACGAGCCACTTCTGCGTCCGCTGTACGCAACGCGCACGACGACGGGCGACACTTGGGCGGAGCGAAGGGAACGGAATGGTCTATCCGCGCAACAGAGGCCGACGGGAAAGGTCAGTGCACTCTGTCGCTCGAGAAAGAAAAAAAAAAGAGAGAGAGAAGCGAAAAGTGGATCGAAAAAAAAACGGTATAGGAGTTAAGGGAGGCTGGCGGAAGCTACCTATGACAGTGTGCTGTGTTGACACGCTTCCAGGAGCACTCACTTCCTCTCCTTTTTACTCGCCACTTTTCGCCTCCTAAAGGGGGCGGCAGTTGGAGGGGGGGCCTGTTTCCATTTTGGTGGTTAGCCGGGGAGGACGACAGTTAGCGCATGCCAAACACGTTCATTACGCTGCGGTAGCGGCCACACAGGCTTCGCCAGTCGCTCCACGCGCCCGCGCGTTGAACGTGAGAAACGTTGGCGCGAAGCGATCCCGCCATGCAATAATAATGCAAATGCGATCATACAGACGCGAGGCGCGTACGTGCGCGCGGCCCGGTGCGCAGTGCCCGCGAGATGTGCCGGACCATGGCTCCGGCCTCTTTGTGGCTCAGCCGATTTCCCATTTCCTCTTCCAACACGCACGCCGATCTAGCAATACGGAAACGTTGCATGCACAAAGATGCAGCGAAGCGCTCTTCGGGAGGCCTTATTGGAGAGTTTTAGCCCACCACCACCAATCTATATCCGTTATCGCGACCTGCCAACTTTACGCGCGTCCGCCAAGCCGTGTCAGGCACGTGCGAAGGCGGTAGCGGCGTGCCTGCTCTACACGCCGAGTACACGACACCAGCCGACCGGCTGTCGCTCGGTAGTGCTCACATGGAACGCTGCGATTTCGAAGCAAGCTTAAAAGCAGCTACCTTGACACGGGACTGTTATACGTCACATTTCACTTGCAAGGTGTGTTTTACTTTGCAGTGCAAGCACTGGATTAATGCTAAGCACATTAAGGAAGGTGTTATATGCAAGCTTGATCCTATGGGAAAGTGACCACTCAATAAACGTTTTACCATCAGCCCCAACGCGAGTTCGAAACGCAGTAAAAAAACAAACGTGGAAGGGAAATGGCTGTAGTTTTGCTCTTCCGTATCTTGAAACCAACGCTATCTCGAAACCCATGCCCATCCTCAAAATTCGTTCTAAGTGGACATGCCTTAAACACTCACCGGGTACAATTCGTAATTTAAATTCGTGGATTTTCATCAGTTCACTAATTCTGTCTTTAGATTTTTCGTGCAAGTAATGTCCGCCTCTTTGAATAATCCAGCTTGAGGACTAGAATTAAAGTGCCACAGGCGATTTCAAAAATTTGTGTAAAACATAAAAGCTATCACCCCGTATACTTTTACCTATGCAAACGACCTCGGTGGAAGCTCTGGGCACAGCTAATTTTATCAATCGTATGACAGGCTAGAAAAGACGAAAATCGCATTACCGCCCAGTGTTGTAACTTTGGGCAGGTTGAGCTCGCTTATTTTGCGGAGCCATCCATATATAACTGAACACGATTCTCGGGCAAAGTGTCTCGCAATTAACAGAACGAGCGTTTCCACGCGAGCTCGTCAAAGCAAATGAGGCGAGTTACCACCGATGTCCTTTCCTCTCGTCATCGCATCAAGCCGTTCCTCTCCTCCTCTAACGCCGCCGAGACTGACAAATGCCTTCCTGCCACCGTGGTCCGGCGCCAGGACATCAAACAGCAGCGCCGTCCGCACGCCAGTTTACAAGCCTCCCCTCGGACGTCAATTAATTATTGCTCTTGAAAATTCAGTTTCACCAGGATTCTTGCGTCTTCAGAATCACGAAAAGCGTATACAGATGCAGAACGGATTACATGCAGTGTATTCCGTGAGAGAAATCCATATACGGGAAGATACATGCCCGATCTAACACAATCAGAAAAAGCAATGAAAGGATTAAACCTGCTATATGAAGACGTATACTGACACCGAGAGCAAACATCCACCAGTCAATCTTCCAAACTCGACTTAAACACTTTACACATATCATTCGAACCTGCAGCACAGGTCCAATCAGAAGCGTTTCGAGATGAATGCGACACGAATGAAATATAGCCTTTATCACTGCCTTATCATTTTGACCCACTATATATTGTCGTGCGCAATTGCGCACACATCGCCCGAAAGCAATACGGTCACATTGCGGCGACGGTGAAGAACCAGAGAAATCTGTCACATGTGTAACTCTTTATGGCGCGAACTTGTGCGCAGAAAGACAAGCAACCCTCAAATCACAGCGATAACGGCGAGCCACGGTCATAGAGAAAGAAATTCAACAAGAGGGGACACTCTTCAAAAACTGGCAACAGGAAACACGTCACGCCTAGTTTCAACAACATCCGTTAGTTGACGCGAGCATCAGAAAAAATAGAATGTGAAATAAACTTCCAGACAACGTTCTATTTTTTTTATTCCTTCCCACTAAATGTGAAAAAGTTTTGCGTTTAAATGAACTTAAACTTTGCAACTTTTTGTTGCGTTGCCTAGCAACAAGCTAGCGGCACGCCAGACGCGCGTGCATACGTCATGCAGACAAGCCGCAGGAGTGAGTGAGGCCGGTCGTGCGTGTGAAGCTCGCGTGCTCGGCGACCCGTCTGTTTTGGATATAGCCCATTTTTTTGGGCTCCCGGCCTTCTCTTGCGTATCGTCTGCATTTCGACACGGCACCACTGGACTACGGCAAGGTGAAAAATTGTGTTTGACAGTGTGCGGCGCATTTTAAACACATTTAGTCTTAGTTCGAGTGGCGCAGTTAGCGAAAAACTGCTCCGCCGTCCTGGCGCAGTTAATTTGAGTAAATGCCTCGTCCTGGGAGATGTTTTCGATGCTTTCCATGAGCCCCAACATTACTGTAACTTATTTCGGTAGTTTTTGGACATGCTTGCCGCGCCCGGCTTATTGACGCAGTAAGCGTAAACCGGCTCGGCCGTGTGACGCATTTGCGCGTGTACTACGTCGTAGCGCCTAAGACAGACAAGTGTTCGCGCATTCTGTGGCCCCCAACATTATTGTAACTAACGTCGTTATATTTGGGGTAGTTTAGAAGCACGGTTGCCGCGCCCGGCTTATTGACGCAGTTAGCGAAAAGCAGCTCGGCTGTGTGCCGCCGTTAGTTTCGCGTGTGCTGACTCTTACTGGCAGAAGCTCGTGACGCATTCTCTGACCCGAAAAAGTATTATAATTTATTTGGTAACCTTTTAGGATATCTTGAGGCTTGCTCGCTGCGCCTGGGGTTGTGAAGCTGTTAGCAAAAAAGCAAGCCGGCCATAGTGAGTTAGTTTTGCGTGTACTGAATTTTAGTGGGACAAGCTTGTGACGCATTTTAAAGCCCTGCAACAACATATACCTTATTTCGGTACTCACGCTTCTCGAAAACGCGACGAGCGATTGCCGAGAGTGATAACACGGGGGTGTTGCATGCGCCGGCAGGACGCGTAAAAGATAACACGGAGGAGCTCAGGAACATGACATTTATGTATTCTAAGCGACTGAAAACAGGCTTTGCACCCACGAGTCTGACTTGAGTGCGATTAGAAGGCATTCTGCGAGCGTGTAACATGGTCTGGCTGAGCCTGTGTTGTAGCCACCTTTGTGTACTTGGCGTGCCATCGTGTCTACTGAGGCCAAGTTGTTTTTGAAACGCGCAGTCACCCGTGTATTTGGGCCCTTAAAGTGCAGGAAATAATGCCCGGGAAAGGAGGGGTGCTTGAAAATCGGATGTTAAGATTTTATGGCATTGTTTGGGAGGAGTCTTTGCTGCGAAATGTACCTAAAAGTGAATTTATCTGTAATGCCGCTCATTCACCACTTACGCACGTTTCGCCTCTACACGCAATACTCCTGTTAGGTCAATATACCGATGTGATACATGCTTGTAATTTACTTTCTTTCAGCTGATGGCATCCGGTGGAGCATCGTACGGCAACGACTGCTGCTTACCTGGTGCCACAACTTTGGATGAATGCAGAAGAAGCCCGGAACGAGCATTTATATAGAGCAAAATAAACATTTCATCATTTCAGAAGACGTCTTTCGTTTTATTCATGATATTGCACCTGACAGATTCGGCGCAGTCTTGTAAAGGTCAATCGCAATAATTTCTACTTAATAAGGAAACGATTCCACGCCAAGGCCACGCGAGGTTCAGCAGAAGCGAAAAAAAAAAGAAATGAATGCCCCGCCGAGCAGCGGAGCCGGCACGGCGTGTACCAACTGGTGTTCAAAACGCGCGCGCTCAAAACCGAAACCGGAAGGAGTCAACAAAATCCGCTTGGTGTGCTACAGTCAATTCGGCCGCTGGGCTCTATGGGAGTGTCCGCTCTTGTTGAAATTTCTTTCTCTATGCCACGGTCGTCGAATGTAATCTAATCTCGCGGGCTAAGTGCGTATACGCTATCTATATACGTGTCTAAACATACACATTCCACACGAATCGCTATACTGCAGGCGCACACAATCGAGAACACACAGCTGTATTTCGCATCGCACGCGGAATACGAAGAGACGCGCCTCTTTCGCAATAAATATCAGCGACAACTTTCAAGGAATTTCGGATACGGTATATAAAGTTTAGGCTCGCGCCTACTGCTAAATCGATGACCACTGCATGGCAATCCGGTGCGAATTATGGTCGCCATCAAAAGAAAAAAACGATGCACGCGGGACAACTACGAGCCGGTGCAAACGAGACGAAGATGACGTAAAGCGACCGACACGGGCCCCGCACGAGCCAGCTTGCAAATTGCCGAAGCGCAGATAATAATAATAATATTTGGGGTTTTACGTGCCAAAACCACTTTCTGATTATGAGGCACGCCGTAGTGGAGGACTCCGGAAATTTTGACCACCTGGGGTTCTTTAACGTGCGCCTAAATCTAAGCACACGGGTGTTTTCGCATTTCGCCCCCATCGAACGAAGCGCAGAGGCGAGGCACAGGCGGACAAAATAGTGGGTGGCAGAGAGCCGCGTTAGGTTACCGTGACAGGAAAGAAAAAAAAGAAGGAAAGAGAGAAAAATAGAAGTATACAATAAAGCAGAGGGGGAAAAATGCAATTAAATGTTCAGGCGAGCGAGAACGGCCAATCGGAACCAACTGATTCCGCGCCGGACAACGGGAATTTTTTACTGCGCGTCGCGTCACAAGTGACAGACGATGTCAAATGTTCTGCAAACACGACACGGCTCCACCTGAGCAACCTGAGACGTTATGCATGAGACGCGCAGCAAATAGATTCTGCACCGCCTGCTACATAAAAAAAAACTTTTTAAATAGTGTTAAGTATTTACAAAAGTTTACATTAGCCCTCTTTTTACGTTTCTCGTAGCTATTCTTTCTCTATACATACATCTATTCTGTGTATACTTTTTTTGTCCCATTCAACTGCAGGCGGATGTTGAGGTATCAGCCGTCGCTTAGGCAGTCACGGTGCGGCGAGCAGAATTTTCCTCTCTCTTCTTTCTTCTAAAAAACCATAAATAATAAAGATAAAAGTGACAAAGCGATTGGAGGCGATATGGGTGCATTGTTCGCGTTATTCTCACGCCACGCCGGCTGTATGTCGTCAAAAAAATCTTCATTGTTTCGAGCCCGTCGATGGAAGCTGCAAACAACAGTGCTACTTGCACATAATTGCGCAAGGACTAGGAGAAAGGATAGCTGAAGGGTTGGAGGAGATGATGAGAAAAAGGCTATTCAGATTCTAAGGTTCATTACTACATTATGCGCTGAAACGGGAAGCAACCAAACAGACCCTCTTATGCATAACGAGTAAGTTAAAGAGAAGAAATAAGGTTTAAAGTGAGACGAAGAAGAAATTCGAAGGAACAACATACGTTTATATCCCTTCCCCTGGCCCTTTATATTGGTCATATACTTTCTGTGACGGCCTTGGTCTTTCAGCACGTCGCCGTAAGAGCTAATAATCGTAAGCCCCTAAGGTCACCCACGCTAAACGCTGGCGTTCCACCGAGGACGTCTTTCTCCTCTCAGATGGCCCCGGGGCCGTGACCCTTTCTTGGCAGGGGGGTGCACAGGCGATTAACGCGCCGCGCTCTTGATCGGTTCCAAAACTCGCCTGCGCTCGGTCTTTCGTGCCGAAGCGCCGGAAAGGAAGCGGGGCTGCGCCAGCCGACCGTCCATTAACCAGGGTCGGGGCGCAAGCACCGTTTCGCGCACAGCTGTTCGCTTTCGCGGCCGCGCAACCCCCCCCCTTCCCGTCCCCCCTGCGGCGCGTGTTCACGCAGCGGGGCGCGCCTTATTACTGGCGCCGCAAGCCACTCTTATTTTTGCTCTTGGCAGCATTTTCCATTTGGTCATGTTACGTTTCGCCTACGACGCGCGGTATAGCCGACGCGGATGCAACGAACGCCGGGACTTCGTTCAAAGCGGCGGACATTTTGGCCCGTTCAGCGCTGCCGCAACGCCTCCCCGCCAAGCGCGTCCAGGCATGTTTCAATGCCACGTGTCTTCGTGTGTGTGTGTGTGTGTGTGTGTGTGTGTGTGTGTGTGTGTGTGTGTGTGTGTGTGTGTGTGTGTGTGTTTGTGTTTGTGTGTGTGTGTGTGTGTGTGTATGTGTGTGTGTGTGTGTGTATGTGTGTGTGTGTGCATGTTGGTGCCCACGCTTGTCAAAGCGCGGCAGACGGGGAGAGGAGCTCCCCAAGTGTGAAGCGAGGAGGTCTTACCAGCGCCGGCCCGGCGGATGCATCACTTCTTGTCTCAACGTGTCTCTCAGCGCGTCCGTGCCCCGCTGTCACGGGCGCCTCTCGCAAGCCATTCCTTCTTACCCTCAACTCCGAGAGTATAAAAGCAGCTGCCCCCGGACGCCAAGAGAGGCTCGATTTCTTCTGTCGTGTAACGTGTTCTCCCGTCTCTGCACTTCGGTCGACCTGACCGGCCGCTCTTTTGCGATGCTATAATAAACAAGTTGTTCTGTTAGCAGTCGACTCATGCTTTGCCAGGACCTTCGGATGCTTCCAGTTGTGCCCCAGGCCGCCAGGCCAACGCTACCCTTGGAGCTTGCGACTCAGATGCAACAGTCACCTAACTTCGCAAGCGTCGTCAATAAGCCACGGTCTTCCGGTCGCTGGATTCACGAACAGTGGACAAAAAAGAAAAGAATGTGGGGACTTCGCGAGACACTGACCCCGTGGTCACGGCTTGTAAGACAATCCCTGCCCTAGCTCTCTGACCCACAGCAGTGGCTATCGGACGTTCATCTACCGATGACGAGGTAGCGGGTTCGAAACAACACGTGGTAGTTAAAGCGCACCTAACAATCATTTATTAACTTTCGCAAGGTGCAAGTTTTTCTTCCTCGCCATCAACATCGACTTTAGTTATCAAGCTCGTTCCTTCGAAATCGAGGCAGCATGTAACTCTGTATAGCTCTGCCATGACAGCTGTGGTAAGAACATTCTTTGCCAGCTCGAGAACACTCACGGCAGCCTTTCGTGTACACCTGAATGTCGGGGTAGCGTGAAACATAGGCTGATGAATTTAATAATGAAGAGCAGAATGAGCGTGCCCAAATTATAATGCTGTTTTGTGGGCAATCATAAGCGACAATTTTGCAGAGTTCGACATGAAGTCTACGGAACCACTCGAGTGAATTAGCTGCACATATACCGAGCATTGTCATATCTCCTTAGTTCAACCTTTCTCACTTCGCATTTTTACAGGAATTATATTTTTTTTTCACATAAAAGAAGACGCAGTTTCGCCCGAAAGGCGAAGAATCTATTGCGATAGCAAATTTGTGGCCAGCTAGCTATCCGAAGTAAGGATAGTAGTTTTATCGGCCACTGAACTTGTAAACATAGGCATACTAACTAAATTAACAAGCAGGGTGCCACGCGCCCACAAGGAAACATGAAGACATCTCACTCGATGACCGCGGAAACTCTCTGTCAAAACGCTGCAGTGAGGAAACGCGGCAGCAGCAGCAAGCTAACTCACCGTTGCGTGCCTGTCGCATCAACGCGAACGAAGACGCAGAAACACAGCGCACAGCGGATTCTCTGCCCGTCGCTGATGGCTTTCAAGATCAAGCGGCCCAGGCTGGCGGGCGGGGACGCCCAAGAAGCACGGAGTACAGCGACCCCCCCCTCCTTCCCTCCCCTCCCCCCGGAGGCGTCTTTAGAATTGCTAGTAGGTACGGCGGGACGTGGCACTTTTGACGGAGCTCGACGTTTCTGCGCAGGCGCGAGTAAGAGCGGGCGCGATAGAGAAAATCTGGGGGCTTTTGCTCCTTGAATATATGACTCGGCCTAGGGACGGCCTATGACGGCCTAGGCACTACGGAGGAGGTTTCTTAGCGCGCGTTGTATTCGTTTGTCCCCTAGACATGCCGGCATTGCGGAGTGCGGTCGAGTTGGTTTGTACGTTCCGCCGCTGGCAACACGCGCGGTGAGGCAGTGGGCGCGGACGCCGCTTGGCGATCGCTGTGTTAGGAACGGCCTGCAGCTATTTCAGCCCGTTGCAGGTGCATCGATCGATCAGGGGTGGTGGCGCCCTTCAGAGAGCCAGCGAGGACAGCGCTAACCAACCGTGAACTCTAAGAAAAAAGAGTCAAAAGTGAGTCACGGGAACTTGACTCTCTTTTTTCTTCCGAAGACCCACTTTTGCGCGAGTAGAGTCAGAAAACAAGAGTCAACATTTGCGCATGGGTCGTTTGACTCTCAATAGCATGCGAAGAGTCGTCGTGGAAGATCGCGATTCCTCTGATATTCGAGATGAGTCCGGCGAGAGAAAGATTTTAATGCAGGCCGAAATACCAGATAACCTCTTCTGTTTTAGGCAGGCCCTCGGGTTCCTGTCCTGGTTATAATGCGGTGTATCATTCTTTCATCCTTGCGATGTTCTGCAATTACTTCGAACTCTGTATATGGATTTTCCTTGACCATGTTTGTTGATACCTCACACGCTTAAGCGATAGCTGGTTTCCTATGCTAAGGAAGACCTGGATTTGTCACACTGGATTCTGACCATAAGTCAATCTAAAAAAAAGTATTGGCTACTAAACAGAGAACAGCAACGAGATAACAAATTCACTAGGCGCACTCAACAGTGTCGATTGTAAATGTAATTCCGCGACTGAAAATTAAATTTTGAAGATTTAAGTTCCAAAATCAAGAGCTTGTTATGAGGCCCGTGGTAATGGAAGGCTGCAGATTTATTTTCAGCAGCTCGGGTTGTTTAACGTGTACGGAATGCACGGCATACGCACGTTTTCGCATTCTGACCCCGTTGGAATGCGACTGCCGCGGTTGTAATTGGACCCGTCACCTCGAGCTCAGCAGCGCAACACCAAAGCCACTGGGCTACCGCAGTGCGTTGCGTTCCGCGACCAGAAACAAATATTAGCGTACGCAACACTGCTTTGGAACCCCCTAGAAATATAAAAACAAAAATATAGCAGTTTCACCCCAATGCTGCATGAACCACTGCACGAACCAAGGTTCGTAGTTTCATCGGCTGAATAAACTGCAGTAAACATTCGCTTACTCCTTAAATTAGCAAGCACTGGGTCACGCGCGCACGTGCAAACATCAACAGATCTCACTCAATGACCGCGAACACTCGCTGTCACAGCGTTGGCGTGATGAAGGGCGCGAACAGAGCAGCAGACCGTACGCTTCTCCTGCCTCTTCCTTCAAAGCGTCTCCGAAAAATTGCGCTGTCTGAGCGCCCCCCCCCCCCTTTGCATCCATCGGAAATTATCTCCAAAACAGAGCGAGAGTGGCGCAAGACCGGGCTAGAGCAACGGCTAGAGGAGGAGAAGCGCGCTAAACCAGCGCCTCCCTCTCCCGGCTTGCGCGCGTTTTATCACGTGACCTTCTATAGATACTTGACTTGGGGCGTCCAGGGAGGAAGAAGAAGACGCCGAGTAGTACGGTCGTGCCCACACCGGCTCCTGCTTTCTTCGATATTTTCGTTGAGAAATTCATCTCAATCTCTATGATTTCTGCACCGACGGATGCATAAGGAAAAGAGGAACCCACAGATACCAACTTTTCTACGGTGGGTGGCCTTTTCGGTGGTTTTTCGAGCTGCTTCTCTTCCGTGACGCCGCGCTCCCCTCAGTCTGACGGCAAGGCCTAACCAGCGCTCGCCGGGCAGGGTTAGCCCCGCCTCGTCATGGCAGAGAGAATGGTTGTTGCAACGGATGGAGACGATCTTCCGCCGGAAGAATTTGGTGAAGAGCACGGCTGGCGCTCCGTCGCTGTCAAGAAAAACGCCCTGCGCGTCTCTCGTCGCGACAGCACCCGTGAAGCGGCAAGCAGCCAGGGGCACCGCGAGCGTCTCAATGGCAGCAGAAAGCCCATTAGCCTAAAGCACAAGATCATCAAGTCGTCGCGAATGCCTCAGCTCCCGAAGGAACACTGGAAGATTATCGCCCGCCCGAGGGGTGGTCTGGATGTTAAGAAAACGGGCTCCGCTCGGCTTGGTCGGGCCGTCGCCGCCGCGGCAGGACTCACGTCCGAGCAAGCTAGCCATGACATCGTCTGCCCCAGCGCAACACAAAATATTATCGTCCTCAGCACCGCGTCTCGCGATAACGCAGATGCTTATCTAAAAATGAATTGCATCACCCTGGGCATCAAGCAGTACGAACTCAGCACTTACGAAGCCGCACCGCACGCCACGTGTAAGGGTGTCATACGTCAAATTGATGTGTCGGAGAGCCAGGCCGACCTGGACAGAAGCATTCTCAACGAGAGAAATCCGTTAGCCCTGGGAGCCAAGCGAATCAAGAATAGCGAAACGGTAGTCATCGTTTTCGACGGCTACAAGGTCCCCAACTTCGTATTCTACGGCTCGGCGCTAGTCAAGTGTTCCTTGTACCTCAGGCAGCACGACTGCTGCTATGCCTGTGGCAGACTAGGCCACAGAGCCGACGTCTGCCCAGCGCCGGAAGACAAGCTATGCAGGAAATGTGGGGCCAACAACCCCGACGACAACCACACCTGCTCGCCTACTTGCAGCCTCTGCGGGGGCCCGCACGCCACAGCGGACAAGATTTGCAAGCAAAGGTACCAACTCCCGTACATCGTTCGGCGGAGGAGAAGGGAAAGAAATGCGGAATCCAGGAAGCGAGACCCGTCACCAGCGCAGACAAGCGCCGACAGCGAACCAGCTAGAACATCGAGCAGGCGCTCCCGCTCGAGAAGCCGCTCAAGGTCCAGCTGTTCCCGGTCCAGGTCCAGGAGCCGTTCCAGGTCCAGGTCCCGCGGCCGCTCCAGATCGGGAAGCCACTCCCGGGGCCCACAGAACAGGGTCCGGTTCGAGGAGCCAGCCGGTGCTGGGAAACAAGGCGCCACTTGGGCAGACAGGGTGCGGAGTGGAGGAAGAACTGCCGTAAAGGTAACTGGGGGTGCGGCGCCAGAGCATGGTTCGTCGGAAATAGCTCAGCTTAGAAAAGAAAATGCCGAGATGCGCAGCATAATCGAGTTAATGCGAGCCGAAATAGCAGAGCTCAGAAAGGCTAATCAACCTCACCACGTCCCAGTCCCTAGTTCAACCCCCTCAGGAATCCCTTCGGCGACCCCCTCTCCCCAAACCCCTCGGGGACCTCACGCCGTTCCAGTCCCTAGTTCATCCCCTTCGGGGACCCCCTCTCCCCAAACCGCAGACGTTCCCATGGTTGTGGATGCGAGCCACTCGGGCAACCCAGCCAAAAGAAAGGCCGTTCCCAGCATGCCCGAAAATGTACCGGCTAAAGCCAAGTCCGAAGTCAGAGAAATGTTGAATTCAATCTGCTACGAGATCAAGAAGATTACCGAACGACTATCTGCAGTGGATCAGCGACTCTTGGTCGTGGATCAGAAGTTAGACGCACAAAATGTCAAAATTCAATGCTTAGAAAACAGAATGCCAGAGATAGAGTCCAAGGTGCAGCAAATGGACATCATGACGTCAACCCACGTACGTCCAGTTTACTTCGCGGATGGCGCGTTGGTACCTACGCCGCCACCACTGCACATTCCCGGACCGATTAATAGAACCACCTCCCTCGAGACCCTAGTAGCAACGCCGGAAGGCGCTCTATACAGCAAGGATGGCGCCACACACCCAATTTAGGATTTGGCAGTGGAACTGCAGGGGACTCCGCCATAAAAGATGCACCCTGCAGCAGTTTGTTCGCACTCACAAAGAAAAGCCACATGTTATATTATTGCAAGAAACGATGACTGATCAGGTTTCACTCCAGGGATACAAAGCTCTTACTCTCCGTGGGGATGGCAGAGGAATCTGCACATTAGTCAGCAACAAGTTCACTTTCGTCGCACACGATCTAGGGGTCCGGCCTAGCAAGACGGAGACCTCCCTAGTAGAAGTCATCCCAAGCCAATCCAATACCTCTAGCATTTTTATACTTAACGTATATAGCAGCCCGAGCGATCACAGACAACGTTTCAAAACCATCATCACTAGGGCAACGAAACTCGCCGGAAACTCTCCCCTGGTTGTGGCCGGCGATTTCAACGCCCCCTTTCACGCGTGGAACTACACGCACGACACGGTCAAGGGCAGAAGCCTGTGGCAGGAAGCGGGAGATGCGGGACTCTCTCTATTGACGGACCCAGCCTTTCCCACCAGACGGGGCACCTCCTCGACCACGGACTCGGTCCCGGATCTCGCCTTTGTTAATAACGCTGGCTCAGCCATGTGGTCGAATCTACTCATAGACCTTGGTAGTGATCACTACATCACGGTCACCAGCTTACAAGTGGAGCAGAAAAGAAAGAAGGCGTTCTCGGTGCCTGACTGGGACAAATTCCGTGAGGTTCACAAGGCCCGCGCCGCCCGTGGAGAAAAGCCGGAGAGTCTCGTCCAGTGGTGCGCACTAATTCTGCAAGATGTCTGCTCCACCACCAAAACCATAGAGACGGATCTACAGACAGACAAAATGGATATCAGGCTAGCACACCTTCTCGAGGCTAAGCAATCACTTCTCGAGAGGTGGAAAAGCCAACGCTTGAATCGCAAGCTCAGAAAAAAGATAGCCGAGATCAACAAGCAGATCGACGAGCACTGCCAAGCCCTGTCTAGGCAGCAATGGGACGAAATTTGCAATTCAATCGACGGGCAGATGCGCACGGGAGGGAAGTGGAATCTTCTCAAACACTTGCTCGACGACTCCGACACCAAGTCAAACCAGAGAAGTGTCCTCGCTAAAGCGCTCCACGAAGCCAAGAAGTCGTCTTCGGAAAAGGACATGCTGGAGATGTTGGCTAAGAAGTACCTGCCGCTCAAAACTGTGGCCGATGAGGCGGCATACCCGGTATACAAAGGGAAGCCGAACTCCGCGCTGGACGAGCCTTTCAAAATCAGTGAAATCCGCCGCGCCCTACACGACCTCAATGGTAGGTCAGCACCCGGCCCGGATCACATTAACAACAAGGCTCTCAGAAACCTAGAAGACGCATCGATCGAGTTTCTTACAGATGAGATAAATCGGATTTGGGAGCAGGGAATTGTACCTGAAGAATGGAAGTTGGCGAAGGTCATACTAATCCCAAAGCCCGGTAAACCGCCGAGCCTGGACAACCTCCGCCCAATCTCACTGACGTCATGTGTAGGGAAGGTGGCCGAGCACGTCATCCATAACAGGATTGCCGAGTATATCGAGACCAACGACCTTTTCCCTCACAACATGATAGGTTTCAGGCCAGGCCTCTCCACTCAGGACGCCATGAAGCTTATCAAGATCCAAATCCTGGAACGCTGCACTCGGGACACGAGAGCCATCCTTGGTTTGGACCTGGAGAAGGCCTTTGATAACATCCGTCACGAGTTCATCCTTGACGCCATCTCCAAGCTCGACCTGGGCTCGTCCTTCCATGCCTTCGTCAGGTCTTTCTTGAGCAAACGATGCGCCATCCTCAAGGCTGGAGATTTGGAATCGGACACAATGGAGCTGAGTAGAAGAGGCACCCCCCAGGGATCAGTCATCTCACCACTCCTCTTCAACATCGCAATGGTTGACCTCTCAAGGTATCTAGGCAAGGTCCAGGGCATCGGTCACACGATCTACGCGGATGACATCACTGTCTGGTGCGCGGGTGGCAGTGACGGACAAGTCGAAGCCGCTCTCCAGGAAGCTGTCGACACTACAGAGCGCTTTTTAACCAACACGGGACTCCGGTGCTCCCCAAAGAAATCGGAGCTCCTTCTCTACAGCCCAAGTAGAAAGGGCCGCAAGCCACAGAACTGGAAACCCCCCCCCCCCTGAAATTGACATTAATCTCTACACCAGTTGCGGAGATCCCATTCCCAAAGTCGCGTCCATTCGAATCTTGGGAATGACACTCGAAGGGACAGGCACAAATAGCATCACCATTCACAAATTAGCAAAGAAGACGGATAGCGTCATCGGTCTAATCAGGCGGGTAGCTAACAGAAGGAGAGGCCTGAGCGAAGAGAATCTGTTAAGGCTAGTCCACGCTTTCTTGTTGTGCCATTTTACGTACGTAGCGGCCATGCACGTCTGGAAGAGGGCCGAGCGAGACAAACTAAATGCCATGATAAGGAGGGGGATCAAGAGCGCGCTCGGACTACCAAACTACACACTCACCGACCGACTCCTGCAGTTGGGTATTCATAATACCCTGGAAGAGATTGCAGAAGCACAAGAAAGGGCACAGATTCTCAGGCTCTCCGGCACCAGGGCGGGCAGACGACTCCTAACTGAGATGGGCGTCCCCCCGGCCACTGTCGAAGACGCCTACCAAGGCCTACCGAAAGAGCAGAAAGATAACATCATCATATCGCCCGCCCCGCGCAACATGCATCCCCAGCGCAATGTAGAAAGAAGGAAGGCCAGAGCGGTGGCGCTCCTACGCCGCGCAACAGAACTCCCTGGCGGCAGCTGCTTCGTTGACGCGGCCCAGTATGGCAACAGCGACAATTTCACCGTAGTGTCAATCAACCACAGGGGTTCGACCGTTAACGCGGCTTCGGTACGAAGCACGTCGTCGCGTGCGGCGGAGCAAGTGGCCATTGCCTTGGCCCTCCTGGATGACGGACATGCCAATATCTTCAGCGACTCCAGGGCAGCCATCCGCGCCTTCAGCGTTGGCGCCGTGTGTAAGGAAGCCTGTCGCATCCTCGACGGCAAAACCATCACCACCCACACTCTCACGTGGTTCCCCGCTCACATGGGATCCATCACGGGAGGCCCCAGAAACCTCAACGAGCTGGCCCACTCCAAGGCGCGAGGTCTCACTTTCCGCGACCATGGAGAACTCCAACGCCGGCCCGCAGCGGTGGAGAATAGAGATCAACCGACTACATATCACGAAATTGCGCAGCACTTTTATCTCGGCAGGAGAAAGTTTCCCCTTCCACACAAGAAGTTAAATAGAGCGCAGGCATTGACCCTCAGATTACTGCAAACAGGCTCATATCCCAGCCCGGCTTTATTCCAGAAAATTTATCCCGACACCTATACCACTAGTTCTTGCAGGCATTGCAATGACATCGCTAGCCTAGATCATATGCTCTGGCGTTGCCCCTCGTTACGAGGCACAGAAGAAATCAATGAAGACAAGTGGCTCTCCGCTATCAAGAGCCCTGATGCCGGGGTGCAACTATGGGCTGTCCAGAGGGCCCACGATGCGGCGGTCGGGCAAGGCCTGGCTGTCCCAACGTGGGAGCGGCCCGCAGCGCGCTGAGTCGCGTACCTCAGGACCTTATTAAAGTTTCGCATCCATCCATCCATTGGGGCGTCCATCCAGCCCGGCCCTGCCTCGTACACTTCCTTTAACGCGCACAGCCAACGGCGCGGGATAGGAACTTATCGCACTTGACTTTATCCGTAAGCTCACGGTAACACCGACAGATATATTTCGACGGTTGTGTCCATATAACTGCTATCGCGAAATTCGCAATAAACAGAAAATTTTACTAAGGACCAACAACGCTGCTTCTCCACGTCTTCATACAGCGGTGAACGATATTTCTGGAAAATGTGTTGGTAAATCGCCGCCAAATGACTACGCTCGCATTTCCATGGTGACAGCGGAGCGCAGTCGCAAGAAATTGTGGAGGAAATACCGGAGTTCTGGCAGCTTCAGGTGCACTAGATTATTCAGTAACGTCGGCGGCTTTGTAGTTCTACCTTACATCAGGGCAAACTGCACTCGACAGAGATCAAGGGCAGCCGCAAACGTTATAGCTAAGCAAATTAAGCACAATTACGCCGCGTCTTCCCACTTCGAGCACGCTCCGACAGCCCAACGATAGATATTTCAAACGTAACCACACTCGGACGAGCAAATTTTGCTTCTGCGAAGTGAACGTAGCGGGTATTTCAAGCCGCGTGTTAAATTCATGGCTGTTTTATTCGTGAACATTACTTACGTGACATAAAATTATCAGTGAGCAAAACAGTTTATTTCTATGCGAGGAAAGAAAACCGAAACTAGCGCTACTGCTTTGCTCAGTTGTGCGGATAGAAATGATCCAAAGCCGAAGCCGTCAATAGCATGACGCCATTTTACAGTTGCGTTGCATCTCGCGCGAGTACGTTGTCGTCGAGTGGTGGTTCTTTATTCTATGGAGTGGTTCTGAAAGCGCTGCGTTAAGGGAGACTGCAACCAGGCGTTGCGGAAAGTTACGGTGGGAACTTCTGTTCGTGCTGAGTGATTGTGACGAGGAGGACCGCCGCCAGCAGCGGCGTGTCGCCGATTTCGTCTTTGCCGACATCGAGCAAGTGCAGCTCGCCGAACCGTCACAAGCGCCGGAAGTGTTGCGTTTTGCACTGCGTTTTCCTTGTGATATGGGAGATCGCAACGCAGAGACCACCAGATGCATACGAAAGACTACCAGCGGTCTACCTGTGCTACAGCGACTAAGCCAACTACAGCTGTATATACTTAAAAATTGTATATGCACATTACAATAGCCAAGACAGGATAAGCTTGGGTTCATATGCAGCTCACCGGGATGTACAACTTTGCAATCAACTCATTTTTGCTTGCCAAATATCTGCACTCACATAAGACTACAAATAAAAAGACCCTCTTTTTCATAAAACACCGGACTCAAAATAGAAAACCCAATAGGAATACCACAAGTTCTCCACATAACACAGCCAGGTTTTGTAAGCCTAGTAGGATTTACTATATAAAGGTTGCAGCAAATTCACGCTTTTAAATATTTACAACCGTGAAAATAAACATTACATAAAAATAACATTATACATCGGCTTATATTGTGAGCTAATGTGTTTCCGACTTGCAGCCAAATGCATAATTTAACCTCTCAGGTAAGCATATCAGCTTTTGTTCCGAGTTTAGAAACGGCGCGTACTCGGCCCTTCCGGTACGGCTACATTTTTCGCCACGTTTGTCTTGGCAGTTCACAGACGTTTCATAGGCATGCGTCCGCGTATGTATGCGCGAAAATACTACTGGCAGACGGAAGCCTCAGGAGAGCATCTGAAATTATAGCAAAGCTGCACTGCCATAGATAAACACCCTTCTTAACGACTCCGATGACGAGTGGCCTGTCGCGTCGAAATATTCGTAGAATACCAAGTACTGCGTAACTGAAAGTGTAGATACAATGCTAGCACCAGTGTGACTTTCGCTGGCGAAGACAGGTTGTCGAAAAAACAGCTTGTGTATTCTGAAGATTTACTAGCGCTTTAAGTATATTACCGCGAATAATAAAAGCGCTACAACGCTAGCTGTAGGCAGTGTCAGGAGATGTGGCAGCACAGATATTTTCGTAGCGGTAAGGCGGCTGCATGCACGAGCGAACAGACGCAACGCTTTAAAAGCGCTGAAACAGAACAAATTTAATGTGCATTTGGCTGCAAGTCGGAAGCACATTAGCTCACAATATAAGCCGATGTATAATGTTATTTTTATGTAATGTTTATTTTCACGGTTGTAAATATTTAAAAGCGTGAATTTGCTGCAACCTTTATATAGTAAATCCTACTAGGCTTACAAAACCTGGCTGTGTTATGTGGAGAACTTGTGGTATTCCTATTGGGTTTTCTATTTTGAGTCCGGTGTTTTATGAAAAAGAGGGTCTTTTTATTTGTAGTCTTATGTGAGTGCAGATATTTGGCAAGCAAAAATGAGTTGATTGCAAAGTTGTACATCCCGGTGAGCTGCATATGAACCCAAGCTTATCCTGTCTTGGCTATTGTAATGTGCATATACAATTTTTAAGTATATACAGCTGTAGTTGGCTTAGTCGCTGTAGCGTATTTTTGAAAGTAGAAGGCTATGATTATTTTACTGTTTTCATGCAGAAATACCTTTTTTCTTGTACCAAGAAACGCTCACAGCATTGAATGAAATGAAGTGTTGTGTATTTTTTTACTAATTTAATAAAGGAAATTTCGTCAGCGGTGTATCAGAGATTAGTTTACTTTCTTTTACTAAACAATGCGTTATCTCCTCTGCTACTGCTGTTGTTCTGTGTATTTTTGTAATTATGAAATGTACTTTATTTTAGGTATTCAAGAAATGGCAACATCCAGAAGAAGACGCCATCTTATCCAGCACGTTATGGGTGAGACAGATCGTAGCAAGCACTTTCGCATATTTCTTTAGCATATGATACTACTTGTTGTAATTTTCGTGTCCATTTTCCTGGTCTTTATTCATTTCAGCATTATTGTGCAAAGGGTAATACTTTTACATCGAGATAGAGTAATTGTCCAAAGGAGAGACATGGCTGGAGGAGACGACACACATAAGCCTCCTTTGTCCGTATCTCTATGTTGCGCAGTTACTCTGTCGTTATCTCCCAACAAGCCCAAGTTCTTCATCAGCTACATTTACTAATTCTCCATTATTACAATTTCATTGATACAACATTGAAAGTACAGAGGTGTTCAGGAAGACAGACTTGAAATGATGAAGAGCCGTAGAACAAGAAGCATCGCTGGCGCCAATGTTTCGACAAAGAGAAGGAGATACGTTTTCTTGTCAAAACATTGGCTCCAGTAAAATTTCTTGTTCTATCACTATTTACGATTAAAAGACAGCATTATTGCTCTTGCTGAAGTATCATGCATTATGGAATAAAAATTAGCAGGGTGAAATGTCAGGAATGCGAAATTTCTTGTGTATTTTAATGCTACAGCGAAAGCCAGAAAAACAAGATGTAGAGAACCACATTGTTATTTGTCACTACCCAGTTTGGCCAGCTTCATTCGGAGCTTCCGCTTTGTTGCATTAACGACCACTGGAATTCATTATTGAATTGCTTCGTGATTTACTTATGTTTAGAGATGTTGAACTTGTTTTAATGCAGCTTAACATAGTGCGTGTAAAAAATATACAATGACATTTTAAGGGGCTTGCAGTTGACCAGCGTATCACTTGATGGTATGAGCTCAGGTTTCCACTGAGCTTCCATGCACAAATCGGATGCACATTCTTTTTTTTTCATTGCTTGGATTTTCATAAACATAAATACCGTTTCTTCTTTGTCGGCGTTCTAGTTGTGCTGTAGGACCTAACTGTTTACATTTATTTGTATTGGTATCCATGTTACACAGACAGCTGTATTTTTCTTGTAAAGTGTGACATGGTAGGACTAAGAGCATTTGTGCAAATTTGCTGCAGGTACACTCTGGTGGCTGCCGCCCCTGCATCCTACGACCACCGTGTCCTGACTACGTCCACTAGGGAGTTGGCAGCCTTCGTGATGATGCCAAGCAGGCTAGAAGCCGACAGAAAAATTAAGGTAAATACATGTAATTAAGTGGCAACTTTTTCAGTGTAGTGGCTTGTAGCCACTCAGCAATGAAAGAATAAACTTCAAAGCAGTTTACACTCTCTGCTATCGGTGCAGGAATGCTCAAGTCCATGCATTTTGCCTTAGCCGCTAAGAGGCTATGTGGATCAGACGAAACGCGATGCAAATTTTGAAACTAGTAGGAGACCACTTGTACAATTTTTTCTTGTTTAGCACAAAACTGCTTTGATAAAGCTTTAGCAATTTAAAAACAATACGGTGTACTCTCATACATGGTATTGGGCATAAATTTACTAGGACTGCCTCAATAGTAAGTATGCCGATAAACTTACACCAAAACTGACTTTTTTTGCTAGTTCATCCTCATCTCTGTGCACCGCTGCATAATTTATCTTCCTGAAACCAGTTTTTGCATGCAGCACAAGTCCTAAATATGTGGATTACATAAATTTTCAGCTTTTGCTGTAAGCCAGTTCTATAAAAATAAAGTTAATAGGCCATTTTGTCCACTTTTAATGACCCATAATAAACTGAGCACTGGCTAATAAGCAGTTCAATTTTTGGTGTAAGGCCTCTCTTTATTGTCCTGAAAAATTTGGCCCCCTTAATGAAGGAACCAATTTTTTGGCTAAGCCTTTTATGATGCATAGTTTGGTGCGTTACACATAATCTCACGTAGTGCTTGCGCCAGTAAAAAAACTGTTTAAGTTAAGTATTTCTTGAAATTAACGTTTGTCCTACATTCAAGGGCCTCCAGTTTTTCAAAAAGAAATTTCAAGTGGTCGTGTGCGTAGTCGGGACAGCTCTCATGGAATGGCCTACTTACACAAATAGGGAGGGCCATACCCGCCGTGGTTGCTCAGTGGCTATGGTGTTAGGTTGCTGAGCACGAGGTCGCGGGATCGAACCCCGGCCACGGCGGCCGCATTTCGATGGGGGCAAAATGCGAAAACACCCGTGTACTCAGATTTAGGTGCACATTAATAGAACCCCAGGTGGTCGAACTTTCCGGAGTCTTACACTACGGCGTGCCTCATAATCAGAAAGTGGTTTTGGCACGTAAAACCCCCTAATTTAAATTTTTTAGGGAGGGCCAAGTACACTTGACTTCATGTTAAGATACTATTATTGATCTACAAAAGACAAAATAAAACATTTCATCCTATAAGCAGCTCTTCACATTCATTTACACTTTTGCACAATTGTATACCTCAAGTCTGGTGACTTGTGTCTGTTTTCATTATCTGCTATGTGCCGATGGTGAACTTCACGTTTGCCCTATGGTGAAGAATATTTGGTGCTTATAGATATGGATCTGTGTTTTTCAGGTTGCCTCGAAATTTTGCCTAAGCCGTGCCACACACTGGCCAGGCCTCCTGCAAACGACGTATAACCAGGCTCAACGCATGAGTGTCGAGTGAGTCCGGAGATCAAGGCAACCTGCTTTGCAACCAGCGTGCAACCTTTCGTGACCCCCCTACATGTTTTACCTATTTTACAGCTGTACCTCATCTACCACCTATCCACACATCATCACGAGCTGTGGTCACTCATCGAACCATGGATGAATTTTGGGGTGGAGTGATTTGAAGAGACATTCTATTTGTCTCTTCAACTTCTTAGCAAATACTTGTGTTATTATAATTCATGCGTGTATTTAGTACCTAGTTTTTAATGGTTCCTTTCTATTATAATTCTCACCATCGATACCTGCTATTATAATGTATGTCTGTCTTTATGCCTAGTTTTTCGTAGTTCTTTTGTACTTGTGTATGTTATTGATAGGTTCATAATTCTCGTTATACAGAAGGCTAAAATGCAAACTTATGGCATCTTTTTCTTCATTTTGATAATCTACAGCACTGCAAAGTGTTCAAGAAATGTAACCTAACGTGGGATCTGGTGTAGGAAAAATTTAAGAGCAATATAGGGTACTTATTTCTAACACCCATTATTTTTGAAAAAGTCAAGAATATAGGAGCACAGAAAAGAAAATATTAAACTAGAGAAACATGAGTTCCCCTCATAAGTGTGATAATAATGTGACTTGCTTTCACTGCATAGATACCAGTAATACTCGCATACAAGGTTTGAGACACGAAAGCTATGATGCCCTTGGCATTTCTCAGTGCCTATTTGCCACACTGACGAATGTCAAAGGCATCGTAGGTTTCATGCACACATTGGCTGTGTTACACTTTTGAGTATTGCATTTCTCAAACACAAAGGTTTACAGCAGTGCTTTAAATAGCAAATGCCTTTCCTAATTTATTAGAGCAAGAGTAACAGTACAGATCATGTAAAAGTTATTTTACAGACTACATGTCCATGGATGCATGCTTCTGATGACATAGCAGTGACCTGGTCGTGGGATGAATGTCTTTATTTCAGATTTAAATATTGGCGTCCAGGTCTGGGTTAGTCTCCTACACTGAGTAGTCTAGGTCAGAGCCCATTTACTAGAGAAAGTGAATTAAACTAGGAATTATAAACATCAAAAGCTCTTGTTTAGGACACTAATGTGACAATCAGCAAGGTTCTTTGGGCATTCATTTCCAAATTTGTGAGGATATATTTTATGACTGGTTTCATTATTGTGAGAACAAATATTTGTTTATTGTCACACTAGAGTTGGCTGCCCCCATTTGTATACAACCCCTTTACAGGCTAAAAATTCAGAGTGTTACCCTATTTACTCGCATAATGATCGCACTTTTTTGTAAAGAAATTGACTCAAATTCAGGGGTGCGATCATTACGCAGGTTAAATTTCCCGCAAAAAAAAAATGTCATCTAGAATTTGCTACGGAATGACAACAGGTCAACAAATAGGCGGCTTCCGCTGTATGTAGTGCGGAACACAAAAAAAAATACGGTGGCCAGCAGAGCAAGCCCAACGCGCCGAACGCGATTTTTTTTCTTCTCGTCAGTACATTACGTGCATTCAAACAGTTTCTTCCGTATCAGTGATGAATAATATCGGCAAGTTCGCGGCAGTAACATAGCCATGTCCACTTTTAGGGGACAGAAACAGATGGGCGCGCTTAGCTGCCAGTGACATAGAAAGACACGGCGAGCATGCTGCGGAAACTGCGGCATTTGTCTTCACCACTATCCTAATATGGCACGTTTCTGCTAAGAGTGGGCAAATATCTTAGCTGCGTTACAAACGTCGGCGAAAGAATAGGGTACACTTCTAACGTATCAGTGTAAACATGGCTGCTATCACTGCCGCTCGCGATTTGTGGCGTGCCCACGAGTGCAGACGAGAAGAATCGAAAGACGCTTTTTGTTGTTTTTGTTGACCACAACCATTATGAAGCCTACACATAATAAGGGCAAGTTTGGTTGTAGCTTTTTTTTTTGTCATAGAAGTGCGGAAAGTGATGAAAGGAATGAAATGGGGCATCTGCTTCAGAATGTTTGGTGCGTGCAGACCGCTTGGTTTGTCTTGAAGAGTCGTTCGCATAGCAGTCGACAGATGGTAAGCGCGACCATTATTAGCTAGACTTGGCACACGACATATCGCTGCGGCAAGTTCGGGGTGCAATCATTACACGGGAAATAAAAAAAAATCTAATTTTGACGACAAAATTTAGGGGTGCAATCATTACGCGAGTGCGATCATTATGCGAGTAAATACGTTAGTAGGCTGCTGTTTTTGGCTTCGCGCACTCAATGTTAAGGGATGCAAATGGTGGCATACAACAGAATGCAAAAATGACTAAGGAATGCAAGCAGGGCGTGGGGCTTTTTAGGCAAATGCTCCCCATGGTATGCCTGAAGGCATTTTCTAACACTTTGGTAGAATACACTGACACCCACTTATTAAGGGGAAATACTCCTCCAAACAACTTTTTTATATATTTGTACTAGAGATTTGAATATACTGTCAATCATAAAGTGTGTTATTAGATTTGAATTGTCATTGATTTTTGTGTAACTGCTGTTTTTTAGTTATGGTCCTACACAGTGGCAAAATATTTTTGTGGGCACTTTCTCGTGTATAAAATTTTCAGAAATAGCTTCATGTTGTATCTTACTTAGCTAGTTGTATACTGCAAAGTGGTGATACCTATCCAAACGGCTTGTACAATTACTTAGAGCAATGCAAAAAAATGTTAGGCCACTTTAAATAATTTTACAGATTGCAATTTCAATTAGATATCAGCATTCTGCATATCCTGAAGAGTACGTATGCCAAATTTCGTTAGTATAGGACAATTATAAGTGCATATGGTTATTCTCATGCTATCGTGAGAAAAAGTTTTTGAAGTATATTCAATAATTATTTTTCACAATAGCATGAGAAGTATGCAAGATTAGTAGGCAGGCCTGTCTGCCCGCCTACTAATCTTGCATACTTCTAGTAACCTTACATGCTGTTTGAATAGATATCGGCACTTTGCAGTCTACAAAGAGCTGAGTTAGCTACAGCACACTGCTCTTTGTGAAAATTTAGAACACAAGAAAGTGCCTGCAAAGATCACTGTATTTTCATATTGTGTAGGACATAACTGAAGCAGCAGCTAAAAAATACTAATGACATATATGAAATCTGCATGAAGAACTCTACCATTTGCTCTCTTTTCAAACCTCTAGTACAAATAATAAAACTGTTTCGAGTAATATTCAATCAGCAAAACATGCCCCTTGCTTTAGTGACCAACAACATAGCGACGCAAATTGAAGGCAAGTCCTTTTGTCGAAGCGAATCTGGGCTGTCTTCCCAAGGGCTTCTGTTAAACACTGAAATTTCCTGCATTTGCCAGTAGTGCAATACTTAAATGTTTGTGAATGTGCAGTTAGTATTGGCACACTAACAGAAAAAAAAACTGTTCTGTGAAATGCAGAATCGACTATAACATTGTTCGACATTTACATTTTGACTCCATTTCTTTGTTTTGTGTTTTGTACTGAGTGTTTCAGCAGTGACTGCCGCTAAGAATTTAACATAACTGCTTCATGACAATGCGACAATTTTCGCTAACAGAAATTTATAGCAGTGGCAGGCATTACAATTACAGTACTCAATAACGTCTAATTTGTAAGAACTCAGACTAGCACCAGTTCTGAGATACACAACCTAAAAAGACATAATCAAATAGGTTTATCTTCCACACGGAATTGTCCCACAAGGCTTACAAAATGTTTTGTGGCAAAGTAATATTTGCAACAGCAAAGCATGTTCCACCATGTATGGCAATAAATATTTCAGAGCTGTCAGTCTGAGGACTCCTACAAACTAACAATACCTTCAGCACTGACTAGCCTCAATAATGGGATGTCAGCTATTTTGCTGAAATTAATAAAACTTCAGTTATTGTGATGTTGTTTAAGAAAAAATTTGCAATTATAATGCACTTCTAGTCTCTGTCACTTTTGTAAATATTTTCCAATTATATTTTCAGACTACAATTTTTGGTAATAGAGGTATTCATTGCAGGAAGAGCTAGTACATGGCATTTAATAATAAAGGTACTGGTCATTGTAGACTTTTTGTCTTCAGCAATTGTTCAGTTGCACAGCTGTTTCTTGAAATCTGAAAGGATGTACCCGCCTCCTTATGTTAGCAAGAAACAGGGAAATCTGTCAGTATGTTTTGTTTAAGATACAGCTGATCAACCCGATAGTTACGCTGCTTCCTAATTATAAATTATAACAATAGTGTAGGACCATAAAAACAGAGTGATGCTGACTCACAACTATGCCCAGCTACATCCACGCAGCTGTGCCATACAATGTGCATGTGTTCAGCAGAGCCAAATTCCCCAGAGAGAAAGCAACATTAACTCATTGTTTGTCATCTTGTACAAGCAGATTATGCGCTAGGTGTAATTTATGCTCAGTAAATACATAAATCAGTCATGTCAGGTGTCTTACTTTAGGTTGCAAGTTCGAAGTTCTTGTAATCTTGCTTGTTTTTATTTTGTTTCCTTTGTAAGCATGAGTGACTTGGTCGCCTTCGCACATATTCTCAAAACTGATTCATCACTGGGAATCGCGAAATTTAATTTACATATAAAATTCCCAGTTACTAATTTGGTAGGCTTCGAGTATAATTCTCTTATCTTTTATATGTTTATCTACCAAGTAGTCTTATCGTTCATTGAAACATATCCACGCAATGCAGAGTGGGCACCCAAATTATAGATATCTGTTCTTGCTTTCTGCCCTGCTGTGGTGTTTTCAAAACCTAGCATTGAGGCAATGGCCTGGCTGCACCTGCAGAAAAGTAGTAAAGTGGCTAAAGTTAAAGGTCAACAACATAATTAGGATACAAAGCAAAAATATCAGTTTGCAATTGTCCCCCATAACCAGAGTTTTGCTTAGAATTTAAAAAAAATTGACATCCTGCTGTGGTGTGAGAGTTGCTTTGGGCACCAAGGGGACTACGTAGCACCTGTGCTAGTGTACACAACAAAGCAAAAAAAAAATCACTCCAGATTGGAGCGGCAGTGGAAAGTTAAGCACAGATGTTTTATTTCACGTACCATTAATGTGGCTTATCATCTGCTCCTGTTGTATGGGAACGCATACATTGGGAAGACAATCCTTTGCGCCATTGTTACATTAGCGGGACATCAGAGAAAGGTAGAAATCGAGAACAGGTATTCACACTTGGTTGCCCACAGTGTATTATCTGGATGTGTTTCACTCTACAAAAGACTACTGTGGTAGATAATCATAATGACAAAGACAAAAGAATTAAAAGAGGTATGTGTCAGTCATCCGTCCGTGACCTCTAGTGTTTATAGAAACACTTCTTTCTGTACATGTGCCAAGCCGTAGGGAGGCTTTACGTAACTCAGTCATGCTTGCTAAGTTAAATATTGGAATAAGGAAAATCACAAGAACATTGTATGAGTGATTTGTAAATGTGGCACCTAATGTAACTTATTCATGTATGGGCTGAGGATAGATTACAGCGAGTGCATAATGTGCTCTTACAGGATGACTTATGATGAGTAAAAGAAGCCTTCCTCACATCTTCCTCTTTGTTTCTTTTGGATCTTTGTACACTATGTGTATTGTTACAGCTGCTCGCATGTAGCTGGGTATAGTTTGTGTTCTGCTTCCTCCCTTGTCCTCATCATTCGTGCGCTATCTTTGCCGTAGCAAAATAGAGCTACCTGTGCTACTTATTTTGTCAACGTGTTTGCATTATGGAAAGTCTTGTATTAGCGGTTATTTCTACCTGTGAAATTGTCTGTGTCAGCTATTATACTTAGTCTTGCAAAAGTATGTTTCTCAACATAATTAAATGATCAGTATAAGTGTTATTTATTTTTGTAATTTTGTCAGTTATGAAGGTTTTATACACTGTTGCATGTTGTATGGCAGAATAAAGTTGATGCACAACTTTTTAATGTGGTGTTTTTCAGATCAATTTTCATCTCACGCTAACATGCACAAATTGTGTGGGAAAAAGCTCCAACAAGAGTACCATAAGGTAAGACAGCTGTTTTTACTGTTAGATTGGATTATCAATTGCCAACCAGTTGTTCTCAGCAAGCATAGTGTAATGCATAGATAATGTAATCTAAGTTGGAATATTGTTTTTATTGCACTTCATTATATGGGTCTCCTTTGTACATAAGTGCAGCCTTTCGTATTTGTTATGTGTAGCTTACTTGCTTAGAATGTTAAGTAGTAAGTTAAGTCTTTTAGAACAGGGAAATAGGTTGAACTTATAAATCTTTCGACATATTATAAGAGACTTGTGCGGTGGTGAATTAAACTTCTGCATGAATTACATAATATTTTGGGGTCTCATTATGGTTCTGAGTGGCATTGCAGTGTCATGCATATGCAGCTGCAGGCTACATATAGGATATTTATTTAAGACTGTTTTGCTTGGTTGGCTATTGATTCCAGTTTAATAGTAATGAGAACTGTCTTGCTTTCATAGTGATTCTGTGCTGACTGATGCATTTGAATTTTCCAGAAGACAATAACAAAGATTGATGGAATACTAACTTTTTCTTGCTAACCTGTCATGTGCTATTCGCAAGTTTACTGTGGATTCTTTGTTATCCTATGTTGTCTTTTCACAGTAGTCTTCTTGAGAACTAGCCGTAGTCGTGTGTATTTACAGCAAGAGTTGTTGACACATATTGAAAAGCGGCTCGACACTTCCATCCAAGAGTGAAACGACTTACATGGATTAGTTACTTTACTCTATTTGCAAAAGACCGGCACCACGCACTAAGGGTAACTTGACACACACTGCTGTAGTAATCAGCCTCATCTAGAATAGTTACCTGAATCCTCCTTGCGGTATTCATGTGACACTTTATCTTGAGTCGTCTGACTCATCTAGAATTGTTAACGGACTCCCTCAGCACTAGTCTTTAACCCTTTTGAGAGGGTATAGGCTGCTACTACAAAAGAGTTTGCATGACTATTGTGTGCGGAGTCACGTAAACACCTTGTATTGAGCACAGATAGTCTCGGGACTCTCTGCCAAAAGAGAGTTCGGATGTCTCCCACAAAGTGTGTCGTATACGTCACGACTCCAGACTCTTCGAAAAGAGTAAGGGATACTCTCTTTTCTTAGTGTGTGAACTTCCTTTGGAGAGCTTGACTACGGCGACGTTTATCCACCAAGCGCCTCGTTCGGAGAACAGGAGAAAGGCAGCTCTGGAATTTAGAGGCGCCGTCTGGGGTCGGGCGTGGCCACCTGGCTACGGGTACGCACGACAATGGACACCACGACAACTGCGCTGCAAAGGTCGTCTGCCCGCGGAGGGGGCACTGAAACGTGTGTGTGCGTGTGTGTGTTTGTAAAACGTCCCGCAGAGAGGCGGCTGGTTTACGGTGACGTCGAATGTTTTGCCTCACCTAGGGATCTAGGGAACACGAAGTGGATAAAACCAGCTGTTGTCGGCGGCTAGAGTGTGCTCGTCGTCGTGCTCTGTGCTCGTCAATGTACTCGTGAGCTGTGTGCTCGTTTGCTGTTTGCTTCGTCTTGCGGGCTCCATTTGGTAGTCTCACTAGACTGTGTAAATGCATCCCATGTTCGAATGTAAATAATGTAAATAAATCCTGCTCGCCTAGTCCTGTCGCCCCAAGTTCCTCCAACCGTCCTACAAGCCCGACTCCAAATCTTACATATGGTGGCAGCGGCGAGATCGTCCGACAACTCCTACAACTGTATGCCAGCGGTGGGATCGTCCGACAACCCCTATGAAAATGGTCATTGCCTTTATGTTTCCTTTATGTTTCCTTCTTGTGCCCTATGTGACCTTTATTATTCCTTGTCCTTTGTGTGACCTCCGGGACGCCAACTTTGTGTTTACCACATGTTTACTCATCCTAACGTATACCTCGAGGAAGTGACCTTTATTATGCCTCTAGGATGTGTCCTTTATGTTTACGGCAGGATGTTAACTGGGTGTGTACTATGTGTTACCTGAGTGTACACTTGAGTGCACATGTAGGTGACATAGAGTGCACATAACAACTGTCTGTACATATAATACAGGCAGATATATCTGTACTGTGTGACAGCCATTGATACACTCTGCAGAGTCATTGTAAGTACTAAATCTTGATTTATCCTTTCCTTTGCCCCAAGAAAACAACCCTTATTATAATTATTGTAGTACGTGCCCTTTGTGTTTACGGCGGGATGTTACCTAGGTGTTCACTTCAGTGCACACGTAGGTAACATAGAGCATTAATCTATATATGGTGCATGCACTCTTTATATGTTACCTACATGTGCACGTGAGTGCACATGTAGGTAACATAGAGCATTAATCTATCTATGGTGCATGTACTCTTTATATGTTACCTACATGTGCACTTGAGTGCACATGTAGGTAACAGAATGTGCGCAGTAAGCATCTTTTGCGAATAGTACAGTTAGAGCTATCTGTAGTGTATGTTAGTCACTGGCAGATTCAAGTAAAAGGTACTGCTTGCACCCCTCGCACTAGACATGCCAACCGGCACTAATTCTGGCTATATTGTGCGGAAAATCGAGCATGCCACGAAATAGGATGGTGTATATAATGATTTATGCCATGCATTCTCTTAATATATAAAGTATTTCTTACTTTTTCAACCTGCTATTCTCCAGTAGCAAGCCATATGTAGAAATCTGCAGTATTTAACCTAATATGCAAGATTTCATGAAAGTTATGCGCCAGCTTGGCTATCAAATATAGTTGATTGAGTGTTTAAGACGGTTCTCATAGCAGGGCGTCTTTCAGATGCTCCGCTTCGCCTCCAGTTTGGGAGTTAATCTACGTAATTTATACATCTGGCTTATACACACACACATACACACACACACACACACACACACACACACACACACACACACACACACACACACACACACACACACACACACACACATATATATATATATATATATATATATGAGCACTATGTTACCTGTGGGCACTCTATGTTACCTGACTGTGTACTCCCTCGAGTGCACATCCAGGTAAGATAGAGTGCGCTTATACCGGGTGTCCCAGCTAACTTGAACCAAGGGTTTAAAAATGAAATATTGGGGTCAGGAGAGTGAAACTACCTGCATATTGGTGACAGGCATTTGGCGCACACCACAGGAAATTTTTTGTATCGCAATTACTTAACTAGTAATTAAGATAATTTTTTTAAAATTTTTAATATTGACTTTAGACACTAAGTGTGATTCGCAAAGTTGGAGAGCACTTTCAGAAACCCCCATTCCATTATTCGCCATAAAGAAAACCTTACGTGTACCTCTTTTTTCGAGCTCGAAAGAAAGCCCGCGAAATACAAAAAAAAACCACGTGACGAGCGCATTTGCGCGCCGCGATCGTGCTGCTCTCAACCGTGCTTTCAGTGAACGAAATCAGCTCCGGTATTCATTCGGCGGCCCCGTTGCAGCGGCAGGCCGATATCTTGGCGGGGGTTTTTCGTCCGCGTCAGCTAGTTGGCACCCGGCGACGACGACTTAGTCCCAATCTGATAAGATACTGAGATGGCGAGTCTGCTTTGTCACTCAGAAGCAAAAGAGAAATACAGGGAATAATGTTTCGCCGCGAGGTGTTGGCGGCTGTGTGTTGCAGTTTCCTAATGAGGATTTTGAAAGCTGGAAGCAGCGGTGAAGCACAGTTTGTCGTGTGCTCTTCTTATGCCACTCTCATGCGAGACTGAATCTTTGGTGTAGTGATTACTAGCACTGCAGACATGCCGTTTACAAATGAAGAGAAAGCAGACATGGTTCTGGCTCTAGGTGCATGTCATGGGAACAGAAGGCGCGCTGCAGACCTTATGCAACAATGGCACCCAGGCAGGCGGCCAAGTTCAGTAACGATCCTGCGTGCCTTCGAGACGCTGCGACGGATGGGCAGTTTTACGTCCACACGACACAGAGCACCTGTTTTTGACGAGGACTTCGAGACGCATATTTTATCGCTGTTCGCTCTGGAACCCCAAGCAAGCGTGCGCAGCGTGAGCGAGGATACCGGAGTCTCCAGGTCATCAGTTTGGCGAATACTGCGCAAACACCGCCTGCATCCGTACCACGTACAGCTTCATCAAAATCTGTTGCCACGGGACTTCCAAAACAGGACCGATTTTGCTAATTGGATTCTGATAAAGATGCAGGACGACCCGGATTTTTTGAACAAAGTGATATGGAGTGACGAAGCTAGTTTTTCGCGCAATTCACAGGTGAACCTGCACAATGCTCATTACTGGAGCGATTCAAATCCCTACTGGGTTTTACAGGCGCAGCACCAGTACCAGTGGTCATTTAGTGTTTGGTGTGGACTTTTCGACGGTAGTTTGATCGGGCCTGTGTTTTTCGACCAGACGCTGACAGCAGATCGCTACACCAATGATATCCTCAGAGGACCCGTTGACGACTTCCTTTCGGATCTACCGCTCGCCAGGGCCACAAATGTGTGGTTTCAACACGATGGCGCCCCCGCGCACAGCAGCGCCAAGGCTCGGACCTGGCTCGACGCAGCGTTCCCGCAGAAATGGATAGGACGACTAGGTCCCGTGAACTGGCCAGCCAGGTCTCCTGATATGACACCTCTGGACTACTTTTTGTGGGGTCATATCAAGGACAAGGTGTACAGCACACCAACTTCCACACCGCAAGACCTTAAAGACAAAATAACGGAAGTCTGTTTAAACATGCCTGAGGCTGTCATACGAAATGCAACGGCTGATTTGGTTACAAGATGCCAGAGCTGTATCGTCGCACAAGGTGACCTATTCGAGCACTTTTTATAATTGGTAAGAAACCGAAATGAAATGGAGTCAGGACAACCGCATGCCACGGCTGTCATCGCCGCACAGCCAAGCCATAAACCGCCACTTTTATTTTCTTTGCAACTGGCAAATAAAACTCCTCTCATTTGAAAACTTCGAGCTTGGCAGTCTTTATCGCGACTGCAAAGCGCAGCGCACTCGCTGCAATTTACACCGTCACGCGCGAACTGGCTGACACGGCCGAAGAAACCACCACCAAGATATCGGCCTGCCTCTGAAACGGGGCCGCCGAATGAATACCGGAGCTGATTTCGTTCACTGAAAGCACGGTTGAGAGCAGCACGATCGCGGCGCGCGAATGCGCTCGTCACGTGGTTTTTTTTGTATTTCGCGGGCTTTCTTTCGAGCTCGAAAAAAGAGGTACACGTAAGGTTTTCTTTATGGCGAATAATGGAATGGGGGTTTCTGAAAGTGCTCTCCAACTTTGCGAATCACACTTAGTGTCTAAAGTCAATATTAAAAATTTTAAAAAAATTATTTTAATTACTAGTTAAGTAATTGCAATACAAAAAATTTCCTGTGGTGCGCCAAATGCCTGTCACCAATATGCAGGTAGTTTCACTCTCCTGACCCCAATATTTCATTTTTAAACCCTTGGTTCAAGTTAGCTGGGACACCCGGTATATAGTGATTAACTTTTTACACATGCTACAGATAGATCGTCTACCTGAACGATGTATATGAACTTTAACTACTGGCGTATCAAAGTAAAAAAAAAAAATGGGGGGGTGCACCTGCCTCCCCCTCCCTATCTATCTTGGCCGTATTGATCACCACGCGCCATCAACACTACATACGTACATCAAAGCCTCATGCAGCGAATAATCCCTCACGACAAATAACAATTGCGCGGCGGCTGGAGACGCGGTGGCACGACGCGCAGTGTTCGATGGCTTGCGCTACATGAACCGCAATAGAGGCGGACGCCTCCGCGGCCAATCTGCCGCTTTGCTAGTGAGCGTATATGATTATACAACCATTTAAGTAGCTGTTCTCGTCGCTTTCGCGCTGACCACAAGTACGAGTAACTGCTCTGTCGATATTAGCACGCGTAGAAGGGCAGCGCGGATCCCGTAAATGCTTGCTTGGGCGTACAACTGAATAATTTATAATTGTGAGTTGGCTGAGTATGAAAGTTGTGTGCGGGGTATGGCCGTATTTGATTACGCGAGCATGCAAGCAGTACGCCTGCTTCACTTTGGCCGAAGTTCCGCTGCCGCTGCAAGCCAGCCATCGCCACATTTTGTTGCCTTTATTCCTTACGCTACGGGAAATACGGTTCCACCTATTCAAGATAAGGCCTGACATTCTCAAAAACACGCCACTGGGCGCCATAAGAAGCGTGTATATGTGTGGCGATTCCGAATTTCTGATCGGTGGGTGTCACAGCTATCGCGGCTGCCCGCACACCGTGCGCCATGGGTAGCAGACGGAGCTGCACATGGTGCGCGCTGATTGTTTCGTGTCCGCCGGCAAACGTTCGTGCATAGTTCGTCTAAAATCTCTGTGTATACTTTAAAAAACAAGGCAGCGCACCAAGACACATTAAACTCAATAATTTGTGTTTAAATACCAGCTTTCCTTCCAGCTACGATTTTATTAAATCTCGAAGGCCGTGCTTTTTCAACATGTACGCCCTAAAAGGAAATGCAGATCTCGGAGGCTAAATTCACTTGTTAACCGCAGTGCGGCGCTGCCGCAGTGTGACGGTTGAGCTGGGCCACGTTGTGTTGGTCTGCGCGGTAAGAGTGCTCGTTGCAGTTACACGGTAATTGAATCATATTTTCGAAGTGCCTAAACAAACTGTGATCCGCATCGTGTGCATTAACCATCAGGAAACCTCTGCACTCGTGTAACGCCATTCGTTCGCCTTATGTTTCCTGTGATACGCCTGTGTCTTATGCGTACTACAGCGTCCGTCCGAGCTGCCTTTGTTCTCGCTTGTCCGCGTTCGCTCGTGAAATACCTGGTACTGTGGCTTCGAATTATGGTGCGTGGAAGAATTCGTTGAAAGTTGTGCTTTCGTGCGCTGGTGTTCATCGGCAATTCGACCGTGTTCGCGTCGGGAAGAGCGTCGTCGCGTGGTGCCTGCGAGACAAAGGAGCCGTTTGCCGACCGCATTGAAGGTAAGCAGGTCTGCCGCTTGCGCGCATTCTCGCAGCTTATGGTTCATGTAGTAAGCTTTGTGGAACGACAACAGAACACTTTCGGAGCGTATGTTGACCACGTTGCTGTGCACATTTAGCAAAGCGTTTCACGAGGGGACTTTCTGTGAAATGTATTATTTCTTACCGCTTACTTGCTTTATGCAGCGATGTGCTACCACCGCTGATCGTTGGGACTTAATTGGCAAATATTTACGTAAACGCTGAAAGTTACTGTTTTCTCGGTAGTTTCCCGGCAAGAAATCCTTCCGTAGATATGAATTTCCGCAAGTTACGTGTGTAATGCATGTCGATGTGTCACGGGCATCGCGAGTTGGCACGCGACTGCGATGTTTGACACTTGAACAGATATTAGCTTGTGTGAAGATTACTTTATTGATAGTGTTCAGTTTGAAGTCCAGCTTCGCGAGAACTTGTCTGCATTGTTTGTGTTCGACGTGCTCGCGTATTTGTCTTTTATATTGTTGCGCAAATATAGACCGACATAACAACAGCGAAATTTCTTTTTAATCGAGGCATGTCAATCAGACGCTCGTTTTCATTAATATTTTCATCCGAAGAACAGGATGTCAGTGCCTGCGATTGTTAAAAACAGTGGCTTGTAGCACTGCCTAATAAGGGATGCGATTTTCTTGCGATGCTTTCCGCTCGATGTTTGCCACTCTTATAACCCACCTTCCATGGCTGGCTGTTCTAGTTAATAACGATAGCCGAATGTCGGTCAGATCAATGAGCAAAAGGAGTAGCATCGGAAAAGGGATCGCTACAAAATCGCGGCCTAGGTTTTAGACCCTTCGTAATCGATTGTTCGTTTGATTTACTAGATATTTGAGTTTTGGTGATAATTTCCCAGGTAGTCTGATGTTTGCTGCTGGTTTTATTCCCGCCTGAATTTTACCATATAACTGTGTAACCACTTGAGATATAACTACGAGACATCTGTACAAGCAGGCACACAAAGATTTGTTGGCCAGTTTCCTACTCCTAAATGTTATTTACTACTTAGCAGCTGCTGCAGATATGTTTAAAAGAATTTGTGAGCAGTTTAATACCTGACTGGACTGGCAGCTCAGTCTGCTTCAAACAACAATTAGTTAAAAGCTTCTGTGTTGCCCTGATGTTTTTATGAGCTGTTTTTGACTGCTCCACGTTTCTTAGCCGTGTGCATACAGGCCAGGCTGTTCTTGCTTATATGAATATTTTTGAATGAGTGAAAAAGATTGGCTTTTGGCTTTTGTTTTGTTTTTCAGGTCCCGAGCACCACATTCCAGAGGTCTGCTGTGAGCAGACGTGGCAAATTGCAGTAACATCCAGATAGTCCAATAAAGTGTTCGTAGTTTCAGACAAACCTTTGCAAAGTATAGTCAAAACTTCCTTTTAAAAGTGCGAGCACTGATCCAACTTGATCTTTCTATATCCAAACATTACATTTTATATTAGTAACAAAGACATAACTAGAACAGCAGCACTGCAGTGAGGAACGTACACATGGCACTCCAAGTGTTATACTGAAATAATCTATGAAGTCTAATTACTTTGCAATTTTAGAACAAATTGGCATGAATTTCTGTGCCATAGCAGAGTTCCAATCCGTTCGCTGCATCATGTAGGGAACAGTAACCTTACAATGAAAACCAATGCAAAACTTTTTAACTCAGGAAATGTTTATAAAAATAAAATGTGCACACGGAACTCTTCATCTATGCATGTCTACGTAAAATACAGGATTTCATCACTGCGGTAGGACACACGAAGGAAACATAAAAGCAGTGGCCAAATTTCAACATGGAGGAAACAAAGTACGGTAACATAAGGGATACATAAAGGGAGGACACATGAAGGAAACGTAAAAGCAGTGGCCAAATTTCAACATGTTTTATGGAGGAAACATAAAGTGCGGTAACATAAGGGATACATAAATGGAGGACACACGAAGGAAACATAAAAGCAGTGGCCAAATTTCAACATGGAGGAAACATAAAGGACATTTCCTCATGTGAACTGCAGGAAACATACAGTAAACATAAAGGGCATAACCATTTTCATAAGGGAAATCTTACAGCGCATGCAGCGCGCGCCAAGAAACTCCTCCGTAGTACCTAGGCAGAGTCGTATTTTCAAGGAGCAAAACTCCCCACATTTCCTCTCTCGCACCCGCTTTTACTCGCGCATGCGCGCAAACGTCCGTCGTCTGCGCAAGTGCCGCGCCCCGCTGTACCTACAAGCAGTTGGAAATATGCCCCCCGGAGCCTTGCGCGCGATGGAAGACTGTGCGCTTCCTCCTTTTGCTCCGTTGCTTGCGCGAGATTGAGCCGCAAGCGCCGGGTCATCCTCGCACGCTTTCATTCACACGTACAGCCTACGGCGCGCGGCGACTTTATACGGTGACGGCAGAAATGCGCCTGGAGTGTACATATAATTACTATCGCAATAGAACTGTGCCCTCGAGTGGAATAAAACAAGCTACCCATCAGATATCCGAATAACGAAAACTGTACGTATCTGAACATATAACTTCGAGACAAAGCAGATATCGCAGTAGTCTACTTTGTTGTTATAATTCATCAATTTTTAACACAGACATTGTTTAAACACATACAATGTCACCCAGACAAACACCCTAAATCATATTAGGTGCCGGCGTGTAGATTCATTAGAATTAGGGCGCTTAGTTTCCACGTAAGTACCTTCAACGCGTTGCCCATAAAGCAGACGGGCGCAGCGTAGTGCTCTTCCTCCTCTCGCAGATTCTGCGATATTATAAGCTCCGCGCAAAGCCCGAGGCGAGTTCAAGTAGGCGAAACAATGAACGCGAGATCTGGAAAACAGCTTCTTTGATTAGCGGCGCCCTTCGGACACCTGGATAAGCCCCTTCAACCGAAGGTGACCGTTGACGTCGAAGTTACATGGATAATCAACAGAAATTCGTAAACACGAGTGCGCCGAGGCGCGCGAGCAATTTCATTTTATTTTGGCCAAACACGTTGATATCGCACCTATAGCTTTCGCGCGTCTGCTCGCCGGCGCGAGTGACGATTTCAGTTTGCTCACCGCAGAAGCGTGCGAAAGCCGCTTAATGGGTCACGTCGGTTGGGCGGTAATAGGCAGCGCGGCCGAGGGGCTGTGTCGTGCATCGCACGTCGAGGCTGGCGCGCCTCGCGGACACGCATGCGTAATACACGGACTGGGACCCCAGGCCGGAGTTCCAGACTGGCCGCTCATTTGCGCACGCACAAGGGGAGCGCGCCACGCTATTAAGCCGGCTAGAGGCAGGGTGGACCGAGCGTTGGACGCAGCCGGACACCGACGGCTACGCGATCGATATATGCAGCGGCCGCCGATAAGGGACCACCGAGGCTGCAAATGACAGCGCTCACCGCCGCGTGAATAGTTCTCGCCTGAGTAAGCAAGTGAGTGAGCGAACGAGCGAGTGTTCTCAGGTAACGTCAATTAGCAGTCAGCCCATTCAGCCGCTCATCTCTCTCTCCCTCCCCCATCTCTCTCCCTCACACGCACACACACACACGTAGCATGTAGTTCTCGTATCAGCGCGCTGGCGCATGTGTGTGTACGAATGTGACTGCAGGGCCTCATACGCAACGTGTGTACTGTGATTCAAGCGCGTGCGATATGTTATGCGTATAAAGGTGGAGGTATTTGTGCGGATAACGCAGTGGGTACAAACACACTGCTTTTGCCAGAAACAGTTACAAGATGACGCACAAACGCGGAAGAAGCGCAGACGAAACAATAATAATAATAATAATAATAATAATAATAATAACGAAACAGGACACTGCACGGCGCTGTCCATGGCATTGTACGTAGATGAAAGGAACACCTTATCACGAGAAAAATGCGCCAACACAGCGCAACAGCCCTCTCGTGCCATCTTCAACGAAGGTCCCACTCCGCCACCTTAAGGTGGCGGTCGCCCTCTCGAGCGGGCGGTTGTTTTTTCCGGGGCGATGGCTGAGTCCGCGTTAGTCAGAAGCAGCTCCGACGCAGTGGTTCGTTTCATCCCCCGAATACGCATGTCGGCGCCTCCGAGTAGCGGTTTCGAACAATCGCGCCGGCACTAAAGGGTCCTGCTTGCCGTAATCCCTAGCTGAAATATCCGGAACACTAGAAGCTGATGATGTTTCATTTATACATACGATGTGTCGTCCGCCGACTACATTTTGTTTTGTCGTTTCCCATGAATCGTACTTACCATGCAGACGAGTCGATCAATACCGGCTTTGAAACTCAAAATGGCGTACAATCACAAAAATCTAACTCTTGTCGCATCTACGTATTCGTCTATGTTGCGCTGAAGCTAACGTTCACAGAACTCTTACAAGTCGCCGAATAACGTGTACCAGGACCTTTATACTGCTGTGATGTGATCAAGGTGCAGTATCTCTTCCGAAGCCTAGAAGCAGCATTTTCCCAGGCCCCCTTGTAGACCGCCCTCGGAATGAGATATCGATTGCAAGCTTCAAAGTCGCACAAGGGCGCCTCATGAATCTCGCGTATATACATGCAGGGAACATACGGCGAATCTTATACTGCAAAATGATTTACATGTTGAGTAAATCTTATGCCATGTTTCGCTTATTCGCGTTCGTTTGATTGCGTCGAAAACCTTCGGCGTGCACAGAAACAGGATACCGTGTACAGGCGCGTACCTGCGACCGCGTCTCCCCACGTTATTGATTGGGTATATCGAGGCTGCCCAATAAGTTTTCGTTCGTGACGGATAGCTGCAGGCTGACGTGATAAAAGGCGCATATTATGGCATTAGTAGTAGAAGTAAAAGGCGGAAAATACTACTTCATGAAATTGCTTTCGGGGAAATGGAGCGAGTAATTAGGGAAGAATTAGAGTACTTAGAGCATAGAAGACGGGGGAATGGGTGGCTAGAACGGCGGGCGCATCGGTATAACGGAAGGCCTTTGCGGCTGCATCGCGAAGGCTCGACGCTGTTGCCTTCCCTGTTTCTTTTCCTACCTCGGCCATCGAGATCGACCGGAACGAGAGATCCAACCGCGCAACTGTTTGCTACCGTGGTGGCTCCGGGGGGAAGCTCCCGCCTCATCTTGCAGCGCGTTCCTTACGTTTTTTACGACGGGGCTCATTTGGTGCGCACCTATCGACCTCGGCAAGAGCTCCCCCTGCCTCAACGGCAAAATACAAGCGTCACAGTGGAGGAGACGTTCCGAATAAGGCAGGAAATGATATATGTACGGTATCCCTGAGAGGCAGCGCCCACCAAATCCCCCAATCTGCGTATACGTAACTCAAGCATCGACGCTGCTTCTCGCAAGAGGGAACAAACGCCTTGATCGCCTCGATGGCCTGGTCGCAAAGGTGCCCCCTCGCAGGTAGCCGAGTCCGGCAACTTCCGAGAGTATACGACACTCGAGAGTCACTCCGTCATCTCTACTGTGTGGGCAGCAGGAGCGGCACCACAATGGGATCAGGAACGGTAAAGCGGAGCTCTGCCATTCAGAGAGTGCTATATATATATATATATATATATATATATATATATATATATATATATATATATATATATATATATATATATAGGTGCAGCGGTGCGTGCAAGAGGTCCGTGGTTCGAATCCCGGTGCCGGCAATTTTCCACCGGATTAAAAAAAAAAGAAATCCGCGTGTTGATAAATTGCATAAACAGGCCTGGAGTGTGGCCTGATCCCGGTGACCAGAACCGGTAACGCACTCCCTCACCATAGCAGGATTGGCCACCCTGGTGCAGTACTTGGCCACAACCTCCTATATGAACAACACAATCAAACCCCGGCCCTCAGTCCCCAGCAGCTGCGAAGCAACTGACCACGGCGGCGGTCAGACCTGCGACGCTGCAGAGGGTGCTAAGAATCACTGGCTCCGGACAGGCCGCCATTGGAATATGAACCTGGCAACGTTTAACGCTAGAACGTTATCTAGTGAGGCGAGTCTAGCAGTGCTATTGGAGGAATTAGAGGGCAGTAAATGGGACATAATAGGGCTCAGCGAAGTTAGGAGGCCAAAGAAGCATATACAGTGCTAAAAAGCGGGCACGTCCTGTGCTACCGGGGCTTAGAAGAGAGAAGGGAACTAGGCGTCGGATTCCTGATTAATAAGAATATAGCTGGTAACATACAGGAATTCTATAGCATTAACGAGAGGGTGGCAGGTCTTGTTGTGAAACTTAATAAGAGGTACAAAATGAAGATTGTACAGGTCTACGCCCCTACATCCAGTCATGATGACCAGGAAGTCGAAAGCTTCTATGAAGACGTGGAATCGGCGATGGGTAGAGTGAAAACTAAATACACTATACTAATGGGTGACTTTAATGCCAAGGTAGGCAAAAAGCAGGCTGGAGACGAGGCAGTGGGGGAATATGGCATAGGCACTAGGAATATCAGGGGGGAGTTATTGGTAGAGTTTGCGGAACAGAATAATATGAGGATAATGAATACCTTCTTCCGCAAGCGGGATAGCCGAAAGTGGACGTGGAGGAGCCCGAATGACGAGACTAAAAATGAAATAGACTTTATACTCTGCGCTAACCCTGGCATCATAAGAGATGTGGACGTGCTCGGCAAGGTGCGCTGCAGTGACCACAGGATGGTAAGAACTCGAATTAGCCTAGACCTGAGAAGGGAACGGAAGAAACTGGTACATAAGAAGCCGATCAATGAGTTAGCGGTAAGAGGGAAAATAGAGCAATTCCAGATCAAGCTACAGAACAGGTATTCGGCTTTAACTCGGGAAGAGGACCTGAGTGTTGAAGCAATGAACGACAATCTTGTGGACATCATTAAGGAGTGTGCAATGGAAGTCGGTGGTAACTCCGTTAGGCAGGATACCAGTAAACTATCGCAGGAGACGAAAGATCTGATCAAGAAACGCCAATGTATGAAAGCCTCTAACCCTACAGCTAGAATAGAACTGGCAGAACTTTCGAAGTTAATCAACAAGCGTAAGACAGCTGACATAAGGAAGTATAATATGGATAGAATTGAACATGCTCTCAGGAACGGAGGAAGCCTAAAAACAGTGAAGAAGAAACTAGGAATTGGCAAGAATCAGATGTATGCGTTAAGAGACAAAGCCGGCAATATCATTACTAATATGGATGAGATAGTGCAAGTGGCTGAGGAGTTCTATAGAGATTTGTACAGTACCAGTGCCACCCACGACGATAATGGAAGAGAAAATAGTCTAGAGGAATTCGAAATCCCACAGGTAACGCCGGAAGAAGTAAAGAAAGCCTTGGGAGATATGCAAAGGGGGAAGGCAGCTGGGGAGGATCAGGTAACAGCAGATTTGTTGAAGGATGGTGGGCAGATTGTTCTAGAGAAACTGGCCACTCTGTATACGCAATGCCTCATAACGTCGAGCGTACCGGAATCTTGGAAAAATGCTAACATAATCCTAATCCATAAGAAAGGGGACACCAAAGACTTGAAAAATTATAGACCAATCAGCTTACTGTCCGTTGCCTACAAACTATTTACTAAGGTAATCGCAAATAGAATCAGGAACACCTTAGACTTCTGTCAAGCAAAGGACCAGGCAGGATTCCGTAAAGGCTACTCAACAATAGATCATATTCACACTATCAATCAGGTGATAGAGAAATGTGCGGAATATAACCAACCCTTATATATAGCTTTTATTGATTACGAGAAAGCATTTGATTCTGTCGAAACCTCAGCAGTCATGGAGGCATTACGGAATCAGGGTGTAGACGAGCCATATGCAAAAATACTGAAAAATATCTATAGCGGCTCCACAGCCACCGTAGTCCTCCATAAAGAAAGCAACAAAATCCCAATAAAGAAAGGCGTCAGGCAGGGAGATACGATCTCTCCAATGCTATTCACAGCGTGTTTACAGGAGGTATTCAGAGACCTGGATTGGGAAGAAATGGGGATAAAAGTTAATGGAGAATACCTTAGTAACTTGCGATTCGCTGATGATATTGCCTTGCTTAGTAACTCAGGGGACCAACTGCAATGCATGCTCACTGACCTGGAGAGGCAAAGCAGAAGAGTGGGTCTAAAAATTAATCTGCAGAAAACTAAAGTAATGTTTAACAGTCTCGGAAGAGAACAGCAGTTTACAATAGGCAGCGAGGCACTGGAAGTCGTAAGGGAATACATCTACTTAGGGCAGGTAGTGACTGCGGATCCGGATCATGAGACAGAAATAATCAGAAGAATAAGAATGGGCTGAGGTGCGTTTGGCAGGCATTCTCAGATCATGAACAGCAGGTTGCGATTATCCCTCAAGAGAAAAGTGTATAATAGCTGTGTCTTACCAGTACTCACCTACGGGGCAGAAACCTGGAGGCTTACGAAAAGGGTTCTACTCAAATTGAGGACGACGCAACGAGCTATGGAAAGAAGAATGATAGGTGTAACGTTAAGGGATAAGAAAAGAGCAGATTGGGTGAGGGAACAAACGCGAGTTAATGACATCTTAGTGGAAATCAAGACAAAGAAATGGGCATGGGCAGGACATGTAATGAGGAGGGAAGATAACCGATGGTCATTAAGGGTTACGGACTGGATTCCAAGGGAAGGGAAGCGTAGCAGGGGACGGCAGAAAGTTAGGTGGGCGGATGAGATTAGGAAGTTTGCAGGGACGGCATGGCCACAATTAGTACATGACCGGGGTTGTTGGAGAAATATGGGAGTGGCCTTTGCCCTGCAGTGGGCGTAACCAGGCTGATGATGATTATATATATATATATATATATATATATATATATATATCACTATAATTATCGGGTCCCTCGGTTAACCCCCTTTCTTCTCGTTTATGTATATATATATATATAGAGAGAGAGAGATAGAGAGAGAGAGAGAGAGAGAGAATCAAGGGCTGCTTAATTCCCAAAGCAACACTGACTATGACACTCCGCAGTGGCGGGCTCCGCATTAGTCTTCACGACTCAACAGGACGCGCTGTTGGATGCGCGAACAGGGTTCTTTAATGCGTACACAAATGTTACCAAAACGAGTGTTTTTTTAGTTTTATTTATTTATTTATTTTGTTGTTATTTTCTTGCATTTTGGATCCATCGAAGTGCGGCCGCGGCCCGACATCGAAACTACGGCCTCGTGCTCAGCTACACAACACCTCAGCCACGTGGCTATTTGAGGAAGTCCACGTTGAAAAACAAATTTATTTCGATGTTTCGACCAGCGATCGGCCTCCTGAAAGGTTGGCCAACGTACGTTCGTGTAAAAAGTGCTACGAAATCTGTCACGCGTTTCTAATGTTACTGAGGAAGCAGTGTCACACTCAGTTGGTCTGTCTACCAACCATGTGACAAGTCGTACTCCCTTTATGCGCCTGGAGAAAGGGAAGAGAGAAAGAGGGAGCGTGGAAGTGTGGGGAAGGCTGAAAACTTACGCCAGGGCAGTTGGGACAAGGCAGCGAGGAGCGACGACAGATAGACGAACAGAGCGAGCGAGAAAAAAATTACGCCAATCCCACGTATTGTGGGAATCGATGTAAGCGAAGCTTTCTGTGCTGTTTACTTTGATTGACGCTAATTAGCGGTGATTTTGATAGCGAATGTTGAATTTCTTCCACGTTTTGTCCAACACGAGAGTGGCGAGTTGTTAAACGTTTCCTCGCGTGCACCACTGCTGTGTCTGCGCAGTACACAGAACACACAGGGAGAGGTTTCCTTGAGGCGTGGTTGTGCGCGACATTTCATAACCTCTGGGAGGGTTCAGCATCGCCATTGCCTCACGTGGCACATCGCATCGTGGCAGAAGTATTAAACGTTAATTCGATTATGCGGCTGTATGAGCAAAAACCACAATCGGATTGAGGCACGTCGTAGTGACGGACTCGGGATTAATTTTGACACCGCGGTGTTCTTTAACGTGTCCCTAAATATGAATACACGAGCGTTTTTTGCAAGCATTTCTCTTTTTTTTTTTTGCGAAATGTGCGATCTCTAGCAATGTCATAGCCGCAAACCTGCCGCGGCGGGCATAGAATTGTGGATTTGACGGTCGACCGCTTCCGTAGTGTCAGATGGACCCTGGGGTGCGCTTTAATTAATGCGTCTCTGATTCTGCACGCTTTAAGTTCTCCGCTTGACATATTTGCGTGGCCCTATTTGTTTTACGAGTATCTTATGGGTTATTTTTCAGAACTAGCAGAAACGTACCGTACCACAGCTTGCACTTAAATTTATCGAGTTTCCTCACAACTGATGTCGTAGCGTTTTCTTGCCTTCTCACATCACCTCCCCCCCCCACCCTCCCACTTTCTCAACCTTTATGGGAACTGCGAGAATATCAAGGCTGTTGAAAGAAATTTCGCGACTGCGTCGGTTCTACCCATTCTCGCCTCTTTCGCATCCTGCTTCCCCGTGGACTTGCACATTAGTAGAAAGGTAAGCACTGCAGTTTCTGCAATGCTTTTGCGGGTAGTCACGAATAATTACAGCTGTAAAGAGGCTGTTAAGAATGGCCAGCTGCAGTGCAAGATTGCCACCCACTTACGACTATGACGGCAACATCCCGGGAGCGTCGCCGCCAACATAGCCACAGCGTGACTAAATCGACTTTGTGACGGAGTGAGTTCGGCGGGCCAACTATTATTCCCAAACTCCCCAACGCGCTACCCGGAACGGCTCCGAGTTCTACGGGGCCCCTCTGACGTCGGTTCCGGACCTTCGAACGTGTGTGCTTTCGTGCGTGTAGACCATCCTGCGGAGAGGCGGCTAGTTTGCGATCACCAAACGAACGTTCGCCGCCTTGTATCGCGGGAGGACCGAGTGTTTAAAAACTACTGTTGTGCGGATGCTCGACACACTTCTCTTAAGCAGTCATGTTGGACTGACACACTCTCTCAAGCAGTCATGTTATACCGATGTACTTTCTCAAGCACTCATGTTAGACTGATATAAATACTGTAAATAAACCCATATTCCTCGTTCTCGATGAGAAGCAGTCCTGCCCTTCATCAACGTCCTCAGCGTGGACGACGGCATGGGCCAGCTACCTTCTAATTGATTCCGGACTCCTATCTTGACAACGGATCACGAGCGATGGGATTGAACCCCCAATCCTGACAAGGCTAATGTGGCGACGCCCAGGCAGTTCCCCAGGGCATTGTGCACATGCGACGCGATTGAAACATCCAAACGAGTTTTTCGCGTCTCCTTTCTTACTATAAACGTCTCTTGCCTATCTCGACTGCTTACTGGTTGACGCTTCTGCCCACTTTAAACGCAAGCGCTTCTGGAAGGTGTACGTTACTTACGGTTCTCACTAGGTGAATCCCTTCCCATTCCATTAGGACGCGCTGAGTGGTATCCGTATTTTAGCTGCAACATACACATGCCTCATCTAATTCGAAATATTTGGTCTGATATGTTTTTGTCCTTAGGCAGCTGGCTCGAGCTACTGCCCTTGGTGTTATCGTACAGATTTCCCCTTCTAATTTCTTTCTTCTAATTCTTATAAATTTCCATGGTGTGTTTTGTTTCTATTCTTTGCATCCAGTGAACTGTCTCTCTCACTTTCTTTCTGATGACTCCTGGCTGTCTATTTACAGTTTCAATTACCCTGTACTTGGTTGCCAACTTTCTTGACACCCCCCCCCCCCCCGCCATCCATTCTGTGCCCACGCTTTTCGAGTACAGATACTTGTGCACTTTAGCTGCCTATTTATTTTCATCGATGCTCGTGGGTCTTCCTTCAAAACTAAATTTGCTCTGTGCTTCGCTGACTTCAAGAAAGGCCCAGCCAATGTCACCCTGAACTGCCTCATTTGTGGCTTTAACGTGGGCTCCCAAAGCCAAACGGTCTACCTATCTTTGGTTACTTCAAAATCCGACAAGATACCCGATTTTAGGCATAGAATGGCATTTGCGAACTTCAGCGCTAGTACCATTACTCCTTTCCAGATTCCACGCACCACTTTACACTTATTGTGGCCCCACAGTGCTCTGTGTATCATTATTGAAGCATTCCGGTTCCCCTTTATTTTCAGATTCTCTTGGTGGGTGCTTGAGTAAGTATTTTTTTTTCGTTTATGTATACGCCGAGGTATTTATATTGCTTGACTATGAGGATGACTTGCTGTTGTATTGACACCACATAATTACTCGTCTCTTTTTTAAATATCATAGTACCCGCTTTCTCTGTGCTAAACATGAGACCTAGATCTGTCGCTGCGTTGCAACGGATATTGTTAGGAATGGCCGTACGGGGTGACAACGTGCCAGCTTTCAGCCCGCTGCACGTGTTGCAAGCCCCCCAGACGGGGCGCCCTTCAGAGAACTGCGGATGACCGGCAGCCACGTGGCGCGCGGTCAGCTCAGGAATGTGGTAATCGGCAGCGCCACCGGGGACGGAGCAGAGTTCCACGAAGCCCTCTGACGTCGGCGCCGGACATCGGAAGGTGTGTGCCTATGTGTACGTAAACTGTGCCGCGGAACGGCACCCCTCTGTCGTCGGCGCCGGACATCGGAATGTGTGTGCCTATGTGCGCGTAAACTGTTCTGTGGGGCGGCGGCAAGTTTACAATGACTGGACGAACGTTTCCGTCCACTGGGACTCCATCCACGTGGACCTCGAAGAGTGACGCCGAACGATGACGTCGAACTATGACGTCAAGCGGAGAGCCTATAAGCAGCGTTTGCCGGCTGCTAGAGTGTGCTCGTGTCGTGCTCGTCGTCGGGAGCTGAGTGCTCGTGGTCATGCTCGAAATGTACTCGTGAGCTGTGTGCTCGTATGCTGTTTGCTGTATGTTAGTCTTGCGGGCTCCATATGGGAGTCGCGATAGACTGCCAATGTATCTTGCTTAAAATGCTTAATATGTAAATAAATCCAGTTCACCGAGTTCCTCTCTACGACCTTCAACTCCTTCAAATGGTGGCCGCAGCGAGATAGCCCGACGACTTCTACATCTGGTTGTCAGCGGTACGATCGTCCGACGAATCTAATATTAGCAAGCCGTAATGTAATTAAGAAGATAATGAGTGATTTTTGTTCATTGTAGTCAAATACGTGTTTCACTTTCTCGCGCAAGTAATATCCGCTTCTCTCAATAATACAACTCAAGGACTGGAATTATGTTACCGGCAACAGGCGATATTTAAAATTTTGTAAAGCGTAAAAATGATCACCCTGTATGTAACACGCTGTCAACCACCCCCGACGTGGCGTGCAAGACAGCCAGAGCAGAAGCAGTGGGAAAGTCAAAGGAAGAGGCAAAGAAAGCTTCCTTAAAAAAATAGGGAGGAAAATGAAAGGGCAGCTCGAAAGTGCCCCCGCGGATTGCCCCATGGCTGAGCCCAGTGGCCGTTCCCTAAATCTGTCGACAAAGCGACAAGTTGCCGCTATCCGGCCTCCCACTCCTCAGCCGCCACCTCCGTAGTCTCCCATCGTAGCGCGTCTGGGCTGTCGGCGACAAAAGTATGCAAAAGAAAAAGAAAAGAAAGACGCCACAGATCGAACACACACAGACGCACGCATCTCACTGTGGGCAGGAGCCCGCCTCCGGCAAGAGAACGAAGGGATGACAGGGCGGACCGGAAACGGACGGAAGGAAAGACGAACAGCGACAGCTTCCATCATGTTCAACCTGTTTGCGCTAGTAAAGGAAAAAGGCGTTCGCTGTGTCACGATTCATACGTACCGGCGCCTCAATGGACCGCGTGGTATAACTGTCAGTAGTATGTTATATGCAATATTATCAAGCAACGAGCGCCTGAGGAAAGCGTTCCCGGTGGTACCAAGGGTGACCTATCGCCGCAACAGAGACCTTAAAAACATGTTAGTGTATGCAAAAGTCAGCTAACATCATTCCCCTGTAATAAAAGCATGTTCTCGCCCCAGGTGCAATACCTGCAGGCACCTTCGAAGTGACCTTAAAATTAAAAGCACCGCACATAGTTATACACAGGAAGTCAAATCTAGCTTCACTTTTACAAGTTCGGATGTAATTTGTATGTTTGAATGTTCCTTCTCTATGAAACAACATATCGGTGAAACAGGAAAATCAATGAACGTCAGGTTAAACGGATATCGCGCGGACACAGCTAAAAAGCTTCCCAAAGCCGTTGCTGAGAATTTCAGCCAACCAGGTCATAACCATGATGAACTTAACTCGACATACTACAGTCAAATTTCCGTTCTGCGCGAGATAGAAAATACAGATAATCATACCTCATCCATAAGTTCAAGACATTGCAACCAATAGGCACAAACGTTTCAAAGGGAGCTTTAGCATGTATTCGCTATGCGAAATTTCAAGCTATAGGTAACGGCCCCTAGTTATTTTTAATTGCGTTGCTTAGCTTTTTTTTTCTTTGGTGCTTTCATTTATATATTTATTCAATTTTTCTTTTTCACGAGCACCTTTTTACTGCCGCTATTTTTATTCTCTCTTTCAGAGAGACGATAGTTCAGTGGCCTCCAGCGGAGCAGACAAGTCCCCCTCCTCCTCTTCGTCATCCATCCAGGACCCTTCCATGAAAAAAAAAGGAACCTACAGTGACGCGTCAACAGGCTGACACACGCCCCTACCTCGCATTTCTCCACCGATGTTGAGCAGTACACCTCATTCTGGATTCTACGCCCTCGCCTCTAACAGACCCTCGTTCGCAGTTAACAGACCCTACGCCTCGCCCACCTGCTTTACCGCCTCCTGTGCGTGTGCGTGTGCGCGCGTGTGTGTGTGTGTGTGCGTGTGCGTGTGAGTGTGCGTGTGCGTGTGCGTGTGCGTGTGTGTGTGTGTGTGTGTGTGTGTGTGTGTGTGCTCGCGCGCGCGTGCGTGTGCGCGTTTATAGCTACGGTTTCGTTGTATTCTGCTGTAGCTACTGCTTCATAGGTGTTACTTTGTTTTCTTATCACTTAGCCATGTACTTTTAATGCTTGTATTTTTCATCATGGGTTTCCCTAGAGTCTTCGGACTATGGGATCCTAGTCTGTAAAATAATTTTTACATTATCTGTACCGTTACTCTCACGCTAATAAATTCTGAAGGGGCTCTACCGCTTTTGAGGCGCCGATTGCGTACACTGACGGTTGGAAAGAGAAATGCAACAAGAATAGCAGCGATAGGTGTACGCAGCCCGCAGTTATTTAGCCGATAAACTTAAAAACACAAGAAAGACATGCGTGTCAACGAAAATTTTTCGTGCTCTTCTCTCCCCATTTCTCTCACCCAATGACGTAATCCCAAGCTGCCAATGGTAAGGGCCCCAAGCGCCTACGTATAAAGTTCGCACTCGATGGTTGCTTACATGTTCTATGGTCACGGACTCGCGTTACTCCGGTGTGCTGATGACACTGTTTACGATGGTAAAAAGTACCTATGCGCATTCTAGCGCATGTCATGTTTGCCAGTACTCGTCGATCAACATGGAACTGCGCAAGGCCTATTTTCTTCGGTTCAGCTCCGCGAACAACAAAAAGAATGCGGCAACAACGATGCACCACGTGAACAAGGCAGCGAGGCGACAAGGCTGCACTGCGAGAAAGCGAGAAGTGCAGCTGATTATGATAATTTATTGGCATCCCGTTTGAAAAGGGGCGGTGACAAATAGACACCTCGCCGGTTTGATTCCATCAGATATGCTATACACGTTTTTCCTTCTATCATTTGTGTATACATGCCTTTTATGTTTTTTTTTCTGCATCAAAACTTCTCTACCTTGTACCGATACATCTATGCCTCTAACGGATCCGGTCGCATCAATCTTCCCTGCATTTTTTTTTTCAGCAGTAGTCTAAACGTCTCTAGCTTATATCGACTGCTGAGCGGTTCACGCTTCCGTCCAGTTTAAATCCAAGCGCTTCTGGAAGGTGCACGTTACCTACGGGCCTCACTACGTGAATCACTTCGCATTTAAGATTTGCTGAGTGGTCTCCGGACTTTCGCTGCAGCACCTTGCTGCGAATATTTGCTCCGGTATGTTTTTTGTCCTTAGGCAACCCGCTCGAGCCTCAAATAGCGAGGTACTGCCCTTTGTGTCATCGTGCAGATTTTTCCTTCTAATTTCATCCCATTCTTGTAAATGTTAATGGTGTTTTTCGTTTACAGCATGTGCACCCAATTCATTTTCTCTGTTTCGCTTTCTTTCTGATGACTCCTGGTTGTCTATTTACACTTTAATACTCCCCTGTACTCGGTCACCAACTTTCATGACCTCTTCCTCCGTTCTGTTTCCACGATTTTCAGGTATAGAAACTCGTGCTCAGAGGCCAGAGGTATACGCCGCCGACCAGAGGCGAAAGAACAGCCAGCACCGATACCGTGGTTTGTGGTTGTAGTTATTTTTTTTACGACTGCACCTGTTTGCGTTAATATAAAGATACGGCAAACAAAACTTAAATATCTTAATTTATTGTGTTTTTGCTGCAGTGTTGTGGTTATCGCCAACTTTGTTGTTAACCAATCACGGAGGAGCGAGTGGTGACGACGACGATGCTTGTGGTGAGCGCCAATGGACGATGATGTGACCGGCAGCGATAATGCGATTTGTTTGCACGATTAAAATATTAAATATTTCGATACCCGTGCTTTGACCTACACTACCAGCATCTCCAACCGTCAGTCTACGCAACCCTGCAACATAAAGACGGCGGCTTGAGAAGTGTGTTCGAGGGCCCCCTTCAACGAAGGGGATTATTAAGACTGTAGCTGCAAGCATCGGGGTTGGTAGCGAAGTCCACCTCACCGCAGTTAACCACATTGTAGGATTCGGCAGTAGTGGTCTCGGGAGTCTGGCGTCACACTGAGGGTCGCGCTCAAGCCAACGCCGTCGGTGCCTCTCAAAAAAGGGTAGCTGGCCTACGCTACCGTGGAGTCGCACGGAGGCCAAGCGGACCCACGCCGTTATCCGTACTTTTCGCAACGAGAGCTGCTAACTCGTACACGAGTACGAAGTTTTTCGGGAGGTTGGAGGAATAGAACACGGGGTTTATTCACACGGGTAGGGGAAAGTTATTTCCAGGAAAAGTCATGCTCGTGTTGGCAGGTGCACGGAGAGCGCAGTACACCGCCTCTGACGCTGCAACTTCGCTCTCGCACATGCCGCAATGACGAGGTAATCGGGAGAAAACAGCCGACGCCATCCTCGCGGACGGACGGTCACTGAGCCAGGCCAGAGTCCTGGCCAGGCCCTGATGGTTGTTACCCCCTTTCACAGAATGAGGCAGTTGCGGACAGCTCGAACGGACGTTGACCTCAATGGTCGACCCGTCAGCAGTCCCACGACCCTTGCATTTAGTCTTCAGCTAAAGCGGCAAACGTAACAGGGCATGCATCAAAGGGTTAAAAAAAAGAAAAGGAAAAAAACTCGAGCATTACACCGCTTGTTTCTGTAACAACTGCGTTAGATTCGGCATTTCAATGAATATGACAGGATGTAAATTTTAAAGGTGTATTGCAAAATCTCTAACTGGAACTCACAAAAATCAAAACACGCACCAACCGTAAATAAAGAAAGTTCCAGCCAACTCCTCCTGTAGATTGACCCCAAGTATGCCCCTGACCTCGGATTCGTTAAATTAAATTCTGGGGTTTTCTACGTGCCATGCCACATATTTGATAATGAGAATGATCTGATTATACGCAGGGCGATCCTTCGTCCTGTGTATCGCGTTTCGATGCCTATATATATCAGAAGGGATCGTACCTACGCGTTGACATGCGCTCCTTTAAATGGATGTACTACAAGTACATAAAAGGCGCCAAAGGTGATCCGTAAGCTATCACGCAAGTATTCACCTTTTACCGAGACATCAGTATAGTAAGGACAAACAAGGACAACAACAACAACTTCGACAGGGAGCTGTCGAAGAAAACGAGTGTTTCTTTTTTTCCAGGACGACCGCTGCTCCACCTGAAGGAACTGATTCGCGCAGCAGCGCCACTCCTTACGGAATCGGATAAACAAAAATAAGCCGCCCACAGCTGTCTCCGGTCGCTGACAGATGGGCCGGGCATCATTCGCAGCGACCAAGGTCAGCAGGAGCTTCCCCATCATATCGCGGACGCCGCAGCTTACAAATACTCGCCGAGCTCGCGTCAAACTGAGCACATCGCACCATGTCTTAGTTCGGCTAAAATGAGGATGCGCTGCCACCAGGATGACGAAGCGACCAGCGCGTTCTTGGAGACCTATCACCATAGCGAAGGAGATAGCGCCTGTCCCTGCGGACAAATCCATTTTTGCCATACGTGGAGAGAAGAATCGCGCTGTGAGGATCGCGGAGCGCGCCGCGGTTTGCGCGACTCGCGCGAAGAAGCGAACCCGCACAGTCTGCTGGGGACACTCAGATACCAAAAGCGCAATTTTAACACGTACTCCACGGCCGTTGATTTTTTTATATCGCCCCTCACCCCCTTCCTCTCTAAGGAGACACACACACAAACACACAATGCATGATAACAACGGCCAGTGAGAACGCAGATAAACGCTCGTGCGCGTTTTACTGCCAGTTTTGTCTTCGCACTCGCAAAATTTGAAAATGAAACGTATAAGAAAACCGCACGTCTACTCCGAATGAAATCAAGTGTTATAACTGCAGTCAACTATAATATGTGAAAAATTGATTCGTGTCAATAAAAGCATTCCCGCTATGTCTGGCGTGCACACATGTTTGCTTTATCACGGCAGACCTGGGGTATGAGGCAATTGCTGCACTCTACCAAAACCATCGGAACCATAATTGGACGGCGCCGCTATATATAGCGGCCACACGCAAGCTGAGACCGCGCGGATATGACGCGAAGCCTGAAGCAAAACATTTGAAAAAACGGCGGGGAGGGGCGGGGGAGAAGTACGGGATTACAAACACGCGCCCCTGGAACTGAAAAGCAAGGGGCGAGAGACGACAGAGGCCGATGTAATTGCAGTTATACAGCCATCCAGTTGTTGAAGCCATGAGCCAATCAACGTTCCTTCAATGCGAAATATCCGCGAATGCCACGGGGAGCCAGAATACACATACATAAAAGTGGCAAATATATTCGTACACGACGGGTCGTTTGGCTTATTCGCTACGTGTCTGCTCATTGAAATCTGGGCGCTCATTGCACTTGTAAAGAAGAAAAAAAAAAGGAACTTGTCGCTCGTGTACCATTCGGCCACGCGGGATGCAGCTCGGAAGACGCGCTGCCTGCAGAGCAGTCGGGTCTCGCGCCTGGACGTCTCTGCAAAGAGCGCCCTCGGTGACGGCGTGCGGGGCAGCGCCGCGAACACCGTGCGCTCTGCCAAACCTGACCACGCGAACCTCGCGGAGGATGCAAACAGTCCTTTCTCATGCCCTCCTCTACGCTTTCAGCTACATCCTCTCTTTCTCCCTGTCTTGTCGTCATCCAATAACCACCCCCGCCTGAACGATCCCTGCGCCAGAGTTCCCTCTGGCAAATGTAGGAAACTATGTGACCTAGACAGTTCTACAGTGCTAGCTAGCGGCTATTTCCTTCCTATTCGTATGTAGTTCAATAAACCGCCACTTTGCACTAACCATGGGGCGCCAAAGCGCACGGGGCAGCAACGTCCTCCGACGCGAGGTCACTGCCAGGCAGGCGCCGAATTAATCGCGGCCAGGTGCGCTCGGGCAGAAAATACGGCGAGTCGACGATGCCGCTCGGCAGGGGGTGCGCGCGTGATCCGCGAACAAAAGCACGCGCGCGGGAGCCTGCTTCGTCTTTTTTTTTTTTTCTTGCTCCTGCGGTACACCGTAAGCTTCACTGCTTCGTCCGCCGCCACGATATGCTCGTTCACAACGCCGCGCTGCATCAGGCAAATGAACGAGACGGGAGCGTGTAGTTAAGGCGAGAGACAACAATAGCCACCGGGATGCGCGCATGGGAAACGCGCGTGTAAGTGGGCTCGCTCGCCCACTTACGCATCGAAAAGCGCCGCCGGATGGCGCAATTCTAGAAACCGGCATCATACCGTGCAAGCGCGCTGGCACAGAAGCAGTCGACAGGTTACTGCGTATGCGAAGCTCGCGGCAGAGCACACAACTGATGTAAAATGATCCGAAAACATGTCATATGATTGCATAGTAGCTCTTTCCTTGATCCGTCAGGTTTTTTGCAAAAAAGAAATAATAAAAAAAAGTAACGCAGTAACGCGGGGGGGGGGGGGGGGGCGGCAGATTGCTTCAGATGTGACGCATCTATCATCGCGGATTTATTTTGACACTCTGAGGTTCTTTGACGCCCACCTAAACTGCATTCCGGTGAACCGCAATCCGACCCCACCGGTATGCGGCAGCCATGGCTGAGAACCGAGCCCGCAATCGCGTCTTCAGCAACAGGATACCATAACCAGCAGCCACCGCGGACGCGGTGGGAACATTTGCTGTTCCCACTGGACTACGAACTACGCTTTCGAAGCTCGCGGGACAAGTCTTACCGTTGCACACAACGACAGTCGATGAAGACACTGAATGGATGCCAACCCTGTCGGTGAAAGCCCGCCCCGTGGTCGCGCTTTCCGCCTACAGGGCCGGAGGCACGCCCCTTTTGATGCGGTTTTCCTGTCTTTGCATTTTTTTTTGTTTTTTACTTGCGGCAACACAGTCATCCGATACAACATCCCAACTCCCGAGCTAATTTCGCGCGTACGCGCATGTAAACCCAGCGGAGGTGGTGGCAAAAGTCGAGAGAAAGTTCTCGCACAGAGCTGCGGAAACTACATTATATCTCGATGCACTGTGCGCACAATATAAAAGAAAAGCAGCCGGCCCCTTATGGTACATATAGTGACGCTCATATACGTTGGGATGCTTCCAATCCAGTCCCCCAAAATCTAGGCGGCCGAAACCCAGTGAGCCAGCGGTCGTTTTCCGCAAGCATCCGGCCACAGTGGCATTTTGGGAAACGAAGCCATCCTGTACAAAAAAAATTGGAGGCTTATCAAGGTTGAGCCCAGTGGACGCATCCACTGGGCTTAACTTTAGCGTATCCTTAGCGTTTAGAGGCATCTTGACCGCATACACGCCCGGCGCAAAGACGCTGGCGCGGTTGCGGGCACAGAGACTGACGCGACGGCGGGCGCGCGCCGCTTCATCCCTGGCGTGACGTCACATATCACGTGATGCAGCGATGGTGGCGCCGCCGCCGCGTCGCGCGCGACGGCGCGAACCGAAGCGTGGAGGCCTCCGCCGGGCGACGTCCGACGGCGCGATATGAGGCCCCATCTGCAGCCGGTGTGACGTCATCACGTGACGTCACATCACGTGACCCCACTTCAGGGTCAATGGTGGCCACCGCCGGGCGTCGCGCGAAGGCCCGAAACCTACGTTAATATGCTTCGCATAAAAGTACTACAGCAGCTGTCAGCGCTCCAGTCAGCTCGCGAATAAAGAAACGGGAAGATGGCGACCAGCAAAAAGAAAATTTCAACCGTCGAAACCGCCGGCACTTCACCCGACCTTCTCCCCGGATTCAGCGAAAAGAGGATCGACTTCTCCTTCCCGTGCTCGGTATTGCAGGAGGAGGGGCCTTCTCTCTGTGCCTTTCACGTGTCATCGACGGAAGCAAGATCCCGCCCACACGATTGTAGAGAGCCCATTTAAGGGGCTCCGAAATTTACTTTTGATAAATAGTTCATACTTGATACTTCATGCTCTTCTATTTTTCTTTCAACTACCTTTGAATAAACAGTGCAAGTTTCGCACTAGCAAATCGTCGTCTCACCCTTGCTCGGTCGCCATGGTCTACCGGATGCCTGCAGCCCGCCGACAACGCTACGCTACCCAATAAGTAAGGTCGGTCGAGCTTCGAATGGCAGGCGCCGCTACTTCTCGGCAGCAGTACGGTACGCTACCCTGAAGTACGCAAGAGACAGGTCGCTAGCAGTGGGATCGCCTACCAATGCAACAAACTGGTTGCTAACGGTGGGATCGCCCCTGAGGTGCAACAGGGGCCAGCACATACATACACAGACAGCCGTGCGGGCCCGTCTGCGCACACCGTCGCACGTGGGACATACGTAGCACACTCCCGATTGGATGCGGAATGCCAGAGGACATGCGGAAATAATCGCGGTGCCCAGGGTCGATATTTTGTAGCGATGCCTTTTCCGATTCTATGCTTTTTCAGGCTTTTCGCGCTTGGCCACTGGTCAGAGCGACGGTCTGCCCACAATATCAACGCGATCAGGCGGCCGTGTGTGGTGGATGATAAGAATAGCATAGAATAAGGCATAAGGCATCGCTACAATATAGCGGCCCAGCTCTGCGCGTTGTCAGGGCCGCATGACCGGCGATGCGCGCAACTCCGCTAGCGCGTGATCTGCCTGCACGGCGCGCACCCTCTATAACCTACAGCGTGTTACGAACTTCCAACCGGTGCCACCAGTGTTACGACATCCAACCGGTGCCGCCAGTGTTACGAACTTGTACCGCTGCACCACGAATACGGCTTTGTGGTCCCGTAGCGCTCGTCACCCGTTTCGTGACAGAGCGTTGGTAGCGAAGACTCCGAGCCTGGCGTCGATGAGAATAACAAAAGGGACTTTATACATTATATACAGGTTATCATACAGGACATGAACGGGTCGGCACTGGGGCCGAGTGCTCACAACAAACGCGACTGTTCTCGCACGACGACGTCCGGCGAAAACGCGTTTCACATCTCACCCCAGTCGGGAGCGACACTCTCTCCCGGTGGGGTCGGCAGATCCTGTTTTCGAGCGGCGTGTCGCTGCTTTTATAATCCCCGAGGCCCATTGTCACTCAACCGGCCCAATACAAAGTCAGCACACGACGGTCGTCCGAGGGGTCCAACCAGCGACCGCGCTGGCCACCCGGTTCAAAGTTCGCGCGCGCGGTGACCTTCAGGCAAGGGAGGTGCGGCGCCGGGCTGTCTGGCACACGCGGACACGTCCAAACACGCTGCTCGCCGAGGCTTCTCCCGCACGACGGCGCAGCATCTTGTCTTGTGAAGGGAGAATTATGGCGCTCGCAGGATAGATTCCGCATCTTGCAGATTCGGAATCCGGGCTTGTGGTAATGGCACAACAGCATCCCCGCCCTCAGATAAGGCGCCGGGAAGACGAGCTGCCTCCACGTGGCTCGGATGCCAGGCGCGCACGTTCGTCAGGCTCGTCCAAGTTCACGTCCAGTGTCGGGACGCCAGGTAACTTCACGTGCCCAGGTCCGACTCGCCAGGACAGGAGCTCTGCTCACCACGTCGTCGCCAAGGCACCTTGACCAGCTCCGCTCGGGTCGTTCCTAAGACCTTGCTTCTCGCCACTGGTCCTGCTTGGTCGTTCTGCAGCTTGCAAAACCGACCGGCAAAAGGCAACACCCAACACGAACAAGTGCCCTCTGTCTCCCGTCAAACACCAGACAAAGCCATAATTCAAATCAACCTAATTAATCGCTATCCCCTTTTGCTCCCGCTGCAACAAGAGGCAGGTGTACGATCTAGCACACAAGGCTTAAACAATCAGTTTTCAAATCATCAACACAACAAAATAGAAACAATTAATAATCAGCAATAATAATGACAAATAGAATGGTCCCCTTGAAATCGCTTTGGACCGAAAACATACTTCTGAGGAAGCAAATGAGGTCATTCATTTTTCCCGGCGATATTTTCGCGGAATCTGAAGCTGCTTATATTTGCGACCCTGCTTATCCGTGTAGCGGCGGTACAATAAGCCAGGTTCCTTGCCAAATGAAACCCCCTTTTTTTCCACTCCCCGTTTGACGCTCTTCCTCAGATCGGCTAATGAACAATCTTCCTGTTGCTCGCGAATCAGACTTTTTCTTTCAACTGCAGCCTGCTCCTGCCGGCTGGCGGAAACCGGAGCGAGTGCGGAGCCCGCGTCGCCTAATTGCGGCGTCGAGTCTATATCGCGGCTAGCACTGCACGCGTCACTCCCACTCACTTCCAGGACCCGCTCGTCTAGGCCAGCCTCCGAGCTCTGCGTCTCCCGTGACTGCTCGCCACTCAAGTTACCGTGATCGGTCCGTGTGCCGCACCGCTGTTCGCTCACCGACGCTAAGTCAAGTTCCCTCGACAGCGGGCGCGCTTTGGATCGCGTGGGGGCCATGTACGCCACGTCGGCAAAGAATGATTTGCCGTGATCCCTCAGCAACTGCTCCGAGCTATTTGAGAAGAGGTAGGAAAATTGCTCCGGGAGGGCGGCTGACACAGCGGCTTCGGTGTTAAGTTTCCCAAATTCTCCTTCAATGCTAACCGTTGCGATCGGTAAACAGACACTCTCCTTCTCGGCCACTTGCCGTATCCTAACGCACTCTCCCGTAAAATCACTCGAGGAGACGAAAGACGGGTGAACAACGTCCATAGTTGCTGCAGAGTCCCGCAGTGCTCGGCACTTCTTGCCGTTTACCTTAATTTCCTGCACATAGGGCTCCAATAGACGTATGTTTTTGTGAGTTTCCTGTATCGTTGCAAAAGCAATTCTCTCTGGGCAGCTTGCAGCGATGTGCCCTTGCTTTTTGCAATTGTAGCAGGTTAACGGTCTCCGTTTTTCAAAAGAACGCGTCATTTCGTTTCGCTGTTTCGGACCATCGTCATCATTCTGAGATGCATTCTGTCCATCCCTTACAGTTTCTTTGGGAAGGGACTCGTCGTCCCGAAACTCGCGACGCGTGATTTCCTTCCGTTCGTCGGGCTTCCCGTAAAACCCATCTCTTCTATCTGCTTTTTCTATGCGCACTGCCTTGCTGTGCAAGCTGCGGCGTGTGTAATACTCTTCCGCTAACTCTGCTGCCTTGTTTAGCTTAACCTCCTTTAGCCTATCTTGCAGCCAGAGCCGGACATCCTCATCAATGCAACGGTAGAACTGCTCCAACGCGATGCATTCGACAATTTTGTCGCGGTCGTCGTAAACCTCTTCGCCCTTCAGCCATTCCACCAAGTCGGCTTTTAGACGAAACGCGAAGTCAACATTCGACTCCTTACCCTTTTTTGCATACCGGAACCTCTGCCGGAAAGCTTCGGGCGACAATTTGTACTTCCGCAGTAGCGCTTCCTTCACATCACTGTAGCTCTCAAACGCCTCTTTCGATAAGCAAGTTATTACGTCTGATGCCTCCCCAGGAAGCAACGCTAACAGATTCTGTGCCCAAAGGGATCGCTCAATGCTATTCCGTTCACACACGTGCTCAAATTTCACGAGGTATTTGGCCATATCCTCTCCGACGACAAAGGGTGGAAGTTGATCGCGTATTCTTGGAACGTTAGAAGTGAGACTAGGCGCTGGCGAGCTATTTCGGGTCTCCAACTCTTTCATTTTAAGCTCGTGCTCACGAATCTCTCTCCTTTCCTCCTTTTCCTCCTCGCGACGTTGCTGTTCTCTCCTTTCCTCCTTTTCCTCCTTGCGACGTTGCTGTTCTCTCCTTTCCTGCTCGCAACGTTCCTTCTCCTCCCTTTCCCGACGTTCATTGATACCCGCCAAGGCCTCAGCGGCTTCCTCAGCCGTTACGTCCCCAGTCCTCATGACCTCAAGGATCGCATTCTTTCTTTTGGTTGAGCCCAACTCAATGCCCAACTCCTCACAAATTTCGAGAAGTTCCTTCACCTTGTACTTCTCCATCGTTCACACTGTCCTCCTGCTGTTTACCCTTTTTGAATATACCTGCCGTACGCTACTATAACACTACTAGTAAGACATATGCAAGTATTTCACACACTGCCCTGTTTACCCTCTCAGCATCCCCTGGTTTTCAAAACACTCTTACTAGGCTTGAAACACACAAGGTTAAACACAATGCAACACCAAGTCAATCCCTGAGCTACTATAACCTGTGTCAGAGAAAGTCTGGTGTTTGAGGTAAACTTCAGGCACTCACCGCGCCGAGGTAGCTGATGCCGGTCAATCCCGTAGCTGCCATCCAGTGTTACGAACATCCCACCGCTGCCACCAGTGTTACGAACTTCCAACCGGTGCCACCAGTGTTACGACATCCAACCGGTGCCGCCAGTGTTACGAACTTGTACCGCTGCACCACGAATACGGCTTTGTGGTCCCGTAGCGCTCGTCACCCGTTTCGTGACAGAGCGTTGGTAGCGAAGACTCCGAGCCTGGCGTCGATGAGAATAACAAAAGGGACTTTATACATTATATACAGGTTATCATACAGGACATGAACGGGTCGGCACTGGGGCCGAGTGCTCACAACAAACGCGACTGTTCTCGCACGACGACGTCCGGCGAAAACGCGTTTCACATCTCACCCCAGTCGGGAGCGACACTCTCTCCCGGTGGGGTCGGCAGATCCTGTTTTCGAGCGGCGTGTCGCTGCTTTTATAATCCCCGAGGCCCATTGTCACTCAACCGGCCCAATACAAAGTCAGCACACGACGGTCGTCCGAGGGGTCCAACCAGCGACCGCGCTGGCCACCCGGTTCAAAGTTCGCGCGCGCGGTGACCTTCAGGCAAGGGAGGTGCGGCGCCGGGCTGTCTGGCACACGCGGACACGTCCAAACACGCTGCTCGCCGAGGCTTCTCCCGCACGACGGCGCAGCATCTTGTCTTGTGAAGGGAGAATTATGGCGCTCGCAGGATAGATTCCGCATCTTGCAGATTCGGAATCCGGGCTTGTGGTAATGGCACAACAAGCGCGATCTCGCTGGCTTTTCCGCGGCTTCCGATATGACGCCGCGCGGCTTGGCGCAATGCGGCACGCGTTCATACGCGCGACACACACGGGAGACGCACGCACGCACAAGACGCGCGCAGACGCTGTCGCGCGTACACGGTGCGTGTCCTTGGGTATATGTAGCAACAGGAAGTCAATCGCGCATCTCGAGGAACATCGCACTGCCATGGTTCTGACACACGTAAGCGCCGCTCTCCACTGACGCGAGCAATGTATGCTACACCGCATTCGCGTCCATCTTCGCCGCCCTTGTGAGATGTGACAAGCTAACCAAAACAACGATATTGCCGCATTCACTCGATTCCAACGCACACTTTTTTTCTGGAAACGTTTACTGCAAGATAACATGCGCGTCATACGCGAGTAAGAAACCAAAACTGCAACTGTGACACGCTGCAAACCCCCAAAATCTACAAGTCGCGACTGCAGTTTCAGCAGCTGCGACCTTGTTTGTGACCGTTTATGTGAGGTTCTTAGACTGCCGTATAACGTTTTAAAAAAAGAACGCGGTATCTCAAATGTCAAGGGTGGCACCAAAGATAAAATACTATTGGCCGTAGTGATGCAGTGATAAGGAAGCCTCCGACAGCGACGATGAGTTACACCGGATCCACTGTTACTCGGATGCAGTATTAGATAGTTTTAGAACAGGGGCCCCAAAGAAATTGCGTCGAAGCCAATGCGCATGCACGAGACGCAAAGTGCGTTTGGGTTTTGCGTTGGAAACGCTATTTCACCGATTTAGCGGGAACCCAAATAGCGGCCCCAAAAGCTTTGCGTCAGCAAGCATGGCGGTACCCATCGAAGCGACGGCTCTAACCTATCGCCGAACTGCATGGTTCGATTCGTGATAACGCGTGAAGTTCGCAAGCTAGGAGAAGTGACTGCAGTTATCGCTTTCTCTCAACTAGCGTATGTTATGAAGATTGATTCATTAGACGCCGCTGATTTCGAATTCGAGTGTGGATTTTATGGCTCGTAGGCCTAACACGGCTAAGCTTGGCTGGTGAAGGCACGTAAAGTTGGTTTTGTTGCTCAAAACTAAGCACAACTAATTGTTTGCTGCTTGAAGAATAACCTCTAAATTGTAATTAAACGCAAATACACGCAAGTCAAAATTACTATTCATATCATAAAATGGAATATTTTATTTCATTATTTTTAATCGTTTTTCTTAGACGCCGTAGTGGCGCTGTCAGCGCAAGACGCTATCCGCAAACGCAAAGCCCTATTCTAAAACTATTCACTCCTGCGTGCCCCAACGCTAACACCCGCAAGGCTCTTTGGGGCCCGCATTCTAAAACTCCATTTTTAAGTAAACGGGTCAAGGCCGCTAGCAAGTCTTTTTGGGCTCGTTGGTGCGGCGTTGCAAGTGTGCGCACAGCGCGAGCAGACGGACGCAGAAGAACAAGGGGCGCACCGCTCTGCCTCGGTTCTTACCATCTGTCTCCAACTGGTCGCGCTGGACAATAACTTTTCTTCTTGGGCGAGTGGGTGCTTGTTGAACGACATGTTGTTGTAGCGCAAAAATACAGGAAAGGAAATATTAACGGCGACGTACACAGAACAGAAAGAAATGTGGCGCCTTCTTTCTTTCTGCTCTGCTGTATATCGTTGTTAATCTTTGCGGCATTTTTTTCGCGCTACAACATCATGCCGTTCAGCGCTGGACGTGCTTTCACTCGATGTTACTAGCGCGACAGCGTTAAGAGCTCGTGTCGCACAAAATCTGGCGTCCGGCGCTGGACGTCACATCGGCAAAAAGATTTTCGCACCATCTATGCCCAGGCCTTCCATATGATGCAAGGAATTGACTGAACTAATTGATCTTCTCAAGTTAAAAAGTACGTAAAAAAATTGTAAGCTACGACTTGCACACTACCTACAGACATGATAGCTCTCGGGTAGTAATTTGACTATACGAGAAAACATAATTCTGTTAACTCAGAGGAACCCCTTCAGCTGGCGCACGCACCCTCCGCATCGCGGCCCACCGCAAGAGGCCGTGATTCCACCGCGAAGCCCGTCTTCGTGCATAGCGTTCGCGGCAAGCCTTTCCCGGTAAACATTACGACTACATACGCTCCAGTTGCCGGGAAGCGTGAGAAGCAGTCAGGGATCTTTGAATGCCATCGCATTCCACTTTTAAAGGCGAAGCTTAAGCGTCCTCGAAATTTTTATGAAATTTTTTATCTATATATAGAGTCGTGAAATTCAGGTGCGCATTACATTCGAGGGCGCGTTAAATTCGAGTAAGTACGCTAATAAGAGTGGTCAGAAAAAAAAAGAACAAGACAACAAGGGGCCAGAGCCAACATTAACTCTTCTACTCCGCGTGCGGCGAGAAATGAATTATCTGACAAAAGAAATCGCGACCGGAATTTCCTGTCGCGATTGTGCTTCCCGTTTCGGTGCCAAGGAACCGAAATTTACTGTTCAAGCGTACGAGACAATCACAGTCGTCTTTCAACGCTTTGTTGCGCTCTCTCTCTTACACACACACACACACACACACACACACACACACACACACACACACACACACACACACACACACACACACACACACACACACACACACACACACGCTCACACACACACATATATATATATATATATATATATGCGTGCGTGCGTGCGTGCGTGCGTGCTTTGTGTGTGTAGATAATGGCGGAAACAACGCTAGGACAGTCAGCCACGAAATTAGACGAATACGCGGCCGCTGTATTTTTTTTTTTCTTCCTCCTTGGTACGTCACTGTCCCAGCGCACTTTTCGGTAGCGTATATGCACGAGTTATACGGGTAGATTATTTCTAAGTTTCCCCAAATTTTTTTTTAATCGCCTGTGGCAGATAGCATAATTCTTGTCCATGAGCATGGGTAATTCGAAGAGGTGGTCATTACTAGCGCGAGAAATCAAAACACACATTGAACTAATTAGAAAACATAATGAACTTCTCGATTAATTGATTAATCACAGTATACTTTTTATGTCTATATATCGTACTAGATTTTGTACCAACCGCCATCTATTGTGTTAGAATTTGTCTTGAAGTTTTTTTTTTTTGTAGTTTTCCGTTTAGTGCATTGTGTAGTGTTAAGCGAAATTATCATGAGCTGTAAGTAATAATACTGAACGCCTGAATGCATGCCATTGCTTAGCGTGTTTATTGCGCGGTGCTATTTTTGTGTTGTTGTTCTCGCGATTTTTTGGTGCTCTGGGAAAAATAAAACAGCGCATTCGCAATGAAGACCGCATTTGCGTTATCATGAATTTGCCTGCACGTCTGCGTTTCTGCACTTCTTGCGCTTGTGCAGCATCTGCTTTCCGTGCCGCATATGGCCTCCGTGACGATGCGCACGGAAGTCATGCGTGGTCAAGCGTGTAAAAACTAACATGGAGGAATTCTTGCCGAAAATTAATTCAGTATGCTTAAGAAATTACTTCACAAAGAGGCAAAGCTTTTTGGCTACATTTGGGCTACCCAAAAGTGTCGCTTTTGGCTACATTTGGGCTACTGCGGAGGCCAATTTGGCTACCTGTGGTTGGAGCGATCTGGCAACCCTGGACCAATCCCGATCCTGGTTGACCGGAACCAATGAGGTTAAAGAGATTTAAACAAACACACACACACACACACACACACACAATCGCAAGCGGGTTTCGCCAAGTTTCAACTCGGAAGGCAGACGTCTGACCAAGTATAGCATACGACCTATAGGAGAAATGTAAATGCTTACACAAACCTACCGAGGCAGCCGTTAGGCTACTTACGAACTAGTGAATAATTATGGGTGTATAGAAAGCCAACATACACAAAAGAATCCCGGCGCAGCCGTTGAGCATTCACCAAAAAGAACGCGGGCGACGGCATCGTCGGCCGGCCGGACCCTCAGCGGCGCAGCGGATGGTTCCGCGGTTCTGCTCCTCCGCCCCCCCCCCCCCCCCTCCCTCGCTCGTGCTAAGAGAGATACCCCGAGAGAGAAAGGAACAAAAGGAACAGGCGACAAAGTGGAAAGGCACAGACAGCCACGGGACTATAGATTTTTAGCCTGTAGGCGGTTTGGGCGGAATGCCGGATTTGCGGGCGCGGTGCAGCCGCCTGGTGGCGTAGAGTTCAACCAGGCAAACACAAGACTAAAACTACAGTAACCCACTATATCCTGCTTCGCTACTGGTGCAAAGTTTCGGCAGCGGCGTAATTGTGAACGCGATTACCCCGCTGTCGCAAGCTTGCACTAGCAGCTAATCAAAATGCTGTAGTCAGCCTTGTGTTTGTGTGGTTGAGCTTTGCGCCACCAGCTGGCGCCGCCAATCTGGCCGCTCACGTTTACGCCCCCGCTCAATGAGCAAGCCGCCCGCGCTTGCCTGAATACCGGACGAACTAAAATTCTCTAGTGTCGCCTTTTGCAAAACCTCCCGTAAACAGTGCAACGATTTTACGTTAACTGCGGACTAGAAACATGTTTTTCCGCTTCAGACGCTCTAACAGATGCGGTGAGCAGATCTCTGTTGTTGGTGTTCTTTTTCATTTTTTACACTTCCAAATTTCCGTGGTTTCTCTCTTTTATTCTTGAAATGCAGGCCTTAAATCAAAGGTCTACTACTCTCTCATGCAACTAATGTCAAATCAGTTCAACAGTTGTTTAAGCTATAGGAGTATTTCAGCGTTTCCGATGCTATTTGAGTAGGGTAATCGGAGTGCGCTCCACGCACATTCCTTTCGTAAGGACGCCAATTGTTCCGACCGTATCACGTGACCCTCGAGAAACGAAACTTTTTTTTCCGCAGGACACCGTTTTTTCATGGGCGCCACCATATTGCTGCGCAGTGGCGCCATCTATTGGTAGTCGGCGTGCTGGCTTGGGCGAGCGCTCCGTTTTGCATAGCAGGTATACACTCGGCGGTGGTTTCTGGCGTCTCTTTTCGCGCTCCTGCGCTCCATTTAGTATGGCGTACGTCATCTACGTGGCAAACGGTTCTGTGAGACGTGCTCAAGTGGTTTAAGTCGGTATGGCCGAAGTTTCTGCTGGCGTTGAGACGGACGGAGCACGCAGCGCGATGTGTGCGCGAATGTTTGAACCTACAATCAGCCTCCGAGATCAATTGTGTACTTCTCGGCATCAACGTTTATAGATCTATAAACGTTGTGCAGCGTGACTATGCGAAGTCGTATCACGGCATTAGCCCGTTTTGTTTTTCTTTTTCGCGAAAGAGGATGATAACCAAATTTTTCTTTCGATCGGTTGTGTTAATTCCGTTTTCTACGCCGCGCTCAGACGTATTACGGAAATTTTGTCCTGAAAAATAGCTATCGCATTCCTTTTATGCGATCCCTCTCATATACTACGGCTTTATAGGGCAAAAAAGGCAATGCCGAAGCACACAGCTTATATATGTATCATGCTGGTTCACCAACCGAAGTGATTGCTGTGTTGAGCAGCTCCATCGACCTCAAGCAGGAAGGCTAGTGTAGACATATAGTGATTTCAAGCATGCTAGACTTGAAATGCGTCAGAACGACGCTGGTGCATCACAAATATTTGATAGCACCTGCCGCTTATGTTTCGCGGTTACCTTAGGTTGGCCGTACACAAGCATGCGCTCTTATGTTTTTAGTAACTACGCCAAGCTATCAGATAGTGTGCAGATTTACGATTTCATGCTGGTAATACAGAGACATCGGTTCTCCTCGTTGAATTAAAACCGATATATGCAACATAGTTCACAACACATACACACACCGCGGCTGACGATTCGCGTCACATGTTTGCGCCCCCAAAAGATTTTCGTGTACTGTGTTTACCGATGCACCGTAAAGCTTCCCTGGCGACCTTATACGAACGTACATTGCGTAAATTTCACAAAGTGCGATCTAAAACATCTCAAAATCGTTCCGCATCACACGACAGCAATACACTTAAAGAGCAGTTTACACCCTTTGGAGTGCCCCTTCTGCCACACAATAATCGTCATCTGCCTTGATGCGTTTCCTTTCTTTAAAGCTGCGAGCCCGGTACTTTCCAGCAACGAACGGCACGCGCGTTATCAGCATGATAGCATTGCCGACAGGAAATGGTATCATGAGTATTAAAGAAAGGAAACACATCAAGGCAGATGACGATTATCGTTGTGTGGCAGAAGGGGCCCGCCAAAGGGTGTAAACTGTTCTAACAAACAGCGCCGCGCCAGATCGCCCAAGCCAGAGAGGAGGAAAGGTTCGCCGCACGCCCCTTCCTCCTCGCCCGATTAAAAGGCCTATACATTCTTAGGCAAAGTCACAACCTTTGGCTTGCCCCTTCTGCCAGACAACGATAATCATCATGTGCCTTGATGCATTTCCTTTCTTTATCGCTGCGAGCCCGGAACTTTCCAGTAACGAACGGCACGCGCGTTATCAGAAGGGGCACTGGAAAGGGTGTAAACTGTTCTATGCTGATAACGCGCGTGCCGTTCGTTACTGGAAAGTTCCGGGCTCGCAGCGTTAAAGAAAGGAAACTCATCAAGGCAGATGACGATTATTGTTGTGTGGCAGAAGGGGCAAGCCAAAGGGTGTAACTTTGCCTAAGGATGTACACGCCGACCACTCTACTCCGAAACTGGCGCACACCGCATTCCCGTCAGCGTCTCAGCTATGCACACATCCGGCGGAAGTATGTCGCGCAAACATGACACGCGCACTGATAACCGGTGGGTGGGGGCTCCAAATCACAGCAGAGGCACGCGCGTGTGTATACAAAGGAGAACAAGTGCGCGCCAGCGACACAACTACACATACGCGCCGACGGCGACAGATCATCACTTCGAGTGGCCGAGCAAACGGAGACGCCGGCAGGAAACAGACAGCGCGCGGATACTCGACACAAGAGTGTCACGGCCGGACTCGACTCGCTCGCTCCTCCGCAGCGCGGAGGAGAGCGTCGAGACCGGCCGTGAGTGTCTATGAGCCTCGTGCTCGACCGATAGCGGAGCTGCGAACGGCGCTCCGGTGACGTCAGTCTGGGAACGCGCCTTTGTCGTCTCCAACGCTCCGGCCATTTTTCATACAGCTTCATTTTCATGCGTTTTCTCGCGCTCTGACTGCGTTTCGAGTGGCACCGCACTCTCCAATTACTGTGCGTATTTTTTTAAAGCGAAGCATTCTTTGCCTCTTCCTTCGACTGTCCCACTGCTGCTCTCGCCTCGCGCACACCGTGTCAGGGGGAGGGAGGGGTTCAGAGCGTGGCCTCGAGCTCCACCACTGGAAAAGCTGGCGCCACCGTCGGCGTGACGTACTAGGAGGGATCACGTGGACATAGCGGCCGCGTCGGCTGCTTCGGGAGCGCCGAAGCGAGCTGAAAACGAGATTTTCAATTCCCTCGTACGCTGCGGTCCTCATTTAGTGGCGAAATTTTCCCGCTTCGAGTGTCTCCTTTACAACGCTTGAAAGCACTACAATAGGTAGTGGCTGCCTTTGAAGGCGCGCAACATGGTAGGCTACTGCTCGGTGCCGCAGGGCCGGACGCACGTAACGGAGGCCGGTGTCAGCCTTATTCACACGTAGCCGCAGGACAAGAAGCAGCGTGAAGCTTGGCTCGCGAAACATAAAACCGGCAAACAGTCATCAGCTACAACTCGGCTATGCAGCAAGCACAGACGCGAGGAAGATTTCTGCTACGGCGCCCGGTCTGCGATGTTCTGAAAACGCGCACCGAGACGCTCGTCCGAGTCCGCTGGCCGACTAATGTCATGACGGTTTGGTCTAGGAATTTGTCGATGCTATAGATACTGGCAAGTTCACTGGAACGGAAAGGGAGCGGTAAGACGCACATTTAAAAAAAGACACGGCATATGGTCATGTTTGTGTTATGAATTAACGCACTGGCTTACGAAAAAGAAGCAGAGAGAAATCGCACGCTGAGAAGACCGATAAACATACAGTGCGACGCAACTTGAGAAATAATATTGAAATTTCCAACAATTTAGAAGACAAAAAAAGATGAGTCGTTGCGACGGCACATATCGCAGTCACCGTATAGGCGTCAAAGTCTCTATAATCAAATTATTTTTGAACAGTTCTGATACCGTCCACGCAACAATGGTTGCTAGTGTGCTGTCAAATGCTCATATGCTGCGGCCTAAAGCTCACGGCACGGTGCGAAAACGCGCTCACAGCGAAAGCAAAGCATTGTGCGCGGACATGCATGCAGACGCTCAGTCGGACCCTGCGAACCGGTGCGATCGCTGCATTGAGGCTTCATTCTGTTATGCCCCACTATAGGAACATATTTCACATAGTTTACTCTCAACGTATGCCTGATTTTCACGCAAGAAGCCGGTTCGGGAGACTCCATTGCGACATCAGCGCGCAGTGGCGTTCACTGTACGTATTCGGTAAAGAGATAGCGTCTGGGAACGATTCTGTGCTTTCAGTTTGCCCAAGATTATTATATCGACAGTCAAACACTTCCCTCGTTTGGAGAGTACTTACGTAAATGTTCCGGAGGGCTGCCGCGTGATCTATGAGGAGTGAAACCTATGAGGAGCGCGCCGCGTGATCCCTCATACTACGCAAAGGAGGCGCTTCCGACAGATGGCGACTTCGTAACTCCTCGCCCCCAATAAGCTTCATTCACGCATTTTCTCGCGCTCCGACTGCTTCTCGAGTAGCACGGCGCTCTCCAATTACTCTCTGTATTTTTTTTCTTGCTCTAGTTCTATAAATGCCAACATATTTGGAAGACAACAAACGTTGTATATTTAATGTGTCTGCTGTATCACCACCAGGTGTGGTAGCCCAGCGGCTACGGCGTTGCGCTGCTAAGCTCGAGGTCGCCGATTCGAACCCGGCCGCGGTGGCCGCATTTCGATGGGGGCGAAATGTGAAAACGCTCGCGTATGCTTAAATTTAGGTGCACGTTAAAGGACCGCGTCCTACACTATGGCGTGTCTCATAATCATATGGTTGTTTTGCCACGTAAAATCTCAGAATTTCGTTTTAATAAAAAAAGATCATATAACCACATAGATCATATAAACCAAATATATAATAACGATATCATATAACCATATCATATATAACCAAAGATCATATAACCGAGATAGTTTCCCTGCCCTCGCGGGCAGGGAAACGATCTCGTGACTCAGTTATAAACCATCTCGCCGAGCGGATAAATGGGAGTCTAAGCAGCTTTGGAAATGAAGCACGATCGGAGGGCTTTTTCGCGTCGACTAAGTGGCCTTGTGGGTGAACGCAAATTTTAAATTTCGCTCATAATTTTAGTCACCTAGGTGTTGCACGTATAAAACTTTTTTTCTGACCGGAAAAAAAGTCATTTGTTTAATGAAAAGCGTTGGTATAGAACAAGTTACACACCATGCTCTATCATGTGTCGCGATCGCCAAGCATGCTTTACAGCATCTTCGTTCATGTAAATCTCATCACCATTTTCTAATATAAAAAGTATTGTTAGCATACGACTATTTCGGTTCAACGTGTTTCAGACTGCCGGAGACCACTCGGAATACATCAATTTATCAAGGTAAGAATAAAAATATTAATACATAAAAAAGAAAGCGCGGGAACGCTCGGTGAACATATTCCACCTACGTACGACTACCCCCTCCGTCCCTTTTTTTTTTTCTGGTGTGTTTAGCGCTAGAGCTACTTATTCGGTCAAGTACCAGCAAACCTGCACTTATCAATTTCCTTGTTTTTTTTTTAATACGCATGATGCTATTACAGGGCGGAGTATATTGAAAACGGTGACCTAAGCTAAGGCTGTAACCTGTTTTTATAGCACTAATTCTCATCGCTAGACGAACCTCGCCCGCGAAATGTGCTCGCTACCTATGGCAGGAGCAAAGAAAGGGTTACGATGAGTCGACTAACCTGCAAGGCGAGGTGTGTCACGGTGGAAGTACTCAAGTTTAATTAAAATTACCTTGCGAAGGTGAGCACCGCAGCACATGACGACGTAACTTCGTTTTGCCCAGTAATTGTGCCGGCCCTTCTGTTAGACATTCGAGACCGCATTTTGCGTCGATGCTTCTGAAGCAGTGCATACATCAACGCACCGCAGCGACCACCTCGTTTCCTAAGTATTGTATGAAACGTCTTTATTGACATGCTTAACGCGCTGGGCAGCAGCAAAATCGAAAGGTCTGTGGCCAACGGCGACCGAACACGCAGCACGTGCTGGACAGACAAACACGGTATCACAGCGCAGACACAGTGGCCGAAGGCCAAATGCTGCAGTTCATCGTCAAAAAGAAAGAAAAAAAGACCGACGTGTGATCGTGAGCGCCCCACGACAACGGAACCACAATGACGAGAAACCAATGCCATGCTCGCACATGCGCACACAAGACTACAGCAGATGACGCTCGTGTGTTGACGACGGCGACTGCGCTCGATATTCCGCAGGAAATAGTCTCCTGGAACATTTCGTATGCATACTGTTCTACAAGCCTATACAGGCTCACATTTCAAAAACTCGAGCAGAGCAAGTGGGCCGACAGCGCCAAGTTGCCTTCAGCGGAGTCCCCCCCTTCTGAAGTCACGCGCGAGAGGGCGCCACTCAAAGATCTCGGGGGCTAATAGACGCACGCAATACCCACAGTCGCATTCCCAATACACAGTACGCACAATCTCGAGTCGTGACGGCCGAGGAGAGGGCACGGGCCGAGGAACACGGAGATGGATTTCCCGCGCGCGAGGATCCATTAACGACGGCGGATGCGGGCATATCGACCGCGACGTACAGACGTGTGGCTCTCTGCCGCGGGTCCGCCTAATGCGCTCGCAATCCCGTGTAAGTAATAGAAGTAAGCAAGCAGTAGCCCATACCTATTACACGCTATCACGCTGCACCCAAAATGACTGCGTACGATCTGGTGACTGCGTGCAATCGGCGCAAGCCGAGGTCTTGGAATGTCGTTTCGTTAGCGCGGCGGATTACACCACACGCTTATCGGCAACGGGGCCAAGCTGGAATGACAGGACGTATTGCACTATACTGCAAGACATTCTATCAATTATTGATAACAGTGTGAGTGGGGGTATAGGGGGTGGGGGCGAGTGAGAAAGGAAGGAAACGTGCTCGAAAATATTAACGGTGCCTTATGTGAATGTTCCCTTCGGGAAAAAAATGGTTTGAAAAGTAGACAAATAAGCGGGTTGCGCAACTTATGCGCTTGTATACGCATACAAAGAAAATTACACTAACTGTGTGGAGCTCCATACCAATTAATGCAGAGATTTGTTCGGCTTCAGTACGCTTAACTTATATATTTTAGGAATTACGCAGGTCCGACGCACATGCTGAAATCTATGTGAAGCGAAGATTTCGTAAAACTGTTAGGGAATTGCAACAAGAGTAAATTTGCGATGCGTGAAACGGCTTTTTTATTGACTATACGTAAAGATGAATCTCGTGCAACGCTTGTTTTTGGCACCGCATCGGTCAAAAATTTATTCATATGCGATGTCTACGCACAACACCATTCACAATCTCAGCCGAGATGCGGACAGCAGCTGATGCGAATGCACGCCGCGCGAGACGTCGACGCACTGATGTCACGGGGACGAAGGTGACTTTGCGACGAGGGAATGGCGAGGATGGCGGTGTATGCCGAGAGAAGTACTACGACGCCAAAGAGATGGGTTAAGTTAGCCCTTATTTTTTCCCGTTCAATTCCTGCGTCCGTGGCCCTACGGAAAGCTGGCGTCTACACTCTAAAAAAAGTTTGCACCCTTTGGGGTGTACATCTGCCACACAACGATAATCGTCATCTGCCTTGATGCGTTTCCTTTCTTGAAAACGCCGCGCCCGGTACTTTCCTGTCGGGAATGCTATGTCATGCTGATAACGCGCATGCCGTCCGTTTACTGGGAAGTACCGAGCTAGCAGCGTTAAAGAAAGGAAACGCATCAAGGCCGATGGGGATTATTGGGCCTCTTCGATTTTCGGAGTTCTGGTAGCCAGATGGCAGCCAGCTAGTTACGGTTCTGACAGTAAGTCACGTGGGCTGGGATCCGAAGACAACTCGAACCTGCCCTAAGTTTGCAAAATCTAACGCCTGTACAGCTGGCCAAATGTAAACATACTACCAGCATGGCAGCGCCCGGCGAGGCCGGCGCGCGCTCAGCGTAGTCGGCCCATTTATGCGTTGCCAGCTTGAAAATGTATAGTTGCATGCAGGGATACGATCACTTTCGCGCGACTCGGCGCAGGACGCGTACTCGGCCAACCTCGCCTTGCGCAGCGCAACTGATGGCCTCCGACGCGGCGGATGACAAGACGCGAAATCGTGATTGTATACTCGAAAGCGATGGCTGGAGGATCACGCGATCACGTCGCCCACCGGCGACATTGATGAGTTGGCGCTGTGTCGTCACGAGACATGAAAACGCAGGTTATCGGGTCGTCTCATACGCATAAAATTTCGCGCCGACCTGCTTGGGCTTCGATTTCAGAAAGTTTGTTGTGGCTGATGGTGCTTCTCATTTTGACCCTAAGGAGCTAGGGACGCGGCTGGCGCATGAAAATGCACGCCGCCTCTGACCAGAGCGACGTTTCACACGAAAAACATTGGTCGCAATCGTGAGAGCAATAAGCCAATGTACGTGTGTCTAATGTACCGAGTGCAACCAGTGTATTCTTATATCAACGGACTGCAGTTCGAACACATATCGGTTTTGATCTGCCACCTAAGCATACGACGGAGAGACGGAGCGAACACGGGCTAGCTGCAAAGCCTTCTCTAACTGCAGAGAAAGGAGCTAGATATATACATACGCGAGATATGTGAAAAGGAACGCCACCAGAGAAAGACGAAACCAAAATGTACCGCAATGTGTTAATGAGCGTCTACAACTTGCGCGGAACACGATGCAGTTAACATGCACGCATGAGAGCGCGGCGCGCTGATCACCGCCGCGAAGAAACCATCAGGGTACACGCACACACAAAAGATTCAAACGGTTCACCACGGCTCGTATCACGCCGCTTCGCAATGCGGAACGGAGCGTTAGCACCTAAAAAGATAACGCTAAAAGTAAGGAAATCCGAAGATGACCGTACACAGTTGACTGAGCGAGGTAAATTTTAAGTCCTCAAGCGCCCGCGTTGCAATCCGTGAAGTCCCCGCAAAGATGGCGGCGAGCGCCCATCGCCTCTTTTAGTCGTCTGCTAGCCAGAGAACTTCCAGAGAGCAGCCAGACCAAAATCGTCCTGGCAGGCTCTGGCAGTCCGCGGGTAGCCAGAACCGTCCAGCCCGACGAACGCCCGGCGGAAGTGCGTCGCGCGGTGGGCGGAGCAAACCGAGAAAGACGAAGACGCTCTGGCAGCCCGCGGGTAGCCACACTCATAAAACGGTTGCACCCTTTGGAGTGTACATTTGTCCCACAACAATAATCGTCATCTGCCTAGCTTGCGTTTCCTTCCTTGAAAACTCGGCGCTCGCTACTTTCCTGTCGAGAATGCTGCGTCACACTGATAACGCGCATGCCGTTCGTGACTGGGAAGTACCGGGCTCGCAGCGTTAAAGAAAGGAAACGCGGGCAAGACAGATGACGATTATCGTTGTGGGACAAGATACGCCCCAAAGGGTGTAAATTTTTCTAAGAGTGCAGAAGTAGAAAATCGAAGAAGCCCATTGTTGTGTGGCAGATATACACCCCAAAGGGTGCAAACTTTCTTTACACTCCTAAAACGGTTGCACCCTCTGGGGTGTATATTTGTCCCACAACGATAATAGTCATCTGCCTTGCTTGCGTTTCCTTTTCTGAAAACTCGGCGCCCGCTACTTTCCTGTCGAGAATGCTGCGTCACACTGATAAGGCGCATGCCGTTCGTGACTGGAAAGTACCGGCTCGCAGCGTTAAAGAAAGGAAACGCAAGACGGATGACGATTATCGTTCTGTGACAAAAGGGTGTAATTTCGCTTAGGAGTGTACTACCTGACGTGTGACGCAAGCGTCTATATTTGGAAAGACGGCAGCCGCGATAAGCAAAGTTTGGGAGGGTTCCCTCCCAGACGGCGTTGCTTAAAAAAAGAAAGGGGGGGGGGACTGTTAAGAATGGCGAGCTACAAGGCAAAATTGCCACCCGATTACGACAAGGGGGGCAAGACGCGCATTCCGCACCCTCTCCGTCACTGCAGCTAGGAGGCGTTTGAAGAAGCGGCCTTTGTGCTGAAATCCGCCGCCTTCCACCAGCCCCATCGTCATTGGGACGGAACGAGTTCGGTGTGTGAACAATGGTTCCAGAGTTCCCCAACGCGGAGCTGATTTGACACGCATGGACAAGCTGCCGCGGGAACGACGTATTTTGGTGCTTCTCACGCTTCGGCGTGACGCAAAACAACGAGCTACCCTCGATCGGCACCGATACTTCCCGGAACGGCACCCCTCCAACGCCGTCGTTTGGGCATCGGAATGTGTGTGCCTTTGTGTCTGTAAACTGATCTGCAGAGCAGCGGCGAGTTGGTGATGAGTAAACGAACAGTCGCCGCCTCGTATGGCCGGCGGATCGAGTGTATAAAAACTGTGGTTGTGCGAATGCTGAACGCACTTCTCTTGAACAGTCATGTTAGACTGAGTCACTTCTCTCATGCAGTCATGTTGCACTGATACTCTTTTTCTCAAGCAGTCATGTTAGACTGATTTGATTTCTGTAAATAAACCCTTCTCCTCGTTCTCGATGAGAAACAGTTCTTCACTTCATCAACGATCTCAGCGTAAATAAGTTGGACGACGGCATGGGCCAGCTACCTTCGAATTCATGCCGTACTCCAATCTTGGCAAAGGACCACGGACGATGGGATTGAGCCCCCAATCCTGACAGGACGTGACACAGTAGTAGCAAACAGGACCTCTAGACAGGGTAAGAAGGGAAAGAAGGGGCTCGGTTTTTGTTAATCATGATCACATAAAGCCAACAGACAATGAAGACAAGTAAAGCGTCGGGGAAACTTACTGTGGTTTAAGTGGCCGCACTGATAGCCGTCATCGTAGCACAACTGGTAACGCAACGCACGCGTAATGCGGAGGTTGTGGGCTCGGACTCCCACCGGCGACAAGTTATATTTTCGTCCACTTTTATTTCTCCTTTCTTCATTATTTTCTACATTCCAATTTAATCAACAGTTAATTTCCCCGTAAGTTTTGCTTGGCTTCATTGTCTGTTGGCTTTATGTGCTCATGACCCCCTGTACATATGGCTCGCAAAGGCCAACGGGTGCGTCCCCCGTATTTTGATTGCAGTTTCAAGAAAGCGCAAAAATAGCCTCTGCCGTCGCGTTATTAGCACAACTTAAAGCAAGCGTATTTACGAACTTGCGCAAACTTTTTTACGGCGAAGCTGTATATGGCTAGCCAATTCATTTATCCGTCTGTCACCTGTATGCCGAAAACTCCGGTGCAAACCCATGAGCATGCGCGTAAAAAATAAAGAAAGAAATGCGCGCGATTGGCTGCGCCAGTAGTGACGCCGCTGTTCTCCGTCGCAGCAGAGCTAGCGCACAGTAGTTTTTTCTGCGGCTCCGAAAAGGGTATGCCACGCGTCATACTTACTCCTGAGGAGCAGGCAACTTTCGATCAGTAACGCCGCGAGCAGAACCGGGAACAAGCTCGATTACGCCATGCCGATGTTGCAGCCCGGACACAAGAACAGGCTCGTGCAGCCGAGCGCAAGCAGCAACAGCGCACAGAGGATCGGTAGCCTGCCAAGCTGTCGTTTAATGAACCTTCGGGATTTACCCAGTGGTAAACACCGGGACCGCATGTTTCAGCTTCGCTGGTTAACCATCTGTACGGAGGGCTTGGGAGGTGATTTTTTATGTTTTAGAGATAAGCGAAAGGAGTTTGACAGAAAAGAATGCACAGAGCTACCCAGCCTCGAGGGGGGTGGGTGGGGCTCTCTCCAGCGCATTGTCTGCACGAAAGCGAAGAAGCCATGGTGAATTTTATACAATAAGCACGCACTTTCAAAACTAAAAAAAATGCAATTAAGACGCAAAGGGTGCGATGTGAATTACATTTTTTTATCGTTCTCTCAGCGAAGACTGCAAGGCTCGAGTGGGACCCAAGATCAAAGCGACAAGCAAACTATATAGTTGAAACAGAACCGCGCGGTTTTCACGGGGACTACTAGCAGGGAGAAACGACACGGACGACTACCTGCAGGTAGTCACGTAGACACGGACTAGCAGGGACGACCCTGCTAGTCCCCGTGAAAACCGCGCTGTTCTGTTTCAAATGTGTCTTACCAACTCGCCCAAACGTCTGTTTTAAACTATGTAGATCACGAGTTAATTGACAAAATAGTCGAAGAACCGACCACAAAGGAATCGGGGACACGTTTCTACGCAGAGTAAACATCCAGGAGGCAAAACGGCAACGTGCCCCACTGTGTTGCGAACACTGGAATGGGGAAGCTGGGCAAAGCACGCGGTGAATGAATGGCAAACCCCTGTCTCGGCCGGTTCGCTGGCCTCTGCCTGAAACGGGCATATATATCCACATCTAAATCTCGGGCGCGTGTTCGCAAGCAGCAAGTCGTGCCGGCAGGAACAACAACACTATGCACACACGTACCGCTGAACATGCACGCGCAGGCACGAGGTCGTTCAGAATGCTCGCCACGGACCCCCCCCCCCCTTTTTTTTTTAACTCTCGCCGCCTGGAACATCGAGTACCGCTCCGGAGCTATGCAGAGATAAAAAAATTAAGAAACGGACCGCAACGTCTTTCTCCTCTGCTAAATCGCTTCGCAGCCTCCCAACGCTTCACCCCCCTCCACCTTTTTATCTAGTCACAGGATTGCAACCTTGGAGAATGCGGAGGACGGCGCGCATCTCGTCTCTGTGGAATCGCCGGTGCCATGAAACAGCTTTCGGCGAAGAGCGCCTACGAGGCATCAACGTTTACCGCGAGGGAATGGCACAACCCGCGAAATGCTAACAAGACAGAAGTTCACAGGAATACGGAGGCTCGGGGCGACCAACACCAGGGTGCCTCGATGTCCTCGTCCACCGCTCAGCATGCGAGGAGGATATCGGGGCACCCTAATCAATAGTGGACGAAAAAAGGGAAGCCGCCGGAGTCAATGTTACGCCAAGGGAACTTGTGGGGCTTGTCCTCCGTGAGACGAAAGTCAAACGCTGGCTCAAGCGGAATGCTTTGCTCGACCACTGTTGATCAACCCGCAAGATGGCAGCACGAGCAATGTGTAAAGACAAGACGTGAAGAAAAGAAAGAAAGCACTTGGAACCAAATCAGTGTCCTTCCATACATTGGCAGAAAAAAAAATAGCTAAAAAAGAAGAGAGAGAGAAAAAAATAGCTAGAAAAGAAGAGAGAGAGAAAGAAAATAGCTAAAAAAGAACAGAGAGAGAAAAAAAAAAGAACAGTACATTGTGTGCTGGGGATCAAGACATCTCGGATTCACCTTAAACGTACCGTGTCTTCGATTCAGCGCAAACCTGCAGCACACTAATCGCGTGCACAAATCAAATGAAAAAAAAAAGGCAGAGGCTGGAAAAACAAGATGTTTGGTATGTGGCTCTTGCACGAAACAAGAATTAAAAAGGCTGGAATGGGGTGACAATGATAACTGTGTCCTGATAAGCCTCTCCACCACTGCGTTGCGACATTTAACATTGCACAATTACGTCACAGTGATTCAGTCCGGAGAGTGCCAACGTCGGCTGAAACTGAATTTTCCGTATACCCCGCTGTCTCGCGCAAGAAAAACGCAGTTCTGTGCAGGACCGATTTTTTTTTTTTTTTCCAAGGCGACGACGCCTCTTCGTTGCGTTTACAAAAACCTATCTGCAACACCGCGGAAAAAAAAAAAGTTGCGCAGCGTTGCGACTTGGGGTACGATGAGCCGGGAGACTTGGGGTATAGGCGCAGAACGAAGGATACTTTATGCCTTACAGCATTCATAGCTGCCAATAGCGACGTCACCCGCGTCGCATTCCTTCTCTTTGGCAAGCAATAAGTTCTTGATGGTTGGTGACCCTTCCCCGTTTCACGTTGAGCTAGGCATTTTCGAGTAATTACCGCTGTCATTAACGCGAGTCAACCGCCTTGCGTTTTAGGTGTGCACCCGCAGCATGCAGGGAAGCTCAAGTAACCGCGATGAATGCTCGCTCGAAGATGTGTGGAACAGGAGCAGCAAACACTCTTCAAAGAGACTATATATAGGACCCTTCATTTTTCGGGGAAAGCCCGATAATTTAAGATTTTTTGCACCCGGCCGAGCGCGTTTAATAACAATCGGGTTACATCTGATTTTTCTCTTTTGCCCTTTCGTGAAGGGTAAGAAAAAATGCAGGTGTTACAAATTTGCAAACACGTCGAGTGAACAGATGGTCAAGGTGCATCTAAAATTATGAGGTTTTACGTGCCAAAATCCCGATCTAATGATGAGGCACGCCGTAGTGGGGGATCCCGGAAGTTTGGACCACGTTCTTTAACGTGCACCTAAATCTAAGTACACGGGTCTTTTCGCCACCATCGAAATGCGGCCGCCGCGGCCGGTATTCGATCCCGCGGCCTCGCGCTTAGCAGCCCAACACCATAGCCACTAAGCAACCACGGCGTGTCAGGTCAAGGCAAATCATATCAACATGTTGAGAGAGCGTTTTCCCAATTAAGGTGCGTTAAATGCTAAAAATGCAAATGCACGCAAATGAGGGCTCCCAAGATAAGGGAAAAAACCCTTTTGCTAAGCATGTCCATGTGCACTACTATTTGTGCTTTTTTTCTCCTACGTTAGTGTGCAAAAAAGAAAGTAAACAAGGGATTGTCTAGCACATGAGTGAGTGAGTAAAACGTTACTACACAGGCGGCTCTCTGGCCTAGGGAGGGGGAATACTGGCAGGATAGATAAAATATATAATAATAATAATTATAATAATAAAAATCATAACAAAAAAATGTCTAGTAGCGGTCTTGCAGCTTGGCTTCGCACTTAAGGTGCCACAATGACAATAACGTTCGCCTCACGTCAGCCTGGGAGGCCGGCCTAATCCAAGTCCTTCAGACTGCGGACGATGAGCCCTCTGTGTTTTTTTACGCGTCTCTTCGAGGCCGTGGCATTCTCACAGCAAGTGGTGCAGACCCGGGTGCGCTCCCACGTTGGATGATTTAACAAGTGACAGTATGGTGTTCTACAGGCAAGTGCGGCGGAGGAAGTTGATTCGTCCCGCCGAAGCGCGCCCTTCTCGGCGGCGTTTCTGGCGTTCCATGTTCGCCCTGACGTGGCCCTCCACCTGGCCAGCACAGCCTCCGCGAGGGCTGCTCCCGTCCCGACCTTGTGGATCAGGACCCGAGCGCCGCGAGGAAGTCCCTCGGGGGGGACGGCGTGTGTCGTGCGGCACCCTTGCCAGAACCCACTTGGCCGCGAACTTTCCCTTCGCATCCCGTACAACAGGGACACATTCCGCTGGAGCAGGCTCGCTCGCCGCGCCGTTGCCGACACTGGCCGCGTGCCCCGGCACCGCGCGCTACTCAGCCCCGTGAGACCGACGAACATCCGACGCAGCTTCTTTTACTGAACGGTAATCCCATGTACCAAACCCGTGGGGGGTCCTGAAAGCGATTTCGAGGCCTTTGTTAAGAACGGCCAGCTGCAGTGCAAGTTTGCCACCCACTTACGACTATGGCGGCAACATTCCGGGAGCGTCGCCGCCAACTTCTAGCCACAGCGTGACTAAATCGACTTTGTGACGGAATGAGTTCGGCGGGCCAACTATTGCTCCCAAACTTTCCAACGCGCTACCCGGAACGGCTCCGAGTTCTACGGGGCCCCTCTGACGTCGGCTCCGGACCGTCGCACGTGTGTGCATTTGTGTGTGTAGACCGTCCTGCGGGGAGGCGGCTAGTTTGCGACGACGAAACGAACGTTCGCATCACCTTGTATCGGGGGAGGACCGAGTGTTTAAAAACCGCTGTTGTGCGGCTGCTCAGGACACTCTCTCTCAAGCAGTCATGTTAGACTGATGCACTTTCTCAAACAGTCATGTTAGACTGATATAAATACTGTAAATAAACCCATATTCCTCGTCCTCGATGAGAAGCTGTCCTTCCCTTCATCAACGTCCTCAGCGTGGTTAAGTTGGACGACGGCATGGGCCAGCTACCTTCTAATTCATGCCCGACTCCAATCTTGACAACGGATCACGAGCGATGGGATTGAGCCCCCAATCCTGACACCTTCTATACTGTGTGTGTGTTTTAATTTAAAAAAAAACATGTAAATAATGCCTGTCAACGAAGACTGTGTGCGCGTTTTAGTCCCATGGCTTACGAGCCGCTATGCTTTATTATACGTTCCTTTGGGCTGCCAAACAACAACCCCGATTTCTCGCCGGTTTTCCTCTTTAAAACATAACACACAATCTTTACCTCACAACTTTATAATATAAATAACACGTACAAATACGAACGACGAATGAAAGCGCAAAGTGCACCAACTAACCTACTCGCATTTTCCGGCGTTGCGGTATCACCAACCGCAGCAAAACGATGAGCTATTCTCTGAAACCCCTCTCTTCGCCATTCAAGCCATTACAGCGATATCATGATCGTAATTTTTATGGCGGCACGTTGCGGGTTCTCCCGTTATTAAATATAGAAGGCCATACCATCGCATACGGCTTGTTTGGACGCTTCAGCAGCGGAGCACACGTACACCAAGTGATCGGCAAAAAGAATAGGAACCACAGTTTCCCCCTGCCTGCGGTAACGTACGTTCTCGATCAATCCCTTTCGGGAACGCTTTCACCCTTGTCGACCGCAACGTTCAGCACGACGCCTCATCTGAGCGATCGACGAACGTCTTGTCCCGGCGCTCAGTCAGCCAATCAACGCGCATATACGCTGGAAGTGGTATCCCCTAAAGTGATCGGTCGAGATACGGCCACTGGTAAAGTTTACCACATGTTGGATGCCCATATAAGGGCGTAAACGAACGCGCTCGCGATCATAATAGATACAGTGGGGAAAGAGAGAGAGACGGTCGGCAACCGTTTTGCGGATGTCACTTTAAATGCTATAATATCAACTTACCCGTTCAAGCAACTGGTATACAGTCGGCACCACACAACCACTGTGCGCAGACATTGTATCGAGCTCGGCTAGCAACGGGAAAAGTTATCGGTTTCCAGTATCCGAGAAAACAGTGCAGCTGTCACCCCCTCTCTCGAACTGCGCTTTCCCCGATTGTCATCGATCTAACAACAACAACAACAACAACAACAACAATAATAATCTTCAAAGTAAGCGTGCGTTGCATCTGCGTGCCAGCGCACCTAAGATACGAAGCATGGACCTGCAGGGTCCGCTGACGAAAGCACGCAATGCACTGTGAATGAATTGCGAGCGAAAGCATTCGCTACCGCCATATTTCGCAAAAGGCTGACAAGAAGAACCCACCCACCAAGAAGAACAACCCACCTGCGGCAAGTTGTTTTTTCACCCACTTTCATTTCAATTATTTGTTTCTTTATTTCGTTTATTAAGCACAGGTAATTTCCCCTATGTTGTCCTTGGTGTCAGTTTTTGTTGGCTTCTTATAACATGACTAATAAAAATCGGGGTCCTCGGTTAACCCCCTTTCTTCTCGTTTAATACTACATGTGGCACATAGCACAATTCGAGTTCATGAGCTGGTCTGCTAGAAGAGGCGAACATTACTTGCCCCCAAAAATTGCAATGCATAATCGACTAATTAAAAAAAAATCACTACTGAAGTTTTTAACTAATTACCTTATGGCACATATTGCAATTAAATCCACAAGGCGGATCCCAGTTCCGAGACTGTAATTCTGGAACTTTGCGGACAAATGCATTGGCGTTCCTGTTATTTTTGCACTTCAATGCCTAAAACGAAGTTTTGTTAAGAAAGTAAGTAGAACTACAGTGCATCTTTACAGCAAGTTTGACGGCGCATATATTGTAAATAGTGTCGTCCACACAATTCCTTTCAAGGAGACATGCCTTGCAGTCTCTCCCGCTAGAATTTGTAAGATGCAGTGTGTGCCATAAGGTAATTAGTTAAAAACTAATTTAGTGCAATTTTGTTAATTATGCGATTATGCATTTCAATTTTTTGCGCAATTAATGCCTGCCTCTTCGAGTAGACCAGCTCGCGGACGAGAACTGTGCTACGTGCCTGTGACGGTGCGGCATTATTCGAGTCGGCGAAGGACCGATCAACGGGTTCCAAAGGGTCGTATAGTATTATGTTGAATTCCAATGGCGGAGTCGGAGCAAGCTTTTCTGCTCGTTTCGGAGCAAGTTTGTTCCAATGACAGAGTGAGGGCGGGAGTAAGGGGTTCCAATGAGAGAGTCGGAGGGGATTCAAAGCGGGAGTGACTCCGCGGAGCAGACAAAGATGCTCCGCAAAATTGGCGGAGTGGACCGAAACTCTGCGTGACGTATTTCCTTTACCACGATTGTCTGCTGGGAGGCGCCACCGGTCACGACTCGCGAGGAAGCAAAGGCTGCTGCACGCTTGACGAGATATCCATTCCGCAGTTCAAAAAAAAAAAAAAACAACAGGTGAAAGGCGCTGAAGAGACAAGTGACCGGTGCGGCGGTGCTGGGAGCGAACAGCGGAAGGAAATCACAACACGCAAGGTATCCGGTGTAACTCGGCGATAGAAGTTCCGCTTCCGCCTTGCTTCGGCGGTGCAGGCTGTGTTCCACTCGCGGATTTGGAAGAGTTGCTCTGCGCCAAAGTCGAGTGCTCGCTCGCGGAGTCCGTCGGCTGCTCCGACTCCGCCAGTGGAATTCAACATTAGGAACCGACGAGCAAGACAGGTATTGCCAGCCACTTGTGCAAGCGGCCGAAAAAACGTCCGAAGGCAGGTTTATAGATCATTATGTTTTTTATTTATTTCGTTATTTCTTTCTTTTTTTTTGGGGGGGGGGCGCAGACCGTGACGCCCCGACAGCTATTTGTAGGAACCCCTGTGTATTCCCTGCCCCGCGCGTGCATTGAGAAGCTTACTAAGAAGGGGAGGGGGGGGGGGGCGAATACTCCGAAATACGTGGTGTGTCTGTGCAATCCTGTGTCCACGAACTGCTGACGGCGTTGTGTGCTGACAGCGCCGTATGGCCGGCTACCGTCGCTTCTCCTGTGTTTGTGAACGGACAATAGAGGCCCGCACCGGACTCAAGGGTGTGCGTGTGTGTCTGTGTGGTGCAATGCAAGTGCGCCACCTTTAACAGCGAAGGGAATCACCCGTTCCCTCGACTCTGTCCTTGGGAGGAGCCGTGATACAATTATACGAACTTTATTGGAACGTCGCCAATATCTGCCGTTCCCCGACACAGACAACTAGGGAAGGGCGAAGTTAATTAAACGCACATTTTCGTCCCAGCTGAGCCTACAATCTGCTGAGAAGCGTCAAGCAGCTAGTGCCGTCCAGTATCGCCTGGGCCGCCTTGTCGCGTCTGAACCGCGAGTTACAAGTTGGGGTAAGAGACGACAAACTGACGTCTGCAACAAAGCTCACGGTAGTTCCCCTCAAGTTAGCTCAACCTGCTCGAGGGAAGACGAGGGAAATCCAGCTCAGCAATCGCATCCACCGCAACTAGATCGGCTTGCTAGCGTTCTTCGGGAAAGCTATGCCGCCGACTCCCCGCTTTATGGACTTGCTGCTGTTGCCCGGCCATACGTATGCCATCATTTGTTTCCTTTTGAGCTCTGTTTAGTTGACCACCGTTAAGTATGTCTTGTGTAGTGTTAATTTCTATAGTTACTGTTAACCGTTCGTTGTATTTCTTTTGTCGTAGTCATTGATCTATATTAAGTGCATCACTGCATGTGTCTCAGTGTTCTTGTGTTTCTTTAAATTTGTGTATCGCTGTCAGTCGATAAATATTTTTTTTTCTCTCTTTCTCCCGACTCCGACTCCTTCGCTTGAGTACGAAACGACCAAGCGGCTCGTATACACCGTCGACGACTTCGCGCCGACGGCGAACGGGTGACAAGACGTGACAGACACTGCCACAGATAATTTTTTTAATACTTCTTCAAAAATGTTCGCTGAAACACGTTGTATATCCGCCAGGAATCAATTACATTTTGAAAAACCAGAGGCATCTGCACGAACCGGCATACCGCACAGACAGCACGACGCAAATGGTCGGTTTCCGTGGATGGTTCTACGCACGAGTAAGGCAAGGCCTTAAAGGTGGCTACGACTGTTGTTGTAGGCCGGTACTTCTCTGGCTGCAGTTTTGCGCCCAAATAAATTTGCGCCTAATTTAATTTTGCCCCCATGCAATAAAACGCGACGCCCACGCCACAGACGCGCCCGCGTTCAATCGATGTACTACGTTGGTGTGAATGTTATCTCTACAGACCGCTAAAATCTGGATCACATGGTAAATGATCATGTATTATGACACTATAAACTGATTTGGTTTATTCGAGATGCGAGAGGCGTCGTACTAGAGGACTCCGCGTTAAATTTGGCCACCTGCAGTCCTCATTAAATACTCGAAGCTGCATTTCCACGAAGCTGACCTGAAAGAGGGTATATGTGCTGAGACTACTGACAGCGCGAAACCGCACGAACTACACATGAAAGGTACACACGGACAAGCGCCTTCTGGAGGGTATGTACAACAGCCTCGTGCTGAAGTTGTCTGCTCTCTCCGGGCACCCATGAGGCCGCCAGGTCAAGGCGGACTGCGCATGATTAAATACGCCAGAGAAGGCGCAGAGTAGGCGCCTACGACTCCGTGCTCGCCATGGTCACGGCCGATGGATCAAAGCGCAGCTTGTGGGCTTTGATCCAGCGGCCGTGGTAATGTATACACTACGGGAAAGCAATGACGAGACATCTGCGCCTCGACTGCAACGACCTTTGGCTGTTCGAGGTGCGCTATTTGTGAATTCCTCTATTACATAAAAATCAATGAAGTTAATAAAACTTGTCATGGCGAAATATAACATAGCGGCGAAGACATACTATCGATCGATGGTAGACACGCCCACGGTCAGACGCTTACTGCGATGCACTGGCGAACGCAAAAAAAAACTTATCCCGCATACTCGAGCGCAGGGCGAACGTGCCTACCGTGTTGCGCACGTCCAAGAACGACAAAAAGAAGGGAGAAGGTTAGTCTCGCTTTTTTATGCAGGCGCCGCACTTCGCAAACATTTACCGTCGGGACTATACGCTCCTCCGCGAGCAGTATTAGTGGGAACAACTAAACGTGCCTTCAGACGGTCCCAGGAAGTATATATCTATACGAAGCGTAAATGCGTTCCACGAGATGTACCAAGTGTAGAGCAGGATAGCTATAGCTGGTACATTCACGTTCGAATCCACGTCCAGTTCGAATTTACACGGCGAGTAAGCCTTGCTTGCAAACAAATTCGGCGTTCTCAGTCATACTTCTTTAACGGTTCTTGATGCACGACACGTCGCGACGGCGAGACAGAGATATCTTAACAAGCTGCATCTTATGACATGCACGCATACGGCAGTTAAGTGTGCAGGCTGGTGCTGCGGGTGTTACCGACTTCTCGAATGCTGTGCGTCCATGAACCGCAATGAGCCAGCAACTATTTGCCCCCTTAACCTCCCCTGTGAAAAGACGAAATAAAAAAAAAGGAGAGGGGGGAGGAAGGGCATTGGGTACACCAAGGCACCCGAAAACATCCCGGTACAGTCCGCACACAGACAAGGCTAGAACGCCATCAGTGAAAGGCGGGCTTGCACGAGTGCTGTGTTTTTGGTTTTTGCTCTGTACGAGCTTATATGCAAGAATAACGAGAGATAAAAAAATATCGACTTATGGAGCTTAACCTCCCGAAACTGCACGCGCAGTGGATTATGAGGGACGCTGTAAAGGGAAGAGAGAGGCAAGGGGGAGGGGGGCATTCTGTGGTTTAATTCCGACCTCTAGGGACTCTTTAACGCGCATCCAATGCACGGCACACACGAGCATTTTCGCCTTCTGCCGCAATTGGAATGCGGCCGCTGCGGCTGGAACCCGCGACGTCAAACTCGGCAGCCAAACGCCACTGAGGCACCGTGGCGGGTGGAACGCCCGACCCGCGGCCGCCGAGTCAGCTGCCCGTACCTACAAGGCCTGCGCGCCTCCGCGCTGACGGAAAAAAAGAAAACGTTGCTACCGGCAAACCTTTACAGTGCGCACGTTGGCTGACTGCAGCCTGTGCATTGCGCCTCGCTTAGTCACCGATGCTTTTTCCAACCACCACGTGTCCCGGACGGCCCGCCGCTATGAGCGTGATGAGCAGTAATAAACAAGTTGCACTATGCTGAGTCTGTTTATGCGCGGAGCGCGAGAACGCCGAAGACAACGTCGCGAAAGCAGGCGCGCCGTCTGGGAATCTATTTCCACCTGAAGACCGCTCGTTCTATTTTCTACAATGAATGTTTTCTTTCTTCTTCCACACGCGAGGAAAGACGCCCGCGAGAGCCGCACGCTCGTCATCGCCGCAAGGGTTGATTCACGCTCGCCCATCATTTCCAATCGTGAGCAGCGCAGAGGGGCGGCGTGGGAGCCAGAGGCACGCGCGTTCCAGGCCAGAGAGACGCCGCGCGCCCTTTTCCCCAACCAGACCTCCTCTCTCTGCGCTAGAGCGAGTCTCAGCAATGGGTCGCAACGACAGCGGCACATTCGGGCGCGCCTTTCCATCTCGCTACCCGCGTCATGCAGGAAAGTTGCACCGCCGGAGACGCGCAATGTTTTCGTTTCTGATTGAGGCGATTACAAGTGTCACTGCGCGTCATCACCACATTCCGCATCGTCCGACGTAACCTAACCGCCTGCTCCATAGTTAACCCTATGTATGTACAGCACAGTAGTACAGTGCTAACTTTCGTTTGGTCAAAGTCAATGCCGTTACGCAAAGCGCAGCATGCCTCCGCGAGTGTGAGTGCGTACACAAACGTATGTATCACGATGCCGGGACGCCGAGGTCGCTGCACGGAACGAGCACTGTCAATTAACGTTCAGACCGCTGCGTCAATTTTTCCCGTTGTTTGACAGGTCCGAACGGTACGCTGTGACTTGTGCCGCTCTGACCAGCGCCGATCACATACGCGCGTACTTGATAACTGTTTTAGAAGTGCTGTAGTCGTTGCGGGAACACATCTTGAAAGAGCCGCAAAGACAGCTGACTTTCCTCTTCGCTCTTAAAGGCGTTCGAAACGCGCCTCACGTACCCTTCTTTTGAGCGCATCTTAGGCGAAGAGGGGAAAGAAAAATCAATACATATAGCACATACACCCAACATGTCTTACACACACCGCATATGAGGTTCACACCCAGGATGGGTGTGAGCCGGCGATGAACATATCTACGGTGTTGCAGGTTTCCATCGCGACCGCGCAAAGATAACACCGCCGCGGCTCGCAAAGCAGACGCGCCGGCGCTGCTAAAAAAAAAGAAAGAAAAAAGAAGGGGGGGGTGTAGATGACAGGTCAAGGCGCTTCGCGTGGCATCTACGCACGCCTAGAACCTCCCCCCTGTCGGCACTAAGGCAACGGTCAACGTGTGCCGCCTGCCAGATTACGACGCACGAGCTACAACCGCCTCTGCCGTGGCGGTTGCGAAACGTTTCGCGCTCGAGACGTCGCACGCCTCCTTCGCAAACGTAAACACGGTGCCGAGCAGGTCAGTTTAAGCTCGCCACGATGAACGAGCGCGGAATTTGCGAGGATGACGACGACGAGCTTGGTATTTATCCTCGACTCGCTAAACGCAGCCGGCCGGCCGGCCGACCGGCCTCTCTCGTGGCTTTTTCAAACGGCGTACTCTGACCGCCGTCGCGAACCGCGCCCTTTGTCGGCCGAGTCCGGGCGTGCAATTTCGCGCGGCTGCTTCGGGGCGAGTTGGAGGCGGTGATCGTTGCGGTGACATGCGGCGACAACCAACAAACGCTGGCAGTTTTGCGCCACACGGCGAATGACAGCTGCCGCCGGCGTGTGCGACAGCGCACACATACACGACACAAACAAACGTTGGCTGCGATGCTGCCGCTGGCGAACGTCGTCTGCAGCGGCTTTCTCCGTAGCACTGCGACTCCGGTAGCGGCCGCGGAAGCGCCCAGCTTTCGCGGCCGCCCCGGTTTTGGAAGCAGGCAAAAAGAAAGCGAGATGAACTTGCTTACCTGGACGTACTTCCTCGATTTCGTCCTGTTACGGCGGGGCAAATGCGATAGCAATAGTCCACAGTTCGAAACCTTCACCCTCCAAAACGCCATGTTATGAATGGCACTCCCATTCCATAGATGGCGCGACGTGAGCGACAAACTCTCGATGCCAAGCGCTCTGCCGGAAGTTGCCGTTTTGTCTTCTTTTTTTCTCTTTCATAAAAACATGTAATACAAGTAGCTTAAGATTTAATGTTTATAAGTTAAATGTTATTCTATGTATAACACTTTGAAGGAAATTAACGCTTAGTTTTAAAAACCATGATTCACGCAATCACCCGCGAAATTCAAACGTACACAGCGGCAAAAACAAATTCACACCATTTTGTGTAAAATGTTTCGCGCGTTGTTTTTACCTGCGTGCTCAACTCTGAATGCAAGAATTTTGTCCTGTGCACACATCGCTTTAACGTCGTGTTGTTAGGAGAGAGGGCAATTATGATTTACCGAAGAACTGGGCACATATCTTCCTAACTGTCAGCTGACAGGAAGATATGTGCCCAGAACTTCTGTGAATTAGTTCATAGAAGTTCAGCCCTTCGACTAGATAAAATGTGATCCGACAAAGTTTAGGAAGCCTATATAGAAATTAGTCTAATATGTCCCTACAATTTTACTTCCACGTAGGAACATGACACATTTTATGCGCTGGTAGTACCGAGGGAGCGTTGCAGCATTGTGCATAATGTTTCCACTGCGGCAGCGGCGCCGCAGTGGAAACTTCTTTTAGTGCGCATACATAAAATAAAGAAAATAATTCTTAATGCAAGCATGATGTGAACTCATGCATTTCACACACATATAGGATTTTCGAGCAGACAACAATTCTGTAAATAAATATTACGAAGAAAATTAAATCGATGGTTTGACGACATCTCGTCTAGTGGTGTATTAGATTCCTGTCAAAAGAAAATAATTACAGAACACAGGCGAGAACGTTGCGAGTCCTCGGAAGTTGGTGGTGGGGGTGGTGGTGGTGGTGGTGGATTGTAGCAACAGGCGGGTTCAGCCTGGCGAACAAGGCCGGCAATTGCTCCGCCCGTTCTCCTCGTGCTCCTCGGAAGTTCTCTACAACGTCATTGCTCATAGCCCGGTTTACACTCAAGGACGTAAAATGGGAATAAATAAGTGAAATAAAATTGCAACAATTGACTTGGTGCTTCACACAGCGAGCTCACACATTGTATACGAACCCTTGCGCATACATACGCCTTAGCAATGTTATGCAATTCTCGAAATTATTCATGCTAGTCATACGTTTTCAACGAAAATATATAGAAAGCGTGACAGCGCCTAGCACAACATGCATGATCGATGCTTGGACTGATCGCGATGCCATTTAATCCAACAGGCAGTTGGCGACGGCGCTTCGTTTAACCTAATGATCTGGATTAAATATAGTCTGACCTCAACATATGACACAAGATACGACACGACCGCATTCGGCTATTTTTGTTATGCCCGTTCAGCTGCATTTCCCTTATACTGGATAGTCCCGTATTGCCATCCAGCTGACTAACAAAAGTGAAGAAGGAACAAGTTCTGAACAAAACCAGCAGTGCAGAATTCGACGAAAACGTGCGCTACAGTATGCGGGCAGAGCCTCCGAGATGTTTCCACCAGACGCAATACGTGTGATAAACTTGACTGAAAACTCAATTTGCGGCGTTTTCGAACGCTGTGCAAAGGCGGTATTGCTAGTTAGCAATGGTGCCCTAAGGTACAATGATCAGCGATTCCAATCGGATAATATCCGAACGCGTGGCGGCTGTCACATTTTTGCTTCCTTGGTGTGCGCTAAGTGACTGTGGAAAGAAGGGGGGGGGGGGGGATGCGAATGCGGAACTTATTTTGATGTGGCTCGCTGCATTTCAATATACAACTTAAAATCTAGTAACTGCAAGCAGTGGATCTTCAATTGATGTTATTAAAAACTGCAAAATCTACGAAAGGTTACTTATCAAGTTTACAACTATGTTACTCGGTGACAAACAAAGATACCAAAATCATGTAAACTGTACCCCATAAGACACCGAAAACGAACAAAATATATATTTTACGCACTATAATGGACATATATGCGAGTAGGGCTGTTGCAAAGAATCTCGTAAGCGTTGTAATATTTTCACGTAAGCTGTAAACTAATATATAAAATTTCTTTAAAAGCTCTAACGATGCAGTCTATAGAACCTCGATATCTGTTTCTGGTGCGTTACGGATTTGTAAACTTCGTGGATTCTCGGCAAAGAGCCAAAAAGGTAGTTTTATTCATTATTTTGGCTAACATATTCCTTTTCTAATGAACTCTTGACTGTACGACTTCCACTTTAATTAGAATACCTAACTGATGGCTACAACAGTGGGGAATGCTGCCCAAAACAGAAGGAAAGGAGGCACACACACGAGTACCTGTAGCAATCGCCGGTGTTACGACTACGTTCCTTCCGTGTATTTATGTAGCATTACTTTATTAATTCTTCATTATTCATCAAAGCTGCTGTACAGCAGAGCAACCATACAAATTCATTGCGGTGTCATTACAGTCACGATGCATCACAGGTGAGATCCCTCATGCGCCAGTTACGGTTCCGACACTGAACTTGCATGTTAAACTTATACAATCGTTTACCCATGGTACGCTATTGAAAATGTCGGTAGGTAACTACGGCTTTAAAATTTTCGTTCGTGGCACGGCATTGGCAATGCTGGGAGGTACTACGGCCTCAATGGAAGTATCTTGTGATATGGTATTCGTAATGTTAGTAAATAAGTGCGGGTTCAGAGGTTCTTGGTTGTGGTACGGTATTGGTAACGTTAAGGAGCACTACGGCTTCAAAAGTAGTTTCTTGAGTTACGGCATTCGTAATGCTGGTTGGTAACTATGGCTTCAGTAGTACCGTGTATCATTACAGGAACCTCCTGGCACCAAGACTTTACAGGTTGTTATACCATAATATGACGAGACTTTTTTTTAACAGTGTACCACTGTGCTAGCAATACATCTGCGGAGGAGTGTGGGCGCATTGTCTTGAGGCTGTCGAGCGACTCTATTGCTTGCTTTGCTGTCGACACTTACGGTGCGCTAATCGCTCAGATAATATTTTCTCCGTTAATACCTTCAACCATAAAAATAAGAACTCCAGATTTTAGCAACTCCACCGGCTGTGAACTCATTATTGCGGGAATGAGACAGGAAGAGAGGAGAGGAGAGGAATAGATGACAAAGTACGAGGAAGGAAACTATTTACATATTGTGCGATGAAAACATGAATACAATATAAAAATAAATGCAGCAGCGTCTCTTTAAGTTAGGCGACCTTACCGCCAAACAGTGGAGGCAAGCTTTAGAGAAGGTGCAAACACGAAACACGGGTGATGGCGCCATTTCGATGTTGCCGTTGAGTTGTACATAGCTGCCTTTGGGATATACAGTAACTCTGCAGTTGCCGTCTAACTACCCGTGAAGTCATGAGTTTGAACAGCATATTTCCTTTTTTTCGATGAAGGTTTGCCAAAGCCGTATTTCTGGGTATGTGTATTGTAGTATGTGTTATATATCTGCTGTAAGGCCTTTGTTGTGTATGAATTATAGGAGTGTTTTGCAATATTTATTGCGACACGGGTGATTATTCTGGAATGTACTGTCATAATATGCATACTTTCTTTTTTCGTACGATACAAAACTTTAAAAAAAGAGCAAAATGCTAGTCCTTGAGCTGGACTACTCGAAGAGGCGGACATTCACTGCACTAGAAATTAAAGCGCATAATCCACTAATTAAATAAACCGTAAGTGCCATTTTACGACAGGTTTGACGGCGCCTATCTAGAAACCGCGGCGCCGTCCTCCAAATCCAAGCACAGGCGACAGGGAGTTGTAAAACGCGCTCCTGCCCAGAGGCTTCTAAAGATAATTCATAAGCCGTCCTCCCAAGATAGCTTTTCTGCACTGCGAAAAATTCGTGCAGGATGGCGGCGTGGTTTATCCTCGTTGTGTTGTAGCATACCACGCGTTCGGCTTCTTCTTCGTATGCCTGTGCCGCGCGCCAGAAGTTGCTGGCGCCATTTTGAAGAGGAAATGATGGAATCCGAAAGGCGCGAAATGGTTAATGGCGGAACTACAAAGCGAACCAACCCCGGTATGCATGCGAGCCGCGTACGTGTTCCAGCACACACTTCACTACAGTGCACCTAACGTTTGCAGTGCGGACAGGTTGAGTCACCGCTGCACACAACTTTTTCGCAGTGAAGGGAAGCTACCCGGCAGGTTGTGCAACTCATCTATAACGTGACCGTGTAGGGAGCAAGTACAATTTCCACACTGACGTGCCGGTGCGTGGATTGGCGCGAAATCGGGCAAGAGAAACTTTGCATATCGTTTTCTCGTGCATATGGTACGCCGCATGTCCTGTCATTCGCCTCTCTTTTGTCTGCATTACGTGGCGCTGCCCGGGCATATCTATGAAGGGTGTACGCCATGTACCCGTGCTGGACCAATGTGCCTCCTCCATGCAGTGCAGCCATCCCGAATATGCAGGACCGGAAGAAGGGCTCCTCCGACGTGCACCTCTGTTCGCCCTCCACTGACCGCTGTATGCAGAAAGTTCCTGCCGCGACGCGCTTGACGGTCGCGCCTGTCGTCACCAGTTGGATCAAAGTACTGACCAAACTGTTCAATAGTGAATGCAGGCGCATCTCTTAAAAACTTGGTTCCTTGCTTTTTCGTCGCTATAAGCAGAAGAAAAACGACTTGCATCTTGCATCCGGCAAGTTGCCTTTGCGTCAGTAAGTGGGAAAAGGTTTTATTGTTACACATATGGATGTATCGATGGATGCTACGATCGTTTTCTTTTTTTTTAATTTCTGTGAGCTCTTTTTCTTATTTTGCCTATTGTTTTACCTGTATCTCTTTTTTCTAACAGAGAAAAATAATCCCAACATCAAACTTCACGAACGCGAGGAAATACGCGCGCACTAAAGCAGGGACCATCAGAAGCTACTACAACACAAGTGAGAAGGGGGGAAAAAGCGAAACGCAGGGATGCCGCGAGAGATTAGGGGGCAGCACTATGCAGCAGTATGCTTCCATTGACCACTCCACACTTTTTCTTCAGTCGAAACTGCGGAATGAGTAGCAGACACTTTACATAAAATTTATTTAGAGGCCCAGATACAAACTAGCTTCGTAAAGCTTGTGCAGGTATTGATGCCGAAAGCTTTTTATAGCGTCGCGCTGTGTCGTCCTTGTAATGTACGTTTTTGCGCATTATTATTATTATTATTATTATTATTATTATTATTATTATTATTATTATTATTATTATTATTATTATTATTATTATACTTCATACGTCATACCTATTACTTCAAATAAATTCAGCCCATAAAAACTTTTCCTTCCGTATTTTTGTACGTATGGTTTTTATGGCGCGGCAATGATGAATGTAACGCCATATATATATGTGTATATATATATATATATATATATATATATATATATATATATATATTAGTATTTACTCGATTCTAAGCACCCCCTTTTTTTCACGATCGCGATGCCCAAAATGAGGGGGGTGTTTAGATTCGAAAAATCTAGAATGACCCCCCCGTCCCTCTTTTCGCTGCGACATCACGACGAGATGGGTGCCAGAAATAACATTTTATTTTGCAAACATTCAAAAGAAAAATCGGTGCAGACAGTAAACCCACCGCTTGTGTAGGATGCTGAGTCACTATCACTGCCACTCGAGTTCGTCGCACCGCTTGAACCGCTGCTCTCGGTCGAAGCTGTTTGTGATCGAGCACTTCTTAAATTATTTGACGACAACGTCCACTTGGACACTCTTCCACGAGTCCGAAATCCACTTTGCGATGGTTGATGGGTACGCTTTCTGCAGCTTTCCCGTCGGCGTCTTCTTCCGGTCAGGGTTTCGCACCCACTCTTCGTACTCCTATCGGAGATTGGCTTTGAAGGGCTTGTTGACTGAAACGTCGAGGGCTTGCAGCACTGGCGTCATGCCACCCGGAATCACAACCCCGTCGCTATTGATGTTCCGAAGCTTTGTCCTTACCTGCGGGGTCAGATGGCCATGAAACGCGTCCAACAGAAGACTCAACCGCGTGCCTGCAGGTCTGCCGAGCATTGATTCGAGAGTGATCAAGCGCGTTTGGCGGCCTATGGCTACGCGCTCTGCCTAACAAATAGGGGGATGCTTAGATTCACATGCAAACTTTTTTCCTAACTTTTTCGCGAAAATAGAGGCGGGGGGGGGGGGGTGCTTAGAATCGCGAAAATACGGTATATCAGTCATGGAAGTGTGGCGAACGACCAAACGCGTTGACTACTCTTAGAAATTATGAAAACCTGAAACAAACCGGCAGCTTCAAGAAACAGCGCTGGAGGAGTCCATCTTTGAGTCCAAGCCTGCGTACTGATGTTTTAGCGTTTATGGCCTCAAACCCTCATCATGCTAGCGTGCGGGACGTGGCCGCCATCAGTTTCAGTTTCAGTCATCAGTTTGAAAGATTCTAAAGGACGGCCTTTCACCCGCACCACCGTAACCAGCACCAATGCTTATAAGATAGGGACCAGCAAAATCGTCTAGATTTCTCGAATTGAGTCCTCACAAAAGCCGATCAGTCACCAGACTTTTTGAGCAACATCATATGCACAGATGTAGCCAATGTTTGCAGAAACGGCCAGGTAAATTAAGCATAATGCAGACTAATGGTGTGACTGACGGTCTAGTTGCCTGACGGTCTAATGACTGACGGTCTAGTTGCTTCATTATCAGAACAGCGCTTGAAGTTGTTAGCGCAGTTTGTGTGTGGTTCCTCCTTTGTGTCCCGTCGTGAACTGCTGTTCTTTCTGTGGCTTTACAGATGCTCCTTTTCTGCGTCAGTTACGCCTTCCAAGAATGTTTACTTGGAAAATTTTTGCTCGCATGGCTCTTACAGAAGCATGTTTAGTCGAAAGTTTTTCGATTGGCTGCATAATCTCGAGGACGGGTTCCAAACTGCTCATTTTCTTTAGCCACGTAAGAAAAATTACAGAAATTTTAATTAACGTAGCTTTGTTAATTACGCAAACAACTTCTCAACTTACTCCGCATCTAGAGATTACCAATCTGAACACTGGAATGATAAAATGATGTTAACATTGTTTGTATCGTTTCAATAGTTTTGTTTCGTGCAGTTAAAAGCAGCCGGCATATTGATGGTGTTGTAGACTTCTTATAAAGTAAGTGTAAAGCTTGGACAGGTTATCTTGGCACAAGTCAACTTCATGAGCTTAAGCACATGTGCCCAACCTTGCACGTCTGTCTTTACAACCGATTCTCATACATTATACAAGAAGCACCTCAGCGCTACGGTACATCCCACAATGTGTGCGAGCTCATTCTGCGCGCTCCCGATTAGGTTTCTGAGCGTTGGTGGCATCAGACTCGGTTTCCTGGCATCATAAGGAATAAAAACTGCTGCCTGGAGGAAAGCATTGGGTACATTTTCAGTACTTTGTAACACATGGATCAGCACGGATGTGCACGTTAGAACGAAAAGTACCGAAAAATTAAAATGAGGATCTCGCTGGATGTATTTTAGCTGTCTAATGATAAGATCTAAAGAAAAAATAATGTGATTTTGTTACAATTAATGCTGACATGAGATATGAGCTCCGACACAGTACCCGTGGTGGAAATGGCCCCTGGACTACTGGGATACATTGAACTACGATATGCTGGTTTGATAAATACCAGTAATTGGAAAGTGCTTCGCGCTTGAATTTCCTGTATGTCGGCGCCGGTGTGCAGTGTTGGAGGCCCTTTTTAATCGACAAGCACTGTTTTTCAGCTAATATTGAAAGCAACTGTATTCTCTTTTTTAGTGGGGGGGGGGGGGGGGCTTTTTTCAGCGTCTAACCACAGTTCCAAAGTTATCAGTTAGCTCAAGATACGCCTGCTTGTGTTTCTAATATCCAGTATGTTGTCACGGATTCAATAGCGAAAGAGCGTTATCTTATCAGATTGCGCGCGTGAAGCGAATGCTGGCGTACATTCTCCATCACATTTGAGGACCCAAGATTGCGAATGTACGAGCATTTCAGTCTGACGAACTGACGCTTTGAACCATAGATCGGAATCAGAGGAAGCACTTTGCGCGCAGCTATCGTTGCGCTTTGAGCGTTTTCTTTTCCAGCGCAAGCTCACCTTATAATGAGTTATATTCGTGACTTTTTGGAAGTGTTTTGTTCTTGACATCCCTACAATGTAAGAGTATAGAGGCGCTCCATCTTCATTGAGTGAATGCTTGGAAACGGACTAGGCCTTTCCTTGCGTCTGCGTTTACACATTTACCGCACCAATTTATTTTTTCAACCTAATTTAGGAGGCTGTAAAGCACAGCAACCTTTTATTAACAGGATGTTTTAATAACACAGAAAATTTAAATGCTTATTAGTCGGCTTTCACCTCATGGTAAGGAATTTCAATAAAGATATCTTTATGATAATTAAAAGAGACAATTTTCCAGAACTGTACATTGTCTGGGTCCCGGGACACGAGTCCCTGGCGGGTAATGTAGCGGCTAATGCCGCTGCCCGAGATCACATTCTCCGGGCTATCCCACCAGGTTCACGAGCACCGGTAGACCAACAAGATAGCGTCCCGAAAAGATACGCCGATATCCTGAGCCACTACAGGCTGGGTAGGAGGATCTATCCACCCCCGCATCCCCAGCTGACAAGAGAGGAGGCGGTGATCTTCCGAAGACTACAGACCGGCACATTCCCGCACGGCACCCTGCTACACGCCATGTACCCTACGAGCTATACCCACAAATGCGCTTTCTGCTCTACGCCCAATACCCTCTACCATGGTATGGGAATGTCAACAAAACGCATCGACACCGCCCATCACCGGACCAACCGTCGAGCAGTGGGAGGCCCAGCTGACAAGCTCGAGCCCTGAAGACCAGCATCGCCTGGTGAGCAGGGCCAAGTTATCAGCTCAGGCCCACGGCATCCTGGACTAGGGAAGCCGCCCACCTCGGACGATTTTACCGTCGGCTCATTTCTACTAATAAAGTTTATTCCTCCTCCTCCTATTTGCAAGCTGATACAGACTTGCAGGTGGTTCGTATCGGGCGCCCTCAACATATGTCTAACCGTCAAACAAGGAGTTATTCGGAATGTTTCATTTCAGGAAGGCGTGTTACCCTCCTGTCTTTCATTCCCGTTCGCAAACACGCATAAGACGAAAGTGCTGCGTGAAGAACGTCGTTAGTCCAAACCAACGAGCTACCGTAACTCACCTCGCTTATATCACTGTCATTTAGGCTTATATAAAAAATATATATATTTTATATCGACGCATCACGAATCCAAAAATAGCTGTCCGTGACCAGCTCAGCTAGGTTTCTTTCATTTCGTACTTCGTAGTAGCGGCTAATAGTAGCTCACGAAGGAGAGCACTGAGTGTGGATATGGCAGAGAAGGTGTTCTATGTACTGTCTCGTCACCCACCGAAAATTGCCCGCCGTGCTACTGGCCATTCCTAGAAAATTATATATGTGACGCCCAGCCATTTGCAACACAACAACTTTGTTTTGCGATTGGAGAGTTCAGGTGAGAGACAGGGTGGTTATGGAGATAAAGACACGCTATTTTCTGCAGTAACTTAGGAATGCATGAATGAATGCCTTCATTTATTGAGAAAAAAGAAGAGCAAGCATCAGTGGAAGCACGTCTCAGCAGATTGGGAAAGAAGCGGGGGACAAAGAGGAAAACCTGGAGCCCGGGTGGCAGGCGAAGTCGCAGTTTAGGGGCGAGAGAATATAAGCAAGAGTTGGTGAAACCAGTTGAATTCCAGTGTAGATGTGGGATGTGGCGAGTAGAAGATTGGAGACACCGCCCAGCATCCGTCCTTTGCGGTAGTATAAGCACAAGCCATTCTTGGTAACAAACGTTTACTAAAAACCAATATTCGCAATTAATTATTCATCAGCCATACCTCACCACGTATTTCTTAGTGACAGGGTCAGCGGATTTCAACTACGCTGTCGCGACAAGTTACGACCATAACGTGGCGCTTGCGGTTACGGTTGCCATACTCGTGACTCTTACTATTGCGCGAATATTATAAACATGGGTTTACTGCACAAGTTAGTGAACAGACATTTTAGAACCGCGTTTCTCGCCTTACATATGCTCAACGCAAGCACCATTGCAGCATGCTGCGGTGCGCGTCCCTTCAAGACAGAGACGAAAACAAAAGAACGCGTTAGAAAGGGTACCGACTTGGGCCTCGTACCAAAAAATATTTATTTTATTTCAATACCCTAAAGGCCCAATGCGGGCGTTACATGAGGGGGGGGGGGGGAGGATTCATCAAAGAAAACTTAACAATATACAACACAGAATATAAACGGCTGAAGACAGCAATAAACAAGTTAATAAGCCATGTACAAGTTAATAGGGGAAAAAAATGGCTAGGAACAGGTACTGAAAAAATGCACGTGTATCAAGTCCCACAAAACAAAACAAAAATCGCACCTTCAGAAGTTACAAAACATGTCATCTAACATTCCACGGCCACGGCGGCCGCATTTCGATGGGAGCGAAATGCGAAAACACCCGTGTACTTAGATGTAGGTGCACGTTAAAGAACCCCAGGTGGTCGAAATATCCGGAGTCCTCCACTACGGCGTGCCTCATAATCAGAAAGTGGTTTTGGCACGTAAAACCCCATAATTTAAAAAAAAATTAAACATTCCACGGAACGTTACGGCCCACACGCACGCACTGCAAAAAAAAAGAAACGAAAAAAAAAACGCAAATCATTCTACAGTGGAATTTTCTAAGTATGACCAAAGAGCTGTTTGAAATGATGATGTTCCAGCGATAGCCGCAATGCTAGAAGGAAGCGAATTCCACTCTTCAATAGCCAGGACCAAAGGTGAGTGTTTGTATCGTTCTGTTCGAGCGAAAACGGGTTTAGTCTTCTTCATGTGATCTACACGACCCGGTGTGTGCGGCACCTGGAGAAGATGTGAACTTGCGAATGGTGTGTTGCTGTGGTAGAGAGTACGGACAAAAGATAAACGGCTGTGTTTTCTGCGCATGATCAGAGGCGGGAGACGGAGCGATATTTTCAGTATTGTTACACTTTAATACCGAGAGTAACGGAAACGGATGAATCGAGCAGCCTTGTTTTGTATACATTCCAACATGTTAACAAGATAGGTATAATGAGGGTTTCATATCACGGGTGCGTATTCTATCACAGGCTTGATTAGCGCGTTGAATGCGTGTAGTTTTGTATCCAGGTTGGCTTGGCGTAGTCGGCGTTTAAGAAGACCAAGTTTTTTCAAGTCTTTGGTAGTAATCAGTTCAATATGAGTGCTCCAGGATAAATAAGAGCTAAAATTTACACAGAGGTATTTTACCGACACTGAAGTTTCAATGATAGTATTATTAACTGTGTGGGCATTAGGAATCGTCTTAGCAGCGGAAGTAAACTTGACATGTATTGGCGGCGAGGAGTTACGGAGTCGCCATCTATCGGAAGCGCCTCGCTGGCGTAGTATGAGGGATCACGTGGCGCGCTCCTCATAGGTTTTGCTGCCAGCGCTCACTGAAAACACCACGCGCGAGCTCTCCCGGACATTTCTGTAAGTACTTTCGAAACGAGAGAAGTTTCTTATACCCGTGTCACACGGGCGTTTGGAAGGCCTTCCAACCGATAGTCAGTTGACTCAAAGGTCAAGTTCGAGCTGCTACACGGGCGGTTTCGACGGCCGCCGAGTCAATAGTCTATCGAGTCAACGGAGCACCTTACAACTCTATCGAAATCTCGATGGCCTTTGAGCAACGGAAACGGAAACGGCGCGAACATGCCCTCTCGTTCACAGTGTGCTCCAACTCACGGTTAGAGAGAACAAATCAAACCAAAATGCTCTAAAAATACTATATATGAGTGTTATCAATTATTCAATAAAGTATTTTTGCCACTTGATATGCGCGAACTACACACACTCTCGACAACAGCGACGTGCAGCGACGCAAACGTTGCCGCAGTTTCGCTACTCAACAACTTAAAAACTAAACATACATGTAAAGCAATGTATAAACAATTGTTTTAATCTATAAACAAACATAAAAGAAATTATAGTGCTTTTAAGTGGTTTTAATGTTGTTTAACTTTTTGCGACATGAAAACGAAAATCAAGATACGCAACGCCACACAATTTGGCGAGAAACGCCGGAACCACTCAACGGCCTTTCAAAAGTGCCGTGTAGCAGCGCGACAACTCCTTTGAGTCGATAGAGTTCTGGCGTTTCGAAGGCCGTCGACTGGAAGGCCTTCCAAATGTGCCCGTGTGACACGGGTATTACTGTGTAAATAATAATCTTGGGCAAACTGAAAGCACACAGTCGTTTACAGACGCTATCTCTTTACCGAATACGTACAGCGAACGCCACTGCGCGCGGTCGCCGCAATGTAGTCTCCCGAACCTGCTTCTTGCGTGAAAGGTAGGTAAACGCTGGGAGCAAATTATGTGAAATATGTTCTTATAGTGTTTGTATAACTAAATGGAGTGTAATAGAACGAAGCCTCAATGCAGCGATCGCGCAGATTCGCAGCGACCGACTGCGCGTCTGCATGCTTGTCCGCGCACTGTTTCGCTTTCACCGCGCGCGAGTTTTCGCACCGTGCCATGAGCTTTAGGCCGCAGAATATGAGCATTTGACAGTATACAAGCAACCATTGTTGCGTGGGCGCTATCAGAGCTGTTCAAAAATAATTTCATTGTAGAGACTTCGCCGCCTACGGGGACTGTGATGTGCCGTCGCGACGATTCAATCTTTTTTTTCTTCTAAATTCTTCGACCTTTCAATACTATTTCTCGAGTTGCGTCGCACTGTATGTTTATCGGTGTTCTCAGCGTGCAATTTCCCGCTGCTCTTTTCTTTTAATCCACTGCATTAATTCATAATACAAACATGACCATATGCCATGCTTTTTTTAAATGTGCTTCTTACCGCTGCCTTTCCACTCCACTGAACTTGCCAGTATCTATAGCATCGACAAGTTCATAGACCAAACCATCATGACATTAGTCGGGCAGCGGACTCGGGCGAGCGTCTCAGTGCGCGTTTTCAGAACATCGCAGACCGGGCGCCGTAGCAGAAATCTTCCTCGCGTCTGTGCTTGCTGCATACCCGAGTTGTAGCCGATGACTGTTTGCCGGTTTTATGTTTCGCGAGCCAAGCTTCACGCAGCATCTTGACCTGCGGCTACGTGTGAATAAGGCTGATGCCGGCCTCCGTTACGTGCGTCCGGCCCTGCGGCACCGAGCAGTAGCCTACCATGTTGCGCGCCTTCAAAGGCAGCCACTACCTATTGTAGTGCTTTCAAGCGTTGTAAAGGAGACACTCGAAGCGGGAAAATTTCGCCACTAAATGAGGACCGCAGCGTACGAGGGAATTTAAACTCGTTTTCAGCTCGCTTCGGCGCGCCCGAAGCAGCCGACGCGGCCTCTATGTCCACGTGATCCCTCCTAGCACGTCACGCCGACGGTAGCGCCAGCTTTTCCAGTGGTGGAGCTCGAGGCCAATAGTTGTGTCTGCGTTAATTACCATCTGCCCTGCCGCACCAATGAGTTAGCTCATCAAGATCAGTCTGGAGAGCAATTATGTTAACAATCATGCCGTCGTTTCTATGCAAAGAGGTTACGTATTTAAACTTCTGGAGTGAAAGTCCAATCCGCCACCTACGGGAGCGCGTGAAGCCGGCGGCGGCCATGTTGTTAGAGGAAAAGGAGCACGGCTACAGTACGTGGCTGCGGTATACGCGCGACGCGACTGTGCTTGTGGTTCTGCGATGAAAAATAAAATGAGACTCCTTTAGGAAGTATATCAATTCGGCATTGTGTGTCGCTGTTGTCAAAAAAAAAATGTCATGGTGGTGGGGGCCTTGTGTTCTGTGTACAATATGTTGCGAGAACTGAAGAACAGTCGTTTCCTTATTTCTTCGTTCAGTAACCTGCCGCGTGCATCGGCACTGTGATGCCCTTTCGTCGATACGTGGTGCCGGGTCGTATTGACAAAACGTGACCTTGAAATATAGTATCCTTATGCCATTTCTTTAAAAAATCACTATTTTTGTAAATGAGCGTTTTTGCTTTAAACCTAGAAAACAAGAAAAATATTCAACGGTAGGCCTCATTTTTGTCCGGCGTTTCAGTTCTGGCTGAAAAGAGTTGGTGAAAGCAAATATACAATAAAGCTAAGGCGACCCACCATCTGCACGAATCCGCAAGCCTACATGCGCTCCAATGAGGGTAACCTACCAAAGTTAAGGTCATGCGTCACTGGCGGCGCAAGCAATCTTTACTTATTTTTTCGTTTCTGCATCCGTTCTTCCTGCGTGTGCGGCAAAAACGAGAAGTGGGAAGGCAGATAAACGGAAATTGTGGAGGCAGGTGGTAGCGTATTGGTTAGAGTGCCCATCTCCCATAAGCAAGATGCTGCATTTGGGAGATGGGCTCGAATCCCGGTGGTTTATTTGGGAAGACAGCTTTCTGTGCTCTCTGGTGACTGCGACGCTCAGAATTAGACGGCAGCCTGACGACAACGGTCGCCGTCAACGTAACAGAACAAGCAGGCGTGCAATGTCCCACTTAAAGCCGAAAGTACATTCAGAGGAAATACGCTATGCTCTTGTCGACAAAAAAAGTGATGAGTAACGAGCGGTGTTGTTCAGCGAAGCTGTAGACCGATAATGTCACCATAGACAGGACAACGCTCCAATCCCGGTGTTCAGCGGAAATATACGCCGACAGCATGTCAACTAGCGTGTTATTGATACTTCATTAAGGTCGTTGCGTGTTTGTGTTGTGTCTAGCAGGAGCGAGTAGTATAGTAGATGACATTGGAGAGAAGGCGGTGAGCGAAGTCCGCGAAAAGTAATTGAGGATAGCCATATTGAACGTCGACGCCGTGTTGAAGAAAGCCTGCGACTTCAGTTGCTCAGCCGACAGAAAGGTTTGAGCGGTAGCATACCGCTGCGCGTATTTGGTAACCACAGCGATAGACACACACTTTGCGGAAGTAAACAGAGGAAAGGGACGTAGTGAGTTGGCCGCCCTTTTCGAGCTCTAGTATAGCTTGAAAAATGAATGTGGCGAAGTATGACGCACCAAATAGTACATGCCAACCCAAATGAATCATGAATCAGCGTGGTCATACTTGCGCGATATGCCATGGTGGCCTGCCACCAGGACATCATGAAGTTGCAGCGATGACAGTTTTCATTGGGTACTTGAGAATAAAAACGAGCACATCAGAGACGTCCGAGGGATCTTTCTACGGTATAAGAGTACATCGCTCTCTCCCCCCCCCCCCGCCCCCGCCCAAATAACTAAATCACGAATATAAGCTTATGAATTGGGGCGTCAAAAGATCGAGCACTAGGGCGCTTGTTGAGTTTGTTCAGGATGACGTCAGCGTTTCATTCAGCGTTTATTTCTGAGAAAATGAGTTGGAGTTACGTTTATTTGCATCACAATGGCGGGCGTAATCAGGCAAACATTGACAGCATTTCATTAGAGGGTGCCTGACTACTCTGTGGAGATTACGTTTAACAATGACAACAAACACAGAAAGCTTTGCTTACATCGATTCGCACATACGTGGTTTCCGCATAATTTTGTGACTATCGATTTAGATGCTTCAGAATGGCGCTCATCAACGCAACATTTCCATCCACAGTGAGCAAAAGCGGCTGTCGTATCCACAGCAGAATTGATTTAAATGGCTTTTCTCCCATGGACATTTTATCGTTGCCAACTTCCGTGGGATCGGAGTCGTCAAAATGGGATACAGTTGACAGAGAAATCAGGAGGTTGATGAACGGCAAGAAGGCAGAAGCTTGCACAAGACCTCAGGGATATAAAATGACTTTTTGAGCATCTTGGTCAGGGGGCAATGCAATGGTTTCCACGTCTATTAAAAATCCTCCAAAATATTAACAGAGGCCGACAAAAATGCGGGCATTTTGGGAAAGGTGAAACCGTTGGAAATTTCAGGACAGCATTAGCCTAAGTATAAAAGATAACTTAAAAATAAGAAACCATAACGTTGACAGGGTGGCCAAATTCTGGCACAAATAAATCGGCTGTTGAAGCAGTTCAGCTGAAACGCAATGGTGCGAAATAAGGCGAGAACGTCGGCAAGTGTTGAACAAAGGTGAAGTAGGTCCTGTGGCCGACGCCAGCGCTCGGCAGCTGTCAAGCGACTGCACGTATTAGCGAGATGCCTGGTCGTCAGTAGTTACAGTATGATTCGGGTCTGAAATATTGGACGCGGACTCCATCACATTAAATGCAGTGCATTCTATGGTGTCATTCTTGGACAGTTGGTACCCATTCTCACGCAATGAGGATGGGAACAAATTGTCTCACGTGCCGGCTGTCCCCTTCATCCTACTGCCAACGTTCCTTTCCCTCCGTAGTTGCTTAGCTTTTATTGGGTTCGGCTGCTAATCACGAGGTTTCGGGATCGAATCCCAACCACGGCAGCCGTATTTCAATGGGTGTGAAATGTGAAAACCCGCGTACTTAGGGTTAGGCTCACGTTAAGAACCCCAAGTGGTCCAAATTATTCCCGAATCCTCCACTACGGCGTGCCTCATAATGAAATCGTGGTTTTGGCAAGTAAAGCCTCATAATGCGTTATGTAACATTCGTTAAGGATGTCCTGGGCAGTCGCACAACTCTTGAATACAATTAAGTGTCAGGAGTTGCGCGTGAAGTCCTTGAATATGTCATCATCATCATCATCATCATCATCATCATCATCATCATCATCATCATCAGCCTGGTTACGCCCACTGCAGGGCAAAGACCTCTCCCATACTCCAACAACTCCGGTCATCTACTAATTGTGGCCATGTCGTCCCTGCAAACTTCTTAATCTCATCCGCCCACCTAACTTTCTGCCGCCCCCTGCTACGCTTCCCTTCCCTTGGGATCCAGTCCGTGTATATTAGCTGTATCTTACCAGTACTCACCTACGGGGCAGAAACTTGGGGGCTTACGAAAAGGATTCTACTTAAATTATGGACGAAGCAACGAGCTATTGAAAGAAGAATGATGGGTGTAACGTTAAGGGATAAGAAAAGAGCAGATTGTGTGAGGGAACAAACGCGAGTTAATGACATCTTAGTTGCAATCAAGAAAAAGAAATGGGCATGGGTAGGACATGTAATGAGGAGGGAAGATAACCGATGGTCATTAAGGGTTGAATATGTGGATAGCCTTTATGGCGTTCGATAGCTGCTAGTCTACATTGCGGCTATATAATAAAGGCGGAACGGCAACATGGTAGAGAATGTGGGGCACATACAAGTCCTGCATATATTACTGCGCAATAATTTTAAATAGCGTTCTTGCTTCAGGCACGTGGATAACCGCCATAGGAGACTGCTTTGGAACCTAACTGCAAGTACTGTATATGTCGCACCCAAGGGTGTACCTGGCCTGGTGGCCAGTAAATGGGACCTAATATTGCGAGCTTGACTGCTCTGTTGTGACTGTATGTGCTAATATATTTACACGATGTATATACCACCCGTGGACTAGATAATGTGTTATTAGGCGACAGTATCGTTTGTACTTTTGAGACTTTCGATTACATAAGTGTGGAGACATTTGCCATGTATATTGTATGTACCCGCTGACCTGCTGACTAGAAAATGTGTTATTAGGCGACAGTATCGTTTGTACTTTTGAGACTTTCGACTACATAGGTGTGGAGACATTTGCCATAGTCTTCCTGTGGAAACGTTGCTTTATATTTCCTGGTGCTTGTGTGAAAAGATTATTTGATATGTAACCGTGAACCCTGAATGATGTGTGACGGAACCACCCAAGAGATAAGGAGTAGCCGGTGTCTTAAATTGCGCGCCAGCATCTTCTTATATCATATCAATAAAAGAAAAATTGCGAGCTGCTTCGGCCATAGCATGCTAACGGATAACGACACAGACTGAAGTGACTAGCGCAAGAGTGGACAGGGGAACTAAAGACGCTACAAGGACAAGCGCCCAGTTGGAAGTTTGCGCTTATCCTGGTCGCCTCTACAGTGTCCCGTGTCCACTCTTGCGCTAGTCACTTTAGCATGGAATAGCAGCTAGCCCCCTCTCACACCCTGCGACGACACAGGGACAGCTTGCTCAACTCTGGTTTCGTGACTTTTGTGTCAAGGTGAAAAACCAACATATCCATGTATATGTCTTAATACTTAAGCACATCTAGATTTGCAACTGCGGCGATAGCCCATGAGTGCGCATTGCAAAGTCGCTAGTGAAATAATTTTGTGCACCTTAACGAATTCGATAGGGGAAAATCAAAATCCATCCACGACGGCGTCTCTAGTAGGCGCTGTGCGATGTTCGGACGTTAACAATGTCTGCCGACTGAAGAAAGGCTGCCCCGAAGTGCTTCTGACGGTTAGGCTAGCTACTTTACTCCGTAGAATGAAAAAAAAGAAAAAGAAAAGGAAAAGAAAAGAGAAGGAAAAATAAGAACCGCATCAAAAGCCCAGAATCAACAATTGCTCGTAGCGAGTAAACGCTGGATGACGAGTAATTTCCAGGCGACGAGCGAATACGCTTGATCAAGAACACTGATAACGCCGGCGGGACAAGCATTGTGGCGAAGTTGAATGCGCAGGGATAGCTTTTACTTCTTTATTTTTGTTTGGTTGACGTCATCACGCGTCACCGCGGGAAGTTTGAAAAGTTTAAGGTGAGTACGCCATGTGGTGGCACTCACGCGAACTAAACCCTTGTGTCCAGAAAAGCTGGATACGTTTGTAAGGACGAGTCAAAGAGCTCCGATCTGAGAGCATGGCGTCCAATCACGCTTCTGAACTGCGATTATAAGCTCATAGCAAAGTGCCTGTGTATGCGACTCACACCAGTGCTCAGCACTGTTTTGGGTCCATACCAACCATGTAGTGTCCAGGGGCGCTCTACTCAGCTTCACGGTATAGCATTGAGGGACCTTCTCCTGTGGGCGAATACCAGGAAAGTTCCAGGTATTCGTTGCTCCTTCGATCAGGAGAAAGCTTTCAATATCATTAGCCATAGGCACCTTTTCTGTGTCCTGGAAGAGGCTGGTTTTAGTGTGGGTTTTAGGCAGATCGTCCAAGCCCTGTATTCTCGACCGACTTCTGCTGTTCTCACACGGGACCGTGTCTCGGAGGCGTTCATTGTGGGACTTGGTGTACGGAAGGGGGACCCTCTCTCATCTTCCCTCTACGTACTCGTTTTTCAACCGTTTCTACAGAGGTTGTCCTGTGACAGCAGAATTGGCAGGTTCCTCCTCCCACCAGGTTCCCCACCGGTTGCACTCATTGCCTATGCGGATGACTTGTCCATTGTCGTCCCGGAAGAGACATCAGCTTGCGGCGTCTTGGAGGCCATGGACAGTTACTGCAAGGCGAGCGGTGCAAGGTTGAATAGGTCGAAAAGTGCAGCTATGTACTTGAACTCCACTCCGTTCAGTCCGCAGCCCGTTCATGGTGTCCCCGTGAAAACGCGGCTGCGCATTCTAGGTTTCCAATTCGAACCAGACGGTCTCTCTCCTGAAAACTGGCAACAGGCTGAGGAGAAGCTTGAAACCAGGATTCAGGAATTCAGCACGTTGTCATGCCCAATGACGGCTCGAGCGACAATTCTGCGCTCACTTCTGTTTTCGTTCCTGACGTATGTGGCGTGTGTGTCTCCTGTTCCAATCCGAACCAAGCTTATATTGGAGACGGTCCTTTTTCGCTTCCTCTGGAAGGGGACAAATGGTTGTGTAGCTAGGCGGGTGCTCAAATTGCCCAGTGATAAGGGAGAACTCGGAATTCCCGACCTGGGCATCGTGGCTACGGCACTACACGTCAGATGGACCCAGGTCGCTCTTAACTCGGATATGCTCCTGACTCGAAGCTTTACTTGCTTTTTTCTTAGCACCCGACTCCACTTGTTTTCGCAGAGCACATTTTCCCACTGTGTGCCTCGCTCAGGTTCCCCGTCCACCATTTATGCGGCGGCTGCCAACTCTTTGGTCAGCCTCCGCACGGTTCGCGCCGACATAGACGTAGTTTCAACTCCACTCCAAGAATTAGTAGATATGCTCACCCCAGGTCTCCCCCCGCATTGTCAAATGTATAACCTATCCATTCACAGGCCAAACTGGAAGCTCATCATGGCCAGTTTCCTCGACGCTAGGCGAGCTATGTTCATGTACTGCCTGGCGCGAGGGTGCCTGCCATTGAGCCACAGGATCTTCACAGCCGTCCCGGCTCGTGGGGTGTGCCCGTTCTGTGGCGCTCGTGGGGACTCGGTTCATACCTTTACGCAATGTTTCCTTCCTGCAGCTCTTCTCCGAAGGATTGCTACTCTTTTTAATCTCCCAGGCGTTCCTCATCAGACAGTTCGATTTTTGCACTCCTTGCCTAATCAGGCGGTTAACCAGTTCGTGCTTCTTCTCGCCGAGTGCTCATACCAAGTATGGTTGGCATGCCGCGATGCAGTTTTCGGGGGTCGGGCGCCGGGCCTTCACGAAGTGCTTGCGAAAGCGCGGAAGGTGGTCTGGTTCCATCTCACCTGGGAGCGGCACCGCTTGGGTGAGAAGTTTCTCTAAGTGTGGGCTCGTCCTGCCGTGATTTTTGATGAGTCAGGTGGAAAGCTATCCATTAAGTTATGATGCATGCTCCTAAGATCGCTCGACTCGGCCGTGTGTGCCAGTCGATCTACGGGGCTTTGTTTGGCTCAGTGGAACCCAGAGCTGGAACCGGTGGTGGCGCACCCTCGGGTGGTCGCGCTGCTCCGCGGATGGCTTTGGTGCTCTCCATGGTTGCATGCCTTGGCCTCTTTTGCGTCAAGGCAGTCCGAGGGTCAGTCAGGCTTGTGTCCTGTAAGACCGACATGGCTGTTTGTGCGTTGAATGCAGTAACTCAGTGGCGCTGCACCACAACAGTCCCCTTGTCCGGTGCAGGAGTTGTCGGACTATCTCGCCGCTGCCACCATTTGAAGGAGTTGAAGGTCGTAGAGAGGAACTCGGTGAACAGGATTTATTTACATATTTTACATTTTAAGCAAGATACATTGGTAGTCTAGCGCGACTCCCATATGGAGCCCGCAAGACTAACATACAGCAAACAGCATACGAGCACACAGCTCACGAGTACATTTCGAGCATGACAACGAGCACTCAGCTCCCGACGACGAGCACACACTAGCAGCCGGCAAACGCTGCTTATAAGCTCTCCGCTCGACGTCATAGTTCGACGTCATCGTTCGACGTCACCGTTCGAAATCACCGTAGATGACCAGCCCTTTTGGAGGAGGGCGAGGGCTGTCGGAGGAGCATGATGACTCACATACACGTGCCGCACATACACATAGGTGCAAAGGTCCGGAGCCGACGTCAGAGGGTTTCGTTGAACTCTGCTCCGTCCCGGGTGGCGCTGGCGGGTAGCACATTCCTGAGCTGACCGCGCGCCACGTGGCTGCCGGTCATCCGCAGTTGTCTGAAGTGCGCCCCGTCTGGTGGGATTGGAACACGTGCAGCGGCCTGAAAGCTGGCACGTTGCCACCCCGTACGGCCATTCCTAACACCGGGAAGGGCCGTTGGCCCGAACCAAAGCCCCCCGCCCAGTTAACTTGGGTTGAGGGGGAGAGCTCGGGTCAGTGTACCGAATGATGCTGGGTTGATGAGTACATGTAAGCTTATGGGCGCGGCGCCTTCAAAGGTGCCAAATCCTCTCCCCATCTGACAACGGCTCCCTCTCCACTTACTAGCAGAGATGCGAACACGCCAAGCCATGTTTAGTGCGAGTGGTGAAACAACAAGTGCAGTCACAGGAGTTAGGCCTGGCGCTGCTGAACGACACGTCGTTTAGAGAGTGCCCATCTGACAGCGTCACTTTTAGAATTTCAGCAACCACCTCAGCCAAGTTCTCAATAATGTGTGAATAGTGTTGATCAAGAAATCTGGTATCTTCTACCTCACGGCGTGTCTCTGCTGACTATCTCAACAAGCCGACGCCAACCACCGACAAGTCGCCGACAAACAACCAACGGCGTCGGCTGTACACACTGAGGCGTCGGCAGACTGAGACTATCGTCAAAACTGACCCCCGAAAGTGTAACGGGCCGACAGTCAAGGTTCACGTGTGGAGCACAGAAGCTCATGGGATCAGCCAGCGAGTACCTCCAACGACAAATGCCAGATACTTGGAGCCCATCGAACAGCAGATGCTCGAGCGGCTCGGTGTGCTGAGAGCGCCGAGACAACAAAGGCGGTAACGCATCGCGGTGAGTCAGAAACAGGCGACTTGCAGGTCCCATGTACTCTTATCTCTGTGTTCACCGCGGCGAAAGGTCAAACTGCGGGCAGAGTTCTTGGGCATGGGAAATTCTTGAGAGTCTAATGGTCGCGATGACAGTGAAAATACAGCATGGGTGCGCAGTACTATGAAGGCTTTGGGTAGGCTGTGTTGCATGGGGAATTCACACTGTCATGTTTTCAGGGCCCCTCACCAGGTCCCATAGCAAAGTTTGGTTATACACTGGAAGTTGTTACGTGTAATCTAGGGAGCGTTCTGCCGCAAAAGTTTTTCTAGTCGGCTCATTAATAGCCGCGATAGAAATATTTCAGTGCAGCGAACCCGTGATTTCAGCAAGCGGCCTCGACTGCCAAGCAAGACGCTCTCTCCACTCGCCCCGTCGAGCCTACGCAAGCGAAATTCCTTCCCTGCGTTCTCCCATACTGGACCTCGAGGATCGTGCGACGCATACGTCACATAAGCAAGAACACGCCGACATTCCGTTTGTGTGTTTTATTATTTCCCTAAACTTCAATTAATCAATTCAAGCAACAGATCGCACAATTAAGAGATGGCGCCTTGAATAATTCTCGAACTCACGTGTCACCACGAGCGACGTCACACTGCGGAATCAAGTATGTGGTCACAGGGACGCACCTCATGCTCCGGCTTGGAGCGCGGCGGCCGCGAGGAGAAAGGAAAACGGCGTTTGCTTTGAGATTTCAGATCTGTTCGCGAGGCGTAGCAATGCAATAATTTGCAAGCACGGTCGTTATCATGTAGGCTCTGCGCTTGTCAGCTCAAAATAGCCAGACCTAATGAGGGGCCCCTTAATGAAAAATGTCGCACGCTCATTGCCAATAGGACCGAGAACCGCGCATATTCCTACAATGAATAGAGCGACGTTTTACTATAGGAACTTAGAGTCACTCAAGGGCCAGCGACGATTATGCTTGTCTAGGAAAGGTGCTGGAACGTGAACAAGCTGGATGTACTGCTACATTATTACCTACACAATCTAAAAATGCACTCAACGGGATATACGGGCTCTCATCATTGCAGACCGCGTGGCAGAATACAAGCACAGTTGCATCTCGCAAGGAGGAACCGGAGTGTTGACCCCAAGAACTGGCACACACTGCGAAACAGGGAAAGGCTTGATGGCAGCACCAAAGAACGGCGGCGACGAGAGAGCTTGTGGTGGTACAGCGGGCCAGAATGAGCGGGGTCGTTAGTGTGCCGAGAGCGACATTTAGGAATAGGTAAAACAGTGGCCGAGACAGCTGTTCTGCATAAGTCGATTAGCATTTAAGCCACCCAGAAGCGAAGACAACTCAGAATTAGCGGAAATCAGTTCGGTGAAAGCTTTCGTCGCCGGCCCGTATGGGCTGCATGTGGCACAGATCTCCATTGGACGCAAGAGCCTGGTCCCATTAAATTTGAATCAATAATGGGAAGGTATGTACATCAGGCGAATGCGTTTGCAAACACTGCCGAAGTAGCCCTTCTGTGGGTAGTAAAGCTCAAGGCAGCTAGATCTCGCAAGAGGGCAGAACAAATCGCTGCAGCAAAACTAAATTATTTGGCAGGATCTCGATGTCTGAGAGCGGGCGCTGCAATTTTTGTTTTGGGAAAGCAAATGAGACAACATTCTTTTCAGTTATCGCGATAATAAAGCATGCGTTAGCGCCGGAAAGATGCCCGTTTGGTGCTGCAATATGGCACCGAGGAATGTGCACGCACGTGCAGACTTGTAAGGGTGACGTGACTCAGCAAACCAAGCTTGGAATTACTGGCGACCCCAGTGGTTGGAACAGTTTCAGCTTTGCTTTCCAGAATAACTGCTGTGTCTCGTGAGCGTCTTGCTGTTACATTCATTTACTTTTCTTTCTCGATGGTTTAACCTGGTATCATGTATTTAGCCCAGTTTACATGAATGCGACAGCGCCGCATCGCATTTCCAAGCACGATTGGGAAAGGCGATGCGACGGCGTTAACATGTAGCGCATTAACTCTCGCTAGTGTTCCTGTATATGCTCCCGCAGGGAGCAGAGTTGCGCATATATCCGCCGCTTTGTTCCAGCTCTGCTGTGAAGAAACTCCTCGCGCGCGCAGGAGGCAAATGCCGCGCGGTGTTCCAGTTGCTTTCTTGTCCGCTGGTCGTGAGCTACATGCGGCAATTGTTTGCAAGCGCTGAGGAAGATGACACTTCTAACGCGACAGCGTCAAGGAGCTGGTGTGCAGAAAAGGCGGTGTCGTCGGTGGCGTTGGCCATGAGCGAAAAATGGCGGAAGGCAATTCCTAAATAAAAAATAGCTTGCAAGATGAGCTGGGTGGCAATCGAACCAGGGTCTTCGGCGTGTGAGACGGAGACGCTACCACTCAGCCATGAGTTTTTTTTTTCTTTATTGCCGACTTCAACACGTCAGTTTACAAAATCAGTCCGCGCGAAGAACACAGCACGTATGTTAAAAATACGTCACCCTCACTTGGGGTTACGTGATGAGATTAAAATTCACGCATGTGTAGCAAAGCTTCCATTCTTGGAAGCCACTCAGGCACTGGGTCTTGTATCTTGTATCCTTCAATAGCTCTGCTAACAGATTCACAAAAATACTGTCTTATGGGCCTGGCATCAATGTCTGCGTGGCTGACCGCCATCCTGGATCGCCAAATACTGTGCAGGCCCAATATCATAATCATGTCAAAAGGAATCCCGTCTTCACTCTCGACGGGCAGAAATCTAATTCCGAAAGCATCAACCGGTAAGTCTTTTTTAATCGTGCGTTGGAGAATGTCCCAAAAGAAAAAGGCTTCCCAACAATCTAAGAAAACATGTTCGATAGTTTCCGGCTTCCGGCATATGAAACAATGATTTCCCCAAGGCACAAAGAAACCCTTCGCTTCCAAATACGTCTTGACTTCAAGAGTGTTCGTATGGAGCTTAAAGAAGAAACTTTTAACTCCGCCTGGTACAGTCATTCTTTTCACACGTTTTAGAACTGACTGCCATGGACCTGCACAGTACAACGACCTGTACAACGGTACCGGGAGAAAGACCTCACACAGGTCCTTATAAAGTTTCTTTCGTGACACCACTGACAAATATTCAAACGAAAATCGCACTTGCAAGACGCGACATGCCATGTACACCTCTTTAAGGAAGCCAAAAATGCTCCCTTGCATACTCTCCGAACTAACAACCAAATTTGGCAAAACCCTGCCCAACCTAACCTGACACACAGTTCGCAAAAAGGGGTCATTCGTGTCACAAAAAAACATAAATCGGTTAACCAACTGGCGCAGATATAGATGGGCCAAACCTAGTCCTCCAGAGCGGACGCGGTGAAACAGATTGGTGCGTCGTGTCCGCTCCCAAGTGCTTCCCCACACAAAAACCGCAAATACACGGTGCAGCTTCTGCACATTGACGCGAGAACAATGAATTGCTTGCAAGACATACCACAGCTTGGTTACAAAAAAAAGGTTACAAATTGTGGCACGCGCGAAAATAGACCAGCTGAAGCCTTTGAGCCTGTCGGCCTTCTCACGCATTTCAGCAACTTGGCATTTCCAATATGGCTCACTGTCGCGATAATTCTCCAGCGGCACTCCTAAATATTTTACTGGGGTTGCTGTCCAAGTCATGTTTGCGAAATTCGTTGGGGTTAAGGGCCAGTCGCCGTGCCAGAACCCCAAACACTTAGCCCAGTTCACAGCACTCCCGCTCACAGAACAAAAGTCTTTCACAATTTGAACCACAACACGAACGCTTTCGTAGTCAGCACAGAATACGGCAATGTCATCAGCATACGCGAGAATGCGGACCTCCGCCGCATGCAAACGAAAACCATGAACGCTGTTGCTTTCAATAACGCTCAAACAAAAAGGTTCAATATACAAACAAAAAAGCAATGGTGACAGGGGGCAACCCTGACGCACAGAGCGTTGCACTTGGATGCGCGCTCCCACCCCTTTATTTACTAACAACCGCGTCGTGCATCCTCTGTACGCCATGGTTACGCCTTGGCAGATGACTGATCCAACATTAACGTGCTCTAAAACAGAGAACAAGAGGTCATGCGGCACCCTGTCGAAGGCTTTCTCTAAATCGAGCTGGAGCATTGCGATGCTTTCATGCAAAGCATCGCAACACTCGAGCACGGACCGGGCTGTGTGTATGTTGGTATATATGGTGCGACCTTTGATACCACAGGTCTGATGTGGTCCCACTAATTCTTGCATCACGGCTTGGAGTCTTTTAGCCAGAATTTTCATGAAGATCTTGTAGTCTACATTAGTCAGGGATATGGGTCGGTAAGCGGTAACCTGTCGCAGTCTAGCTTCATCTTCGCTTTTTGGTATTAAAATTGTATGGGATGTTAAAAATGAAGGAGGAAGCATATTCTTGTCATAAGCCTCATTAAACAGTGTAGCCAAAACCGGTGCTAAGTCATCTTTGAATGCCTTATAAAGCGGTGCTACTAGCCCGTCTGGTCCTGGGGACTTTCCCGGGTTGAGGTCTTCTATGGCTTTCCGCACTTCTTCTGTTGAAATGGGCAGTTCTACCCGCTCTTTCGTATCATCACTAAGCCGCGGCATTAAAGAGAGGAAACGGGTCTTGAAGTCCACTCAGCCATGAGTTCGATGCTTCAAAGCGGGACAAAAGCGCCTCTAGTGAATGCGGTGTTGCCTTAGAAACGTGTCGTAGAAGGTTATACTGGTTATAATTATGAGCATGTAAATTACACAAGTCGCAGTTAAACGCGTAGCGAAGTGCGTTTCGGCTACATTTCTTCTGCGCTTGGCACGCACGCAGAGCCATCTTGCGGCAAACACAGAGGACCCCCTCCTCGCAATGTACGGCGCTGCCCCCACAGGTGGCGCGCCACTCGCCCGCTTCGACGATCCCATCGAGGCATCAGCCCCATGATCGCGTCCGCCTTCATGGCGCGTCGCGGCCCGGCTGTCCATGCCGATCACGAGGTTTGGCTCGCGTAGATCGCTTCTCTCTCCGAGACACCGAGTTCTTTTGTTCGTTCCGCTTGCTCAGGCGCACGTTTCGTCTTTGTGACTCAAGAGCATGCCGAGCGAATGAGGGCGGTGCGAACGGGGTGCGATAACGCTATCGCGTTCCACTCTTGAAGGCGAACCTTAAGCGTCCTCCAATTTTTAATGCAGGCTACGCTCAAACGAATGGCGTAAACGGAGGGATGCCAACCTTCCAAATCCTTTAGTTTGTATGTACAGGGTCGTCCACTCTTAGTTAGAATGCCGCTCCTCGCTGCCGGCGCTCCGCGGGGCGCCTCTGTCGGGCGCCGGTGAAACTATTGCGCAGGTGCAGTGAGAGCCGCAGGCGGGGCTACGCGCGTCGTCTGCTACAGTGCGCCCTGTATTGCGGTGAAGTGGACTTCAAATTTGCCCTGCCTCCGCAGAACGCCGATCGGAGAAACGTTTCTGAATAAATAAAAGACTGCTGAGAAGCCTATCAGCTGCTTTAATCCCCCTGCTGCAACCGTAGCAAAGTTTCCTGCGTGCCTGGTGAAGTTGAAACACACAAATAAGCATACCGGGGAGAAAATGCGCGCCGCGTATTATTCGAAGCTTTATACTGCTGCTGGAGCACTACGATCCGCCAATATTTTTAATTTTTGGCGTCTTGCTGAGTAGCTGGTAATAAGTGTTAGCAGACGACTGCTGTTGTCTGCTCAAATCTCGGCGCAACAAAAATTAATCGGAGCGGAATAGTAATAGTGGAGGTGGAGCTACATTTTCAGTCTCCTATATTACCTTCCCACAGATAGAGGTAGACGGCCTGATATAATCATCAGCGTTTGAAAACAATCCCTAAGGTTTACCAGGACCTCAGTCTTTAGCTTTTCATGGCTTTAAGTAGTTGCTGAGAGGATATTTGTTAAGGCGATAGCGTTTAATTGTTCCTACTAGCGTCCGTCCGTTACATTTTAGGTCACGTGACATTAATATCACGTGACATCACGGTGCAGCGCGTCGTGATGTCACATGATCCCTTTGCCACGCTTGCGCCAGCTGCTTTTCTCATCTGTCACGAAATGAATTCAAGCGCGGGAAATTCAACTCAGTGGAATGGGTCGCAAACGGCTTACGCCTTCCCGCAGTTAAACATCTAAATGCCTACAACGAATTTTACAGTTCACAGGCGGCCGTAGGAAAATATGCCGTACTGTGTTCCCGCTAAGTTCCAAGTATGGGGCTGGCGTATTGAAGCAGGACATCTTGAATCGGGTATGTGGACAATTTAGTCAGCCGCCTTTCAATCTGCCTCTAACACTTCCATCAGGGCTTTCGGATGAGCGCTAAAAGCATAACCTTTCCTTCGGTTTACCGTGACGCTGCAACTTCCCGGTTGCGAAATTTCTATGACGAAATTTATTTATAGACGTAAACCGTCAAGTCACCCAACTGTCTGCCGCCGAGTGCAACTGCTTTCGCGAGTCATTCGGCGATTGAGATCACAAGAACGTTGACGTATGACCACTGTGGCACAAAATGTGATTCCCGCCTGTCTAGACCGAGAGCGCAGGCGCGTCTGGTCGCTTCAGTGTTTTCTGCTTGTGGGCCGCACTAAACCGATATGTCGAGAGTGCCGGAGGATGAAAGACATGTAGATTTCTGTGTCAGAGAATACTCACTGTGATAAAGAATATTCAGAGATGTGTAGTACTGCAGCTACGACTACTCTGCAACGAGTCTTCGACTGTACTCAACAACGACCCTTTCGCAACATTTTAAAACTTCGATCCTATTGTATGGGCAACTAATATTCACCATTAGTAAACGAGTGCTCTCATCTTGTGTGATCTCGGGGGACTGAATATTGACGCTCAATAGGCATGAAAAACTGCGGAGATATTGTCTGAGTCTAATATGAACACTGTAGCAAGGTACTCCCGCAATTACAAAAACAAAAAAGAGGCAAAGGTAAATACCGTCTAGACAGGCGGGAATCACATTTTGTGCCACAGTGGTCATACGTCAACGTTCTTGTGATCTCAATCGCCGAATGACTCGCGAAAGCAGTTGCACTCGGCGGCAGACAGTCGGGTGACTTGACGGTTTACGTCTGTAAATAAATTTCGTCATAGAAATTTCGCAACCGGGAAGTTGCAGCGTCACGGTAAACCGAAGGAAAGGTTATGCTTTTAGCGCTCATCCGAAAGCCCTGATGGAAGTGTTAGAGGCAGATTGAAAGGCGGCTGACTAAATTGTCCACATACCCGATTCAAGATGTCCTGCTTCAATACGCCAGCCCCATACTTGGAACTTAGCGGGAACACAGTACGGCATATTTTCCTACGGCCGCCTGTGAACTGTAAAATTCGTTGTAGGCATTTAGATGTTTAACTGCGGGAAGGCTAAAGCCATTTGCGACTCATTAAACTGAGTTGAATTTGCCGCGCTTGAATTCATTTCGTGACAGATGAGAAGAGCAGCTGGCGCAAGCGTGGCAGAGGGGTCATGTGACATCACGACGCGCTGCACCGTGATGTCCCCAGACCTTGTGGTGTCACGTGATATTAAGGTCATGTGACCTAAAATGTTACGTACGGACGCTAGTAGGAACAATTAAACGCTATCGCCTTAATATATATCATCTCAGCAACCACTTAAAGCCATGCAAGGCTGAAGACTGAGGTCCTAGTAAACCTTAGGGATAGTTTTCATACGCTGATTAGTCTACCTGGCCGTCTGCCTCTATCTGTGGGAAGGTAAAATAGGAGACTGAAAATGTAGCTCCACCTCGCCTATTACTATTCCGCTCCGATTAATTTTCGTTGCGCCGAGATTTGAGCAGACAACAGCAGTCGTCTGCTAACAGGTATTACCAGCTACTCAGCAAGACGCCAAAAATTAAAAATATTGGCGGATCGCAGTGCTGCAGCAGTAGTATAAAGCTTCGAATATTACGCGGCGCGCATTTTCTCCCCGGTATGCTTATTTGTGTGTTTCAACTTCGCCAGGCACGCAGGAAACTTTGCTTCGGTTGCTGCAACGGGATAAAAGCAGCTGATAGACTTCTCAGCAGTCTTTTGTTTATTCAGAAACGTTTCTCCGATCGGCGTTCTGCGGAGGAAGTGCAAACTTGAAGTCCACTTCACCGCAATACAGGGCGGACTGTAGCAGACGACGCAGAAGCCCCGCCTGCGGCTCTCACTGCACCTGCGCAATAGTTTCTCCGGCGCCCGACAGAGGCGCCCCGCGGAGCGCCGGCCGCACGGATACAGTGCTCTAGAATATATTCTAGAGCACTGTAGCACGGAGCGGCATTCTAACTAAAAGTGGACGACCCTGTACAAGCTCGTCCACGCGCTCCGCGGGGCGCCAGTGCGTCCGGCGCGGCGGCGCATCGAAGCGAAGCGGCGCAGGCGCACACGGACCTCGGAGAGGCGCTTCGCGTCGTCTGCTACAGCGTTGGAGCGCGCTGCTCTGGCTTTGCTGTAAAGTACGCTTCGCTAGACCCAGGTGACTGAGTGACCGAGGCGGCGTGGCGGGAAGGCGCACTTCACTTACTAGAGCATTTTCCAGCTGGTTCAGTCTACAGCTGTGAACAGCCTGCTTAATCAATATACATTAACAGAAACAAGCTTATCACCACATAAATTACTTAGCATGTTTTTATAAGTGATGAGGGTAAAAATACAGTCATTTTTTCGCGCTCTTTATTAGGCTGGGGCGTAGAGGCGACGCTTGATAGTCGTGTCAGAGACGTCACCCAGCCAGAGGCTGTTCTTAATTTCCCGAGCGATAAAGGTCGGGTTTGCAGCAGCCGCCGCAACAATGGTCATGTATTCAGCTTCAGTGGTCACTGTTTGCCGGGCTTTACGGGGAGCATCCGCAATTCTTCCATCCTTCTTGTAAGCCTGGGCTATTCGATTCACAGTTTTCAGTGGCCTTTTTGTAATCTACGATATAACGCGTTGAGAATAGTTTTGTAGGCACAGATCTACAATGCGTCGTCTTTTTCCGGTACCCGCGACATGGCCAGTTTCCGAAAATGCACCGGGGAAATAAAATCCTGCACTGTTACAGCGTTCTTGTCGCCGAAGTGCCCCGGCAACCGACAACCGAACAAAATGCAATTCATCATGCAAGTCGATAGAAATGCGTTTAATGGAAACACCTCTGGTGTCTTTCGATTTGACGAGTCATCCCAGAATATTTAACTCGTGAGCGGCCAGTCAATCACTTGAGCAGCTGTTGGCTGCACCACATCACCATAGTAAGCTAAAATGGAGTAGCATGACCTAGGCCAAAAAAAGGGGGGAGGGGGCGGGGCTCGGCGGTAGATCCGGCTGACGCCCATGGTAAGTTAAATAGTAGACTGGCCTGAACATAGCAATCTGGCTTGGGCCGGGCTTGGCTTTTACAAATGTTGAGCCCGTTGGCCGACCACCGGCATGCTGTCGGCAGACGACACCGGGCCGGCCTCATGACCACCGGTTTAATTATTGTGGCCACGTTCGTCCAACACACGGACCGGCCACTTCCCCATCACTCTTAGAAAAATTTACATCCTTTGGGGCTTATCTTGTCCCACAACGATTATCGTCATCTGTCTTGCCCGCGTTTCCTATCTTTAACGCCGCGAGCCCGGTATTTCCCAGTCACGAACGGCATGCGCGTTATCAGTGTGACGCAGCATTCTCGACAGGAAAGTATCGAACGCCTAGTTTTCAAGAAAGGAAACGCAAGCAAGGCAGATGACGATTATTGTTGTGGGACAAATATACACCCCAAAGGGTGCAACCGTTTTAAGAGTGATGACGGCAACAGCATCGCTTGTTCAAGGCAAGGATTCCTGTGCCGTATTCATAATTGAGTTTTACCCACTCAGCCTCGCCACCCCCCTAACCCCTAAAAAAAGAGAAATCAATTCCTCCTTTTCTCCAAGTTTATCCTATATGGCGTAACGCAGAGGCCATGTGCCGCTTCGGGACGCATACCGCACAATTATATGCTAGTGAGAATATACATATGACCGATTCCGAGGAAGTACTGAAATGAAATACAAGCGAGTAACGACTTAATTACCCGGCAAGACGTAATTTAAGCTAGAAAACAGACATGTAGATTATAGATTTTCCACTTCAATTACGCGGTCGGGCAAGGCCTGAGTGTCCCAACGTGGGAGCGGCCCTCAGCGCGCTGAGTCGCGTACCTCAGGAGTCAGGACCTTATTAAAGTTTTGCATCCATTCATCCATCCATTCAATTACTTATTCAAAACGGACAGAAAGGGCATTCGCATGCGGTGTGCATCGACTCCAAGGATAAAAAAACAAACAACCAAATAAACGACGGCGCCACATGTTGCACTCCACCTAATCAATGTAATCAAATAACTGACGGACGATTCCTCTGAATAAGAATGCGACTTCTCACGTCAGGTAGCCGTCAAAGGACCGGCACCGCTTCGGCGATTTTAACCAATCTGTGACAACAAAAATATGATGTAGAAAGATGAAAAGGGGGAGTAAAACTGCCGCCAAATCACTTGCTATGCAGGGGAGAGCCCTTTCCAACATCGCGTAAAGCGCTCCATGCACCCCTACCAGCGACATTAACGCGTCAATAAGAAAGTCGCGAAGTAGCGGATGTTACTTCTTATAGTTGCTGTCGGAGTAATATTATTGCCCTCCTTAATGGTAAAATCGATGGCAAACATGATGATGCATTATTGAACAATCGTTCTCTAACTTTCTGTGGAATTTATTGCGGGTTTCGGTCGCTTCTTTAGGTCAATTAAGCACATTCGTTCTAGCATCAAGACATTCGCGAAATGGCGCGCTAGGCTCATCACATGATGACTCCAACGAAGAAGAGCGCGCCTAATAGGTTTCTCGGTATGCACTACACCAAGTGCTGTGAGAGTCAAATAAAATGGCACCAGCCTAATAAAGAGCGCGAAGAAATGACTGTAGTTTTACCCTCATCACTTATTAAAAACATGCTAAGTGATTTATGTGGTGATAAGCTTGTTTCTGTTAATGTATATTGATTAAGCAGGCTGTTCACAAGCTGTAGACCGAACCAGCTGGAAAATGCTCTAGTAAGTGAAGTGCGCCTTCCCGCCACGCCGCCTCAGGCACTCAATCACCTGGGTCTAGCGAAGTGTACAGCAAAGCAAGAGGAGACGCGCTCCAGCGCTGTAGCAGACGACGCGAGGCACCTCCCCTGGGTCCGCGTGCGCCTGCGCCGCTTCGCTTCGATGCGCCGCCGCGCCGGACGCACTGGCGCCCCGCGGAGCGCGGCCACGATGAGCCTCACTGGTGAGCCTCAAGAGTGGACGAGCCTGTACATATATACACGCACATATACCAATACACGTACGAACGTACATGTAGGAGTAGCGCCCCGCTCGATCCCTCGAAATAAAATCCTGACTACGTCCGAGGATCGAAGAGCTCAAAAGTTCACGTGCAAACGCGCATTACCTTGCAACAAAAAAGCCGTGCAATGTTTTTCAGCATGCATATCAAGTTTTCTCGCGGAGGACGGAAGGCAAGAAATGTTTTAAAGGGCGTTTAAAGAATGTGAGCACGTTTTTGCTGCCGAAACCAGACGAATAATGATCGTAGCCAAGAGAACTATCGTGCCTGCAGTTATGTCAGTGACCGTTAAGCTGCCGCGCGTTTTCTATATATGCGGTACAGACGCGTATATTTAAACGCATTTCAAGTGTTCCCATGCGCACATTTTATGCAAAGCTTACTTTTACGATTCATACCGTAAACAGTTGCTTCGTAGCAGCAAATCTGCAAGTGGAAAAAGATTCAAGATGCACGAGCTTTTAGATCAAATTTATTTCGTACAAGGGAATGGATGAGCGATGGCTGGTGGCAGCAGGGGTTGAGTGCTGGTTCTTGGAGCCTTGGGGGGCAGAACTCAAAGCCACAGGAAAGGCAACAAGTTATTAAGAGTAACAACAAGTAATTTTTATTGCAACAATCACATAAGATGGCAAACTTCCAAAGTAATTATTCACACATTGCACACTGCAATATGGCAACACATTTTTCTTTATCTCAGCTCTTGAAAGACAAAGGCCGAGCGAAACCGATGGAACGTTGTCCCTCAGGGCGACCGACCGCGGGAGTAACACGCGCTGGAGTTGAGTAGAGACCACCCGCTGAGAAGACATCAGGGCCCGCGTCACGGTGCCATTTAGTCATGGTGTCATTCTGCAGGCGACTACATGAAGTTTTTAACGCGATAGCGTTAAGGAGCTCGTGTCGCAGAAAAGCCGGTGTCGTCGGCGTCGGTGTCGGCGTCCGCGGCGTTGACCGTGAGCGATAAATCACGGCAGGCACTTCATAAATAAAAAGCAACTTCCAAGATGTGCTGGGTGGGAATCGAACCAGGGTCTCCGGAGTGTGAGACGGAGACGCTACCACTCAGCCACGAGTTCGATGCTTCCAAGCGGTACAAACGCGCCTCTAGTGAATGCGGTGTTGCCTTCGAAACAAGCCGTGGAAAGTTATACTGCGGTGTATATAGGTAATTATGAACATGTAACTTACAGAAGTCGCAATTACACGAGTAGCGAAGTGCGTTTCCGCTGCATTTCTTGTGCGCTTTCCGCACACGCAGAGCCATCTTGCGGCAAACACAGAAGACCCCCTCCTCTCTATGTACGCGCTGTCCCGACAGATGGCGCGCCACGCGCGCATTGGAGCTGCGAGGACCGGTGCGAGGCGGTTCGCGGCCCCGACTCCCTCTCCCCTGGCAACGCTTCGCCTTGCTCCCTTGCAGAATCAAGCGTCCTTCCTTTCTTTAGATCGCTATCTGTCTCTCTCTGCCTGTGCCGATCACGACGTTTGGCTGGCGTGCATCATTTCCCCCTCCGAGATACCGAGTTCTTCGGTTCGTTCCGCTTGCTCAGGCGCACGTTTCGTTGCTGCGCCGAACGCCGCGTTGCTCGACCATATGGCTCGGCGCTCACCGCGTCCGATGCGGGGCGCCTCGTAAGTGATGGCTGCCCTGTAGCCCATTGTCTTACACCCCTTGGCGGGTCGACGGGAACGCTGTCGCGTTCCACTCTTGAAGGCGAAGCTTAAGCGTCCTCCATTTTTTTCTCTCTCTCTCTCTCTTTCATACTACTCAGGTTAATTTACTATAAAACAGCGCATTTTAAACGTACAAGAATAATTTCACATTCCTCACGTCGACTAAGGCTGATCGAACAAGCAACATATTGTGGGCGGTAAATGCTGAAGCTATCACAGCTCATCACATCAGCAGCACATCCCGCATCACATCAGCGGGAGCGCACGATGTTTTCGCTTATCACAAAACAATGAACACCAGTACATCAATCGACCTTACATGAAAAATCATAACGCTGATTGCAATTTCGATGGCACTGACGGAAACGAGTCGGCTCCGTATCCGCAAAGTTGGCTTCGCAGTGGCGTAGTTGATCGTTTGACGTCATTTTGCACCACGTGATAGCGCTCGGCGAATAGCGGTGCGAGCGGCGCCGGAAAAGTTATGAGCAACTGTGCTCCCTGCAGTCGGGAGCGCTGGCGCCGCTATGCGAGCGTACGAGGGAGCCGCGGCATCAGGGGAAAAGAATTCCCGCTGTGTGCCAACGAGCGATTGCTCAAGTGGGTGATGATGGCGGGTACCGGCAGCGAGCAACGTGAAATGCACGCGGGGTTTGACGGAATGTCGCGCCGCTCTCTTACGGGCAGGCGAAAGCAGACACAATCCAATAATATTCGCGCGCTCGTTTTGTTCTTGTGGTTGTGCGACTCCGCAGGAGGGCGTAGGGATTGATACATAGGCGATTGACCGAGCTTTTAAATAAGGGCGCTCGGGATGAGACGGAGGCAGTTGTCCTGGCACAGCCCGGGCGGACGCTTTGCTTCGGAAATAAACGCTTTCGTCCACTGGACGCTGGCTCCTCCTTCGGTACCGTTGCCAGCGTGCACTCGAGCCATCGAGGGACGCCCTCTATAGGACCACCATGAATTTTTTCTAATACAAGGTGACTTCAATTACGGGTTTTTGCGTGCCAAAGCCACTATTTGATTATGAGGCACGCCGTAGTGGGTGGTCTCCGGATTAATTTTGACAAATAGTCCCCAGTGCACGGGTGTTTTTGGCATTTCGCCCCCATCGAAATGCAGCCGCCGCAGCCGGGATTTGATCTCTCAATGAGTGCCACACTCGTCCCGATAATTAGCGCTTCAATGCCGGAGGGCCACCAAATTTACTTCGACATTCCGCTGGGCGCCACCTGTCAGGATTGGGGGCTCAATCCCGTCGCTCGTGATCCGTTGTCAAGATTGGAGTCCGGCATGAATTAGAAGGTAGCTGGCCCATGCCGCCGTCCAACTTATCCACGCTGAGGACGTTGATGAAGGGAAGGACAGCTTCTCATCGAGAACGAGGAATATGGGTTTATTTACAATATTTATATCAGTCTAACATGACTGTTTGAGAAAGTACATCAGTCTAACATGACTGCGTGAGAGAGAGTGTCAGCCCGACATGACTGCTCAAGAGAAGTGTGTCGAGCATCCGCACAACAGCAGTTTTTAAACGCTCGGTCCTCCGGCGATACAAGGCGGCGAACGTTCGTTTCGTCAACGCAACCTAGCCGCCTCCCGCAGGACGGCCTACGCACACAAAGGCACACAAGTTCCAATGTCCGGAGCCGACGTCAGAGGGGCCCCGTAGCACTCGGAGCCGTTCCGGGTAGCGCGTTGGGGAGTTTGGGAACAATAGTTGGCCCACCGATCTCATTCCGTCACATAGTCGATTTAGTCACGCTGTAGCTAGAAGTTGGCGGCGAAGCTCCAGGTATCTTGCCCTCATAGTCGTAAGCGGGTGGCAATCCTGCACTGCAGGTGGCCATTCTTAACACACCACGTTGGCGCTGCAGCGCCAATCGCGCTCGCTGGGCTTTTAGATACTGCAGACAAGGCGTCATATCAGTCTGTAGCGTCGACCATATGGTATTCCTTTGTTGTTGTGTTTTCCCCCCCTTCACTTGGTGAGTTAGGTTCCTATCTGTTTTAGTTTACGCGTTTTTTATTTACACAACTCGCGCGCGTTCGAGCCAACTTTCCCGGAAGAAACTGAATTTTGACTAAATGTCATTCGCATCCAAAAGCCTTAAACGGCATTTCATCGGTGGAAGTGGACACGTGGCGCCCAACGGAACGACGAAGTAAATTTGGCGGCCCGCCTGCATTGAAGCGCTAGGCCGACGATATAGACAGCAAGGAGATAACGCAAGCTGCTCGTGGAGCCGGACCGGCGATGACCTCGAAGACGGGACGAAAGGCGGGGGTGGGCGGAGACATCGACGACACAGACGCTCTTTTTCCAGCCAGTTACGGTTTCAAGGAGCCTGCCAAGGGCAATTAATTGTTCGCGTAGCTTCTACATGAATTCCGCTACTCAAATTTTGATCGTTGGGATAGGTAGTGCCGAGGACGAGCCCCAAAGTGCTCATTTCCTGTAGCCGCCTATTGTTGATAATGAGGAAGTTTATTACCGTAACTTCTCTAATTACGCACGTAAGTGCGGGAATCGCTCTGTATCAAGAGGCTTTCAATCCGTACACTCGAATGGTAAACAACACGTTACTGTGATTTGTATTTTTCTAATTTAAATAGTTTAGTGCCACTAAAAAAACACCTTGTATTATTTAACGTATTCTTATTTATTCCGATATGAGGACGCCAGGTGCTGAATCTATAAATAGTACCAAACTCTACCCACTGCCGAATGCCTTGTCCAAACAACATTTTATTGCGAGTTATCGTGTTTAGCGGGTAAAGTCTGGCAGACTGAGCGACGCAGTGTGCACTATCATCATTTCCACTGTGGATGGTATAAAAAATATCGAAATGTTGCTTGAATTTCATGTTTGATCGCTTACTATCGATGGCGTAAAGTATTCGAAAAATATTCGTATTTTCAAATAGCGACTATTTCGATTCCTCATTTGAAAGATTCGAATATTCGCACACCCCTCAAGTTTATTTATCACCCCTCTCCTTAATCCGCGCAGCCTCACAAGTATACTACGGAGCCCAGCTTTTTAGAAGAAATTATTTATGCCATTCCTTTCCTCGCACGCGCGCAGAAACAGCAGCTAAAACAGACGACCCATCAGGCGGATGCGTGTCATGTGCAAGTTTGACGAAACCCCTATAATTATTTCATTTGTTTTTCTTTATTTTTACAGGTACGCATATTACTGTAAATACATAAGCTATTAAAAATAGGCTTAGCAGGGCGGCTTAAGCAAGATCGATCCAAGTAGGTCGCGAAGCTTCGGGCGAAAAACTATTCAGAACAAATTGTCACAGACATAAGCAAGGTATATAGGGTATGGGAGCAGCTATTGAAGCGCGACTATGTTTGGAAGGAACAAACATTGGGAAAGAAAAAAAAAATCGTTTTTTAATTAAAGCGAGACGCAGTTACATTCATTGAACCAAAATAAAATTCTTAATCAATTTTATATATGCGTGACAAGTAAAGAAAAGACAGTCCTAAATTATTTTATCATTGTGAATAAATGCCTTTTTTCAACGCCCATCTTGGGCTTTGACGCCGTTATAACTTGCAACGCGCCTTTCTGCACACTTCTTGAAGTGTGCAGAAAGGCGCGCTTGTAAAGTTCACCTCTTGCAATACGCCCCCCCCCCCTCACACGATGTGCTGTTTTGCTTTGTCTTGTGTGTGAATTTGGTGACGCGGATAGCTTCATCGTTTCTTTACCTGTTCATTCAAAAGGAGTGAGTTACGACGGCAAGATAATTATTTAATTCAATTCTTTTCGTGTGACGGTGCAGGCCGACGGGCTTGGCGTCCGACGATAGGACCAGCCCTCTACAACTAAAGATTTCGTCGGCCTCTAAGGAAAGCATGCCCTGTGCAGGGGTGCGATTTCGACACCCGTACGGCTGGCACTTTTCTGCATCGCTTTCCGCGCTGAAACCTCGAACGCCCATCAAGTCCAATGGCGGGCATTTGGATATACAGCTATAAAGGCCGGGATACATGGAGCGTTTTTCTCGACGAGTTTCGCACAGCAGAAAACACTGAAGCGCGTGACGCCCAACTTCCGCCAAATGGCAGGCCACCAAAACAAATTTCGCGCCCTATAGCACAAAACCACGTCACTTCTGTTTTTAACGGATATGGCGTCACATTATTTTTTTCTTCCGCCTGAAGTAATCACTCGTGACACAGATGGCGCTAAGCCTTAATTTTTTTTTTAATTATGGGGTTTTACGTGCCAAAAGCACTTTCTGATTATGAGGCACGCCGTAGTGGAGGACTCCGGAAGTTTTCACCACCTGGGGTTCTTTAACGTGCACCTAAATCCAAGTACACGGGTGTTTTCGCATTTCGCCCCCATCGAAATGGCACTAAGCCTCATGAAACGCTAGGCTGCCTCGATGTAGCGTTAGAGGTGTGCGCCGAGGCATCGGCGCGCCGCCGCCGCTGTTTTCACTCGGCGTGATCGGCGCGCCCTCTAAATATGAATAAATATATTTTTCCCCGCAAATCTGCCTGCGTTTGAAATTTTGTTTTGTCTTTTTTAATTCTTTTCTCTGTCTGATGCAGATAATCGTGTCAAGGAGTTGAGCAATGAAGCAATACAAAAGAAACAAAAGCAACCCCGCTCTACGCGCGGCAGCGCAACGTGCGATTCCGAAACTTCTGCAAAACGCAACATGGCGCAACGAGTAGTCTCGGAACGTGGGAATCACGAATTGGCGGTCGTGGGCTCTGCGGCTGCGGCTGGAATCGGCGACATGTCCGAAGACGGCATCAGCGCGAGAGTACGTGTAACATGGAGGAAGGAAACTGAGGAGAGGCCCGACCCCCTCCGCGTGCTAGGAGGAAAGTGTGGAGGAAATGACGTAATAGGTTCTCCTTTGTTCTGCAGTTTTTTTATTTCTTTGCAGTAGTGGCCCCGCCTTTCGGGCCAAAATGGTGGCTTTGTTATTGTTCTGTGCCACGGAGGAAGGAAACTAAGGAGAGGCCCTGACGTCACTCTTTGTGAAGCAAAAGGGAAGCCGGAAGTTGGCGTTGCTCATGGCGATGCTCCGCCTTTTGGGCCACCCTCCTCTCTTGTTTACATCTTTCGCGAAACCACGCCGCGCTGCGCGTGGTTGCGCGCGCGGAGCGCGCGCGCTCGCGCAACATCCGGCAGAGCACAATGCAGGTAACACAGCGCAACAAGACACGGTGACTAACGCAAACCCGCCCACACAGCGCCTTTGCCACGGCACGAAACCTACCAGAGCAACACGTGTGAGCGCTCAAACAACGCCGCCATTGTGGCCCAAAAGGCGTGGCCATACAGCAAAAAAATAAAAAGCAGCAAAAAAAGTGAGAACCTATAGACGAGAAAACCATGGCCAGGCGGCGCTACTGCGCCGCCTCCTGACAGCGCCCCAATGTGGAAACGCCAAGCAGCGCGGTCGCGTTGTGGCGTAGTCTCCGCTTCGTTTACGTTGTGCCGTCCGCGCTTTTCTTCGCTGCTCGTTCTCACGGCGCTCCATTTTCGACGGCGGCAGATCGCCTGCTTGCGCAACAGCGATGCAAAGATTGCCGTGCGGTTGCAAGAAGGTTGCCGACGCCGACAGCTTTTTTTCGTGGCGGCAACCTCACGATAGGGGAGCGTCTGCTTCCGAACGTGTACGGCGTTGAACAAATTGTGGACGGTAATGTGAGAGTGAAAGCCAAGTGCATGTCACAGGTGTCCGACAAGATCGTAGACGACGTCGAGTTAGAGGTACGCACCATGTTCAGAAATTTAGCCACTTTTATTTCAATTACAACATAAGTCACACTGGCAGCAGGAACTTCTGTTGTCGTACTACTCGATGACTGCAGATCCATTGGGCTGCTTCTTGACGGTTTCGTCACTTCACAAAGGCATGTTCTGGAGTCTGTTTCACACGTGTCTTGCTGCTGCTCAAGAGCTGTGTCGCTGCAGTATGAAAGCACATGTCCCGGTGGTGCTGACTGCTGAGAAGACTGTTGTGATTGCCATTGGTCTGTTTGGCGCCGCATCCATCTGCATTGCATATAAATGAAGCAGTATGTGTGCCTATTTGTTGTGGGGATTAAATTACTCCCAATAATATGTTTGCAAAGGTAACGTTCCTGTGATTGTGTGCATATATTATTCTACAAGAGTGGTACCACTACAAGTTATGATACTTGCACATTTAGATACTTAGAAAGGATGGGCAAACAACAAACATAATGCGCACGTCTCGAGCGGCTTATTTCCGATCTGCCGCTTCCCGACGCACGTGACGACCGCGGCTTGCATTAAATACGGTCTGCTACCACACAAAAGTAGCGCGCGGCCCCTTTCGTTACCTGCACAACTAGTATTTAAGTTGCAGCGTTTCGAAAAGGGAAATAATTCTCTTGAGCTCGTCCATGCCGATCGCGAGAGAAGCTACAGTGCAATCAAATAAATTCGGGGATTCTAAGTGCCAAAACCACGAAATCATTATGAGGCCCGCTGTAATGGGGAGTCTCAGTAATAATTTTAACCTCTGGGGGTTCTTTAACGTGCACAAAAATCAAAGCACGCGGTAACAAGGGTGTTCTTGCATATTGCCCCTTCGAAATGTGGCCGCCGTGGCTGGGAATCGAGCACGCGTCGTAGAGCTTAGCGGCGCAACACGCATGCATTTACTGCTAACAAACGGCGGATGCCACCACAATTCAACAACGCGACACGACTAAACAAACGGCCGTGCACTAAAAACAGGCATATGACTATTCCGCTTTCAAGATATTACACGCGAATGCGAAAGTATGAGACTTACTTGGCCGCGCACTGCAGTTATCCATGCTTGTCGTCTGTCCTTCTCGTACCACTTCCCAGGAAATCTGTAGAACTTCACGGGCTGCGTAGGACCTTTCGTGTTTTCGAGGCTGCTGTGGCAATCGACTTTCACATCAGTATTACGTGCCACCTTTCCTGGCTGATGAGGTCGCACTCGGCATCGCAAGAACCACGCGCACGAGCGCTCCCGCCGTACAGAACACGGGCGCGCGCCAGCGCAGCGACGACCCTCGAAACTTCCATCGGTCCGCTAGGGGAGCATTCGGCGCTGGTGCCGCGCGGGCAAACTTTAGGTTGCCTCGTCTATACGTCATTTCCGCCACACTTTTCTCCTAGCGCGCGGAGGGGGTAGGGCCTCTCCTTAGTTTCCTTCCTCGGTGTTCTGTGCGCTCACACGTGTTGCTCCGTAGGTTTCGTACCGTGGCAAAGGCGCCGTGCGGGCAGGTTTGCAGTGGTCTCCGTGTTTTGTTGCGCTGCGTTATCTGGACCGTGCTCTACCCGATGTTGCTGTGGTAAGGTGGGACAGGAGGAACTAAAGTTGGTGAAATGAACGCGCATGCAACGCTATGCGCAATGTACCGCGCCACGGCGATGGCAACGGATGAAGGAATATGCGCGGGAAATTTTGCCCTCTTTGGCGGAATCATGCTAACGTGCTAACAATTGTTTAGTATTGCTGCGGAGCGCGCGGGTCCGAGCAGCACGGTTGCGCGCAGCGCGGCGTGGTTTCGCGAGAAATGTAAACAAGAGAGGAGAGCTGGCCTGATAGGCGGAGCAACGCCATGAGCATCGCCAACTTCCGGCTTCACTTTCGCTTCACAAAGAGTGACGTCAGGGCATCTCCTCAGTTTCCTTCCTCCGTGGCGTAACTAGCGAGATGTAGTTTTCTAGCCCCGACGTGTTTAAATGGAAGCTGAAACACTTTTCAAAAAACAATGAGTTTCCTGCGGCATTCTACAGTTTTGAGTCCACTGAACACGAATATCTCGTTTAAAAAGGGCGGAAACAAACGCAAGCGGCTGTTTTTTGCAACAAAACGCGCACCAGCGCCTCAGGGCATCGCGCGAACGCCGCTGTTGCCCGTGATTGGTCGGGACCGCTTTGACGTCATTCACAGGGATCGCCAGTCGGCGCCGCCGTTTCAGAGCGTAGCACGCTGTTCTGTTCTGGCTTCACAGCTGAGTTGTAAGCATTATGGAACGTTCTCGCTGTCTCGGAGAGCTTGTATTTTCGTAGTTTGTAGTTCGAACCGATAGCCGATACAGAAAACGATGGCGGCAACGGGCGCAACAACGATGTTGAGTGTGCCAACAGCGAGAGCGATGGGTGCACCTTCTCGCGCGTTGGAAATCTTAGCTGGTACGTATGTCTTTTCATGTAGCTGCACGTTTCAATGACGGGAGAAAAAACGTGCTAAAGTGTCACTGGGAACTTGCTGCTGGAAGAATGCCGAAGCACTAACATCTCATTAGATTGTAAACACGGGTGCAGTTCCGCGATGTCATGCACCTTGCCGCTGCTTGTCTAAAGTTCCGTGGTTTTTGCGTGTCGATACACGATCGCGAACATAAGTGCCGCGTTTGGCTACTTCAAACTCTTCAACATTATCTGCCTGTATCATACTGGCTGCTTCAAACTCTTCGATTGGTGATGGTAGTGGAACAGGATCATCAGGGGCTCGGTTCTCAAGGTGCTCAGCTAGAACCTGAAAGAGCGCAAGGCATGGATGTCGTGAATTTCAGCATATCAAGCATATCAGCAAACATGACAACAGTTGGATTACTTACAGTAATTGAAATACTTTTTCAGTAATTTATGTGATGGATTAGCTACAGTGATTTAGTAATGTGAATTATTTGGTGTCCGTAATTTCATGGCTAAAGTATAATGTATTAATTGCGTTAAATATGCACCAGTAAGCTGTGTACGGCGTTAGAACGTTGGTAAAGTCGTGAGGTGTGGTGGAGGCACATGGGGGGGAGGGGGCAATGAAATGTCAAAGGCAAGAAAACATTTTTTGTCCAGCAGCGATGCCTGTATTGGGCTAGACCACGTCGAACGCTGACAAGTTCAATACCCCACAACGTTAATTACTTCATTATTTGAGACCGTTCGCCTTGCCACGGGCGCGGCTGTGCCGACGCTCGTTTTTGCGGCATTTCGCTGCTGGTAGAAAGCTGTGAGTGTGAAATCTACGGAACGAAGTTTTTACACGACGAGTTCAACTACTCTAACGCGAGCATGAATATATTACCGTAACGCCTTATGTCGTGCGATTTGAACACGAATGCTGAACAGCTAAACCTGCTGGCACCGCGTGGTTGGACGAATAGCAAATGTCACTGAATGCACAAGCGTACCCCCGGCCAGTTATTTCACCGTACCAAAACAGCGCCGAACAAACATCCGTAGTACAGTGTTTTGTGACAAAGCGGAGTGGAAAAACAGGATGAAAACAGCAAGCACTTTGCACGCATGTGCACATTCCCGGCTGTGCCTCCACCTCGCTTCGTCATAGTCCGCTGTAAGGCCATTTGTTCGACACTCAGGTGATCATCCGTTTAAAAAATTGCCCGTGTGCACATTAAAACCCTTACCTCACCCTTTCTCCTCTTGGCGAAGGCCGCTCATGGAAATGGCGAGGTGTTTCTCTTGTAGAATATAGACGGAACAACGCCGGCCTTCAGTCGCGCCGATTTAATTGGAATACCGATTGCCCGCATCGTTGTCAAGCTCCGATGATAATCACTGTCGCGGAAATGGTCCGAACACAGCACAGTTGATTTCGTCGGCAAGAAACTATCTCCCCTCACCGCAAGGACCCACTGCGCTGCAAGTTTCTTGTCCTTCGGGAACATGTGAAACACCACATCGTCTCGCCCTCCTGTGTTCGCACAGCCGAATGCTGCTCAGTGCGAGGGCATGTTGGGTGCCCTTGGCTGTAGGCACTCACGCAGCACAGAAAGGAAGCACAGTTAACGAAAATTGCAAAAGAAAACAAACGTGAGCGGCGGCAGATCTCTCGTAGCGTCGTTTAGTAATGCGCAGGACGGAAAAAAACATGCCAGCACAACGGTCCGGCAGTACGGTCCCCGGGAATGACGTCACTCTCGCCAGTTCGCTCCTCCGGCTGCCTCCTCACCTGGCGCTCCGGGAAGCGACGGGGACGTGTCGGCGGGGGGGGGGGGGGGGGGGGTAGAAAGCGATTTCTGCCGCTTATATTGACAATACAAAGAAAAAAATTTCAGAACCATAAATTAATAGGTCTGTTCTTCCCAACCCCAGCAATTCATGGAAATTGAAAACCGTTTCAGCTTCCCTTTAAGATGCCGGTTGGAAGTTTTCGAATTATTCCGTTGCATTCGAAGGTGAAGTCAAGTTTTGTTTGGAGACACTTTGGACATTTGGCGTACCTCACTGGGGGAAAACAGAAGACAGTTGGAAGTAAATACTACTGCGAGAGCTGCTTGACCAAATCATCAAAAGAACACAACTCAAAGCCGTTCGAATCGTGAGTAGAGCACCTTTGGGTCATTACGGAGCTAAACTATTAAATTTGGTCGTAGCTGTTTTAGAATTTCATTGTGAGAATTTAAATATTTTCCTCTTTCCTCCGCAGCTGCAAGGTTAAACGTTACGCGAGCACAGTAAGCACGTCGAACTTGCAAAGACACTTGATGGATGCCCACAAACTACAAGACGACTGCAAGAAGGGGGCAGCTAGGGCTGCCGCGATGGTGAAGCATTTTTTTCCAGACGATTCCCATTCGCAAGACGACAACGTGGTCAAGAAAGAGCTTGCTCGCCAGAAACCTGGTCCTCTTGATCGCCAGAGACCTGCTGCCGTTTAACATTGTGAATGGCGAAGGATTACAAGTGGGTGACAGCTATAACGGGTTTATGCGCTTTTCTTTTATAATATTGCTGTAAGTGTGAACGAATAGTGACTATTTCTTTTCTGTAGGACTTCTTCATAAAATATGAAGTCATCAGAGAGCTCCAAGAGCTCCCTGACCGAACGACGTTGTCGAGGGCAGCGCTGGATGATGTGTACCGTGCCATGCACGGACAGGTGAAGAAAATGGTGACAGGGGTCAAGGTTCTGTGCCGTCACGTACGATCTGTGGACCGACAGTTACAGGCGGCGAGCCTACATCACTTTCACTTGACATCATACTGCTGGTATGTTCAGCATGTTGTTTTCGGATTCCTGATACCAATAAGCGCGTGCCTCAACCAATGTATTAAATTTCTGCGCGTGCTTCCAAAGTACTTTTCTGAAGTTTTCATTTACCTTAAACTGACGTGAGCTTTAAGACAAGGCAAAGGAAAAAGCTTCGTTTCTGCTTCTGTGTCTAAAAATATGTTTATTATATCCCAAAAGCATTAAATCGTTGCATTAATACTGGGCGAGTGTAGCGAACACACTTGAAGTGTGCCCAATTCTGTGTTCCTCTCCAGCTGGTTGCACGCAGTGACAGGACGCTCTGCGCGTGCTACCTCGGACGATTGCATACAGCCAGGCTCCCACTCTGGCTTTCGTACAGTACACCACGGCCGTTCAGTGCAACGGCCGCTCGATCCACGGCGGATCGGGCAGCCGTTACAGTATGGTATACCTCGCGCGTTGCTTATTTTTCTTGATAGGACACGCCGCGCGCGCGGCTTGTAAATGTTTTGTGCGTGAGTGGGATGCGTGGCTGCGTGTGCGTGCGCGCGTCCCCACGCGCCGATAGACGGCATCGCGTGCGTGCTTCGGCGCCCACCACCTGCAAGCGGACTCGGTGTGCGCCGATCGCGCGGCTTGTGAATATCATGTATTGCCGAGCCCGCGCGAGCGCTCGCAACAGTGAGTGTATTTGCGCCCGCGCGCCGTGAAATCTCGGACATGCGCGCGCGGGCGCTATGCAGTCAGGGGACGACCGCCTGCAGTGGTAAGCTATCTCGGTGCTCGGACAATCGCGGGCGGGCGTCGCGTTCTTTGTAGTGTTTTATAACTATACCTATGCTCCTGCCCTCTCTCTCTATCGCTCCCCTTTTTATGCGAAGCATATTAACGTAGGTTTCGGGCCTTCGCGCGACGCCCGGCGGTGGCCACCATTGACCCTGAAGTGGGGTCACGTGACATGACGTCACGTGATGACGTCACACGGGCTGCAGATGGGGCCTCATATCGCGCCGTCGGTCGCCTCCCGGCGGTGGCCACCATTGACACTGAAGTGAGATCACATGATGTGACGTCACGTGATGACCTCACACCGGCTACAGATGGGGCCTCATATCGCTTCGGTTCGCGCCGTCGCGCGCGACGCGACGGAGACGCCACCATCGCTGCATCACGTGATATGTGACGTCACGCCAGGGGTGAAGCGGCGCGCGCCCACCATCGCGTCAGTCTCTGTGCCCGCAACCGCGCCAGCGTCTTTGCGCCGGGCGTGTATGCGGTCAAGATGCCTCCAAACGCTAAGGATACGCTAAGGTTAAGCCCAGTGGATGCGAAGCATCCACTGGGCTTAACCTTGATAAGCCTCCAATTTTTCATTTCCTCTCCGCTCCCTGACCCTTTATTTAAGCTGGCCGCACCTCAGGTGCTTCATAGTTCGATAACAGATGCCGCGGCTGGCACACATCTTTTCCTTTTTTTTTAACCATAAATCACCAAGAAGTATTTTGTTGGTGAGGGAAGCGGCGTACCACGCTGTTTCAGACTGTAATGGTTGCTGTTTTTATTTCAGAGAACTTCGAGCTCGTGTCATTGACTCTGAGCACGAGGCACATGACCGAGAGACATATAGGTGCTGCCATCAAGAATGAGTTTCAAAGGTGCCTGGAAGAATTCGACATGGTGGGAAAGGAAGTGTGTGCAGTCACTGACGCCGGCTCGAACATGAGGCGCGCAGCGAGTCTTGCGCACACGGAACACCACCTGTGTGTTGGCCACAGCCTACACAACTTCGTCATCAAGGACGGATTTGGAAGTGTCCCAAAACTCGACAGTTTGCTATTCAACTGCCGTGACATTGTGAAAACTGTGCACTACCGGGCCTCCGACCTGGAGGAGATCGCGGACTCGGAACTGAATGCGGCAGTACAATCGTTGGTCAGCCCAGCCGAAGCGCTTGAACATGACGAAAATGATCCTCTACTTGATGAAGGCTGTCAAAACAGCGACCACGCACACAACGCCGCTCCAGTAGCACGGGGAGGGGCAGTCACAGTTAAACTGGACACACCAACCAGGTGGCATAGCGTATTAGCTATGTTTGAGAGCCTCGTCGCGAATAAGGCTGCGCTCAGGAAGTTGTTGGCTCGGATAGGGCGCCCGTTCCCTGGTGTCGAAGACTGGTGCCTGATTGAAGAGATTGTGCAATTCCTAAGCCAGTTTAAATGCGCGGTGGAGCTGCTCTCCCAGCAAAAACCGAGCACGTTTAATGTGCTAATCGTTATTCGAAGCGAGCTTCTCGACTCACTGCAAGACATGTCCGGAAGCAGCGTAGTTCAAGAAATCAAAAGAGAGATGCTGAAGAGATTTGAACACAGGTTTCCTCTGACACATCTCATGGCCACGACATCGCTTCTCGATCCTAGATTTCAAAATGTAAAAGCTGTTGAAGAGTATGTGACAGATAGGGGTACATCCAAACTTGAGTTTCTAGCGAAGCAGGTGCGTCGCTATATCAAGGAATGCGACGTGGCAAAGCCGACTGAATGTGACACGCACCCTAACTACGCTTTGACGTCCTTAGCACGACGCCATCCTAGTGCGCCAGAGCAGTGGACCAATGAAATCAATGCGGAGTGCCACGCACTTTTAAGTAAACCTTGCGCGCAAGTGAACGACGTGTTAACATTTTGAAAAGGGGCTCAGAACGAGCTACCATGGCTACCCCCCCCCCCCATGTCTGGCTAAAAAAATTCTATGCATCCCAGCCACGAGCACCCCGAGCAAGCGAGTGTTCTCGGTGGCTGGTCTGGTTCTCCCATCTCGAAGAGCCAAATTGCACCCACTCACGGTAGATAAACTCTTGTTTATTCATGACAACTACAGTCTTTGCAAATCTTGCCTCTTAACGAAATTGTTTTTTCTAGTTATTGTTTTGTTGCCAGTTTGTTAGTTTCCGATGTGCTTATGGTGTGTTCGGCGTGCAGCCTTTTGTCTACTTTCTTCCTCTTCTCTCATGGACCGTAGAGTGTTGGTTTGTCAGTTCTAACAATATATATATATATATATATATATATATATATATGGGAAACCGAATGCAACTACACTGACAGCTCTACTGAACTATAGAACAGCTTCGATATGCAGGTTAAATTCTGTTTCTCGGAACTAGCGTATATGCACAATGACTGCATTCATACTAATCCGCACTTAGTTTATCCAACCTAGCTGTTGATGCGCTAACAAAGCGGGCAAATTTGTTTCATACCCTTCTGTTCTCCGTACACAGTCGACTTAGTGACTCCGTGGCTAGAGGGTTGCGGTGGCGTTCCAGGAAAAGTTGACGCCGCTGTCGCAACTGGCTGGCAAAACTTGCACCTCAGCGGGCCGTTCTTAACACTGGGCATCGGGATGAGCCTGGGAGTGGAGGGTGTTTCACAGTGCCCTGTACTAACGTGGCTATGCTGAGAAACAGAGAGCAATGTGGTTGGGCGATCGTGGCGCCGATATGAAAGAAGGGAAGTTTGGGTAGATGGCACGCTCCAGTGTGTCCAAGGCGAAGGCGTCTGGTTAAGTATCGTGCTGCACACAGTTTTCGACCTAGTCCGCGTTTCCCACGGTAAGCTTTTTACTGCCATTTTCTTTTGCGTGTGAAATGAACTTTAACGCGACAGGCGTTAAGGGCCCCGTGTCGCAGAAAATCCGGCGGCGACGCTGTTGCCGTGTGAAAAAATGTTCCCGAACCACGTAGGCCCTTCGGCTGGCGCATATGCATTACTGAAGTAATTGATTTTCTCAAACTAAAACGTGTCAGAAAATTCGTAAAGTGCGACTTACACTCAACCTACAGACATAGTAGCGTCGAATTGTAATTTGAATATAGGAGAAAACATGTTTGTTACGTGGAACCCCGAACACAAACTCCTTTTCCAGCTGCCGTTCGACATCTTAGGAGGGGGGCGATGGTTTGGGCTAGTTGGTTTGACATTAGGCTGACTGGTGCATCGCGAAGCAGGACAGGGGACACGGGAAAAAAACGAGGACAAGCGGTTACTGCCAAGCAGGAGCGGCGCGCCCCGCTTGGTTCCATGCAGCACCATCCAGATGGCACTCGCCTCCGCAGCAGCGGCGGCGCCTGCCATGCGAGTGGAATGAAAAAAAAAAGAACCAAAAAGCTCGCCTTCGTGTATATTGTTCGCATCCAGAGTTCGCAGGTAATGGTTATAGTTGCATACGCTGCAGTTGTTGTGAAGCGTGAGAAGCAGTCAGGGATCTTTTAATGCTATCACGTTCCACTCTTAATGTGAAGATTAAAGAGCTGAGAGCCAATATTCAGGGTACTTATATTTTAATGCAATGGAAATTTTACTGGTCAGAGTGTATAATCAAGAACTGGTAACGCGGAAAGCGCCATGGAAATTTTTTTATCAGAATTTTTTTATCTGCAGTGAGGGTGTAGTCTTTCACTGGCAGCTTGCTGACAGCGGTGGTAGGTGAGTGCGATGGTGATTATACGCCGGCATTAGTGGAAGGCAGACGACAAGTGCGGCTGTAATTGTGACAAAGTATTTTGTCTAACAATTCGACGTTCCTGCGATTCATATTTTCCGAAGTGTTAAGTAGTTTTGCGGTAATAGCTACGTGTTTTCATTGTTTCCTGCCCATCTGCTTTGGTATTTAAACAGTCAAAGCGAAACCAATCGGATTGAAAACGAAACGACAATTTTACGCGTGATACGCAGTTCAGCGTGCTGCCGTAGTCATGCGTGCGCTTTTGATTTACGAAGCGTAGAATAAAGCTCAAGTGTAATAATAGCAACTGCAATTTTAAGCAATAATTATGTTGTACTTAATAACAGCCGACTTACTTGCAGTAATCTCATAAACTACATCCGAAGTACAAAGATTTCATTGCCAGGTCTCGCCACTTACTGGCCTTTGAGATTTTCTTTGCCAATTTAAAATTAAAATCCCTTCTTCAATCCCGAACAGCGTGCCTGTTTCTATCACCATAAATCATCATGATCAGTTCATTTCCATCAACGTCTCACAACACTTTCTGGCCAGTTGTACTCCAAGAGTCCTCCAAGTTTTTTGTTCGTGCTTCCATTCGACATTCATTTCGACAGGTTCTCCCTCAGCAGCGATTCGCTAGAACTTGAGTTTCCGGGGCCAACAAAAAAGTTCTGTGAGCAAGCATCGTGTAGCTGTTGTAGAAGGGTGGACATTTGGGTGAGTTGGTACTGGTTAAACATATTGAACGGGCAGCGCAATATTACGAAGACAGAAGGCAGAGACACACAGGACAGCGCTGATCTCAGAACTAACTTCATTCGAAGGCATACACAAACTTATGTACACAACCCATAGCCACGTGCTCTCCCATCGATGACGTCATTATCAGTGCGCAGGCAAAAAAAAAAAACGCTAAACCCTGTAATCTAATGCCACACTATGAGGCGGCTTAAAAATTCAAATTCACTGTCATGTAAATTTAACGATGACATGCTTACACAGCGCGACCCTTTATTCCTGATATAGTAGGTCTCAATAATCTCCCTCGTGGTCTGATTTCTATGCGCACACATTGCATCGAATTCTCTGGCATATGGAAATATTGCGCTGGCATTTCGACTACTTCATCAGGAGGCAATGGAGCATATAGGAACCATGATGAGGGAAAAATTTACAGAACAGAGAAATGGTACATGCAGTATGTCGGAGAGGGATAGCCCAGTCAATGCACTGCTTTCGCTTGGACAAAGAGAGTGGCAAAGGGCCGAGAAGAGGGTACCAAGTAGCACATCGGCAGGCCCGGATGGTATTCCAATTATGTTAATAAAGAAATTGGGCCCGAAATCTAAGAGAGCATTAAGGGAGGTGGTGAGCAAAATGCTAATGGATGGTAAAGTACCTGACGAAGGGAGACTAAGTAGGATGAGAATGATATATAAGTGAAAGGGGGACAAAGCTGACATAAATAACTACCGGCCTATAACAGTAACGTCAGTGGTTTACAGGGTGATTATGCAGATTATAAAGGACAGACTGCAGGCATGGGCAGAGAACGAGGGGGTGCTTGGAGAGCTACAAGATGGGTTCCGGAAGAATAGGAGGCTAGAAGACAATCTGTTCTCGCTAACACAGTGCATTGAAATAGCTGAAAAGGAACACAGACGCCTATGGCTGGCTTTTTTGGATATCAAGGGAGCCTATGACAGTGTACTTCAAGAGGGCTTGTGGGGCATTCTGGAAACTTTAGGAGTGCAAGATGGAGTAACCGATTTCTTAAAAGATATCTATAAATGTAACAGGGTTATTATACAATGCGAAAAGCAGTTTCGGAGCCTGTAATGATTCGGCGGGGGCTTAGGCAGGGGTGTCCATTGTCACCCCTGCAAAGCCTTTACAAGGTTTAGAAGCCAAAATACAGCAAAGCGGACTCGGCTTCAACATATCACTTTTCAAACAAGGAAAATTGATTGAACAGTCATTACCAGACTGCTGTATGCGGATGATATTGTATTAATGGCTGACAATACAGAAGATCTGCAGGGATTGATGGACATATGTGGTACCGAAGGAGACAGATTAGGCTTGAAGTGTAGCAAAGAAAAATCAGCAGTCACGTTTTTTAATGATACCATTTGCGGCGAGCATAAGATACAGGAGGCCACGCTGGAGATAGTCGATAAGTACAAGTACCTTGGGGTGTGGATCAATAACGGCATTGAGTATTTGACAGAGTACGAAAAATATCTAACGACTAAAGGTAACAGAAGTGCAGCGATTATGAAGGGTAGGGCACTGTGGAACTACAATAGGTACGAGGTAGTACGAGGGATATGGAAGGAGTAATGGTTCCAGGCCTGACTTTTACCAATGCAGTTCTATGTATGAGAGCAGAGACCCAGCAACAGTTAGAAACTAGGCAGAGTGGTGTGGGTAGGCTCGCTCTGGGAGCACATGGCAAGACACCAAATCTTGGGGTGCAGGGGGATCTGGGATGGTCTTCTTTCGAGGGCAGAGAGGCTAGTAGCGAGGTAGCATTTGAGGAGCGATTGAAAAAAATGGGGGAAATGCGGTGGGCTAGGAAGGTTTAAGTTACTTATACACGAGGAATGTTGACACAAGGTGGAGGAAGCGAACTAGAAAATTGTCAAGCAAATACTTGGGCAGCAGCGCGGGGACAGGTAAGGAATCATCCGTCAAGAAAAAGGTTAAGGAGACAGAGAGGGGTATGTGGAAAACAGAGATGCAAACCAAATCAGCATTAGAGACATACAGGACGTTTAAGCAAGAAATATCCAAAGAATATATTTACGATAACTCTAGGGGAAGCTCACTGTTGTTTGAGGCCAGGACAGGTGTACTGCCGACTAAAACGTACCGAGCCAGATACCAGGAGATAGATTTGTTGTGCGGGGCGTGTGGCGAGGAGGAGGAAACGGCTGAACACCTGATACTTGCTCGTAAACAACTTCACCCTCAGTTGAATGTAATGGGGAACTATTCAAAGCTTTCGGTTTTAAAGAAAGTGAAAGTAAAATAGACTTTGAATAGGTAGAAATAACTAAACGGAGGCTATCTGATTGGTGGATAATATCAACGCAAAAGTATAGGAGTAAATACATAGGTATGCATGCATATAGTACCATTCAAGGCTAGGTGGCGCGCGCCGCCGCCGCCCGATTCAAATGGTTGAGCCTCAACCATCCATCTATCCAGAGGCGGATTGCTAGTAGGTACAGCGGGGTGTGGTGCTATTGACGGCGCTCGGCGTTTCTGCGCAGGCGCGAGTAAGAGCGTGTGTGAGAGAGAAAATCTGGGGGCCTTTCTGCCTAGACCGCGTGGCCTAGGCACTACGGTGGAGAAGTTTATTTGCGCGTGTTGCGTGCGTTTGTCCCTAAGCGTGCCGGCATGGCGGAGGGGGGTCGAGTTTGTTTACGCTCCGCCGCTGACTGCCAGCGCGGTGAGGCAGTGGGCACGGACGATGCAAGTGAGAGGGAGGGTACTTTTTTATGCAAGTGAGAGGGAGGGTACTTTTACTAGTACAAATATGAATATAGCCCACCATTTGTCATAAAGAGGCGTAAACCGGCAAAGGGAATTGAAATAACGTGTGTCTCAAAGGTACGCCTAAGAGATACACCTCTTTTTTACTTAGCAAACAGAGAACCGCATCAAATGAACTCGCGCATGAAAAATGCGCAGGAAGAACATTCACAAAAACAAGTTAACTAGAGAAAGTGCAAAATAAAGATTTCTCGTAGTGTATTGTGAATTAGCTTTGAAGAAGTTAGAGAAATGTATATTTGCCGAACAATCACAGTTCTTTTGGATCTCTCTTTTACTGCTCTACCAAGGGCCAAAACCGACTCGTGTTGTTTTTTGGGAAGTTGCGTAACGATGCGTGGTCAGTCCCGTACAACCGCATAGAGCGCAGGACGCTTCGGTTCTAGACGTACTGCACCCACCGCGGAAGGTTAGAAAAATACCCCCATTAGCACAGCAGGGAAGTAGCTACGTCAGGCGGCTCGATTGATAAGTGTAGAAGAGTCATTCAAAACACACGGAATTATTCTACACTACCGGCGGCGTTTCTCTACTTCCTTTTTAAATAAAAAGATGTTGATCCATAAACATTTTCACAAACAATTTTCGCTTTTCCTCCCTGTTTGGCTGTTGCCTTGGCTTTCTCCCTTAGTAGATCGCTTAATTTCTCATCCCCTTGCGACTGTTGTTTCCAGTTGCCAATTTTGCACGCAAAGTTGTGTACAATTAGGGAAAAACCAGACGATCGAGGTAAGGGGTGACAGTCATATTGCTTATGGGTTGAACGGTTATTGCAGGGTCTGATGACGGACGCTGTTTCGCAATATTTTACTTTCCACAGCCGTCACTCGAGGAAATAATGAAGCAAAAGTAAATGTTAAATGCAACTGGCGTTTTCTCCGGCCCGAACTCGTTCCACTAGAATATATACAGACCAGCTGACTATGAACCGAGTCCCTTTCCTGGCCCCTGGATCAGTCTAATCAAAGAAGGTTGAACTAACGTAGTCACAGCGATGCGCGAGATCGTTGAATAGATGGTGACATAAAAATGGTCTTCGACATTATAAATAAAATAAAATATTATAATTAAAGCAATAAACTACGCCCTGCTTGCTGCAACAGATGGTGACAACTGAATTCACTTTGAGTTAATCGCGCGGACACCGAATCGATGAGAAATCTGGCCTCCACATACCACGAGATGCCGATCACTACCGTCATCCAAAAGGAGTAAAAAACTTGACAACCGTTCCACTTCTGTGAAGATGGAATGGCAACGAAAACTGACGACAGTCAAATCTCTCAAACGAAGAGCAAAGTGTTTCACCTCCGCTGCGGGTCGGCCTGAAGATAGTGCAATATCGGGCGAACCCCGGGCAGCGCTGGATTAAGGGGGGGGGGGATGCTAAGGGGGCTGCAGCCCAGGGCCTCACCTCGGACAGTAGGAGAAGGGGGCCCATTTATTCTAACCTGCTTGGTATATGGAACCATGGGCAACGGAACTTCGAGCGACATGTATGCAGCGAGAAACTGAGAACGAGCAGACGGGGCCCCCCGCCTAATGTAACAGCATGCGTTTAGCCTGATCATTTGGGGAGAGCTTGTCGAGTTGCAAAAACAGGAATCCCCCGCCACCCCAGCGGGGCCCTCTTTCTTACGAAGAGAAGTGCGTTTGCTTGGAAGAGTTTCCGTAGTTTCCTGTCAGTTCGTCTGTCCAGTGCTGTCTGGAGAGGAGGGGCAAAGGGGAACACCTAAAACATGTAATGTGGATCGGCGACTTAAATCTCCCTTGCCCCTTGTCACCACCACGCCACTCTCCACCTCTCAAATAGTCCCGCCGCTGTCCTTCTCATAGAAAGGATGTGTTGCAGTACCCAATAGTGCCTCCCATTCGACTTTTCATTACCGTGATGGTAATTTGGGCGGGGGAGGATGAGTCCGATAGCAGATGATGATGAGTCTGATGGCAGAGTCTAGGCAGGAAAGGAAAAAAGACGTCACACGTGCTTTTGTGCGCGTGCCGTGGGGCATGGAATGTTCACTGTTCGGGCTGGGGTTGTGGAAGAGTGAAGGGGGAAGTAAGAGAGCTGGACACAAAGGCCTGTCTCCAGGGCCCTTTCCTGCCTAGTGGCTGCGCACCCTCGCGCGCGCTCGACAGAAAAAGTAGATCAGACTGGCCGCCGAACTTTCCATAAAGAAATAGAAAAAGATGACTCAGAGGCGACGGAGGGCGCGTAACTTCACCCGCGCTAGGAGTCACCCTCTCCTCTTCGTTCTTGCACTCGGCGTCGACGGGGCGAAAGAAAAATCGAGAATTTCCCAGAACAGACGATTGCTGCTAGCCAATAGGAAGACGGAACCGGAACGGGAGGAGTGAGTTTGTACGGAGAAGGAGGGAATTTGTACAAGGAACTCTGAGCGTATGTGAACGCCTGCTTTGGCGCTAGTAACAGAGAGACGCGGCGCGCGTCTATAAAAGGAAGTTGATCGCGGGCTGCGATTCATCCCGAGCCGCCGGTTAAGCTTGCATAAGCCCGCCCGCTGAGGAGCTCCCGGGGGACGCACCACTCTCGGACAGTCACGGACCATCCAGGCAGCGTGCGCCAGTCATCGGGACGGCCACCGTTGGACATCTGTGGTCGCGTCGGATTGCCCTGCGAACAATTAGCATCCATTCATGCGAAAATTCTCGGTCGAAAGCATCAAAGTGGTGCGTCTAAACGAAAGGTGAAGTTAGAAACAGAAGAGCGTGAAAAGAAGCTACCAAAGATGACAAAGTACCTACTGAATGCAGCTTCCGCGGAGCAGTATGATCGCTCTACCCAGAGTCCGTGTCAAACTCCCAATAGTACCGACTGTGCTTCTGTGGAGGACTTGCCAACTCCATCACCACGGTTCCCTGGCAAGAAGCAAGGTTTGACTCGTCTTGGTTGTCTGGATCCTGTAAAAACGGTGCCAACCTCGGTCGCTCATATTTCTGAGCAACCGACGCTAACCGAGCACTGTCCTGTTCCTGAGTCCGCAACGTCTATGCTACTCGGCCGGGCCCCTGCCACAGAGCTCCAGGTGTCTGGTCCGCCACGCCCGTTTTCTACTACGGCTGATCAACAGGTGCCAGACCTCCCCGATGAGCCTCCTTATACTGACGAGCGCCAGGAAACAACACTCCAAAAACCGACTCACTTGTTTCCTGTTAGTTTGGCTTCAAATAATCATGTTCCCACACACAAAGTGTGCCTCCAGAGGACGAATGAGACGGCTTCTCGTTGCGGTAACAGAGTACACACACCCCCGCAGCAAGAGGTACGTTGCGACATTCTCCGAAGTGAACCTGCTAAGTGGCCGGATTTTATTACTGACAGCTATCGGAGTATATCAGGCGACGTGGGGGGGGGGGGGGGTTCAGTATAGGGAAAGGGGGCTTGTATGCGCTTTAGCCCAGGGCACCAATTTTACTTAATCCGGCCCTGGTGCCAAGTGTTATACTAAGCCAAGTCGACAACAAAATGCGACCGTCCTGCAAAATTTGAGCAAGAACAGTGCAGCGGCCAGTGCAAAATCTTTCTGGAACACGCGCAGCCAAATATTCAGGACCCTGTACATATGAAGTATTAAATGATAATGGCGTTGGAAGACAATTTCATTTTATTGGATACTATTATAGACCTCGCGATCCGAGATAATCATCATTAAATTTTTAGCACTCGGTATGCTAAATTGATATTCAGAGGCTGGAGTCGACAAAAAGACAAACGCTCAACGTCTGCATGCGAAATTAGCATGCTGAGTGCCAAATTTCACGAATACCTTAGAATACAAGTGCTCTAGAAGTATCCAACAAAATGGAGTTGTCTTTGAACACGACTGTTTCAAACAACTTATATAAAAATCTGTTCAGTTCAGTTCAGCGTGTAGAGCGAAGAAGCGCAAGGTGGCAAGACGAGACGAGGTGGTAGGCAGTCGAGTACGTGATGAAAGAGGGGCGCCAGGACGCAAATTGGCATGAGACATAATAGCAAGAAAAAAATTCATTGCGCGTTTACTGAGCCTATTTGTATGCAAAAAAAAATGTGTTCGTCAAATTAAGCGCATAAAGCTCTGCACAAGTCTCTCCCTCGCTCAATTCAATATTTAACAGATGCTCTAATTCATTAAAATTGATAGTTTAACCAGGGCCCTTCAGTTCGTAAGTTTCAAAGCCCTGTACACGCTCCTGAAGGGTGTAGGATTGCTTGTTAGTTTTCCTTACACAAAGCATGGCCACGTGGTTAAAAGAAAAAAAAAAGGGGAGGGGAACAACCATCCACCACTAAGGCACAGGTGAACAAAGTTAGCGATGGCGGCATATTTTCACTGGCAATAGTTAGCACCTTCTTTGTTGACCAGTGTGCAGACAACTGCTTTGTGTTGTTCTCCATTCTCCAACACGCCACACAGCATTTGTGCAGAACGAAACATTGTGCTTGCTTTCTAAAACATGTAACCATTTCTACAAAGTCAGGAAAATGCATAACAAGCATTGGGGTGCTCCATATGTAAAAACATACATGCAAAAAAAGCAACTATTTTAAGAATGTTCAAAAATCCTATCTTTTGTTATAAGTGCATTCATTCCGTATGCTATTACTACTTGCTGTCTCTAGTACTTCCCGATGAATATTAGCACTTGTGACATGCAGTCATACGCACAGTTGACAAAATTAAAATATAAAAAGTACGCATTTTGAGTAAGCTGCTAACACTCAAAAGGCAGTGAACAGTTATCTATTGGTATGATGGGAATCCTCTTATCACGGCACAACAGGATTCCCATCAGATTTGAATAGCACCACATTCACGCAAATATGGCATCCAAAGACTTCCTTAAATTAGATGAAGAAACTGCTTTCCCCGTGACATCAAAGAATGCTTAACGAACTAGCTTTTAGAATTAAAACAAAACATCCAGATCACTTGGAACACAGTAACTAGAGGTGCGCACCAGCAGAAATTCCAAACCACAAGTCTAGTTGGGCCTGGTCAAACAAGTTTCCTTTACTATAACCAAAGGATCTTTCTATCTAGCAACAAGAGAACAATAGATATACTGTGCATTCCTATTCAAAGGTCGCACCGCTAAATATGCATCCCAAAATATCAAATAAATGCATTTCAGAGTTTATCCATGCATGAGGTGGGGTCACAAACATGCCATTGGGACAAAGGAACGAGAACACGGTAATGCAAACAATCACAAGGGCATTCATTGCACCTTCCATACGCCAATGCCAGCTAGCCGGATGACTACCAATAGAACAGGCCGACGGGTGGTGACGAATCGAGGAAATTACTCATCTTGACAGGATAGCGAACGGATATGTTCGCCACATGCTGGACACCAATGCCTGTTCGTTCGCGCGTACAGTCACGCGAACAGTGTTGTGTCGGAACGATTGAGTTCGTCCATCCTGGTGCTCTGTTCCGAAGCGCTTCTTGGGACTGTCCTGCAAGGCGTGTCGGCGCACGCGTGAAACATCTGTGCAATTAGCCGGCCCCAAGCCAAAGAGGGGCAGGCTACTCCTCCTTCACTGTTGTCTCTTACAAAAAGAAAAGAGCCGCAGGTGTTCCTGTTATATTCAAGCCAACTCAGCCTGACAGCAGCTTATGGAAAGTAAACCCAAATCTTCTGGCTTCTGCGGTCGTGACAACAGCCGAAGAAAAGATACTCAGCCATCGTCTCAATAAGGATGGAAGCCTCTTGGTGACAGTGTCTACACTTCCCGCAGCCAATCATCTCCTCACAGTGACAGATCTATCGGGTATTCCTGTAGAAGCTCGAGTTCCATACTCCTACTCTGCCACGTACGGGAGGATACAGGACGTTCCTGTCGAGTACTCAGATGACGACCTCAAGGAGTATTTGAGCGAACAAGGAGTCATATCTGCTAAAAGGCAAGTTTTCTACGTCCCTAACGAAGATGGCGTAGTAACGGAAATCCGAAGACGCTCGGTCATCCTGGAATTCTCTAAGGACGCCCCTTTACCAAACCGAGTGTCACTTGGATTCTGCAGTTATCCCGTGACGGAATACATGGGGTCTGCTACTCAATGTTTCAGATGTCAAAGACACGGACATATAGCGAAATATTGTAAAGGCCCCATCCGCTGCAAGATATGCGCTGGTCCACATACGCATAAGGAGTGTACGTCACGTTCCCAGCCTCGGTGTGCAAACTGTGGAGCTGAGCATGCTGCGTCATACGGAGGGTGTCCTAAAAAGAAATCAGCCACTCTTGCACGGACGATGGAGCAAATCCAAGGAAAAGTACGGAAACGACGAGAACCACCACCGAATCCGGATGTGATGTATACATCTACAAACCAAAATCAACACGACACGGTGCAGCGCAGCGACACGGCTTTGAAAAAGTCCTACGCCTCAGTCGTGAAAGAAAACCAGCAAAGGCCTTCAACTGCAACGAATCCAGCAAAGCCCTCAAGTGATATAACCTCAACCCTACGACAGCAACAAGTGTCCTCAAGGTCGCAACAGAAGAACAGGAAGAACCAAGAAAGGCTGTTAGATGGTAGCACTGCAAATGAGATATCAAGTATGCTGATTCCCATGATGTTCGCCGCAATCAAGGCTATTCTCCGTGCCAGCCCATCGTTTAAGAGGATCCCTGAAGTAGAGGCCGTCCTGGCTTTGGAACCGCTAGTGTCGTCTTCTTTCACGGCGCAAAGCCGTGATTCTTCACAGTAGCAACGATGGCTTCGCCAACAATCTTCTCACCAGCGGTGTCCACCAACAAACACTTCCGCACATGTACTATATTCCAGTGGAACGCTCGTGGATTGCGCTCGAAGTTAGCAGACTTTAAGCATCTTACGCGAGTGTACCGATTTCCTTTTTTAGTCATTTCCGAGTCTCGCGTCGACGAGCACTTTAGGATAAAGGGGTATTATTTTCATCATTCAAAGCGACAAAATGGAATTAGCCGACTGCTCGTTGGATTTCGCAACGACATACCTGCCTCTGCGATTGACGTAACACCACATGACAAGAACGAATATATTTGCGCAACCACAGTGATTGCATCCAAAGTGTTTACCCTGATCGGCGTCTACTTGGAACCAGGATCACCTTTCGACGTGACCAGATTGGAAAACTTGTTGACAAACACTCAGTCTCCACATATTATTTGTGGCGATTTCAACGCACTTATAACGAGATCTGGGGCAGTTCACATACATGTGCTCGGGGTGCCAAGCTGGCGAAGCTTTTTGCAAAATACAATATAGAGCCCTTGAACGATGGCAGCATAACATACCTGAAAAATTCGACGACTGTTAGCTGCATTGACGTCACATTCGTGTCAAGTCAAGTGGCCCCTATGTTCGGATGGTGTACAGATTTCGAGACTCGAGGTAGTGATCACTACCCGATCCTAATCTCTGCCCTTCATTTTCGGACGTCGCCCAGAAAAGTGAAACTGAAGTCGGTAGACTGGGAAGCTTACACAGCAGCCGTAGACAAAGGAATCACAGCCTCTACTACGAATACAGAAATAATACCGACAATAGCTCATTGCCTCAAAGTACCCGCTCTGCCACTAAGCATTGTATTGTACCAACAAACGACGAGGAATTTGAAAGGCTATGTGAAATTCGAAGGCGTGCTGAAAGGAAGGCTCTACGTACTAAGAATATCGAAGACCTCAGAACTTGTCGACGGGCACAAAGACATATATGACGTTACCTCACCAAACTGGACCGAAAAAGGTGGAGGGACTTTTGTGGGACACTGGATATACGACAACCGCTGAGCAAAATCTGGCGAGTCATCAGAGGCATTCGCAAAGAGCCGCAACAGCTTTATCCTTTTATCGCCCTCTCATTACATGAGCGCGCATCCCTGAAAGAGGTGGCAGAGCAGTACTGCAGGCTCCTTTCCAACGGGGCACAACCTTTGCGGCAAATTGCAAGTCGACAGCCTAGTCCACCTCGAGCTACCCTTCCTGACTTAGAATTACCATTCACCATCGAAGAGCTCACGGCAGCAATCAGCGACGTAAACAAGCGATCATCACCTGGCCATGACTGCGTGAGTTATGAAGCACTCGCAAATCTATGTCACATCTCGCTTACGCCTTCTGGAGTACTACAACGCCTCATGGATAACTGGGGAGGTTCCTACGGAATGGAAGCTTGCGAAAGTCATTCCTATATTGAAACCATCGAAGCAGCCAACAAATTACGCCTCCTTCAGACCCATATCTCTGCTTAGCTGCGTAGGGAAGCTATTCGAAAAAAATGATCTACAAACGACTAAATTGGTTCCTGGAAACTGCAAAAGTTTACCCGGAGGAAATGAATGGCTTCCGGCAAAATAGATCCGCAATTGATAATGTCATTGCCTTGGTCTCATCAATTGAAGAGGAATTGGTTTCTGGCAACATACCTACTGCATTATTTTTAGACATTAAGGCAGCATATGATTCGGTCTATCATACAGCAATACTTGACGCTTTGGAAACCCTTGGTCTTGGAGGACGGCTCTACGCATGGATTGCAGACTATCTTCAAGGACGCCAACTTTTCATGTGTACCCCGGATGGCCCCACGGCGCTTTATGCCGTCGAGAAGGGAGTGCCACAAGGAGCTGTGTTAAGCCCGGTATTATTTAATTTAGTCCTCATCCATCTGAAAAGAAACCTGCCCCTGGCGTCAAAATCACACTGTATGCGGACGACATCTGCATTTGGAGTGCGGCGCGTTCCCGCAGTACCACCCAACAACGCCTCCAGAGAGCGCTAGCCAGTATATCGGCCTACCTAAATCCAAGGGGTCTGAAATTGTCCCCCAACAAAAGCGTTGCCATGGCTTTCACGCGGAGGTGTATAGAAAAATACCCACTAGTGTTGGGTGGTCGCGCCCTTCCATACGTCAAGACGCTAAGGTTTCTTGGAGTAACGATCGACAGGAACCTCACATGGTCGCCCCAAGTGAAAAAACTGAGTGAGAAGATTTCCTCGGCGTCGCACGTATTCCGATTTCTAGCCGGATCACAGTGGGGCAGCACCTGTCGATCAATGGTGCTCCTCCATAAGGCCTGCGTCGATGGAACACTACGATATTACCTCCCGATCCTGCCCAAAATATCTCCCACAAGCAAGAGAAAACTCGAGGCAGCACGAAACAACTGCCTTCGCGTATGTCTTGGCCTTCCGAAGGGGTCGTCCCGCTCAGGGACTGTAGCAGAAGCTGGATGCCTGCCTCTGGAAGTGCTATGTTCGCAGGAGACACTTCGGATACACCTCCGCCACGTCATTCATACGAAGACTCACTTTTTAAAGGATATTTCCAGAACCCGTGCTACATCTAGCTTTGGGCAGGCCGTCGGAAGCATATCTATTTCGATTCCTGCTCAGGCGTCACAAATTATGCCGCGAAACATTTCACCATGGACACTGTCCCCACTGGAAATCGTGCCATACATACCTGGAATCAGTGCGAAAAAGAAAATGCCTCAAGCAGCGACTTATCAGATAGCTTTAGAATATATGCACAAAGAATACGCAGACGCAACGCACATTTTCACAGATGGCTCTACAACTCCACATCGTTCATCATGCGGACTTTTTGTTCGCTCTACAGGACAACGATTCTCGTTTCGTCTTGAGCGAGCGACATCATCTACTTCAGCGGAGCTATATGGCATTAAGGAGGCCCTTGTGTATATACTTCGACAGCAGCCGCCAAAGACATGGGTGATATTCACAGACTCAAAAGCAGCCCTACAAAGTATGTGGAACAGGCACAAGCGTTGCAATAATCAACCAGCAGCATTTGACATTACTTATCTTCACCACAGGGCTAAGATTGCTGGGCATTGCATAAAGTTCCAGTGGATACCTGGCCATGCCGGCATTTCGGGAAATGAAAGAGCGGACGAAGCTGCCAGAAATGGACTCCAATACCGCAAGTTCAGAAGAACATATTTTACAAAAGCCGACGCTTCAACCATGACAAAAAAATATGCCTATCAAGAAAAAGACCGCATCTTGAATCTGCCGCTTCACCAAGATAACTTCCTACGTTACATTGACCCAGAAATGAGACCGAAAATTTCACGACCACTTCCTTGACAATTAGAGACATTGTACCATCGTCTTCGACTGAACGTGGCATATACAAACAATTATCTGTACCGCATAGGACTTACCACTAAACCATACTGTGATAACTGTCGCAACTTAGAGACAATTGAGCACATATTACTAGAATGCCCCGCGTACCGCGACGAGAGACAATTTTTTGAGCACCAAATGGACATGATTCGCCACGAACCGTTAACGCTACCGAGAATCTTAGGTCCAATGCCCGGCCCTTTAAAGCAGCGACGGGTTTTGGATTTATTGTTCAAATACCTGACAGAAATTGGTCAAATAGGAAAACTTTAAAAATTGCATCCTTCCTATACAAAAGCCTAAATTTACCCGCCATGTCACGTGTAAAAATTAGTATCAGGTCCACTCGGACATTTCATATTTATTTTATCCTTTTTTTTTCTCGCACTCTTTTCTGGAATCTTTTAATCCCATTCCCCATCCCTATGCAGAGTAGCATGCCAGCGGTTATATACGCGCCGGCAAAATTCTCTGTTTTTCTAATAAAGAGCCCTCTCTCTCTCTCTCTCTGCAACTACACTGACCACCAGCGGTGCCCAGCTACACGGGCAAGCCGGATTACAGGAGATGCGAGAGCAATGCAGGGAAAACATCAGTTGTGGGGATGTTCGACTCTCGCATCGCCACTACTAGCACACTGTTAGATACGGGACATTTTCCTGAGCCTCCTTCGAGTTCACCAGACCACATCGAATCGCACCACAGCTAATTAAGGAGCGCAGAAGCACATCTACCCCGTTCCCGAGGCACGGCACGTGCAAACGAGTTGGCGTCCCCCACCTCGCGCGCCGCAGGTGGAGCTATTCACTGCTTGACTCTTCCCGAAAGTGTAGCGAGAGCCTGGCACTGTTCCAGGTAACGTGGGTCCGAGGCAAGACGGCTGTAATGAACCGTGAAGCCCTGGAAGCAATCCCCCCATCCGCCTTTGTGAGGGCAGTTGCAGACCGGCAGGCAATACCACAGAGAGAAGTAAGCCTTTGGACAATTGGGGCCCAAGGAGCGACCCTATGCGCCGGGTGTGACACAATCGCACGGGCCGAAAATGACGACACCTGAGCGGGCTCGCCGATTGGCCGAAAATGGCGTCACCTGAGCGGGCTCGCCGATTGGCCGAACGTGACGTGACTTCGAGACACCGAAGGGCTTAAAAGCCAGAGACCGGGAGCAGCAAAGGAGCGTCCCTTGATTCATCTCTCTCGAGCTTGTTGCCACGGGCCGCAGCGTCCGAGTTGCTGCCGGCCCGTAATGACTTTATGACTGTTAATTTCTTGGTACTCTCACTGTAAATAATGTAAATAAACCTCCAGTTTTCATCTCAAAGTCCTCCTCAACCTCGGCCAACTCCCGCACTTAACGGCAAGGTCCAAAATCTGGGGGACAGCAATTGGGATTGTCCTCAAGATCCAACAACTGGTGGCAGCGCAAGGGATGAACCTTCGTCCAAAGAGATCCAACAACTGGTGGCAGCGCTACGGATGAACCTTCGTCGAGAGAAAAACCTGAGGAACTTGGAACAGCGAAGAAGAACGAGCCTTCGACCCAGAGAGTCCTAAGGAACCGGGAACAGCGGACCAATGAACCAGATGGAAGGGTGCTGCAACCGTAAGTGAGCGCGCGGTTTTTTTTCCTTTTGATTCGCCAGACTTCAAATGTTGTGTGTTTATTTTGATAGTTCTAGGAATCGGGAATTTGTTGCATATTGTGTGTTTGCACAAATTAATGAAGGAAAACAGTTCTAACCACCAGTCGGGGCAGCTGTCAAGGATCTTAGAAGGTTGACGAGGTTAGACTTGTTGGTGTGCGACGATTTGGGAGTTGGGGCGGACGAACGGATGGAAAAGCCAGCTGTCATAAAGGCGATTCAAGATAGTGGCAATGATGATGAAAGCATTGAGATTGCTTGGGAGGTGATACAAGAACCACGGGAGCGTGAGCGTCGTGAACGTGAGCATCGTGAACGTAAGAGTGAGCGTAAGCGTCAAGAACGCGAGAATGAACGGAAGCGTGAGCTTCAAGAACTTACTCTTAGGTGTGAGCGTCAAGAACGTGAGAATGAACGTGAACGTGAGTATCAAGAACGTAAGCGCGAGCGTGAGAAAAAGTACGAGAGAGAGAAGGCAGCATTGATCAAACAGCTACAATATTTTGAGCAGTTAAAGGCACAGAGAGAATGGCTGTGTGAAAATTCTGTAGGTAGTACAGAGCAAAAGAATGAGGAAGTATCTAGCGGATTTTCTACAAAAGCCAACGAGAAGAGTAGTGCCTGTCAGATTGGCTGCACATTCATAGGTGAACGGAAAGGACTAGCCGCTAACGATGCCTTAGTGGCAACAGAGGCCGTTAAAGGCCGTAGTGAGAGCGACGAGGTGCTGTGCCAACAGAGGACTGTAGAGACAGCTAGGTCAGCTGCAAACAAATTGGCACAGTTACCGCGCGTGTGCGTCGCTTGTAATGTTAACGAGGTTGTTAACAAAGTACAGAGTACTGTTGACCCGACAGACGCGAGCACCTATGTTGAATAATAATAATAATATATGGGGTTTTACGTGCCAAAACCACTTTCTGATCATGAGGCACGCCGTAGTGGGGGACTCCGGAAATTTTGACCACCTGGGGTTCTTTAACGTGCACCTAAATCTAAGTGCACGGGTGTTTTCGCATTTCGCCCCCATCGAAATGCGGCCGCCGTGGCCGGGATTCAATCCCGCGACCTCGTGCTCAGCAGCCTAACACCATAGCCACTGAGCAACCGCGGCGGGTCACCTATGTTGAGTCAGGCCTGCGTGCCGAAGTGAAGTGCGAGCTGGACGATGCAGTTGAGGGTAGTTCGCAGGATTGCGAGCTCCGTAGCTCAAGGGAAAACCACTGCATTGTTCAGGGATCGGTGCAGCTCTCAGCCAGTCTAGGTAGCCAAGAGATGGATGATTTAATTAAAGATCATTCAGACTGTGCGGGTAAGAGACCGATCCGGGCCGACGAAATGTGTACCGGCCAGCACGAGGCGCGCGAAGGCGACATGAAAGAGAGTTCAAAGAGAAAGCGCCGCAGAAGGAAGCGCGCTAAAGATAGGAATGCGGTGACTAATGTAGCGCGGCCAAAGACGACGAGAGACCCAAGAAGGCCGGGCGCGAAGAAAAGAAAGGTGCGGTCGGCGTTGACGATGTTGACGCATCAAACACGTTCGAGCCACCGGTCAAAAGGAGACCGAGAAGCAGGTTCTGCATGGACGCGGACAAAGGGCAAGGGGCAGTTATGTTCCTTGTCGGTCCATCGTTCTTTTCGAATTTCAGCGTGTAGAGCGAAGAAGCGCAAGGTGGCAAGACGAGACGAGGTGGTAGGCAGTCGCGACGCGGTCAGTCGACGTGATGAACGAGGGGCGCCAGGACGCAAATTGGCATGAGACTGTAACGTCTTGGAGGAGCTGATAGTGAGTCAGCCCTTTTGTTGTTCCTGGATAGCCAGTGAGGGAGAAACAACTTGATGTAGTCGCCTGCAGAACGACACCATGACTAAATGGCGCCGTGACGCGGGCCCTGGCGTCTTCTCAGCGGGTGGTCTCTACTCAACTCCCGCGGTCGGTCGCCCTGAGGGGCGACGTTCCGTCGGTTTCACTCGGCCTTTGTCTTTCAAGAGCCGCCGAGACCTGCTGGACGGCCCAGGTTTGGCTTTCGTGGTCGTAGCATTCCACCGCAGCCGCGAGTCGCGGCGGAATCGTTGTACTTGTCGAAGCTTTATCGGGGAATTTGGTGCAATGCCATAGGATGTGCGTCAGGGTGGCCCTCTCCCGCTGGCACACGCGGCACACATCACTCACATATAATTTCGGGTATAGATGAGTCATTAACACTGGGGTGGGTAAAGAACCAGTTTGCAATTGTCTGAACAGCACCGCCTCCGCTCGGCTCAGCCCCGGGTGCGGGGGTGGGAAAGTCCTTCGAGCCAGGCGGTGGAACTGTGTAAGTTCGTTGAACGTCGTCATGCGGTCCTTGGCATTACACCACGTTGGACGGTCGGTTGCAGCGCCGCGGTTGGTTAGCGCTCGCGCCACTGCGTGTGCCGTCTCGTTGTGGTTATCGTGCTTCTCCGACGCATCGTTGCCCGCGTGCGCCGGGAACCACTTGATTCTAACATACCGATTCTCTCGTTGCAGGTCAGCGGAGCACAGAACGCGCACAGCCTCACCACACACTTTGCCCTTTGCATAATTCCGCACTGCACTTCGCGAATCGCACAACACCGTCTGGCACCCCGGGTCGGCAATGGCCAGGGCAATGGCCACCTCCTCCGCCTGACACGCCTCGCGGACCCGTAAGCTCGCCGCTGCCCTCGTCGCGCCGGACGACGCCTCGATGACGGTAGCTACGAACGCCGCGCAGTCTCCCTGGCATTCTGCCGCATCCACAAACCTTGCGTGCTCGTCCTTGGCGTGAAAGTCGATGAGGGCCTTGGCCCTCGCAGCTCTTCTCTCCTTGTTATACTCCGGGTTCATGTTTCTCGGGATGAGGTCCACCCGAATCCGGCGCCGGGTTCCGTCCGGGACAGAAACGTCGCTACTCGCCGTTTTCGCTCCGGGCGTGAAGCCCAAGTATTGAAGTAAGCGCCTGCCAGCTTCGGTCATAGAGAGCCGCTCCAGCTGGGCGGTCCGTTGCGCTTCCGAAATTTCCTCGAGGGTATTGTGTACCCCCAGTCTCAGGAGCTTGTTGGTGTTCGTACACTCGAATAGTCCGAGCGCCGCCTTGTAAGCTCGGCGTATCAGGGCGTTGATCTTATTCTTTTCACATTGCGTCCAGTTGTGGAAGGCTGCAACGTAGGTGACGTGGCTGATTACGAAGGAGTGCACAAGCCGAATCAAGCTTTCCTGCTTCATCCCGGCCTTGCGGTTGGCGACCCGTCTGATGAGACGTATTGCGTTGGTAATTGTGGCTGTAAGGCGGGAAATGGTCTCGCCGTTACCCCGTCGCTTGTCTATAATCATGCCGAGCACCCGGATTTTGTCGACCTCCGGGATCACTTGGCCGTTCCTCGTAACGATCTTGATGGCCTCGTAATCCCTCGCTGCGCTCTTGTTACGTCTGACGTACTTCGGTGGTAACACCAGCAGTTCTGACTTGCTCGGTGAGCAGATCAAACCGGAACCGTTCAGCTGGTCTTCGATGGCGTCGACGGCTTCTTGTAGCGTGCTTTCAATGTGACCATCGCTGCCTCCCGGAACCCACAGCGTGATGTCATCGGCGTAGATGGTGTGCCGGATGCCCACAGCGCGAGAGAGTCGCTTGGCCACCCCGATCATAACGAGGTTGAATAACAACGGCGAGATGACCGAGCCCTGGGGGGTCCCGACACTGCCGAGCCTCTTGGAGACGTAGATCGCCGGCGCAGAGCTCGGTAGTCCGCCCCGTCAGAAAGTCCTTGATGTAATTGTACGTTTTTGCGCCCATGTTGAGTCTGGACACCTGGGCTAGGATCGCAGAGTGCTTCACCTTGTCGAAGGCGCTCTGCAGGTCCAGCCGCAGAATGGCCTTGTTGTCTTTCGTTAGGGCTACACTGGATAGCCAGTGTAGCTTTCGAACCGCGACCACCTCGAGTACGTCTCAAAAGTATGTGTCAGTCGTAAGGGCCGATTTACGCTCGAGCCGCCCATCGCCGCAAGCCGCACCGCACGCGTGCGGTCGCACGAAAGATTGCACGTATCAAACACTTGTGCACAAATTTCGATTTACAGTGTGTAAGGTATACACTGGTGCACACAGTGTAAATGGTAATTTGTGCACAAGTGCTGGATACATGCAATTTTTCGCGCGACCGCAAGCGTGCGGTGCGGCTTGCGGCGATGGGCGGTTCGAGCGTAAATCGGCCCTAAGCGTTTGAAACGGGAGGCCATGAGAGCTTCCACAGAAGGAAAGCGTGTTGTTTTGTTTTATTTTTTGCACATTTTGAAAATTTTCGCGATTTGAGGCTAGAGTTTCTTTCAGTATGTAAGGTATGAGCTTTGTTTGTTTTCGTTTGAGAAGCTCCGAGATTTGAAAGATGCGTTTTAGGTAAACATTTAGTCTCGCGAGGTGTTAATGAGCATATAGGCTTTTTTTGTGCGTGAGTAACCTGAAGGTCAAGGTTATCGGTGAGAGGCCTATGGTAACGCGTGTATTAGTTAACCTTCTATTTTTTATGTTTTTTTTTCTGAGGTTAAGCGCGTAGGTTTTCAGTAAGCGCATAATTTGCACTGAGAAGCGTTCTTAGTTCCATTAGCGCGTGTCCTGTGTGGACGGAAGGAAGCAGATTTATGACTGGTGTTAGGTATGGCCGGACGCCAAGGGCCCTACGTCATCCCCTTCCCCTCTACTTGGCCGGACCCCACGGCACCGGAGAGGTCATTCACCCGACCCTCTCCCCGGATTCGTCGAAAAGAGGATCGTCATCCCCTTCCCCTCTCATGGTCGGGCACCGTGGGTGCTACGTCATCCCCTTACCCTCTCATGGCCGGCCCCCACGGCACCGGAGAGATCACTCACCTGACCCTCTCACCGGATTCGTCGAAAAAAGGATCGACTTCTCCTTCCCGTGCTCGCTATTGCAAGAGGAGGAGCCTTCTCTCTGTGCCTGTCACGTGTCATCGACGGAAGCAAGATCCCGCCCACACGATTGTAGAGAGCCTATTTAAGGGGCTCCGAAATGTACTTGTGAGATACTTCATACTTGTTACTTCATTCTATTCTTATTTTCTTGCAACTACCTTTGAATAAACAGTGCAAGTTTCGCACTAGCAAATCGTCGTCTCGCCCTTGCTCGGTCGTTATGGTCTACCGGATGCCTGCAGCTCGCCGACAACGCCACGCTACCCAATAAGGAAAGGACGGTCGAGCTTCGTAAGGCAGGCGCCGCTACTTCTCGGCAGCAGTACGGTACGCTACCCTGGAGTACGCAAGAAACAGGTCGCTAGCAGTGGGATCGCCTACCAATGCAACAAACTGGTTGCTAACGGTGGGATCGCACCAGAGGTGCAACAAACTGGCTGGCAGCGATTGGGATACGGAATCCTGGAGACCCCAACTTGGACGACAACTACGAGATCGTAGCCTCTTCGTCCTGGCAACAACGTTCGGAAAGGTGTCTGGATCATGACTGCATATGGTGAGCGCACGGCTTTTCTTCACTGAGATATCACTTGACTTTTACGTATTTTTTGGAAAGTACATAGCAGTGATTTTTTCTTTAAACCGTTGACGGAAGTTTGAGTACGTCAAGGTTGTATAGAGTGAAGGTTTAGTAGCACTAAGGGCAGCCATGAACTTGAAGGCAATAAAGAAGCCGGAATTGTTGAGCTTGGCCAAAGAGTTGGGCCTCCAAATTGCCGAATCAAAGAGAAAGCCGAAGATCATTGAGGCGATCGAATCGACCGGGGCAGACGACGAGGAACTGACGGAATGCCTAGACAGCATTAAAGAGAAAGAGCGTAAGCGCCTAGAGGAAGAAGAAGAACGTGGGCAAATGCACGAGAAAGCGTTAGCGGCATTCGACAAACAGATACAATATTTGCAGCAGTTAAAGGAACAAAGACAACGCCTGTCTGAAAATTCTGTAGGCAGTACAGAGCAAAAGAATGAGAATGTATCTAGCAGACTTTCACCAAAAGCCGACGAGAAAAGTATTGCCTGTGAGATTAGCGGCCCAGTCATACTCGAACGGAAAAAGCTAGCTGCTAACGATGTCTTAGTGACAACAGAGGCCTTTAAAGGCGAGAGCAAGAGCGACGAGGTGCTGTGCCAACAGAGGACTGTAGAGACAGCTAGGCCAGCTGCGAACAAATTAGCACAGTTACCGCGCGTGTGCGTCGCATCTCATGGTAGCGAGGTCGTTAGCGAGGTACAGAATACTGCGGACTTGACAGACACGAGCACCTATGTCGAGTCAGACCTGCGTACCGAAGTGATGTGCCAGCTGGACGATGCAGTTGAGAGTAGTTCTCGGGATGGCGAGCTCCGTAGTTCCCAAGAGAACAACTGCATTGTTCAGGGATCGGTACGGCTTTCCACCAGTCTAGGTAGCCTAAAGATGGATGATTTAATTAGGAATCATTCGGACTGTGCGTGTGAGACAGCGCTCGAGACCGACGGGCTGTGTGTCGATGCACAGCGTGAGCTGGACAATGCAGTAGAGGGCAGTTCGCAAGAGTGCGAGTTGCATAGCTCGAGTAAAGCCTGTTGCATTGTGCCAGAGTCGGTTGAGCTGTCCGCCAGTCGAGGCAGAGATAGAGTCGATTTAAATGATAATCACTCAGACTGTGCGGGCGAGAGACCGATCCGGGCCGATGAGAGGTGTAACGGCCAGCACGAGGCGCCAGAAGGCGACATGAAAGAGAATTCAAAGAAAAAGCACCGCAGAAAGAAGCGCCGTAAGGATCGGAATGCGATGGCTAAAGTAGCGAAGCCCGAAGGCGACAGGAAGAAGCATTCAAAGAGAAAGCGCCGCAGAAAGAAGCGCCGTAAGGATCAGAATACGGGGGCTAAAGTAGCGAAGCCAGAAGGCGACATGAAGGAGACTTCAAAGAGAAAGCGAAGCAGAAAGAAGCGCCGTAAGGATCGGAATGCGGTGGCTAAAGTAGCGAAGCCAAAGACGGCGACAGGCGCGAAAAGGCAGGGCGCGCCGAAAAGAAAGGTGCGGTCGTCACGGACGATGTTGACGCATCAAACACGTTCGAGCCACCGGTCAAAAGGGGACCGAGAAGCATGTTCTGCACGGACGCGGAAAAAGGGTACGGGGCAGTTAAATTCCTCGTCGTTCCGTCGTTCTTTTCAAAGCTCAGCGTGCAGTACAAAGAAGCGCAAGGTGGCAAGACGAGACCAGGTGGGGAGTAGCGACGCGGTCAATCGAGGTCATGATGAAAGCGGGGCGCCAGGACGCAAATTGGCAGGGGACTCTAACGTCTTGGGGGAGCTGATAGTGAGTCAGCCCTTTTGTTGTTTCTCCGTAGCCAGAGTAGCTTTCGGTCCGCGACCTCCTCGAGTACGGCTCAAAGTATGAGTCAGTCAAAAACGTTTGAAACGGGAGACCAAGGGAGCTTCCGTAGAAAGGAAGTGTTTTGTTTTATTTTTGAACATTTGGAAAATTTCGCGATTTGAGACTAGAGTTTCTTTCAATGTGTAAGGTATGAGCTCTGTTTGTGTTTTCTTAGAGAAGCTCGAGATTTGAAAGACGTGGGTTTTTGTAAACATGAGTATCGTGAGGAGTTCATTAATAAGTAGATAGGCTTTCGATTTTTGTGTGTAAGTAACCTGAGTGTCAAGGTTATCGTTGAGAGGCCTATGGTAACGCGTGTGTGTTTTAGTTAACCTTCTTCTTTTTATGCGTTTTTTATTTGCACCGAGAAGCGTTTTTAGTTCCTTTAGCGTCTGTCCTGTGTGGACGGAAGAAGCAGAATTATGACTGGGTTGCTCGTGTGTGTTGAGGGCAGCCGTATTCTGACTTCTCTAGTGAGCGTGCGTAGAACGAGTTATTAGCAGAGGCAATTTGTTAAGGGTTCTGCGGAGTGCGTAAGTTACGCAATTTCAGTTGCTCGTTTAAGCTACGTGTCCTGTAAGGAAGAAACGTGAGTAGGCGTAATGAAAAGTTTGCCTACGACGCAAGTACGCGTTCTGAATAGTGACCACAAGGCTAGCGCGCTTATGATTACGTACTTGCGAAGATGGCCAGACGGTTCAGTGGCACCAATACGTGCGATAAGTGCGCCACTGCGATAGGTTCGAAACATGCGGTTCTCATAGTTGGGCGGTGACTAGCTTGCTATATCGCTACAAGAAGAGTCAGCTTAACGGCAATGCCGACGGTTTAAGTCGTTGCCCCTAGAGTATCGAAAGCCTCATGCTCATCCGCGTTTCCGTGGCATTTTTTCGTGCATTCATATGTTTTTCCGAAGTGAAGCCGACTGTTAGCTGATTTTAATAACCACGTCCTAACGCTTCAAGAAATGGCTGGTTTTAGTGTTGAGGGGGGGGAGGACGCGCGTAGGAAATGGGAAAGGTGTAGCGGGTTTTCTTTTTTGTTAAAAGCCGGGTGTGTCTTGGGGGAGAGTGGCCTTGTGCTCGCTGCTTTTTGGTTGTGGGTCCGGCACTGTTCTGTGGTGATTGCTTGCCCACGCAGGAGACGAAAAATGGCAAGACCTGCTTGCAAGACCAACTTCACCGGACCGGACTAGAAAGAAATGTCACAAGAGCGCCACGAGGACGGTTGACCACTCCCCGGAATCTACCTGCTACGAAGGAAGTGTTCGTGACCTCTACGGAGAATCCTGAACCGAAACGCCGATCCCTCGTACAGCGGCTGCTGGCCCCTACACGTCGGGATTTTCCTCCCCCACCGGAGAGTGTTAGGTATGGCCGGACGCCAAGGGCCCTACGTCATCCCCTTCACCTCTACTTGGCCGGACCCCACGGCGCCGGAGAGGTCATTCACCCGACCCTCTCCCCGGATTCGTCGAAAAGAGGATCGTCATCCCCTTCCCCTCTCATGGTCGGGCACCGTGGGTGCTACGTCATCCCCTTACCCTCTCATGGCCGGCCCCCACGGCGCCGGACAGATCACTCACCCGACCCTCTCCCCGGATTCGTCGAAAAGAGGATCGTCATCCCCTTCCCCTCTCATGGTCGGGCACCGTGGGTGCTACGTCATCCACTTACCCTCTCATGGCCGGTCCCCACGGCGCCGGACAGATCACTCACCCGAACCTCTCCCCGGATTCGTCGAAAAGAGGATCGACATCTCCTTCCCGTGCTCGGTATTGCAGGAGGAGGGGCCTTCTCTCTGTGCCTGTCACGTGTCATCAACGGAAGCAAGATCCCGCCCACACGATTGTAGAGAGCCTATTTAAGGGGCTCCGAAATGTACTTGTGAGATACTTCATACTTGTTACTTCATTCCCTTCTTTTCTTTCAACTACCTTTGAATAAACAGTGCAAGTTTCGCACTAGCAAATCGTCGTCTCGCCCTAGCTCGGTCGCCATGGTCTACCGGATGCCTGCAGCTCGCCGACGTCACGCTACCCAATAAGGAACGGTCGGTCGAGCTTCGAAAGGCAGGCGCCGCTACTTCTCGGCAGCAGTACGGTACGCTACCCTGGAGTACGCAAGAGACAGGTCGCTAGCAGTGGGATCGCCTACTAATGCAACAAACTGGTTGCTAACGGTGGGATTGCCCCTGAGGTGCAACACTGGGTTGCTCGTGTGTGTTGAGGGCAGACGTATTCTGACTTCTGTAGTAAGCATGCGTGGAACGAGTTATTAAGAGACGCATTTTTTAAACGGGTTCTGCGGAGTGCGTAATTTAAGTTACGCAAGTTTAGTTGCTCGGTTAAGTTACGTGTCCTGTATGGACTAGAGAAAGACACATATGAGTAAGCGTGTTGGGACGTTTGCGTGCGACGCAAGTACGCGTTCTGAATAGTGACCACAAGGCTAGCGCTCTTGTGATTACGTACTTGTGGAGTTGACCAGACTGTCCAGTGGCAACAGTACGTTCTATAAGTACGCCACTGCGATAGGTTGAAACATGCTGTTCGTGTAGTTAGGCCATTTAAGTTATGTTCGACTGTTTTCATTTTTTTGTTTGCAACGACAACGGCCCTTTGTTTTGCAACAACGTCAGTCTGGCCTTGTCGGCATTCGGGGAGAAATGGATAGCGGTTTGAAAAGGTGGTTGGAACTGCTTTGTCGAAATTGGGGAAACGAAAGATCAGGGTTCATTTTGACTCAGTAATAACCTGGCGAGTTAGGGGTGAAGAGCCTGCGCTTACACGTGGTGCAGCGCTGTGTTGTTTTGTTTGTTTGACGTACAGTCGCGGACAGAATAAAATGGACCGTGGGATCTCCGAAAACGTTCAATTCCCGAGCAGCCTGTAGCAGTAACCAGTAAAACTGCCCACGACAACGTTGTTAGCATATTCTAGTCGAGGTCCAAAATGCAAATACCAGATTGCGTTGTGAGGTTGCGGAGATATTCAGCTTTTTCTTAGATTTCATGGTCCGTAATATTCTGTCCGCGACTGTACGTTCTCCAGGGCCCAGGATGCCGAAGTTCGTCAAACGAGGCTCGACACCAGTACCCTGCAGGTTCTTTCAGCGTTCCTCATGGCCAGCGAATTGATTTCACCGGCCATTCCGATCTTCCGGGGCGAGGAGGAGCTGTTAGATACGGGACATTTTCCTGAGCCTCCTTCGAGTTCACCAGACCACATCGAATCGTGCCACAGCTAATTAGGGAGCGCAGAAGCACATCTACCCCGTTCCCAAGGTGCGGCACGTGCAAACGAGTTGGCGCCCCCCACCTCGCGCACCGCAGGTGGATCTATTCACTGCTTGACTCTTCCTGAAAGTGTAGCGATAGCCTGGCACTGTTCCAGGTAACGTGGGTCCCGAGGCAAGACGGCTGTAATGCACCGTGAAGCCCTGGCAGCAATCCCCCCATCCGCCTTTGTGAAGGCAGTTGCAGTCCGGGCAGGCAATATCGCAGAGCTAGAGGAGTAAGCCTTCGAATTGGGGCCCAAGGAGCGACCCTGTGCGCCGGGTGTGACACAATCGCATGGGCGCCTACCATTGGCCGACTTCGAGACACCGAAGGGCTTAAAAGCCAGAGACCGGGAGCAGCTAGAGAGCATACCTTCATTCATCTCTTTCGAGCTTCTTGCCACGGGCCGCAGCGTCCGAGTTGCTGCCGGCCCGTAATGACTTTATGACTGTTAATTTCTTGGTACTCTCACTGTAAATAATGTAAATAAACCTCCAGTTTTTATCTCAAAGTCCTCCTCAACCTCGGCTAACTCCCGCACCCAACGGCAAGGTCCAAAATCTGGGGGACAGCAATTGGGATTGTCCTCCAGATCCAACACCCTCATCCTAGACATGCCTATCGCCATTCCTTCTGCACTGCACTATTTCCGCAGTGCATGGAGGTACATTGGGTTCCCATTCAGTACATTCCGGTGCTTCAACAGTTGGTAGTCTGTTACGACGCAAGTTCATTGACCAAGCGTTACTGCTGCTACAAGCTTTGCATCTTACTACCCTGTGCTGCTTTCTGGCGGCAGCGCCTGCTTGTCGGCACAGCCTTCGGATGTGCAAGAATAACTTTATTTTATATATTTAAATGACTTGAGGCCCATTGGGAAAGTGGAAGTGTGGTTCACTATGAAAGCTTTGCAAGCGAAGCTCCATACGAAGTTGTCTGGCAGACCCAGTACTCAAACGCTACCTCCTTAGGGGGTATGGTAGGGTAAACTCCCCAAAAAATCGAATTTGCAATTTTGGCACAGAAAACTCGACTGCACTATGAGGAACAAACCTGCAGAAGTGCGACCTCGGGCGCCCGCTCAAAGCGGTTCAAATGTCGCGCCGAAGTGCGCCGCGCGCCTTGGCTTTAAAGATGGCAGGCGGAGGCCGGTTTGTTTATCGTTGTCGTTCGCATTTTTTTTTTCGTTATGGCACGGCTTTTATTTTTTTGCTTGTGTGTGTGTGTGGTAAGTAAATGATTTGTACTAAAATATCACATATTCATTAAAAGAAAATGAGACATCCACCCAATCGTAGCAATTGCCACAAACGAATCCCATACGGGTTCCTCGAAAGCATTGTAGTTAAAGGGACCCTGAAACGATTTTGGCGATTTTCTACAAACGTACTGAGTCGTTAGAGTAGGTTCTTCTGATCATTAATTGATGCATCTAAGTGCTCTGGGTAAAGCGTGTAATTTATTATAAGGTTTTAAATATACACATCGCTGCCGATCGCGGCGCACTGCTCGGCGGAATTTTAAGCCGCCCCTACCCATATGATGCAAATAACCCATATTACGTCACATGGGCGAGCTATCTGATTGGCTCACCAGGGCGCGTGGTCGATAATTTTTCCAACTTTATGGTGAACAAATGATGCTCGTAATAGTTGGAATGTTAGTTACTTTGTTTTTGTAAAAAGAAAATAACTTAAAGAGAATACACAAGAATAGTTTTTTAGTACACTTCAGCACTTCCGGCACACAGCAAGTGTCGTCTGCTTGTGTTACAACGTACTCCATTTTCACGAGAGCTCCGCGGTCAGAGTCGGTCTCAGTCTTTTCGCGAGCACTATGATTCGACTTTGTTGCCTTGTGGACTGCAAACCTAGCGACCTGCAAACCGCGAGTCCAGTATTAGGGCAAACGCAAGCGCAAGGGGACAGGGTCTGGCCGCTTGACTGTGCCGGGATGAGCCACGAGATGAGCAGAAGGGCAAATGTGAATGGTCTGCACGGTGCAGCCACCTGGTGGCACAGAGCTCAACCATACACAGTAGCAGCAACGAAGTGTATTCTTTGCTGCTGGTTTGTATTTTTCGCAGGAGTGTAATCATCAACACGTTGATTTATAAATGTTTAAAATGCTTTACACTTGGTTAGAGCAATATTAGCGCTTTGTTTGACTGGTTAAGCGCTGCGCCAGCAAGTGTCTGGACCGTGCAGACCGATCAGGCTGCTCACGTACGTCTACGCTAAGGTTCCTTCATCAGCTTGAGTTTATGCCTCCAGTCATTTGCCGAAATGACCAGCTTGCCTATTTTTTAGCGGAGTACCGGACACGTTCGGCGCTACGACAGAATGCTCGCAACGCACGCTGCTTCGATAGCTCTCGGTCGACGGCAGAGCGGCTAGCGGAGAGGTCTCGCGCGGGAGGGGGCGTGCTCCTAAACAACCGGAAGTGAGCGATGTGACGTCGCATCGTGACGCTGAACCAGTGAAGGCGGAGCTTAGCGCCGCTCGCTCGGCGAGCGAGTTGAGGAGGAAAAGCATAGCTAGGGAGGAGGGTAACTTCTAATCGCTTGCAGCTCCATTAATACGTAACGCTTCACTTAAATTGTGGTGCGAATGTTCTACTTAAGCTGTACCCTACGCCAGTGGCGTAGCCAGAAATTTTGTTCGGGGGGGGCTACGCCACTGGCCGGATATATATATATATATATATATATATATATATATATATATATATATATATATATATATATATATATATATATATATGTAGCTGCACGTTGCAGCTCAGCCGAATTTTTCATGTAGGAGGTCAATTATTTAGTAAAAATTTAGTAAATTTAGTTGAAAATTTTCAGGAAACGAAACTATCAAGTTTAAAACTCCGTGACTCAACAATGAAAAATGATATCACAATTCTGTGAAGTGCAACTAATAGTACATCTACAGCAGACAAAATAGATATGTTACGCACGAATCTCAAAAAAATTTAGTATTGTGGAAATACGGCTTTTGCAGAACCCTTGTACACAACGTAACCAATTCACGTAAGATACAAATTGACACAGCAAACTTGTCCGCTTTGACTTGTATAATAAATGCCGTTTACAGAACCACAAAACTGTTCTTCATGCATAGCTATTAGTTTGTAAATGCCGTGCTTCTATTTTTTCAAACTTTCCAATTTTCCAAAATATTTTAAACAAAATTCAGGCCCTAAATCGAAGTTCTGTTTCCAACAGACACTAGGATTTAACTTTCTCTCTCAAATGCAACCAATTTCAATAAAAGCGATTAGCAGGATTATCTCAGAAAAGCGTTTCTGCGTTTTACAAGTATTTGAATAGGCCGCGTCGGATTGGGCCCGAGCTAAAGCTTCCTCTTAAACAATTTATCGAGGGATCAAATACATGAATAACTGCATTGTCATTGCCAAAGATGCTGCAAACGAATTCTTGAAAGCTACGCTCTGTAAATACAAGTAAAATATGTATTTTTTCATAAAATATTATACTCGTATGTGCCAAAAATTGTGTCCAACATAACTGATGTCAATACTTCCATGTTTTTTGTCTATTTATGAAGTAAAGAAAATATCACACGAACTTTAGAACTATATCAGTTCGAAACCAGGCAAGCAGTGCATGCCGCTGATATGAAAAATTAAATGGCAATGAACTGAACAAGTTGAGGACAAATATCTTAATGAAACTTTGTCATTCAAGAACCGTGCTTACATTCTTGTATATATGCAATGGCCAGTGAAAAATCTCAATGACGCTGTCGTTTGTTCCAGTGTATTACGCAGGAGTAGCTGTCCCTTGTCGTGTATCGTGAGTAATTGCACCGAAGTTATAGTCGCGACAGAGAGCACGTATAAAAAGCAGGAGTTCTGCAAGATATATGAGGGCAAGTCAAATGAATGAGCCAACAACGGGGTACTTTATTTAAAAGTAGTCTTCATGAGAATTTAGACATTTGTCCTATTGACTAACGAGTTGCGTGATTCCCGTCTTATAAAACTCCTTAGGTTGCTGCTTCAAAAAGTCTGTATCTGGTTCCCTTGAGCTGTTTTTTCGATTGCCCCAAAATGTATAGAAGTCGCAAGGTGACAGGTCTGAGCTGTATGGCGGATGTTGCAGCGTTTTCCACTTGAACTTTGCCAGTTTTGTATTAACCACATAAGCGACGTGGGGACAGGCATTGTCGTGAAGCAAGATGACCCCATTCGTCAATTTTCCACGTTGTTCGTTCTTGATTGGGACACGCTGCCGTTCTGGCGTTTCACAATATCGGAAACAATTGATAGCCTCTCAAGACTTAGCAAATTCTATCAGTAATGGACCTTGTCGATCGAAAAAAAAAGTCAACAACACCTTTCCAGCGGAAATGATGGCCTTTACGTTCTTTGGGCGTGGTAAATTCGAATGTTTCCGCTGTAAGCTTTGCCGTCGTGTTGTAGGCTCGTAGTAGTGGCACCAAGGTTCGTCCCCGATCACAGTTGCAAACAAGAAGTCGCCATGCTCATTGTGATACCCGATCAGATGAGTCAAGGGAGCGCGAAACTTCTTCGTCTTCTCGCGATGGATTAAAATCTTGGGGATCCATTGCGCACCAAAGAGCCGATAGCCGAGAAGCTCATGAATTATGGCGTGAACCGAACCGCGATGGATGTTCAGACGGTCTGCCAGTTCATCGATGCTTATCCTCCGTTCTTGTTTCAGCAGCTCATGAACCTTTGAAATTGTGTGGGGGGTGATTGCACGATGGTTTTGGCCCGGTCTTGGAATGTCTTTGCAACGTCCTTTGAACCGTTTGCTCCAACGATTCACAGTGGTCAATGAAATGCAGTGTTCAACGTACACGGCAGTCATATGGTGATTAATTTCTGTTTTGGAAACACCTTCAGCTGTCAAAAACTTCGCGACACCGAGTTGTTCAACTTTTGAAGTGTCCATTATGTGACGCAACCATATTCAACTCAGTGTATGAGAGCATTAAAGAACATTTATCTTCATACCTGCGTGTCACTTTTGTAAATGAAACATGCCGTTCTCCTACGCGCATGCCTCGCAGATAATGAACCGAACCATTATTGCGCGGTTAGGGTAGGCTCACTTTCATTTGACTCGCCCTCGTACATTAGAAATGCAAAGATACAATGGGATATGCAAATGCGAAAATACTGCTTGATAAAGGACAAAAAAGTGTCACTGGAAACAAAGTTCACTGCATGTATACACAAAACCTCGCAACAAGATATTTAAGTATACGTATAAGTCTCCAATGAGTCTATGTATGTAACTGTATAAGTTAACTGTATATAATGCGTCTAATAACTGTATAATGCGTATATAATACTGTGATATAGAAGTAACTGTATATAATGCGTCAAACAAGGCAAATAAACATGTTGCACAATCATAGATTCACAGAATCCTAGATTCCGCCCCCATTCCATCCACTCCCCCCGATGTATTGCGCGCGACGGAAGGCGGCGCGCTTGCTCCCCGCTTTTCTCCTTTGCGCACACAAGACTGAGCCACCATCGTCGGCTCACCCATTCCACCTCCCCTCCTACGCTTTCACTCGCACATACAGCATGCAGCGCATGGTCACGATGTTATCACCCTTGGACTTTATACGAAACATGAGGGCGATGGCAGGAATGCGCCTGGAGTGTCCATATAATTGCTTTCGCAATAATATAATAAACGTATCCGGCAACTGAAGCGTCCCGTCGCCCATTACTTTCCGCAAAAGAAGTATCAAAATCGAACTTTCACCATGCGACAATTCGCTGCGCCGCAACAATGTATTTTTTTTCTGTGAGGCGGAGGCACCGAAAGGAAAAAGAAACGCATAGGAAAGTATCTTGGCCAGAATCTAATGCTTACTTCGGGCACCTAATGGGGCTACGGAAGGAATACCGAAGAAAACATGAGACGCTTGTTCCACTGAGAACCATACGCATACTGCTCAGTATCCTACAGCGGCGAAAGAAGACTTTCCGGAAAGGTTCCGCTCAAGGAATGCGGTGCAATCCTTCGAGTCCCCACAGTGATGGCGGCGAGCGACCATTGTTTTTTTTTTTCTCGTCTGCTAGCCAGAAAACGTCCAAAACTCTATCCGGTGAAAAGCCACTCGGCCAGAGCAAACCGAACGCGCACCGAAGTGTACCGCACGGTGGTCGGGGCCATACGAGAAAAACGTATGCGCTCTGGTTGGCTCTGGCAGCCCGCGGTTAGGGTAGCGAGAACAAAAAAAAATCGAAGAGGCTCAATGTGTCCTCGCGAATAAAAGTCAAAGTAGAAAAAATAAATAAGAACGTATTTACTTTGGCTGGCTTGAGTGTCTTGACATGGATGTTCTGGCGTAGGTTTAAAAAAAGGTTTACATTTTTTTATGTGACATGACGGCACAAATGAACCACGCCAACGCTTCGTCTCATTGGACCTCGCTGCGTGTTTGTCAACTCGTCTGCTAGTGTGTTGATTTGGCTTGTCTCGTTGTATGTTCCGATGTAAGGCTTTAGAAAAGTCAATAGACATTTGGCGGCAAATGTTTATAACAACATTAAACCCACAAAGTTCCGCAATTGAAAATCTAAAGCACAACTTTGGAAATGTCAATGCACCTTTCACATCAAGAGCTTATGAGATTTATACCCATAAAGTTTCGCAATTGATATCCATGCGCTCCATAGATTCCGTGGCCTCAGTGAGGTGCCGCGGCGAGCCCGCTCACCATCAAAGCGCCCTTGAATTTTTTTGCGCGGATGGGACTGCTTGGCGTTATGTGACTCCCGGTGTATGGGGGTTGCCACGAAATCCAACCCGAGTTTGCAATCTTCGCGGTTAAATGTCTTTTCGAGCGTCAAAAAGACATTCTAGACAAAATCCAGAGTGATTTCCGGCGCCAGAGGTCACTTTGGTCGGCGGTGCATGGACAGCACGAAAAAATTTCGGGGGGGGCTGAAGCCCCATAAGCCCCCCCCCTGGCTACGCCCCTGCCCTACGCGCCTACAAAATTTGTCCCAACCGTTTCAGGGGCCCTTTAACGAAAAATTTGTCCTGATCCGGGGCTCGAACCCGAAACCACCGCCTTTCTGGGGCAGCCGCTCTACCATCTAAGCTAATCAGATTGCTAGCAGATGTCAGGGCGAAGCCGAATTTGTTAACTGGAAGCAAGAGTTTGACGTAACAGTCCTTTGTAGAAAAGAACTATTACGTCAAACTCTTGCTTTTGCTTACGTGGTCGCCTCTGTTTCGAGTTTCAAACGTATTACTTGCCCAGAAGAGGGCATGATCGTCAAGCAAATGGAACAGAAAGAGAACTTTCAAAGGTAATTGGTCTTTGGAGCAAATGTATTCATGGACGAACACAGAACCTTGAGTCTCTTGACCAACTCATCTGGTGCCGCTGCCCTAAGAAAACTTTGATAGTGCTCACACATTGAAGACAGCAACTAACAATGCTGTCGCCTACTACAATGACGGTAATTCTGCACGAAAAGCTGTCCTGGAGGCCCATGGAATTTTTCCAAGTCTGTTTTGTAATATTGCCCTCGACAAGATGGACAAAAAGCCTGTTGACAGGGCATAATTATGTGACTCTGCTGAGAGCAAGGAAGGACGATGGATATAAAGGAACACTAAGAAGGTTTTTGGAGGCACCTGCAAGAAAGTCAGCAGTGAAATGCTGTCTCCTGTGGCAATTTGAGCATCCACATGCAGTATTGGAACATAAAACTTCGTTTTTCTCAAATTGCATCTTTTTATGAATTTTTGAAATTCAGTGCACGCTTTTTCAGAAAGTGTTCATCCCATTCCAGTGAAACTTTGTACACATGTACTACAACCAGCCATAAACATTCTGAACTAAAAAAAAATTTCTCATGATATGAATGATAACACTGGAAAAATTTATGCTGCAGGAAGCCCCCCTTCTGGCTATGTGCAAGCAAAGAGATATATTTTTTTGGGTGGGAACCCCAAAGTGGATATGATATCTCTTTAGTTCAGATATAACCTATGGGTATTTAGAATATCACTCTGCAATACCATCACATTCCTCTGAGTGGTTGCGGAGAAAAGGTATATCAAATAATTAAACACACCTGAAATTCTGGGAGTAGGCCACAGGAAAAACAAACCATCTAGACACAAAGTGTTTCATTTTGTACCCAAGAGCGTTTTTTGTAAGCACGTGAAATTTGATGCAAATATCAGCAGCCATTTCTAAAATACTACGTTAAAACTAACATGTACCATTTACCCTACCCTACCTCCTTAAAGTTGATACTTTTCCTGGAATGTTTTTAGTGCTTGTCATTCCCATACTGAACACTTCGTGTTGCCTCCCTTGTGCATGCATAGCATTTGCGAAGGTGCTTGCAAGTGGTCAGGGTCATCGCGCAGTCTTTGCACATTTTTCACATTATGTGCAGTGAGCTTCCGTAGCCAGAAACATACACATGCACGATTGAACAACCCATCCACATTTTATGTGAAAATGATTTTTTTTTTTTTTCAGATACAACCTTATCTACGGTGCAACGTCCACACCAGGATCCAATGATGGCTTCATGTCTAAACACCATAATTCAGTTAAACCAGACTTCAGCTGCTCCAGTGCTGTGGTTTATGTACCATCAATGACGAAATGAGGCAGAAAGTAAGCTAAAAGAAATACTTTTCAAGGCTATCAAACATGGCGGCAAGCATGTCTCTTTTTCAGTATACATTACTAGACAGTTTTAGTACAGCGTACCCTAAAAAATAGCGGGTCATCACTGCGCATGCACTGAACGCCAAACGAAATAGCGGGTATGCGGGCGTACGCAACGCAAACGAGTTGGCGTTAACGTTTTTGCATGGTTTGCGTTAAACAAGGCGGCGGTCCCGGCTGCTCGCTTCGAATTGAATTTGGTGTTGCTTTTGTAAAATGCACTACGTTCGTAGCAAATGATTGTGTAAACGGCTTTCGCTTAGTCTCAGGCCGCTTCGATGACAAAGTATTATGGATAATCTTGCGGTGTGTTCGAGATCGCTTCTCGTTTCGAACGAGTTGAAGCCTAACAAAAAAAACATTCGTGATGTCAGCGCACCTATTGCTACAGTCGGGAAATAGCCACAACGACGGCATATGGCCTCCGAGATCTGAAGATCTCCCCAGCCAACTAAAACTAAAAAGCGTACGCTAAACTAAAACTGTCTGTTTTCGACTCCTCTGGAAAGAAAGGAAGAATATGCAGCATTTCCTCAACAATACATACATACAGAAAAACTGTGGGTTTGACAGCAAACATAAATCAAATTTTTGTGCAAGATCAGTAAAGCAGACACTGTATCAGGCTTAATTCCACCACTTCTGCATTACCCTAAAGTTTAAGTGCCTGCACTTGTTGGTGGAATAGCAAATATTTGTTAGGAAGTGCGAGGGTATTCTCAGTATTAGCCTTTCTGCCTCCTATTTGAAGAATGACACAATAAACTATGTGCAAAGTTTGGCAAGCAGGCTTTCCCACACATCTTACTGGCCAGAAGTTAGAAGGCTAAGCTCCAGCACTGTTGAAGCTGCGACACATAATTCGAAAGCCTGGACAACAGGGATGAGCCTTCCAGTTCACACGCCGACACCTTAGATCCTTCTTAGGTCAAACAAGATGTGTGGATAAGTGAACTTGTGGTTTTTGCATAGCATCTATTCCTATCAGCAGCAGCAGCAGCCCATTTTATGTCCACTGCAAGATGAAGGCCTCTCCCAGTGATCTCCAATAACCCGTCTTATGCTAGCCGATTCCAACTTGCGCCTGCATATTTTCTTTTATCACCCCATGCAATTTTTTCCCGTCCAAGACTACATTTCTTTTCCCTTGGCACTCACCTGGACTAATGGCCTAACGGTTATGAACCTAATGCATTACATGGTCTGCCCAGCTCCATTTTTTTCTCTTACAATATTGGCTATCCCCGTTTGCTTTCCGATTCACATTGCTCTCGTCTCTCAATGTTAAGCTTAACATTTTTCACTCCATCGGTCTTTGCATGGTCCTTAACTTGTTCTCGAGCTTTCTTGTTAACGTCCAAGTTTCTGACCCATATGTTAGCACTAATAGAATGCAATGACTGTACTCTGTAGTAGTCATACAAGTATAAGTCATATAAGTAGTACATAAGAAGTATATAAGCTCGCTATGCCATCACTCACTTGATTCATGTAAACATATACAATCACTCATTTCTTACATTTTCAAGCTGCATTCTCAAAAAATGACAACGAATGGGTAGCTAGCTGGGCAGAATTAAAAGATGACAATGCTACCCAGTCATCCATTCTAACGTACACTTTTTGCCGAGAATATCCACAATAGTACTCTTGGCAAGGCGGCGAGCACTTGCACCTTTGAGCCAAGTCCCTCTATGGCTCCCTGCGACTTCCAGGTGCTAGAGGTGGAGCTTCAAGTATTAACAGTACATTGGAACACATGGACACCGAGGCAGGTATAACATAAGGATTAATTAAGCTCAATTCTATTCGTTTGGGTGATAACATAGGCAGAGCACCGCTAAAATGATTATCATTGGAAAAGAATTATTAGACTATCCCAGTCCAATAATCTTCACAGCAAGTTTATGGCCTTCAATCCTGCAAACACTCTGTGCACTGTGGTAAGACCCTGAGCACAGTTGGGCCAGTAGCTTTCTAACTTGGCCTGGGTGTCCCAAGCTTGTGCAGACCTCTAACAGCAACCGCTATGACAGCCATGTGCAAGCATTAGTCAACAGACTTCGCCCTGCACTTGGTGAACACACAACTTTGCACATGTGGTTTTTTTGAACCTGCTTTTATTTTTTTTATTATTTATAACAGCGCTGCAGCATGCCCTCCCAAGGTTTATTCCTCCAACACCGGTGGCTTGTCCGGTGGCCTTTCTAATCTCTCGCTAGTGTTGTCTCCTGTGTGTGCGTTCCATGTGTGTGTCTGGCACGCTTGTGTGTCTGTCTGTGTGTGTATATATATATTTATAATATATATAAACGGGTTCCTTCTGCTCCCCTCCCCCAGGTATGGGGGGCTTGCTGGGCCACCCGCTCTCTTGTCGAGGTGGCAACGGCTACTTGTGGAAGGGACCGCGGGACCAAATCACGTCTGGTGGTGCGTCCAGCTCTGCCAAGGCTGCAAGGAAGGGCCACCGCCAACACTGTGAGCAGAGAAAGATTCAACACTGGGCCTCCAAAAATAATACACTCCACACAGCAAGATGCCACCCCATCCCCACCCTGTGAAAGGAAAGGTGTCCTTTGCCTTCAAGGGTGGAGTTGGGTATTAGACCAAACATATTTAATATCTTTATTCTTGGAATTATGGTGCTGCGTAGTAGCAGATATGTGTAACTTTATGCGCTTATTCCAAATATGGCCTCAAGTTTTGCTTATCTCATTTGGTTGCAACCCTAGGCAAGTTTACTTCACATAAAAAAAAAAGTGGAAGAAGTTCCTTGGCTTTCAGTAAACAGGGTATCGGTTCCGGATACCGCTTCTAAAAAGGTGCAGCTTCTGCACCTTATTGCTCTGGCCATACCATTCGGTGTGCTCTCCCGCAGAAAATGCATAATGCAGTGTGGGCGCCCCATGCTGTTAGCCGAGGGCTCTACTGCCAGTGGAGTTGGCTGTAGAAGGCAGACCGTGCGAGAGCTCAATGTGCTCATTGCCTCTCTTTTTATGTGTTGTGGAAGATTTTGGCAGGTTAGATCCTAGGCAATTTTTCAGGTCTGCTTCGAACATTTTGCCATTTTAACCGTTTAGTCCTTTAGTGCGTTAATTTTTTTCCACTTTTTATAACCTTATCCATTGATTTTGCCGTATCTACAGCCCGTACTTATGTTTATTAGTCTTTCTAAACAAACAATGTGTTAACCCACTGTCCATCGTCTGTGAACTCAAAGCTTATCGTAGATGGCAGAGTTTAATTGCTGTCTACCTAGTTTCCCCACTTTTTTGCATTGCGCTGATTAAGCAATTAATGCTGCAGTTTTCGAGTTTGCACGCCTATTCTTTAGTGTAATGATGTTTGTGTAATACTTACTGGTATCTCTCCGTGCGCACTTTTCCCCGTTCTTATTAGTTTGACGTTGCATGCTACTGTGTTTGCAAATAATGTTTTTGTTACCCAATGCTTTTTTTTTTTCCGTTACTGAATAACACTTGTTTTACGTTGATGTAACAGTAGCATTCCGCCTTAACCCAGTGCCTTCCTAAAGGCGTGCAAGGTATACATAAATAAATAAATCACAAAAATAAACATGACATAAGCAGACATGCTGTAAACGAACTAGTATTTCAGTGTTCGGAGTTCATAAAAATTTTAATCATTACAGATGTTAACTATGGCAATGCCTGTTGGGCAGCAACTACATATGTGAATAAATGAGTAAATAATTGCATAATTTTTTATTTCCCACTTAACGATTTCTCACTCTGTCCATCCTGGAAACTGGGACATGCAGCCAGGAATGGCATGCTAACTCACACAACAGAACACACAAATTTTCTTTATTTCGTTGCACAAAAACATATTAAAGGTTGCTGCACCTTAGCTCAAACAAATCTTGGTGTGTTTGCACATTTCGGTGGCACTCCACCTTGGATATTTGCCGTCGGACTGGCATACTTAATCCTGCCGGTTAGGTTTGTCCGTTTGGTGACAAAGCCAACACTAGATACATAAAAAACATACGTTTCGTTTTGTACTTGTACAATAACTTGAACGCTTTCACTTGTGAGCTGATGCATGTCCATATGCGCAAAACTGGTTCCTGTCAATAAACATGGCTATATATATATATATATATATATATATATATATATATATGAAAGTGGCCCCCATTATAGTGAGTGATTTGGCCCAATTAAGTGTTACTGTGGCGATTGCAGTACAAAAATATCTGTGGTGTGTGTGCCAAGAACACAATTATGAGGCACGCCATTGTGGGGAGGCCCTGGAATAATTTTAACCACTGGGTTCTCTTATGTGCAGCTACAGTCGAACCCACTTATAACAATACCGGTTTTAACAATATATCAGTTACAGCAATGAGAAGCTGCTGCACCGTAAACTTTAGTATGTTTTACACTGTGAAATAAACAAGCCGCTTACTACCCCGATGCAGCATTATCGGTTATCACGATAAAGTCTGGCTGCTGGGTGTCTGAGCCGAGAGAGAGTAAAACTTTATTCAATGTAAACAAAATAAGGCACGATGGTTGGAGCCCCTATTCCAGGGCCCCACTGGCACGAGCGGCTCGCTGGGCTTGGTCCAGAAGAGCCAACTGGCTCTCCCGATCCTCGTCCGCAAACCATGCCTCCCACTGCCTATTCCTCATTTGTGGATGTTGGTGTAATATGGGACTGCCTATGTGTGGAGGCCTCCTGGAGCACTCCCATGTGATGTGTTTTAGTGTGGGTGTGTCTGTGCACCACGGGCACTCATCAGTGAACCTCGTGGGGTGTATTCTGTGTAGGTGGTGCAGGTTGGGGTATGTATTCGTCTGAATACGACGCCAGTCCCTCTCCTGTTGGCTGTTTAAATCGAAGTGAGGATGTCCAAAACGTCTCCGCTCCTGCTTTTACTGTAGGAGGATGTCATGAGAATTCGGTGGAAGGTCATCGCTAGGCCATGCCGTTGCTCGGACGTTTAATCCTCGAGCAATACGGTCTGCCCTCGCGTTTCCTGCCAGTCGGATACCATACGATAGTGTGGTGCCCCTCTAGTTGAGTGCCTAAAATTTTGATTATTGATTTGGGTGCCGTTCCATGTAAAAACAGGCAGCAAGCCGCTTGTGCGTCGGATAATATGACAGCCAAATTGGTTTGGCGCTCGGCGTCCTGAATGGCCAAGGCGATGGCTGCAGCCTCTGCCACGCATGCCGAGGTGGTTTTCAAGGATGCCGTTGTTATGTTGTTGTTGCATGTAGAGACTATGGTGAAAGTGTCTGAGCTGGCTCAACTGGCATCCATATAATACCTCAATTGGTATCCATATAATACAGTGGAATCTCGATGATACGAATCTCACGGGGTCACAAAAAATATTCGTATCAGCCGAAATTCGTATCATCGAAACAATTAAAACTAGCTAAATCAAAGAGTCAGTGGTGAACTCACTCAGACACACGTGCGTAAAAAGGAGTTATTTCTTGTAGAAAATTCTCTAATGTCCTCTGGCTCTTATTATTTGTCAGGTCAATTAGCAGGCTTTGTTCAAATCCATAAAAACGCGCGCACGTGTCGTCGCTGATTTCGTTCGCGCACGCCTCAGAACTTAGCGCGCATGCAGCGTTTCAGCCGCCGGTGGTGGGTCCTTCGCCGTCGCCCACGTCTAACACAAAGAACGCGGCCCGAAGCACAGCAGCCACTCCGTCCAATGGCACGCGGAAAATGAAGAAAAGCACAAAAGCAACACAAGTGCCACCGCTTCTAACTCTTCGCGCCCAGTCGCGGCCTCCGCGCTGTCCGGCGCCGCATCCGCGCCTGCGCACCAAAAGAGAGAGGGACAAATCGCGTAACTGCGCGCTGTTCTCTTTCACTGCCATCGGTGGGGCTCATGCTCGCGGTCGCGTCCATCCGTGTGCTGGAATCGTGCCAACTGTGGTCTCTCCTCCGCGCAGCGGCGCAACCTCCTCCCCTCCTTAGCAACCGGCGCGCCGGTCAGGGGCGCAGCTGCGCATAGCAACCGTGACGTCACACAGTAGCGGTAGAACGGGCGCGCGTGCGTCGGCGGTGGCACCGCCGCTCCTTCGCCAGCCGTTTCGTTGCAGTCGAGTGAGAGGCCCGTGTTGCGCGCCATGCGGTTCGGGGAAGCGCCAGCGGACGCCGGATTCCCCCAACACCAAACGCCAGAAGAACAAGGAGCGAATGCGCATGCCACGAATGAACATGTCACCAGATGCGAAAGCAAGGGAGGCAGAAAAGAAACGCCAACAGCGACTGATTAGATCGCCGGGTACCAAAGGCAGGGAAGCAGAACGAAAGCGGCAGCAGCGACAGGCGATATCGCCGAACACCAAAGCGAATGAATTGGAGCGCAGACGGCAGCAGCGTCTGGCTTTCGCCAAGCACACTTTCAAATTTCCAATGTCTTCGGTAATTTTCGTATCAACCGACGCGGGTCGAAAATTGATTCGTAACAACCATTCTCTAACACGTTGCGAAGTAATGGGGCTCGGCCGGGACCACAGAAAAATTCGTATCATCCAGAAATTCGTATCAGCCGTGATCGTATCATCGAGATTCTACTGTACACCCCCGGTCCCATGCCAAAACGTTTATGAAGGGTCTTTACCCTTGCTCTGCGTCGTCCGGGATGGTACTTGGGGTGCATGTTTTTGGGAATTGGGGCCACCGCGATGTGCGATCGAACATGCGGTCTATCTGTGCCGTTTCCTCTCCGCAATACTGGGGTCTCAGGGGAAAGCCTAACCTCGCCAATACTTCCCTGCCCTGAGTTGAAGAACAAAGTCGTTCTTTCTGGGTATATAATGTCGCGATTGCTTACTCGTCAAAAGTATTGTGCAGGCTCAGTCCCTCGAACCTCTCTGTGCTAGCGCATTCGGGAAGACCAAGGGCGGCTTTGAAGGCTTTTCTTATTATTGTTTTTGCCTGTATAATCTCTTAGTTTGTCAAGGCCTGATACGGAAGGGCGTATGTGATTCGGCTAATTACGAATGTGTGAACCAGGCTGATGGTCTCCCCTCAGTTAGGCCGTCTTCTGCTTCTTGCCACTTGCCGTATCATTCTGGCCACGTTTCCTGTGACTGCTTTTAGTTTTTGAAGAGTGTGAGATGTTCCAGCGTTCTGCTGTATCCAGATCCCCAATATTCTGAGTGTCTCCACATCACGAATTGGGCCCCGTCGAGAGTCAGAGTGAGCGGCACCCAGTCCTTCTTGCGTATTTCGTACGCACCCGAATGAATTCCGTTTTTTCGGGTGTGCATGCCATGTCTGCTGCCCTCGCGTATTCCACGACTGCGTCCATGGGCCTTTTGAAGAGTTTCTTGCTTGTCCCCGTAGGACCCCTGGTGAGCCCAGAAAGGTAGTGAAATGCAAAATTTCCTTAAAAAGAAAAAAAAAGAAGAAAGAAGAGAAATTCAAGCCGCTGCGCAATGGGCTGCTGCTACAACAGCTGTTGTGCACTCATTTTTCAGCCATCTCTGTGCAGCTCGCTCCTGTTGCCCTTCCACCTTTCCGAACACGAATGGGCTGCGCCCATAGCTCTACCCCGCCCTACCCTTTGAAACACGAATGGGCCGCGCCAACTACGGCGCAAGCAGATTGCTCGCATGTTGTGCGCTGGCTCCTCATTCAGCGCATTTTTGCAAGCAGCTTAATCACTCGTGTTCATCTTTGTCGGTTGCGTCGAAATTGTTCCTGGCCACATGGTTTCTCAGCCTTGCTTGACTCACCGCCGAAACGGAAGATGGTTGATGCACCCACTGATCATTGGCAATGCACGACGTTGCTGGTGAAAAGAAAGCACACAGCTATAGATTTGGAAACTAAGTGCTTCTAACCGATGAGACTATCGTTGCGAACGTGCATGCATCAGATGGCGACGGTGACGACGGCAGCGATGACACGGTAGGGCAGGCTGCCTCAATGTTGTCCTCACAGGAGGCCCAGCAAATAATTCAGTCCCCTCCGGGGACTCGTTTTCGCGAGGAACCTTCCGCTGCACTACGTGGAGCACTTGGATGCCTTGGATGTCGGCAAGCTTCGCATATAGTGTGAAAGGCCGACAGACATAGGCCTTTCTCGTGCAAGCCAGTGAGAAATACGTGGCGAGATGCTTGTGGCGATCTCTCCTCAGCGTTTCTTCTGGATCTCTCAAGCTGACAGGCTGCCACGGCAGCCTTCCCGGAATATTTAAAAGGCTCCTTTAGGGACACCAAAGCAATGCCTCAGCAGTGCTCGCATATTGCTTGCCACCCGCAACACCTCTTTGCAGTTGTTATAGCAGTGCCATTCTTTAACGCCGACAGCCACGGCTTGTTACATGCGATCGTAGTGCCCAGGAAGCAGTTAAACGAGTGAACACGATCAGCAACCAGATGGAGGAAGATGGTGGAGAGGGGCACTGACCTCCCCGCCATTATAGTTTTCTCACAATAGCTCTGCCATCTCCCTGTTTTGATTTTTTCATGCAAACCGGTTCTAGTAATTAACCGTTATAACAATGGAATTTTCGTGCGACTGGAATATTGTTATACGTGGTTTCGACTGTAAATCTTAGTGCATGGGCGATTGCAGCATGTTTCTGCTGGTGGATAATGCTGCGTCTTGCTTCATGCCCTGTCACGATGGCGAAATGCACAGATGAATGCAAGCTCCGTTTAGCTTGCATTCGCATTCATGTTGCATTCATGCAACTCGTTTGAAGCTTGGAAACCAGTTCACAAGACGACAAATGTACATATAACCAAGAAATTGCAAAGTATAGTGTTTTAGGCACAATGCAAACTCTTAGATATATTCCACTTCTACATACAAACAGCAATGCAGTGGGAGTATATTAGCACACGTCTCGTCTACTTTGGCTGTGACTACGAATGGCTGTGCAAGGCCACTGCAAGGCCAGTTGGAGGTAAATTGCGGTGGGTACAGAGGCTAGAGAAGCTGCGGGCTTTTTGTGCACTGGGTTCTCACGCGCCTAGTTCATGTTAAAGTGAGAGGCAGCACGAAGGGAAATTCGCTTGCTGCGGCCGCTCTTCATCACGCCAGCCTTGCGACAGTGAGTGCTCGCAGTCATCGAGTGAAATCTGCTCATGTTTGACCATGCACTCATGACACCATGCTTTTTAAACCAATTATTTAAGCAAATATTTACTGTAATCTATACATCCGACAAAACCATGAACCTTACTTCATGTAGTTGTCTAATGCTTTGTGAACGGAAGGTCTGACTGAGAACTGGAATTTGTAGCGATATTGCCATAGTACAGCTCAAATGTGGAGATGTATTCTGTTAGGAAGTCAGCAAGCACAAAACTGTGCAGGCTCTGTTGTCAGCTCTTGTAGGTTATACAGTTGACTCCCGTTAATACGAAGTTCACGGGGACCGCAAAAACCTTTGACTCAAACGAACTTCCAATTAAGCACCAAACACAAAAACAGCACTTTATTTGTAGCGAAAACGAGTATTTTCTCTAAGAAAAATAGTCTGTCATCTTGCTCTGCTTCTTCTTGCCGAATCGCGCTGCTGAAAGCAAGTTCTGCAGGCTGTAGATGTGGTTGAACGCTTCTTCCGCGTCACCTTCAGCGGCAATGAAGCGCTCCGCGAGAACAAGGCCCGCAGCTGTATCGGCAGCCTTAGGTTGCGGCTCGTCTTCAATGTCATCATCTCTTTCCTGGGTCGCTTCCTGGGGCCGAATAATCTCCACAATTTCATTATCCGTCAGCGCATCGCACCTTTCGACCGCCTTGTCTATGGCGACGTAATCTTCAAAATTGACGTCCTTGAGAGCATCACTAAAATCAGCACCGTCAAGCTCGCTTGCTGACACTTTCTCCGCTGAAATTGCAGAGGCATCCTCCAAAAAAGCTGCCACAAAACCGCAAGCCCTGAAGCAGTTTGCTGTTGTTTCTTGCTTCAGACGATCCCATGCTCGCGCTAATATGTGGATGGCACTGAGGAGGCTCACCTCGTATTTTGCGGAGTTATCCATACACAAAATCATGCATTGGAGGAGGTGCCGCCTGTACAGTACCTTAACATTCTTGATGATGCCTTGATCCATTGGCTGCAAAACAGCCGTTGTGTTTGCAGGCAAAAATGTGAGGTGTACAGTCGAACCTCGATATATCAAACAGCGCGGTGATCGCAAAATAGTTCGATATAGCCAGAATTCGATATATAAAATCACGTAGAAAACGCGTCAAAAACTAGCACAAATCAATCAATGAACCAAATGTGGCGCAATAGATACTCACATGAAGCTTCAAACAAAGTATTTATTTCGTTCGCTGAAAGTACTGAAGCAGCGTAGCCTGCTTCATATTGGAAACCGCGTGCTTGACCACGGCGTCCTCAACATAGTCCAAACGATCCACAAGAGACGGTCCAGTGCCTTCTATTGTGCCGCAGTAGCGGCATACAACGGCCAAAGCAGCTACAGCCTCAGGTGCAGTCGGGAGCGGGGCAACATCAGCGCTTGCTGGATCAGCCTCGGCAGCGTCTTCGTTTGGCCACTCAGCAGTCACTTATGCTGTGATCTCACGTCTGTTAACTCCGCCACTGTTCCGGTGTTGTCGTCACAGCCAACGAAGTCCTCAATGCACGAGCTGTGTGGCTTAGCACCGACAAAGCGCTCCAACTGGCTCCACGGCCGGTCTCTAGGGGAGCGCGCGCGCTCCTCTCGAGACCGGCCGTGGCTGGCTCCAAGCCGTCGCGTGTGTACGCCGCTACGTTCAAATGGCGCCCTCGGCGCAACCGATGTGGGAGCTGTCGTATGCAGCAGTCTGAAACGCCCATCGCGCCGCCGCTATTTTTGAGAGTGTTGCGGGAAAGCTCGCCTCCTGTCAACAGAGCGCGCTTGGTCTGGGGCGGCGGAGTTCGATATATCCATTTTACATCCGGCCCCGTTCGAAATAAAAAATTAAAAATGCATGCGATTTTCCACGTGATATAGAAAGTGTTTGATATACGCAATAATTTGATATATCCGTGTTAGATATATCGAGGTTTTACTGTATTGCACTCAAGGCTGGCACATTCACGTGAGCACTGCAGTGATCGACAAGGAACAACACCTTGCGGTTCGAAGAAGCAAACTTGCGGTCTAATTTGGTTATCCAGCTCTTAAAGATTTCGGCCGTCATCCACGTTTTTTTGTTCATCTCAACGCCTTTAAAACATCTCAGCTTAGTGGCTTTCCCGATCACAAGTAAGCGACATCATTCCGTGCTAGTCATGTTTGCCGTGATCAGCACTGACACTCTCTCCTTGCTGCGTTTGCCTCCAGCACATTCGTCGTCCTTGAATGTCAGGGTCTTCTCTGGTAGAAGCCGGTAGAAGAGTGCAGTCTCATCTGCATTGAAGATGTCTTCTGGTTTGTATTCGCCGAGATATTCACGCAGCTTTCCGCCCTTCCACGTGGCGCATGCTTCCTGGTTAACGGACGCCTTCTCATCACATGTGCTCTTAAAAACCAGGTCATGGCGATCTTTAAAGCGCGTCAGCCATCCATCTGACACAACGAAATCATCGATCCCCAACATTGCTGCAAGCGTTCGGGCTTTCATCGCAACGATGTCTCCGCTGAGAGGAAGTCTGTTGCTCCTGGCCTCCCTAATCCAAACCAAAAGAGCCTTCTCCAACTCTGGCTAAGCGCTGATGTGCATTCGCTTCCGAGACGTCTTCAACTTGTCGTTCTCAAATGAATCCATTAGTGTGCGCTTGTTCTTGTTGTAGTTTGAGAGCGTGTTCGGCGTGATCCCGTACTTCCGCACTATGTCTTGTTTGGCGTCACCTCCCTTCTCAACTTCGTTCAAAACCTCGACTTTCGTTGCCAGGTAAAGCGTGCGATAAGAGCCACGGTTTGCCATGGCTATCAACTGTGCGACTATGCATAGTCAATTCCGAAGCACAGGATCACCTGCGGAACCTAGCCAACGAGCTACCCGCACAGAGGCGCTCGACCAACACACGCTTCGACTTACGCTGCAAGCCTAATCTCGCCACTGGCAGTATGCAGCGCTGCGTGCACCTATGACACCCACGTGGCCTCCGCTATCAGCTCCGGCCATGCCGCGGCAGCCGCTTTGCCTCCCGCCAGAGCTGATTGCGGAGGCCACAGCAGCCATAGCAATGAATAATCGCGCCGCTCCAAGAAGGACGGCGTTGCGGGCGGCTGCGGTGGCAATGACACCAACGCAGAGCTGTTGCAGCAGTTGAAAAATTGCACATTCTACCAAAGAATAACGGTCCCCTCGAAGATCCCGGCTGAAAATTAACTTCCAATTAAGCAATATTACTGGATGAGGACTTCGAATTATCGAGCGATTTCTTCCAGAGGATTACATGCAAAACTGACGGGACCAGCACTTCACTTCTAGTTAACCGAAAATTCCAATTAAGTAGCTTCGAATTATCGGGAATTGACTGTAGCACTTGCGAGACTCCTCCTTTGAAGCTGACGGTACTCTCATTAATGCAAATTTTTGGCATGGCTTTGCTCACAGCATTTGGCATCAATATATCATATGTCTTATCTTGCTTCCCCACGTTGGCATGCTTGGAGAATGATCCCTGGATGGAGCAACATGGAGCATCCAGAGTATTTGGTAGAACATCACTCGGGTGAACACATGTGGGAAGAACATCTTCAGCAGGTTGCGGCTTATCTATGCTTCGATTTCTGGTTTGGGATTCAGTGCCATATTCAGTAGAACTTTAGAACTCCATGAAAAGCTTCGAGTTCATCAGATTCGGCAGCTTTATTTTTCTTTTTTTTTTCTCAAGGAAGGCAAAGAAGCTAAAGGTATAGCAATACCCGACAGAGGCCTCTGTACCAGTTATACAAAAATATAATTACATTTTACATACATAGTAAGAACTTTGCAGCATGTGGCAAGTCTCTTTCATACAATAAAAAAGAAGCGGTATATTCATAATTCACTCTAAGAAATTTATACACTACCTAACAATACAACTACTAGTCGATTTTGTATACACAGTGTTAACAGTTAACGTAAGAGTATGTGTTGCTAGACAATACAAAAAAAAAAAGGACGTACAAGGAGAGAAAACTTATTTTAATTGGATAAAGTGAAAGTCGCAGCACTCATTCATAATACTTTCTTTAGCTGTTTCTTAAAGAGGTTCGGACTAACTTTGAAGTCCAAATCTTTCTCAAGTTTGTTAAGCAGCAACATTATTTGATATATCATGGACAGTTTTTCATAATTAGTCCTCGTTATTGGCATGTGTCGTTCTTGTTCTCTAAAGTAGTAAGATGATTTATCAATGCTGCTATCTATATAAAATTTTTCATGATGCACAAATTGAAGTAGCTTGTAATAAAATATTTGGTCAGCTCTTAACATATGCTTTCAAAATAATGGTGGCATTCTGAAATACCACGGGTACCCGTTATAACGTTTATAGCAATGAAGTACTTGCTTTTTCAATACCAATAATTTATTGTAATTACCCTGTGCTGTCGTTCCCCATACTAAATTTCTGCAACATAATTTGGAGTAAAACAGCGCATAATAGAAAGATTTCATTAGCCACACAGGGATGATGAAAGTGGCTGCTTTATATAAACACCTCACACACTTTCTACTGCTAAACTACTAGCACTCCAAGACAGGCGCTCTTCAAATGTTATACCAAGAAATTTTTGTGTGCCAACTCTAGCCTCCGTTGATTTATTCCTCTGGAAGCCACACTGACTCTTTCTTAATATGTTGCCCTCATTTATGAAAGGTACTAGTCTATTATGTATTATGCTTTCAAAAACCATGTGTAAGCATATCCCTTCTACCGCTTTTATAGATGGGTGTCACACTTGCTATCGTTAAAGCTTGTGATAAGGTGCCCATGCTCAGAGTAAGGTTAATAATGTGGACAAGAACATTACATATTAATGGGGATATATGCTTAATTTCCACTGGACCTATGTCATCTATACCAGCTGCCACATAGTTCTTTAATTTCTCAATAGTCCGTGCAATTTCTATACTATACATTATCTTCTTTCCAACCCTTCCATATGAATTGCTCTGGAAGGACACCAAAGTAGGAAACTTTCTCGTGTGCAAAGTGGTTTGTCTTATGCACAATTTCCTCAATCCATTGATTCGTGACAAAGATATGATAGTAGACTAATGAACAGTTCACGTAAGACGAGTTGCTGAGGAGAAAAATCCATGTAGCCTTTCCAGCCCCGTCGCACGTTGTCGGACACCTCTGATGCTGCCATCCTCTGTGTCGTCTTTCCAGTCACCATTATCAGTACACTCATTGGACAAGGTTTTGTTGTCTGGTAAAAGAATATAAGTTTCCTCTTCGCTAAAGTCATTGTCATTTGCGCTGAAACCATGAGAATCGTTCCCATTAAGCATGTGCACTGAGCGGCGGCATTAAAACAACTCAAGCTAATGCTGCTTTTGCATTTTCTTTAGTTGCTCACCTTAGTGCTGCCACCTACAGGGAAGAGGATAAAATAAGTACACACTTGCGTGAGCTCCCGAAAGGTGACACTACATATCCACTGGGAGGATGGATGTGCACAGTTTAAAAGGCCTTCGCAGGTGCCTTCCGACAGCAGACTGAAACCGCAATTCTATGATGGCGGGTGGCTCCCTACAATGGACCACACTATTTATTTTGCTGCTTGCTTCACCCACCAGGCAACCGTCAAATGAAGCACCACTAGCGATACCAGCTGATACCACAGGATAATGCATGCAATGATGGAGTTCTGGCAGCATTTCTCTGGGGCTGTAATGTTCCTGAACTCACGCTAATGAATAAAACCTAAAGGCTTCACACATGCACGGAAAATTCAAGCGACACGTTTGTATTGCAGAGGGGCATCTATCACTATCGCCTGTTGCATTGCCAGTTTTGCACCACTCAGAAATTTTGACTTGTTGCCCAGAAGTCTACATAGACGCTCCTGCCGGCTACCATGGTTTCATAACAACAGACTGCCAGCTTCAATCTAAGCTCGGCCTTGCTACATATCTTTCTTGTTTTGTTTACTGTGTTCAAGCATGGTATTAAAACTAGACTTAATTCACTCTCATACCTCAAACTAGGCCTCACAGAACATTGATCTTCTGACATAATTGCAGTTTTTACTAGCCTATTTAATTAAACAACAGCGCAAATTTGACACTACTTCTTGTCAGGGTGGTGTTTACTAGTAGTTACCGCACACCACAATGCAACAAGGTCTGCTAGTCGCATTGCATGTCACTGTTGCTCAAATATCATGCATGTGTGATGGCCTCTGTAAGTGCCACTGCTTTACTGTCCGCAGTTACCTTGAGCCTAGTTTTACAGGCTATTCCACTAGGTCAGGTGATTGTCTCCAACCATTTTACACGATAACCAATGCTGCACTTCAAAGCAGCTGAATATGCCTAGATTGAGCATGAGTGAGCCGTCACCATAGCAATTGCTGGTGGTACAGAGTAAGAATTAGGGCCCTTAAAAAGCATCTTGAGCAGTGGAAGCTGTTACAGATAATATTCTGAAAATGGAAGCAGTGTGCTACATGTAGGACAACATGCACAATCAGTAAGCTACCAACTATTACAGAAACTCGGAGAGAGAGAGAGAGAGAGAGAGAGAGAGAGCCTACCAGCTTGGCAGTTGCCACATGGGCATGGTGAGGTTGCTGCTGCTGTGGGTGGTGGGGGGGGTGGTGGGCGGCATGGTGGTGCAGGGAGTCGCCTGGCGCACCACCCATTAGCTTATGCGGGGACCAGGGTGTTGCCTCCTGATGGAAACAAAAATTTGAACCTCTGAGCAAAGCACTTGCACAGTGAAAACAGGGAAAATTAGAGGAGCTATCACGTAAACCACAGAGTTTCATACAATAATTACGAGAGGGAACTCTGGCGCTAGTGTCTACGGGAGCTGATATGGGAGCGGTTGCCCAGCATGGGAATTATGGGAAGTACACGGACTTGCCTAAACTTTGTCCTTCTGGCTTTAAACAGCTTCATGACTTTGTAAACTCAGCAGTTTCAACAAAGTACTGTGTCAGAAATAAATGTAGATTATTAAAACTGTCTGACTACAGGATTTGAAGATAGGACCCCTTGTACCAGGCCCGATACTGAAACCACTATGCCACGGACACATGCATCGATAAGCGGCATCAGACACCCTTATTAATTTCTTGCAGGCAAGTTGAGATGCGTGGCGCATTTTGATTTGGTTACCTCGAGAGGCTGAACCGCTGCAATTAGTAGTGATTGAGTGTGCTTGCAGAATATTCCAAACTTAGAAAAGTATGCACTGCTCAGAAACTTGCGACAATGAAGGCAGATAAAGCATATAAAAAACAAAGACACAGAAGCGTCTGAGCCCACAAGCACGAAGATTAGACAAATCCATGTACTTCCCATCATTCCCATGGTGGCTGAATGATCGCACCACCACAGTTCCCTCTAGTAACAATTGTAACTATGATGCAAACAGATTAGGGTGGCCAACAACAGCCGATGAAAAGACAGTGAATGCTCTACTGCTTTTGTGACAAGGTACAATTACTTTCAACTGCATGAACGTAACATTAATATTGCAAACTCCAGTGCACATTTGCCATGGTTTGTACCGAATATCGCACAACATTTAAGGAAAATTCACATTAAGGCACCAGGCTGTATTCACGAATATTCTTCTGGCAGCCATGCTTTCTTCCACAGAAACTGGCTCTGCTCTTACTTTCGTGGGTGTTTACCTCACCTTCTGCAGAAAGTGGCGTTTTCATTTTTACAGGCATGCAATGCGACAAATACTCGTTGTTCGTAGAACATCATGCATTTTGAATATCAATATAGTGATGTGTGTATATACAGGATTTCAATATAATGAAATTCCACTGCTGCCGCAAAGAAATACCGAGGCAATAAATGGAAGCTTCCACAAATGCGGATGGTCAAATACCTTAATTACAAGTACCTGCTTGCGAATGCACTCCTCAAATCGCCCGCTGAGCGACCAAGAGCAACCGGCCGCCAAAGCGGAGCAGCGTCATGCTCCATATAAGGTCCAAGTGCAAGTGTGAGCAGAGAACGATGGTGACGTGATGAGCGCTGTTTTTCCATGTGCAATCAAGCACGTGCGGGGTGAGAGGGGAGGTGCTCTATCAAGCATGTGTTCATTTTCAAATTTTCTGCCCTTTTCAGTAAAGTCAGATTTAAGATTTTATTGCAACATAATGATTAATATAAGATACTTTGCTGCTGCTCATTTTAGAATAACAAAGTTAAAATAAGTATTAAGACTGAAGCGGATGGAACCTGTGAGCTAAACCCCAGAGCACAACTAGGAACGTGTGTACCCTGGTATTTGGCACAGGATGGGGGTGGGGGCAATTGGTGCAGCACTTTCACTCCTGCATACTTTAAATTTTAGTGGAAAGGATTACAAAGCAGAAATGTCAACAACTAAAGTTCTGTATTTATCTCTTGTGTCATCTAAAACATACACGTAAGCAGTTATTAAAAAACACACAAACACACAACTGAGTAAGCTTCGAATATTACTTCGAGTGGTGAAGTTGATCTCAAAGGAGACCCATGCGAACTGAAAGACATACCATTAAAAATTGTAACTTTGAAGCCTGAATGAAACTGCATTGAAGAAATTGAAACATGACAGGCCAACCGCAACGAAATTTCACTTATGGCTAAATTTGTTTTAAATGAGTAGTACACACAGTACACAACTGATTATTTGGACACCGATAATTTGGACACACTTTATTATTTGCACAGCCTTGCGGCACCGCCACTAGCCTCATAGATTTAATAATCTACAAGGATGAATGAAATTTCGGACACTTCACAGCATGTCGTGCGATAATTCGGACCCTGACTGCACAACCGTATGTTAATATGGCCACTGAGTCGAGCACAAATAGTAATCTCTTCATTTTAAGATGTTGCCGGCATTCCACAAACCGAAACTAACAAAGCTTAGTCGATTTGGTAGTCGCCGATGAGAATTCGGTGCATGAATTGACTGTACTTTTGTCTACCTGTAGTGGCAGTATGACAATGGTTGAGAAACAGGTTCCATTAATGCGTTCCTCTCGATTCTATAACTTATAAACTTTTTTTTGACAGTTACACTGCTCTTATTGGGCAGGACAAAAGTGCATCTTTTTGCAAAATGAAAGTGAAGCACAACGCTACTTTTTTGTAGGAATTGCTTTGCTTCGCTTCTCTTAGCGCTTTGCCCTAAGCTCACCTAATGTAATTGTGCAGACTCCTCGTGTGGCACGTATGATCTCACTGTGAGATGGCACTGGCAGGTTAAAAATTTGATTGTGTCAACACCAGTGACAAGACTATTCCTACGTAGTTGCAGTTCCTGATGCATACCCCTAATGTTCCGCTACGTGCTCCCTCATTGATCAAATTACAGTAGAATTTTCTTAAACAGAACTCCAAGGGGATTGGAAATTTACTAGAATTAAACAGTTTGAACTGAGGACAGCCCCTTTAACTATAGCAACTGATCAATTGTGATCAGTTGCTATATGTGCAAAACCAAAACCGTCACTAAGCTCGCACAAAAAAAAAACTTTCGTTCATCAGCTCACGACGTGCCAGAAGAAGCTAGCTATGCATCGAACCTTCGCCTTTTGCTCGAGTTTCTCCAAAAAGCTGTGCATGGGAGAGAGATATTTTGTTCAAAATAACCAATGGGTGGTTTTTGGAGTTCGAATTCGCTGGAGTTTTCCTCAATTCTAAGACATAAGACTTCGCCAGGATGAACAGACCAGTTCGAATAACCTGTAAATTTGAATTGAGGGATTTTGAATTATCTGACTTCACTGTGCTACCCTACGTTCGGTTAAAAAAATTGTTCTTGTATCCTCTCCACTCTGCTTCAAATGAACAGCATGCAGGACATGCATTTAAAAGCCCAATATCATGAGCAAACACTCCAAAATATGTGACAATGCACCTCTGTTCTGTTGCTGCATGCATAGGTTTTGTCATTTCTGACCAAGAACACATGGAGTGTTTTCACCGCCAAAATTTTCGGTTTAGTCAACCTTCGCTTTTTGAACCATCTTGCAGCATTTTCACGTCATAAAATAAAGGAACCTGCAACCACAAGCACGTACAGACCACATATATAGCAGCAGGGGTAGTGTTTATTCGGTCACATTTCTAGCTTTCCAATTCTGAAACAAGAATGATAGTATTTCTAGGTTACATTGGTTTCAAGTAAATAAATTTCATTTGGGAAATGTCAAAGAAAATGAAGGATGGCTTTCTCTACAAAAGAAAAAAAAGTTTTAAATTACTGCTAATTTACTAACATGCCTAAGCTTGACCGCTTCTCGTAAAATGTTAGTGCTAGCTAGGGCAAAGATATCTGCTTCAAATATTTTCAACTGCCATAGCAACAGACTTCGCCAGATGCAAAAAAAAAGAAATCTGGACTTTGGCAAACATTGTGCAATGTTCCATATTTTTTTTTTCTTCTCCACATTATGGCAGTGATACTCAATTATTACAAGAAAGATTCAATGCTATTGACTTGCAGTCTATCACTCAATATTTTTAGAGCCGTTAACACTTTTCTATTTTGAGCTAACCAAAATGCCAATTCCGCAAAATTTGCAAATAATGTCCGACTGACCGGGCACTGATATTTTTTAATTATTATTATTGTTATTTTTTCATGAGACTACAGTTGATTTCGTTGTCCTTAGCACTTGAGCAACAAAATGGAACGTTTGATCAAAATTAGATATCTTCACTGAAAATGCCCGGTGTTGTGAATTCGGGGTGGAGGATGAAAGACGGACTCTTTCTGAACACGAAGAAGAAACAAAAAACTTTATAGAATATTTGTGGATGATGATGATAAGTGGATGATAGTGTACAGGTAGCAGTAAGAGTGCATCAGACCGAGTGGGCGGCTGGAAGCGACTCTCTGTTCTCACAATGGGCCAGTTCGCCTTCAAATCCCTTCGGCGACCCCTCATCGGCGGGGACCAAGCGGGGCAGGGTGATGACCTCGCCCACGTTGAATTCTTGATTCGTTGGGGCGATGGCTGGCTGCTTCTTGAAGTCGCCTCCCGTGTCGAATTCTTGATTCGTCGCGGAGAAGTGGGAGCTCCCGTCGGCTCGTGGTCGCCACGTGGTGCTCGTAGTATGGCACAACAGCACCCTCGGGGTCAGATAATACATCCAGAAGTTGAGCTGTTTGACGCGCCTAGACGTATGCGATGTGCTGATTGGGTGACATCCTTGATGGGGTTAAAGAAATGGCGTTTCCGCCCTTTCATCCGGTAGTCTTTCCTTTGCTTGGATGTGAGAAAGCTCACGGAGTGCCCAAAAATCAATGCCCATCACTTCAATGAAAGTGAGCACCCTCCCAATGCTCTCCACAATGCCAGACCAAACTCCATGAAAACAAACGCTCTAACCCCCCTCTGTGCTCTCAACAGTACCATTACGGTTGTTGTACTAAACACGAAACACGCACCCGATAAAGAGCCGGGGATACAGACCTGTACAAATAGTGCTCTCAAAGAACATACATTCAAAGAGAATAAACAACTAAAGAATAGATTGCAAAGCAATTCCTAACAGTCATTCGGGCAGGCAAGACACAGCTGAGGCGATCGAAGAAGGTTTATATTTTGCCCTGTCTTGTTCCGAGTGAAATTCTGCCACTTGTCATTGGGTTTACCAGCTTGCTGACATATGTCGCGTGACAGAACAAGTGTTTCAACCTCTTTCCAGCATCCTGGCTAAGAGAAATCTTGCGCTAGCCTAGCCTTTGTCTTCTGGATACCGAGGTGACCCACCCAAGCATTCCCATGCCCTAACTGTAAAAGCTGTGGTCGGCACTTTTCTGGCACGAGTAGTTCGTTGTATGTCCGACCCTTGGAATCCTGATATTTCCGGTACTTGAGACCTGACCTAGAGTGCAACGAGACGTTCTTTCGGGCCACTCCTTCATTCACCTTAGCCTGCAGCACAGTCAGCTGTACTGTGCCGCGATAAGCGCCTTTCATTCAACCCTACTAAGCCCCTCCCAGCAAAAGGATGTGGGGCTAAGCAGTGCCAGGCGCCCCATTTTCCTGAGTCTCGAAAGGCTCCTCACCCACTGTCACTGATCCGGCAATTGATCCATCCCAAGTCCGAGTCATTAGCTTTTGATCAGCCATATCTCCCGGCATAGACTGCCGTTGTGAGGACGTTACATTGTCAGTTTCCTCGTTTGAAGATGTACTTTCACGTTTTTTTGAGAGGGCATGTGATCGCGATCATGTTAATGCCATGCACGCGACACTGGCAGAGAACAACCGGCCCTCCTTTTCTAAAAGCTGCTCCGATTTGTTTGAAAAAAGATAGGAGAAGTGTTCGGGTAAACTTGTACTCACGGCTGCCTCCGTTTGCAATCTTCCATACGCCCCTAGAGGGTTACCCTGGCAACTGGCAAGCATGCGCTCTGCTCTTCTGCGACTTGTCTGATCCAGGCCCATTCCCCTGTATAGTCTCCAGGAGAAACAAAGGCCGGATGAGTAACATCCTTGGTGGCGGCAGAATCGCGAAGTGCCCGGCACATTTTCCCGTTTACCACGACCACCTGGTTATATGGCTTGAGCAGCCTCAGATTTTCTTCTGAATGGCTGATGCTGGCGAACGCGATTTGCTCCTTGCAATTTAAAGGAGCCTTGAACCACCACTCAGGCTTGGTGAAATAACATAGTCCACGGGTAGCATACGCTGTTGTGAACATGTCAGCCAAGTTCTGCTGTTGTATGCGGTCCGTGGAGCTCGCAAGCGGAGTGCAAAGTCACCTTTTTCTCAAACGCTCTCGTTTCAAAAAACCCATGCTCCTCGCTCTTTTCTCTGTGCTTTATTTCGTCATAAAGCACACTCCAATAGCGGTTGCTATTGGTTGCTGCGCTCGGCGACACCGCGGCCACTGTGAGGTGCCGCGACGAGTCCCGTCGCTAAGCACACTGCGGCTCTCCGAGGACTGCCTCGTTTGGCTTACGTTTAATGCGACATAGGCACCAAATCGGAAATTTGAACTGTGTGCCACGGTGACGTCTTCGCTGTAGCCTTTGCAGTGCAAGGCATTGGAGGAGGAAGGGGAGCACAGCTGAGGCCGTGTTTGATTGTCGATAACTCCGCTTCTACTGAACGCATTGAAGTACTTGCGGCAAAGTGGTTCTGAAATAGCCTATCTTCACTTCAAATGTCTTTCTCCACTTCGATAAAAAGTGGTTCAGGGCCCCTTTAAAGAAATATGGCCTTCGTTGTTGCAACGGAAGCAGATAATTGGTCTCAGGGCCTGCCTTAGCCGTCTGCCTTAGCTTTAGTGGCCCCAGCCGACTGGGCTGTCTCTGCTAGCCCTTCCCTCGCCACCTCAGCCTTAGTCTTAGCTTAGCCTTAGTTGATACTCTCTTGCTAAACTCGTCGCTCATGGACGATTTCTTATTCGGTGAAACTGGGTTGCGAGGGGGAAAACTGCTTTCCAGAATAGTCCTTTTTTTTATAGCATATCTTCCTGAATAGGCTTTCCTTGGAAGTTTCGGCGCATGTAATATTCCTCTGCGAGCTGCGCCGCCCTTTCTAGGTCTACCTGTGGGAGCCTGTCCTGCAGCCAACGTCTAACTTCTTCTGGAAGAACTCGGTAAAACTGCTCCAGAGCTATGCATTCAAGCACCTTGTCGCGGTTGCCATAAACTTCTGCACTTTTGAGCCAGTCTTTTAAGTTAGACTAACTCGTAGGCGAACTCAATGTGCGACTCGCCGCCCCTTTCTGCCTGTGTAAACCGCTGTCGAAATGCCTTGGCAGAGAGGCGGTATTTGCGAAGGAGCGCGGCTTTTGCCTTCCCATAGCTCTCGTAGTCTTCTTTAGACAAGCATGCAAGAACTTCCGTGGCCTCTCCTGGGACAACCGAAAGAAGTTTTTGCGACCAAAGGCTTTCGTCCAGCCCTATCTTTTCACACATGCATTCGAAATTCCCCAAGAAAAAGTGCGATATCACCGCCTATCTTGTACGGTAACATCAGATCCTGTATTCTCAGTTTAGGCGTATCGTCTCCGCCGGAAAGGGGACTTGAACGCGCCGAACTGATCCAAATTTGCTCTATTTCTAGTTCTCTCATTTTAAGAGCATGACCTCGTTCTTCGCGCCTTTTTCTCTCCTCTGCCTCGTCACGCCTTTTCTGCTCCTCTGCCTCCTCGTGCCTTTTTTTGTCGCTTCTCCTCTTAAGAATTGCTCCCCAAACCTCTTCGACTTCCTCCTCAGTTACCTCTTGTGCGCTCAGAACGTCAAGAATGGCTTTCTTTCGCCTTGCCGCGGCAACCGAGATGCCCATCTCCTGACAAACATGAAGAAGGTCCTGTATCCTGAGCTTCTCCATTGCGATCTGACGGCTCGTCTCTGGTTTTGCCCCTGAATTAGCTTTGCTTCTGAAGCCAGGAATCTATGCAAGGCCTGAAGCTAACTAAGACAAAACCACTAGAACTCTTTTAGAATAATTGAGCAATGGTCCTTAGCATTTACATGTGCGACAAAGGTCTGGCGATGCGAAAGGCAAAGGTCGGGCACTCACCCCCTCCAAACTAGCTGACGCCGGTGGCCCTCATGGCTGTCATTGAGCGGTGTAGTGGGCGTTATCTGGCTTCAAATCCCACAGCTTGCCATCCACTGTTGTGACTTCGAGGTGGAGGTCGAAAGACGGACCCTTTCCGCAGATGAAGAAGAAACGAAAAACTTTATATAATATTTACAGATAGTGGATGATAGCATACAGGTAGCAGTAAGAGCACATCAGACCAACTGAGCGGCTGAAGCAACTCTGTTTTCACAATGGGCCGGTTCTCCCTTAAATCCTTTCGGCGACCCCTCGTCGGCAGGAACCAGGCGGGGCAGGGCGATGACCTCGCCCACATAGAATTCTTGACTTGTCGTGGAGATGCCTGGGCGCCGCGGAGATGGCTGGCTGCTTCTTGAAGTTGTCTCCCGTGTCGAATACTTGATTCGTCGTGGAGAAGTGGGAGCTCTTGTCGCCTTGTGGTAGCCACGTGGTGCATGTAGTATGGCAGCTTCTGTCACCATGTGGTGCTCATAGTATGGCACAACACCGGCTAAACTTATCTGGACACACCCTGAAGATACTTTTCTTGTGGAACTCTCTGCATGAAGCTGGGGATGTGGATACTACATGAGCCTATACAGTAATCATTTCAAGTAGAGTTTTAGAAACAGGAATATGTCACCCCACCTTTATTTTTTTAAAGAGCCATCTAGATAGCAAGTTGGCAGCCAATTACCAGTGGAGGACCATTTCCCTTCAGTCGTGCACCCACCTGAGGCTGGTGCGGCGCCTCGGCGGCCACTCTAGCAGAGGAGAAAAGCTGCGCAGCCCCTCCTAGCATTGCTCCAGTTGCTCCGCCAGGGAAACCGTTGAGGAAAGGGGGGCAGCCACCCAGGCTTCCCGCGTTCAGTGTTGCCTGCTGAGGCTGCTGCAGCATAGCAGAAAAAAAAAAAAGGCAAGAGGAGGGCCCGTTGCACATATGACCCAAGGTAGTAGCAACACAACCATTTCCGCACTTCCCTAGCTCTGAACTAGCTGCCACACTTGTTCATTCATGCCCGCCATGTTGAAAAGCATATAATGACCTTATTAACATGCTGAAATCACAATGCATTGAAAAATGTCTGTATAAAGAGCAATTTCACACAGCGTAATTTCATAATGTGCACTTGTTATCCCACAGATGCTACGAAAATGATGTCTCTACACCTACTTAAGGCTTGCTAACGAAAAAAAAGGCACCCATGACGATGCTTTCACATGGGTCATGCTTCCTCAGTTAAATTTCTTTGCTATTATGCACATTTCGTGGATACCTATTTGCCATGAGATTCCAGCATGTTTAATATCAAGTTTTCTTTATTGGCCCAAATAAAGGGACAAGGGCGGACTGGACTACTGACCTTGACATAATGTATTGCAAGGGCACAACCACAAAGAAGACACACAGATGCACGTCACAGGTCCTTGTGATGCGCAAGAACATAAGAACAGGATACAAAGGCAGCACACATTTTAACTGGGCACGTGCGGCAGTTTGAGGGTCACATATGTTGTTATTGCAGATTAAAAATACCGTATTTACACGATTGTAAGTAGACTCGAATGTAGGTCGACCCCCCCAAAATCACATGCCTCAAAAAAAAAAAAAAAAAAAGTGAGAGCGCATTTTACACAAGCAAAATTTATTGCCACGGTTGATGACTATTCATCGTCACTGGAGTCGTCCTCCCTGGTGCTGCTGCCATCACAGCTGCTGCGGTCCCACAGCATGTCGTCGTCAAGTGTGAGTCCACATTTGGCGAACGACCGCACCACAACATCGCGCGGTACCGCCGCCCACGCAGAGAGGACGCACCCGCACACAGTAGCCAAGGAATGCCTCACACGCCCGCTTGGGGTAAGGTCAGGGTTTCCTCTGGAAATCCAGTCATTGTATTCGCGGCGCAGCAGGTCCTTAAAAGGCTTGTTGACACCCACGTCAAGAGGCTGAAGCTGGCCCGTCAAGCCACCGGGGATTACAAGCATGTCGGTGCGCTCCTTATGAAGCACCGCTTTCACCTTGTCGGTGAGGTGGCCCCGGAAAGAGTCCAACACTAACAGGTTGGGGATGTCTCTCTTGAGGGATGCGCCCGGCCTCAGGAGCCACACCAGTCGATACCATTCCACTACCATGTCATTTGTCATGAATCCCTTTGCATTCACGCGTACCACAAGGGCTTTGGGAAGCACTTCTTTGGGCATCGTCTTCCTCTTAAACACGATGTACGGGCAAAGCTTGGTGCCATCCGCCAAGCATGACAACATGACCGTAAAACGCAGCTTTTCGTTGCCCGTTGTCAGCAGGTTTACATCGCGTGCTCCCTTAACGCTCACGGTTGTGTTACTGGTCGTATAGAAGTACACGGGAGTCTGGTCGGCATTGCCGATCTGGCCGAGCAAATACCTTCGGGAGTCTCGAAGCTTTAGGAAGTGCCTATGGAAGGTGAGGACCTTATCCTCGTATGCGGCCGGCAACTTCTGGCACACGCTGGTGCGTCTATGAAGGGAGAAGCCAGCCCTCTTCATAAATTTAGAGGCCCAGGCCCTGCTGGCTTTAAATTCAGTCCACAGTATTCCTGCTTCCGAAGCGAAGACACGGGCTTGTTGAGTGATCATTTCGCACGTGACCAGCAGTGATCGATAGCGTAGATCCGTCACGTACGCCGCAAGCTTCGTTTCCAGCTCCGGAAAGCGTCCGGACTTAGGCCCGCGAAAACCACGGCGCTTGGAGTCGCACGAAAAAATTCCCTCGCGCTGAAGCCGCCACTGCCGCACCACACGTTCACTCACTCCAAACTTGCGTTCTGCAGCGCAGTTGTTAGTTCCCTCGGCATGGAGGATAGCAGCCTGTTTGAAAGCAGCTGTGAACGAGCGCCGACAGTTCTTTGGGGCACTCATGACAGGCACAACGATTCGACACAACAGCAGCACTGACACGTGGCCGTCAAAAAAATCGTATCTCAAAGAGAAGCTCTTCCGCCAACTACCTATACCCCCCAAACGGTGACTTTTCCATCAATGATCGATGCTCCCGCAAGAGCCTAGCGCTCGCGGTGCGCGCAGTAAGTGTTTCTTTAATAAAGAAAAAAAAAAACCTTCTGTACAAACTCGTGAAATAACCATACGCTGTGGGTTGAGCGTGAAACTTTATTCGCAAGAACACATTCGCTGCAAGATGACGACCATCCAATCAACCGGAAGCGGCCACTGCCGCACTGCGGGATATCAAAACATGCTACATGCGACTGACGAAAGCGGCCGCACGCGATTTCCTTTACCTCGTGAGTACGTTACTCACATTCAATGAGTGTTCTGTTGGTCTCTAATAATAAAATGAGTATTAGCGAAATCCTTGATTCAATTCACGGCGCTAATGTAGCCAAGATCGTATCACATTGTTCAATACATTTCCGAACTCGATGGCGGGAGGTTTGTCGCTCTAGGTACGGTGGCCAATGGGCACAGATTGGGAGCGCGAACTTTCAAAGTGGGCATCGCCTGTATTGACATCAAAATGCATGCAATACGGTAAATTATCGCGCTACGCTTCTACCGTAACCATGGAAACGTAGGTACAAAGTTGTAACCACGCCATAGCGTCCCCGATTTCTCGATTTTCTTGCCGTTGCTAGCGGTTCACGGTTCGGTTTCGATTCTAAGTTGACCCACCAACTTTGGATTGTCAAAAATGAAAAAATGGGTCCACCTACAATTGTGTAAATACGGTATTCAGAGCTGCTAATTTCATGGAAAAAAAAAACGAAAAGAAATGCCTTTCATGAAGTGAGTTTCACAAACCACAAACCTAACCAGCATGCGCATATCCTGCATGCTGGTTAATTTCTGCAAGCTGCTACTAGAGGGCACTAGTTGGCCTGTTGGTAATGGAATTATCACTACCATACCCCGCACCAGCACCAAATCTGCCAAACTCCAACTTTGATTGCAGACTGATGAAACGGCACTGGCTAAGCCTAGTTGATGGGTGTGGCGGGCAAAAAGCTGAAGTGGGAAGTTCGCCCTAAATGTTTCTACCAGTAGACTAGACTACATCAATGATCAGGCATGAGATACATGGATGGGCTGGACCTACGGCCTCTGTGGCTGTAGCGAAGTTTACATCCACGGGCGATCAGCCGGCAAGTACTGCTTACGCCCTACCAAGTTTGTGTGTGCACTTACTGGATAGAATGGTGTAAGCTCATGTGCAGGCATAAAGTCAATACAGCTGCAAACTGATTTTGCGCACCAGTCTGAACTGACAGGTGTCATGGAGTGAAGGCCATGTGCATGGTATCTGCACTTCATGATGATCTGCGACACACATAGCACTGCGCAATGGAGAAACGCGAAACTCACCTGTAGTCGCGGCCATCACTAAATTTGAAAAGCATTTTATTTTAATAGAGCACAACAATAAGCAAAAGCCTGTGGACAAATTTTCTGCTGTGTAGGTGCTCTTTAAAAAAAAAAAATTTCTACCATCACAATTTGTTTTTATGGACTGTCCAATTATTCCGACATTTTTGCAGCATTGTCTGTATCCGTAAAATTTGTTGCAACTGTAAATGCACTCATAGTCGGCTGCCAGTGGTTGCGTTATTTTGAATAGCAATCCGAGTGTAGTTTGAAGCTTCAGTAAGTACGTAGCTACAAGCCTGCCTCATGTAAAGCAAGCACCCAGTAAAAAATTAAAGTGGACCTCACACGAGTAAATACTGTTATCTCATAATAAGTCACTCTTAAGAATTTAAATATTCAATAAAGAAATGTAACCATGGGAGGACATATTTATCAAGGCTGTACAGATTGGTATCAGAATGGGATATCTTTGGGACAACGCAATCCTGCCAAGCCTTCACCTAAGTCTCGTTAATGAGTGAAGCGACACCGTATGCTTTCAGCTTGCTACCAAACTTGTAGAATGTGCCTCTCCAAATCTGTGTGAAAGGCGAGCATTTTTGAGTGCGTCACTAGGCATCTCAGCTTGACATCACACTAGGCATCTAACCACTCTCATGTCACATTCCAGCAAAAGGTAGAGGTCTCCATCTCCCTCTTTTCCTCTTCACTCATGAAAAGGTCTACACAAACAAGTTGCATTTGTGAAATAATTTTAGAGGATGTAGTTGAGTTCACGAAGGGGAAGCTACCATTAAAGGCACAAAGCTACCAAGGTAGCTTAGTGTGCCCCTGCTTAGAGTTTCAGATTAATTCACTCTCACTCTGCAACCTGCTAGGCACTTGGTTAGCCAAGATGGTTGAGCAATTGCTCCGGTAAGCCGTTCGTCCCAGGTTCGAATCCTGAATTAGGGCACATTTTTCAACTATGAAGCTTCCTTTGTGACAGACATGCATGGGTTTCCTTTGTAGCTTCGTGCTACAGTCAGGTGGATGACAAATTTCCTAATTATTCCAATATTTCCACCCGGTGAGCTTCTGCAGAACTGATTTGCCATAGTTGAGTTCAGATGCTAAAGAATTTATTTTGACAGTTTAAAGGTACAAACGTTTAAAGGCAACCAACTTCCATTGATTCGACTCTGACAGGACAAACAAAATTTATTGATTTATCCGGTTGATCAAGCATAAATCTAACATGCACCCATTTTCTAGTAAAGAAAATGGGCAAGAGTCTAACATGTGCTGCACAATGGTGACCGATTTCCTTAAGTCGGCTTCACTGCAATACATACGTGTCATGCAGTAAATCGTATGTATGCTACTAAGGCAGTTTTGGTTTTAAATCAGATTGGATTGCACTGTGCAGGCAATTTTAGGCCCTATTTTTTTTTTCGGGGGGGGGGGAGGGAGTGAATAACAAAATAAAAGGCACATGTTAGAATCGGGTAAATATTATACAGTTTGAGTTACGGTTGTTGCTTGAAAATATTCCTAGAGCAAGCCAAAAATAGGCATTTTTCGATGAGTGAATTACATATGTTCACTGGTCCCTAAGCACTGTCGAGACATCTTGCCATAAATTGGTCGCTAATGGGGTTACTATAGAGGTCAGATGCAGGCATGTTGAGTGGGCAAGTTCGAATTATCCGGCAAATGCCAACTTTAGGATTGACATAACAAAAGTTTGTCCTTAGAAATGCCAGCCAGGATGTTTGATCGGGATCGAATTAACCAAAAAATCTAATTAACCGCAGTTGAATTAATGGAAGTCTGCTGTATGCATAACTTCTATGAACGACTTTCTATCTTTTTCTGGTTCCACAGGTGTACAAGTGTTGCCATTTCAGCAGATTTTCCCCAAAATCTAGTTTGGTGGCATTTGCATAAAATTTGTCTCATTTCATTTGCTGCAGATTTACAACATTCAGTAAAATATGAATCATTTGTCTATACATAATAAATAAGCTATTTCCTGTATTGCAGTGTTGTTACCACGATATAGTATAGTACTAAATGGTACTTGCAGGCATTAAATGTACTCATCTACCATATTTGGATCTTGTTGGAAATTTTTTGTAGAACTTTAGCAGACTCGGAACTTAAAAAGCTCCTCACCAGAACCCACAGCAAATTTTGGACATACGCTGAAAGTTGTTGCGTGTCCTCTAGGGAGCGTTCTGCCACAAAAATTTTTCAAATCGGCTCATTAACAGCCGAGATAAAAATATTTCAGTTCCGCGAACCCAAGATTTCAGTTAGCGGGCTCCTCTGCCAAGCAAGACGCTCTCTCCACTCGCCCCGTCTAGCCTATGCAAGCGAAATTCCTTCCCCATGTTCTCCCATACTGGATCTCGAGGATAGCACGATGCATATGTCACATATGCTTTCGTGTTTCTTTTTTTTCGGCGCTATGCATTTTCGCCGATGGCGTAACGCGCAAGCTGTTGTCTCGTTCGTGCAGTGCACAAGGACACATGACTAGCAGTATAATTCAGTGCTACATGAATACTGAGGCAAAACAAGCAGAGCATGATCACGCGCTGCACTGCACACGTGACTGCACAACAGTGGGAACAAGCAGATCCAAAACGGAAGTACGTCTCTCATGCTTCGGTGTTAACTAAAACAAAAAACACGCAGACATTCCATTTTTGTTTTACTATTTCTCTAAACTTCAATTCATCAATCAAGCAACAGATCACACAAACAACAAATGTTGCCTTGAATAATTCTCGAAGTCACGTGTCACCACGAGCGACGACACACTGCGGACACCAGTACGTAGGCGCAGGGATGCGAGTACGTCACAGTCCTGCTTGGAGTGCAGTGGCCGCGAGGAGGATTTAAATTTCAGACCTTTCTGCGGCGCCTAGCAATGTAATTCTTTGCAAACATGATGATTCGCACACACTGTATGCTATGCGCTTGTCCGCTCAAAACGGCCAGACCTGGTGAGGGGCACTTTAAAGCAGAATTCTTGCAAAAAAAAAAAGTCAGTACGATGTCACATTTAAAAGAAAGAATTATCACTTTCACCTGAAGGGGAAGGACAAAGCAATAGCAAGGTTTAGTGCTGCACTGAAGGTATCTCAGAACAATGACGTGATCAGGAGTGTATCTGCGGCACTGAAGGTGTCGCACCTAGAGGTGTGCGTTTGACCACATTTATGCACATTTATGGGATACATACGCACTTTAACACTGGTTTGCCTTTAAGGAGAAATGTGGCTTTCAGAATTCTCTTATAATTTTTTCTTCATAGATTTTGATGAAAATTGTCAGAGCTAGCGGTGATGTTTCTGTGAAGTTATCATCAAACTTTCAAAGTTATATCTCAACAACTTTTTATTGAAATATTTTTTTCCTCCTTTTGGGCTTGTCCCAAGCCGGAACAACTTACATAGTGTGATCGAAGATTTATTCGAAGCACTGTGCGTTTCAAAATTAATGGTTGAGGGCGTGACATTTTTTTTTCCCAACACCACTTTTGAATTCTCATTGTCATGATGTACAATTGTGCAACAGGCATCTCAACTGTGAACTAGCTTTATCATTAATTCAGGAAAAGTCACACTGAAAAAGCAAGAATGTCACACCCTGAACTACACTTCAAGTTGAGCAATCTTGCCGCAACAAAAGAATTTTGAGAAAATGGCTTCAAAGTGGTACCTTAGATTATACTCTATCAAAAGGTACCAGGGCTGTTACCAATTGATGCCCTATCCAATGCGGGGCTTCTGGAGTGTTTTGCCTTTAGTCTGAAGTGCCTTGCTTTCCTTTCTTTCCCTCCCAAGACATCCTTCCCCGCTCTTCTGTGAAGAGCATGATGGCCAGGTTGCAGACCAAATGTTGCACAATATCCAACAAAAGCACATTAAGTTCCAGAATTTATTCACATACTGTCTCGTTGACAACTGTCTCTACTGGAGCAGGGAGCATTACCCCCTTAGAATCACTCACATAATGTCTCTCACATTCAATGATGCGTATTCATCTTTCTGTAGCAACTACAAGATAACTAAATGAAGGCTTTCAGCATCATTCTGAAATTTTTTTTGCTAGACAACGGCTGAGGAGCTGCACATCAGAAAGTAAATGGTACAGGGGCAGCAGTGCAGCTGAAACATGCATGCCTTACAAGCTTTGGCAGCCTAATGTTTGCACCAGCTACCATATTTTGAGAACATTGTATTGTACAAGCTTTTTCACCATTGGACCTTGTGAGGGTCTGGATAGCTTACAAAATGCAATGGAAGGTTGTTGAATACAGCCGAACCTGGGTACAGTCCAACCCACTCATTACAATATTCAAGTCGCACGAAAATTCCATTGTTATAACGGATAATTACTAGAACCGGTTTGCATGAAAAAATCAAAACAGGGAGATGGCAGAGCTATTGTGAGAAAACTATAATGGCGGGGAGGTCAGTGCCCCTCTCCACCACCTTCTTCCATCTGGTTGCTGATCGTGTTCACTCGTTTAACTGCTTCCTGGGCACTCCGATCGCATGTAACAAGCCGTGGCTGTCGGCGTTAAAGAATGGCACTGCTATAACAACTGCAAAGAGGTGTCGCGGGTGGCAAGCAATATGCGAGCACTGCTGAGGCATTGCTTTGGTGGCCCTAAAGGAGCCTTTTAAATATTCCGGGAAGGCTGCCGTGGCAGCCTGTCAGCTTGAGAGACCCAGAAGAAACGCTGAGGAGAGATCGCCACAAGCATCTCGCCACGTACTTCTCACTGGCTTGCACGAGAAAGGCCTATGTCCGTCAGCCTTTCACGCTATATGCGAAGCTTGCCAACATCCTCCTCCAAGGCATCCAAGTGCTCCACGTAGTGCAACGGAAGGTTCCTCGCGAAAATGAAGCCCCGGAGGTGACTGAATTATCTGCCCGGCCTCCTGTGAGGACAATGTTGAGGCAGCCTGCCCTACCATGTCATCGCTGCTGTCGTCACCGTCGCTATCTGATGCGACGCGACGATCGTCTTATCGGTTAGAAGCACTCAGTTTCCAAATCTATAGCCGTGTGCTTTCTTTTCCCCAGCAACGTCGTGCATTGCCAATGATCAGCGGGTGGAACAGCCATCTTCCGTTTCAGCGGCGAATCAAACGAGGCTGAGAAACCACGTGGCCAGGAACAATTTCGATGCAACCAACAAAGACGAACGCGAGTGATTAAGCTGCTTGCAGAACTGCGCTGAATGAGCCAGCGAGCAACATGCGAGCTATCTGCCTGCGCCGCAGCTGGCACGGTCCATTCGTGTTTCGGAGGGTGGCGCAGCGTAGGGTAATGGGCGCAGCCCATTTGCGTTCAGAGAGGTGGAAGGGCGACGGGAGAGAGCCGTGTGGACATGGCTGGAAAATGAGCGCGCGGCGGCTGTTGGAGCAACGGCCTATCGTGCAGCAGCTTGATTTTTTCTTTTTCTTTTTTTCTTTTCAAGGATTTCGCATTTCACTACCTTTTGGCTCGGACACTCCGCAGCCAGACTTCATCGTTATAACTGATAATGTCGCATCAGGGCATTGTAGCAAGCGGGTTATTTCACCGTGGAAAACACGCAGAAGTTGACAGTGCAGCAGCTTCTCATTGTTATAACCAACATATTGTTAAAACCACTATCGTTATAAGTGGGTTCGTTGTATATCGAACCCACATATAACAAACTATTGTATACATTGAACAGCTGTAGAACTTCCTTGAAAATTTTTTTATTCAATTTTATTTTATATATCGAGTTACCTACATACTGAACTTTTGTGATCCCCTGTAGATTTGATATAGCCACGTTTAACTGTATTGTGAACAAAAGAAAATGTGACATTCTTAGTCCCCCCCCCCCTTTTCATACAAAGATTTGCAGTTGTGCTTTTTATTGTTCTTGGCACCTTCACATCAGACTCGCATTGAAATATTCAAGCCAAAGAAGCCAGAATGTCCTGACCTCTGCACTGTAAGTCAAGGAACTATGACCAAGATTAGATTAGATTAGATTAGATTAGATAGATAGATAGATAGATAGATACCCTGACTTTGGTGCACGATGTGCTTGGTTGCAAAGCCCGAGACCTGCATGTGAGAAATGCTTAGCCATGGGTTTGAGGTGTTTGCACACAATGCGCTCTATCACCGAATCCGAGGCACTGATGTGTGAAATGCCTAGCCATGGGTTGAAAGAGTATTACGTGCATGGTTGTGATGTCTGAAGCAGCAATTCTTGAAAGGCTTAGCCACGTGGCCGAGGATTGCTTGCCCGATGTGCTTGGAAGCGAAGCCTGAAGCACCGATACTTGAAAAGCTTATCTGGAGATCTGAGACGTCCAGAAAAGGAGGGATCGGCGGCACTTCTGAAAGGTCTATGTCATGCACATTCTGACACTCGTAGAGTTCACGGTGGTGAAGACATCGAGAGCTCGTGAAGTTACGAAGAGCAGATGATGCCCCTATGGAGCGAGCACCGGATCCATGGCGAAGAGCGCTGGAGTCACGTGGCGGGTGTGGTCAATTGGAGACTGTGGTAGGTGGTGGTGGTGGTGGTGGTGGTGGTGTTGAAGCAGGTGGGGTTAGCCTGGCATACATAGCCGGCAATTGTTCCGCCTGATCCTCCTTCCGAGTTGAGATCAGGGGTGTGTCACCAGCTGTCGATGAGCCCCGTGTCTTGCAGGAAGGCTATCAGCAGTCGTTGCGCTCTCTTCCTGAATGCCGCGGGCCCTCCGGGGAAAACAACGTCCTGAAAGGTCCTGTGCGTGAGACCGCTTTTTTGTAGCTTGTCGACCATCGCTTTTCTTTCTGTGTCAAACTGCGGGCATAGCCAAATGAAATGTTCGATGTCGCCAATGTCACCACAGAAAGCACAGAGTGGGGAAGCGCGAAGCCCAGTCTTGAATAACCAAGCTGGGGTGTACGCGGAGTCGGTCTTGATGCGGTATAAAAGCGTCACTTGTTCGCGTGTAAATCCATGAGTCACACAGGGTTCGTGTGGATTCTTGTGCATCTCTCTAAAGTGAAGGCGGATTGCACCCTTAGAGTTTTGAAAAGGTTTTGGAGCTTTCACTTTTGGGACACATGTCAGCGCTAGGCGTGCAAGGGCGTCAGCTCCCTCGTGGTACAATTTTCAACCATTTGATTTTTGTGCACTTGTTTCAGTACGGAGGGGATAGCTGAAGTGGTATATTTGAAAATGGAGAAATGTGCTTTCCGATGAGACTAAAATGGCGGCGCTCGGTTGCGCTGTTCTGGAGCTATTATATGGCTTGGAAAACACTGTTTTTCCTAATCTCCACAAAATCTTTTTTTACACCTTGGCTTATACAACAAATGTCTAGAGCACTTCTACGTGGTTTTAAGAGAACATATTTCGGAATCATATAGAAAAAGACTTACAGAAACTGAAAGTGATTTTCGAAAAATTGGCCATGTTTCACAATGCGAAAGCTGTCCCCCCCCCTCCCCCCCCCTCTAACATACCATACAAGCCACAGCAAACTCAAAACAGCAGAGACTGACAGGCTACACATTATTTTTCACAGTGACTTTTTCAGCAATTTTGTTGCCAGTTTCGCATGCTTCAGGAACTTCTATGAATAAACTTGCTTGAAGCAAGTGACTCTCCAGCATGTGGTACCCTGCACTGCCGTGAGAGGAGTGTGCGGGTACCATCACAATTTCTGTGTATATTTTGCAATCTTGCACCGCCCCATTCCTCAACACCTTAAAAAGTTTTTTTTGGGAACAGAATCCTTTTCGTAGAACTTGATGCAACAGTTGATGTAGAACTTCACAACAATTTCAAAAGTGGCAACGGCTCAGGGCAGCATAATGGTACTGACAGGTGGAAATGGTGCTGCAGCAGTGGTGCGACAAAAGCAGCAGCATAATCGGAGTAGGGTGACCAGTCTTGCACTCCCGAGTGGAAACCATGTGTGCACATTATGCCTTCAGTTATGCTTTGGCCATGCGCTCTGCTGTTCTGCTGGTTATTTGCTGCTGGCCATTTGCGAGTTGCCAGCACCATTCATGTTCTCTCGCTGGTTGGCTGAGGGCTCCTTCTAGAGCACTTTTGAAATTTTCAGCAACATTTCATGGCATGCATTGGTGTAACATATTGGAGATGCAATTGACATTGTTTTGCCTGTTTGTAATGCCTAACAATGGTGAGGGGGCCCCTTAATGGAAGAAATACACTTCTTTTCAATTGTGCAGCACACATTTCCCACCTGTGCCTGCATAGCCTAATTTTGTCAAATGAATGAAATGGAAGGCTACTACTACTCACATGGTGATAAGAGTGCTGGTCAAGTGCCTGCTGTTCTGACACCGTGTCTGCAGCAGCAGCAAAGCGGTTGTGCTGCAACAATGGAGCCAGGCCATCTCCCTGGGGCCCCGTGGCATGCTGGTACTGAACCCAGGCCTGCATGGCGCTGAGGTCTGGAGTCAGGCTACTTCCGCCTGCACCGCCACCCACACCTGCGGCACCTACAGAGCAAGGGTTCTGCTTTCAAAGGGGAAACTTGCGCAGAGAGGCGATGACTTACACCAATACAAGGTGCATCTAAATTGCGTGGTTTTTCTCTTAAGAATAGCAGCAGGCACAACTGCAAGAACCTATTTTAAGAAAACGGCCAGTCAAGTAAGTCAGATGGCAGTGCTGTCGAGTTTGCAGAAAGTCAATGACTGTGTCTGATGCTGGAAATGGCTTTATGCAGCCATCAATAAAAGTGACATTCATGTTTGAAGAGCCAATTGCCCATTTCCTTCTTTGCACAACACTCATCACAACTAAGTCACTGTGGCAGGGCACACAGAAGTATGATATGTTGTGAGATACGCCAGTCATATGCGCAAGACTGAAATCGGAATGAAGTTGCACAAGTAATGATGCATGTTGACATGTGTGGCATGTGCTGTGTGCTATAGGAACTTAAGATACTGCTATTATATATAATAAAATATAGTGAGAAATGCGGCAGCAATAAATCACTTTTTTGTATGCCACTTGATTTGCATTTTCTTCGAGTCTGGAATTTGAAGATTTCAATTAAATAACACAGCACATTTCCCCTACGCTTTTCTTGGTTCAGGGCAAGCTCCTTAGTTACTTGCTCCTTAACGCTGGCTCATTAATTGAGCCCCTTAGTTCCTCCAATTCTTTTCACTATGGCAAGTGCCACACACACAGAGGTACCAACTGCGGTGTTGATATTAAGAGAAAAATGAGTGCCGAGAAAGAACACTGGCCAATAATGGCGCAACACTCACTGCGAAAATCGTGTCATTTTTGCAAACAACTGAAAGGTGCAGATTCAATTTAAGATGTCGGTGACCAGAGATCACACATGCAATATTTCAACGTGTAACAAGATGGTCGAAAGTTTCTGTGAAATTCTTAAGAATTGATAGATTTGCAATCATGAAACAAAATGCAAAGAAAGCAGTTGAGAGAGAGAGAGGCTGGGCCCTTACATCAAAACAATACTCCTGCAGGTTGAGTGGCTCACATCCAGAAGTAGCTCTGCATCAGCCGCAATCTTATCCACATTCTGCACACTTACCTGACCTTGATGAGAAAAAATGTGTAAGCCTACAGGATAACTATGATGGGAAAATGACTGAATCATGGGATTTAACTCTTTACCACAAAAAAAAAAAAAAGCCCTCCCCACCCCCCACCTTTAAGGCTTTAATATTAATTATTTAGTGAATACATGATCAAGAAAGCAAAATAATTGTGCTTTGCAAAGATAACATTCTGTGAAAAGTAAGGTTACTGGTAACAAGTGAATGTTACACTGATAAAGAGAAAAAGAAATGTGAAACGCACACACACAGTGTTTCTGCTTCAAATACCTACAGCACATACAAGTTTTAATGTTGTAACTCATCAGGAGTGTGAGCTACAAAAAACGTTTTCTACTCCTTCAGGCAAACTACCTCCTTCTGACAGGTGCCACAAATACTTGGCTGGGCTCATGTTAGCAAATCTCTGCTGTATGCTGCAGGTACACCGTAAATAAGACCTACAAAATTGCTAACATCGCTACGACATCTCAGTCAGCACAAGAAATCATCAGTGATCAACAGGAAAAAAATTAAAATCGTCACTGAACAGCTGACAATGGTCCGGGCTGGTGTTGTGGGTCTCTATCATGAGTTAAAATCCAATCAACTGAGATATTCCTTGGCCTCACTATTACTAGTAGCGCCACTAGCTTCTTCTTCTTCTTTTTTTTAGCAGACATCCACGGATGGAGCAGTATCACAAGATCAACAGCGTTTTTACAAAATCTCAGATACTAGAGGGCCTGCCATCTTTGCAATCACCAGATGCACACCTCTGTGTGCTCGTAAAAGATCGCCTCCAAAATTTAACTGCTCAGAAAACAAAGTCTGTGCCTTAGCCTGCATTTTGAAAACAAGCCTACTTCGTAACAGCAAGCCTGTAAGGGCCCCAGGAGCTGCGCCATTGGGCATGGCACTCATGGGTCACCCGTGACCCATATTCGATGGCCTTGGTGGGCAAAAAAATATTTAACCTTCCAAAGTAACACTGAGGCTCTGAGAGATGCTGTAGTACGGGACTCAAGGTTAATTTTACCCATGTGGAGGGTTCTTTAACTTGCACCTAAATCATGAGCAGCCCCTGTGGCTAGAAATAAAACCAATGACCTTGTGCTTAGCAGCAGAATACCATGGCCCCTGAAACACCACAGCAGGTGTGGAAAATCTTTCGTCTTTATTTCAAGAAAAATTAATATAAGGCTACTCTAGAGCTTGAATGCGCTTTGTATAAGCCTTATTCCACCTACTGGCACAGTTAAAGCCTGAAAAATGCTGTGGATGTAACACACAAGAACCCTGAAATATGAGAACTCCTACCAACTATGTTTACACTGAGGTTAAATCTGTATTAAGGGGTGCGACGAGCTAGCAAAGGGATCTGCGCACTGTTACAAGCATTATGTTATGGTACCCAAGGGAATGATTTGCTGTTGAAAGTTTATATATATATATATATATATATATATATATATATATATATATATATATATATATATATATATATATATATATATATATATATCAAGCTGTACCCATTTCTGATCATGTGGAATCAAGCAGTCTCATTCTAGGCTGGACTTTTTGAAACATTAAGGAGGAAAAGGTGCTCAAGGTGAGATCGCAGATCACAGCCACTGAACCCCACTAGTTGGCACACTAGAGAGCCAAAAGTGTATGTCTCTAGAGTGTACACTAGAGAGGCCCAAAAGACCCTGTAGGCCACGTGAATGAGAAGCGAACAGCGAGTTAGCTCACTGTTGGAGTAGGACCAGATGCCCGGGTAGGAAGCATGTGCCCCCTTTTTCTGGGCCCGCTCCGTCCCGATGGGGCGAGGCAGCTTGCGGTCATCCAGGCCCCCACCGGGAGACAGGCCCCCCTGAGGGGACACCGCCGACGGGGAACCCTCGTCTGCACATGCAAGCAGGGTGGATAAGGCGTCAGCACTTATGGTGGGAACATGCCTCAGAGAAAGAGTCACTCGAGTTTTACTGAAAGAGCACTTCTCAATATGACTGCATCAAACCAACTTTTGCTGTACATGCCACAGATGAGCACACAAAGACAGGTGCCAACACAGACATTCATGATAGGCCTGCATGTGGTTCCTACTTTTAAAGCGATGAAACATGGTGGGAATAAAGCTATTTGCAGATATTTGTCTTTTGCAAGGCACTGTGGCACTGCCTTGCAAACACCACAAAAAATATAATGGCAGGCATTGAGCCACCACAACGGCAGCAAGCACACCAAAATGCAATGTTATCACATGCACATCAGCCATGTTAGTGGTTAGCGCTTTGCACCAAGGAAATCGTCGCAGGCAGGGTTTGTCCCTATTTTGGAATCAGTTCCACAACCAAGCTGAAAGATTTGTTTGTAAACAAGTCAGTGCACTGGGACTTCCCACACCAAATAGGCAGCAATGAAAAGTTAAGAGGGTCACCTTAGCTTCTTCAAATTTTCTCCAGCAATTCCAGTCACAAGAATAATCCTGTACGTGCTGTATTTGAAGGCTATAGTCTGCCGCAAAACTCTTTTTGAAAGCATCGTTTTCGAATCGCTCAAATGATTTCTACAAGGTGAGGGGCGACAAAAGCTTACTGACCACCAGTGACATACTACTTTATGACCAACCCTAAAGCCATACTTCTTACTTTTAACTCTGCTCCCATGAAAAGAGCTACAGACTGGCACAGACGGGGAAGCGAGACCAGTAAAGGCGCCAATACACTCCGACGTAGCGCGCGCGCTCGTCATGGCGACGTTACGTTGGCGAAAACACGACCCTCTACAGTCCGGTGGCATCTGGCGCCGACGCGACCGGCAGCATTCAGCGCGCTCGGACGTCTTCCGGCGCCGAATGCAACCGACTGCATTTCACGCCGACCGCGCCGAGCAAGTTAGCGCTTAGTGCCCTCTCTCGTCGAGGTAGAGATTCACTACTCGGCAGGCTGAGCCAGAACGAGATGGCCTCTTCGCAAGAAAGCGTGCCCGACCTGTGCGGCTCCAAAATCGAAAGGTTTCTGTACGTGGTCCAGCAACACCCTTGTGTCTACGACACCAAAAGAATGGACTACTAGGATGCAGAGCGGGAAAACAACGCGCAGGAGCAGATACGCATGTACTCCGGCCTCTCAACAGGAGCGTCAATGCTATGCCCGTGTGTGCTTACGTCTCCGGATATGCTATTCAGTCAGCGCCTGTTTGTTTGTCTTGTTTTCCCTGTTTCGGTCGAAGAGTGCCTGAAACTATGGAAGCGGCTGAGGGACCGCTATACTCGTGAACTGAAAGCTATTGAAGCGACGAAAAGGAGTGGCAGCGGCTATGTGTCTGTGTTATGTAGAGAGACCTGTTCCTCTTGCGACACAGATCACGCGACACACGGTCCGAGTAGGTGTCCCGACGCGCTGGATCGGACGTCCGGCGTGTGACAAACCGGGCCGATTTTCATCGTCCAACGCATCCTACAACCGCATCGTCGCTTGGTCGCAGCCAACGACAGCGTGGCTGGCATGTGACGTTAGAGTGTTTTAGTTGAGCGTCTTTACGGTACGCTCCGCTCCGAGCGGCCCTGCTAAGCCACAGCGGAGCGGCGGGCGATTTTCACGTTTGAGTTATACGTTTAGCGTAGCGGAGCGGACCTTTTGTAGTTGCAGCGCCCCCTGGCTAAATTCAGGGTGATGAAAGAAAATAAAAACGCTTTATGATCACTCTTACACCGTAAAACGTATATATGTATATATACAACTTATTTCTCCATGAAGTATCTAGACGTGCGCTTGTAATGCGTTACCGGTCCATTTTATCTAATGGAAAATAAAGCGCCGTCTTGGGGAACGCCACGTGTTAGCCAGCGCGCTTGCTTTCTGCATCCAATCCAATCCGTTTTGACGCCAAAGCTAGCCAAAGTGCAGCGCGGCACGCTCCGCTCAGGCAGCTTCTAAGCGGACCGTGTTCCTCGCTCCGCTATCCCGCTTACGGCTAAGCGGACGGCGCATGCGCAGTCGCGCTTCCGCTCTGCTTAACTGCTTAGCGGAGCGTAAACACGCTAAACTAAAACACTCTGTTATCTGACGTTCCCTCCACGGAGGCGGCGCTGGTTGGCCGGTTTCTCGCAGTCTTTTTTTTTTTTTTCCTTGCCTGCTGCAGTTTATTTCCGACACGAAATAGTTACCAGTTAAGTAAAATTATCTCGAACATGTGCCTGTTATGCAAAGCAGCGCCCAGTATACTAGCACCAAGCTACTGGCGAGATCGGGAGCCGCGACGCGAGGGCATTCCGCGGGCAGACAACACACACCGACCGTCTGAGCGAGGCTGCTCGCTTCGAAGCTGCTCGCTTCGCTTGCACGTTTGCCCTTCGCAACGACTGCGTCGAGTAAACGAATTGTATTTAATTACGGGCGACCTAAATGTAAAGTGTTAATTGTTTTGGCAAAAGTAAGCGCTCTTTGACGAGCTCGCGTTGGATTGCCAGCGCCGTCGGCCGCAGCGTCCGCCTAGCTAGGCCTACCGGCCTTATCACTGGTTGTTGGCGGAGCCGTCAGTAGACAAGGCGCCGTCGTGAATTGTTCCGGGCATAATTTTATTGACAGTATTCGCGTAAAGCGAAGCAGTGTTGTGCAGAGTTGTTTGTATTGTGTTTCTTGATGTGTATATGAAGTGAAGCTGGGGGGCTGTATCTGGGCGGAGCTTACGCGCCGCTCAATCTTTCGGATGCACGCACCGTGTGCCCCGAATCGTCGTATGCCGCATGCCGGAGCATGGGGCGCCGCACGTCGGATCAGACGCCGAATCGTACCTTGTGTCTCCTGCTTTAATCCGTGCCATCGCCAAGCAACAGTCCGGTCCGCAGTCGCAATCGCTACCGACAGAGAAAGCGCGCGAAATATTTTTTTCGATGTTCAACCACAGGCGCCACAGTGTTCTGCGCATGCGCTACTCCAGCTACGGCTGGGGCGCGGCGTTGTACTGTAGGGGAGCACGTTGTTGGGCGAGTCGGTCGTACATACTTAAAGAAGGGAATTGCGCTAAAAAAGACACGGACGAGTAAGGACATGGACGGGCGCCCGTCCATGTCCTTACTCGTCCGTGTCTTTTTTAGCGCAATTCCCTTCTTTAAGTTTGTACTGTAGGGAAGGTCAACACAATCTACGTTTTCAAGATGTCCATAGTAATATAAACCACAACCAATTGTGTGAAAAATGACAATTCCTTTGTGTCAGCAGCTCCATCTCAAAGCAAACTGCTAATGACCATCCCACCACAGCCAAAAGAATAGAAAAACATGTAAGGAGGTTCGCCAGCTCAAAATGTGTTCGGGTCTCGCAATGAACATAATGTAGCCCTTTGTCTTACCAGGGGTAAATTAGTGTTGGACATTTTCAAAGTGATCAACAAGAGAAGCCTCAACCTGAAGCTCATGTTTTGACAAGGAGAACTGCCCTGACAAAGAAAAATCTCGTAGAAACTGTGGTACCAGGCTGAAACTTCGTTCATGTGCCCAGTAGGCGTTCTTGATTTTTTCTTTCTGGCTATGGTGGCTAGAAGGGGGAGGTGACGCCAGCGCCGGCATATCCGCCGAGAAAGCACAATCCTCTCGTTCAAGCGCTGCCGCAAAGGCCGCGGTGGCGCTGCGGTCAGCTTGGCGATGCAGTCACACGGTTGTGCGCGTCTGCAGCTTCCCGCGCTGTCTGGCCGGCGCGACAGCGTTCCTGTTTCTTCGCGGCTGCCAAAGTGTTCTCTCGTTTATGGCAATATGTGTTTCGCTGCTGACATGTTAATGTGAGTGCCGGACTTCGCCGAACAAATACCAACGCAAAAAACGCGAGGCAGCGTCACTGCTTTGCCCCTGGCTGCACGTCCGGCTATGTGTCGTCGAGGCAGCAGGGAGGGTGCTTTAAACTTAGGAGGGTGCTCTAAGTTGCATATTTCTTCAAGGTCGAACGTCTTAATTTTTTATTTGGTGGAAAGTGATACCTTTGCCTCCCCATTTCTTAGTGGGTGTTCAATGTTTAATGTTTTTCTTTCAAATTACACAGAAGCATGAGTAAATGTGATATCTTGTATTTTGAATTACCCTGAATGTATGATGTGCAGTACTTTGCTATTACTACAATGTGCAATAAATTTTTGCTATGCTTTGTATTACCTGTTCTGAACCCCATTCACATTTTTTAGGAGTAAGCTGACGCTTCATATTACTGAAACTTAAGGAGTGGAAGACACCGGCCAAAGAACAGCCAACCTTTCTTTTTCTCATTTAGTACCCCTTTTAATTTCCTTTTTACATATTCCTTTATGCCCCGAGGCAATAAACAACGTTATTAAATAAATGCAATCGCACGGACCCGAAACATATTTCTATCCTAATTCTTTTGGTCTGTGTCTCCTACTGTCGTCATGCACTATCTTGACCACACGGGACTCATTCGGACCCTTCAATTCCTGAAACTGATAGGATTCGCGAATAACCCTTTAGATACGCCATGTGTTACGCAGCAGATGTATTGCAGAGGCAGCCACTCAAATTTAATGGTTTTGTTTGTGGGGTTTCACGTGCCAAAGTGACTCGGGCTATGAGAGATGCCGTAGTGGAGGACTCTGGAAATTTCGACCACCTGGGGTTCTTTGACGTGCACTAACATCGCACAGCAAACAGGCGCCTTGTTTTTCGCCTCCATCGAAAAGCGGTCGCCGCGGCCGGGATGCCATCCCTCATCCTTGGGCACAACAATTGGGCGCCCTAACCACTGCACCACCACGGCTTAAAATTGCATTCTGTCAGCCGTAGTCACGTTCGACTAGCGTTTAATGAGTAAACCATTGCTTGCAACAACATCACTGAAAGGCCGACGCGTTGCGTGCACGGCAGGCCTGCGTCCTTGCGTATGCTCAAAGCCAGCGGCGTGTACCATGCATCGCATTACGGCCAACAGCGCCACCTACGCCTGGCTTGAAATGGAGGAGCGGCTTCCATCCGCCGTTGGCGTCACCTCTCCCTTCTAGCCACCATATTCTGGCTACCTGCGAGCTGTCAGAACCTGCCTGCATAACTTTAGTTGGACAGCACTTTGGAAGTTCGTCTGGCTAGCAACATTTAAAATAAATTAAAATCGTGTTCTATACGCCAAAACCACAATCTGACCACCTAGGGTTCTTTCGTACCTCGCTATTATTTCAAATTCTATCCAAAAATGGCATATCTTTAAAGACCCCAGTTGCCAACATGTTTTACTTCCTCCACCAGAATAAACTCGCTCCCGCTGGTGCTGCACCACGGATTGTGTGCTGCCATCTACAAGAAACACTACAAACCACTAAGACAAAACCAGCACATCTATGACATTACTAGAAAATGAAAAGTACCGGATGCCTAGGCAGTTTTTACCAGAAATGAGCGGACGAACCCAGCTCATCCATGGCACAGAAGGGGTTAATATGCGCCTAAATTTAAGGCTCAGATTGAACTTGCGACCTTGAGCTCTCTCTGGCTAGCAGATGACAAAAACAGCCAATGAGCACTCGCCGCCATCTTTGTGGGGACTTGAGTTGTGGACTCTCGTTCCTACACACTGCAGCACCTTTTTGGTTTACTTTTCTCTGATGGTATCCCTTGTCATCTTTCTTGCATTTTTGTGGCGATATTTTTTTCTTTTTCTGCAGTTAATGAAGACGGTCACAGCTAGCCAGTGTTCTCGTCATGGTGCGTTTGGGTGCATGAACAGCTTTGACACTAATGTGTTCTAACTCGGCTGTCAATTTAATTAAATGCATTTATCGAGTAATGGCGAGCCAGTCCAGCCATTCTATATAACCATACGTACATTCAATTACTGCTCTCATGATCGATACTGTTTATTGTGTGAATCACTATTGTGTGTCAATATTCTTGCACTGTGCAATAATAGTGGGCTTGGCACAGCACGGGTCCTACCAAGATGGCTGCTGCCATCCTGGTAGCACCTTAATGTTAATTTGGCCAGCTGTTCCAGCATTCCATTTTGAAAATTTCGGGCAGCTTCGGGCTGTCTTGGGAACTCAGCCCGTGTGACTCTGACGCCGTTCCTATCAGGACTGGAACTTACTATAGCTGCTGTCAGGTTTGTAGAACTGCGAAAACCTAAGAGGCCCAGTGTCAATCACTTTAAGTCGCTCATCTACCTGCGACCCCTGTTCACATTCTTCCCGCGTTGCATGCTGGTCATCCATCGTACTAGCATTGTGAATCAAGCTAAAATGCATTACCTTCAATAAGCACTTTCTGTGTCAGGTGCACGGTGGGCGCGAAGCATCGTTCATGCATGCCGTTTTCATGGTGTCACTTGACGTCTATGATGCTGGTCATGCTTTGTGGACGGTAATGGAAAACCATTCTGAGCTGCTATAATTTATTCCAAGATGCTAGCCCAGGTGAACAAAATGAAATGCAACTGGCTGCTAGTGCGGTACCTGTACATGAGCTTTTCCAGCCTGCGGTGCTAGGGCACAGCGCATGCACACTCTGGTCATACAAAAGGTGGATTGTTTACTGCAGCAACATGGCGTGCAACCAGCAGGCTACTTGAGTGACCATGAAAAACAGACACTATGGCAATGTGAGCCCTCTCAGCCCTACAAAGTCAAAGAATGTACAGACCAAAGTGGTCTATGTGGCAGATGTATCGAAACCTTACTTGAGTGACTACGGGTTTTTTGCCCCTGCCAAACAAATGAAGTTGAGCAATGGGAACCCTAAGGTGAGCTGGAAAAGCCTGCAGAAATGCGTCCAAGTATGGGAAACAAAGGTCCCTTTGCCCCTCATTTCCTGGGGTGGTGTACAAGCAAGCCTGCTTACAGTTTCAGAGCCAAGGAACCACACTAGGCATGAGTGAAAAACGCTTGACCATCAATCTTTTCAGGGCACAAGGTTGGATCAACGGCTCATGGATGCCTAAGGAACAACTGAACTTTACAATCAATACACATTGTAAAAGCCCATACTTGCAGTAGTTCAAGGCAATAACGTACCTCACAAGTTAAAGGTGCATCTGAACGCATGTGGCTTGAAATATGTACTATGGTAGCGAAGATGTACAGTTGTAGACTCATTTTTCTGATGCCACTTATTATGGACCTGCACAACTGTTCTAATTTCTCAGCAGCAGCACCTCCACCTACGCTTATCACAAGTTTTAATGGGAACCAAAATTTCAGACGCTGCATGCTGCGTCACCAGCTTTTTGGACACGACCTATGTGCACGATGCCACTAACACTGAAGTTGAAAACAAAATGGCCGCCATGTCGACTTGGCACTGTAGCACAACTTTGGTTGTTGACTGCTGACGAAGTGGCAGTCATTAGGCCCAGCAGCATAGGCTAAACCACCCCCATGTTCAGCCGTCATAGCAAATTTGCAATGCCAGAGTGTCCGAAGCTCGCTCATAGGCGATTATGTGGGAGATCACACACATGGGCTAGACTGACGGTTGTAATACAAAAGTTTGGGTCTGTGAGTGCCTCTTTCCATGCCTGAAAAATCAATCCGCAACTGTACTTGGCAAAAGCAACTAGGGACATTAGGGATGGCAAAGCACATTAGGGACGGACATGGGTGTTTTGGCCAGTAGTTCGGCTGAGTTGGACAGCTGGCAAGCTAATGTGCAGATCCTGTGTGATCACACTGATTACATAGTTGTGTATTACACATGTGTAATATATTGTTGTTTCAGTGCCCCGTAGTGGCACGGAAAGCTGCCGACTGGCCATCAAAATCCACACTGGCCATCAAAATCCACTGGGGACCCCTTGCTTAGTTGGAGGCACTGTGCTTGCATTTTCTTTCACATAGATCCAATTGCGTTTTTTCGTTTTGCCAATGTCAACGTGTGTGTATGTGCTTATAATGAATGTATTATCATGTTGAATATGACTGTTATGAGGGTCAAATGCATTGCTTGATTGAAAAGAACACTTGAAAGACATTTACAGGACCTTAACTGGGTGCGCAAGGTATTTGAGGACACCGCTTCAAACTGCCATATGTATAAACATTCTCATTCTATATATCTGGGCACTTAATTTCGTCTTTACCAACCCATCTGCCACCTACATGATTTATTACAAAGTAGCAGCTTCCAGCCTGACACAGCAGATGAAGGTGTACACTGTTTTAGTCATGATACATGTCAGGGTGTCTACCAAGTTGACATTTCCACATTCCCTGAGTTTTCCAGGTTTTCCCTGAGCACCTTTGCGAAATTCCCTGAATGAGCCAGAACTTTGTTTTATGTCAAGACAGGCCGACACCACGTTGCCCGATGCTGTCACTCTCTAGTAAGCATACTGAAACAAAAAAAAAAAAACTTAATCCAGTTTGAATAGTAAGGCGTAATATCTATTTTATTTAAAAAGAAAACAGAAGGAAGGTGTAAAATGCACAGAGAAAGAAATGGTAAAGCCCATTCCAAATTGAGTTGAACATTTTCAAATACGAATGAAAAGGAGATGCATACATAAGTAAATATTTTTTTAATATCAGCTATTTCCATCAACTGATAGCAAGCTCATCTGTATGAGGTCCTGAACTTTGTCACAACTAATTATTAAGGTTCTCTCTCAGCAGCTGGAAAGTCAACCTCAACTGTCCTGACATACTCTCAGCCCGTACACAACATCTCAGTGTTGGGTTTCACTGCTTAAACAATTTATTTTGGTTTGGATGAGGGTCACCTGTGTCTCAGCATCAGGCAACACTTAGTTATTTTAGCTCAAGCTCCTTCAAAAAGGCGCCGGCAATTCCTTTCCTGTTAATTCCTCAGTGCGTCGGTCCTTTCTGTTCTCATCCTCCTTCTACCACGCTTTCACCACATGGATCATCTGAAGCATCCTCTTGGTCAGTTGTACAGTCAACATTTGATTTTTCGGACTTCCGAGGGGCCGCAAAAAAAAAAAACGAAAAAAAAACGGGCAGTCTGAAAAAAATTAATGCATGTCTTTAACTGCCTTTAAGGGCTAAAATTACCACAGGCAAGTCTGAAAAAGCTCTGAAGGCCTGCCAGTACGCTTATTAGGCATATCAGGGCTTGTACTGTGACAGGAGACGGGGTGCACGCATGTGTAATTAAGGAATACATACTATGTCCCGTGACAATTGCCCCCTTCCCACGCTTGTTATGCTTCACCGCCTAACACTAGTGTACTGAGGCGAAGCTAACTTTCGGAGACTGGCATTACGCAACGCGCTGTGCTCTGCGAGTTTCAAAGCCAATCGCGAGGATTACAAAGGCGGAGTCGGTGCCATTGGTGATAGCGGCGAATTCTTTCAATGAAAAACACGGCACCACACGGCAAGAAGCTTAATAGCGAACATAGAAGCAGCTAGGCCTAACGTTGCCGCGGTGGTGGTTACGGCTGCCAGCGGATCTGCCTGCGAGAGTGCCGGTTCGAGGCGGCGAGATAATCAAAATAGCGGCGGTGGCGGCTTTGATTAATGCCATTTCAGACCTGCAGTCAGGGCAGTATACATTGACTATATGGAGTACGTGGTGGTGCCGCAAAACCGTGCAAATTATCAGGCATGTCCGAAAAATCGGGCGTCTAGAAAATCGGTCGTTAACTACTCTGGCAATACATCGTGCCGATGACACGGCGTCAATGACGATTCGTTGCGATTCCTCTGTTACTGGAGCCAGCATTAACACGACTTTCGTTCCCTTTCAATAAAGTTACAGCTAATTTTCCCTCATGGAAGCACAAATTCCCTGAGTTTTCCGAGTTTTTCCAGACTGTTCAAATTCCCTGAGAATTCCCGGTTTTCCCCGTTTTCCCGGTTGGTAGACACCCTGCATGTCAACAACAGCAACTTGTAGATCGCATACCTGCCAACCTGGCAAGATAAAAAATCAGGAGACTTTTTATTCACGCCAAACGGGGGGAGGGTTGCATTTACTGTTTCAACTTCTGGTGGGACCAACGAGGAGGGGAGGGGTTTTGTTCAAACTTTCAGGCAGTGTTCGGCGAGTCCTTTTGCAGGAACCTTGACGTAGCAGACTTTGCTCATTTCAAAAATTTGTCGGAGTAGCTTTGCTCAAAACATGGTCCAGACTGACGGCCCTTCACTAGCAGCAGGTGTTGGACGGTTGTGTTGCACATAGATGAGCGGAATTCAGTCCTAGTTTTTGGCACCGTGCTAAATATACTCTCACACACTGCATAGCTATGCGGTATCACAAGTAAATCCAGCATCACCTTAGCAACTCGGTGAAACATGTTTTCCAGCAGTGTTTTTCATTTTTCCAACCATAGACCACTGCACATCCCACCTTTCTTCATTCAGAATGTCCTCTGGAAGACTGTGCCAGTAGAGTGGCAAACACAGCTTCGAGAGCATGTAAAGTGTCTTCAGGATATTCATTGGAATCTCGGGGCAGCAACTGAGGGAAACTCTGAATGAAGAAACGAAGACTCGAGAGCGATGCCTGTGAAATAAATTTCAAGTTGGCCACCTCCGCATTCTTTAGAGTTGCGTTTAAGAGTTGCTTCCACATCCATAATGCTATGCCTCGTCGCATTTCGGAAACATTTTCCATAGAAGAGGCCCCCAACATGGTCGCTGACACGAAGGGGTAGCTTGTGTTCGGCACTGACGTCGTATCCACACGTTGTACAAAATGCACAATGCTCTCCTTTTCTTGATGTCAAAAAGCACGGAAATTCAGATGTATAAGATCGCAAAAACTTCTGCTAATACCTTTTCTTGGGCTTTGATAGCACCATGGCATCAAGTACACGAGGTTTCCAACTTTACATGGTGCACCACACACACGGCCTAGCCAACACTAATCATACACACAAACCATGACACAAACAGCAGTAACAATGCACCATGGAGGAAGGCACACATAAAATGCAAGAGCTCTGGCTTTGGTCGGCTTGCTAGGCACCGTAGTCGGCTGCTTAGTGGATGATACCGATGGCGCTAGTGCAGCCGTTGTTAGTGATGTTGATTACGATGTGGCTGCAGATTACACGGTGCCGGTTTTGCACAAACTATTATTGCGCAAACAGATACAACTTTTTGGGAGATATAAGACAGTGATCGTACAATCGGAAAGTTCAGTAAAAAAATCGGGAGGGTTGGCAGGTACAAGAGGACTACCTTCTTGAATGTCATAAAATCCTTAGTTTTCGGGGTTCACAAAGGGAAATAAGTGCTGCTAGAGGTCAGATGCCATTAAAGGCAGTCGAGTTTTTTGAGCAGGTGGAGGCTTCAGGTGGCAGAGCCAACAATCAGATGGTAACTATTCATGAAATTGTAATTATGTTACTGAAACCCTAGTGCACTGTGGTATATTTAACCTTCTAACACCCAGTGCCACGAATTCGCGATTTACCAAATAATTCTCTATTCCCCATTGACGTGAAGAAATTACGGGCTAATTTTGGTGTGTGTTTTCAACAGGTGGTGCCTTCTGTAAAAATTTTAAATCGACTATGCTGTAGCTGAGCACATGCAATTTCACATTTTTCCACTTTTATCTACCGATTCAGCAGAAGAGACTGGTCATTAAATAAAATTTGCTTTTGTTCTCCCGCACCCCTACATTTATTCTTACTACTATAAACGATCCAGAATGTGGATTTAGCAGCAAAATGACTGAATTTTCATAATGTCTGCTAAGATGAACAGCTGAGAAAATTAATCACTGCTTATGAAGAAAAAAAAAAGGGGGGGGGGAGCAAGAAACACACCGCATGCATGCACACATAAGAAATTACAAAACTGCATGCCACTACTGTGATATCTTCCAGCAGCTTAGACATCCAGGTCAAAACCTGTGGTTGAATGTAAGAACTAGAATGTATTACTGCAAATGAATTAACTCTGGGATTTTTATAGAGCTTTGCTTTGTAAGTGTACATTGTTCCAGAGGCAGTGCCAGGAATATAGTACCTGGATGATCAGCAGTAAGTCATAAAGGCAAATACAGTCGAATCTCGACATAACGAATGTGGATATGTAACGAATTATCGGATGTAAAGAACGGTAAAAATAAAATTTGGCTGGGCATGAAATTGCCGCTTTGGTAGCAGATACCTGACAAAGTGGTGCTGGTTAGGCCTAGCGGCCTAAGCACTGCAGCCGGCGGAGAGGCTGGTGAAAAGCCATTGCGGAAAGCTCTCTGTCAACATGTTTGTATTCGTATACCTCATCGGCAATTAAGTCTGAGATCAGACACATGGGCTAGACTGACGGCAGTACAAGTGGAGTAATGGTAAAGTGCACCATCTGAACATGGTGATCCCACCATACGCCCACACCACTACATTCCTGCAATAATTTTTTGTCTGAACTGCATGAGACGAATGAACTTCCAAGATAAACTGCACTCATCAGCGACACGGCACGCTTTAGTTCTGCCATCGAGTGCTTTGACTCGTCTTGTAATGTCGCCCTCATCATTTCTGCCCTTTATATGCCCTGCCCTTTATATGCCCACCATTTTGGTACCCCCTTTTGGGACCCTTGAGGTATGAATAAAAAAATGTTTCTTTCATATGCTTGACAGCTGAAAGTGTCTGCTGTGTCGTAAAGTGTGTGCCTTCTCAACCAGATGGCGCTAAGAGAGCTAGCTAAGAGAGCTTTTTTTCTTTTTAACCTAGGTAAGACATTAGGCTGTATAATAGCAAGAGCTTGGTGGTGCAACCCACTGCCCCGTTCCAAAGGCGACACCCATAACATCCATCCATCCGAGACCTGCCTGGTTCTAGCTAAGGCCTGTCATGTACCAACCTCCCGTGTATGAACGAGCAAGGTACTTAAAGGGGCCCTTAACTGTTTACGAAAGTCGAGAAATGCATTTGAAGTTAGAATAGACTATTTCAGAAATACTTTGCCACAAAAATACTTCAATGCATTTAGCAGCAGCGGAGTTTTTGGCAATTAACCCTTTCACTGCCGGGTTTTTTCCTCACCGCCGCACACCCCCTGCCAGGTTTTTTTTACATGTTAGTTTCTTGAAAATCTTATGCTAGTAACACACTACAATGCTCTGAAGGTCATGTAAACATTTTTATTCTGGATTATCTTACAGATATCAGTTTTCCTGAAAGAAATTGGCACTTAACTAATTAGCAATAATTATCTGCTAATTAGGATGTCCGGGTGTTTAGAATACTTTTTTGGTGTGGTATTCTTCAAAACAAGGCACCACACAAAGCGGCACCTGGCAGCTAGAACATAGATAGCGAGATTCTTTTCGTTGCTTTGGTCGATGCTGTGTGTTAGCGCAGACGCGGCAGACTCGTGTTGGGTTTTGCTTCGCGGTAGTCGGTGGTATTAGAGACAGGAAGTGGCGCGCTGTCAGCCGTGTTGGATCTTCACCCTTCGACGGGCGTCCTCCCTTTGGCTTTGAGTTTCCTTCGTGGTATTTCTCGATTAGCTGGCGGACAAGTTCGAGTCGAAAGTCTGCCATGCTTTTTTTACCAGAGGCTGTGATTTGCAGTAAATTGCTGTTGAGGATGGTAATGTCCAAGAGGTGAAAGAAGTACTTCTTGTACCACTTCATGCACTTCCTTGTGACTGTGCCGGTCACGGTCACAACCATGTCTACCTTGTCTACAGCACCCATGCCTATGTTGTACTTGGAGACGCACAGGGGAATCTTTTTGTTCACGCCCGTCTTCCTGTCTACCTTCCCGGACTCTACCGTGCCACTCTTATGCTTCGTCGTGAGCATGAGCACTTCACGTTTGTCTTTCCAGCGGACGAAGAGATGCTGATCATTGCACATCTCGTTGGTTTTCCCTTCTTCCAGTCTTTTCTCATCGCGTGGGATACCCTTCCTGTTCTTCCGGACTGTACCGCAAGCATTGGTCTTCTTTTCGAAAAGGTAGGTGAAGAGGGCGGGACTGGTGTACCAATTGTCAACCCAGAGGACGTGCCCTTTGCCCAGGTACTTGTCCAGTAAAGTGATAACAACTGAGGCTCCATATCCCATCTCAGAATCGTTGATCTCAGTTGAGGATCCGGTGTACAACACCATGCCCAGCACTACGCCTGTCTTCACATCACCGAGTACGAATGATTTCAGGCCGAATCTGCTTCGCTTGGATGGAATATATTGCTTGAATGCTAATCGCCCTTTGAAAAGAAGCAGGCTTTCGTCAATACAAACATCCTGTTATGGAGATAGCGCACCTTGAAAGTTTTTCCGAAGCGTCAAGAAAACCGAGCGCACCTTGTGCAGCCTGTCACCATGAATCTGATCTTCATTATTGGAGAAATGAAGAAACCTCAAAATGAGGAGGAAGCGGTTGCGACTCATCAGCTTCGAGAATGCAGGTGTACTCAAGAGGGGATCCGTGGACCAATACTGCGCAATGCTGCCTTTTCTTGCATGAGCCATGAGCATTACGACAGCAAGAAATAAATAAAACTCACGTGGAGTCACATCTTTCCACTGGTGTATACGTGATCCTGGCGTCGGTGTCAGCGCAGCACGTACTTGGTACTGGAAAATGTTTGTTTGATCCACAATTGCTTCCACAATGTCCGGCGTAAACAAACTTTCAAAAATCTCGAGCTCACTGGACGCCGCTGTGATGTCATTGCAGATTCCTGAGTGAGCTGGATCGAAAGCATGCTCCTGGGGCTTGAACTCTTTCTTCCAGCAGAAATACCGCTCGCCAGGTTTCCTCTTCTTTCGCGGATTTCTCGGTGGTAGGGGTTCTTCATCACTCTCATTACTCGACAAGGCACTTAGATGGGCTGCTTCCTCGCTGTCACTGTCGTCGGAGTCCGAATTCATAAGCAGTTCTTGAATTTATTCGTCCGTCAAAGAGCGGACACACGTGGAACGCTGCCTCGCCATGGCTGCTCTGCCGAGACGAAGACGAAGCGACGCGGACATAGAAACGTGCGCGCCACCTGTTGAAAAATCATCCTACCGGTTTTATGTTATTTATGCGGGATCTCCATAGATGGCGCTACATGCTTGTATATTTTTCTTTTAGACGAGTATTATCGGGAGCGGCAGGGAGTGAGTTAAAAAGCCAAAACGAGTATACTCAGGCGAGGCAGGGGGTGTGCATGTGTGGTCGCCCGAGTTATCTCGGAAGTGGCACTGAAAGGGTTAAAGGCTGCACATGATCCCTTTCATGGTGCTTCCGCTCCTTCAATGTCTTGCACTGGAAAGGCTATGGCACAGCAGGACGTGCCTACACGGCTTTGCCTAGTGAAAATAACCTCGCAGATCAAACGTAATTTTGGATGTTTACGTAGGCGCCACTATTTCCTATTTTGGTGCCTATGACACTCCAAATGTGGTTGTCCTCAGCGAGCTGCAGTGCGCTCGGTGAGCGGACTCGTCACGGCAACCCGTGGCGGTCGCGGCACCTATGCTACTGGCAGGCCATAGCTACATGCAACTGTAGTACGCATGTGCAGCATTTGATTTCTGCACAACCAGGGTGTCTACAGAGTTCGCATTTCCAAACTCCCCGAGTGACACAGAACTTAGTTTTATGTCAAGACACGCTGACATCATGTCACCCGATGCTGTCACTCTTTAGTAAACACGTTAAAAAATAAAGGTCTTAAAGGGACACTAAAGGTTACTATTAAGTCAACGTGAACTGTTGAAATACCATCCCAGAAACCTCGAAACGCTCGTTTCGTGCCAAGGAGAGACTTATTTTAAGAGAAAATGCCTTTTGGAGCGTCCGCGTACCTCTAGCGCAGTTCAAATCGCCCGCCCTCCGATCGAGGAGTACTGCCATCATGGTCTCATAGTGACATTGCGCTGTCGGTGAGTGAAACGCCATCCGCAGAGGGCGCTACGGCTTTTCTGCGCAAAACGCAAACGCGCTGCCAGAAACAGAGCCAAGACAGAGCCGACACCAAAGCGCAAGCAGGAGTATGGTGGCTAGCGGAAGGAGAAACGCGCGACCATAAGCTGGTAATTCATTCTATGACGCAAACTTCAACGCTCGTCGCAATGGACCCTGGCAATGACAGATTGGCTCGCGATGCTGGGCTCAACTTCAGCGATTTGAGCACTGACGAGCGTGACCTGCTGCTGAGGGCTCGCGCTGCTAGCGTCGTTGCGTACTACGACGGCAGCCTCGACACCGGCTTTTCGCAGTGGGAAAGCAACGAGGGCTTCCCACGACATCACATGGACGTGGCATTCTCGCTGCTTGTTCAATGAAAGTTACGCGAGCCAGCAGAACCCGCACAGCACGACGCGATAACGAAACTACTGAAACTCCAAAGCGTGCGCGGCGCAGAGTCGAGCGAAAACGAAACCTTTCGACCACCCATACTACTGAAGGGTAACGTCAAAATGTTATTTTTTCTTAGAATCAAATAGATATAGTCAAGTAGCATTTTCTTCCGTCTTATACTTGAATGAAATGATATTTTTATTACGAGTGGTTGAGTATTAGTACACAAATTATGAGGAGTGCTTTCGTCATCGGGCTAGTACCGGAATGTCGCTGGGGGGTCTCAAATAGTGTCATGCATTTACCTCAATTTTTCGGTTACTAAAGCTCTGTTCGCGATTATATTGATGCCTTAGACGTTCTAGAACATTGCTCTACCACTTTAACTTGACTTTCTTGTGACATTTAGTGTCCCTTTATTTCAGTTTGAATACTAAGGAGTAGTTTTTATTAGATTTAAGAAGAAAGCAAAAGGGAGGGGTTAGTGAAATGCACAGCGAATAAAATATCTTCGGGAAAAATATGGTAAAGCCCATTGCAAATCGAGCTGAACATGTTCAAATACGAATAAAAAAAGATGCACACACATGGAAATATTTTCGAATATATAAGCTATTTCTATTAACTGATAGCAAGGTCATTGGTAGGAGGCCCAAATTTTGCCACAAGTGGTATTCTCTCTCAGCAGATGGAAAGTCGACCTCAACTGTTCTGAAATACTAGCAGCCTGTGCACAACACCGCAGTGTTGCATTTCAATGCTTTAAAGAGTTTATTTTGGTTTGGATGAAGGGCACTTGCACCTCTGCGTCAGCCAACACTTTGCTTTTTGAGCTCAAGCGCCTTCAAAGAAGTGGCAGCACACTTCCTTTCCCGTTCACTCTTCAGTGCGTTTGTCCTTTCCGTTCTCGTCCACCTTCCGCCGCGCGTTCGCCCCACGGACCATTTCAAGAATCCTCTTGGTCTGGTGTACAGTCAACGTCCGATTTTTCAAATTACCTAGGGGCCGCCAAAACGTTCTAAAAAATGAATGCGTCTTTTACTGCCCGTAAGGGCATTTTTAAATAGCCACCGGCACGTTCGTAAAAGCTCTGAAGGCCTGCCATTACGCTTATTAGGCATATCAGTGATCGCATTGTGACAGGGGACGGTGGGTGCATGCATTTATAATTAAGGAACACATACTGTGCCCTGTGAAAATTGCCCCTTCCCACACTTGTTAAAGAGACCCTGAAACAATTTTGACGATTTTCTACAAACGTACTGCGTCGTTAGAGTAGGTCCTTCGATCATTAATTGACACATCTAAGTGCTCCGCGTAAAGCTTGTAATTTATTATAAGGTTTTAAAGATGTACATCGCTGCCGATCGCAGCACACTGTTCGGCGGAATTTTAAGCCGCCCCTACCCATATGAAGGAAATCGCCCATATGACGTCAGTGGGGCGAGCTATCCGATTGGCTGACCAGGGCGCGTGATCGATCATTTTTCCAACTTTATGGTGAACAAATGATGTTAGTAATAGTTGGAACTTTAGTTAAGTTGTTTTTATAAAAAGAAAGTAACATAAAGAGAATGCACAAGAACAATTTTTCAGTACACTTAACACTTAAAGGGAAGCTGAAAGGTTTTCCAGAAAAAATGAGTGAACATGTGTACATAATGGTTTTCAACCCTCTGAATTCGAATATCGTATCGAAATTGAGCGAAAGAAAGCGCAAATATACTTTATTTCGACGAAAAGTGCAGCAGCGGACACGCCCAGCTCGCGCGTCTCGTTTCCGCCTGTGATTGGTCGGGCGACCCGTGACGTCAACTTTAGCGACCGACCGCTGCCGCTCCACATTAAGCGCGGTGCCAGGTAGTTTGGTGCCGTAATGGCAAATTAAGAGGTAATAGAAAATTTAGAGAGACTGCGTTTTTCTGAAGAGTTCGGCGTTGCTCCCTACATGTACGAGCCGATTGCAAAGAGCCGGCCTCTCGAAGAAGCAAACGATGCTGGTGCGAGCAGTGCTTTCGACGAGAACGAAAGCGAAGTCTTGGGATCTCCTCGTGTTGGAAATGCTCTTTGGCGAGTATGTTTTTTGCAAAGCGATCTAGTGATCTCGCCGATCTTTCGCCGATCTAGTGAGCTCGTTTCCGGTCAAACAACTGCAGTGTTGTGTTCCTGCATGCCTCCTCGTGGAACGTAAGCGGGGATGCGGTCGTCGGCATTTGTGCGCTGTCCAAAGCTGTCAGCAACCTACAAAGACGGTTCAAACGCGTGAAAAGCTTCCCGGTTCATGCAGTACGTGTAGTGACCTTCATCTGTGCGCCATCCGCACACTACTCGTAACCGAAGTCGTAAAGGCGGCGAATTCCGTCGGCTACGTGAGACGGTCGGTTTCTCGCTGTGCGCGAGAGACGGGGGGAGCGTAGCGTCCTGGCGTGCGCCGGCTTTCCAGCACATGCAAACTCTACATCTGCACTGCGTTATGGTAGCTGCGTGCAGGCTGTTTTACAACACACGTGCAAATAGAAAATTCGTGGCGCTTTGCGATGAAACCTGCGTCGAGGGCGGGAAATAAACATGCACCTTCCGTTCAGCGTGCTAACATGAAGGAGCTCGCAGTAAATCAAAATCCAGGTTTGGGCGAGTTCGTGTATTCATAAGGCCTTCCAACACCCGTTATCATCAGTCAGTCCGCACTCGTGCCGTCTTTGTTTTCGTTGCTCCGATCTTTTCGCGCTGCGTTTAGAAAGTCTGCTAGTGGCAAGTAGTCGTCTCTGCGCCGGGCCTTAGACGAGCCGACTTGACTGGAAAACCCAACGCACGCATTAATAATAAATTCTGGTGATAATCGTCGTCACGGAAGTGGTTGGAGCACAGCAGTGTTGTTCTTGAGGGCTTGAAATTCTTTCGCTTTACAGCAGCCTCCCACTTCCTTAAAAGCTTCTTGTCTTGTGGGAAGCAATGGAAGACAACATCGTCGCGGCCGCTGGTGTTCGTGCAACCGTAGGCTGCACAGAAAGACGGCATGATCGGCCCACCACATCAGTTGATGCTGTGCACGTTGACCGCCACTCTACATACACACAGACGCACCAACAAAGAAATGCAGGGTCGATCGAAGCAGATTACGACGGCACGCACGCAGAAACAAGCACGGTCAGGCACGGTCGCGCAGGCTGCGAAGGAGCAAAACACTAAAGTTGACGTCACAACACCGCGGTTTCCGGTCTCCGCTCGCATCGTGAGCGTCAGCAGCAGCGCGCGGCATTCGACGGGGGGCGGAGCTACAGCGCAATTTCAACCGACGATTACGTCGCTCCTATTTGAAGAAAAACCCCCAAATTTGACCTACATGGTTTATAAGGTTCCCGCATCCGTATATGAGCATCTTATTGAATTCGACAGACTCTTCAGCTTCCCTTTAAGCACTTCCGGCACACAGCAAGTGTCGTCTGCTTGTGTTACGTCCTCCGTCTTTGACGAGAGCTCCGCAGTCATTGTCGGTCTGTCTTTTTGCGAGTGTTATGATTCGACTTTGTTGCATTGTGGACTGAAAACGTAGCGACTGGCAATATGTCAAGTTGCGACATCGTGTCCTTCTGCAAGCCAGTAGACGAGTGGACTGGCTGCAGCACATTGGACAGCCGCTATCCGATGGGCGCCAGGATTTGTGCAATTGCAGCCGTCACTTTACACCGGAAGATTACTAATGCAATAGCGTTTCGCGAGTCTGGTATTAGGGTGAACGCAAGCGCAAGGGGACGGGGCCTGGCCGTGTCCCCTTGCGTGTTGTTTCAGGGGATGAACAGAAGCGCATGTGAATGGTCTGCACAGTGCAGCCACCTGGTGGCATAGAGCTCAACCACACACAGTAGCAGTAACAAAATGTACTCTTCTTTGCTGCTAGTGTAAATTTTTCACAGGAGTGTAATCGTTAACACATTGTTTTTGTAAATGTTTAAAATGTTTTACACTTGGTAGAGCAATATTAGCTCTTTCTTTGGCTGGTTAAGCTCTACGCCAACGGGTGGCTGGACCGTGGAGAACGATCAGGCAGCTCACGTATGCTACGCGAAAGTTCCTTCATCAGCTCGAGTTTATGCCTTCACCGTTCTGTCGAAACGTTCTGCTAGTGTGCGATTACCGGAATACCAGACACGTTTGGCGCTACGACAGAATGCTCGCAACACATGCTGCTTCGCTAGCTCTCGCTTGGGGTTAACGACCAAGCCGCTAGCAGAGACATTTTGCGTGGGCGAGGGCGGGCTCCAAAACAACTGGAAGTGGACGATGTGACGTCGCATCGCGACACAGAACCAGTGAAGGCGGAGCTCAGCCCCGATCGCTCGGCGAACACGTTGAGGAGGAAAAGCATGGCTAGGGAGGAGGGTAACTTGTAATCGCTTGTAGCTCCACTAATACGTAAAGCTTCACTTAAATTGTAGTTCGAAAGTTCTACTTAAGCTGTACCCTACGCGTCTACAAAATTTGAAGCATTTCAGGGGCCCTTTAAGCTTCACCGCAATACTTCACGTATGCTTCACTGCGCAACACTACTGAATTGAAGCGAAGCTGACTTTCGGCAACCAACATTATGCAGCGCGCCGTGCTTTCCGAGCTTCGAAGCCAATCGTGAGGATTACAAAAGCGGAGTCTGTGCCATTGCTGACAGCGGCGAATTCCTTCAATGAAAAACACGGCACCGAATGGCAAGAAACTTAATAGTGAACGTCGAAGCAGCTAGAACTAGCGTTGCCGCAGTGGTGACTATGGCTGGCAACGGATCTGCGTGTGAGAACGCCGGTTTGAGGATGCGAGATAAAATGGCGGTGGTGGTGGCTTTGATTGAGAGTTTTAGAATCGGGGCCCCAAAGAAATAGCGTCGAAGCCACTGCCCATGCGTAAGACGCGAACTGCGTTTGGGTTTTGCGTTGGGAACGCTATTTCATTGATTTAGCGGGAGCCCAAATAGCGGCCCCAAAAGCTTTGCGTCAACGAACATGGCGGCATCCATCAAGCGACAGCTCTAAGCTAGCACCAATCTGGGCTCGATTCATGGTAACGCATGAAGTTCGCAAGCAAGGAGAAGTGACCGCGGTTATCACTTTCTCTCAACTAGCGTGTGTTATGAAAATTGATTCATCAGACGCCGCTGATTCGGAATTTGATTGTGGATTTTATGGGTCGTAGGCCTAACACGACTTAGCTTGGCTGGTGAAGGCACGTAAAGTTGGTTACTCAAAACTAAGGGCAACTAATTGTTTGCTGCTTACAGAATATATTCTAAATTGTAAATGAACGTGAATACACGAAATTAAAAATTACTATTCTTATCATAAAATGGTATATTTAATTATTTCTTCTAGTAGCTTTTCTTTGACGCCGTAGTGGCGCTGTCAGCGCAAGACGCTATCCGCAAACGCAAAGATCTATTCTAAAGGTATTCACTCCTGTGTGCCCCAACGCAAACATCCGCAAAGCTCTTTGGGGCGCCTATTCTTAAACTCTCTAATGTTTCTCTCTAAACTCTAATGTTAAACTCTAATGTCTCGCCGAAAATCAGACGGCGAAGGGTTCTTGCATCTGAAATTTCAGATATTCTTATACATTGGCTCTTGGAGTATGTGGTGGTGCTGCGAAGCTGTCCGAATTACCAGGCATGTCCGAATAGCATGCATCCGGAAAATCGGCCGTTGGCTGTACAATGGCTACTCCTCCAGCTGACGACACAGCGTCAAAGACTATTCATTACAATTACTCGCTGTTACTTGAGCCAGCATTACCGCGACTTTCGTTCCCTTTCAATATAATTACAGATAATTTTCCCTGATAGAAGCGCAAATTCCCTGGGTTTTCCCTGAGTATTTCCAGACTATTAAAGATCCCTGAGAATTCCCCATTTTCCCGTTTAATAGATCTGGTAGTAGATCTGGTAGATTTGGTAGAACAGGACTTGAGTGCGCGCTCGCACTCATATGCTCCAGTCTGGTTGTGCTATGTAGTGCGGAGTGGCTTTGTCCTGCATCAGCTTGAGAAATGGATAGTACCCACGCCCAACTTGCCCATTTTGAAACGTTATCAATACCTCAATACAAAGCGAAGTCTGTCAAGGCATCAAGCCACAGGCGGCCAAGGGTGAGTGCATGCTGGCGTGCGTGCGTGTGGTCCAAGTTTCACATGGTTCGAGGCTGGTTGAGTGTTAAAAACTAGTTGAAATTAAAGTTACCCGACGGCTACGACACCAATAAGTAGGGTGGCCAAAGTTTAATTCCTATGTGGGCGGCCGCGGCCAAGCGTGAGCAGACGATAGTCGGCTTCTTCAGTCGGAAAGGTAAGCATTGCGCTCGTAACACCTCCACCCGTACTAGATTTTCTTTCAAACACTATTCCGAAAATATGTTCCTTGGAAGGCACTTCACTCATTCCAATGCAATTTTGAGACTTCGAAGAAAGGTGGTTCAGGGCCCCTTTAACTGCAACAGGTAGATGAGAGTAGAGCTGCACTACCGAAAAAAAAGCTAACTAAAAGCTTGTTAATTCAGCAACCGTTAATATGGAAATTCCGACCAGTAGTTCGAACCTGAACTAAGTGCATGTTTGTCTATGCAACCAAACGTCCATTAACTTGGCAGAATTCGCACGTGCACCAAATAATTCGGACAAATGCTGACAACTGCTACTCCACGAAAGCGAAGGCGGAATTCGCACAACTTGAGTGAAACCAAAACGCGGGAGGTTCGCCATCGCATGTTTTTGTGTGCATGTGTGCATCTCCCCTTTATGAAATCGGTGAGAAAAGTCGGAGGCCACCGAATTGGGAGAGGGAAGTGAGCAGGCAAAGGAGGGCAACTGGAGGTGGAGAGGAGTGCACAACAGAGGAGGTATGCAGGAGCATACTACGAAGGAGGGGAAGGAGGGAGGCGGAGGCACTAAATCCCGTAAACTTGGTAAAGTAGCGACTCTCCTCCTTCGCCTTTACTCCTCCTCGTTTTTCCTCTATTTTACGCTCCCTCCTCGACTGTGGCATCGCCTAATAATATTTGGGGTTTTACGTGCCAAAACCACTTTCTGATTATGAGGCACGCCGTAGTGGAGGACTCCGGAAATTTTGACCACCTGGGGTTCTTTAACGTGCACCTAAATCTAAGCACACGGGTGTTTTCGCATTTCGCCCCCATCGAAATGCGGCCGCCGTGGCCGGGATTCGATCCCGCGACCTCGTGCTCAGCAGCCCAACACCATAGCCACTGAGCAACCACGGCGGGTTGGCGTCGCCTACACTGCACGAGCGTAGCAATGGCGCCAACATGCGCTCCTCGCTAAAGCCCCTTAAACTTCGTAAAGTAGTGACACTCTCCTCCTCCGCCTTCCTTCCTCCTCGTTTCTCCTCTCTTTCACGCTCCTTCCTCGACCGTGGCGCCGCCTACACTGCTCGAGCGTAGCAACAGCGCCAACATGTGCTCCTTGCCACTCAGTAGACGCTTTTCGAGCAAAAATGGCGCTGATGCACGGCGCAAGGGCCCATGTGATGCTATTAGGCCAATAGCGATGCGGTGTCAGCCTCAGCCAGAGCGCGCGAGATGGAGGCGGCATTCTTCAAAGCGTGGCGCTACTTTACGAAGTTTAAGGGACTTTAGTTGCTACGGGCTGTGTGCGCTATGGATGAACTGGGTTAGTCTGGCAATCAAGAGGCCAAGCGTGGAGGACGAAGCAGCAACGCAAGCAGCAGCAGGCCGAGCGCGAATCGACAAACGCTGAAGTCGTTGGCAAGCACTGGGCATAAACTGAAAAAGACCGGCAAAAGACGCAGGCTAGGCATGCCCAGGAAACTCCCGAAGAACGTGCTAGGCGGCTTGCAACAATGGGGGCGTGGGCAAGATGGTATAGCTTAGAAGCTCCCGAACACTTGCGCATAACCCACATTCACGAAGTGTAACATCACTGTAATTTATTTTCTATTTTGTTTCTTTTGTTGTTCTCTTCGCTTGCCTGCACCATTTCCCCTGTTGTCATTGTGGCATCTGCATTGGCTGTTCGCATGGAGCATTCTCTTTTCACAGCTGCTGTCTTGTGCACGCTGTTTTACCTTGCGTTACACACTGATGGCAATGCCAGCAAAGCGACACAAGTATATGGCCAAGGACTCGGCCACTTAAGTTAAAATCAAAGTCATCATGAAAAGGTACGACATGAAGAGAAGCACTTTGGACACACATGTGAAGAACAAACAACAGATTGAGCAAGGCAAAAAGTTTCATGCTTTCAGAAAGTGGCTGCGAACCGCAGCTCATCCTCAGTTGGGAGCAGCTTTGTTTTGGTGGGCGACTGACTGTAGTAATGCACATCTGCCTTTGAGTGGACCTCTGATAATGGCACAAGTGGAGAAGCATGCAACGATGAACACTGATTCATTCAAGGCTTCCAAAGGCTGGTTAGAGAGGTTCAGAGAGAGGCATGAATTATTTTCAGAAGTGTGTGCAGGGAAAAGGGCAGTTTCGATGAAGACGTGACCACCGAGTGGAGAAACATGCAGCTACTTTTGCACATCGTTGAAAGTCACCAAAATGATGCATTAAATGCCGACAAGACGGTGCTCTCTTTCAAGGCTCTTTCAGGCAAGACGGTGACCTTCAAAGGAGACCTGTGTGTCGGTGGCAAGAGAGAGAGAGAGGGAGAGCAAATGATAAATGAAAGGTAGGGAGGTTAACCATGACTGAGCCAGCTTGGCTACCCTACACTGGGGAAAGGGAAAAGGGGACGGAAAGATTAAAAGAAGACAAAGTCCACTGGGGATATCATTCGGTCACTCAGTCCGGATCATAGACGCTGACTCAATCCGGCAGCTTCCAAATATTGCAGCAGCGCTTTTGTGGCCTTTTGTAGCTGCGATATAAGAGGCTATGGTCCGAAGATCTTGTTCAAGGTGAATGGTTTTCTATTTAACTAGTTGAGAGCTGTGTAGAAGTCATGTCTTTCATTTGCAAAAGATGGGCAGTAGCACAGTAGATGTTCTAGAGTTTCCTCAACACCACAGGCATTGCACTCGGCGCTATCAGCCATTCCAATCAAAAACGTATATGCATTGGTGAATGCGACGCCCAAGCGTAAGCGGCACAGCGTTGTTTCCTCATTACCCATGCAGTTGCATAGATGGGTTGAGGGAATGCAGGTGTGTGCAACTTCTCTGGTGTCATATGGTGCGCTAGCTCGTTTAAGTGTTGGGCTGCGTCAGTTGTGGGGATGCACGACTCTCACGCGTCCCCTATGTTGTTTTCCCGCACAGCTCCTGTCTCCTGCAATCTGGCTTCACCGCGTGGCCTGCGTGATGCCCGCAGCAGTAGGTCTGGTTGAGGCGCAGTACGAGAGATGGTGTGAGTGTTGTGCTGCTAACGCTGCCTACCGACAGGGTAACTTGGGCGCAAAAGGACAAGGCTCTTCCTTTTTGGCTCGAGTTCGGCAACTCCATGGTCTGCGAGACCGTGTCGTGAGGCCTCGTGCGAACGAGCCACCGTTCGTGTGATCGTACACGCGAACGACCAGACGTTGGGATCCAGCAGGGGACAAACATATTCGCTCGCTATCCGGTCGCGGTGAGTCGGACTTCTAGATTTGTCGCGCCCCCATCGGCATGTTTTGTGGATAGCAACTCTGCTAGCAGGCATTGAGCTATGGAAGGTGCAATAAATGCCCTCGTGATTGTTTGCACTGCTGTGTTGTCGTTCCTTTGTCCCAAAAGCACGGTTGAGAACCCCACACAGTCTGCGACAAAGGTACAGAAACAAGGGCTGCTCCTTCGTGTGCTTTGCTAGCAGCTTCGTCAGCAAGGTGGCAAAAAATGCAAGCAAACAATAACTGTGCTTCCTGCTGCCAATATGACTGGGATGGAGCGGTTGTCCCTTGTAGTCACTGGGAAGGCTACAAAACCACGCTGTTTCAAAATACCAAAAGCTCTCCTGTTGAATACTGGGCTTTAAAAAGGAAGGCTTGGATGACCTCAGATATTTTTTGAGGCTGGCTGCCGCAGTTGAACCGACAGTTCTCTTCCAAGCTGCGCAAAATAACAATTATCAACAATTGCAGGTACGTCCCTGCATTATTGAACTGAAAAGCATCAAAGTTGCTTTTTTTTGTTGTTGTTGTTGTTCCCTAATTAAGACTTCTTGATACATCCCCATTACACATGTTTTCCCGGCACCAACGTTTGCAATCAACAACACAAAAAATGACCCAATAGAGTTATGCTCATTATTTACTGGTGCATAAGTTCCTAGAAAACACAATTTTTCAGCCCCAACGTTCACTATGTTGCCAAACTGCGATCATACAATAGGTTTTCCAGTCGCTAGATCCCATGTAAATGAGAAAATGTGCGAGGCCATTGCAGCATCACCACAATGCTCGCCCGCACGTCTGAACTGAAAATGACGACGCACACAGGTTCTTATTCCGGTACCAGCAAATCCACGCCCGGGTCGACGCACGCCGCATTCAAAGCTATCGCTGCCAAACCCATTGCAATAAGCATCTTTACCCATCCATTTTACAGCGCGTGGTGCGTAGCGCCATTGGTACCGTACTCCACGGTTTTAGTAGGTGATAATCCAAACGCACTACCGTTTCCTGCTGCAGGCGGCGCGATGTGGCCATCACGTTTCACTTCGGCGGCATTAGGCGCAGCCCACCAACTCGATTTCGTTTCGGTTTGCCGTTGCTCTATTAACCCCTTAAGTGTTTTATCCTTTTCTGAAAACTTCCTAACCAAAAGTGTCTATTCATTTATTGCTGATTTCCAAGCATATTGTACTAAAAAGCAATTAATGCTGAAAAAATATCTGCATCACATACTAAGTCAAATCAACACAATACAGGTTATTTTTGAACATTACATAGGAAACCAGCTGCCTGCTGCTAGTAAAAAATACAAACCACACAAAGAAAACAGTCACAAAGCCTCACCATTCTTCATTTGTGTAGGCAATCAACTTTTGGCTATTTCACTCGGGAAGCTTCGGGACTGTGTGGAAAATTTCAAAACAGGGAATGACAGAGTGGTCTGTTGCAGCGCCAAAACCTAGTTTCATTGTTTAACTTTCTTCCTCTTTTCTTTTTGCGTCTGACAGCAAATGAAGCATTTTCCGGTTGGCACTTCTTTAGCTTGGCAGGATGTAAGTAGGAAAGTGCTACTCCTTGAGATGCACAGGGACATCAGAGGTCCAATCCCGTTTTACCTTTCTCGAAGGATCAAGGATTGACTCAATCCGCCTCTTTCATGTTCCTGTGCTGCCCTCTGACACACGCCACTGGAAACGTTTTGTAAGGGTGTCAGGGATTTCGCTGGTTGATTTGTGTAGCTGCGCCCATGCTGGCTGTGCGTCCGTTTTGCGGTTCGTGGATCGCGATTAATTACTGATGGTTTTTCCGGGGCAGCATGTCATTCACCCATCGAGTATAGTGGGCGAACAGGCGCGAGTGCGCTGTTGTGGTAACACCGCGGCCGATAAAGGCACGCCGACTTCCGTCTGCCGAGGCGGCTGCCTTGAGTTCGTTGTCGCTGATGTCTGCGATTGCACATCGCTTTTTGTATTCCTTTTACACATTCACTAAAATTTCGCATATTCAAGAAGCCTCTGAGCGCAGCCTTCCACGTGGGATTTGCCAAAGTCATGCATTAATTTACCTCTGCAGCTTAACATCGCTGTAAGCTTCGGTTATTGTAGAAACGGCGCATTGCTGATGTGAAATAATCTCAAAACGTAACAAAACATACAGACGAGTCAGTATGAGCGGCCGAGTCCCTTGAACAACTGCAACTGTGATCCAGACACATATATATTACGGGCTGTTACTACTGATTCTCGCTTTTGTTTAACTTCATCATACTTACAGTTTGCGCACACTATAAAGTATTATTAGAGACAACTGTGCTCGACATAAGTCCCCACTTATATGCCATGTAGTTCTCTCGCGCAAAGGCGGATGCCATCGCTGACACCGTTGGCAACTGAGCGAGTTTGTGCTGCTGTATCGAATGCACTGTCTCTTCTTTCCTGCTTGACACAGAAGTAAACAATGCTTCTTTGGAATTAAGAAATGTCGGCATAGCAACACACACAGGCCCACCATCTATCTCGTTCGGGAACGGTGACCAAAGTACAAAATGTTGGCACAGCGCTGTGTCGCTGCTTCCCACTTATTGTGTACGTGCCGTGCAAAGTGAAGAGTAGTTATCGAATCTCTATATGGCCACAACCTAACTATAAGAGCAGTTTCCTTCATCCTGTGATAGAGCTCGACTTATTAAGTCGAGCTCTATCGGTAGCGGGTGCATGAACTCGGCGGGGTCAGGCCTAATCCAAACTTCGCTAAACAGGATCAACATTGACTCAAACTTCACGCACACAGCTTGAGAGGATTGAAACTCGTGTATTTCAACTTTGAAGCCATCTAGGCGCATTGTGAGCGCGAATAATTACATTTACAAGTGAATGAGCTGCAGCATTGGCTGCAGCTATTGCGTTGTCGGTTCGACGGTTGATCACGTAGGGTTCGGTCAAGCTATCACGGTTGGCACGCTGATTTTGTCGGTGCTGTCCACACGAAAGCCTGTCGCGCTATATGACAACTCGCACCCGTCGTTTGCGTCATTGTCGGCCTATTACGATCAAATGGTCTCACTGACACAATGCTGAATAGTCGGCCAATCGTAAGCGTCAGCGTCTTGTCGGTCTCGTATCGACCCAATGTTACCACGCCTTAAAACAACACAAGAAGTGAGGCACGCGCTGCCGCTACCAGCAACAGTGGGCCGACGCTGCAAGAAGACTGCGTCAGCAATGTGTTCTTGAAGTGTCACCCAAGTGTAACGCAGGGGTTTATCGATAAAATTGACAGCCGTCAATGCAAGGCGGCAACTACGTGGTTCACGGCGCAATCCGGACGAAGCCCTGGCCCTTTTCTGCTTCAAAGTGCAGTTGCAGTCTTATGCCCGTTTTAGGCACCGCACCGACATCGAGCTACCAGTAGAGTTTCAACGCGGTACAGGGCACGAGCATCTGCAACAGCATGCGTCCAAGCGCTTTTTTTTTCCCGAGGTAGTTTCCCCCCATATCTATCTGGTAGCGTGGCCGCGCGCGCTTCTCTTCCAAAACGTTTCGCGACTAATCCGCTAGGGCAGGGCGCATGCGCTGTCATGCCGTGAAAGAGGCAGATTAGGATGAAGCGGTGGTCAAGGTGGCCCATCTTCCCTCCGTCTTTCTAGTATATGACAAAAGAGTTAAATGTAGCTTCATCAATCAAGTGGCGAAAAATATTTTGTAGTGTATCGTAAGCCGTTTTCTGGGGACAGGGTAGTTGGCCAGCATCCGATCTAACTTGTCAATACTGCCCTCATGTGATTATAGTCACGCACGATGCAGGCCTTCGTGATGTCTCGTCCTTTCGAATCTTAGAAAGTCTCCATGCTTGCAGTGTACATTGTAGTCACGACAGAGACTACTTTTCTGTCTCGCCTTTGGGGAGCAACAAATTTACCGCACTGGTAAGCTTGCAGCTCTCCTTTCTTAAGCTTCGTCTGGAAATCTGGAGGCATGTCCCTTCTGTTTGGTCTCACGGAGCCATACACATCTGTGCAGTTCTGGATAAGGAAGTCTACGAGCTCTGTCAAAGTATAGAAGTTGACTAGTATCGTCGGGCAGTACCCCTTGCCTAGCAAGGGCTCGAGGAGCTTCATAACTTTGGTACCCATTGGTGAACAGGGTGCAAGATTTGTTGGTGTGCTGAGATTTGTGCCTTTTCCAGTATAGATCAAGACATCCCACACATATCCTGATGATGCCTCACAAAGCACGTAAAATTTCAAGCCAAATTTTGCTCTTTTCAGTGGGATACATTGCACCCATCCTAGCCTGCCTTTGTAGAGCATGACACTTTCGTCTATCGATATGTCTCTCTCTGGTATGTATGCCAAGGGGTAGTTCCTCAACAATCGATCAAAAAATGGCCATATCTTGCACAGCTTTGGCTGTGGATGGCCACAAAGGTCGGTGACACTGGCATTATCCACAAAGTGCAGCATTCACATTATTTGCAGGAACCGATTACAGGGCATCACTTCTCCGAAAATAGGTGCGAACAACAACTTTTTCTTGGACCACTGCTGTTGGGGCTTGTGGATTTATTCCCTGCAATAGCAAGATCTCTCTCTCTCTCTTTTTTTCGTTTTGAGGAAGGAGTGTTCGCTGGGACGAGAGCATTTTAGCTTTTCAGCCGCGTTAAACTGGTTTCATCGACCGCTAGTGTAATCAGTTCATCGTCGACAAACTGCTGTATGTACTCCAGACGGTCATCTGGCGATATCAAATAGAAAGTCTTGCCTAAAATGGCCAAAAATGGAAACCGAAGAGGCATCGCACTAGGATTGTCAACATCAAGCTGCACCCACTGACAAGCACTCACAATGTTCACTTCAGAGATGTTATCATCACAAGAACTGCTCAATTCAGTGTCATTGCTGTCTTCTTCACTTCCAAACACAAGATGAAATCGGTATCCGAATCGTCTTCATTGGAAGAATATGAAGATAAAATGCTTCTTTTTTTTGGTTGACGGGCCAGCTATGCATGCACCACCGGACGCCATGTTTTCACACGAAAACTGTGCTCCTGCCGCAACAGAAACCAAAATCGCAAAGTAAGTATGTCCAGCTGGTGGGCAACATGTGATCTAAGCAATAGACGAGTGCTTCTCGCCCTGAACACTTGAAAGCAGAACCTATTCTAGTAGGGCAAGCTCTGCTCGTTTGAAACACGTAAGGGGTTAAAACACCACGCCATAGAAAAACAACAAAATGCGTCTCGAGCCGCAACGATCTGCGTGATGCTTCGCTTTACATAGATGGCAACAATAGTTGAGTCTGCCAAAATTTTTTAGTTACTTTGGATCCTACGTTTTCCCGGTTAGTACGTTTTTTTCGCTAATTTTTTTCCATAACGTATGAACGAGGAGTCCAGCAACAATGACTGCCTGAGCTTTGACGCTGTTTTGCAAACTGATGCGATGCTTGCAGACTACATCACGATCAACTGTAGTGTTGCCACAACTGGCTGGCTAACCGAAAAAGAAATCATAAATGATCTTACGTGCTCCCAGCATGACCACAATTCCGATGAGAAAAGGCCATGCGAGGAGAGGCAGCCACGACCTCATTGCACCTCAAGGAAGGCAACGGAGGCACTTTTATTCTAGAAGATTTTTGTTTAGGCATTTCAGAAAGCTTGCATGCTGTTGACCACTTAGGACTCAGAAAAACTGTCATGCCAACTGGGATTTACACGAAAAGGCAGATGTCCATAACGCAGTACTTCAGCAGCTAAAAGTACGCTGCTCCAGCTTGATTTTTATGCTGTTCGTGTTGTTTATTCGTTAATTCGGCATTTGGATAATTCCGATATTTCTTGTGGTCCCGTGAGATTTCAATTACCAAAGTTTTACTGTATATGCAGAATAATTACATACCAACAGAGCCTAAAGAGACAGCCAACAACATGAATATGGGAAAAAAAAAGAAAAGCTGCTGATGTGTTGGAAACAATTCAATGCAAAAACTGAGTGTCATTACTTACCCGCAAGCCGCACCCCAAGCGGTGCGCGGTCGGCACCCTTGGGCATCTGTCCCACAGGGGCCACTAGACCAGAGTACTGCTGTTGAAGGTGTGACATCAATTGCAGTGGATATACCCCAGGGTGCGCTCCCAGCGCTCCTGCTGCTCCCTGATGGTGGTGTCCAAGGTGGCTGCCACTTTGCACTGGGTGCAGAAATTCCTGCGGTGGTGCAAAAGGCACTCTCATTCCATGGTGACTTGCTGTGGCTGCTGGGTGTTGGTGGTGGTGGGGGAGGTGGTGGTGGTGGTGACCTGCACCCACTTGCGGGAATGGTGCCGCAAGCATCACTGGTGGTGCTGATCTACTAGAGAAGTCCGGTGCATTGGGGTTCAAGGTACTCTGGATGGTTGGTTGCTGAGGCGGAGGCTGCTGCTGTTGCTGCTGCTGCTGCTGCTGTTGTTGTTGCTGCTGCTGCTGCTGCTGCTGCTGCTGCTGCTGCTGCTGCTGCTGCTGCTGCTGTTGTTGTTGTTGTTGCTGCTGCTGCTGCTGCTGCTGCTGCTGCTGCGGCTGCTGCGGCTGTTGTTGCTGCTGGGGTGGTGGTGCCAACTCGGGTGCTGATGAACCATAGTGGGGTGCACCAAACACCATGCGTGAGGATGTTTGTTGTGGGGCAGCTTGCACTGCCTGTGGCACCCCTGTCGTTGCCGCAGAGGCACTTTCGTAAAATTCTTGTGCCTGCGTTGGTGGTTGGGACTGTGCCTGCGGCTGGGAGGGTGGTGAAGGTGGTGCCCCCGCACCTATGGGGGGTGTGCATGGGGCACTCCGCGGTCCACTGCCAATAGGGCCAAAGTTGGGCGGTGAAACGTGCAGGTTGCCTCGATAACCCGGAGCCTTGGCTGCATCCACAAGAGGTTCAGGCGGTGCTGGTGCACTTCCTACACTGCCGCCACTGGAGCCAGGGACGCCACACACACCGGAAGCGGCCACGGAGGCAAAGTTAGGCTTGGAGGATTCCCGCTGGCCCCAGACACTCGGCTGTGTCTCCTTGCTGAACACGTTGTTGAAGGGCGAGAATGTCTGCGGAATGCTGATAGCTGGCGCAGTGTTGGTCGAGGAGGTACTAGCTGGCACTGAAGTGGCTGTAGAGCCACTGCTTGCTGCAGCAGCCGTTGACGACGCTGCCACATGGCCAGTACTGCCTAGTGTTGGTGAAGGGCTGCCACCACCCGAGCTTGGTGATGAACTAGGTCGCGGATCAGCAGAAGCTGCACGGCTTGAGCTCTTGGCTGGTGAAATAACAGCTTGGGTGTATGATGCTGACGCAGCAGCTGTCCCATTCACAGCAGCTGAAGTGGACGACATAGATGGAATTGCAGCGGCTACTGCAGATGCAATTGTCACAGTTGTTACCACAGTCGCAACAGGCTTTGCAGAGGCAGAGCACGATGCTAGAGTGCCCCAGCCAGCAGAGCCCGAGGCAAATGGCGGTGCTGCAGACGATGTCACCGGTGCAGAGGCTCCACTGCTATTGCTGCTGCCTCCACCTGAGAGTGTAGGTATCCCAGGTCGAGGAGCAGGGCGTGTTTGACCAAACGGTGGCAGAGAGGGCACAGGTGTTGATGTAGCCTTCACACCCACCACCTTAGCCGAGTTGCCCTGTCGACTGAGCTTGTTACTGCTGCTACCACCACTGCCAGAGACTAGCACTGAAGAAGAGCCCTGCAGCAAACAAGAAAACAAAAGTTCCATAAGGCTTCACCAAAAATGGGCTTCCAATTTTACGCTCAGCTTAAACTGGCAGATGTTTATCAGCATTTAATCTGGTGCCCTTCAGGACAAGACATTCAAAACACAAAGTGAAGATGGCGTACTGTTGATGAAAATTTGTGTTTAGCGAATGTAAAAAAAAAAGACATAGATGTACAAAGTAACTGTAGGGGAGTAGAAGCAGCTATCTAAAAGTACAAGAATCACACATGAGCAAATTATGAGAAGCCAACAAATGAAGATACCAAGGAAAACATATTAATGGCAATGAAAGTAGATAAAGAAACAACTTGCCGCAGGTGGAGAACGATCCCACATCTTGGTACAGTAGAACCCCACTGTTACGTTCCTCACTGCTGCATTTTCCCGGCTGCTATGTCGTTTTCATCCGGTCCTGGCATAGCTTCCATAGGATCCAATGTATAAGGAACCCCGCTGTTACGTAGTAGCTGTGAAAACGTTCCCGCATGATACGTCGCAACTTAGCACCGCGAACCCGCCTGGGCTAAAGTAGGCAACGCGCTCCAACCGCCATTCTGGCTTTTGACGAGTTTTGGCTTGGCTTGGCCGGGCTTGGCTATGGAACTGGCTGCAAGAAGCTGCACGCCAGTTCGAGAGGCCGCCACTAAGTGGACATTCGTGAAAAATACTCTCACTATCATCACTGTGATTACGGTCACCGCATGGTTGGACGGGTCGACTCGCGGAGGAAGGAAAATCAGGAGAGGCCCTGACGTCACTCCTTGTGAAGCTAAAGTGAAACCGGAAGTTGGCGTTGCTCCGCCTATCGGGCCAGCTCTCCTCTCTTGTTTACATTTCTCCCACGCCGCGCCGCACGCAACCGGGCTGCTTCGACGCGCGCGCTCTGCAGCAAATACTAAACAATCGTTAGCACGTTAGCATGATTACGCCAAAGAGGGCAAAATTTCCCGCGGATATTCCTTCGTCTGTTGCCATTGCCGTGGCACAGTGACGACGAGGAGCACGAGCCGCATGATGCCGGGGAGTTGCCAAATCCTAGCTTTGGAGAAGCCGTCGCGGCTCTGGACCTCCTCCGCAGGTACGTCGCACCTCACAGCAACGCTGACAGCAATGCGGCCTTCCAGGCTATTGAGAAACGTGTGGCGATTTCTAGCGAGCGAAAGAAACGGCAAGCCACCATTCTGGACTATTTTAAGTCCTAAGCGCACTCTATGGAAATAAATTGTCTATAGTTGAAGCTGCACTTTCTTCATTCATTTTCGGAGCTTTCCTCACTGTTGCGTTTTTTTCCCCCGGTCCGGTGAATAACGTATGAACGGGGTTCCAGTGTATTATGCGTGCAATGCTCAAAATCAGGCCCCTCAGTTAACCTCCTGTCTTCTCGTTCTTACATGAGTAAATTCATACTTGTTATTTGTAGGTGCGGTCAAATAGCAAAATCTTCAAATTGGACTGCAAAAAGTATTGGAGAAATAAAATTACTTTCGAATATCAAATCGAATATTCCCAATTTCTATGTAAAAAAAAACAAAATTAAATGTTCTATGGACTCTGGCAACAAAAGGCTTATTTACATTATTTGATACATGTATTGCTGTTAACTGGATCTAAGGTCAATTGAGAAGCTTATGAATGAGAAACAAAGGAAATTAGAATCAAATCTGGTGCAAAACTATAATGAGAATTATGAAAACAAATAAAAGCGTGTCCTAGATGCACATAGTGGAGTAAAAGGCTGAATGAAGGAGCTGGAGCGTCGCGCACCATTTTGAAGGAATACAAACATGGCGAGACAGGCCAAATAATAAATTGCTTTGTCTACTAGAGACAGCAAGGCTGCCTAAGGTGAGACATGCTTCAACGGCTGGTACCTACTGAGCATAAATGACCTCCTCTATGTGTTTGTTTAGGAAATGCACCATCTGAGCAACACCTGGAGTTCTGCGCCAGAATCATTCAGAAGAGTCTCTATTTGCATCAGACTTGTTCCCTGTAGACTAACCAACTGCTGTTGTCCCTTATACATTCTGAACAAAACGAAAATTCAACAGCTTTGAATAGTGACTTCCCAAATTGAACAAGAAACGAATAGCAAATGCTACCAATGTATTGTGCTTATTTGGGTACTGTGAATATAAGGCAAAGTTTTTCCATAACAATCTTTGGTCTAACCCCAAGTCCTGGGCGTGAAACATATGCCGATAAAGGTTCCATTGACCTAATTTTCCTACAATAATCTAGCCGAGAGCCATATGAACTTGTAGTGCCTCATCAGTCCACCAAAATGTTGCTTTGATAGAAAACTGTTTTAAAATGTAGCTTCAAGATCAACCTATACATGTACTTTGCTCCATGCACATATCCAGAACTTTTTTGAGTATGACTGCAAGAACAGAGCAATTATTATGAATTAAAAATTTCCCCGTTGCAAGAGTTCCGCCTGGTAAATTGTACTAGAATGAACACGCAGTTTATGGCTCCGTTTCAAGTGCAATGATACAAAATAGATTGGTTAAGGGAGTCAACGGCTTCATGCAGGCTTTCCACAGAAATTTTTGAAGAGGGGTACACATGCAAATAAATATATTTTCTTTGTTTTTCAGTACGTCCATTCTGCTATTTGCATGTTACATTCAAGACTTTCAGCTTTTGAATACATTAGCAAAAGAAACGCAAGCCACCGATGCAGCCTAGCGTGATTGCCCAATATCACCAGATTAAATGAATGCACAGCTTGCCATTCTAATCTGAGTCAGCCAACAGGAGCACTTCCTTTGTGTATGTGGCAGCAGTAATGAAGTGCCATGGAGGAAAGAGAGAGTTCATGCAAATCTGAATGTCAGTTATTCCATTTTTTTCTCTTTCTTTTCTATTTTTTTTTCTTTTAGTGCAAGCACAGCGCCAATCTTTCCTCTTTACAACACTACTAAGATGGCGGCGTTGTGTCAATGGGAAGCTGTGCAATCCTTGATGTGAAGGCCCTTCCCAAAGCCCGACTTTGTAGCCAATTTTTGGCAACAGCACGCTATAAAAGTGAGATTCTGTCACCTTCAGTTATTTTTTTTCCTAATATTTTCCTGCATGATAAAGGAACACCTGGAAATCACAAAAGACAAACCAGAAACTGACCAAATTGACCATTATAATTGCCGATTGCCCCTCAAAGGGGTGGCAGTCAATCAGTGTTGTGGCAGTAATCAGAAGCAGTTGGGAAACATTTCCCCCATCAAACATTATGGGGAGAACCCTGGCTTCATGTATATAATGACAGTAATACAACCCCTAATACATAATTCTGGGGTCTTTCAATGCACAACAAATGCACAGTACACAAATGTTACTGCATTTCCATCCGTCAAAATGTGACTGCTGCGGCAGGGATTTGATCCTGCACCCTCCGGCTTAGCATTGCAATTCCAAAGCCACCACTACACCATGCAGGCCCTAATACACATCCCAGATATGACAGACTTTCAAGGTACGGCTATGGTATTTACCGCACTTCATGGTGTGTACTGCTCTTCGGATTCAACACTTTGTTTCAATTCCTTTAGCACCGCAAATGTCTCGGCTGTCCATCATGAGAGCACCATGCTGTTTGCATCAGATTGCTGCTAGGGCATTACCACTGCCGCTCAAGACAGTTACTTGAAATAGCTTTGTAGGGAGAGCCCTGGCTACTCATACAATGCCATTACACTGAGGACGGCATTAGAGCAATGCATCAAGTTGCTTCAACATGAAGAGAATACAGTCGTTACACATGCAGAGCGAGACAAGCTAGTCACATGACTCACCATGTGGTTTGAAGAGGAGGAGGAGGTTCGATGGTCCGAGGAAGATGTCGATGCCTTTACAGAGGTTGGAGCCGCAACACCATGCTGCGCCATTATGTCCGAGAGGTCACGGTCAGGCTCCTGGACCAGACCCTGGATCAGAAGCTGCGCCTGCTTGGTTGCCTCCGCTGATCCTCTGCACATGTATTGCACAAGTCGGGTCATGCTGCTACACCCCATGCTGCCTTATTTGTAGGTCAATATCATGCATGCTACAAAAACATTTTCTTACAACTCTGCGACGGGTGTAGTTTCTTTTATGTTTGGCATTACTGCCCTATTGTGCAAATAGCCCTAAAGGCAAAACTTTGAAGCTGTAGAAACGTTACCGCAGGTTACTTAAGTATTTGGTAGACATAAGAAACTTCAATTTGACAATAAAATCAGTATCCAACTATATCATGCAAGGTCAGTGAATATGGTGTTTTACTGCAGAGCATGCATGTCAGTTCAATTCCCAATTGCACTAAAAGTGTTTTAAGCATTTAAATCCTCATTTTAGCTAAGACAGGGGCTGAAATAGGCACTTTAATTACAGTCCTTTGTTTTCAGGTAGAACCCCATAATACACAATTTTTGCACCCCTGATCAAGTTCTATGAAAATTGGGTTAACACTTTCCTGCCCACGGCAAAAGCATTAGGTTTCAAGTAGTCTAGTAAATATTTCTTTTCCTCTCAAAGAGCATGCTTGATATAATACTAAGTGTATAGCATCAAATTGTAGAGGAAGAAATTCTCTTTCTGATGGTAATAGTTCCAACCATCATTTTTAAGCATATGACGGAAAAAAATTCTACACAAAAATTGTGTAAAAGTTGTATAAAAAGATCAATGTTGCTTCCCACAGAGAGAACAAATTTTCAATGTAAGGAATCTGTGCAATATTTCAGCAAATATCAGCTTTCTATGTAACTTAATTCTTGAGATGCACACACAAAAAAATGTTGGCCCATACCAGGGTCCTTCAATACTTTTCTTCTGGCCAAGAAAGTTTCACATAGGGACAGAAGGTGTCATGGGAGGCACTGGCTAAATAGAAAGGCATCAATCTGAGGCACTGGGATGGCAGGGGCTGCACGATTATGCAATTTTTCAAAAGCGTGTCTCCCACATTTATTTCAGCATGTTTGTAGACTGAAAATGCAACAGGGGCATTTATAATCAATAAAAATTTATATAATTTACAAAATAATTTAGAGTATAACGTATGTATGCTCAAATTATACACCACAATCTTACTGATAAACTTGGCCCCCTAAGTCCCACTGCTTGCATAAGAAGTTTCGGGCAGCCCTCTCGCACGATAGTTATTTGCCACAATCTTCCTCCTCAGTGATGGAAGCGGCACTTTGTCTTTAGGAGGAGAAAATTTTGCTGTTTGGAGCAAGAGAAGAATGCTTTGAAGCAGTAACTTACTGCTCTAGTGAAAAGAGGAAGCTCTGTATAAGTTAGTACTTTCTGAAACCTTGCATTTAATATGTATGCAAGGTTTGAAGTGTTTCAATGCAAGTATTTTTTCTTCAACCTGCTGTTCAATTTTATTGTTGTCATATAAGAAGATGAAGATAAGTGCAAACTTAGTCCTAATACACACTTAACTCAGCATTTCAGTAATAATGAGTAATTAATTTTCATTTTGAGGAGTTGAACCACCTGGGGCTGTATTGCCAAACGATCTTGACGATACTATCGCCTCGGCGATAGTTTCGCCATCAGGCATGCGCTGATTGGCTGGTTGAGCAAATTTGGATGACATAGCTCATCAGATGTTGCTAAAATGGCGAATCAGTGCACACAGATGGCGAAGGCGTGGCCAAGACGATAGTATTACCGGAGCGGATTGTCTCAGAATACGGCCTCGTACAAATAGCCTATCACACGTTCACATACACGCGCAGCAGTCACAGCTACATAAACTGCAGTGTGTACGACATGAATTCACCTACACATACTAATTAATTTTCGCGCACTAAATAAAATGTAGAGTTGGTACAGAGATGGAGTGAACTGACGGCCGTGGCCAACAGCTAAGATTGTGTGGGCCTATACACAACTGGCACCACCGTATAGGGCCGGTACCTCACCGGTCCCATACTAGTCAGGCCAGGCGATTGCTTCTATCGCCGCTCACAGCGACACATAAATCTGCTACACTTTGTTTTTCACTTGAAGTAGTACTTAATAGAACTAGACTTCAAAATGTGTGCGAGTGTTTCGTAAAACAGCTCGCTTGCTTGAAAGCCTTTATTGAAAACAAAAGGAGAGGTGGAGCCCTTAAAGGGCTCCGCGATGGGTGGCATCGCTATTCTGGGACCCCATTGGTATGAGCAACCTGCTTAGCCCTCCGGACCAAGCCCCTTTGGGCCTGAAGGTCGGAACAACTGAGCAGTGTTGCCTCCCAATCCTCTCGGGTTGGGTTAGGGTTGAGGGAAAGAGTTGAATTGAGCTGACACGCCCAAACCATGTGGAAGGTGTCAGCCACCTCCCCACTGTACTGGTACTTGCCAGTGAAGGAACAATCGAGATGTTTCAAGATTGCCAGGCACAATTAAGTGTTAGTGAAAAGTCGGACCAAGATGCGTTCATTAGCCTTGACAAGCCCCTTTGCAGGAGTTGGGTATTGGCGATGCCTATCTTTGTAATAGGTTGTGATGTCTTTGAATGTAACAAGATAGCTGCCTCCGGACTCCAGGTACTCATGGTTTAACTGGGATGCCCGGCAGAGCGGTGCTCGGGCCGCTGTGTTCGCGGCTTCATTTCCTGCTAGGCCCTGGTGGCTCAGAGTCCAGACTTCCATTCCATTGTCCAGCACAATGCTGTCTGCTCCGATGCCCTTCTAGCTGCACCAGTTCCGCAGTGCGTCCACTGCGGTTGCTGCACGAAACGAAAAGTATTGATGGAGTAGTGACTAGCCCTAGCATGAGGTCGACCCCCGGGTGTCTTTTGGGGCAAAGCTCGACTCCCTGTGCAGTCGCCAGCAAGTGACCTCAACCGAAGAAGGCTTAGACTCTGCACACAAGTACTGTGACCTTTCGAACACAGACGGGGTATCTTTCGCAGTGCACGGCAGCAACAGAACTGTTAGGAGAAGAAAGCTAAACTCCGTGCTGAAATCTGATGAATCAAGGTTATATCAGTGTTGTTGCCATCACTCAAAAACTTGCAGGTGCATCAGAATTGGTGGAAATGCGGAATTTCCATGAAGCAGTAGCTTTCAATGTCAACGTCATCTTGGGAACGACCGCTTACCACATCGACTATGCCCAGACTCCAGAGGTGCTTTAACCTTTTGAGGGTCAAACTTCTTTCTAAGGACCTCGTCACTCCTTGAGGTCAATTTTTTTATTGCAGTTTCCAGGAGTATGAAATGATCTTAAACTCATGAATACAACAAAAAATTATTGCAAGCAATATTTTGTATTGTCCGTCTTGTCTCCCTTATTTTGCACGAGTGATATGCCGCTATTTATGTTACCGCGAACTGTACTTTTCATTCCTTTCTTCACAACTCTTTGTATTGGTTTAGCGTTTTTACTTGAAACACTGTTTTGCAAGCACGTGGTCACTACAAATATTTTTAGCTCCCACATTTTTAGCACTCATGTATCTCTTTTCTCTTGTCATTTGTTCAATGTCGCTCCCCTTACTCAATGTTCCCCTTGGAGCCTGTAAGGTACTTTGAAATAAATAAAATAAATAGAGACTTTAATCGCACCAACAGCATAAAAATAAATATGGTACGCAGTAGGATGTCTAGCAAAATTTATGGCTATCAATTTATCACAAAAGAGCCTTTCATGCACACACAGTATACAGACAAAGAAAGGTGCACACAAAAATGGAGGGGTAAAACAAAAGACATATGTGGTATCTTTTCAGAGTACGAGACTTCTTGATGCAGGGCTAAATGTACAGCACCTTGTTGCAAGCAACGCATATAAATTGTGCATCCTTTTTTGTCTAAAACACTGGCTTGTGTTCATACACACATGGCACCTGCGCTGCACGCAGCTGGCTGCCTTGGGCGCATGTTTCTGGGAGCTTCAAGAAAATGTCAAGCAGTCAGTTGCAGAATGTTTTCTCCGCAGGGTTGTCTGCAAGCAGTCCTCTCGGTGTGTGGTGCTCCTCAATCTGCTGCCTTGCGACACGAAACACCTTCTGAATTGCGGAAGTTTCATTGTTGATGCAGTACTCTGGTGGTACAAAACTAAAGTGTTCAGGAGGGCCATGTTGAGAAGGTGGAAGAAAATCTTGTTCCACTTGATAGTCTTTCTAATGCTCTCACTAAAGAGGAGCCACATGTCAACCTTATCAATGAGACCCATTTCTTGTTATATTCCATCACACATGCAGGCTTCTTCCTATCTTGTTCCTTCTGACCCTGTCCCTTGTTGATTTTGTCAGTCTCTCACAGCTCATGCCTACGCATTGGAGTCTTACCATGAGAAGCCAACAAAGACACCAAGGAAAACATAGGGGAAATTACTTGTACTAATTGAATTAAAGAAATGATAAATAATCGCAACAAAACTGGATGCAAAAACTTGCCTCAGGTGAGGAACAATCCCACGTGTTTGCATTACACGTGCGATGCTCTAACCAATTGAGCTACTGCAGAGCGGTTTCCCCATCCATTTTCATCGGTATTCATGTGTTACTACTAAATTACATTGGGAGTATTTGCCAGCGCCACATCTCACAAACCTTGGCACCGGATGTCGAACATCCTTTCTGCCACAGGCATCACGAGTACGTGATTTTTCTGGGTGAAAGCAACTGGTTAGGTAAGAATGAGAAGAAAGAGGGCTTAACCGAGGGGCTCGATTTTTATTAATCATACCATGAGAAGCCACCAAACAAAGACACCAAGGAAAACATATGGGAAATTACTTGTACTTACTAAGTGAATTAAAGAAATGATAAATAATGGCAATGAAAGTGGATGAAAAAACAACTTGCCGCAAGTGGGGAACGATCCCCCTTTCTTCTTTTACTTCAAGGGTCTCTAATTCGGCAACATTGATGCCTTCAGGTAGCATGTGCCGGTTTATTGACCAGTTGCCTTCACTCAGAAAAATTTAATAATGCTGCTCTGGTGTACTAATTGCCTCTGAATACAAATAGACAATGCACTTTGTCTAGGAAATCAGCTAGAAGGTCAGCAACAACGAGGCCTGATAAACCTAATTCTTTGCTGATGATCACTTCTGCAGAGGCTCCATGTAGGTTAAGAATCTCAACACGTATTTGGCCTTCACGTCACACATCACAAAAATGCATCAATGGCTCCTCCAAGGCATCAATGACTCAACATAAATGTCTTGGTAGGGAAGAAAAAGACTGAACAAATTGTTCTTAATGTCTTTCACAACAGATCAGATTTCTTATTCTTAATGTCTTTCACAATCGATCGGATTCCTCTTGGGCGATCAGCGGTGTCCGTTATGGAGCTGTAGTGGAGGATCCGTAGCGAGACAAAAACGGTTGACTGAGAAAATCCGCCGGAAGAACGGAGTGTCCAGCATAGAGTAAACCAATCAATAATCAATGTAATCTTCTGGTCTACGCCCATCAGTACTACTCCTAGTAAAGTTCAACAACATCAAACGTCCTCCCAGGCTCTGAGGTGTGATCCACAGGGGAGGCGAGGTATGGATGACTTCTCGCGTGCCTACTTGTGTGTTTTGCTCATTACAAATGAACCTATGTCTCCGTCAAAAAAGAACTTATCCCACTTTGTCAGCGTCTGGTGGTAGCACATAGCAACATGGCCACTTTCGGAGGAGTCAAAAGAGAATAGACTGGGTGCAGAGACCCCTTTGCTCCATCTAGCATCATCGCGCCATGCCTGCTTGCACTATATTCTGGCCATACTACAGTAGAGTCTGACCTGCTAATTGGAAATTTCTCAACCAATGACGAACTGTCATCCATTGATTCTGGCTTAATACTTTGTTTGTAGTGAGAGTCAAAACAAGAAATGCTTGAGGGCTTGCTGTAGGAAGAGGCAAAGCGCGCAGCCATACAAAAATCATGACTGCACGCATCCCGGTGTATCATCATCATCATCAGCAGCAGCAGCAGCAGCAGCAGCAGCAGCCTATTTTATGTCCACTGCAGGACGAAGGCCTCTGCCTGCGATCTCCAGTTACCCCTGTCCTGCGCCAACCGATTCCAACTAGCACCCGAAAATTTCCCAATTTCATCGCACCACCTAGTCCTCTACCGTCCTCTACTGCACTTCCCTTTTCTTGGTACCCATTGTCACTATAATGGTCCAATGGTTGTCTAATCTGTGCATTACATGACCTGCCCAGCACCATTTTTTCTCTTAACCCTTTACTGCACCTTGTTGCATTTACGCAACATTCTGATGAACAGCGTTAAAAACCGAAGCAAAGTCAGTTTCGAGCTTCCTGTACATGTTGTTGCATATCCGCAACATTGGTCTGTAAAACGCGGCACCTTGTGCTGCAATCTGTGCTAATTCTTTGCATCTTCTACCAAAACAAATGTGGCGGAGGCTGCGCGCGCCCAGGAGCAGTGATATAGGTAAGTTTTACAAATTGTAAATGTATTTCTCCATAAGACAAAGCGCAAAAAAAATTGTTACGCTATGCTCCACATCCTTCTGACTCTGTAGGTCCAAAAAAACATTGTAATTTCGGAATAGTTTGTTCCTGGCGACAGAACGTTCCTATGTTGCACAAATGCAACGTGTACATGGTTTATTTTCTTCGGAATAATGAAATGGCTTCGAAACGCTGGTATGGCCTAGAAATTCCTCCTGATAGTGAAGGCAGTGACTATTCAATTAGTCACGACAGCCACAAGTGTAAGTCCGTTTCGATTCAATATGTGGACAAGATGTTCTCTGGTCAAATTTCCTTTTTTCTTTTCAAAAGTACGCTGTGCCTCCGCACGTTGCCGTGTCACGTCGTCACGGGCACAGCTTTACGTCTGTGCTTCGATGTTCTACATTTTGTCAATAACCCGAAAACACTGCATTGTTTCCTGGCTAGACGGGAATCTGCATGACGTACTGCACGAAGTGTGGGAACCACCTGTGCTGCACAAACATGTACAAGTGCTTCTTTTTGTTCCACACTAAATCATAGGTGCACCAATAATTGTCTTGTGCAAATAAGCATCTGAGTATGAATAGCACTAAATCTATCTTTTACTTTCAACTTCTTTATTTGCACATTGTTGCAAATATGCAACATACCCTTTTTCTGCAAATTGAAACCACAGACATTTGCTAAAGTAAGTTTCCATGGGAGTACAGGTACTATTATGCTTCCCTACAACGCCATGAATAATATTCTGAGGAAAAAAAAAATGTGCAGTAAAGGGTTGATACCTCTTAGAATATTGTCTACGCACGTTTGCTCTCTGATCTAAACCGCTCTCTTTCTGCCTCTTAAAGTTATGCCTAGCAATCTTCGTTCCAAGTCCGGGCTGTACGGGAGCTGGGGGATCGTGGGCACCCCTGCTTTAACCAAGTAGTCGGTGACGATGAAGGCACTGCGGGTTGGCACATTATCGTGGTGCAACTTCCAGTTGTCTGCAATGTCCGGCCGGATGTGTTGAACCATGAGTTTCAGTCTTTTGAGGACTTCCACATAAAATTTGGAGTTCACAGCGATTCCAGGTTCTACAAACTTGTGAACCACTCCATGGATGTCAAGAAACCAATGAGCATGATCTTGATCTTTGATTTGCTCATCCTGGCTTTCTTCTGGCGAGGGGACTAGCACGTGTGCCACTCCCATGATTGCCTTTTGGTCTCCGGGTCATATTCAAATACTCAAGTCTCAACAACTCTAGTGACGTTGCCCAAAAATTTTCTATATTGCACATGTCGAGGTTTTCTTGGCACGTTTCAATGTGGCGTGACTTTTGGTTGCCAGTGAGCACTTTTGGAACCATTTTTGCGCACACCTTCCGCATGCCGATATAGTTCATAACGATTTATTGAACTCAATATTTTTGGAATGATTAACATGCCAGCCATTAAACAAACACTTATTCGTCGGTCTGAGTTCAACAGTTCTCTCACTCGCGTCACATTGTCAGCTGTGGTGGGCGTGGATGGCTGTCCGGTGCGGTCCTCCCCGTCGACATCTTCCCGGTCTTCCAAAAAGGCCTTGTGCCAAATAGTAACTTTTTCCACAAAAAAGTGAGAGGTGACAGCGATGCCGGCGGGTATGTGCATGCACGAGAAAAACCAAAGCTCTACTAACGCAACGCAAAAAGAAAAGAAACAGGAAGCCTCACAGAGATGGAGGCACACACACACCCCGCACAACATGCTTTTAGTTCAAAGGTCGTTGCCGATCTGACAGGGCATGTTCTTTGTAAGCAATCTTGAGCATAGTAACAGTTTCCGTAGCGGTCTTGCCAAATTTCAAGCAAAACTTGATTGCAAATCTTTGTTCTAACAAGCGCTGCATTTTAACTTGCACAAGAATAAAAAACAACTCTCATGGACAGGCCCGTCCTACACTCTCCGATGCTTGGAACACACTGAGCGACAGAGCGCTGCTTAGCTGGGTTCCCCCACTACCAGTTTCAACCGGTTAGACCGCGCCCCAACGTAGTCGCGTCACAATGAATTCACTGACATTACTTTCAGGACAGACACTGTATGTATCAAAAACCCTTAAAGCGTTTAAAATCACCGTGTGGTAGAAAATTGGAGCAGAAAAGTGAGACTACAGAAATAGTTTCTAATTGACGCATTAGATGACGCAAGCTGTACCAAACACTTGAAGAGCAGCAAAATACAATCCTTCAAGAATCGATAGGATGTTATCGATGGAAATAGGCACGGGCAGGAAAGTGTTAAGTAAACCTTATTTCTCTCTTAAAGGGGCCTTGAACCACTTTTTATTGAAGTGGAAAAAGAAAATTTAAGTGAAAATATGCTATCTTAGGCAATTTCAGAAATACTTCACTGCAAAAAAGTACTTCAATGCATTCAGGAGAAGCGGAGTTATTGGTAATCAAACATGGCCTCCATTGTTCTCCAGTTCCTATTTCAATGCTTTGCACTCTGAAGGCTTGGTGTGCCCACAACGCTCCGCTTTCTAAATGTCACTGTGGCATGTAGGTCAAATTTCATTTTGGATGTTAATGCAGACGCCACGACTTCCACCTTTGGTGCCTACGACATGCTAAACTTAAGCCAAACACAGTTGTACTCAACGAGCCGCAGTGTGCTTAGCCAGGAGGGCTAAGCCCACTGCGGCTAAGCTACATGGCGTAGATACCGCGGCACCTTGCGGTGTCTACGCCATGTAGCTGACCGCAGCTTGGTGTCAGCTATCGGCCAATAGCAGCCGTCTAAGGGAATGACGAAATAGTGCATCTGATGACGAAGTAGTGTTGAAAAGAGCGTTTGAGAGGAAGGTGACTTCGATATATGCTTGCAAGCTCTATGCACTGCGTATGACCGCAAAACTTTGTTGAGTAGTTCACAGCAGTGTATATTACCCGCGAACTCTGTTGTTTCACCAAGCTCGCGGGGTGGTTAAGGGCCCCTTTAAGTTTGGCCTTTTGTAAAGGGCACGAAAGCATGTAGGCGTTAAAGACCAATGAATTCTGCCGCTCCATCTACATGCGATAGTTCTTGTGGAAAAAGGGACTATTACATCAGGACAAAAAGTATGGAACTGAAGCCCTTAATACAATGAAGTTTTCGATTTTGCTCTCTGCTAATGGGTTTTGCGAGGGGAGACATACCAGATGTCAGCTTTCATGCCTGGGAGGTTGAGGGAGGTGAGGGCAAGTTGTTTGCTCATTCAAAAATGCCAATAAAGGTGACCAGAAGTGAAAATTTCTAGAATCTCACTGTATCCACAATGGCTTGTGGGCACAATGACATATCCTGCCAGCAATCCGGCATGCACTCCTGATGTACCCTGCACGGGAAGTGAATTGTCCTGTGTAAATTGCACTAACAGTCGCTTTTGTAAATATAACATGCACAGCGGAATCCTGCTTATTTGAACATACCATGCCACCGACCATGGTCTCATGAGCATGAACTCGCGCCGCGGCACTTCAGATCAAGCATTGCAGCTGGGCACCGGCTGCTCCTCTTATCTCCCGTTGCAAGTATCGCACTTTGGTGGACCAAAAATTCAAAAATTTAACGGTAAAGTAATGCAGCACTGCACGCAAGTCCTCCATTCAATGAGCTTTCTTGGAATGAATTTCAGGCCCCTTGAAGTTTGTATACATGAGATTCTACTGTAGTTCTTATTTACTTTTCTTCTAATTTTATTTCCGCTATTTCTTGCCCTTTTTTGTTTCACCTCCTTTCTGGTCATTATTCAGGTGTCAGCCGTGGCTGGTGCGGCCAGCAAAATCCTCTTCCTATCTTCCGAAAGTTAGAAATAATAGTAACTTTTTCCACAAAAAGGCGAGAGGTGACAGCGATGCCGGCGGGTATGTGCATGCGCGAGAAAAACCAAGGCTCTACTAATGCAACGCAAAAAGAAAAACAGGAAGCCTCACAGAGACGGCGGCACACACACACCCCGCAACATGCTTTTCGTTCAAAGGTCGTCTCTCGTTTCTGTGCAACCGTTCTGCGTTGGAGACTAACGAGGCAATCTCACTGGACCTTGAGCTTCTGTCACTGGCTCGTCTACATGGAAGAAAAAAAGATTAGGAGAAAGCATGACGTCTAGCAACGTTGAGAGGACGTTTTTACTACTAAGGTATGCATGCGCAAGGGCAAGTCTAGGATGGACACCAAAATGCTGAAACTGTAAAATGATAAGGCACGTCAACAAGGGCTCACAAGACAACGAAAGGCACAACACTTCTTGCAAATAATGGCCATGTGCGCTATTTGTGCTTTTTTGCTAACTAATTACAACAGAACCCCATTGATATGGTTTTCAAGAAACTGCGAAAAGAAAATGTACAGACGGGAGAAGATAACAGTGAGGAAGGATGCAAATTGCCACAGCAATGTCAGGAACAGCTCTAAATGGCTGCCAGTACACTTATTAGGTGTCTGTATAATTAAAGGACACATACTATGTTTTGCAACAGTTTTGCAATATGCTCCACCGCATCACACGGCTGTATTGCGGCGAAGCTGACATCAGGAAACCAGCAAAAACCACAACTGCGTAGGGAAACACTTATCAGGACTGACGATCGCATACTTTCTGCATTTCGGGGAAGGGCCACAGGTGGGGCTGGCCAGGTTTAACTGCAAATATAAATTTATCCTTTTCAAGCAACATGCGAGAGTGAATTTACCTCTGGACAGCTAAACATGTAACCACCGCAACATAATATGCAGGGACATTAAAGAATGGTGACATATCAAATGGGAACATAATACACAGGAGTCAATAGGCTTTACATTTGGACTACAAAAATGGTATGTAGCAGTCTGGAAAATACAAGAGAGGAATGTATCAATGGGGTTTTGCTGTACTCACTCAGTGCACTTTAATAAAGGCCGAGTAACTCAAGACGACTGCAGGCAATATGACATGGGTCTCGCTTGTCTAAGGTGTACTACTATATTTTTAAAGTTTGGTTCAAGTTACAAGAAACATTCTGTATGTACCAAATATGGCACTCACTTTAACTAAAATAATCTGTAAATATAGCAGAGTCAGCTTTACATGCAACAATGAGGCATTCAGGATAAGAATGACCAAACAACTTTCATTATGTTTAGTAGGATGGATTTCCCTGTGCATAAAATGCAACTATGCTGCTTCTACGATTAATACTCTGAACATGCGTTGCACATTCAGGGTGATCTAAGCAAGGAAGATGAAATGGTTGAGGAACCGGGGCATGTCAACATGACTCGAGCCCTACGACGTGCGAAACTAAACGAAAGTTGAGACGTCCATACGTTTCTTTTAATGTGCACAATCTTTCTAGTATCACTGTGCCGTGGAATATGTGAAACACAATTACGAAATTACAACCACACAATTTGTTCTTCTGATCACACAGGGTAGCAAGGAAGGTCTCCACTTGTAAGCAAATTATATGTATGAGGTTAACACTTTAGTGACAGTACCTATTCCCATCGAAAGCATGTTATCGATGGTAACAAATTCAAATTTTGGCACTCCCCAAATGCTTCTGGACAGTTAGCGCCACCTAATGGGTTAAAGAGAAACTATTTGACCAGTTTTGTTACTGTGTTTCTCTTTTTTACAGCGTGGGGATTTTCAATGCGCCACCGTACTCGGGGTGACAAGCGCTGGTAGTTTCGAAGATGGCATCGACGTTACGTGTCGCTGCTCCACAGAAATGGTTAATGTTAACAGATTCCCATGCATTTGTGCTTTGATTTTTGGATGATGGTAGTAACACAGACTTGGAAGACGACTCCAATTTGTCAGACTTTATTCTGGACGGCGAAAGTGCATCCAACCAACCTGAATGTCAACAAGCACCCGCCGGTGATTTTCGTTTTCTTCTTGGACCTTTTCATCGCTAGGTATATCAGGCATGTTCTAAAGGTCACAGCTCTTATCTGCAGGGTGTCAACATTATTCGGGCGTGACCGAACGACGAAAATTACTGGCCAGCAGCCGAGTAGAGAGTGGAGTTTTGTGCATATAGACGGCCAGTAGTGGACCTGGACTCACGCTTTGGAGTGCCGCCAGTGGTTCATAAGGGCACGGTGGCTCACTAGGGCTAATGTTTTCCTATCCATCTTAAGAAGTTATGTACAAAAAGAGCTTATATTTGCAGGATTAGTGCATATGGCTCTTGTGTTCAAAAAGTATATTACGAAATATTTTTAGACTTACTTTGTGCAAAGCAGAATTCATGTTATCTTTTTTTTTTTCATTTCTGTTACAATTTCCTTGCCTCATAATTTTTTTTCATGCTATTTTTAATACAGTAGAGCCTTGTTTATACGTTCCCGTTTACGTACGCTTTCCCGGCACTAATGTTCGCAACCGAGAACACAAAAAATGACCAATGATAGGTATGCTCATTTTTTCTGCACCAACGTTCACTACATTGCCTAACGGCGATCATATGATACATTTTCCGATTGCTAGATCTCGTATAAACAAGAAAATGAGCAAGGTGTGCACAATCGAGAACAATATACAGCTTCACCGCAATACTCACCCACCCGCTTCACGTTAAAATGCCGGTGTTCACTCAGTTTCTAATTTCGGTACTAGCAAATGTTCTCCGGTGTTGTCACACGCATTCACAGATATCACCATCCTATTGCGATAAGCATCTTCACCTATGTGTTTCACAGTGCGTGGTGCCGTCAAAAGTGTAGTGCACGCTTTTCATAAACGACAACTGAAAAGCGACACCGTTGCCGGCTGCAGACCACGAAAGTATACGTTTTCCGGCTGCTAGATCCCATGTGAACAAGAAAAGCCACGAGGTGCACGCGATCGAGAGCAGCATATAGCTGCCCGTATCACGTGAAAACGAAGGCGCGCACAGTTTCTTATTCCAGTACCAGCAAATTTCCGCCCAGGTCGTTGCACGCCTTAATCATAGCTATCACTCCCTAACGTATTGCGATAAGCATCTTCACCTATCTGTTTTACAGCGCGTATTAACCGTATGTACTCTATTCTAGGACGGCTCCAATTCTAAGCTGACCCCCAAATGTTCAAAGCCAGAGAGAGAGAGAGATTTGCCCCCGTCGGGGAGCATGGGTGATCGGGGTGAGACGCAGCTCCCTCTTTCATTGTCTACCTCCCCCCTAGACGTCGACCAGAATTTGTTGGCTTCTGGCAGCGGCCTGGGCTTGACCGACAACTTGTTTTTGGGCTTGTTCTTCCTGGCTAAGGAGGGAGGATTTCCATGACTCTTTATTTCCATGTAGACTGTTTAGTGCTGGGCAAGCTCAGAGCATGTGATTTAGGGTCGCTATGCCTTCACAGTTTTTGCATTAGGAAGAGTGCACCTCAGGATGCCATTTGTGTAGGATATATGGGCTTGGGAAGGTACCCATCTGCAGTGTTCGCCAGATTATTTCTTCCTTCGTTGTGGGAGATCTATGGGGGGGGGGGGAGAGAGTTCTCCTGTGCATTCTGCAGTGTTCTAGAATTTCTCTGTATGTGGTTAAGTCTCGTTTTTCGGACAGGGAGTAGTCTGCCTGCGCTGGGGGCCTGGTGTGCAAGTCCTCGGGCAACCTCGTTGGCGATATTGTTCCCTGTGAGTCCACTATGGGCGGGCGCCCATATTATTCGAATTAGGTCGTTGGGTACGTTCTCCTGGCCTACCTGCAGAATTTTGCCGGCCTCTTTGGACACCTTGTCAGTGTCATAGGCTTTAATTGCAGTTTTAGAATCGGTGATAATTATTTTGGTTGATGGGTTTGTGATTGGCAGGGCAATTGCTGCCATCTCTGCCTCCTCTGGTGAAGTGTGTCTCATGCTACAGCTCGAGATTAGCTCGCCTTTGTCGCTCACTACTACTGCTGCATAGTGCCCTTCTGGGTACTCTGCCGCATCGGTGTACACTACCCCTTGTTTTTGGAGGAGGGAGCTTTGGAGTCTTTGGACTGTGCTTCTCCTGCATTTCTCGTTGTGTATGGGTGCACGTTTCTTGGGAGGGGGGTATTCTTAACCTGTTGGTAATTTCTATGGGGATGGTGGTTATCCCCTCTTGCGATTCTGGGCTCTGGTGGCCCAGTTTCCTAAGGATGGATCTGCCCATTTTGCTGCCAGTTAATCTGACATATTGTACCGCGAGTTTCACCTCGCACATTTCCTCTAGGGTGTTTGACACTCCTAGATTGAGGATGGTCTCGGTTGATGTGCACGGTAATAAACCTAGGGCTGTTTTGACACCTTTCCTGATGAGGATGTCTACCTTGTCTCTCTCTGCTTTAGTTGTCTTTAAGTACGGGATAGCATAGGTGATACAGCTAATGATTAAGTGGACAAGCCTAAGTAGCTTCGCCTCCTTCATTCCCACATTTTTGTTTGCTATCCTCTTGAGAAGTCTGCAAGTTTGGTTGGTCGTGGCTTCTAGTCTGTTTATCGTTTCGGCGTTTCTCTCATTTCTTGTATCCACATACCCAGTATCCTGATCTTGTCCACCCTTGGGACCGGGGTGTTGACCAGGAGCTGGATATTGACCTGCTGCTTGCTGATGGATTAGCATCTCCGATTTTTCTGGCAAGCATTTTAGCACTATGGGTCTCAGATAGTTTTCCGTTTCCCAGATTGCCCTTTGTAGGGGTGTCTTCTATTTCGCCATCACTCCCGCCTCTGTCGACCCAGAGGGGAAGGTTGTCAGAGTAGAGAGTGTGGCAGAGGCCCTCTAGCTTTCCGAGTCTCTCTGGCAGCCCGATCATTGCAATGTTAAAAAGGGTAGGGGATAGCACCGATCCCTGCGGTGTTCCCTTGTTGCTTAGCTTAATGTTTTCTCTTATTGTGCCTCCAATTTCAATGTTCACTGTTCGGTCCGTGAGGAAGCTTTTGATACAATGGTATGGCTTGCTTCCTATATTTAGGTGATTGAGGTGTGACAGGATCACCTTGTGTTTGACATTATCAAACGCTTTGCTGACGTCCAGTCCCGCTATGACTCTCGAGTCATTAGTCTTCCTTTCCAATACTTGTTATTTGAGCTGTAGCATGACGTGGTTTGTGGATAGTTGTCTGAATCCAACCATGCTGTCTGGGTAGAGTTCCTTACTTTCCAAGTATCCATTGAGCCTGTTCTGTATGATGTGCTCCATGAGCTTGCCTACACAGGAGGTTAATGATATTGGCCTAAGGTTCTCTAGTTTGAGTTCCTTCCTTGGTTTGAGGATAAGGACTAGATTTTCTTTCTTCCACTCCCCGGTTACCTCCCCCTGCTCCCAACACTTTTGCATGAATGCCGTTAGCTGCTGCAGGGAGTTGTCATCGAGGTTTCTAAGCATCTTGTTGTTGACCCCATCTGGGCCAGCCGCAGTTTTTCCTCTGAGCTTGTTTAAGGCAGCTTGCACCTTTCTTATGGTGACTGCTTGGTCTAGCTCCTCGTTGTTTTCGCCGCTATAGTTGGGGAATGTTTCCGTGTTCGTTTCCCCTATGTACTTCTCTTTTATCTGGCTGATCATATCCTCCTCCGACCTCTGGAAATTGTATGTTAGTCTTAGCATTTTTCTCCTGGTCTCTGCTTTGGTGTTGTCTGGGTCCAGGAGGTGCTTCAATAGTTTCCAGGAGGTGACGGAGCTTAATTGTTCGTCTAGTCTATTGCGGGTGTCGTTCCAGAAGCCAGAAAAAATTTTAAAGCTTACCTCAAATAGGCCAAACTAAAAAAGTGAGGACAGCGTTCACAATATGATAACAGCATTTATGTAATATGAACATGCCGAGCTCACTCTACGTCATCACCACTGTTAGCCTACACATACGCTTGTGGACGCACGCAAGCTCACGTCCGCGCGCCCATGCACGTGTAGACAGAGCGCATCGAACACTGTCGAAATGCAGCGCAATCTCAATGAACAGCTCCCATCTGTTAGTGCGCACTTATCTTCCTTATCGCTGTGATCTCGTTGTTGCGGCACACACAAAAGTGTCTCCCGTTGCCCGTTCCAATGACGGACGTTTTTCTCATCGATGTTGAACTCCCGCCTGGCTTACTGTGGCTCTGCAGCGAGCGCAACTTTTTGTTTGAAAGCAGCACTACAGTGTGCAATTATAGTAACACCACGCTTAACGCCGATACCACAGAACCAGCTCCGATACGACGCAGGTCAAAGCAACATCGCTCATGCAATCAAGTTGGCTACTGACCCGGCTAGTAGTGGCTGCGACACTGACTTTTCTAGAAGGCGCTAGCTATGGACCATATTTATCATTTTCAGTTTGATATTTTTGAAGTGGCACTGCCAGCAGCTATGCTAAACAATGCACAACCAGATGTTGTCCCAGGGTTGTTTTCTATCCGGCACCCTCCTTGAGCAAGCTCCGTTCCACACACTGGTACGAGGAATATCAAAGTGTAGCACAAACGGCACAAAGAAAAAAGACTGTACAATAGCAGTACATTAGAAAAATTAAAGAAAAGTATGAGAATAGCAAATGATGAAACTGACAGCATCGGCCACCAACCATAATTGAATCCATCATGCGGGGATCGAGGTGCCTTCCCGCGCCTCGTCCCCCAGCTCGCATGTTGTGCTCTGCTCGATCTCCGGGGGCCGCCACCGTAACGGTAACATGGAGGACACGGCTAGCGTGCCGAAGCTAATTTCCATCGGAAACTGTGCTTCTCCTTCCCGGGGTCAAATCACCACGCAAGCGTCACCGGGAAGCGCCCTGATTGGCCTCCCGAGTGGCAGCCCCTTGGCGCCCTCTCTACCCGAGCTCTCTTCTGCTCAGCGCTTTATCGACGCGGCAGATGCTCACAGGCCCGCAACAAGTTCGCTACATGGAACCATCGCTCCCGCGACTCCTCGTTCTCAGGCTTGGTGGACCACTTACCAGTTAGGCCTAGCGCAGCGGGTGTGCATACTCAATCGGTTTTGTGGTGAGCCTCTGCCCGTAAGCGCCATGACTGTCGCACTGTGCTGTATCTTGGGTGAATCAACCCACGTTTGTTGGCGATCTGACTCAGGAGCCTTCTCTGTGCCCTGTCGGAGAGTCAACGAACACAGCCATAGCGCATTTGTATGTTGCGCAGTGGAGGGGCGTCGAGCCCTTTCCTGACCGTCGTTCGTAGGGTGAGCCTTGTGCAAACCCATCGCCACAATCGCTATGGCTGCACCGCTGATCTCCATGATGATGATCACATAGCCGGCGTGCTTTACTCTGTTTCAACGTAACGTGGCAAAAAGCGAAGGTTGCGGGACCTTCACACTCGACACTGAAGAGAGCCATCCGCTTTATCACAATTTTTTTTGCCGATACTTTTTTTCCAAACAGGTAGCGTATATTTCATATAAAAAAATTTCTGCTTCAAACGACACATCAAGTGCAGCAAGCACGAAAAAGATAGAATACAACAGAAAAGCTACTAAAGGGTTCATGAGAGAAGCCAAAATGCATGCCTGATGGATTGACGCCAAAAAAATTTTTCAGTAAGAAACACTGAATAGTGTATGTGTACAAATGTTTGTTTAATACCCCTGTCACATGCCACCTGTGAACTCCATTGAGCATGAAACTCCTCAATGGAGATTTACGGCAATTTCATTTCATTTATTGAAGCCTTAAAGGCCCGGAGGCATTACATAAGGCGGGGGCAAACAAAGTATGAGGAACTCATCACGCTAAAGAGGGAAAAGAGGAAGGAAAGATAGACGACGAATAGAAACGGAAACAACGCTCAGGAGGGAACCGAGCAAGCAGTAGTAACATCAAAATCAGTGTAAAGAAACCATAATATACAACAAAATATATAGTACATAAATACTATTAAAAACATATTATGCGTGAGAACGAATTATTATCAATTATTTACATAAAAGGGGTCAATAAGCAAATGCATTTGAGACGAACCATTCTAGGTGTAGTAGATAGTTAGTTTCTCACGGAAAGTCGTGCGGTCGGCGGAAGAAACAATACTTTCGGGCAGAGTGTTCCACAGCGCTATTGCATTAGGAAAAAAAGAATCCCTCATCGAAGATGTACGGCATTGAATGTGCGCAATAGGACAGCTGTGGTTGAGGCGGGGAGAGATTCTAGGCGGGGGTTGTAGTCGAGGGTGTCTGGCTATTGGGTGATAGTAGTAAGAGTGAAGCATGCAGAGACGCGAGATGATACGACGTGATTGGAGACTGGGAAGATCGAGTGTGCGTTTTAGTTCAGTTATGCTGGTTTTACTTGAGTAGTTTGACATGATAAAGCGTGCAGCACGATTCTGAATGGCTTCTAATTCGTAGGTGAGATATGCTTGCGAGGGGTGCCAGATAGATGATGCGTACTCGTTTCGGCCGAACGTATGTCTGATATGCAAGTTTTTTTATAGCGGGCGATGCAGATTTCAGATTGCGACGCAAGAAACCAAGTGTGCGCGAGGCGTTTGCGCATATTGTTTCAATGTGAGTAACCCATGATAATGATGATGTTAAGTGAACACCTAGATACTTATAGCAGTCTGTTCGTGGTATTGTAGTTGAGCTTATGTGGTACGCGTAGTTTGTGGCGCTGCGCTTACGTGAAAAGGACATACATTGGCACTTATTAAGGTTAAGAGGCATGAACCATTTTTCACACCATGAAACGATAGTGTCTATGTCTTCTTGTAAGTCAATGGAATCACCAGGGTTATGGATGGCGTTGTAGATGACGCAGTCATCAGCAAAAAGACGCAGTCTAGTTTTTGTGTTACTTGGCAGGTCATTGACATAGATTAAAAATAACAGCGGGGATAAGCCTGCTCCCTGGGGGACACCGGATGTAACATCAGAAATGTGTGAGTCATGAGAGTTAGTGGATGTGTATTGTACGCGTCCTTTTAAGAAATGTTCGATCCAAGTAATCAGTGATGGGGAGATTCCAAGAGTAGATAATTTGGCAAGTAGGTGATTGTGAGGGACGCGGTCGAAGGCCTTCGAAAAGTCTAAGAAGATGGCGTCAATTTGTAGGTGATTGTCCATGTGTTGTAAGATTTCATCGGTGAATACAGAGAGCTGAGTTTCGCAGGATAATAGTTTTCTAAAACCATGCTGATATGAATAGAAGAAGTTAATTGATTCAAGGTAGTGCATTAGATTGGTTGCTATGATATGTTCCAGCAGTTTAGAGGGGATACTGGTTAGAGAAATTGGACGATAGTTGCATGCTTTTGTTTGATCACCAGATTTATGGACGGGAATGATTTGAGCCTTTTTCCAATCGTGGGGAACTTCACCAGTACTGATTGATTGTTGGAAAAGTAAGCTAAGTATTGCGCTTGACAGGGAACTGGTATTCTTAAGTAATTTGCTGCCGATTTGATCGCAACCAGCCGAGGAGGATAATTTTAGATCCTGTATTAGCCCAGCTATTCCATCAGCGTTGATCTGGATATCGGGCATTGTGGACAGCGAGTGGCATGGTAATTCGTCAGAACTGAAGTTTATAGCAGAAGAAAATACTGATGTGAAGAAATTGTTAAGAGCTGTAGCACATTTTTCAGTGTCAATTAGTACATTGTCGTCGTCTGATAGTTGTAACTGAGTTTGGCGCTTAGGCGGGGAGATAATCTGGAAGAATTTACGAGGGTTGGACTGAAGGATTGATAAGAGGTCAGTTGAAAAAAATTTGTTTTTGGAAGCTTTCAATTCCTTGATGTATTTTTTGACGCTTAGTTCGTATCTTTCCCAAGCTCTGTGGTTATTAGTTAACTTTGCTTTCCGATAATGGCGTTTTTTCTTATTAGGTAGACGTTTTAGGTGCTGCGTAAACCACTGGTTATTTTTGTCGGTATTTATAAGGATAGTAGGGATATATATGTTTTTTAAGTTTAGCATAGTGTTTTTATATAATTCCCAATTGGCGTTGACCGAGCGAGCAGAGTAAGACTGTCGAAAATCTTCGTAGAAGAGTGCAAGTTCGCGGTTAAATGCGTCGAAGTTAGCTTTCTTGTAATCAGTGATTAATTTTTGCGTTGGGGCTTTCTTTTTTAATGGCAATGAAATGCCGATATGAAGTACGTTGTGGTCGCTAATGCCAGGGAGCGGAGTCAAATTTTTTATGTTTTCCGGGCTAGATGTTAATAAGAGATCCAGGGTGTTGTCGCCCCTAGTTGGGCATGTTATTGCTTGGTGGAGGTTAAAGTCTAGTGTTAATTCAAGAAACTGTTTGGGTTCACTACAGGGTGTTCTGTTGGGTACTGAAAGTAGTGGCCAATTGATGCTGGGATGATTAAAGTCTCCAAAAAGGAAGATAGGTGTAGCGGGCATATCTTTTTTTATTTGTTCTAAAGAGAGGCGTAAGAAATTGCAAAATGAGGGGTTACTATCTGGTGGACGGTAACAGATTCCAAACACTATTTTGCCAATTGTACTGTGCAGGCTTACCCATGTTAGTTCGATGTTGTCGTCGTGATTTATCAGGAATGACGGTAAGCTGTTTTTAACGGCGATTAGTACACCTCCCCCTCGCCTATCATGCCGATCGCGTCGGTAAACTGTTAAGTTAGGGTAGGATGGAAAAACTTCGTGGTCGCCGACGTCCTTATTTAACCACGTTTCCGTTAGTAAAATCATATCGGCTGTGGTGTCGTCTATGAAGCTTTCGAGTTCGTCACGTTTTGGAATTATGCTGCGGATGTTAGTGAAAACCACGCTTATGTTAAGAAATGAATCAGGGCGGTTTTTGAATGAAGCAGGCACGGAATTTCTTGTTTGTCACTGCGGCTGGTCACATAAGGTATCAGTCGGAGCTGGCATTTGATTGCTGTTAGGTGATGTGGTATGTTCCATGACTGTGTCGGATGTAGTATCATAAAAATAGCATCTGCTGCCTACATGCAGCTTGTCCAGGCTGAGCTTAAACGCGCATTTTTGGGGCTTGATAAATTTTAGCAATTTTGAGCGTGCAAGGCGCGTACTTGGGGCAAAATCTTCTCTGACGGCGAAACATGTACCTTTTAGCTTACGCCCACATGCCATTATGTTTTCTTTCGTCTTGAAGTGGGCCAGTTTTACTACTATAGGGCGTTTTTTTGTTTCAGAGAATCTTCCAAGTCGGTGTGCACGCTCAATATCGCTGGCGTTCAATGTTAAACCAAGATTATTTTTGCATAGGTCTAGAATTTTGTTCTCTGAATCACTCCAAGGTTCTTTATCGGAATCGTCAATGCCAAAGAAGAGCAGGTTGGCTCGCCGCATACGGTTGTTGGCGTCAATGTTCGCGGCTTTCAGGGTAGTGATGTCGTGCTGTAGTCGGCCGATAATGTTAACAGTGGTTGAGGTGGTTGGACCTTGTTGGTCTGAATCTGAGAGGTTTGAGCGGCTCATAATTTCAGCTATAAGTTTGTCTTGGGTAGTTTGGGTTGTTTTGATTTGCTCAAGCTCTACACGAATTGCGGCTTGAACACTTTCTAATCGTTTGATAGCGTCGAGGATAGGCAGGAGTTCAGCAGTACGGGATGGACCGGGGTTAACCTCAATGTCACCGGATAATAACAACATAATTTCACACAGAAAATCGAAGGCAAACGCATTGCGACAAAACAATACCACACCGCGACACTTCAAGTCGTAGGGGCACGACACCGCCACTATACATCTATCATCACTTCTGAATTCCTTAGAATGGGTTCGATAACAAACCTGGAAGGTTAGGAGCGTTGTGAACATCGTTGTTCTGGCGGTGTTGTGCCCCGTGTAGTCGGCGATTCCTTGCTGTTTATATTGGGCGCGATGTGGTCCCGTGGTTGCTGACGTCGGAGAGTTCCAAGGTTGCCAGGTGGTGTGCCGGGCTCGTGCTGGAAACAGGCGGCTGATGCCATTAGGCTTGATAGGAGGCAGTGGGGTTGGCGGAGAACTTGTTTCGGGCAGGTAGGCGGTTCCAGGCAGGCTTTCGGTGGTCAGGGAAGGGCATACGGGTCCAGGTATCAGGTACGTCAGTACCTGGAAGGTTAGGAGCGTTGTGAACATCGTTGTTCTGGCGGTGTTGTGCCCAGTGTAGTCGGCGATTCCTTGCTGTTTATATTGGGCGCGATGTGGTCCCGTTGTTGCTGACGTCGGAGAGTTCCAAGGTTGCCAGGTGGTGTGCCGGGCTCGTGCTGGAAACAGGCGGCTGATGCCATTAGGCTTGATAGGAGGCAGTGGGGTTGGCGGAGAACTTGTTTCGGGCAGGTAGGCGGTTCCAGGCGGGCTTTCGGTGGTCAGGGAAGGGCATACGGGTCCAGGTATCAGGTACGTCAGTACCTGGAAGGTTAGGAGCGTTGTGAACATCGTTGTTCTGGTCGTTGCGGTCGTGCTACACGGCACACACAGTGCGAGACTCCGACGGGCGCCGCATGGGAAAGAAACGGCGCTGCTGTGCTTGCCATAAAAACCCGCATATAATACGAGGTTTTTTTTTTTCCTATTATTAGCGCCTCAAATTTTCGCCTCGTACTATATGCGGATCCGAACAACAATTTAAGTCAGAAATATGGGATAGAAGTTCTGGTTTCGTTATTGCTGTGTGGCTATGGCTTGACTTCGTTATTGCTGCGTGACTACAGCATCATTTATTGTTGAGTGCACACCTTGGCAGCACACATGTAAACCACGCTTCGTGAAGAGTATCCTTTTTATTCCACATTGAAGGACCAAGGTGGCCAGACCACAAAAACAGTACTCGGCTGCTTTGAAGAGAAAGGTTATTTTAGCCGCACAGCACATCGGCAACAGTGCGGCCGGGAGGCAGTTTGGCGTCAACGAGGGAAGCATTCATGGATGGTGTTGAGAGAAGGAAGCCCTTTTCGCATGCAGCGGAACGTGAAGAAGCTTTCGCGGCCCAAAGAGTGGGACATTTCTGGAAATCGAACTCACCCTGACGGAGGTCGTACTCCAACAGCGAGGCACGCATCTAGCTGCGAGCGTAGAGCTTATGCAGGCCAAAGCTAAGAAGCTTGCAAGAGAAAAAGGGCTACCAAGCTCCGCCTTAAAGTGAGCAAGCACTAGATTTATCGTTACATGTGCCGTGCTGGTTTTTCCTTACGCCGGCGAACTTCGATTTCGCAAAAGCTGCCAGAATCGTTCGAAATGCTGCTTGTGGCTTTCCAGTGCCACATTATTTCACTGCGCAAGTCCAAGAACTTCCAGCTAGGGCAAATCGGCAATGCTGACCAAACGCCGGTTTATCTGCACATTCGCCCCTCGCCGTGCACGAAAAGGGCTCTAAACAAGTTTATGTCCGGTCCACTGGCAACGAGAAAACACAAGTTACCGTCATGTTGTCGTGCACAACAGATGGACGCAAGCTTCTGCCCTATGTCGTCTGCAAGCGCAAGAAGGTGCCTAAAGGTGAGGAGCGGCCAAAAAATGTGGTCATGACATGCCATGAGTAAGGCTGGATGAAGAAGAATCTTGTGCTCGACTCGATAAAGTCCGTCTGGTGTAGGCAGCCCGGTGCACTGTTGTCGTTCCCATCCATCCTCGTGCTGGACGCATTTCGTTGCCATTTGGCAAACTCAGTGAAGAGGCTACTGCATTAATCCGGCACTCACTCGTCGTTACCCAGGTGGGAGGACGTCTCAGCTGCAGCCTTTAGATGTTTGCGTGAACATGCCGTTCAAAGACGGGATCAAGCGGTGTTACGCAGATTGGATGTGCTCAGGTGAGCCTGCAGTGACGCCGACCGGGCGGCTGAAGCGGACTCCCCCAGCCGCACTATGCAAGTGGATTGTGGACGCATGGGCCTGCATACCACAGGACCTTGTGCGTCACACATTCAAGAATTGCGGCATCTCGAACGCGCTCGATGGCCCAGAGGATGAGTACCTCTGGGAAGATATCTCCGACAAGGAACTATCCGAAGAGAGTGCAGCTCAGGAAGACAGTGATTGAAGTGCAGAGTGAAACTTAAATAAATGTTTTCCTCGAGTTTTCATAACTCGTATTATATGAGGATAAAACTTTTTCCCCCATTTCGCGTCTCAAAAATGTCACCTTGTACTATGTGCGGGTTCGTATTATACGGTTATATACGGCATTATACGGGTTTTTATGGTGCTTCCGCATGCAACAGCTCCGATACAATTATTTATTAATTATTGGGTTTAACGTGCCAAAACCACTTTCTGATTATGAGGCATGCCGTAGTGGAGGACTCCGGAAATTTCGACCACCTGCGGTTCTTTAACGTGCACCTAAATCTAAGTACATGGGTGTTTTGACATTTCGCCCCCATCGAAATGCGGCCGCCGTGGCCGGGATTCGAACCCGCGACCTGGTGCTCAGCAGCCCAACACCATAGCCACTGAGCAACCACGGCAGGGCAGCTCAGATACACAGTTGCCATTAAACGGCCCCTCACCAGATCTGGCCATATTGAGCTGACAAGTGCAGAGCATACATTGTGCAATAACGACCGTGTCTGCAAAGTATTACATTGCTACGCACCGCGGAAAGATCTGAAATTTCAAACCGAACGCCATTTTTCCTTTAAAGTAATCTATAGGTAGTGTTTTTTAACACAGCATATAATCTAATAAAATCACAGCGAGAAAATTTGCTGTATGTTACCGCAAGACTATTGTTTTACAAGCATAGCAAAGTTGAAAGCGATGCTGGCCACACTGTGTTCTTGCTTTCGTGCGCAAGGGTCACTTTGTTTGACTGGTGCACTTCGAGTTGTGTTTCTATGTTGTGTGATCATGCATGTGCGTGTTTGCAGTGAGGTCAACTGCTTCCAGATGATGACGAAGGGGATAAACAAACGAAATGGCAGAACAACATTTCCCCACGCTGCATGGCAAAGCACTGGTGTAGAGGTTACAGGCACTGACATCCTTATAAACAGATTAAAGCTCACACTATGTGGTGTATAAACCAAGTAATACTAAAATTTCAAGGTGAGCCAGCTACAACTATTTTATTAGCACGATTTTCTTCGCAGCTGTAGCTATCTGGGAACGACGTTACTCCATCCAGCAGTAATGGTCGTTGACGAACTCCCTTCGCCAACATCTCCATTTAACTTCCTTGACGCAAGAGAGACCGTGTGACACGCAGCACAACTCGCTTGATGTAAAGACGATGGAGTTAAATGGAATTTATGGGTGTCTGTATGACAGGGGTATTAGTTATAACAGCAACATATGACTACTGTCTTTTTGGTGTTTAAGATTGTGCCCCCTTCTCACTCAGAATAAGTTTGTAGGCTGAAAACACATGCTTGACATCGACGGCAGTGAATAGTGTGTTTTTGTCTCTCCATCTGCTTGATGGCTTTACGCACCGTGGGATTCTTGAATGTTCGCCTGTAAGAAACTAAAATTTCTTTGAGCAGAAAGAAATTCACATTTCTCGTGTACATACAGTAGAACCTCGTTTATACGTTTTGGAAAAAATGTGACATATACCATGCTGACTGGGAAAACGTAAGATCAAAGTCACTAAAAAATTTGGCAGACTTAGCTGTAGTTCAAATACGTAATGTGAAGCATTCCGCACATCGTTGCAGTAGGGGAAGCCAACATTAGCCGAGGTAGCAAGCGGCCCCAGACATGTCGATATTGTGGCTTCGGCAAGCTTATGTTTGTGCACCTCGAATTCAGCCTGGGTCAGCAGTTTCTTGAGGCAGGGCATTTTGGCAGGAAGTTTCAACGTGCCCACTCCGCAAAAATCGCACAAGATGACGCCTGCCAAACTAGTGGGGCTCAAGCGGCCCGAAGTGCACATTGTCATTTTTACTATTACGTAGTGCAAGATGGCAGGAAATCGAAACGAGATCTAGCTGGTAGGTGATGCCGCCAGTTCGGAACCGCACTTCGTGCGGCCTGCAGCGGAAAACAGTAGCATGCTCGGGTTATTGCCTATAAAAGGCAGGGAGTACACTTTCAATAGCACTACACCACCCATGCTGTGAAACAGATAGGTGAAGATGCTTATCACAACAGGGTTGGTGGTGACATTGTCAACATGACAGGAAACAACTCGCAAGGAGACTTGCTGGTACTGGAAGAGGGAAATGAGTGTGTGATGCTATTTTTACATGACACAGGCGCCTGAGGCGAGTACTGCGAAGAAGCTGCCGTGGCGGGTGCCTACTACTTTTGATCGCTCGTGTCGCACCTTTTTCTTGTTCACATGGGATGTGGCAGCCGGAAAACTTATACGATCGCAGTCTGGCAATGTACTAAATGCTGGTGCCGAAAGACTGTTTTCAGGGAACGCAGTAACATGTAAAAATGAAGTGCGACTGCATTTGGTCACCTTTTGTGTTCTCGATCACGAACATTGGCACCAGGTAATTGTACGAAACGACATAGTATCAACGAGGTTCTACTGTATCTATTCGATTTTAACATGTGCACATACCCCACACATCCCCGTAATCACATAATAATAATAATAATGGGGTTTTACGTGCCAAAACCACTTTCTGATTATGAGGCATGCCGTAGTGGAGGACTCCGGAAATTTCGACCACCTGGGGGTCTTTAACGTGCACCTAAATCTGAGTACACGGATGTTTTCGCATTTCACCCCCATTGAAATGCAGCCGCCGTGGCCAGGATTCGATCCCGCGACCTCGTGCTCAGCAGCTTAACACCATAGCCACTGAGCAACCACGGCAGGTACATCCCCCAAACACGCATTCTCCAGTAATCCTTTGTACCACAAATATCATGGAAATTTCAGTCACGTTTGCATGGCATATTTCAGACGTCCATACATTTATGAGTTGATAGGTACTTTGACATTTCTCCAAGATGTGTGTTGGAGCAGTGTGTGTGATAGCACATGCTAAAAGGCAAAGCACATGGATTAAAACTACAAATGAGTATCTCTGAGTGGCAAGCAAATACTCCGACTGAAATTGGCTTAGGTGATACCAAGCGAGATAATGTCATAGCCATCCCAAAGGAAGGGATAGTTTTAAACCAGCTGGATTAGGCATTCAACAAGATTAATCGTTCGGCTAGTCGGTACTGCATTATTAAGGTATTTTTCAGCAGACTAGACATTAGTGCTATGTGTGTCCACTTTCTCATCCTCGTCTAATACACTGAAAACAAAAAAACCTCGATGATGGATTTGGTCAAATTTACTCAAGCAACAAATCATGCCTCTAGTGTGGCACAAAGTCTCAACCTGGGGAAAGCACACGCCCGCTTGAGTAAAACGCAAACCTTCACAGTCACTTGAACTACAGGTTCATGATAGAGTTTGTCCAGAGCCAGAGCCAATGGGCCACCAATGTACACCACCAATCAGCACACCAATGTACCCCCCATAAGGAACTGTAACCAAGGAAGGACCCTACAAATTTGAAACTCTATTTCAGCAAAAATACAACAAAAAGAGGATGGAAGCACTCACCGGATCAAGATGGTGCGCTCTCCCTGGCCCTTGTGCTTCTCCACTTCGATGTGGGCTCCTGAGGCCTCACGGATGGCGTTAATGTTGCAGCCACAGCGCCCAATCACCCTGCTTATAGCCGTTGAGGGCACCGTCACCTTCTTGGAACGGCGTACCACTTCCTTCCAACCTTCCTCACCCCGATGGTGACTCTTGGAGGAGCTCGATGTCAAACTGGCACCTGAAGACACAGGCGTGATGGCGGAAGACGATGTGTTCAGGCTGGTGCTGCTGGCTGAGCCACTTTTCTTGGGTGAGGAAGCCACGCCGGGGGAGGGTCGGCCCGCCCCACCAGGACTGCGGGGCCCACCACATGAGTCCATTACATCCAGGGCGAGCTCACCTAGCCTGCAGGGAATCCGTGCACCATGAAGGGTCAAAAGCCTGCCAAAAAGTGTGTTCCAGTCAACCAGAGGAGCAGGGAGTAAACTGGTGCAATAAGAATGTCCTACTCATTTTTTATTTATGCTTCAAGGTTTCTGGCCCAGCCATTCTGTTGCAAAGGCATAAGAAAATGTGAAATAAGCCTGCCCTTTTTACACTAAAGCAGATGTGTAGCCTATAGTTCAAGAGCTGGTGTTTACATCAGCAACAGTGAACTGTTAGAAGGAAGACACTGTGTACATCCACCAGCATTGCCTTGCTAGCACGGATTTCGGAAGGGCTTTTCCTGTATCACACAGTTAACTGAATTCATGCATGAACTCGCTTCCGCTTTAGATAAATGACTTTCTATTGAATGCATCTTTCTGGACTTCAGAAAGAGTTTTGATGCGGTACTGCATTCTTTACTCACAGAAAAAATGATAATAGAGAGTTTTAGTTTAGGGGACGCAAGCGGCTTGCGTACGCAAGAACTAGGGGCGACGGTACTGCGCATGCGCAGACCGCTACGTCTACTTGCGTCCTTGGGTTGTTTAACTGGCCAAAAACATCGCTGCCCCTAACCCACGTGACTCTCGCGGTGTAGGAGAACTTACGAGTAGCTAGCGGGTAGATAATCTAATAAATCTTTCGCCAAGTGTCGACAGACGTCGTTTTTATATATATTAAAGAGGTTTAGCGTGCCTGGTATTAAAAAAATTAAATTATGGGGTTTTACGTGCCAAAACCACTTTCTGATTATGAGGCACGCCGTAGTGGAGGACTCCGGAAATTTCGACCACCTGGGGTTCTTTAACGTGCACCTAAATCTAAGCACATGGGTGTTTTCGCATTTCGCCCCCATCAAAATGCGGCCGCCGTGGCCGGGATTCCATTCTGCGACCTCGTGCTCAGCAGCCTAACACCATAGCCACTGAGCAATCACGGCGGGTGTCCGGTATTCGGATAAGCGCAGTTGGGGCGGAGCCATAAACAGGAACGTCCTGCATGGTGCATCCACCTGGCGGCGCAAAGCTCAAACAGACAAAAGTAGCTAATATTGCTGTAACTAAGTCTATTCTACTTCGCTGCTGGTGTATATTTTCGGCACTGGCGTAGTTGTGTTGCTGCCAAAAAAATATACCCGCAGCAAAGTGAAATACACTTGCTTACTGCAATATTAGCTGTTTTTGTCTATTTGAGCTTTGCGCCACCAGGTGGCTGCACCATGCAGGACGCTCTCGTTCATGGCTCTGCCCCAACGCCCCAGGCCTGCGTTTACCCGAATACCGGACACACTAAACCTCTCTATTAACTGCTTTCAATAAAAATAGTCTTATGGGCTTTACGTCATATGCTTGATTTCATGTTTTAAAAAATAATAACGCAGCAAAGATCAGACATTGATGGGGCTGCGAGCGCATGCGACCTCACTGCGTCTTGCGTTTGGGGCCGCTAACCTATAACGAGTTTCTGCTTGCGTACGCAAACGCAAACGCACCCAAGCGCTAGGGGCCCCAACGCCTTGCGTCCCCTAAACTAAAACTCTCTAATGTACACTGTTCCTCCTCAGATTGTCTCTTGGGTCACAGACTACCTTACATGCATCTTTCTGGACTTCAGAAAGACTTTTGATGCGGTACCGCATTCTTTACTCACAGAAAAAATGATAATGTACAATGTTCCTCCTCAGATTGCCTCTTGGGTCACAGACTACCTTACATTATGACGACAGTGGTTATAAATGGGGTTCAGTCCTTTTTCCAGAAAGTTACCTCTGCGGTGCCTCAGTGTTCCGTTCTGGGGCCCCTCTTGTTCATATAACGATGACTGCATTTTGCACAGAAAGATTACTAAAATGGATGATGCTGAAATCCTTCAGAAGGACCTCGATCAAGTCAATCAATCAATGTGTAATCAATGGCATATACAATTAAATCAAACAAACAGTTTATATGATGCTTACTCACAAAAAGAACCCTTTCAATTCTTCCTACAGTGTTAACAATGACCTAATAACTAAAGTCAGAGCTTAAATATTTAGAAATATACGGCCGAATTATCATGGCAGCGACAAGTTGACAAAGTCGCAGCTAAACCAATTGTATTGTATTGGGTTTTATGGCGCATAAGCAACTCAGGCTATCATGCGCCAAACACATGGTATAATTTATTTCAAAAATTGGGTATCCTCAGCGAAGGTCCTTGTCAGGACAAGGACTCTGAGGAGCCCAACTAACCAAATGAAGACCTCAGCCTTCTTCTCAGGGCTGAGAAAAATGGGTGAGGTGCATCATAAGATGCGTGAAACAACTGGGTAATAATTTTTATAATTAGTAGTTCTGCGATATATTATATTTCGTTTAGGATCGCTGCGTCTTTCAAAAAACTAAAAACAGATGAAGTTTCTACTAGTGGGTTATCTCCTAAAAGCAGACTGGGATGGAAGGGAATGCGTTCATTGTAAAATACAGTAAAATATTTTTTCCTTAGCCGTTCGAGTTGTGTGCACGAGAATAAAATGTGATTTACAGTGAGTTCACCTCCACATTTCTCACATAAGGGTTTGTCTTGTTTTGTCTGTAGAAAGTTATGTTTTAGGTGTGTGTGTCCGATGCGCAGGTGGCATAAAATTACTTCTATAAAACGTTCCTGATGCCTGCATGATCTCCATTCTCGTAGAATAGGTTTTACTAAATGTAGTTTGTTATTTTCTTCGCTATTCCATGTACGCTGCCATTTTTCTTTAAGCTTGTTTTTTACTAACGTCATGCAATCTGCATAGGGTATACATTTACAGTACTGACATCCTTATGGCAGGCTTGAACGGCGCACGCGTCAGCTCTCTCATTGCCTCTAATTCCTGTCCCACGCCAGCGTGCTCGAGAACCTGCGCAAGACAGGGTGTGGCCGCAAGACGGGGTGTGGCCGCCAGACCTACGGCTATATTAAAGATTTCCTAACCAATAGAACAGCAACTATTCGCATAGGAAATGAACGGTCAGAGCTTGTGGAGCTCGGAGAAAGGAGTACCCCACAGGGGTCTGTCCTTTCGCCTCTGCTTTTCAACCTAGCACTCCTGCCCCTGCCCAAACTACTCAATCAGATCGAGGGCGTGGACCACGCGTTCTATGCCGACGATATAACGGTGTGGACGAACCGCGCGGGGTCCGATGCCTGGGCGGAGCAAGCCCTGCAGAGAGCGGGAACGACCATCCACGAGTATGCCAGGACCTGTGGCCTGAGCTGCGCTCCACAGAAATCGGAGCTGCTCATGGTACAGCCCAGAAAACCAAAGAAAGAGCCGCCGCCGAACATAATCATCACCATCGACGGCACAGAGATCAAACCAACGCAGCTAATCCGGATACTGGGCCTGCTGTTGTGCAGCGACAGCAAGGCGCACGCAGCCATCAACAAAATCAAGACCACATCCGAGCAAATCCTGAGCATGATCCGGAGAGTCACCAACCGAAACAGAGGAATCAAAGAAGAAGACGCACTGCGCCTGGTGCAGGCATTCGTTGTGTCACGCGTAACGTACTCCGCCCCGTACCTCCAGCTTGCGAAGGTGAACCGCGAGGCGCTGAACACGACGATAAGGAAAGCAGTCAAACTCGCCATGGGCATCCCAGTCTACTCGTCAACGCAGAAACTGCTGGAAATGGGTGCCCACAACACGGTGGAAGAGCTGGTGGAAGCACACCTATCCCACCAGAGGATAAGGCTGAGCCGGACAGAGCACGGTCGGGCCGTCCTACGCAAGATAGGATGGCAAATTGAACAGCTACCGACAGCAGAGCCGCTCCCCACAACGTGGAGGGACATTATTAAGACCAAGCCCCTCCCCCGGAACATGCAGCCGGGGAGGAACAACGAGAGACGCTCTGCGCAGGCCAAGGCACTGGCTCGACAGCTGGAAGAGGACCCCTAGGTCGTCTACGCGGACGCCTCGCTTCCTAAGCACGGAACCAGAGCAACGGCCGTCGTCACCACCATCCGGGCGTATCTCTCTAATTCCGTCACAGGCGCGTCGATACGGACGACGAATACAGCCGAAGCATAAGTGGCCGTGGCCCTCGCACTCGCACAACCGGGAGCAAGGACCGTGGTCACAGACTCCCAGACTGCCTACGCAAGCTACCGCAAGGGGAACATCTCTCCCGCGGCACTAGCGATCTTCAAAAAATGCAAATCACCAGGACGGGCCGTTGAGCTCGTGTGGGTCCCGGCTCACTCGCAAGTGGAAGGCAACGCACTCGCCGACCCCTGTGCCCGAGAACTGTCAATCCGGGCCGAGGATGAGCCAGAGCTACCGCACCCCGTGACAAGCTACAAAAGACAGTTTTAGTTTAGCGTACGCAACTATAGCGTACGCTATACGCTATAAAATAGCGTACGCTAAGCGGCGCACGTTTTCTACAATTTTAGTTGGCCAACGATATCTTCGGATCTCTGAGGCCATATTCCGTCGTTGCGGCTATTTCGCACCTGTAGCGATAGGTGGCGCTAACATCTCAAACGTTTCTTTCGTTAGGCTTCGGCTCGTTCGAAACGAGAAGCGATCTCGAAAACACCACAAAGTTATCTATAATACTGTGTCGTCGAAGCGGCCTGAGACTAAGCGAAAGCCGTTTACACAGTCATTTGCTACAAACGAAGTGCATTTTACAAAAGCAACGCCAAATTCAATTCGAAGCGGGCAGCCGGGATCGCCGCCATGTTTCCCGCAAACTCCGCCAACCCCGCAAAAACGCTAACGCTAACTCGTTTGCGTTGCGTACGCCCGCTATACCCGCTATTTCGTTTAGCGTTCAGCGCATGCGCAGTGACGACCCGCTATTTTTTAGCGTACGCAATGGAATAGCGTACGCTATACTAAAACTGTCTAAAGATATCACGCAAATGTACAGAAGCGGCAGATGTAGGCTTCCCCGTCCGCATCTGCAACTCAACCGAATGCAGCAAATGATCGTGCGACACGTGCAAGCGGAGTCGCTAGCGCATCCCGTGCTCTTGCATAAGATGTTCCCAACAGAGCATGACACTTCATGTCCTTTTTGCAAACGGTCAAAAGGCACTCTAGCACACATCCTTGCAGAGTGCACCAAGCTCAAGAACCCCCCACCATCCCTACCCCCCACCCTCCCCAGCCCCAGCCCCAACCCCCCCGAGCGATGGGAGACCTTCTTGTCCAGCCCCGACCTACCGACCCAGCTCGCGCTGGCGGCTAGGGGCCAGGAACTGCTGGACGCATATGGGACCTGAGTAGAAGGTTCCACCCCATCTGGTGCCAGTGCGCACCAACCGTCACTAAGGGCTCAGCACAAAAGCTGATTCTCTCTCTCTCTCTAATTCCTTGATGGCTTAATATCCAACAAAGCTTAAATTTGTGTCCTTGTGTTTGAGCAGTTATTATGTTATGGATTATATTTCCTATTAAAGGTTCCCTTACGTTTTTGGCTTTCAGTGCTGTAATTGCACTTAGCAAGTCCGTGTAGATAATGCTGTTTTGAATGTTCATCTCGACTATTTTTGATACAGCCACTGAAATGGCATGACATTCGGCTGAGAAAATTGACGCACACTGAGGCAACCTGACTACCTTTTCTCATTTATCTTGCACTAATGCATTTCCGACGTAAAGGATGTTTTAGAACCGTCAGTATAAAATGCTGTGTGTTCTTTGTACTTGTTGTCTAGCACCAAAAATTCCTCTATTATATGTTCACGTGGAGTTTGCTTTTCATGAAATTGTATCAGTGTGTAGTCACCTACACTGGGAAAGGTGTGCCAAGGTGGCAGTGGTTTGGGTCTCTGGGCAACATCAGGCAGTGTGTCTAGAATACCTAATTCCTGGCAAAATTCTTCAAATCGGAGAATAAGGGGTCTCGTCGCATTCGGTTTGTTCTTAAAGAGCTGCTTAGATGGGCACTTCGTAACTATGGAGTAGCAGAGATGTTTTGGTAGTGAACGGGTTTTTAGGACATATGCACATGTGAGCATGGCTCTTCTATCTGGAAGGGCTGGTTCGTTACATTCGACATATAGGCTGTTTATGGGTGATGTCCTGTATGCCCCACTTGCAAGGCGCAGACCTGAGTTATGAACTGGATCTAACTGCTTCAGGTAGGACGGCCGAGCTGAGTTGCATACTATGCACCCGTAATCGAGGCAAGAGCGAACTATACTGCGGTAGATGTGTAAAAGGCAGGTCCTATCAGCCCCCCAGCGTTTATCTGAAAGCACCTTTAATATGTTTAATGATTGGGAAGTTTTCTTCTTCAGGTTCTTTATGTGTGGCAAGAAGGTCAGTTTTCTGTCAAAAGTTATGCCCAGAAATTTTTGTTCACTTTTTACGGGCAATTCCGCTTCGTTCAGGTATAGTCTAGGATCTGTCTGTAGGCCACGTTTGAGTGAAAAAAGGATGGCCACTGTTTTCTGTGGGGAGAACCGGAAACCATTTCGGTCAGCCCACGTTGAAAGTTTATTTATTGTTAACTACACTTGTCTTTCGCATGTTGCTATGTTTGAGGATGTGCAAGCTATCTGAAGATCATCGACATAGATTGAATACATAATTGACCTTGGAATTATTTTACTGATTGAGTTCATTTTAACAACAAAGAGGGTCGTGCTTAAAACACTCCCTTGGGGCACTCCATTTTCTTGAATGAAAATTCTCGACATGGTTGAACCGAGGCGTACATGGAATGAACGGTTTGACAGGAACTCTTTTAGGCAGTTCAGCATCCTGCCACGAATGCCAAGTTCAGCCAAATCGTGAAGAATTCCGTACCTCCAGGTTGTGTCATAAGCTTTCTCTAAATCGAAAAAAAAACAGCAGGACGTTGTTTGTGTATAAAGGCTTCACGGACAGTATTTTCAAGGTGAACCAGGTGGTCTGTTGTGGAGCATGCCTTTTTGAAACCGCACTGATGGACACCGAGAAGCTCACGGGCTTCTAGCACGAAGGTTAATCTCATATTCACGATGCTTTCAAAGGATTTTGCGAGGCAGCTGGTGAGCGCTATGGGCCTGTAACTACTCGGAGAGGTTGGTGGTTTTTCGGGCTTTAAAAATGGAATGATGATGGCCTTCTTCCAGGCTTCGGGTAGTTTACCCAATACCCACACCTTATTAAAGAAACTTAAGAGTGCCTCTACGGCAGGTATCAGAGAGGTGGGACAGCATTTGATAGTGTATTCCGTCAGGGCCGGGTGCAGTCTGTTTACCAGCGAACAAGACTGTGTTGATTTCTTGAACTGTGAATAATTTATTATATGGTTCATTTCTATATCCACTTGTAGGGAGTCTTTGTTTCTCGGCTGTGTTTTCGTACATAAATGATTCTGTGTAGTTTGATGAGCTGGTAACTGCCGAAAAATATTCACCTAAAATGTCTGCCTGTTCTTCGATGTTTGTCTATATACTAGGGGCTGGTAGAAGGGGAAATGTGAAAGGGGAGTATTTACCATCTAGCTTTCGTACCTTCTCCTACATTTCTTTTGATGTGGTTGAGCTATTTGTGGAAGTCACATAATCTTGCCACGAAGTCTTTTCAGTTCTACGGCGGATATATCGGGCTTCTGCTCTTGCCTTTTTAAAGCCTATGAGATTTTTCTGCGTGGGGTACCTTCGAAAGTTTCCCCATGCTTCGGTCTGTTTCTTTTTCGCTAATCTACATTCTTTTGTATGCCAGGTTTTGTGGTTTTGTTTCACCACTCCGGAAGACTGAGGTATGGCCAGGAGCGCGGCAGAAATAATGTAGTTTGTGACAACTTCATTAAGTTCATCTATATCTAAATTATGTGGATCTATTTTTTCTAAGCTCGCATTTTCTTGAAACAGCGCCCAGTCGGCCAAATGGAGCCTCCAACGTCGTGGTTTTGTAGGAATGATTTGCGGAGATGATATTAGGTTAATAAGAACAGGTAAATGATCACCGCCATACGAGTTGTCCAAGACATCTCATTTAAAAGCATTAAAAACAGAAGGCGATGTAAGAGATAAATCTATGGAGCTCCACTTTCCGGAGCTTAGAGAGCAGTATGTGTGTTTGCCCCTGTTGAGCAGGCATATATTATTGCAGAGAATAAAGTCTTCTAAAATACGGCCTCTAGTGTCCGTTTGTTTGCTTCCCCACAAATTGGAGTGAACATTAAAATTGCCGACTAATAGATATGGCTCTGGTAATTGTTTTAAAAGGTCTTCTAAGTCAGAGTGTTACTGTCAGGTGTGGTTGGATATATACGGAGCATACTGTAGTTGTTTTAAAGTGTACTACAGATACTGCAACGGCTTCAAATGTAGTCTGAAGCTTGACTTCGCGAGTAGCCACACTACCTTGAACAACAATGGCAGTAGCTCCAGAGAGCCTATTTGCTTGCTCTCGGTCGTGACGATAGACTTTATATTTACTTAAAATATTTTTATGTTTTGATCCCAAGTTTGTCTCCTGGAGACACAAATCAACCGGGGAATATACAGCAAGAATATCTTTTATGTCACCGTAGTTTTTTAATATTCCTCGACAGTTCCAGTGAATTGGGAACGCCATATCTAATAACTTTGACGGATGTATTTCAAAAGCTATGCTCCCGGTTTTGTGGGGCCCGTTATTGGACTTTTTCCTCGCTTTTTGTATTCAAGGAAGTTGCACCACCGCTGCTGCGGAGGCGGGCTACTGCTTATATCCATCGCCTCCAGCGAGGTGATGGGTTTCCGCGGGGAACCCGCGGGGGTACGAATTTGTGGCTTCTCCCGATGGGGGGAAGCCCTGCGGCCTACCGGCTCAGGGGCCAGCGAGCCTTTTTTATGTGGTAGTATGGCAGCCTTGGCTGCACCTGTCATAGATGTGGATGGCCCTGCCTGGGCAGTGGCCTGAAGTTGGAGTGGTGTGTCGCCACTCCCACTAACTTTGGTTGTGCCAGACGCCGCCGTCAGGTGCACCTCCGGGATGTCAATGGTGCCGACACTGGAATGCCATTCGGGTGGGGGACGGGGCAGGCACACATCAACAATGGTGTACTGTGTGCCCACTGTCACCAGACGCCGCTCTGCCCCCCGGCGCACGGCGTCAACATATGACCTGGATGTCTCTTGAGTGAACTTTTTCCTTGCCTCAGGGTAAGATATGTTTTCTCGTACTTTTAGATTGATTATTTGTTTTTCTTTTTTGAATACTTCACAGGTTCGTGAGTACGCTGCATGTGGACCGTTGCAATTTGCACACTTTGTTTCACTTCCTTGGCAGTTGTCAGTATTGTGTTCGGTTTCGGCGCATTTGGCACAGGTCTCCTTGCCTCTATATGTGTTGCTGCCATGTCCATACCTTTGGCATTTGAAACATCTCCTAGGGTTAGGGATGTATGGGCGCACTGGGCACCTGATGAATGCAACCCGGACAGACTCGGGCAAGCGAGTGCTGCCGAATGTTAGCACGATGTGAGGTGTTTTTTCTTCGCCGTTGCGCCTTATATTTATGCTGCGAAGGGACGTTACTCCTTGGTCTCGCAAATTCTCGAGTAGCTCATTTTCATTCTCTGTCATTAGCAGCCGCTCAGAAATGACTCCCTGAACGCTGTTCAGGCTTCTGTGAGGTGTTACAGTAATGGTAAGGTCAGCAAGCTTCTTTTGTGCGAGTAGCGCATCACTCTGCTTTTTGGATTTGACTTCTACAAGCAGATCTCCTGAGGACAGTTTTTTTGCTTCATATTCTTCGCCTATGTTAGCTACTAGCCATTTCTGTATTACAAACACTGATAGAGTGGCCACTGGAGCGTTTTGCTCAACAGCGTGAACTACCAGGAACTGTGGAAAATTTTCAGCACATTTCTGAGCTGTAACTTTGATTCCTTCGGTGCGGTACCATTTCCGGTTCCGATCGTTTTTTTTTAGAGGGGGAAATTGAGAATCCATGCGGCATGTATGGATTAAGGGTTCCTATTGCGTCACCTGTGTCTCACCCTTATAGACACAAGAAGGTCCCGGAGTCCCCCACCTGGTAAACCCAGGTGGGGGAGCATGGTCAAGCCCGTCGGCCGGGGCTTGACCATGGCTCCGACCGGCACCGTTCATGGTTTCTACCCTTCACCTTACAACCTGTCGCCACGGTGTGGATTACAGCTTCGGTATGGGGGCTAAGGGTCCGTGGTGGCGCCAAGCACCATCACCTTGAGTCTCAAGGTGCCCTTGCGGGCTAAACCAATTAAAATGTTGCATTTTCTCAGACGTAACTCTCAATTATTAAGCCAACCTACACGAGAGTTACTTTATAAACCATTTGATAGATCAATTGTTGAATATGCGTGTGTATTACGGGGCCCCCCACAGCCCATGACACAGAGAAGCTTGAGAAAATACAGAATTTAGCTGCTCAGTTATCTTCTAATATGGCGTAAATTTTAGTGCGACAAATTTTAAGAGAAAGGGGAGGAGGAAAAACTTTATTAATTATTCAGAGGGAATAAGGAAAAGGTAGAGTGGGAGGGAAGTGGTTGGGTGGGTCCCTATTTCAGGACACCAATGATCCTGGCTACTCTCTCCACCTGGTCCAAGAGGCCCCTTTCGGTCCCCGGCCCCGGCCAGGCGAGGAGGATCTCCCACGGCTCCCTATTGTAGGTAAGCATCTCAGACGAGTTAGCTTCTCCTGGTCTTTTTGTACATTCCCATGTCACATGGTAGTGACGGCCACGCACCGCACCATGGACAAGTGCCGGCATGTAGTGTGGGATTCATGTGGTGTGCTCTTCCCAAGTGGGGATAGGTGTGTGTCTGTATTCTTCTGTATGTGTGGGCTTCTAGTACCTCCAGTTGCCGATGCGGGGGGGCAAGGCACTTTCTCGTGCAATGCTCGTGTTCGAGGATGTCTCAGGCTTTAAGTGGACTATCTTGGAAAGGGCTGTGGTTCCCCATTCGGTTTGCGAGTTCTCGAGTTAGGGAGTGTGCCCTCTCATTGCTTGGGATGCCCTCGTGTCCTGGACACCATATGATTGCATGTTCTTCTTGGAGTGCATCGTCTAAGATTCTCAGCACGATTCGTGGCAATCTGCCTTGCATGTACATTCTGCGTGCTGCTTGAGAATTGGAGATAACCAGTGCCGAGTGCCTGGCGCTGTCACTGCATTTAATTGCCATCGCAATTGCTGACGCTGAACTAAAGTTGGAGACTTTTGAGAGTCGAAGAAAAAGGACTCCATTTGAAACTTTTTCACAAGATCGGTGCGGTAACCTGCCCAAGCCCATTGTTGGCTTGGGCAGGCTCGTATTTGTATGTCATTTTCGAAATAAATAAATAATTTATATATATATATATATATATATATATATATATATCACAGCACAGTAGGTATACAAAGGGAGAGATACCGTATTTACTCGCACAATGATCGCACTTTTTTGTCCAAAAATTTGACGCAAATTCAGGGGAGCGATCATTACGCGGGTTAAATTTCCCACTAAAAATACATTTTCTTTTTTCAACCCGCGTTTGCTGCGGAATGACAAGCAGGGATCTGCCGCTGTCAAAACGGGACATTAAAACAAACATGGCGGCCGGCAGAGCAAGCCGAACACGCCAAACGCAATTATTTTTCTTCTCATGAGTATATTACGTGCAATGTAACAGTTTCTTCCATATCAGTAATTAATATTATCGTTAATATAGGCAATTTACGACAATAACGTAGCCATGTCCACTTTGAGGGGACTGACACAGAGATGGGTGCGCTTAGCTGCCAGTGACATAGAAACACACGACAGGTATGCAGCGCAAACTGCGGCATTTGTCTTCACTGCTATCTTAATACGGCACGTTTCTGCTAAGGGTGAGCGAATACCTTAACTGCGTTACAAGTGTCTTACAAGCGTCGGCATATGAATAGGGTACATTTCCAACGTATCAGTGTAAACGTGACCGCTATCGTTGCCGCTCGCGATTTGTTACGTGCCCACAAGTGCAGGAGAGAAGAATCGAAAGGCGCCCTTTATGTTGTTGTTGACCATGTGGGGATGCACGACTCTCACGCGTCCCCTGACATGTTGCTTTTCCCGCATAGCTTTCGTCTCCTGCATTGCGGCTTCGCCGCGTGGCCTGCGTGATGCCCGCGGCAGTCCGTCTGGTTGAAGCGCAGTACGAGAGATGGTGCGAGTGTTGCGCGGCGGCAGGGTTACTTGGGCGCAAGGGAGAACACGCTTCCTCTTTGGTTTGAGGTCGTCAAGCGGCACGGACGCTCCGCGCGTGCGCTGATCCATGGTCTGCGAGACCGTCTCGTGAGGCCTAGTTCGAATGCGCCACCGTTCGCGTGACCGTACGTGCAAACGACCAGGCGTTGGGATCCAGCATGGGGCGAACATATTCGCTCGCTATCCGGTCGCGGTGAGTCGGATTTCCTAGATTTGTCAAGCGCCCATCAGCATGTTTTATGGATAGCAACTCGGCTAGCAGGCATTGATCTATGAAAGGTGCAATATAAATGCCCTTGTGATTGTTTGCACTACTGCGTTGTCGTTCCTTTGTCCCAAGAGCATGGGTGTGAGAACCCCACAACCAAAAACCATTAGGAAGCCTACAAATAATAAAGCTGAGGCAAGTTTGGTTGTAGCTTTCTTTTTCATGGAGTGTGGAAAGTGATGAAAGGAATAAAATGGGGCATTTGCTTAAGAATTTTTGGCGCGTACAGACCATTTGGTATGTCTTCAATAGTCGTTCACGTAGCATTCGACAGATGGTAAGCGCGATCATCATTAGCTAGACTTGGCACACAACATATCGCTACGACAAGTTCAGGGTGCAATCATTACACGAGAAAGAAGAAAAAAAAAATCGAATTTTGACGACCAAATTCAGGGGTACAATCGCTACGCGAGCGCAATCATTATGCGAGTAAATACGATATATATAATGCAACCCCATTATCGGTCACTACAGGTTGACCACTCGCTAAGCCCAGGAACCTGCCTGCAAGTCAGATTTGCTCAACATGTTCTATTTTCGAAAAAACGAGGGGTGTGCGAATATAGAATATCACCGAATCTAATAGTGGACGCCTAAATAATTCAATTAGCAAATTGGATATCTACTGTACAATTTCTCAAATATTCAATATATTCGGTGTAGAGACCCGTGCAGTGCCACAGTACCGCCCAAGCGAGCGTTTCATGTCATTTACACTGCAGTGACTGCTGAGCGTGCCGCTGACGGGTCGCTTCGGTTGACGCTGTAGCGGACTGTTACTGCGAGCGCTCCCCGGCATCAGCACAAGGTTTGTCCAGGTCGAAAGGACCAATCGAAATGATAAGGCAACAAAAACAGAGTGAAGGGCAACATCAGCAGCGCGTATTTCGTAAAGCGAAGGCCGAATTGCCGCCGTCAAGCACGCAGATCTTGTTGGATACACAGCGACGAATTTCACGCCGCTTCCACAGCTGTCAGCCTAACCCACATGCGTGACCTCAGTATCAACCACATGATCCAGCCGTATCGACATACTACAGGCAAGCATTCTGCGACGGTTTTGCGGCCCGTTGTAAGCAGTGTGTCGCGAATGTTCGTCACGGCACACTGCTCGTTTAAGCCATTAGTCCTAATCGGCGTTGCTTTAGGGCACTAAAGACGATTAAAGTTAGTTTTGTGCCGAATCAACGCAGATCTATTCGCAGATGCCATGTGACACTCAGAAAGCCGCCAAACCGCCTTGCAAACGAAAGCTAGTGCGCAGGGTGGCAACGAAGTTGTTCACGACTGCCACATTTGAGACACGGAACGGCGGCTCGTTACCGACACCATCCGTAGACACACATCAGTCTTTTTGTAGCTTCGAGCAACTCGCCACAAAACTAGCTTTGCATTTACATGGTGGACGCAAAAGTGTCATGACCTGGTTGCATGCATTGGCGCGGATGGCAGATAAACAGGCATAGTAGACTGCAAAATCTTTGGTAGGTGGCAAATCTGGTCGAACCTCACAACGCAATAGCACGGATGGCGCCTGCTCTTAATTTTTGCTGCCGGCAATGCGACTCACATGATGCACGATCCTTTCGTCTGTCGCAAAGATTGGCATTACGTTAACCCACTTACCGTAAAGTTCATAGCCCTTCAGCATATTGAAGAAAAACTGCAAAGGAAAACTTTCCATGCAATAAATAAAATTGCTGCAAAACACAGGTCCACAGAACCTCATTGGTATTCAGTACGACAGAGAGCCACTAATTCATTAGTTAAAGAGGGGGAAAAAACACTTCATTCTATTCAACAGAAATTCTAGCATAGAAAAAAAATAATTTTCCAGACCTTCATATACTAGAACTGAGCTGTAATCAGTGCTGGCATACTAATTTGGTGTCCCCTTTAATAACAGTGGACAGTGCTGTATGCCTTGATTTTTATGTACCCATGTTACTAATAGCTTGCTAAATTCTTGTTATGCAATGCTAAGAGACTTCTCACCCTTTGCAGCACCGGATTTTCTTGGAAATAATTTTCTGACATTTCATTCGATACTCAGCATTTCTTCCATGATTCGATTCATAATATACTATTCGGTATTCACACACCCCTACTAAAAGCTATTCACGATTGGAATAGATTGCCTTCTGATGTCAGTGTTGTCTAGTGATGTTTTCTTTACATTATTGAAGTGTGCATTTTCTTGCTCTTATTTCGACTACTTCAAGCTCAAGTTTCAGCTGGTGTTTTTGTAGTCCATGTTAACTGATTCCTAGACTTTAACAATCTTTATATGTATTTTATTAGAAGTTCTGCTAATATTATACATTATCACTTTACTGAATGTATTGGCAGCCTACGTGAATTAAGTCCTACTTTTTAACATTCTTTATATGTATTGCAAAAGTATCGCAAAAGAAGTTCCGGTGATATGATCGTTTTGTGAATTGTTTTTCGAACGTGCTTCGTCAATACTATAAGCAGACCAAACTAAGGAAGAAATATAGTCTCTAATATCCGCAAATATGTTGTAGGAAGACCCATTGTAACAGGCGTGAACTGCTTCCCATGAAGCAGCAGCCAACATGGCCCTGCAGCTGACCAAGCTCATGCCCATGGTATCCTGCAAGTCCTGTAAAGCCACTGCAGGAATTACTTACGTGCTGGTCTTGGAGGATCCATCAGTGACTGCATGGTGAGCCTGTCCCTGTCCCCGGTGCTTGGTCCCCTTCACCACAGTCGAGAAGTCCTCACCATCAGAAAGCCCGTTCACCAAGACCTCACTACTTCGCTGCTTGCCTGCCATAGCTGCCTGGCGATGCGCCTGAACTACTGAGGGTGGCCCCAACCCCAGAGATGATCGAGTCACTGAAGATGCTGGCTGCTGCAGTAGAGCATGGGTTGTCTGAGCAATTTTCGCCTGCTTACTGCTGCCTCCACTTTTGCTGGGTGCCACAGGCGATGGAGACGCGGCGTGGTTCAACCGGGGTGGCGTCAACTCGGAAGGGCGTTCCGTGCTGGAAAAGGCTCCTGCCTGTTTCTTCTTGCGTGAATTTTTGCTGCTACCCTCCACAGCTACAGACAAAGGGGCAGTGGTCTTGGGAGGTGAGGAGGAAGGGCTATTCGATAACTCATGGCTGCCACTGGGTGGTGCATCGCCAGAGGTGTCTTTTAAGCGAACCTTGCTAGGCATGGAAGAGGAAGAGACTGCTGCTCCGTTAGGCTTGGGTCGACCAGGTGCATTGGGTGGCCCACCACCACGATCAGAGCAACCTGTAGTGTAATTGATACACAACAGTGACATTGATACACAATAGTGACAACGACATGCAGGGTTTTCATCCCTAACAAACAACAAAATAAATCGTTTTCAGGCTAACAGACAAATCAGCATGATAATCTGCAACATCCTGAATGACAAAAAGTCAACAAAACTGAGAAGGCTCTAAAGACTATGTACATGAGCAAAGCCCATAACCGGCCCCGTTTCTTTGCTCTACATTCATTTTGTGTCTCCTGTACAACTTGCTCACATTTGTTTGACAAAGAAAATTTTTTTCCCTCGCTGACAAACGTGACAAGAGGCGAGACTGTGATGCTTGCTGAAAGAAGCTTGGACAAAGCAAGCACAGGCGCTGCCTGGTACTCTTGGTCACCAGTCGTTACCTGTATCTACTAGCGTTACAAGGTGGCCTGACATTTCAATGAAGGAAGATTTTTCTTCTTTCATCTTCATTCTCTCTTGCGTGCTCCAGATGTTAGCTTTCAGGACTGTTAGAGAACCTTTTTAAATAAATAAGACATGTGGCGCAATTCCTATTGCTCACTTTGCTGGTGCTCTTTCAGAACTGGTGTTGCTCCCATGAGGATGTGCAAGCGCTGCCGACTCCATAAATTAATGTGTGCTACTAGTTTTATTGAGAACCTGCACAAATAAAAATATTATTACTTCGTATATTGTTAGTTCAATGTATCAACACAAAACAGGGGGGAAAATGTTTTCTGGCAGAAAGTTTCCAGTCCACTATTTCTTGAATGTTTGATAGTAATCACAGTTATAGCAGACTAATGCTGATTGCTGTTTTTTGTCATCTAATTTTAGGCAGAAAAGAGAAATGATCAACAATATGAAACTTCTTGCTTAAAGGGCAGTAGCAGTGCAGGTGGTGAAATCAAAACTGAAAGCAGTCTGCAGTCCAAGCACAGAGTTTTTGCAGCACATTCACCCCCTATACAGTGACAGTGGCAATTATCAGCATGTGGTGTAGACGGTACTGTCAGCCACATGTTTACATGTTGCCATAAGCTGATCTTAAGCTACGTACCGAGCACTTTTTATTTCCTTATATCAATACTTAAATGATTCAAGAAGCCAGGGATCTTAATACGTGACTGATGTAGCACTCCCGAGCGTGATCTTATTTACCAGTTTCAGGCACAATGCTCTACGCACGTTTGAGACTCCTGCCCTAGACAAAGGCTACGTTCACACTTTGTCTCAAAGCAAGTGGAAGGGGCAAAAACATTTAAAAATCCGCCCACATAGGCGGAAAACCAAGCAGCAAGCACGATCGGTCTCAGACAAAATTTTTTTTTTTTTTTGCCACGGTCTGCTTGACCGGAAGCTGAAATAGCATGTAAATATCCGATCGTAAAATTAAACATGGCATCAACACTGTCCGCTGTGATGCTGCTGGATGGAACCAAGAACCACCCTGCGCTCTACGACAAGTCACTGGTTTTACAAGGACACGTTTGTCAGCATTACTTACTCGCGATATTATTCAACGTAGCGGGACCGGAGGTGTGGCAACAAAGTGCTCGCGTGGCCAAACTTCTAGCATTTTTGCAAATCTGGTTGAACCCACCAACGCCACCGCTTCCAAGTTGTACTCTTCTCCCATTGTTTATTGTCAATTTCTAGGAAACAACTAGCTAGAAGTATAAAAAATATTCCTCCTTTCTCTTCCATGGAAGATGAAAGTTGCAGACTATATGCGAAGTTGTGCAAAATGATCGCTTTTAATGTCGGACGGGTGAATGAACGAACATACCGCTTGAAATTGTCCAATGATGAGCGTTATCATGTGGACGCATGTCCACATCCATCTATGCAAACTAGATGGATGTGGACGAAAGCGGCAGCGGTAGCGAAACAAATGTGAACATCCTAAACATGCGCGGAAAAGATTTTCCGCCTGCTTTGGCCTTCCCGCCCCCACTTGCTGCTTCCCAAATGTAAATTAGGCATAAGGGGTGTATTCAGTGGCTTCACTTGGCCTAAAGGCAGTACAGTCGAACCTCATTAAACTGAACACGGCTAAATCTAATTATTCCTTATCGCTTAACAGTCACTGAACCACCAATATAATTACATTAATTTTAAACTTCACACATTGAACCTGGTCGGCCATGAAGTGGATATATTGAACTCCATAACATTGGACTGTGCGTACCTCAGAGACTGGTGGCAGGCTTTTGCAACACATCAGCAGACGGAGGTGGCATAAAAGGTGGCTACGACACCTGCGAGGGCTAAGGCACCCCAACTCTGAACTTAGCAGCATGGCCAACCTGCTATTTCCACTCATGCTAACTGTTCTCAGTAGAGGTTCATTTTCCTTGCGTGCTAGCCGAGTGTGGGGCTCATGCTTCTTGTGCAATGGCGGCCAACACAAAGAACCGAATAATGTTGTACCGGACAGCATGAGAATAGACGATTCAGCAATGGGTCTCTTCCTTATGTCATCCCAGGCTACCCAGGATCGCCCAAGGTACTGGTTTCAGCCAATAAGCATTGGTGTATGCAGTCCTGGGCAGTCTGAAATGATATATCAAAGAGACTTGCTGGTTATTGCAGCACCTTCTCGAAACTAAGTAGCAAAGCATAGTTGATCCAGTAGTCACTGAACACATCCAAATCATGGAACAAGCCGAGCCACCATGCATATGCATTATGTTGTAAGTAAGTGTTCCAATTGTAGAACATTTGTTTCTTTACCTGCGAGACCGGAACAAGGCTTTCAGAGCAAATTTTTCGTTTTTTGATGCATGTCGATGAAAATTGGTATGAAGATTAATGCCTTCCTGATTCTTCCATAATAGCCATAATGTGACAGAATTAAACCCCGATATAACACATTTGGTAAAATCAGCATGTTACTATGTCATATCAAAAGTTCGCTACACTGAAATTAAAGCTTTTAAGGAAAGTACAGCCACTGACCGATTCTTTTTCACGTTTTGTTTGACTTTAGAGCTAAAACCACTTTTACAGTTTGATGCCGTGCCAGTGAAGTCCTCATCGCAGTGGCCGTACAGCAAATGGAAAGCTGAAAGAAAACTCCTGGATAAGACACTGTGGTAATCGCTGTAAGTGAAGCTATCATGTCCCTTCAGCCACCCTGGCTTGCCAACATAACCTCAGGTGTCACCGAGTGCTACGACACCAATGCTTTTTGGCGGCTATGCCTACCTCATCCAGTGCCTTAGTTGCCATGAAATTTTTACGGGTGCATGTAAGGTTAGTAGTGTTGCAAGGAAGCAAGCATAGTACGCTAATAATGAGCCGTGTCGTAGTTGCGCCGAAGAAAGGGGGTTCAAGTTTTCATAGGTTCCCAATGATGAAAACCACTGCAGGCAAGGGGCTGCCGCAGTAAAATGTGGAGGCTGGATTTCTACGCCAGCTCATCAAATAGCATCACGTTTCATCACAATTAAGGAGACTGACAATCTTTATCGTACTGTTTTTTAGTGCAATGGAATGATCACTCATCAGAGTGTCCAATCAGAAAAAGATAACGCGGGAAGCGTTGTCAAACATTTTCAGCAGAAATTTCAGATCTGCATCGAGGATGTAGTTGTGCTCAAGAAATATGCTGGAAACAGTGATAAGTGAGTGCGATAGCGATTATACTCCGGCATTGGTGGGAATGAGATGACAAGTGCAGCCCTAGCTGTAAGAAAGTATTTTCAAGGGTGTGTGAATACCGAATAGATTTCGAATCAAAGCAGAAAAAAAAATGAATATCAGAAAATTTAACACAAACATTTATGCCTTCAAATTTTGTGCAATAAACAATCGTGCCTCCACATGCTCATGAGGCTAATCACATTACTTAAGAATCTTGCTAGCTATCAGTAACTTGGGTACCTATGAATCTAGATGCATAGAATAGCATTCTCTACTATTATTAATTAAAGGAAACATCAAATTATTATGCCAGAGCTGGTAGCATCTCAGTTCGTATATGAAAGTCTTTTTATCTATAAAATGTCTGTCAAATACAATTAAACACCTTTTCCCCTCTGAAGCTGAAGAAAAAGCAATGTTGTCCTAAATACCAATTTCAGTTGAATATTTGGCCATACCGTGCCTAATGGCAATCTTCTACTGCTTAGAAAACATTCCTAGTTTTCCTCCAGAAAACAGGTGAGTTTTTCCATCTTTACGGCAGGTGGTTCTTGTGGGTTATCATCAGCTCGTGAAGGCCAATCTGCACGACAGACAAAAGCGGGGAATCCGCATCGCGTCACTCGGCGCTGCACACGTCTACGATAACGAGTTCTCAACTCGGGAGGACCACAGCAAGTTCGCGCGACGTGTTTTTTACATCCAAGTCCATCTGCTGTCCATGTAAATGCGCCTGCAGCCAGGGGCTCAGCACTGTGTCACAAGACATTTTTTAGCCCACAACGTAAATTCAAAGTATAAACCCCATGCAAGCAATGCTGCGCTCAACAGTGACAAGCGATGCGATGTACAGGGTCTGTTCTGAAAGTAGTAGGACCCTTTATATTTTATTCTTGAGAATAGTACTAAGTAGCACCCTTCCGCATCTACACACTGCTGCCAACGTGTTTTTTCAGTTTTCGTACGCCTCCAGGAACGCCTGGACCGGACTGCTGTTTAGCTCCCTCGTCACGGCCCGTTGAATCACCTTTACTGATCCATGATTCTTCCCCTTGAGCGTCGATTTTATTCTCAGGAATAGAAAAAAGTCTGCCAGGGCCAAGTCGGGGCTGTAGGGGGGCTGAGGCAGCATTGCCACCTTGTGCTGGGCAAGATACTCCACTATGCGGAATGCTGTGTGGCTCGGCGCATTGTCATGGTGCAGACGCCAATTGTTAACGTTGGCTGGGCAGACATAAACAATGCGTTTTCAGTCTTTTGAGGACTTCCACATAAAAAACTGCATGAACTGTCTGTCCGGGTGGTACGAACTCTTTGTGGATGACTCCATGCCTATCAAAAAAGCAAATGAGCATGGACTTTTGCTTGGATTTGTTCATTGGTGCTTTTTTGGGGCGTGGGGAAGAAGGGGTGGGCCATTCTTACCTGTGCCGCTTGCTCTCCGAAATGTAATCAAATATCCACGTCTCGTCACCAGTCACTAAATTGCTCAAAAAGTCAGGATCCTCATTCACATGAAGAAGATCCTGGCAGATCGCTTTCCGGTTGGCCTTTTGCTCCTCTGACAACCACTCGCGGCACAAACTTCGTGCACACTTTCCTCATGGCCAAGTTTTCTGTCACGATCTCAAACACTTTGGTTTGAGGAATGCTGAAGTCTTCAACAATCATTCTGATACTCATCCTACGATCACTGTTCAGTAATTTTTTCACTCGCGACACATTTTCGTTGGTCTTGCTAGTCGAAGGGCATCCGGAGCGGTCGTCGTCTTCCACTCTTTCTATACGTTCTTGAAACAGCTTGTGCCACTCAAAAACACCTATCTACCCATGGCAGCATCACCGTAGGCCTCCTTAATCATGTCGTGAGTCTCTTTACCCATTTTACTAAGCTTTACACAAAATTTTATTGCGTATCGCTGATCCAGTAAATGCTCCACGATTCTCCGTGATGAGGCGTTTCGACAGGGGTTCACAGCACAAGCGACCTGGTCTCTTCAACGGCCGAGAACCGACTGCAGATTTTTTCCCCCAGCATTCCTAATAACCTACTTCACCGATCCTCCGCGCGCAGACCACCTCTTGTCCGCCCGTCCACCCAGGAAAAAACCAGTCCTACTACTTTCAGAACAGACCCTGTAGATGGCTGTCGTATTTGCTTATCAGCTACAAGTTGCACCCCATACGAGCGATGACTGAGTGACGTCTCCCCGGTAATGCCGATATACATGAGGGAAGCAAATAGCTTCCCTCATGTATACTTCCCTCAAATAGTTCGTTGCGTTGTCCTGACTCAAACTAGAACCTTTTTTGTAAGCCTCCAGGTTTCTGCCCCGTACGCGAGTACTGGTAAGACACAGCTGTTATAAACTTTTCTCTTGAGGGATAACGGCAACCTGCTGTTCATGATCTGAGAATGCCTGCCAAACGCACCCCAGCCCATTCTTATTCTTCGGATGATTTCCGTCTCATGATCCGGATCCGCCGTAACTACCTGCCCTAAGTAGGTGTATTCCCTTACCACTTCCAGTGCCTGGCTACCTATCGTAAACTACTGTTCTCTTCCGAGACTGTTAAACATTACTTAAGTTTTCTGCAGATTAATTTTTAGACCCACCCTTCTGCTTTGCCTCTCCAGGTCAGTGAGCATGCATTGCAGTTGGTCCCCCGAGTTACTCAGCAAGGCAATATCATCAGCTAATCGCAAGTTACTGAGGTATTCTGCATTAACCATTATCCCCAATTGTTCCCAATCCAGATCTCTGAATACCTCCAGTAAACACGCTGTGAATAGCACTGGAGAGATATCTTCCTGTCTGACGCCTTTCTTTATTGGGATTTTGTTGATTTCTTTATGGAGGACTACGGTGGCTGTATTTCTTTCAGTATTTTATTGTACAAATCTTTCAGTATTTCTACATACAGCTCGTCTACACCCTGATAACGTAATGCCTCCATGACTGCTGAGGTTTCGACTGAATCAAACGCTTTCTCGTAATCAATGAAATCAACTCTGGCCTGCAACTACAGCAAGCATGGGTGCCAGAGTTGGTCTGTGTGCTCGCATGTGGTTAGAAAGCAACGAAATGCGTGAATCTGCCTGTGTAAACACTGAAATCGTGTACTCGATGCAATCAGCGTGCCTTCCAGTGTCTAACTGGCCAGATCTTCACATATGCCGAGATTGTTGTTCCATCTGTTCACGCCAACCGGACATGTCAAAAGAGCCTCCCTGACGGCTCTGTGTGGTTGGGTGTTTTTAGCGTGGACTTATGTATGTATGCAAATATGATGAAAATGCAATGCCAATGCAATGAAAAATCCGATCACCACAACCGATCATCGCTATATCTGAACTGCCGTTAAAAAAGAAAAAAGAAATGAGCCGAACATACCTTCCTAACTCCAAAACCAAATTTGCCACTTAAGATAAAAAATTAATTTTGTAGAAAGTAGGCTGTGAAAAATGAGGTATAAATAAACCTCCAAACAGCGTGCCAATCCTCAGGCGCGCTGAAACAGTCAGAAATCTGTACTTGCTTTCGCGCAAGTTTCAGGTTCACAACCGTGGTGTGCATCGCATCCAACGGCTGCGTGAACACCGACGGCTATAATTTAGCGTGCATGAAATTAATGAGAGACTCTATCCACGACAGTGCTCTTTGCGTGAACAATGGGGTCGGTGTTAAAGGTGAGCCACAGTCCATCTCGTCACTGCCGCTGCTGTCGCCGCCTCCATCGCACAACGCCACCGTCTGTGGTGACAATGATTGCCCCGTTGGAGATACTTCGCAGAATAAGGCAGCGCTATCTGCACTCAGAAACCCCTCCATCGAGGCACCACCTATTTTATCGCTAGAAGCGACGTGCCCCAGAGTTCTGTAATGTCAGCGGCTGCCACCACGTTGTTTTCACACATGGAAGGTTTCGCCCTAGCGCACACAGCCCGCATTTTCCTTTCGTCGGCATCGTCACTCGTTCTAGCTTTCATGATCATGGCGCTCACGGTTTGCAGAATAATCGATACCATCGACTGTGCGAGCTGGTACTTTGATTTGAATCCTTACGAACTAGCCGAGTTTTCTGTCTTTCTATAGTACTTTGAGTCTTGCAAAATTTGCAGCTTCGTCTCAAGCAACACAGCTTTGCGCTTTGTCGGTGCACCTACCGCTGCTTCTGCAGCTCATTTCTGTGCTCGCCGGGGAAGTGAGGGAGATTGCAGAACGAGCAAAGGCACATTCACTTCTCTTTTTTTTTCTCTGTCTCTCTCTTCTCTGGACGCTCGCCAACAACATGGAAGCGAAGCAGCTGGCACCATGTTGTGGCAGCTAGCGGACGCGCTGTGCAGTAATGGCTGCACATACGAACTCCCGTAGGAAAACTTTTCGCCTCGTGCCGGTTAAGGGGAACTTAGCAACGCAAATTTCACAATTGTTCTGCATGGAAAATAGTGCCCAAACGGCAGAATTTCGATCGTTGTACCAGATATGCACTGAATAACAACGTTATGTGTGTTTTTTTTTTCCCATAGTCCTACATAAATTGATACTCTGAAGTCGACTCATCGTTATAACTGATATATCATTATAAATGAACTGCACTGTACAGCAAGATTTCGTTGCTGAGAAATACGAAATGAATTGAATCCTATGGGTGTTCGTAGACAATACGAAAATATTCCGTTGTCACAGGATTTCCTTATTGCGGGTTTCAACTGTATTCGATTCAATGCCTAGCCTCTTTTTTTTTTTTTTTCCTTGTTCAATTCGATATTAGATTCAAAATCTACCATTTGGTATTCGCACACCCCTACTATAAAGGCCTAATTGTTCCCTGCATCATTAATTTATTACTCCGCTATAGTATGGTAGGGAATGACGGTAGCGAGCAAGCGAAAAATAGATGCCGAGCAGAAATGTGGCACTGGTAAACATCTATAAGGGCATTTGTCCTTACTAACGGCTAAGCAGGCTGCAAGGAACTGCTGTGAAAGCATTTAGATGAAGCAAAACCTTACTATTGTATTCATGGAAATGCAGGTTATGGTTGCAATGTCAAAACATTGGTTGCGTCAATCCAACTGTCAAGCATGTATCGATAGGATGGCAAATAGACGCTGAGCAGATAATGTGGCAGAGATAAACACATCTCAAAGGGAATTCAGCCTTCCTATTGGCTGAGGAGTCTGCAGCTTCCACAGTGCTGCAAACAACTTATGAGATGAAGTTTAGTACACAGATGATTTTGCATTTCGCCCCCATTGAAATGCGGTCGCCAGGGCCAGGATCAAAGCCGCAACTTTGCGCAGCCACTGGGTAAGTGGCTGCCAAGTGGCGCAGTGTTTCAGTCTATGTTATCATTCATCAAACCCACCAGAGGTGGCAGCAGCCATAGGGTTGACTCCACCCCCTCCAGGATTAGGTAGCCGCTCGTCCAGCTCTGCGGTCCTGTTTCCCCTACAAGAGGCAGAAGTCTGGTTGTCCTCTTCATCCTCTTCCTCCTCGTCGTCGTCGTCCTCCTCCGACTGCGAGCTCATTGGGGGCTTGTCTCCTTCGCTCTTGGAGTCCTTGTCCGAGTCCTTGCCACTGCCATTGTTAGCACTTCCCACAGCTGCCTTGTCCCCGCCCTCCGCTTCAAGCTTGGCCAGCCGCATCTGCAGGCCGACAAATATAGCATCATCCACAGTGACGATACCGATATTCAACATTAACGCGCAGGTTATCGCACTAGTAAACATAAATTATGCACAAGTGCCCAAGTGTTTGCCTGTCATGTACACATTGCACTGGTAAAGATGACTAGCAGAGAGCAACAGAAATTGTAGGAACTGTAAAAGCAACCTAGATTAATGAAGTTTACTTTCTGACTTGTGTAAATAGTGCGTCAAGCAATGTCTCCAAAATGAAGGCATAGCCTTTCAGCAGATTCATGCATTCAAATCACGTGCTCCAGCGCTCCTTAACTGCTTATTTATACTATACACATTTGTGATTTATATCTACAAGTGACAGCATGGCAGCAATGAACACACAAGAAGTATCCTGCAAGAAGTTGTTGTAAGGCCTGTTCTTCAGCTTGAATTACACTTGTTGTTACACATGTTGCAGTGAGGGCTGCAACATGTGTGAGACACAAAAAGCCAACATGTTTCACACAATTGGTGCTTGTGCCTAAAAGAAGCTTTTAAGCACAGTACACATTCTATTGCACGGTAGCAAAAATTTACAGAATTTGCAGTAAGGGTTAATGCAAGTATCACCAGAGCCAAACAATGAATTGGACAGATTGAGCAATTGAGATGGACAAAAGTAAAAAGTCCACCCAACCTGTTCCTGTTTTTCCTTCTTCTTGCGGCGTTTTCGCTCCCGCCGGCGGGCAGCTGCAGCCCGGCGGCTCTCCTCACGCGAGCGCTCGAGGTCGAGCTCCTCAAGCAGAGAGGAGGCACACTTGTTGGCCTCGGCTGCCTGGCGCTCCTTCGCAGCATGGATCACCTCAGTGCACTGATGACATTTGCGAAGGAGATCCCGTGAGTCCGGCCCCAAAGTGGCCATGAAGCGGGCCATTTCCTGATCCGAAGGGAACTGGGCGACCTGCTTCACCAGCCACTTGGCCGCCTTCACGTGACCTCGCCGAAACGCCGCCATCAGGCACGACACCCGCCGGTTGTCCATGCTGTCTATGTCAGCCTGCGCCGCCACCAGTAGTTGCACCACATCCAAGTAGCCACCTACAACAAACATCCGGGCATTGTGATCACAGATGCAAAGCAAAGTGCTAGCATGGCTGCCACGAAGCAAGAAATGTTGGGGCAATTTCAGCTAGTGTGAAGGCCACAGGAGTCAAATATGCAACCTAGCCATTACCAAAAAGAAAAAAAAAATTCGTAAAATTGTTAGGTAAAGTTCAGAGACAATACACGTTACACAGTTACAGCATTTTTCTTTACTGGTTGAAGATAAAGCCTGAAATTCAGTCACATAATTCACATGCACACTAGCTGCATGCAATACAGTCGAACCTCAACACAACAAAGTTGTAAAGACTGGGACAAAATATTACAGGATCTGTGAGCACGTGCCAAACTGCAGTCTTGCGCCCTTTAACGAAGCAAGTGCATTTTTTTGAGGCATGGTATTGCGCATGTGCGGCCTTTCATGCTGGCGTGCCTGCCACTAGGCCCATTTCTTGCCAGCGTGCTGTCGGCATCACGATGATTACAGAAGATTATGCTAGGAGGAGCAGTGTCATTCTCGGGCATCAGGGTTCGCAGTGCATTGTCACACGTCACAATCGGCCGAAACAGACACCGCTCTCCAAGCGTGATCTTGCGTAATCATCGAGATTCCAATAGCAGGCTGGCAAGACAAGGGCCTAGTGGCAGGCACGCCAGCATGAAAGGCCGCGCATGCGCAATCCCATGCCTTGAAGAAGGCGCTTGCTTCGTTAAAGGGTGCAAGAATGCAGTTGGGCACATGCTCGCAGATCCCTTAATACCGCGACTGTACTTGAAGCGAAAAACCTTGTTAAATCGCCAATTTCGTTACTTCTAGGTTCTAAGTTTTCAGCAGCGAGTTATTTCATAAATTCTTAGGCCATTCCTGGTGGGTAGTGTCTGCACAGTAATCCTTTATAAACAAACCCCAAGGTTGCGCTATAGTAGCATGCTTATGAGCGCCAGCAAGCGTGGTGGAGATCGCGTTGAGAGCAATGCATCAGTGTGGCACAAGGCATCAGAGATTGCCGTGTTGCGTCGCACAGCGCCTAACTCATGGAGGCCATGGCTCACCGCACTTACGTCATCAGACGTTGCCCACAAATTAAAAAGAAAAGTGCAAAACGATACGACTATTTGTCCAAATAAAAAATGAAAGATGTCACTGTGCTGCCAGATAGACGGAGCACGATGGTGATAGCAAGAAGACAGCTACACGAAACAAGGTTCGTAGTTTCATCAGTGTCAGGCGCACTCAGGTGAAGATATCTCAATGACCAAAAACACTCACCGTCACAATGTGAGTGAACCCTTTCGCACCGTGCCTACAAAACTTGAGATTATACGACCACCAACACGAGACACGCGGGAACAGAATGCGCATGAAAGCACCAACCATCTCGGTTAGGCCTTTGGCACTTACCGAAGACTACCGCCAAGATACGGCGCAGAGCCCGCATAGGGACAGCCATGCGCAGCTACAGCAAGGGTAGAGGAGTGGAGATACGCATGCTAGGGGAAGAGAGCAGACAGGCGCGTCTCCTTTGCCCACCGCGAACCTCTAGTGCATGCTTTTTCATGTTACCTCATGCTCGCCCCTTCTCCAACCCCTTTGCGCTGAAGGAATCGTGAGCTCTTGTGCTTCTTCGAGCGTTCCAAGCCACTGTGTGTCTGGCCTCCGCAAGTTGTCTTGTTACGCGACAAATGGTGCAGCACGAGCACTTTTATGGCGTTTTTGCCGCTCAAGCTTTTTATTCGGAAGGACACTTGAAAATAAGTTTGTCCACAGAAGACATTTTACAGTTTTTTGCCAGCTCCAGGACCTGCTCAAAATGGCCGAAAACTTCATTAAATTGAAACCGTGTCACAAAATTACTTTGTTAAATTGCGAAAAGAAATACACGGTTTCCAATGGAAATAAGACTGGGAAATAACAATTGTTTGTTTCATCACGAAATTCGTTAAATCAAGGTTCATAAAATTTAAGTTTAAATGTAGTATACACTAAAAAAATAAAAGAATTGTACTTTACTCTTATGAAGCTCTTACAGCAATTGTCAAGTATAAAAAGATTACTCGTAGAGAACATTGCAAATAACTCAACTCGCCCTCCTCCACCCTTTCTTTTTTGGTGCCCTAGTTACTCTTTCTGTAAAACTATTCGAACAGCACGTGCTAATTTAACGATGCTAACGGAGAACCAAATTATAAAAACAAGGAAATCCACTGGCTGTGCTTCAGATTGAAAGCCACAGATGTCACTTTATCAAGCAGGCATTAATAGCTCTGAAAGTACATATAAAAAAACTAACAAAGGCTATGATCGGCCCACGCCGCTGATGTACGATAACAATGATGTATACCATATGATGTATACCATAACATGTATACATGATGATGGACATGATGTATACCATAACAAGGGGCACTTCCTAAGAAATGTTATGGAGGTGTCGTCATGTGCCTCCTACTTACTGTTTGTTTCATCCTTAAACCTCATTCGCAACGCTACATTTTGCCTTACTATAGTGGCTGCCATGGCACTGCATTCTGTTATAAGACAAGAAAAGGCTTTCAAGCTGGCCCCTCCTCAAAGATGGTTCCTCCTGGCAGCCCCAATAATGGTCGACAACTACAGACCACCCAAACTCCGCATGCAGTCAAACTTCAATTTACTTTATTATATTCAATAATCCATTATAACTCTGAGATGACTGTGCCAGTTGGTAGAATTCTTCGATACATGGAACTGAATAAAAACGAAATACAGTTAGACCTCAATATAATGCACTTCAATATAGCAAAATTCTCAATATTGCTCTCAATTCTCAATATTCTCAATTTTGTTCTGCTTACTGTTACTTTTCTTTGTTCTTGTTCATGCTCATCCCATATTTTGTTGTATAATCCCCCATCACTCGATGCTCTGAACGGAGCCTGTGATGTTCCTTTAAATAAATAAATAAATAAATAAATAAATAAATAAATAAATAAATAAATAAACGAAGTACAGGTAAACCTCTATATAATGAAGTGTGTAATATCGGCAATTTGCTTCGTTATATCGAAATTTTGTTGCATTGAAATTCGACCTTTTATAAAATAAGTACAGACGCCAATCAATTAATTTTATAGGGAAAGGTGCCGCAGAATTTTCCAATTTATTGGGCAATAAAGAAAGCAAATTGGAATGAGAAAACAATTAATTTTGATAAATTTGAGAGTCCGTGATGAATGATGTGGTTTCTAATTAAGGGAAAATGAGACATCCACCCAATTGTAGCAATTGCAACAAATGAAACGCATACGGATTTCTCGAAAGGAAAGCCTCCCAGTTGAAGAAAAATTCGTCCTGGTCCGGGACTCGAACGCAGGAGCACCGCCTTTCTGGGGCAGCCGCTTTACCATCTGAGCTAACCCTGGCAGCTAGTAGATGGCAGAGTGAAGTCGAACTTATCAACAAGCACATACGAGGCTGCCATGCTGAAATGCCGATGGCGATATGGTAATGCAGATTTAGGTTCATACTCAATTCTAATGCACACGCAATTTTTGGAGCTGTGTTATCGGAACAAAAGTGTGCGTTAGATTCGAGTAAATACGGTACAACAGCCCAGAGGCCATTACGGTGATGCCCAGGAAGCTCTCATTAGAAAGGTCTAGTATACACACTTACTGTGCCACTTGCAGCTTTTGCTAACATGATGTGAACAACCAAGCCTGGACTGAACACTGTGCATGAACTCCGAAATGACACCCTTATACAAGAGAAAGAAAACTAGAATACTTGCCATTGCATGCGAGCCATAGGGGCGAGCTGCCTTTCTTGTTCTTGACATCAATGGCTGCACCGCGCTTGATGAGGAGCTCAACGAAGGCGTAATGGCCTTTGTCAGCGGCAATAGTGAGAGCAGTGTCACGTGATGATGGCACTGGGGGCGCATTCACATCTGCTCCTTTGTCCAGCAACACCCGACCAACTTCGACATAGCCACCCGATGCAGCCTCCATCAATGGTGTCAGCCCAGTCTAAAATTCAAGCACAGGGTCGAGATGAGACAAAGTGGACTGGCCAGGTCATTCAGGCTGAACTCAAAGCAACATTGCTAAGCCCATCCCCAAGTGTGAAAAACAACTCGGAAATCACTGCTTTTACAAGGGCCCCCCCATCCAGCTTCTTTATCTTGGCATCTAGCACTCACAAGAAACTCTCAAAAATGATTGGCATGCCTATCTCCCCATCCCTCCAGTAACAAAATTACAAGTTGCCAGCGTTAATTTTTGCATCAGGCAATTTTTATGCAGCTTCTTATATATGTCATGAGGGTCTAAGACTAAGCTAACTTGCTCGTCTGGAAAAAAAAAAAAGAAATAGGAAAAGCCAACCTAAAACCAACTGTGACAATCTTCCATTTTCATGTTCCTGTGCTGCCCTCTGCTACACGCTGCTGGAAATGTTTTGGAAGGGGGCAGGGCCTTACGCTGGTTGATTTGTGTACCTGTGCCCATGTTGACCATGCGTTGGTTGTGCGTATTGTGGACCTCAAGTTATTATTAATGGCTTCATTTACATTAGCGACAGAAAGATGTGTGACCGGCAGTGACTGGTGACCAACGAGCTACTGACAGTGACCGATGTTCACACGGGTCTCTGTTCACTATGTGGTGACCTGCTCGTCGACACAGTGTCTCGCAATTGGTGCCATTCACTGCCAATTGGGCCAACAGCTTTGCAACTCCAGATGCGCAGCTGAAAATTATATCAGTGAGCAACTTTACGAAATTGATTAACTTTCCAACCAAAACAACTACAGTAAAACCTCGTTAAACCGTACCCGCTTAAACAGTAGTTTCGGTTTAAAAGTAGTAAAGTAAATTCCCCCGACTCGGCGGACATTGAACATAATGTATTTTGTATCCGCATAAACCGTACCAGCTTATTGCGTACGCATCGGTTAAAACGTAGCGTTTCCACTTTTTGTCGCGCAAACACGGCGGTGCGTCGTCTCCACCGGGTGGCCCGGCAGAACAAGCCTCAGAAATCGGTACAACAGCCTCCAAGCGCCCTGCAGGCTTGCACGTGAAGCAGCATCAACATCAACATCATTTCGACGCCGTGCCAGAGAGCGTTGTGGCGTCGTGCAAGCCAGGCATGGAGGAAGCGAGGACTCGCGACATGCCGAAGCTCGGATAAAAAAGACGGCGGGTGCTCAGCATAGAAGAAAAATTAGACACCGTTTGTGCTATCGAACGTGACACGAAGAAGTCGGCGCTGGCCCACGACATGCATCTGCTGTTGACTACAGTGTGTGGCATTTGGAATGCGAAGTTGCTCGGCAGTGCTGCTGCGATCGCGAAGAGCTGTCGGCTACGAGGTTCGACTTTTCGTCATCGTTGGCTCTGTTGTTGCCGAAGTGTTGACTAGCGACAGTGATGAGGACGAATGGGAAAGCGACAGCGCGGGCGATTCAGGCCCGACAGTGGCAGAAGCTGCACGTTACGTCAGCCTCATGAATGGCAACCGTCGCAACAAGAACAGGGGCGCGATAACGTAACTATTCCAAACGAAAAGCTTTCCGAACTCCGGCACCCAGCAATGAAAAAGGTGCCCCGGGACTTATGCAGCACTACTGCGCGCGTGCACGAAGAATACGTAACGCCAACGAGTAATCCGCCGAGCGAGTGTTTGCCGAGAGGAGGTAGGCTGGCTAAGCAGCTGGCACGCAGCTTCAGTATGCTTGAGGTTGCTGTCGTCGAGCTAGGCCGCCGCGGCATCAAACGAAAATAACACTTATGTCGCGCGAAGTGAATAAATACTGCATGTTTGTTCCCCTTACATTGCACTCTCTCCGAGTTCCATTTTCGATAGGTAAGTAGGCGATCTCGTGCTATTTCGGTTCAACAGTACTACCATTTAGTACGTACTTTTTCTGAGCTCCGGCCGACTACAGTTTAACAAGGTTTTACTGTATCAGTAATTTAACTTGGTCAAGCGACTTCTGCAACGCGCCAGTGTGAATGCTGCCTAAGCGTTTATTTCACACGCCTCATTGTTTAAGTTGCCTACCAGCTGCAGAGAGATTAGTGATGCACAGAGCGGCAGCCGTAGAAAGTGCAATTTCCCTCTGCACTTCCGTTGCACTGCACAGCTGAAAAGAGAGGACTTTTACGTTGCCTTTTAACATGCAGTTAGACTCAGTGCAGTGAGATCACCGCGTTCATTCAGAATTGTCCCAAAATTCCAATGGCAGAGGCTTAAATTAACAAGCTTTCACTGAATCAAAAACCAGCGAAAGCTAGGCAATTAGGATGCAAGTTATCGGAAAGATTTTAGATGTTGTCAAGTCTCTGTGAACCGAAAGCTTATTGCATTCTAAGCCTTCCATAGAGTGCAGACAATAGGGCTCCATACATGCCACTACAGCCGATCCCAGATATATAAAACAGTTGTAAAATCCCCTTAAAAATTCCATGCAAAAGTACAGCAATGTACTACGCATAGATTTAACTCTCCTTCCCAGCCACATTCGATATACAGTGAAACCTCGTTAAACCGTAGTCGGCCGGAGCTCGGAAAAAGTACGTACTAAACGGTAGTACTGTTTAAGCGAAATAGCATGAGATCGCCCACTTACCTGTCGATAACGGAACTCGGAGAGAGTGCGATGAAAGGGGAAAAAACATGCAGTATTTATTCACTTCGCGGGACGTAAGTGTTATTTTCGTTTGATGTCGCGGCGGCCTAGCACGACGACAGCGGCCTCAAACTTACTGAAGCTGCGTGCCAGCTTCTCAGCCAGCCCCCCTCTTCTCGGCAAACACTCGCACGGCACGACAGATTCCTCGTTGGCGTTACGTATTCTCCGTGCACGCGCGCAGTAGTGCTGCATAAGTCCCGTGGCGCCTTTTTCATTGCTGGGTGCCGGAGTTCGGAAAACTTTTCGTTTGGAATAGTTACGTTATCGCGCCCCTGTTCTTGCGACGATCGCATTCACGAGGCTGACGTAACGCGCAGCTTTTGCCACTGTCGGGCCTGAATAGCCCGTGCTGTCGATTTCCGTGCTGTCGATTTCCGTGTCGTCCTCATCACTGTCGCTAGTTGACACTTCGGCAACAACAGCGGCAACGATGGTGAATAGTCGAACCTCGTAGCCAACATCTCTTCGCGGTCGCAGCAGCGCTGCCGAGCAACTTCGCATTCCAAATGCCACACACTGTAGTCAACAGCAGATCCATGTCGCAGGCCAGCGCCGACTTCTTCATGTCACGTTCGGTAGCACGGACGATGTCTAATTTTTCTTCTATGCTGAGCACCCGGCGTCTTTTTTATCCTAGCTTTGACATGACGCGAGTCCTCGCTTGCACGACGCCACAACGCTCTCTGGCATGGCGTCCATGCGGCGTCGAAATGATGTTGATGTTGATGCGGCTTCACATGCAAACGCACAGGGCGCTTGGAGGCCGTTGTACCGATCTCTGAGGCTTGTTGTTCTGCCGGGCCGCCCGATGGAGACGACGCACCGCCATGTTTGCGCGACGAAAAGTGGAAACGCTACGTTTTAACTCTTTCGTTACCACGCCTATTCAAATCGATCACCGGTGATCGATGCTTTAAACGGCCGATTTCGACATGTTGGAATCGTTTCTCGTGCAGCTAGCGCCATCCAGTGGTTAGTCTAGGCAGTGCACTTGTAGAACCAGTTTAAATTTTCCCGCTCTGGCGACGTTTTGATTTTTGATGCGCCTTTTTGAGAACTAATGTGCGCGTGTTGTTGCAAAAGGGGGCGTGGCGGCCGCGCTTGAGAAAAAATACTGCCACTCATGGTAATTCAGCATTAGCGTCAAATTTTTGTGATCAAAAGGCTCCCAGCAAGTCAAATATTGAATCATATTGTCGGCTTTGTTATCTGGCGGCGTTGAGTGGGGATAATTACCCGAAAATGACGCCAGCTATTCACTAGTGAGCTTTGACTTGGAGTCCGGGTGGTTTTATTCCACGAAAACGCATTCCTGAAGGTCCGCCGCATGTCCAACATGTATACCTAGCCTTTACAGCCAGTTTGCAGCAGTTTTGGTTTCGCTTCTCTTGTTAAATCCGCCAGAGGGCCGCATCCGGTGTTACTATCGCAACAACGCCAGTCGCTCCGGTCTCTGCCATGGCGTCGTCGTCGGACGCAACTGCGCCGCGCGGAGAGCGTTCTGCTCGAAAGTATTCTTCACCCGCACCTGATTTTAGTGACGAGGATTCGAGCTTCGAGTCCGAAGATGACAGTACTTCTGCTTCAAGCTCTGACGGCGACGATGTTTCGAGTCAGCCCGGGACATCCGCAGCTGCTCACCGGTGAGTTACCTTTACGGCCTTGAGCAGTCACCGCGTCGCGCGCGCTTATCTGCCGACCTTTGTGCACAAGCTTAGAGCTATTCTTGCTATCTGCAGGGTCCGTACGTCGCTAGGCCAGGATGTGCTGCCACCGGCTGTGAAGAAACTTCAGTTCACGCCAACAAGGCCGCCCGGAGCACATCTCGGCCCAGCACTTCGGAGCAGCGCAAGACGCTTTACAACGGCGCGCGATTTTTTCCTCCTGTTCTTCACCACAGAAGTAATAAATACTATCTGCAAGAACACGAATAAATATGCTTGGATGCATATTTTGGAGCTTCCAAGCTATGCTGAAAAAGATGGGTCGTGGAAGGAAGTGACTCCCGACGAACTAGTGAAGTTCATTGGACTGCTCATTTATATGGGCATTGTGAACGTGCCACGCATCCACCTTTACTGGAATACCAGTAGGCTTTTTTCAGGGCTTCTTCCTCGGAACGTTATGCCAAGGAGACGGTTTTCTGCACTTTTGCGCTTCCTAAGTGTCACTGATCCGGAGGCGACTACTGTAGCTACGCAGGGCAGGCTGCACCGCGTATTGTGGCTTCTGCAACACGTGAACACTACATCAGCAGAACTTTTTCAACCTGCGCGGAACCTCTCTGTGGATGAAAGAATGGTCAAATCGAAAGGAAGATCGGGTATTCGGCAATACATGCGGGACAAAATTGTAAAGTGGGGATATAAATTGTGGGTGCTTGCTGATTCGCAGACTGGCTATTCCGTTCAATTTTATGTGTACGCAGGCAAACGGGAAACAGCTAGTGCAAGTGGACTAGCATTTGATGTGGTGACACAACTGTGCGATAAATACCTCAATCAAGGATATGTTATCTACATGGACAACTTTTACACATCTGCGTCTCTCTTTGCTCACCTGCTAAATCGCAAAACCCTCGCTTGTGGCACGACACGTAAAGATCGTCGGTGCTTCCCATCTGAATTGAAGGACGTGTCATGGGAGAAAAAGGCAAAGAGAGGTGATGTTCGGTGGCTCCGACGGAACAACATCCTGTATTTGCAATGGAAGGACAGGAAGGTTGTTCACATGATGTCAACAGCGCACACTGCCAACAGGCATGTTACAGCCACAAGGAAAGAGAGAAGAGGCGGCGTGTGGACTATCATCCCAATCGAAAAGCCGGTGCTGATTGACGACTATAATTCCGGGATGCTTGGAGTTGATAAGTCGGATCAGCTGATTGCATCCTATAACGTTTTGATGAAGTGCGTGAGGTGGTGGAAGACGCTCTTCTTTCATTGTATTGACATGGCTGTTGTGAATAGCTTCATTCTTTTTCAAGAGCACCGCCAGCAACACCTCTCAACACCGGAATTGCAGAGGAGCGCCCACTTCGACCAACTTTCTTTTCGGATGGAGCTCACCCAACAGCTGCTCGAGCTTGATGATGAAGAGGTTCCCAGAGTACATCCTGTCCCAAAAGAAGTGCCGCACCATCCGCAAAAGATGCCGAAAAGGCGAAACTGCAGGATGTGCTATCAGGAACGCAAAATCGAACAAAAAACAAACGTTTTCTGCGAAAACTGCGAAGTGCACCTGTGCCTCACGAAAACGCGCAACTGCTTCACCGCATGGCACGAGCGCTGAAGCTGTTCCCGGTCTTTAGTTTTTTTTATGTGGCTGAAGAACGGCGCGGTACAGAGAATTAATTTTTTTAGACAGTATTCCTGAGTCATTGATCTTCAAAATGTATATTCTAAATTTTCTTTCTTAATAATGTGTATGTAGATATTGTGCCTTTTCGTTCTTGTTTTTATCAACTCGCCACAAAAATGGCACTTTTCCGAATTTTTTGTATGTTCCCTAATAAATTGTTTGCTTTGTAACTTATGTTTTTGGAAAGAGCATTTCATTATGTGCAATTTGGCATGCTGCAACGTGTTCTGGAATATTATTTGTACTGGCAGAAAAATTTCTTCCGAGACCTATGAAAAACGGCCATTTTCTCGCGGTAACGAAAGAGTTAACCGATGCGTACGCAATAAGCTGGTACGGTTAATGCGGATACAAAATACATTATGTTCAATGGCCGCTGAGTCGGGGAATTGACTTTACTACTTTTAAACCGAAACTACTGTTTAAGCGGGTACGGTTTAACGAGGTTTTACTGTAATGAACACGACCCTGCACTACACCCTTGCAGGTGTGCTTCTCTCAACAGAGACACAATCACTTCTCATGTCGTCTGAAATGTTCAAGGCAAACAAAATCGGAAACAGCAGTGTTTTGACAATCTCTGGTCAAACAAGACATTGAATCTGAAGGGCAGTATAGTATATGCCACGGAGAAAAAATAAGCAGGGTGCTCTCAGTTTTGCTCACTGCACATATGAATGACTCAATTGAACTGTGGCCATGCTTTATTGGCAAGAGCAGATTGTCACTCTGCTTCAAAAACACAGAAGGCCTCCCACTCCAAAAAGAGTTCCACAAGAAAGCGTGGATGAAACTCAATCTTTTCAGTCTGACGCCGGGTATGGTATGCTGAATTGGAGATTTGCCCCGCTGGGTTTGTCTTTTTGTTGACTAGGGCTTTCCACGAAGAGCATTTTAGGATTCTGCGAGCAGCCAAAACGAATCTGACCCCAGCTCCCACTAGGACGGATCTTCACATTACCATTCAAATTGAACAAAACCACAGCATGCCACACGCACACTTTGCGGAAAGACCATTGTGGCAGCGGTGTGCAAGACTCATCGCTGTGCGGTTTGTGGGTCCTCACTGAGCGCATTTCATTCGTGTTCACAATGACATGTGAGTGAGAATAGAGTCGGATGTTCAGCAAGCCGAAAGCCCCTTTCGAAACTAACAGCATGTCAGTAGGGTCAGCAGTTATGGATACAGGAGCCAGGGGGAAAGGGCTGAGAAGAAAGGGATGTAGCACCTGCCACAAGGCAGAGTGTTGAGCGGCACACAAGAAGAGACCCAGAATTCAGCCGAGAAGCGAAGATGGCTGGTTCCAAAACCTAACGCAACAGCCTGCCTGGCTCATTGCCCATGTATGACGGCTGGCTTTTTAAATGGCTTATTATTGGTATTATAAGTAGAGCTGTGCAAATAGCAAAATTTTTAGTGCGAAGTGAATTAGAATATTAAAAATTGAGTGTAAATCGAATCGAATATTTTTCAAATATTTTGTGAATACTGCCAAGTTAAAATTATAGATGAAAAGTTCTGGAAAACTTGGCTGGGAAAAAAAAAATTTATTGCACAATGTTAGAAATGGCCGTACGGGGTGACAACGTGCGAGCTTTCAGCCCGCTGCACGTGTTCCAATCCAACCAGATGGGGCGCACTTCAGAGAACTGCGAATAACCGGCAGCCACGTGGCGCGCGGTCAGCTCAGGAATGTGGTACTCGGCCGTGCCACCCGGGACAAAGCACAGTTCTACAAAGCCCTCTGACGTCGGCTCCGGAGCTTTACACCTGTGTGTGTGCGCAACACAAGTATGTGAGCCCGCCTCTTTCAAAAGGGCGGGTCATCTTCGGTGACGTCGAACGATGACTGGACTAACATTTCCGTCCACTGGGAATCAAGGGGGGATCAAGTGCTCAGGTGTGCTAGTCGTCGGGAGCCGAGTGCTCGTTGTCATGCTCGAAATGTACTTGTGAGCTGTGTGCTCGTAAGCTGTTTGCTGTATGCGAGTCTTGCGGGCTCCATATGGGAGTCACGCTAGACTGTCGATGTATGTCTTGTTCAAAATGTTAATAATGTAAATAAATCCTGTTCACCGAGTTCCTCTCTACGACCTTCACTCCTTCAAATGGTGGCAGCGGCGAGATCGTCCGACGACTCCTACATCTGGTTGACAGCGGTAGGATCGTCCGACAACTCCAACAACAACCAATTTTTCACAAATGTACTTTCACATGGTTGTTCGCAGAACAAAGAACAGCCCCAGTGTAGCAGTTCTGTTGAATTAATGGTTGAGAGTTGAATTACTTCATGTTGTCATGGATGAAAGTGATGTGTTCAACATGTCCAGGAAGTCGCCATGCTCTTCTACTGGCAACAACAGCACTGGACACTGAGAACAGGCACTCCCTAGACACACTTGTGGCTGGTATGGGTAGGTACCTCTTTGCAAGCTGAGCCAGCAAAGGGTAACCTTATGTACCTTGCTCTCGCCACCAGCAGCAAGGGTCCTGCTTTCGGCCCAGAATCGCATCTTACAAGTATCTTTCTATTCCTGCTCCTGACTGTGAATGCTGTCGCTGGCTTACGAGGGTGTCAAAATTTTTCCACAGATTGCACAGCTTCCTGGGCCATAAACACATGGTACACCTGTCTGCTATTCGGTACGCCACTAACTTTTTGCACATTTTCAACTACCAACTTCTTCAGCCAGTTACCCATTGCTCCATACTCATGGTACACCACCAGTTTGAAACAAGGGTCCAAGAACATTGCCACTGTGACGCGCAAGACCCGCGACAAGCGAGCCCAAGACCCGCGACGAGGAGCCACGGTTCTCGGAGGCCAGGCGCGGGATCGACGGTAGTTGACTGAGCGATGAACAGGTGGCGTGAGTGCGGAGAGGACAGCGGCGCGAGCATGCCAGCGTGCGGGTGGTGAAAGGGAGAACTCGGAGTGTGGTTGTGAGGTGCGGAAGGTTGGCGTTCGGGAAATAAAGCGGTAGTTCGGGACCACGTGTGGCGTGTCGTCGATCGTGACACCACATTTGCTGCTTGGTCACTTTGTATTTGGGAAACCTTTTCAGGCACCTTGCCAAATTAGCAGAAAATACAGATGTTGCAAACTGCTGAGTCTTGGCGTTGCTTACGTGTGAGTAGGCAGTGAAGGATGGGTAAGAGACCTGAGAGTGTTGGGTAGCCATCAGTTCCAGCTATGATTGTTGCCTCTTCAAGCGGTTTCAAAGCAGCAACTTACTCATTCATTTACCTCCGTTTTGTCGCTGAAAAGCTTTCAATGTGTTCATCTGCAGATGCAAGGTCTATGGTTATCGCCTCTCTCAGCTCCAAAAGCCTGGAAAACATTGCAACTTCGCTATTCCACCTTGTTTCAACATCTTGCACAGCTCGAAGAGGCAGCTTGCTTAGTTTTTTCTGGCAACAATTCAGTCTGTCATGTGCCTTTGGGCTGTGCTTGTAATGCCCAACAATGGCTCTTGCTTTTTTACAAAGCAAAGAAAGGCCTGGGGTCATTTTTTTGGCATCTTTGATAGCCAGCTGCAAGGTGTGGGCAAAACAGGTTCTTTCAGACCAAGAAAGAGCATGCACGGCTGCCCTGATATTGTGCGCATTGTCAGTGACCACATAAATTGGAAAAGCCTTCTCTGCAATGTCCCATTCGGCAACCAGACCTTCAAGCACTGAAGAAATTCTAGTTGCTGTGTGCTTTCCTGGAAAATGAACAGTGCTAGTTTGTAACGCGTCAGCTTGAACAGGGATCTAAGAAGTGGCATGTACGTGACACCGCACAACTCTACGCACGGCACTCTTAGGGCTAATGCGCACAGACGCACGTTAACACGAAAGTATGTCACGTGACGGCATGCACTCGTAGAGCCAATCCGCACAAAGTCGAGGAAAGCTTGATGGTACAGCGTTTCGTGCAAGGCTCTGTAGTACTAGCGCGCACATACAAAGGCGTTCGCACAACGAAAGTACGCCGGTAGCCACTGTGTAGAGGCGTAACGTTTGTGCGGTACTAGGAAAAACTCTATTTCCGCTGTTTTTAGGGTAATGCTAATAGAATTTTATTTCACCGACTGCTTTCGCGGCACCGCGAAATTACTTGAGAATGCCACTTTTCGAAATGCCCAGAGCGCAAGATCTTGCTTCGGCATCCACCATGCAACTACAGACAGATGCTGCGTTCTACACCAGGGTGTCCACCAAGTTGACATTTCCAATTTCCCCGAGTTTTCCAGGTTTTCCCTCAGTGCCAGTGCGAAATTCCCGGAGTGATGCAGAACTATGTTTTATGTCAAGACGGGATGAAACCATATCGTCCGATGCTGTCACTCTCTAGTAAGCATATGAAAAAAATATAAAAAAAAGAAACAACTTTATCGAAATTGAATACTAAGGAGTAGTGTTTATGTTATTCAAGAAGAGAATAGACGGGAGGGGTTAGTAAAATGCACAACAAATAAAATGTCTTCGAAAAAGTGCAAATTGACTCGGACATTCTCAAATACGAATAGAAAGGAGATGCATACAGAAGCAAATATTTTCGAATATGAGCTATTTCTATCAACTGATAGCAAGCTCAGTGGTATGAGGCCCGAACTTTGTCACAATTTAGATTCTCTCTCAAATTCTTGTAAGTCAACATCAACTGTCTTGAGATACTTTCAGCCCGCACACGACGCCTCAGTGTTGTGTTTGACTGCTATAAAGAGTTTATTTTGGTTTGGATGAGCGACACCTGCATCTCGGAATCAGCTAACACTGTTTTTTGAGCTCAACCTCTTTCAAGATGGCGGCAGCACGCTTCCTTTCCCGTTCATTCCTCAATACGTAGGTCCTTACTGTTCTTGTCCTCCTTCCGCCACTCGTTCGCCCCAAGGACCATTTGCAGCATCTTCTTGGTCAGTTGCAGAGTCCCCATCCGATTTTATGAACTCCTTAGAGGCCACAAAAACGTCCGAAAAATCAGCCAGTTGGGGAAAAATTAATGCATGTCATTTACTGCCCTTACGGGCTCAAACCGCCACAGGCACATTCAAAAATGCTCTGAAGGCCTGTCAGTACACGTATTAGGCATATTGGTGCTCGTACAGTCACAGGAAATACCGGGTGCACGCGTGTATAATTAAGGAATACATACAGTGTCTCGGGGCAATAGCCCCTTTCCCACGCTTGTTATCGTTACCGGCAATACTTCTGCGTATGCTTCACCAAGTAACATTTTTGTACGGAGGCGAAACTGACTTTTTGGAACTGGCATTATGCAATGCATCGTGCTTTCCAAGCTTCTAAGCCAATTGCGAGGACCACAAAGGCGGAGTCCGTGCCATTGCTAACAGCAGCGAATTCTTTCAATAAAAAAACACGGCCCCCAACGGCAAGAAGATTCATAGCGAACGTCGAAGCAGCTAGGTTGGCAGACACCCTGCACACTTCTCTGAACAGTGCGCTGCCGTGCCGAACTCGGCGTCGGTTTTCGGTGGCGGCCTTTTCACTACAAATAAGCCCCCGACGAGGTTCGCAGCGAAAATTGGGATCGTGCGCTCCATATAAAAACGCAGCGATTTGACACCTCACATATGAAACTGATATTTTTATTTTGCGAATGTTCGAATATTTCGATCGAATATTTTGAATAGTAAAATGCGGTGCAGATCGAATCGAATAGCAAACACTATTCAAAAATTATTTGAAAGTTCGAATATTTGCACACCCCTAATTATAACAGACACATGGCCAGGCCGAGTCACAATTTTGCCTATAATTGATACTTCTCCTCATCAGTTTTACGTGCCATTTATCCTCATTTGAATTTCTGGGAGTTATTTTTAAGATTTCTTCAATTTTTTCTTTCTATTTAACTATGTCATTATACTTGTGTTAATATTAACAGATTTTTTTTTCTGTCAGTTTTTTTTCTTTTTTTCCGATGACATGGAAATTGCGTAATATATGACATGACTCACTGTTTCCCAGGATCCTACTATCCCCTTTTCATGTCTTGTTAGGAGCCCTCGCACAGATTAACAAAGATGGCAACAATAATGGTGCACATGGGTCAGCAGTAAAATCTCACCTTGGCACGGTGCTCCACATTGGCCTTACGGTCCACCAGCAGCGCCACCACCTCCTGGCGACCTTGGAAGCATGCCAGGGTTAGGGCTGTGTTCTTGTTCGTTTCAATCTGTGCGTTGATGTCACTACCGTTGTCTAGTAGGAGACGCACAGCAGCCACATGACCATTCATGGCGGCCAGCATGAGAGGAGAGATGCCCAGCTTACTGCCCGTGCGAGAGTTGATCTCGGCGCCGTGCTGCAGGAGGAGCTTTATGATGTTCACATAGCCTCCAGATGCAGCCAGACTCAGTGGCGTGTAGTCAGATACATTGCGATGCTCCTTGTTGGCGCCACGGGCCAGCAGAATCTCCACCACCTAGGCAGAACCCAAATCATTGATTGTCACATGCATGCATAAATGCTAGACTGAAGTCCATTAATTACTGTTTAACAATACATGCACGTCATAAAACTTCCAAAACCAAATAATTCCCCAGAATCATACTCTGCACTTAATTGCTGGTGGATATCAACAACTCAGTCAAAGCTAATTTTGCCTCATTTAATTCATAATTTTCCGTTTCAGTTTAACTAGCTGAACAAATACAAGCTTTCCTTCAGCCACAGTATGGTCATCCCCATAGTTCCGTGCAGGCCACAACAGCGCTGGACTTAGGGCTACTAACTGAAAAAAGATGCACTTCAAATCCTCTAGCCTGTCGTTGAAGTTTATTACCAAGACTGGTAGTCATCATCATCAGCAGCAGCATCCCGTTTATGTCCACGGCAGGCCGAAGGCCTCTCCCTGCGATCTCCAATTACCCCTGTCCTGCACCAACCGATTCCAACAAGCACCCGCAAATTTCCTAACTCCGTCGCACCACATAGTCTACTGCTGTCCTGCACTGCACTTCCCTTTCCTTGTTACCCATTCTGTCACCCTAATGGTCCAACGGTTATCTAATCTGCGCATTACATGACCTGCCCAACGTGATTTCTTTTTCTTAATATCAATTAGAACATTGTCTATACCCCTTCGCTCTCTGATCCAAAATGCTCTCTTTCTGTCTCTTAAGGTTATGCCTACCATTCTTCGTTCCATCGCTCTTTGCGTGGTCCATAACTTTTTTTTCAAGCTTCTTAGTCTCCAAGTCTCTACCCCATATTTCAGCACTGGTAAAATGCACTAACAAAAAGTAACACAAAAATAACAAAAAGTATAAAATACAATAGCCGCAACTTGAGACACGGTAAAACTTAGACATCAATAAGTGTTCTTCCCCCCTTTTTTTTGTTACATCAATAACATAAATACAGATACAATCAGATACATTGTACAGGTATGTCGAAACAGCAGTCATCCGGGTACAGAAAATATATGGGACTTTCACAATTAAAAGCCAAGACACAGAGTAAGCAGAAACCAACTGAGATCAGTCCGGCACGATTTTTGGTCTGTGTTAAGAAAAAGATTTCTGAGCATTTTTCTGAAAATGTGCACTGGGGTAGCTGTAACGAGTGCTTCAGCTATTTCCGGATACAGTCGCCGACCGTTTATTCGGACCTCACGGGGACTGCGAAAATGTCAGAATAAACAGGTGTCCGAAAAAGCAGATTAAGAAAAAAAAAATCCTTTATTTCCACGCACTTATTCGGGCTCGGCAGTAGGCTTGGAAGAAATCGCAAATGCGCCGTTGCACGCTGTTCCGTTTACGCGCAATCAGATAAGCCTGAATCTCGGAGAGGGTCGTACGGTCACTATTGGCGGCTGAAAGCACAGTCACTGCTTGTCCGCATGCGACGCATGCGACGGCAGCGTAGCACATGGTGCGTCATCTTCCGACTCGGGGTCATCGTCCGACGGTGCAGCAGAAACCTGACGAATGATCTTGCCGTCGTCGAGTTCTCCGCATGTCAGTACAGCAGTGTCAGCACCTATGAAACTGTCAAATTAGACGGTGTCCGGAATCGCAATGCAACCACTGCGCAGGTCTCGGCAGAACATTTTCCGCGTCAGTACGGGAGCACATGGGAAGGCGACAAATCTTAGGCCTCCGGCACCCGCTTGCCGGCATTCCCCAGCGCAGTCTGCGCGGGCACTGTCGGCGCCACTAGACCCCCGACGCGATGTTTACGTATGCCGCGTTGGATCACCGAAACCTCGACACCGCACACAAAGCAAACACCACCGTGCCGACACCAGTCGCACAAACGAAAAACGCGGCGTGCTCGCAGCGTCTTGCGCGATGAAACAAATCAGCTGCTGAATTGTCTTGACATGGCTTACTAAGCTGAAACCAAAACTGCTGCAGAGCCGCTCTATCTAACCAGGCAGAAACGATGATGATGAGCAGGGATTTCCAGTAGCGCCACTTCGTGGGGCAGCAAGGAAGCTCCGTTCAAAACAAAAATGGCGTTCAGCAAGTCGAACCATGCACCGGTCCATGGTGCTCTCGACCGAGTTGGCTAATGGAGTGTCCGAAAAATCGGACGAGAGGTTGCAAGGTGTCCGAACTTTCGGCAGTTGTTATACATTATGGTCTATGGGGAGAATGGCGGTGCCGCGAAGCTGACCGAATAATCGGGCATGTCCGAATTTTTGGAGTCCGGAAAATCGGTCGGCGACTGTATTCGTTTAGAAGGTCTCGTATCATAAAGCTTAATTTTTTTATTGCTATATTTTGCATGAGAATGTGGCCTGGGTATTAAAATTATTTCGTAGGCAGTACGGACCAGGTTTCACTTGATATTTGGTTTGGAAAGGTGTTTCGTGGTGATGCCATATTTCTAGGGCCAGTTTATATGTATACAATTTGTGAATAGGCAGTATTTTATTTGATTTAAAAAAGGGTGTAGTGCCTTCAGAAAGTTCTAAATTTCCGATTGCACACACCGCTCGCTTTCAAGGAAAAAAGACCGTCTAGGTTGGTCTTAGTCGTTGACCATACCAAGAAACAGTAGCATAAGCAGGAATGAATAAGCGTGTAGTATATCTGCCTTTTCACCACACACAGGACATAACACCTTGCTTTATTTAAGATTCCAACAGCTCGGGCCCTAGCTCACTTCAGAGCTTGTCGACGTGAGGCGTCCATGAGGTTTTCTTGAAATTTCACCCCCAAAAATCCAACTGATACAGATTGTTCGATGGTAAAGTTCTGAAATTTTAAATCCAAGATTACAGCCGGGAGGTTTCCTCGCGACCGGAAGAGTAAGTATTTCGTTTTACTGATGTTTATTTGAAGTCTGTTAGATTGAAGTCAGAAATCCAGACCTGTTAGCCATTCGTTAGCTCGATGAAATACCTCCTTACATGAGCACGTGAGAAGAATACATTCATATTGTTTGCATATAAAATTAACTTTTTATTTTTGTTCATGTTTACAATATCATTTATATACAATAACAATAATGTTGGTCCTAGTAATGATCCCTGTGGTACGACAAATTTTAGAAATTTTAAGTCCGAGTATATGCCATTTATGCATGTAAATTGAGCTCTCGAATTAAGTAGTTTATTATCAAAGACCAAAGCGTTGCCGCGTATTCCATACGTTGGCAATTTCTATAAGAGCACATCGTGTTGGACACAGTCAAAAGCCTTTCTAAAATCCAGAAATATTCCCAGGGTAACTATTTTCTTTTTCATGTTGTCTCCTTTATTTCAAGAACTGCACTTTCAGATGACTTGTTTTCCCTAAACCAGAATTGTTCACTTACTATTATATTGTTTGCCGTCAGAAAGCCAGAAAGTCTGATGTATTATGTTCTCTGCTATCTTTGCAAAGATAGGAAGCACTGATATTGGTCTGCAATTGTTCTTGTCATTAACGGAACCATCTTTATGTATTACGGCCACACGGGCTAGCTTCATTGCATATGGGAACACTGCGGTTGAAAGAATAAGGTTGAGAATGTGCATAAGGGGGATGCTTACCATCTGCGTGACAGCTTTTAGTGGTCTAGGTTTAATATCGGCAGCTCCAGTGGCAGAATCGTTTTTTAAAGCCAATATGACATCAGTTATCTCATATTGATCAGTGGGTGACATAAATATAGTATTTTAACAATGTGTTTTCACAAAATGTTCACAAGGTATTTTAGCGCGGTCATCTGCGGAAGCACCCACGTTAATAAAGTGTTCGTTAAACAAGTTTGCGACCTCGATGTCACTCAAGGACTCACTTTCATACAAAACACGTTATGGCAAACTTGTCTTGCTTATAATGTCCCGTATCACTTTCCATACAAGACGAGAATTTCCCACAATTTCAGAAAATTTTTTCATGTAGAATTCTCATTTTGCTTTTTTTGATATCAGCACTTAACTTGTTCCTCACTTTCTTAAATATTTGAAGATCACCTTCACATCTTGTGTCTAAGAACTTCTGGAAAAGTCGATGCCTGTGTTTAATTCTGATATATAATTAATGCGATATCCAAGGTTTTCCTGCTTTTTTTGTGTTTTTTAGGAGCTTTTAGTGGAAGGGAGGCATTGTAGGCAGAAGCAAAAAAACTTCAGAAAGACATTATAAGCGACATTTGGATCGTTTTCTTATATGCACTATCCCATTTCTGTTGTTTCACAAGTTCTTTAAACCTTAACATGTTATGTTCCAAGTAGTCTCTAACCAGAGTTTCTTTTTCTAATGTACGCTTTTGTTTCAATGGTATTAGACAATAAATTTGTAAATGATCGGTAAGATCACAAGTGATTACACCCGACTTAACTTCATCAGGGGAAAAGCATGTAATACACAGGGATAATATCGTTTCAGTACTTGAGGTGACACGGTAAAATTGACCTAAGTAAACATACTCTTTCAAGATTTTAGAGACTGACTGGCGATCCTGACCATTTGTTCCCTTGCCCGGTTATTCATCATTATCTTTATCTTCTGCATATTAATTTTCAACGCCACTCTTACACACACTCGCTCTTAAGATCTTCAATCATTTGTTGAAACTCGTCTGCAGTGTTGCTGAATAGAACAATGTCATTGGCAAATCGAAGGTTGCCAAGGTATTCGTCGTCGATCCTTACTACTAAACCTTCCCAGTTTCCCAAGTTTAACGGTTATCTAGTCTGCACATTACAGGTTCTGCCCAGTGCCATTTCTTTCTCTTAATGTCTATTAGAATATTGTCTATGCTCGTTTGCTTTCTGATCCAAACCGCTCTCTTTCCGTCTCTTAAAGTTATGCCTAGCATTCTTCGTTCCATCGCTCTTTGCACAGTCCTTAACTTGTTCGCAAGCTTCTTTGTCAGCCTCCAAGTCTCTGCGCCGTATGTCAGCACCGGTAATATGCACTGATTGTATACTTTCCTTTTCAATGATAACGTTAAGCTCCCATTTAGCAGCTCATGATGTCTGCCGTATGCGATCCAACCCATTTTTATTCTTCTGTGAATTTCCTTCCCATGGTCCGGGTTCCCTGTGATTAGTTGACCTAGGTAAACGTACTCCTCCACAGACTCTAGACGCTGGCCTGCGATCTTGAAAGCTTTTTCCCTTGCCAGGTTATTTATCATTCTCTTTGTCTTCTGCATATTAATCTTCAGTCCCACTCTTACACTTTCCCTGTTAAGGTTCTCAATCATTTGTTGTAACTCGTCTGCATTGTTGCTGAATAGAACAATGTCATCGGCAAACCGAAGGTTGTTGAGGTATTCGCCGTCGATCTTTACTCCTAAGCCTTCCCAGTTTAATAGCTTGAATACTACTTCTAAGCATGCAGTGAATACAATTGGAGAGATTGTGTCTCCTTGTCTGACTCCTTTCTTTATAGGTATCTTCCTACTTTTCTTGTGTTGAATAAGGGTGGCGGTGGAATCTCTGTAGATATTTTGCTAGGCTATTTACATAAGCGGTCCGTACTCCTTGATTACGTAATGCCTCTATGACTGCTGGTATCTCTACTGAATCAAATACTTTTTCATAATCTATGAAAGCCATATAGAGAGGTTTATTGTACTCTGCAGATTTCTCGATAACCTGCTTAATGACATGGATGTGACCCATTGTTGAGTATCCCTTCTTGAAGCCAGCCTGTTCCCTTGGTTGACTAAAGTCCAGTGTTGCCCTGATTCCATTGGATATAATTTTGGTAAATATTTTAAATAAGCTAATGGGCATATTATTTTTCAGTTGTTTAATGTCTCCCTTTTTGTGGATTAGTATAATGTTTGCATTCTTCCAGTTTTCTGGGACCCTTGTAGTCGATAAGACACTTCGTATAGAGAGCCGCCAGTTTTCCTAGCATTATGTCTTCTCCATTAAATCAACTGCTATTCCATCCTTTCCTGCCGCTTTTCCCCGTTACATGCATTGCAACGCCCTTCTTACCTCATCTCTAGTTATAGGAAGAGTTTTTGTGTACTGTTCATTATTGTTTCGAATAGAGTACTCCTAAGTCCTCTGGCTACAGCACAGGTCAGTATAGACTTCTTCTGCTGCTTTTACCATACCTTCAAGATTGCTGATGATATTACCCTGTTTATCTTTCACTGCATACATCTTGGCTTGTCCTATGTCAAGTTTCCAACTCACTGATCTCAGGCTGCGTCCATTTTTTACGGTTTCTTCAGTTTTTTTCACGTTATAATTGCGAATATCACTTTTTTTCATTTTGTTGATCAGTTTTGACAGTTCTGCAAATTCTATCTTATTTCTTGAGTTGGACACTTTCATTCTTTGTCTTTTCTCTATTGGGTCCTTTGTTACTCGGGAGAGCGTGCCTACTGGTGGCCTTGGTGCCTTGTCTCCCAGTTCAATTGCTGCCTCTGAAGGCAGCCTCATTACGGTTTCATTCATTACCTCTATGTCCTCATCATCATCATCTCTCTATTCTAACGCTGCATATTTCTTTGCAAGTACCAGCCTAAATTTGTCTGCTTTCACCCTTACTGCCTCCAAATTGACCTGTATTTTCTTGACCAATTTTACTTTCTCTGCTAAAACTGAGGTGAACCCTAGCCCTCACTAACCTATGATCACTGCACTTTACCCTACTTATCACTTCTGCATCCTGCACTATGCTGGGATCGGCAGAAAGTATGAAATCAATTTCATTTCTTGTTTCACCATTAGGGCTTTTCCAAGTCCACTTTCTGTTGCTGCGCTTCCTGAAAAAGGTGTTCAGTACTCTCTGCTTATTCCTTTCTGCGAATTCTACCAGCATCTGACCTCTAGCGTTTCTAGAATCGACGCCGTAGTTGCCAATTGCCTGTTCACCCGCCTGATTCTTCCCCACTTTTGCATTGAGGTCACTCATTACTACTGTATACCGAGTTTGCACTTTTCTAATCGCTAATTACACATCTTCATAAGACTCATCTACTTCCTCATCGTTGTGACTAAATGTTTAATCTATACCTCTCGTTAAGTTTGATTACGACTACTGCTATCCTCTGATTAATGCTGTAGAATTCGTCAATGTTGCCCGCTATGTCCTTATGGATTAGGAATCCTACCCCGTATTGCTTCTTATCAGAGAGACCTCTATAGCAGAGGACATGGCTGTTATTTAGCAATGTGTAAGCCTCGCCAGTTCTTCTAATCTCACTAAGGCCGACAATATCCCGAACAATGTCTGCTAGTTCCTCAAAGAGTCCTGTGCTAAGCTAGCCTCACTCGAGAGGGTTCGGGTGTTAAACGTTGCAAGGGTCAGTTTCCATTGGCGGCCTGTCTGGATCCAGAGATTCTTAGCACCCTCTACTCCATTACAGGTTTGACCGTCGCCTTTGTCGTCGCTGCTGCTGGGGACTGAGGGCCACTGGTTAATTGTAGATATCATTGTAACTACTAGTAGAAATACATAAATGCACTAAAGAACACAAAGCACAGAGACAGATAAGGTAGACAAGAAACGACATGGCTATTAGACAATACCAACTGTCTCTCTGAACTTTTTTTTTTCACGCTTAAGTTTTTCCCTGAACCAAAGTTTCCGAACAGCCTATCCTATTATCATAATCAGGGCAAATCCTGCTTCTGAGTGAACAACAATATCCATGCCTTCATGTCCCTATGCTTCCTCAGAAGCAAGGCAGGAAGATTGCAAGAATATATGAATCTTAGAAGCATATCACCTTTCTGCATCAGCACACCCTCGATTGCCCTGCTTGGCAGAGAAATCAGTTTCTTAGATAATCATGTTATCATCAGTATGTTATCATCACCAAGTTATCATCATTTGTCAGTGAGAAGTTTTTCTTTTTTGTCCTGCTTTCACACACTTTCCTTTTAAGTGAGGAAGAACAACTTAATGACACAACGAAGCCGTCGGAAGTGTTCCCCACAAGTGGAGGTCATACCTCGTAGCGTCCCCCTGAGCAGGCAAGTGAAAGGGCAGTGTCCTTTGTGCGCTCTGACTGAGCCTCCAGGTCAGCACCATGTGAGAGAAGGATGTCGACAACACCTGCATGACCTGCTGTAGCAGCCAGCATGAGTGGTGTGAAGCCCTTCTTGTCACGGTGCTCCAAGTGGGCTCCCCTGTTCAACAGCAGGCTCACCAGGTCCTCGTGGCCACCCGCACACGCCAGCGTCAGAGCCGTGTCATGGTTGCTCTCCGTCTGCCAGTTGAGGTCCACCTATGGTCACCGAGGTTACTCGTACATAACACTGCCCCCATCAATTATCCCCATTTGTTGGGCCTCTCACTGGCATGGGCTACACCCGGGCTGCTTGGCAAGCTGGAAGTCACTGAGCAAGTTACTACACATCGGTGATGACCTGTGCTAGAGATATGATTTGAAAAATAAAACTATGGGTGTGTGGCAGCATCTAAATCTTGTGAACACACATTAGTAGGGTGTGAAATCACCTCATACTATCACAGACGCACAATTTATAGCATGTACTGCCACAAACCAGTTTTCAAGGAAAACGCAAGGGATTACAACCGAGACCACCACCTCGCTAAAACCACTGAAGCACCATTCACACAGTGTTTTATAAGCATTTCTTCCAGAAGAATTTATTGTGAATGACAAGTTCACTGCACTGAAAACCAACTTTAAGCAAAAGGTCATGCTTTGCTAAACGGTTTCAAACGAGCAGTATGGCAAAGCTGCAGTGCTGGTAATTGTCTAATGCCCTCATTAGCAGTTTTTGAACAGCGCACTCGCAGACAACGCAAGCATGTGGCGGCTAGAGGATATAATGCAAATCTCGGCTCATGGCTTCAAATTATCAGTACCACAAGCACAACCAGATCTCGAAACAGGCACTGCCCTTTGGTTCTGAATGTTCCGGGCTAACAGACATTTCATGTGAGCCAACACCTGTTTTTGTGGGCTTACTATTGTGATGTGCCCTCCTGTATTTAAAACTGAAAATTTTGCATGAAGGGCACTCTATCTACACAACACTAAGCTTTTTTTATGTGGTTCCAAATTTCCTCGCAGTTGGCCGTTAAAACTGCATGCAATCTGATCTATACTTTCACTGGTTAAATAAGCCAAACTGTAGTTGCTCACTTTTCCTGTCAGTTTCATCTTCTGCATTTGTTGTGCATTCCATTGTTTAAAACATCCAGCAAACCAATTGGTCGGAAGTACACTGTGAAGAAAAATGCTCCCCGCAGGAACGTTGGGATGGCCTGTCCTTTTGACGTTTTCATCAACAATCCCCACTTTCTATTGTACCGCAGTACACTGCATATAAGTGCTAACCTGAGCATGAATGGGGAAGGCAGCTGGGTGGAAGGCCAAGGTAGGTGGTTGTTGGCCCAAGGTGGATGCTGCTGGGTGAGCTCCACCCCCATGGTGGTGGTGATGGTGGTGGTGGTGATGGTGGTCAGGGCACACAGTCACTGCCTGCTGCGCCGTTATCGACACCTGGGCACCACTTCCGCCGCCACATGGAGTGCTCACTACTGTGGGCCCTGAAATTCCCCGTCGCACCAAACATCTTGTGTACAAGACCACCCAATATATACTGAAGTGTGTTTGAGCGGCACCTAAGGCAGCTGGGCATTTCAAAGCGAGGTGTTCCAAATCTTGACACCGGACAATCTGCAATTTTAAAATAGTAGTGTGTTCTTATTGCAGCCAGTGCACAGTTTAGTGCCACCAAAACCTGACCACATCAGCCGTGTTTGTAGTCATGTAGTAAGTTTGTAGGCCTCAAATAAGAGTCAAAGACTTGGGTAGAACACCGTCTATCTAGAACACGCTGCAAAGAGATGCATGCCCTGTGTAGAAGACAGATGTGGACATCCACTTGCCAAATGGAAGACAAAGATGATTCTTCAATTTGATAACGAAAGTGGAAGCCCCTCTTTACTTTTTTTTTTCATTTTATTTGTGCCCATTTACAAGCAAATGGAGGGGGCCAAGGTAAAAGCTGCTTATTGGCAGCTTGAGTGGTCCCTGGCCCCCTTTACATATTGGCGGAACGGTGGCAAAGAACACTTTCAGAAATGAAAAAAATAAAGAACAGTGGGTTGTACCTACTGTACCAGCTTGTACCAGCTTGTACCAGCTTGTACCTACTGGCCTGCTCAATGTGCTAATTCAAAACATAACGGACACTTTTTAAGTGTACCCATCCTGCTGGCTGCTGTGGAATGGAACTTCCTGCCTTTGGCCCCTCTTTTCAGCCTCTCATCAGAACCAACTGGCAAATGTTAAAGAGCTCAAATGCACATTTTACACATTTATTTGTGCATTGAATTGCATTGGCAACCATTCGCTCGCCTTATGAAATTGAACTTCAATTCAAAGATTTCCTATTCAACTTTCACACAACTAGAAAAAAATGTCCAAGTTGTCTTATGTTGACTTATTGAATGCGCAATGAAAACATGTAACAAAAAGTTGTTACATCGACATACTTTAGTGACTAAGTTCGCTACCCTCCTTATTTTGCTCTACTAAACCGCATCTATTTTTTTTTTTAACATATGCAAGGCTCAAAAAAAAATAATCTGTTAGGGGAATTCGCATCAAAATCCTCCAAAAGAGCCAAGAGCTGTGTGAAATCTCTCAGTGTTCGCACACATCCCCACATAAAGCAAGCTGCTTAAGGCAAAGCCCATCTACCAATTAACTGACTGTAAGTGAGCCAGCCAGCAAAGTAGTCATCCCTCATGACTGCAATGAGTGTAGGCATACAGGTCACACGCAAAAGTGCCTCTTGTCTCTTCACAGATTGTTTTAGTGGAATCTCTCACATCACACTGCTTAACAAAAATGAAAATGCACCTTCTCTTTCACACAAGTCCTGCACGTACACATTGAAAATGCAAACTGGGGTGACCAAAGTAAAGCATCTAATACATCGCAGCTGCATTCCAGTGTTTATAAACGTGATGACCCTGGCAATGATTGTTCCCCTCTGCCTTGTTTGTTAACTACTGTCCGCAACACAATTGCAATGGAGCTCCACAGCTCGTCCTAATCGCAACATGCAGCAAATTTTTGTGATAAAATGAATGTTGATGTAACAGAATAATGCATCTATTGGAGCAGACGAGATGCAAGTCCAAATCAACAAAGGAGAATTTTGCGTTCACACATTAAAGGCCATTGATATACCTTCATACCATACATAATTACTCCCTCATAATTTGCTAGCACTATTTTTTCTATAACCACAGTGCTAAGCAAGGAACATCCAGGGTGTCTACCAAGTTGACATTTCCAAATTCCCTGAGTTTTCCAGGTTTTCCCTGAGTGCCATTGCAAATTTCCCTGAGTGATGCAGAACTATGTTTTATATCAACACGGGCTGAAACCATATCGCCTGAGGCTGACACTCTCTAGTACTAAGGAGCAGTGTTTATGTTATTCAAAAAGAGAATAGAAGGCAGGGGTTAGTAAAATGCACAGCAAATAAAGTGTCTTCGAAAACAATTGCAAATAGGGTCGGACATTATCAAATACGAATAAAAAGGAGATGCATACAAAGGCAAATATTTTCTAATATGAGCTATTTCTATCAACCGATAGCAACCTCAGTGGGATGAGGCCTGAACTCTGTCACAATTGAGATTCTCTCTCAACAGCTCGTAAGTCAACCTCAACAGTCCTGACATACTCTCGGCCCGCGCACGACGCCCGAGTGTTGTGTTGCACTGCTTCAAAGAGTGTATTTTGGTTTTATGAGGGACACCTGCATCTCGGCATCAGCCAAAACTTTACTTTTTGAGCTCAAGCTCTTTCAAAACGGCGGCAAGAAGTTTCCTTTCTCGTTTATTCCTCAATGCGTAGGTCGCTTCTGTTCTTGTCCGCCTTCCGCCACTCGTTCGCCCCAAGGACCATTTGAGGCATCTTGATCAGTTGCACAGTCCACAACCGATGTTTCGAGCTCCCTAGGGGCCGCAAAAACGTCCGAAAAATCGACCAATTGGAAAAAAATAAATGCGTGTCATCTACTGCCCTTAGGGGCTCAAACCGCCACAGGCACGTTCGAAAACGCTCTGAAGGCCGGTCGGTACACATATTAGGCATGCCTGTGCTCGTACTGTGACAGGAAATGCCGGGTGCCCGCGTGCATAATTAAGATATACATACTGTATGCAGTGGCAATAGCCCCTTCCCACGCTTGTTATGCTTCACTGCAATACTTTATGTAAGCTTTACCGAGTAACATTTCTGTACAGAGGCGAAGCTGACTTTCACGAACCGGCTTTATGCATAGCACCGTGTTTTCCAAGTTTCTAAGCCAACCGCGAGGACCACAAAGGTGGAGTCCATGCCATTGCTGACAGCAGCGAATTCTTTCAATAAAAAGTTCGGCACCCAATGGCAAGAAGCTTCATAGCGAACGTCGAAGCAGCTAGGCCTAGCGTTGCTGCAGTGGTGGCAACGGGTGCCAGCGGATCTGCGTGCGAGAGTGCCGGTTCAAGGCGGCGAAGTAATCAAAACGGCAGCGGTGGTGCCTTTGATTAATGCCGTTTCGGACCTGTAATCGCGGCAAAACATCCGGAAAATCGGACGGCAAAGAGTTCTTGCGTCGGAAATTTCACACGTTCTGATACGTTGACACTATGGGGTACGAGGTGGCGCCACGAAGCCGTCCAAATTATCGGGAATCCGGAAAGTCGCTCGTTGACTGTACACTGGCAACTCCTCCTGCCAACGACAGGGCGTCAAAGACGATTCATTACAATTCCTGTCTGCTACTCGAGCCAGCATTACCACGACTTTCGACCCTTTCAATAAAATTGCCACTAATTTTCCCTGATAGAGGCCCAAATTCCCTGAGTTTTCTCTGACTTTTTCCAGACAACTCATAATTCCCGGTTTTCCCGGTTGGTAGACACCCTGAACATCTGAAGACTTAATTTTAGAACGAAAGAAAGCTGAGCTAGTTGGTAAGGATTCATTATGCAAAAAATGAATGAGGCGTGCAGACAGGACACAAGAGTAGAGAAGTGGACAACACGAACGCGTTCGTGTTGTCTACTTCTCTACTCTTGTGTCCAGTCTGCACGCCTCACTTCTTTTTTGCATAATGAATTTATTTTAGCTGCATTTTTCCAGGATAGCTTATACCGTACCTCTGGCCCCCCCTCCCCCAATACCACTTTTATAGAAGGTCCGTCTCAATCACATTGTCTAAAATACAAGAAAACGACCCCCATTTTTGTACACTCATGGTTTACTTGCCAGCAACTCATATTTGGCTGTGCCCATTGCCTTGGCTGGATGACGGCAGCAAGTCTAGGCCAAAATTGTTGTAGGCCCGTGAAAAGTTGGTGCATGCAAGCTCAGCTTCAGGCTAGCAGCTTCTTCAACAGATGGTGCACATGACACAGCGAATCAGTTCCACCATCTCTGCAATGCAGGTTTATAGCTGGAAACGTTTCACACAAGCAAAATGAGAATATGAACCACTCGTTAAAGTGATTTTTTTTTTATGGTTACTAGCATAATAAATAAGGGGGTAACTTGCATAAGTGCATTATATACAGGGTGTTTCAGCAAACACTCATAAATTTTTTAAAGGTTGCCTGTGGCAGATATCACAATTCTAGTTCATGAGCTGGTCTACTGAAAGCAACGGACAATATTTGCACAAAAAATTGAGATGCAAAATCAAATTAATAAAAATTCCCAAATTAAGTTTTTCACTAATTACATTATGGCCCATATTGCAATTAAAAATTATAGCCATGGAGTTCGCCAGGCAACACCAGTTTCGAGATACAAATTCCCGAACATAGCGGGGAACTGCATTGGTGTTCCAGTTAATTTGTTGACAAAACGTCGGTTAATTCACTAAAACACACAAGTAACTGGAATGCCAATGCATCTCTCCACAAAGTTTGGGAATTTATATCTCGAAACTGGTGTCATCCTGAGAATTCGTTCCAAGTGGATCCACCTTGCGAAGTCCACTGCTAGAATTTGTGAATTGCAATATGGGTCATAAGATAATTAGCTTAAAAAGTTAATTAGTGAATTATTGTTAAATAGTCAATTCTGTATTTATTTATTTTTTTGCAAGCAGTGTCTGCCGCTTTGAGTAGACCGGCTCATGAAGTAGAACTGGACTATCTGCCACAGGCAACCTCGAAGTGTTCGCTGAAACACCCTGTATATGCATGCATACACACTGTAGACTGGGGTTAATTTGACCCCAGTTAATTCTACTTTTTGGTTAATTAAATTCCAGCGCCTATGCATTTCTATGAGCTCCATTTTTCATTATTTCTATCCTGAAGTTGACCTTCACCAGACAGCATGCCTGCGTCTGACCCCTATGAGACCTGAGATAGCAACCCCTTTAGTGGAACAGTCTGTCTCAGCAGACCTTAAGGGACAGTGAATGTGTTGAGCACACTTCTTCTCTTGTCAAAAACGCCTGCTTTCGGCTAGTATTAGGAAGATTTTAAAGCAATAACCATAGCTCACAATGTTTGATTGCAGTATTTACCTGATTCTAACCAGCACCTTTTTAAAAAGAAACTTGGGCCAAAAATTGCTTGCGCAATGCAACCGGACATGAAACCAAACGTCTTTCACAATGTTTGCATGCTTTGCTCCATACCAGAGATGTACCGTGGCGAAGCTGACTTGAAAAAAAAAACAAAGAAAGAAAGAAAGTGGCGAAGCTGATTTCAGGTAACAAGCTGCCATTGTGCAACATTTCCTTTTTGTAATAAAATCAGGTGCATGTTAGATTTCTGCTTTGTTAGGAGCTTTAATGTCATTTCTACATTAGTTTACCATTATGGATACATAGAAAGTGGCCACACATTTGATTTGATTTTCGCACTTTGTGAGTGGTCAGAGTGACGCTCCACCCACATTATCAGTTGGATTATCCAATTATGAACATTGAATCATAAGAGTGGCATAGAAGTGGAAAGCATTGCTACAAAATCACGACCCAGCTCACTAGCGAAAAATTAATTGGGATTTGTGCGTGCTAGTGAAAAGCACGTCTTAAATAAACGCGGCCGGGCCTTGCACCATGGCTGCACTATTAAGGACATCGCAGGACCCTTACCACTGAGAGTGCTAATCAGTCACAAGATGACAAAAATTGCACCTTCCACATCACTATTGTGCTAAACAAACGTGATTTATGGATTGATTCAGTAAATACTAAAAGCTTATTGATACAGTAAGCATTTGTTTTGTGAGGTTACGAATGGTGACAGGCCGACAGGTTCGTCACAAACATTCCCTTTATAACTGCACTCTGCGACTCTTGCCCGACGCTGTATACACGTTGTCGATCCGCACACACCACATACATCCCGCCAATCACGTCTCTTCCTCCTCGTCTCACCGCCACACTCGCACCCCCCTGTCCTCTCTCTGGTAACTACAGTCAACCATGCACGCAGCCTCTGAGACCCACGCCTTGCCTTGGCTCACTCTGGGCTCTCCGTCCGCTTACAGCGCCACTCTCTCCTCGCAGTGTTCTCTTGATACCCTCGATAATTCGACATTTGGGCTTATCTGGACATATTTTTCCAGTCCCGCGAAATGTGAATTAATGAGGTTTTATTGTATTACACCCCCCCCCCACCACACACACATACACACACACAGCCTGGTGCTGTTGAAGGCCAAAAGTTGGCCATGTGCTGCTAAGTGAGCTCTGCGTTAATAAAATAAATAAAAACGATTTCATGTGCTACGAAAACTACTGGTACTGTGTTCACATGATCAATACTGTCTAAGTGTGAAAACGTTGCTCATGGCCGCCAGAACCTGTGCATCAGCTACACACATCTGTAAAAGGCGCACAGCAGAAGCAGCCCAGTTGCTCGGCATTGCTGATTTAAGACAGTTGGGATCTTCCATGATAGTAATGAACAGATACGTAAATGAACCTACGAAGCCAAGCTCACATATTTTCAGGCAGTCAAAACTTGTTGAAGTTCTGGTAATTACCTGCATTTGAGCACACCACAAACATGCATCGTGCTTCAGCAACATGAACTCTCAACGTGCAGACACTTTACACTTTAAATATTGGTCTATTTCTTTATTTCTTTGCACAATTCCAACACAGCATTACAGTCAAAACTCAATCTAACGAAAGCCGATTTTACAAAGTTCCCGCTCTAACAAAGAAATTTTCATTCTCGAGCGGGTACCCATACGGTTCAATGCTGTCATCAACCTGAATTAACGAAACTCAATGAACAAAAACCCAATTTAAATGAGTTTTTCCTGAAATATATCAGAAGAAAAAGTGGCAATTTATTTCGAATTTGGCACAGATGGGTTTTCTTCGAACGTGCACTCTAACGCTACCACGTTAAAGCATCTACGGGCCCTAGTCATGGCCCTAGCTTTATTTTGGCAAGGCTGCACGCCATGCCCATGCATGGAAGAACAGAATCAGCAGTCGATAATGCTCTTACGTACTAAATGGCACTAGGCGGTGGTGGTTGCTTTCGTTGTTTCATGGTTTATACGACAGATGGTGCTGATTATCTCCTCGCAATTTTCAACCTTAATAAAGTTGTTTCCTCCTCCTCCTTGCTCAGCCTGCTCCCACAATCACTGCATTCGTTCTCCGCGTCTTTGCTTTGCATATCGGTAGCCTGTCACAACTTCATGCAACCGTCTACCTGGCCTGCATCGCCCTGACATGGGGCCCCCCAAGAAGAAAAGGAAAGTGCCCAACCTTGAAGAAAAGACGGACATAATTCACGCTGTCACAACTGGGACGCAAGAAATGTGACCGTTAGCAGCAAATACAATAACACACTACCTTTTCAGTGTCACTACGTTACAATCTTAGATTTTGAAGGACCAAGAAAGCACTTTCTCACTTTTACGAACTTCCCGATGAAACTATATAGTCCGAGTGTGATCATTACTTCAATAAATCGAGTTTCAACTGTACTAAGGAGGGACCCGGGTCTTTGGGACCGAAAATCAGCCAAAAATTTGAATTTTCAATTTTTAATTTCCGCATTTCTGATGCATGTTCACACCTAACTCCTAAATTTGGCTACAAACTACTGCATAGTTCTTCCATTATCGTGATTTAAAGATGCAAATCTGGAAGCATTGCCCTTTAAATTGGGGACAAACTGCACCAGATTTTCACTGTGCATAACTCGATAACTATGTGCCCTGCCAGTGTCATTTAGGTATGATTCGAAAGCTCACGTTTCTGGCTTTCTTTATTTGTCGGACGACAGCATTGCTGGCGCTGCAGTCACAAAAAAAAATGGCAAAGAAATCCGCCATGCACGCTACCATTGGCTACTCAGAGCATGTGACCAAGATGGCAAGTGATGATTGGCTCCAACGGCCACGAGCGCTCAAACAACGAAAATAGCAGCCATTTTGTCTTAGTCTCTCGACTCCGACGCTGAATATGCTGGAGGTCTTACAAAGGTTCGTTCCGTGAATCGTTACGGGAGGAAACTTGCAAGATGCAATAAACTTCCGAAAGCAATTCCATCATCGCAGTCGGCACAGCATACCTGGCAGCTTGCCAATGAAGTCGTACTGCCGCCTAATGTCGATACCTCAACTGCCGGATCACTATATGTCGGATCACGCATATCCACACGCCGATTAAACTTGCATAAGAATAGAACAAGGCTGCAGCAACTGAAGAGGAAGTGGATAAGATAAGAGCACATGAGCAAGCTACGCTCGACAAGATTGCATCTACGACGGCCACGAAGCGAAAGATCCGGTGTTTCGTTGAAGATCCGACAATCTATAGTGCAATAGCCTCGACCGCGAAGCTCGCTGCTCCGTACGTTGTCGTCGAACTTGCAGTAGTGAACAATCTCAGCGTTTTCTCGTGCAATACTTCCGGTGGTTCTACGTAGCTAGTGCGGAGCGATCAGGATTACAGTCTGACTACTAAACTGACTGTGGTTTACGGGATCTGCGGACAAGTTGCGCCGGGATTGAGGATGAACACATAGGCTATAGTCACAACCACTGTGGTGTGCGATATAGTCACAAGGCACTGAGGGACAAGCAACAACTAAAGCTAACCAAAACGGCTGAAAATGTTGAATGTTAGGGGCTATAGTACGGTTTCAACCGCACAACGTGCACAATCCCAGATTGCGGTTGTCGACGTCAGGAGGGCTGGCTTCCGCCCGGAAGGACTTCATAATTCACGTAACTAATTCGCTGCAACACTCCGTATGGTCCGAAGTAGCGACTCAAAAGCTTTTCAGATAGTCCTCTTCGCCACATGGGAGTCCAGACCAAAACTTGATCACCAGGTTGGAACTCGACTTGTCGATGGCAGAGATTGTAACTGTGCACATCGATGCTCTGTTGTTTCTTTATGTGCGCTCGGGTAAGCTGACGGGCGCCTTCCACGCGTTGAACGAAAAATTCAGCATCTTGGGCAAGGTCGAGATGATCGGTGTTGTCACACGGCAGCATTGCTTCTAACATAGTCTGCACTTCACGGCCATAAACGAGGTAAAACGGCATGAAATGTGTTGTTTCTTGCGTATCAGTGTAATAAGCAAACATTATCTAAGGGAATATCTCATCCCACTTCTTCTGGTGTATGCCTACGTACAGAGACAGCATGTCAGTCATCGTTTTGTTTAGTCATTCGGTCAAGCCGTTAGTCTGCTGAAGATAGACAGTCATCCTTCGATGGGTCGCGCAGCTGAGTTTAAAAACGTCTTCAATGAACTGTGCTGTAAAAGCTTTGCCTCGGTCTGTGATGATGTGCAATGGGGCGCCATGCCGTAGAATGATGCTCTGTATGAAAAACTTGGCAACCTCGGAAGCTGTGCCTCGAGGCAGCGCCTTTGTCTCAGCATACCGCGTTAAATAGTCTGTGGCGACGATTATCCACCTGTTGCCAGAAGACGACAGTGGAAACGGGCCCAGAAGATCCATGCCGACCTGGTCAAAAGGTTTGCCAGGTGGGTCAATCGGATTCAGCAATCCCGCAGGCTTCACAGCTGGCGACTTTCGGCGCTGGCATTCGTGGCAGGCTTCGACATACCGTTGAACACACTCGGCAAGTCTTGGCCAGTAGTAGGATTTGCGCACTCTATCAAGCGTTCGCGTAAAACCCAAATGGCCAGACAGAAGCGCGTCATGACAGGCGAACAAAACTTCGGCACATAGGTCTGCTGGAACGACCAAAAGGTAGGTGTTGTTGGTGGCAGCGAAGTTCTTCTTATACAAGACGCCAGGCCATAAACAAAAAGACGACAATCCTCGAGCGATATGCCAGGGTATTGATGGGTTTCTTCCTTCCAGATGTTCAAATATAGGCCATAGTGTGTCGTCTGCGCGCTGCCGTGTGAACAAATCAGTAATGCTTACGGCCCCAAGGAAAACACCGTCGTCCTCAATGTCTTGGTCGGTAGTGTCGATAGGCGCACGCGAGAGTGTGTCAGCGTCTTTGTGTATGTGGCCCAGCTTGTACACGATGGTGACGTCGTACTCCTGCAAACGTAGACTCCACCGTGCCAGTCGTCCAGAAGGGTCCCCCATAGATGTGCAAGCCAGCATAACGAGTGATGATCAGTTACAACTTTGAATGGGCGGCCGTAGAGGTAAGGTCGAAATTTGGCCAGCGCCCATACGTAGCAAGACACTCTTTCTCCGTGGTGGTGTAGTTGATTTCTGCACGCAATAGTGTGCGACTTGTGTAGGCGATCACTCAATACCTTTCTGCCGTTGTACAAGCACCGCACCAAGACCAACGTTACTGGCATCTGTATGAACATCCATGTCTGCCTCCTTATCAAAGTGGGCCAAAACTGGTGCTGACACCAGACACTGTCGAAGCTCGGTGAAAGCAGTCTCTTGCTCTGAGGCCCAGACGAACGATACATCGTCCCTCGTGAGGCGAGTCAGCGGCTCCGCCATTTTCGAAAAATTTTCGATGAAACACCGGTAGTATGCGCAAAGACCCAGGAAGCATCAGACACCTTTCTTGGCGGTCGGTGTTGGAAACGAGGCTACAGCGGCAGTTTTCGTGGGATCGGGGCTAATGCCTTCCAGACTGAACACGTGTCCCAGAAACATCCGCTCCTCGTAGCTGAAATGACACTTCTGAGGCTGTGGGGATGCGCGACTCTCGCGCGTCCCCTGATATCTTGTTTTCCCGCATAGCCCCCGTCTCCGTGCGGCGTCGCCGCGTGGGCCGCGGCGGTACAAGCACGGTGCGAGAGATGGCGGGAGTGTCGCACCGCTGCGAGGTTACTTGGGTGCGGGAGCGGAAGGCGCACTTCCTCTTTGGGTTTGGGAAGCAAGCGGGACAGACGTGCCGTGCCGCGTGCCGACCGATTCTTCGGCGAGACCATCTCGCGTGGCCGCCTTCGAACGCGCCACGATTCGCGTGACTACACACTCGAACAACCAGGCGTTGGGATCCAGCATGGGGCGAACATATTCGCTCGCTTCCGGTCGCGGTGAGTCGGACTTCTAGATTTCTCGCGCGCCCATCGGCATGTTTTGTGGATAGCAACTCGGCTAGCAGGCATTGATCTAAGAAAGGTGCAATAAATGCCCTTGCGATTGTTTGCACTACTGTGTTGTCGTTCCTTTGTCCCAAGAGTACGGTGGAGAATCCCCTATCTTCCACAAGGCTTAAAGGTGAGGTTAGCTGATCGGATGGCTTCGAGAACTTCTTGAAGTCGTTTCAGGTGGTCATCAAATGTAGCCGAAAAAACAACCACGTCGTCGAGGTAGACGAGGCAGCTTTGCCACTTCAGTCTAGCGAGAATGGTGTCCATGAGTCGCTGGAAAGTTGCTGGTGCCGAATAGAGACCTAAAGGAAGTACTCCGAATTCATAGAGGCCTTCTGGAGTGACAAAGGCAGTTTTTTCGCGGTCTCGTTCATCTACCTCAATTTGCCAGTAACCGCTTTTTAGATCGAGAGACAAAAAATACTTAACTCGCCGCAACCTGTCTAAAGAGTCATCGATACGTGGTAGTGGATACATGTCCTTCTTGGTAACATCGTTGAGGGGTCGATAATCAACACAGAAACGAAGCGTTCGGTCTTTTTTCTTGACCAAAATGACCGTGGAGGACCACGGACTGTACGAAGGCTGAATGACACGATCATCTAGCATCTCCTTGAGTTGGGCTTGAATTGCCTCACATTCTTTCGGCGAGACACGATAAGGCTGTTGTTTGATGGGGCGTGCGTCGGCGCATGTCGTTATTCAGTGCTTCGTGATTGGCGTTTGGCCCACCTTAGTAGACCGAGGGAAGCACGCATGGAATTCATTCAAGAGTTCCTGCAGTGCGCTCTTTTGGTCGCCCGTAAGCTTGGAGTTTACATTGATGTCTCTGAGCGAACCGTCGTCTGTGTCTAATTCAAAAGCAAAGCACTCGATGTCCGTTGATGGTTCGGTGTAGGCGATGGCAGTGCCACGAAAAATGTGCCGATGCTCAAAGGTAAAGTTGGTAACGAGGACCGCTGTCTGGCTATCACGAAGTTCCATAATGCTTCGCGCTACACAAATACCTTGGATCAGCAACATAGAGATGTTGCCTTCTACAATGGCTTCACCGTCTTATAGCTTGTTGGACTTGACCAGAACCATGACAATCCTACACAGCGGTAGCGTGATGCTGTCATCCGAAATGCGAAGTGCGAATCTGTGTCCAATGGCGTCGGTCTGTGTTGTTGCCCTTTGTGCCGAGAAAGTGATGCAGCGCTCGCGGAGGTCAATAATGGCGCCATATTCCCGGAGAAAGTCCATCCCAAGAATTAAATCGCTGGAACACTCACGTAGAACCAGACAAGTGGCGAAAAAAGCAGCACCGCGAATTTCTACTCTGGCCGTGCATAGGCCAAGCTGTATGGCTGCATGGCTACCTGCCGTACAAACTGGTGCCCCATTGTAGGGCAACGTAACTTTTTTCAAAACGCTCGCCAGCTTGCCACTAAGAATAGAGTAATCGGCGCCGGTATCTACAAGTGCACTAATTTTTCTGCCATCTATCAACACAGGTATGTCCAGTGATATCTTGTTCGCGGAAACTTGTTCTCGCGTCATCATGTTTTCGTTGTTCTGCGGTCGGCACGATACAAGGTCTTTAGCGCATCGAGTATCAGCGGCCCCGTCTCGGAAGGTCGCTGGCATCAGTTTTCTTGGCGTGGACTTGGTGATCTCCCTTGCGTCATGCCCTCAAGCTGGTATCATGAGCAGGGAAATATCGCCATGGTGAGGGTGAGCGTGACTGCCACTGCAATGCGGCCGGCCTACGCTGCTGTTCGAGGAATTCTGCTATGTCGGGAGGCCTTTGGCAGAACCTAGGTTGAGGCGAATCGATAGAAAAATCCCACAGTCGGAGTCGTCGGTAGGGGCACTCCCGATACACATGACCAGCTTCGTCGCAGTGGTAGCACAGTGGTTGTCGATCGGGTGCTCGCCAAACCTGATTTCCTGACGGGTGTTTGGCGGTCGTCGAAGTACGGTAGCGGAGTTGTCAGAGCGCCTTGTGCCGATTGCAACGCGACTGGCGGTGCAACATAAGTAGGTGCGAAAGCTTGGGCACAACTCAGTAGTGTTTTGCGCAAGTTGTGCGCCAGGACTCGTTTGGGAGAGGTGGTGCTTCACTGCTGGAAAGAGATGCCTGCAGTGTCTGCAGTGCCTGCTGTACCTCGTTGCGTACAATGCTGGCGAGGGAGCTGACTGGAGGTGGCAACGTACCCCGGTGCTTCTGCAGCTCGTCGCGAACCACTGAGCATGTCAGCTCGCAAAGCAAGGCGACATCGCACCCGAAGCCTACCGACGTATCCGGAGTGCAGGCGGCATTAACTTGTCGGTTGTACATGTTCAAACGTTGCTGAAGCGTCTTCTCCATCGCGGTGGCTTCGGTGAGGAACTCCGCAACAGTTTTGGGCGTATTCTGAACAAGACCGCCAAAGAGCTGTTCCTTTACGCCTCTCATCTGATGATGCACCTTCTCTTTTAATATGCCCGGATCGGCACGCTGAAAGAAACGTGTTATGTCCTCCACGTACATCGTGATGCTCTCGTTGGGCTTTAGAACGCGTGAGTGAAGGGCCTGCTCCGCTTTTTCCCGGCTATCGAGGCTGGAGTAACTCTCCAGTAGCTTGCACTGGAACTCAGGCCAGGATGACAGGGCACTTTCACAGTTCATAAACCACGTGTGAACACCATCCTGGAGGCTGAAGTAGACATTCCCGAGTTTGGCGTTGTTGTCCGACTCGTTAAACGCAGCCACGCACTCAAACTCCGCCAGCCAGTCATCCACGTCTTCAAATGTGTCGCCATGAAAAGCTGTTGGCACTTGGGGGTTCGGCAGCATTAGGTAAGTCAATGTCCCCCTTTCCGTAGAAGTCGCAGTGGTCACAGTCATCACTTTTTCCTGGAGGTTTCCAAATTCTGGGGTGAGGCCTCGGATTCGCCGGCTTGTGTGATGAACTGGAGTCAACTCCAATTGTGCGGCGAGGTTCTTGCTGCCCAATGGGGCCTCCTGCATAAGTTGAGTGTACCCAGCAAGCTCCACCAAATTGTCACGTATACCCTGCTGGATATACACGCTGAATGAAGATCCAGGCGTTTGTACTTTACAAAAACTTAAGCGGCGACACGCGATGCCAAGACGAACCTTATTCTCCTCTTCTTCAGTCCCCTTCCTGTGCCACACCATGTGGCAATACATAGTTTGGTAGATAGCTCACCTCCAAGCAATTTATGCAATAAGGCTGAATTTCTTCAATTTCTGGAAAGTTATTTACTCTGCAAGAAAACTGGATGAATATTTGAAACTAGCACATTGAAATACAAGGACTCACCAAGTTTTATCAAAATTGATTGAGAATTTAAAAGAAAGTTTTCAGGCACAGGGGACCCCTTTAAGGCCTGTTACTGACTGACTAAGCAAAATCTCAATTCAAAAACTGCTTCGCAGGGCTCTAACAAAGTATTCTGCAGATTTCCTCTGGTGGTGCGTTAGCCGTCGTCTGCTATGGCAGGCCCGACATAGGCGGCACCTCTGTCAAGGCCACACTGAGCGGGAGTGGAACGAAGGAGGAGGGAAGTGGTAGGCGATGTTCTTAAACATTGAGGGGTTTTAGTCACTGCAGCAGGATGGCTCCCCGCAACACAGCGCCAGGTGCTTGCTCTCATCTCTCACCTCACCAATGGGCCCACTTGCAAGAGCTTGGGAAATCTCCATTGGCTTGGGCCTCTGATCAGTGCGGTTTGGCACAGAGTGACCGCGTGCGAGCACTAGGCACCACTCTTTGGCTTAGCGTCCGTAAAGGATCAACACAGGGTACGCACTCGCCATACGTGCAAAGGCAGCGCAGTCGTGCGACCTCAAGTCCGACACACAAAGGGGCCAGCAGACGAGAGGAAAACAAGCATGTACCCAGTGCTGCCCCGGAGAGATCTCCCACACAATCGCTCTGAAAACAGCGGCAAGCTGCCCCTGGCAACGCGAGTGCCCCAACTGCAAGTGGAGTGCCACCGCCGACAACTGTCACAAGTGGAATGGGAGACAGGTGAATACCCGTTCAAAGGCCCCGCGGGGCATACCTCAATCCCCAGAGGGTGCACACATCAGTGGTACGCACTAGTAGCACAAGACCACCGCTTTCAGTTGCCATGACAAACCATTTCCCAATGCTCATGAGAAGCCACTCTGTACTTATCACATAATTTTGAACAGCCTACCGTGTGCGACTTAATTCGTTGTGCTCATGGGGAAACAAGGCATCATATTATAATAAGTGGACAGGCAAGTAACAAAGCAAAAAATATATACATTGAATACAAGATGAAGCTGGCTTCCAACCCTCAGGCACAGATACAGTCAAAAAGAGCGGGCCCAATGCAGGACACTATTTTATACGGTTCAAATATGCACTCACTTTCGTACTTTCCGGTCGTGTCAAATTTATCAAAACTAAGTTCATAGTCTCATCTAAATATAACCTAGAAGTTTACATTAATAACTGTGTGCCAAGCACTGTAATTTCCGTACAGCAATGCACCTTCTCAGTGCATGGTAACAACGACTGTAAACAACACAGAAAATGTGCTTTTGTTCCTCGCCATGGTTCAATGCCATTTGGAGCCTCCAAGCACTATATGCGTTATTTGGCCTATTTTGTCGCACTTAGTCAAAGCAAGGCTCTGGGTCATGTGCACTTGTGTAAGAACTATTTACTTATTTATTTATTTATTTACTTATTAAATACTATCAACCGTCGGCTGGGGGTAATATCATCGCAGTGCTTAGCATACATCGTCCGTGTTCATCGTTTAGAAGCATCAATGTCTTTATCTGCATTTATTTTTATTTTTTTAGAAGAGAGCAGAAAACTGAGCAAAATGTCACTTGCTGGCTTCTAACTTCCTTGGAGATTAAAGTTCACAGCTGTAATCTACGCAACACAATGTGAACCCGCACTTCGCTCACAGTTCACTCACCACCAGTCCAGTAACAATAACACGAAGCGAAAGAAAAATTAATGAACTGAGCTGTTGTAAAGGCGTGGAAGCTAAGCCCACCGCATAAAGACACAGGCACTCTCACTAATTAACTGTCTTTGCTACATAGAAAGAATATCCTTCCTACATGTGCAACCCATTCATAAACTGGAAGTTTTTGAGAAAAGCATTGTTAAGGATGCTTTCCAATAGCTCATTTTCAACAATACTGTTGTTAGCATTGTGGTGATGGTGGTAACATGAGAAGTTCATGTGAGCGGTGTGCACTGTGCTTCGAACGAGGCTACAAAGAAAATACGAAAATTGGACCCAATACAGAACAGCACAGCTGCTGCTGTTGCACAGACGATCAAGTTCCTCAACAAACATGGGGAGAAGGTCACTTATGCACAACAGTTACCAGTCGTTAAATAATCAATTATTTCTCCTGCTAGGCAGCCTATGAGTTCACTGTTTTGATTTAGACAAATATATTTGTCCAATCTCATTACGTTTGGATTCCTTCAAAACAATGCGCAGTGCTGTAGCAGTGCCCTTTGCTCTTTTAATAGACACTATACACTTCACGGGAGCTCCTGTTCTTTTTTTTTATTACTTTCTTTGTCACAGTGCACAAGATGTGATCGTGCTGCATCACGGTGTACATGTATCAGATAATCTAACCAAGCCATTGCTGCAAAACAGGTTTTGCAAAATTTTTCATTTCACTGTTTATATAAATTGGAATAACAGTAGAGACTCATTCATACGTCTCGGAAAAAAACGTGAGCAAAAATGCACTGATCGAGAAAATGTACGATCCAGCTAAAAGAATGTCACAGACAACTAATGTTGACATCTACTAATATGAAGCGTCCCACGAATGGTTGTGACACGAGACGCCCACGCACGCCAAGCTGGTGGTGCTCCAGGGGCCCTAGACTCGTTTTGTTGTTGTTTTCCTATTGCACGTTGTGTCAAGAGGGTGTCGGGAAACCAAAACGAATTGGGTGTCGGGAAACCAAAACGAATTCGAGCTGGCCGGTGATGCCAGATGCCGCCAAAGCGAAACGCAATGCCCAAAACTTTTCGATTATCGCCCACTAAAAGAGTACAGTACAGTATAACAATGGCCCTACGCACCATGCGCTGTGAAAGAGATAAGCGCTGTGGGGTCTGATGTGGGGTATCTCTCATCGTACTCTTGGGACAAAGGAACGACAACACAGTAGTGCAAACAATCACAAGGGCATTTATAGCACCTTTCATACATCAATGCCTGCTAGCCGAGTTGCTATCCACAAAACATGCCGATGGGCGCGCGACAAATCTAGAAGTCCGACTTACCGCGACCGCAAGCGAGCGACTATGTTCGCCCCATGCTGGATCCCAACGCCTGGTCGTTCGCGTGTATAGTCACGCGAATCGTGGCGCGTTCGAAGGCGGCCACGCGAGGCGGTCTCGCCGAAGCATGGGTCGCCACGCGCACGCGGGAGACGTCCCCGCCGCGCGCTGACCCGCCGGGGAAGAGGGGCGCTGCACGTGCGGCACGCTTCCTCTCTCGAACCCAAGAGAGCAAGCGCTTTCCTTTCGGCGCCCAAGTAACCTCGCGGCCGCGCAACACTAGCGCCATCTCTCGCACTGCGCCTGTACCACTCGGACCGCCGCGTGTGCGGCGAAGCCGCACTACAGGAGACGCGCTATGCGGGAAAAACATCAGGGGAGGCGCGAGGGTCGCGCATCCCCACAGCGCAGATGCTTATTGCAATAGGCTTGGCAGCGATAGCTCTGAATGCTGCCTGCAACAACCCGGGCTAGCATTTGCTGGTACCGGAATAAGAAACTGTGCGCCCGTCGTTTTCACATGAGACGGGCGGCTATATACTGCTCTCGATCAGGCACACTGTAATGGCAACAGCATCCCCAGCAATATCACTTACCTCAAGCCTCCCAGGCCCAAGGATAGGCCGTTCCTCATTGCTTCTCTTAAGTGGTTAATAAACAGTTTCTAAAACCATCACAAGGCATCAGACGCGGGATTGAGACAACCAAGCCAACAAGAACAAAACAAAGAAGCAAGCGCACAGGACCAAAGACCGCATCTGCAAAAGTGAGTAGACTGAGTCGTGGCAACGCAGAAAAAAGAAAAATGCCAGCAGACAATAGGCTCTAGCTGCCGAGCCTCTGGATGTCGCATCTCTTGGCCTGAACAAGCAGGAAGATTGGCTCCAAAACTACAATTGGTATGCGTCCGCGATGCAACATAACAAGAAACCGCCGGAACTGCAAATCAACTTCATGACCACGATTGGGTCTGACGCACAGAAGATACAAGACATTCGCACTGAGCGAGGCGGAGAGCAAGGACGTGGAAGTAGTAAAAACGAAGTTCAAAGAACATGCCGAAAATCAACCACGCTTATGAGCAGTACAAGTTCAACAAGATGAAGCAACAATAAGGTGAGAGCTTCACAGACTTCCTTACTACAGCGAGACTGCAAGCTAACAAGTGGTAATTAGGAAACCTGACCACCAGCTCCTGAGAGACGAAATCATAGTAGGCATTTCGAACAATGACGTTTGCAAAAAACTTCTTGGTGGCCCAACCACAGACTTGGGGAAACTGATCCACTTGTACCAAGCAAGTGAACAGGCGACGCTACAGCTGAAGGAAATGACAGCCAACGAAATTAAAACTGTGGATGTGGTCAATGTCAAAACAGAGAAAAGCCCAAGTCAGCGAACAAACTGCAAAAAGAATTGGAAGTACTGCGGATTCAAAGACTGCAGAAATGAGTTCCCAGTATACGGCAAGACCTTCACCTCATGTCGCAAGGTAGGCCATTTTGCTGCAGTAGTGGCGGTGGTGAAAAACTTAGTGGTCGTACAAAAAGTAAAAAGTACAAGTAGGTGTGCTCGGGACGACCTTGAAGGGGCTGCCCCTAACAAACACTAGGTGGAGTCACTAGTACGGGACACCAGTGGCGGTAACCGCCGCACTCAACTAGGGCCTTTTGGGCCCATAGGTCTGAGCAGCCAAGCAGGGCGGCCTCGCAGTCCTCCCGTGTAGGGTTGGATAAAGGGGGGGGAAGCAGGGTTGGATGGTCAAGCTAACACCATGTGGCAGCGGTCTGAAGACTACTCCGCACAATGTGGGCAAGTTTCCGTAAAGGCCGGATTTAAATGTTTGAGAGGCGCCCGGCACAGCATAGTGTTGGTAAAGAGGCGGAGCAGGAGGCACTCCTCCTCCTTTTTGAGGCCTCTACATGGGCGGAGATAGAGTTTGTGGCCGGATCGATAATAGGCTGTAATTTCTGTAAACAGGTAGATTGGGTTGGGGGTGGAGTCCTGATCAGCGGGGTTAGAAAAGGAAGGAGCTCGGTGAGAAAGCGCGTGGGTTGCTAAAATGTGCAACTTGAAAAAAAGTGAAACAGCAATTTGTAAGTGCTGTGGAGAAGCAAGACTCAGACAGGGAAGAAATATACATCTCCGAGCACAGAGCTGCAATAGCGAAGGAAAAGTCAGAATGGCAAGAGACAGTTCAGTTTAGAAACGGCAAGAAAGAGCTCGACAGCATGGAAAGACGAGGAATAGTCAAGAAGGTCCTGAAACTAATGCCGTTCTGCAGTCAAATGGTGGTAGTTAAAGGTCCCGACGCTGGTCCGGGCTCGGCCGCACCACATTTTACGTTGGCGAGCCTCGCCAAGTCCCGGTGCAGTGCCGTTCCTGCTTCTGGACCCCAGCTCGACCGGCCCAGCCCTCAGAGCCAATCCTTTTCCCAAGGTTATGGATACGTTTTGGCGACTTGCCTTACCTACATTGGTCTATCGACTAGAGGCTGTTCACCTTGGAGACCTGCTGCAGATGTGGGTACAGTTCGGCACGAAAATCGCACTCCCTCACTAGTATTTTCAAGGGCCGACAGGAGCGCACCGGACAGCGCAAGAGCCACACTGCTCAACGGCACGAAACACTCAGAATCTGTCTAGATCCAGCCGACCTCAACAAGGTGTTGCGGAGAAGACACTGTCCTCTCAAAACAATTGAAGTAGTCGCCCAGATTCAAGGATCACTTCATTTCACGCTGCTGGACTTCCAAAAAACGGTTTTCGCAACTGAAAGTCTCAGTTAAGACACAAAGCTACCTCACATTTAGCCCCCCCTGGGGATAGCACTGCTTCACAGGGTGCCGTTTGGAATCGCAACAGCACCTGAAGTGTTCCAACAAGTAATCAGCCAGCAACTTGAAGGCATTCCAAACATGGTAAACTGAATAGATGACATCTTGGTCCACGGTCAGACCAGCGAAGAGCTGCAAAAGCACACAGATGCTGTCCTGAAAGTACTGCAAGAAGCTGGAGCAAAGCTAAACCAAGAAAAGTGTGTTCGTCCAACCTGCCGTAAAGTTTCATGGTCATGTGCTCACTCAAGAAGGACTCAAAACTGATGAGGGAAAGGTGAATGCTATTGAGAGGATTGGTGAGCCAAAGAACAAGGTGGAACTGTTGAGATTACTAGGAATGCTATAGTACCTGCAAAAATTTGTTCCAAACCTGGCAGAAAAAAACCACAACACTAAGAAAACTTGCCAAACAAGATATCGAGTGGCTATGGACGGAGGAACAGAGCTCCGCTCTGCAAGACATCAAGGAAGCTTTAAAAAAGGCTAAGCAAGGCACCAGTTCAACTGAATCTCTGAAACAAACAACTAGGCGGATGTAACAGAAACCGCATCGCCAGCGATATCACTTGTCTCAAGCCTCCCAGACCCTAGCACATGGGCCGTTCCTCGTTGCTTGTCTTGCATGGTTAATATACAGTTATCAAAACCATCACATGCGCCTCGCACCTTTCATTGTTCACATGGGATCCAGCAGCCAGAAAACGTATACGATCGCGGTCTGCAACAGGCAATGGCGGCATGTTTCGGTTATCGCCTATAAAAAGCATGCGCTACACTTCAGACGGCACCACACACTGTGAAACAGATAAGCGAAGATGCTTATCACAATAGGAGTGGCGGTGATAGCTATGAATGCAGTGTGTGACGACCCTGGAGAAGCTTTGCTGGTACTGAAATGAAAAAGTGAGCGCGCGGCAGCGTTTTATGTGATGCGGGCGGGCGAGCATTGCGGTGAAGCTGCCGCCAGTGGTCAGCTATATACGTTTCTCGATCGCGCAAGCCTCGTGCATTATCTTGTTTACATGGGATCTAGCATCTGGGACACATATCATACGATCACACTTTGGCGACGTACTGAACATTGGTGCCGAAAAATCTTGTTTGCCGGGAACACATGAACCGGTAAAAATGAGCATCACTCTATTGGGTCCTTTTTGGTTTCTCGATTGCAAATGTTGGTGCCATGAAAACGTACATAACGGGAATGTATCAAGAAGGTTCTACTGTACTCTATGTCTATTCGATATAGTAAAGTTGTAGTTCTGAAATACTGGTATTCAAATAGGAAATTTTGCTGCTGGAACAGCACTAAAATTTTCTACTACCATATTTACTCGCATAATGACCGCACTCGCGTAATGATTGCACCCATGAATTTTGTCGTCAAAGTTTTTTTTTTTTTTTTTCCCTGCACCGTGTAACGATCACACCCCGAACTTGTCGCTGCGATATGTCATGTGCCAAGTCCAGCTAATGATGATCGCGCTTACCATTTGTCGAATGCTGTCAAATGCTACGCGAACGACTCTTGAAGACATACTAAGCGGTCTGAATGCACCAAACATTCTTAAGCAGATGACCCATTTCATTCCTTTTTATCATTTTCCGCACTTCCATGAAAAAAAAAAAAGTACAACCAAACTTGCCTTGGCTTTATTACTTGTATGCTTCATAATGGTTTTGGCCAACAACGACAAAAAAAGGTGCCTTTCGATTCTTGTCGTTTGCACTCGTAGGCACACGACAAATCGCGAGCGGCAACGATAGTGGCCATGCTTACACTGATACGTTAGAAGTGTACTCTATTCATACGCCGACGCTTGTAACACAGCTAAGATATTCGCCCCCCTTAAGCGGAAACATGCCGTATTAGGATAGTAGGGAAAACAAATGCCACAGTTTCTGCAGCATGCCCGCCATGTGTTTCTATGTCATGGGGAGCTAAGCATGCCCATCCCCGTTTCTGTCCCCTCAAAGTGGGCATGGCTATGTCAATGTCGCAAACTTGCCGATATTAACTATTTTACTCATTACTAATATGGAAGAAATTGTTTCAATGCAAGTAATGTACTCACGAAAAGAAAAAAAATCGCATTCGGCTTGGTCCACCGGCAGCCATTTTTGTTTTGGTGTCCCGCACCAGTCCCGCACTATTACAGTGCAATTGTACAGCGACAGTCGCCTGCTTGACCTGTTGTCATCCCGCAGCAAATGCGGGATGAAAAAATTTTTTTTTTCGCCGCAAAGTTAACCCGCGTAATGATCGCACCCCTAAATTTCCGTCATTTTTTTTACAAAAAAAGTGGGATCATTATGTGAGTAAATACGGTATTTTCCCCTTGCTCAGTCTGGATGACAAAGGAAACTGCGGGAAAGAGGGAGGAATGCCAAGGCACTGCACCGCATGCCGCACACTTTTGCGACGACACTGCCTAAGGTGACCATCTTTTGGCGTATGGCTGCTGTAACTGTATGTTAAACTTTATTGATAAAGTATACTTTAAGAAAAGGGCGCTACGAAAATGCAGACTAAAAGAAGAACATGTACGACGGGCATAGTGCCTTGCCCGTCTTACATGTTCCTCTTTTAGTCCGCGTCTTCGTAGCGCCCTTTTCTTCAAGTATGCAAAACCACCGAGAGCCGTCAATGTAGCCTGCTTTATGCGAATCTCAGCACGATAGTCGAATTGAACATTCTGAACAGCCACCCGGGAATGTGAGTGTTTGGACAACAAGAGACAAGCATACCCGACGAGCGGACCATACAACACTCGGAGCCCCCTGGTAAGCGCTCAAAAACTTTTCTCTGTATCATGTATCATGTATCATGTATCATGTACCTAGGCGCGCTCAAGTCTGCGTGCACGCGTAAGATGCGGGAAACAAGAGGCTACGGCAACTGAGAATTGACACTATGTCATGCAACCTATACCGATCAACAAAAACCTGCAAAGGGCGGACAAATTATCAGATCTCTTACACATGAAGGGCCCCCTGGGCCGTACTTGGCGGCGACAAGGTAGCCTAGCCGTTTGCAGTAGTCAAAAGTTCAAATCCGCCCACTTTTTCTGTCTTTTTTTTTTTCTTTTCTTTTCATTTAAACGATGGTGTATCTGCATATGACATCCTTCAGTGCACTACATCTGCAGGCTTGGCGTGGCGCCTGACACCGGCGAAAGATGCCGAGAGCGAGTAGGGCTATACTAATCAAGGTACAACCGAATTAGGAAGGCCGGCTAAGCTTGAACGAAGACACTCCCTCACCAGAACAGGAGTTGGCCACCCTGGTGCAGTATTCGGCCACAACCTCCCTAATGAAATGATCTCCTCAAAGAAATGGCCCTCAGTCCCCAGTGGCAGCGGAGCACCTGACCAAGGCGGCGGTCAGACTTGCAACACAGCAGAGGGTGCTAAGAATACCTGGGTCTGGACAGGCCGCCAATAGAAACTGACCCTTGCAACGTTTAACACCCGAACCCTCTCGAGTGAAGCAAGCTTAGCAGGACTCTTCGAAGAAGTATCACACATTGTTTGGGATATTATCGGCCTTAGTGAGATTAGAAGACCGGGTGAGGCTTACACATTGCTGAATAATGGCCATGTCCTCTGCTATAGAGGTCTCCCGGATAAGAAGCAATACGAGGGGGGGGGGGGGATTCCTAGTCCATAAAGACATAGCAGGCAACATTGAATTGTACAGCATCAACAAGAGGGTAGCAGTAGTCGTAATCAAACTCAATAAAAGGTATAGATTAAAGGTAGTACAAACCTGCGCTCCAATGTCCAGTCACGACGATGAGGAAGTAGATCAGTTTTATGAAGATGTCGAATTAGCGATGACAAAAGTGTAAACGCGGTATACAGTAGTAATGGGGGACTTCAATGAAAAAGTGGGCAAAAAGCAGGCAGGTGACCAGGCAATTGGCAACTACGGTGTCGATTCTAGAAATGCTAGAGGCGAGATGCTGGTAGAATTCGCAGAAAGGAATAAGCTGAAAATATTGAACACCTTTTTCAGGAAACGTAGCAACAGAAATTGGACCTGGAAAAGCCCTAATGGTGAAACAAGAAATGAAATTGATTTTATACTTTCTGCCAATCCCAGCATAGTGCAGGATGTTCAAGCCATAGGTAGGGTAAAATGTGATCATAGGTTAGTGGGGGCCAGGATCCACCTGAATTTAAAGAGAGAAGGAGTAAAATTCGTCAAGAAAAAACAGGTCAACTTAGAGGCAGTAAGCGTAAAAGCAGACAAATTTAGGCTGGTACCTGCAAACAAATATGCAAACTTAGAACAGAGAGATGATGATCTCTCTGTTCTAAGTTTACTGTAACGAGGCTGGCTTCAGAGGCAGCGATTGAAGTGGGAGGCAAGGCACCAAGGCGACCAGTAGGCAAGCTCTCCCAAGTAACAAAGGACCTAATAAACAAACAACAAAGAATGAAAGTGTCCAACTCAAGAGATAAGATAGAATTTGCGGAACTGTCAAAACTGATCGACAAGGCGAAAATAAGTGATATTCGAAACTATAACGTCAGAAAGACTGAAGAATCCGTAAGAAATAGACGCAGCCTGAAATCAGTGAGAAGGAAACTCAGCATAAGTCAAACCAAGATGTATGAACTAAAAGATAAGCAGGGTAATATCATCAGCAATCTCAAAGTTGTAGTAAATGCAACGGAAGAATTCTATTCTGACCTTTACAGTACCCAGACGACTCAGGAGCGCTCTATTCAAAACAATAATGAACAGTTATACAGAACTCCTCCTATAACTAGAGACGAGGTCAGAAAGGCCTTGCAAAGCATAAAACGGGGAAAAGTGGCAGGGGGAGGTTGGAATAACAGTCGATTTAATCAAAGATGGAGGAGACATAATACTAGGAAAACTGGCGGCTCTCTATACGAAGTGTCTATCGACTGCAAGGGTCCCAGAAAACTGGAAGAATGCAAACATTATACTAATCCACAAAAAGGGGGACGTTAAAGAACTAAAAAATTATAGGGCCCATTAGCTTACTCCCAGTGTTATATAAAATATTTACCAAAATTATATCCAACAGAATGAGGACAACACTGGAATTAAGTCAACCAAGGGAGCAGACTGGCTTCAGGAAAGGTTACTCTACAATGGATCACATCCATGTCATTAACCAGGTTATCGAGAAATCCGCAGAGTACAATAAACCTCTCTATATGGCTTTCATAGATTATGAAATGCATTTGATTCAGTAGAGATACCAGAAGTCAAAGAGGCATCGCGTAATTAAGGAGTACAGACCGCTTACGTAAATACCATAGAAAATATCTACAGAGATTCCACAGCTACCTTAATTCTACACTAGTAGAAAGATACCTATAAAAAAAGGGGTCAGACAAGGAGACACAATCTCTCCAATGCTATTCACTGCGTGCTTGGAAGAAGTATTCAAGCTATTAAACTGGGAAGGCTTAGGAGTAAAGATTGATGGCGAATACTTCAACAACCTTCGGTTTGCCGATGATGATGTTCTATTCAGCAACAATGCAGACGAGTTACAACAAATGATTCAGGACCTTAGCAGGGAGAGTGTAAGAGTGGGACGGAAGATTAATATGCAGAAGACAAAGACAATGATAAATAACCTGGCAAGGGAAAAAGATTTCAAGATCGCAGGCCAGCGTCTAGAGTCTGTGGAGGAGTACGTTTACCTAGGTCAACTACTCACAGGGAACCCGGACCATGGGAAGGAAATTCACAGAAGAATAAAAATGGGTTGGATCGCATACGGCAGACATCATGAGCTCCTAAATGGGAGCTTAACGTTATCATTGAAAAGGAAAGTATACAATCAGTGCATATTACCGGTGCTGACATACGGCGCAGAGACTTGGAGGCTGACAAAGAAGCTTGCGAACAAGTTAAGGACTGTGCAAAGAGCGATGGAACGAAGAATGCTAGGCATAACTTTAAGAGACGGAAAGAGAGCGGTTTGGATCAGAAAGCAAACGAGCATAGACGATATTCTAATAGACATTAAGAGAAAGAAATGGCACTGGCAGAACCTGTAATGCGCAGACTAGATAACCGTTGGACCATTACGATTTGGAGTCGGTTGGCGCAGTACAGGGGTAATTGGAGATCACAGGGAGAAGCCTTCGTCCTGCAGTGGACATGAATAGACTGATGATGATGATGATGCAAAACCAAATCGCCTATATCAAGTTTCTGCTGCTATTGTACAGTTGAACACATTTATAACAAACTCGACAGCTCCACGAAAAGTGGTCATTATATCAGTAGTTCACTATATATGGCCTCACCATTAAAAACGCTCAAAAATTAACCGCACTGTAGTTGTCATCAGCAGTTACAGTTTGGCAGCACTATGGTCTGAAAACCAGACTTTCAGTGAAACTTCTGGTACCAGTGCATTACTGCACCAAGCTGCAAACTCGCGTAAGAAACGAAATTGAACAAGAACAAAATCGGAGTGCTTTGAACCCGAAGTGAACCGGTACTTTTTGGGTTCAACACCATGGTTATACAAGATTTATTTATTTGATCCTCAATTCATACATTTTAACCCACTATCTGGGCCCTCTTACATTATCCTACAGCATTAGACACTCCATTAAATGGAAGCTGTTTGGTTGTCATGTCATGTGGCACGCTTGTTATCACATGGCAAGCCCTAGCGTGCATTAAGTGTCACAATCTCAACGCAACGCCAAACGAGCAAAGTAACCCCAGTACCAGCATCCAAAAGAAGAGGCAGAATATGCATCCCTACAATGGTCACTCGAAAAAGTACTACTAAATCCTTGTGATAATGGTGAACAATGCTAGAAGCTTCAATGTTGCTAAGTCTACGTCAATTAACCTTCTAAAAAAACAAAGCCTACCCACTGGGAAATAGTCTATCGCAACCTTATTAAAGGGCCCCTGAAACGGTTCGGACAAATTTTGTAGACACGTAGGGTACAGCTTAAATAGAACATTAGCACCACAATTTAGGTGAAGCGTAAAGTATTAATGGAGTTACAAGCAATTAGAAGTCACCCTCCTCCCTAGCCATGCTTTTCCTCCTCAACTCGTTCGCCAAGCGAGCGGGGCTAAGCTCCGCCTTCACTGGTACCGCATCACGATGCGACGACACATCGTCCACTTCTGTTTGTTTTGGAGCCCGCCCCCTCCCGCGCAAGACCACTCCACAAGCCGCTTGGCCGTTGACCAAGTGCTATCAAAGCAGCGTGCGTTGCAAGCACTCTGTCGTAGTGCCAAACGTGTCTGGTATTCCGGTAACCACAGGCAAGCTGGTCATTTCGGCAAATTACTGGAGGCATAAACTCAAGCTGATGAAGGAACTTTAGCATAGACGTACGTGAGCGGCCTGATCGGTCTGCACGGTCGAGACACTTGTTGGCGCAGCGCTTAACCAGCGAAACAAAACGCTAATTTGCTGTAACCAAGTGTAAAACATTTTAAACATTTATAAAAATGTGTTGATGATTACACTCCTGCGAAAAATACACACCAGCAGCAAAGAAGAATATACTTCGTTGCTGCTACTGTGTATGGTTGAGCTCTGTGCCACCAGGTGGCTGCACCGTGCAGACCATTCACATTTGAACTTATGCTCATCTGATGGCTCATCCTGTTATGGCACAGTCAAGCGGCCAGACCCTGTCCCCCTGTGCTTGCGTTTGCCCTAATACTGGACTCGCGAAACGCTATTGCGTTAGTGATCTTCCGGTATAAAGCGACGGCCACAAACCCGCAAATCCTGGCGCCGATGGGATAGCGGCAGTCCGATGCGCAGCAGCCAGTTCGCTCATATGCTGCCTTGCAGAGGGACACGATGTCGCAGCTTGACATATTGGCAGTTGCTACGTTTGCAGTTCGCAAGGCAACAAAGTCGAATCATAGTGCTCGGGAAAAGACTGAGACCGAATCTGACCGCGGAGTTCTCGTCTAAATGGGGTACGTTGTAACACAAGCAGACGACACTTGTTGTGTGCCGGAAGTGCTTAAGTGTACCGAAAAATTATTCTTGTGCATTCTCTTTATGTTACTTTTTTTTTATAAAAACAAACGAACTAACATTCCAAGTACAGTCGCCGACCGATTTCCCGGACTCCGAAAATTCGGACATGCCCGATTATTCGGTCAGCTTCGCGGCACCGCCGTTCTCCCCATAGACCATAATGGATAACAACTGCCGAAAGTTCGGACACCTTCCAACCTCTCGTCTGATTTTTTCGGACACTCCTTGAGCCATCTCTATCGAGGGCATCATGCACCGACTCTGACCGGCGCATAGTTCGACTTGCTGAACGCCATTTTTGTTTTGAAAGGAGCCTCCTTGCTGCCCCACGAAGTGGCGCTACTGGAAATCCCCGCTCATCACCATCGTTTCTGCCTGGTTTGATAGAGTGGCCATACAGCAGTTACGGTTTCAGCTTAGTAAGCCATGTCAAGACAATCCAGCAGCTGATTTGTTTCTTTCGCGCACGACGCTGCAAGCAGGCCGCGTTTTTTCGTTTGTGTAACTGGTGTCGGCACGGTGGCGTTTGCTTTGTGTGCTGTGTCGAGGTTCCGGTGATCCAACGCGGCATACGGAAACATCGCGTCAAGTGTCTAATGGCACCGACAGTGCCCGGGCAGACTGCGTTGGGGAATTCCGGCAAGCAGGTGTCGCGAGGCGTAATACCCCTGTCAAGCGGGCAAGTTAAGTGCACTTACTAGGAGTGCACTTCGGAACCTTGAGTAACACTTTAGGCAACGCGCTTCTTAACGGGAAAGCAGAGTGCACTCCCAGTAAAAAAAAAAAAAAAAAATGGCGACAGACTAAGAGCACTTTTTAAAGATGTAAATTAACAAGAGAAAGCTGCTAAAAAGCGATTGTTTTAAGTAGATTTATATATAAAAACAAACTTCATCTATTTGTCTGAACAAAAAACGAAGATAATTTTATTATAAATCTATTGCAAGTCAATGCTGGCCAAGACGAATGCCTAGCAAATCCAAAACAACATGGCGGCGTGCGGCGAGGCGGCAGTTGATCCTGCTAGAACAGAATATCAGCGAGTATATATGTCCAAAGACGGCGAGTTCGATATTTAGCTACACTGTAAAATGCCACGCACACGGATCAAAGCACGACCGGCATGGTCAGCACGCTTTCACACCAAAATAAACACGAACTGAATGAACATGGCGGCGCCGCAGTGCCGCATCATTCTGGCGCCATTAGTTGCGTTCATGATAAATTCGTTTATTTATTGTGCTGTTTCGCTTCTCGCTAAACACAAATTATATTGTTAAAAGCTGTTCACTAACTGAAATGAACTTTTGTGTCCTTTTTCTACGCATTACATTTTGCGTCGTTGAAAGCGTTGGCGGCGAGGCTAGGCACTCCTTCAAACCGTTGGCGGCGAGGCTACGTACTCGGCCAGCAAAGTGAGTTCCGTGAACGTACTCCGACTTCAGTGCACTCATCTGAGACTATACTCCGCTGCGACGTTAAGATGTGGGAAAGTGCACTTAAAAACCGAGTGCACTCACCGTAAGTGCACTTAACTTGCCCGCTTGACAGGGGTATAAGATTTGTCGCCTTCCGATGTGCTCCCTACCGACGCGGAAAATGTTCTGCCGAGACCTGCGCAGTAGTTGCATTGCGATTCCGGACACCGTCTCATTGACAGTTTCACAGGTGCTGACACTGCTGTACTGACATGCGCAGAACTCAACGACGGCGAGCTGCACCGCCGGACGATGACAGAGTCGGAAGTTGACGCATCATGTGCTACACTGCCGTCGCATGCGGAGCGTGTACAAGCAGTGACTGTGCTTTCAGCCGCCTATCATGCGCCTATAGTGACCATACGACCCTCTCCAAGATTCAGGCTTATCTGATTGCATGTAAACATAAGAGCGTGCAACGGCGCACTCACGATTTCTTCAAGCCTACTGCCGAGCCTGAATAAGTGCGTGGAAATAAAGGATTTCATATTTTTTTTTCTTAATCTGCTTTTTCGGACACCTGTTTATTCGGACATTTCCGCAGTCCCCGTGAGGTCCGAATAAAGGTCAGCGACTGTATTACGAAGATCATTTATTTACCATAAAGCTGGAAAAATTATCAATCACGCGCCCTGGTCAGCCAATCGAATAGCTCGCCCCACTGTCGTCATATGGGCGATTTCCGTAATATGGGTAGGGGTGGCTTAATATTCCGCCGAGCAGTGTGCTGCGATCGGCAGCGATGTGCATTTTTAAAACTTTATAATAAATTACACGCTTTACGCGGAGCACTTAGATGTGCCAACTAATGATCAGAAGGACCTACTCTAACGACTCAGTACGTTTGTAAAAATCGTCAAAATCGTTTCAGGGTCCCTTTAATGTAAACACCAGATTAACAAACTTTTCAGAAATCTCAAGCTGACAGCATATAGTTTCAATGTAAAAATATTTGGCACAACGATCTTCACAAAACCAAACATTTGAGAACAACAATCGTTATTCGATTTTTGTGCCTTGTTAACACCCCCCTCAGTACTACGGATTCGTATTGCTAAATCTGGGTATTCTTGGGTTTCAATGTACAGTGAAACCTCGTTAAGCCGTAGTTGGCCGGAGCTCGGAAAAAGTACGTACTGAACGGTAGTACTGTTAAACCGAATAGCATGAGATCGCCCACTTACCGGTCGAAAACAGAACCAAGAGAGAGCGCGATGAAAGGGGAAAAAAACATTCAGTATTTATTCACTTCGCGGGACAAAAGTGTTATTTTCGCTTGATGCCACGGCGGCCTAGCACGAAGACCACAGCGGCCTCAAACTTGCTGAAGCTGCGTGCCACCTTTTCAGCCAGCCCCCTCTTCTCGGCAAACACTCGCATGGCAGATTCCTCGTTCGCGTTACGTATTCTCCGTGCACGTGCGCAGTAGTGCTACAGAAGTCCCGGAGGCGCCTTTTTCATTGCCGGCTGCCGGAGTTTGGAATACTTTTCATTTGGAATAGAGTTACATCATCGAGCCGCTGCTCTCGTCGCGACGATTGCATTCACGAGGCTGACGTAACGCGCAGCTTATGCCACTGTCGGGCCTGAATCGCCCGTGCTGTCGCTTTTCGTGTCGTCCTTATCACTGTCGCTAGTCGACACTTCGGCAACAACACAGGCAACGATGGTGAAAAGTCGAACCTCGTAGCCGACATGTCTTCGCGGTCGCAGCAGCGCTGCCGCGCAACTTCTTCGCATTCCAAATGCCACACATTGTAGTCAACAGCAGATCCTTGTTGTGTGCCAGCGCCGACTTCTTCGTGTTGTGGGGATGCGCGACCCTCGCGCCTCCCCTGATGTTTTTCCTGCATAGCGCGTCTCCTGTAGTGCGGCTTCGCCGCACATGCGGCGGTCCGAGTGGTACAGGCGCAGTCCGAGAGATGGCGCTAGTGTTGCGCGGCTGCGGGGTTACCCTCAGCGGGAGAGACAAGGCGTGCTCTCTTGGGTTCCAGACAGCCAGCGGGACTGACGTGCCGTGCCGCACGTGCAGCGGCCCTCTTCCCCGGCGGGTCGCCGAAGCAGCGCGGACATCCCGCGCGCGCGGCGACCGATGCATCTGCGAGACCGCCTCGCGTGGCCGCCTTCGAACGCGCCACGATTCGCGTGACTATACACGCTAACGACCAGGCGTTGGGATCCAGCATGGGGCGAACTTATTCGCTCGCTTCCGGTCGCGGTGAGTCGGACTTCTAGATTTGTCGCGCGCCCATCGGCATGTTTGTGGATAGCAACTCGGCTAGCAGGCATTGATGTATGAAAGGTGCAATAAATGCCCTTGTGATTGTGTGCACTACTGTGTTGTCGTTCCTTTGTCCCAAGAGTACGGTGTGAGATATCCCACATCAGACCCCACAGTGTCACGTTCGATAGCACGGACGATGTCTAATTTTTCTATGCTGAGCACCCGGCGTCTTCTTTATCCGAGCTTCGGAAGGATGCGAGTCGTCGTTTGGACGACGCCATTACACTCTCTGGCACCGCGCCGAAATGATGTTGATGTTGATGTGGCTTCTCGCGCAAGCGCACAGGGCGCTTGGAGGCTGTTGTTCCGATCTCTGAGGCTTGTTGTTCTGCCGGGCCGCTCGATGGAGACGGCACGCCGCCGTTCTTGCGCGACGAAAAGTTGAAACGCTACGTTTTAACCGATGCGTACGCAATACGGTGGTACGGTTTATGCGGATACAAAATACATTATGTTGAATGGCCGCTGAGTCGGGGATTTGACTTTACTATTTTTAAAACGAAACTACTGTTTAAGCGGGTACGGTTTAACGAGGTTTTACTGTATATATCCTTTGCGGCAAAGAGAGGGGTAGGCTAGCAGACAACATGGCAAAGAAAGTGGACGCCTTACAACTTGCGCCTAGGAAGGCACAGCACACGGGCTCAGAAAACCTGAGACTGTACTGGAACAGAAAAGTGCTGGAGGGGACTTTTTGTTTATTATTATTGCTTAAGCCATGACACAAACGCATGCTCCCTCCACACAGGTGTCACCTAGCAGTGAAGGTGCATATCTTCCTCCTGCCGCCTTTATTTTTGCACACGCTTTTGTTTTTGTTTTTCGCACTTTTTCCTACACGCATGGAGATGTAATTTCTGTGCTCATGGGCCAGCCCTTTCCGTTCCGGATGGTGTCGCTTACGCAAACTTGCACTTAGGAAGAATACAGCTGTCCGCCTCGAGGGAAACTTTTGCAGCATCCATGAGACAAGGGATGAAATATATATATATATATATATATATATATATATATATATATATATATTTCACTTTGGTGGCAACATGGAGCTTCCTGCTTGTTGGTGGTTTTGTAGATGTCTCTTCCGTGTGTGCTACTGTTTATACGGTGCTTGGACAGAACGTGGCAGCTGAATCTATGAAAAATTGATGCACAGAATGATTAAATTTGAAGCTTTCACAATAACAACCTTTCAGAATAACGAACTGACCATGGTCCTCCAAGTTCTCTATACCGAAGTTTCACCATACTTAGTTAATTTTGAGTATTTCTATCCCACTATATGTTCAATATAAACCCAAGTGTTTTATTTTCAAATTCTAAAAGAAACAAGGCACACACCAATAAGTAATAAGCATGATTCTACAACACCTAAATGCCAACAGGGTTTGTAGCAGATCACAGTTTCACTTTTGTGTGCATATTGTGTTGTGCATACCTGTTCGTGCAAGCACCACTAGATATGCACACAGCGCATGTGCCAACACTAAACTCTATGCCCAAATTAGCGAGAGTTTGTCAAAACAGCCAGCATGACCAGCCTGTTGCCAAAGCACCGGAGCGAAGGCCAGGTGTAAAGAACTCAAGGATGCCAAAACGGAAAGCAACAACATTGCCATGCCAGACTTGAGAGCTTTTGGCATCACTCGCTCATTCACAAGGTCAACAGCCACCATGTGCTCAGCCCACAGTACATAGTCAGTAGGATGACTTATACTAGCAAATTCTTAACTGTTGTCCTTCCTAATCGGGGAGGACAACTGTTCTCGGAGCCTGTAAACGGGTTACTGGCTGTAGAAGCTACACTCACCACCACCTAATATCACGCAAGCCACTCACTCACCAGTAACGATCTCGCCCAAAGCCTCATGGAGTGTGCGTGCTGGAGCAGCCACCATGAGTCCTTCAGCCTGTGGGGGTGCGGCACCAAACGAACCAAGAAGGGAGGCTCCGCTGCAGCTGCTCGCCACGGCTGCCGCCGCTCCTGCTGCTGCAGCACATACTATGCCACTGCAGGCATCCTTGGCACACGGGACAGCCCCCACAGTGGCAGCCAGAGGTAACTGCTGCTTGCCACCACTTGGCTTTGCCTGGAGGAAGATAGTGCCATCCAGCCTCAGGAACTTTCTCGTGACCTTTCTCATGAACTACCATATTTATTTTATTATAAGGCGGTCACGATTATAAGACCACGGTACTCAGTTGGGGGACCCAAGAAAGAAACCTATGTATGCACACTAAGATGATATAGAGTAGCAGATGGATTACCAAGACTTAGTGGGGATTGCTTGAAATACTTAAATTCTAACAAAGCCAAAATGCAAAATAGCGACCATGAAATAGGGTGGAATGTAGCTTCAACATGCGGAGTGCGGATTATATACTAATTTCACCTTTAGGTGTGCCTTCACGGTAGTGTGACTTTAGCCTCCAAATGTGCCTTCATGGCATTGCGGCGCACGCTGTCATAAAGCCACACTTCAAAGCAATATTCGCGTATAGGCTACCCAAGCACCGCGAGTGGCGCCACTGCTCCTGACGGGTAGCGCCATCTGTGGCAGAAAAAGTCGAAACTGGGAATATCCACTGCGCATTTCTGCTGCGCCGCGCTGCAGCCACTCGCTTTTTGTGCACGTGCAGGGCCCTCTCCTCGTTTTGCACGTGCGGCGCGTCACAATGTATCGCCTTCAGTGCGGCTTCAAAAAGATCGGCCAGCTATTTTAGGAAAGCCAACTTGTTAAAAGGAGAAAAGCTCGTCAGTCACGTAAACTCTGTGGAGCAGACAATCAACGGCAACGAGGCACAGCTCAATGCAAAATGTATTTCCCAAGTGAGCGACAACATCGTGTACGACGTGTACTTCGAGGGGAGGGTCATTCTGTCATATGTTAAAAATACTGATTGTCTATACACACTGCGAAATGAAGCCGCGCACTCTCGATGTTTTTCGTTGTCGAATATGAAGCGTATGCTTTAGTTGTTTTGATATGGCAGCCTTACAGTTGTTGTCGTCTACTGTCGGGGTCGAACGTTTGCGGCGTGCTAAAAAAAAAAAAATAATTGTACGGCCATGGCATCCCACTGAAAAGCCTGGGAAGATACAACGCTTGTGCTTCGCCCGTTGGAGGATCACCCACTGACTTGGTGGCGAGGCAGCTGAAATTTAAGCACTGCGAAGCTAGTTGAACTGCTCACCTCGTTGATTTCGCCGGTCGCGTCATGCCTGCACTCGAGTTTTGTGAAAGTATCGGCTTTACAGACGCATAAAACCTGCTGCGCGAACGCGGTTCAGTGTGAGTGATGCAGAATTAAAGGCACGATGTGGTATCATGCGCGTGATGCGCTCGCGTAATTAGCGCGCTAGTGAACGCACACTCGAAACAATGTGCTGAATTTTTATATTAGTAAACGTAAGCATATCATGTTGCCTTTATTTTCGCTTTATAGGGCAACGGTGCAAACTTGGAGTTAGCTTTGGAAATGCCCACCACGCCATGTTGCTGAATATTTGTAGAGGCAAGTTTGGAAGGCAGCTGCATTTGAAAAGTAGCGGCAAATGGCTTCACTGTCTCACCCTTATTTTCATTCTTTCATAGCTGCAGTGGTCGTGCCATGTAAAGAGGAATTCTTGCTTTCTTGCACTTGCAAAGCTGGCATTACGGCAAAGTGCAAGCACGCAGCTGCGGTGTGCATTTACCTCAACAATAAAGAAGTAAATTCATGCATCAGCGAGCCACAGAAATGGGGCAAGCCAAGCGGAAAGCCAAAGAGACGCCTGGAACAAGATGTCTCGGACCTTTTCCCAAATGAGTTAGAAAAACATTCATGCTGTAGAATGCACTGCTTCAGTGAAGTAACTGTGCCAGTACTGAAGGTACGAGAATTAGGGGCTCGTTACGACACACCCGCCCACGACACAGCAGTACTTCGGACCGCGCTTTCGCTTCGGTGGGGCCGCTTTTGCCATTGTGGAAAGTCAACTTCACGCAAGAAGCCTTTTGACAACGTTCCCAGCTGGCGGCGCGACGCGCCAGTGCCCCGGCTCGACTGAATAGCGCGGGCGCGCACGTGCAGTGGCCGCCTGCAAACTGGTTGCGCATGGCGGCGCGGGCGCCGTCTATCCCCAGTTTTGCACTGCTCGCTCGCTGGGGCAGCAGTGCGCGCTGTCGTCGCGCGCCCAAACTTGAGCTTGGGTTCCCTATAAGGCGTGACAAGACTTCGAGGCTAATTATTCATTCATTCATTCAAATAACTTCATTCAGTGCCCTGCGATTCGGTGGGGTGGGGCCTGGACCCCGCCTAGGTTCCAACCAAGGTTTGATGGCCCTTGGCGGCTTCCTCGGCTCGCTGGGCAGCCCAGAGTTGGTGCTGCAGGTCCGAGCTGAGCAACGCAGACTCCCAGCGCGCCCGGAGGCTGTCGGTGTTTGAGGCTGCATCACCGTTATCCTGTATTACAGCCAGACATTCCCATAGGATATGCTCCAGGGTGGCTCTAGCGTCGCAATGTCTGCACTTGTCCGTCGTGTATAAATCTAGGTGTATTAGGCGCATAATAGCTGGACTCGGATAGGACCTCGTCTGTAACTGCCGCCATTTGACAGACCAGTTTTTGCTTAATTTTGGGTGCGGCGGCGGTAATGTACGCCTCTGCAATCTATCGTGTTGTATAATTTCGTGAAATCTGGTCATTCGATCTTGCCACTCCCACTCATTGGTAGTCTGTGAGGCATAGCTAATCGAGGCTCTGTCTGTCAGCTCTCCAGCCATGCGGTGCGCCGCCTCATTGCTACCGTCTGGTAGTGTGTGAGCGAGTTTCCAGATGAGATTGACACTTTTGTTGCGGTTATTAGCTAATTTTAGGAGTCATAGTGCCCCTGGGGAGATTCGATCGTTAGCGAAGTTTCGTAAGGCCGTCTGGGAATCACTGATGATTATGCCCGCTGGTGTTTGTGCTATGGATATCGTAATGGCTATTTCCTCCGCGGTTTCTGCGTGTAGCATGTTGACTGTAGCACTCGTCGTACATTTTCCCTCGTAATTTATCCCCACTGCTGTGTAGGAGCGCTTGTCTCTGTATCTAGCAGCGTCTACAAATGTGATGTCCTTGCTGTTACCGAATTTGTTCTGTATATTGCGTGCTCTGCTTTCCCGTCTGCCCTGATGGTGCGTAGGATGCATATTCTTGGGTACTGGAGGGATGGTTATCATGTCTCTGATGTGTCTGGGCTAAGTATTCTTGGAAAAAAAAAACCTCGCCTTATATTCAAATAAATATGGTATATCAGGCACATTGACAGCCAACCCATACTGTTATGACCATATTGTTTTCTATCCAACTAAAAAAAATGAAAACAAAAGTTCTTTAAACACCATAACATCAGAGCACAACAAAGTGCCTGTTCACATAATAACTATGGCATAAACCTACACTGCAATGGAACTATGAAAACAACAGAAACACTTCAAATGTAAATACATACTCTGAAAGGTGCTGATTTTACTAAGCCACTCATGTATTGAAGCATTCTGATCAAGCCAACCTTTCTTTTCCCAGCAGAATCTTAGCACTTTTAGAGTACCATTCACTGCCATTTTCCCCGATCAAGAGCTCACTCACATTGCAAACATAGCCCTACAGTGCTAATATGAACATTATCTTTTTAATCCTAAAGTGACACCAAACCTTTTCACCTAAAGTGCACAAATTGGGCTGAAAAGAGAAAGCCAATACACCACACACAACAAAATAGAACACCTATTCTCTTTACTCAAACCAATTTCACTCCTTAACACTTTCCCGTCCTTGCCTATTCCTATCGATAGCTCGCTATCGATGACTGCAAATGCATATTTTATGGCTTTCCAGCACACTCAGACAGCTGGCACCATTTATTTTATTCAGTTTCAGCTTTCGGTTTCCTTTTTCCACAATGTGCAGATTTTTAAGATGCCTCTGAAAAAGGGGCGTGGTGGGCACTATGAGCGCTGACAGTTTGCAAGATGGCATCAGCACTGCGCGCCACTTATGTACAGAAACAGCACTTCTAGAGGTTCTAATGCACCTGCACCGAAGTGCAGCTCTGCGATAGGAAAAAAGTATTTATTAGACTGCCCAAAAACTGCTGCTTTCCCCATGGGCAGGAAGGTGTTAAACAAGAATGATGACCAATGACATGGCTACTGGGCTGCAGAAGTAGCACAGTGACTCAAAGCTACACATCATTTACCTTGTCAAGATGCCTCTTGGCAGCAGCGGGTAGTAGTGTAGGTGCTGTCGCGGACGAGGAGGAGGGCAGGGCTGTGATCTCTGCACCGGAGGAGGGGGGCACAACCGTTGATGAGGAGGAGAGGGCAGCATTGCGCAGGTTCAGCTCTTCCACCACGTCCTCCGTCGATGCTGCCGCAGCCAGGTGCTGGTGGTGTTGGGCAGACAGCACGATCTGGGCATGAGCCTTTTCCTGCACGCACGGCCCACACGGACAACAAACATGCAGCCCACCGCTTGTCTCTGCCCCATTATGACCCATCCCAGGGAAGGAAAGGAGGCAAACACTGGTGCAGCGCCCACCCACTACTGTAACCTCAAGGCATGCTCAGCGGAACGGTCACACTCATTGCACTAGCAAAAACTTGCAAGACAGCAGCTTCCCTATAGAGCACCAAGCTGTTCTCAGAAGTCAGTTTCAAGAACTAGACCAAAAGATCCAACACCCATGCAGTAAAATGCTTTTCTTTTTGTGTTTTTTTGTTTACTGGGCTTTTTTGCTGCTACATACACCGTTTAATTGGTAGCCTGGTTGCCAATGCATAATCATCTCGAATCTCGCATTAGCACCACTTCATAGTGCATCGTAGATTCAGAATAAACTGCACTGTACAGCTTGCTTCACTCATATTTGCTTGGTGTTGAATCAACGTGGTCAGGAATAAATGACTGCCCTCCATGCATATAAACCTCAAGCAGGGTACATATTTTTGGATGATCACTTTCGGTGACACTAACGCCTGCACATGATGCAGTGCACAACCAACCAATCAGCTCATGTGGTTTTGCTCATTCAGCCAATAAGCGTGCACTGAAATTAATATCGTTGAAAGCAATCATCCAAGAATACATCCCCAGATTTCCCCAGAGAGAGAGAGAGAGAGAGAAATAGTTGAATCTTTAAGTACAAATGGTAACAATTATGCAAATGAAAATAGCAACAAGACAGCCAGGCATGCATACCATGCATCTCACAAAAAAAATACACACATCTCAAAACTAGCTGCCAGGTCTTAAAGGTACTCCCTGGAACACAAATTTGCCCCTCCCCACTTCAAGCACTTTCCCTTGACACCGTGCAGTATCTCGGACCCTTCCCACAAGGACAAGTTCATGGCACTAGGTGTGAAAGGCTAAAGTTCCTTGATATCATGCTTTATAAACCCAACGCCACATATCCAGAATTATTTTCATACGCAGTACAACAGAGCCTAGAAAGCTACTTGGAAAATTGCAATCAAGAACATGAAACATTGTCCGCAAGTTAAAATTTTGCCAATTGTTTGAATATGCAATAGTTCTGTTCTACAAGCTCAAAAGCTACTATGTGCAGATTTATGGAGGAGTAGTACAGAGATGTGCGTTACAACACCACTGTATAGGAAGCGCTAGCTTTAAGCAGATGACCACACTGCAATACCGCGCCTTGAGGCCTTCTGTTTTTGATAGCAGACCACGCACTGTATCACTTCTAAACAGCACAGTTTTCACATTCTGGCCAAAATTTGAGTTTGTCAGTAACACAACGCTTTTTATCAAAAGGGAGCAGAGCTGTTGTTAATAAATTTATTGTTGGTTAATAATTGTATATGCACTGTCCAATGACGAGATCGTGGACAACCCAAACACTCCTTTTTCTAACAGCAAATAGTTCTTGCCACTTTATAACCATGAAATCCATTACCATAGCACTTATGCACACAAGGATGCTGAGATAATCGTAGTGCTTGTCTATAGACCAGAATTCTTTCTTTTTAACACCCACGCTTGGAGAGCAACTGCATTTAATCTTGAGCCCAGTAACCAACAGTTGGTGCAGCCAGCAAGTTTAATAGTGGGGCAGGTGATGACAAAGTCATGACAAGCGAACAGTGGCGGCAAGCATGCGATAGGAACAGGCTGAGCACTATCTTGTCTATTCTTTCCGCCAGTTCATGCAGTCCTTGGCAAGGGATCTGCAGTGCTTGTAGGCTACCACCTACAAGCGTTGCAAATTTTGGTCTATAACTGCCACCATTGGCTCACAGGTCCTTTGCACAATGTGATCACTAAGCTATGCCTATACAAAAGAGGAAGATTATTTACTGATTGCTCAATTTACTGTTGATTTCAATGAGCTAGCACGGTTGTATGCACTTCCGAGTACTGAGTTGTTTGATCCATCAGCTAACTTATTGAACTCACATTATCAGACTAAACTGTGTAGAAATAATTTGTACACTTAAGGATTTTTTTTGTTTAGATAGTAGTTTGTAGTCCATTGATAGTGATTACGAATTTCTTTTCGTAGAGATATGCTCACTACAAACAGCATCAACTAAAACAGTATGCACACCACAGGATTGCACATTTCACAATTGTTTACACTGCAAGCCCATTGCTTTATATGGCAATTAAGGCATTCAGGTGCCCTCAGAAAGCAAGTAATGGCAGGGAAAAATGCTGGCATTCTGTTGGACGTTTTATAGACTAAGTAAGCATTGTCAAGTGTTTACAGGAGTGCCTGACATATCACGCATGTTTGGAGAAAGATGTTTCCATGCAACTCAAAGTTTAACTTAATTTTTTCCGTAAAATGACTACAATATTCTAAGTACCGTATTAAATATACGCCAATATATTTTTTTCCTAAAGATGAGTGATGAAACTCCTAGGTCAGCTTAGATTTCAGGATTTCGTTAGTAGCCATTGGAACTGATGGCATGCCAGTAACTCTACACCAAAAGACAGTTCTGTAGCCACTACCAGACCTGCCAACCTTAACAGTTACCATATTTATTCAAATCTAGGCCAACAGTTTCTTTGTTTTCTTTTTTCAAATAATCATACACCAAACTCTAGGGTCAGCTTAGATTCGAGGATTCTAAAAAACGCGCCAGTTTTCAAGTGAAACTGATAAATATGGTGCATAGCTAGCGCCATCTCGAAAAGTCAGTATCACATCCCCTACTAGCCACGCCAGTAGCTAACTGAAGTACACGAGCGACTTCGCCATTCTGACTTGTGCCTTATCAGTGCATGGCGTGGCGTTGTCACTAAAGTGCCACTTTCAAATAAAAAGTTGTGCTAGCCGCAGAGGCATGGAATAACGTTCAAGCCGGGCAAGACTTCGGCATCAACGAGAAAAACGTCCCGCCATTGAAGGGGCCAACGAGCGATGCTTTTTGCTTGCACTGTAAGAATGGCATTTACCAGACCACAGCAGCAATGATGATGTAGAATGAGCTTGGCATGCTCATTCAATAAATGCTGTTCTCACTTTTTTATTCGGCCTACATTCGAGGTAAGTTTTTTTTTCTTTTTTTTTTCCTGGCTTAGAACTTTGGGATTCTACTTAGAAGCGAGGCCACCCTAGTTTCACGTAAACATTGCAAATATTGCAGTTAGTTAAAAAATACTACACATTGACACATTGATGAAAAACACTAAAATTGTGTCAGTAGTCAGGAAGAGGAATGATCTGTGCCACAGAAAAATGGAAATGTCCACTAACCTTTTCATAAAATATTCACAAATCAAAGGTTGAAGCTTTAGTTGCTGTTATACATTGGTTCTATGAGAGAATGGCACTGCTGCTGGTAGGTCAGAATAAATGAGCGCAACCGAAAATTGCCTCTGAAAGATTGGTGGGCGACTGTATTCTTAAAAAAATGAAGTCTGCCCTAAGCTGGCTACATATGAACAGTCGTAAAATTATTGGTGTCAATATGACAATCATAAACAATCTAAAAATCTGGCATTTTATGATAAAATTATAAAGGTTAGCAGGTATGCATTACTGTCTGCTGCCATATTCACGCAGTACTACAGCTCACTGTAATAGTAGACCACTTATCTTATTTAATGCATGCAGCAGAGACCCAGTGGATTCTTTTTTTCTTTTTTTTTTTTTTCAAAGCTGGCTCTCGATAAGACACTGGCGCTTAGAAAGCAGCGTTAGCAAAGTGGTGCCAAGAGAGTATTGGGGGACAGTGTGTGGCTAGTGGCAGACATTGGTAATAAATGTTATTTGCTTTTTGTGGCTATTGCCGTTTACCTTTCTTTTGATTGACTTGCATTCTTTTTTTTTTTTTTTCGACTTCCTGACATTCTGAATTTGTGGGGTCAGCTTCAAATTGAGGCCGGCCTACATTCAAGTAAATATGGTAATTAATAATGACAGACAAAATTATGCCTCCTGTGGGTGTGAATAAGTTACGATAAATTCACTTAAATGCAAAGGTCAAATCCACACGGCACCACACGAACTGCCTTAAAGATTCTGGCATGAGCTAGCCCCAACATTTTCATTAATTTTTTTCTTTCCGAGTCAGTTATCCAATTCCAACTTATTTCTGGTGCTTTACACTGATAGTGCTTTAACACTTTCCTGTCCTTGCCTATTCCCATTGATAGTCCGCTATTAATAGCTGCAAATTCGTACTTTGCTGCTTTCCAAGCACTCGTGGACTAGTGCCATCTATTGGGTTATTAAGCAACTATTTATCAGTTTTGCCTTTCATATCGTTTTATGCCACACGAGGATTCTGCTGCACAAGGATTCATAAGTACCCCTGGAGATGGGGTTGGATGTGGTTGGCACGATGAGCACATGTATTTTCCAAGATGATGCCATCACGTATTACTCATCGACTCTAATGCAGCTACATGCAAGTTTTTCGACTTGGAAAATAACACCCATACAGAAAACAACTTTGGTCCATCAGATTTCAGCAAGGAGTTTCACTTTCTTGTCCGTACCATTTCAAAGCTGTGGTGTGCCGATATAAAGATATCCTGCATGTCCAAAAGGTCACAGTTCTTGTGTGCAAGCGTTAATATTCTTCGGTAGGGATAATTCAGCGGCCACCAGGCAGGGAGTGGAGTTTTGCGGCCAAAGACGGCCGGGAATTGATCTCTGCAACGTGCTGGGGCTAGTCGCTAGGGCTAACGTTTTGTTATGTATAAAAAAATTGTTCGCATAGAAAGCTGATAGTTGCTGGAATATTGCAAAAGTCCCTTGCAGTGAAAATCTATAATCTGAATTGTTTAGAAGCAACAATGACATCTTTTATAACTTTTCTTTTTGCAAAACATTTTTGTTTAGATATTTCTTTTGGAATTCTTTTTAATAAATGTGATGTTTGGGCCTATTAACATCGGCAAAAGAATTTCTCCCTCTACAATTTGATACCGTAAACCTAAATATCAGGCATGCTCTGTAATAGGAAAAAAGTATTTACTAGGCTACTCAAAAACTGCTGCTAACTGCTGCTTTTCCCGTGGGCAGGAATACGTTAAGTAGCAGATCTTCCTATGACCATTCACAGCACTGTGCAAATTCAGCTGAGCCTGGTTGTTGGAGTTAAAATAGCACCAATTACGCAACAGGAACCAACTTCCTGGTACCTACTTCACTTTGGTAAGCACTCCTCTTAGCTGCCATTGTTGTGGATGACTTAAGTGCAAGGATATGTGGAAACAAAACTGAAATCTGCTGGCAAGTTTCGAAGTCGCGGAATCCTGAAATAATAAGCCTTAAGAAACAGAAGCTCACCAAAAGTGGGGCTTTACTTCCCTAATGCTGGTAGCTACTAAAGGAATCTGCTAGGACATCAAGACAGGCTTGTAGGCAATTCACAATTAAACACAGATGACACATTGACAATGAATGAAAACAAGCAACCTGAATGTTACTGTAACTCTTGCTCAGCTACATGTCTCCTGCGCTATAGTACGACATTTAGATAAGAGCTTCTTCCCATTTAGTTGAATTAAATTTATCCTCTCTTTTCTACACATCCGCAGCTTAGCTTAAGTTGATGTCTCTCAAGACCCAATACCATCAATAAGTCATGAAAAAGTCGGACACAATGGTGTTCACAAGCTTGAACAGTTGCACAAGTTAGTAGAGTGAGTTGTCTTTAGACAAGTTGTGAACTAGAGCTAGTCGACATTCAGATTTGCTGACATTTAGTAGCAGCAGTAACAGAGTGAGTTAGTTTGACAGCAGAATAAAAATATGCATTGTCCACGATTTTGTAGCTTTCATTCTGGTGAGTATGAGCGCGTGATGCAGTAAGTGAGGCGAGTGCGAGTTAGCTTTGAAATTCTCAGCCTGCTGTGAGCAAATATTGGTTGAGGGCTCGCAAAAACGCCGACCTCTGCCTGCTGCCAGCTGAATGCGGTGTGTGCCTGGCAAGCACATGCAGGGGCATCATCTTCGTTGGGCATCATGTCCTCGGAACCCTGGAGTGAAGCACAGACCAAGGCGAAATTGATACCAGGACAGCGTTTCTGTGCTATGCAAATCAGCTCATGATACACAGTCGCTGTTGGTCGCACGTGCCGTTTGTAGCGTCAAGTCCCCAAGTAACAGAGTTGTGATGGCAACGCAGCTACAATTCTGCCTCCCAGCAGCACAGTTTGAGAGGTGTCTTGCATGGCTCCCTTTCTTGCTCGGCAACAAAGGGCACCATAGCAAAGACATGCAAGACCATGCACATTGCTCACATGCATAGCAGCCACAGCAAAACAGTATATCTACCATGCATACACATTCACTTCAGTGCATCCTTAACTACAGCTGAGCCTGCCCCTAAGAACCCCACTTAGAAGAAGCCTTGTAAAGCTTTCTTATTGGCATCATTTTTGTTTAGATCTATTCTCTGCGTGTTGGAGATGGAAGTAAACTCTACAGCAACTCCTGCAAACTGAAGTCATCAAATGCACAAGATTCAAAACAAGCAAATGCAGAGCTGCCCTCAACTCGAAATTTTTTGTGTGGTTTGATACCTCACTTCACTCACCTACAATGTGTGCCCAATACACTCAGCAACCGATTTTTTGGATGCCCGATTTTTCGGATATACCCAATATTTCCGACACTTTTGTGACACCCCCATGTACCCCATAGAGCAAATGCATAACAGGGTGTCTACCAAGTCGATATTTTCAATTTCCTTGAGTTTTCCAGATTTTCCCTGAGTGCCCTTGCAAACGTCGCTGAGTGAACCAAAAATTTGTTTTATGTCAAGACGGGCTGACACCATTTCCCCCGATGCTGTCACTCTCTCGCAAGCATGTTAAAAAATAAAAAAATAAACAATTAATCGAGTTTGCACTGTAAGAAGTAGCGTTGATTTCATTCCAAAAGAAGACAGAAGGAAGGGGCCAGTAAAATGCACAGCGAATAAAACATCTTCGAAATGAAACAGTAAAACCCATTGCAAATTGAGTCTCACATTCTTAAATACGAATAAAAAGGAGATGCATACAGAAGCAAATATTTTCGAATATCAGCTATTTGTATCAACTGATAGCATGCTCATTGGTATGAAGCCCGAACTTTGTCACAAGTGAGATTCTCTCTCAAGACCTGGTGTGTCAACCTCAACTGCCCTTACATACACTCAGCCCACGCACAACGCGTCAATGTTGCGTTTCACTGCTTTAAAAAGTTTACTTTGGTTTGGATGAGGGACACCTGCATCTCGACATCAGCCAACACATTGTTTTTTGAGCTCAAGCTCCTTCAAAGAAGTGGTGGCATGCTTCCTTTCCTGTTCATTTGCCAATGTGTAGGTCGTTTGTGCTCTCGTCCTCCTGCCGTGCGTGTACCGCACAGACCATTTGAAGCATAATATTGGCCAGTTGTACAGTCAACGTCCAGATTTTTCGGACTCCCTAGGAACTGCGGAAACATCCGAAAAATCGGGTAGTTTGCAAAATGAATGCATGTCTTTAACTGCCCTTCAAGGCTCAAATCACCACAGGCACATCTGAATAGCTCTGAAGGCCTGCCAGTACACTTATTAGGCATATCGGTGCTCATACTAGGACAGGAGATGGCAGGTGCTCGTGAATATTTATTGATTTATTTCATATATTTAGTGCCTGCATCACTTTGGAAGGTATTACTGCAGGGGTGTACATACATATCTACATCAATTGACACTTACTTCAACACACAAAGTGCAGTAGCACTTTTCATTACATTGTATACCTACAATATTTGATGGGAGAGCATTCCATTCCCACCATGGTCCTATAAAAAAATTCTTAACGCAAGGTGTCACCTTTAAAAGGAAATTCATGACGTTTCCAGCCATGGTCTCTTCTACGCGAGATATATGACAGTAACATAATAGATTTGTTCCTGTCAATGCCTGCTTTAGAATAGTAAACACTGTGAAAAAATTTGAGCCTGAGGCCCTTTCTTCAGTCCTTCAGATGCTGCCAATGAAGTCTGCGCTTGCCTTCGGTGATACTGAGGTTTTTGTCGCAATTCCCCAGAACGAATCGAACCGCCTATTCTGAATACTTTCAAGTAAATCAACTAACTGACATGTATGAAGATCCCAGCAGATACAAGCGTACTCAAGTACGAAACGTACGTGAGTAAAATGCAGTCGTTCTTTCAATTTACTATGTAATTGGCCAAACCTTCAATGGAGGAAGCCCAATTTTCGTGCTGCCTTCCTTCTTTCCTGTACATGCCTGTTCCACCTTAAACCCGAGGTAAACCAAACTCCCAAGTATTTGCATTCCGCAACCCTGCTTAGAGTAAGGCTATTTAATTTGTACTCGTATGTCTTTTATGAATGTTTTCCTGTAAAGGTGATGTTTAAACATTTTGAAACGTTTAAGTGACATTTTGCATTTCGCACAGCAAGTTGAAAAGTTTATTTAAATCACTCTGAAGTGCAGAAAAATCACTATCACTATCAATAACCCTATATATTGTGCAGTCGTCTGCAAACATCCTGAAAGATAACATAATACCCCTAGTGATATCATTTATATATAATAAAAATAAGAGGGGCCCCAAGACATAGCCTTGGGGTACTCCAGGGGCCACTGCAGCAAGATCAGAGGAGATGCCATGGAGAATAATTAAGGAATACATAATGGGTCCCGTGACAATTGCCCCTTGCCACGCTTGTTATGCTTCGCAATACTTTCACGTATGCTTCACAGCGTAATATTTCTGTATTGAGGCGAAGATTACTTTCAGGAACCCGCATTATGCAAAGCAACGTGCTTTCCGAGCTTCGAAGCCAATCGCAAGGACCACAAAGGCGGAGTTGGTGCCACTGCTGGCAGTGGCGAATTCTTTCAATGAAAAACACGACCTCCAACGGCAAGAAGCTTAATAGTAAATGTCGAAGCAGCTAGGCCTAGCGTTACCGCAGTGGTGGCTACGGCCGCCAGCATATCTGCATGCGAAAGCGCCGGTTTGAGGCGGCGAGGTAATCAAAACAGCAGTGGTGGAGGCTTTGATTAATGCGGTTTGGGACCTACGCTGACGACGAAAAATCTGGAAGATCGGACGGCGAACAGTTCCTGCGTCCGAAATTTCAGATACATTTTCAGAGATGTTCTTGTACACTGACTCTAAGGGGTACATGACGGCGCTACGAAGCCATCCGAATTATCGGGCATCCGGAAAGTCGATTGTTGACTACACTGGCAATTTCTCCAGGTGATGACACGGCGTCAAAGAAGATTCGTTGCGATTCCTCCCTGTTACTTGAGCCAGCATTATGGTGACTTTAGTTCCCTTTCAATAAAATTACAGCTAATTTGCCCTGATAGAAGCACAAACTCCCTGAGTTTTCCCCAAGTATTTCCAGACAACTCAAAATCCTTGAGAATTCCCAGGTTTCCCAGTTGGTAGATACCCTGTATAAGAACATCCGAAATTTCAAACACTGGAACCCTACACCATCCGATTTTTCAGACCATTTTTGCGATGAGCACATGTCTGAAACAGCAATAATCGAAGCCAGCCACATCACCATTTTGATTGTCTCACAGCCTTGAACCAGCACTTTTGCATGCAGATCCACTAGCAGCTGCATTGTAGCCACCACTGATTGTCTCGCAGCCACGACTGCAGCAACACTACGCCTCAGCTGCTTCGACATTCACTACCAAGCTTCCCACTGTTTAATGCTTTTCTTCTATTGAAACAATTTGCCACTGTCAGCAATGGCATCGATTCCATGTTTGTCATTGTCACCAAAGGCTTTAGGGCATGGAAAGCACTGCAAGGGTCAAGCAATGCATAATGCCAGTTTCCAAAGGTCAGCTTCACCACAATATGGCAATATTATGCATCTGCAATGTATTGCAGTGAAGCACACCAAGAGTGGAACTGGGTCACCATCATAGTACACAGTTTGTGTGCTTTAATTACACATGCGTGAACACGCAGTCTCCTGTCAAATTATGTGCACAGTTATTAAAGTGAACTGGCAGGCCTTCATAGCTATTTTGGACATGCCTGTGGAGATAAGCCCTTGGGGACAGCCCAAGGCATGCATCTTTTTTTTGAACTGCCCAATTTTTTTTTTTAGAGCACAGCTCATAGAGCACATCTTTTTAGAGCAATGCTCACCCATTTCTGTGGTGAACATTGGCATGCCTCGCACCCTTCAGCGTAACCGAGCGAACAAGCTCAGCAATAGATGAAAGAGCGAATGCAGAGTGCAGCAGGGAATGAAAGAAAGGCGACACCGAAAAGAGCGAGAGGAGAAAGGCGGAGGAGCAGGCTACAGTAGAACCATGAGGTGAGAAACAGGGTTATGGCAAAATGGTGAGGAGAAAAGCAGAAGACTGCAATAGTGAAGAGAGCGCGATGAGGAACGCGGAGGAAGCCACCTTGAAGGACTACCAGATGGTGATCATGTCCCTGCGCATCCACAGCATAGGTCATCCGGGGAAAAGAAAAAAAAACAACAGAAAGCTTACCTTCGCACAAAGCATTCACCACAAGCGTTTCCCGGTAAATATTACGATTGCATAAGCTGCAGTAGCCGGGAAGCAGCAACTGTGTCGCCAGTCTATATACCGTATTTACTTGCATAATGATCACACTCGCTTAATAATGATCGCACCCCTGAATTTTGTCGTCAAAATTCGATTTTTTTTTTCCCTTTCCCGTGTAATGATCGCACCCCAAACTTGCCGCACCGATATATGTGCCAAGTCTAGCTACTGATGATCGTGCTCACCATCTGTCGAATACTACGCGAACGACTCTTCCAAGACATACCAAGCGGTCTGCACGCACCAAACATTCTTAAGCAGATGCCCCCATTTTATTCCTTTCGCCACTTTCCTTTCCATATGTCTATGAAAAAAAAAAGCTACAACTAAACTTGCCTTGGCTTTATTTTTTGTAGGCTTTATAATGGTTGTGGTCAACAACAATAAAAATGACACCTTTTGATTCTTCTCGTCTGCACTCACGGGCACACAACAAATCACAAGCGGCAACAATAGTAGCCACATTTACACTGATCGGTTAGAAGTGTACCCTATCCATACACCGAAGCTTGTAACACAGTATAGATATTCACCCACCCTTAGTGGAAATGTGCCGTATTAGGATAGTAGTGAAGACAAATTCCACAGTTTCCACAGCCTACCTGCCATGTGTTTCTATGTCACTGGCAGCTAAGCATGCCCATCTCTGTTTTGGTCCCCTCAAAGTGGACATGGCTATGTTACTGCCACAGACTTGTCGATATTAGCAATATGATTCATTGGTGATACGAAAGAAACTGTTTCAAAGCGCGTAATGTACTCACAAAAAGAAAAAAAATCGCGTTCGGCGCATTCGGCTTGCTCTGCCGGCCGCCATTTTTGTTTTGGTGTCCCTCACTGTTACAGCGGCAGCCGCCTGTTTGTTGACCTGTGGTCATACTGCAGCAAATGCGGTATGAAAAGAAGTTTTTTGTTCGTGGGAAATTTAACCTGCGCAATGATTGCACCCCAGAATTCGCAGCAATTTTTTTGACAAAAATGTGCAATCATTATGCAAGTAAATACGGTACAGCAGCACATGTCGCAACTCTGCCAGTGGGTACGGTGATCGATACGACACCGCACTATATGACAAAATGAAAACACAGAGAGCTGTGCTCAAATTTCGCATTACAGTGCATCGAAATCATCTGTGAATTTTTTCTACATTTTTGCTGCCTCAAGGGAGTAAAAAAAAAAATTGGGACATTAACTACAGCAGTGGGGCAGCATGTTACACAGATAATATTGAGATGCCATGGTTCCCAAACCGGCTCGAACTTGTCAACAGTGTCATTGCAACTTTTCGTATGGTCTCATAGTACTCTTGTACACTCCACACAATGCACTACTGTGTAGCAGGCTATATAATTCCAAATGTTGCAAAAACAATACAGTTGTGCCACCTGTCATTGTTAGAACACACCAACCCTGTTTATGTACATACATGTACATAAACAGGCTGTGCTGCTTGCTGGCACAACCTGTGAGGCCATGCAGCCACTGGCACAGTAGACGAGTTTCACTGCCAGTGTGCTTGGGACATTAGACGCCCTTTAAAACTTATAGAGGAGGTCCTGTTCATGCCGATGCTGCCTATATTAATGAAACAAAAATAGATTGGCTTCTATGGGCTTGGATGCTTCTGCCCTGGCCATTGTCCAGACGGTGAGTCGCAATATTAATAAAGCACAATTGTACTGGAATAGGCTTTTGCAAATATAACCTTTTAGGCTCAAAGCGAAGTCAAAGCGAATACCGTACTTACTCGCATAATGAATGCACTTTTTTCCCGTAAAATATGCATAAAGTTGGGATGTGCATATATTTTTAGTGTTTTTTTTTTTCGCGGCCGCCTTTAAAAAAGTTAGTTTCGCCCGAAATGTGTACCATCAATGGCAAAAGCAAATGTGTAGACAGCTACATGAAGTAAGGATAGTAGTTGTATAGGCCGTATAAACTTGCAAACATTCGCTACAACGTAAACTGAGCGGCAGGAATGCAGCACCAGGTATGAGTCACCATCGACACAGCCACTGATGCAGATCGCTTTGAAGATTCAGCGCGCCACGGCCGCGCAATGCACAGTTGCTGCCCGAGAAAACACGACCCACCCACCCACCCGTGCCATGCACACTGCGGAAGACTGCGCGTTTCCTTCTCGCTTTTGTCACTTGTATATGGGAGATTGAGCCGTGATTGTTGGGGCCCCTTGGGCGCAGTTGTACAATACACAGTTGCTGCTAGGGTACAACGCCATTGTCAGACCTCCCCTCCTCCCCCCGAGTTCTTTTGCACAACGACAGACAGCGCACGGGTTTGAGTCGCGATCGTCGGCTTCCCTCGCATGCTTTCACTCACACCTACACCATGCGGCGCCCAACGACGACGACGGCAAAAATTCACCTGGAGCGTCTGCATATTTGCCATCGCAATAAAGGTAAGAGACATGGTACGATTCGGCATCCGGCACAGCATTGGACACAATTGCACCCGCCGAACGCCATATCAGACACTGAATTGTACAGTGTGTCTCCTACTTCACGCCAGTAAGTAGGAGACACACTGGTGCGATCATCATGCGAGAAAAAAAAAACACTTCTTGATTGGAAAAGTGGGGGCTGTGTTCATTACATGAGTGCGTTCATTATGTGGGTAAATACGGTAGTAATTAGTGCTGAATAATTTCAAAGCGAATACTTCAAATAGTTCTGGATTACACAAGCCGCTCAGCACCACCGCTGAGAACACCATTAGCCTAGCCTACTTCACTTAGAAGCCCTTAACGTCCACTTATCAGGAACTTTGAGAGAGAATTGATGCCTTGCGATACTCGGGGTTACTACAAGCAGGCTCGACTGTAATGCAGGATCCTGTGCATGCTGACAAAGGTTGAACAACCTCAGAATATGACCAAGCTAAAAGATGCTCTATATGTGTCAAACTTGCACATATTTAGGTACTAACTTGATCTTTTATGTGTGCCAGGGAAGAAGGTGCAGTAAAGCACCAGAAATCCTTTGTTTGCAAAGAGTGCATGTGGTCCAATAAACTACTACTGCCAAACATCCTGGAGCCACAGCAATGCAGCTCTGCGCTAGGAGTCACTCCGTCGCCACCAAGGGCAGTCATGCCTTTCATATCAATGAAAAAACAAGACGGAGAACAAGCCCACACTACATTTTGTGGACTTGTCCATCATGCTGGGGAACACATGCTAGAAAATGGGGAGGAGCAGACTGTTGCAGTGCCCAAGCCAATCAAGCAAGCCATGCAGTGCAAGATAATCAAGAGATCCGTCACCTTCACTATGGGTCTCTTTTGAGGAGGGAATAAAAGCGTTGCGTAGTAAACGCCATCCGCATGAGCCTTGCCCGCGGATAGACGCTTCTCAGTCCGAGTGCATGGTGATGAGGAAGCAGCACAGCCAGGGACGTGCATGCGAGCGTGCCACAGTTCCCTATCCCGACCCACCTGCAGCTCACGTTCCACCCTTTGCAACTCCTCAAGGATCTGCTGCTTTTGCATTATCTGCTCCTCCCGGCTGGGGTGGTTGAGCTCAGCTGATCGCATCATGCTGCTGATGCAGGCCTCCAGCCGTTCGCTGGGCCGAAGGCCAGGCTGCCCTTGGCTAGGCTTTGTCAACTGGTCTGCCCCACCCCGCGACACCACAGTGCCCCCGCCACAGGACATCAAGGGTGGATGGCTCGACGAGGAAGCGGAGGAAGGAGAGTCCCCACTGGCCTTGCGCTTGCCACTTGTCGAAGGGGCACTGCTGCTGGGCCACGATGCATCAGCCGAAGGAACGGCCGTTACTGAAGATGATGACGCCGACACCGCTCGGGGCGTTACCGCTAGAAGGGAACATAACACACGTGAGCTTTACGCCACCCTTTCCGTTAAACATGCTTTTCACAACAGCAGGACCAACACTCACCTGCAGCAACCTGTGGAAGGTAGGCGTGCCCAGCAGCAACTGCTGCCGCTAGTGCTGCAACTCTCTGCTCTTCAGTCATGGGGACAACCTGCACAACACAGCCACATGATGTCTTTAGAGGCACCCCATGTAGTGCTCGGCACCTTTGTACACTGCAGGTACCGAAAAAGTGGTAAAAAAAACGGAACCTATCAGGGCGACCTTTAACACCTCTTGCTAGCATAGCATTCTCTTCGCTGCCTCCGCTCAAGTGCCTCATCCTAAGAACAGACGCGGTGCAGTGCCCACAAAAGCGAAGCTGTCAGTGTGAAGCATTCCGCCAACTGACACTGCTGTATCGAAGCAGAATCATCTCGTCAGGCAACAAGAAACTGCCACGAGGCAGTATTAGGGGTGAACACTCAATGCAGAATGCAGACAGGTGCTTGTTGACCCACTGGCAAGACATCCAGCCCTTTCCATGCATTCAGTATGAAGAGCACATTAAATCTTATACTCCTGTCAAGTGGTGAGTGCACTTGTGGAGAGTGCCACTCGGTTGAAGTGCACTTTGCCAAATCTAAATGTTGCAAGTGAAGTATCACTCACAGAAGAGTGCACTCAGGTCAGAGTGCGTTCACAGAACGCACTTCGCTGGCCAAGTGCTTAGCGTTGCCACCAGCGGTTTCAATGGTACAAAATGTAATGCATAAAGAAGCGAGACGGAAGTTCACTTTAGTTCAGCATTTAACAAAATAATCGGAACAGAAGATGCTCATATTCTGTTCTAACAGGATCAAATGCCGTGTCGTCGCACTCCGCCTGTTGCTCTCAATTGGCCGGCATTGACGTGCAACACTCTTATAATAAAAAATCCCGTTTTTTTGTTGTTGTTGTTGTTGTTGAGAAAAAAATAGATGTAAGTTGCTTTCTATTCATAACAACATAAAACAATAACTTAGTTTTTTTCTTTTTAATCTACATCTTTAAGAAATGCACTCTTAGCCTGTTGCCATTTCTTTTTATTGCGAATGCGCTCCAATTTCTTGTTTAGCATTGCACAGCCTAAAATGTCACTCAAGGTCCCGCAGACACTCCCCATAAGATGCACTTAGCTTGGCTGCTTGACAGGGGTATTAATAATAGAAGAGTTGGGTCTAGATCAAAGCATTCTTTTTTTGTTCTTTGCTTTTCTAAGTGAAGGTGCTGAAAACTTGCAGAAATATGTACATCGTAGACCACTTATAATGATCACTGCCAGAGTCACGAATATCAGCACTAAAAGCCAACACATACGCAAAAGATCTACACTAGGCTAAGTGCATTTACGACAATTGAAGCAAGAAATCTGATGTTTGCATCGTTTTAAATTTGAAAATCAACGAGCAATGCTTCAGAACTGGCCTTTCCAGATGGATGTCGCATGAAGCAGAGAAAGTATAATAGAAAAAAAATGTAACAGAGGAAAATACTTTCCGCACGGAAACCTAAATGACAAAGCAACAATGTGCATGTGTTCGGTGCAGAGTTTGGTGCGGAGAGAGAGAGAGAATAAACATTTTTATTGGGTGAATGCAGCTTTGGAGAGGCGTCCTCATTCCAGAATGCTTTGAGCTCGGGCCGCGTCCTGGACCCTTGCAATCAGCCGTTGCTGTTCCCCGAGGTCAAAGCTGGCCAAGGCTCTCTCCCAAAGCTCGTTAGTGGGGTAAGGGTTCAGAGGATTTAATGGTGCCGCTCTGCAACCCCCACTATGTGCCTGAGGGACCCGGGCTCTGCGCAGAAGCGGCATTGCGGAGAGAATTGTGTAGGGTCTATGAGGTGATTTCTGGTTGGGTAGGGGAATGTATTAACCTGTAGAGCTCAGAGGAATCGCTCCTGCTCTCTAGGTTGTGACTTGTGTGGGGGTGCATATGTTCTGCGGGTTAGCTTGTAGTGTTGTTTGATGTCTTGGTAAGCGACTAGAGGGTGCATGTGCTTGGGTTCAGATTCCTCGGCGTCGACTCGGTGGATCAGATCTCGAGCCACGTGGTTGGCGACCTCGTCGCCAGGAATGCCTTGATGAGCTGGTGCCCAGATGATCATGACTGATCTCGTTGGCGGCTTTTGAGTGATGATCCGGAGCGTAGTGGTATGAATTCTGCCGCTAGCAAAGTTGCGGCACGCCTGTTGGGAGTCGGTCACTATGACTTCAACCTCTGTTTGGGAGAGTGCGAGGGCTATGGCCGCTTCCTCGGCTTGGAGGGGATTGTTTTGTGTGAGCGAAATGCTGCTCCGATGTTCTGTGTTGACAACTACGGTGGCTGTTCTGGCTGCGCGTCTGGAGTAAGAAGCCGCATCCGTGTAGGCTGTAAAGGGTAAAGTCCCGTATCGCTTGTGTATGGCCAGGGTGTGGGCCTCCCTTCGCTCTGCGTGGTGTACTGGGTGCATATTGCGAGGTAGAGGACGTACGGTGATGTTTCTCCGGATGGCATGGGGTAAGCTCACAGTCTGAGGCGGCAGATGGCTCAGAGGGGCAGAGCCCCAGGCGTAAGAGAATGGACCTCCCTGCTTCTGTAACCGCCAGCCTTGTTCGCTGACTGGATAAATGTGCCTCGATCAGCTCCTCGCCGTGTTGTGCACGCCTAGTAGTAGTAGGTGCTCTGTGGACGTACTGACTGGCAGGCCCATCGCCTGCTTATATGCCTTTCTGATCATTGTGTTGATTTTCTTGAGTTCCGTCTGGTTGAGTAGTGCGTATGGAATAGCGTAAGTTATCCGAGACACGATGAAGGCTTGGACAAGCCAAAGCGTGTCCGCCTCCCCCATGCCTCTTGTCTTGCTTGTTATTCGCCGGATCATGTGCGTAACTTGGGCTGTTGTATTCTTAAGCTTTTGAATTAATATTGTATTGGTGTGATCCGACTGGAAAACCATTCCCAATATCTTTACGCTCTCAGACGAAACGATGGTGTGTCCCTCCAGTTGTATGTTGATAGTGGGCAAGTCGGATGTGTGCTTCTTTCGCGGTGAGACCAGGAGTAGCTCTGACTGGAGCCCATGCTGCTGACAAGTAGCGTGCACCTCTCGATCTCAGAGGCTGTAAGCAAAAGCAGGCTTCTCAGTCACCTAGGCAACCCCCTTGTGTCCACAGCTTCAGCCATTGCATTCGTAGAGCACCTCATACCGTGAGACTTATACAGCGCATACAACACTATTTTTTCTGCTACTTGCTTGTTTGCTTCATGTGTCCTTTCTCTGCATTGCCCTCGTCACTCTCCCCTCCGCTGCCGGCATCACTGTCTGAGATTGTCTGAGACTTGTCCGAGATTTTCCGGCAACCACATTATAACCAGTAAAGTAGACACCAGCTAATTTGATCCCAACCTGAAGTCTCTGCTAGCACCCATGAATTTTTATGAGCCCAAACTTTTGTTATTTCAATTCTAAAATTGGCCTTTGCCTGATAATTTGAACTTGACAAGTCATCACGAATGCGTACAAGCCCTATGATGACACCAATAGCGACCCCTTTACTGGCAATGTCCGCCTTCGGAGAGCTTATGGAACAGCGAACGCGTTTAATACATATCTCCCGTCGAAAATTTTTATTTTCTGCCTGCCCTAGGCAAATTTTCAAGCAAGAGCAGCGTCACGAGCTGAAGTAGAAGAAAAAGAAGAGAGAAGAAAAAAGAGGAAGAAGGCTGACGTGGCCTGCAAGGAGCGAGGTGGGAAATGGCAGAACACTGCTAGAGGAGAAGAAGGAAGAAGTTGGCTAGAACACTGAGCGAAGAAGGCGCTGAACCAAGGACGCCGAGATTGAAGAGTTGAGCAGGAAGAGGACACCGGTGGCTCTGCACCAGCCCACGTTGATCCCCCACGCCCGTGGCTGTGCACCGTGGTCGCCAGCAAAGGCCTGGTCTGAGGATAACGGCCCCGTGCTATGCTGCGGGGACAACCTCGCCCTCACCGACGACAACGCTCGACAAGCCAGGCCTATTCTACAGAAACACCCCTCAGCAGAGATGCCAGTAGTCCACTGAGCAATGCGGAAGAACTACACCGACTCAGACATGTAAGCGCCACACTGCACGTGACTTATTAGGACGTTGTGAGAACTTGTGAAACGATTTGAGAACTCAGGAAAGATATTAGTGTAAAGGAAACAGGTCAAATTCGGTGTAACCATTGTTGCGGATGTATGTAAATTTGACAAGGACTTATCCGTGTGATACATTATAAATGTGTTTGGTGTGTCGCTCCAGATTCCCGTCTCATGCGCTGGTAACCATGACAAGCAGGAGCTCACAATTGTCCGATAATGGCATTTACCCAATTCTAATGCACACTTTTTTTTTCCCAAGAAAATTGGGTCGAAAATTGCCTGTGCATTGTGATCAGATATGAAACAAGCCGTTTTGCAGTGTGCGTTATCAACGAACACAGATGTATTACTGCGAAACTGACTTTAGAAAACCAGCCACCAATATACAACACATATTATATGCTTGCCCCTTTTTCTTGCTGAAAAATTGGGTGCACATTAGATTTATACTTTGTTTAGAAGCTTTAATGTCATCTCTATGTTAGTTTTCTACTTTGGACACAAAGAAAGTGGGGGTGCATTTGATTAGAGGGCATGTTAGAATAGGGCAAATACCACCAAACAAATCAGCAGTGTGTTGTGTCACTTTTCTAATTCTACTTGACAGATAATTTAATCAATTTCAACGGTCTTGTCAGGGTCCAATTAACGGAAGTCAACTACATTTCAAGTTAGGTGGCTGCATCATAAGCAGTATCCGCATAGATTCAAATCCTATGGAGGATAAATGGTAGTCGGAAAACACCGCATTATATCAAGTTTTACATAATATAAGCGGTCACATCATAAGTGGTCCGAGTTGTAATTTTATGGGCTTATTCTGAATGTGGCATTCATTTCCATCTCATATTGTTTACATTTGATGCAAGTTTTATACGAGCTTGAGAAATATCAGTGCCTTAAATTTAATTAAATAGGGTATTACTATTCATGGTGTTACAAGATTCAAGAAATCCAATAAGACAAACCTTGTTGCTCTGTCTAGTCTACTCTAAAAAAGAATTGTCAGAGTTCAGGGAATAGAAAAAAAAAGATTTTGTCAGTTTTGAAGCAGAGAAAGCAATGGTGAGGCTGCGCACTGTGTTAGAGCTCCTTGGACAGTGTTGCAATACACAAGGGAGACTAAGAAGCAATTGCTCCTGCACATCAAGAACCATGTAAGCTACCAGGCGCCTCACAATGCTCAGTGCTGCCAGCAGCGTTGCAAGCGTCGCACCTTAGTGCACGAAGAGAGACCAACGGAAAACAGTTGACATCTGTTCGTCACTAAGAACGTTAGTGTTCATGCACGCAACGCTTATGTTGGCAGCAGAAGGCAGAACGCTGCCCTGGCTCCACTGCAAAGTCAATGGAGTGGAGTATGACAGTGCATCCAAATGTACTACACGTCTATTGCGTGTGCATCTGGTGGCCGTCTAACCCTCCATGCACGTACCAAGTGTGTGTGACAGCACAGCGGCAGCGTGAGCACATCTCAGGTGCCCATATAATTATTTGCTGTCACAATTAAACACTCATCTGAGGGTCAACTTCAAAGTATTACAACTCTGTTTCAGGGTATGAAAAGCTGCCGGGCATCTTCAATAATAATAAAAATATTTTCCAAGACTAGTCCCCAAAGTTCTTACTAAAGGAGGAAGTAAACCAACCCTCAAATGTAAACATATCCTGGTGCATGAAATCTCTGCCGGTAGCGATCATCTGCAGAAAACTCACTGTTGCTCTAGAAAAATTGAAATTAGTAAAATTTAAACTATATCTTGCTCTTTGTTTGGGCTAAATTCTAAAGCTAAGGTCTGAAAAATGCATGCAAGAATTTTATACTATTATAGTGTGGTGCCTATGCTATCGAATTTGGTGTTAACCACACTTGCCAGGTTTACTCGAATCTATCGTGCAAATTCTTCCTAATAAAACAGGTCCGAAAATTGCATGTGCATTAACATTGAGCACGACTCTAAATCTACGTTACCATATCGCCATCAGCTTTCTATTCCATCGCCTCCTCTCACACACTTCGACCCTAGCTGCCTTAGCTACCTGCATGTGCTGTAGTATATAGGTTAGTTCACCGTCTGTCTTCCCGTTACAGTCGCCGACCAATTTTCCGGACTCCAAAAATTCGGACATGAACGATTATTCGGTCAGCTTCGCGGCACCGCCATTCTCCCCGTAGACCATAATGTATAACAACTGCCGAAAGTTCGGACACCTTGCAACCTCTCGTCTGATTTTTCGGACACTCCTTGAGCCAACTCGGTCGAGAGCACCATACACCGACTCTGACCGGAGCATTGTTCGACTTGCTGAACGCCATTTTTGTTTTAAACGGAGCTTCCTTGCTGCCCCACGAAGTGGCGCTACTGGAAATCTTCGCTCATCATCTTCGTTTCTGCCTAGTTCGATAGAGTGGCTCTGCAGCAGTTCCGGTTTCAGCTTAGTAAGCCATGTCAAGACAATCCAGCAGCTGATTTGTTTGTTCACGCACGACGCTGCGAGCAGGCCGCGTTTTTTCGTTTGTGTGACTGGTGTTGGCACGGTGGTGTTTGCTTTGTGTGCTGTGTTGAGGTTTCGGTGCTCCAACGCGGCATAGGGAAACATCGCGTCAAGTCTCTAATGGCGCCGACAGTGCCCGCGCAGACTGCGCTGCGGAATGCCGGCAAGCGGGTGCCGGGAGGCCCAAGATTTGTCGCCTTCCAATGTGCTCCCTACCGACGTGGAAAATGTTCTGCCGAGACTTGCGCAGTGGTTGCATTGCGATTCCGGACACCGTCTCATTGACAGTTTCACAGGTGCTGACACTGCTGTACTAACATGCACAGAACTCGACGACGGCGAGATCATTCGTCAGGTTTCTGCTGCACCGCCGGATGATGACCGAGTCGGAAGTTGACGCACCATGTGCTACGCTGCCGTCGCATGCGGAGCGTGTATAAGCAGTGACTGTGCTTTCAGCCGCCTATCATGCGCCTATAGTGACCGTATGACCCTCTCCGAGATTCAGACTTATCTGATTGCGTGTAAACGGAACAGCGTGCAACGGCGCATTCACGATTTCTTCAAGCCTACTACCGAGCCCGAATAAGTGCGTGGAAATAAAGAATTTCATTTTTTTTTTTTTTGCTTAATCAGCTTTTTCGGACACCTGTTTATTCGGACATTTCCGCAGTCCCCGTGAGGTACGAATAAATCGTCGGCGACTGTATCTGCGTTTGCTCTGTCAGCATGGAAGTGCCGACTGCGAAGACACGCCAAGCTCATCAAAATGCTGCAATTAAAGGGAAAGTGATCACGTGTGCAGAGATGAACGGAAATCGGGCCGCACCACGAGCGTTTGGAGTTCCCAAAACTTGCGTGCGAGACTGATGCAAACAGAAGGAGAGGCATTCTACTCCGGCTACTGCTGCGTATGGTGTGGCTGCGCGGCCCTTATCTTGACAACTATCTGCAATGGAGACAGGGTCTATGCATCTAGGTGCACTGCACTGTGTTATCACTTAGTTTGCATTGTAGCAAGAGGCAGCAAACAGGCCAATTCACTTGCTCCTGCTAACACACTTCCAGACACCAGCACTTCGATAACAAGTTCCTGCAGTCAAGTGAGACGCGTTCATGTTTCCGTGTGCGTGCGTGACACCATGTTGTTAATTTAGTAAGTGCTTGTTCACGAGTTTATACAGTCTGTAAAACTACTATCCCTACTTGGTATGGCTGTCTACTAATTTGCTATTGCAATCGATTCGTCGCGTTTCAGGCAAAAGTGTGTTTTATTAACCGCAGTTTTAGTGCATTGGGAGTAAATCTGTTTCTTCAAATAAGAGAATGTTGTATTTCTGTATGAAAGAATGAGGTGCACGGTATTGCAAAAAACTTTTCTTTTTAAGGTCACGGCAAATGGGTGCACGTTACAATGGAGGACACATTAGAATCGATGGGCATGCGAAATTTTTCAAGCATACCTGCCAACAATAAAATTTGTTGAATTTTTTTTCCATTGCTTTATTTTTTTCATTTTTACAATCAAACCTCGTTCATTCGAATTTCATTGGACCTAAGGAAATGGCCAAATGAACTGAATGCCAAATTATCAAGGATATCAAGCAAACAACAAACAAATGCTTAGTACATCAACACAATTTTATTTACCCGATCAATTGGCAAATCCCATTTCCATTTTGCAGAAAAGCAGTGCAGAAGTTGCAATTCTCATCTCGTGACTGATTAGTGGCCGCAGTGGCAAAGGCCTCGTGGATTCTTTCATATCGCGGTCATAAAGCAATGCCCACGTCTTCATTTGAGACATACTTTTCGCGATCGTGCGCACATCCAAATTATTTTTTCACCACCAAGTGAATTCTCCGTCTATCGCAATGTAGCTACGGATTTGATGCCAACGTGTGGGCTGCAGTATTGCTTACTCATTGCACCGAGCCGATACGAAACTACTGCTCGCCACAACTAGTGCGGACGAAACCATGGTCGCTATCGATGGGATCATCATGAACAGATGGTGACCACACAATTCTGAAGGCACGCAGCCAACATGTATTGAATCAGAATGAAACTATTGTTTGCCGCATCCACTATGGACGAAACTGTGGTTGCTATTGACGCCGCAATCATGAATGGTGACAACACAGTTTTGAAAGGCACGCCACCAACATGCACACTGAGACAAAACAAAACAACCAGTAGGTGCAACTACTGCTGTGGGAATGCGCGACCCTCGCGCCTCCCCTGATGTTTTTCCCGCATAGCGCGTCTCCTGTGGTCCCGCTTCGCAACGTGGCCTGCGTGACGTCAGCGCGGTCGATGTGGTTAAAGCGCACTCCGAGAGATGGCGCTAGTGTTGCGCGGCTGCGGGGTTACCCTCGGCGGGAGAGACGAGGCGCGCTCTCTTGGGTTCCAGACAGCGAACGGGACAGATCGACGTGCTTGCACGTGCAGCAACCCTCTTCCCCGGCGGGTCGCCGAAGCAGCGCGGACATCCGGCGCGCGCGGCGACGGATGCATGTGCGAGACCGCCTCGCGTGGCCGCCTTCGAACGCGCCACGATTCGCGTGACCATACACGCGAACGACCAGCCGTTGGGATCCAGCATGGGGCGGACATATTCGCTCGCTTCCGGTCGCGGTAAGTCGGACTTCTAGATTTGTCGCGCGCCCATCGGCATGTTTTGTGGATAGCAACTCGGCTAGCAGGCATTGATGTATGAAAGGTGCAATAAATGCCCTTGTGACTGTTTGCACTACAGTGTTGTCGTTCCTTTGTCCCAAGAGTACGGTGTGAGATATCCATCATCAGACCCCACATCTGGCTGCCCAACGTGGGACTCTTGGGGCATCGGACGATAGTTTTAACAGTGTTGCTTCGTTCAAGACCTTTGTTTGAACCGAAGCGTAGGCCTAGCGTGAATTTTGATCGCTAGCGTCGGCGGCGTGCTTTCTTGAGCGAGGTGATGGTGGCTGTAGTGTGTTTGAACAGTCAACATACTAAGCCTTTTCGCAAGTGTTTTTTTTTTTTAATGGCATTCGTTGGTACGAGAGCCACGTGGTCTGCATCCTGGGAGAGCGAGGCTGAGCGCCCGCGGAGCGTGGCAAGCCTGAAGCGAGTGAGTACGGAAGCCTCGTGGGTGGTCCGAATTTCTTATGTAAATAGCTTCTTCTATCTCTTTGACTCTGATGAAGTCGCGGCTCTGGGAGCCGGGTGGCCGCGGGCCACGGGTGCCACGACGGGCTGACTGGTATTGCGGCCTGGCACCGGGCGCTCCGACACCGTCTGGGACGGTGGGCGCCGTCAACTCGGATGCTGTGTGCACCGAGCGGAGTAGGACCACCTCACAGAGCTGACGTCTCCTCGCGGCTGCCTGTTTTGCGCCCATTTTGGGTGTTGTTTTTGGATGCCGGTTGTTGTCAGAGAGCGACGCTTTAGGCCTAAGGCTTTACGAAGCTGCCTGTCGCACGTGGAGGGACACAACCTGGTGGACCGTGGCGTTGAGGTGTTGCACTTTGCTTACCTCATTCTAGTTAGCCTCGCACGAATTGAAATTACTCGTTCGACTCAAGAAAGCGAGCTTCGTTCACGTGAACTTAGCATCTGAGTATAGCTGCCCGATCTTTTGCTAGCCGAGTTGAACATCGTACCACGTGGGCGATGCGCATGCAGACTTCCTCTCCCTTGCACTACTTTAGTGTTTGCCGAGTGTGTTGAGTTTACGCAGTGTGATTGGAGTCACCCCTGGTTTGCCGTCGCCTGCACATCGTCTGCGCTGCTGCCCCGGACTACGATCGAGCCACCCCCGGGCGATGGTGATGCTGTGGCCAGTTCGGCGCGACGACTTCGGCGGCCTCCTGTATCCAGCTCGCAACCCTCGGCGGCGGACAAAAGAGCCGGCGGTCACCGACAGCTACTGCGGCTCCCGCCAGCAGGGCGAGTCGGCGCGAGCGACGCTTGCTCGTACCGACTACTGCGTCGTCGTCTCCGGAGTCCTGGCCTGGGATCGTGCCGTCGAGGCTGCAAAGCCGCTGCTGTGACCGGCGGACGCCAGCGGTGTACCCAAGGACAATGTCGGCTCGCATGCTATGGACAGCGTGTGGACATTTCCTCAGCGCGATCACTGTTGCATGTACCACCCTGTTCGCGAAGCACGGGTTAATGTTAGACCGTGTCACATGTTTCGCCGGAATAAGAAGTGATTTAAGGTTGGGGGGATGTGGGAATGCGCGACCCTCGCGCCTCCCCTGATGTTTTTCCCGCATAGCGCGTCTCCTGTGGTCCCGCTTCGCAACGTGGCCTGCGTGACGTCAGCGCGGTCGATGTGGTTAAAGCGCACTCCGAGAGATGGCGCTAGTGTTGCGCGGCTGCGGGGTTACCCTCGGCGGGAGAGACGAGGCGCGCTCTCTTGGGTTCGAGGCAGGGACCGGGACGGGCGTGCCGCACGTGCAGCGCGGCTCTTTCCCGGCGGGTCGACGCACGCGGGGACGTCTCCCGCGTGCGCGCCACCCATGCTTCTGCGAGACCGCCTCGCGTGGCCGCCTTCGAACACGCCACGATTCGCGTGACCATACACGCGAACGACCAGCCGTTGGGATCCAGCATGGGGCGGACATATTCGCTCGCTTCCGGTCGCGGTAAGTCGGACTTCTAGATTTGTCGCGCGCCCATCGGCATGTTTTGTGGATAGCAACTCGGCTAGCAGGCATTGATGTATGAAAGGTGCAATAAATGCCCTTGTGACTGTTTGCACTACAGTGTTGTCGTTCCTTTGTCCCAAGAGTACGGTGTGAGATATCCATCATCAGACCCCACACTGCGGACAAAACCATGGCTGCTATTGACGTAATCACTGATGGGTACAACGCTATTCTAAGGCTCTTGCCCATGCGGTATCATGCGCTGTAGGAACACAGCAATAAAGGTCATGAAGACAAGTAAACACAAAGCGTTCTGGCCGTTTTCTCCTGATTACTGGTCATGCCGACTCTGCTGTTTCGTTTCAGCTGGACGCTAGCACTGCTTTTGCTCTTTTATATGGTACATTTGCGACCTTCAGCACTTGCTGCGCTCCTGGGGATGTCCAAATTAGCCAGTGTGCAGCCAAATACATCAGAATTAACAAGAGTTTGATGCCACTAAATAATGCATACGGCTGCCGGAACCAGAGGTCAAGTCCGAATTATACTATTTTCCAATTTAATGGGGATCGAGTTAACCATTGGGTGTTCAACACTGAAATCAACTCCCAGTTGCCAGCTGAAAACGAATACCAGAACCTGGCAGGGGAACGCTGGTACCTAATTCAGAAAACTGGGGAGTGCCCGGTCACAACGGCTATTAAACACACGTTTTCTGCAGCCAAGGCGGCAACTCTACCATAAGACTGCAACTGGAGTCATCATGTTTGAACAAAATTTTCATACCAACATCTTAAACCAAGCATGTTTCATAATTTGCCAGTGCCCTTCTCTATGTTGCACACTTGTCCAACTAATGGCTCTTGAACACGGTTTCATCAAGAGAGCCATGTCTACATTTTCCATGTCATAAGACAAGCTAACTGGGCTCATACACGCCGAATGCAAAAATGACTACGTCACCATTAGCATGGCGAACTGCCTAGCAGCAAGCTCGCCTTACAATCATGAAAAGGATTCATCATCTGATGCATGTGTAGCATTGCAATTCTTGCAAATGCTTGCTGAAACCAGAGTGAGAAACATGCCCAACATGCCTTCTGCAGAGGATAGTGTTTCCATGCTGCCCATCCCACAACACCACACTGCCTGCAATGCGCTGTCACATGGCACTGACCTCAACTGCGGGGGAAGGAGGTGTTGCTGTAGTGGCTGAAGCCGTCGAGGTCACGGCTGCGGCCGCTGCTGCCGCGGCTGCAGCAGCTGCTGCCGCAGCCGTACCTAGGTTAGGGTAATCCAGCAGGAGCTGCACGACCGCCGTGTGGCCCCCCTTGGATGCCTCGATCAGCATGGTGGAGTTGTCCTTGAGCCGGTGGCTGGGGTCCGCGCCATGAGCCAACAGCAACTCCACCACCGACAGGTGGCCACCCGCACATGCCAGTGACAGGGGTGTGTGGTCATTGCAGCTGGTTGGCCGGTTGGGGTCTGCACCACGGTTGAGCAAGAACTGCACCGTGCACAGGTGGCCAGCCCGACACGCCTTCATCAGCGGTGTCCGGCCGCCCTCGGACTCATGCTCCTGCAGATGATGGCAGCAATGCTGACAGGGCTGCTGTTTAATACTTGTTGCTGGGCTAGTCGGTTCATACTTCTTGCAGTGGGAAAGACTTGAAACAAGTAAGGAATCCGTAACTACAAAGAACATTAATTCCTGTCCAGTCGTTTTCTTACTTGCTTTCATGTTTTTCCCACAGTAAGAAGAGCTGCTGCTGCAAATTCAACACACGACAATTCAGCTGCAGCATGACACTGATCCTAAGTGGTAGCGAGTACCCAAAAAAGTAAGCATCCAATACCAAGAAAAAGATAAATAAGACACTCAACTGCACTCACCAAGTCAGCATTAGCTTGAAGCAGCAGGTCAGCGACATCTGTGTGGCCATTTTCGCAGGCATACGTCAACGCCGTGTCACCCGTGGCAGTCTTCGCATTAACACATGCCCCTGCACACAACACACAGGATGACAAACAACAAGGCCCTGTGAGCATTCAGCATCAAGTGCTCCTCAAAAGCAAATGGTCAGTCTAAAATGATTTGCTGCAGAAAATCTAACCTAAACGAGGATAAACTCTGAGCTAACATTTTTTCACTGGTTTTCACGAAATAACTAGGGGTGTGCAAATATCAAATAGTAGATTTCGAATCGAATATGAAATCAAATGAAGAAAAAGAAGGCTAATGTTATATCTAATATGGGGATCATTCCACGCCAACTGTCCCTACCATGGCACATAAGAAAATTACTCTCAAAAGTTACACCTAAATAAGCATTACTTTCAGTGTTTTCCCTAAATATTTTAAGCCGAAAAAATTTTTTGGGCACATGAGGGCTGTTTGAATTTCACGAAATGGTATAAAGGCAGGTGCAAGTAAATTTGCCAAAAATTCACCGTGTTGCACATTCTTTCAAAATTTTCATTTTTGAGTGGTCTGAACATTGTTCTTGCATTATAAATCAGTTTCACAAGATGACTTCATGCTTTTTACTACCGAGATCAGTTTTGGGAAACTTTAAAGAACGGTCGGGGATGAAAACCTGGAATTTTTTTTATATAACTTTTCCAAAAACATACTACCCTCTAAAAATTTATTTTTGCCTATGGGCTGCACACAGAGTCTAAAATAATAATGCTATTTTGGCCTATGTTTTAGCCATTCGTACCCACTAAGGTGGTGGATGGAAAAATAAGCAGAAAAACAGATATAATTGAGAAGCAAAGCTTTCGGCATGGAAATTTTAATCAAAGTAATTTGTCTCTTGATCATCAAATTTTTTTTAACGTTGAATCCCACCTTAGTTCGATCTTCACCTGATAGCATGTTCACAGGAAATACAAACCATAGTGGTCAAGATGGTGGTCGGTGCGGTGAAGAATAAAAGCCGAGGTCACCAGGAGTGCGCAAGTATTTGAATCTTGCAGGTATACTTACTTTAAATCAACATTGCGCACTTCCATGCTACTGGAAGTATGCACATGCAGCTGCCTACATGTGAAGCAGTAGAGCAAGCCACAAATCTTTTTTTTTTTTTTTTTCAAAGGTACTGCTCAGCTGACCATCTGACTGTTGAGAAGTACCGTTGAAAAAAAGAAGTCACAAGCCTTCGTGGCACACTTAGCATAGTCGCAGTGTAAGCTGGAGCAGCGACTCCATTTTCGGCAGCATGCGCTAGAGGGTCTTCGCAATTCTCTTTGCGTCGTTTTCAAGAGAACGATCTGAACTGTCCGCTCAGCATCGGTGGCAACCTGTGAAACCAGGTCTAGCTACATGCAGCATGCAACTGCTACATGTCGGGACACCTGGCGAAATGCAACACAACTGCAATGCAACGTTCACACATCGCATGATGCATTCACGTCGCATGACGCATTCACGTCGCATGACGCATTCACTTCGCATGACGCATTCACATCGCATGACAAGTGGCACGTTACAATGGCGGCGGCGGCGCCACCGCCGCCGGACAAAGCTACAAGCCACCGACGCGCCTAGACTGCCCCAAACGCAGACTGCTCTCAAGATATGGCCACGCGACCGCGCGCAGCCATCAAATGCACAGTTGCAGCTGGAGTAAAAAGCTCCCCCCCTTCACAGTGCCTCACAACATGCCCCCCCGCTTCTCTTTCACGCGGGCGAGATGGCAGCAATCGTGGGCTCCTCTCACACGCTTTCACTCGCACATACAGCACAGGGCGCGCGGCGACTGTTATCGCCCATGAACTTTATATAGAACCTCACAGCAACGGTGACATCGGACGGCAGATATGTGCTTTGTTAGGGTTGGCCTGCAGGGGTACTGCTCTGCAAAGCTATTTCAGCCCACTGTGCATTTCGATCGACCTGCGGTGGGGGCGCCCTTCAGAGAATCAACGAGGACAGCGCTAACCAACCATGCACTTACTTCAGGGAACTGTGGACTACAGCAACAAGAAGAGTCCCCCCCCCCCCAAAAAAGGGTGCTTTGCGGTGCAGGGGCCCCAGGATTCGTCACAGTCTGCTGACACACGTGGCGACTACAGGAGAAAGGCAGCTCTGGAATTTAGAGACGCCGGCTAGGGTCGGGCGTGACCACTGGCTACGGGGACGCAAGACAATGGACACCACGACGGCCGCGTTGCGAAGGTCAGCTCCGACTGCTGCGAAGGTCGTCTGCCCTCGGAGGGGGGGGCAGTGAAAGTGCGTACGTGTGTGAGCCCTCCCCCTCCAAAAAGGCGAGTAGTCTACGATGACATCGAATGATGACATCGAATGGAGTGTTTATAAGCAGCTGTTGTCGGCTGCTAGAGTGTGCTCACCGTCGTGCTCTGTGCTCATCAATGTACTCGTGAGCTGTGTGCTCGTAAGCTGTGTGCTGTATGCTCGTCTTGCGTGCTCCATTAGGGAGTCACGCTAGACTGTGTAAATGTATCACTTGTTTAAAATGTATATACTGTAAATAAACCCTGTTCACCTAGTTCCTCCCAAGTTCCTCTCTACGACCTTTAACCCTTACAAATGGTGGCAGCGGCGAGATCGTCCGACAACTCCCACAACCGGTACCAGCGGTGGGATCGTCCGACAAATCCTACAGCTTGGAGGACAATTGCTATCATACAATTGCATGCAATTAGTATAACAATAAAAAATAAGCTTGAAACCAGGCACGCGTCCACGAAAAACGAAGTGCAAGCCATCTCTGCTTCCTTCGGCAAGAAAGAGGAGGCGGCTGTCCCAAGGGTCAGCTAACCGATAAGATCATGCCGGATAACTCACTGCCCGTCATGAAATTTTATACTGCATCGGCAATATTGCAGCCGCGAAACTAACCATTTTCCTTTGTCCTCGGATGTAGGTTTACTTTGGAGACCGCAGACATGTGCCATGCCTATTCCCGTGCCTCTCACACGTACATGGGTTCATGTTGGTGCATTTCAGATTCTCTTACGAGCTTGTATGTGCACCTAATGCCAATATCGAAGGAATAATTTTGTGTTTTCAATTTATCTATTTTCCAGTTTTGAAGCTTCAAATTTACATTTTTCCTGCTTTTTTTTTCTAGTATGGCTTTCTTAAAGTCTCAAATTTTGAGATTAGCACTGTGTCCCTTCTACTCATTCAATTCTCTCCATATTTTTTTTTCTGGAATGCTTGTGAGTCGGAGAGGGCGCAAAAAAAAAAATTATGATATTGTGTCTTAGGACACTGAAATAACTTGAAATCCTGTAGAAATCACCAACGAGAATTCATATTTTGGAAAACTGACATCAGAATTTCATAACTTTGCCTAAAGTACAGATACAAACATCCAAATGCTAAGTGGCTACTTGCGTTATGCTGCCTAAAATCGAGCAGCGGTGGACGCCGGCGACATTCACTAATATGAAACACAAGGTGAATATAAGCAAAACAACAATCAGAACGGTTCTTCATTGCTTCTAAAAGTCGAGCTTTGATGCGCTGCGACCCGCCCGCTACTGCACGACAGCGCCATGTGCTGACTACCGGCGACGCACGGTCCCCTTCATCGTGACCCTCAGCAGCAGAGCAACCGAACGGTCCACTAGAAATTTATCAAATGCGATGAGGTACCGCGTGAGAGTGAGGGTGAAGTCTGCCGTCACTCGGGGCACTCTCGTTGTCAGCGTGCGGAGGGCGATAGCAGTGCACCGGTGTGGCCCAGCAGCCGCTCCGGCTGCTTGAGCCATCGTCCGTTTACTTTTTTGGCGGACAGCACAATTAAGGAATACATAATGTGTTCAACAGACTGGTGGGCTAGTTGGTACAACATAACTAAGCGCTGCGTATTCGTTTCCTTCTCTAGTCCTCGTGTTTTTGTTTTTTTTGCGCTTTGTCCCTATATAATGTTTCCCATAAGAATTGCCTCTTCCCACACTTATGCTTCACCGCAATACATTTGCATATGCTTCACGGCATGGCACAACTACACTAAGGCAAAACTAACTATCAGAAACCACCTTTGTGTAACGCATTGCGCTTTCCAAGCGTCGTAGCCATGGAATCGCGATGAACACAATGTCACTGTGAGTCGGTGCCATTGCTGACAGCGGCAATTATTTCAATGAAAAAACGGCACCGAACGGCAAGAAGCTTAATAGCGAACGTCAAAGCAACTAGGCCTAACATTGCGGCGGTAGTGGCTGCGATCGAATCTACGTGCGAGAGCGCCGGTTCGAGGTGCCGAGGCAATGAAAATGGCAGCGGTGGCGGCTCTGATTAATGGCGTTTCGGACCTTCGGTCATGGCAAAAAGTCCGGCAAATCGGACGGCGAAGGGTTCTTGCGTCCAAAACTTCAGATATGTTTTCAGAGACGTTCTACGGAGTACGTGGTGGTGCCGCAAAGCCGTCCGCATTATCGGGCACCCGGAAAGTCGGCCGTTGAATGGCGACTACTTCAACCGCTGACACGGCGTCAAATACAATTCATTGCGATTCCTCTCTTACTCGAGCGAGCATTACAGCAACTTTCGTTCCCTTTCAATAAATTTACAGCTAATTTTCCCAGATAGAAGCACAAATTCCCTGAGTTTTCCCCGAGTTCTTCCAGACTACTCAAAATCCCTGAGAATTCCCGGTTTTCCCAGTTGGTAGACACCCTGCATCAAAGAGGCCCTGTGGTGCGTGTCCTCCCAAAAACCCTTGGCAACTACTGCATCTGGCCCGAAGTAGCTGGAAGAATATCAGAGTCATCACGGAAGTGTGAAATATGCTCATTAAAGCTCCCTATCAATAATATTAATAAAATTGTTGGTCTGTTTTCGCTGGTTTCACAGTGACTGAATATGTGTCATTCGAGTGGTGCTTATGAAAAAGACTTGTGGTCCGCTCTACCATTTTACATGCAGACGGCCACATATGTATACTTCCAGTAGCATGGAAGTGCACAATGTCAATCTATCACTGCACAATGTCACTGCAATATGTCAATCTGCACAATGTCAAGCATACCTTCAGGATTCAAATCCTTACGCACTCTTGGTGATCTCGGCTTTTATTCTTCACTGCACAGAGCTGGTTTGTATTTCCTGCTAACATGCTCTCAGGTGAAGTCGAAACACGAACCAAAATAACACAATGGTGGGTCTGAAAACATTACTTTCTCGATGAAAATGTAAATTACTTTGATTAAAATTTAAGTGGCAAAGTTATGTTATGTTTCTCAATTATATGCGCTTTTCTGGTTATTTTTTCATAGACCACCTTTAGAAGCTATTACGTTTTACGGAAAGTTCGATAAAGGTAATTCCATGTCTTCTTCCCTGGCCTTTTTTTTATGCAAAATTGATCCAAAGCGCTAGAACTTGCGTATTTTCACCTTGGCAGGAGCAGCGACAGGCCCTTTTTATTTGCGAGGTCGGTCGAAAGAACTACTAGTTCTGTGAACCTCATAGGGGCCTTTTACTGCCCTTGAATGACACGCTTGCGCAGTTTTTAGGAAGTGATTAAACTGAAACGAGCTCCACAGCACGAAAGCCGACTTTATTCTTGGGCAATCACTTTTGGAGATTGATTTATTTTTTATTTATTCCATACTGCTACAAATAGTTCTGACTGTTTCACACTGTACAACATCAGCTGGTAGACAATTCCATTCAAGGGTTGTTCTCAGAAGAAAATGAATTTTTGAACGTATCAGTGCGATTTATAATATCTACAACTTTCTTAGAGTGAAAAAAGCGCATTGTACATTCTGATGCTGGTTTTATATATGATGCCTTACCAATTCCAATTTTGTAATGAAAAACTAAATAAAAGAATTTCAGCTTTTCCGTACTTTGTAGACCTTCAAGTTCAACTTTTTTCAAGAGAAGTAAGGGCGACGTCTGCCAGCTATAACAATTAAAGACAAATCGGATACATTTGCTTTGAACCCTTTCTAGTTTGTCATGTTACGCATTAGCACAGTAGTCCCACATTACAGCTGCGTATTCCGACGACGGTCTAATAAATGTCTTGTATGGCATAGTTTTGCTTTCATAAGACTGCGCTTCCCAGCACCGAACCCCTCGCACCAAACTGTGCAAAGAAAGTGAGTTTGGTACAGTACCAGCAACACCTGTTGGGGATGCGTTCGCTGCCGAGTCACATGAAATTATGCGAAAGTGAAATTGTGCGTCTTATGTGTTCATGTATTCATGCATGTGGCCTTTGTACATTTTTTGTACAGTGGTTATTTGTACATGGTTCAATAAAGATTACGTTTCTTAAATTATGTTATGAAATTATGAACCTACAAAAAGAATTTGTATGCTTAGAATCAGAAGACCAAACGAAACCAACATGCCAGCTTTTAGATAACTTGGTTTTAACAAAGAAACACAGCTTTAGAACCTATGTCCATTAGGTTTTAAATTCTTTAATGTCCATGCAATTACAGTGAAACCTCGTTAAACCGTAGTTGGCCGGAGCTCGGAAAAAATACGTAAAAAACAGTGGTACTGTTTAACCGAAATACCGTATTTACTCGCATAATGATCGCACTTTTTTGTCAGAAAAATTGACGCAAATTTAGGGGTGCGATCATTACGCGGGTTAAATTTCCCGCGAAAAAAAGTCCCGCGTTTGCTGCGAGATGCGTCTGCTGCAGGTGCGGGACACCAAAACAAAAATGGCGGCCGGCGGAGCAAGCCGAACGCGCCAAACGCAATTTTTTTTTTCTTCTCGTGAGTACATTACGTGCATTGAAACAGTTTCTTCCGTATAAGTGAAGAAAAATATCGTTATTATCAGCAAGTTTGAGGCAATAACGTAGCCATGTCCACAATGAGGGGACAGAAACAGATGGGCGCGCTTAGCTGCCAGTGACAAACGCATGGCCGGCGTGCAGCGGAAACTGCGGCATCCGCCTTCACTACTATCCAAACACGGCACGTTTCCGCTAAAGGTGGGCGAATATCTTAGCTGTGTTACAAGCGTCGGCATATGAATAGGGTACACTTTAACTTATCAGTGTAAACATGGCTACTATCATTGCTGCGCGCGATTTGTTGCGTGCTCATGAGTGAAGGTGAAAAGAATCGAAAGGCGCCTTTTTTGTTTTTCTTTACCACAACCATTATAAAACCTACCCATAATAATGGGAACTTGGGTTGTACCTCTTTTTGTCATGGAAGTGCGGAAAGTGATGAAAGTAATGAAATGAGGCATCTACATAAGAATGTTTGGTGGGTGCAGACCGCTTGGCTTGTCTTGAGGAGTCGTTCGCGAAGCATTCGACAAATGGTAAGAGCGACCATTTTAGCTAGATTTGGCAGACGACATATCGCTGCGGCAAGTTCGGGGTGCGATCATTACACGGGAAATAAAAAAAATCGAATTTTGTCGACGAAATTCAGGGGTGCGATCATTATGCGAGTAAATACGGTAGCATGAGATTGCCCACTTACCTGTTGAAAATGGAACTTAGAGAGAGTGCGATGAAAGGGGGAAAAAACATGCAATATTTATTCACTTCGCGCAACAAAAGTGTTGCTTTGGTTTGATGCCGCGGCGGCCTAGCACAACGAAAGCGGCCTCAAACTTACTGAAGCTGCGTGCCAGCTTTTCAGCCAGGGCCCCCTTCTCGGCAAACACTCGCATGGCAGATTCCTCGTTGGTGTTACGTATTCTCTGTGCACGCGCGTGGTAGTGCTGCAGAAGTCCCGGGGCGCCTTTTTCATTGCCGGGTGCCGCAGTTTGGAATACTTTTCGTTTGGAATACAGTTACGTTGCCGCGCCCGTGTTCTTGTACCGACAATTGCATTCATGAGGCTGACGTAATGCGCAGCTTCTGCCACTGTCGGGCCTGAATCGCCCGTGCTGTCACTTTCCGTGTCGTCTTCATCACTGTCACTAGTCCACACTTTGGCAACAACAGAGGCAACGATGGCGAAAAGTCAAACCTCATAGCCGACATCTCTTCACGGTCGGAGCAGCGCTGCCGAGCAACTGTTTTGCATTCCAAATGCCACACACCGTAGTCAACAGCAAATCCCTGTCGCGTGCCAGTGCCGACTTCGTGTCGCGTTCGATAGCATGGACGATGTCCAATTTTTCTTCTATGCTTAGCACTCGGCGTCTTCGGCATGACGCGAGTCCTCGCTTGCACGACGCCATAACGCTCTCTGGTACGCCGTCGAAATGATGTTGATGTTGATGTGGCTTCACGCACAAACGCACGGGCGCCTGGAGGACATTGTTCCGATCTCTGAGGCTTGTTGTTCTGCTGGGTTGCCCGATGAAGACGACGCACCGCCACATTTGCGCAACAAAAAGTTGAAATGCTATGTTTTAACTGATGCATACGCAATAAGCTGGTACGGTTCATGTGGATACAAAACACATTATGTTCAATGGCCGCTGAGTCGGGGATTTGACTTGACAACTTTTAAAAGGAAACTACTGTTTAAGCTGGTACGGTTTAACGGGGTTTTACTGTAGTTGGACAGAAGCTCTCGCAAGAAAGGTAGCTTTACAACAATAAAAAAAAAGGTTTTGTCGTGGATTTACTGATGAGAGTCGACTGTATTTAGCTCAGATGAGCCCAAGGCCCCTTGTGTGCAGCGAAAATTCCTTACCAGCATTTATGAGGTACCGAAGAAGCTCTAGGTGCCCTTCCTGGGCAGCTTCCATGAGCGGAGTGCTGGCGCCTAGCTCCAGCTGGGCGCCTGCCTTGAGCAGGAAGTCGGCAACCTCCAGAAAGCCCCCACAGCAGGCCAGCGTCAGGGCCGTTTCCTGCAGTCACAAAGACAACCAGGTCAGTCCTGCCCTCAAGAAATTATTTGGCTCACTTTCTGCCCTGATAAAAGCACAAAAAAGTGCTCAAGATGCTTTCACTACCCTGCCTAAAGGAACACAAGAGATTTATGCTATAAATTGATGAATTACTTGTAATTACGTGCAAATATTAGAGAGTTTTGGCAATGCCAAGTTACCGTGCGGTAAGTGTGGTAATACCGCACCAGCCGAGTACTGCGCACGCGCGCACTTTACCGTATGGAGACTTTCTGGCATACTAGATGGCAAGGAGTCGGGGCTCCACTCGCACCGTGTTTTGCAAGCCAAGCCATACCAAGCCAAAATAGTGAGAAACAGGCGTCAGCCACAGTGTCTACATTGTGCATGTCCACGTCTTGCATGCAATTTCCACCAAGATGGAACCAAGGCACGAGTTAATTTTAATTCACCTTCTGCAGCGCAATGAAGTAGCAGAAGTTAAGACAGCCCTTCTAACCATGAGGTAAACTTGGGCCTAACTGAACTTGTGGCCGTACACTTCTAAAGGGCAAGTAATATACTTGGGCTAAATGAGAAAACGATAATATTAAAAGAAAATGCAAAAATCATCTAAAAGAAAAACAAAAGAAAAAGTGGCATAAAATAAGCCATTCAGGTTGGTGGCGCCATCTAGTGACAGAGTTTAGTAGAGGGGACAGAGTTTTCATTGCAGTAACTAACTATATTCTGCTTGTTTGCTGGTGTAAAGTGCCAGCAGCGGTGCAATGGACAACAAACACTATTCTTACATATTGCTTAGAGAGGAACACCTTTGCAACAAAGGAAGTTTTACGTGTTGCAGGACAAAGTGTCACAAGAGGATGCTACTGGCCTTGTGACTGGCTTCTACGTTTGCCTAACCCAGCGCTTTCGTAAAGAATAATGTGTGTGTGGACAAGCTAAACCTTTCTAGAATTCGCCAAAATGAATATTTCACGCTCAGCACATAGTTATTGTATTCTGCAAAGCCGCAATGTTAGCCACTATCATCATTATCACATTACCATACGCATCGAGCGACACACGCAGCTAAAACGTCTTCAGTCATTGCGGTAGGTTATTGAGGAGCTATTATGGTTATTGTTTGAAAACCTTACTAAGGTAGGCCAAAAATGGGCATTTTTGACAAGAGGTGACATGTATTCAACGCACACTGTGCCCTAAGACGAGACAGATGCTGCCACTAAAGGGGTTGCTATTGTAGTCATACCATAGCGTTCATGCAGGTGCCTGATGACTGGTCAATTTCAAATTATCCGACGAAGGCTAATTTTAGGATTGAATTTCACATTGACGCAATCATTCTCAGTAACACAAAAATGGGCAAACAATCGGAAGTTAGAAACAAATGCGAAGAGTCATGTATGCTCCCACACAGCTTGGTTTTCAAATTGAATATGATTATTAAAAATGCGATATTCAATTGGTATTCAAAATTTTCTAACCTCACACACCCCCTAATTATTTGCCTGCATGAACTAGGGTGGTTGCTTGGGCTAGTTGGTAATGCATGATCAAAAATAACGTACGCGCTGTGTATGTCGTCTTTCGCTGTCCTTGTCCTTTGCGCTGTACGTTATTTTTGCCTGCATGCTTGAAGTAGCTGCAAGCACTTGATTCCTGTGTCCTTGTACAATTCTGTACTACAGCTTAATACAGTGGAACTTCGTCATAACAAAGTCATACCTGACACTAATATCTTTGTTACATCCAATAATTTGTTATATTTAGGCTAAACTGTATGTTACAATATAGCATGGTTCTGTGCAGTCATCCAGTATATTGCATCAAGATAGTTTATATGTAATGCTCACTTGAAGCAGTCACGGTGCAATCGGTAAACCCAAACAGAAAGTGATGCAGGTGAGCAACATTGGCTGCCCATGTGCTACCATTATTAATAAGCTCATTTTATTGTATTACCTGCTCAACATGCTGCAAGAACGGCTACTCTATTATTCTTCATTCAAGTTTCTTGCTATGTACAGGCGCGGCCACTGCTAGTGGGAACACGGGAGTCATGGCATCGTTCCATGGGGAGCCCCACCACCGGCGCCTCATGAAATCTTGCGGTGCAAGTGCAATAAAAGCGATCGGCGAAAAGCCAGGCAAGTCGACTGCCATGGAGATTTGTCTGCCAAGACTTCACGAGGAGCCGGTGCTGGCACTCTGCAGAGCGATGCCACAAGCTCCCGTCTTCCCACTAACAGTGGACGTGCCTGTACATGCCTGAAAATTTTAAAAACAAATCAGATATTGAGCACCTGACATCAGTTTACTACGCTGCCCCTAAGTGGGCCATGCAAATCATGGAGGTGATCAGAACGGCACACCGGAACGCAGTTTCCTTCCCTTCAGACGCAACACATGATGATCATAACATGGGCAGAATAACTCCTTTCCCGCATACTTCTTGCTCTGTGCCTTTAGCTCTAAGGTCGGTGACAACCTAAGAATTCAGTACACTAAACTCTCATTATTAAAGACACACTTGTATCTACTCAGAAAAATATTTAACAAAAGTTATCACGTATACAAAATGTAATGCCGTCTAATAGGCACTAACTCCAAAAAAATCGAACTTTTTTCTTTAACAGGTATTCCCTTTCAAAAGTGCAAGCATTACAGTTTAGCGTACCGGCTGCGGCAGCTGATTTTTTGGATGACTTGCGTCATGGTCCCTCTAGAGACGCAGTCCAATGAAAAGGCAGCATCCTCACTGTCTGCTGCATGACCCATCGATAAAATCAACCCCAGATGCAGCAGAATCGCGAGATCTGCGATCTTGCAAGTGCACGCACTGCTCCCGGAGGTGGCCATTTTTGCATTCTACTTTGACAATCGCGAAACTTCCGAGTGCATTCAAAAATTAACATCTGGTGGTGAAAAAAAGAACTGCTTAAAAACTAAAATATAGTTCTCGTTCACGTCCTATGGCGTAGAGTTTCTGTGAACGTCGCACAAGGCCTCAAAAGCACCGTTTCAAACTATTGATAGCGGGCGGCCATTTTTGCTTTCGACTTTGACGACTGCGAAAACTTTGGAGTGCGTTCAAGAATCACTGCCTGGGGGGGAGAGGCAAAGTGCTTAGCAAACAAAAATATATTTCTTCGCCTTCACATCCGATAGCACAGTGGGTCCGTGAGCTGCGCGGAAGGTCTCGAAAGCAGCATTTAAAACCATTGTTAGCAGGCTAATGATGCCCAATACACGCGGTATGGAATGAGTTAAGGGGATATGAGCCATTCATTGTTTTACATGATGGATGCATTTAATAACGGAAGTGATACAAGAATGTGTGTGCATACCTACCATCATGATGACCACCGACAAGGACAATAAGTAGGTTCATAACTTTGTTCAAAATTCTATGTCACCTCTGTGTCGCGTGCTAAACAGCTTCGCTTGTCATCCACCTTCACAAAGTGGAATGGCTCACAATGTTTGTAATATTTTTTTGCCGTGCCACCCTTAATTCTGAGCTTATTCTTGACAGAATAAGTGATGACTGGCACAGGGTCAAATGCCTCCAGAGTTTACCAGCATTTGATGCAGTATAACAAGGCACAGGCTAGCGAGGACAGCTAGTAGGAATTACTAATTTTCCAAGTTAACATGAGCTTAATTCTTTAAGGGTCAATGACGTAAATATATGGAGCGGCGAACAAGTCCAAAAATAGTCGATGCCGTATATTTACGGCGCCGTCTGTACGTTTAGAAAGTGGGCCAATTTCCTAACTTTTTCTTTTCTGTCGTGTGCTGCCACTATGTGGAAATGCATGGAATTTTGTTCGCATGTCTCCCTCTCTCTGTTTTCGTTGCACGGTTTGTTTTAGAGCTAGTTTGCGCCCGCGCGTCTATACTAACACTCGTGCATTGGTGTGCGCGCGGGCGGCGGCAGTTCGGGTTTTGTTCCGCATGAAGTTTTGGCTTCTTGCGCTTGCAAAACTGACGGCTATGTCATTACTAATCGCTCAAAGGGCTACCGCCTCTTTCTCACTCGTTTAGTGCTCACAGGGGTGCGCATAGGAAGGATGCCGCCGTGTATGTGTTTCCATTGCTTTTTTTTTTTTTTGACACTAGCGAAAACTAATATCCTCTGGTTGGTGATAAGGTGAAGATTAGCGGAAGTTTGTCCCAGTTTGTGCTTTTGTGATGGGCACACAACCACACAGTTTTATTGAGTGCGCGCACCTACGCAGTTCGATTACGTTAAGGATGTATATATTAGATATTACTGTAAGAGCAGGAACATTTGAGTCTTGCGAAATATTCTTGTGTGCGCATATTCAAGACCTTCAAGACCTTGAACTACGAGTATAAATATACATCAAATTATAAGTTTATTTCCTTTTTTATTGCTGTTATTCATGAATGAAGAGTACATATATATACACCAACGTAAAATATTTTTTTCTCACTTTAGAGTCACCCTAGAAAAATTGCAGTAATTTAAAAAAAAAAATAAGTCCCTTAGAAGAATTGAAATCTGCAATAAAAAAATCTACCCTGGGCGATCGCGTATGGTGAAAGAAATCTACCCTCAAGGGATTGTTTGTTCACAATGTTCTAGTATAATAGCTTACTAATCTAGTTTTTTACCACTGACAAACCAACTGCAATATTTTAATGTAACGAATTAACCCAACTTGCTAATGCATGTGCATATCATTATTCGATATTCAATTCGATATTCGAAGCCAAGTACAGCAGAACCTTGTTCATACGTTCCCGTTATGCATGTTTTTCCGGCACGAACATTCACAATCAAGAACACAACAAATGACTCAATAGAGTTACGAAAATTGTTTACCAGTTGATACATTTTCAGAAAACACGATATTTCAGCACCAACGTTCAGTATGTCGCCAAACTGCAATTGTATGATATGTTTTCTGGCCACCAGGTCCCATGCAAACAAGACAATGCACGAGGCGCACGTGATTAGGAGCAGTACATAGTTACTCATTTCGGTACCAGCGAACCTTCTCCAAAGTCGTCGCACACGGCATTCACAGCTAACACTAGCAGTCCTATTGCAATGAGCATCTTTGCCTATCTGTTTCACAGCGCATGGTGCCGTCAGGAGCATAGTGCATGCTTTAATAGGCGATAACTGCAACACGCCACCGTTCTCTGCAGCAGATTGCGATCACATATGCTTTCCAGCCGCTAGATCCCATGTGAACAAGGTGCAAGGAGGCCGTAATAGTCTCACGTGAAAATATGAGACTATCGTGCGACTAACTATCGTAACTATTGTGCAACTATCGTGACTATTGTGACATTAACTTCATGCATTTTTGTTTGATGCCACCGCGGCCTAGCAACGACGACGGTAGCCTCAAACTTACTGAAGCCCCCTCTTCTCGGCAAACACTCGCATAGCAAATTCCTTGTTGGCGTTGAATATTCTCGGTGCACGGGCGCGATAGTGCTGCAGAAGTCGCAGGGTGCCTTTTACATTGGGAAATGCTGTTCTCGTCGTGATGATTGCATTCAAGAGGTTGACGCAAAGCGCAGCTTTTGCCACTGTTGCCCTCTGAATAACCCGTGCTGTCACTTTTCATGTCGTCCTCATTACTGTCGTTAGGCGACACTTCCACAGCAACAGAGGCAATGACGGCGACAAGTCGAACCTCGCAGCCGACATCTTTCTGCAGTCGCAGCAGTACTGCCGAGCAACTTCTTCGCAATCCAAATGCCACATACCGTAGTCAACGGTAGATCCCTGTCATGTGCCAGCGCCGACGTCTTCATGCCACGTTCGATAGCACAAACGATGTCCAATTTTTCTTCTATGCTGAGCACTCGGTGTTTTTTATCCGAGCTTCGGTATGACTCAAGTCCTAGCTTGCATGATGCCACAACTCTCTGGCATGCTCTCTCGCAGCGCCAAAATGTAGTTGATGTTGATATGGCTTCACACGCAAACGCACAGGGCACTTGGAAGCCGTTGTTCTGATCTCTGAGGCTTATTGTTCTGCCGGGCCACTAGATGGAAACGATGCACCACCGTGATTGCGCGACGAAAAGTGGAAACACTACGTGTTAACCGATACGTACGCAATGGGCTAGTACGGATTATGCGGATACAAAACACTGTATGTTCAATGGCTGCTGAGTCGGGGATTTGACTTTTATACTTTCAAAACGAAACTACTGTTTAAGGGGGGACGCAGCTTTTGCATCGCGAAAAATGGGCAAAAAAAATTAATTTTTTTAAAATCATACTTTTAGTTTCTATAGCTCTTTTTCTATCTGACTCAGAAATAGCATCACTATAAACCATGTAGAAGTGCTCTAAATATTTGTTTTATCGGCCAAGATTGTGAAAAATTTCGCAGAAATCAAGAAAGAACAGCATTTTTCAAGTGACAATATCTCCGGAACGCTACAACGAAGCACCACCATCTTGGTCTCGCTGGAAAGCACATTTCTCCATCTTCAAATTTGCTACTTCAGCTATCTCCTCAGCTCAGAAACAAGCACGCAAGGAGCAAATGATTGAAGGTCGTGCCGGAATCTGCGATTGTCACCACAGTTGTGTCACCGCAGTTGGAGCAAACAAGCAACAGCTTCACAGCAAGGCCGTATTCTCGATCCTCTTGGCATATTTTCACGTTTCCGCCACATATCTTACACTGTAAGTGTTCAAGAAGCGTGTTCACTAATTCCAAACACACCACGGTGAAACTGGTCTCATGAGGCGGGCAGCCATCGGAATCGCTCGCGGCCAAGACGTCCGATTTTCGTTTCGCTGCTGCAGTCGATGCAAGCTCTTGAACTTTGGCATCAGCTCGTTTCCTACCTTCATCTATACCTGAAGGCGTCCGGTTCACTGTATCCCGACGAATGCGGCCGACAAATGCGGCCGACGTCAGGGTCACTTGTTGACGGGGCCGCTAAGCCTCATCCTGCTGTAGTGCGCGGCGCGGTGGCTCCGTCACTCGATGCCAGCAGTTGCTCATCTTAAATTTGCAGTTCGCCCTCAGTGCCTTTCGATCTTTCAGTCACTCTTCTGATGTTCTGAATCAGTGACAACTTTCTTTTCTTGCCGTACTTATGTCAGCACACAAATTTTCTCGTTGACATCTCAGCAAATTGCTTGCACGTTTGACGACAGGACAAAATGGCACCCGCATACCCGACAGAGACGCGCTGTAGACGATGCTTTCAGCCAATCACACGCCACATTTCATCACGTGCCCTGAGCAGCCAATAGCAACTGGCATTTCATCATTTCTTCGCAGCGTTTCTCTACCATTACCGGTGACTGGAGGGAAGTGCAGGCGCGTGAAAATTGAAGACTAAAAGCTGCCGTTTCAAATGAGACCAACATGGCAGCGAGCGGAGCTATAGCGCAGAAGCTGCATGTAGTTGAAATTACACCGTTTTTGGTTCTACATATTGCAAATTGAGCCACCTTTAATGCAAAAAAATGATATTGCAGTTGAAATAGATATGTTTCAGATATGAAACTTTGCAGATTAGTAAGAATGAACGTAGATTCTGATTATAACATTTTCCAAAATTTATATAGATTTTTTTCTCGATTTTTCAGTGCCATAGACCCGTCCCCCACACAAGACACGGGTCTTAAAGGGCCCTCACCAGGTCTGGCCATTTTGAGCTGACAAGCGCAGAGCATACATTGTGTGATAACGATCGTGTGTGCAAAGTATTACTATGCACCTCGGAAAGATCTGAAATCTCAAATCGAACACCGTTTTTCCTTCTCACAGCTGCCGCACTCCAAGCCGGAGGATGACATACTCGTGTGCCTGCGCTTACGTACTGGTGTCAGTAGTGTGACATCGCTCGTGGCGACACGAGACTTCAAGAATTATTCAAGACAACATCTGGTATCTGTGTAATCTGTTGCTTGAATTGACGAATTGAAGTTTAGAAAAATAACAAAAAGAAACGGAATGTATGCGTATTTTTTGTTTTACTTCGCACCGAAGCAAGAGAGATCTACTTCCGCTACGTCTGCTTGTTCCCACGGTCGTGTGGTCACGTGCGCAGGTACCGAAACTATGCCATTTTCTACCGTATTTCAGCACGTGACCATGCTCTGCGATCCACTTGTTCTGCCGCAGTATTTGTGTAGCACTGAATTACACCACTAGTCATGTTTCCTTCTGCACAGGGTGCAAAATTGTTCGCAAAGTCGTCGGCAGATGTGCATAGCGCCGAAAAAAGAAGAAGCGAGGTGGAAAGAAATAAGACATATGTGTCACGCGATCCTCGATGTCCAGTATGGGAGAACGCGGGGAAGGAATTTCACTTGCGTAGGCTAGACGAGGTGAGTGGAGAGAGCGTCTTGCTTGGCAGAGGAGCCCGCTAACTGAAATCATGGGTTCGTGGAACTGAAATATTTTTATCTCGGCTATTAATGAGCCCATTTGAAACATTTTTGCAGCAGAACACTCCCTAGAGGACACGTAACAAGTTCCAGCGTAAACCAAAATTTGCTATGGGGCCTGGTGAGGTGCCCTGTAACGGGCTGAAAATCGTGAAAAAACTGATTTTTTTAATATGATATTTTCGAAATCTTGAATTCTTTTTACGCGAATTTGCAAAGTTTTTCCTTTCACGGATCAGTATTGCTGAACACAACACTAGTTTATATAATCCATTTGAGCAGGATCTGAACCAGAATTGACTCTAAAACCACATTTTTTCACGGCACGCTGAAGCCGTTGCAGACATGCTACCGAGGCCATCTTGGTCTCATTTGGAAAGAGCTTAAACTTCAATTTCCTGCCACGGTAGTCTGTTTGTTCATTGGTTTTCTAGTAAATACGCGCCATTGTGATGTACCTGCGCACGCTCATATTGGCTGCTTGACGCAGCGAGCCATCCGATTGGCCTAGTGGTTTTTCCATCATCTGCTTCACGGCTGACGATGAAAGTGAAGAAGTTCCGCAGCAAGGACAAATTTGGGCAACGGATAAAGCGGTCGTTGGCCGAAAACTTCAAGAAGTGCCCCACAACAACTGAGGACGCCCAAGGTGATGGATGTGCCGTGCTTGGTAGTGCGGTCGCCAAGCCGGCCCAGATCGCCGCGCTATGCCTAACAAATGCCGGCCGAGCAAACCCGTCGGCTACCGACAGCACCGCGTACAGCGGCCGTGTGCACACGATATCCAAATTCTGCAAGCTCCGCAGCTACGAAACATCCAAAGAGCAGCAGCAATGAAACTTCAGCAGATGTCATTCCTTCCAGCGACAGAACAAAAACAAAACTTCCTCACAGAACGCGCCGTTGCCTCGGCTCCCCCACCTGATGCTACGAGACATTCACAATTGTGAGCTTGGTCGGTGAATGCTAGGCCGACATTTGCAAAGTGCAAAATCTGTAATGGCAACGTGATAATCATCAAAGGTGAGCTGGATTATGGCCTTGCCGTCAAGCTGCTGTTTGTGTGTACACACTGTAGCGTGACGACGTCGGGGTTGAGTTCGCCGCGCATTGATGGAGACCAAAAAATAAATCCGTCCAGCGTGAACGCGCTCGAAGCACACGCTATGCAAGCTACAGGAAACAGGCAAACCGCGCTAAATAACGTGTTTGCAACAAAGAACATTGCACATCGCAGGCCTGCATACGAAAACATGGCAAACATACGTGAAGACGAAGCTGACACCTGCCGCTACCCACGCTGCCGAGAAACTGACAAGCGAGTGTGCATGTTCGGTTCGCGAACTCTACGTGGAACTAAACTTAAACTATCCGGGCAACATCACGGTGTTGTACAACGGGTCCTGGATTATTCGCGGACATTCATCTCACATCGGCATCGGCAACCGTTATCGAGCTCTTCAGCAGCCTTGTTTTGGACTATGTTGTCCTACGTAACTTCTGTGCTGGGTGTGAATCGGGCTCTAAGGAAGGTGACCCCTCTCATGAAAAGTGGAAGGAGAGCCATTTGTACCAGAAAAATACAGCAAAGAAAGCTGGTGAGATGGGAGTAGAGGCTGCGCTCATCTTGTCCAGGAGGCTGCTGGAGCGACACAACCTCTGATACACAACTATGCTTACGGATGGAGACAGCAAAACATACTTTGCTCTACAAGAAGACAAGCTATACGGCTACATTCCCATCGGGAAAGAGGACTGTGTCAGCTACCGTATTTACACGATTGTAAGTGGACCCCCTTTTTTTTTTTCATTTGAAAATCTGAAGGGGGGGGGGGTCGACTTACAGTCGAAACCAAAACATGGCGTGTGTCCGTTCCTTTTTAGCGCTACCATCAGTTTTAAACAAAACATGGCACCGCCAAAAAAGCGAGACCAACAGGAGCTACAACGTGGTTACAATTTTATGCTTGCTCTATGGCCCTACCCATAGCTTTTCGCTATCCTGCGTGTTTGTTCACTTTTCGGAAGGGTTTTTCAACATTTTGAGAGTTTTACAGTGCACACAACCCTCATGGGGAACGTGTTGACAGTTGATGGAAGCGGCGCTGTTCCATTCGCGGCAGCACCCTCAGAACGGCGGCACTTGCGGGGAGTATCAGTAGCTCATGGAAGAGCAGACACCACTCACGGGTTTTTCTCTATACAGTAAAACCTCTTTAAACCGTACCTGCTTAAACAGTAGTTTCATTTTAAAAGCAGTAAAGTCAAATCTCCAACTCAGCGGCCATTGAACATATTGCATTTTGTATCTGCATAAACCGTACCAGCTTATTGCGTACGTGTTGGTTAAACACATAGTGTTTCAACTTTTCATCGCGCAAACACGGCGGTGTGTCGTCTCCATTGGGTTTCTCACTATAACACTGGCGCCACCATCTATGGGAGTTTCGTCGCTGTGCCATCATGGGAATGACGGTATGTGTGTCTGCGAGGCTTGCATTGGCTGGTGTTGCAAGAGGCTTCCTCTAACACAGGGATATGGCTACACAAGTAACGCGTTCTGAAAGTAACATCTTCACAACATGGTTCCATCCACGCAAATTGCATCTATACTCACTTACAATGTATGATTAAGGAAAGAAAAGCAAGAACCGATTACAAACTGTTTCAAACTGAGCATGAATCTTGTTGCCTGTCCTTCAACTTTAGCAGCCCGCGGATACTTTTTACGTATCATATAATTGTGCATGCAATACCAAGTTCTTATAGTTAAACAAAACATGTTTTGTTTAATAATAAAGGCAAAACAGCTTTTCACGTGCAGTTTTAGTAGAAAATGAATCATTGTGACAGATGGAACAGTGCTTGCCTGGCTCTCCGAGAATGATGCAACAGCGTTGCCAGATTGGAAAGTCGGCACGACACCAGAAACTCGCTAAAATTTCCCGATTTCACCAGAAAATAAAATTGCCTTAAAATGCACAAAAATGACCAAGAATTACCATTCGTCAAGCACGCATCTTATTATTTATATAAAATCACGATGAGAAGCCTTTAATCATCCCTTGGAGCATCGTAGAAACCTGCGTAGCATATCGTCTGTGATTGTGAACTTCACGCAAAACCCCTCTCTGGAGGTCAACGTTGTGCGAATTCGTACAATGGAATCCAAAGTTTTCAGCGACATTTTGTTCCTGTACTTCGTCTTAACACACGTGACCTGACTGAAGACACGCTCCACCATTGCATTCGACACTGGGCAAGAAAGACATGCCAGTGCATACAATGAAAGTTCCTGGTAGGGCTTTTCCCCCATGGCATTTTTAAACTTGAAAATTCTAGCCCATAATGTTGCAGAATCCTCAGGAAGTTTCCCGTCGAAGACGGCCTGCGCAACAGGTTTTTATGACAGCGAAATGAGCGGAGCATCAGCACGTGTGTTGGCTGGCCACTTGACGCATTGCCGGTGGCCCGGCGTTGCTCTTCCCGTGCTTCCCACGGTAAATTTATTCCTCCACTAGAACAACCGGTGCCGTCTATTGAAAGGACATAACTATATGTGCGTTGAAACCTAGCGCTAGCATCACACGCTAGCACAAACCTTAGCTACAGTAAGCTTTATATAGTTCACTGTACCCTAGCAGTAGCACAGCAACACAGGGATTTCATAAGGAATAAACAAATACAAATATAGGCCTTAGAACCATGGCGGCCGCAGGTGCTACCTAGTGTTAAATGATTGGATGAGCAGCGCGGGTAGACGGTAATTTTGGTAGAGCGGTTTTCCCCAGATATCCCCAGATTTTGTCTGGTGCAGTAGTTTGTTGGCCTGGCCACCAGGAGCTCTACATTTTCACCAGATTTCAGAAATCTGGTGGCCAATTTCACCAGATGGCAACGCTGTGATGTAAATCTGAAGTCACAATATACCAGCATTCTTATGCATACCACAGAGCAGCAGCGCCAGATTTCCCTCCAGGTAATATAGTGAGAAACTCTATGGTCGTCTCCATCGGGCAGCCCGGCAGAACAACAAGCCTCAGAGGTCGGAACAACGGCCTCCAAGCGCCCTGTGCATTAGCGCATGAAGCCACATCAACATCATTTCAGCGCCGTGCCAGAGAGCGTTGCGGCATCGTGCAAGCGAGGACTCGCGTCATGCCGAAGCTCGGATAAAAAAGACGCCGGGTGCTCGGCATATATATATCTCGAACAATTTCTGGACACGGTATAGTTACAATGAGTATACATAGCAAAAATTACGCTTACATGGAACAAAAATAACAAGAGACTCCAGATATATCGAACGTCAAGCGGCGGAAAAGTGCACCAAAAAGTTGGCTTTTCCTCGCGGGGAGGAGGAAACCCGACGGCACGGCTCCATTCAACCGCTCTCCCTACTGTGACTGCGCTGTACTAACTCGGTGAGAAGTCGGATGTCCCCGCAACGTGCAAGATCCCGAGGAGCCCTTTCAGCACGATCTTGAAGAATAGGGGGGAGATTAGGGCTAAAGTGCTCAAACTTGCGACCCGGTGCCCGTGGCACCCAACGAGAACGCACGGCCGTGTACAAGTGGTTCATCCGAAATTGCTTCAGCCATGCCAGCTTCCGCATACTCGGTGATGATTGTAAATTCTGACGAATGCGACGAAGCCGCTGCCGGTGTTGCCGAAGTTTGGAGCGAGCTGTCAGAATTTCCGGAAGCCATTGACAAATCAACGGTAAACGAGTTGGTGAGTGCAAATGATGGTGTTGCGACCACGGGAGAGTCTGAAAACGGAGACTATATTGTCGACATTGTACCGAGCACAAGTGAAAGTTGGCACAATGAGGAAAGCAACGACGGTCCTTTGCCGACATCCTCCGATGCGATTGGTGCGCTCGCATTAGTCCGGTGCTTCTGCGCGAGTGCGGAAGGTTGCAGCCTCAGCTGCTCCAACTCCTTAGACAATGTGGAGAAGTGCAAGCGTCGCAGGCTGTGAAATTGCCCAAACAGAAGAAAATAGAGGACTATTTCATGCGAAACTAAGCCAGTTTCCTCAATAAAGTGATTTTATGTATAGTATGTGCTCTGATGACGTCCAATTATTTACCAGGCTTATATCGAATTATGCTCTATATCGAACTGATAGAGGTTTTTTTGCGACTTCGTTATAGCCGGGTTCGACTAACACTTTTGTCGCGCGAAGTGCGAATAAATATTGCATGTTTTTTACCCCTTTATTGCACTCTCTCCGAGTTCCATGTTCCGTTATTAACAGCTTAAGTGGGCGATCTCGTGCTATTTCGGTTAAACAGTACTACGGTTAAGTACATACTTTTTCCAAGCTCCGGCCAACTACGGTTTAACGAAGTTTCACTGTAGTTTCATAGAGATGGTTTGCCCAAAGGCATTGGTTTGACGCGTTTGACTTGACTACCGGCTACGTGCTGCTTCCATGCTTCCTCACTCGTCATGAGTGCTCCAGGGCCATTAATCATTAGGCACTCGTTCACAACAGCGTTCAAGAGGGCTGCCATCCTTTACGCCAAAGAAAGAAATCACTGCGCAACGGGCCGCAAGTTCGATATTTCTGAACGAGTGATGCTAGAGTGGCGACTGCAGCGAAGCGAAATTTTCACCTCTGATGGCAAGTGAAGAATTTCCGACGGGCTGAAGTCTGGACACTTTCCGGAGCTGTAGGTGAAGCTTGCGGCGTACATCGCTGAGATGCATGATCAGTCCCTGCCAGTGAAGTGCGACATGTTCACGAAACAAGCCTGGATCTTTGCCTTTTAAGGACCTGCTTCACCGCGAGTACAACCAGTGGCTGGCGGCAGAAGATGGCTGCGAACTTATGCCAACCGGACCTGTCAAAAGAGCCTCCCTGGCGGCTGCGTATGGTTGGGGGCATTCGGAGTGGGCTGCTGTTCCACAAGATGTGATGGTGCGGTAGTTTGCCAAATGTGGAATTTCGCTGGACGATGACGCGCTGTGGGACCGCAGCAGGGATGACGATGGCAGCAGTAGTGAAGACAAGTAGTCCAGTGACCATGTCAGCTACTAATAAATTCTCGTTATCCAATGCGCCCTCAGGTATGGTTTTTTTTTTTTCCTGTCACGCGATATGGGGGGGGTCGACTTACATTCAAGTCGACTTACAATCGTGTAAATAGGGTACGTAAAGAAGCGCATGGAAACTGCTCTGAGCAACATGGTCGCCAAGTACAAGAGCCCTGGCTCGGAGAGCTTCAGTGGGAAAGGCCGGCTGACGGGTAATCTCATTAATAAATTGAGTTCCTACTACAGTGGAATCTCGATGATACGATCACGGCTGATACGAATTTCTGGATGATACGAATTTTTCTGTGGTCCCGGCCGAGCCCCATTACTTTGCAACGTGTTAGCGAATGGTTGTTACGAATCAATTTTCGACCCGCGTCGGTTGATACGAAAATTACCGAAGACATTCGAAATTTGAAAGTGTGCTTGGCGAAAGCCAGACGCTGCTGCCGTCTGCGCTCCAATTCATTCGCTTTGGTGTTCGGCGATATCGCCTGTCGCTGCTACCGCTTTCGTTCTGCTTCCCTGCCTTTGGTACCCGGCGATCTAATCAGTCGCTGTTGGCGTTTCTTTTCTACCTCCCTTGCTTTCGCATCTGGTGACATGTTCATTCGTGGCATGCGCATTCGCTCCTTGTTCTTCTGGCGTTTGGTGTTGGGGGAATCCGGCGTCCGCTGGCACTTCCCCGAACCGCATGGCGCGCAACACAGGCCTCTCATTCGACTGCAACGAAACGGCTGGCGAAGGAGCGGCGGTGCCACCGCCGACGCGCGCGCGCCCGTTCTACCGCTACTGTGTGACGTCACGGTTGCTATGCGCAGCTGCGCCCCTGACCGGCGCGCCGGTTGCTAAGGAGGGGAGGAGGTTGCGCCGCTGCGCGGAGGAGAGACCACAGTTGGCACGATTCCAGCGCACGGATGGACGCGACCGCGAGCATGAGCCCCACCGATGGCAGTGAAAGAGAACAGCGCGCAGTTACGCGATTTCTCCCTCTCTCTTTTGGTGCGGAGGCGCGGACGCGGCGCCGGACAGCGCGGAGGCCGCGACTGGGCGCGAAGAGTTTGAAGCGGTGGCACTTGTGTTGCTTTTGTGCTTTTCTTCATTATCCGCGTGCCATTGGACGGAGTGGCTGCTGTGCTTCGGGCCGCGTTCTTTGTGTTAGACGTGGGCGACGGTGAAGGACCCACCACCGGCGGCTGAAACGCTGCATGCGCGCTAAGTTCTGAGGCGTGCGCGAATGAAATCAGCAACGACACGTGCACGCGTTTTTATGGATTTGAACAAAGTCTGCTAATTGACCTGACAAAGAAAAAGAGGCAGAGGACATTAGAGAATTTTCTACAAGAAATAAATCCTTTTTACGTACGTGTGTCTGAGTGAGTTCACCTCCGACTCTTTGATTGAGCTAGTTTTAATTGTTTCGATGATACGAATTTCGGCTAATACGAATATTTTTCGTGACCCCGTGAGATTCGTATCATCGAGATTCCACTGTACAGCTGGGCCCTGAAGACGCACAAGGACGTCGATGTCATGCAGAGGGCTGTGATGGCCACATACCATGATACTACTTCCATTGATGCAGTGGCCAACCACACCTTTTGCCCAACAGGGCCCAACTCATAGTGTCGGCAGAACGCTGCAGAGGCTAGGGACGAGCCTGCACCAAAACATCCCCGCAGCCTGCCTCCTCACGTCTGTAAGGCCCTGCTTCTGGTATACCAGAGACTTTCTGATAAGTTCCTTCAGCGCTGTCTACGGGGCAAAATGCAGAACCGAAATGAGTGCTTGCACTCCATAATATGGGCACTTGCACCCAAGGAGCGACATGCCTCATTGTTCAACGTCGAAGCTACGGTAGCCGAGGCAGTTATGAAGTTTATTGCAGGCAATGAAAGAACCTCCAAAGACATATTGAAAGAGCTTGGGCTGAACCCTAGCTCCCTCAGCACAAAGCGCATGACCGAAAAAGACGACCGTCGTTCTGTGGCATCACTACGCAAGCGCTCATCAGCTGAAAACCTGCAGGACTTTGAAGAGGCACGTCAGTGCTGCCAAGCAGTCGGACTATATGCCTGGAGCTTACTAGTCAATTCCGAGTGTTAATACAGTGGAATCTTGACGATACGAATCTCACGGGGTCACGGAAAATATTCGTATTAGCCGAAATTCGTATCATCCAAACAATTAAATTAGCTAAATTAAAGAGTGAGAGGTGAATTTACTCAGGCACACGTACGTAAAAAGCATTTATTTCTTGAAGGAGAAGTCTCCAATGTCCTTCTGCTTCTTTTTCTTTGTCAGGCCAATTAGCAGACTTTGTTCAAATCCATAAAAACGCGTGCACGTGTCGTCGCTGATTTCATCCGTGGCCATCCATAGCACGCCTCAGCACTTCCGAGCGCATGCAGCGTTTCAGCCGCCGGTGGTGGTCCTTCCCCGTCGCCCACGTCAAAGACAAGAACGCAGGGAGAAGCACAGCAGCCACTCTGTCCGATGGCACGCGGAAAAGGAGGAAAAGCACAAAAGCAACAAAAGTGCCACCGCTTCAAACTCTTCGCGCCCAGTCGCGGCCTCCGCGCTGTCCGGCGCCACGTCCGCGCCTCCGCACCAAAAGAGAGAGGGAGAAATCGCGTAACTGCGCGCTGTTCTCTTTCACTGCCGTCGGTGGGGCTCGCGGTCGCGCCCGTCCGTGCGCTGGAATGGTGCCAACTGTGGCCTCTTCTCCGCGCAGCGGCGCAACCTCCTCCCCTCCTTAGCAACCGGCGCGCCGGTCGGGGGCGCAGCTGCAACTGTGACGTCACACAGTAGCGGCAGAACGAGCGCGCGGGCGTCGGCGGTGGCAGCTGCACCGCCGCTCTTTCGTCAGACGTCTCGTTGCAGTCGAGTGAGACCCGTAGCTCCGAAGCGGCCCAGTGATTGCGCGCCAAGCGGTTCTGGAAGCGGCAGTGGATGCCGGATTCCCCCAACATCAAACGCCAGAAGAACAAGGAGCGAATGCGCGTGCGACGAATGAACATGTCACCAGATGCGAAAGCAAGGGAGGCAGAATGGAAACGCCAACAGCGACTGATTAGATCGCCGGGTACTAAAGGCAGGGAAGCAGAACGCAAGCGGCAGCAGCGACAGGCGATATCGCCGAACACCAAAGCGAATGAATTGGAGCGCAGACGGCAGCAGTGACCGGCCATTGCACCAAACAGTAAAGCCAGGGAAGCGGAGCGCAGACGGCAGCAGCATCTGGCCTTCGCCAAGCACACTTTCAAATTTCCAAAGTGTCTTCGGTAATATTCGTATCAACCGATGCGGGTCGTAAATTCATTCGTAACAACCGTTCTCTAGAACATGGAAAAGTAATGCGGCTCGACCGAGACCACAGAAAAATTCGTATCATCCAAAAATTCGTATTAGCCGTGTCGTATCATCGAGATTCCGCTGTATGCAAGTAGCTATTACTGTATAGCGCTGAGTGAAGTTTCTTTCGTTTTTCTCATTTTTCTCAAAACATGGTTTTTGGTCACTTTGCTTATTGGCTACATCAGTACCTTTGGATCCAGGACAGATAGCCCACCCCATTTCTTTTTTTTTTTTTTGCAGCATGAAGCTGTATGTGTTGGAAAAGCAATGCTGAGAGCAGATTTTGAATTTTCTACTCCAAAATTTTTTATTTGCATTTACATTTGCTCTCATTATTGATACTGTGAACACAGAACTTCAATGGGCTGTAAAAGGACAAACAATTTTTCAATTTCGAATCTGTTTCCAGCGTTGCTATCCTTATGCATTGCAGTATCCGTCTATACATTGTTTACAATTTTCCCTTTAGCAGTTAAATTTTAATTGTTCCAGCAAATAGTAGAAGGTAATTACCACCTATCTCAGCAACTACTATGTATATGCAAAATATAATTGGATATTTAGAATCAGCACAAAAAAACTGTATGAGCATATGCAGTTTCATTAGATTTGATCAAAAAATAACATAGGTTAGCTCTACAACCCATGTCCCCCCTTAAGTGGTACGGTTTAACGAGGCTTTACTGTAATGAAATTCGACTGTATCTTGGGCACTGCAGTGGAAGTATACAATCCCCAGCAGCCCAATCTCGAAAAGCAGCGCAGTTCTAAGAACGCAAACGACCGTCGGCTGCGAACGAATAAACAACCTGCGTGAGTGTCATGCATGTGGCCCCCAGGTTCCAACGTGGATGCATTCAATGCATGCAAGGCTGATTATGTCAGCCAACTTAACTGGTTTAGTGACATTTCATTGCAGAGAAATAGAAAATCCATTAAATCCTATGGGAATACAAAAATGTTTCACTATGGCAAGAGTTTCGTTGTCTTGGGCTTTCGTTATTGCAGGGTTACACTGCAGCTGTGCTGCACCGGCATGGCGAGATGCAAGTGCACCTGCTCCTTCCCAGGAAAGTATGTGGCACACACCAGAGAGTGAAACTCACCTGCGTCTCTTCCGTCTGGGCATTGATGTCAGCACCCTGAGAGAGGAGCAGGGCCACCATCTCTTCGTGGCCCTCACGAGCAGCCTCCATGAGTGGTGTGTAGCCCTCATCATTCACTTCCTCAATGTTCGCACCCCGCTCCAATAGCAGCATAGCCAGTTCAACATGGCCCCCACAGGCTGCCAGTGTCAATGGGGACTCAAAGCTGTCCGTCGGCATGTTCACCTACGATGCACAGAAACAAAAATGATCATTCACAAAAGCACTTACACATGCATAACTGTTTAAATATGGAGTGCTTTGCTGTTTGAATGAATCACCAGGCACTAACCTATGTTCAGGTATCAGAGAAAGACTTTTGGCATAATAATATACAGAATTAAAATCATTTTCTTTCCACCAGCCCTCCCTTAGTACAGTCGAATCTTGATAACTCAAAGGGGCCCAAAAATTTGTTCGAATTAAAAGAAGCAAACTGAATGGAGCTCTTACCTGCAGTGGTGCATGTGCATTGAGTTAACATATGATTGGGAAGTTTCACAAGATTTATTCACATGTACTTACAAATTACAGTCAGTTATTAGGCGTACCACTGCTCCTACTGCGATAGTAGACGGCGGGTATACGCGTGTATAATTCAAGGAAACACCATGACCTGTGACAATTGCCCCATCGAACTTTTGTATGCTTCACTGCGTAAAACTGTTGAATTGGGGCGAAGTGGACATTCAGGAACCAGCATTATGCAACGCGTCATGCTTTCCACACTCCGAAGCCATTGGCGAGGATTACAATGGCGGAGTAGGCGCCATTGCTAACGGAGGCTAGTTGCTTCAATGAAAAACATGGCTCCGAACAGCAATAAGCTTGGTAGCAAACATCGAAGCAGCTAGGCCTAGCGTTGCCGCAGTGTGGCTGTAGCTGCCAGCAGATCTGCAAGCGAGAGCACCCGCTCGATGCGGTGCAATAATCAAAATAGCAGTGGTGATCACTTCGATTAATGCCATTTCGGACCTGTGGTCATGGCAAAAAGTCAAGAAAATCAGACAGCGAATGTTTTTTAACGTCTGAAATTTGACGTTCTTATACACCGACTCTATGGCGTACATGGCAGTGCCAAAACACTAAGAGAAATCACTAACCCATCACTAACAGAAGTAATCGGTGATGCGAGCCTGCACACGCCTGTACACAAATTTATGCCGCTTCCCCCACCCCATCGCACGTGACTGAGGAGCCTCTCCTGAGCTCTTCCTTTATGGCGGGATTAGAGGAATGCTGGTCCGAAGCGCCACCGCGTGATTTGACGCGCTGCTGAGCGCATTGTCGGAGCACAGCATGTTTGAATTAACCATCACAAATGCTTGCGCGTTCGAATTACTGGCGTTTTCGCCCATTGGAATTACATCTAACTTCTGACAGGACCACGGTGTCAGTTCGAATAAACTGAATGTTCAAATTAACAAGATTCGACTGTACTAACTTGGTCCCAGACTAAATGTGTGGTTTCAACTGAGGCCTCCTAAGCCACACAGCATTTGTGTTCACATTCTCAGGATGAGCTCCGAAAAAAAATGAACTGGCACTCGACTGATAAAACATTGTTATTGCAAATTAGCATAAGAGAATATCTGAATTTTTACACACTCAACATGATATGCAGTGCAGCCCACTTACAACAATACCACATATAACAATATATCGGTTACAACGATGAGTCGATTTATTCATACATTAGGGCTATGAAAAAAAAAACTATATGCTATTCACTGTATATCCGATATAATGATCAAAATTCTGCCTTTTGGGCGGCGTTTTACATGCAGAATAATCGTGAAATTTGCGTTGCTAAGTTCCCCTTAAACAAGAGAGGGTGAAAAGTTTGGCTACGTGAGTTCGTATCTGCCGTTAATACAGCGCAGCACGTCTCGCCAGCGTGCCAATCGCAAAAGCCACAAAGAGCATCGCAAGTTGGCACAGTGTGTCATAAGGTGGCAGCACCTGCTTCCCGTCCACATCACCGGCAAGTATCCCAAGAGAGAGAGAAAAAAAAGAATGAGTAGCAAATCGCACCCACACACTCTTTCTGCAATCTTTCTCTTCCTCAGCGAGCACAAACATGCGCCCCGGAAGCAGCGGCAGGTGCCCAGACAAAGCGTAAAGCTGCGTTGCTTGAGACAAAGCTGCAAGTTTTACAAGACTCAAAGTACGAGCTCACGCAGTTGACGATATTGACGATTCTGAAAACCGCGACCGCCACTACCATGAAGGCTAGAACTAGTGACCATGCCGATCAATGAAAACGGCTGACTTTGTGCACCAAGGCGAAACGCCCCATGTGTGAAACCAAGACGGTAGCAGCCGCTGACAATACTGAAATCTGGGAACACATCGTTACTGGCGATGAAATAGGTGGTGCTTCGACGGAGTTCCTGAGTGCAGATAGCTCTGCCTCATTCTGCGAAGAATCTCCGACAGGATGATTGTCGTCGCAACAGACAGCAGCACTGTTAGATGGAGGCGACGAAAGCAGCGGCAGTGACAACGAGATTGACAGTGGCCTGTCTTTGACACCAACCCCCAACATTCACGCAAAGTGCACTGTCGTCGACAGAGTCGCTCATTGATTTCATGCACGCTAAATTATAGTCACTGTTGGCGCAGCCACGACACGATGCACACCGCAGTTGTGAACCTGAAATTTTTGATCATATGTGGCAAATTTGGTATCCGAGCTACGAAGGTATATTCAAGAGCTTTTTTTTTTTTAATGGCAGTCCAGATACATCACTGATCATTTACAGAATCGAATTTTTCATTCTTGATATCGTTATAAGTGGACGGCACTGTATGACATGGTCAGAACACTTGAACAGGCAGAAGCTTTTTTTCATGACATTCACCACTGAATTGTACTGGCAAAAAATAAATTTAGAAAACAAAATTTACTAGGGGTGTACAAATAGTGATTTTTCAGACCAAATCGAATATGAATCTAATAGTGGCCAAAGCGAATAAAAGTTTCGAATAATGAACAGCCATTATCACAATGTAAAACGATCTTCACCTCCTAGTATTCTTAACATTTCCAAATTTTTGTCATTACACAGTATGTTATGAACCACTGTTTACTAAAAGGGCTAGTCAAGCATTAGGAGGAAACAGTCGTTTCTTCACATGCACAGGACTCTTCAGAGAATGTGAATGATAGCTGTATAGCCTGTGAAGTATGGCCACATGAGCAACGTAGCCAGCTCCATTACGCAACTTCTCGTGTTCTATGTCTATACAGTCGAACCTACTTACCGTATTTACACGATTGTAAGTAGACTCCTTTTTTTTTAATTTGAAAGTCTGAAGTTGGGGGGTCGACTTACAATCGAAACCAAAGCATGGCCCCACCAAAAAAAGCGATACCAACGGGAGCTACAACGTAGTTACAATTTTATGTTTGCTCTATGGCCCTACCCATATCTTTTCACTATCCCGCGTGTTAGTTCGCTTTTCGGAAGGGTTTTTCAACATTTTTGAGAGTCTTACGGTGCATGCAACACTCATGAGGGAGGGTGTCGATAGCTGATGGAAACACTGCTGTTCCCATTTGCGGCGGCACCCTCAGAACAGCGGCGCTTGCGGGGAGTATCGGTAGTTCATGGAAGAGCAGACACCGCTCGCGGGTTTCTCTTTCTCTGTTTAAAGGCATTGGTATTGGTTTGACCAACTTTTTGACGCGTTCCACTTGACTGCCGGCTACGTCCTACATCTATGCTTCCCCAGTCGTCATGAGTGCTCCAGGCCCACTAATCGGTCGGCACTCGTTCACAGCAGCGTTAAAGAGGGCTGCCTTCCTTTACGCCGAAGAAACAAATCACTGCGCAGCGGGCTGCAATTTCGATGTTTCTAAACGAGTGGTGCGAGAGTGGCGACTGCAGCGAAGCGAAATTTTCACCCTGTGACGGCAAGTGAGAAATTTCCTGCGTGCCGAAGTCTGGACGCTTTTTGAAGCTGCAGGCTAAGCTTGCAGCATACGTTGCTGAAATGTGTGATCGGTCCCTGCCATTGAAGTGCGACGTGGTCATGAAACAAGTTTGGACCTTCGCCTTAATTTTAAGGTTCTGCTCCGCCGTGAGTACAACGAGTGGCCGGCGGCAGAAGACTGCGAAATTACGCCAACCGGACCTGTCAAAAGAGTCTCCTTGACGGCTGCGTGTGGTTGGGTGCATTTGGCGTGGGCTGCTGTTTTGCAAGATGTCCTGGTGCGGTCGTTTGCCAAATTTGAAATTTCGCTGGACCACGACGCGCTGTGGGACCACAGCAACGATGACGATGGCAGCACTAGTAAAGACGAGTAGTCCAGTGACCATGTCAGCTACTAATAAATTTTCGTTATCGAATGCGCCCTCGGGTATGCTCTCTTATTTTTTGTATTTTTTTTTTCGGTCAAGCGATATGGGGGGGTCGACTTACATACGAGTCGACTTACAATCATGTAAATACGGTATAACGATACCGATTTTAACAATATATTGGTTATAACAATGAGAAGCTGCTGCACCGCCGACTTTCGTATGTTTTCCATTGTGAAATACCCCGCTTACTACAATGCCCCGATGCTGCATTATCGGCTATAACAAAGTCTGGCTGCTGGGTGTCGGTGCCAAAAGGTAATGAAACAGTAAATCTTCAATAGAAAAAAAGAAAAATTCAAGCCACTGAACGATGGCCCGTTGCCCGAACAGCAACCACACACTCTTTTTCCAGCCTTCTCTGCGTGCCTCTTTCCCGTGGCCCTTCCACCCCTCTGAACACAGAATGGACTACGCCGCACCACCCTCTGAAAGACAAATGCACCGCTCCAACTGCGCTCCCAGATTGCTCGCTGGCTCCTCATTCAGTGCAGTTCTGCAAACAGCTTAATCGCTCACATTTGTCTTTGTTGGTTGCGTCGAAATTGTTCCTGGCCACGTCGTTTCTTGGCCGCGTTTGACACGGTGTCAAAACAGAAGATGGTTGAACCGCCTGCTGATCATCTGCAATGCACGACGTTGCCAGTGAAAAGAAAGGGCACGGCTATATATTTGGAAACTAAGTGCTTCTAACCGATGAGGCGATTCTCACGAACATGCTTGGATCGGATAGTGACAGCGACGACAGCAGAAATGACGCGGTAGGGCAGGCTGCCTCAACATTGTCCTCACAGGAGGCGTAGCAGATGATTCAGTCCCTGCGGCGATTCATTTTCGCGAGGAACCTTCCGCTGCACTATGTAGAGCACCAGAATGCCTTACAAAAGGATGTCAGCAAGCTTAGCGTAAAGCATGCAAGGCTGACGGATAGGGTTTTCTCGTGCAAGAAAGTGAGAAGTATGTGGCGAGATACTTGTGGAGATTTCGCCTCAGCATTTCTTTTGCATTTCTCAAGGTGACAGGCTGTCGCGGCAACCTTCTCGCATTTTTTAAAAGGCCCCTTTTAGGGCCACTAAGGCCACTAAGGCGATGCCTCGGCGGAGCTCGCATATCGCTTACCACCCGTGACTCCTTTTTCAGTTATAGCAGTGCCATGCTTTAACACGGACAGCCGAGGCTTCTTACATGCGATCAGAGAGCCCACGAAGCAGTTAAGAGAGTGAACACAATCAGCAGGCAGATGGAAAAATGTGGTGGGGAGGGGCACTGGCCTTCTCGCCATTATAGTTCTCTCACAGCAGCTCTGCCATCCCCTTGTTTTGATTTTCTTCATGAAACCCAGTTATAACAATTACCAATTATAACAATGGAATTTTCATGGCACTTGAATATTGTTATGAGTGGGTTCGACTGTACTAAAGTCGCCGACTGATTTTCCGGACTCCAAAAATTTGGACATGGTCCATTATTCCCATAGACCATAATGTATAACAACTGCCGAAAGTTTGGACACCTTCCAACCTTCCGTCTTTTTTAGGACACTCCTTAAGCCAACTCGATCGAGAGCACCATGCACCGACTCTGACCGGTGCATGGTTTGACTTGCTGAACGCCATTTTTGTTTTGAACAGAGCCTCCTTGCTGCCCCACGAAGTGTCGCTACTGCAAATCCCCGCTCATCATCATCGTTTCTGCCTGGTTCGATAGACTCGCTCTACAGCAGTTCCGGTTTCAGCTTACTAAGTCACATCAAGACAATCTAGTAGCCGATTTGTTTCTTCGCGCACGACGCTGCGAGTAGGCCACGTTTTTCATTTGTGCGATATCTGTCGCACAAATGCAAAGCAGCATGGTGGCGTTTCCTTTGTGTGCTGTGTTGAGGTTCCGGTGATCCAACGCGGCATACGGAAACATCGCGTCAAGTGTCTAATGGCGGCGACAATGCCCGGGCAGACTGCGTTGGGGAATTCCGGCAAGCAGGTGTCGGGAGGCGTAAGATTTATCGCCTTCCGATGTGCTCCCTACTGACGTGGAAAATGTTCTGCCGTGACCTGCGCAGTGGTCGCATTGCGATTCCGGACACCGTCTCATTTGACAGTTTCACAGGTGCTGACACTGCTGTACTGACATGCGCAGAACTCGACGACGGCGAGATCATTCGTCAGGTTTCTGCTGCGCCGCCGGACGATGACTCTCGAGTCGGCAGATGACGCACCATGTGCTACGCTGCCGTCGCATGCGGAGCGTGTACAAGCAGTGACTGTGCTTTCAGCCGCCTATAGTGACCGTACGACCCTCTCCGAGATTCAGGCTTCTCTAACTGCGAGTAAACGGAAAAGCGTGTAACAGCGCATTCACGATTTCTTCAAGCCCACTGCCGGGCCCAAATACATGCGTGGACATAAAGGATTTCATTTTTTTTTTTTTTAATCTGCATTTTGGACACCCGTATATTCGGACATTTCTGCAGTCCCCGTGAGGCCCAAATAAACGGTCAGCGACTCTATACCCGCAGCGGTGACGTAGAGATAGAGGAAGAGGTGGCGTAGAGATAGTGCAGCGGTGGCGTAAAGGTAGAGCATCCGCCTCGCGTGCAAGAGGACCGTGGTTCGAATCACAGTGCAGCACAATTTGCCACGGGATTTTTTTAAAAAATACACATGTTGATAAAATTGCATAAACTGGCCTGGAGTGCGGCCTGATCCTGGTGACCAGTACCGGTAACGCACTCCCTCACCAGAGCAGGATTGGCCACCCTGGTGCACTACTTGGCCACAACCTCCTATATGAGTACAACAATCAAACCACGGCCCTCAGTCCCCAGCAGCTGCGAAGCAACTGACCACGGCGGCGGTCAGACCTGTGACGCAGCAGAGGGTGCTAAGAATCCCTGGATCCGGACAGGCCGCCATTGGAATCTGAACCTGGCAACGTTTAACGCAAGAATGTTATCTAGTGAGGCGAGTCTAGCAGTGCTATTGGAGGAATTAGGGGGCAGTAAATGGGATATAATAGGGCTCAGTGAAGTTAGGAGGACAAAAGAAACATACAGTGCTAAAAAGCGGGCAAGTCCTGTGCTACCGGGGCGTAGCGAGCAGACGAGAACTAGGAGTCGGATTCCTGATTAATAAGGATATAGCTGGCAACCTACAGGAATTCTATAGCATTAATGATAGGGTGGCAAGTCTTGTTGTGAAACTTAATAAGAGGTACAAATAGAAGGTCATATATAGGTCTACGCCCCTACATCCAGTCATGATGACCAGGAAGTCGACAGCTTCTATGAGGACGTGGAATCAGCAATGGGTAAAGCCAAAACAAAATACACTATACTGATGGGAGACTTCAATGCCAAGGTAGGCAAGAAGCAGGCTTGAGACAAGTCAGCGGGGGAATATGGCATAGGCACTAGGAATAGCAGGGGAGAGTTATTAGTAGACTTTGCAGAACAGAATAATATGCGGATAATGAATGCCTTCTTCCGCAAGCGGGATAGCCGAAAGTGGACGTGGAGGAGCCCGAATGACGAGACTAAAAATGAAATAGACTTTATACTCTGCGCTAACCCTAGCATCATACGAGATGTGGAGGACGTGCTGGGCAAGGTGCGCTGCAGTGACCATAGGATGGTAAGAACTCCAATTAGCCTAGACTTGAGGAGGGAACGAAAGAAACTCGTACATATGAAGCCGATCAATGAGTTAGAGGTACGAGGGAAAATAGAGGAATTCCGGATCAAGCCACAGAACAGGTATTCGACTTTAACTCAGGAGGACCTTAGTGCTGAAGCGATGAACAACAATCTTATGGGCATCATCAAGGAGTGTGCAATAGAAGTTGGTGGTAACTCTGTTAGACAGGATACCAGTAAGCTATCGCAGGAGACGAAAGATCTGATCAAGAAACGCCAATGTATGAAAGCCTCTAACCCTACAGCTAGAATAGAACTGGCAGAACTTTCGAAGTTAATCAACAAGCGCAAGACAGCTGACATAAGGAAGTATAATATGAATAGAATTGAACGTGCTCTCAGGAACGAAGGAAGTCTAAAAGCAGTGAAGAATAAACTAGGAATTGGCAAGATTCAGATGTATGCGTTAAGAGACAAAGCCGGATATATCATTACTAATATGGATGAGATAGTTCAAGTGGCTGAGGAGTTCTATAGAGATTTATGCAGTACCAGTGGCACCCACAACGATAATGGAAGAGAGAATAGTCCAGAGGAATTTGAAATCCCACAAGTAACGCCGGAAGAAGTAAAGAAAGCCTAAGGAGCTATGCGAAAGGGGAAGGCAGCTGGGGAGGATCAAGTAACAGCAGATTTGTTGAAGGATGGTGGGCAGATTGTTCTAGAAAAACTGGCTACCCTGTATAAGCAATGCCTCATGACCTCAAGTGTACCGGAATCTTGGAAGAACGCTAACATAATCCTAATCCATAAGAAAGGGGACGCCAAAGACTTGAAAAATTATAGACCGATCAGCTTACTGTCCGTTGCCTACAAAGTATTTACTAAGGTAATCGCAAATAGAATCAGGGACATCTTAGACTTCTGTCAACCAAAGGACCAGGCAAGATTCCGTAAAGGCTACTTAATAGACCATATTCATACTATCAATCAGGTGATACAGAAATGTGCGGAATATAACCAACCCTTATAGCTTTCATTGATTACGAGAAAGCGTTTAATTCAGTCAAAACCTCAGCAGTCATGGAGGCATTACGGAATCAGGGTATAGACGAGCCATATGTAAAAATGCTGAAAGATGCCTATAGCGCCTCCACAGCCACCGTAGTCCTCCATAAAGAAAGCAACAAAATACCAATAAAGAAAGGTGTCAGACAGGGAGATACGATCTCTCCAATGCTATTCACAGCGTGCTTACAGGAGGTATTCACGGACCTGGATTGGGAAGAATTGGGGATAATGGTTAATGGAGAATACCTCAGTAACTTGCTATTAGCTGATGATATTGCCTTGGTTAGTAACTCGGGGGACCAACTGCAATGCATGCTCACTGACCTTGAGAGGCAAAGCAGAAGGGCGGGTCTAAAAATTAATCTGCAGAAAACTAAAGTAATGTTTAACAGTCTCGGAAGAGAAGATCAATTTACAATAGGTATCGAGGCACTGGAAGTGGTAAGGGAATACATCTACTTAGGGCAGGTAGTGACTGCGGATCCGGATCATGAAACTGAAATAATCAGAAGAATAAGAATGGGCTGGGGTGCGTTTGGTAGGCATTCTCAGATCACGAACAGCAGGTTGCCATTATCCCTCAAGAGAAAAGCTTTTAACAGCTGTGTCTTACCAGTACTCACCTACGGGGCAGAAACCTGGAGGCTTACGAAAAGGGTTCTACTTAAATTGAGGACGACGCAACGGGCTATGGAAAGAAGAATGATGGGTGTAACGTTAAGGGATAAGAAAAGAGCAGATTGGGTGAGGGAACAAACGTAAGTTAATGACATCATCGTTAAAATCAAGAAGAAGAAATGGGCATGGGCAGGACATGTAATGAGGAGGGAAGATAACCGATGGTCATTAAGTGTTACGGAGTGGATTCCAAGGGAAGGGAAGCGTAGTAGGGGTCGGCAGAAAGTTAGGTGGGCGGATGATATTAAGAAGTTTGCAGGGACGACATGGCCACAATTAGTACATGACCGGGGTAGTTGGAGAAGTATGGGAGAGGCCTTTGCCCTGCAGTGTGTGTAACCAGGCTGATGATGATGATGATGACTGTATACCCGCTGAAGTGAACATTTAATGTACTTTTGCTCAAAGTTTATGTTTAATTGGCCACATCTGCTGTCTTGAATTATACAAAAAGCATTCGTAAAAAGTCACAGTTTCGCGCAAAAGGTGAAGCATCGATTGCAATAAGAAATTAGTAGGCAAAGTAACGATACAAAGTAATGATAGTAGTTTTATCGGATGTACAAACTTGGAAACATTCACTTACTAACTGATTTAACAAGCATGCTGTCAGCACGCACAAGCAAACATGAACACAGCACACTCGACTAGCGTGGGCACTTGCTGTCAAAACGCTCGTGAGAGCAAGCGCAGCAGCAAAGTGGCCTCCAGGCAGTCTGTTGCTTCAACACAAGAGCAGCGAGAACACAGCACACAAATTTATGAGTCATCTGCAGGAACCTTTCAAGATACGATGCGCGCGAATGTGCAAAGTACGCACTTGTTGGCTGAGTTGAAGCCTTTCTCCCTGTCGTCGCCCGACAGCCTTTCGCACAACAAAAGCAGTGCATTTGCTTTTTGTTTTCTTTCTTCGTGCCACGATCGTCGGCTTCTCGTGCACTCTCACTCACACACACAGCATACAACATGGGGCAACAGTACTATCGCCTTTGGACTTCATACGGCACATGACAGTGACAGCGACGGCAAAAATATGCCTGGAGTGTCCATACAGTTGCTATCAGAATAAAATATTTGCCTTTACCAATAGTGACTATTCGATTCTAAGACCAAATCGAATAGGAAACTATTTGATTCTTTAATGCACACCCTTAAAATTTACTTGAGCGCTGTACAACACTGAAAAGTTTTGATAGTTGCCCACTAGACAAAGACTGAACATGAGCATACCTGAGCCCCCGAGTCCAACAGCAACCGGGCCACCTCGACATGGCCATCCATGGAGGCCTCCATGAGGGCAGTGTGCATCTCATCAGTCTTGTGCTCCTGGTCAGCACCCGCTTCAAGCAGGAACCGCACCATTTCAAGATGCCCTGTACAGACACATGCAATACAAAAAAAAAATCTTTCTAGCCCCATTTCTGTGCCACCTCATCCAGCCAGCTGGAAGGCTCAAAAACAGCAACAGTGTTGTGTCCAGACAGGTGCAAAACACAACAATGGGTTCACTACCTGTTTGTATTCCCTATCTAAAACCACCCAAAAACTGAGCGCATAGCACAAGTATGGTACTATTCTAAGAGCATGGGAGACAGACACATATTTACGTCCTATCACTCGTTGGTAAACACTATGGCTATCTCGACAAGCAGCTTCCCCAAGACAGAGCTCATTCCCTGCGGCATTGAAATGAGGAAAAGCAAGAAGTGTCAGCAGTCACCTACACCTACCCCACCAAGATCAGTAAAGGGAGCGGGTGCACAAGTGATCAAGCCAGCATACCCTTGTAGCAGGCGAGCGTGAGTGCAGACTCCTTGAATTCATTGGAGTGGGTGTTAATGGAGGCCCCAGCAGCCACAAGGACACGGGCAGTCGACACGTGCCCTGCAGAGGCAGCCTCCATGAGGGGGGTGTGGCCATTCTCATTGTGCTCCTCAAGGTTTGCCCCCGCCTCCACCAGGGCCCGAGCCGCAGCCTCGTGGCCCCCAAGGCAGGCAAACATCAGCGGTGTGTGCCCTGCACAGCATGGTGCTTCGTCTCAAGTACTCTTTCTGACACTTCCGTTCAGTTTTATGCATTCCTGCAATCCACAATATGTGCATCCAACAGAAACCCAGTAAACACATCAGTAAAGGTGGGATCTCTCTCTAACTTGGGTGTGGATAGGCTTCAAAAGGGCCTGCCAGTGCACCTGCCAAAATGGTTTAAATGGAAAAGAAACTATGTATGCTACAAATCAGTGCAGTGAAATACTGCAATTGCAGCCAATATGCATTTCAATGCAAGGCAGCAACAAGTAGCTGTCATCAAATCTTGAGTGCAGCAGTAATGCAATTGCGCAAGGGGATGGCAATTATGAAATGCGAGCAATGTACAAGATTGCTTCATCTCAAGAAAACCTTCAAAACCATCTCATTTCTATCCCCATTCTAGAACTCTCATAGAACAAAACTCAATGCAAGAGGTACAGCGCCTATACATGGCAGGCTACATATGGCAATGGTATGCACAACAAGTCACTGCTCCTATGTTGGAACCATGTGTCACAACCGGCACAATTTCGGTTTCTCTTTCCAGCCAAGCAACATTGTATGCCAAGAATTGCGCGTTCTCTCCTCTCAATCTTTTTCCTTGTGTGTCCACCAGTGTTGCATCATTTTGGCAGCAGCGCATCTTTATGATGGTTGACACACATTAAATCCAAAGTTTTTACAGTGTTGTCGCTGTCTCTCATTTGTCCGAGGAGTGGCCACATCAATGCACATCATGGAATCAGAACAGTTCCAGTAGCACCAAATTTGTTCTTGCAAATTTTCAGATCAGTATACATGACAAATACCAAAGGAATGTTATAAACAGTAGAATGCATCCTAATGAGGCTTACATCGTGATAAAAAATTTGGTCATCATGTCATGTTCCATATAAACTTTCATTATAAAGAATGAAACTGCTTAGGGTTATGCGAATACAGTGGAACCCCGTTCATACGTTTTTCACCGGACCGGGGAAAAAAAACGTAACAGCCAGGAAAACGCAACAGTGAGGAAAGCTCCGAAAATGAATAAAAAAAAAGTGCAGCTTCAAGTATAGACAATTTATTTCCACAGAGTGCGCATAAATAAAAAAAGTCTAGAATGGTGGCTTGCCGTTTCTTTCGCTCGCTAGAAATCGCCACACGTGTCTCAATAGCCTGGAAGGCCGTATTGCTGTCAGCGTCGCTGTGAGGTGCGACGTACCTGCGGAGGAGGTCCAGAGCCGCGACGGCTTCTCCAAAGCTAGGATTTGGCAACTCCCCGGCAACATGCGGCTCGTGCTCCTCGTCGTCACCGCGCCACGGCAATGGCAACGGTTGAAGGAATATCCGCGGGAAATTTTGCTCTTTGGCGTAATCATGCTAACGTGCTAACGATTGTTTAGTATTGCTGCAGAGCGCGAGCGCGCGCCCGCGCCGCCCGCTTGCACGCAGCGTGGGAGAAATGCAAACAAGAGAGGAGAGCTGGCCTGATAGGCGGAGCAACGCCAACTTCCGGTTTCACTTTAGCTTCACAAAGAGTGACGTCAGGACCTCTCCCGAGTTTCCTTCCTCCGTGAGTCGACCCGTCCAACAACCATGCGGTGACCGCAATCACAGTGATGATAGTGAGAGCATTTTTCACGAATGGCCACTTAGTGGCGGCCTCTCGAACTGGCGTGCGGCTTCTTGCAGCCAGTTCCATAGCCAAGCCCGGCCAAGCCCAGCCAAAACTCGTCAAAAGCCAAAATGGCGGTTGGAGCGCGTTGCCTACTTTAGCCCAGGCGGGTTCGCGGTGCTAAGTTGCGACGTATCACGCGGGAACGTTTTCACAGCTACTACGTAACAGCGGGGTTCCTTATACATTGGATCCTATGGAAGCTATGCCGGGACCGGATGAAAACGACGTAGCAGCCGGGAAAACGCAGCAGTGAGGAACGTAACAGCGGGGTTCTACTGTAATAGATTTTGAGTTCAAAGCAAGTTCAAGTAAGTTTGAGGCCGCATCAAATGAAAGTAACGCTTTTGTCGCGCGAAGTGAATAAATACTGCACGTTTTTTCCCCTTTCATCGCACCTTCTTCGAGTTCAGTTTTTGACAGGTAAGTGGTTGATCTCATGCTATTTCGGTTAAACAGTACAGTGAAACCTCGTTAAACCGTAGTCGGCCGGAGCTCGGAAAAAGTACGTACTAAACGGTAGTACTGTTTAAGCGAAATAGCATGGGATCGCCCACTTATCTGTCGAAAACGGAACTCAGGGAGAGTGCGATGAAAGGGGAAAAACATGCAGTATTTATTCAGTTCGCGGGACGTAAATGTTATTTTCGTTTGATATCGCGGCGGCCTAGCACGACGACAGCGGCCTCAAACTTGCTGAAGCTGCGTGCCAGCTCCTCAGCCAGCCCCCCTCCTCTCGGCAAACACTCGCACGGCAGATTCCTCGTTGGCGTTACGTATTCTCCGTGCACCCGCGCAGTAGTGCTGCATAAGTCCCAGGGCGCCTTTTTCATTGCCGGGTGCCGGAGTTGGAAAACTTTTCGTTTGGAATAGTTACGTTATCGCGCCCGTTCTTGCGACGATCGCATTCATGAGGCTGACGTAACGCGCAGCTTCTGCCACTGTCGGGCCTGAATAGCCCGTGCTGTCGCTTTCCGTGTCGTCCTCATCACTGTCGCTAGTTGACACTTCGGCAACAACAGCGGCAACGATGGTGAAAAGTCGAACCTCGTAGCCGACATCTCTTCGCGGTCGCAGCAGCGCTGCCGAGCAACTTCGCATTCCAAATGCCACACACTGTAGTCAACAGCAGATCCATATCGCGGGCCAGCGCCGACGATGTCTAATTTTTCTTCTATGCTGAGCACCCGGCGTCTTTTTTATCCTAGCTTCGGCATGACGAGAGTTCTCGCTTGCACGACGCCACAACGCTCTCCGGCACGGCGTCCACGCGGCGTCGAAATGATGTTGATGTTGATGCGGCTTCACGTGCAAACGCACAGGGCGCTTGGAGGCCGTTGTGCCGATCTCTGAGTCTTGTTGTTCTGCCGGGCCGCCCGATGGAGACGACGCACCGCCGTGTTTGCGCGACGAAAAGTGGAAACGCTACGTTTTAACCGATGCGTACGCAATAAGCTGGTACGGTTTATGCGGATACAAAATACATTATGTTCAATGGCCGCTGAGTCGGGGAATTGAGTTTACTACTTTTAAACCGAAACTACTGTTTAAGCGGGTACGGTTTAACGAGGTTTTACTGTACTACCGTTTAGTCCGTACTTTTTCCAAGCTCTGGCCAACTACGGTTTAACGAGGTTTCACTGTACTGAATTTGATGCCTGAAAAATCTTATTTAGTGTTGTGAACCCAATGTACAGCCCATCCCAGCCTTTTTGATTTTGTGGAGGGAGTGTTCAGTTGTCAGTCGACAGCAAATGAATTACTAATTAAGTATATTAATTTTTACTCAATTATAATTTCGCTGTTTTCTTCATACTCTCCAAGACCAGAGATACATGAGAGCAAGTTTTTTTTTTTCCTTTCTTTTGACGTGGAATGGTGTTGGGAGCTTTGTGGGATTAAATGGACTAATTTGTGAGAATCAGATCACAATTAATTCAAGTATGACTTATTTATTGAAATACCAGGCTTCGTTTTTAGAGGGGAGTTTGAGAAATACTTCCAAACTGGATTTTTCATGCTGTCATTTGAGTCCATCTTCCTACCCAACCAAGCTTCTGTTATTTAGACAATGGTGATGTCATTGACTCATCTTATTGCTTTTTTTAACATTATACCGTATTTCCTTGCATAATGATCACACTCGCGTAATGATCGCACCCCTGAATTTTGTCGTCAAAATTCGATTTATTTTCTTTCCTGTGTAATGATCGCACCCTGAACTTGCTGCAGCGATATTCACGTAATGATCGCACCCCTGAATTTTGTCGTCAAAATTCGATTGATTTTCTTTCCCGTGTAATGACCGCACCCTGAACTTGTTGCAGCGATATTAGTGTGCCATGTCTAGCTAATGATGATCGCGCTTACCATCTGTCGAATGCCATGCGAACGACTCCTGAAGACATACCAAGCAGGCTGCACGCACCCAACATACTTAAGTAGATGCCCCATTTCATTCCTTTTATCACTTTCCGCACTTCCATGAAAAAAAAAACGAAAAAAAGCTACAACCAAACTTGCTTCGTCTTTATTATTTGTAGGCTTCATAATGGTTTTGGCAAACAACAATATAAAGGGAGCCTTTCGATTTTTGTCGGCTGCACTCGTGGGCACACAACAAATTGCGAGCGGCAACGATAGTGGCCATGTTTACATACACCATGTTGGAAGTGTACCCTATTCATACGCCGACGCTTGTAACGCAGCTAAGATATTCATTCACCCTTAGCAGAAACGTGCCGTATTAGGATAGCAGTGAAGACAAATGCCACATTTTCTGCAGCATGCCCGCCATGTGTTTATGTCACTGGCAGCTAAGCACGCCTATCTCTGTTTCTGTCCCCTCAAAGTGGACATGGCTACGTTATTGTCGCAAACTTGCCGATATTAATGATATTATTCATTACTAATACGGAAGAAACTGTTTCAATGCGCGTAATGTAAGCACGAGAAGAAAAATAATTGCGTTCGGCTAGCTCCGCCGGCCGCCATTCTTGTTTTGGTGACCCGCACTGACAGCGGCAGCCGCCTGCTTGTCATCCCGCAGCAAATGCGGGATGAAAAAAAAAACACGTTTCTTTTCGTGGGAAATTTAACCTGCATAACGACTGCACCCCTGAATTTGCATCAATTTTTTTTTACAAGAAAGTGCGATCATTAAGTGAGTAAATACGTACGACAGTTTAAATTTTTTGAAACAATGCTCATAAGCTTTCTCGCAAATAACAGTTTATAAGAAATTATGAAGGTTATGCGAAAATTTTAAAGGTATTTATTTTTATCCAAAACTTGTTTTTCTAACTTAGTGCCTGGACGTGGAAGTGGTGAGAAAAGAGTGTGGGCAACCAGGATGCCAAGATTGGCAAAGATGGCGCCAGCATATACCAGTGTACCTGGAGCTCACTGCTCGGTTTCCTTTGCTCGCTGTTTAACAAAGTTGATGAAGTGACTACAATTAATATATTTGCAAGCTCCCACCATAACATTTACACAGGTTTGCTAATCATGTAAGCCTATTTTTATTTTAAAGGTCATTCCTTACTAGTTACAGTCGACGTCCAATTTTTCGGACTCCCTAGAGGCCACGAAAACGTCCGAAAAAACGAATGCGCACCTTTTACTGCCCCCAAGCGCTCAAACCGCTACAGGCACGTCCGAAATAGCTGTGAAGGCCAGCCAGTACACTTATTAGGTTTATCTGTGCTCACACTGTGATAGGCGACAACGGATGCGCCCGTGTATAATTAAGGAATACATACTGTGTCCCGTGACAATAGCCTCTTCCCACTCTTGGTATGCTCCACCGCAATACTGCGCGCATGCTTCACCACGTAACATTGCTGTATTGAGGCTGAGCTAACTTTCAAGAACCTGCATTATGCAACGCGCTAGGCTTTCCGAGCTTCGAAGCCATTGCGAAGGATTATAAAGGCAGAGTCAGGGCCATTGCTAAAAGCAGCGAATTGTTTTAATGCAAAACACGGCACCGAACAGCAAGAAGCTTGGTAGCTAACGCCGAAGAAGCTACGCCTAGCCTAGCGTTGCCGCGGTGGTGGCTACAGCTGCCAGTGGATCTGCGTGCAAGAGCACCTGTTCAAGGCGGCGAGATAATCAAAATGGTGGCGATGGTGGCTTCAACCAATACCGTTCCGGACTTGCAGTCATTGCAAAAAGTCCAAAAAATCGTACATCATTGGGTTCTTGAGTTCAAAATTTCAGACGTTCTTATACATTGACTCTATGGAGTACCATGACGGTGCCGCGAAGGCAACCGAATTAACGGGCATGCCCGAAAAATCGGTTGTTCGTAAAATGGGTCGTTGACTGCATTAGACAGTAAACAAACTTGCAACCGCGAGTTTGCCAACACTTCCAAAAGCATGAATATTACAGCTGCTCTCAAAGCGAATACTGAATAGTGTAATATTCGAAGCTGCTATTCAAAAATCTGAATATTCACACAACAGTAAAACTGTTCAAGAACGGGCATCAACATGCGACATATGCCCATCTTGCCTTGAGAATAGAGGTGTGCAAATATCAAAATTTTCGAATACGAATCAAATACTTAGCATCGAATACTGAATAATGATATGCACATGCATTAATCAGCAAATTGGCTTATTTTACTATTTTGGAACATTGCAATTACATTGTCATTGGTAAAAAAATTTAACTTGTAAGCCGTTAAATAAAATATTGTGTATTTGATGCATGTTAGCTTTGCAAAATTGAATTTCTGCTAGTTGTCTGTTCTCACCAATCTGTGCCTTATTATACTGCACCAATTTCCCGAAAACTCACAGGCATTTGACCCTGTACCAGTCGTCACTCAATGCATTTGCTGTCAAGTAGTAAGCTCAGCATTGGGGGTGGAGCCTACAAAAGAGTGCACCCTCGCTGTTCGCAAACCTGTGCCCCTTGCTACTGAGAGGCTGGCTTTCCTTCAAGGCTTATACCCAGTGGCGTAGCTAGGTCGTTTGGCACCCGGGGCCCATAGGTCTTCCGTCACACCCCTCCCCCGCTGTAGCTGTAGCCGGCGGAAAGAGAGGTGTCTTCAGACGTATATGACACCCCCCCCCCCTTCCCACTGGCTCCTTGCACCCGGGGCCCACGGCCCCCCAGCCCCCCCTGTTGCTACGCCACTGCTTATACCCCACACAGCAAATCTAATGTCATTTCCAAAACAAATGACATTTGTTGCAATTAATGTCATTATCACAGCACGCTGTCACACGGCGAAAACTAATGTCATTTGAAAATGATGACAATGACGACAGTAAAAAAAAAAAGACATGTCTCAAACCCACTTTTGTCCAATAATTATTTTCCAATATGCTAAATTCCCCTAGAATATGTGATCGTTGCTTTCAAACCGTAGCGTTCGATCACTAACTTGTCGACATTGCCAACCAAATCGAGTCGAGCCAAGCCAAGCCAAAGCTAAGGCAAGCAACACGGCGAAGAGAACGATAGCACGTACGCTACATCTGCTAAAGTGGTACGAGAAGGGCAGTTGCATGTCATCGCCGTTCTGATGTGCATGCGGGCTTCTAATATCCTCATTCTTGGCGCGTGCCACAGGAAAACATGCGCACACTTTTACGCCAAGTCAGTTGAAGCGGCCGTGGCCGTTGCTCCGGTGCAAACCAACACGACTGCTGCAGCGAAAGCTAAAGACGGGTGTCTGGTCACTGGACTGAGAGTAGTTTTCTGTACTTAGCATGTGATGGACTTCAATGTCGTTAAAGCAATAATTAGGTAATAAAATGAATCGAATAATAGCGATATTTGTTAAAACAAAAAGGAAGCATGTACTGTTTGCGAAACACTGGTAAACTCAGTTCCAAACGAATGCGAATGAGTTTGGCGAACTCATTCGTTTGTAAATGTCATTTTCGAAAATGTCCTTACGTTTTACCGTGTGACACCAAACAAATGGCATTATCAGCGAATGTCATTCGTTGTAAATGACATTAGATTTGCCGTGTGACAGGGGTTTTAAGCGTTCAGTGGGTAAGCGTGTTTCACAGGCGAAATTTTGCCAGCAGCATGAAATTATCGCGAAATTGAGCACAAAATCACACATTTTGTTAGATTAGATAAAAATAAACGCTAAGAACCATGTTTGCTCCCGCACAGCCAGCAACGTATTCAATTTGTTTCGAATATTCGTATCCAATCGAACATTCAAAAAATTTTGTACACCTATTTAAGAATCTAGTACGAATATTAAAAATATAATATTCAATCGTATTCTAAACCTTCCAATATTTACACACCCCTACTTTACAACCAACCAGCCTAAATTAGCCCTTTGCATTGCATTGCAATTTTGCATTGGAATCCATGGTGCAGCTACTACACAAATAGATGCCACTGTTTCTTAGCTAGATATTTCTTTACAAAAATAAGCATGTGCCTTTAAAAATACACGTGCAGTCACATAATACAGTTACACCTTGTGGGGATCGCACGCGCATCCCGATATCTCCGGAGCGGCCACGCGGTTATCACGCGATAATCACGTGCTCGCTCGCGGAGGGTAGCGTGGAGAGGGCACCTTCGCCACTCCCGCTGCTCTTCGCGCCTGGCCGCAACGCTGCAGCCATGGCACCCCGTTCCCTCCTTTCCCTTTCTTGGAACCGGGGAGACCCCCTCTCCGCCGCTCGGGAGAAGCGCTATTCCCCCGACGCATCTTTGTCTCACGGCGGAAGAGCTAGCGAACGGCCGCATCTCAAATCAGCCGCTGAGACCGCCGCACGCCGTCCCCCTGTGGCGCCCGGACCTTGGTGTGCGACTCACCGCCCCAGGGCCCGAGCGCGGATCCACTTTTGGGTGAGCTGAACTCTTATCAGCCTCTTTTGTGGTTCCCACATTGTGCGGTTTGTTTCGCCCCAGACGTGCGGAATGCTCCGCCGCTGAGGTTTTGTGTTGTGTTGTGTTGTGTTTGTGTGTGTTGTGGCTGTTGCTGTCTGTTGGAATCATTGTACACCAAGGTGAATAAACACCTTAGGTCGAGACTCACCCTGTCCCCACTGGCCTGAACCCGCCGTGGTCGCAACTCACTGCGAACCGCGGGTTAGGGGTCACAGCTCTGACTGCTAGGGCTGCTGCGAAAGTGCTAGGGAGCGACTGCCGCTCCGCCGGCGCTGTGCGATCCAGAGAAGGGTCAGGTGCGCACGCGCGAGCCTGAGTAATACCCCTATATTTGGCGCCCAACGTGGGGCCAGAGGTGTGACAGGTTGAGTCTGTTTGTGTGAGTGTCTGCCACTGCACGAACGAACCATGGCAGCATACGGGGCTGATTTACAGCCGTTGTATACGCTGTCGCAGGTTGCTACCAACAGGCAACAATTCGAAGCGGCGGTAACTGCTACCGCTCAGTCATGCCCTGCGGCGAACATTAGCCCTGGGAATTTGATAAGCTTCGAAGAGGGTAGCGCTACACACGAGGCGCTCTCTCCGGCAGGATGTACCCTTGAAGGCGTGAGGCACATTACGCCGAACCCTTCGCCAGTGTTTGCGGAGAGCATGGAGCCACTGCGGCATACTTGCTCGACGCGTTCTGCTCCTGTGCCAGGCATTACTGGCCAGAGCGAGCCTCGTACCCTTGAAGGCGTGAGGCACATTACGCCGAACCCTTCGCCAGTGTTTGCGGAGAGCATGGAGCCACTGCGGCATACTTGCTCGACGCGTTCTGCTCCTGTGCCAGGCATTACTGGCCAGAGCGAGCCTCAACAGGCGCTGTTGCAGGATGCGATGCGCTTGATTGAGAGGTTGACAGGTGCCGTGCAGAACACTCTGCTGACATCTGCCGCCGCTGCTAGACCGAGAGTGAGGGTGGACTTACCCACCTACAGCGGGTATCATGATTCAGTTAGCGTCAACGAATACCTCGATCGCGTGCTGACTTACCAGCGCGCAACGGGGCTGTCCGATGACGAGATGCTGGAACGCGTCGTACCAGTGTCGTTGACTGATCACGCTGCCCGCTGGTTCCGGCTTACTGGCTACCGGTCTAGCACGCTGGCTGAGTTCCGAGCGGGATTACGCGAGGAATTCCTGCCCGCAGATTACGAGCGTCGTCTGCGGCGCGAGTTGGAGCTACGTACTCAGCATCCGGACGAATCCTTGCTCGAGTACGTCAGGGCGATGGACGAACTTTATCGTACCGCTGACCCTACCGCTCCGAACTGCGATAAGGTGGAGAGAGTCACACGACAAGCTCATCCCACCTTCGCAGCGTACCTAAGAGGCAGCAAGTTCAGGGATTTGGATGAGCTGGCCTCAGAGGCAAAGCGCATACAGGCGGACATACTCGCCTTGCGCTCATACCGACCTCCACCCCCAGCGTCGAGGGCACTTGAGCCGCGATGCGCGTGGAACGGGGACACTTTTCGCACTCGTTCCGGTGGAGATGGTGTGGTTGCTTTCAGTGACGGACAACTGAGAAACGGTTGGGGCTTATCTGACCGGGCTCTCGATCCGTACACTTATGCCATGCGTGCAGCATGCGCTGCCGATGGCCGAGGTATGCAGAATCGTGGTCGATATGCCGGCTCGATGATGCGAGAGCAGAGCGTACCTGCAAGGGAGCAGTCGATACAGAGGAACAACGGTCAAACGGCGCGAGGCACTGGACGCCAAGCCCGTCAAAGGCCGGCTCTCCTCTGTTATCGGTGCAACCAGCCGGGGCACTTCGCCCGGGATTGCAGACAGCCTGCGAACCGAGAGCACGCGCTTTCGGGAAACGAGCGGGGCCGCCGCTGAGCAGTGCTGCATGGCCGGCGGCGGTTACAGCGGTGCGAAGTGAGACACACGAACTCCTTGCCCCGCTGGCTTGTCGTTTTGGATTGCCCAGCGACACGCCAGTCCCGCTCATAGAGGTTACAGTCGCCCGGCGCAGGTTTTTTGCGCTGTTAGACACAGGAGCAAGCGCTTCACTATTTGGCGACGAGGTGTGTGAACATCTCCGTCGGAGCACTATCCGACTGAGAGAGAGTAATGTGACCTTCCGACTGGCCAGCGGCACGGCACACGCGAGCTGTGCTGCTAGGCTTGTGGTGCGGTGGGAGAAGCGGGTGAGGCGACAGCGCCTAGCTCACCTTCCCGGCCTGTCGGTTCCTATAATTCTTGGTAGAGATTTCCTCGCCAAGACGGGCATTGTTATTGACGTCTGCAACGGAGGATATAGGGAGCGAGCATGTGGCACCCTGAAACCTTTCGTTTCATTTCAAAAAGCGTCAGAGACAACTTCGTTCGATGATGCTTCGCGCGCAGACCGACCAAACGATTGCCCGAAAAGGTCCCTCAGAACGGTTGCGGCCGGGTCGAAATGCCGTCCGGCCAACCGCGCTGAGAAAAGAGGCGCGGAGGGGAACTGCTCCCCTCCCGCAAAGCCCATAACCCCCGCTGCGGTGGCAGACTGTGCCGCAGTGAGGGGCGAACGATACCACCCGCTGCTGGACGACTCAAGCAGTTTGTCGGGGGAAGAAAAGGCTCGCCTCTCAGCGCTTCTGACTGAATATGATGCCGTATTCACAGAGCGGCCTGGTTGCACTGCGCTATACAGGCACAAAATTGAGACAGGCGACGCCTCTCCGTGGAAGTGTAATCCTCGGCCGGTGAGTTTGGCTAAGAGGAAAGCACTAGACAGCGCTCTGGACGAACTGCTCGATACAGGCGTTGTTGAAAGATCGGACAGCCCATGGGGTTTTCCTGTGGTGTTGGTTCCTAAAAAGGATGGGACGCCCCGCCTTTGTGTTAACTATCGCCGCCTGAACGAGGTGACACGCAAGGACGCATATCCGCTTCCTAGCATTCCCTCGATCGTATCCAACGTTGGCGGAGCGAAGTACTTCACTACGCTCGATGCAAGCAGAGGATACTTTCAGGTGGAGGTAGATCCCAGTGACCGAGAGAAGACTGCCTTCACTTGTCACAGGGGACTTTTCCAGTTTACCCGTATGCCATTCGGACTTGTCGGTGCGCCTGCGACTTACCAGCGCCTGATGGACCGTGTCTTGGGTGACGCAAGGTGGCACCACGCTCTTGCTTACCTGGACGATGTTGTGGTATACTCGCGTACCTTTGATGGGCACTTACGCCATCTCAGGGACGTGTTGGAGCGTCTGAGGTCTGCGGGGATAACGCTAAACCCGACCAAGACCCAGATTGCGGCAACCCGAGTAACGCTACTGGGGTTTAAACTGGATAACGGACGCCTTCTACCGTGTGATGACAAGGTTCAGGCATTATTGAACTACCCGTCACCGGAAGACATAGGCGGACTGAGACGCTTTTTGGGGCTGGCGAATTTCTATCGACAGTTCATCCCAAACTGCGCTGCACTGCAAGCCCCCTTGACAATGCTGTTGAGGAAAGGTGAGCAGTGGAGGTGGGGTCCCGAGCAAGAGGAGGCACTGCGCAACCTCGTAAACGCGCTCGTGGAAACCACCGAGTTAAGGCTACCTGATTTGAACAGAGAATTTGTCATTCATACGGACGCCAGCGACCTTGGCCTAGGAGCGGTTTTGCTCCAACAGCACGAAGGTAGTTTGCGCCCGGTAGCTTTTGCCAGCCGCTCTTTGACTGCCGCAGAGAAAAATTACTCCGTGACCGAAAAGGAATGTCTGGCGATCATTTTCGCTCTCAAAAAGTTTGACTACTATATTGATGGAGTCCCATTCATAATTGAGACCGATCATATGGCACTAACTTGGCTTAGGCGCTTAGGAGAGCCGAGCGGCCGGCTCGCGCGATGGGCACTTCTCCTGCAGCGTTACGATTTTACCGTGCGCTACAGGAGAGGAAAGAACAACGTTGTGGCGGACGCACTTTCGCGCGCGCCCGTTGACTGTGAGAAGAGTGATATTACCACTCAACTCACCTCGCCCGAAACTGAGCTTGAGAGCGGACTAACCGCTGCGACGACTGAGGTTGTCAGGAGGGGTAATATTAATACCCATCGTGACCCCTCAGTGACTCAGCCGAAGAGCAGAGTAACTGCTACAATGCTCGACGGCGCTGGTCCCGAAGGAAGGGCGGATGAACCCCCTTCTCAGGACGAAAGCGTGAACCACTTGGACTGCGTCAGTTCAGTGGGGAGCGTGTTCGGCAGAAAGGAGCTGTTAGAGGCACAGCGGGAGGATCCATTTTGTAAGAAAGTGTTTGAGGGGCTCCGGGAGCCCGGCGGCGCGGCCGCGGCGCACATGGACGCAGCTGGTATTGCTGTGGGTGCGCGGCGCTCCGAAACAGCTGGTAATGCTGTGAGCGCGTTGGATTCCTACCTGCTAGACTCTGACGGCGTCCTGCTGAGATACATTCCCGCGGAGAAGGATACACACGAGTCCTTCAAAGCGGTGATTCCACGCACGCTGAGAGGAGCACTTTTACGCTACTTTCACGATACGTGCCTGGCCGGGCATGCGAGTGGCCCTAAGACTTATCTAAAGTTGTGCCGCTTTGCTACCTGGCCTGGAATGAAGCGGGATGTGATGCGCTACACCCGCTCGTGCAACGTGTGCCAACGCGTGAAGCCGCGTGGTGGACGCCCACCCGGGCTCATGCAGCCGATCAATAGCCGAACACCGTGGCAAATTGCGGCATGTGACGTCATGGGGCCTTACCCCAGGACACCGAGCGGGAACCGATTCCTTCTCGTAGTCACAGACCATTTCAGCAAGTGGGCGGAATTGTTCCCCCTGCGGAAGCTGACGGCACGCGTTATCATGGGAAAGCTGATCGAGGTGTTTACACGATTCGGCTATCCTGAGCAGCTGATAACGGACAATGCGTCCTACTTCACTGCCAAACTCTTCGTGGACTCTTGTGCAGCTCTCGGCATTAAGCACAGGAGAACAACCACGTACCATGCCCAGGCGAATCCCACTGAGCGTGTGAACCGCAACATCAAGCACATGCTAGTTGCATTTGCGGGGACGCACAATGAGTGGGACGCTTGTCTTCCTGAAATTGGATTTGCTATCAGGTCGACAGTGAATCGATCGACTGGGTATACCCCCGCCACCCTCAACCTTGGGAGGGAGCTGTTGAATCCGGTAGAACTTACTCTACAGGAACGATGCAGCACGGAACTGGTTGTTTCGTCGGCACGCGCCGATTATGCGACTGGGCTGCGCGCGAAGGTAACGGAGGCTTTACGAAAAGCGCGACGGAACCTGAGCACTGCACGTGCCGAGCAGAAAGCGCAGTACGACCGCTCTCATCGGGAAGTTCAGTACAAAGTGGGCGACCTGGTGTTGAGACGGAATCACGTCCTGAGCGACGCCAGTAAGAAATTCTCAGCTTCTCTGGCGCCGAAATGGACAGGACCGTACCGGGTGCGAGAGACTGTCTCTTCGCTCGTGTACAGGCTGGCGGACTTGAAGCTAAGACCGATCAGCCGACCGGTGCATGTCTGCGATCTCAAACCCTACTATGACAGGGGGAACGAGTGGCCCGAGGAGAATGCTCTCCCGCGCCCGCAGGCAGCGGCATCGGGTGGCACGGCTCGACGTTCGAGCCCGGTGCGGCATTATAACTTGCGATCTCGGCAGAACTAACTCTGTCCGGTTCGCGGAGGCTATTTTATTGTGCACGATATCGGACGGAATGCTCCTCCGATGTCTAGCATGCAGGCTTCCAGAGCGAGCACGCGCTTTCTCTTTGGAAGAAGCGAGAGGGGCTAACACAATTGTCGCAGCAGCAGACCGCCCGTCGGGAGCCGTGAAACAACCACCAAGCAAAAAGGAAAGACCATCTCCACTGCCGGTGGGGACGAGCAGGCCGCAAGCAGTCAGCAGCGCAGTGCAGGCAACAGGCGGCGAGAAAACATCCTCCGGCGGCTAACAGCGAGGTGAGAGGTGCAGCGGGCGACTTCCGGTCCGGAATGGTCGCTGCGGCGCAGAATTCGCCGAACCGCGCCGCACGGCTCCGCGACCGAGTTTCGAGCCCCGCAACCAAGCATCCAGCCTCAAGGCCGAGCGTACACTTCTCCCGCAAGGACAGAGTGGACCCCTGCTGCGCAGCGAGGTGCAAGCCATCGTCGGGGCGGGTCGGCGCGCCTTTGCCTATCTTGCGTGCCGACACCCGCGAGGGGGCGAGCTGTGTCGGAGCGAACCGGAAGAAAAGCGTTCGACCATACCAGAGGGCATCGAACTCCGAGAACATCAAAAGAGCTGTCCTGCGCCATCTCGAGGCTGGCTGGTAATCGAGGCAGCCAAGAAACATCCAGGGACCCTTTCGCCACCACGGACCCGGCACGTCCGACTGGGCAGGTGACGCCGCCGAGACGCAAGGTGACCCGGACCCAGCAGCCTTCTTGCCTCCTGCTGCGTCCCGTTACTGTCAAGCTGCTCCGTACCATCCTTCAACGTTCCGGCCTGGCTCGCGACCACCTACACGGCGACAACGACGGTCTGCAGCTAGAGCTGCTCCCTCACCAACATGGATGGACTCAAACCGTGTTGCTGTCGGAGTAGCATGTCCCTCTCGCAGGAAAGCCTCAGGTGACGGCGGCCTCTTAGCGGCTAAAGGGTTATTTTAAGGAGGGGGGGATGTGGGGATCGCACGCGCATCCCGATATCTCCGGAGCGGCCACGCGGTTATCACGCGATAATCACGTGCTCGCTCGCGGAGGGTAGCGTGGAGAGGGCACCTTCGCCACTCCCGCTGCTCTTCGCGCCTGGCCGCAACGCTGCAGCCATGGCACCCCGTTCCCTCCTTTCCCTTTCTTGGAACCGGGGAGACCCCCTCTCCGCCGCTCGGGAGAAGCGCTATTCCCCCGACGCATCTTTGTCTCACGGCGGAAGAGCTAGCGAACGGCCGCATCTCAAATCAGCCGCTGAGACCGCCGCACGCCGTCCCCCTGTGGCGCCCGGACCTTGGTGTGCGACTCACCGCCCCAGGGCCCGAGCGCGGATCCACTTTTGGGTGAGCTGAACTCTTATCAGCCTCTTTTGTGGTTCCCACATTGTGCGGTTTGTTTCGCCCCAGACGTGCGGAATGCTCCGCCGCTGAGGTTTTGTGTTGTGTTGTGTTGTGTTTGTGTGTGTTGTGGCTGTTGCTGTCTGTTGGAATCATTGTACACCAAGGTGAATAAACACCTTAGGTCGAGACTCACCCTGTCCCCACTGGCCTGAACCCGCCGTGGTCGCAACTCACTGCGAACCGCGGGTTAGGGGTCACAGCTCTGACTGCTAGGGCTGCTGCGAAAGTGCTAGGGAGCGACTGCCGCTCCGCCGGCGCTGTGCGATCCAGAGAAGGGTCAGGTGCGCACGCGCGAGCCTGAGTAATACCCCTATAACCTCTATATAACGAAGTAGGCAAAATCGACAATTAGCTTCGTTATATTGAAATTTTGTTGTATATAAATTCTACCTTTTATGCAAATAGTATAATCACCGATCGATTTTTCTTACAAGGGGCCGCAGAACATTCCAAATTATCGAGCAATCAAAAAAGCAAATTCAAATGACAAAACAATTCATTTTGATGACATTGGGAGTCGGCGATGAAGCATACGGTTTCATGCCACAACGGGACAGCTTCACATCGGCGGTACCAATTAAGCGAAGCCAGCCGCGCTTTCGCGTGCACTCAGCCCCCGCGGCTGATAGAGTTGCCCGCACTGGGACGAGGCTATCATTAAAAGCGCCAGCAGCGGGAAGCGAATGCTTCCTCTGTTTTTCGCTTTAACGAGTCACCAAAACTCAAGATAATGCAACCTCCAATACTAAGTCCATAAGAAGACAGCTTACATGATGCCATGCAGTCTCATCTTGGCTAGCCCACTCTTTGCACACACAGCAGATTACCTACAAAGCAGGGTCTATGGCTGCATATGCTTACAGCCGTGCACAGCCACCGCAGATACAAGCACGCCAGAAATTGTTATGTGCCCCAACTTACCCCGCCCCTCGTGCACACTTGTTCACGTTATTGCGAGCGAGCTCCCCTCCCCCTCTTTCCCTTTGCTCACGCAGGAAGGCAACACTCGTGAAGCCCCATTTTTCTTGTCTCACCCTCGCACAATTTCACTTGCACCTAAGGCACAAAGTGTGGGTGCCGCGACTGGATCTTATGGCACTTGGACTTCATGCATGATACGGCTCAACTTCGGTGGTCACTCTTGCGCAATTTGAGAAGTGTGTTTGCAAGCAGCCGCCTGTAATTCAATCATTTGACCATCTGCATCCATGGAAGCTTCCATGCAGAAGCGCAATTTCATTATATTGAAATTGCATGCATACACTTTGTTACATTGAGGTTCTAGATAGATGGTGTTCTATGGACAATAGGTTATGAAACGTTTAATACTTCGTTACATCGGCAATTTCATTATATTAAAGTTCGTTATATCGAACTTTAACTGTACAAGATAAATACCTCTAAAATGTACTAAACACACCCAGATTTAACAAAGCTATGACTGTACCTAAAGTGAAACACACTCATGTACTACGATGTGGCCAAGGCCTGAATAACAAACATCGCTAAACAGTTTCAGTATAAGCCCCCTGGTATTTTAGTATGCACAATTAAAATTTTGATAAAAATGAGAATCACGAATTCAAAAGTTGCGAGTGAAGAGGTTAGAAGAACTTATATGCTATGTGTTTATGCAACATCTCTTAAATTAGATTTTTGCAGTGATGCACCAAAGTGCAATAAGTTTTGAATATCTATACAGAGGGAAGAAATTTTAATACCTTCGTCAGCCATTTTCGAAAATCAACCACTGTAATTCTGGATGCCTCGGTATGGATCCCTAAACAACCTTGCTGACAGATTGTGACATGTTTGGTCACTCCCTGTCGCCACGTATAAGCCCGTCTAAACATGCAAACCAAAGAGAAAGAAAGAAAGGGTAAGACACATACCCTGTGCTGTCTGTGCATTGACATCGGCTCCATGCTCTATGAGCAGCTTCACGATGTCAGTGTGGCCTGCAGTGGCTGCCTCCATCAGCGGGGTCATATCCTTGAGGCCTCGGTCCTCCACGTTGGCACGCATCGCCAGCAGCAACTGCAGAATTGTTGAAACAGCAGTGAGCCCGCCAAGATACACCATCCTACACCTTTATAACCGAGGCAAATATGACGTACATGCTTTCACACAGCCAGAGAATTTAAATTGCAACCACGGGATCTGCTTTTTTGAGGAAGGTCCCCATTAAAGGGACAGACAAGCGCTCAAAACGTGAACCGAGATAACCCCGCTGATGGAATGATTCCCTCTCGTAGTGGCTATAACGAGGCATGTTTTTCTCACCAACTGGGGATTTCTATTTTTAATTCATCACTAAAAGTCGTGAAAAATGACCTTTGCCGCCCGACGCCGCAAAAATATAAAGCTGCATAAGAGGTCCACCATATGACTTCGATTTTATTCTTATTATTTTATTATTCTTGTATTTTATTAGTATTGAAATGCAGTATACAGTAAAACCTCATTAAACCATACCCGCTTAAAGAGTAGTTTCGTTTTAAAAGTAGTGAAGTCAGATCACCGATTCAGCGGCTATTGAACATAATGTGTTTTGTATCCGCATAAACCGTACCAGCTTAAGGGGGAAGGTGGGGATCAGAGCTAACATTTTTGTTCTTTGACCTAGAGCAACAAAATTTGGCAGCCACACTCAAAAGTGTCTGAAATTAAGAAATATGCAGTTTCCTTACAATACCTTAACTTGTTTTCAAGTTACAAAATGTTACATGTGTTCCGCTTGTGGAAAACCTGGCACTGTAACGAAACATGCCAGGGAGCTAGCTGCTTGTAGTTTTAATCTTTGCCCAGAAGTGCACCACAGGTTACAACAGTTCCAAAAATTTTTTAACTGATTTATTTTTATTTTATTTTACACAGAACATCATATTCACTTTTACTAATTGTACCAGAACTTGTCACTCACAAATTAGCATGCAGAAAAAAAATAAGCCCCCAGCAAGATATTGAAGACTGTCATACCCTCAAGGACACTTCAGGGAATACATACAAACAAACAGGAGCAAAATTGGTCCAGGTATTCCAATGCTACCCTTTCCACAAACGCAGAATGACCAAAACACACTTTTGAGAAAACGTCTCTCAAAGTTCTTGGAGCAGTTCACATCTCACAAAATGCACCAGGATTGTTGTTTTTGCTGTATTTGCTTACAGGTGACTTTTGGGTTCTCTGCCATTTGATTCACACAGTTCGAGGTGCCGACGTACGAATTACCTAGCCGCGCAACCCGAAGTGCCGATGCACGAAATGCCTAGTTGCGGACTCGAGGAATCGATACTTGATGTGCTTAGTCGCGCAGCCCGAGGTGCCAATGCGCAAAGTGCCTAGTCGTGGGCTCGAGGAGTCGACATTCGATGTGCTTAGTCGCGAAGTTCGAGATGCCCACGCGCAAAATGCCTAGACGCGGGCTCGAGGAGTCGACGCTCGATGTACGCAGTCACGCAGTCGGAGGCGCCAATGCACAAAATGCTTCGGCGAGGGTACAAGATGTCCACGCACAATGTGCTTGATCGCCAAGTTGGGGACTCGAAATGCTTAGCGGCGGGTACGAGGATTGTGTGCGCGATGTGCTTGGTCACAAATTTCTAAATACCAGGTGCTGAAAGGATTCCGCGCGCGAATTTTGGTCACGATGTCCGCGTCGCCGAGGCTCGGTATGCTTAGCTGCGGGTCTGAGACGTCCACAAACGTAGGAATTGGCCACGCTACTGCGAGTGGAGACTTCCAGTCCAGACTCACGAGGCGCAAAGAGCCGAGCAGACGACGCGAGCGCCAGCCCAATTGGCGAACGACGCTGGAGTCACGTGGCAGACACGGCCAATCGCAGACTCTGTAACGACCTTCAATCATTTGCTTTTTGTATGCTTGTTTCGTATAGAGGAGGTAGCTAAGTGGCGAATTTGAAGAGGGAGAAATGCGCTTTCCAACGAGACTGAGATGGCGACGCTCGGTTGTGCCGTTCCAGAGATATTGCAGCTTGAAAAATGCTGTTTTTCTTTATTTCCGCTAAATTTTTCGCCACCTACCTTGGCTGATAAAACAAATTTTTTAGAGCACTTCTACGTGGTTTACAGTGATGAAATTTCGGAATCAGATAGAAAAAGAGTAATAGAAATTGAATATGTGATTTTCAAAAATCTGATTGCAAAAGCCACGTCCTCCCTTAATGCGTACGGTTTATATGCAGAAGACAAAGATAATGATGAACAACAGGGCAAGGGAACAGGAGTTCAGAATCACCAGTGAGCCTCTAGAGTCTACGAAGGAGTACGTTTACCTAGGTCAACTAATCACAGGGAACCCTGACCATGAGAAGGAAATTCACAGAAGAATAAAAATGGGTTAGATTGCATACGGCAGACATCGTGAGCTCCAGACTGGAAGTGTACCGTTATCAAAGGAAGGTATACACAATCAGTGCATTTTACCTGTGCTGACATATGGGGCAGAGACAAGAAGCTTCAGAACAAGTTAAGGACCGCGCAAAGAGAGATGGAACGAAGAATGCTGGGCATAACCTTAAGAGAGAGAAAGAGAGCGGTTTGGATCAGAGAGCGAAGGGGTATAGACGATGTTCTAATTGATGTTAAGAAAAAGAAATCGCGCTGGGCAGGTCATGTAATGCGCAGATTAAATAACCGTTGGACCATTAGGGTGACAGAATGGGTACCAAGAGAAGGGAAGCGCAGAAGAGGATGGCAGAAGACTAGGTGGTGTGACTAAATTAGGAAATTTGCGGGTGCTAGTTGGAATCAGTAGGCGCAGGACAGGGGTAATTGGAGATCGCAGGTAGAGGCCTTCGTCCTGCAGTGGACATAAAATAGGCTGATGATAATGATGGTTAACATGTAGCATTTCCACTTTTCGTCGTGCAAACATGGCGGTGCATCGCCTCCATCGGGTCGCCTGAAAGAACAAACCTCAGAGATTGGAACCATGGATCGGAACAACGGCTGCCAAGCGTCCTGTGCGTTTGCGCGTGAAGCCACATCATTTCGGCGTCGTGCCAGAGAGCGTTGTGGCGTCGTGCAAACAAGGACTCGCGTCATGCCAAAGCTCGGATAAAGCAGACGCCGGGTGCTCAGCATAGAAGAACAATTAGACATCGTTCATGCTACCAAACGGGACACGAAGTCGGCGTTGGCACGCGACATGAGTCTACTGTTGACTACGGCGTGTGCATTTGGAATGCAACGCAGTCTCTCGGCAGCGCTGCTGCGACCGCGAAGAGATGTCGGCTACGAGGTTAGACTTTTCGCCATTGTTGCCTCTGTTGTTGCCGAAGTATCACCTAGCGACAGTGATAAGGACAACATGGAAAGCGACAGCACGGGCGATTCAGGCCCGACAGTGGCAGAAGCTGCGTGTTACGTCAGCCTCATTAATGCAATCGTCGCGATATCAACAGCACCCTGCAATGAAAATGGCGGCACGCAACATCTGCCGCGCTACCGCAACCGTGCATGGAGAATATGCAACGCCAACAAGGAATCTGCCATGCGAATGTTTGCTGAGGAGAGGGGCTGGCTGAAAAGCTGGCTCGCAGCTTTAGCAAGTTCAAAGTCGCGGTCGTCGCTATTAGGCCGCCGCAGCATTCAAACGAAAATAACACTTTTGTCGCGCGAAGTGAATAAATACTGCATGCTTTTTCCCCTTTCATCGCACTCTCTCTGACAGGTAAGTGGGCAATCTCATGGTATTTCGGTTAAGCAGTACTACGGCATAGTACATACTTTTTCTGAGCTCTGGCGAACTACCGTTTAACGAGATTTTACTGTACTTTTTATTATTGTAAGTTTTTCCAGACTTACTATGTGCAGATAAGCCTTCGTTTGTAGTGAGCAAAAAAGTGGGGCTTCCTTCGCCTTCATTTTCGATGAGTTGGCTTGGCTCGTCTATCGACAAACAATGACAACGAGGGCCGGCCAGCCATGACGTAGGCGTGTACTTCGGGAAAAAACACGGTACAGTCGATTGAATTTTCGGACGCCCAAATTTTCGGACATGCCTGATATTTCAAACATCTTTGCGGCACCGCCACGAGTCCCATAGAATTAATGTATAAGGACATCTGAAGTTTCGGACGCTCGAACCCCCCGCCATCCAATTTTCCGGACTTTTTGACGCGACGGAAGGTCCTTTGGCTCCTCGCGTAGCGCCCTTGCGCAGGAAATCGACTTGTGGCCGAAGCATATCACCACTTTGAACCACAACTAGCCAAATCTAGCCGTCACACACTGATGTGGTCTGGCCACGCTAGCTCTGTTCATCGCCGCACTTCCGCTTCCGCCTCCGGCGGAGTTTACAGAGCGGTGCCATTTCATTTGTTTGCGTAGAACACTTTTGGCTAGCGTGGTGTGTGGTTGTGCTGTGGTGTCAAGTGTGCTCTGCGACGCTAGGCCTAGGTGCTTCGACGCTCATCTGCGAACTCCACTGTTCGCAACCTGAGGATTTCGCTTGCCTTTGATGGCCCCCACTCCGTCTTCGTCGTCCTCACCGTGTGGGGGTTCCACTCTGCGTGCGGCTAGGGCTGAAGGCGAGCTCCGGATCTAGCCCCACACAGTCGCTTCGTGGTACTCCCAACCCGTAGCACGCGAATCGCGGCTACGCCGGGTTCGCACGAATAAGGCAACCAGCGGTATCAACGGTAATAACGTTTATTGCTATTAGCAATAGCGAACACTCGCAGAGGGACGTCCTCTCAGTAATAGTAGAAAATAGGCTTGCCTAGTTGTCTGGGTGGGTCAGACAAACGAGATACTCACGGGATGCGGCAGGTGCTGTCGTCCAGGCGGTCCAGGTGTCGGCGTCCCAAGAGAGCGAGTCTCTCCCGGTGGCGCGCTTTTAAGCCTTTTTACCTTTTTGCAAGGTTAAGTCCTCCTCGCCCGCCGGATAGGTTTCCCTTTCCCGTGAGTTGCGTAGGGCAAGAGGGGTACGCGCGTCACCAGAGCAACGGAGAAAGGGAGGGCGCGTAGTGCCTCTCTCCCTTGTCTGAGCCGGCCCGACCAGTCGCCACGTGTGAACGGGACGCCGCGGGTACGCGAGAGGAAATGGAGGCGGGTGCTCCCCACAACCGATGGCATTGAAGCGCGGAAAGCAGTACCATCAGTTAACGATGGAGAAGAACGTCGCCATTATTAAGCAAGTCGTGAGTGGCCCATCACAGGCTGACGTGAGCAAGGAGTTCGGCATGGAGCAAGGAGTCAGGTTGTGGGGGATTCAGAAGACTCCGATGTTGAAAATGAGGAACCAATGCCTGCGCCGCCTACAAGCGCTGAGTTGACGCGAGCACTGTTGACTTTTTCATCAGTGTACAGTGCTGACACGACCCTTGCTCAGAGCGAGGTGAATATGATCGCATGCAGTCAGAATGCCGTCCAAACAACAATCAACCAAGCCACTGCAGCAATAAAACCGGCTGCCCAACGATGCACATGTACATAATAAACCGGCAGTCGGCTGCATACAGAGTTTTTGAATGCGTTTTTTTATAGCCCCTTTACTGATGCTTTGGCAGGGTTTCGGAAACCTGGTACTTCGCCCTTTACCTCTAGATCCGAGAAAAAAAGAAAAAAAATGTGTTTTTTGCATGCATTCATTTTTTCGGACTGCCTGAATTTTCATACGTTTTTACATTCCCTAGAGGGTGCGAAAAATCGGTCGTTGACTGTACTAATATAAGGAATGTCTGTACAAAATAATGTCTGTACAACAACGGGAATTATTGCACCAGCTCTTTACTTGCAAAGTGGTTGAAAAGGACAAAATTTAGGGGCTTAACCCCAGTTACAATCACTCCTGTGAAAGCAGAACAATGGGTGGCTTTCACTACTAGCGAGGCGGGCTATTGACATCGCTCTCACTTCTCAGAGTTGCTGAAAGAGGGACTCTTAAATTTTTTAGAGGCTGCTCAGATAAAAAAAATTCTTGTTGAAAAAATTCTTCGGTTGTAGTTTTGGAACTACCACCGCTGCAGACGTAAGGACTACCGAGGGTGAGCTTTGCAATGCGCCAGAAAAAACTAAGTCCTTAAAAATCAGTCCCTTTATTATACCCCTGACACACGGGCACTCTAAAGTCCTTTAGGTAAAAGGACATCTACCGGAAAGGCGTTCAAGTGCAGTGACACACGACAAATGAGCATCTCCTTTACGGCAAAGTTCCTTTTCGGGAAAGGAGATCGCGCAACTACTTTTCGAGCGGAAAAGGAGTTGCGACAAGGAGTTGCGACAAGTTGCGACCAACAAGACTACACAGCGGCAGAACATTAGAACCACCACCAGAGATAAATGCAACAAAAGAGCAAAAACAGCACATGGAGGACGGTTGGCCACTCCGTTCATCTTCATAATGATAATGTGCCTTAGGTTTTACTTTGTTATGGTTCTCTGGTGCAGGCTTGGTGCAATTTTAGAGTAAAATGCCATTTTGGAGCAGGGCCCTATAACGTAAACTATTCGAACCTGTTTTTATTCCCATTTCCCGATGTCAAATTTACGTAAGCACTGATGCAAGCATCAGGCGGTGACTCACAGTTTTGCTTAACAGGCCAATGAAACAATTTTCTAGTTTATAAGAGGTCACTTATGTTTGCTTTCAAAGCAAACAGCTTTGCCTTCTTATGTAATTGGCAGACCAGAGGTGAGGAGCACAAAAGTTGAGAGGGTTGTTGAGGGGGTTTTGGTGGGGCCGGGCTAGCATAGTGAAAGTAGATAACCTGATGAGGAGGGTGGTGCCAGCATGTGCAATTGGCCCACTTCTTGCTTAGCTTTTGGTGCTTAGTAGAAAATCGCGGCAGCGTGCAACGGAAGAGTAAAAATGCAGGGAAAACGGATTCTCATGGAAGACAATTCGGCAGAGCTATGTTGTGTACGTGCCAAGAGGGCTCAACATTACGCTGCCATGGAAAAATCTTTGTTACATGCAAATGAACCCATTCTCCCCAGCAAAAAAAAAAAAAAGAAGTAATACATACAGTGCAAGTAATAAAGGTGCAAGCAAGTAAGGAGGACACTGATCACCTTTTTGTCAACCAAGCAGCATCGCGCACGCATCAGCTCTCAATGCATAAAACTACTGCATTGATCGCACCATCGCAAAGCTAGCTTGGCCACCCAACTCATTGTCGCCTCATGCACGCCTCACAACTGGCATATAAAAAAAGGAATCAATTCAATTCTGTCCCCGGTCACAGTGCCAGTGTCGCTGGCTGTAACGCCCTGAACAGCAATTTTCACACCGTTGAAACTACACTGTGGTGCAGCAGTGGCGCAATTTAGGTGAAAAAGTCCCTTTAGGAGCAGTATGGAGCAATGAATTCCAGTCAGTGAAGATTGGCGCAATTGACGCAGCATTCCCACCAATGGGTTTTGTGGCAGACAGGCGAGTGACAGACAGGCGATGTGAGCACAGCCCTAAAACTTTTGACCAAATGCAGAGGGCTGACGGTTGAAAGGTGTTGAATTGTAAATCATAATTTCTTTTTTGTTTGGTCTAATTTCACATAACCAGTGCGTATACGTCATATACTTACCTAACATTATGAAAAATGAACCTAGAAAATTTTGGGATTACTTGAGCAATGCTGATAGGCACGTGATGCCGGTTTCAGTTGATGGTAACTCTGTTGCAGATCGACAAGTTATCGCTGAATATTTTAATACTTATTCTACTGGAGTGTTTTCGAAAGCAAACACACGCGTGGAATCTGCGTCATGGGGCATTTTTAGCATCCCAGGTCGATTTTATTTCATATCACAGTGTAGTCGCAATGCTGTTAAACCTGAAAACAAAATCAACTTGTGGTATTGATGGTTTGCCCAATATTTTTCTTCATCAATATGCCGAAACTATTGCTTAATTTCTTGCGATTTTGCTTCGATGTTCACTATTATGTACAAGGCTACCTGATGAATGGAAGACAGCTCAAGTTATACCCATCTATAAAAAAGGTGACCGTTTGTTATTAGAAAATTATCGCCCAATATCTTTAACATCTCCTTGTTGTAAATTATTGGAACACGTAGCAAAACGCATCATTCAATTTCTTGAAGAAATCTCTATACTATCAAGCTTTCAACACGGATTTAGAAGAAATTTTTCTACTGCTACACAATTGGTCATGGTAGTTCATTCATTTGCAGCATGCATAGGTAATAATGAACAAATTGACACGATATTCTTAGATTTTAGCAAAGCGTACGGCAGTTATTCATGATAAATTGTTCGATAATCTCATAATATGAACCTTCCCGACATTTTGGTCTCTTGTGTTTCCAATTACCTACATAACCGAACGCAGTTTGTTTCAGTTGATGGTTTTGATTCCTGCAGTCTTCCTGTAACATCTGGTGTGCCTCAAGGAAGTGTTCTCGGAGCATTGCCGTTTCTTTTATATATAAATGACATTGTCTCTGTAATAACTCCTGGAACTCAAATTAGGTTATTTGCAGATGATGTTTTATTTCTTGAAATCAGAGGTGTAGCTGATCAGGTTGAGTTGAATTCTAATCTTACTAATGTATCTAAGTGGTGCATAGATTTTAGCATGACTGTTAACACTGATAAAACTGTTCATATTTGTGCAATGCTTAAGAAAACTCCTCTTAAATATACTTATAACCTGACATCTCTTCCTTTGAAACAGGTTAGCAGTTACAAGTACTTAGGAGTGTCAATCACTAATGACCTCTCTTGGAATCTACACATTGATAACATTTACTCGTCAGATTTCCGCAAATTTTGTTAAGACAAACGTCGAAATTTTCCTCCAAAGGTCGAACTTCTTAGCCATTTCACATTCATACTTAGACCTAAGCTTTTATATTGCTCTATTGTACGGGATCCTTACACTAATATTAACATTAAAAAGTTTGAAAGGATTTAGCGAAAAGCTGTCAGGTTTATCTATTCTAAATTTATGTACACTTATTCTCCTTCTGAGCTCATGAAAGCTAACAACAATGAACTACTTGAATCCTTCACTTATTCTCCTTCTGAGCTCATGAAAGCTAACAACATTGAACTACCTGAATCGAGAAGGAAAAAATGTCGTCTGAATTTTTTAATGTCGTCTGAATTTAATCTGAATCATCGTCTGAAATGTCGTCTGAATTTCTTAATGGTGAAACAGCTATTGATCAGACACAGTATTTTTCCCCTTTGTCTACAAGACCTATGTGACAATACCAAAAAACTTTCTAACCCCTTACTTTGCGAGAACAAACATTTACAAGTTTCCCTTTTTTCCGTGTTCTGTGTCCGACTGGAATAGCCTAATGGCTATGAATAGATAATCATGTCATTGTGTGTTCTTTCCTCAGGTGCTATCATTTTTCTTTTCTTGTTGTTCTTTTCTTTTTGTGTAATACACCGGGTTTCTACCAAGCTGACATTTCCAAATTCCCTGAGTTTTCCAGGTTTTCCCTGCGTGCCTTTGCAAAATTCCCTGAGGAAAGCAGAACTATGTTTTATGTCAAGATGGGCTGAAACCATGTCGCCCAATGCTGTCACTCTCTAGTAAGCACATGAAAAAGACTCAATCCAGTTTGAATACTAAGGAGTAGTGCTTATGTTATTCAGGAAGAGAACAGAAGGGAGAGGTTACTAAAATGCACAGCAAATAAAATGTCTTTGAAAAAAATTGCACATCAAGCTGGGCATTCTCACCTACGAATAAAAAGGAGATGCATAAAAAAACAAATATTTTCGAATAAGAGCTATTTCTATCAATTGATAGCAAGCTTAGTGGTATGCGGCCCGAACTTTGTCACAATTGAGATCCTCCCTCAACAGCTCGTAAGCCTACCTCAACTGTGCTGACATACTCTCAGCCCGTGCACGACGCCTCATGCAATGCTGCGTTTCACTGTATTAACGAGTTTATTTTGGTTTGGATGAGAGACACCTACCCCTCTGCATCAGCCGACACTTTGTTTCTTGAGCAAAAGCTCCTTCAAAACGGCGGCAGCACACTACCTTTCCCGTTCATTCCTCAATGTGTAGGTCCTTTCTGTTATTGTCCCCCTTCGGCCACTCGTTCGCCCCACAGACCATTTGAAGCATCTTCTTGGTCAGTTGCACAGTCCGCATCCGATTTTTCGAACTCCCTAAAGGCCGCGAAAACGTCTGGAATATTGCCCAGTGGGAAAAATAAATGGCCGTCATTTCCTGCCCTTAGAGTAAAACCACCACAGGCCCATTCGGAAACACTCTGAAGGCCTGTCGGTACATGTATATTAGGCATATCGGTGCTCGTTCTGTGACAGGAGATACCGGGTGCACGAGTGTATAATTAAGGAATACATACTGTGTCCCATGGCAATAGCCAGTTCGCACACTTGTTATGCTTCACTGCAATACTTTTTCATATGCTTCACCAAGTAATATTTCTGTAAAGAGGCGAAGCTGACTTTCAGAAACTGGCATTAGCAACGCACCATGCTTTCTAAGCTTCTAAGCCAATCGCGAGGACCACAAAGGCGGAGTTCGTGCCATTGCTGACAGCAGCAAATTATTTCACTGAAAAACACAGCACCCAACGGCAAGAAGCTTAATAGCAAACGTCGAAGCAGTTAGGTCTATCAATACCACAGTGGTGGCTATGACTGCCAGCAGATCTGCCGTTTCGGACCTGCGGTCACGGCAAAACGTTTGGAAAATCGGACGGCAAAGAGTTCTTACATCCGAAATTTCAGACGTTCTGGTACATTGACTCTATGGGGTATGTGGCAGTGCCGCGAAGCCGTCCCAATTATCGGGGTCCGGAAAGTCGGTCGTTGACTGTACACTGGCAACTGCTCCGGCCTACGACAGGGCGTCACAGATGATTCATTACGATTCCCGTCTGTTACTGAGCCCGCATTACCGCAACTTTCGCCCCTTTCAATAAAATTAGTTCATTTTCCCTGATAGAGACACAAATTCCCAGAGTTTTCCTCGAGTTTTTCAAGACTACTCAAAATCCCTGAGAATTCCCAGTTTTCCCGATTGGTAGACACCATGAATAAAGATATATTGTAAATTGTGTTGCCCATCCTGCTTGGACCAAATTGGTCTGCAGTATGTAATAAATAAATAAAGATGAGGAGCTTTCATGGTTTTCCTGACGTCGCTTAACAAACAAGCGAACTGGGGGTGGTCCGAAAAATTTTTTTACCAATCCTGGAAGGCTGATTGCAAAAATGGAATAGGAAAGTTTGGAATAGCTCTATGTTATAGTTCTCCATGATGGTGTAAAGCACCGCTCTTTGCTCAATTTCGCGCAATTGGCACACCACCACCAAGCACTGACGTGATTATCACCTCAGTGCAAGGTGGGCTGGATAGTCAAGGCACTGGGACCAAACAAAGAACAGCACAGGTGCGTATGCTCTGCCTTTGGCCCATCCCAGTGCAAATTCAATTCATATCCCTCACTTAGCACAAGCACTTGCCAGCACTTGGGCACTCCATGCAGTCACTGAAACCTATTGGGTTCTTTTACAAGGGCAGCCAGGAGGGGACATGGAATACCTGTGCCAGCTCACAGTATCCCGAGGCGCAGGCAAGAGAGAGCAGGCTCTCCCCTTCTTCAGTGACCTCGTTGACGTTGCGGCCCTCGTCAAGCAGCTGACGCACGGCACGTACGTCCCCCTCACTACACGCTTCCGCCAGGGTCCTGCTGCTGTTGACTGCTGCTGCAGGTAATCCTCCAGTTGTTCCTTGCTGTTGCTCCTGCAATTGCTGCTGAGGCTGCTGCTGTTGCTGCAATTGCTGCTGTAGTTGCACTTGCTGCTGCTGCTGCTGTGGCTGCTGCTGCAGTTGCTGCTGATGCTGTGGTTGCTGCTGCTGATGGGGGGCACCCCCGCCGTGCTCGGCCCGCATGCGCGTGAGCGCAGCCGCCGCCTCATCCAGGGCACAGCTCACCGAGGTCGTCAGCCGCCGAAGAACTTCCGGGTCCGCGAACTGTTTGCCCTCAAGGGACAGCTTGCTCAGCCCTGCACCCACACAGACATGCTCAGATTAACTAACCAACCAGAACAGTCGACCATCTGCCTGCAATGCGTGCACTACCATGGGCATAGAGGTATAGGAGTAGGGTTGCCTACTGTCCCAAATTTAGCGGGACGGTTTCCGACTCTTGAGCAAATGTCCCGAGTCTCAACTTGACCCTTAGTGCCAGGACAGCCAAATGTGCCTACTTAGGCTTTTTAAAATTTTTTTTACGATGGTTTTTACAATAAAAACCATCGTTCCTTTTAATAATACCCGACAGCTCGGTTGCACATTCTCTTTTTTCTTCTGTAGAATTGTCAAAAACATAAATGCGGTTTAGTTTTTGTCATGGCTCTAGTTTTGCTGTTGGCCTTAACGGTTCAGTTTATCTGTACTATATGTATTTGTAGCCGTGTTAGCCAGGCAACTACTGCATCTTTCTTGTAAATAAAATTTTTGCACAACTCCATACAGACATGCGGCTTCTGGTATTGATGGGGTCAGTCATCCTGGCCCCCTTTAGACTTTGCCCATTCCAGAGTTGGCAACACTGTATAGTAGGCTTTCCCCTATTAGCGGCGAGAAGTTGGAGTGGCGCCCTCTCGCAAGTGACATCATGGCCAGGACGCCGCTCACTCGGCTGCCGTGCATGCTCGTTCCCTTCATGTATGCTTGGGATATGGGTTGCTCAAGCCGTACTTATTGAAGAGTATGCCGGCTTTTTTCTGCTGTCATGCGTGAACTGGAGTTCCTTCTTCAGAAGCACGAGACGAGAAAATTTGCGACTTGGATATCGTAAGCTATGTAGTCTTGAAGGAGTCTACTGGTATTGCAATGCATGTATACATCGCGTCTGTCTATAAATATTGCGAAAGTCTGCAAATTCAAGACGTAAAGTTCTGTATGCTGATTTGCTAAATGCTAACCATTCCCTTAGTACTTAGTTAAGAGAAGCATTGCATTTTACATAAAAGAAAAATCTTGGTATGTGGTGTCAACATGTCCGTGTTAGAAAGACACTGCCCAGCAAAGCGGTCATCATGATTCTTATTACTATGGTGAGTTGTTCTAGTCAAATATAGCCGCTTTATTAATGTGTAAAAGAAAGAGTTAGGCGCACATTTCGTATGAAAAAGTTTGCTGCTACTTTCACCGCTCTATGAAACAGGCCCCCATAAAACGAATTGCTCATGGCTGCTAACATGACGGCGCATCCTGTAGAGTGTTTACATAGTCAATTCACAAATATCATAGCAGCAATCACCTGAAAGAAAAGTTTCGTGGTTAAGATCGAGAGCCAATCAATTGCAAGCGATGAAATGTTTCATGGCAGCCCTTAGTAGCTTTTATTGACAATATGGCACACCCCTCACACAACGGTAGCAACTGAGTCATTATGTCAAGGCATGCATTGTTCGCGAAACCCATCATTTCACTTCAACTTCGAATTGAGACCATCAATCAGCTTTTTACAGTGCCAATTGCAACGCCTAAAGTATACTCAAGCTCCTACCGTGCAGCTTAGGGTGAACTTTCTGCCTCACCGTGTTTCGATCCAGTGTTGTTTAATTATACAAAGGGAGAACTATTCACTTTGCCAGTACATAAAAGAGAAGCTTGCAAACATTTATAAGGAAGACACCACAAGCCTTACATATTTCACTTGATTTTTGACCCTCCACCGGGGATTTATACAGTAAAAGCTCGTTAATTTGAACCGCAAGGGGAAGCCGCTTCAGTTCGAATTAACGAAAGTTCGAACTAACGAAAGTGAAAGAGTACACTGCGATTTGGAAGCAGTAGGGCATGTCAGAAATTTAATGCTTGAAAATGTCCGTGATAGTAGTCTGCCTTTTTTCATTGAAGGCGACAGCTAGCACTTTTTGCTCTAACGAGCAAATGTGGCGAAAGGCCTCCTCTTCGCCTTCTTCAAAACTGAAGAAGAGACGGGCAGCATTCAATCCAGCCATGACCTCCACAGCGGAGGGCCGCACTGGCGCTTCGTCTTCCTCTCCCTCGTCATCACTGGCAGCGACAGGTTCAGCAGTTCTGACCTGAGAAATTATGTCCTCATCTTTCAGCGCACCACACACCACTGCACCCTCGTCCACGTCGACATAGTCAGCAAAGGAGATTTGCAAAGCCCCCGAGATTCGGGACAGGCAAGAAGTCTCAGAGGTCAACGAAAAACGGAGAGAAGGCAGCCGCCGCTGCCTTCTGGCTGACATCGCGCCGGTTAGATTTTTCTAGATTTTGCTCTCTCTCGCCATTCTCTCCATTCCGGAGGCGACGCAGCCTTGTGTGTAGGCAGTACAGTCGCCGACCGATTTTCCGGACTCCAAAAATTCGGACATGCCCGATTATTCGGTCAGCTTCGCGGCACCGCCATTCTCCCCATAGACCATAATGTATAACAACTGCCGAAAGTTCGGACGCCCTGCAACCCCTCGTCTGATTTTTCGGACACTTCTTGAGCCAACTCGATCGAGGGCATCATGCACCGACTCTGACCGTGGCGCATAGTTCGACTTGCTGAACGCCATTTTTGTTTTGAACGGTGCCTCCTTGCTGCCCCACGAAGTGGCGCTACTGGAAATCCCCGCTCATCATCATCGTTTCTGCCTGGTTCGGTAAAGTGGTCATACAGTAGTTCTGGTTTCAGCTTAGTAAGCCATGTCAAGACAATCCAGCAGCTGATTTCTTTCGCACACGACGCTGCGAGCAGCACGTTTTTCGTTTGTGCGACTGATGTCGGCACGGTGGTGTTTGCGTTGTGTGCGGTGTCGAGGTTTCGGTGATCCAACGCGGCGTACGGAAACATCACGTCAAGTGTCTAATGGCGCCGACAGTGCCCGCGCGGACTGCGCTGGGGAATGCCGGCAAGCGGGTGCCGGGAGGCCTAAGATTTGTCGCCTTCCGATGTGCTCCCTACTGACGCGGAAAATATTCTGCCGAGACCTGCGCAGTGGTTGCATTGCGTTTCCGGACACCGTCTCATTTGACAGTTTCACAAGTGCTGACACTGCTGTACTGACATGCACAGAACTCGACGAAGGCGAGATCGTCAGGTTTCTGCTGCTCCGCCAGACCAATGCCTCCTTTACTAGATGCCAGCCGCATTGCTCGCTTTCCCATTGCGGCAGCGGTTCCCTTAGTTGAAGTTCGTTCAGCATAAATTCCGTGAGGCGGCGCTCGTTGCCTTTTCAACTTCCGGCGGATGTGGCAGCGGCGGCTGAATGCTCCGCCGGCGCTTTATATGCGCGGGCGTCTGTTAGCGAGCATTATCGCGGGCCTCCAAGATTGCAACAGACGCCATGGTAATCTCGGAGGCCACAGCACGTGATCTACGTTGCAGACGTCCACCACAAGCGGCGCTCATTGCCTTTTCGCGGTAAAGTCCCTTGATAATTTGAAAGTACCGCCACTCTTTGAACTCTGCCGCCGCCGCGCGACCTCCTCGCCTCCTCCTCGCCCCTTGCGTGTCCCCCCCGGGGCAACCAGTTTTGCCCCCATTTTTCTGCACGACGATTGGTCTCCCTGCCGTTGCCCTTGGAAACGCGCGGATCTTGAGTTTTGCTTGTGTTTTTCTTTTTCGTTCGCGCCATTTTCTTCCTGAGCACGGCTTGATCGGTGCTTTAGCTCGGCGTAGCGAACGTTGTGCGCACTGTTTCTGGTCTATGTGCTTGCGCTATGCCGGGCTGTTGCGCATATAACTGCAGCAAGAAACCTGAAGATGGTTATGCCGTTTTTATGATACCACAACGAAAGCGTAACGGCTTGCGTAGGAAGCAGTGGCTGCATGACATTGGCCGAAGCAACTTTGTTCTGACAAAAAACAGCGTTGTTTGCGAGCTGAGGAGTCTTTCTTATAGCTCGTAGCAAAGCATCCCGTAATGCTGCATTTTTTTATCATTCTTCCAGCCTGCTCACCAGCGTTTTTGTTGCGGTTGTCCTCAGTATGCTTAATATTCTGGGGTGGCTCCATCACTTCGCACGTCGCTAACTGTTGTTATTCAGTCGGAAGCGCATTATTATTGATTCTGCTTTGCGCCCTGAAAAAATTAGTGGCAAGTATCCCCGTAGTATTGTAGGTGATGAGCGTTCACTAGTCAAAATTGAGCTTTTTTTTAAGTTTTAAGGCGAAAGCCTTTAGATCTTTATGTTTCAAGGCCGCGTTCTAAACTGGAAGTATCACGTGACCCAAGGAAGGCCAGAGGGGACCCAAAGCATGTATGAGAAAATGATTACCCAAGTTAATTAATGAATCATTAGTGGTTGACATAAGGTGAATTAGGGAGGATTAAGGTTGATTAGAGTGTATTAAAGAAGATTAAGGTGGATTAGGGTGCATTACGAAGGATTAAGATGCATGAATAAAGATTTATGTGCGTGGAGGAGAATTAAGGCGGATTATGGTGGATTAAGGTGAAGTGTTGATGAAAGGGTATTAAGACCGATTGGGGTGGACTAGGGTGCATGAACAACAATCCAATCACTAATCAATCATTACTTTGGTAATCATTAATCATCTCTTATACGCAGCTGCACATGCTTTGGTTCGCTTCCCGCCTTCCTTCGGTCACGTGATATTTTTTGTAGCTCACAACGGGACCTTGAAACAGAGGTCTAAGGCTTTCGCTTAATAAGCCACACACAAAGGGATGTGTCACAAGCAATACTAGACCAGACCCACGAAGTAAAGCATCTGATCATGTGGCAGAAAAATTGTCTGGAGTATAGAACTCGCCTCAAAGCTCCCTTTAAATCAGTATACCCCGTTCATACGGCTTTAAGAAAAAACCAACCTCCTCATAAACGTTGCCTCCAGCATTATCGATGCTGTTATTAGCATTTCTCAAAATTTTCAACCCCACTGGGGTGCGCAACTGGCCCAATATAACACGCCTCCATAGAATCCTGCGGCCCGTCCGCGGGAGCCCAGGAGGAATAGCGTGCCGTGCGCAGCCGGCGGGCGAGGAGAATCGAGGAGGAAAGCGCCGCGAGGAGGAGAGTGTCGCTACTTTCAAATTATCAAGGGGCTTTATTTAGCGGAGTAGAGAAAAGGGAGAGGGCCAGGAAACGAGTTTACGGACAACGCGGCTGGCATCTAGTAAAGGAGGCATTGGCCAGACGATGACTCCGAGTCGGAAGATGACGCACCATGTGCTACGCTGCCGTCGCATGCGGAGCGTGCACAAGCAGCGACTGTGCTTTCAGCTGCCTATAGTGACTGTACGACCCTCTCCGAGATTCAGGCTTATCTGATTGCGCGTAAACGGAACAGCGTGCAACGGCGCACTCACGATTTCTTCAAGCCTACTGCCGAGCCCGAATAAGTGCGTGGAAATAAAGGATTTCATTTTTTTTTTTCTTAATCTGCTTTTTCGGACACCTGTTTATTCGGACATTTCCGCAGTCCCTGTGAGGTCCGAATAAACGGTCGGTGACTGCATACGCGTTTCTCTGGCCGTTTGCCAGGCGCCAAGCTGCTGGCACTATGGTGCGTAGTTTGAATTATCCGTGGCGGAACCATCTTGCGTTCGTACTAATGGGCTCTTTAATGCATAGACTTCTGTGGCACTTGGCCGGACCAAATCGTACAGTTCGAATTATCCATAAATTCGAATTATTGAAGTTCAATTAACGAGCCTTCACTGTATCTTCAATATGTCCCATACTGCTAATCAATGACACTTCGGCTTCTTTCTTGCTGCAGCCACGCAGTCCAAAAAACATAATTCAATAAAAAATTTGGGCCGAGCAGCCTTTGTCAGTTTGCCAAATAGATTCGTGATGTATGTTCTTCAAGCAATAAGCACCAGTAAATTGCTCAAGTGAGTCGAACGTGTCGCACGGAAACGGGCATATATATATATATAGGGGCTTCCTTCTACGTTCAGCACGCAGGACCCGACGTAACACACGCAGGAAAGAGACGACGAACTTTTTGGAAGTCTTCTTTACTTAAAGGGACCCTGAAACGATCTTGACGATTTTCTATAAGCGTGCTGTGTCGTTAGAGTAGGTCCTTCTGATCATTCATTGACACATCTAAGTGCTCCGCGTAAAGCGTGTAATTTATTATAAGGGTTTAAAAATGCACATCACTGCCGATCGCAGCATGCTGCTCAGCGGAATTTTAAGCCGCCTCTACCCATATGACGGAAATCACCCACATGCTGTCAGTGGGGCGAGCTATCCGAATGGCTGACCAGGGCGCGTGATCAATAATTTTTCCAACTTTATGGTAAACAAATGATCTTCGTAATAGTTGGAATGTTAGTTCATTTTTTTATATAAAAGGAAAGTAACATAAAGAAAATGCACAAGAACAATTTTTCAGTACAGTTAAGCACTTCCGGCACACAGCAAGTGTCGTCTGCTTGTGTTACAACGTACTCCATCTTGACGAGAGCTCCGCGGTAGGAGTCGGTCTCAGTCTTTTCGCGAGCACTATGATTAGACTTTGTTGCTTTGTGGACTGCAAACGTAGCAACTGGCAATATGCCAAGCTGCGACATCATTTCCCTCTGCCAGAAAGCATACGAGCGAACTGGCTGCTGCGCATCGAACTGCCGCTATCCGATCGGGGGCAGGGTGTGCGCACTTGTGGCTGTCACTTTACACCGGAAGATTACTAACGCAATAGCGTTTCGCCAGTTCGGTATTAAGACAAATGCAAGCGCAAGGGGACCGGGTCTGGCCGCTTGACTGTGCCGTAACGGGATGAGCCATGGGATGAACAGAATCGCAAATGTGAATGGTCTGCACGGTGCAGCCACCTGGTGGCACAGAGCTCAACCATACACAGTAGCAGTAACGAAGTGTATTCTTTGCTGCTGGTGCGTATTTTTCGCAGGAGTGTAATCATCAACACGTTTTTATAAATGTTTAAAATATTTTACACTTGGTTAGAGCAATATTAGCGCTTTTTTTGGCAGGTTAAGCACTGCGCCAACAAGTGGCTGGACTGTGCAGACCAATCTGGCCGCACGTACGTCTACGCTAACGTTCCTTCATCAGCTTGAGATTATGCCTCCAGTCATTTGCCGAAATGACCAGCTTGCCTGTGGTTACCGGAATACCAGACACATTCGGTGCTACGACAGAATGCTTGCAACGCACGCTGCTTCGATACCTCTCGCTTGGGGTCGACGGCCAAGCGGCTAGCGGTGAGGTTTCGCGCAGGCGGGCTCCAAAACAACCCGAAGTGGACGATGTGACGTCGCATCGCGACGCAGAACCAGTGAAGGCGGAGCTTAGCCCCGATCGCTCGGCGAACGAGTTGAGGAGGAAAAGCATGGCTAGGGAGGAGGGGTAACTTCTAATTGCTTGTAGCTCCATTAATACGTAACACTGCACTTAAATTGTGGTGCGAATGTTCTACTTAAGCTGTACCCTACGCGTCTACAAAATTTATCCGAACCGTTTCAGGGGCCCTTTCACATTTTAACTTAACATTATATATATCGGTACATTCTTTTTTGGATTCTGTTAACAGCTGTAACCCCCAATCAGCTTTACTTCAAATTACCGCCGCTTAAAATATGCATGTGCAGAACCACCTACATTTTAGAAACAGTGGAAGAAGAAAGTGGAGCTGGTAGAAACTAAACTGCAGTGTTAAGTTTTTGCGTTATTGCAGAGCGTTTTTGTGAAGAAACGCAAAAATTCGATATTGTAACATGAACTACTGATTGTGAGCAAACCTGTTTTAGCGGATTAAAATCAAGGTAATTGTTGTAGAAGTCGTATATAGCCAGCATTTGTGACATACTTGTTGCACCGTGGCAGGTATGGTGTCATAACTGGATTCTTATATGCTGTTAATGTAATGCGCTGTTAATGTAATGCGATCCACACATTAAAAACCCACAATTGGCTGGTCTGCGGTCCTTCAGCTGGCACTATAGCGTTGCCTTAATAAATTTTCGCGAACAAAACCGTCGCAAAAATATATTTTGAGATGACCGCCATAAATAAAGCAGAGGGAACGAGAGAAAACAAATGAAAACGCTGCAGAAGGTGCCCGGACAGCGCCCAAACTGCAGCACACGACAGGCGCGAGTTCTTGCCGACGTCACGCGAGCAGCGCCCCTGTAGTTCGTTCTCGGGACTCATAGGTCAAGCAGGTATGTGCTCCTTGCAGAGGCAAAACAGTCATGGCTTTCTAACTGTAATACAGTGCATAATTAAAGAACTTCAACAGGTCTAAATTTGTAATTTATAAGCATTCACCTACACACTGCTGTCCCATCTCTCACTGTTATGCATATAAATTTCCTAAAAAACCTGGATTTTCTTTTTCGTTAAGATTGGACATTCATCAGCTACCTTTCTTTCTTAGTTATCTTCCACGCTATGGCCCCTTAGAAACTCTTGCTGCCCCTTTTAACACAACATCACTTAATTGCTTCATTCTTAACATTGAACAGCCTGTGAAGCATTATTGCCATCCTACAATGTGCACATTATCTTTGCAGTGGTGGTACAACCCTTTAACCTTTCGAGGAACATCTTAGCTCAGGCAAAAATTCGATTGCAGCGACAAGCACATTTGGCGCAGTGTTCAACATAGATCCTTATACCTGATATGGTCCCAATTTTACCTAAGAGTCAATAAATATTTATATTGTAGGCAGCTTTATGCATATCAATAATGCATTCATACTGTAATTTACCAGACTAGCTTTATTATCTTGAATAGAATGGCTTCTATGTGCATACATCATGCTGTAATGCCATTTCTACTATTTAAGCTAGCATCAGCTGTCGCGTATTCGAGGCACTTAGCACGAGAAAGAACAAAAAAATTAGCAGAACTAGAGCGTGTTAACAAGACCAAGCCCTAGGACGTGCGTGACTAAACAGAAATTATATTAAAGACGTCAGCAGGTTTGTTCCATTGTGCAGAATCTCTGCAGAACATAACTATAGCTATGCCATAGAACATGTTGAAGCTGATTAAACTACAACCACAGAATCTGCTCTTCCAATCATGCAGGATTGCAAAGAACGTCCCAACTTGTAAGCCAATTATTGACCCTTTTCACGGCAATCATGTGGTTACCCCTACACTGCTTGCCTCAGCTGCCTCCGTTGCCTCAGTGTCTGCAATGGACGTGCGTGACGCCAGTGCAGCTCTGCATGCCTTCGTTTTAGCCGGTATAGTAGACGGTGACCAGGTGGACGGCACGTAACTTTGGCCACAGCTTCAGAGGACATGCAAACACTTTCGGAGCTCATAACTAGGGGTGTGTTAACAGTGATCTTTAAGACCAAATCAAATACAAATAGAAAAATTGGAGAACGTTTCAGCTTCGCCTTCAAGAGTGGAACACGATAGCGTTATTGCACCCCGTTCGCACCACACGCTCATTCGCTTGGCAGGCTCTTGAGTCACACAAAGACGAAACGTGAGCCTGAGCAAGCGGAACGAACCAAAAACTCGGTGTTCCAGAGGGAGAAACGATTTATGCGAGCCAAACGTCGTGATCGGCACGGACAGCCGGGCCGCGACGCGCCATGAAGGCGGACGCGATCATGGGGCTGACACCTCGATGGCATCATCCTCTATCTCGCTTGGGAACACCACATAGACGCATCACTCCTCGCCAGCAGCACAGCACATTTCACAGGGGACGCTTTCTCACCAGACACGCTACAGCGCAGCAATCGCGTCAGAGGCGTCCCGCATCGGACGCTGCACCTAGGAATCGCGCTGTGAGCAGAAAGAGGAGCCGCGTCGCGCGGGTGAGTGGCGCGTCACCTGTAGGGGCAGCGCCGTACATTGCGAGGAGGGGGTTTTCAGTGTTTGCCGCAGGATGGCTCTGCATGCGTGGCGAGCGCAGAAGAAATGTAGCGGAAACGTACTTCGCTACGCGTTTAACTGGCACTTCTGTAATTTACATGCTCATAATTACCGATATACACCGCAGTATAACTTTCTACGGCACGTTTCTAAGGCAACACCGCATTCACTAGAGGCGCTTTTGTCCCGCTTTGAAGCATCGAACTCATGGCGGAGTGGTAGCGTCTCCATCTCACACTCCGGAGACCCTGGTTCCATTCCCACCCAGCCCATCTTGCAAGTTGTTTCTTTTTTATTTATGAAGTATTCCCCAGATTTATCGCTCACAACCAACGCGCTGACGCCGACGACACCGGCTTTTCTGCGACACAAGCTCCTTAACGCTGTCGCGTTAATATAGTGCAAGAAGGCAAATCGAATCAAATATCGAACACCTTCGCATCACCATTAACATGAAACGATGTTCACATCTCAGTATTCTTAATGTTAACAAGTTTCTATGATTACATAGTACATTATGAAGCGTTGTTTATCAAAAGCACAAGTGGAGCATTAGAAGCAAACAAGTAGTTTCTTTGCTCAAATAGAGCTCTTCAGAGAGTGCGAATCATCGCAGTACAGCCTATAAAGTACGGCTCGCTAAGTGACATAGCCTGGTCCCCTATGCAAGTTCTCATGTTTTACGTCTGTAATGGCCGCACGGGTGAAAATTTACCGTACTTAACTCCAATTTTATGTTTACTTGGGTGCATTGGAGGTTTTGAAATACTCGAAAAGTATTAGAAAAATATTTGTATTCACGAATAGTGACTATTCGATTCGTTATTCAAAAGTGTGATTCGTTATTCAAATGGCGCAAGCCACGTATACAGTGCTTGTACTAAAAGCGGGGCTAAAAATGTGTTCCAAGCTGCCCAAACTTTACGCTTAACTTCCTTCCCTACCATGAGGAAAATCGGACTTTTTTTTTTTTTGTAGGTTACGCCAGCTGTTTTTTTTTTTTACTGCTGCACTCGATATTTTGTGTAATACATAAACGAAAAGCAAAATGAAAGTACTTTCCTCGCATAAAAGTTTTGTTAACGAGATGTATGTCATAAAAAGATACAAATTGTGAGAATTAAGATCGTGGGATAAATTGGAACAATGTTTGTGAAGAAACGCTTGTATCTATTCAGAAAAATATGTAACAAACATTATGAGATATCCAAAATGTATTACCGTCTAATAAGCACTATCTCCGTAAAAAATCAAAATGTTTATTTGAACAGGTATTCCACTACAAAAATTTAAGTGCAAGCACTACAACAGTTTGGCGTGCCAGGATGCGGCTGCTGATGTTCCGGGCTGGCTTACATCATCGTCGCTCTCTGATTTAAAGTCTAATGAAAAGGCAGCATTCACAGACTCGCTGCTGCTCGATCTTTCGAAGGGCGCACACCAGTCCCGGAGGCGGCCATTTTTGTATTCTACTTTGACCATCGCAAAACTTCAGAGTGCATTAAAAAATTAACGCCTGGCACGGGAAAAGGCGAATTGCATAGAAAACAAAAAGGCAGTTCCCCTCCTTTACGTCCTCTGGTGTAAGTGTCCGTTAGCAATACAGTAGGTCTCGAACGTGGTGGCTCAAACCATCGATAGCGGGCCGCCACTTTTACTATCTACCTTGACGATCGCGAAAACTTTAGAGCATGTTCAAAAATCCCCGCGTGGGGGGAAAAAGCAAACTGCATAGCAAACAAAATATAGCCCTCCTCCTTCACATCCAACATCGCAATGAGTCCGTGAGCGGAGCGTAAGGTCTCAAAAGCAGCGTTTCAAACCATCGTTGGCAGGCTAATGATGCCCAATGGGCACGGTACAGAAAGAGTTAAATTTAATCAGGATCAGTGCGTTTTACCCTTAGTTTATTTGGGTAACGCCTTCAAGCAGTGGCTTGAAAGGCCCGCCCTTGATACCAGTTGACATAATTAGTGCAGTTGTTCCACCACCGTCTTAATAATTTGTACAGCTGCATCGACAGACTACTTCAGTGAGGGCATACACATTTGTGTATGTGACATGCTTTTTTTCTCCTTTCTGTCTGGTGGAGGTAAGGAAAAGTACAACATTGACGTTCACATAAATTGAAAACTCTGCTTACCAATGCTGCACCAGTTCAATTCAAAGTCCAGTGTATTGCCATACAGAGCCTCTTTGGTGGAACCATTACCATGTCTGATGGCACAGTTACCATGCTTGCCGTCAGCAAGGGTGCGCAAGTAATTTTTTAAGTCTTGTAATGCTTGCAGCCAATGGTAAACTTGTGCATGCATTTTGAGCCAGGGATTCATTTCTTTTCATACCTGCTGTGGTTGCTCAATGGCTATGGTGTTGGGCTGCTGAGCACGAGGTCGCGGGATCGAATCCCGGCCACGGCGGCTGCATTTTGATGGGGGTGAAATACAAAAACACCCGTGTACTTAGATTTAGGTGCACTTTAAAGAACCCCAGGTGGTCGGAATTTCCGGAGCCCTCCACTACAGCGTGCCTCATAATCAGAAAGTGGTTTTGGCACGCAAAACCCCATAATTTAATTTTAATTTCTTTTCATGAAGATGCATGGCATGACTAACTACTCAAATACATGTATAATTTATTTACATTGTAATTGTGCTAACATTGAAATACAGTTATGTAAATTTGACGCAATTGTACCAACAGTCAATGCTAATTTAATTTGTTACTGAAGGGGATAAGAATATTACACTTCCCACAGCACTTGAAAGACTCTTTCCCCCTACATTGCTTGACAAGATGACACTTAGATAAATCCTTAGAACAGGGTAGCACACTGTAAATGCCACATGCCTTATCAAGTGGCTAAGGGTGACAATCATGTTCCGAGAGTGTGTGCACCAACCGAAAATCGTACAAGAACTCACAATATAATTCTGTACTCTGTAGGAGTAGCCTGGTGAAAGGTGGCAAATAAAGATCACCTTGTCTGGTCATCACTAAAACTCAACACAATCCGCCTTTCACATTGTGGTGTCACTTCATTTTGCATTGTGGCACCACCTCACAGACACTGAGAAAAAGGAATGGCGGGCACTGAGCTGCTGTGACAGCAGACAGGCAGGCTGTTTAAAGTGAACTGCAATGTATTCACATGCATTTCTCAGTTACATTAAAGAGCTCTATTTTTCACCAAAGCAAGCTTCCCAGGCAGAATTTTGTCCCTCTTTCCCTGCAACTGCAGCTTTATGACCTAGCTAAATGATGTGCCTGCTCAGAAACGCAAGCACAGGGAGTATCTGGACGCCATAGTAGCTGAACATTAGAAATTTAAGCAAGAAGTTTAGTAGTGCAAAGTCGATTATGACTCGTTAATTCCCTCCTTATGCAACTTTAAGTATCTCTGCCATTCAATTAATGCTTTTCATGCTGTAACTGCAGCGTTGAGGTGAATGAATGTATTTTGACCATTTGTGTGCAAAAATTATCACATTCCAACTGCAATGTAAGCATCCCCCTCTCAACTGTGCTACTGGCATCATTTCTTAGAAAAGGGACAGGCAGACTGCAAGAGCTGCAATTCATACTGTGCAGGGGGTGTGCTAAAAAGCAAGGACTAATTGAGGCACACAAAGACGCATATGGGAGCACATTAGCAACTGACATTTAGTGAAACTCCACGAGTTTATACATGACCTAATAGCCACGAGATGCACACTGTAGCTTTTTCTGCAGAGTTTAAAAGGCATATTTATTTTCGTGACAACAAAATAGATAGCAAATGAACTAACACACATGGAGCTTTCGCTGATTAGGGCTTTTGCTTCTATACTTTCTCGCATACGTTTATTTTTGTGGAAGCTGGTTATGTTGCACTTTGAACAGATGCTTCCGACTCCATAAGGGTACGTGCTGCCCAAGCCAGCAAGCAGCAGCAGCCTGTGGTGTCAACGCCACATGCCACCGACGATTAGATAGTGACAAGGTTGCAGCGCCAATGATGTACATGCTTCACACTCCATAGCGGTACGTACTGCTGAGCCGGCAAGTGCGAACCACCATGACGAGAGTGCCTCGGGCACTCACGACATGGTGTCGCATTTAATGGGAAGTTGGATGCCATCTTTTCGCTGCTACAGACTGCGCCAGCGTTTTGGTTTAATTGGCCACTTGAAGCTTTCGCAAAAGGATGAGAACAGCCACAATCATTGCAATGTGCTTTGACAGGTGCCTGTCTTTGTAACACATAACACAGTCAAATCTCGTTAATTCGAACGCACTTATTTTGAACTTTCGGTTCATTCGAATTGATGCTATGGTCCCATCAAAGTTGTGTGCACACTAAAACCTTGTTAATTCAGATTTCACGGAACCTAACAAAAAAGCTAAATTAACCGAATGCCAAATTATCAAGTGTATCAAGAAAACAATAAGCAGATGCATACTACGTGAACACACTTTTATTTACTCAATGAATCAGCAAATCATGTTTCAGCAATCAGAATCAGCAATCGGAAGCAGCGCAAAAGCTGCAATTCTCATCTCGTGTCTGATTAGCGGTCGCAGAAGCGAAGGCCTTGCCACTTCCTTCACAGGGCGGCCGCGGCACATGTCTTAATCCGAGAAGCTTCTCACTGATTCAGAGTGCATTCTCACTGACCCACACGCACATCCTGCTTATTTTTTCACCAGTGTCGCCAGGTCGCCGCCCATCACGATGTAGACTGCTCATCAGCCTCGACAGCTTTGCACTGAGTAAAAACGAAACTACTGTTTGCTGCAGTTCTGAAGGCACGCAGCCGACCCGCACACTGAGACAAAACTAAACTAGTGTTTGCCGCAACCGCTGCGGACGGAACCGCGGTCGCTATCAACGTGATCATGGATGGCAACTGTGCAGTGTTGAAGGCACGCAGCCAATGCGGTGCTAAGCGCAGTGGTAAACGCAAGCATAAAGGCTTTAAAGGCACAAGTAGGCATGACACATTCTGGCATTGCTGTCATTCACATACAATTTCCACTGATGACCATGGCTATGCGAACTCCGCCACTTCGTTTTGGTGGAGGCTAACACAGATTTTGTTCTTTTGCGTCACACATTTGCAGCACTCCGCGCTTGCCGAGCTCCGAGAGTTGTCCGAATTCACAAGTTTCATTGCATCAAATAATGCATGCACCTACGAGAACCAGAGGACGAGTCCGAATTATTCAATTTTCCAATTTAACAAGGGTCAAATTAATGAGGTTTTACTGAGTTCCAACCGGCTACAACGCCCTGTAATTCGAATGCGCAAGCATTTGCTACAGTTAATTCGAACATAGTGCACTTCAACAATGCTCTCAGTAGGGCGCCAAATCACACGGCAGCACCTCCGAGCAGCATTCCTCTGATTCCGCCATAGAGGAAGACCTTAGGAGAGACCCCTCAAAGCTGCAGACGAAGAAAAAGAACAAAAATTTGTGCGCAGGCGCCCATCACTGATTACTTCTGTTAGTGGCAGGGGTCCTGTACAGTAAACGACCGATATTCTGGAACCCCAAATTTTTGAACATGCCCGATAATTCAGACGCCTTCATGGCATCACCATGGTACTCCATACACTTTTAAACAAATGTACACCCTTTGCGTCGTATCTTGCCAACAACAATAACCGTCATCTGTCTTGCGTTTCCTTTCTTAATAACGCTGCGCTCACTACTTTCCTGTCAAGAATTCTGAGTCATGCTGATAACGCGCATGCAGTTCGTGACTTGGTAGTACTGGGCTCGCAACACTAAAGAAAGGAAATGAGGACAAGACAGATGACGATTATTGTTGTGTGGCAAGATATGAACCAAAGGGTTGAACTTTGCTTAAGAGTGCAGAGTTAATGTGTAAGAACGTCTCAAATTTCGGACATAAAAGCCTTCACCGTCCAATTTTCTAGACTTTTTGCCGTGACCACAGGTCCGAAACAGCATTGATTGAAGCCACCGCAGCTGCCATTTTGATTATCTCGCCACCTCGAACTGGCGTTCTCACATGTAGATCCGCTGGCAGCCGTAGCTACCACCGCGACAACGCTAGGCCTAGCTACTTCCAACATTGGCTACCAAGCTTATTGCTGTTCGGTGCCATTTTTTTCTTAGCAACAATTCACCACTGTTAGCACTGGCACAGACTCCGCCTTTGTAATCCTCGCCATTGACCTTGGAGCGCGGAAAGCATGGCGCATTGCATAATGCCGGTTCCTGAAAGTCAGCTTCGCCGTTGTGAAGCAATGAAGCATACCCAAAGTTAGAAGGGGCAATTGTCACGGGAGATGGTAATTATACACGTGTACAGTCGCCGACCAATTTTCCGGACTCCAAAAATTCGGACATGCCCGATTATTCGGTCAGCTTCGCAGCACCGCCATTCTCCCCATAGACCATAATGTATAACAACTGCCGAAAGTTCGGACACCTTGCAACCATTGTCTGATTTTTCGGACACTCCTTTTTCAGATCAAGGGCATCGTGCACCGACTCTGACCGGCGCATAGTTCGACTTGAACTCCATTTTTTGTTTTGAACGGAGCCTCCTTGATGCCCCACAAAGTGGTGCTACTGGAAATCCCCACTCATCATCATCGTTTCTGCCTGGTTCAATAGAGTGGCCATACAGCAGTTCCATTTTCAGCTTAGTAAGCCATGTCAAGACAATCCAGCAGCTGATTTGTTTGTTTCGCGCACGACGCTGCGAGCAGGCCACGGTTTTCGTTTGTGCAACTGGTGTCGGCACGGTGGTGTTTGCTTTGTGTGTTGTGTCGAGGTTTCGGTGATCCAACGCGGCGTACGGAAACATCGCGTCAAGTGTCTAATGGCGCCGACAGTGCCCGCGCAGACTGCATTTCTGCTGCACCGCCGGACAATGACTCCGAGTCGGAAAATGACGCACCATGTGCTACGCTGCCGTCGCCTGCGGAGCGTGCACAAGCAGTGACTCCGCTTTCAGCCGCCTATAGTGACCGTACGACCCTCTCCGAGATTCAGGCTTATCTGATTGCGCGTAAACGGAACAGCGTGCAACAGCGCACTCACGATTTCTTCAAGCCTATTGCCGAGCCCGAATAAGTGCGTGAATAAAGGATTTGATTTTTTTTTCTTAATCTGCTTTTTCAGACACCTGTTTATTCGAACATTTTCGCAGTCCCCGTGTGGTCCGAAAAAACAGTCGGCGACTGTACACCCGCCATCTCCTATCATACAAGCATCGTATAGTATACACCTAATACACCTAATAGAGTATACACCTAATAAGTGTACTGGCAGGCCTCTAGAGCTATTTCAGATGCGCCTGTGGCGATTTGGGCCCTTGGGGGCAGTAAAAGGCATGCATTAATTGTTTTCAGATCACTAGACTTTTTTGTTTCCGCGGCCCTTAAGAGTCTGAAAAATCCGACGTTGACTGCATTTTGTAAATATGCGTTAATAACTCTTCTGGAACTTACCACTCGTGTGTTAGCTCAGTGCACATGCGCCACTGCAAGTCAGTCCTCCATTCAATTAGCTTCCTTCGCATTTCTTTTAATGCAAACAAATTTTCCGGCCACTTCAATTCAAATTATCGAGATTTGACTGCATTTTGTGCTCTCTGACCCGATCGTTTATATATCAGCTGTTCTATTCGATGCATTGCCGGTCCCATGACAGGGGGAAGTTGAAAACCATTCCTTCCACACAAGAAATGAAAGGGCTCTAATGCTTCTTTGGCACCTTTTCAGCAGTCACATGGGTATAATCTACCTATTTATAGAGACTTGACACTTCAATAAATGTAATTTGCTAGTGTACACCTGTATGCATCTTTGTGTGCCCTGTAATCCTTGCTTTCTAGCACATCCCCTGCACAGGCTGAGAGAGTTCGGCAATGCTTTTGGCAAATGCAAAGCAAGACAGTCTGTACTTCCAGAAAATCTATCTATGAAACATGGCCAACAATTTTTAAGCTAATCTCTTGTTTGCATGAGTACTTGAAGATGAGTTGTTTTTAATTCAACACAGCAAACAACACAGCCAACAAAACAAGAGATGCAAACTGGACAGACGCATTGATATAGAAAGGGGGCAGTGGATCGATTCTGCACATTATATCTCTTGTCCATCGTCTGTGCTGTTTACCATGTTACTCATTCACGTTAGCCACTCGAAACCTGAACACACTATTCACGATGGTTCCCCATATATGTGAACAAGACATCACACTCACCTATTCAGAAATTCACAGGGTCCCATGACTTTACATAGTTTGTGTGCTGTGCACAAGATGCCGCAGTGGTACCAGAGCAGAAATGCATGCATTGCCAATGCATGCATCTTTGGATATGCTACAGCTAAGGTAAGTGTCATGGAGAGTAGGGTGCTTGAAAAGGGTCAGCAAAATGGATGGCTTGACTCTTCAGCGGTTAGTTTTATTTGTATTTCTTGCAGATTTCAGATTTAGGAAGATCCAACAAGATAAATAAATCTGTCATGGCAAGCTGCAGCCGTTCAGTGGTAACAAAGGGCTTTGTGCGAACGAAAACAACAGATTGACTTGCTACTTGCATCATGGTACACGAGTGATCCGACTACTTTAAATTTTGTTTTCACCACAGAGTACAGCCTGTACATTTACATAACAGCCCTTTTTCTCTTTCCCAGACTGAACAAGTGTTATTTCTAATGTTGAATATCAGGCAAGTTGGTACCGCATACTTGACATAGACAGAGAAATCCACTATATATAGACCGTTTCATCGGGCGAGGAGGATACGGCGCGCGGAGAGCCTTTCCTCCTCTCTGGCTTGGGCGATCCGGCGCGGCGCAGCTTGAAAGTATTGCTGTCGCGTGCTGCGGAACGATTTCTTGATGTTTTAGATCATACTCTGTGAAATTTACGCCGTGTCCCTTCATATAGGGTCGTCAGGGAAGCCTTTCGGTGCATCGGTAACTACAATAGGTGGAAATATCTTTTGAGGGCGCGAAAATGTGACGCGTTTTATCAGCCGCGGTGTACGCACATTATCAGTCGCGGTGTGTGTATGTGTTGTGAACTATTTTGCTTATATCAGTTTTAACTTGGCAAAGAAAACCGGTGTCTCTTTATTAGCAGCATGAAATGGTAAATCTGCTCAATATCTGATCACTTGGCGTAGGGAGTAAAACATGGTGTCTGGTTTAGGAGCCATGAAACATACGCGACGATCGTAACAGCGTGGGTACCGTTCTGCAACGATAGGAGCTGTGCTGTTATACTTTGACAAGCATTCAAACTGTTAGCTGCAGATTACATTGCATTACTACTTGGTTCAGTGGATGTGGTTTCCACCCATGAATAAAATAGTTTTGGTTAGTAAAAACGGCATATTTTACAGTGTGAACTATACTTGTCCAGCAAAGCGACCATTTACGAACAGCAAGAGCGTCCCAAGCAGTGGTAGGTTCTGAATTACAGATATCTTTGTTCTATATAGCGCATGGTCCAAGCATGTGGCATCAAGGTGTATAGATCTATAAACATTGTGCGGCTTGACTATGCGAGCTCGTATTGCGATGTTAGCCCGTTTTCTCCCTTTTTAAGAAAGATGATAATAACCGAATTTTGTGTGTGTGTGTGTGTGTGTGTGTGTGTGTGTGTGTGTGTGTGTGTGTGTGTGTGTGTGTGTGTGTGTGTGTGTTCATTCTGTTCTGTACTAAGCCCTCACACGTATTACGGAAATTTTGTCCTCAAAAATAGCCATTGCATTCTTCTTATGCGATCCCTCTCATTATGGCTTTACAGGACAAAAAGGCAATGCCGAATCACATAGCTTATATATGTATCATGCTGGTTCACCAACCGCAGTGATCACTGTGTTAAGCAGCGCCATCGGCCTCATGCAGGAGGCTAGCGGAGACATATAGTGATTTCAAGCCTCCTAGACTTGAAATGTGTCAGAAGGTTGCCGGTGTATAACAAATATTTGACAGCACCTGCCGCTTAGATGTTTCATAGTAGCCTCAGGTTGGCCGTACACAAGCATGCACTCTTGCGTTTCATATTTTTGGTCCGTACACCAAGTGATCAGTGGTCCCTACACCAAGCGATCAGATAGTTGGCAGATTTACCATTTCATGCTGGTAATACAGAGACACCGGTTCTCTTCGTTGAATTAAAACCAATACAGTAAAAGCTCGTTAATTCGAACCGCAAGGGGAAGCCGCTTCAGTTCGAATTAACAAAAGTTCGAACTAACGAAAGTGAAGGAGGGCAACAGTACACTGCGATTTGGAAGCAGTAGGGCATGTCAGAAATTTGGCGCGTCAGAAAGTGATGGCGTGTGCCGCGGGCACACGCCCTCTTCAAGTCGAAGCTCTGGATGCGACTGTGCCACACCACCGATGTCCACCGAAACGAACGTTAGCCGAGGCTTAACACCATCGCAATGAATCGCGACGGCCGATACCTCCTAAGCTGAAAACAGAGGTGCACAACCGATGAAGACTGCCGAGACAAAGACGCTGAACATGTGAAGGTGGCGAAGGCCCTGATTCGTTGGTTCTTGATTGCAAGCGCAGCTGCGACGTACTTGATTCGCCGTGTTTTGGAGCTTGCCGTGCCATCTCCGCACAACATTAGCAGCTGTACAAGATTTGCAAAGCCTCCGAGATTCGCAACGGGCAAGAAGTCTCGGAGGTTACGTAGAACAGAGAGGCGGCAGCCGCGGCTGCCTTCTGGCTGACCCCGCGTCGGTTAGATTTTATTCCGATTTTCTCTCGCTGTTCTCTCCGTTTCGGAGGCAATACAGCCTTGTGTGTAGGCAGTAGGCGCATTTCTCTGGCCGTGTGCCAGGCGAGCGTAGTTCGAATTATCCGTGAGGGAACCTTCTCGCGTTCGAATTAACGGACTTTTTTATACATAGACTTCTGTGGAGCTTGGCCGGACCAAATCGTACAGTTCGAATTATCCATAAATTCAAATTATTGAAGTTCGAATTAACGAGCTTTCACACAACAAAGGTTCACAACACATATACACACCGCGGCTGATAATGCACGTCACATGTTTGCGCCCTGAAGAGTTATTTCCACGTACCATGCATCGGTAAGATGCATAGAAAGGCTTCCCTGACGATCTTATATGAACGGACATTGCTAAATTTCACAGAGTATGATCTAAAACATCTAGAAATCGTTCCACAGCACGCGGCAGCAATACCTTCAAGCAGCGCCGCGCTGGATCGCCCAGGCCAGAGAAGAGGAAAGGCTCGCCGCGCGCCCTTTCCTCCTCGCCCGATGAAAAGGTCTATAGACAAATTAAAGTTCAGAGAAATAATAAAGCACACAAACCAAAATGTCAGGGTGTTCTTGTTTTACTTCGCACCGGAGCAAGAGAGATGTACGAACGTTTCATCTGCTTGTTCCCACGTTGTTAAGTCACGTGCACAGAGACCGAAACTATGTCATTTTCTACCGTGTTCCAGTGCGCAATCATGCTCTGTGATCCGCTTGCATCTACCTCGGTGTTCGTGTAGGACTGACTTATACCGTTAGTCAGGTGCTCTCATGCGCTGTGTGAAACGAGACGAACGTAACTGCGCAAGCGCAAGGCTGTCTGCGGAAGTGCACAGCATGCAGCAATAAAGTGAGAAAGGAAGAAAGAAAAAGAAGGCAGGGCCCATGACGTATGCATCACACGATCCTTCAGCTCTGGAGTGGGAGAATGCAGGGAAGGCATTTCGCTTGCGGAGGCTAGACGGGCAAGTGGAGAGAGAGTCATTGTTGGCAGCGATGCTTGTCTTTTGAAATCACCGGTTCGCGGCACTGAAATATTTCTATCTCGGCTATTAAAGAACCAATCTGAAAAATTCTTTCGGTAGAACACTCACAAGAGGGCATGTAACAACTTCCAGCATATAACAAAGATTTGCAATGTGGATTGGTGAGGGGTCCTTTAAAGGGAGACTAAAGATAAACGCTGCATTAGTTTAGACTGATGAAGTCATCTTTGAAAATTATACCTTCTTTAATTTTGACATGATTAGTTATTACTACAGAAATTGAAGGTCAAAGTTCAATCTTCCCAATTTTGTGCCGAAACCCCAGCACCGGTATGCCAGTGTGACATCACGGATTTGAAAGTATTTTTTAGTATTTGGGCCTCAGTGGCACAGCAGAAAACTTGCCAAATTCAATCTTTACCTTCTTTAAAACACAATGTAGCCCATCTTTACCAATAAACAATTTACTACGCCCTAGCAGACACCATCAATATTTATAGCGTCACGCCAAGCTGGAGCAGTAACTTCCAAGGCAGTGGCATCACCACCAGTCTCATTTTGACTATACCCTTCTGGCTTACCAAGCTTCTTCTCGTGGCACGAGTGGGTTCTTTGGTATTGTGGAAGGGTAATTTACTATTACATGTGGAATCATTTTTCTCTTCAGTGCCCCTTTAAATATAATACAATCACTGCACAATAAGTGCAGTTTCTCCCTCCATGCTAACTTATTCATCCTCACTTGTTACAGTACTCTGCTTAGGGCGTCTACCAAGTTGACATTGCCAAATTCCCCGAGTTTTCCAGGTTTTCCCCGAGTACCTTTGCTAAATTCCCCGAGTGATGCAGAACTATGTTTTATGTACAGATGGGCTGAAGAAACCATATCGCCAAATGCTGTCACTCTCTATAAGCATATGAAAAAAATTTAAAAAGAAAAGACTTAATCCAATTTGAATACTAAGGAGTAGTGTTTATGTTATTCAAATAGAGAATAGAAGGAGGGTTTAGTAAAATGTACAGCAAATAAAATGTTTTTGAAAAAAACTTGCAAATCGAGTCGGACATTCTCAAATATGAATAAGAAGGAGATGCATACAGAAGCAAATATTTTATAATATGAGCTATTTCTATCAACTGATAGCAAGCTCAATGGTATGAGGCCCAAACTTTGTCACAATTAAGATTCTCTCTCAACAGCTCGTAAATCAACCTCAATTGTCCTGACATACTCTCAGCCCACGCATGACGCCTCAGTGTTGCGTTTCACTGCTTTGAAGAGTTGATTTTGGTTTGGATGAGGGACACCTGCATCTCTGCGTCAGCCAACACTTTGTTTCTTGAGCTAAAGCTCCTTCAAAACGGTGGCAGCACGCTTCCTTTCCCGTTCATTCCTCAATGCGTAGGTCCTTTCTGTTATTGTCCTCCTTCTGCCACTCGTTCGCTCCACAGACAATTTGATGCATCTTCTTGGTCAGTTGCACAGTCCGCATCCGATTTTTCGAACTCCCTAAAGGCCACGAGAACGTCCAAAATATCGCCCAATGGGAAAAAATGCATGTCATTTACTGCCCTTAAAGGCTCAAACCACCACAGGCACATTCGAAAACGCTCTGAAGGCCTGTCGGTACATGTATTAGGCATATCGGTGCTCGTTCTGTGACAGGAGATACTGGGTACACGAGTGTATAATTAAGGAATACATACTGTGCCCCGTGGCAATAGCCCATTCCCACACTTGTTATGCTTCCCTGCAATACTTTTTCATATGCTTCACCAAGTAATATTTCTGTAAAGAGGCGAAGCTGACTTTCAGAAACTGGCATTAGCAACGCACCATGCTTTCCAAGCTTCTAAGCCAATTGCGAGGACCACGAAGGCGGAGTCGGTGCCATTACTGACACCAGCAGATTATTTCACTGAAAAACACGGCACCCAACGGCCAGAAGCTTAATAGCGAACGTCGAAGCAGCTAGGTGTAGTGTTGCCGCAGTGGTGGCTACGGCTGCCAGCAGATATGCATGCGAGAGCGCTGGTTCGAGGCGGCGAGGTAATCAAAACGGCAGCGGTGGTGGCTTTGATTCATGCCGTTTCGGACCCGCAGTCATGGCAAAAAGTCCGGAAAATCAGACGGCAAAGGGTTCTTGCATCCGAAATTTCAGACGTTCTAATATAGTAACTCTATGGGGTACATGGTAGTGCCTCGAAGCCATCCAAATTATCGGGCATCTCGAAAGTCGGTTGTTGACTGTACACTGGCAACTCCTCCAGCCAACGACAGGGCGTCAAAGACGATTCATTACGATTCCTGTCTGTTACTCAAGCCAGCATTACCGCAACTTTTAACCCTTTCAATAAAATTACAGCTAATTTTCCCTGATAGAGGCACAAATTCCCTGAGTTTTTCCAGATTAGTCAAAATCCCTGAGAGTTTTCGGTTTTCCCAGTTGGTAGACACCCTGTCTACTACACTCATCTGTCCACCAAGGTTCACAATTCAATGCTAACAGAAGCAATGAAACTCCACAGTGCCAATATGTTCAGCTGTTTCCAAATCATTGTGCTCTTGGCTTCACGCCTGCACACAGAAATAAGCTTGTATATAACATGCACTCAATGCAGTGATCTTCCAATGCCAATCAATAGAGAAAGTATGTACCAAAGCATTGACTGGAAAGCAAGCGTGCTACTCTGAAGATATAATAATGACTTCCAAAAATTTGCATTCTAGATGGCACAACAGCTACCAGCTTCCAAAGTTCGTTGGTAAACAGTACCAATGAAAATGAATTGACTGGCAAGAACAGAATCAGGAAATGAACTTACTAAAACCAGTGGCACTCTTGCTCCTTGTTGCCTTTTATTCTATTGCATATGCATATTTTTCTCCCACTTTATGAAAGTTGGTTATGATGCAAGAAAAATCTAGTCCAACACATGGATCAGAAACACTGTACATTTGAGCTTGCAAACCAATAACTGATAAACTTTTAAAGTAGCTTTGATTGTCATTTTCATTGCTGCTATGTAAATATTATGCAATATATTGATTAAAGTTGTGTGTGTGCACCTGCATGCGTGTGCATGCACATGTGAATGTGTGTGCAAACGTGTGTTAGTGTGAGTGTGCCTGTGTGTGCGTGTGCAAACATGTTCGTATTTGAGTGCATGTGTGCGGGTAAACGTATTCATGTTTGAGCACGTGCACACATGTGAGTGTTTATTTTTTTATCTTACAACACTGGATGTTCTATCTCATCTGTCAGGCCAGTGACACAGCATGCCGGAGTATCATGGCATGGGAAGCCAATAGGAAGCAGTCACTTCCTTTTGCTAAACCTTGGAACGGGCAGTCTATGCACTTCTTTCTACTCAAAGTAGACAGCTGAGCTGGCAGTTTAGAAGATGAAAAAGATACACTTTTCATCAAGACCAAGATGGTGGGTATCTGCACTGTGCCATTGCTGAAATGCAGACCTCTGAATAAGCTGTTCTTTTATGACCACAAAGGTACGTTTTGTCATCTTGGCTGATCAAATTATTCTTTTTATGCCCTTGTAGTAGTTTCCAGCAAAAGTTTAGGAATGCACAGTAGAATACCTAAATAAACCAAGGGTTTGATTTTTTTTTAATCTGACGATTTCTCTCTCTCCAAATGCTTCATCCCCCCACTGCACAAGCCTCACATAAAATCTTGCTTCTCAAGCGACCAGAAACATGTGCCAAGCCCACGCCATATAAACTTTTCAACTGGCATCAAGCAGTTAAAAACATTGAAAAAGTCCCACCAAGAAGCCACCCACCTGTGGCTTCAAGCAGTGCCTCAAGGCGCGCCTGTGTGTCCGGGTCGACGCTGCCCACCTGTAGGTCAGGGCTCTCGCCTCCACCACCTTCTGATGAGCTCAGCAAGAACTTGGACGTGTCCAGCACGCGCTCTTCCTCCAGCTCTTCTGGGTCCAAGATGAATGACTCGGCCTGCATTTCATTGCCCCAACGGTCACGCTACAAACACCAATCTTAGGATGAGTACTACAAAAGTGGCAAGCTCCCGCAATGCCTTAAAGTAAGATGGGAACACAAGTGCACAGCTTTAACTGATAATGATGCAGCTATACAGAGAATGTCAGTTTACAGTGATGCCTCTCTTTCCATTGTCAGTATCCTAACTTGCTATGCGGCAACACTAGCCAGCAAGCATATGGTCCTGGCAGAACCATGAAGAAACATGTAAAATATATAGAGAGTCTTCAAACCTACAAAGACAAGAGCAATTGGCTGTCAGCACATGAACTTCAAATGAACTGCAGCCCACTAACAGGAGCAATACACCCATTACTTTTTACAGTATAAGCCAACAACAACAAGTTCTTTGTTTGTTGGCTTCCTATGATATTACAAAATATAACATGCTTAAGCTTACAAGTGCCAAATGATGCTTTAAATGCTGTTTGTATTGTAATATTTAACAAGATATATATTTTCCAACTTATAACAGAATTCACAGATGCACTGAGCTACCAAAGATAAAGTGGTGATGCCTCAAATACACCAAGCACAATGTGACCAAGTAGCTACAGCATCACAAAAATAGCTCTTCTACCCAAAAATTACATGACTATAAGCAGAGGCAAGAAGTGTATAATATTGCAGAAAGACAGAACACACACCTCTGCACAACAAGAACACGTTAGAGGGGCACTAAAGAGAAGAAAGGTGGTTGAGTACAGGGAAACAGGAGGTCAAAAGAAGGCACATTGGATGCACAGGAGCTTCCCTATTACTTGCTTGTGAATCCAATGTGCCTTGTTTTGTCCCCATGTTTACCTACGCTCAGCCACCTTTAGTCAAGATGTACCACCAAGCCTACATCACCACCATTGTTGACTAAAGAGAATAAGTCCAAGCTGAATTTTTATACCCTTTCACAATGTTAGACATCATGAGAAGAGGGCAGAAAAAACACAAAAATGAAAGATGGGTCTCCACCTAGAAGTTCACCATAACATGAATTTTTATGGCATTTGCTCAGGCGCGTTTCACTTTTTCATTGGTTTAAGATGTAATGTATTGCATGCTAAAAGAAAGAATTGTACTAAGGCACAAGAATGCAACCTATTGCCTCAAAATTACTGTAAATACAGCTTTAAAAGATATTTTAGCAGTCTAAACTGAGTGTTTGTCTTAGTGCCACTTTAAAGGTATTTCATGCCTAAATTAAATGCTAAATTTAGCACTTTAATCTTTCGTCACTCTGTCAGCATCTTTGAAAATGTGAAAAGAAGTCTTTTTTTTTTATTAGATTCAATTCTCACTTTTCTGCAAGTACACCACATTGACAACGGTGCATCAGCAGTAGGAAATCAAACTAAGGGTACGCGGTTTGCATACGCACTAAAGAAACTAACAGCCCACATCATCTTACTTGTGCAGTTTTCCGAAACCCAATTTTCAGTATTCACTTACGCAAGCTCAAGTTGCGAATTTTTCTCAGCAAATATTATCCATAGACAAAAACAAGGTACAACTACTACCAAATGTGCAAATACAAAAATTGCTGCGACACAATACTTTTATACCTATGCTGGGCGTTACATAAAACCTACACAGTTTCAGATGTGAAGTCCCAATTTCAAAACTGATCAATCCTTTTGTTTCGTGTAAACTTCTATACCAAATTTTGCAAGCAAAGTTAACATTTGTAAAAGGCAACCATTTCTGCAGGCTTCTTTGCAGTTCCAAGCAACCAGCTGTGCTGCCTACATGAAGGCTCACAGAACTTTGAAATAAAAAAAAAAAGCTATGACTAGAGTTTCCTGTTCCACTTTGGACTATTGCAAGCCAAGCTTTCTTGCAGCACATACTGAACCCCACTGTAATGTAAGCCAATACATATTAGGTGTAGGAGCACTAAGCGTAGATCAGCATGCGCTACAAGAAAATTGGGCATGTGTGTGCAGTTTTTATATGACATCCCTTTCTTTGAACTTGAAATCACTTCTGAACACAACCATTATGCATGCTTTAATAAAATAGGAAATGGGACGTATGCCAGTATTTTGGGCGAATTGGTACAAATCGTTGGGGTCACAACAAAGAAAAAAACAAGGACAATCGCAAGCTCTACTGAAGCTTTAATAGACAGATGCTATGAATATGTATAAGTAGAAACGTTTAAAAGAAACCAAGAAAACTAACAACATCCATGCTTCATTTTCCAAAACCTCCAAGCCACACAATAACAAAAAGCGCAAACAGATGTAGAAAGGACACTGCCCCTACATTCAGAGATGACCTTCTGTGGCAATAAAGTGACAGAGAACTACACAAGTGACAGTGCTCCTGAAAATACTTCCACTGCCTCACTTGCGTTTCTACTATAGTAAGTATTTTAAAAGAAGACAAAACACTACTCAGTGCTAAATATTAATCCGATTATTTTCACTCTGCCCTTTAACGTTTTGGCAAATGCAAACCCATCCCAAGGGCAAGCTACGCTGATCCAATATCTGCTCCAAGAAACTGTGCCAAAAGAGAAAGCACAGGCAAACTCTGCCAGATTTCTTGGGCAAAGTAACACTTGCCACTGCAGCTGCAGCTTTCCCTTGAGTGCTACAAGAACTTGTACACAAGTATAGCAATACAGCTTTGCGACATTGAAAATCCATTATCTAGAACAGGACCCCATGTCCCTTCGAAGTTTCGCACCAAATTTGAAGGTCCAGTATATAGTTAGTGACAACATCAATTGAAGACAGCAACAATGACCACAACTTCAATATGTTGCAGGTAGTCATTTCCCTCAATTATTAAATGCATGCATGAATATCTTGTAAAACGTTTCCATGAAGAAGCTACATAAAATGGTATCTGCTTCATATTGCCTTGCAAAAAAAAGACAAACAGCACATACTAGTGTGCTCTTTGTCAAATGCACTATTGCCAGCAAAAACGTATAAAGCAGTACAGGAATATACCACAGCTTAACACAGTTACATTACACACACTCCAGTAATCAGACATGCAAGGAACACAGCAAATGAAATGTGTTCACTGTGTTACCATGATTAACAGATGAACTTAGCTTTTATAAGGACAGTGCCACATATCACAAAAGTGCCAGATATACAGCCCATGCAACAAATTAAATTTTCACTGCTCTCATTTGTTCTGAGTGCTTTCTGAACAGTCAACTGAATATTTCATCAATTAATGCACAAAGCTACTACACATCAATCGTCAAGCTTTGGTTTATGAAACCTGTTCCACACTTCTGTATGTTCTTGCTTTCCAAATGACCTAATTACCAATTTAGCTGAACAATCGCAAATGTTGCACCAGCCAAAGTTTCATTTAAACTTGTTCTGTTAGCCTTGCAAATTCACCCCCTATGGGTGAACACAGGCAAAACATAGCAAATATTTACTTTTACGGTAAATGGTAACCTGCCATTCACGCTTTCAGGGAAACTGCCAAATGCACTTCACTCCATTTCTGTTCGACCTATTTCCTTCTCGCATTGCTGGTAATCCACAACTGATTATCACAGAAGTATTCAATACTTCCACAAGCTGACTGCCAAACAAGAACTATTCTTCCCTTGCAAAACTATATTCATCATTCTTCAGTATACTGCACATTGCACATTAACTTCCAACATACATTTACATTGCTAGTTCAGATTCTCAATCACTGTCTGTTACCTGCAGAATTACGTAGCACAACAATCTGCGAATTGTAAGAGACGTTGGTCCTTACAGCCAAGCTATCCCATCTGTTTTTGGTAACACTTCTATAGACCAAGCAGTAAACATCAATGTAGAAATTCGGTCACCCTGCCCAACTCATTTTTTGCACTACTCCTATGAACTACTGTAGCTAAGCAGTGCCAGCACATATGTTCTATGCAGACCTAATAATTTTACACAGACAAGTCTACTATACAGTTTTAATGAGAAATAAAATTTGACTGCCTGATGGAGGATAAGGACAATTCACATGTTCTTGACCCATTAAAAATATTGAAATCTGAATCCCTACACAAAGCTTTGCAAGTTATGGGGGCCACTTAGATCCATAATTTTCTTCAAAAAAATTAAGTTTTTTATAAATGTACCTTTAACACTCCTGACGTGAAATAACTACTAATCAGACAGATTAAGGCCCCGTTGGTATTTATTTTAGGAACTCTCACCAGAGCCATGCAATGCTTTCTGCTTGGCTTCATGACATTAAGTGGGCTTCACTAGCTAGCATCACCCAAGAGAGGAGCAGACAAGGGGACACTTGTGTCCTAATCAAGGCTCGCATTTTCAAGCTTGAGTCACACAAAACATAAACTGCCCCTGCATTCTTAGCACACAGGGCCACCTCTTGTACAAATACGGTACCATGTCGAATTCTAAAAACAGTGTCCGAGATTCGGATGGTACAAATGCAAACTACCCAGGCCTCCCTTTGTGCCACAGTCATCATATTTGACATTTCTTGGCAGGCCGACAGAGGGTGGATTTGCGAAACCATCTAGGGTACGCATTGTACACCATCAGAGGCAATACTGACATATTTAGCCCGAGGTTCGCACAAGGCTGTAGCTCAGGTTACTTCTCAAAAAGGCTAGAACCACATACATTTTTGCACTTGAATGCTTTCTACAAATATTCACTATAATACAACTGCAGTGAAGTCTGGCATAGTCAATGAAATTACCAATCAAGTTTATTTTTCATTCAGAGTTTCTCCAATCATACCAGTTCCAAAGCTCACATTTCAAGACAATACACGAAATTTCATAAGTAGGCTTACTGACTTACTCTAATCAAGGTGGCCAACCTTCCGCTAAATAAGCACTTTCGAAGCTAACAGCAGGAATGACAGCACCAGTCTACACACCGACACATTATTTATGATCCTAGCTTGATGTCTGCCATATTGGTTAGGTCTTATGTCCACTGCAGGCTGAAGGCCTCTCCTAGCAACATACAGTGCTTCGCGATTGAAACGCAATATTCAAGACAGCATGGCAGCCCGCACTTCTTGCGCCACTGGTGATTGCTGGGTGACTGCTGAGGAGGCCGAATGCAGTGAGGATGCATAAAAAAATTCTCGCTTTCACACTTGAATTTCGCTTTCATGAAAACACTTTCATGCTTTCAGTGTCACCAGTGCCCACCAGTGGCGCAAGAAAGTACCAGCCGCCACATTGTCCAAGGATAGTGTTTCAATCACTGAGCACAGTACCCCTGTCCTTTAACAGACAACTGCATCCTAAGCCTGCAAAATTTTCCAATCTTACTACACCAGCTAATGTTCTGCTGCCTTCAATTACATTTACCTCCCTTCCCACAACCAATCCTGTTACTCAAATAGACCACCAGTTTTCTGATCTAGACCTAGCCAATTTCTTTTCTTCATCCAGAGCACCAGCTGCACCCATTCACTCCCTAATTTATTATGCCATCTTCTTGTCTCTTAATGTTACGCCTATTATTTTCCGATCCATTACTTGTTGCCCATTCCTTAGCTTCTTAAACTTCTTTGTTATTCTTCAAGTTTCAGCCCCATAGGTTACAACTGCTAGAATACACTCAATGTATACTTTTGTCTTGAGGACATTGGTGGTCTGCCGTACGTCGTGACTTGGGAATGTGTACCATACAGGCCCCAACACATTTTCTTTCACCTGAAAATTTTCTTCTGATAATACAAGCACCCCTGTGATTACTTCGCCGAGATAAATGTACTTTTCCACAGCTTCAAGAGGCTGTCTACCAGTCCCAAGCTCATGCTCCCTTGCTAGGCTATCAACAAATAACCTTAGTCCTCTGCCATATTAACCTTCAAACACACCATCAAAATTTTTCCAGTCATGGTCATTTGTTGAGCCATCTCCAGAGTTGCCTAACAGTTAATGTTATTTGCAAACCACATATTGCCAAGATATTCCCCCTGATCCTCACATCAACCCTTCCTAGTCTTACAGCCTCTTCTTTCAAACATGAAGTGTACATCATAGTTGAAGTTGTGTGTTCTTGCCAAACACACTTCTCTTGAGCGACATTTTTTCACTTTTCCTGTGAAGCACTACAGTAAGAAAAGTATTTCTAAGTATTTAATCCAATGATATTCATGTATGCTTCCTCTGCTCAACCACGCAATACTTCCAATATTGCTGGTATCTCAGCTGAATCGAATGCTTTTCCATAATCTATCAAAGCCATATAGACACGTTAGTTATACTCCCGACGCCTTCCCAATTAGGTACCTGGTTGATGACATGCACATGATAAACTGCTCAATGTTGCCTGCTAAAGCCAGCCTCTCCTCTGGTTGACTGAAGAGTTGTCCAGATTCTAATCAATATTACCTTAGTAAATATTTTGTACAATGCAAAAGCAAGTTAATGGGCTCGTAATTCTTTAGGTCTTGAACACCTCATTTCTTATCAATCAATATCATGTTAGCATCCTTTCATGTCTCTCGTACACGCTATATGCAAGGCCTCATGAATCAAAGGGTCACAAGCTTTTAGAGTGTAATATCCTTGCCACCGTTTATCACATCTTACATTTATTCCACCTTATATAGCCGCTTTTCTCCTCAACGTATCTTGAAAAGCAATTCTAACATCACATTCAGTAACATACTGAACTTCTTAGAGATTGGATCTCACCAAGGTTACATAGCTGTTCTGGGCCCTATATACTAATACAGAATTCCTCTGCTACCTTTAGTATATCAATAAAACTGCCAAGGACATTGCCCCGCTTATCTGTGACTGCATACATATTGTGCCTGGCAAACTTTATAGTTTGTTTCTAAGTGAAACAATTTGAGCAGACTCCCCAACCCAAGGTTCTAACCAATAACTATGTTCCAAGCTCTAAAACATGAAGTGGAAGACTGGCAACTGGAAGGATGAAAGAGCCCCAATTCACTTACGCATCCAGCCATTCACATCATGGACGTCGCACATCGCTCAATTTGGGCAATTTGAGCTCCAGACACCAACAAAATGGTGCACTCATGACATAAAAAAAAAATTATGGGGTTTTACGTGCCAAAACCACTTTCTGATTATGAGGCACGCCGTAGTGGGGGACTCCGGAAATTTTGACCACCTGGGGATCTTTTAGCGTGCACCTAAATCTAAGTACGCGGGTGTTGTCGCATTTCGCCCCCATCGAAATGCGGCTGCCGTGGCCGGAACAGGAAAGTTGTACATGCTTTTACGCTTAGCCGCATCCTGTACGCCACTCCATGTCTCGAGCTGAACCGCACAGAAACCAAGCGCGTGAATGCCATGATCCGCCTTTGAACTAAGGCAGCCCTAAACCTACCCCGCAGTACAAGCACTGCCAAACTCCTTGCACTAAGCATGCATAACACGCTTCCCGACTAGTTGAGGCACACCTTCAGAAGCAGTACTTAACACTTGCCGCGAGCGCCACTGGCCACCATATCCTCGCCTCCCTTCGCATCAACATACCCGCTAATCAGTCAACCCTTATGGCCATTCCTCGACACATTCAAACACCCCTGGTAGTGAAACCCCTTCCTCGAAACGTTCATCCCCAGTATCACATCTCTTGTCGTGTAGCTCGCGCAAATGCCCTCCGCAAGTATTACGAACAAGTCGAGAAAGCCATTTAGGTAGACGCCGCACGTACAACGCATAAAGCTGTAGCAGTTGCTTACAACCCAACCCCGACCCCTAGCTCACCATCTTCCCTCAGGCTCTACACACCTGAGGAGGCAGAGGAGACGGCCATCGCCTTAGCCCTTTCGGATGCTGAATACATCTTCAGCAATTCAAAGACTGCTTTGTCCAACTTTGCCAGAGGCAGAATTTACAACCCTGCCTGGAACTTGTTGAACATCCCCACCCAAAATTTACCATGCAGGGTAGAGCTCCGGTGGGTGCCGGCTCACTCTGGGAACCCCAGAAAAGAGGCTGCCGATAAATCAGCCCAATGTCTAATTTGCCGGGCTCATGACAGCCTCGATCCGAGTTTCTCGAGGGAGCAGGCGCACAGCTTTGCGGAGTTCACGCAAAATCCCCGTTTGAACCATCAGACTTACCCTTCTTCCCACCCCTCCCTGACCCACTACCAAAAGATCCTCTGGAGACACCTCCAGACCCGCTCTCTCCCATCCCCTCAGCTGCTATCCCACTACTGTGGCATCTCCCCTACATGCTCCCTATGCGGCGACCCTCACGCCACACTCTCCCACATCCTTTTTGGCTGCCCTGCTCATTCTCCCCCACAGGGACAGCCCTCCAACTCAAGCAGGGAGGACTGGGAGGTCCTGCTCTCGTCCCGTAACATCACAGCTTACTGCGGTGGCTCGGGCTGCCGACATCCTGAACAAAAGGAACATGAACGTCTCAACGTAGTGTGGGACCGTGCGGTGGTCCAGGGACCCAGAGTAGTCCAAATTCACTTGCTACGAATAAAGTTTTTCTGTCTGTCTGTCTTTCCTTGCGCTGAAAAAATAGGCAACATCCCAGTGATACAAAAAGCCACTGGTTATCCTGTACGAGTTTAGCTTTAACCCTTTCTGGGCCGCACCTTTATAGCGATGCCTTTTCCGATGCTAATGCCTTTCAGCGCTTTTTGCATTCGTGAGTACTCAAGAGACGCTCCACCTCAGACAGAGCAATGAATGCAGCCACTCACGAATGCGAAAGGCACTCAAAGGCATTCGCATTGTGAAAAGGTATCTCTACAAAATCACAGCCTTGGCCCAATGATTCTTTTAGGAATTGTAAGGCTTTGCAGGAAATATTCGACATCAATGCGAAAATAATATGTCTATTCTGTGCCACAGATAAATATAGCTCTCCTTGAAATTTCACAAACGTCCACGTGCCTCATCACACACTATATTTAGAGTCTGCTGCCTGATATATATAACATGCCTAGGGATACCTAAAAATGGCCTTAAATAATTTGTGGCCAGATAATCCCATCATTGTGATTGTCTATTAGGAAGTCTGAAGAATGTTGTGCCACTTTACAATGCCTTGAATATGTCTAAGTGTTTATAAGACAAACCTTAGATACATTGCCAAAATCTACAGAACTTTTTTTGTGTGTGTGTGTGACTTGTTCACATGCACATAATACAAAATTTTCACTTGACTAAAAAATTCTGACCAGGAAAGTTTAACAATTGAGGTGCTACTGAATTCAGCATTATTTACATTTAATACTTCAGTTTTGCTAGGGCACCTGGAAAGGCAAGTAGAATGACATACTGTGTCTTTCGTTAAACCCCACTAGCATGACAGTTATGATGTGCCAAAGAAGGAATCATCTTTTCCCTGAAAGCTTCCGTTCAAGACATATCAAACCTCCTGCACCGTACGATGAAGCCGTTACAAATAAAATAGTCAACAGTTATAGTTACCATATCCAACAACAAAGCACAACAAAACCCAGTCACAGTGGGCACAACTTAATGACAAATGGTGAATACTAGTGGCGAACTCGTATGAATGCATGCTCTTTCAATTCACAATGCAAGATGACAATTACCTCCCGAAACTGCTGTCTTACCTGAAACTGACAAAAAAAGAATATCCATTCCTATGCAAAAGGTGCTCGAAATTGGCTGCTGGAATTCCCCACGAGCATAACCGCTTAAAGTTTAAGTAATTTCAATGTAACCAGCATTATTGACATAGAGCTGCCAAACCTTTCTTCAATAAAATTTGCCACTGCTGCAGGTTCTATCTAGAAATAACATTTCTGGCTTTTTTTTTTCATATATACCAATACATACATATATACCAATAGCACTACACAATTAACCTAAGAAAATGTAGCAACCACTCCCTATAAAGGTAATATCTAGCTCACTACCGGAAGGGATAGATATTATACATGCATAACATGCAAGCAAAGTGAGTGGCGCATCTTGACAAGCCCTTGCACAGCTCTTGTGCAAGAAACCCTTCATTTTGATCCTTGCTGAAACCACCTTTAGCACATGTGTCATTGTGTGCCAATTCAATCCCAAGTATGCATTGCTCTCATGAAATGAATTTACAAAAGTAAACAACACTAGAGCATAATCACCTGCATTTATTTTTTCCTCCATTGTGCTGCTGTTGAAAATACTAACCTTCTTCAGTTAAAGCAGAGTTAAGAAATGCAAATAAAACATATTCCTCCCTTTTCAGTTTGAAGTAAAAAAAACACACGGAAGAAGTGTCTAAATAGGTTAAACAAATTAAAGCCTCAAAATGTAAATATATAGCTTCAACTGAATCCCCTACAACAACGCTAAAATGAAAAAAATAAACACTGATACAGCTTACAACCCTCATTTTGAAACTGCAGAGGTCCCGACGTTAACTTGGCTAGTCCCAATCATACTTGACGTAAACACACCTTAGGAGCCATTTTGTTTCTCCTGCAAAGGGTGCTAGTGTTTTCTGGCTGGGTTGCCTTTAATGTGCTAGCTTAATTCTTCTTCCTTCCAGAGCATTCATTTGCTTATTACTGTTTGTTGGAAGCTAAGCCGCAATTAATTTGAGTCAAGTTTGACAGTAGCTGTACTATCGGCATAAATTCAAGCACATTAATTCAAAAACTACTCCAAATCTTTTTTTTTCACTTGCAGGTCCCAGTACATTTGTAACGATGGCTTAGTTCAGACTGAAACATACACTTGGGCCTGCACCATGCTTAGAAACTGGCCACAGTGAATACATGTGTCACATGTCATTATGCAATAAGAGGCATTGTGATCAGTTATTTCCTGTTGATGTTTTAACTTATGCCGACACAACGTATTACTACTGATGTACTCACAGACGAAGTACAACTGAATTTCTAAACAGCTGAGTATGCACCCCCCCCCCCAATCCCAATCCCACACCATGCTCAAATATCCGGAATACCTTTACACACCCGCTTAACTCAGTAGGACTACAGAAATCCTTACCTTTGGCAATCTGTATGTACAATGAACAGTTACAACAGCCAAACCAATATCACGTCTTTGTAAACTTTTGCCTTAATAGACTTTTTTTTTTCTTCAATAATGTCACAATTCGATTACATCTTTTTTGTCTTCATGAAAGAAATGTGCTATTTAAACATGGTTGTGAATAAAAAGGTTTATGCAACACCTACAGAGAACTATGCCAAATCACCAGTGCCCAGTTCTTTTCAAACAAGGAACCAAACTTCCTGCAAATAATTTCGAGTAATAATCAACTGAAGAATGACAGTAGGATTAAAGAAACAAGTACAAGTGATGACTAACATTCCATTTCAAAATGGACTTATAACTAACATCTTTGCATAGCCACCAGGTCACAAATGTCGTGAAGGGACTAACAAGCAATTTTTATTGCGCCAGTTTTTTTATTGCAACAGAAAGCTTACTGGTCTGAGTGTGCAATCATACAGCGGTAATGCAGAAAACGCCATAGAACAATTTATACCAGAATTTTCTTATCTGCATTGAGGATGTAGTCATGCACAAGAAACATGCTGGAAAACAGTGGTGTGCAAGCATGATAACATTATACGCTGGCACTTGCAGGAAGCAGGCAAGAAGTGTGGCTTTAACTAAAAGAAAGTAAATTTGTTTATCGAGCATGGTAAGTTCCTGTTCATGCTTTATGAAGTGTTGCATTATTTTTACAATAACAGGTTGTATCTGAATCTGTGCCCAAGCGACAGCTCCCTCCAAGTAACACAAGCTGAACTCGAATGCCATGCTTTTCTTTTTTTAGCCAAGTCAACCTATGTAGAAGGATATGCAAATAGCGCTATTATTGCAATGCTGGCACTCACTCACAGCACAATACGTCGATATCATTTTGTATCTCAGAGAGACCACAGATCTCTGGATACTAACTTCCAAACTCGCACGCATGGAACAGCCCTCATGTGCACCGCGATGCACTAAACAGCTCTGCTGCTCCACTCGTTCCCACGAAGGCAGCGTTGCTCATTAGCGTGCACTTTGTTTACTTCGCAAGACTAAAGTATATAGTGCCAAAGCCTAATAATACACAAACTGGAATTTTAAGCAGTAAGTATGATGCATTAAACAGCTGACTTGCGTACAGTGATCTCATATAACGCAACCGAAGTGCCACGACTTCACCACCAGGCCACATAACTTACTAATGGGCGAGATTTTCTTTGCCAAAGTAAAATTGTAATTCCTATTTACATCGCGAACAGCGTGCTGGACTCTATCACTATAAATCATGATCATTTCATTTCCATCAACATCCCACAATGCATTCTGGAAAGTGGTCAGTCCCTTTGCGACATGGTACTCATGCATGAAAGAACATATTGCACAAGAATTAACTGCTTCAATTTCTACACAACATTTTAGTGATACAACATTTTTATGAAAATAAGGAGAAAAGCTGCTACCAATCAGTTCCGGCTTAATTTTGTTCACTCTTTTTTTAAAGATGAACAAGTCAAGGTGAAGTTATGAAATTACTTTCTCCAGCAGCATTTTATTCATGGACACATTACGATCACATTCAGCACTTCAAATTTTGCATACACCGTTTAAAATTCCAGGCTACTGATGTTACTAATGAAAAAGATTGACATTTATATTAATGCTCCCGAGTTCGCTGATCCTCATTTAATTGGTGGCATTTTATCTTTATATTTTCAATATTGCCTGAACTTTTTTCCCACGTATTCAAGAAACGCCAGCAAGCATAAAAAACAAGTAAGGTCTAAGCAACCAGAAAACTGCAAGCAGTGTACCATTTATCCTCCCTGTGTTTTCAAACAACTACTTTTATGAAAGCATCACACACTGACAAAATGCTTTGCAAGCAAACCAAGAGGCTATGGAAACCAGCAATCACAGCAGCCCATTGAGACAGCTCCCACTTTGCTGAGCAACTCAACCTTTAAAAGCGATGCTTAACAGCAGAAAAACCTGAAGTGCAGATGCAATAACGACAAGAATGCATTGTATATACATTCTTGCCATACATGTAAGCGTAGAAGCAAATTAAATTGAAGAAAAGCATACATCCATGTATGCGTTTCTCCATTGCATCACCACTCATGCACACATCACCATGCAAAATCACAAAAATTTGGCACAAGGTTTAAAAAAGTGAATACTATAATCACGCAGACCAATCCATCACCAGTCATTTATCAAGAAACAACAGAGATGTGATTCCAACACATCCTCAAGACTCCTCGTGCAAGAACCCGACACCGGTCACTCAACAGTCCTTAGTATGCACTACTGCCACTGTAATAAGCTGATCAATAACAGTGACCTAGCCAATAGGCATCACGCCTATTCAGACACCTTATTTAACAGTTTTTCTCATGTGGCTGGTCAACACAAACCTTAAAATTTAAGCCTGTGTGATTACTACTAAAGAGTGTACACAAGTCTTCGCATGTGCTAGAACTATTAGCAGTATGCACATTCCAGCAATGCAATAGATATTCTACCCCAACTTTGATAAAATTTTCTCCTAGTTTCTACACAACAGAAAAAAAAGGGGGGGTTTTACGTGCCAAAACCACGATCTGTTTATGAGGCACGCCATAGTGGGAGACTCCAGAAATTTAGGCCACCTGGGGTTCTTTTAATATGCACCTAAATCTAAGTACACAGGCGTTCTCACATTTCGCCCCCATTTAAATGCGGCCACCATGGCCGGGATTGAATTCCACGACCTGATGCTTTGCATCCCAACACCATAGCCACTAAGCAACCACTGCGGGTTATTCAACAGAGAGCAAAACACTAGAACGCACCAATGTTAGTTTACAGAAGGCTCCCAGGGAACAATATTCCAACATCACAATGAGAGCTTGCTCATAAATCAATGGATATTCAATGTCAATACCTATCTGATATAAACATCATAGTTGAACAGATTTAATAGGCAACTTTATCCACATACAATGTAAATAGCACCACGCAAGTAGTTGCAGCACTATCTTCAAAACGCACTTGCTTTTACAACTCTCTACACTACTTACAAGATCATTTAATAGGCAAAACAAAACTTAGTGGCCAAAACAAAATTTTAGTGGCTTGTCAAGTGTCACTGTATAACAGCACACAAAAAGAATAATACCTCTCAAGAACTAGAAATTCAAATTATGCTGCCTTGACATGTGGGAAATAATGTGCAATGTGCATTTTTATGCTCGCCTATTCGGCCAGCCAAAATATGCTGGACCAATGTGCTGACATGGAAAACAATCAGACCAATAACACTGTTGTAACAAGAGGCGCCCAGTTAAGTAACGCCTGTGCAAGAAACGTATCAATGCATCATTGCAACAAGCAGTTGAACAGTACCCACTCAGGTTCACTAATTCTCCGAAGTAATTCAAACACGCTCGGGTAAAATCTCAATGAGTCAAGGCCGCGCACAGCTGTTAACTACAAGCTTCAAAGAAGTGATCACTGAAGAATCGCAGTATACGCGCTACGTCATATAGGAGGACCACCTGTCAAGTTTAATATCAGAGAAACAAAGCAGCAAGCATTACTTCTGTTCACGTGGAGGCGAGGCGGCAGGCTCCCATCGCACACTGAGATGCATTAAAGAGCCTAGAGTGGGCACCCCTAACGGCAACCGTGGAATGGCGTTTCACCAACGGCTTTGTAGACGACAAACATGGCAGCAACTCTCAAAAGAGTGCTCGCGTCAGCAGACGACGGGCCCGTAACGGAAGCATATGCGTGCGCGCCGTACAGACAGATGGCTTCTCTACCTTGCGCGCTTACTTAAGGACCGCTTGTCAACGCTGAGCTAGGGCACTCTTGTCGCAGTGCGTGTGTAGTACGAACGCCGCCGGACAGCGCGGCTGAGTTTAGCGGCAGACTCGCGCTGTTTGACGGACGGGAGCAAGAAGCGACCTGGCCGATGCGAACCGCTACTATACAGTGCCACAGAGTGCCCACTGGCCATTGCACGGCTGGCAACGCACTGTCGGCACACTAGCGAGCAAGCGGCCCATAGCTACGTACTCAAAGCAGTTCTGGGACCTCCACCCGACACGAGGAGACGGCAGCAACGCCGGATCGCACATGCATACGCAACTGCGGATATGCCACACCATACACAAGTGACCCTTCTGCACCCGGCCAGCTCACCCGAGTCCGTTCACAGGCTTGCGGCCGTCCTAACGCGGTTTAAGAACAACGCACAATACACGTTGCCCGAAGGTTTAGGCCTAGCGCTACGTAGCCCCCTCCCCTATCACCCTCCCCCTCCTCTTCGTAGCGTTCTTGTTTGCCTGCGAACGGACTATGCAAAAAAAAACGTGCAATGCTGTAATCATTCAGTTAGACTCACTCAGAATAAACAGTGGGCAACTCGTATTTTCCAGACGTGCTGCGTAACGAGGCCGTGATGCAGCCCAATTGTGCAGCCCCACGGACACAAACAGTATTCCGCACTGGCTACCGTCTGTGTCCGTTGGCAGCGGGCATTCACTCTCGACGGGGGCACAGCTCGGCGGCGTCTCGCAACGTGACGCGGGCAGAAGGCACAGCAGTGAATAAAAGAGATGCGCGCCCTACCTCGGACGCTACAGCGCTGACGAGTCCGATAGGCGTCCGCGCAACATCGCCCGGTACTAGGCCCCCCTCCCCAACGCTCATTCCGCCAAGCTCCCGATATTTCAGATCCGCGAAAGGGCACTGCACGGGGCCGACTTCCTCTGTCCTAAAACGTCTTGCAACTGCTCTCACCGTACCGGCACATGCGCCGTGTTGCAGCAATGAATCCAAAATTTTGAATACAATGCCACGATGCCCCGTTGCCGAGGCTGCCGAGAGAAATGACCGAAGGGTGCAATATCCCGAGGTGAAAAAATGAAGGGGGAAGGGTGGGGGGTCGGCAAACGATAGGCCTAGACCCTCTGCTGACGGGCCCATATTGTTTTCCTCTTTTTTTTACTGACGCGGCACGCACGCACAGCACGCGCAACGCGATTCTATACACTGCTAAAGGAACACACGCGGCACAGCAGAGTCGCGATCGTGGCCGGCGACAGCACGGAGTACCGCGCTGGCGCCGCCGTGACCGCAACCCTCGTGCTGCCCCGTAAGCTACCGCCGCCAGTCCCGACATGAGCGCAGAAGAGTCGGAAAGCCGCGTCGGCTCGAGATAGAAGCTCACCGCCCGCCACCAGTGACTGCCGCACAGCCGGCCGGGACCCTGGCCCTACTCACCGCATCGAGGCAAAAATGCTGGGGCGAGCGGCTCGCTGACGCGACGGGGACAGAAAAAGCCCTCCTAGGCCTAACGATCGCAGCAGCATTTCTTTTTCTCTTTTCGCATGGCACACGCATACAAGTGAGTCGCACACGCAGGGATCAAAGAGCAGATAACAAGAGAAAGGAAGCAAGGTTACCTCGGATGCCTCGTCGTCGTCACTCTCGGTTAAATCTGCCATAAAATTGGAATGCAGGGAATTCAAGCTCTGCCTCTGGCCCGTCTCGAAATTATCGCTAGTTCCTGTACGTCCTTTACTAACCTCCTGTGGTTCCTCTCTCACGGCATCACACGCATTTCCATGAACTACATTCTGCATTTTTTTCTCACATCCGACAGGCCCACATCAAGTCCTACAACTTTCCGAAGATACACTTTATATTACAGTCTAGATGGCCACGCAATTTACAGAGAATAATTCAAACAATTTACATGCCAGCAAAGGCGGCCATGAAAGCATTGAAGCATTTGCACTCCAAATCCCGGATGTAAACAGTTGCGTACTTAAATTTGTCATAAAAATATTCTTTTAGTATATTATGATTATTCTTTGAACAATTAATTTGCTGAGATATATTTTATTTACGTATAAATATTATTATTTGTGTAAGATTACACCAAGTTTCGTACGAAACTGCGCTTTTTTGATATCGTGAGCACGACCTACGGAACTCCAGACCAACGCCTCCTTTAAAAAGATGCCTGCCGCGTGCGCCGAAAACCTGCTGCCCTTACCTTTCCCTCCTTCCTCCGATCCGCGTGAGGCGGTAGCGAGCGATCCTTGCGGTGGTCGCTTGCAACACATGCGCGCATGCGCACATCACCCCATGGAAGCGCGGCCGCCGCGACACCACACCGCCCCAGCCCCCTTGGCGGAGATAGGGCTGTAGGTAGCGCCATCTCTTGACAACCGACCGCAACTCAAGGCGCGACGGCTACAATGGGTAAGCGAGCGACGCCGCAGGCATCTTTCTAAAGGAGGCGTTGTCCAGACCTGCACAGATCTCCCTCCTCCAGCACGCCTTGTCTAGTTCGCCCCTTTCGCCGCTAGGGAAAGAACGTACGAGCGGAGTGGCGCTAGCTATAACCTGTTCGCTGTCGTCTGCTTCTGCGATCTGTTCAGCGCTTGTCTTGCCATTTCGGCAGGCACAAAGCTCTTGTATTGGCGGTAAACAAATAAATTCACAAATATACAAAAGAAAACATATTTGCGAATGCTTTGCGTTTGAATAGTGAAACTAGAAGAGGATGAGCGGTGCAAGAAATGTAAACAACGAGCATAGGTGGCCGCTGCAATGCTAGATCAACGGCATAAATTTCCCTTTCCTAGCCTCCTTAAGAGACTGGAAAAATTGTTTAAAAGGATTCATAGGATAATCTAGCTTTCTTTAGTTGATTACAGACACCCTAATGTCGTAGACACATTAGGATTTACTGCTGTCCCACGAAACACGCAAGCAGCTATTTGATGTCTAAAAGATGTCTTCAACGGCTAATTCAAAAGCCTAGTAGCTGTCTTGATCAAGACATTTTGTAGCCATGGACGTCTAGACGTACTTCAGTAAGCCCTGCTAACGTTACGCTAAAAGTTGGCTAATGGACAGCTTGACAAGAACAACTGAAGACTTTTATTAGACATTCCCTCAAATTTTTGCGGCAGCTCTTACAGTAACACGACGTTTGCCCACAGTTACAATTTATTTTAAACGAGGCATGGACATCAGAAAAAAAAAAGTTCATATTGTCGGATAGAGTGATGCAGGGGTAGTTTTTCCAGATGTGAACCATGGGAATAGTGTAGTACAGCCTCATTGGTCAATTTGTGCTTTTTAATTAGACCAATAAATTGAATGCCACCTGTCAGAATTATTTTGCAAATCAAACAAGATCTGTATTGTATGCTGATATAATTCCAATGTTCACTCATTGACCTAAACAAGAACATCTCTGCGTGAAACACGTCATTATTGACAAAACTTCGCCCTGCTGGGTCTCCACCAAATTGAAATAGTTTCTAGCAAAGAGAAATTTGTCAGTGATGCTGCAGTTCAGGCAAAAATTACATCCTGGTTTCAGCTACAGGGGGCACAATAGCCTTACACCAGTATACGAAACAGAACACTGTGCTGCAATGAGTTAAGAAATAAAGGATAGTACACATCTGGAAAAACACTCTGCGAACCACTCTAACTAGCAATATAAATATATTTTTTATGATGTCCATGCTTCATTTAAAAGTAAATTGTAACTTACTTCCTGGGTGCCTCTTGTAAGGTAACGCCACATGCTTGCACAGCATCACGCAGAAATAATGGCCAGTTCTTCGGCATACCATCCATTAGTGAATTCCTTGTACGTTGTATGTTACAAAAACTGAAAGATAAATCATAATATGCTGTTATTTTTTTTCGTAAATTGTATGATGAGCTTTTCATGCATAAAAGGTGATTGCAAGCGAAAATGCAGCAAGGCATCAACTTCACACCATGTCACATACTCATACTTTATTACCTAATAGATTAGAAAAGATGCAGAAAGTGTAATTAAGAAGAGTGACAAATAGCAGCAAAGGCGATCAATAAATCTTGAAGATGATTGCCGCTGCTGCCAGAGTAGGCCAGCCTTCGTAGGAGAGCACTGGCTGCCCACAAAAGCTTGCTGTCACAGGCCACACGTGACGGTTCTTGTAGACATAGGAAAGCAATACCTGCACAGAACAGGAAAAAAAGGGCAAGGGAGGAAATTGGAATGTTGAAATTGGAACTTCAATTAGCAATATATGCTAAGTAAGAAGTTTGGCTCACATTAAAAATAAATTTAAGCACTCCTTTCTCTTAAATTACGGGTACCTTAAGGTATGTATGCGATGATGTTTAAAATGACTAGCATATTTCCTATCATAAGAAGCCAACAAACACCGACACCAAGGACAACATAGGGGAAATTACTTGTGCTTAATAAATTAAATAAAAAAGGATAAATTAATGGAAATTAAAGTGGATGAAAAAACACCTTGCCACAGGTGGGAACTGAACCCACAACCTTCGCATTTCGCATGCAATGCTCTACCAATTGAGCTACAGCGGCGTCGTTTTCCCACCCACTTTCTTGGGTATTTATGTGTCCTAATAGAACGCTGGGAGTGTTAGCCAGCACCCCAACTCAGAGACCTTGTTCCTGGCATATAGTCATTAAGTTGCATAGCAGAGTCGAAGTCAGCCTTTAAATTATTGTATGGTGTTTTGTGGCTAAAAAGCCACTTATCAACCTGTCAAACAAGTCTGATAAGCTTCCTGCAAAGTATAATCAGTTTAAAACAGTAATTCACTCTGCAAGTAAATGATGTACTAACTTAATTAAAAAGTTAAATAGCGTCTTATATTGAACTAAAAGCAAGTTTGGCATTTTGCGCTGCCTAGCTGTTGCCTTTCTTTCAAACTTAAACATGACAGGTAGCATGCAAAGGAGGACTGGTGATAAAGTAGTGTTCCAAAGCAACACTCCTAGGTGGATCAATCACTTTTGTTGATATATCTTCAAGTGACCCTAATTGGCTTCGGGCAATACCTCACAGAAATGACGCAACACCTTGGATGATGCGTCATACAAAGTTGAAAGTATCTTGGAAGTGTTAACATGCTGTTTGCATGAGAAAGTGCAAAGTGATTCGTATAGGTGGCAAATTATCAGTGTATCTATAGCCTCAGGTAATTCTGAGGATCTATGCTGACTTGCAACTGAGAAGCCACTGCACACAAAAAGGTGTATTCAAGTAATGGTCCATGCAGAATAATTGCCCACCTAGTGAAAAGGCAAATGTGGCAGGCTAATGGGCCAGGGCAAATAGATTGATAAATTCTGATAACACCTCCAATGATATTATTGAAATAGGTGATAAAAAACAGCACAGGTAAAATTGCAGTCATGACAAAATTTTAAAAGCACCTCTGCAAACTGCTGGAAGCCTTAGCATCATGCCTAGTCTACAGGCACATATGTTGCAGCGCAATCTATATCTCAGACGCAGGCGCCTCCACAAATCACTTTGTGATCTCCTCACAATAAGGTTAAAAAACAGTCTGGCACAAGCTACTTGATGCGATTCATTTTGCAAGCGCCAGCCAAGTGCTGATGGTGGTAGAGCAAAATTGAAGTTTGTCCTTGTATGGAAGCCTTGGCCCATGTTTTATCAATTCTAGCGGCAAAGCACACCTTTTACAGCACACATAAATATTAAATTAGACTGCTTGCTGATGCTGTACAATAAGTTCCTGTAAAGAAACTAAATCACACAGAAAACATTTAGAATACCAAACTAATCAAATACTGGCTTGAATACATTTGTGCATTAGGGAAGCAAGGTGTAATGTACACTGGTGTAGAAAATTTTTACTCATGTATGGAATACTTCTATGACACAGCAGAGTTAATTTGTGAGTTCTTACATAGCAATGACTACCTACAGGTAAATTTTGTAAGGCTTAGGGAAACTAATTATTAGTTGAACTGTGTATGTACACTGGCACTGAGAAATTGGTTATAATAGTGGCAGCTTATAATGGACCAGTGCAAAAAAATGGCCGTTGGTGAGACACCAACTAGCTATTTTACCACAAAGCGCTCCCTGGCCTTAACCAACATAAAAAGCACTGGGAGGACCAGAGAGGGTACAGTACATTGGCTTACACTGATCATGAGGTCCCGTCATCCAGCTAGCGCCAAGGTACAAGAAGGATGTCCAGCCGTCTATAAAGTGAAAGGGACAAAATAAGAAAGCATCAAGTCAGTTGAAAGGCAGATTTGCAATTACAAATAAGGTGACCCAGTCACAGTCATTCATTAATAAATGCCAAGCTGTCGTGATTTCACTCCCAGATGGAGCACCTACTAGGTTAAAGGTTTTGCTGCTTATTTAGAACAAAACAAGTGAAATTTGTACATCAGCAGACAATTTAATTTGGAATTGTATAGATGAAGTAAACATTGCAGTTATATTTTTTTGTTTTGCTATAAAGTGGGATAGCTACAAACTGCATAGTCACTGACACACGCGCGCACACGTAAGTACAAAAGGACACAAAATAAGGCGAGTTCAGTCTGGTTCAGCATTACAGCCAGCGCGTCGTCTTCGAATGCACTCCTTTCGGTTGGCTCGTGCTACGTTAACCACAGGCTAACAAGCAGGGCAAAGTTTTGACTGTTGTTGCGGAAGTCGTGGAGCCCGGTAGTGCTGAACGGCTGAACACAAGCAGAACCCTCGTATAAAAGTAATGACGAAAACTCGCAGGGCAGAAGAGCCCATATATCAAGAATTGCCGCGGGTAACACCTAAATATATTCACATTGTTGACGAAAAACGAAGCGCAATGTATTTCACTTACCGGAAAAAGTGTTATCCGAACGTGAGACGTACAAAGGCGCACCGAGACACGAAGGCGGCGAACGCAGATCCCCCCATTGTGGTAGTAAGCCGTCGGCGAAAACACGCAATACAGCCGATGTCACGAAGCACTGATGCAAAACACACGGCACACAGCATCAGCACAGCTAAATGACTCCAGTTAATATCCAGTATAAATGTACAGAACGGCTTAGAATGACGCACAACTGGATAACGAACCCACGACCGAGAAATAGCGGGCGACAATGGCCGTTTTTTCAAACTTCCTGCCTCCCAGTGTTCCCAGCACAGAATGATATTTCCAACAAATTTGGATTACGCCGCCGAAGTTGTCGCAGCGCGGTGGCTCTGTGACACCGCTGTGCAACACCGGCGTTTCGCTCCTGCTGCTGTAAATACCTTCTGCGCGAGCATAGAATGGTTTCCAGGCGTCGTGTGCGCGTCCCGTATGGAAAACAATAACACGCCCTTGATTGTTGAAGTTCTGGTGTGAAATTATTTAATATTAAAGCCAATTAATTTATGTTGCTTCGAACGAGTTCGATTTGTCTGAGGCGTCTTTTATTCGCTAACGTCGACGGCCGACGGTAACCGCACATTTAACACGTCGTTTGGCATTTTATTCACCTTTAGACAAAAAGATCTAGAAAAGTTCTTGAGTTAGACATTCTGAATGCGTTTACCAAAACAGACTCTAGTGACACCCGTAGTGGGTTTTGCCGCAGATAGAATATATACTAGCATATTCCAAGTGCTGAGGTTATGTTTAGAAGAAATTCTATTTTCAGTCTTATCATAGACCAAGACGTCTATAGCCGTTTGTAGCCGTTTCAAGAAGTTTTTGAGAGGTTCTGTGTTTCGTGGGGTGTGCTATAGTGAAAGGAAGATGATCTGGTAAAAGCATAGTAAAAGTATTCACTAGTAAGTCCTCCGCCCGATATGTGCAATAGGCTGATCGATTCTGTTTCAAGGGAAGGTGAGCATATCTTGTTTTTAATATCGTTGGATGTCTAGCTCAGTAGAAAGCTTGCAAAATATTAAGCGATCCCAGTGCTTTAAAACGTGCTGCAGTGCAGGCCTTAAAAATCGTGTCACGGAACTCTTCAAACTGTAAAGCTAGCTTTCCTGCGTGGTACGGCGGCAGCATAACGGTGGTGCTTAAGACACGTACGCAGTGAAGCTGTGGTGTAATTCACTTTTTGAGCTCACGACGCATTCACGGACAACTTTTAAGAGTTAAAATGAGTGGTAATCGTTCTGTCGTCGAAAATTACGGTGGTTTCAAGTTTCTAAAGAGCGCAGAAGCGAATTTTACAACGTGTAGAATAAAACTGTTGTGTACTTTGCGAACTCTATACACAATGTGATTTATAATAATCTGCTTGAAACAGGCAATAGGAGCGGCTATTTAACGCTACACTCTAAGAACAGTTTACACCCTTTGGCTTGCCCCTTCTGCCACACAAAAATAATCATCATCTGCCTTGATGCGTTTCCTTTCTTTATCGCTGCAAGCCCGGAACTTTCCAGTGACGAACGGCACGCGCGTTATCAGAAGAGGCACTCCAAAGGGTGTAAACTATTCTATGCTGATAACGCGCGTGCCGTTCGTTACTGGAAAGTTCCGGGCTCGCAGCGATAAAGAAAGGAAACGCATCAAGGCAGATGACGATTATTTTTGTGTGGCAGAAGCACTCTAAGAACAGTTAACACCCTTTGGCTTGCCCCTTCTGCCACACAAAAATAATCGTCATCTGCCTTGATGCGTTTCCTTTCTTTATCGCTGCAAGCCCGGAACTTTCCAGTGACGAACGGCACGCGCGTTATCAGAAGAGGCACTCCAAAGGGTGTAAACTGTTCTATGCTGATAACGCGCGTGCCGTTCGTTACTGGAAAGTTCCGGGCTCGCAGCGATAAAGAAAGGAAACGCATCAAGGCAGATGACGATTATCTTTGTGTGGCAGAAGGGGCAAGCCAAAGGGTGTAAACTGTTCTTAGAGTGAGGGGCAAGCCAAAGGGTGTAAACTGTTCTTAGAGTGTATTTTAGAGAGCAGCGGACTACACGCTCCGACATTTTTTAGGTTCGGGCAGTCAACTTTTGGAGCCAAGTGACCGATCAAAGCCTTGTGACATCACTGTCACTGTGTTAGCAAAAATCGTCAACTAGACAAGCAGTTCGTCACAACACAACAGCTGCCGTACTACGCCGCACAGCCGCCCACCGCGTAGCAGACGGATGGATGAATGGATGGATGTTATGAGCGTCCCCAATTGGAACGGGGCGGTGGCTTTCGCCACCAAGCTCTTGCTACTATGCTGCCTAATATCCTACCTAGGTTAACCAATGAAAAAAAAAACGCTATGAACTATCACGTCCAAATTTTCTGATACCCTATTGCGAACTGTGCTGTTGTACGTCTCTGTCCTTTGTCGTTTCCCTACTTTTCTTCCACCAATCCTCCAATCGCCTCTTACTGACGTCTATTGCGGACCTGTTTGCTTTACCACTGCTCCCGCTGAACCCAAGGGCTTCAAGGAGGCCAGTGGTGCCTAAATCGACCGCTGGATAGACGTCTTCACATTCTAATAAAATATGCTCCGTCGTTTCCCTAGCTTTACCGCAGCAAGCACATGCTTCTTCTTCCTTCTTATATCTCGCTTTATAGGTGCGTGTTCTAAGGCATCCCGATCTCGCTTCGAAAAGTAATGAGCTACCCTTTGAGTTATCATAAATGGTTTCTTTCCTAATTTCGTTTTTTCCCCTTAAGTAGTTACTCATGGCAGGTTTCTTTTCCATTGTCGCCACCCATGAGATTAATTCAGCCTCTCTGAGTTTCCGCTTGACCTTCTTTGTTGCTGTGTTGCCCACCCCACAGGCCGCATACTTGCTGGTAAGCTTCCTAGTTCTTTTCCTCCACTGTGAATCAATGTTTCGCCTGTACAGATACCTGAACACTCTCCCAGCCCATTTACTTTCCTCCATATTCCTCAGCCGTTCTTCATACTCAATTTTACTGCGAGCTTCCCTCACTTCAAAACTAGTCCAGCCCATATCCCCTTGCACAGCTTCATTTGTAGTCTTCCCGTGAGCGCCCAATGCGAGGCGACCCACTGACCTTTGGTTCCCGTCGAGTCCTGATTGTACCCCTGATTTAAAGCAAACAACCGCATTTCCAAAAGTAAGTCCTGGAACCATTACCCCTTTCCACATACCTCGGAGGACCTCGTACCTATTGTATCCCCATAGCGCTCTGTGCTTCATTATGGCTGCATTTCTCTTCCCCTTGACTGTTATGTTTTTTTTCCTGTGTTTCCATATATCCGTTGCCTTCGTTTATCCATATACCAAGGTATTTATATTCTGTTACCCGAGGTATTTCTTGGCCCTGTATATCCACTGTCTGTTCACTGTTTTCATTGAATACAAGAACACCTGATTTTCTAACACTAAATTTCAAACCTAAATTGTTGCCTTCCTGCCCACAGATATTAGCCAGACGTTGCAAATCACTTTGCTTGTTTGCGAGCAACACAATGTCGTCCGCATAAAATAAACCTGGGAGTTGCTGCTCTATTACTGTACCTGCCTGTTTGTATGAGAGATTAAACCCGATATTACTTCCTTCTAGCGCCCTCTCCATCCTCACCATGTACATCATAAACAGCAGCGGGGATAAAGGGCACCCCTGCCTCAGTCCCTTGTTGATATGAACTTTCTCCGCGCTCCTCATCCCTTCCCATTCAACGCAAACAGTATTTTCTAGGTAAATCTCTCTCAAAAGCTGTATACAATCGTTACCTAAGCCTTCCCCTTCCAGAATATCCCACAATATGCTGCGGTCTACGTTGTCGTATGCTCCTGTAATATCTAAAAAGGCCACATACAACGGTCTGCTTTCTGCTTTTGATATTTCAATACACTGAGTAAGAACAAACAAATTATCATCCAAACGCCTACCTATTCTAAAGCCATTCTGAAGCTCTCCCAAGATGCCATTATTTTCTGCCCATGCTTGAAGCTTTAGTTTGATTGCCTGCATTGCTAGCCTGTATATTACCGATGTAATGGTCAACGGTCTATACGAGTGAATTCTGTCTTTCTCCCCCTTACCTTTATAAATTAAATTCATTCTACTTTGTCGCCAACTGTCTGGTATTCGTCTATCTTTTAAAGTTTTTTCAACTGCTTTCACGAAAGCTTCCTTACTTTTTGGTCCCAGTTCATTTATCAGCCTAACGGGAACGTCGTCTAGCCCTGTGGCTGTGCGCTTAGGAATTTTCTCTTCCGCTTTCTTCCAGTTTAAATTTGTAAGCACTAGCTCCTTTTCCCCTTGGGTCTCTTTCATGCTCTTTTTTCCAACAAGTATAACCTCGTCATTGCCTTGGAATGATTCGGCTGTTGCTTTTCGGATGTAATTTATTGCTGCTTCTCCTTCCAGTCTATTTTCATCTTCGTCTAGGATATGTTGTTGTATTGTTGTTGACTTCCTGCCTAATAATTTTATGTGATTCCAAAATATTCTAGGTGCAGCCTTCTTTTTCTCACGTATTTCTGACAACCAACTTTCACTTTCACCTTTTAATTTTGCTTGCACCAGTATTTGAACCATAGACTTTTTCTCCCGGTATATTTCCCATTTACTGGTTACTTCATCCTGTGGCAACTGCGCCTTCTTTGCCTGCCTGTGCTCTCGAGATGCTTTCTGTCGTTCGGCGATCGCTTCTCGTATCTCCTTGTTCCACCAGCTTTTCGGTTTCTTTTTTCCTTTCCAATGAACATGTTGTTTCTCTTTCCGTATTTCTGTCGTTACTACACTTAGAAGCTCACCATATTCCCACCCCTTACTTGGCGACTTGCCAATTTCTTCCTCCACTCTAGTGACTATATTTGCTATTTGTTCAGCGTTCAAATTTGAACTGGCCATTTTGCTTTCGTTGCTCTCTTTCCCAACTACATATCCCATTTTCAAAATGATGCGTTTATGGTCACTCCCTATGCTGCTAAACCCTTCCTCATCGATGACCATTTCTCTCAACTTATCATGAATTCCTTCTGGTATCAGACAGTAATCAATGGTCGATTGCCGGTTTCCCACTTCCCACGTCATCTGTCCTTCACACTTAGGCCCTGTATTCACGATCACGAGGTTATGTTGCTCGCAAAGGTCTAGCATTGACTTCCCGTTATTGTCGGTATAGCCATCTAAATCCATTCATGTCACCTAATAGGACTATCTCAGCACCATTCCCGAAACCCCTAATATCAGCGCTTATACATTCCACTAACTCTTTATTCTTCTTTGTGCAATTTATTCCGGTCCACAAATACGTAACTCCAAGCCAAGTTTCTTTCCCACTCATTGTACCTGATAACCAAAGATGCTCTTGACATTGTGAATTTACTCTTTTCCATTTGGCTCCCTGATGGATGAGCATTCCGACTCCCCCTCCCTTTCTTTCCGACTTAGTTCTGTTGCAACCTTCCCATACATAATTCTCAATAACTGGCGGCTCTTCTGAGTCTCTAAGGTGCGTTTCTGTAACCGCATACACCCCTATTTGTTCTCTATGTAACTGCTCCTCAATCTCTGCCCACTTTTCCTTTCTTCTGCCGCCCTGCATGTTTATGTAGCCTATTGCATGGCGAGCTCTTGTTCTTGCTTTCCTCCTTTTTCTCTTATCGACGGCGATGCTCTTCTGATGTTCCCCTAGGGGACCTTCTTTATTACTACCTACTCTGACCTCCTGAGCGCCCGCGGGCCCCCTAAAAAAGCAACAGCGCGACCCCCAAGTCGCCAGCCCACTTCTCGTGCTAGCCTGTAATTGAAGTGGATCCCATCTCGTTTAAAACCACCACAACTTCTCACTTCCCTGTTTACTTCGACAACCTCGAAGCCTTTCTCTCGGCTCATTTTCCATATTGCCTCATTGGCAGCCATTACGGCTCTTTGTACGTGACTGTCACGCACAGGCACCTCCGGCACCGTGCACACCACGATCTGCACCTGAGGGGATAGCTCGCGCAAGTCGTACACCCCCTTCGCCAAGCGCTGGGCTAGTCCTGGCCCTTTCCTGTTCGGGACGTCATTTAGCCCACCTGCTACTACGACAAGGTTGCGCACGTGGGCATTTTCCGTGAGCTTTTTATTTGCTCGCTCCATGACAGAACCCAGTGTCTGCCCTGGAAATGTCCCTACCGCCACTCTTTTGTCGCCTTTCACCCTCTCCACAATTGCTTTTGAGCACCCAGCCATGTTTGAGTCGCCAGCGATAATCACCCTTTCACTCTCTCCTACCTCTCCCTGCTTCCCGGCTTCCTGTGGCTGCAGCGTCGCCTCACTCGGGGCGTGTTGCGCTGCTTCGCTATAGCTACACGATTCACCGGCGGCGAGCTGGCGACCGCTTGCTTTGGCTCCCTGCCTCCCACTTCGCCCTCGCTTTGGTGTCCTGACCCGACATTATCCGCTGCCCGAGTCTCAAGAGCGTCGAGCCGCCTTTGCAGTTCGGCGCTCCTTTCTTTCGCCTCCCCAAGCTCGGCCATAGTCCTCACCAACTGCGCGGCCTGGGCCGCCTCCACCTTGACGAAATTTTAAACCTTCGCCTGCAGTGCTACCCGCTTCTCCTGCTCCCCCCTCAGGTTTGCCTTAAGCTCTTCAAACTTAGCCGCCCAATTCCCTTCCAGTTTTTGGACGGCTTCCTTGACGCCCTCGCACGACCTGCACGTGAAGCTAGCTAGACCCCACCGCTTCTGCTAAATTCTGGAATTCAGTCTCGTCGAGGAAGCACCAGCGCAGGCACTCGTCGCACTGCACTTGCTCCCCGTCCCCCGCGGCCTTCACGTTTTTCGATTTCATCGCTAGGCCTACGTCCCTAGGCCCAACGAGCAAGTTCGCCAAATCACTCACGCAAACCCGACCTCGACCGCTATCCCAAACAAAAACAAAGAATTATCACTCCCTACTCCATGTAAGAATCCGAAGAGCTAGCTGAAAGAACTACCCCCTAGGCCTAACGGGGGAGCCGCCAGACCTAGACAAAGCCGGTACGTTTCCTACTCCTACCAAAAATTCAAACTTTGCGCCCCTACTCCATGCAAAAGAAAACACTTCAAAACACTAGCTAATAAAGATAAAAGCGCACTTAGCTACGAGCGAAGTCGCTGAAGCCTCGTCCGCAGGAGCGTCCGCGAGCCACGACCAATCACCACGGCAGACAGCCTCAGTGTTATAACAGGTTATAACCTAGAGCTGTCTAATATATAACCTGTCTATATATATAGACAGGTTATAAAAGCGCCACCTACGGCCGTCGGTTGAACGAAAGTGGGCGCAAGCTGCTCCCATAGAAGCCGGATATCTGTGCAGGTCTGGAGTTCCAGTAGGTCGTGATCGTGAGCCGCGTCAGCTAGCAGAGTTGCTCGGCAAGTTTCCTCCCCGAATCAACATGAATCAACGTTCTGGAGGGCATTGTAACGCATTTGCACTGCAAACGAGCTATGATCTGTTATTTCTCGCACTGCTACTTTTGGAGACAGCCGCACTGCAAGTTAATGAGCTTGCTGTATCCTGTTAAATTGAGAAGTGTTGCTGGATGAAGTCAGAACTACGTGGGTGCGTTCACCTCACGGTTCGATCAACGAGCACTGAATTAATAGTGATGATAGTGATCTAAAGACAGGAAAGACGCTTCATTCTGCAACCACGGTGAAGCGTTGTCAGGGGAGAGGGAGTGGGAAGTGAAAGATGATAGAGAAAGAGGATGTGGCCTAATATGACTACACTATGCGCGACAGGTGGCAATCATCAGTAACGTGGTCAGCGTTGTAGCGGGCGCCCACGGGATGTCTACCAATGGAATTTATAAACTCTAGCAGGCTTCGCAGCGCAAGGAGCCGCGGACACACCGGGAACAGCAGGTCAGTCTCTGTGTCCGCTGGAAGGCCGTGGCGTCTATAAGTGGAGATCACTTAGGGGCGTTCCTGCGCCAAGGATGGGCAGGCGCAGAGAAAGTGCTCCAGTCTCGGGGTCCCCGCACCTCTTACAGGCAGGTGACGTGGCGCGGCCTTTGGCGTACTGCCGGGTCGCAGTCCAGGTGCAGTCAGTCCGCAAGCGCAGGAGTGTGGAACGGTCTCTTCTGGAGAGGCCGTTCTCTGGAAGTGGCTTGGGGGCCCTGCCACTAGTCACTCGGGGGTTCAGGTGAACGGAGGTGAGCAGGCACCGTAGCCGATATCTCGTGCAGTCCGAAGCCGTTACCGCTCTGGTAACCGGGACTACACCATGGTGGGCAGCTTTGGCGTAGGTATCCGCCTCCGCGTTACCGGCTAACCCGACATTTGAGGGCAGCCAATGGAAGGATATTGAGATTCCGGCGGTGGCTAGAGCCGTTAACTTGGCAAGCAGCAGCACCCCTGTAAGTCCTGCCCGCCGTGGGTTGATGAGGGCCTGGAGCGCTGGCTTAAAAGTCGCACACCACCGCTTCCGGCTGCTGGGGAGGATGCTCAGCAAGGAGGTCGGCAGCCAGGTGCAGCCTCGCGAGTTCAGCTGCAGTAGAACTCGATGTAAACGGGAGCCGGCACTGCCTGTGACAAGCGAGAGCTGGAACTGTGCACGCCGCTGTTGCCGATCCGCTGGGGAGGACTGAACCATCCGTGAATTTACCAGCAGATGACCTTACAACTCCTCCTGGAGCTTATTGCAGGCTGCTGCCTGCTGCAGGGCTGCGACTGGTGCACTCCGCTAATGAGGGAGAGGTGCACGTCCGGAGGTCGGTAATGGGGGAGGAGGAAGCTTGAGCCACCGCCACAGGTAGGTGGGGAACTGTCACCTCATAGAGGAGGCGCCGGCTGCCCATACGTGAAGCCGGCAGGCTCCGGAGCCGGGCTAGGAGAGCTTAGCAGTCTAGTGCGCAATGTAGCCTGTCAATATGCCCTAGTACCCGCTGCAACATGAGCAGTAACAGTGGCCATTCGCCGGCCTCAGCCAGTGTTGCGGTGATCTTGGAGTGCCTTGGACGCCCCAGGTCATTTCTGACAGTCGTCCTGTGCAGGACCTCTAGTTGTCCTTTCCTGGCATGCGTCAGGGAAACCAGCGGCAGAGCATGCAACAAGGACAATCTTGCTGCAGCCTTGTTCAGGCACAAGGCCCACTTGATGGAGCATCCTCGGCCTCGTTGCAGGAGTTGGCCCACGCACTGCTGCATGTACTCGGCGCACCTGGGCGCTCAGGGCCTTAGTAGCCGGGATCCACGTCAGCCGGTGGTCTATGGTGAGGCCGATGTACGTCACCGTCTGCTTACACGGAAGGGGGTCATAGCCGATTCTCAACTGGTGGACGCTGAGGCGGGAGGCAGCCCTTGGGTGTATCAGTAGGGCCTCCGTCTTTGCATGGGAGACGGTTAGGCCGATGCTCCCGGGCAATGTTGTCACCGCGTCCAGGGCCCTCTGCAGTGATCTCCGGACAGCAGGAAGGCACAGCCTTGGTCCCCGGACCCACAGGGCCACATCATCAGCGTAGATGGAGCATTGTATGTGGCACCGGGTGTCGCCGGTAGTGCGGCTGGCAGACCTGCTAGGGCTGCATTGAACAGGAACGGGCTCAGCACCGATCCCTCTGGCACGCCGGTGGCGATGACTCGAGGGGCGCTGAGCACCTGGCCCACTCGTACTCGGAACCTTCTTCCCGCCAGGAAGTCAGAGACAAAGCGCCTGTGGCTGCCAGTGATCCCTAGGATATCTAAGGAGGCCTCAATGACAGCGTGGGGCAATTAAGCTGCCAAGGGCGCTCTGCACGTCAAGCAGCACGAGAAGGGCCACGTCACCGCTGTTCTTTGCATCCTCACGTGTGGCCACTACGTCGGCGATGGAGTCGGCAGTGCAGCGATGGCGCCGGAAGCCGGTCCGCTGCTCCGGGAAGTAGTGCACATGCGCGGGCACTGAATTGAGCGGGCTTACCTCGGTTTTGTCTCAATATGTCTCTGCTGGTGATGTACTCACTCCGGTGTAGTAATTTGCGTTCCTTCATTAATCAGGTGGCTCGCACTCTCGATCGTGAGCTGGGTGCGTTTAAGCAGTGCCTGGCCAAGCCGTGGAGCGACTGTTGTATACAAATAACCGTGGAAATGGAAACTACACTGCATTCAGCGTGTGCAGAGAAAGAAACAACCCTGTCATTATAAGCGGGTATTGTGTTGTGGGGATGCGCGACTCTCACGCGTCCCCTGATATGTTGTTTTCCCGCATAGCTCCCGTCTCCTGTAATCCGGCTTCGCCGCGTGGCTTGGTGCCAGCGGAAGTCGGTCTGGTTGAAGCGCAGTACGAGAGATTGCGCGAGTGTAGCTCTGCTAACGCCACCTAACCGCGGGGTTACTTGGGCGCAAAAAGGAGAAGCCTCTTTTGCTCGTGCTCCGCAAGCGGCGCGGATGTTCTGCGCATGCGCCGATCCATGCTTCTGCGAGGGACGAACACGATCGTTCGAACGCGCCACCGTACGCGCGAACGACCAGGCGTTGGTGTCCAGCATGGGGCGAATATACTCGCTCGCTATGCGGTCGCGGCGAGTCAGACTTCCGATATTTCTCGCGCGCCCATCGGCATGTTTTGCGGATAGCAACTCGGCTAGCAGGCATCGATCTATGAAAGTTGCAATAAATGTCCCTGTGATTGTTTGCACTACTGTGTTGTCGTTCCTTTGTCCCAAGAGCACGAGTGACAAGCCCACAGTGTGAAATAAATGAGAAAGACGTTAGGAAAGGAGTCGCTGCAGAAGCTAGGTAGCGTGGCATTCAGCCGAACGTCAAGAAAAACGGACATACGTAACCTACAAAAACGTCTGCTTGCGAATAAAGAACTGCAATGTTGGCTAGTTTCGAATATTATAAAATAGCTGAAGTTTAAACTTGTCAACATTTCGAAGGTTGTTTATTTCTCGGTAAACGGATTGAAACCTAGAACAAGGTATTGCATATTGGAATGGCGTGTGCCGACGCAGTCACCGGGAACCGCCACGGCAGGGAGCCAGCTGAAGCCAGTAAAAGCACGCGGCTGCAAAGTCGCGCTATGTACCCAGGTAGCACAAAAGAGATACGTAACGTTTTCGTAGCGTTTATCCAAGACGATAAAAACGGGTTAAAGAAGACACGAATGAGAAAACTTCGGCGGGAAAACGTCGTATATCTGCTAATGTCCGGCTTAATTACTTTCTTGAGACGATCTAGAACAGGTCTGCAAGACGTATTCGAAAATCTGGTCTAGAAATCGGATTGGGAAAGACACAAGTAATCCCTTTGGCAAAACTATTCGTAACCAATTTCTAAACGTTTTTAGGACGTTATCAAAAAGCTGGTCTAGAAGCGGTCTTGAAAGGTTTACGATCATCTGAAGGTAATTTTCGCGGGTGACGGGCGCGATCAGACATCGTTGTTCAAAACACGCGTTTAGTTTCGCCTCACGCGACTGGCCTATGCCGCGCAGACGTCAGCCGCACCCGTTGGCACGGCCTAGGCCAATCGCGTGAGGTGAACCTGATCGCGCGTTTCGAACAACGATCTCCAATCGCGGCCCAGATGAGTAGAAGCGTCGGTGTTGACTGTAAGAGCCATGGCGCAGTGCCAAGCACTGTTCCCCGCATGGCCGGCGCATCCTCTGCCAAGTCGCACGGAAATGAGCCTGTTAGGAATAATAAATTCTTAATACCGCCTTTAGTAAGCTACGATGCTTACAATTACAATGGGAATGACATCCTGCAAAGAACAAATGGCCACGTCTTGGCAGGTGGCCAGACCAAGCCCTTCATGCCAAGAGTGCATGAAATGAGAACATTGTGGCAAAGCAAAAACACTTTATTAAAATGTAATGCTTATGCAAGGTTCAAACAAACTGTGTGAGAAATGCAAATAGAAGTAAAAGTACATCAACAATGACAAAAGTCGCAGAAAGGATTCGTAATGAACTCGAAAGTGAACATTCACTAGCACATAAACAAAATTCCAAGTACACATACAAAAATTAACAGAAAAACCTCGAGTGTACTTAAGTGTCTAAGTTATCATAGTAAAGTGCACGTGCTATTAGATGGACTGGAGTTATGCAGCAGTGACATCTGAGCGAATGGAAGAAGTAGACTGAAAAATGCAAGAGTGAATCGGATGGTAACTGCCTCCAAGCAATGTTACCAATCAGCTAAAAGCTTGACAAGAGCACAAAAAGAAATACCACCGCATACCATCATAAAACAATCCTGTGACAAATAAAAAAATGGGAACAATGCAAAATTGGAAATATTGCCTTTAGGATAAATCAAAGAAGGTAATGGCGAGAAAAAATAACCATACAACAAAAAAAGCAATAAAGTGAAATTAGTACAGAATACTTAAACGGGGGATTCAGTGTAACAAGTGAACACTACTGTAGTACAGCGAACAATGAGACAGTAATGCTGCATCTTGCCACTCCAGAACGTGAGAAATGAATATGCAAGCCTCATATTAGAAACTTGCATAAACATGGAAATAAACTGGAATGCACTGGAAGCTGCATTTGTGTAACAAAGGAAGCAATGGTCATAATAAATAGTAAGTGTTTTATCTAAAAAGCGCTTTACAAGAGGCAAAGTTGTACCTCCCTGGCAAAAACAAAGTTGCAACGAATAATTTGCAAACCAGCAAATACATTAATTAGCACACTGACATGTCACACTTTGCGCACATCTCCAGTCTCCTAAAGTAAAAAAAAGCACTCTGAATGAGAAAAACGTTTAACACATGTAGCCTAGAGCAAATTCTTTGCCAGTTCACTCACACTTTCACTTCCAAAAACATTTGCCACAAAGTCCAGGCACCGTTCCACTGATGTTTACCAATTCACCCCCACTTTCATGTCCAAAAATATTTGGCACACAGTCCAGGCAGAGCTTCATAGATAAACAGCTTGAGAGCACCCTACTGATTATTGTGCAGTCCCGCTGCTGGAAATAGAACTGCCGCACATGCTGGCAGTGGTTTCAATGTAGACACACTTGCTGCCCTGGACAGGTATGCTCAGATATCTGCACTGGTGCTCCATTTTGTCGAAGTAGACACATTGATGCACTACGCTGGTAATTGAAATGTTTTGAATGCACAAGTACTGGCTTCACCAGAAAGACTTGCCCACATACCACCACTGGCATATATATGCACTTGCTCTTCACTCAGTAGCATTGAACTTAAAGTGTTCCCTATGTGAGAGCCATGTGTAAAACCGGTGTCACACGACCACCCTCGATCGCGATCACGCCCGATCCGGATCGAAATTATCGATGCGACTGGCTCACTCTCGTAGCTTGCGCAAAGGAGCCAATCACGACCGATAAATTCGATTCGTAATGGACTGGATAGCGGCTAAAAGAGCCCCGTGTGAAACCGGTATCAAATGATGCACAGACGTATGCTAGGAAAATGTGTTGCACAAGGACAAAGAACTGCAACATGCCATGTTGTGCGAAGCGCGCGAACAGAACACACACACACACACCACACACCACACACACACACACACACACACACACACATATATATATATATATATATATATATATATATATATATATATATATATATATATATATATATATATATATATATATAACTGCGAGAGCGCTTCGCGAACTCCATGCGCACACATGGCACCCGCACAAACTAGGGAGGCCGCCGTAAAGCAGCGCGAAGGGCGCACAGCGTACATTCCGACACATGTCCCAAACTGCAAACAATCTACCTAAAGCATACAAGTTATTTTATACCAAGGGCATACTCGACTCACGTATGCAATATCCACAAGCGAGTTATGCAGCGTACATGCTGTATCCATTCGCCAAATAGTAAAATTGATAACAAGCACAAAGCTACAAGGGACTCAATACATTACTACCATTTGAGGCGTCAAATAAAATCGAATTTGGCCGTTTCATATATTGGACACAATATATGGGCACATGTGGTGCTTGGTAATACCATGAAATACCCATCACGTGGGTAAATGGTGCGAAAACACAATCGAGAACCTGAAGTGCAAACGATAAAAGCACGGTATGGTGCACGCAAAATTCTGTCAGTGCGCTGTAGCGCGAGGGAAGAAAATAGGGCGAGCACTTGACCTCACCTTTTGGGATACCGCACTAGTACCCAATAATTAAAAAAAAAAGACTGTTTGAACCAGTTCCCTTGTCTGCAACACTCTTTCTAAACGGGAGACTAAAATACCACGATGACGGCTCTACTGCGGAGATCGGCAAGGTGCGCACAGACAGAAATTTTGCCACCTTTCTTCGCATTCTGCAAAATGCTTTCTCGTTAGGATCACGCATAGCGGCCGATCCCGACGCTATAGGGACACACAGGCACGATTTCGTCCCTCTAACTTTCGTCCTTATACTGCCCTTAACGCCTCAATTACAGCGTCAGTGAAAAGGCGCCTCACATCACATGACAATGAACTTGAAGAGCTGATTAGTGCCCTCCACTCCGCGCCCTCCAATTGAAAACACTAGTGATTTCCAAATTAAACTACACAAACAGATCGCACAACCCAAACTAATCACAGAACGTCGTTTTCTTGACGGCAAAACCCTGCAACACTTACATGACAAAGGGCAGCGGCAGCACATTCAGAACAGCCGCTATCATACCACAGCGCAATGCAAGTGCGACAACGCTATTATGCCCGGCTCAAACAGATCGCACAACCCAAACTAATCACAGAATGTCGTTTTCTTGACAGCAAAGCACTGCAACGCTTACATGAAAAAGGGCAGCGGCAGCACGTTCAGAACAGTCGCAAACAGACCATAGTGCCATGCGAGTGCGATAACGCAACTATGCCCGGCTTCACGAATAACATGGCCGCCTTGGTCACATAACAATTGAAAACACAACTGATTTCCAAATTAAAACCACTCAAACATATCGGACAACCCAAACTGATCCCAGAATATCGTTTTCTTGACAGCAAAACACTGCAACACTTACGTAGCAAAGGGCAGCGGCAGCACATTCAGAACAGCCGCAAACACACCACATGCAGCGCAATGCGAGTGCGGTGACGCGACGACGCCATGACGACGCGACTGTGCCCGGCTCGCCCGGCATCACGAATCACGTGGCCACCTTGGTCACATGATTTGACGACGGTATCGCCACCTTGCGCAAGGTTGGATAGCGCTTATGGGTTGTTGAATATTGTAGAAGCCGCTAAAGAGGCTGACGCGCCGTGGCGTGGCGGTGGCGCTTTGAGTCGTTTTCAAAACGTATTCACCCCTCGTTTTTAAGCTGCCTGGCTTCCAACGTTATCAAAACGTATTCACCCCTTGTTATTAAGCTATCTTGTTTGGAACGTCTTTGATGCGTCGATTTTGGTCAAAAATCCGTTTCAGACGTTGAATCCCTTAATACGACGTTTTCAAGACTTTGTGTGCTACCTGGGGTACGCTTCCTACTACAGATGACACAAGACAGTAAGGTATAACGATGAGGTCCCTTAGGAGCCTTAGGCATGGAGGAAGGAAAAAACTTGCTCCATGCTTAGGCTACAAATACATATAGCGTCGTGCGCGACCCATGACGGCGCTCCAGTGACGTCAGTCCGGGGACCCGCCTTTGTCGTCTGCTACGGGCGAGCTCCACCACTGGAAAAGCTGGCGCCACCATCGGCGTGACGTGCATTGAGGGATCACGCATACACAGCGGCGGCGTCGGCTGCTTCGGAAGCGCCGAAGCGAACTAAACGAAAGTTTAACGTCCCACCTGCGTCGCGGTTCTGATTAAGTGGTGAGGCTTTACCGCCTTGGGTGTCTGCTTGACAAAATTTGAAAGTACTATAATAGGTATAGTGGCTGCCTTTGGAGGCGCGCAGCACAGTAGGCTCGGTGCCGCAGTGCCGGACGTACGCAACGGAGCCCGTTGTCAGCCTCATTCACACGTAGCCGCAGGGCAAGGAGCTGCGTGAAGCTTGGCGGGCCAAACTTAGAACCGGCAGACAGCCATCGGCTGCAACTCGGGTAGGCAGCAAGCACAGACGCGAGGAACATTTCTGCTACGGCGCCGGGACTGCGCGATGTTCGGTGAGTAGCAGAAAACGCGCACTGAGACGCTCGCCCGCGTTCACTGCCTGGCTAATGTCATGACGGTTTGGTCTATGAACTTGTTATGCTAGATAATGGCAAGTTCACTGGAACGGAAAGGGAGCGGTAAGACGCACATTAAAAAAGACACGGCATATGGTCATGTTTGTGTTATGAATTAACGCACTGGCTTACAAAAAAGAAGCAGAGGGAAATCGCACGCTGAGAAGACCGATAAACATACAGTGCGACGCAACTTGAGAAATAATATTGAAATTTCCAAGAATTTAGAAGACAAAAAAAGATGAATCGTTGCGACGGCACATATCGCAGTCACCGTATAGGCGTGCAAAGTCTCTATAATCAAATTATTTTTTAACAGTTCTGATACCGTCCACGCAACAATGGTTGCTAGTGTGCTGTCAAATGCTCATATGCTGCGGCCTAAAGCTCACGGCACGGTGCGAAAACGCGCTCACAGCGAAAGTAAAGCATTGTGCGCGGACATGCATGCAGACGCTCAGTCGGACGCTGCGAACCGGTGCGATCGTTGCATTGAGGCTTCATTCTGTTATGCCCCACTATAGGAACATATTTCACATAGTTTACTCTCAGCGTATGCCTGATTTTCACGCAAGAAGCCGGTTCGGGAGACTCCATCGCGACATCCGCGCGCAGTGGCGTTCACTGTATACGTATTCGGTAAAGAGATAGCGTCTGGGAACGATTCTGTGCTTTCAGTTTGCCCAATATTATTATATCGACAGTAAAAAACTTCCCTCGTTTGGAGAGTACTTACGTAAATGTTCCGGAGGGCTGCCGCGTGATCTATGAGGAGTGAAACCTATGAGGAGCGCGCCGCGTGATCCCTCATACTACGCAAAGGAGGCGCTTCCGACAGATGGCGACTTCGTAACTCCTCGCCCCCAGTAAGCTTCATTCACGCATTTTCTCGCGCTCCGACTGCTTCTCGAGTAACACGGCGCTCTCCAATTACTCTCTGTATTTTTTTTTCTTGCTCTAGTTCTATAAATGCCAACATATTTGGAAGACAACAAACGTTGTATATTTAATGTGTCTGCTATATCACCACCAGGTGTGGTAGCCCAGCGGCTACGGCGTTGCGCTGCTAAGCTCGAGGTCGCCGATTCGAACCCGGCCGCGGTGGCCGCATTTCGATGGGGGCGAAATGTGAAAACGCTCGCGTATGCTTAAATTTAGGTGCACGTTAAAGGACCACAGGGGTTCAAAATGAATCCGGAAACCCCCTTACGGCGTGCCTCATAATCATATGGCAGTTTTGGCGCGTAAGATCCCAGAATTTCTTTTGCTTTCATTAAATTTCTTCATATAACCACAGCCCTCGCGGGCAGGGAGAATATATCGTGTGAATCAGTCATAAAACATCGCGCTGAGCGAGTAAATGAGAGTGTACGCAGTTTTTGAAATGAAGCACGATTGCAGGATTTTATTCACAAAACTTCGCGTCGGCTAAGTGGAATTATAGTCGAATAGAAATTTTACATTTGGTGTTTCCAATCCGAACAATCCGAAATTTCAATCCGAACACCATTTTGTTTTACAAAATGGTGTTCGGATTGAAATTTCAGACCTTTCCGCGGCACGTAGCGATGTATTTTCTTTGCAAACGCGATCGTTATCACGCATTGTATATGTTCTGCGCTTGTCAGCTCAAAATGGCCAGACCTGGTGAGGGGCCCTTTAAGAGACACTAAAGAGAAAAATAATAATTTGAGCTGTATTACTAAATTATCATTCTATAGGATATCGAAAAAGGCACTCGTATACCGTGAGAAGAGATCAGGTAAGTGAGAAAAGACGCAGAAGAAAAAACTCAGTGGCTGTCCACTCTGTGAAGGATGACCAGCGAAGCTGTGTATGTGGGCCCCTTAATGGCGAACTGCACGTCCGCCGCGGGTCGGCCCGATATTGCACTATCTTCGGGATGGGCCCAAGTATGGGGAGTGCTTAACGCCTGCTTCACCTTTGCCGCAGGTCGGCCTGGTATTTCACTATATATACATTCGGGATCAACCCACGTACTGGAGTGCTTCATGCCTGCTTCACCTCCGCTGCGGGTCGGCCCGGTATAGCACTATCTTCGGGATCAATCCACGTGTGGGGAGCGCTTATAGGGCCTGTTGGAGCCGCCCATCGCCGCAAGCCGCACCGCACGTGCGCGTGTGCGGTCGCGCGAAAGATTGCACGTATCAAACACTTGTGTACACATTTCGAATGTGTAATGTATACATTGTGTACACAATGTAAACGGTAATTTGTGCAGAAGTTCTGGATACGTGCAATTTTTCGCGCGACCGCAAGCGTGCGGTGCGGCTTGCGGCGATGGGCGGCTCGAGCGTAAATCGGCCCTTACCTCCGCCGCGAGTCGGCCCGGTATTGCACTACACCTTCGGAATCAACCCACGTACGGGGAGGGCTTAACGCCTGCTTCACCTCCGCCGCAAGTCGGCCCGGTATTGCACTACCTTTGGGGTCAACCCACGGATGGGGAATACTTCGCCTGCTTCACCTCCGCCGCAAGTCGGCTCGGTATTGCACTATACCTTCGGAATCAACCCACGTACGGGGAGTGCTTAACACCTGCTTCACCTCCGCCGCTCGTCGGCCCGGTATTGCACTACCTTTGGGATCAACCCACGTATGGGGAGTGCTTCACGCCTGCTTCACCTCCGCCGCGGGTCGGCCCGGTATTGCACTATAGACCTTCGGAATGAACCCAGGTACGGGGAGTGCTTAACACCTGCTTCACCTCTGCCGCGGGTCGGCCCGGTATTGCACCAGCTTCTGGACCGCCCACGTACTGGGAGTGCTTCACGCCTGCTTCACCTCTGCCGCAAGTCGGCCCGGTATTGCGCTACCGTCGGAATCAACCCAGGTACGTGGAGTGCTTCACGCCTGCTTCACCTCCGCCTCCTGTCGGCCCGGTATTGCACTAACTGCGGGATTGGCCTACGTACGGGGAGTGCTTCACGCCTGCTTCACCTCTGCCGCAGGTCGGCCCGGTATTAACGCGATAGCGTTAAGGAGCTCGTGTCGCAGAAAAGCCGGTGTCGTCGGCGTCGGGTGTCGGCGTCGGCGGCGTTGACCGTGAGCGATAAATCACGGCAGGCGCTTCATAAATAAAAAGCAACTTCCAAGATTGGCCCGGTGGGAATCGAACCCAGGTCTCCGGAGTGTGAGACGGAGACGCTACCACTCAGCCACGAGTTCGATGCTTCCAAGCGGTGCAAACGCGCCTCTAGTGAATGCGGTGTTGCCTTCGAAACGAGCCGTGGAAAGTTATACTGCGGTGTATATCGGTAATTATGAACATGTAACGTACAGAAGTCACAATTACACGAGTTGCGAAGTGCGTTTCCGCTGCATTTCTTCTGCGCTTTCCGCACACGCAGAGCCATCTTGCGGCAAACACAGAAGACCCCCTCCTCTCAGTGTACGGCGCTGCCCCGACAGGAGGCGCGCCGCGCGCGCATTGGGACCGCTGCCAGGCGCGTCGCAGGACTCCCTCTCCCCTGACGACGCTTCGCCGTGCATCCGGTTTAGATTACTATCTATCTCTCTGCCCGTGCCGATCACGACGTTTGGCTGGCGTAGATCGTTTCCCCTCCGAGACACCGAGTTCTTTGGTTCGTTTCGTTCGCTCAGGCGCACGTTTCGTTGACGCGCCGAACGCTGCGTTGCTCGACGCTCACCGCGTGATAGGTGGGCGCTAAGTCCGATGCGGGGCGCATCGTAAGTGATTGCTGTGCCGTAGCGCATTGTCTTATACCCCTTGGCGGGTCGACGGGAACGCTGTCGCGTCCCACTCTTGAAGGCGAAGCTTAAGCGTCCTCCAATTTTTGCACTACCTTTCGGGTCAACCCACGTACGGGGAGTGCTTCAGGCCTGCTTCACCTCCGCCGCAAGTCGGCCCGGTATTGCACTAACTGCGGGATTGGCCTACGTACGGGGTGTGCTTCAACGTTACTAGATTCTTTTCAGTTGCCAAACTCCGCCGCGGCACCTGACCCCTTTCTGTCGCGGCCGCGGGGCGGCGCGCGCGACACGGTCGGCCCGAAGGCGGGCGGTGCGAGCCACCACGTTGGTGCGAGCAACGTTTGTGCGAGCGGACAGAGACCGACGAGTGCAGCAGCGTGCCACGTTTTGCGCGTTTCTTATTTGTGTTCCAGAAATATGCTGCTCCCCTTGTGAGCAAGCATGCTGCAGGAGTGGGTACGACTCAGTGCAATCTTCAAACGAGAAGAGACATTTTTTCAGGCCGCCGAAGACTCATCCCCGCCTTCGCGAATGGCAGCGTGCGATTCCGAGGCTCGACAAAGAACTTTCCAGCTCTTGTGTGGTGTGTGACGTACACTTCCAGCCAGAAGACATCGTTAAAGATTTCGTGCACAACATAAATGGTGAAGTGGTCGCCATACCACGTGATAAGTGGGCGTTAAAGGAAGACGCTGTACCATGTCTCTTTCCAAATTGCCCGAAATATTTATCAAAGCCCTCAAAGAAGCGCAAGCTACCCACTGTGAGACCAGCTCGTGAAGTTAAGCGCCGCAAGAAACAAAATGGAGGCGAAAATGAAAACGCAGTGCCCAATGAATCTGACCATAGTGAACGAGTGCGCTCCACGGACGACGCGGTTGCCATCGATAGCCCTGCATCGCTCTTCGCCGAGCTTTCGACCATCGCTAAAGCGGGCGAACGCGTGGAAGGCTGGTCGACGGAAGCAGTTGATGATACGGTTGTGCTGTTCAAACTTGTACTGGAAAACGCTATTCCTCGCATTGAAAAAGCCGTAACAATATCAAGCGACCTTGAGCTAACTGTTAGTGCGAACGGCCTACTTGTACCGTCAACCATCTATGCCACAAACACGTCCGTCCAAAGGACTTCACTTCGTGACTTGAAATATCTGCTCAGCTACACAGACCAAATGAAACCGTGCGAAGGTATCCCCGCCAAGCTCTATCCAGAAATCGAGTCATCAACGGTTGCCACGAAAGGCGGTGAAACGTGGAGACGGAAGACATGTACTGTCATAAGCTTAAACACCACCTGCCCAGAATGTAAGATGCTAAGTAAACTCTTCATGGACCGTATGAAAAAGCGCCAGCACCGAAAACCAAGGCAAAGAAGCATCTGTTTGAAACCTTTGCGTCGCAAAGCAATACGGGCAACACTTAAAAGAGAAAAACTGAAACATGAGCTTGCGGTCGTGAAGAACTCCCTTCGCAATATCACTGAAGCGAAGATCGACAGTGCTCTCCACGTTCTCCCAGCAAAGCAGCAGCTCTTGTTTAAGTCAGCTTTGATGGCATCGAGGGCTCGGGCCAAGAAAGGGAGGCGGTACGACAACGAGTGGCTAATGACCTGCCTTTTCTTACGACTATCAAGTCCAAAAGCATACACCCTAATTTCGGACATGGAACTGTTGCCGCTTCCTTCCAAGGCACGCTTGCAACAAATAATCAGTGGCATCCCTTGCAGGTTCGGCTTCAATGAAGTTGCCTTGAGGAATATTAAGCTACACTTCCACGACAAGGATCAGCTTAAACAGTATGGTGTGTTACTGCTTGATGAAATCAAACTGAAGCAGGCTGTTGCATTTAACAAAGCTTCCTGCAGAATGGATGGTTTTGTTGACTACGGTGACCTGAAAGCCGAAAACCCAAATCAACTCGCAGATCATGCACTAGTTCTCATGTTCGTGCCGCTCTTCGAGGGCTGGGTGCAGCCGATAGCAAGCTTCGCAACAAGAGGAGCAGCACCTGGAAGGATCCTTTCGGAGCTTGTGTTGAGCGCCATCCTTGAGTTGCGCAAGAACAATGCCTCGGTGCTTGCTGTAATCAGTGATGGGGCCGGCAACAATAAGTCAATGTGGAGTCATTTTGGGCTGTCTGGAAAGTTACATTCCGCACGTCACTACATTGAGAACCCTTGGGATCTTTCCCAAAAGATATACTTCGTCTGTGATGTTCCCCATATCATGAAGTGCATCAGGAATCATCTACAAAAGCACAACTTTGGAATGGTAAGAAACAACACCGTAGTCATTGTCTTGAGTTTTAACATTTAGTTTTTCTTTCAGGCCGGTCATCATCAAATCAACTTTAAACATTACAGTGCACTCTATGAAGCAGAAAAGGATAAATACGTGCGAGTAGTCCCAAAGCTGTCAAAAGCCCATGTTGCCCCTGACAATCTTCGTAAGCAGAGCGTCCGACTGGCTACACAGGTGTTTATCACTTAGAACGTGCATTTTTCATGTAAATGGGTCGGTAAATACCATTGCTTCCTTTCATAAGACTAACTGAGATGTTATTTCTTAACAGCTGTTTAGCCGTGGAACGGCCATTGGTATTAGAGTGTACCGAGAAGCCAAGGCAGCAGGCATGGAAGACTCGGAAGGCACAGAGACTTTTACCATGATGCTGAATGACTTGTTTGATGCCCTGAACACAAAGCTGCCAGCCAGAGGAGTCAGGCGCCACTCGAAGGAAATACAGGTAATGCGTCATATGGGTGGTTTGTTGGGCGAGTTATTACATTATTGCGTCATACAATGCCAGTGAACAGCAATGAAACAAGAAAAACAACGAGAAATAGGCAAAGTGATAGCTAGGGAGAGTGCATTGCCCTTCCTAACTATCACTTTGTTTTTACTCCTCTTTTTTGTTTGTGTTATTAAAAACTTGCGAGCATTCTACGACGAAATAGTGTACCAGACCACAGCCTTTGAACTTTGTGTGCATTTCCTAAGGGCTATAAACTTGTTATGCTATTCATTTCAGGTCATCAAAGATTTTTTGGAACTGCTAAACGTGACAGAGCAGAATGCAATCCAAAAAAACCTGAAGCTTTTTGCATCACAACAAACGACAGAGTCGCTGCGAGTAACTCTGATGTCCACTTTAGATATTGTTGATGATCTGCTGTGTCAGGGTGCGCTCTATGTTTTGACAGCCAAGTTAAATCAAGATCCACTGGAGGTAAGGCACACTGTTCACATTTGTTGTGACTGCATTCACATTGTACTATTTGCTAGAAAATTCACCCACTCTGTTTTTTCAGCGACACTTTGGACTGGTGCGTTCCTTCGGTGGAGATGAGTCCCATCCAACTATAACCAACTTCACGCAGATATTCCGCCTTCTAAGCCTGTATACACCTGTTAAAGCAGCGCTACGTGGGAGTGTGGAAAGTGTGCCAAGCCCTGTGCTCGTCGGCGTCAACGACACATTCCAGCAGACCAGAGAAGCCTGCAAGTCAAAGCAAAGTAGTCTTCGCAGTGCCATTGAGGCGTCGTTGATAAGTTGCCTGGAGCCAAGCAGTTCACCAGATTGTGCTTGCAATGAGCACACCTATGCTCGAGGAAACATAGAGGACAATGTTGTTTATTATCTGTGTGGATATATCATACATAAAGTCAGAAAGGGCGCACCATGTGATCTATGTATAGCGGACATAAGCTCTGAAACCCCAGCAGTTGGTTGCGACAGTTACTTAACTGAGTACAGAAGTTTCAAGCAAGGTTCGTTAAAGCACCCGACGCCAAAGATGCTGGGCTTTATGAAGACTGCTAACAAAAGTGTGTCAGCTTCCCTGGATGAGGCAGGCCTTTGCGGGGACATATTTTGGAAAGTTTTAGATGACCTAGAGGGGTGCTGCCTCCCTCTTCTTGGTTGTACAGAGCATATGTTCGCGTTCACGTGCGAAGTACTGAATTTCTTTATTGTTATGCGGATGCATTTTTACTCCAGGGATATAAACTGTCAACTAGAAAGCAGCCACAAGGTATCTGTAGCAACCAAGAAAGCGCGTCTTTTGTGAATATCGATGTACCGCTGTTGTACCGCTCCCGTTTTTTTTCATGTGTACATAAAACATGCCAAAACGAAAAGCCTCACTGACCCCTTCATTCACCTATTAGCTGCTTTTTACAGAGTGCACAATGTAAAAAGGATATTCTTCGAATACTTAGCGCCGCGGAGACCAGCAAAAAAAAAAAAAAAACATGGCATTGAGTCGGCAGCGCGCTGCTGCCTTGGGAAGCTTCCGCAGCCAACCGGGCCAACCTAGTGTTCCTGTATATGCTCCCGCTGGGAGCAGAGTTGCGCATACCTTTTCCGGCGCCGCTCGCACCGCTATTGGCCGAGCGCGAAAAATGACGTCAAATGATCCGCGCCGCTGCGAAGCCAACTTTGCGGGCGCATCGCCGACTCATGCGAACTCGTCGTTTCCGTCAGTGCCATCGCCATTGCAATCAGCGGACCGTCGATCGTGCGTTGAGAGGAGCAGCTGCGGGTTTCAGGTACGGTATTCGACGATGTGAAGTCAAGGACCTTGGTTAAGTGATACGAAACACATCGTACTGGCACTTGTACTCCAGTATGACGGGGTGCAGTGCACCACACTGCACAAACCGCAGGGAAGTCAGCCATAGGAGTAAATGCTTCAGCCAAGCAAACTAGCTGGATACACACTGATACTATAGTGAGAGCGTTGTTGCTAACAAGTCCGGGCTTCTTGACGTTGAATGCACGCTTCAGAATTTAAAATTGAAATGAATAATATGTACCTCTCTCGTCAACCGCAATTTCTGAAGAGCTAGGACATCTTTGCAGAAAGCACACAAGGGAACAAGGATAAAACGGATGCTAAGTTGGCATATGCATATTTAGCTCTCGAGCTGTGATAATTGTAATATATTCCTTCTCCGTGTGAAGTATTGCGAACAGTAAAATTGATTCTAGTCAATTTATTGTTTTGAAGCGCACAGGCTTATTTATTTTGTTAACTACTTGCTGCCATAGAAGCTAAGCCGCAATTGTATGTGTGCTAACTTGTGAGCATCATGTATCAGCCAGTGGAACAAAAACTTGTCGTTCATTTAAACACGCTAGAAATCTACGTTGTGCTTTGGTGAATGCTGTTTCCTGTGGCCGGGAGTGGAGTGAATGCACTGTTCAATGACGTAAAATTTCCTTGCCTCTGATGCGATTGGTCACAAAGCTTTGTAACCTGGCTTTTTGGCCAAAACCTGCTTCAGTGATTTCATTGATTTGATACAGTGTCTTCAACTACTGGCTTTCCTCCGAGTGGTAAGAGATAAAGAAAAATGTGTTGTCAGATTACAGTCTGCACTGTGTGAATAATTACTCTGCAAGTTTGCCATCTTGATGTGATTGCAATAAAAATAACTTGTTGTTACTCTTAATAGCTTGTTGCCTTTCCAGTTTCTTTGAATTCTGCCCCAAAGGTTCCAAGAACCAGCACACTTGGCCTGCGGCCAGCAGCCGTTCATGCATTCCCTTGTATGAAATAAATTTGATCTAGAAGCTCTTGCATCTTGAATCTTTTTCTACTTGCAGATTTGCTGCTACTATATAGCTGATTAGTCTGCGGTATGAATGAATCGTAAAAGTAAGCTTTGCTTAAAATGTGCGCATGTGAACATTTGAAATGCGCTTAAATCTGTGTCTGCACCGCATGTATCGAAAACGTGCAGCTGTTGTGAACGATGGTTAGTGATAAATGACGCTCTGTTAGCGGTCACTGACATAACTGCAGGCACGATAGCCCTCTTGGCGACGGTCATTAATCGGCTGGTTTCGGCAGCCAAAATGCGCTAAGTGTCCACCTTACGTGTGTGAAGTTTTAAGCACTCTTTAAAACATTTCTTGCTTTCTGACAGTGATAAGTCAACTTCATATGCATGCTGAAAATCATTGCACCGCCTTTTGTGGCAACGTACTGCGCGTTTGCGAGCGAACTTTGGAGCTGTTCGAGCCACGGGAGTATTTTATTTTGGGGAATCGAAGACGGTCTTACCCCTATTTGTACGTTCATGTTTGTGTTTGTATATGCGTGTTTACATAGGTATTTACAAAGTTTCGGTTGGTTGGAAGCCCACCCCCTCCGACTGCACGAATGACTCGTTCGAGCGTAACCTGTATTAAGAAGTGCCCTTTGCTAAGCGCCTGCGAACAATTGGCGCTTATAGCTCGCGACCACTAGAGAAAAAGGTGGAACACCGCGCGGCATTTGGCTCCTGCGCGCATGAGGAGTGGCTTCGCTGCAGAGCTGGATCACGACGGCGGACCTATGCGCAACTCTGCTCCCTGCGGGAGCTTGTACAGGAACACTAGGCCAACCGTGGCGGCAGCGCCACCTCGCGAGTGGAGACGGCAGAGGGTCACGTTCTCGCGCCGCTCCCAGGCGGAGTTTTACAACTGAAAAGTATCTAGTAACGTTGGTGTGCTTCATGCCTGCTTCACCTCTGCCGCAGGTCGGCCCGGTATTGCACTACCTTTGGGGTCAACCCACGTACGGGGAGTGCTTCACGCCTGCTTCACCTCCACCGCGGGTCGGCCTGGTATTGCACTATCTTCCGGATGGGCCCACGTATGAAAAATTGTTGGTCTACGCGCGGACGCGGTCCGCCAGATCCTAGGCATAGACAGCTTTGCTGTAAAAATGTGGTGGCTTAGCGGAGAGCTACAGAGCCAGCTCGCGAGGAAGTGATGAGAAGTCATGAGAGCATTGCTGGCCGAGAAAAAACTAAATAAAGGTGAAACTAAGTATAACATTCGGGTATTTCTGCATGCAAAACAGGGACCATGCAACCGCCTGTCCAGGAAATGAGCGCCTCACGTACAGGTGATAAACGCTTCCACTTGCTTTTAACTCTTCACCCTATAGCTATACGTAAATCCGCTTGCCAACGGACCCTACGAAACACGCACTAGTAGAGATTTAAGGGCTCTAAAAACAGAATGAAAAATACCTTTTTTTTTCTCTTAACGCATAAAAGGCGAAAAGCATAGTTCCAAATTTACCCAATAAAGTGGAATACATGCTGAAAATCATGTGAATGTTGGTTTGGCGTCACTTAGTAAGTACAAACTATCAGGCGACATAATAATTTAATCCAGTTAGCATAACATTTTTTAACGCGATAGCGTTGAGGGCTCCCCTTAATTGTTGCAGATAGTCCGATGTTTGCACCGGCGGAGTCGTCCACAAGCGAAAATTTCTATATGTATTTAGGTATATGTATATGCTCCGCCTTGCTATATGACGTGCTGTATAGGCAAGTTATATTGCCACACCATTCTATCACTGAAGTTGCTCATACCTTGTCTTACATTGTTGACAAAGCTATTCCTCGGAATTTTGAGAATGACAGCCGACAAACAAATGTCATGAAACAAAACAGTGAAAGCACATGCCTTTTATATTATTCCCCGACTTAAATATTAAAAGTGCAAAACAATAACAGAAACCTGAAGGTGATGCAATTTCTTTGGCGTGGCTGCGCGCTACCTCCAGGACAGAAGAGGCTGAGTTTCTACCACAAAGTTTGCCTTCGTGCATAGCGTTCACCGCCAACGTTTCCCGAACATTACAGTCACATAAGCTGCAGTTGCCAGGAAGCGTGAGAACCAGTTGGAGACCTTTGAATGCTATCACGTTTCACTCTTAAAGGCGAAGCCTAAATGTCCTCCAAGTTTTAACGCGAAAGCGTTAAGGAGCCCATGTCGCAGAAAATCCACCGTTGGCGTACAGCGTCCTGCATCGGTGCCCAGCATCCAGTGTCGTTTCAGCAAAAAGATTTTCGAACCACCCATATCCACACTGTAAAAAAATTGTTCCTCATTTTACGGCAAATCTGCTGGCAATGTGTGACTGAACACTCTTCTGCATAAATAAAGAACGGTCATTTCCATAGAATTGACAGCCGTAAAAGAGAGACCGTAATACAAAATACAAGTGCTTTCGTATCTAGAAAACAGAAGACTTAGTATACTGAATTTGTACTATAACCGTTAAAGTACAGGTGCTTCTCGTATTCAGAAAACGAAAACCTGTATGCTCAATCTGTACTATATCCATTAAAGTACAGGTGCTTCCCGTATTTCATCTTACCAAGCATATTCATTGTTTGGAGAATGTACTATCAGGGCCGAACTTGCTCAGGATGCGCGAGCATCGACCTAATTTTATTGGTGCGCTACTACTGGGATCAGCTGCGCTAATGTGCATTCGGAATGTGCATATGTAACCCACTGTTTCCAGCGGTCTTGAACGCAGACATGCAATTTGATCGACGCTCGCACTTCCAGGGTACTTTTGTCCACAATAGTACACACCCTTTAAGGCAAATTTCATGAACGCAGCTCATAGCCAAAGCAGCAGGTCACCACACTGAAATAGCTGAAAAGATAAAAACACTTTGCACTTTGTCGTATGAATGCATTGCATAGCATATATACAAAAAAATGCAAAATTTCAGTCCTCAAGTTCTTTAGATCACAGAAGCAACTTTATTTTCTTAATCACTCGTCTTGCACTTTTTCCTGGTGAAGGCTGTTCTTGACCACAAACGCCTTGCAAGGATAAACTTGCTGCTGTTAGTAGAAACAAATAATATTAGTGAATTTTCATCCTAAAGAAAGCGGGAAAAAAGGATTTGATGCTTGATGTTTAATGGCGCAAGGGCCAGGTATGGCCAAAGAGCGCCATGCTAGTGTTAATGAATTCGTAGTGGCCTGATGGGTTCTGTGAAGTTAATGTGACGTGGCTGTAAGGGGGCCTAAAAGAGTTGGTGTAAATTGCATAAAATCTATGCGTAATAATACTTAGGCAATGACTAATGACGTGTACTATGAGCACTAAAATGCATTGGGAAAGACTTATGCAGTATACAAAATATGTAAGATGCTAAAATTGCCTAGAGCACTACTGCCTTGCCAGAACCCTTGAAACACAAGGGCCTAGAGGCATGTGCTATATGAAACAACTATCACAGCGGCATCCTCTGAAGAGAGGAGGCGCTATGAATGTATGGGGCTAATAACATGTAACACAACATCATTCAGGAAACCTAGGACTGCGTTGGCGTCAAAGAGCAGTTCTGGGCCGAGTAACGTTACAGGATGAAGGGGGATGTGCTGGCGGTATGCTAAGGCAAAATGTTTCTTTCTCTCAGATTCAGCATCCCGACACTCCAGGAGGACGTGGAGGACGGTCAGCCTCTCCCTGCATTTACCACAGATTGGAGGCTCATTTCCAGTGAGTAAAACGTTATGGGTGCCAAATGTGTGTCCTATTCTTAGACGACAGAATAGGACATCCGTTCAGGTGATTTTGTTGCAGAATGCCATAAACCTAATTGTGGCTTTATTACGTGCAGCTTATTATTTGTTTCTACATCCCACAAACATTGCCAGTAGATTTGCAGTTTCCTTTGTAAGAAGGGCTTCAGATCTGTGACAGGGACGGCAGCAGTAGGATTAATAGCATGCGATGCAATTGATGTGGCCATCTGGTCCGCTAGAATGTTACCCTCGATGCCCCTATGGCCAGGCACCCAGCATATAATCACATACTAGTTAGATATATACACTTTACACAGGACAGAATAGAGTTAATTAATTACTGGATTTTCGTGCTTACAGAATGATATCAAGGCCTTCACAAAAAAAAAAAGGATAATCACAGAACACAACAAAGCAGTAACTTCTGTGTTAGAAAAACATGTACAAAGTGCTACAATCCAAGATCATGTACAAAGACCAACATTGTTGGAACAAGGGATTTGCTGTAGCCAACATTTTAACAAAGGTGCTTGTCATCAGGGTAGCAAATGTTTTCTTTGGCAGCATTTCTTTGTACATAGCTCACTGGCGCCTACCCTCATTGTGGGAGGGGAAGCTGGTGCATATAAGAGCTCAAGAGAAGCCAAAGTGTTAAAATAAAGGCAGGAAGGGTGTGCTTCGCAGTGGTGATCGTGATGGAGTGGGTAGGGGCACTGCTGTCAGTTCTTCCAAACAGTAGGGATGACCAAAACCGAAAACGATTTACACATGTAAGCAATCATTAAACCAGTAGATTTAGTCTTCCCAGAAGTCAGAATAGGAATTAAGATAAACTGTTTGCACATTTGGAAGAAAGCAATGAAGAATTAAGGAAAATTAATTTTGTATCAAGATGCATCTGGATAAGATCGGTGTAAATGGTAAATGAAGGCACATTATGAATACACATTTTGTTGAAAGCCGATGAAGAAAAATATATTGACCAAATATTAAAAAATAAGCACATAGAAATTAAACTGGGTATGACCACAAAACAGTAAATAGCAGCCTGTGAAAAAAAAATGGGATGGGCAATATGATAACCAGGTGCGAGATTGCGAAACATTAAGCACTGTTTATATTCATGCCATTGATGATGGCTTCAAGTTTCTGTCTTCCTGTGGGACCTTTGTCTTACTTGAACAAGGAAATGGGTCCTTTTTTAAACAAATCTAATACCCCAGTCGCACAGGCACTTTCAAAGTCCTTTGAACGAAAGATCCTTTACTTCAAGGGAGAATGCGCACTGTCTGACAGGCACAGCAAAGGAGCCCTACTGGATGGGAGCTTTAAGTCAAAGGAGTGTGCGTTCGTCCTTTGAAACCTCAAGGGAATACTCTCGAGCCTAGCGGGCGTCCCAAAGCAGAAAAAGAATCTCTAAAGCTATGGAAGTTCAATTTTTACCTATTCAGAACAAGCTTATAAGCACTGAATACTATTACTAAAGTACTAAACACTTTCGGGACACCCGCAATCTCCATCATGAACGCACCGGTACAGCAGCGCCGGCACCCCCTGTCGTCAGCAGCAACATTGACACAACACGGGTGCCATGTGGGATTTGGTTCTTTGGTCAGCGGCTGCTAGGCATCCCAGTCTCCTCGGCTTTTTTGGCGCATCTTCTTCCCTCGTCACTTTTGTTTTCTAGTTCTTTATTTTAATGCTTTTATGCGTACCTACCACTGCCTAGCCACACGGAATGAAACAAAGCAGCTGAAGCAAGGGCAACACCGAATAATCGACGCCAACATGCAGTGCGGTGTACGAAGTGGTACACATGGTGGCCATCATTACAATAAATACATCTGTATTTGGTAAAGCAATGCCTTTACTATGCGTGCATCTTGTCTTGATGTTTCTATGTATTAGGAGAAATAAATATAGCTGAAAAAAATATGACAAATTTATTATAACACGCATTTGGGCCATATTTTTTTATTACTTTCAAGGTGATGGCAGTACTAAGGATACGTAGCGGTTTCTGTTAAAAGCTTCAATGGAGACCATCTAGAGACCGTGTAGCACCGACACATATCCCTTGAACTAATGCGCCTTTGAAAGCTCAATGCTCCTTAACTTCAAAGGACCTTTGGCATGCTCGCGTGACTGCGGTATAAGTTCTAATGCTGTTCAAAGCTTTAGTGTTATTATAATGGAAGAAAATGTTATGGGCAGTTCTCCTGGGTGGGCATTCATTCAGCAGCGATAACCACAGGTGTAAGCTCAAAATTTAATGGTCTAAATGGACCATTAAATTAGCTCCTGGCAAACCATTAGCTGGTCCTTTTTTCAACACAGATGCCTACACATTATATATGTTGGCCGGAGCGCTAGCAAACTACATTATACTTGTTGCCACAACCAAAGCGAAATTTGGTAAGAATGAGTGAAAGAGGCAAACAGCATTCCACAATACTGATTCAAGTCATCCAGAAAGGTTGCTAAAATTATTGTACCCTCCCCCCCACCAACCCCACAATACACACAATTATACACCACACTGACTCTGATGGTGTCGATCATGCTATTATAACACTAGGCATCAGTGAGGAGAATTAGAGTATCAGAGGGCACAATTCTTTTTGCTAGAACATCAAATGTGCTTTACATTAATGCTACATTCCAACTAACAAAGGAGCAGCCGGTTGGTGAGATGGTGACCGATGCATACGAAAGCTCATGACATTCTATGCAGCAGAACGTTGCCGATGAGGTGTTATACACACGTGCACTTTTTCATGCAAAATGACATCCTGCAGTCAAACCTTGCGCAAACGTGCCAACCTTAGAGTTTGATAAATACCACAGTAAAAAGAAAAGAGTGCTAAATTTGTTGAAAATTACAAAAAATTATTCGATTATTCATTATGTTTACAGTTAAAGATTCACAGACTTTTCTCTACGGGTGCTGTAAACAAGCATCCTGCTTTTACAGTCGTAGCAACAATTATCTGTGGCACAGACAAGGACAAATGCTCACGAAGTTTATGCAAGAGTATGCTCTATAAATTACACCTCACTTCAAATTCCAATCTGGTAGAAGAGGAGGAGGAAGAAACTATTTTCTGATGGAGGATGCATACTCCAGAGTAGAAAAAAACAAGTGTACCCTAACCATTGCTGTTACCAATGTCTGCACTAGCAGTTACATATAATATGGCAGTTACAATTGTTTTTCCACAAGCTGTAGTTACTGCAAGCTGCTGCCTGTTTACCGGTAAACAGCTGTAATACATTTAGGACAAGTTAAAACTCTCTAATGAATTTATCTCACATGACACAATTGAAATGCACTAGTATTCTGCAAATAAGTGAAGTGCTATGTGCCATCCCATACAATGAAACACCTTTGAAGAACCCGAATCGCTACTTGGGCTGTGATGAGGTGAAGAGTGTGTTCTGTGTAAACTAGTGCACCTGGCATAGCCTAAGTTGTGGAGAGTGCATTGTGGAGTGCAGCTGTGGAGTGCAGAGTGCAGCTGTGGAGAGTCATGAAGGTTTCTAATTTAAACTGCACACAGTAAAAACCTCCATGCAGTTTTGCAAAATTCAAAACCCCCTTTTTGTTGTTTAATGGTAATGACACCTAGGGCCATAACATGTACACTATGATGTTCATTCCCAAACAATCAAAGCGAATAGCACCACCTTAAGTGTTATGTGCCTTCTGACTCATATTTGTTGTCAAAAATTGTTAGTGTGGGATGCTACGGTCGGCAGAGAAACTGATTTCTGGAGCAATATAAGGTATTAAGTATTGTGATCGCAGTTCTTTCACTGCTGTTAAAGCATCATCGGGTCATGAGGAATAAATACAACATGTATATTTAATGTCACAACCCTCATGAGGTATTTAGTAGTCTGAATTATAAAGGACTCCAGATTTAGATTGGAAGACAGATTTTATTCCACTGAAAAAATGGCATCATGCTAATGATTCTCGCATTTGGTGCTATACTTATTTTTATTTATTTCAGTTGGAATGTGTGTGCATTGTCAGCGATATCGCTTGACATGTTTTAGATTGACTTTTTTCCCAATTTAGGCAAATTCGTATTCGCAAATAACCTTGTGGATGACACCAAGAATTTTCTTAGCAGGAGTATTTCTAACATTTGCAAGATACGAGGCTCTTGAATGCATATCTAAGCCTGGGGTGCATGCCGCCCTCTAATCTCATCAGTGAGTTTCTGGAAATTATCTACAAGGTTTCTTATGATGAATGTAAATTTGCTTGTACGGAAGAAACAGGGAATTTAAACAGGTCAATTATGCAGCACAAGAATGTCAGCAAGAAGCAAGCATCAGGAAGCGCTGCTGCTCGACACACATAGACTATCAAACACAAGAATTATTGGGATGATTTAAAATTCTGGCAGTGTAATGAAATCTTTCTTTTAATCTATATCTAAACTCTTTGATTATTCAGTCTACCACTACCTTCATCAGAAACATTCATAATCATTATCCTATCTATGCCACATCATCCTAGCTAATATTCAAGCCTTCATAAGCTGCTTTTTTCACTGTGATTCTCTGCAGGAAAGAGGTGTTCATATGAAGATCATACCATCTACTTATTTCCCCTTTTTTTGACAAATGATAAGGGAAGAATTTCATACCTGAACTGCATTGAGCTTGAGCAAGTTCTATGTTTGAAGCTGTTGATTCTTTTTCCCTTTGCCATCTTTGACCCACCTGGTTAGCTAAGTAAGTAGAAAAGCTGCAGGAGAAAGATGGCGGCACCGAATTAGACTTGTGCCCTGGGGACCTTTGCGTGGCCACTGGAGGAACTGCTTGTGGTCTTGGCTTCTGCAGTCAACTGCTGTGGCCTCGGCATCTTTCTTGAGGGCCATGGCCATTCTAAGAAACCTTGTCTCCACCTGGCTGCATGAAAAAGGATAATTTTCTGAGCTAAGGCTTTTTCTTAAAAGAACCCATTTAAGTTGTATTCATAGCTTTGCAACATAAAATTGCCACGTGACTGGCCACTCAAGGCACCTTACGTATATTCGTGGGCTTCTTTTCTGAAAAACACTTTTATGTAGCACACAATGAGCAACAGAAAGCTGTATCGGGAGGCTTTCATGTTACTCAACAATTTTCTCATGGACACTTTTCAACTAATTATTTGAGAAGTTTAACTATTTCAGTAATTATGTAATTAAGCAGAATGCAAAAAATAATCTGAGTATATCCAAGTGACGGCAAACAACATATATCTAAATCTTAGTGCATGATAGTTGGGACACCCTGTAGATCAAAAAACAATATTACAATCTTCATAATCATGTCGTGCGTGTTATTGGTGCTTATGGCTGCTGCAAAAATGATTCTTTCAGTAAGGTGCAAGCAGTTTTGAAGTTAAATTGTTTTGTAACAACGGAATGCAGTCTAGAAAATCAAGCAAAAGGTCAAGTTGTGTTCACTATTAAGATGTTTAACTAAGAAGCTGTTGAAAAATAAAACTGGACACAACACCTAACGAACAATGCAAAATTTGAAAATCTCAACTGAACAAGAAACCAGTTTTTGAAGATGCAGCAGAAAGCCACCAGCTTATGTGAAGTACACCCTTAACTATGTACTCCAAATGAAGTAGTAGTAGTTACTGCAATGCTTGGGCACCATATGAACATAACAATCAACAACTTTTAGCAGAATGTTAACACCACTAAATGAATTGGGCTTTGAAGATTCTCGATCTGAAATCCTCAACAACTTTTTCTGGCATTTAATGTGTTGATCTCACTCTGTATTCTCAATAGCCGGCTCTCCAAAAGCGAGCTCGTAGCCACAATTTCTCTAAAGGCAACATCAGGTTAAGTCTCAAGATAGAGTTGACCGGCAGATAAAGTGGATAACGCATGGCAAACATCATGTACATTCTTACATGTTAAGCAGTGGGGTCACTCACACAGCCATGAAATGATGTGACGCAGACACATGATACAATGAAGCTGATTTCGTGAGGTGTTCATTGCTTCCAAGGCTTCTTCTCCAGTTGTGAAAGCTGTCTCCACTACACAATAAGCGATAAGAATAAAAAAAGAACTTCAACATGCTAACAATATGTTGGCCATTTGCAAGAAACCAACAGTCTTTTGGCTCCTAGCAGGAAAGAATGACTGGGGAGCACCAGTTACAGTGCGTGTATACTGGGAGTCTTATGTCGCTGGCGGACTGCAGGAGCAAATGCTCACCTTGAGAGACTGCTTACGAACGCAACTGACCAGGCACCCACATCCGCGAAACATAACACGGTGACCACAGCCAAGTGGGGCAGCAAAACCAGATTCTGCAATCAATCATTCAGTGTAGCTTGCGCAAAGACCCAGGCTATCGAGGAAGAAGAGCAATCATCAACGATACTAGGAATATGGAAAATGAGAAAGCTTGCATTCAAGAGAGAAGCCACTCTGCTCTGCAAGCATTGAAGACCAAAAACATCAAGAAAAGTAAAATGGTGCATAGCACATGGTGCGTAGGTTAATGCAAGACACATGCCGATGCTGCATCAGCTATTTCAGGAGAGGAATTGCACATGACAACATACAGTAGAAGATACTGCTACAGATACGTTACGCTACTAGACAGTGACTAGTATTAAGTATCAGCGAAGGATCAGTTGACTTTTATGTTTGGCTGAGGATGAATGATCTCTAACGAGAACAGGCAATGAAAAAGCTTGCATTTATAGAAGAAAAATTACACTTGGCACAAATGGAATTGACATGGCCAGGAAGCTGATTAAGGGCGAACTGACGGAATTCTTTTGGCCAGCGTCGTCCGTGACTGTTCAGAAGTTGCAGGTGCATCTGAAGACGCAGAATTTCTAGAAAGTCCTTTATGAGTTACCTGGATGACTCAGCCAAATGTCCATGCTGGTGGAATGGTGGATCAAGCTCTTTTCAGTCTGGACACAGTCCTCTGCTGACGATATCTCATCCAAATTCTTCTGCATGCGCTGCTTTGTTCGTGATGTAAAAGCCTTGCGAATTCGGCTCCAGCCCCTTCCTGTTGGTGTAGATGGGAGCTCCTGTGATGACCAAGATGTGCTTGGCACAGACTCTGTTGGGGCAAAACAGTGACACATGAGATACAGCACAGATTAGCCAGACTCATGTAGTGTTTTCTTTTATGTTCGAACCAATTATACTGAACCATAAATATGAACAAACATTCATATCTGCTGCAAACAAGTGACATGTATCTCAAGACTAGCAAGCCAATATCAAGCATACTTATTTCTGAACCAGGAGTTGTTTACCTTGCAGTAGCAGCCAAAGTCCACACAATGGCCTTGTAGCAGGCAGCAACTTCTGTTTAGAGCGTGGAGTGTGTTGCTTTATACTGGTGCCGTCCTCATTACTGCGTGTCTGGAACAGAAATTTTGACTGCATCAGAAATTGAAAAAGCACAATTTTGCAATATGAAATGCAAAAAGGTGTGACATACATATTGTAATGGTTTGCGACTACAGAACACATGCAAATGTACACTGTCTGTTCTAGGGTGCTTAAGCAGCATGTTAAATAAATATCGCTACTGTCCATAAAATTGATGTCTGCCTAACTACAATGCAAGTCGACAGCTTAAGTATTATTAAGATCACAAATGAGAAGAACATTTGTGCACTCGTTTATACACTAGGAGAGATCACACTGCTGGTTCCACAAGCAAATGCATGAAATTCATGAAACTATTAGAATTGATGCATTATTTTTCTGCACGAACGTGATGCACCGCTTTACTGCAAAAATAAATGTCCTACGGTAAACCAAATTGAACAGCAAGAACATTCGGAACCAACAAGTACGAAATATGGGTGAATAATCATGCTTGAAACTCTTTAATACATTAAATTCTGTACTTTCACTTCATTTTACCAATTGATTATTCGGTTTTGTGGACGAAAGAAGTTGCCGGCGGACTCGGAAAAAAAGTCTCACACACACACACACACACACACACACACACACACACACACACACACACACACACACACTAATATACCTATGGCCATGGCTACATTAAGATGAAAAATATGACGCGCGTTCCGACGGAGGGTCCCGACTGCCCACATGTAATGCAGGATCTAGTTCGTTAACTTGTCTCCGCCTGTAAGTTAATGGTACGAATATTATACTACCGTGTGGACCACCACAGGCAACATAAGCGACATGGAGGCGACCTTACAAGCAGGGGCCGATGTGGTGGTGGAGCGGGCTACGGCAATAGGCCTTTCGTGCTCCCCGACCAAGCTGCGGAACTTCTTGTTCTCCCCCCACCAAGAGTCGCACCGACCCAACTCCACCCCCGAGCATCCGTATCCACATGAGGACGTACTCCATTCCAGAGGTCACACAGCTGCGAGTGCTTGGCATGGTCATACAGAACAGCGGCAGACACACGGCGAAAAAGAACAAACTCACCACCACAGTACATCACGCTATGTGCCTGATTAAGCGCATAGCCAATATACACAATGGGATAAGAGAGCATGACCTAAGAAAGTTAGAGCAGGCCAATTGTCATGAGCAGAGAAGTACACTCGCTCCTATACTTACATCTCAACCGGGCGGAAACGGAAAAAGTGGATGTCCTTATACGTTTGCAAGCGTATAAGACAGCACTTAACCTCCCCAGGCACACGCCCAATGAGCGCCTCCTTTGCATGGGGTACATAACACATTTGATGAGCTCACGGAAGCCCATCGCACAGCCCAAATTGGGAGGGTGTCCTCTACCACCACAGGATCGGCACATATCCTGGACCAACTAGGACTAATCCCGACTTCCAAGGCCGATCAGACATGTCCCTTACCATCAGACATAGAAAACTGCATCACTATTCTCCCCATGTATAAACACGGGCACCTTGTGCATCACGACGAGGCGCGAAGGCAGGCCAGGGCAAAAGCCCTCTACAAACAACACCAGCACGACCGCCTCACTGTGTGTGTCGAGGCTGCTAGCTACCCACAGAAACCGGCCTATGCCGTAAGTGTAGTGTCACATCAACTTGGTTACACCACAGCTGCTACAATACAGACGAGCACATCCCTAGAGGCGGAGGAGGCTGCCATAGCCCAGGCCATCTCAACCACCGCTGCCGAGGTTATCCTTAGCGACTCCTAAACTGCAATCCGCAACTACTCCAAAGGCCGAGTTCGTGAACCGGCACAGAAAATTCTCAATCGTCAGACCCCCCTCAGACCAATTAAGCTCATCTGGGTGCACGCGGGCCATCCAGGCAACGAGATGGCCCATTCTATCGCTCGAGTAGCCGTCAACCGAGCCACGCCGTCCGATGACCTGGATAAAGCCAGAGACTGATTGGTGGAATATCATTCGATCACCCTCCACTACCGTGAAATGCGATTGAGATATCCTCCACCACATAAATCCTTAACGAAATTTCTGCAAACTACCTGGCGCCAGCTTCAGGCACAAACCTTCCTCTCTCCAGATTTTCTCGCCCTGGTTCATCGACAGGAATATGCGCTCTGCGGCGGGCCTAGAGCCAACTTCCATCACATAATGTTCTTATGCCCTGTAAGGGTTGGGGTCGGGCATGAAATAGATGGTAGCTGGCCCATGCTGTCGTCCAACTCATCCACGCTGAGGACGTTGTTGAAGGGAGAGACTTGTTCTCATCGAGAACAAGGAATATGGGATTTATTTACAGTATCTACATGAGAACGTTACAGTTCATGAGTCTAGCATGACTGAAAGAGAATGCACACTCAGCGGCCGCACCACGGCTGCTTATAAACACTGTCCTCCCTAGATTCCTAGGTGAGTGAAAACGGCCGTTCTACCGTCGACCAATTTGGAGCGGCTAAAGTCATCATAGCCAACCCGCCTTTGAGGGGCAGGGTTTACACACTCACTTCCGCACAGGTTTCACTGACCACACCAAGGTGAGAGGGTTTTCGCAGACACGGGTCTTGCCCTGAGCAGGCGCCTCTTGGTCTCAGGGTTGACCCCGCAGACAGTGGCCACCAAGTCTGTCTATTGACTGACGATTTCTAAGACCCGTGAGACGGGTCGCAAAACACCTCCTTCCAGGAGTTCCCCCGCTCCAAACAAACCGTGACGGTGAATCCACTAACAATACTTGGTCCGCCGACTGCGTCTAGACATCCCGGCGCCGTTCGCTTGGCGACGTAGTGTATTTTCATCCTTACAAAGCGAGTCACCGCAGCAGACATGCCGGCGCCAACGGGTTGTTGACGAGGCGCATTCTTGTTTTCACAAAGCGAGTCATGGCAGCGGGCCGGGCAGAGTTCGACGGTCGCTGCCCCGAAGATTGCCAGCCCTCGCAGCTCAAACGGAACAGCCCTGAGATCCAGCAACCCCGAGTGGAAACTCACCGACGTCGAAGGATGGGAGACCGCAGTGTCTAGCTCCAACCCAGCCGACCAAACTCGGCTGGTGGACTGGGCTCTGACGGTCGCCGAGGGCCACAAACTGCCGGACAACCTACGCGCTCCTGAGGCCCCTCACAAGTAATGTAAAAAAGCTCAAGTTATAAATGTTTACCACCACCACCACCACTGGCTTTTTGAGGCCATGACGGGAGGTGTGTAATACCGTCACCAACTCTATATGCGGTGGTTGATCATCACTCATGTCCCTATGTTAAACAGCTGCGATACTTAAATTCATCAGTATGGCAGCGTATCAAGGTATGAAGAAAAGATAAAGAATGAAAGTGTCCAACTCGGGAGATAAGATTGAATTGGTGGAGCTGTCAAAACTGATCAACAAGGCGAAAATAAGTGATACTCGAAATTATAACGTGAGAAAGACTGAAGAAGCTGTAAGAAATGGATGCAGCCTGAAATCAGTGAGAAGTAAACTTGGCATAGGACACAATATGTATGCACTGAAACATGAGCAGGCCGGGTATCATCAGGAATTTCGAAGACATAGTAAAAGCAGCGGAAGAATTCTATACTGACCTGCACAGTACCCAGACAACTCAGGCGTATTCTATTCGAAACAATAATTAAGAGTATCCAGAAACTCCTCCTATAACTAGGGATGAGGTCAGAAGGGCCTTGCAAGGCATGAAACGGGGAAAAGCAGCAGGAGAGGATGGAATAACAGTTGATTTAATCAAAGATGCAGCAGACATAATGCTAGGAAAACTGGCGGCTCTCTATACGAAGTGTCTATCGACTGCAAGGGTCCCAGAAAACTGGAAGAATGTAAACATTATACTAATCCACAAAAAGGGCGACGTTAAAGAACTAAAAAATTATAGGCCCGTTAGCTTACTCCCAGTATTATATAAAATTTTTACCAAAATTTAATCCAATAGAATCAGGGCGACACTGGAATTTAGTCAACCAAGGCGAGCCCTCAGGTGTGATGTGGTGGATATGAACAGAATGATCAGGAAGAGAAACTTCCCCCCTTTCGGCCCGGATGGCATTCACTACACTACACCTGCGGGATGGCAGGAACGAGGGTGGGTCGTAGGGCTCAGGCATTTTTGCAGGCACGCACGGCAACCCTGCATGCCAAAACATAAAATATAAAGGACAGGGGAGGGGGGCGTTACGGACAGGAGCACGGAGGAGTAAGAGGAAGAAGGCAGTAAATGGGGGTTCATCAACATGCAGGAGGGGAAGAAATCGCATTAAGTGGGACGAAATAGAAGAACAATTACAAATGGAAAATTTTCAGGTTTATGGAGTCGCCGAAACCCACTTAAGAGATTAGGAAGAGCCACCATTCATTGCAGGATACACCTGGGTAGAGTGTAACAGAAATGGGAAAGACCGCAGAGGAGGAGGCCTTGGGGCGCTAGTGAAGGGACAGGACTGGGAAAGGGTAAGGGAGAGCTGCAGTGAGCACATGTGGCTCAAGGGCACCATGGGGAATGTAGAGACAATCCTGGGAGTTGAGTATCTGAAAACGGGGAATGAGTCGAAAGAGGAGAATGCAAAACATTTCAAATGTATGGCCAAAGACATTAGGGAGTTAGCTATGAAACGGGAGATCACCATCCTAGGGGACATGAATGCACATGTGGAATACTTTGATGGGGCGACAGATGCAACAGGGCAGATGTTAGTAGGTTTTTGTGAGGCCCATGATGTTGTAATAGTTAATACTGAAATTAAATGCGACGGGAAGAGGAAAGAAATAACTTCCACTCGACAATAGACTCCTGCCTAATGTCCCACAAACTGTATGAACGGTTGGGAGGTATAGAAATTGATGAGGAAGGTACAAAAAGCCTGGTGAGTGATCGCAAAAGAATCAAAATCAGTTTTGGAAGGACAGTAGCACTGATGGAAACTAAAGAAAGGAAAGGTATGAGCAAACTGAACGACAGGCAGCCACAAGAAGTGGCGAAAAACATTGAAAACATAGTATCCAAGCAACCACAAAGGGCATGGGCATACGACGAGTTAATAGGTATTTTTAAACGAGAGCTAGAGAAGGGACAGAGTAGGAAACTAGGAAGTAAGCAGGGAAAACATAAACCGAAAAGCTGGTGAGATCGGGAAGGAGGCCATAGAGGAATGAAAAGATGCGTGCAGAAAACACAGAGCAGCGAAGAAAAGGGGAGCCCCGCCAGAAAAGGTGGAGACAAAATGGGAGAATTACCTCGCAATGAAAAGAGAAGCATTGACATTAATTCAAGCCAAGATAGCAAAGGCTGGGGTACAGTGGTTGTTAGAGATACGAAAAAAAAAAAAACAGAAATGTCTCTAAGAAGTTTTGGGAACACATAAGGGAACAGAGTAAGAAGACAGAGGTGGTTCAGCACTCATTGACCACACCTAAAGGAACAAAGGTAGAGGGAGAGGAAGCTCAGGAATATATTAGGTTAACAATAGAGGCAGCATTTGCAAAGCCAGAGGGTAGCGAAATGGAGAACAATGACAACAGCAGGACAGAATTAGAGGAGGAAAACAGAGGGATGACAAGTAAGGAATGGGACAAAATTGAACACAGGGTCTCCGTGGGAACAGCGACAGGACCTGATGACATACCTATGAAATTGATAAGCATATTACGCCAGAAAAGTAAATTAAAATTACAACTTATTGAACAAATAGTTGTAGGGGGAGATGTTCCATAGGACCGGAAAACAAGCAGAATGATATTAGTTTACAAAGGTAAGGGAAGCAAGGACAACCTTAAATCCTACAGGCCAATAACTGTCACATCAGTCATATACAGAGTAGCAATGCAGATGGTGAAAATGAGAATGGAGGAATGGGCAGAATGTGAAGAAATCATGGGGGAGCTGCAGAATGGATTTCGAAGGAACAGGAGGCTAGATGATAATTTATTTGTTATAACACAGTGCATAGAGATAGCGGCAGCCAGGCAGAAACCGCTATGGATAGCTTTTTTAGACATTAGAGGTGCCTATGATAATGTAAACCGAGAAAAGTTATGGAACCAGTTGAAGGAATATGGTCTAGATAGAAAGTTGGTTGGATTCCTACAACAAGTTTATACAGATAATGAGGTAGAGATAACATGGGAGGGGGAAACTACAAAGCCAGCTAAAATAAGAAGTGGTCTTAGGCAGGGCTGTCCATTGTCGCCCCTGCTTTTTATGATTTACATGAGCAAAGTGGAAAAGAGGCTAGAACAGAGCACAATAGGAGCCGACATAAGCTATATGCTGGAAGGGCAGAAGGTAGCTCAAGTACTAGCCGGACTGCTGTATGCAGATGATATTGTACTGCTTGCTGACATTCGAGTAGCGCTACAGGAACTAATGAGGATATCTGGAGAGGAGGGAGAAAAATTGGGACTGCAATTCAGTAGAGAGAAGTCTGGGATAATAGTATACAATGAAGAAAGGGGGGAACCATTGGAAATACAAGGCACTAAGATTGATCATGTTGAAAAACACAAGTATTTGGGCATATTGCTAAACGAGGGCAAAAAGTATTTGGAAGAACATGAGAATATAATTGAAAGAGTGAGAAGGAACTCAGCTGTAATGAAACACAAGGCACTATGGAACTATAATAGCTATAGGTACGAAGTGGTTAGAGGGGTATGGAAAGGGGTTATGGTACCTGGCTTCACATTCGGAAATTCAGTACTGTGCATGAAATCGGAAGTTCAGGCATGCATGGAAACAAGACAGAGAAGTGTGGGCAGGTTGACTTTAGGAGCGCACGGGAACACCCCTAATGAGGGAGTGCAGGGGGGCATGGGATGGACGTCATTCAAAGGTAGAGAGGCAATAAGTAAGATGTACAGAGACTCGCAGCACTGGGGGAAAAAAGGTGAACGGGAAAAGTGTACAAATATCTATACATTAAAAGTTTGAACATAAAGTGGACACTCAGAACTAGGAAGCTGAGGATTAGATACAGCCGAGGGAGGGCGTATAACATGGTTCTAGCGTGGGAAAGGAGGTGAAGGAGGCGGAAATAAAAGGTGGGAAGAAAGAATGCTCGGAAAGCCAGCGCTAGCTATGTATAGGACACAAAAACAGGAGATAAAGAGAGAGCTCTTATTTGATAACTCGCGGGGCAGCTCACTATTATTCGAAGCTAGGACGAGGGTTTTGAGAACGAAAACATACAGGGCTAAATTTGAAGACGTGGACCTTTTATGCACAGCTTGCGGAGCCGAAATTGAGACCACTGAGCATATAGTGCCGAGATGCGCAGACCTTCGCCCGACTCTGGCTAAGGGAACAGGGCCAGATATCGAAGGGGCATTAGGTTTTTCCGAGGAACGAGGGCAAATAAACGAGAAAAGAGTGGCAGCATAGAATAAAGAACAACTTTAGAGAAGGGAAACTGTACCTTCCACAGTGGTTCGAAAATAAGAAGCGGCAGCGCATGGAACTTAGTGGGGGGCCCGACAGATGGCGCTACTTAAACAGGAAGCGGAAATGTCCTTATACCAGTGGCGTACGCTGGGTACGCGCCGTGCTCGCCTCGCTGGCTTTGCGGCATGCCTCAGCTGCCGCGTTTTAATGGCCAGGAGACTAAAGAGCCTCTACTGACGCCCATACAAACAAGCCACAAGTGAGTGAACAGGACGTGCGACTTTATTGGCAGAAGAAAAGCAGTGCACCTTCTCATACAAGATCAGAAATAAAATTTTCATGTCGAGATGCGCTGAAACCATTAATGCGAGCTCGTAAACAGCTCACTTTCGTCGCCGCACATGGCGATCTGGTAACGAGCGACAATCAGTAGCGCAAGCAAATTGGGCAGTGCACCACCTGTTTGCATCGACAGTCGCCGTAACTTGCATTGCGAAGCAATCGGGTGACGCAAGGCATCTGCTGCCGCAACCAACACATCAACATGGACTAAACGGCATTTTAGCGTTCTCGCCTTTCCAACCTGCACGTTTCTTTTTGTTCTTTCGGGGGCCGCTAATGTGTAACTCATAGTTGGTGCCCCACATTCTCAATGTGGGCATCACCATTTTGCAGCCACTTTTGCAGGCCTTTCCACCCATGTGGCTATCAACTTCGGACCATGTAATAACGTGTGCTGTCTCCGCTCACGCCACATGACGGCCGATGAAGGCCCACAAGCATAATTTGCCGGCGGCTGCAGCAATGTCGAATGGGGAGAGCACCAATTACGGTGCATGTAAATTGGGAGTCTTTATCGCTGTGTGGACTGCAGGAGCAGATGGTTACCTCGGGAGACTGTTGCCCATGCAGCTAACCAGGTCGCCACATCGAAGAAACATAACACGGCGACCATTATCAAATTAGACTCTGCATTCAATCACCGCATAAGGTTCAGACAATACATTGTACATTGGCTAAGATCCGCATGACAACAGTGGGCATTCATGCACTACAAGTTGCATACAGCACATTCAGCTATCCAACTTAAGGCACAGTGCTTGCCTACGTCGCACATGGTGGTCTAGTAACGAGTGACAACCAGCAGCACAAGCAGATTGGACAGTGCCCCACCTGTTTGCACTGACAGTCGCCGTAACTTGCACTGCGAATCAATCGGGTGACGCAGGCACCTGCTGTCATAGCCAACACAGCGACATGAACTACCTGGCATCCTAGAGTTACCTCCTTTCCTACATGCACGTTTCTTGTTGTTCTTTCGGTGGCCACTAATGCGTCGCTCACACTTGGTGCCCCTCCTGCTCTCAATATGGATGTGGTCTGTTTTGTGGGAATCGCCATTTCGCAGCCACTTTCACAGGCCTTTCCACCCATGTGGATATCAACTTCATGCACTTCAAACCATGTAATCATGTATGATAGTCTCTGTTCATACATGGCTACCAGCTCAGAACAACAAACACGGAATGAAAATATCTATGACTGCATCAAAAAAGATACAGAACAAACCTACAAGAATCCTTATAGTCCTCCTTATAGGAGACTTCAACTGCCATATAAGGGAGCTAGATGGCTACAAAAAAAAATTCAGCTGGCCTACGCAAGCTAAACAGTGCAACCTACACATAGCCAACCTGGACCCTACTTGCAACGGAACATGCACATGGTCACGAAATTCAAGCAAGTCTGCTATTGACTATGTTCTGTACAATGATGAGGCAACACCGCAACACATGCATATGTCATCCATACACATAGATGAAAAGAAGTATAACAACTGTGGAAGCGACCATAATAGAATTACAATAAGCTTAAAATGGATTCAACCTCGAAAGAACACTGCGACAAAGCCCACCAAAGCATACTGGAAAACAAGAGAAGACCAGCGCCTTGAAGCATTTGCAGAGATTTGGAGCTATCAATAGAAGGACCACTGAAATATAAAGAATTCACAGAAAAGTGTCTATAAATAGCTCATAAAACCATTGGAAAAACAACTGGAAACAAACGGTCTAGGACATCGCCAGGGTTCGAAAAGGAGGTGAAAGATACAAAACGAAAGACACTCTCCAGACAGCACCACCACATACCTGAAGAGAACACTACCTTAAAAGATGTCATCTGGGAAGAATACTTGAAGCAAAAAGAACGAGTCAAAACTATGGTCACAAAAAAGATAGACGAAGCATTTCAACAGCAAGAGTAACATATAACAAAGGAGCGACAACACTATACAGTCAGAAGTTCTGGGCCTATATACAGACCCTGGAACCACGAGAGGACCTACACAAGAATGATGCATTCCTAACAAGTGAGAGACGTACTCTCCACATAAAAGAAATAGAACAATACATAACACACCACTTTGAAACCATACGAGCAAACTACACGACACCACTGCACCAACCCACAAATAACACAATGAAACTTTACAATGCACCACCATACAGTGAGACTTTATCCGGGGCGATCTCAATGGCAGAATTAAAACGATGCCTCGGAGACTTAAAGAACAAGAAAGCATCAGGCCTAGATGACATTCCAAACGAATTTCTCAGGGCCGTTGCCGAGGGTCTCGGAAGATTTTCCTCTGGATGGACCTCTGGCAGCCTAGCCCCGGGCACCAACAGCAATAACCGTTGGACAAATAAAGTTTATTCTCCTATCAAGGCTCTCCAAGCAAAAGCAAGAGAAACACTACTCAACTGTTTCAATGACATCCTTACGACACAATATATACCTGAAGCCTGGAAAGAAACCCAAATACAACGCATTCACAAAAGCAAAGCGGAAAGTGACATCAATGCCTCTCGTCCAATAGCAGTTCTCAGCAACATCTTAAAGCTCTTCAGTACAACGATAAATCGTAGATTACAAAACTATTGTGAAAAAAAAAAGCTATACAGTGAATCACAAAATGGCTTCCGTCCACAAAGACAAACAAGTGATCACATTTTCACTATCGCCCAAATAATCGAGATGAAGTACAAGGAAACATCTCAATTCTATGTGGCCTTCCTAGATATAGAAGAAGCCTACGACTCTGTACCACACTCTAAATTATGGGAAAAACTTGAAATCATGAAATTGGACCAGGAATTTATTGAATTACTGAAGGCACTTTATAAAGAATGCACAGCAGTTTATGAAGTACAGGGACTAAAATCTCAGAAAGTGAAACTAAATGCTGGATTAAAACAGGGATGTCCTCTATCACCGACCTTATTTAATATCTATATAAACAACCTCCTGAAAGCACTAAATGATGAGGGACCTGGAGTGAGACTCTCCACAATAACAACAGACCACCAAGAGGTGTACACAAAAATCTCATACTTAGCATTCGCCGACGATATTGTGCTTCTCGCTGAGTCAGCAGCAGACCTACAGGACCTTCTTGATACCTGCGCCCAAGTTGCGGCTGAGGACTACCTCAAGTTCCACAGAAAAATCGCAATGGATGAGCCTAAACACAAAATCTGAAGAATTGACATTCAAGCTAGAAGGAAATTCTATAACAAAGACAGCAACTTATAAGTATCTTGGAATTGAAATAGACACAAAAAAAAGACTACCTCGAAAAATAAACTGATTCGATAATAAAAAAATCGAACCGTCCAAAAGGTCGAGTATGGCACCTATCCCGACACTCGTACAACCCTTATTCAGTCAGTCGTGCGCTGTGGAAAACACTCGCAGTTCCAGTAACAACATACGCAACTGACACACCACTCAACACTGACAAAATGCCTTAACCTGCACCAGAACAAACTTTGATGATGGCTGCTGGGAGGAAACATCTTTACAGCCAATGCCACAACAACAGGTGAAATGGGCTGGTCACCGTTTGAAATTCCAGAAGCAAGGTCAAAATACCAATACATGGGTAGGTTGAAATTTATGCCCGAAGCCAATTACAGCCGCCGAATATACTTACACCCGCGGTATAAGGGCATAAATACCTTCTGGATGCAATGACTCGCCTTTATCGAAACAAAATTCGGCCCGAACCCAAAGCTCCAACAAAGCAAAAGTGAAAGCGAATGGAGTAAAGAAGTGAACAAACGAATAACATAGACAAACACAGACATCTGGCACACAGCGACCACAAAAAAATACAGTCTATTGTGCTATGCGAAACAAAGTGGAACCTAGCAGTGAACCATACTACAGGGGGGACAGACAGAGCGCACTACTCTTCCAAGCTCGGAGAGGATCACTGGCTACTCAACAACGACCACATGAACTGTTCGACTCGAACCCTTCGTGCCGTTTGTGCGCTGCCCCCGAAGAAACAGTTGCCCATGCCTGCATGATAAACCTTTAACACCGCAAAGTTTGACTGAACTCTTGGGCGTGTCCGGTCAAATAAATGGATGAGTTACAAATCGATCCGATCCAGTCAACGAAAAGCCTACTGCTGCAGTGGGAACGGCTCTGTAGACAAACCAAAAGCAGACAGGCCAAGTTAACGCCTAACACATCCCATTTGCCAACCACACACACCGGCAAGCAAGGTTCTGACTGGTGTTGTATAAGTCGCGGGTCGCTTTCTTCTTCGCGATGATAGATTGGATTTTTTACAAGCGCTGCTCCAGGAAGGCACATGTAACCGGCAAACGGACGCCTCAGGAGAGCACCTGAGGTCATAATAAAGAAGGCGGCGCAGGATCGCCAGGGCACCCAAGGGGTAGCAGAGGGATCAAATCTAGAAGCAGGGCGGCCCGTGGGTTGGGGCCTCGGGTGAGCCCCAACCCACAGAACAATCCGGGCTCTAACTGTGGTGTCCCCGTTGCCGCTTTGGTGTCCAGGAGGCGCCCCCAACTATGCGAAATAATGACACGTTGTTACAATTAGTAAAAAAACCTGATCGAATAAATATAATTACGTCCAGCCGCCAACTTGTGTCGATAAGTTCAGCACTACAGCGCCCCGCGACTTCTGCAACACCTAGAACTTTGGATGGATGGATGGATGTTATGACCGTCCCCTTTGGATCGGGGCAGTGGGTTGCGCCACCAAGCTCTTGCTACTATGCTGCCTAATATCCTACCTAGGTTAACCAATGAAAAAAAAAAAAAACACTATGAACTACCACGTCCAAATTTTCTGATCTATTGCGAACTGTGCTTTTGTACGTCTCTGTCTTTTGTCCTTTCCCTACTTTTCTTCCACCAATCCTCCAATCACCTCTTACTAATGTCTACTGCGGACCTGTTTGCTTTACCACTGCTCCCGCTGAACCCAAGGGCTTCAAGGAGGCCAGTGGTGCCTAAATCGACCACTGGGTAGACGTCTTCACATTCTAATAAAATATGCTCCGTCGTTTCCCCAGCTTTACCGCAGCAAGCACATGCTTCTGCTTCCTTCTTATATCTCGCTTCATAGGTGCGTGTTCTAAGGCATCCCGATCTCGCCTCGAAAAGTAATGAGCTTCCCTTTGAGTTATCATAAATGGTTTCTTTCCCGATTTCGTTTTTTCCTCTTAAGTAGTTACTCATGGCAGGTTTCTTTTCCATTGCCGCCACCCATGAGATTAATTCAGCCTCTCTGACTTTCCGCTTGACCTTCTTTGTTGCTATGTTGCCCACCCCACAGGCCGCATACTTGCTGGTAAGCTTCCTAGTTCTTTTCCTCCACTGTGAATCAATGTTTTGCCTGTACAGATACCTGAACACTCTCCCAGCCCATTTACTTTCTTCCATATTCCTCAGACATTCTTCATACTCAATTTTATTGCGAGCTTCCCTCACTTAAAAACTAGTCCAGCCCATATCCCCCTGCACAGCTTCATTTGTAGTCTTCCCGTGAGCGCCCAATGCAAGGCGACCCATTGACCTTTGGTTCCCGTTGAGTCCTGATTGTACCCCTGATTTAAAGCAAACAACCGCATTTCCAAAAGTAAGTCCTGGAACCATTACCCCTTTCCACATACCTCGGAGGACCTCGTACCTAAAGCCCCTGCATCTAGGCGCCACCGCCGAGAAAGCGGCGGTGGCGCGTAGATGCAGGGGCTTTACTCCTACCTATTGTATCCCCATAGCGCTCTGTGCTTCATTATGGCTGCACTTCTCTTCCCCTTGACTGTTATGGTTTTTTCCTGTGTTTCCATATATCCATTGCCTTCGTTTATCCATATACCAAGGTATTTATATTCTGTTACCCGAGGTATTTCTTGGTTCTGTATCTCCACTGTCTGTTCACTGTTTTCATTGAATGTATAGATCTCCAACTAGTTTCTAAGCTTTCTGTTATTGTCTATGGTAGAATACCATAACACCTGATTTTCTAACACTAAATTTCAAACCTAAATTCCTGCCCTCCTGTCCACAGATATTTGCCAGACGTTGCAAATCACTTTGCTTGTTAGCGAACAACACAATGTCGTCCGCATAAAATAAACCTGGGAGTTGCTGCTCTATTACTTTACCTGCCTGTTTGTATGAGATTAAACCCGATATTACTTCCTTCTAGTGCCCTCTCCATCCTCACCATGTACATCATAAACAGCAGCGGGGATAAAGGGCACCCCCTGCCTCAGTCCCTTGTTGATATGAACTTTCTCCGCGCTCCTTATCCCATCCCATTCAACGCAAGCAGTATTTTCTAGGTAAATCTCTCTCAGAAGCTGTAGACAACCGTTAACTAAGCCTTCCCCTTCCAGAATATCCCACAAAATGTTGCGGTCTACGTTGTCATAGGACTTTGCCCTGGCACACCACCTATTGGACACCGATACACAGAGTGCAGAGTGGAGCCCAGCCAGATCCACCCATGCAACGGTAGCCAAAGCGTTGGCTGCAGTATAGAGGCTAGAAGGTTATAACTTTCTAGCCTCTATAGCTACAGGCTACGAGACGCCACCCATGTGCCAGCATGCACATTCAGTTGGCACAATTATACTCCTCGTGCGCTCAGTTGGTGGCGCCACCGCTCTCCAAGTGCGCAGCACCAATGTGGCCACATCGCGCATTTTGTCCCTGTTCCCTTCCCGGCGCGTCGCTCGAAGTTGTGTGCGGTGAACGTCGGCGCGTGAAAATGGCAACGCAAAACGAACCCCGCTTGCTGTTTTGCGGCTACGGACGAATAGCAAACATTCAGGAATACTTCAAACGAAGTAGTTTGCTTCGTAGTGGCGACTTGTACTCCGCTAATCACGTTTGCTGCGTTAGAGAAGAACTACACAGTGCCGTCGGTCCGTCGGAAATCATAGGAAAATGCGTCCCACGAATGAAGAGCCAAGAAATGCACAGCTACGCTCGTTCGGTCCAATAGCTGTCGATCTCACATATGCACTTGCTTGTACACCTTTCTCAACAACGTTTGTATGGCAAACTTGTGCGGATGCGGCGCCTTCTGCTGTCACAGAGAGGAACAGAGTGCAAACGCCTCCGTTAAAATCTGCATCTGTCTGGGCTATCTGAAAAGTTGTAGAAAAACATCACGTCAAGTTTTGTTTTAAGTGCTTGGGAAGAACTGAAATCTGCGTTAATCTCAAGCAAAAGAATAATGTCTTGGTTGATAGGAACAATTTAGTAATGAGATATTAGTTAAATGGAGTCGCGATCGAATACATGTTCCCTGCCATTAGGACCACTTATTATCATTGGTGCATGAAATGAAATGCCTCGAAACACTGCTTGAATTCAGACACAACACAGTGCTTCCAGCAAACGCTTATAACTGGTGTGTGGCCAGAGGATGGTACATCAGGGCAAGTGTCGCTCCCAAATAATTTTTTTTCTGCTTACTATGGGACACCGAGCACGAGAGGTAAACACCTGTCTACCCAGCACCTATTCCGTGTCAAGGGCGTGCCTCATCCAAAATTTCTGGCTAGGCAGGCCACTGATGCAATCGAAACGTGCCTGAAGGCTAGTCTCTCGTGATAATAATAAATATATAACACTTTTGCTCACCACCGATGCGGATGTGCCAGTTTCTTACGGTGATGCAATGATTTCGTCGGCGAGGTCAGTCGAGGAGTTCTCAAAGGAATCCGCAGACGCCGTGATCGCGCTCTAGGATGTCAGTGCTTGAACCACGCGCGAGGCCGCTGAACCCCCCCTCCCCTCCCCCCCAAAAAAAGAACCAGCTGTAAGCACGCTTAATGAATACTGCAATACGTTTTCGGTTTTCATGGCGGCGCAACAATTTCTTTGAACTATCGCTTGAACCGCGCTTCAAAGTCGTAAAGAACTGTAGCATCGCAGCAATTTTTCTCACAGCCGACTCTAACCACTTCACGGGTACCCTTTCTACTAATAACACTCACCTCTTATATCTGTCGAGCTTTCATGCCGGTAGTACCGAATCACGGCGGAAACAGAGTTGGCACATAGGCGGGATAGCCGGCAATCGTGCTCGATTTCTTACCGACAAAGCGAGCACTGCAAATGACTGTCTTGCGTTGCACTGGTAGCCACAAATCTCCATTCGGGCTAAAAATAATAAAAGAAAACAAGGGAACCAACAATGTGTTAATATTACCTTGAGAGAAAGAGACAGAAACCGCGCGAAGACAGGACGCGTTTGCATTTGCGTTGGAGCGATCCAACGTTGTCGCCTATCAGCCTCGTACGATTTCCAAGGGAAATGATAAAACAGCACCTTCGGCAGTTTCCCGGAGCTGTTATTACATCCGCACACGCAACAGTAGATCGAAGTCGACTGTTTTCGCCGCGTGCACACGCTTGCGCTGCTAGGGGCCATCGTCCACCTGCTGCGGCTAGGCGCGGCTGCGCGCCGGGAACAGGGACATTTCACCAGCCGCCGCCGCCGTGACGCTGCATGTCTGATTTGAAACAGCAGCGCTCGAGGCCTACAGAGCCTAGAAACCAGCATATTTCTGATCTGAAACTATGCTGGAAAACTTTCTAGCCTCTCTAGCGCAATTGGTTGGCGACGCCAAACTTGGCTTGGCTCGTCTTGGCGTGGCATTGTCTGCGGAACTGTGAACGAAGGGAGTTCTCATAGATAGTTCTGCGAAATTGTGGTGAAAGTCTACAGTGCACGAATAAAAAAAAAAAACTCCAAAGTGAACAATGAGAGACAGCAAAAAAACTTTATTTTTTCTGTGGTACCTAAAACGCCTGTCCTGTATTAAAAGAGACTATGAATAAACTTACTTACTTAGTTACTTAAGCCCTGCTGCAAACGTCGACGGCGCCGCCACTGCTGCATAGTGCCTCAGAGCTTGTGGATGTAGGAACAGGCTTGAGCTATTGCCGTGGTTGAACTGGTTGCACGCTGTAGACCTCAGAGTCACTAGGCTGTATTTTTATCGTTCCAGCTGTAGAAGCACAATGTCCGCCTCCTGTCCTGAGCACAAAGTGGGTACTACGAGTCGTAGCATACCAACGCGACGGATTGTCATCAACGATGCAAGTCAGTTGCCGCACGACTACAGCTCGACGCCCGGGGGTACCATATTTTCCACCACGCCGGGAGGTAACCTTACCTTCTTTGCACTAATGCATTTTAGAGATATCGGCGCGCTTTGCATAACGAGCAGCACAGTGGACATGAACTGGGCCGTTGCATGTTTTGGAGTATTGTAGCTGCAGGTTTTGTTCACTTTCAGCGTGATATGATACGACTCTGCAGCTCTATTGTTTATTGATCCCGAAATATAGACGACCGAAGGCCTGGAAATGCTGTAATTTGGAATCGTCATCGCGTGTACGGCCGCAAAATGTGGTGCATCCGCTTGATGAATTGACGATGACGACGCGCCAAACACAGCGGTATGCCGCGCTACGGAGGCGTCAGAAAGTTCGAAAGACGACTCCTTTCCGCGAGCCGCCGAGAGAGCACGTGGTCGCCCAGCCGTCTCGTGCCGCGCGCGGCTCTTCTCCCGTGAGTTTGAAGGTCACGTCACGAAAGGCGTCCCCCGAACGCGATGATGCGTCGCGCTTGCTAGATCTGCTCTAAATTGTCAATGGCGCCTTTCTTCTGCTAAATCTTTTTGCTTCCTCTGACACTTTGTGCTCCTACGCCGATAACGCCTAGCCGTTCGTCGAGCGTTTCGAATGCAGTCATTCCTGAACATCTCGTATACGTGCGTGCCTCTGAGTCACCGTCACCTGCTGTTCGTTTCATTTTGCGCTATTACATTTTTGTTTTGTTAGTGATTGCTGCTGCGCATAGATTTCGTTTATTCGTTTTGCTAATAGGGAGCTGCCGCCCGTGCACGTCAGCGCGGCCAGCAGCGAGCGTTTTCGCAAGACCCGAGCTTATAGTACGTGCTCCGTTTTTTACTTAAGGGCGCTCATGATACGGTTTCATCACACTCGAGAGAAGGTGGACGCCTCGTGGTGCTTGCTGCCACCATGCCCTGGCAAAACACTCTCCTCATTCCTGCGTGGTTGCGACTAAGGCGACGAAAAAACAACCTGTGTCGCAACGTCGAGAGCGCTCGCGCGTAGTCTGTTCGTGTCCTGCGGGCTTTCACTGAAGCCTCGCCCTGAAGTCGCAGGTTGCTTTTGCCCCATCTGGCCGTACGCTGCTAGCACGGCCAGATGTACTAAACGTGAAACAAGGCGATTGGGGTTGAACGGTTCGATCACGTAATCTAGCAGCGTAGCTGACATTCCGTGAGAAAGATACGTGCGATCTTCACCGCGGCACAGACTTTAGAAAAGTGGCAAAATGCGAGCATGTCTGCGTGGTGCACTACATGTGCACATTTTCGTCCTGATTTTTGGAGGCGAAATGCGAAAACACCCGTGTACTTAGATTTAGGTGCACGTTAAAGAAACCAATGTGGTCCAAATTTCCGGAGTCCCCCACTACGGCCTGCCTCATAATCAAATCGTGGTTTTGGCACATAAAACCATGGAATTTTTAACTTCCGATGCTTCGATTCAGTTTGCCATATGCTTCGCCAGGCCTCGGCGTTTACATTTTTCTGACGTGCCCAGGGTTCGGCGATGCCCTAACATTGGTTCGTTACACGAATAATCGCTCTCGGTGCGAGACGGTCAGTTAACGATTGAAATATGCCGAAGGAGTGCAGCGGGCGGACAGTTCCATTGCACTGGCTGCGAGATAAAAAATTTGCTCGATACGCAACTAGCGATTATTTTCTTAATTATTTTCTTTTTTTTAAGTTTCCCACCTTTAACGGTGGGAAAAGAAAACAAAAAGAACAACGATTATAAAAGGCCGCCATACGCTTGGCTCCCCGCGCGTCAGTGCAGCAAGCAGTTCCACGAGGCCGAGCAATGTGCTCGCAAGCCTTTTTCTTGTTTTGCTTGGTATCTCTTCTTTAAAAAAAACGAGGCTGTGTAGACGCTAGCGGAAAATTTCGACCAGTAGCTCCTGCCCGGTCGAGCTGTATTCAGCTGATAGACATCTGGCCGTACGCCAGCTGAAAAAGCAGCTCAGTGGGGGCATGTAGCAGGAAACCCTCGCTTCTTTTTTTTTTTTCCCCGACCCTGCTTCGCGCAACGTGTTTTCTTCTTGCTTCGGCTTTGTTTTTGGCTTACAGGTATAGCAGTGTGCAGGAAATTATGGCGTTCGAACTACTTGTAGTGAACTAGGCGTTTCATTTATTCAGCATTGCTGGTGGCGGCTGATGAAAGTTGCGGCGTATCGAGGTCTTTTTGCTTTGTTGCTGGCGCAGGTTATAAAGCACTTGTTGCTATCCTTGCCCTTGTGTCAGGCTGTTACTTTTAAAGTGGAATGTGCATTCATGTAAAACTAGGTCAATGTGAGTGTTTAAGAAGGGACAACAGAATTTAAGATGAGACATATTTAATTTGTATATTGTGACATCAGAGCTGCAAGAGGTGTGCATGCCTATCGTGCCTAGAGAGGGAAGGGAGGTGAGCAAGCCTAACAGTGTGAGTGTGACATGCTAGTATTGGGGAGATGATATGCATGGCTGTGTTTGATCAGGGTTGCAGGTTCACCTTATTACGCGAGAATGGCAGGTAGACTTAGTTTTCGAGTGTAGTTCTGCAAAAGAAAGAAAAAGTATTTTGTCTCTATTTTAATAGTATACCTTGTGTGTTCAAGAAATATTAGGACTTGTGTACACGATTTGGGTGATATACTCTTAGTGTAGCTTGCACAGCTGCAAAACATCTGAGCTGACTTGTTCCAGAAGGCCACACAGTGGTCCTATAGGTTATTGTAATGTGCTGCATGTGGCATTTTTAAGGATGTTTGTTACTGTTCGCAACTTGTAGTAGACAAAATGCATGTAGGACTTCATGTTGTGCAGCTGCATAGAGCTTGTTGACATGAAGTTGTGCATGCAAGTTTAGCAGTTAGGACATGACAGAATTTTGTGTTGTTTTAACATTTGGTGCTGTCTCAGGTATGGAGCTGTCTTGATGCTACACGATAGAAAGTGAAGAATGCATACATTGTGAGTCAGTTTTCCATTCTCGCCAGAGCCGTTCCGATTGACTATAGTGCATTGTCTAAACTCTTGCTGTGAAGGTTTAGAAAATTGTGAATAAATATAATGTTATAATTTATGGTGAATGAGCATTAGGATGACTCTCAGAAGCACAAGTTAGCACTCACAGGATATGGAAAAAGTTGGCTTAATTTGCTTATAGTTTGCCTCAGTGCTGCTCCTTGGTTCTTTCTTCATTTTTCAGAGAGTATATTTCCCTGCTTTCATGCAGTTGAAAAGTTGCATTTAATTTACAATTATATAGGTATATTGATTTAGTTGAAACATCTGCACTTGGTTCATGTTAGGCACCAGCACAAACATAGCAATACTGTGATGGGTAATTGATCAAATACCTATCATGTACCAAGTTGCCAGATACCAAGCTATGCATACCAGACTAGGTGTCGGATGTGAATCATGTTGCATATTTAAATATTCCACAACTTTTATTTGGTTATGATTTGCATGATATTAGAACTTACTAGTTCCCAGTCCAAATTGTGTTTTGTATGTGTGGTCTTCAGATGGACACTAGAGGAGAACACTAAGTCCGTTTAAACTCCTAGAATATTTTTTCATAACTGTTTTGATGGAGAAAAAAAAAGTTGATTACTAGCAGGGTAAAAGGAAGGCCACGCTCCCGTTTCTTGAATTTGCATCATAACTGCAGTGCCAGAACATCAGTGTGATGACATGGACTTTAAAACTAAAAGATGTCAGAACTTCGTAGGTTGAGTTCATCCATTAATACTCGTGCCACACGGGCACGTAAAATGGCATTAACTTCCCAATGCCTTAATATTTAATGTCATTTGCATGGTGCCACACGAGCAAATCAAATGTCATTCGCCTTAATGCCATTTGTTATTTAATGCGTTCGCCAGAACTCATTCGACTGAAAAATGCGTACTCTCCACGCCATAGCTTCGCAAGCCACGGTGTCGAGAGTACGCATTTCTTAGTGTAAGTAACGTATTTGAAACGTTCAAACCTGTAATAAAACATTTATACATATCATATCATATTTATACATGTCAACGCAGCTGTCAGAAGTTGTGCTCGGCGAACTTCCTCAGGTCGGCGTTGCAACGGTCTCACTGCGGCAGGCGCCATTTTGTCTCTGGGCTTCGGATTTGACATACATTGGCCACAGTTGCTATGGCCGATTCTAAAAGACAGCAAGAAACTCAAACTAACTGTCCATAGTATGCTTAGTTTTATATTTCACTGTTTATTACGGCAGTTTAACCTTGTAAATGCATATCTTATACCCTAATATTGCGCACTTCAGAAGACACTGTCATCGACATCATCGGGTCAAATGTCATTAAATTTGGTCGTGTGGCAGCTCTGCCGAAAAAAAATGTCATTCGGGAACTTAAGGCCTTAACTCCTGAATGCCATTTTATGTGCCCGTGTGGCACGGGTATAAGTATGCAATGTAGTCCTTATCGATACACAATTGACTCTTTTTGTAATTGTGAGGCCAGAGGAAGTATTCTGTAGGAGTCCACCTAGTGGACTATCCATTTCGGCCGCTGCTGATTGGCTGAGGCTGCTCGTACAGCTGCATCCAATCAGCAGCGGCCGAGATGGACAGTCCAATGGGTGGACTCTTAAGATATCTCCCCCCCCCCCCCCCCTTAGATTTTCTACAAGGCCGTGTGCCAAGCCAGTGGTGGCAGTCGGTTTTGTTGTCCGGGTGTATGTGCACAGTTCTCTTTATTTTTTATAACATGGGAAATGTAGGTGTGGCTTTGGTGACGAAACCATGCACAAGAAACAGGTCCCAGCATCTGCAGCTAGCATTTCGTCTTCATTTGAAACGTGACTGATGCCATCATTAGTTGGGAAAATGTGCAATGCTGAGAAGCACACTTGCAAATCGACAACATATTCTATGAACTAGAAGATATGAGCAGATGCTATCAAACTTCGCGCCACAGGAAGGTGGTGTGAGAACTTTACCCGCCGTGGTTGCTCAGTGGCTATGGTGTTAGGCTGGTAAGCACGAGGTCGCGGGATCGAATCCCAGCCACGGCGGCCGCATTTCGATGGGGGCGAAATGCGAAAACACCCGTGTACTCAGATTTAGGTGCACGTTAAAGAACCCCAGGTGGTCAAAATTTCCGGAGTCCCCCACTACGGCGTGCCTCATAATCAGAAAGTGGTTTTGGCACGTAAAACCCCATAATTTAATTTAATTTTTTTTTTGGTGTGAGAACTTTAAGGTGGCATTTGCACTTGTCCATTTTAATCTATTTTCTGGCTTACTCAGCCTCCCCTCATAAGTGACCTCGGTATTCTAGAAACATAATTTAGAAATACAGCTTAACTTTATGTTATTCAACTTTTATGGTGGCATTTTAGGCTATGTGATACCTTCGTAATAGCAGATTTAGAAACTACCATTTATATTTCCGTGCATTTCCATAGCATTATATCAATTTATTTGAAGTTGTCTATGTAGAGGGTAACCGAAAGGGGCATCTGCGTCAGCAGGGGTTTGGTGTTTCAACACCACGTACCTGAGCACATGGAGGTTGGACCCTTCTGCTTCTACCTGTGCATGACCTAGCCGTGTCCGGGGATAAGGGGATTGTGGGAGTTGAGCCGATGCCAGGAGTTTGGACCGTTATGGCCCCCTGGTGGAGGCAACACACTACTTTGGCCTCCGCTTCATGTAGATGACACCCCGGATTGACCCACCCCGGGGAAATTGGTAGTTGCCTTTTCTTATCCTCCTCTCTAAACTTCGTCTTTCACTTACTTTCCATCTTTCCTGTAGTCTCCTGGCTTCCTTTTACTTCCAGTTTTTCCAGGCAGAAAGCATTAACCTTGTATGGGCTAGCCACCCTTAGTTATGAGAGATTTGGTTATAGTGCCTGTGTTGTTTAGCTGGCATTGGCAGGGCTTGTTTAAACCCAAATCCTGTCACGTCCACTTGTTGGGCTTCATGCTGGCACTGCTGCCAAACGCTGCACGTTACTAATGAAAAGCTAATTCCTCCCACTCCTTGATCACACTCAGAAAAGTGTGCACCAATGATTGTTCCAGTTTCTTTGGACGGCGAAAAGAAAACTTTCCGAGCTACGATGTAATACATTCCGAGAAACGAGAAAAGACAGTGAAAATGATCTTGCCTTTCTTTGTTGCCAAATCCATTTACTGAAGTTCTTGGCACAGGCTATAGAGCACCAAAGACGGTGAGCGGTGATCTCCTTCTGGAGCTCCGTGAAAAGAAGCAGTGTAAAAATCTGCCTAAGCTAGTGTCATTCGGAGACCTCCCAGTGACACTGACCGCAGGCCGTAGCGTGAACACAATTCGAGGCACTGTTTCTGATGATTTCATGGAATTGACTGAAGCTAAACTTCTAGAAAGATGAAATGGTCACAATGTGATCAATGTCAAGCAAACTAAAATGAGGCGAAAAAGAAAAGAGATCAATACCAAGCATCTAATACTTTCATATATGGCTCAAGCATCCTGCCCAACACTATCAAGGCAGGGTATGTGAAGATCCGCATTAGACCATATGTCCAAAACCCTCTGTGATGCTTTAAGCGTCGGTGATTCGGCCACAGTTAAAAAAACTGCCGAGGCCACCAACTTTTGCAAACCCCCGCAGGGGCGTCTGCGCAAGCAGGCGTTTGGTGTGTTGTGACACCACGTACCCGAGCACACGAGGGTTGGAGCCTCCTGCGTGTAGCCGTGCGCAGCTTAGCTGTGTCTGGGGAAAAGGGGATCCTGGGGGTTGAGCCGATGCTGGGTGTTTGGACCTCTAAGGCCCCCCGGTGGAGGCAACACACCTCTTCGGCCTCTGCTTCACATAGACGGCACCCCGGACTGACCCACCTGGGGAAAACCGGCAGTCGCCTTTTCCTGTCCTCCTCTCCAATCTTCGTCTTTCTCTCCCACTTTTACATCTTTCCTGTCTTCTCTTCACTTCTTATTACTTCCGTATTTCCTGGCGGCAAGGGTTAACCGTGTGTAATATATCCTGCCTTGGGTATATATATATATATATTAGGTCATAGCGGCGATGCATGGCTGGCGTCTGCAGGTATTCTTCCGACCTTGTAGCATCCCCTTGTTGGGCTCGGTGGTGGGTGGCCACCATCGCCACCGAATTTCCCAGCTCTATATGGCAAATAACTTTCCTCCGCTACCTGATCGCTCCCTGAAGAGGGGGCGCACCAATGAGACTTTCACTTTCTTTATGCAGCCAAAACAATCTTTTCCGAAGTACTACGTTGTACATAGTCGGAATGATAAGAAAACAGAATAATCTCACCTTTTGTTGTAGCTAAATCTCTCACTGAAGCAATTGGCCCAGGCTATAAAGTAATGAAGATGGGAAGTGGCGATCTTCTTCTGGAACTCTGCGAAAAAGGGCAGTATGACAAACTGTCGAAAGTTGTAGCATTTGGGGAAATTCCCGTGTCAGTGGGCCCACACAGATCAATGGACACAGTGCGCGGGGTCGTCTCAGAAGATGACCTCCTCGAACTGAGCGAAAGTGAACTGCTTGAAGGATGGCAAGACCAAAACGTAGTCAAAGTTCAAAGAATAACATTGAGGCGAGAGAAGTAAATACCTACCAAACACATAATCATTACTGTAAGCTTCGCCTGAGACTGTATATCCCAAATCCACGTCAATGTTTCAAGTGTCAGCGCTTTGGGCATGGGTCACAGAACTGCAGAGGACGTGCTACTTGTGCCAAGTGTAGTTCTTCTGAACACGCTTCGGACATCTGTACATCAAAAACCACTGTGCCAACTGTGAAGGAGACCACCCTGCCTACTCTCGATCATGCCTTACTTGGAAAAAAGAGAAACAAATCATAGAACTGAAAGTAAAACTGAACCTATGATTTCCAGAGGCACGTAAGCATTTCGCACTCCAAAATCAGTCCAGTCCTTCCTACACCGATGTGGCGCGCCGGGGGGCAGCGCTACATCTTCAGGCGGCCGCGCAAGTCACACGGAGTGTGACGGCGGTTACGCCATCAGCCCCCTTGGCGGGAGCAGCCACGGCTCTTCCGCCCCCTACCACGAAGGGCCAGCAGACCTCCGAGCCTGCCAGTCCCAGGGCCACTGCTCGTGCAGACAGGCCCGGAAAACCTCTGCGTGTGCCCACTGAGCGGGCGTCATCCAGCGCCTCTGACGAGGCGATGGATGTAACAAAAACTTCTCCGGCGTCTCAGACGCCAAAGGAACGGCGTTGCTCCCTGGAGCGCGCCAACAAAAAAGAAATACCCCGCATCAAGGGGCCTGGAAAGGTCCCTTGAGCCAACCCAAGTGATATCTCTTGACACACAGCACATAAGCACAAACAATATGGATAAACAAATATTACACTGGAACCTGAGAGGTTTGATCCGCAACCTCGACGATGTCAAAGAACTCTTACACAAATACAATCCAAAGGTGCTGTGTGTTCAGGAGACACATCTTAAATCTACGCAAACAAACTTTCTTAGGCAATATGCTATTTTCCGGAAAGACCGAAATGATGCTGTTGCATCGTCCGGCGGGGTAGCAATAATAGTCGACAGAGGCGTTGCTTGTCGGCAACTGCAACTCCAAACTCCTCTTGAGGCAGTTGCTATCCAAGGAGTACTATTCAATAAACTAGTGACTATCACGTCTGTATACATTCCCCCAAGTTATCAACTCTCTTGCACAACATTTCAAAGCTTTATTGATGAGCTGCGTTACCCTTACATAGTTGTCGGTGATCTAAACGCGCATAGCACACTGTGGGGTGACTCGCGCTGTGATGCGAGAGGACGGCTTATAGAAAACATCCTATTGACTTCAAGTTCCTGCCTGCTTAACAAGAAAAAGCCAACATTTTACAGCTCTACACATAAAACATTTTCTTCGATAGATCTAAGCATAGCGTCTAGTACAATTGTGCCATATCTGGAGTGAGATGTCATTAATAACCCTTATGGAAGTGATCACTTCCCCATCGTTCTAAACCTTAAAAAACAAAGTGAGTGTCATGAACATCTTCCTCGATGGAACGTTGACTCAGCCGACTGGACAAAGTTTCGCGAACTAGCACAGCTGCCCTGGAATGATATCTCTGAACTTAGCTTAGACGACGCAGTAGCATACATAACAGCGTTCATTATTGAGGCTGCATCAGTATGCATTCCCCAAACAAATGGGTCGCCCTCGAAACGACATATTCCATGGTGGAATGAGGAGTGTAGGGAAGCCAGGAAAAAGCAGAACAAGGCTTGGAGCCTCCTCCGTAACTCCCCAACCACAGAGAATCTGATTAATTTCAAGGCGATCAAGTCGCAAGGTAGAAGAACGCGCCGCCGCGCTAAACGAGAAAGTTGGAAAAACTACATAAGCAGCATCAACTCGTATACAGACGAGCGAAAAGCCTGGAACAGGGTTAACAAAATAAAAGGCCGCGAAACTCATCCCTTACCTTTATTAAATACACAAGGAGACACTCTGGAGGATCAGGCAGATTGTCTAGGAGCACATTTCTAGCGCATCTCATTACACAGATACATTCCTAAAATACCAGCGACTAGCAGAACAGATGAAATTGGGTCAGAACAGCTCATCCAATGAAGCATACAATCGTCCATTTGGAATGGCCGAGTTCCAGGCCTCACTGAACTGTTGCAACAAGTCCGCCCCAGGAAGTGACAGAATAATGTATGAGATGATCAGACACCTACACCCTGAAACCCAAGAAACACTACTGTCGCTCTTCAATTCTATGTTCTCCGCAGGCTACATTCCATTTGCCTGGAAAGAAGCAATCGTAATCCCCATTCTCAAAGAGGGCAAGGACCCTTCCTCACCCGACAGTTATAGGCCTATAGCTCTGACAAGTTGTATATGCAAATTATTTGAGAAAATGATTAACCGTCGCCTCATCCATTTTCTTGAAAGCAACAAGATACTCGATCCCTTACACTGCGGTTTTAGAGAGGGTAGATCCACAACTGATCACCTTGTCCACATCGAGACAAATATCCGTGATGCCTTTGTCCACAAACAGTTTTTCCTGTCTGTATTTTTAGATATGGAGAAGGCATACGACACAACCTGGCGCTTTGGAATCCTGCGTGATCTGTCTGAAATGGGAGTTAGAGGCAACTTGCTATATGTCATTTAGAGTTACCTCTCGGATCGCACTTTCTGTGTTAGAGTTGGTAACGTTCTGTCTCGTCCGTTTACGCAAGAGGCTGGTGTTCCACAACGAGGTGTGCTGAGCTGCACTCTTTTTATTGTCAAAATGAACTCCATCCAGACTACTATACCACGTAGTATGTTTTATTCTATATATGTAGATGATATCCAGATAGGTTTTAAATCATGTAATCTAAGTATCTGTGAGCGACATGTACAGCTTTGCATAAAGAAATTGTCTAAGTGGGCGTACGAAAATGGTTTTAAGCTAAATCCGAGAAAAAGTATGTGCGTCCTGTTCTCTAATCGGAGAGGTATACTGGCAGAACCCATAATCAATCTCAATGGAGAACGGTTATCTGTGAGCTGTGAACACAACTTCTTAGGGATCCTTCTAGACAGTAAGCTAACCTTTGTGCCACACCTGAAGTATCTTAAGGCAAAGTGCCTCAAGACTATGAATCTTCTGAAGCTGTTGTCACGCACAGCTTGGGGAAGCGACAGGAGATGCCTAATAAAGCTGTACAAAAGTCTAATATTAACACGCCTTGACTATGGCGCCATAGTCTATAATTCTGCAGGACCTAGTACTCTAAAAATGCTAGATCCTGTCCACCACTTAGGCATCCGCCTTGCTACAGGTGCCTTTAGGACTAGCCCTGTGCAAAGCCTTTACGTCGAATCTAATGAATGGTCCCTATACTACCAAAAGACATATTTAAGCCTTTCGTATGCCTTGAAGGTACAATCAGCTGTGGATCATCCATGTCATTCAATTATTCACGACTCCTCCACAGCCAGGCTGTTCCGTAACCGCCCAGTATCCGGCCTCCTCTGTCCCTCCGGTTGGAAGCACTCTCAGAAACAACAGGGGTCTCTCTTTTAGAGAATGTCTTAATGGCGCCCTCTCGGCTTCCACCGCCTTCGGAGTGGCAAACTATCCAATGTGACATCTTTCTTAGAATTACCGAAACAAGCACCTGAGGCTCACATACAGTCGCATTTTATTGAAGAGAAGTATTCCTGCGACAAATATTACACAGATGCGTCGAAGTCTGCTGCTGGTATTGCTTACGCAGCTCTCGGACCCTCATTTTCAACATCTGGGCCGCTAAACCCACACACCAGTATCTTTAAGGCAGAAGCATACGGTATACTTTCGGCTATTAAACACATAAGGCGCAGAAATGTCGCTAGGGCTGTTGTCTTTACAGACTCATTAAGTGTTGTGAGAGCCCTGATTAGCTTACGAAAGCATAAGAATCCCGTTTTGAACGAGCTGTATAGCTTATTGTGCTCCGCATATACTATGTGCAACCAAGCGATTATACTATGTTGGGTACCTGGCCATAAAGGTATAAAAGGCAACGTAGCTGCTGACGAAAACGCTACGTCAGTGAGTTTTAGCAACACAGATGGAAATATCCCCATTCCTGCCACAGACCTAAAGCCCTTTCTGCGCCGCAAATTGAGGAATCATTAGCAAGCAGAGTGGAATACAGAAGCATTGAATAAGTTACACATCATAAAACCAAAACTGCGGAATTGGATAAGTGGGAAAACAGCACGGTACAAAGAAGTAATTCTTTGCCGATTAAGAATAGGACACACTTACAGTACTCACTCCTACCTCTTGACTGGCGGGGATTCTCCTACTTCTAGTAGGTGCGGTGATAGCTTGACAGTGATCCATGTTCTTATCCAGTGCCCTGCAATAGAAACAGAGACGAAAAAGTATTTCCCTTCTGCATATCGGGAAAATATACCACTTCACCCTGCATTTTTTCTTGGTGATGAACTGCTTTTTAAACTGCAAATAGTTTTAGATTTCTTAGCTGAAACCGACATACTGAAAATATTTTGGCCAGGAAATTTTAACACATGATTACCAGCTCTTGTATTCGAGGGCCGTCTTTATGATTTAATGTAACTGTTGTCTCGTTTTCGTATGTTTTTTATCAAAACACAACTTCCATCGTCCACGTCCATAACTAATCAGTGTCATTATTTTACTAGCTATATATTTACGTCATTTACAGCGAATGTTTTTAGGCCCTTATACAGCCATGTCACACCTACCACAATAAATTCACCGTTCACGCCATTCAGAATAAGTCCTTTAAGTTACCATTTGTCATGGCGCTCTTTGGCCATAACTGGCCCTTGCGCCATTAAAAACCACGTATCATCATCATCATCATCAAACTTGTGCAAAATGCAGTGATCACGAACACTCCTCTGAAAATTGTGAAAACTCTCCGCTGTGTGAACTGTGATGGGGACCACACCACATACTCGCAGTCCTGCCCGTCTTGGAAGAAAAGAAAGGAAATAGTAACGATCAAAGTTAAGGAAAACATATAGCTTAAGGAGGCATGCAGGCGGGTGTTATACCTGCTTAAGAACAGCTCTGTTGAAGTGGTGCATTAGGGGGCTGTGCCACAACAGCCTCCGGCGGCTGTCCGGCCTGCACGCAGTGAGCTGGCGGCAACGCCATTTGTCCCCCTGGCGGTTGCAGCCAGAGAAGCTTCGCCATCCCAGAAGGAGCTATCGATGTATGGGTTCGTGGCTCCCAGGCTTTCGTCTCCCAAGGCGAGGCCTTTGACGTGAACAAACCGCTCGAAAGGGCGGATGTACAATGCCCCGGAGGAGGCGATGGGCACATCTTCCAGCCAGATGGTGCCACAAGAACCTAATGTTCAATTCCAATGGCAGCGTCAGAGCAGCCAACAGACTCCGCAAGCGAGCACTCGACTCTGGCGTAGAGCAACGCCTCCAAATCCACGAGTGGAACACAACCTGCATTGTCGGAACAAGGCGGAAGCGGAACTTGTATCGCCGAGTTACCCAGGATGCCTTGCGTGTTGTCGTTTCCTGCCGCTGTTTGCTCCCAGCACCGCCCCACCTGTCATTTCTCTTCAGCACCGTTCACCTGTTGCATTTTTAAAAGTGCGGAATGAAAATCTCGCGAAGCATGCAGCAGCTTTTGCTTCCTCGCGAGTCGGGACTGGTGGCGCCTCCCAGCAGACAAAAGTGGTAAAGGAAATGCGTCACGCAGAGTTCCGGTCCACTCCGCCGATTTTGGCGGAGCATCTTTTTCTGCTCCACGGAGTGACTCCCGCTCTGAATCCACTCCGACTCTCTCATTGGAACCCCTTACTCCCGCCCTCACTCTGTCATTGGAACAAACTTGCTCCGAAACGAGTAGAAAAGCTTGCTCCGACTCCGCCATTGGAATTCAACATAAGGAGCGGTGGCCATCTGTCAACCGCTCCGAAAAAGAGAAATTTCGCATTACGGGGCTGCCAAAGAGCCCTGTTAGCTAATTTTTCTCCTCTAGACTCTCTACACTTTCTTTTCATTATGGACACACAAATATTAAAAGATGTCCTCCGCAAATTCAGTCCAAAGGGGCTGTGTGGCCAGGAAACGCACCTAAAATTAACACAGAACATTCTAAGGCAATATGCCACTTTCCATAAAGACCCCGACAAGGCACTCGCCTCGTTGGGGGATATGGCAATAATAGTTGCTGAAGGTGTTGCCTGTTAGCAATTAAACCTCCGAATTTCCCTTGAGGCAGTTGTAGTACAAGCAGTACTGTTCGGTAAGCTAGTCACAATTAGTTCGATCTACATCCCCCCTTGCTATGAACTTTCCAAATCATTGTTTCAAAGCTTCATCGATGTAAACGCTCATAGCCCCCTGTGGGGGCGACTATCGTCGCGATGCGCGAGGACACCTGATTTCTTAAGGTGCGTGTATACAAGAGCCAACATATTACAGCATTACACATAACACGTACTTATCCATAGACTTATGCATAATATCGAGTACACTAAGTCCGTATCTGGAGTGGTCCATTCTCAAGAACTCCTTCGGGAGCGACTACTTGCTAATTTTGTTAAACTTAACGAAACGAGATAGATGCTTGCCACATTTACCCCGGTGGAACGTGGACTCTGCTAACTGGGAACTGTTCCAAGAGCTCGGGTATATAGGAGGTGACATTGCTGCTTTTAGTGTAGACGACGCTGAGGCATATGTTGCAGGTTTTATTATTGATGCTGCTGCGACATGTATTAACCCTTTCACTGCCACTCCCGAGATAACTTGGGCGACCGCACATGCACACCCCCTGCCTCTCCAGAGTATACTCAATTTGGCTTTTTAATTCACTCCCTGCCGCTCTCGATAATACTCGTGTAAAACAAAATGATGCAAGCATGTCGCGCCATCTATGCAGATGCCACATAAATAACATAAAACTTGTAGGATGATTTTTCAGCAGGTGGAGCGCATGTTTCTATGTCCGCGTCGCTCTGTCTTTGTCTCAGCAGAGCAGCCATGGCGAGGCAGCGTTCCTCGTGTGTCCGCGCTTTGACGGATGAAGAAATTCAAGAACTGCTTATGAATTCGGACTCCGGTGACAGTGACAGCGAGGAAGCAGCCCATCTAAGTGCCTTGTCGAGTGATGACAGTGGTGAAGAGCCCATACCACCGAGAAATCCGCGTAAGAAGAGGAAACCTGGTTCAAGCCCCAGGAGCATGCGTTCGATCCATCTCACTCGGGAATCTGCAATGACATCACAGCGGCGTCCGGTGAGCTTGAGATTTTTGAAAGTTGGTTTATGCCGGACATGGTGGAATCAATTGTGTATCAAACGAACATTTTCCAGTGCCAAGTACATGCCGCGCTGACACCGGCGCCCAGATCCCATATACACCAGTGGAAAGATGCGACTCCACGTGAATTTTATTTATTTCGTGCTGTCGTAATGCTCATGGCTCATGCAAGAAACGGCAGCATTGCCCAGTATTGGTCCATGGATCCCCTCTTGAGTACACCTGAATTCTCGAAGCTGATGAGTCGCAACCGCTTTCTCCTCATTTTGAGGTTTCTTCATTTCTCCAATAATCAGATTCATGGTGACAGGCTGCAAAAGGTGCGCTCGGTTCTCTTGACGCTTCGGAAAAACTTGCAAGGGGTGCTATCTCCATACCAGGATCTTTGTATTGACGAAAGCCTGCTTCTTTTATTATTATTATTATTTGTTTTGCACACATATACACATATACACAGGTAACAGGAAAGGGATAGCGAGGAGCAGGCTGGCAACTGCCACCGGAAGGGGCACAACGCCTGCCTACTCTTCTGAAGGGAGGCGACAGCAAACACAGAAATGGAAGATAGGAAGGAGGGGAGGAAAGAGGAAAAATGAAAGGAGAGCAGCAGGACAAATCTAAAGACCAAAGTAGAACACTGCAACAGGACAAATCTAAAGACTAAAGTAGAACTCTGCAGCCGGAATTAAAGTGACGCCGCGTCGAACAGCCTCCACAATTATCAGCCACGTCCATGGCTAGTTCGCTATGCGGCTGATTGTGTTCTCCACGATGAGACGCCAAGTGAAGCTGCACGTAATCACCATTTCACGTAATCACCTGCACGTAATCACCGGTTCACAATATACACTACAAGGTGTTTGAACCCGCCGCCTCCCATCTTCGAAGGAAGAAGCGTTAGGGTACAGTACTGATCACACACAGTAGGGCCGGTCACTAAAGGTCACGCTACAACTGAATGTCGAATGTTCATGCTACAAACGCGAACCTAAGTTAGTTAGGTCTATAAAGGTTAGTAGGGCGCGATGGGCCTGATCACGTTTAGATGCACAGCCACTGGGGTATAAACATTCCTCGAGTGTCGCACACCGCAGGCCAAGGAGATGATAGTTTCTCACTAGTGACATGCGCTGCGCACTGAAAGCGGGACACTCAAGTATAAGGTGCTGAAGTGTCTCGTAACAGCCACAAGACATACACAATGGACTTTCCGCACGCCCTTGTCTGTATAAACGTTCGTGCACGTTCACGCAACCAACCCTCAGCTTGAGCAGTTGTGCTCTAGCGCGACGAGGCAAGCCTCGACCACGAACACGGGGCGGGAACGTTCCATTTGCGACACGCTGATCTGGATGCTGCTTGAGTAGGTGGCGACGAATCAACAGACGAGCGTCATCAAGCTTGCACGTAATTTCTGGGCAGTCACAGTTGTTATGAACGCAACTTGAAGCGAGCCGATCAGCCTCTTCATTGCCGGCGATTCCTACGTGTGAAGGTATCCATTGAGCAACGATACATACCTCACGTGATGTCATTTTGCTCGCAGAGTCATTAATGCTGCGCACAAGTGGACAATCAAGCTCACTGCGTTGTAACCTGCTAAGGGCAGCACGGGAGTCCGTAAAGATGACAACCTTCGATGTAATTAACTCCTCTTGCACGTATTTCAGTGCAACATTAATCGCTGCTAGTTCAGCAGTTGTTGACGAAGTTGGATGAGGTATTTGAAAGATACGTCGTACTTCTGTTGAAGGGCAGTAAAAAGCTGCAGAGGCGCCTTGACCGTCGTTGTGTACAGATGCATCCGTGAAAACTTGAAGATAATCTGGAAACTTTTCGAACAAGTGAGACTGAGCCAATTGAAATATTGCCGAAACAGCCATATCAGACTTTTTGTGCATGTCAGGGATTGTGAGGAAAATGGGGAATACGTGTTTCGTGATACCTTTTGGAGGCGGAGACGTATCTGAAACAGCATGTTCAGAAATGGTAGTGATATCCATAAATAATGCCGCCATTTTTCCCATGCGAGATAATGGGCGGTGAATCAGACGATCAAGGAGCGATTGACCATTCGATGCGCGGTGCAGACGCTCAATGTGATACAGAGCTCTCTGATCTGCTTGCAGCCTCAGGGGTAACTGATGCGCTTCAGTAAGTAATGCAATAGATTGCGCCTCACGAGGTAATCCAAGCATTAGTCGAAGGGCAACGCGATGATCTCGCTTTTCAAAGGGAGATTGGCATTCAAGCAATATATCCCATTCAAACGAAGCAGATGATCTTCTTTTCAAAGGGAGATTGGCATTCAAGCAATATCCATTCAAACGAAGCAGATTCGGCCTGAAATCATTCGTACTCGGTGATGTTAAGACAGGCATAGTGCTGGACATGGTGTTGTACACCGGATCCTCAACTGAGATCCGCGACTCTGAGATGGGATATGGAGCCTCAGTTGTTATCACTTTACTGGGCAAAGGGCATGTCCTCTGGGTTGACAATTGGTACACCAGTCTCGCCCTCTTCACCTACCTTTTCGAAAAGAAGACCAAAGCTTGTGGTACAATCCGGAAGAACAGAAAGGGTATCCCACACGATGAGAAAAGACTGAAAGAAGGGGAAACCAGCGAGATGTGCAATGATCAGCTCCTCTTCGTCCGCTGGAAAGACAAACGTGAAGTGCTCATGCTCACAACGAAGCATAAGAGTGGCATGGTAGAGTCCGGGAAGGTGGACAGGAAGATGGGCGAGAGCAGAAAGATTCTCCTGTGCATCTCCAAGTACAACTTACTATGCATGGGTGCTGTAGATAAGGTAGACATGGTTTGACCGTGACCAGCACAGTCACAAGGAAGTGCATGAAGTGGTACAAGAAGTACTTCTTTCACCTCTTGGACATTGCCATCCTCAACAGCAATTTATTGCAAATCACAGCCTCTGGTAAAAAAAATAAGCATGGCAGACTTTCGACTTGAACTTGTCCGCCAGCTAATCGAGAAGTACCATGAAGGAAACTCCAAGCCAAAGGGAGGACGCCCATCGAAAGGTGAAGGTCCAACACGGCTGACAGCGCGCCACATCGTGTCTCTAATACCACTGACTACCGCACGAATCTGCCGCGTCTGCGCTAACACACAGCATCGACCAAAGCAACGAAAAGTCTCGCTATCTGTGTTCTAGCTGCCAGGTGCCGCTTTGTGTAGTGCCTTGTTCTGAAGAATACCACTCCAAAAAAGTTTTCTAAACACCTGGACATCCTAATTAGCAGATATTTACTAATTAGTTAAGTGCCAATTTCTTGTATTCAGTAAAACTAATACCTATGAGATAATCCTGAATAAAAATGTTTACATGACCTTCAGAGCATTGCAGTGTGTTACCACAATAAGATTTTCAAGAAACGAACATGTAAAAAAAAAAACCTGGCAGGCAGTGTGCAGCGGTGAGGAAAAAACCCGGCAGTGAAAGGGTTAAACAACCTAATAGACTGGAGAGTAAGCATCGCATCCCATAGTGGAACAATGAATGTTGGAAAGCGTTCAAAAATAAAACAAAGCTTGGGGATTGCTTCACAATTCTCCTACTGCCGAAATCTTTATTCATTTCAAACAGGTTAAATTACAAGGCAGAATGACATGCTGATGTGCAAAGAGAGAATTGGGAGAGGTAGATCTGATATAAATTTGTACACAGATGAGGTGAAAGTATGGAATAGGGTGAATAAATTAAAAGGCCGGGAGTTGAACCCCCTTCTCTTAGTACCCAAGGAGATAGCTTGAAAGACCAGGCAGATTGCCTGGGTGAATACTTTGAATATATCTCTAGTGCGTCCCATTACACACAAAAATTCCTGAGGTTCAAAGAACGCTCAGCGCGACAGCCTCTGGGTAGGCAATCTGCACGAAATAAAGATTACAACGACCCATTTAGTTTAACTGAATTTAAAACTTTGCTCCCTTGTTGCAACAGCTCGGCACCAGGCAGTGACCGTATCATGTATGAAACAATCGAGCACCTACGCCCTGAAGCAAAAAAAAAAAACCTCTCTTTTTAATGTCATGTGGGCTACTGAGTACATTCGATATTCTTGGAAAGAAGCTATGTACACATACTGAAACAAGGCAAGGACCTGTCCTTGCCTACCAGCTAGACTTATTGCTTTGACAAGCTGTCTGTGCTAGCTGATTAAAAAGATGATAAACCGGCATCTATTCTATCTCCTAGAAAGCAACGAAATGCTAGATCCGTACCAGTGTGGCTTCTAAGAAGGTAGGTAGATTGACTACAGACCATCTTGTCTGCATTGAGGCAAATATAAGGGATGCCTTCATACAGTTTTCTCTCTCTGTATGACTTGGTATGATTCCGGCTTGGAGAAAGCATATGACACTACATGATGCTTCGGTATTATCCAAGACCTTTCTGCCATGGGTGTCCACAACAATATGTTAAGTACCATATCTGCACGATTCTGCCGCACCCCCAATTGTAATGTGCAGTTACATTACCATCCAAATATCCCCCAAAATAACTTGGAGCTGATTCTACTGGGCACATCAAGTAACACAGCCTTAGTCGACTCGTACTGTGTTGAAACGATTTTATGGAACATACAGAGGCACTCAGACACGCACATAGCTGAACCTTAGTGGCTAGTTGCTATCACAGCCTGACGACACCTCCTTTTCTCTATCTACTGACTACAAAAACTCTTCAGTTTCATCTAATGCATTAGAAATGTTACAATTCCTGAAGGCTCGCGAAACTATTCTAGGCAGGAGGGCATTCCATGCACCAAGCAATGTCTCTGAGCCTCGCTTGCTTCAGACAAACTGCTGGTGGAAACTGGAAAATGGTGACCACAAACCAAGGCAAATAAAAACGTCTGTTTGATGGCAGTGTGTGTACCTTGTGTCGAGTTTTTTTTTTAATTTTTTAAGTAAGAATCTGCTTCGTTCTTCATTTTGAGAAGAATTAGTTACGATTGTAACACATGCAGATTTATATGCATTTTTTATTAAAACAATCTAAGCATTATAATCGTGCAAATACGGTACAATTGAAAGTTGCCTTTCTAACCCCACCTTTCAGGTAAGGGTCGGTCAGGCCTTGTCGAGGTCTTTGGCCCAGGAAACTGGTGTCCTGCAAGGCGGTGTGCTTAGCTGTACACTGTTTATTGTGAAAATTTTCTGCACACAGCTATCCCACGAACAATGTTCTACTGTGTATATGTAGATGGCGTGCAGATTGCTTTTAAATCGTGCAACCTTACTATCTGCGAATGACGTGTCCAGCATGGCTTAAGTGAAGTGTTTACATGAGCTGATGAAAACGATTTCAGGTTGAGCCCACAGAAAAGTACAATTGTCCTTTCCACAAATAAGAGAGGAATAGTGTCAGATGCTGCTATTGAGCTCTCTGGCAGCACATTACCTGTAAGCTGTGGGGATACGCGACCCTCGCGCCTCCCCTGATGTTCTCCCGCATAGCGAGTCTCCTGTGGTCCCGCTTCGCCGCGTGGCCTGCGTGACATCAGCGCGGTCGATGTGGTTGAAGCGCAGTCCGAGAGATGGCGCGAGCGTCGCGCCGCTGCGCGGTTACTTGGGTTCGGGAAAGACAAGGCGCTCTCTCCTTGGGTTCGAGACAGCCAGCGGAACGGACGTGCCGTGCCGCACGTGCAGCGGCCCTCTTTCCCGGCAGGTCGGCGCACGGCGGGGGACGTCTCCCGCGTGCGCGCCGACCGATGCTTCGGCGAGGCCGTCTCGCGTGGCCGCCTTCGAACGTGCCACGATTCGCGTGACTATACACGCGAACGACCAGGCGTTGGGATCCAGCATGGAGCGAACATATTCGCTCGCGAGGACGCGGTGAGTCGGACTTCTAGATTTGTCACGCCCCCATCGGCATGTTTTGTGGATAGCAACTCGGCTAGCAGGCATTGATGTATGAAAGGTGCAATAAATGCCCTTGTGATTGTTTGCACTACTGTTTTGTCGTTCCTTTGTCCCAAGAGTACGGTGTGAGAATCCCACTTCAGACCCCACAAAGCAGAGAGCCCAAGTTTCGCAGCATTATACTCTACTCAAACCTGACACTTATCCTGCGTATCAAATACTTGAAGGCTAAATGCCTGAAAACAATGAAACTCCTAGATCTTCTTTCACGCACAACATGGAGTAGTGATTGAAAGTGTCTCCTAAACTTCTATAACAGTCTTGTCCGTTCACACCTCGATTATGACGCTATAATTTATAATTCAGCAACCCCAAGTGCATTAAAAATCTTGGACCCCATTCACCATCTGGGTATCCATCTCGTGATTGGTGCTTTCAAGACAAGTCCGATCCAGAGCCTCTCGTAGTCGAATCAGTGGTCACTTCATGCAGCTGTCATATAGTAGTTTTACATATTCTTTGAGTACACGTGAGCATTGAATGGCTTTATTATTCAACCATGAACGATATGACCGCTGCCACACTTTTCCATAACAGACCTGCAGCCAGAAAGTCGTTCTTTGTCGCGAACCTTAGCGAGGAAATGGGTATTCCAGTGCTTTAACATTGTCCTATTGCTCCAGCAAAACTGTTACTGCCGTGGCAGGGGCAGCTTATAGTGCGACACGTCGTTTGTGGAGGTCACTAAACACGACCCAAAGGCACATATCAAAATGCACTTCCTAGAACTCTTGCTGAAGTACTTCTGCACAGAGTTTTATACCCGTGTCACACGGGCAACACGGATCTCCTTCAAACTTCCTTCCCTTAAAGGACCGCAAGAGAGTTTCACCTTAAAGGAGTTACCTGCGTGTTGCACGGCCTATAAGTGAGCTTTTGAAAGCTGCCGCTGGGGGCCCATTAGGCGCTGCTCACCTCGTACGCAGTCATGAAAGAAACATGTTATATATTGCTAAAAAGTTTAGGTTACTTGTCTTTTCTTACAAAATACAATGATTTATGCATTGCATTTTAAAAATGACATCTTAGAGACAAAAAATTCCGAGTACCCCCGGTTCGAGAGTCGGATGTAGCTGCTCAACTCAAATCACATTTTCAGTGCTCAAATACTATATTATATGCAATAAAAACAGTTATAATTGCTGGTAAAAGTGAAATTAATAAAAATGAGGGTGATTTCCTGACTCGACATTCAAGCACGCTGCGAACAAGAGTACTCCCTTCAGTTTGCAAGGGAGATCTTCCATCTCCTTTGCTAGGAACTTCCTTAAACTTCCTTGCCTAAAGGACTGCCGTGTGACACGGCAGTCCTTGGTTGAAGGGAGTTAAAAGGACTTTAGCCGCGTCCGTGTGACAGGGGTATTACAGACTCTTAGTCTCATACCGAGGTGTCTTTTTGGAATCCGGCGTACTGCAACCGGAAACAAGTATCTTTACGGCTTAACTGTGAAGCATATAAGGAAATCAAAACTTCAGAAAGCAATTATTTTTACACCTAAGCATCATAAAAGCATTGATGTCACTCTATAAACACAAAAGTCCTGTAGTTAATGAGCTCTATTTCGTTCTCGTTCTGTGTAAAGCCTATATATCTAACCAGCGTGTCATTGTATGCTGGGTGCCTGGCCACAGGAGCAACAAGGGCAATGTACTAGCAGACCAAATAGCTGCATTAATTACATTCCAAGCTATTCCTGTCCCTGCGACGGACCTGAAACCTTTTTTTACAAAAGATATATGAAGCCACTGGCAATGCTTATGGGATGCTGAAACAAATAATAAGCTTCACTTAAGCCACAGTAAAGTTTCTGGCCCTCCGCAACGAAAACGCAACAAACTGATGTCCTATTCTGTCGTCTCAGAATAGGACACACATATGGCACCCGCAGTTTTTTGCTGGCTGGTGATGAACCACCATTATGTGGTAAATGTGGTGAGAGGCTGACTGTCCTCCATGTCCTTCTGAAGTGTCGGGAAGCCAGATTAGACTGACTGACTGAATAAACTTTATTGAAACCAGCAAGAGATGGTGGCTGGGCCTAGGCCTCCCACGTGGGGACGTCGAGGTGTTGCCTCTTCGCCGCCTCGCAGGCCTGCTGGGTCGCCCAGAGTTGTTCGTCAAGGTTGGGGCTACGCAGGGCAGCGTGCCATCTTGACGAGAGGGTCGTGGGGTTAGTGTCGGGGTATTGGTGTGTACAGTCCCAAAGCATGTGTGGAAGTGTGGCTGGCTGTGTCTTGCAGATATGGCACGTGGGATTGGGGTAAATGTCTGGGTAGATCTTGTTATAAAGCTGTAACGAGGGGTAAGTATTAGTTTGTAGCAGGCGGAAAGTTGTAGCCTGCGCTCGGGATAGTTTGTTGTGTGGGCCGGGGAAGGCTCTACGCTCTAAGTAGGACTTCACAAGATCATTGTAGCGTGTCGGGCGATCCCTACCGGTGGGGGCAGCCTCCCCTTCTCCCGCGCGGTTTACTAGGCCTCGCGCTAGGGAGTGGGTAACCTCGTTGAGGTTGGGGAGGTGCGGGTGGACGGTGCCTACATGAGCCGGGAACCAGACGAGTGTAACCTGATGGTCGGTTGAGCGGGGCGCTTGTTGCAAGATGCGCAAGGCTTGGTGTGAAATACGGCCGTTGATATAGTTGATAACGGCGGAGCGGGAGTCAGAGACGATGGTATGGCATGTTGGGTCTAGTGTGGCTAGCGCGATGGCCACTTCTTCAGCTTCCTCAGCGTGTGGGGTTACTAGGCTGATAGCATGGTGGAGAGAGCCTTCACGCGTGGTGACGGCTGCAAAGCGGGTACCGTGGGGATATTCGGCGGCGTCGACGAAACTCACACCGTCGTGGCGAGTAAGGGATTTGGTGAGAACCGTGGCACGTGCTGTGCGACGTGCGTGGTTGTATTCGGGGTGCATGTTTCTGGGGATAGGATCGGCGTGAATCCAAGCTCGTATGGTGGAGGGGATCTGGTGCTTATGGCCGTGTTGATGGTGGTAGGTGATGCCGTGCGAGGTAAGGATATGGCCACCCGTGGCTGTGAGAGTGAGTCTCTCCAGCTGAGAGCGACGTTGGGCCTCGATGAGCTCGTCCAGTGTGTTATGGACGCCTAGTTGAAGGAGGAGGTCAGTGCTGGTGCAACCGGGGAGGCCGAGGGCTTGTTTATAGACACCGCGTAGGAGGATGTTGAGCTTGGTTTGTTCAGCCTTGTACCAGTTTAGATACGCAGCAACGTAGGTGATGTGGCAAATTACGAATGACTGGATTAATCGGAGCAGATTCTCCTCTTTCATACCCCCACGGCGGTTGGAGACCCGCTTCAAAAGTCTCATGGTGTTGGCTGTGTTCATCTTGATTTTGGCGAGGGCCATGCCATTCGCTCCGTTCTCCTCTATGAGCAAGCCGAGCACACGGATATTGGTGACGAGGGGTATGGGGCTGCCATCCGTGAGATGAAGCGCAATGTCTTCGTAATGGCGTTTAGCGGTGCAGTATTTTGGACGGCGGCCACGGAGAGTAGGCCTGTAGAGAAGGAGTTCGGACTTCGCAGGGGAGCAGCGAAGCCCCGTGCCTTGGATATAGGTCTCGACTGTTTCAATGGCGGATTGTAGTGCCGTTTCTATTTCGCCATCACTGCCTTTGTGGGCCCAGATGGTTATATCATCAGCGTATATGGTGTGGGTGACACCGTCCACTTGCTGCAACTCCTTGGCAAGACCGATCATGACAAGATTAAAAAGCATTGGGGAGATAACGGAGCCCTGGGGGGTTCCCGCGCTGCCCAAAGTCTGGGCGTCGGAGCGGAGATCCCCCACCGAAAGGAAGGCCGTGCGATTAGAGAGAAAGTCTCTGACGTAATCATAAGCTCGCGCACCGATATTAAGGCGTGAGATGCGGTCAAGAATGGTGGAATGGGCTATGCTGTCAAATGCTTTTTCGAGGTCGAGGCCGAGTATAGCTTTAGTAGTACGTGTTCTATCTTCTAGTATATGGTGCTTAAGTTGTAGCATGACGTCTTGGGTCGACAGGTGGGCCCGAAAGCCAATGACAGAGTGAGGATACGCTGCAGTGTCTTCCAGATGGCTATTAATTCGCGTGAGGAAGGCATGCTCCATAACCTTTCCCACACATGAGGTTAGTGAGATGGGGCGAAGATGATCGAGGCTAGAAGGCTTGCCAGGTTTCGGAATAAGGATGACCTTTGCTGTTTTCCAGGCCGGCGGAATGGCACCATTACGCCAGCAGTCATTGATATAATCTGTCAGGTGGGTGACGGAGGCATCATCCAGATTACGGAGGGCTTTGTTAGTGACCCCATCGGGCCCAGGGGCAGAACGGCTGTTTAATTTATGCAGGGCGGCTTGGATCTCAGCGACACTAAAGTCTTCGTCCAGTGGGGGGTTGGGGGCCCCGGTGTAGGAGCCGTGAGATTGCACTGGGCCCATTGGGAGATACTTGTTGGTGAGGTAGTCTAAGACTTGGGCGCGGCCCTGTTTCTTCCTTTCTGTATAGAGAAGTTTAGTGAGGCGATCTTGTTGGGAAGAGCGGGTGGCTTGACTATCGAGGAGGTGTTTGAGAAGCTTCCAAGAAGAGGGACAATGGATCTGTCCGTCAGCAGTATTGCACAGTTCAGTCCACTGCTGACGGCTCAGAGTGAGGCAATGGGCTTCGATTTCCTTATTGAGGAGGGCTATTTTAGTGCGGAGGCGCCTGTTGAAACGTTGCCCCTTCCAGCGGGATAGGATGGATGTTTTAGCCGCGAGGAGATGGGCCAGTCTACTGTCCATGCGCTCGACGGGGGCATCGGTGGTAACGGTGTGCGTGGCTGCATTGGTATCGGAGTGGAGATTTCGGGTCCATGCATCAATGTCCGCTATGCGTTCCGCGTGCTGGTCAGCGGAACGATGCTTGCGAAATGCATCCCAGTCAACCCAAGTGAACTCACGGGGTTTGGCAGTAACTGCAGCTATCCGAGGGATAAGTATGGCAATGATGGAATGGTCACTACCGAGATCATGTTGTGTGTTGCTCCATTGAGCATTGTTGACGTTCTTGGTAAATGTCAGGTCGGGGGTCGTGTCGCGGGAAGTGGAGCTACCGAGGCGTGTGGGGAACGTGGGGTCTGTAATGAAAGTGAGGCCGAGGTCTTGGGAGTCTTTCCAGAGGTTTTGAGCCGCCGTCGTCGAGTAGCCATATCCCCATACCGTGTGGGGGAGATTGAAGTCTCCACCGATAACGAGGGGGTTGGTGCCAGCTACGTTAAGGGCCTTCTTGAAGAGGGTGAGAAAACGGCTTCGAACTTTGGCAGAGGGATGGCTGTACACGTTAAGGAGAAAAATACTTTCCTTACGTCTCCTGGTGGGGATAAGTTCAACGAGAAGGTGTTCGATGTTTCGGTCGTGGAGATTGTGTTCGATGGCGGTGATTCTCTTGTGGACGAAAGTGCAGAGGCGGCGAGAAGCATGTGGCGGGATGAAAGGTTGGTAACCTGGGAGGGTGACCGAATCGATATGGGTTTCCTGAATCATGATGACGTCCGGTTGCCGGGTGAGGGTACGAAGGTGTTGACGGATGACTGGCTGTTTGCGGAGATAGCCTCGGCAGTTCCACTGCCAGATAAGTGTATCTCTGTTAGTGTGGGCCATGATGGGGATTGGGGGATGCCGGCAGGGGCAGTGCTGGAGTTTGGAGGGTAGGAGGAGCGGGCATGGGGAGAGTTTGTAGGTGGGTTTCAATGTTTGTGACGCGCTGTGCCAGTGCGAGAACGGCGTGTTGCATGGATTCGACTGCGTTCTGGAGTGTGGTCATCGCGCTTTGAAGTGAGACTAGCATGTCTTTAACCTCTGAGCGCACTTGGCCCGTGGCTCCCTCTTGGAGGGCCCGCTTTTTTGGGGCTGGTGTCAATGGAGCGTCGTGGCTAGAGGAGTGGGGCGCTTCGGCGGGTGGTGTAGGGGCGGGTGTCTTGGATTGTTTAAGATCGCGAACCTCTTGCGAGAGCTTGTGAATTAGGTCGCGCATAATGGCATTTTCTTTTTTGAGGTGAGCTATTTCTGCGTTATCATTGGTGTTCGTGGACTGTGGAGAAGGTGTGTTGCGACCCTCTCGCGAGGCGCCCTTAAGGGCTTCTGCGAAGCTCACCTTGTCAATAGGAGACTTGGCGGGTGGGGTAGAGGTAGATCTGGATCGGGAACGGCGCTGTCTCGAACGTGAAGGGGTCCGGGAACAATGTTGCCTCGAGCGTGATGGAGTCCGGGATCTGGAGCGGAGCTTGGAGTTCAAGGGCGGGAAGTCGCTTTCTTGAAGGGTGGCTTGCATTGCAGCTCGGCGTTCCCCAATGCGCTTGCGAATAACGTATGGTGTCTTGTAGCGAGCCGTACACGATTTGTCCACTGTAAGATGAGGGCCGCCGCACAGTGAGCATTTCGGGTTACACGTGTGATCGGGAGGTGGGTTGCGGACTCCACAACCTCTGCAGATCTTGTTATTTGGAAAAGGACAGACATCCATGCGGTGTCCGAGGCGGCCGCATTGGTAGCAAATTTCTATTTGCTTGCGGAATAATGAGCATGGGATTAAGGTAGCTCCGTAACAGACCAGATATGGCACGTCGGGGCCACTGAAGGCGATAACAACGGTGGTTGTCGTTCCAATGCGTTTTGCGGCTAGTGCGAGGGGGTTGCGGGTATTGACGATATTGGCGTTGACTTGCTGTGGGGTATCGGAGAGGGGGATTCCGCGGATGACTCCCTTCGTGGTGTCCTCGGCGGCCGTCTCATACGCGTTAACATCGTGCGTGACCCCATTGACTTGAATAGATTTTATGCAGACATACCGGTCGGCGTTCTGCAGACTTGGTGTACAGACAACGATAATATTTTGTTGGGTGTTGGGGCACACCGTGTCTTGTATAATATCTGCTGGGCTGAGCTGTGCGGCTTGGAGAACGGCTGTAGTCACGGTAGGACTACCAATTTTGGCGATGTTGAGGGCTCCCTTGGGGCGAATGATGATCTTTATCTGGTTGGAAGGTAGCGGAGGCATACGTCCAGCCTTTATAACTTGTGCCTTGACTGGTGGCCTGGTCTTGGAACGAGAACGAGTGCTTGAAGTTTGGGTAGAGTCATTCTGGGGTGAAGAGTCGTCCCTCAGCTTCGCCGGTTGGCGAAGGCGAGTTGTTCGCCAGCCCGTCTCGGCGGCCACTTCGAGCTCCATGCTCGTTGCTGGGGCAGAGAAACTTGATCGGCGACACGGAGCTCGCTCGAGTGCGCGCCGCGCATCCGGTGCGCCCGGCGAGCACGCGCGGCGGCGGCGTGGGCGATTCACAAAAACGTTCGCAGCACAGGAAAATGTCCGTAGCACAGGGAAATGGAGTGTCCCACCTGAAAATGAGGCGTCTACGGAGTCCTGGTATCTTCACGGATCGACTGGTGTAAAAATTAGGCCACAATTCGCAAGAAAATGCTGCAAAATCATTTCACGAACACGGAGCCGACGCGAGCACGTCCACACTCCTCGGCGATCGCAGCGCCTCTCGCCAAATTAGAGAGAAGGAAACATTTTCCTCTGGCATACCACTATCATGTCCGTCTCTATCCTATTAGTATGTTTCTTGGTGAAGAACCACTTTTTAATACTGAAGCAGTCCTAAGTTTCGTGAGTGACATTGTTTACATGTAATTAGCCTGATAAATTTGTAGCACATCCTCTTGCTAGAGGATGCTGCTGCTGCAGTAGTGTTTAGTATAGCACATGCCTCCAGGCTCTAGTGTTTCAAGGTCTCAGGTTAGGCAGTAGTGCTTCTAGCCAATTTTTTCATCTGACATATTTTGTATATCACATCATTCCTTTGCAGTGCATTTTCATGTTCATAGTAAATGTCATTAGTCATCGGCATCATCTTATTTAATGTAGATTTTACGCACTTGGCAGTACTATTTTTAGGCCCCTTTACAGCCACGTCACATCTACTTCTCAGAACTCAACACTGGCATGGCCCCCGCAGGGGTGGGGTGTCTGCGTCAGCAGGCATTTGGTGTGTTGAAACGCCACATACCCGAGCACATGAGGGTTGGACCCTCCTGCGTGTAGCAGTGCTGTGTATCTGCGAGCGACAAGTACAGCTTTGCATAAATTGTCTAAGTGGGTGGACGAAAACGGTTTTAAACTAAACCCTAAAAAAAGAAGCATCTGCGTCCTGTTCTCTAACAAGAGAGGTATACTGGCGGACCCCGCAATAGGTCTCAATGGAGAAGGGCCATCTGCGAGCCGTGAACACAAATTTCTAGGGATCCTTTTAGACAGTAAGCTATGTTGTGTATCACACCTGAAGTATTTTAAGGCAAAGGGCCTCAAGACTATGAATCTGCTGAAGCTCTTGTCACGCACATCTTGTGGAAGTAACAGGCTATTGCTTATAAAGTTGTACAAAAGTCTAATAGTAACACGCCTTGGCTACGGAGCAAGTCTGTAATGTTGCTAGATGTAGTGCTCTGAAAATGCTAGATCCTATTTACCACTTACGCATCTGCCTTGCTACAGGCGCCTTTAGGACTAGCCCTGTGCAAAGCCTGTATGTCGAATCTAATGAATGTTCATTACTACCGAAGGACATACTTAACTTTCTCCTACACCCTGAAAGTTAAATCTGATATTAAACATCCATGTAAATTTATTGTTCGCGACTTATCCACTGCTAGGCTGTTTTGTAACCGCCCAGCCACTAGGCCTCCTCTGTCCCTCCGGTTGGAAGCACTCTCAGAAAAAACGGGTCCCTCTTTTAGAGAATGTCCTAAAGGCTCCTACACACTGCCTTGGGAATGGCAGATTATCCAATGTGACATCTCTTATAAATATCTAAACGAGCACTGGAGGCACACATACATTCTCATTTTCTTGAACTTAAGAAGTGCTCCTGTGATGAATTTTATACAGATGCTTAGAAGTCTCCTGGGCTGGTGTTGCTTACGCAGCTCTGGGGCACTAAACCCACACACCAGTGTCTCTACAGCAGAAGCATACAGTATACTTTCGGCTATTCAACGCATAAGGCTCGCAAATGTTGCTAAGGCTGTTGTCTTCACAGACTCGCTAAGTGTCGTAAGAGCCTTAATTAGTTCATGAAAACACAAGAACTCCATTTTTAATCAACTGTACAGCTTGTTGTGCTCCACATATATGTGCAACCAAATGATTGTCTTATGCTGGGTACCTGGCCACAAAGGTATAAAAGGCAACGTAGCTGCTGACGAAAATGCTACGTCGGTCAGTTTTAGCAGTCCTTCCATGTTTTTCTGGTCACGAAACTCCGCCGTCACGCTATGGGAGAGGTTCATATGCTGCCCAAAGGTGCCGCGACGCGGCGCCACTGTGCCACAGAGGGCATCGTTAGCGTACCAAAACGCGTGCGCAGCGCGAGGCGAGCTAAGTGAACAGGTGCGTTCTGTGCATGTGCTGCGCTATTTTTCGAGTGCTGGGATCTTTAGTTGAAGTGGCGGGGTGGGACAACGATGCCGAGCACGTGTTGCAAGTAACAGCTGAAGAAGTAGAATGGTGGTATCTCTAACAAGCCATTTAAAAAAATTGCTGTATTTGTGATGTGGCTACTTGTGTTCGTTCGAGAGTTGTTTAGCCATGTGTTATGAAATGCTTATGCTTTACACTTTCTTGTTTATAGAAACAATCGATGATGCATTCTGTATTTATTGTCATTCGTTTGCTGGTGTTTGTTTCCTGCCCCCCAATGCATATCTATCACGATTGATGTTATTTCTTTATGCTTAATGTATCAGTGTCATGCTTTTAACAAACTTCTTGCATTGTGAATGGTGGACCATTCGTGACCGGACGCCTCTGTGCTGTCTGTATTTCGCTCCGCTTATTTTACATGAATAAATGATAGTGCTTGTGAGTTGTTTTTGCACCAACACGTTCTATTTCTTTTCTTAATCGAATTATAAAGTTTTCTTTTCATTTTTCGACCATGGTAAGAATATCAGGATTGAATATCAGGAACATATTGTAAATAGTTGCGCATTAGGAATCAAAGTACCTAGTCTTGTTGTTTGTGCGTCGAAACCACGAGCAGCGTGAATAAGTGCTAGGCTTACTGACGCTTCTAAACGACTGCCTGCTAAGGCAATTGCCTAATTACAATACAGCTAGTTTCAACTGTGCAGGTCCTAACACTTCACGTTCGCCTTAATCCGTTGGTAAAAGCCGCACCGAAGACATTTAGTAGCGAAGTTTGTCTTGCATTAATCCTACCTAAATCTCATTCAGAAATGGCATCGCTTTGCAGAGAAATCTTAAGCGCACGGAGCAGCTCAATTTCTTTTTCTTTGTCATTAAGTATTCTACAGTAGCAGCCCTTTGCAATAACAATTTAATTCTTTGGATCTCCTTATAAGATACTGCCCACAGTCGTCAGAGTCCTTCTCTGCCACAGTTTAACAGAAAGTGAACAGCTGTGCTCGGCGAACAATCTGGCGCTATGCGCAGCGGAGAGTTGGCGCTTACTTACGGGTAAGCGGGGGTGCAACAGCCCATATGTTTGCATCTGGTGATAAGTGGGACCACTGGCGCTTTGTTGCGAATGCGCGGTGTTTAATTTCAGGCAAATATTAAAAAGCGGAGCCCACCGAAGTGTTGAGGCGAATGGCGATGATGAAGAAATCTGGACCGAGACCGCCCGGCCGTGTACAGCGGACGCATTTCGACGGGGGCGAAATGCAAAACACCCGTTTATTTAAATTTAGGTGCATTTTAAAGGATCCCAGGAGGTCGGAAATAATCCTGAGTCCCCCACTACGGCGTGCTTCATAATCGTGTAGTGGTTTTGGCTCTTAAAATGCCAGATTTTTTTTGGTCCGAGACCACTGCAAGCTCCATGTTATGAGCGGCTTCTTTTCCTTCCCGAGCGCTCATGTCATGGCAGAAGACGCGCTCAGGCAGTAATTTAAGCATATTCAATGTTAAAAATAGTTGCGTGAAACTAGAGCGACGGTTGAAGAAGTTGAGAAAGCTAGAATACCGAGGCTGCCCCACACACAACCACAGTGATAGCGGCGTTCGCATGCCCTCTCATGCATGATTGCGCCTCTAGCGGCGAGCGCTGGCTCTATATGAAACTGAGGCGGCAGTTTCGTGACCAAAAAAAAAATGGAAGGACTCTGGTTTTAGCGAGACAGATGGAAATATCCCCATCCCTGCCACAGACCTAAAGCCTTTTCTACTCCATAAACTGAGGAACCACTGGCAAGGAGAAGCATTGAGTAAGCTTCACGTGATGAAACCAAAACTAGGGAACTGGATAACTGCACAAATGGCACGATATAAGGAAGTACTTCTTTGCCAATTAAGAAGAGGACACACGGTACTCACTCTTACCTCTTGACTGGGGGGGGGATCCTCCAACTCGTAGTAAGTGCGGCAATATTCTCAGTCCTGCATGTTCTTATTCAATGCCCTGCAATAGAAGCAGAGAGGAAAAGGTATTTTCCTTCTGCATATAATGAAAATATACCTCTTCACCTGGAATTTTTTCTTAGCAGCGAACCGCTCTTTAACTTGAAATTAGTCTTGGAGTTTTTAGCTGAAACACACTCTGAAAATCATTTGGCCAGGTAACTTTTAGCACATGACTAACAGCCCTTGTATTCAAAGGCTATCTTGAAGCTCTAGTGTCACTGTTATCTTTGTTGCATCATGTTTTTAACGAAACCCAACTGCCATAGTCATCATTACTAACTAATCAGTGTCATTATTTTAGTACCTATGTTTTATGCAATTTACAGCAAGTATTGTAGGCCCTTTTTCAGCCATGTCACATCTACCATGAGGAATTCATTGTGCATACCATCCGCAGTACATCGATAACATTACCATGTGCCATGGCACTTTTTGGCCATAACTGGCCCTTGCACCATAAAACACCACACACCATCATCATCAACACTGGCATGGCGCTCTTTGGCCATGAAGATCATTGCTAGAAATTAAGCTTCCTACTGCACAGCAGTCATTCATTGATGGCAGTTGACTTTCAAACACTGCCTTTAGTTGTGGTGGCTGAGAAAACTCGTTTCATAGGATGGCTTGTTTAATCTGCGCAGGCAACATTTGCTGCATGCCTGCCATGGTGACCATGGCATTCTGCTGCTCAATGTGAGGTCGATAGTCTTGGTGTCGATGATCTTGGGGAAACAAAAGCCTCTGTAAGAACTCCAGAGGGTTAAAATTTTTATCCAAAGTCCTCCTTTATAGCATCCCGAAAGGCTTCAGTGTTGCTTTGGGTCGTAAAGACCCCATCAGTTCAGCGCTTCCCTTGCATTGCTTTGCGGACTTGTGTAATGTTGCATTAACCAGTCCAAGTTTCACCAGTTGCCGTGCATTTGTAGGCTGTTCGTGAGCAGATGGCATTGGTGATGGTTTGCACAGTATTAGTAATCATTTATTTTAAATATGAGAAGGGAAGTAAGCTACGTACTGCTGACTACACTGTAACTCTCTAGCTATGCCTGCTGACACCTGAATGGCGTTCAGCAGTGGGGTTAAGGGGTGGAGGAAGAGACAAGAGTATGGGAAGGAGAACTATTTATATACTGTACAAATAGGTAAAAATATTCAATGAAAATCAAATCTATCAAAAAAAAAGCTACTATGTAAACATGTAATGCCATAGTTTGCTTGTTTTGTAACTTTGCTGAAGTGTTCAATAAAAATCAAATCAATCAATAAAAAAAAGCTACTATGTAAACATGTAATGCCATAGTTTGCTTGTTCTGTAACTTTGCTGAAGTGTTTGCAAACCCAGCTGTGTAATCCAAGGGAGGAAAGAGGGGAAGGTGGAAAGGTTGGCTAGAGGAGTATGCTCCTGTAGTGCGATATTGTAATAATACCTTCCACTTGATTCTGTGCCACTCTTATCATCCACGGTTCACAGATGGCTGATCCTGTTGATAACGAGGTGGAGCCTTACTCTGACTGCTGACGAACAGCGACAGGTGCCGAAAATAGCATCGAAAAAGGCATCGCTAAATAATTGTGGCTCTGGTATACTACTCCACACTCGGTTAAAAGGGAAGGGGTGTTCAGAGAAAAGTACAGAGACATGGAACAGTGGTGAAGTGATACAGTGAGCTAAGCATCTGCTGCCCAATGCCATACATGTGCAGTACCCTCAACAGGTGCTCAAAAGCAAAATTATGTGTTCACACACAGTGTATAAAAGCATGCTGACATTTTTGGAGCCATGTCTAGGATTATTGGAAGTCGGGCAGGTAATAGCTGTTTTCAATGCAAGTGCTAGTTTGCAGCACCACCATCGAACATCTGCTGATATTTAGTGTCTGGACGAGGAGTGTTCTGCCTCACTCCTTTGTTTGCCTCACTCCCATATGTTTAATGGCAAAAGCCATTAAACATATTTTTGGACCTCATATTTGATTTAACCTCCTCACATAAAAAATCTGCAAAGGTAGTTATACAATATGTTGTGCAGAGTGCTTCATATGGTGGCGCCAGGCAACGACCCATTCTTAGAGGCTTTGTTAGTATGTAATATGCGAGTGAGTATGTATGTATGTAGGAGGTCCCATTTCAATTTCTAACTAGAGGACCTCCTTCTGTATATACATATGCTGTAATTATCTCCATTTCGTCATGAATAAACTGATTCTGTAATGTGGGCCAAATTCACTCTGTCCAGCAAGGTGTTCTTATCACAGCAGAATGTTTGTTGTCCCTAGGTAGGAGAGTTGTCTTAAATTCTTATGGTCCTATAATTGCATTGTACATGCAAACATGTCGCACAGCAAGTTCATGAGCTGCTGATGCTTTTCTGAAGCATGAAGTGTGCAAAGTGTGTGGAAAGCAATTCAGGGGAATGCCGCAAGTGCAACAGAAGTTTTTAAAACCATTTGTTGACCATAATTTGCTTCATGTTGGTACAGGTAATTGGAAAAAAGGGCAGCAAAAACTGCTTTTTTCTGTCTCGTAGATGTTCCTGTTCCACCATCTCTCATTGTGGAAAATTGGAAAAACCCAGAAATTGCGTCTTGAAAAATCAGTATAGCCCACTATTTCACCTTCCCAAGACCACTGAAATATGCAATAAATGCTAAATTCAAGTTACTATCAGGCATATACCAGCACTTAAATTTTATTGCATTTACATTGAATGCAGTAGCGGGGGAAAGGCTCTGTTTTTCTAGTGCAGGGAACGAAATATTTAAATAAGTATTAATCAATATTGTACAAATTGATAAAAATGTGTATGGTTTACAGTCTATTGGACTGTAATCTGTTTCGCGGGATCAAATCCTGGCCGTGGTGGCTACATTTCGTTTGGGGGGCGAAATGCAAAAACGCCTGTGTCCCATGCATTGGGGGCACGTTAAAGATCTGGTGGTAAAAATTGATCCGTAGTTCCCCCACTACAGTGTGCCTCATCAGATTCTGGTTTTGGCTCGTAAAACCCCAGAAATAATTTTTAACTGTTTATCTATTGCCACTAAAGAAGTTTTAGTAGCCACTATTGCCTCTTCCAGCCTTTCTTTTCTCAATTTCGCATGTACTCCACTAGGATTGACCCCTAAGAAAAAAATGTTTGTAAGGCATGCGTGCAAGAAATGGCGAGTTGGAATCGCTCCCAAATGCAAAACCGTCTGAACTGTTGGAGCACTTGTAGGAAAGCATGGGGCACACAAAGGAAGAAATGGGGAGCATGGTATCATTCCATGATGATTGTCAGTTTCCCTACAAAGGGCATGTTTATGACATCTCAGATGTTATTTGTATAAAGAACATGAGTTCGGTAGCGCTGCTGTATCGACCCTTTGCAATACATATTTTATAGTCATAGTACACCCCACTTTCATTGTCATTATTTTATTAATAAATTTGACGCACTTTAATGGACTGATTCTTGGGTCCTTTTACAGCCATGTTTCATCTACCCATGAAAATCCATTGTTCCATCTCATTGAAAATTCACTGATAATCCATCACCACTACCATGCTGCTCTTTGGCCATATCTGGTCCTTGTGCCACCAAACACTACACATCATCAAAGAAAACGAATTGTTTTACTGTGAAGAAAAAAAGCCAACATGACCTTAGAACCACCAAAGGCACTTGCCACCAATGAAAGAATGCTTTCTCAAGATAAACACTGTAGGAAAGTTGCTGAATTTAGTAGGAAAACAATGACGTTACTGTAATCACTGCGAGTCATCATTGATCATAAACTTTAGGAATTGCAGTTGAAGCAGGATATACAGAGAGGGGTCTCTCGGTGTAAGTACAGCAATGGGACCTCTTGCTGTAATAAACATTAAAAAAAAAACAATTGCTTCTGTTTTAAGGTGTCGCTAATCTGTCATGTTCGCAAGATAAGGTAACAGGACACTAGAGCGCCAACACTGGATGAATTTATGCTGGCAAGTCTGGCATTGTTGAATTTTCACTTATCCCAGTAGCACTGGTAACGACTCTGAGCATTCCTGTGAAATGCACGGCATGCAAAATCACTTGCAGAAGTGCACTGCATAGCAAGAAAAGAATGAAGAAAAAATTACATGGAATTGCTAAGTAAATGTAAAGTGGGCCTAGGTTCAGACATAGAAGCAAATTAAGGAATGCCGCTTGTGGTGTGCAGGTCAACGCAGCGGGAGAAAGCCTCTGCTGTGGAGAGGGTAACTTGCCCGAGATAGAAGCAAATGAAATGTTGCATGGCAATGGTGTTAAGGGGCATTACTTATGGCATTGCATTAGAAAGTTCTCTAGATGGCTTTTTTTTTTTTTTTGATCCCGAATCAGTATCCTCCAGGGAAACAAAACCAGAACTCGTATAAAAGCATTTGTATTAAATTATTTACAGTGCTCTTAGGCGTGTCGAAACTTTTTCTATGGTTTAGAGGTGTAGGGCTTTCATTTAACACAAGAAATTAATATTCAAAAATATCATGTCAGTACCCGTTTAAGACGCTGACCACTATGCTAAATGCAGTCGCTTCAACATCAGGTACATAGGCTGCATATGCATATACCTAAATATATATGGCAATTTTCGCTCACAGGGCGCAAATGCCGGCTACGATGCTGACACTCGATTTTCTATGACATGGGGCTCTTATCGCTATCGCATTAAAAGGTCTACTGCATCCACATTAAACACTGTGGGCTTGCATGTATTGTCAGTTACCAAGTGCTGCAGAATGGTGTCTGAACAGGAAACAATAGTTACTCTTGGATTTCAAAGGAAGAAAAGTGCTGCTGCAAATAGCTTAAATCTACTGCTATGCATCTTGCTGCAAAATAATGATCCTAAGAGGAATATAAATTATTCCAGAGTCTCCTACTACAGCATGCCTCATAACCAAATCGTTGTTTGGCACGTAAAACCCCAGAATTCAATTCACATAAAAAAAATATATATTTTGGGGGGATTTAGCCAAAAGGAAAAATTCAGGGGCCATTCCTTTGGCACTCTTTTCTTTCCTCATTAACTGGTTCAGGTTGTACAGACTGAGAAAACAAGCTCTTTCCTTAAACTTTGAGCCATTGACATTAAAACCTTCTTTAGAAAATACCTTAAAATACTAAGGCAAGCACCCATCAGATTTTATTTTCAGTGCATGTTGACCGCACATTGCTAAGGTTCTGCCAAGCTGTCTGTTTCCATGGCAGTGGAAGAGGTATGCGAATGATTGCTTGCTATCAGGCTTAGAAGCCTCAAGTATGAACCTTGATCTCTGAAAATTGGCCGCTGTATTCTTTCACATTTTATAACTTGCATAATTTGGGGGATTAGCTCGAACAGGAGGTTGTTTTAGTATTTATTGTCAGAAATAATGCAAGGACTGTCATAAATATTACTTGAAGCAGGGTCAGAATAACTCAATTCGATTCCACTTATTTTCAATTTCTCACTTCGTTTGTGGTTCGAAAGGCACTTCACTTACGTCATCACCAGGGTTGGCCAGTTTCATACCTGCTAACATTCTCAAATTTTTCGTAATGTTTACAATTTCGAGCTGATTCAATGGCTTTATGAATCATGCGTCATATTATGAAACATAAATTCTGTTTGTGAAAAGGTTTTAAAGGTGTTGAGGGATGGGGAGTGTCGCAAGGTTGCGACAGAATGCATACAAAACAAAGTGTGATGGTATGTGCGCTGCCCTCTTGTAGCAGTGCGAAATGCCATAAACCAGAAAGGTATTTGCATCGAGCAAGTTTAATCTGAAAACCTACTGAAGCAGGCAAAATTGGCTGCACCAAAGTCACTTAAAATGTCGCTGCTCTAATACAGTTTTTTCAGTCTCTGCTGTTCCAAGTTTTCTGATGCTTGTGCCCTGAGACTAAAGAAAGGTCATTGTTATAAAGTATGTGCATATTCAACAAAAGCTTGTGCTTAGGGCAAACATTTAAAAAGTAATTTATCCCTCTTGTTTCGTGGGATTTTTGTGAATTCTTATGTTCACAGGCTAGCAGGTATGCAGTTGTGAGCAGTGGATAAGGGAATAGAATTCAGCAAAAGGAGTCTCTACATTAAATTGGTCCAGGTGGCTCTGAGGCTGTTGCCACATTTCTTGACTGGAACTCCCAAGTGTTGCAGTGATTCTTTACGGCATATGCTTCTAAAAGCATCAGTTTCATACCTCTAGAACACTTTAACCACATGAAAGTATGATTGAAAGCAACATATATAAGGGTTAATCAGAAAGTTTGTGCCCCCCCCCCCCCTTTCTTTTAGCCAAATTACGGCTGTAAATGCGAAGTCAACACATCCATTTCCAGTGGTGGACTTTTCTTGGACAGGCCCAGCCTTATCTGCCAGTGTAATGGTTGGGGTCAGGCATGAAATAGATGGTAGCTGGCCCATGCCGTCGTCCAACTCATCCACGCTGAGGATGTTGTTGAAGAGAGAAACTGCTTCTCATCGAGAACGAGGAATATGGGATTTATTTACAGTATCTACATGAGAACATTACAGTTTATCAGTCTAACATGACTGAAAGAGGAATGCACCCTGAGGAGCTGCCAACGGCTCCTTAAATACTCTGTCCACCCTAAATACCTAGGTGAGGGAAAACGGCCGTTCGACCAAACGCAGCGTCCAAAGTCATCGTAGCCAGCCCGCCTTTGAGGGGAGGGTTTATGCACTCACTTCCACACAGGTTGCACTGACCACACTGAGGTGAGTGGGTTCTCGCAGACACGGTGCTTGACCCGAGCAGGCACCTCTTTGTCCCAGTGTCGACGCCGTAGACAATGGCCGCCGCATCTGTCCATTCTAAGCTGCGTGAGATGGCACCGGCAAATATCTTTTTCCAGTAGTTCCCCCGCTCCAATCAGACCATGATGGTGTCGGCGTACACACTAACAATACTTGCTCCGCCGACTACGTGCAGACATCTCGGCGCCATCCCCTGGTTGAGGCGGCTCATTCTTGTCTTCACAAAGCAGATTGTCACCACAGACCAGCCGGCGTCAAAGGGCTGTTGACTCGCGCATTGTAGTCCTCGCAAAGTGAGTCATCGCAGCGGGCCAGGCAGATTTCGTCCTTTCAAAGCGAGTCGTCGCAGCAGACATGGTGGCACCTTTCCGTCATGGTTCCCCGAAGATCGCCAGGCCCCGCCGGCCGTTCGTAACACCGCTAACTCCGCGGCACAGCACTGCTGTCAGTTGTTGAAGATGGCGGTTGTGCTGCACATGCCTACGGCGTACGAGCAACAAAGCGTGATTAGTTTTCTATGGGGCAAGGGACGAACGGCCGTCGAAATCCACAGGGACATGCAGCCCACGTAAGGGGAAAGGTGTCTCGCTTTGAGAAGTGTGAGGTGGTGGTGTTGCGAGTTTGCAAAAGGCTGTGTAGACTTGCATGATAATGAGAGTTCGGGGAGGCCGCGGGTGTCACTGACAGAGGACAGGGGCATAAAAAGTTTAGTGCTGCGATGGTACAAATGGGTCTGAACCGGTGTGGGGACCATGGTGAAAAATAGTGTAGGTTACGTAGAGTAGTACATATACGTGTAATTACCTGTATGCACCTTGTATTTGCTAATAAAAAATAGAGGCAAAGACTTTCCGATTCCCCCTTACAATACAGCCCGAACCAGCCTTTCACTTTCTCTGCTTTTCTTAAGGAGTGCTTTCTGTCTGCTACTGTATAACAGCTTGGAAAATCTGTTGTAATTTCCAGTAGTAATACTAAATGCTGGGGCAAATGGCATTCTCCTTTACCTTAAGCCAATGTAATTCTACCAGAGCAAGTGGCCCATTTGTATTTAAAAAAATGTTTTTGCATTATTGCTGCAAGCCTTTAATTACAAGACAGTAGCTGCCAAACAGTAGAAGATAAACATATAGCTTATCACTATGCTACTCTTTGGCAAACTCTGGCTATAAATAAAATCTGCACATTATTTTGATCCTTGAGGACAGGTGGAGGTTTGCCAGTTACTGTACTTCTGTGGCACATGTGGCTTATTTTCCTATTTGTTTTCATTGCTAAATATGAAAAAAATCTAATCTATACAGGGTCGCCTTAACTCTTTCCTAACTGTGGCATTGATAGTTTTTGAAAAAGTGATAAAGGATTACTAAATGACTTTGCACTGGTTGAGTATTGCTGCGAGATCCTGGCAAGTTTCAGATTAGGGGACATGAAACGGCTTGCTTATGGAAGTCGCTTGGGTCCCAGAAAGACTCTAGCCATCGTGGCTTAATAGCAGTGAAATTATTGCTGCTGAACACAAGGCCGCGAGTTCAATTGCTGGCCACGGCGGTCACATTCCAATGGGGACAGTATGCAAATATGCTTGTGTACCATGTTTTGGTGCTCGCCAAAGAACCTCGGGTATTCAAAATTATTCCAGCGTGCCCCCTGCTATGGCATCTCTCATCATAGCCCACCTGTTGCTTTCCCTACCACCCACTTGGGTGGTAGGGATTATTTGTAGGTGTTTTTCAGGGGGCAGTTGTCTGTCAAAGATGTGCATTTAGTGTTTGCCATGCAGAACACTCTGCAAAAGCCTTTGAAATGTGTGTGTAGCAGGCTATAGCTGTTCTTTCTGTAGCCATACTAATGGCTAAAATGTTGTACTAAAACTGTCGTATGACAGACGTGTGCCACTTGCCCAAGGCATGGCACTGCTGAACTAAGGCACTTGCAGTCCTGTATTTGCTTGGATGTGCTACACAAATGCATGTGTGTTAGTGTGTACTTGTCATGGCCTGCACATTGCTATAGGGCATTAAACTGTGTCTAAAAGGAGTGCTTACATTATATTTTCGACTTTTCAGTCTCTTGCATTAAATGGATGTCCTAGCCGTCTATAGTGGCAAGCCTTGGAGTGCTCTAAATAATTTAATATAAAAGCTTATCTACAGCCAGTTTTGATTACATTTGTGTTGTGACATCATCATGCTGAAGGTGGTCATGTGGGGAACAAGACATTGTGCAATTGACACTCACTGATGCTTCACCTCTTGCGCTTCTACTTGTGAGAACGAATTATGCGGGAGCTTAGCGTTGATAAAACCTGCAGGCAGTAATGGTATGAATCACATCCACAGGTGATGAATGCTAAGAAGCACTTACTGCATTGAGGCCTTGACCTCGGACAGCAAATCAGTGTACATTTAATTCCTCCTGTGGGCAAATTCATTGAGTTGATTGCTACCAGAGTCCACACAGGTTCGAAGTTACAACTGTGCGTTGCTGAGGTGCATAGGAACTGACTGTAGAGACTCAAGGCAGAAAAGCTGTATGAGCTTTCACCTGTGTGCCATGCCTCAAGGCCATACTAATGTGAAGTTGCATGTAAACTATGTCCTGTGTGAAAGCCTTGCTTAAAGTGCAAGCAGGTTTTTCTGCTGATGTCTTGGCCTATGGCCACGGCTAGCTCGTGACTGAAAAAGCGCTTACTTTTGCAGCCTGTGGCAGATGTTTTGCTGTGGCACTGGGCTTTCTTGGTAACTGTTTCCTCTCTCTGTGATGCAGGCTCACGCATCATCTATGACCGGAGCTTCCTGATGCAAATGCGCCACTCTCCAGTGGCTCGAACGCCCCCGAAGAACCTGCCTGTGATCCCTGGGGTGACCCTGTCCAGCAGCCCTGATGTCTGCAAGCCCAGTGGGTCCCCCATGAAGCCTACGGAGAATGGTGCTCTGCCATCTCCAGCTAAGGGTGCCAAGCCTGGTGAGCCACTTGTCGTGTTTATTTTGCACTTTGTTTTGCTTTAATTGTATGTGGCTGCCAAATTTTATGTTATTGCCATAGGGTAGAACCGCCAGTAGCGTTTGACGCCTATGAGCAGTTGTTTTCTATCATCGTACCACTGAGCCTTGCTGGCAATAGTATTCTCAGAATATCAGGCACGTGCTGTTACAGAAATAATTGAGCTGGATGCATGCCAGAGACTTACCCCCGTATGCAGAAATGCAACTTAAGTTGAAGCCCATGCTTGACTTGATCCGAGTGACGCCTATCGGGAATGCGCCGAAGGAAACGCAGTGAGCGTCTTTGGGCACGTTAACGCCAGGCGTTATCTAAATCAAGTCGAGCATGTGCTTCGACTTAAGTTGCATTTCTGCATACGGGGGTTAGCCGGTCCTTTCATGTACTGTGCTGAATCTACTGTCTTTTACCGTATGCATTGCAAACATTGAAAGGGTGTCCTCTCAAACCAATTACAACATTGGTAAATATGCATCTTATTAGGTTAAATTGTAATGGTGGTTGACCGTTAATAGAATGCGTTCCTGTGGCACTATATTGCCTTCTATCATTTGCAAGAAAAGCTGTTCTCAGTGCATGAGCAAAACTAAGAGAAAATGAGCAGTAAAGGTAGTGAAAGAACTCAACATTTCATTGGACCTAAAGAAAAAGAAAGCTCTAATGAACTGAGGATTTTGTAGAAATAGTAAACGTCTAGAAACTCCAGTCCGACCTTGCCTCAAAATTAGAGCTATTGGCATAACGAAATTGTCAAATTGAATCTGACTATTGAAGAAGAATGACCCCTGAATATCGCAACAAATATTTTTCTTTTTCTAAGCAAATTGAAAGATGGGTTTCCATTAAATGTGTTGGTTAAAAAAAAAAAATAGGGTTATTTAAAATAGTTCATTGATACGTGCATGTAATGTTGTTTGCAACTGACCCGCCGTGGTTGCTTAGTGCTTTTGGAGTTGCATTGCTAAGCATGGAGGTCGCGGGATGAAATCCTGGCCACGGCAGCCAAATTTCGATGGGGGCGAATTGCTAAAACACCAGTGTACTTAGATTTAAGTGTTTGTTAAAGAACCCTAGGTGGTCAAAATTTATCTGGAGTCCCCCACTAGGGTGTGCCTCATAATGATATCGTGGTTTTCGCACGTAAAACCCCATAATTCTTTTACTGTTTGCAACTGGATACCCTGTCAACTAATAAACTTGTAAATGATAAACAACTGCTTTCAGTTACCTGGAGCACCATAATGAGAGTAACAAAACAAGTGAGCAGCATGTCACCAGATGCACATAATTGTTGTTTGTTGAAGGAGACAAGTATAATAGTACAGGCAATGAAACACAGTGAGACTGGCCAAATAATAAATTTCTTTGCCTAAATCGAGATGACATATTCGTATATACACTGCCTAAAAGTGAGGCATTTTTATTGAATGACTGCAGTTTATTCAGCAGACGTCATCTACCCCGTAAGCTTGCTCAGATGATTTTCTGTGCAACAACTGCGGCTCTCTCGCCACAAAGTAACAGTCATCATTTGCATAGGTGTCCTTCTTCCTAAAGGCTTCGAAGTGTTGTTCAGAGTCTCAAATATTCAAACAGAACTGGGTATTTGAAAATTTTAAAGGAATTCTTGAATAGAATATGAATTGAATAACAAGTACGATTGGATTTGTATTTGAAATTTCAAATATTTGAATACCCCTATCGAAATACGGTTAAAAAATGCAGAACACTATTACATCAATTAATGAATTACTACAAACCATTAGCCACCTTTTAATATGAAAGCTTTTTAGAGCACTCTAGCAGAACAATGAAAATTTATTCACCACTTTCACCCCATAAAATGTGGTGGTCACTGTCTGATCTCAACCTTCAGTCAGTGATATATTTTGAATGCAGCTTTGTTGAACTACTGCAGGAGGCACACTTCTCAAGTTAACTGATGTTTGAAAAGGCGGCAGTGCAAAAGAAACGTTGGTGGAGACAAGACAACAAGGATGAGTGTGAAACGCAATTGTGAATGGTTCATAAATGTAATCGAGCTGTCAGAGCCAAGAGTTATCATTTGCACATGTGTAAATATGCCAGCTTTTTGAAAGTGTGATGGTCATGCTGACACATCTCTCCCCAAGTCTATAAATCTGTTCAGATTCTGTGATTTCCCGTGTCGCACAGGTTTTGCTCTCCTTGACAACAGAAGTGCTTTCAAGGTCGAGCGAACAGTCCTTGGAAGTCGGAAAATGACTTGCCAGAATACCTTCAAAATCTTTTCCTCCGCATGCATTTTTTTAATGTTGTTTGCATGCTCGCTTAACCTATCGGTAAACATCTCCCAGTTTGGCAAACACACACTTTTCCACACCTTAAAGGGCCCCTCACCAGGCCACACAGCAAATTTTGTTTATACACAGGAAGTTGTTACATGCCCTCCAAGGAATGTCATCCCTTCGGCTTGGAGCGCGGCGCCCGCAAGGAGAAGGGCAAGCAGCGTTCAATTTGAAATCAGCTATCCAGATGTTTCACGTAGTGAAGCGGAAGGTGCCTCGCGAAAAACCCGTGATGGAGTGAATTATCTACAGGACCTCCCGCAGGTACAATGTTGAGGCAGCCTGCCCTACTGCATCAGCACTGCTGTCGTGGCCGGCACTGTTGATATCCGATGCAAGCACGTTCGCAATGATCGCCTCATTGGTTACAAGCACTTTGTTTCCTAATCTATAGCAATGCGCTTTCTTTCCACCGGCAACATCGTGCATTGCCAATGATCAGCAGGTGGATCAGCAATTTTCTGTTTTGGCGGCAAGTCAAACGAGGCTGAGAAACAACGTGGCCAGGAACAACTTCGCCACAACAAAGACTAGCACGAGTGACTTAATACATTAGCAGAATTGCGCAGAATGAAGGCCATAGAATAAAGCACCAACTGTGAGGGCCGAGCGAACAATACGAGAGCAGCACCGGCAGCGTTGTCAGCGCAGTTGCCGTGGTCCATTCGTGTTTAGGAGGGTGGCGCTGTGCAGAGCTATGAGCGCAGTCCATTTGTGTTCGTAGGGATGGGAGATATGTGCATGAGGCTGCGTGCATCTCGTGTAGAGAAGCGCGCAGTGGCAGTTGGGGTGGCAGGCGATCGTGCAGTGGCTTGCATTTCACTTTTTTTTTTTAAAGATTTCGCATTCCTGCTGCATGTCTGTACCTTTCGGCACAGACACGCAGCAGCCAGACTTCATCATTACAACCGATAATGTGGCTTGGGGACATTGTAGTAAGTGAGTTATTTCCTCATATATATGATACAAAAGTTGACAGTGCGGTAGCTTTGCATTGTTATAACCTATATATTGTTAAAATCAGTATCGTTATAAGCGGGTTTGACTGTAGAGAGTGCTTTAAGAGGATCCTAAAAAGTAATGCTAAATTAGCAACGCTGATTGGAGCAAATGGGTTAGCCGATATTCTAATTGACATTAAGAGAAAAAAATGCTGCTGGGCAGGTCACGTGATACGCAGGATAGTTAACCATTGGACCATTAGGGTTATAGAATGGGTACAAAGAGAAAGGAAGCGCAGTAGAGGTGGCAGAAGACCAGGTGGTGTGATGAAATTAAGAAATTCGCAGGTGCTAGTTGGAATCGGTTGGCACTGGACAGGGGTAATTGGAGATCGCGGATAGAGGCCTTCAAAACTGCAGTGGACATAATACTGATGATGATGAGTTTAGATGGATGAAATATCCTTTAGGGGGAACTCCATTTTCATTCCTTTGCCAGAAAAGATGTTGATTATTAGAAAAGACAAGGGCTGAACTACTGCAATTTCTTGTCCAAAATACAGTGCTGGTACATCTGTGTGACTTCACAAATTTTAACATATTTTCGTGCAGTTGGGCGATTTTAATAACACAAAAAAGTAATTCAGACCTCCCATGATGGGTCTCTCACTTATTTAGCAAGCAATATAATCTTTATCCATACAGTTATCTAAACCGAAGGAGGAACTCAAAATCTGAGATGCCAGTGTGGGAAAATTCGAGGGGACATCACTGTTCATCCCTTAGTTTTCTGTTTTCTGGCACCCTGCGTCTTCACTCCTGTTGAAAGTGACACAGGACAAAAGTAGAAAGAGCAGCTCTGCATGGCCTTCGAACTGGTTTACATGTACACGGCACATTTACTACTGAAATACCACGGTTGAGACGACGCTTTATTCCAAGAAGGAAAAATGGCGCCGACGCAAAAACGAACACGAGCCGATGATTGATAATGACTTTGTACAGATGAAGATGAAGATGAGCTTAAAATGAATTGGTTGCTATTTAACATTTAAAAAAAAAACAATGCATTTATCGAAACCATTACAAACCTGGGGTGAGAAGACAATCGAGGCAGGAAAAATACATAAATGGTTCATTCATTGTTTCAAGTAAATAGTATAAGATTTATGTATATTTTTTTGTGTGTGTTCAAACTTATTTTCAAGAATTGATAGGTTTTTTTTGTTTTTCATTCCTTTTCACTTTTTGCAAGTCGGCAGTCTCACCCATTCACGTAGCTAGTGTCAGCGATACATGTTGCAGTCTTTCGTCGCCAGATCACGGTTCAGAATAAATGCACACAGCACAAATGGTGCATCGTAAGCTCGCAATATTTCCGGCATGGTAGACCACCACAAACAGTTTAGGGATTTACTCTGATGAGGGGCAGACGCACACGACTGTTGCGATTTGGCTCAGTTCGAAGCGCGGGCGGCCATCTTCTCCATTGGCAGGGTCACCAGTCATCCGTCTCGTGATGTCAGAGTGCGCACCCATTGGTGGAGGCTTGTGTGCATCCACCTTAGAGGAGTAAATGCCCCTTTCTTCTCTAGTTGTACCCTACTATAGAAGGGTAATTTACTAACATAGCTTAACCTAATATTTACTCTTTAGCATCTTTTTAACTGGCATTAAGCATAACCATTATGAGCTCTGCCTCCCTTATTGTCTTATGCACAGACAGCATCTTGTTCATCCTCATTTATGTTGTGTCCGTGGCATCAGCTGTAGGTGTGCTTGGTTGTTAGAATGTGTAGTTTTGACAGTTTGTGCTGCACAATGGTTTATGATGACTTGGCATATTTTGAATTTTTTTCCAGAAGGCTCGGGTGACGAGCCACAGTTTGCAATGGACATCTAGTCCGACCAACAAGTGCCAAGCTATTTCTTCGATGCGCCTCAGCCAAGTGCCCCGCCTCTTTGTATTTTTCATGTTTCTTTGGTACGGACTGTCGTCCGTGTCAACTAGCGGCAGGATTTCCTTGCTGTGTCGTTTGTTTCTTTGGTGGGCATGACCAGCAAGTGGGCGCACAATTTTTAAAATTTTTTTTTTCTTTGGTGTGTGAGAACATGGCCTAATGGGCTAGCAACCATGTAAAACCTTCTTGTTTTCTTTTTAAATTAAGTTACTTTTTCTCGTATTTTTGCCTGCAAAGAAAGCAGCAGCAATAGCATGCACTCAGTGAGTGTTTCTTTTTTTTTTTTAAGTCCTTATTGTTCTCTCTTGCCAACAAAAGAAATGCCTGCAGTTGTAGCCTGTGGAACATCGCCTTCTCATGTTTCCTGTCAAGCTGGATTACTCATAGCATATTATGTTTTATCTTTTTAAATCAGTTCTTACTGTGGCACCCCAGGCACTGAATCTTTTCTTAAGTTGGGATGGTGGCTCAGCAGAAACAAAACAAAAAATAAAACAAAGGAGAGGGGGGGAGTTGCAGGTGGGTGGCTCAATTTAGGTGCAACTCAAGCCTCCCAGTGCTTAAGATAGAAATGCACATGGTTGACTTTGGCTTTGGATTGCTCACAGCCTTGAAAAGTTTGCAGGGAATGTGAAGGAACTTTGTGATTTTATTTTACATTTTCACTTAATAAGTTGTGCCATATGAGCAGATTCATAATATTTTTGCTGAAAGCTTAGTGTTGTGGATTAGTTTGCTGCCAAAGGTGGAAACATTAGGCTCTCTGATTTGTGAGTCACCGTCTGTACTTTGTGTGTGCGAAGACCAGTTGTACTAGTTAAACGATGGTCTTCAGGAATTCCAATGCAGCTTCCTGTATTATTTTCTGATGTGGGTGTATTATGTATTGACTGATCTGGTCGGTCTAATTTCAATACTAACACTCGACAAGCCGTAGAGGTGTCTGCATGTAATTGCCATTGTAGCTGGGTGCTCGTTTTGTTTCTAGCTGCCACTGCAAAAGCTTGAAGGCAATAGGCATGTGATTTCATTTTTCATCTTAATAATGTGCTTTTTGGCAAATGATGCATTGAAAAATCTGGGTCGAGCACATTAAGATAAGCTGCAGCGGTGATATAGCTTTTCTTAAAAATATTGTCCAGTTTCCTTTTTTTATTATCTTTTAAATGCACCAAACAAAGTTAAAGGTGTGAAACTGTTTTTCTTTATTTGAAACTTTTTTTTGTCAGTATCGTGAAAATTTAACCGTGACACAAGTGCTTGTCATCTCAGATTTTATATAATGTTCTTTCCTAAATGATATGGCTTCATTAGCTTGATGTTGAGTAGTGCCACATAGCACAGTGCACCAGAAAGGTGGGAAGAAATGTCAATGGCAGGGTTGTGCAGAGCTTGGTTTCTTGTTGGCCACTTCTTGTTTCTTTGTATTGTTCAGATGTGCTTTTGGAATGAAATTCTTTGAGACATGTTTTCCAGAAGTTTGTTGGCTAAATAAAAAATGCGAAAGCTCATGGCCTTGTCAGTTTTTCCTCTCAGCCAGCTATTAGCCCCGAGAATTAGGAGTGGCGTCCTCTGGCGAGTGACGTCACGGCCAGGACGCCGCTCGCTCCGGCTCGCTCGGCTGCCGCGCGGTCGTTCCCTTCGTGTATGCTTGGGGTATGGGAGGCTCGAGCCGTACGTATTGAAGAATACGTCGGCTTCTTTCAGCTGCCATACCTTAACCACAGTTTCTTCTTCAAAAGCGTGTGAGTCGAGAAACTTTGCGGCTTGGATATCGCAAGCTAAGAAGCGTTAAAGGGGTCTACTAGGTTTTGCAATGCATATATGCGCCGTGTCTATCGGTAAATTTTGACTAAAGAAAGAATATCTGCAAATTCAACGCTCGAAGTTGTGAATGATGTTTCACTAAACATTTAACATTCCTTTAGTGTTTAGCTATGAGAGGCATTGCATTTTACGTGGAAGAAAAATTTGGTAATTGGCGTCAACATGTTATCTGATTTTAGAAAGACACTGCCCAGCGAAGCTCTTATCATGATTCCTATTACTCTGGTGTGTTGTTCTATTCAAATATGGCCATTCATTAATGCGTAAAAAAATAGTTAGGCGCGCATTTCTTATGAAAAAGTTTGCTGCTACTTTCATGCCCCTCTGAAACAGGCCTCCAAAAAACGAGGTGCTCATGGCTGCTAACACGACGGCGCGTCATGTAGAGTATTTACATAGTTAATTCACAAACACCATAGTAGCAATCACCTGAGAGAAAAGTTTCGTTGTTAAGATCGAGAGCCACTCAATTGAAAGTGGCCCTCAGTATCCTTATCGACAATATGGCACACCCCTGATCACGTAACGGTAGCTATCGACTGTCCGTATGGCGAGGCACGCTATGTTCGCGAAACCCATCAGTTCACTACAACTTCAAATTAAAACCATAAAGCATGTTTTTTACAGCGCCAACTGGAATGGCTAAAGTATTCTCGAGCTACTACACCGCAGCTTAGATTTCCTGTATGCAAAAGGAAAATTCAAGCACCTTCTGTCTCACCATGTCTCGATCCAGCGTTATTCCATTATACAAACGGATAACTATTCGCTTCGTCGGTACATAAAAGAGAACCTTGCAGGCAAATTAACTTTGCTCCAATCCAATCGCAAACATTCATAAAGAAAGCACCACAAGCCTTGCATATACTTTCACTTGATTTCTGACCCTCCACCGGGGGAATTTCGATATCTTCAATATGTCCCATACTACTAATCATTGACGCTTCGACTTCTTTCTGGCTGCAGCTATGCGGTCCAGCAGGCATACCTCATTAAAAAAATTGGGCCGAGCAGCCTGTGTGCGTTCGCCAAACAGATTCGTCATGTATATTCCTCAAGCAGCAAGCACCAGTAAATTTCTCAAGTGAGTTTGATTTGATTTATTAATTTCCATTTACACACACACTTGTACAGAGGAGTGGTAAGTGGAGGTGGATGAGGGAAAAAAGTCGCACAGACGCGGCTTGCGGTAACCTCACCCCCTTAGGTACAATATGGCTGCATGGGGTAACACATCAAGCGCCATATAAATTACATTTATATAGTGGCCATAAAACATTGCAGTTATACAATATATGAAAGCACAGTGAAATATTTCCACAATAACAATGCAAAACACACTGCGGCATTGAAATAAATAAATGATATACACTTGGTAATATAGACAAAAAAAGAGGAACATAACTTACATTATTAATCATTAACAAACGCGCCCTAAAGAGGTGAGTTGAACGTGTAACACGGAAAAGGAAATATATGTTGGTACATTCCTATTTGTACTCTGTAAATAGCTGTAAGCCTTCATTAACTTTACTTCAAATTTCCGCCGCTTAAAAAAAATAAACACGTGAAGAACCACCTAATGTTGACAGGCAGTTAAAGAAGCAAGTGAGGCGTGTAGAATCTAAGCTCCAGTATTAGTTAAGTCCCCGTGCTACTGCCGAGCGTTTCTGTGAGGAAATGCAAAAATTCGATATTATACCATGAACTACTCGTCGTGAGCAAACCTATTTTAGCGGAATAAAATCAACGTAACTGCTGTAGAAGTCATATATAGCCAGCTTTGTGACATACTTGTTGCACCGCGGCAGGTATGGTATCATAACTGGATTCCTATAGGCTATGCTTTTGCGATTGTCTATCCGCGCATGAAAAACCCGCAATGGGCCGGTCTGCTTCGCTTCGGCTGGCACTGTATCGTTGCCTTCCAGAGCTGCATTGTTGTCTAAGAAATTAGCTCTTTGAATAAATGTTCGCAATGGAAGACGTCATAAAAATATATTTGAGACGACCACCATAAGTATACAAGCAGAGAGAACGAGGGCGAACAAACGAAAACACCGCAGAAAGCGCCCGGACAACGCCCGAACTGTAGCAGACGACAGGCGCGAGTCCGTGCCCTGACGTCACGGATGGATGGATGGAAGGTAGGAGCGTCCCCTTTGAAACAGGGCGATGGCAGTTGCCACCATGCTCAGATTTTTATTTTGCCTTTTATTTTTATCTGTGTTGTGTGTTATTGAATTTCTCGATTTTCTTTAAATACGTCTTCCTATCCTTTTAACCTTATGTCACCTCTCTGCTTTTGAGCCACCAATCCTCCAATCGCCTTTTGCTAATTTCCACCGCACATTTATTTACATGACTATCATTATCTCTGAACCCTAGGGCCTCGGGAAGGGTGACTGTGGCCGCATCGACATCGGGATTGATACCATCACATTTTAGTATGAGGTGTTCCATTGTTTCTACATATTTACCACACACAGTACATGTGTCTTCTTCTTCGTTAAATTTCTTTTTATAGCTCCGTGTTCTAAGACATCCTGATCTAGCTTCAAAGAGTAGGGCACTGCCTCTTGAGTTATCATAAAACGCTTCCTTCCTGATCTGCTGTTTCCAGTATCGATATAGTTCTACGCTATGCTTCTTTTCCATTGAATTTATCCAATTTTTACCTTCCGCATTTTTAACCTGTCGTTTAATGCTCTGTCCTTTTTCGTCCTCGTGTCTGGCATACTTACTGGTTAGCTTCCTAGTTCTTTTCCGCCATTGTGAGTCAACGCTCTTTCTGTATAGGTATTTAAACACCTTAGCTGCCCACCTGTTATCATCCAATTTCCTCAGCCGTTTTTCGTATAGGATTTTACTCTGAGCTTCCCTTGCTTCGAATGATGCCCAGCACGCGAGTGGCGCTCGCAGCGCCGCTCGTGTTCGTTCTCGGGGCTAATAAACAACTGCACTTGGCAGGGGGACAAATTCGCCGGTTACAATACTCCCTAATGCAAAATTTGAGCACAGCTGTATACGTGTTCTCATTTCGTGATATATTGGCTGGCGCGGAGACTCATGCGGCACGTTGCAAACTGAGCGATGTGTGGCGCGACGGCCTTGCTAATCGGGCGATCACGAGATGCGGCGCGTGGGTGCGATTCGCTGTAGCCGCCGCGGACAGATCTCCGCTCATGCAGCGCTTCGTTTCCATATAGACTGCGCGCTACTCTGATACCATCTCGTGGCCATCGTCTCCGCAAAGCCCGTCTTGCTCATCTCACGCTTTCGCCATGTCCTCCTCCTCCTTGTGCTTTCTTTGCTATCGCCGTCTTTCATCTACTGCGTTCGTTTTCATGCTTCGCTGTGTGTACGTACGCTCGGTTACGAGGGTAGCGCCAGTGCTCGCCACAGAAATGAGCGTCATGCAGAAATTAAAATTGTGACCCATGAAGTGATGATTGAGAATGTGACCCCTTTGAAATGAATGGAGGTACGAAATGTGTGATGTAAAGTGTTGCGAACTGTTTTGGTCAGCGCTTGCGACTTCACTTTGTGCCGACATATTGTCGCAAATGTCGCTGCTTTAACATCGGTACTTAATTTTTGGTTAGCTGTACAATGAAGTACAGAGCCGTCCACTGAAAAAGGGAACGACGCTGGAGCACTTGGCTGCTGCAAGAAGTATTGCACCAGCGCTGTGGGCGGCGCTCTTTCGTCTACTGTCCACTGCTGCTGCGCTTAAGATAGTCGCGAAGCAAGCCGTTTACGCGTTTGTAAAGTCCGCCGCCGTATGCGTGGTCGCACTCTGGCAGCCAGCCGTTGCAAAGCTCAAAGAAAATTAGATAACGCAGTATAGTACCTCGCGTATATTTTTTTCCTTTCAACTAAACATTAATTTTTTTTTTTTTTTACGAACGTCTCGTGGTGGCACAGCTATATTAGAAAATGTTTCTCCTTGTAGTGCCCCTCTTATGTGTGCTAATGCATATTCGAGTTGCTGCAGTGCGTAGGCTGAACAAAGAATCTGCAATAGCCGTTAAAGAGCATTTTAATCGAGTGATAGTAGTCAGTAGTCGACGTGTACAGTAAATCTTTTTCTGAGAGGAGCAGTTATTTATTAAAGAAGGCCAACGAAAGACGACGGTAGTGTCATTCCTGCTGATGTGTAGGGTGACATTTATCAGGGCATAGATCAATCCAGTCGCTTTCCTTCCAGCTGGGAGAGAAGTAGCTGCTTTCAAATGCGAACTAGGCGAGCTGCTTGCTTCGAGAGGATCCGGAGCGCGGTAGCAGACGACGATAGAGCAACGTTTCCTTCGTCTGCGCGAAACTCGTTCCAGCCACTGGCACCGAGCAGACGCCACGCACTCAGGTGTTCCCTTTAATAGTGGGCCGCTTAGTACATGACTACACACGCCACAAGTGAACTCTCTGCAACAAGCCTGGAACTGCCTAGCCTTGCAAAAAAATTTGCTGCAGGTAGCTCCAGTTCATCTCTGCATGCCTATGCCGTGCGCTCCCACTTGCTTCCAGCATCCATAACTGGCACGTCCGACAGTGCAATCCACCCACTTGCATGAAAGCTTTAGCTCGGATGCTCCTGTCTAAATACATGTGAAATGAGAACTAGTTTTTTCGGCAACCTGTGCACTAAATTTGACAAGGTCTATTGCATTTAAAAGAAAAACGTAAAATCTAGTGATTGTTTCAAATTTTTTATTTAGGTCGTCAATTTTTTATTAAAAATTGGCAAAAATCGCATATTTCCCAAAAACGAAACTATCAAGTTCGCAACTTTAACTCTGCAATAAAAATATCAATTTTGTGAATTGCATCCAATAGTACATCTAAAGCGGACAAAATTGATATGTTACACATGAATCTCAAGAAATTTAGTAATAAGGAAATACTTTTGCAGAGCCCTTGTACAAATTAAACGTAACAAGTTCACGTAAGATATAAGTTGACGTATCGAGTTTGTCCGCTTTGAATGATCTAATGGATGCCGTTTACTGAACCGCGATATCTGCTCTTGATGCAGAGCTATTTGTAAACTTCATGCTTCTATTTTTTTCGAACTTCCGAATTTTTGAAAATTCTTGTAACAAAATTCAGGACCTAAATCGAAATTTTGCTGCCAACAGTCGCTAGAATTTAACTTTCTCTCTCAAATGCAACAAATTTAATAAAATCTGTGCCGGGGTTATCTCAGAAAAGCGTTTCTTCATTTTACATGTATTTGAATAGGCTACGTCGGAGCTTCTCTAACGCTTCTTAAAATTGGGCAGCCCTGTACAGTTGTAGCCAAAAGTAATTTGAACAGAACAGCTGTGGCCGAAATGCATTGGTGCCATCCAGCAGCCTTGATGGGAAGTTGAATCACGCTTGTGTGCAGTCCGGCACTTGGAGCCAGTTCACACGTCAATCTGTTTTTTTACCTGTGTATTGGAGTGTAGTTCGCCGTTTCTGCGGCTGAAAACTTGATAATGTGATGGCGCTTAGTACATAGCACCATCATTGCGCTATGTAATAGATAGTCGGATACAACTCAAGTCTGCAGTGAAGCCCCGCCCACGCCCTCATAACCACCAGCCATTGTTCCTCCGCGAGGCTGCATGTAGTTCATACTACAAACTTACGCTGTTACTTAAATAAGGCGGCAACCACAAAAATACAATTATTAGTGCGTAATTTTATACGTTTCCACTCGTATATTATAGTATAATTGTGAAAGCCTAATTCATTGAACTGGAATAAAGCGCTTGCTTCGCTGCAACTATTGTCAAGTTTCACTTCAGTTGGCAGTGAAGTGTCATGAGTAAAACGGGCTCAGCAATGAAATGAACTGTACCGTGAACTTCTGAAGAGTGAAATGATGAGACTCCATATACTTTTGCCCATGTCTGTTGCACACCTCGTCACATCCGTCGATGAAAAGCAGACGGAGCTCCGGAGGCATCAAGTACGAGGCCATTTTGAATATGTCGCATGACGACGATTTTGTTTGCTTCTGTGATTGGCTGGCGGACTAACACAACCCCGCACGGTTTGTGGTCTTGGTTGCCAACTGCTGTTTCTTTTTTTAAGTTGCCTGTGCCATGGGGGCATGTGTAACATGTGTGAACTAGGGGACGCTAGAGAGCTGCAGAAGCAGTTGTGCTGTCAGTGCCATTACACCGGTTGAGCAGGCATATACGATCCAGTCTTCTCCTGGAGGCTGCTATGCTGTTTAGCATAGTCACTTGCCCGTGTCCCATGCACTGGGGTCACGTTAAGGATCGCCCGGTGGCCAAATTAATCCGAAGTCCACACTACGGCGTGCCTCATAACCAAATGGTGGTTTTGGCACGTAACACCTCAGAATTCAATTCAGAAGGGACACCTGAGCACTTATGAGCGGTGAATGCAAAATAATTGTCCATTTGAACGCCGCTGAGCGGTCCTTCGAGTTATGAACTCTTCGTGGACAAGCGAGCGTGTTGAGACGCATGGCGCGCTTTGATTTGGCCTTACCGAGGCGCAGTTAAAACGCAGGCAAGAGCTTGTGCGGACGACAAAGGCTTCCAAGAGCGAGGGTGACGTGGGGTCGCGATGATGCCCATTCCACTCGCGCGCTATTGCGGCAGCAGGTGTTCCCTCCTGCCCGCTCTGCTTGGCCGAGTCGTGCTCGTGACGTGGCGTCGCAGCCAGTGGGGAGTTACCTGCCATTCCGCTGATGCAGACGGCAGGTGCCGGCATTTCCACTCAACGGCCCATTTGACACTCTCGCACGAAAAACTTTTTAGCTAGTTTGGTAACATTTTTCTGCACCGTACACACCACAGTATAGCTGATACATGATTGCACACCTGTAATTATGTCGCCTGTGCACACGTGGGGCGCGAAGCTTAGTTGGTCACTTGTAATTTTTGCCTGCAGAAAATATGTTTCATTCATTCATGCACCACATCAACAAAACAAAGGCACCACGGCAGAAGAAGAGTGCGGCTGTGGGCACGGTTAAAGGTTCCTGCAAAATGCCCCGCACGAAGGAGCTGCTGACCCAGGTCGAATTTGATGAACGCGAACTAAGCTTTCCGAAGCTCGCAAAACAATGCGCGGCCTCGGGCTGCTCAGGGCCCCACCAGCTCATTGCACATCGGTGTCTCGCAACGCCTCTAACAGATGTCAACTACAGTTGAGTCTGCAGAATTTATTTTGTGACTGGATCGTACGTTTTCCCGGCTAGTACATTTTTTCTCGAGTTTTCTTTTTCAAACGTATGAACGAGGTTCTACTGCATTTGTTCCCACTGGTTGAGGTAGCAGAGCATGCATTCTAATGCTGCAGCAGATGGCAACATGACGTGTAAAGCAATGCTTGCTCTGCTACTGGCGATGCAGCCACCTGCATCACCAGTGGTTGGCTGGAATGGCAACCAGGAATGTTGAAAGCTAGTCAAATGCCTCTAGTTCATAAATGTCTGCGAAAGGGACACCAAGAGGAACTCTTTCAAGAAAAACTCTTCATTCATTTGGCAGTAAAAGGTTCATTATTACTGAAGAAAAGTTCAGCCCAGCTTTCCTTTTTCGAATTTCGTACTGAAACCTCGGTGTAGGTACCGTATGTCGGTGTGACGTAGCAGATTCCATAGTATTTTCTCGCATTTCTGCCGTTTCGGCACAGGGAAACTTATCTAGATTGCTCTTTGTTTTTTCAGAATACACCCTTTGTTTACCAATAACCAATTAACTAGATCTAGGCATTAGCCGCAAGATGGGTCTATTGGCCTCGAGATCGAACAGAGTAGGCTCCTAGCGGCGAGGTGACGAAGCTCCTAAGTGTGGATGCCGGTGGCCCGTCGCCGCTCCAGCCGCGGTGTGCAGCGATCGTAGTTCGCGAAATCACGATGGATGTTGACGAGGACGGTTTGTTCGATGGTTAGTAACCTCTCAACCTGTTATTCTTTCATTTTTGTAACGGAAATTCGTAAAGCAAATCGCTATACGTTTTTAGTGTACTGATGCGAATAGCATTTGCTTAACGCGACCCCACCATGTGCGCTCGTCAACTTTCAACGTGTTGTGAGGTTAACATGCGTTCTTTTTCCGTTTTACAGCACCCTTGCCTCTAAGCACAATTCTCAACCATGTTAGGGACGGTGTCAGGTGTCTCGTCGAAGGCGACCAAGTCGTTGCGGCGGGCCACATCATTGAGTGTAGTGCCGTCGCTTCCACCTGCTGCTCTGACGGTCCTGTGCACGTTATCGCATTCGTGCTGCAGTCGTCCGCGCTTAGTAAAGACCCACACCGAGTCGACCTGAATTTGACCGACGAGACAAAAATAGCGGAATTGAACTGCACATGCACTGCAGGGTAAAGTATTGCCTCAAGTTGTTCGGATGTAGTTGGTCGCGGCGCGTATCGCGATTTGTTTACATTACATCACACTAAGCTGACTCGCTGATTTGCGCTGTGTTTACGTTATGCGATAAATTTAGAGAACTTATGTTGCTTTATCAATTTTTGTTTTTAGCCAGACCTACGAAATCGCGAGTTAGTTTCAGAGTGTTACTACCATTGTAAAATGTTTTCGAGTCGCTTTATAACCAGTTGCAACCGTTACACGAAGCTCAAATAAAGCATGCAACGTATAATTTATGTTGTATCATAATCATTAGATCCCTTTAATTACTTTCGCATGCAGGCACTTGAATTAGCAGCGGTGCTTGAATGCAGTGCATCGGGCTTCAATTTTTTCCGCCCCCCTATAAAAGAGAGAAAAGAATATATCAATATGAGTAATAGCAATAAATTCGCTCGCGCATGTTCGTTCATCGCTTAATGGACCATCCGCTGTTGGCTCGCGAAACGACACTGTTTAATCTGTACGAGATTACGCGTACACACTTGCCGTGTTTCGGTGCTCGTATTTACACTTATGAACACAGAGAACAGTTCCCGTGGCTGAGGAAAGACAACGGAAAACGTGACTAGTCACGCTCGGTGACGGTCGTTTAAACGGACTCGCAGCTGAGCGCGAACCTTGAATTCACTGCGCAGGCGGCGCATGAAGTTTATAAAATAAATTGCATGCGTGGACACACGGTTAATTTACTTGCGGAAGTATATAAAAGCACAGGCAACTCATTACTGGCATCCCAGGCCACGCCGACACGAACTTTCGCGGACTGCAACGATCTTCACACGCACAGCGACCACACAGCAACTACACATGCAGCAAATATTAATGCCCAGATTGCCGATTAGGATTCCCAAACGTGATATCATATTGGACTAATCGCCATCCTTTTTCGTCAGCGAACGCTTGAACGCACCATCGTCGAAGTGCTTACTGCACACCATCGCATACTTGGAAGGCGCCTTGCCGTTCCGAAGCCTGACGAGCCATTCTCGGCGACGTGCCGCGTCAACGGGATAGTAGTGAAAGCTTATCCCTGGCTCTGTGCAATATGTGCTGCATTGCGGAACCGAACAAAATCTCACGATGGTAAATGAAGCGTTTTCTGCGGGCACGAAGCACAGAATCGCGAAATGAAAACAGTAGCTCCCTACACTTCCACACACCGCACGGGCGACGCATCCACACTAACGGGGCGGCGGTGCCGCCACCTATAGGTCGATCTCGCGGCCAATAGGTGGCAGCACCCTCTCCAGGTTAGCATAGTTGAAATTTCTTTCTCTATGACGTTAGTGTGGATGGGCGGTCGGCGGCGTGCATTGAAATGTACACGGCGGCCCTGCGCGTTATTTATTCTATGGCTGCGCTGCGAACGATTTGGGCCTATTGCTTGGCAATTAAACATGTTGACTGCAGTGTACTGTTGATATATTACCCTCCAATGCCACATTTTTACTCGGAACGCTCTGAAAATTGTTACTGTACGTGAAAGGAGCGCAATGCAGTTGCTGTTCCGGTATACATTACACGAGTTGGAGTCGGGCATTTTGATAAGGGGTAGCTGGCCCATGCCGTCGTCCGACTCATCCACGCTTGGGACGTTGTTGAAGGGAAGGACTTGCTCTCATCGAGAACTAGGAGTACGGGATTTATTCACAATATCTACATGAAGACAGGAGAACGTTACATTTCATCAGCCTAGCATGACTGAAAACGAAGCACACCGAGCAGCCGAAAACGGCTTATAAAAACCCTCTCCTCCCTAGGTGAGGAAAAACTGCCCTCTTAAAACCCCTTAAACTTCGTAAAGTAGCGCCACGCTTTGAAGAATGCTATCTCCTCCTCGCGCGCTCTGTCGAGGCCGACGCCGCGTCGCCATTGGCCTAACATCACGTGGGCTCTCGCGCCGTGCATCAGCGCCATTTTTGCTCGAGAAGCGTCTACAGAGTGGCGAGGAGCGCATGTTGGCGCCGTTGCTACGCTCGAGCAGTGTAGGCGGCGCCACAGTCGAGGAGGGAGCGTGAAAGAGGAGAAACAATAATAATAATATTTGGGGTTTTACGTGCCAAAACCACTTTCTGATTATGAGGCACGCCGTAGTGGAGGACTCCGGAAATTTTGACCACCTGGGGTTCTTTAACGTGCACCTAAATCTAAGCACACGGGTGTTTTCGCATTTCGCCCCCATCGAAATGCGGCCGCCGTGGCCGGGATTCGATCCCGCGACCTCGTGCTCAGCAGCCCAACACCATAGCCACTGAGCAACCACGGCGGGTCCTACAAATGAAGCTGTGCAGGGTGATATGGGCTGGACTAGTGTTGAAGTGAGGGAAGCTCGCAGTAAAATTGAGTATGAAGAACGGCTGAGGAATATGGAAGAAATGGGCTGGGAGAGTGTTCAGATATCTGTACAGGAAAAACATTAATTCACAGTGGAGGAAAAGAACTAGGAAGCTTACCAGCAAGTATGCGGCCTGTAGGGTGGACAACACAGCAACAAAGAAGGTCAAGCCAAGTCAAGAAAGTTAGAGAGGCTGAATTAATCTCATGGGTGGCGGCAATATGGAAAAGAAACCTGCCATGAATAACTACTTAAGAGGAAAAAACGAAATCAGGAAAGAAACCATTTATGATAACTCAAAGGGAAGCTCATTACTTTTCAAAGCGAGATCGGGATGCCTTCGAACACGCACCTATAGAGCGAGATATAAGAAGGAAGAAGAAGCATGTGCTTGCTGCGGTAAAGTTAAGGAAACTACGGAGCATATTTTGTTAGAATGTGAAGACGTCTACCCAGCGGTCGATTTAGGCACCACTGGCCTCCTTGAAGCCCTTGGGTTCAGAGGGAGAAGTGGGAAAGCAAACATGTCCGCAATAGACATTAGTAAGAGGCACGGAGGAAGGAAACTAAGGAGAGGCCCCACCCCCTCCGCGCGCTAGGAAAAAAATGTGGCGGAAATGACGTGGTAGGTTCTCATTTTTTGCTGCTTTTTTATTTTTTTTTTTGCTGTATGGCCACGCCTTTTGGGCCACAATGGCGGCGTTGTTTGAGCGCTCACACGTGTTGCTCTGGTAGGTTTCGTGCCGTGGCAAAGGCGCTGTGTGGGCGGGTTTGCGTTAGTCACCGTGTCTTGTTGCGCTGTGTTACCTGCACCGTGCTCTGCCGGATGTTGCGCGAGCGCGAGCGCTCCGCGCGCGAAACCACGCGCAGCGCGGCGTGGTTTCGCGAAAGATGTAAACAAGAGAGGAGGGTGGAACAAAAGGCGGAGCATGGCCATGAGCAACGCCAACTTCCGGCTTCACTTTTGCTTCACAAAGAGTGACGACAGGGCATCTCCTTAGTTTCCTTCCTCCGTGGTAAGAGGCGACTGGAGGATTGGTGGAAGAAAAGTAGGGAAACGACAAAAGACGGAGACGTACAAAAGCACAGTTCGCAATAGGGGATCAGAAAATTTGGGCGTGGTAGTTCATAGTGTTTTTTGTGTCTTTTTTCATTGTTAACCTAGGTAGAATATTAGGCAGTATAGTAGCAAGAGTTTGGTGGCGCAACCCACTGCCCCGTTCCAAAGGGGACGCTCATAATATCCATCCAGCAGCGCCGCTCTCGGTGCCTGTCGAGCTTACGTGTGCTTACGCTCCGACGCTGGCTGCCCGCGCGGTGAGGCAGTGGGCAGGGACGCCTCATTTGGTGATTGCTGTGTCTGAAGGGGCAAGGTTCCGACTGGTGTTGTATAAGTCGCGGGTCGCTTTTTTGTCGCGACGATAGATTTTTTACAAGCACTGCTCCAGCAGGGCACATGCAGCAACCAGCAAACGGAGGCGTCAGGAGAGCACCTGAGGTTATAATAAAGCAGGCGGCTCAGGATCTCCAGGGCACCCAAGGGGTAGCGGGGGGATCAAAGCTGGAAGCAAGGCGTTCGCATTAAAAAAATGCGCTGTCCGCTTTCACGGACAGCCGATCGTATACATCCCTTGCAAGCGCAGGCCTCGGCGAGCCCGAACCCACGAAAAAGTCCGGGTTGTAGCTTTCGTGTCCCCGTTGGTCGGAAGGTGGCTTAGCTCTCTGCGCGTTATTGACTTCACGCAGCGGGCTGGGAGAAGTTCAAAGGTCACTACCCCCGCAGGCCGATCGTAACAACATACATGGTGCTTTTTGTTGGCGCGCGTTGGTGCTGCTGTTGTGCAACTCAACCTTCTGCGATTCTTGCACTGGTTTAAAAATGCCTCTGCCTATTTTAAGGATTGGGGTCGGGCATGAAACAAGTGGTAGCTGGTCCATGCCGTCGTCCGAGTCATCCCCGCTGACGACGTTGTTGAAGGGAGGGAGTTGTTCTCATCGAGAACGAGGAATATGGGATTTATTTACAATATCTACATGAAGGGTGGAGAACGTTACATTTTATCAGTCTAGCATGGTTGAAAGAGAAAAGCACACCGAACAGCCGGAAACGGCTGCTTAAAAACCCGCTGTCCTTCCTAGATCCCTAGTTGAGGGAAAACTGACGTTCAAACTTCGTCCAACGGGAGCCTCCCAAAGTCATCGTAGTCGACCCGCCTTTGAATGGGAGGGTTCACACACTCACTTCCGCACTTTGGTTTCACGGAACACACCGAGGTGAGTGGATCGTCGTAGACGGGTTGATACGCTTGACCCGAGCAGGCGACTCTTGATTTCAGAGCTGACCCCGCAGCTAGCCGCCGCGTCCGTCCATTGACTGTGACGACCTCCGTGGCCCATGAGAAACCACCGCAAAACACCATTTTCCAGGAGCTCTCTTGCTCCAAGTAAACCGTGAAGGCGACAGCGAATCAACCAACAATACACGGTCCGCCGGACGTGGCTAGACTCGCTGGCACCGGGAAAGGTTCGAAGGTCGCTTCTCCGAAGATCGCTACTCCCGCAGGTCGATCGAAACAATTGCAGCGGGCCGTAAAAGGAGTTCAGTAGACCTGCATGCCGATCGTAACACTGTACAGTGAAGTTAAAGGTGCTAGTTATTGCGACTATGCTTCACCACTTGTACGCATACATTAGTAACTTTTACTTATTTTATTGCGATAGCAATTATACGGACATTCCAGGCGCATTTTCGCCATCGCCGTGATGTTCTGTATAAAGTTCAAGGGCGATAACACCGTCGCCACGCCTCGTATGTTGTATGTGCGAGCGAAAGCGCGCGAGGGTAGCCGACGATCGCGGCTCAGTCAAGCGCGCGCGAAGGAAAAAAGCGGAGAGCAAACGCGCCGTCTTCATCAGTTAATGGTCTTCATCGCGCGAAAGGCCGCGGGGGGATGGGATGCGTTGCGCTCCGGCAGCAACTGCGCATTTCGCGACCGGGCGCAAAGGATACTGGCAATCGCGGTTCAATCTCGCGCGCCATATATGGAGGAAAGCGGGGAGGCAGCGCGGAAAGGAGGGGTGGGGAGTCTTCGACACCGCTAGAAAGTACGTGCTTTACACGGCCGCGCGCGCCTTGAAAGGGATCTGTAGACGGCTCGCACCTTTGTGCGCGCTGTGTTCTCGCCGCTCTTGCTTTGAAGCGATAGACCGCACGAAGGTCACTTTTCGCTCGCTACAGCTGCCGCACTTGCTCACATCAGCGCTTTGCCAGCAAGTGTGCGCGCTGATACCATGCTCATTAATTCAGTTAGTAAGCGAATGTTTCCAAGGTTATACGGCGGATAAAATTATACTATCCTTACTTCGTATAGATGTCCGTTTGCTATCTCCATCGATGCTTCGCCTTCCGGGCGAAACTGGAACTTTTTTGTTATCCTCTGTGAAATAAAATATAGTAAGTTTAGTTATACAAGTTATGCCACTATAAGAGGCAGCGTAGTGGCAGGATCACCATCTGGCTTCACACAGGTTTATTTTGCGGTAACACTAAAAACGTAGCATTTTAGACAAGGATATTTTGCATGATTACGTGCGTGAGAATGGTGTGGATAGTCATCAATTATTTTAAGAGGAAGCTTTAGCTCGGGCCCCGACTCCGGCGCGGCCTATTCAAATACATGTAAAACGCAAAAACGCTTTTCTGAGATAACCCCTGGACCGATTTTAATGAAATTTGTTGCATACGCGAGTTAAATTCTAATAACTGTTCGAAGTGAAATTTCGATTTAGGGCCTGAATTTTGTTGAAACAATTTTTGTAAATAGGAAAAAAAGATAGAAATGAGCCTTTACATCATCAAAAAAATAAATACCCCCGTTTACGACTGTGCTACAGCTACGGAACACGCAACTTTAAACGATATGTTAGGAAGAGTTCGCATACAAAAGGACGAACACAGGAAAAAACGAAGATAGAAATATCACCAGTGTTCGTCCTTTTGTACGAGCAACTCTTCCTAACATAGCCGTGCACCAACTCACCCAGCAAGTTCTAAATTTAAATTATACGTGCGCTGTACACGTACAGTCGCGGACAGAATAAAATGGACCACGGAATCTCCGAAAACGTTCAATTCCCGAGCAGCCTGTAGCAGTAACCAGTAAAACTGCCCACGACAACGTTGTTAGCATATTCTAGTCGAGGTCCAAAATGCAAATACCAGATTGCGTTGTGAGGTTGCGGAGATATTCAGCTTTTTCTTTGATTTCATGGTCCATAATATTCTGTCCGCGACTGTACATGTAAACAAACGTAGCGGCTAGCAGACGACGACTCTGTTCGATCTCGCGGCCAATAGGCCTAGGTAAGTAGGGCCTGTCAAAATCATAATTTACCAGTAGTGTTGAACTAAATAATACTCTTTAGTGTCCCTTTTATGCCAAGGCTTAAAGCTTCCCCTGCAACTTGCTTGCCGAGCTAGCTAATGCCGGCAGTCGTGGCACAAATACTTTGCACCCATACTTAAGAATGGTGTTGAGCATCGAGTGGCTGCTCTTCGCTGCCACATCTCACCTTTAGTGCTTTATTAGATCTTGCCATTGAGTGCGGGAGTTGGCCTACGTAGAGGAAGATTTTGAGAACTGTAGGTTTATTTACATTATTTACAGTAATAACACAAACCAATGAACAGTCATAAAGTCATCGACGGCCGGCAGCAAATTGGACGCTGCGGCCCGTGGCAAGAACGAAAAGCTCCTCTACCTGTCTCTCACTTTTAACCCCTTCGGTCCCTCTAGGTCACGTCATTTTCGGCCAATCGTCGAGCCAGCTCAGGTGTCATTTCCCCCCACTGGTAGGCGCCCGTGCAAGTGCCGTCACATTCGTCCAATGGGGACGCTCCAAGGGCTCCATTGTCCGAGGGTTGACTTGCCTCCGGCGTCGCCTTCTCGCCTGGAAGCGCTCAGCTGGAGGAGACGGATTGTTCTCGAACGACCTTCCAGAGCCGCAAAACAGCTTTGCTCGGGACCAAGATCAACTAGCTCGAACCATGCCAGCCTCCCGTTGCACTTTCGGGAAGAGTCAAGCAGGGGGGAAGGGGGGGGAAGACTATAGCTCGAAGTGCGGTGCATGAGGTACGTGCGGGTCGCGAACTTATCTGTTGGGCCCGGTAACATGGTAGACGCGCCCCGGCGCACTTTAATTAAAATGCGCCTGGGCCCGGTAATATGGTAGACGCGCCCCGGCGCACTTTAATTAAAATGCGACGGCGATTGGATGCGGTCGGGGAACTTGAGCGATGCCAAGAAAAGCTTGCTTGGATGCTAAATAGAAAATGTTCACAACTTTCAACCATGTAATCCAATCTAGAAAAACTGGAATGTGGCTTATTCAGCTTTCGACTTTGGTGCAACAGTGCACAATCATACAAGCCGTGGATATTGGTACACAATATGCTCCAAGCAGTGCTTGCCGAGAAAACCTGCTCTGCTGCAGCCATCTTGCTCCATGGTCACAACGTAAAGAGCAGCAATGCTGCACAGGAGCTGGTGCTTCAATGGCTGGTTGACCGAAACGCTTTCGGGCAATGAGCAAAACTGTCTAAAGTGAACTGTCAGGCCATAAGGCGGTCAATCTCAAGTAGTATAAGTGAATTATAAGTGAAGTGAAGTATAAGTAAATTTTAAAGCCAGCCAGACAATTGATGAAATTGGTGTGCTAAATAAGTTTTGTATGATGTATCTACCATGACCACAGCCCACCTGTTTGCAATATGGACTAGCACAAGCTTTGACGATAAGCAAGTGGTAATGTGTTCTTTACAATTCTACAAAATGTAATGGCCTTGTACAGTTGCATGCTAGTGGTTTATCCAGAATAGTTTGGCCTAGTTGGTGTTTACTAACAGGCATATTTATTGCTAGATAGGCAAGACTTGTTTTCGAAGGAACAACACACCTTCTCCAAGTTATAAAAGCTGAACACAGTACAACCTGTAAATTAATGTGCAGGGACAATCACCGGCCAATGGGGACGCTTAATTTAGCCAATCATATGGCTAAAAATATTGCACCAGCTTCTTTTTATGGCAAACTGAAACTTTGCTAAGTAAATCACAAGGCAGGTCCAAAAGTAAAAACTGGGAAACCTTGCACTAAGTGCTCTAATGCCCTGTCCCTTGGCCTTTATTTTTGAAGATGGCTGTAAGTGGAAATATGGGGGTGTTTCAATACAGGCAACAAAAGTTAAGTCAGTGCAGTGAAGATACAAAGAAGTGGTATTTTCGATTATATACGAGTAGCAGAGGACATCAGAAACTGCATGATGATTGCCAACAAACTTAACGAAAATTTCATTAAGCAAATGAGTAACCTCATTGTACTTGCTGTAATCACAAAATTGATGCCTATTGGCATTCAGCACATGGCCATAAGATATGAATTTCGAAAATTCCCAGCTACTACTTTCGGCCCATCCAATCCCAAATATGACTAGTAAAATATTCTGATAAAAATTGGTATTCCGCTGTGTCATTACAAATGCAAGAGTTTCTTCAAAATTAACAGCTGAGGAAAGTGCCTCATGTTATATTCTGAAGCATGCTACATTGCTGTACATTCAGAAGCTGGATATCTCAAAAGTATTGTCAGTCTGACATTCCTTGTACAGTGACATTCCTTGCAAGTGTAGGCTTAAAGCCAGTCATTTCTCAGTACATGCATTTGCATGTACTGAGAAATGACTGGCTTTAAGCCTACACTTGCAGCATGTGATCTAAAATTGAGAGAGATTAGTGAATTTTAGTAAGTTAATGAGGTCACTGGTGACTACCACATTTCGCTGCAAATGATACTTCACCATAAAAAATTGCCTAACTTTTCTTTGCTGTACTGTCCTTATGAATTGCAAGCATCTACTGTATCACAAAGTGGAAGTATTCAGTAAAGAAATGATATTTCTGCAGACTCTATATTTTATTTCCATCACCAATATTTTACACACAATCAGCCTCTCGCAACGATCTCACTTGTAATTTCAAGAGTTAAAAAATCTGTATCTTGATGTTTCATACATGTTCTTGTAGTCATTCTATGTACAAGGAACACTTGCAAGCCAAGCTATATAGTGCATACTACACATTAACAATGCCAAATGGGCATTGTTATATCTCGTTCAGCTTGGAACAAACACGCTAAAAACCTTACACTCCAGCTGACAATCATTGCAGCAAAAATTGCTTCAACAAACTACATAAAGTATAGTGCAATTATGCAACCGATCTCATGAGATCAGATTGAATAAACAAATCAACTAGGTAAGATAAACCAATGTGGAGGGCATATGTAGCAAGGTTACTAAAAAAAGCAAGCAGCATTTGTGCTTGAGCCTCTTGGAACTAACCCTGCAAGTAGACACTTAAGTACAAATAAAGGTGCTGTTCAATATTAGAGTGTGCAATTAAAGGATGCTGTCACTGCACCACAATGCACTTTGCTGACACACAAGTAACTTCGAAAGTGAAATTCAAAATGCTTTCACAACAGCAAAGCGTATCAAAGTCTAGGTTGTTTTACACATGAGTTTTAAGTCCTCCAAGACAAATTTCTGGCTTTTTCCAATTCGCATGAGCAAACTGTCACAACCAGTTAAAATATCTGGACAGAACCAAGCAGGTTCAGACATGCCCACAATAAGACAAACAAGCAGGGTCGATCTGTATGTACTCACCCATCAGTATGGTGCCCATTTAAAATTGCAAAATCTATTACACTGTTGGCATATCCCTTATTTTCTACAAGACAAAGAGAAGTAATACAGACCACCCTCTGTCTTCAGCAACACAGCTGAAACTTGAGCCTCTAACCGTGGAAAAATACTAGAATCTTGCATCAGCTATAGTATACTACTGCTATAGTACTAACCCACCAGTGTACTGCCAGGGTGTTTCGGGCATACCTCTCTTTGAGCCAGAGCCTGCTGAATTAAGTTAGAAGTTTGAATTATACTAAGCAACAGTGCGTTCAAGAACACAAAATTAAGCACCTTTCACACTACTGCCAGCAAGTAATTGGCAGATGAACAGTATATTTCAGGCTTCAGTAGCAGTGCACTATGTCACACCTACCTTGTAGTGTCATCAGTGCAAAACAAAAGCTAGATGATGCAGTAAAAAAGATTCTACCACTGAGTTAACCAGTAACCCACAGCATGCTGCAGAAATTCTAAAACAACCTTGCAACATCTAGTCGTGATCACAACATCTTCAAGTCTGAACAGAACTTGTCTTTTTTGTGAGAAAGTGCAAAGCCTGTAAGACAAAGGTAGTTTGTGTTGTGTGACTCAACTAACCAAACTAACAAACTTTATACCAAACATGTAGATAAGTATTTCTCTACAAGGAGAAAGCAACTGCATGTCCTATTGCAGTTTAAAAATTAAATTATGGGGTTTTACGTGCCAAAACCCCAATCTCATTAGGAGGCACACCGAAGTGGGGGACTCCGGAATAATTTAGACCACCTGGGGTTCATTAACGTGCACCTAAATTTAGGTAAACAAGTGTTTTCGCATTTTGCCCCCATCGAAATGTGGCCGCCGTGGCAGGGATTTGATCCTGCGATGTTGTGCTTAGCAGCCTAACACCATAGTCACTAAGCAACCACGGCAGGTCCCATTGCAGCTTGGTGGCTGAAATGTTACCATCTACCTTCTACAGCAATGTGCACACTGCATTAAAATTCTAAATCTCCGAGCCGTGCACCTACTATGTATGGCTGCGGTAACAAGTATAAAATAACATCCAAAATCATTGTCTATGAAAATGTGGTAGTTCATGTGTCCATACTATACATAAAGTAGAAGACTACCACAATCTCAATAACCTGGCCATGTAGGCTGAGGTAACAGGAAGGCGCACGACTCTCCACTGAAAATTAGTAGTAAAATGTGGCAACACTTCTCTTTATTTTTTTGATGTACGTGGACAAAACCTGTGCCCCTCAAATGACCTGTTGAGGATGGTATGGGTCCATAATCTCCTGAGGTAAAAATACCTACTCAGCTGAACTGTTATAACTGGTGAATTCTGCCTATAGTGGTTGGTTTTTTCACAGGTTTTTTTTTTGCTCATTACAAATGGAAATGGACCGACCAAGTTAGACCAATAAGTTACAGTTAAAAGACTTGGGGCCTCGGCTCTCAATGTGCAAACTCTACAGCTGAGCTGATTGTAACTGGTTCTCCCGTTACATTTTCTTACGCATACATGAGGTTCAACTACAGTTGGATGTGCTGAAACCTACACGAGGACATACATCAGAACAATAATCACACACAACATCCTCCAGTTGGCAATAAGCCTACAGCTGACCGTATTTTTATGTGGAATATCAATTCACAAATATGTATCCAGCTAATTAATCCAACTACAGAAAATATGCAACTTCAACAACATGGCCAGAATGCACATTGTTTGGCATTTTCCCTATTAAAGACAGTGTATGTGGCAAATTGTGTGCAATGCATCAGCACAACTCACTGCTTTATGTGAACACTGAGTGCAGGAAATAAGTGGGCCAATGTGATCACAACAATGAAATAGTGAAAAGTTGGCAGGCCTGCAGTGATTATGAAAAACCAGCTCGCATGTAAAATAAGATGTCTGCAAACCAACATGTGAAAGAAAACTGGCAGGGGCTGAGGAGCAGTTGGAAAAAAAGACCTGGCTGATTACAAAAAAGAAAACAGCCGTTATGACCCCTCAACTTGATGCACTTGAAGAATACCAAGTGATCTTGAGAAGAACCTCCTGGTATTCCTGGAGAGCATTAGGAGAGGTTCAGTGCCACTCAAACAACTGGAAACTCTTGGACCACATTAAGATGACCATTCCCCTCTGTAATCCCAAGAAGCATGCATCAGCGAACAGACATGCTGTCCATCAGTAAGCATACATTCGGTTAGTGAACTCTCTAAGGTGGCCTTTACTGAGCTCGCCTTTAGACCTGGCAAATTTTTTAAAATTGGGGATGACACAAGCAACACGTCTTTATCAGTGCTGCATATCACTGGGCACCATGGCACAGTGCATGGGATGAGCCTGCTGGAATGCCATCTCCATTTGTCAGCCCCCAATGTAGGTATTATCTGTCGGCTCATGCAAAGCAGTTGTGGCGTAGTGGTTAGAATGTTCGGTTTGAAAATGCAAACTCGTTGGTTCGAACCAAGATTGAATATCTCATGCCGCATTCTTTTACGTCATGAGCCTGAACCAAAGTGTGACGAATGAATGCACCCATGAACAAATGAAAATAGTCAAGCATGCTATAAACAAAAGAACAAGAAATGGTATCTGTAACAGACAGAAAGCTGGTAGTGTGGATTAAAGAACACATACAGCCAGCTAATATTCTAGTGCAATTTAAGTGAAAGAAGTGGAGCTGGGCTGGTCACGTAATACACAGAGCAAATAATCAGAACTCTACTGGTGTTGGCGAATGGACGCCAAGAGAAGGGAGATGCAGTTGAAGGTGGCAGAGGACAAGGTGTCGGCTGACACAGAATGAGCAACTGAAAATTTTGCAGGGAATTTGAAAAGGTTGATGATGATGTAGAGAGTCCCAGCTAAAATACAGCTGTTGTAGTGTGCCAAAAGATTCGCAATGAATACTATGATGAAACCTGCACTATGAGTCTAATGCCTTGGTGGACTCGTCCTTCAGGTGCATGCGCTTAGTGGCTGACACAGTGTGTTCTACAGCACTGAAACAAACTGAATTAGGCTGTTAATAAGTGTGCAGCAGCACCATGTTCCATTGCGTCTATTCTACTGCACATTCTGTGGCTTCAACGATCAGTCACACATGATAATCTTGGATGCCTTGCTTTAGCAACTAAATGTGGCATCACAACATGAAGTCATGCCTGTAGTCTAGAAGCTATAGCTGTGGGAAAAAAATAAAAAGATAGAAATTATTAAAGATAACACTTAAAGAAGTTGATACCATTAAAGGGCTTCCACCCAATAACAATGAATATTGTGTTTTTTATGTAAAAGAAGATGGTAGGCTAGTCCACTTTCAGCAGATGTGCCTTTATACTTTGAGGTAAAAGAGTGTAGTCAGTGGAAATATACTTTTTGCCACAAGTAGATAAGTCTAACTGCTTTCACTGACCTACCCAATTAGTGCACGCAGCTGGAGGACAGTCCCTTCATGAACTGAAATTGGAAAATGGCTCCAGACCACACACATACAGCTCTTGTAAGACACTGAAGTCTTAGAATAGCCCTGCTGGATACTTGATAAAGAACATAAACTTTGACATGTGTCAAGTGCTATAATGGACATCGAAATGTTTCATATTAAAAGGCCTACAACTGAACTGAATAAGAGGACACAACTACATCTAAACAATGATTGAGGAACCAAAATATCAATGAACGCTTTTAGGTACACCTTTTTTTTGCTTGTGCGACATAAAGCAAGCTAAAATCAGATCTTTAGTGCTTGATCTCAATGTACTATATATAGTCTGCCTTACAGATTACCTGCTCTGCAACATGTGCAGATACATTCACAACAGCCCAAACTGTCAGTGCAAAGTATTCTGTAGACACTGAGCTCTCTTAGAGCAGCACCGTTATTCTTCCCTTAGAGCTGTATGCCAAAATTCAGCACAAGTGTAGTGCATGTCAAGGGAATTCAGAAAATGCAGCATCCACATAACAGGAAGGTCAACATGAATAGTTTCCTTCCAGCAAAGGCTGCAAGTACATCATATGAAAATAAGTCACTTTCCATGATTAATAAAATGCTTAACAAAGGTAGAAAAAGGAGGAAACATTGCATTAAGCACTCAAACAAATGCAATCTAAAGCTCCTGACACTGAGCTTTGTAACATTTAAAATGTACATGCTGTGCAAGTGCAGAGTCTAAAGTTACCTGAGGATGACTGCATAAACGTCGACTAAACCAGACGTCCAAGCCACTTCCTGCAGCAGTGGTGGCTTTTCTTATTGTGACGGTAATGAACACAGTGGCAGAGATAAATGGCCAGCTGAAGAGATGCCCTTTTCTTGCTTTCTCTACAAAAATCAGCTCTGCAGCAGACCCCTAATTTGGTACAGTTAGCCTAAAAGTGAACACCTCCAAACTGCTTCAGGCTGTATATGTTGCACAGTGCACAACCAGGGCTTGTTCTACTTTACACCGAGTCCCATTTGGCTGCACTTTTTGCAAACTCAGCATGGCTCAGCAGACATATCAAGGTCACAGAGATGACATCCAGTATTGCCTGCCTGAAGTCAGAGACACTTGTGCTGCAACACCTTCAGAGCAGAGACTGTTGTGAACTATCCCTGTGCGATACATGCATATTTTCAGACTGAGTGCCACAGCTCAGTCTGAAGCTTGTTCTGTTTGTTCCAGCCCCACTGGACTGCGCAGAACAAGCAACCAACTGAAGAAGTGACCCAATAATCCTGTGCATTTTCTAAGCAAGTGCCACCTTGGGAACAAACAAAACTGCTTACGTAAAAAAGTGTGATAATAAGCAGTGTGCCTGTAGGTGGCCATTCAAGATGTGCACAAGTGCTGTATACTTTTGCAGGAATAAACAAATAAAACTTTGTGAAGTAACCTGGAACTGATGGCAACCTGTTGTCAGGTGCTATCGCATGCTGTCAGGTGAGCCATGTGCACACTTTCAGCTGTCATGCCTTATGACAAAACCAGTGCCAGTAAACCTCCGCTGCAGCTTAGCAGCCCAGGCCACATATGTGTGCCAGGCACGTATAACCACACTCCATCTCATCACACTTGTGCAGTGCAGCCAGAGCTACACTATGTGTTGTGTCACCTGTAAGATCACTAAAGTATTTAACACAGTAGAAGCTCGTTAGTTCGAACTCAAAGGGGACCAAAAATTTATTTAAATAAAATGAGTTCAAACTAAGGAGAGCCCAATTAAATATAGCCCCCAATCAATTGTGTAATACAGTGCACAAAATCATCATTGGGCTCACATTGAAAGTAATCTTTCTTCCATAAGCACACGACGACATGTGCTGGAAGAAGCCCAAGTTCTGTATAAAGTCCAAGTGGGATAAGATAGCGCCTCGTGTGCAGTTTGCTGTGTGTGCGAGAGAAAACATGCAAGCATGAGCCGGGAAGTACGGTGGCTTGATGCGCGCCATTCTCCTGCATGCCCAATATTGGCGATGATGTGATCAAGCTCACGCTAAGGCTAAGGTCTCCTTTCTGCTTCTTCTAAGCCGGAAGAGAAAGGAAGGCACGTGCTGCTCTGCTTGCTCCAGTTTGGTCTCGGATTCTAGTGTGTCTTTTCTTATCATTTTTACGGTGTGCAACATTAACGCAGCTAGCGATGCATAAAGCCTCCGCCTTTGGCTCGGGTTTGTTTGAAAAGCGCTCCATGGCAGTGAGAAATTTGGTTCAAAATAACTGCTGCGCAGTTTTTCAAGGTCGAATTCGAGGGAGTTCTCATTTCGAATACGCGGGACTTTGTCGGGATTCTGTTATCTGTCAATTTGAATTAAGAGATTTCGAATGATCTGGATTTCACTGTAGTATCATTGGCTAGAGCCTAACAATGACACCTAATAGGCCAGTCTGAGGACAGTAAAGTGACTAATTAAGGGGCTCTGGCTTGGTGCCAGCATCTGTGAGTGAACTGCACATGCTGAGTAAGCGGGAAACCACTATGAAGTATTGCGAGATGCCCCTGTACTTCCTATGAGGTGTGCTACTTCTGTGAATGGTTCTTCAATCTGTGCTTGTGGTGAGAATGGCTTGCTGTGCTTGTGCAGAACTATCTGCTCCTCCAATCATTGCATTACACAGAGCATAGCTTTGGCTGCACTACATAGTAGATATCAGGGATTCCCAAACATTTGACATAGGGTAACCCCGCCACTTTTTGAAAAGTACTGAGGAACACATGTCCTTTGCTCCTCATGGCACACATGCATAGACTCTCTGTGAATGTCCACACTTACAGCACTGAAATAAAAATGAAAACAGCACTCGTATTAGATAAAAGAGTGCACCTGGTTCATTAACCAAGCAGTCACTGGGCAGTTTGGACAAGCCTCAAGTCTACTGCTATATCTACAGTTAGTTCCAGTACTGGGTGCACGAGGTATTTGAAGACACAGCTTCAAATCACCACAGACATATAACATTTTCATCCCATCTGTCTAGGTGGTAACTTCATTTCCACCAGCCCCTCTGTCACCAATCTAGCACACTTATTCCAGGGTATCACCTTTCAGCCTGACACAAGAGATGAATCTGTATGCTGTCCTAGTTCCTTACATGAAGAAAACAAAGACTTGGACATCACCTTCTTATTGAATGTTGGCAAATTCTTTTTTTGGGGGGGGGTGGAGGGTTGTTGAGGCAACAGTTTATGGCCTTGGCCAATTATCATCCAAGACAAAGACAAAAGAGCACTGCCAGTGGTTAGATACCCCTCAGGCAGTTGAGTTTCTCCAGCAAGTGAAGGCCATGATGAGCGAGAACCCTGAAAGGTCAATAATGACCATTGCCGAGCAGCTTCAAGTGACAGAGCCAACAGCCAGGCTTTCTGTGCATGAAATCACTAGGTGCCGCTCTTTAGTAATAGTTTTGCTTACTCCCACAGGGCCTGTGTGACCCAAGAGTGGCTGGCTGTGAACATATGCAGCCACGCTGCCCTCAATGTGCTGTCCCTGGTTCCCAACATAAATCTTCTACGCTGCTATGTATGGGTAGCATCACTGAGAGGGAAGCTGACAAGCAGCCACACAATGTTGAAAACTCGCTGCAAGCTGCAATTGTGGAAGAACTGCTCAACATTAACCCGCACTATGTGAGAGGAGCATGCAGCCGTTACTAAAGTTGAATTCAGTAAATAATCGAGGCTGAAGATGGTTTTATTTAACAGCCGCAGAAAACAGCAGTGAAAGAAACAATGTAATTTGGAACAAATATTCACATTCTTGACTGAAATATTGTTGCTACTCTTGAAGTCATCATTATGTAGTCAAACACCTTGTGCACCCAGTACTTAAATTTCACAGTGGATAGGACCGAGAACAGCTAGGTCATAGCACACTTTGTGACAATAGAAAACAGCCCACCCACTCACCACCAGATGTAAGAGGTGTTTGAGATGAGGGAGCTGTTACCTGTATTCATTCTCGTTCAGACAAGGGCCGAAAACACTGCTTGCAAAACCTTTTTTCCAGGAGCCCAGCCTAGGAATCCCTGGTGCATATAAGTAAAACTTTGTTGGCAGGCATATCTCACGTGTCTTCAAAAAGACTACTTGCCAATGCACAGAACATCCAGAGATTTGAAAAATGGATGTGGATGACAATGGCTGTGGGAATAAAACAGAGCAACAGCTAAGACAACCAAGCAGTGGCACTAAAGGGGCCCTCCAATCCAAATTAAACTGTGGCTTTTGAAGATGCTCCTGGCATTTGTTCTAGTACCGACATTGAAGTATTCATTATTGTAATCAGTCCAAGAAATCAAGGCACTAGAGCTGACTGCATTGCCACACAAACAGAAGTGCTCTAAAGGAAGTGACTTCATCTGATGATCAACTACGCAACATTTTTGTCATTTTCTCAGAAACGCCCTGCTTCTGATATGACTGATGCTTTGGACATTATGCCCAGCACCAGCCTATAGTTTTCCTAAACTGATGTTTGCCTTTAGTGCCCTTCTGCGTGCAAAATGTAACATTGCTATAGTTTGTGGCTTCCCTACTTGCATCACATGCCTCTCATAATACCCCTCTGTGAGAACAAGAGATCATGTGCATACTTCCAGAAGTCAAGGAGCGGATGAAGTGGGAAGCAGCAAGTAGTACAGCATCGCTAAAAAAATACGACAAGAAATTGCAACGGGAAATGCCTTCAACAGCGGGCACACACCAGGCACACAGCCAGGGTTTTCTTCTGCATAGAAGTTTACTGGTCAACTGACTCGCTGCATTTAATGTCCCAAAGCAACACAGCAGCTGTAAGAGATGCTGCATAGAAAGGTTGACATTAATTTTGACCACTCTGGGCTCTTTTTAACGGGCACCCAAAGCTCTATGCATGAGCATCTTTGCATTTTCATCTGAATGGAATGCAGCTGCAGCTGTGACGGCCAGAAACAAACTGGTCCACAGCAGAATGCTGTAGCCACTCAGTCACCGCAGTGGGAGAGGTGTATGCTAGTCTATCACATTAAATAGCTCCTCAGTGCAGCCAACTAGGCGAGTCATTTTGCCTGTGGCCACCCCCTGGCTATGCGACTGGCAAACGCACACACACACATGCATGCCATCAGTGGAAAATTGGAAGAAAACTTCCACTATAGAACCGCGAAGACTTCCCTGGGCACAACTGGCACCATACAGAGCCGCACAGCTGCCATACAGTAGGAAGGCAGAGGACGGCACAGACAAACAGCACAACCAGGTAGCCAGCCAGGTAGAGCAGCCGGTCCGGGGACCACAGCACACCGTATGTCAGCACGCGATCAGGATCTGCCATTGATGAGATGAACAGGAGTGTTTATTTACAAATTTTTTTTTCTCTGCGACTTGTGCATAACTAATAAGTAAACAGTGCAATCGTGCATAGCTGTCACATTCTCAGCTCTGTACACTGCTTTGTTTAATTCGAGGTCACTGGCTGAAGTTCACCGTAATACTACCGAGCAAAACCTCGTTAATATGTACCTGCTTAAACTGTACCAATGGTCAAGATGTAGTTGCAATGAATGCCCCATGACCAAGTCTCCATAAACCACTTAAGCTGTAGTGGCTTGTCCTATGCCTACCGGTTAGTGTGCACCATGATCACTTTTTGTTGCATAAAGGTTAACTGCACTGCCTTGACTTGCGGTGTGGCTGACGCCATGCCACGCCAGAAAAGATCTTTCATCTTTTCAGAAAGTGCAGAGCCCAGTCTACCAACGATTCTAGCTTTGGCATGAATGTGGTGATACCTATATGAATAAGCATCGGAAATCCACTGAGGCATGGTGGCGACCCCAGCAAAGAATGTAACCATCATCGTGGCAATATGACTTATTGCTGCGAACCTATCGTTTAACTATCGCCTTGCAGAGCATGTGGCATAGTGCATGACACCGTTGTATGCATACTGCACACTTTTAATAGGTGATTCCAAATATGCACTTCCATTCTTAGACGCCTTTTTGACTGAGATGGCTTCAAGTGCGCATTGCTTGCAGAAACAAAAGCAGCCTGCCATCATCACATTGGCTCAACAAGATGTGCACCACATCATGCAGGGCAGTGGCATATCAGTGGCAGCATGAAGAAAGCTCACTGCACAGACGCTCCTACGGAACTCGGGGGCAGTCTGCCGACAAATATGCATGCATATGGTACAGCAAGCATCCAAGCACAATGACGGCATGTGCTTGGAATGCGACACGTTGCACACATATTGCACGAGCTGATTGGCACCATGCAGCAGCAGGTAACACATTTGAATGAATAAAGCAGTGTTGCTTCTCACTTGGCAGCAGAGTGTTGTACGAACGTGTGCACATGCATAGGGGAAAGCCTGACAACCAAAGTTCTGAAATGCTGCTTGGTCGTGCAAGAGAGCCACAATTTTTCTCACAGCTTTATAAAAGAAAAAGAAAAGAAACTTTGTAGTGCAAAATTTAGGTAACAATTATGGTGGCATCCCATTTATTTCTTTGTTGGCAGCAGCAGCAGCAGCGCACGTCAAAAGACGCAAACTTGTAGATGGCAGTTCAGTGAATACCACTGTTAGTGCGTAGTTATGCCACATTCTCACCAGGTAAACATTATTAAGGTTTCACTGTACCAGTGTTTCATCTTTAGCAGGCAATGCTGCAGAAGCTACAGAAGGAGTGCCATCACAGAAATCATTGACTCCATGCATTTCACATTACAGTGGTTTCCAACCTTTAATGCCTCCAACAGAGTGATTCTATTACACTACTACAATTATAGTGGGGGGAGCTAATGTTAGATCAAATCATCATTGTTTGTGCACCCTCATGTTATGTTATGCAAATACAAGTGTCATTCAGCTTGGTCCATGGTGAATAGGATCCTATCTCCAAGATACGTAATTATTTCTTTATTGATTGTAATTATATAACATGTGAAGTTGACATTATACCGATTACTAGAGGTGGGTGAATATAAACTTTTTCGAATATGAATTGAATACAAATAGTAAGTATAGAGTATTGAATGGTCAAATGCAGACCAGACTTCTACAGCAGGAATATTTAGTTTGGTATAATTAGGTACTACCCCTGTACTGAATAGTGCAAAAAAGAAAAGCTAATTATCAGGGACAAAGGATAAGTTTTAAACACAATATCACTAATTGTCATTAAAATAACTGCACAAATAGCCTCACAGCTTCCATAGTTCCTGGTTGCAAACAAGCTTTCCAAGAATGAATGGCTGCTGTATGACAAGCTTTCAAAAAGCAATAAATAAATGGTTGCTGGAAAAGATCAAAAGTTGTGTAAAAAGAAAAAATAAAGCTGCTGAAAGACTTGCACGCCATAAACATATGTAAAAGGGCCCACTGCAAGGAAAAAAATCACTGGTTTTAGTGTAAAAGCTAGAACTGCTATTTGACTAGACTGCCAGAAAAACTAAGTGTGATAGACCACAAGCACAAACCAGTTTGACACACAGGCTTCCACCAAGAAACCAAGAAGACAAATCTTGCATTACCCATTTTGTTACTGCCTTACTTTGAAAACGTTTGTCGTTGTTTCACTTCTGATACTTTGCGATATTTTGCTTAGCAGATGGAGAACAGTAACAAGCAGGAGGTGTGTGAAAATTGAATAATATATTTCAAATCAAATATAGAATCGAACATTAAAATAAATCAGAAAAATTTAGTGCAAAGTTTAGTGCTTACAAAATTCAGGCAAATAAACACGGTGATGCACATGCTCGGGACTCTCCTAGCATTGAATAACAAGAATGTAGCAAGCTATTAGTCATTTAGGCACATAAAAATCAAGATATACAGTTTGGTCTACTCTTACTAAAGGGAACTCCAAATTGGTACATCAGTAAAGATTACAGCTCAATTCTAGCATAAAGGTCTCGAAAATATTTTTTTTATCAATAGAATAATGTGATATTTTTTACCTCTGAAGCAGAAGAATTAGTGATGCTATGTTGTGCTAAATACCAATAAGGTTCTTCGTTTAATAGTGGACTTCTGTATTAGGCAACCTTTTATTGCATAGAAAGTTTTGCTTTCCAGTTTTTCCTTCAATATACAGAAGGTCTTTCCCATCTTTATCATAAGGCCAATCTGCGCGACAAACAAAAGTGCGGAACGTGCATCATGTGACTCAATCACCACTCTTTGCTTACAGTTAGTATACTGCACATAGAAAAAACTGGGTGAGAAAAGTGGCAACCGCAATGGTGCTGCCATGTTGCTGCTGCTAATTTTTTTAGCACTAAAAATAATCAAAATATCAAACAAGCATTTACATGGAGCATGTACGTATAGACAATGTTTGCAGTTCATTCCAAATATATTTAAGATCCGATTGCTATTTGTAAAATTCCTATGTAATATTTAGGGTACGCGTGAAATGGTGCATTTGAAGCCACCTGAACTAGATGGCGCCACCATTCCGAGGGAGGCTTGGGATCGTGTTGATTGTGCGTCTCATTGTGGTTTCATCTAAATCGCATTTAATTGTCTGTGCCTACATACCTGCACAGTGTAGCAGCATTGCAGCGCTCTTGCAGCTACCGATATAAATGCCGGGGCACTATAGCGAGCTTTGCCTCTAGAGTTGGTTATAATAACTCTATGGCTCGGTGTGTAGCTATTGCTGTTGCTGTGTGGGTTGATAGTGGTCGCCGCCGACGGTAAAGCAGGCACCTTTTCATAGCCATGTTCAGTGTGATTTTCCACCTGTCAGAGATTTTGAAATTGAAAGGGTCAGGTGAAGTTCCATAACCTACCCATAACCATATCCCATACTCTAAGAGTTGAGGAGGACGTTGGGATGAAAAACTTGAGAGGTTTATTTACATTATTTACAGTGAGAGTCAATTAACAGTTTTAAAGTCATTACGGGCCGGCAGCAACTCGGACGCAATGGCCCGCGGCACGAAGCTCGAAAGAGATCAACAAAGGAATGCTCTAGGAATGCTCTCGGTCTGTGTCTTTTAAGCCCTTCGGTGTCTCGAAGACACGTCACGTTCGGCCAATGGGAGAACCCGCTCAGGTGACGCCACTTTCGGCCAACCGGCGAGCCTGCTCAGGTGTCGTCATTTTCGGCCAATGGTAGGCGCCCGTGTGATGGTGTCACACCCGGCGGAGAGGGTCACTGCTTGGTCCCCCATTGTCCGAGGATTTACTTCTCCCTGCGGTCTTGCCTTGCTGACTTGCAATGCGCCGTCACAATAGGCGGATGGGGGCGATGGCGGACCAAGGCGGACAGGGTTTTCACGGTGCCTTACAGCCGTCTTGCCTCTGGACCCACGTTACCTGGAACAGTGCCAGGCTCTGGCTTCACTTTCGGGAAGAGTCAAGCAGTGAATATCTCCACCAGCGGCACATGAGGAGGGGGACGCCAACTTTTTTGCACGTGCCGCGCCTCGGGAATGTGGTATCCGTGCTTCTGCGCTCCTTAATTAGCTGTGGTGTGATTCGATGTGGTCTGGTGAACTCGAAGTAGGCTCAGGAAACGGTCCCGTATCTAACAAGACCCAGAGGAAGGTTGCAAAGTGGCACAATGTCACATTGGTCTTTTCTGCTCCAAAAATGTTCTGGAGGCTCTGTGCCTGCATTTATTGCCAAAGTGCTAAGCCTGTGTGTGAATAGAAGCATGCCAGGCCTTTTCTGCGTTACGCCATGGGCACAGTCTGAGATACCTCTGAGCTGTGGCAGAGTGTGTACTGCCACAGCAGTATACACAGCAAACAGGATGCTGCACTAATTACCATTTAAAGGTACACAGTTCGTTGATTAAGAATGGAACAGGGTCACACCTGCTCTTCAGATGCGCCTCGTGTGGCTGAGTGCTGCAGTTTGGTAACACACAGATGATAGGAAAGAACCGGCATGCATTGGCTCGAGAATTGCTAGAAGCCTTTCACATAAAGAAATAAGCCGATTCCTGCATTAGCGTTTCGTCAGTTTTACATCACAAAATTTCAAATTTTAGATTTGGTTTGCTCATGGTTTCTCTGGTTTTTGATAGCTCGTCTTGTGATTTCAACTATTTTGTCAGCATTGCTGCATGTGCAGTGAGTGTAATGGTTGGGTGTATGATTTTAACCATGCGCCACGCATCCTTCTTAAACCAGAATAACCTCTTTAATTCGCAAGCATTATTTCTTTCAAAGACGTGCGAAATGTGGTGGCCTAGCATTAAGTGCTATTTGTGTGTTAACTGCAGGAAGATTGTGCACCAATTTGTCTTTTGTCGTAAAAATTATGTGTATCTGAAATCTGGCCTCGACACTGTACCAAAGAATCAAAGGTAACAGCATCACTCTACCCTTTGCAGCATGTCTACCTGCATTCTACACATTTGGATATTCCTGTTTAACCCTCTGAGTGTCACTGTTGCACATGTACATTCGTGTAAACAAGTCCCCAATGGTAATGGAATACTGACGTACTAAGGAAATGACTGAACGTTTGAAGAAACGTGCCTTTTCAGTACAAAGTGCTGCCTATAGTGTCACTATGGAGGAGCTTGAGCCTCCTACGAGTCATAAATGCATTATGCACTACCACCCCTTGGCTTTTGGCAGAACTGAGCTTTTGCTTCATGCTATGCGGCCTGCAATAATGGTGCCCTAGGAGTGTTACCGTTCACTTAATTTACTGCCATGTGCGAACGCCCGTGCTTGTATGCTTCACATTCAGCATTGTTATGTGTGTCCTTTTGAGTTAAAGGTGCCATGAAAACTGATTTCTATATTGTTTCTTAATTCTCAAAGCCTTGCCGTGAGATGCTCGCCCACATGGCTCTCCCGCAAATGCATGATCATTCTGTTTACAGGCTAGCGCTTGCAAAGCAACGATACTTCTACATGCATGTCTATTCCTGTGAAATGTGAAAGAACTGACTGTATCTTATCTTCTCATTCGCTTCGTTTTTCTAATGAGTGCACAACCCCTGAGGTTTCTAGTGGGTGCTCACACGGCATGCCTTGCTTTGTTGTGCATGTCCTTACGCTGTCTTCTTTAATGATCTAGACACAAGTGCTGACTATCAACAGGAAATTTTTTTTGAAGGAATTACTCAAAGTCAAGTGTTGATATAGTGAAGTTGTTCATGCAGCCCAGAACTTTGTGAAATTGCGAATTCCGTTAATTCAAGTTTCAGCAGTAAAAGAACGTTAACAAATTCCCAGAACATTCCTGGTAGATAGCATCGTGTCCGTAAGCACTTATAAACAAAGTGCAATAGGTTGGGCTGTAATAGTGCGATTATGAGTGCCAGCATGTGCGGTGCAGATTGTGTCGAGAGCAATGCATCGGCATGGCTCATGGAGTCAGAGGTTTGTGCGTTGCGTTGCACAGCGCCTTAAATCTTGGATGTCATGGCTGACCTTGCTTAGTGCCCACAGCTGTCGTCATATGGCGTCCGGAAATTAAAAACAGAAGTGTAAAAAGATATGGATATTCCTTCCGAAAAAAAAAAAAATGTTGCAGTTTCTCCAGAAAGACGTGCATTGATGGCGATAGCAAAGGGACAACTATACAAAGTAAGGTTCACAGTTATATCGGTGTCACAGGTGCTTAGGCAAACATGAACAAATATCACTCGGTGACTGCAAACACTCGCTGTCACAACGCAAATGAATGCTTCACATAGTGTGTTGGAAACTTGAGATTATGCTACTGCCAGCACTAGACATGCAGAAAATATGATGCGCATCAAAGTACAGTAAAACCTCGTTAATTCGAAATCCCGGATAATTAGAAGGTTTTTTGCAGTCCTGTATTTTCCGATGTAAATTTGACCGGATAATTTGAATCAGCGGCCTAGGCCAACCCGGTTAATTCGAAGATTTGGTGTGCTATGCGGCAATTCCCGGTCCCCACTACACCGCAAACCCGAAGAAACGACGGCCATTCAGAGCCGCAAGGTGATGCCACATAGCAATCGTGATTATTTATAGATGAAGCGCCCGACCCGTAGTACTGCTAGCACAAAAATCATTTTACGGTACGCCCTGCGCACCGCCGAAACGCGCGCCTGCAGAGGAGAAGACGTGCTTCACTGCAACACAGTGGGCATACCGGTTTTTGTAATGTGCTCTCGTCCCCTACTCTGCCCGCTCCTCACAGTCGCAGCGGCCAGAGCGTCAGCACGTGTTCCGTGCCGCTGCCACTGGCTGCCGTTTGCCTATTGTCTCTCCACGCCTGCGGCGACATGTGTGCGCGCAATGCTGGTCTGCGCCATTTCTTTGTGTGCGGTGGTTAGGGGTGTTGCAGCTAGCGTGGTTTTTTTTTTTTTTGAACTGTGCACGAGTGTTAGTGAGCTAAGATGCCAAAGTATAAGACTTTACAACACTGCAGCAGAAGTTCTGCTTGATCCAAGAAACGGGTAAGAATACGTGTTCCAAGACCGAGTTGGCTGAAAGGTACAGCCAACTCGGTCTTGAAACCCCATTAAATTATGGGGTTTCACGTGCCAAAACCACTTTCCAATTATGAGGCAGGCCGTAGTGGGGGACTCTGGAAATTTCGACCACCTGGGGTTCTTTAACGTGCACCTAAATCTAAGTACACGGGTGTTTTCGCATTTCGCCCCCATCGAAATACGGCCGCTATGGCCGGGATTTGATCCCGCGATCTCGTGCTCAGCAGCCCAACACCATAGCCACTGAGCAACCACGGCGGGACACAATATTGAATAACAAGTCGAAGGTACTGGAGGCCTACATATTCTTCAAAGCGGTTGCGAGCACGGGCTCCCATGTACCAAGATGTGGAATCAGCTTTACTTGGCTGGCTTCAGAAAGCAAACACAGCCCACTTTCCCGTCAATCGAACGATACTGCGGAAGGCCAACGACTTGGCTCTACAGCTTGGGCACAAAGAGTTCAAGTGTAGCAATGGATGGTTCAGCCGTTTTAAAGAGCGCAATAATTTCACCTTTGTAGCCGTCTGTGGCGAGAGCGGCAAATGCAAACGAAAGCGACGTTGACGACTGGAAGAAACACACGTTGGCTCTGTTGCTTAGCGAGTACGGTGCAGACGATGTGCACAACCTTGACGAGGCAGCCCTTTTTTACAAGATGCTGCCCACAAAAACGTTTGCAGCGAAGGACACCATGGTCAAGAATCGAAAGCAGGGCAAGGAAAGAATTACCGTTCTGTTCGGCGCGAACATGTGCGATAAGCACAAGCTGCCGCTACTCGTAGTTGGAAAGAGTGGGAAGCCTCGCTGCTTTAAAAATGCATGGCTGCCGCCAAGGGACGAGCTTATCTACTGGCACAAGCCTGGGTCACAGGTGCAGTATTTGAAGATTACGTTCGGCAGCTTGACCGCAAGTTCGCGGTCACAGGCACGAATGTAGTAGTACTCTTCGTTGTTGATAATTGCCCGGCACATGGTGACATCCCACACCTGAAAGCTATCAGGATGGTATTTCTTCCTCCAAACACCACGTCGATATCGCAGCCAATGGACCAAGGCGTCATTCACCACATGAGCAACATTTACCGCCACTACCTGGTCAAGCGCATGCTTCTTTGCTACGACAATGACATGGAGTACTCCATAGACCTCCTCGGGGCCATATGTCTTATTGTGTATGCATGGAAGCAAGTGGAACCCACTTTGATCATGCGATGTTTTGAGCACGCTGGCTTCTTGAAGGAAAGCACCGTCGATGCTGACTATTCTTGTGCACTTGAAGAAGAAGGATCCGAGTATTGCGATCGCATCAATGCACTCTGCGCAGAGGATAGCAAATCTGGTGCAGTCGGCTTCATCGAGTAGCTGAACTTTGAATATGCTCAACAAACGTGCTACTCAGACTTGGAGAGTGAAGCTACCGCTGATGCGACCATGTGCTCCCCGAGCATCCGCTCTCTGGGAAGTCACCGGGTCGCTGAATGTTATCCGCAGTTTTGTTGAGTGCCACGGTGGAAATTCTCAAATGCTGCATGTAGTTGGGCAACTAGAAAACATGACCTTTGGAGCCTCGAACTACAGGACGCGGCAAACCAGCATCTCTGAATACTTTAAGCAATCCAAAGATCGCCGAATAAAGGTAGTGCATTCCTGAAGTGTAATTTTTTGCCTGGGTTGCATTTTTTATCTGTTCCGTTAATTCGAAAACCCACTTAATTCGAATATTTTTTTGCGGTCCCAATGACTTCGAATTGAGGTTTTTACTGTACCAACCATCTCGACTTGGCCTTTGCACTTCAATTTCAATTTATTTATTTTTTATTTCCAGAATTACAAGTGTTCTGGTTGACACCAAAGGCTAAAGCTGTTGGAAAAACAGCTTGACTAGGCCGATGTTCCGTTACAAGGCATACATGGTGGCTGCATCAAAATCATAACATTGTTAGACACTCAGAATAAATTAATTACATAAATGCACAATAACAAGACCGAAAATAATGTAAAAACAGAGAAAAAACATATTTGATACATCAGGAAAATGGAGGTATGTGTGTAAGGGTAACTAACAAAGCTAACACAATTCGATCGGATATGGAGACTAGAAAATACAAACTAAAGATATATATATATATTTGATACACCAGAAGATAGAAATATATGTGTATGGGTTACAAGATCAGTAACACAGTTGTCTCTGAAAAATGATAAACAATCACTGATCACATGTTTACAAAATGCATTCGCAGTTCCTTGGATGAAGAAGTATATGTACCTTGATATTTATTTAAGATATATGGTAGATTATTTGTAATGACTGTAGGCTATATTTATTACGAAACCACGGAACGTACCACATATCACTATTTCTTGTATTGGAAGAATTGAATTTTAGTGTCAAAGATGAACTAGACACTAGGAAATTCTTGAAGGCAGTATTTGAGAAATAAAATGAATTTAGAAGGCGAGAAGTGTAGAAATATTCTATTTTTATAATTTTATGCTTTAAGAACGCTGGTCGCATTGTCTCCAGATAACCCATGTTGTCAATGTGCCGAATCATTTTCTTTTGCAAAGAAAGGATTTTCATAATATTCGTCTTTCCTGTAGTCGCCCACACAAAGCTACAGTAATTTAAATTGGAAGAAAATAAGGCATAATAAATGTTCAGTTTTGCTTTGGTTGGAAGAAGACGCCGACATTGAGACAGAACACCTATGATAGACATTTTTGTGCAGATATTTCAATATGTTTATCCCAAGTAAGGTGCGAAGAAAAAGTGATGCCTAATATTTTAGGTTTATCCACAATTTGCAGTTCTTTACCAGCACCCACTAAAGTTTCATTACTAGTAAGAAATTTTTTTTTTTTTCGTGAAATCACATTACTTTAGTTTTCGTAGGGTTTATTTTTAGGCAATTAGCGACTGACCATTCAGATAGCTTAGTGAGTAGATAATTACATTTTTCCATTAATTCTTGTGAATTCAGACCAGAAATAAGAAGATTGGTGTCATCGGCATACACGATAAATTTTACAGTTGTATCAATATTAGTAATGTTGTTAATGTAGAGGTTATAAAGCATAGGACCTTGTACACTCCCTTGTGGCATGCCATTTAGTAAAGGAACAAAACTTGACTTCTCGTATTTTATGCATACTGATTGTTTTTGATCAGTAAGGTAAAACTCAAATAATGCTAATGAAGTACCTCTAATGCCATTCTGTGATAATTTCCATAGCAAAATTTTATGATTTATACAATCGAACACCTTACTTAAATCAATGACTAGTGCCAATATGAAAAGATTTCTTTCTGTGTTTTATAGTACATGTTCCTTTAGTGTGAGCAAAGCAGTTTCTGTTGACTTGCCTTTACGAAAGCCGAACAGAGCACTAGATAGAATGTTTTGTCTTTCAAAAAAGTTTGACCAGCGAGAAAAAATAATCTTTTCTAATCCTTTGGAAAATACTGGAACGACTGAGATGGGTCTGTAATTTGACACATCGTTTCTGTTGCCTCCCTTAAAAAGTACAGCTACCCTACTCATTTTCAGCTTTTCTGGAAACACCCCAGACTGTAAAGCTAGATTAAAGATATGCATTAAAGCTGGAGTGATGTATTCTAAAACATACTTTATAGGTTTTATTTGGATATCATCAATGTCAAGAGCTTTGCTATTTTTAAGGTTCATAATAATGCTAAATACGGCAGATTCACTAGTGGGATTTAAAAATAAGCTGTTCGAAACGGAATGAAACGACGACGTATCAGGCCGAGTTTGCTGTGGCACGGTTATACTTGCAAAGAACTTATTGAAATGGTTTGCAAGCGCTAAACCTGAAATATAATTTTTATTATAGATTATCTTGTCTGGTGAGGTAGAACGCTTTTCGCAGCCAAGAACCTTATTGATAATTCTCCACAAGGTTTCAGGATGTTTACCAGTGGCGTCTGCAAACAGATGCTCATGATAAGCATTCTTAGTGCATCTAAGTTCTGTATTTAGTTTCTTTCTGTGCTTCTTAAACAGTGTTAGCGTTTCAGGCGAGCGTGTAGTAAGAGATCTATGGTAAGTTTATCTTTGTGTTTTATCATTTTAAAAAGTTTTTGTGTAATCCAGGGTTTTCTTATCTTTTTGGTTTGCTTAATCATTTTGAAAGGAAAAGGTGTGCTGTAGATTTGTATAAACGCTGAAATAAACTTGGAATAGGCGACATTTACATCACTTATTTCGTATAGGAAAGGCCAGTCATAATTGCAAACCCTGCGTTTAAAAAGATTCACATTTCTATTAGTTATATATTGTATAGCAAAAACATTTGACTCTGAACAAATTTCTCTCACATTGATGTGATATGTCATAAACACAGGACAATGATCACTGACGTCGGACGTTACTGTTCCAGTATGCTCTACGACAGTGTCGATATTCGTGATAAGAATGTCAAGACATGCAGACGAAGACAACGTAACACGAGTTGGTGTGTTAATTAGGTTGACAAATTCCGCACAGCTAAGTCTATTAGTAAAATCCAGTGTGGCAGCAGTATCTTCAAGAAAACTTACGTTAGAGTCTCCCTGCAGACAAGTCGAAATTCGTTAGCAGAAACATATTCCAGTGAATTATCAAAGAAATTTAGAAAGCCAAATATATTTCCATTTGGTGGGCAATATACGACCGAAATTATACCGGAGTAATGTTTAAGCATTAAAATTTTATAGTCTTTGGTTGTTTTACAAAATTCTGATACTTCTTCACAGTTCCATCCCGACGAGACATAGTTTGCTACACCCCCCACCCCCCCCCGACTATCAGTTCAATTAAAAACGTAATCAGCACAGCCGTCAAGGTACAGCCGAGCATTGCTGTCATGATACCATGTTTCGGTTAGCATAATGATATCGAACTTAAAAGAAAACAGATAAAAAAATTACGAATAATTTCTTGTTTGTTGACTGCAGATCAAGCATTTAAGAGTAGAATGGAAATGCTAGAGTTAGATTGTAATTGTAAACGATGCGGTAAGATGAAATCATGATATTTCATGGCGATTTTTAGTGAGCGTTCCCAGTCACGTCAGAAACAGTAGACGTAATCCTAGCAAGATCATGTTCTTCCGATATTTGCACAGCATCAGATGTATCACTTTCCCCTGCATAGATTTTCCTGTTGCTGGTCCACACAGATTTCCATTTATGCTCATATTTCCTTTTCACTGCCATGCCAACAGCCTCTTTAGCGCTGGGCACAAAAGTTCGTTCACGTAAACGGGGCATGTAGATTCTAATCCTGGGTCTCTGTTCGTGATTCTCGTTTTCTTTGCTTTTTTTCAAGGTGGCGTCATGTTAAGCTCTAGATTTAAACTGAACGACAATGTTTGTTTTATCCGGGTTGCGTGTTGGAACACGGTGACAACACTCAACGTCAGATGAACTGATTGGCACATGGATTGCAGTGCCTATATCAGACAAAATAGTAGCAAGGTCCTCATTTTCTTTCTTTAAATGCCCTGTATTTCCATATTAGCATTGTGTGAGTACTGCTCTGAATGTGTAAGTCACCTTTCAAGTTCAGCTGCTTTTTCCAGAGCAGCACATTTAGCACGCAGTTCATCATTTTCCTTTGCCTTACTTGCATTCTTTGAGAGCTCAGAATCGAGCTTTTGTCTCATTTTTTCAACTGACTCATGCAAAAAGTCAATACTCTATTTACTCATTTGGCATTGCTCATTTTGCACCTCCTGGATCTCGTTCCTGAGGTCCCGTTCTGATGCATCTTTAAATGTTTTGAATTCTTGTTAATTTCTTTGAGCAATTCAGCTCTTATCCCTTTCTTCAGCTTTGCAAGTTCCTTAGCCATATCGGCAATCGTAACGTACGTCAACTGATGCACGAATCAAGCAAATACACACTCAAACTTGGCAGTGGCAACGAAACTGTATGAATAGAAACGCAAATGCATATGTACAATGGGCACTAACCTGTAGTAAAAACAAGTAGTAACCTTTAGTTGAGCGCCAAGCAGCGTGGTCACCACTGCCAAGTGAAAGGACAGGTGGCTGGCAGCCTGCTTTTATAGCAAAGGCGGTATTGCAAGATGCCGAGAGATTCCCTAGAGCTGATGATGGGCACCACACCTCTTGGTGGCAGCCAGTCCAAAAGTTACGCCTTCCATGCTTTCGCTGACCACGGCGATGCACGTGACGAAGACCGCTTCTTTCCAAAACATTGGAATGCAGCTCCAGCAGAAATGGCGATCTGTAGTAAAAAGAAGCAGTAACCTTTAGTTGAGCGCCAAGCAGCATGGTCACCACTGCCAAGTGAAAGGACGGGTGGCTGGCAGTCTGCTTTTATGGCAAAGGCGGTATCGCAAGATGCCGAGAGATTCCCTATAGCAGATGATTGGCACTACGCCTCCTGCTGGCAGCCAGTCCAAAAGCTACGTCTTCCGTGCTTTCGCTGACCACGGCGACGCACGTGACGAAGACCGCTTCTTTCCAAAACGTCGGAATGCAGCTCCAGCAGAAATGGCGATCTGTAGTAAAAAGAAGCAGTAACCTTTAGTTGAGCGCCAAGCAGCATGGTCACCACTGCCAAGTGAAAGGACGGGTGGCTGGCAGTCTGCTTTTATGGCAAAGGCGGTATCGCAAGATGCCGAGAGATTCCCTATAGCAGATGATTGGCACTATGCCTCCTGGTGGCAGCCAGTCCAAAAGCTACGTCTTCCGTGCTTTCGCTGACCACGGCGACGCACGTGACGAAGACCGCTTCTTTCCAAAACGCCGGAATGCAGCTCCAACAGAAATGGTGATCTGTAGTAAAAAGTAGTAGTAACCTTTAGTAGAGCGCCAAGCAGCGTAGTAACCACTGCCAAGAGGTGACACCACTGCCGTAGATTACCTCCGAGATACGGCACAGGGCACATGTATGGACAGCCATGTGCAGCCACGGCAAGGGCAGAGGAGGAGACGTGCACACAAAGGGATAAGGGAAGACAGGCGCTTGTCTCCTGTAATACTCCCCCCCCCCCCCTGGCTCTAGCATGTGCTTGATCACATTTCCGCGTGTTCAACTCCTCCTCCACTCCCCGCGGCCTCCCTCTGAAAGTTTTTATGAATGCAACAAATGGCGCAGCAGTTTCCTGCATACCATGTCCTATTGCGGATGCTTCGATGGCTCGCTCAAACATTTCATGTGGAAGGATGCTTGCAAATAACTTTTGTCAAATGTTTTAAACAGGTTTACCAGCCATACAGACTCTAACTACATGCTTGAAATGTCCGAAAACTCCATTAAATCGAAACCATGTTACGAAATTACGTTGTTAAACCGTGCCAAAAATAAAGGCCGACGATTATGTTTCTTGGTAATGGGATCTTTGAGCGCAGCTGCCGCCTTATTTCAACAATAGGCAACTACATACAGAACACGCAGTGCCAAACGGAGGCGATTCTGTGTTTCGGATCGGGCAGCGCACACCACAATCCGCCGCTATCAACCCGGCGCTCCGGTGATGCGCCTATGTGCCACCTTATAGTGGGTCACCACAGCAAAGCGGGGGGGGGAGAGGGGGCAGATTAGCAATTATTATGTTTCTTCTGAGGTGGGACGAGGTAACGGATGGAGAACAGGGGTATTGAGTAGAGGTCACACACTCATTCACTCACAGACAGGCCTCAATGTGACCGCACAAGGTTGGGGTGGGAAGTAGAAGTAAGGGGACAAAACACTATAACTGTCTTTCGAGTCACCGCAACGGCACTGTGCCAGGTAAGGGGAGGTATAGGGCAAGAGTGGAGGCGGGAGGACAGCCAGGCGCAAGCATTGCCAGAGGCGACAAATGCCACTGAGGAACGCGTCCCGCAAACGGGGAAGCGAGAGACACAGCTGAGTGCCGTACAGCCACGTGATGCAGAGACGGAGGAGTGGAGAACTATAGACCACGCGCGAGGCAGCAAGGAGCGCCCGCAGCCGGCACCGCGGCAGTGCCACGACAGCGGGAGAAAGGAAGGCGAGGGCAGAGTGGACGGTAGCGGCGAGAGTCACCGCAATGGCGCTGCGCGGAGGAAGGGGGCGAGAGGATAGGCGGGAACAGGTGATCTGACTTTGGAGGACAAGGGGAGAGCAAGACTCAAGCCGCGCACGAGAGGTGGCAGCAGGAGCGCGTGCAGCTAGAGCAGTGCGCGGATGATGATTTTGGTTACAGCGAGGCCGACGGCGACGCGAAACGTGGGAACGAGCGCCAAAGAGCTGCGCTTTAAACACACACACACACACACACACGCACACACAGTTTTCAATGGAACTACGATAGGGAAAGGAAAATAGCTTGCTACATTGCAAATTTAGTTTAATCAAGGTTTGACTGTATACACTGCAACTCCACATGTGCTTGCAAGGCAACAAAAGACCATGACAAGGGATCATGGTTAGATCAGTTAATACGGAATAAACAAAAGAAAATGGAATGGAATTACAAAACAATCAGCAGCAGTGTGCTGGTTGACAATCACTGATTTGCGTAACCTAAGAGGTCTGCTTTTTAAAGTTGATTTTATGTCGCCTAAAAGTTATTTTATTTTCTTGGAATAAGTCACTCCGAAGAATTTAAAATCTGCGATAGAAAATATGACCTGCATGGGGGGGGGGGAATGCCTTTGTTGAAAAAATTTACCCTCAACAGGTTAAAGAATTACGTGCACAGTGACGTGCCTATCCATCCATCCATACATACATACATACATACATACAATGCACCTAAAAACCAGCATCTGTGGTCAGACAGTGCTTTTTTTGCTCCATGGTGCACCACTTAGTGCTTTGCACAAGGGTAATGCACTCTACATGTGTAAGGTAAACACAATTTCAAGTGGCATAAATTAATGAAAATCGTCTGCATACAAAGCATTCTATTATTAGTTCAATTAAAAAAACCTCCACCCCCCAATCGTTCCGTTACAGGAACTGACCTGCACATAATGTCTCATCAGCTAGCACTCATCAAGCAGTCACAATGCTGTCCTGCTATGTTTCAGTCACAGTAAAATGCAAGCAATTTTTTTTCTGTAAGCTTCCGCTTCATGTAACATGTCTAATGACACCATTTTACAATGGTTACAAATGACAAGAGTTACACTTGTTTATCTTGCACAAACATGACAGATGGCAAATGTGAGTGTCAAACATGCAGAGAAGCTCATTTTAGGAACCAGTTACTTGGCATCAAAAAACTAGGAAGGAAAAAACTATGCTATAGAACTCCTTCCGCTGACATGCTGTTTTATAAATATGATGCAGAAGAGCGAGACAAAACATATAAAACAAGATGATTTCATCCTTGTCTCTCTGTCAATGGCTCGAAACGAATAAAGAGAGAGAGAGAGAGAGAGAGAGAGAGAGAGAGGGGGGGGGTGAGGAAGAAAAAGAATGCCTTCCTAACATTTGACTAATTCAAACAAGAAAGCAGCCAGAAGAGGCCTATCTTGACTGCTTTCTTGCTTTTTTATATGGAAGAGGACAGACCTTGAATCAAAAAACAAAAACAGCTGCTCTTTATTTTGCACATAGTATACTGGCTGTTTTAATGAAGACATAGTGGTTCCTAAACAGAGCCAGTAGAGATAAAAAGATAATCTTACAACACCTTACTAGTGACCCAGTGTATAAGAAATTAACTAAGGTTTGCTAGTGCCTTATTAATCAAAGGTACACTAAAGGGCAACATTAAAACATTTAAACTGGTAATATTCTTTCAAAACTACTGTACTTACCTGTGTGATGACATCTGCACTTCTAAACTCTTTACAGGGTGTGGACCTTACATGAGGCAGGCTTATGGCTACTCAGTGAAGCTTCAAACTGCACTCAAGCGCTACAAAGAATAATGCAATCACTGGAGGAGGCTGACAGTTAATATTTTCATTCAGTTGTCATCACTTCCACTGCCCTTGTTGTTTATTCAGCTCGCTTCATCAGCAACCTCACAAAGCTGGTCATCCTCCGTGCTGTCCAATCTGTTTGAGACTCAAGTCACCTTCAAGCTCTTGACAACGGTCTCAAATGAAACTGCATGCATATGCAGTCACCTGGAGCTTGAAGGAGTACTGACACAAAAGTTCCCCCCTTCTCCACTTTTTTTAGGTATCTATCAACTCCATTCATCATCATCATCATCAGCCTAGTTACGCCCACTGCAGGGCAAAGGCCTCTCCCATACTTCTCCAACTACCCCGGTCATGTACTAATTGTGGCCATGTTGTCCCTGCAAACGTCTTAATGTCATCCGCCCACCTAACTTTCTGCCACCCCCTGCTACGCTTCCCTTCCCTTGGAATCCAGTCCGTAACCCTTAGTGACCATCGGTTAACTTCCCTCCTCATTACATGGCCGGCCCATGCCCATTTCTTTTTCTTGATTTCAACTAAGATGTCGTTTACCCGCGTTTGTTGCCTCACCCAATCTGCTCTTTTCTTATCCCTTAACGTTACACCCATCATTCTTCTTTCCATAGCTCGTTGCGTCGTCCTCAATTTCAGCAGAACCCTTTTCGTAAGCCTCCAGGTTTCTGCCCCATATATGAGTACTGGTAACACACAGCTGTTATACACTTTCCTTTTGAGGGATAGTGGCAACCTGCTGTTCATGATTTGAGAATGCCTGCCAAACGCACCCCAGCGCATTCTTATTCTTCTGGTTATTTCAGTCTCATGATCCGGATCCGTGGTCACTACCTGCCCTAAGTAGATGTATTCCCTTACCACTTCCAGTGCTTCGCTACCTATCGTAAACTGCTGTTCTCTTCCGAGACTGTTAAACATTACTTTAGTTTTCTGCAGATTAATTTTCAGACCCACCCTTCTGCTTTGCCTCTCCAGGTCAGTGAGCATGCATTGCAATTGGTCTCCTGAGTTACTAAGCAAGGCAATATCATCAGCGAATCGCAAGTTGCTAAGGTATTCTCCATCAACTTTTATCCCCAATTCTTCCCACTCCAGGCCTCTGAATACCTCCTGTAAACATGCTGTGAATAGCATTGGAGAGATCGTATCTCCCAGTCTGACGCCTTTCTTTATAGGGATTTTGTTGCTTTCTTTGTGGAGGACTACGGTGGCTGTGGAGCCGCTATAGATATCTTCCAGTATTTATACATATGGCTCATCTACACCCTGATTCCGTAATGCCTCCATGACTGCTGAGGTTTCGACTGAATCAAACGCTTTCTCCTAATCAATGAAAGCTATAAGGGTTGGTTATATTCTGCACATTTCTCTATCACTTGATTGATAGTGTGAATATGGTCTATTGTTGAGTAGCCTTTACGGAATCCTGCCTGGTCCTTTGGTTGACAGAAGTCTAAGGTGTTCCTGATTCTATTTGCGATCACCTTAGTAAATACTTTGTAGGCAACGGACAGTAAGCTGATCGGTCTATAATTTTTCAAGTCTTTGGCGTCCCCTTTCTTATGGATTAGGATTACGTTAGCGTTCTTCCAAGATTCCGGTACGCTCGAGGTTATGAGGCATTGCGTATACAGGGTGGCCAGTTTCTCTAGAACAATCTGACCATCATCCTTCAACAAATCTGTTACCTGATCCTCCCCAGCTGCCTTCCCCCTTTGCATAGCTCCTAAGGCTTTCTTTACTTCTTCTGGCGTTACCTGAGGGATTTCGAATTCCTCTAGGCTATTCTCTCTTCCACTATTGTTGTAGGTGCCACTGGTACTGTATAAATCTCTATAGAACTCCTCAGCCACTTGAACTATCTCATCCATATTAGTAACGATATTGCCGGCTTTGTCTCTTAACGCACACATCTGATTCTTGCCTATTCCTAGTTTCTTCTTCACTGTTTTTAGGCTTCCTCCATTCCTGAGAGCCTGTTCAATTATATCCATATTATAGTTCCTGATGTCCGCTGTCTTACGCTTGTTGATTAACTTAGAAAGTTCTGCCAGTTCTATTCTAGCTGTAGGGTTAGAGGCTTTCATACATTGGCGTTTCTTGATCAGATCTTTCGTCTGCTGCGATAGCTTACTGGTTTCCTGTCTAACGGCGTTACCACCAACTTCTAGTGCGCACTCGTTAATGATGCCCATGAGATTGTCGTTCATTGCTTCAACATTAAGGTCCTCTTCCTGAGTTAAAGCCGAATACCTGTTCTGTAGCTTGATCCGGAATTCCTCTAGTTTCCCTCTTACTGCTAACTCATTGATTGGCTTCTTGTGTACCAGTTTCCTCCGTTCCCTCCTCAAGTCTAGGCTAATTCGAGTTCTTACCATCCTATGGTCATTGCAGCGTACCTTGCCGAGCACGTCTACATCTTGTATGATGCCAGGGTTCGTGCAGAGTATGAAGTCGATTTCATTTCTAGTCTCACCATTCGGGCTCCTCCACGCCCACTTTCAACTAACCCGCTTGCGGAAAAAGGTATGCATTATCCGCATATTATTCTGTTCTGCAAACTCTTCTAATATCTCTACTCTGCTATTCCTAGAGCCTATGCCATGTTCCCCCACTGACTTGTCTCCAGCCTGCTTCTTGCCTACCCTGTCATTGAAGTCGCCCATCAGTATAGTGTATTTTGTTTTGACTTTACCCATCGCGGATTCCTGATTCCCGATTCCATCGCCTGATTGCCGTGTTATAGTTTGTTAACGAAGCTTTCCCTGAAGTCTAAATATTTTAAGGCAGTTTGTCGTGTGCGTATCATGGCCACGCACGCTTATATCGCCTTCCGTTTCTCTACCACGGTTGCGCTTTAAAACCACGGCGCTGCAAGTTTGCTTCAGAGACTTTCCTTTCCTTCCTTCTTCTCCGCCCTTAAAATGGCTCTCTTAACTACTACACGCAGAGACAAAGCAACAGCGCGCACATTAGATCCCATAGATGAGATGAATATTTACAATTATTATTAGGGTTACAATTATATTCGAGTGCTGATTGCTGTGCTACCGTTTGTTAACGAAGCTTTCCCTCAAGTCTAAAAATTTTAAGGCAGTTTGTCGTGTGCGTATCATGGCCACGCATGCTTATATCGCCTTCAGTTTCCCTACCACGGTTGCGCTTTAAAACCACGGCGCTGCAATTTTGCTTTCCTTTCCTTCCTTCTTCTCCGCCCTTAAACTGGCTCTTTTAACTACTACACGCAGAGACAAAGCAACAGCACGCACATGCGATCCCATAGATTAGATGAATACATATATATATATATAGAAAATTATCAGTCATAGCTCTCGTAGTATAGCCTTCTGGGCCGTTTCCTTTTTTTCTTTTTTTTCTTTGAAAGTAGTCCTATTAGGGTTATTATAATTACACGAAGGTATTTCGCCCTCGTCAGCAGCAGTCCTTGAGATAGCTATTCTGGCGGCTAGCTTTTCACGCTATGCGTGCCGCCCTCGCACCTGTTTAAGCTTTTCCTAGACGCTAGAGTTATACTATGTCCGTGCAACCTTGAGCGATCGGAAAGCGCGTTTTCCCCTCTTGGCCGGCGGAGAAGGGAGGCTTCGTTCCAGCCGCGGAGCCCTCCACATCTCAGTAAGGTGTCTGGTGGTGGTCTCGTGCGGACGATGCCCTCTCGGTGAGCGCATATTTCCCCCCTCATCTTTTAAGAGGTTCAATACTTACAAGCATTTGTCTCGCAAACCATATTTATTTCAAGGGAATTTTTCATGTCTCAATAATTTCTCTCGTCGTATTTGAGTGCTGATTGCCGTGTTATAGTTAGTTAACGAAGCTTTCCTTCAAGTCTAAATATTTTAGGGCAGTTTTCCTAGTCTCTAAAGCCGCTCGAGTTCACTCTTCTCCTCGGGCGGCCATTTTTCCAAGAAATTATGCCTTCCAACCACTCGGAATCTGCAAAAATCGACTGTCGCGGACAACATCAGTCCTTTTCCACGTAAGTATGAGGCTCGGAGCAGGAGCTATGGCGCTTGAAAGTAACCTGTGGCCTGACGAACCAACCGATTGAGCTATCTTTCTGGGCAACATTCAAGGGTCACGAGTTCAAATCACATGTTATGTTCCTTTTTTCCCCCCTTTTTTCCTTTTTTTTCTTTCTTTTTATTGTCTTTTCCTTCATTTTATCACGGTACGGAAACCCTCCTAAAAAAAAAAATTATACATATCCTCAATTATGTATGGTCACACATGTGCAGGTCATAAATACCAGGTTCTCTAGCCGAGTGCCACCCGTGCGGTATAACCGAGCTCAGATTGGTCCACCTTGACTGATCAAATAGGGCACCACTGTAGGTTAAATGAGGCGTACAACTCCTGCGGGACCTGCCGTGGTTGCTCAGTGGTTATGGTGTTAGACTGCTGAGCACGAGGTTGCGGGATCGGATCCCGGCCACGGCGGCCGCATTTCGATGGGGGCGAAATGCGAAAACACCCGTGTACTTAGAATTAGGTGCACGTTAAAGAACCCCAGGTGGTCGAAATTTCCGGAGACCTCCACTACGGCGTGCCTCATAATCAGAAAGTGGTTTTGTCACGTAAAACCCCATAATTTAATTGTTTAATTTAACTCCTGGGGAGACGGTAGAGTATCCGTCTCCCGTACAAGAGGACCGTGATTCAAATCCTGGTGCCGCGCAATTCTCCACCGGAAAATACACACACACACAAAAAAAAAAACGTGTGTTGAGAAAATTGCACAAACAGGCCTGGAGTGCGGCCTGATCCCGGTGACCAGAACCGGTAACGCACTCTCTCACCAGAGCAGGATTAGCCACCCGGGTGCAGTACTTGGCCACAACCTCCTATATGAATACAACAATCAACTCCATTACTTTAGTACAAATCCTCCATGACTCCAGAGTACCACAAATAACTACCTAATTACAGCACCTTTCATACGACCTGTTCGAAACATGCACCAAATGTAGCAAACACGAAAAGGCTCATCCTGTCACAAAAACTAGAGGTCGCGGTTATGTGGTATCACTAACAAGAGCACGCCAACCAGCCTGGTGCGATGGTTGAAGGACATACAGTAATTATGTTGCCAAAAGCTGCCAAACTGGATCTTCCAATTATTGGCTTCTACAGGAAACACAGGAGCACATACCCTCCCATCTTGTCCTGTTGAGTGCTGAATGGGCTCAGCTGTTGGGCAGCACAGTCTTAATAGAGTGTGTGTGTGTGTGTATGTGTGTTTGTGCATATGTGTGCCTGCATGTGTGTGAACTGGTCTAATTAAAAGGTAATGTAATTAATTACATGTTGCGCTCTTCTGGAATTGAGGCTCTAAAGAGTAATTACTGAGCTATCTGATAAAGCAACAAAGACGAGACAACATTTTGTTAGCACCCCTTTGAAGGCCGCAGTACAGTAGAACTGTGTTGATCCAATCCTGTTATGTACGATTTCCCGGCACCAACGCTCGTGATCGAGAGCACAAATAATGAACAAATACAACTACACTTTTTTTCTGGTTCACACATTCTCAGAAAACAAGATCTTCTGGCATCATTGTTCAGCACATCGCCAAACTGCGATGGTATGACACATTTTGTAGCCGCTACATCCCATGCAAACAAGAAGGAGTGAGGCGCTCACCATGAAGAACAGTAGCTGCCCGCCACAGCGGCTTCCCTACAATACTCGCCCACACATCTCAAGTGTAAACACCGGCGCACACTTAGCTTCCTACTCCGGTACCAGCAAATCTTCTGGGTTGTTGCATGCTGCATTCACAGCTATTGCTGCCAACCCTATTGCGATAAGCATCTTCGTATATCTGTTTCACAGCACATGGGGCGAAGTGCTGTTGTGAGCATACTGCATGCTTTTAATAGGCGATAACCCAAACATGCCACCAGCTTGACACGAGCTGGCGTCTCATGCCGCAACGTTCTAGCACCAAGGGGGCATGTCAAAACTTCCAGCAAAAATATCCTGCTCAATGTAGCTGCTGAGCCAGGCCAAATTCGAGCAGTGCAAATGAAAGCTTGCCCAAAGACACAAACGCGACATTCATTTAAGACTGCATGGGCCCCACCAGCTTGGCGCACGTCGGCGTCTTGTGCTGCATTGACTCACGCAACGCTTCGCATTATGTAGAGTCGAACTGCAGTTGAGTCTGTCAATTATTTTAGTGACTTCCAATCGTATGCCTCCTCGGTTAATATGCTTTTTCTTGCATTCTTTTCTAAAATGCATGGAGGTTCCACTGTATATAGCGTTGGGTCCTTCCCCATCGTCACTAGTGAAATGCGCCTGAAAGTATGATGCAGCTAAACAATGTGCCACAGCACAGCTGATATCGTTGAAGCACACTGGACCTATGTCGTGTGATCTGGTGATTACGTGATAATGATGATGATGCGTTGTCAACAGGGCTATTGCCATCTGGTAGTGGCTTGTGGAAATTAACCAGCACGCAGGTATGCACGTGACACTTAGTGCAACATTTTCTTTCCAATTTTCGTGCTCCAAAGTGGGGGCGCAGGCCTTGCACAGAGGTAGCCTTACATGAGTAATTAAATACAGTATTTTCAATTTTTCATGGAGAAAAGGCAGATTACGAGGGGAGCACAACCCTTTCACGGCAAACCTCTTATCAACATCGATTTCATGTCTTATTTTCATGGTTTCATGTGTTCATGTTTCATGTCAAGTTTTCAGATACTACCGTGACAGAACTGGCCATTTTTCCAGCAAGGCAGCATGATGGACACTGCGTTATTCCTAAAGGTGATCCTCAAGAATATGGCTCCAAGGAGAATACAAGGCAACAGTGGAGAGCTAAAAACTGTTCCGGCAGCACTTCTATGTACTGATTTTTTCTGTTTGCGACTACCACTTTAACTTCTGGGGGAAAATGATCTGCATCAAGAAGAGCTCGTAACTGTTGATAACCTTTTTATGCCTTGTTGACAACCGTGAGGCCTGTACCGTTACTTCACACTACAGCTGCATAAGTGACAAAAGAGAAAATTGAGCGAAGCCCAAACAAGGACAATGCTCAAGGAGTCCCTTCCCCTCCTCATGCACCACTTGCCGAGGATGGCTGCTCCAAAACCGACCCAGTGGGTGCCCATGCGATAGGAGCAAGGGGGCAGCCGGAGCTCGTGCAAGCGTCCTGCTGACAGGTCCATCCTCACGGGCCGCCGATCGGAGCCCAGGCGCAACTCCAGGTGCTCTACACTGCCAGTGTTCTGCTCGGCCACTAGGTGCACGGACTGCGGCATTCAGAGGAGACAGACTGTATTACAGCTCGAAGCACACCATTTAAAACCTGGTTTTGTGTATTCTACAATTTCGTGAGCCAATCCCAACTCCTCCAAAGTAGGCGATCACATCTGGTGTGTATGTTATCTCTGTCATTGCCTTTACATGCCTTATACCTGAATATGTGTCTAATGCCTTCGTGAGCTTGATCAAATGACACTCAATTAATGGCAGAAGCTAATTTTCAGAGGACTTTCGAAAAGGTGAGGCAGAGAATAGAGCTGAAATAGGCAAAGGCTTTAAGTGCATCGCAGCGAAGCACATGCAAGCACACATAAAAGCTTGGTTGACACATATTGCTAACACAGATGTAAGCCAAGAATGGACATCTGTGCATCACACACTACGACTGATGCACTGGTCAGAGATATGGGCCACTGTTCTTAAGTGTTCATGTGCGCCCTGAGCTACAAGTAACAAAGCAGCTTGGGGACTCGTCTTGCTGACATTGTAGGTTCATAATGTGCTTCGAATGTGCATCTCTCTGTTTTAACGTATACTGTTCCCATTTGGCACTGTCTCCAGAACTACCTCAATAGCAAATAATATGAAAATACATAATCTTTAGAAACAAGTTTCAAACATTCCAGATTTGGAGACAATGAGTGATGGCGTTATAGGATACAGCCAATTTTAGCAGAAAAACCCCTTCCAAATGTAAGCTGCAGAGTAAGAAATACTTGCCTCATGACGATGCCCAGCCAGCATCACGTCAGGTCTCAGTTCTTTCACTACCTGTGGATGTGTAAAAAAAGACAAAAAAAAACTTTTGAGAGTAGTATGCTAAGCCACAGAAGCCACAATACAACAGATGAGTGGTAGGTCAAAACAGACTGGCATCAGCATAAAACAAGTTCTGGCATGACATGACCTTGCAAATTAACTTTACATGACAGCGTGACGACCACGTTGAAATTGTAGCCTGAATGCGCTTTGTGGTTGCTGGCAACCAGATACAATACATTATGGCCGTGATTTCTGTGCAAGAATAACACCGTGGTACAATACCAGTGAAAGGGAAAAATTGGCATCCACCCGAATGGTAGCACGAAGCTACAAAGGAAACCAATACAGGTTTCTCAGAAAAAAAGGCCTTGCAGTTGAAGAAAAAAATCGCCCTAGTCCGGGACTTGAACCCGGGACCAATGCCTTTCCGGGGCAGTCATTCTACCATCTGAGCTAACCAGGAGGTTAGCCGATTGCAGAGTGAGGAGGAATTAATCGATAACTCAAGCAGTGGGACACTGAAATGGCACATCAGTTCTGTGGAATCCCGCAAGGACTGTTTGCATGCCAAAATGCAAACAGCAGTTCACGTGGTTGCACAATGTGAGATGTTCATGCAGATATGTCACAAGGATGAAGGTGATGTTTGATGTTTGTCGAGGGAAGAATGGTGAGGAGGGGTCTACGCAGAGAAAAATGCGAACCATGTAAATACATTTAAGGCTTTTATAACCCTTGTTTCAAAGTGGCACATACCCAGTGGCACATGTATGAGGTAGGGCAAATACTATAAAAAATAATAAGCAAATCAAAGAAGCCATTAAAAATCAGGCACTATTCCACTGAAAGGTCTGTGTGCTTCAGAGATACCTGCGAGCTGATATTATACTTACAGGTGTTATGCAGATTTATTGTTTGAAAATGCAGAGGCACGCTCACTAGCGCTACTTTGTTGGTCAAAACTCCATGCTATGCTGTGTGCCCCTGTTGATGTTACCCAAGATGTTCAACAACAAAAAAGTTATTAAGAAGACATAGTGTAAAATACAATTATAAGGCCTACAGTGTGTGTGTAAAAACTTTTATTGTCCCTAAGGGGTGACACCGGAGCTCCGGTACTGCTCGTAGGCGTCCAGGGAGCGCGATGTCACCCTAAGGGACAGGGGTTAGTAGACGAAGCGACTTGCTGCTTCGGTTGCCAGACAGACAATGTTGGCTTGTGCTGCCGGGTATTCGCTATAAAGCGCGGTCTCCCATGCTTCTTCGTCCTTGAATAAATTATATCCCGGGGAGTAGCTGCACTCCCGTAGGATATGTCTTAGAGTTCCTATTTTATTGCAGAATCTGCAGAATTGGTCCTCCGGATTTCCCGTTTGCGTGAGGTATCGCCATCTGGGAGACATGTGGTCCTTGGCTTGCAGGCGGCGCCAGGTGACTGCCTCTGTGGACGTGAGGGACCTATTCGGGAATGGATATTTCCGGCGTATTAATCTGTAGTGCTCTATGACCTCGTGGTAGGTCGTGAGCATCTCAACCTTAAAGTTAGGTTGAGGCCGTCCTCCCCCCCGGATAATGAGCGCTCAAGCGAGGGCGTTGGCGGCTTCGTTTCCTGGTATGTTGGAGTGAGCGGGGCACCAGGTTAGGGTGATCCCTCTGTCTAGGTTGCCTTTCGATATCATGCTGTACGCGTAGTCCGATATTTTTCCTTTGCAGAAATTTCTTACTGCCGATTTGCTGTCACTAATAATCACCCTCGTGTCTGTACTAACGCACGCTAGGGCGATCGCCACTTCCTATGCTGCCGTGGCGTCTACTCCACTTGTGTGTGTGTATACACACATAGACCATAGGTTTTATAATTGAATCTTACACCATGTTTTTAAAATCGTTTTTGCATTGAACAGCTTGGTTAATGTTAGTTGGGACACCCTACCAGGGGCGTAGCCAGGGGGGGGGGGGGGCTTATGGGGCTTCAGCTCCCCCCCCCCTTGAAATTTTTTCGTGCTGTCCATGCACCGCTGACCAAAGCGACCCCCGGCGCCGGAAATCACTCTAGATTTTGTCTAGAATGTCTTTTTGACGCTCGAAAAGACATTTAACCGCGAAGATTGCTTACTCGGGCTGGATTTCGTGGCAGCGCCCATACACCGGGAGTCACATAACGCCAAGCAGTCCCATCCAAGCACAAAGTTTCAAGGGCGCTTTGATGGTGAGCGGGCTCGCCGCGGCATCTCACTGAGGCTACGGAATCTATGGAGCGCATGGATATCAATTGCGAAACTTTATGGGTATAAATCTCATAAGCTCTTGATGTGAAAGGTGCATTGACATTTCCAAAGTTGTGCTTTAGATTTTCAATTGCAGAACTTGTGGGTTTAATGTTGTTATAAACATTTGACACCAAAGGTCTATTGACTTTTCTAAAGTCTTGCATCGGAACATACAACGAGACAAGCCAAATCAACACACTAGCAGACGAGTTGACAAAGCAGGCAGCGAGGTCTAATGAGACGAAGCGTTGGGGTGGTACATTTGTGCCGTCATGTCACATAAAAAAATATCAACATTTTTTTTAACCTACGCCAGAACATCCATGTCAAGACACTAAAGCCAGCCAAAGTAACTACGTTCTTATTTGTTTTTTCTACTTTGACTTTTATTTATTCTACGAAGCACGTCGTCGCGTGCGGCCGAGCAAGTGGCCATTGCCTTAGCCCTCCTGGACGACGGACATACCAATATCTTTAGCGACTCCAGGGCAGCCATCCGCGCCTTCAGCGTCGGCGCCGTGTGTAAGGAAGCCTGTCGCATCCTCGACGGCAAAAGCATCGTCACCCACACTCTCACGTGGTTCCCCGCTCACATGGGATCCATCATGGGAGGCCCCACAAACCTCAACGAGCTGGCCCACTCCAAGGCGCGAGGTCTCGCTTTCCGCGACCACGGAGAACTCCAACGCCGGCCCGCAGTGGTGGAGAACAGAGATCAACCGACCACATACAACGAAATTGCGCAGCACTTTTATCTCGACAGGAGAGACTTTCCCCTTCCACACAAGAAGTTAAATAGAGCGCAGGCATTGACCCTCAGATTATTGCAAACAGGCTCATATCCCAACCCGGCTTTATTCCACAAAATTTATCCCGACACCTATGCCACTAGTTCTTGCAGGCACTGCAATGACATCGCTAGCCTAGACCATATGCTCTGGCATTGCCCCTCGTTACGAGGCACAGAACAAATCTACGAGGACAAGTGGCTCTCCGCTATCAAGAGCCCTGATGCCGGAGCGCAACTATGGGCTGTCCAGAGGGCCCACGATGCGGCGGTCGGGCAAGGCCTGACTGTCCCAACGTGGGTGCGGCCCGCAGCGCGCTGAGTCGCGTACCTCAGGACCTTATTAAAGTTTTGCATCCATCCATCCATTGACTTTTATTCGCGAGAACACATTGAGCCTCTTCAATTTATTTTTTTTTTCTCGCTACCCTACCCGCGGGCTGCCAGAGCCAACCAGAGCGCATACGTTTTTCTCGTATGGCCCCGACCACCGTGCGGTGCACTTCGGTGCACGTTCAGTTTGCTCTGGCCGAGTGGATTTTCACCTGACAGAGTTTTGGACGCTTTCTGGCTAGCAGATGAGAAAAAAAAACAATGGTCGCTCGCCGCCATCACTGTGCGGACTCGAAGGATTGCACCGCATTCCTTGAGCGGAACCTTTCCGGAAAGTCTTGTTTCGCCGCTGTAGGATACTGAGCAGTATGCGTATGGTTCTCAGTGGACCAAGCGTCTCATGTTTTCTTCGCTATTCCTTCCGTAGCCCCATTAGGTGCCCGAAGTAGGGATTCGATTCTGGCCAACATACTTTCCTATGCGTTTTTTTTTTTCATTTCGGTGCCTCCCCCTCACAGAAAAAAAAAAAAAATACATTGTTGCGGCGCAGCGAATTGTCGCATGGTGAAAGTTCGATTTTGATACTTCTTTTGCGGAAAGTAATGGGTGACGGGACGCTTCAGTTGCCGGATACGTTTATTATATTATTGTGAAAGCAATTATATGGACTATAGGGGCGCGAAATGCGTCCGCTATAGACAGACGCGCGCAGAGAGAAGAGAACGAACTTTGAGAGCGACCGGCGAGCAGCCGAGCGCCGTTGAAACTGAAACTTTATTGTACGTGACTTCCACGCCGCCGAGGAGGCCGGCGCCGCGAACATAAACATCCGCTCGTTGTGCAGACGCTCACGGCGGCGGCGGCGGCGGAATCGGATCCACTACAGGGCTCCCCCCCGTAGATACAAAGGTCGCTGCTGTCGCGCTGATGCCCAGGATACACCCTACCCAGGACACGTGCTTGCTCACGGGGCAGGGTACGGATGGGGGAGAATCGGGCGGGGAACAAGTGGGGAGTGCAAGAGGAACGCACAAGTTTGCCATGTACGCGGGCTTCACACGGTCGATTGAAATCACGTTTTCACGGCCGTTCACAGAAACAGTAAAAGTCTTTTCTCCGCGCTGTAGTACTTCGAACGGGCCGTCGTACGGTGCAGTGAGGCCGGGTCGGATGCCTTCGCGGCGCACGAAAACGTGAGTTGAGGCAGCTAGGTCTTTGCTTACGAAAACGTCGTAAGTGGAGGGCTGTCGAGGTGATGTAGGTCGCAAGCGCTCAAAGAGCGACCGAAGTTGCTCAACGTAGGCAGGAGGCGAGAGGTTGGGGACTGCAGGTGGTGCGAAGAATTCGCCGGGTAGACGTAGTGTCGTCCCGTAGACCATTTCGGCAGCAGTACACCCGAGGTCCTCTTTTATGGCCGACCGAATACCTAGTAGAACTAGCGGCAGTTCGTCGACCCATGAAGTTCGAGCGTCGCGGGCGATGAGGGCGGCTTTCAACTGGCGGTGAAGCCTTTCCACCATTCCATTTGCTGACGGATGGTATGCAGTTGTGTGGATGTGGCGGATACCGAGGATGCTTGTTAACGCTCCGAAGAGCTCACTTTCAAACTGTCGTCCGCGGTCGGTTGTTACCACGCTGGGGCAGCCGAAACGAGATATCCAACCGGCCACGAAAACGGACGCCACGGTTGGCGCCACGGGAAACGCTTCAGGCCAGCGCGTGTAGCGGTCAACGCAGGTGAGGATGTATCGTTTAGCGCGCGATGAAGGCAGTGGACCAACAATGTCGATGTGAACGTGGTCAAAGCGAGAGTCGGGCGGACGGAAGGGTTGAAGTGGTGACTTGGTGTGGCGGGTCGTTTTTGCACGTTGGCAGCGTTGACATTCTCCAGCCCAGCGGCGGACATCTGCGTTGATGCCGGGCCACACATAACGGGAGGTGATGAGGCGCTGAGTGGCGCGAACACCAGGATGGCTCGAGTCGTGTAGCTTGTCAAAGACTTGACGGCGGTGCGAGGAAGGCACAAATGGACGAGCACAGCCTGTTGACATGTCGCAGACGATCGTACCGGAGGAAAACGGCAGTGGCACCTCAGCAAACGAGAGAGATGTGGACCCTGCACGCAGGTCACGCAGCTCTCGGGATTCTTCGGCCAAAACGGCGGCAGCTGCAGCTGGGCATTGGAAATGGCGTCCATGGCAGCGCTGGGGGCAGGGATGTCGCCTGGCACTGTTGATTGGGGCTGAGGAGCCGGGGCGTCGTTGCTGACTACTGTAGTGTTCATTTCGTCTTCCATTGCGTGAGCTTGCTACGTCTGGGTCACCAAGCTATAGGGGCGCGAAATGCGTCCGCTATAGACAGACGCGCGCAGAGAGAAGAGAACGAACTTTGAGAGCGACCGGCGAGTAGCCGAGCGCCGTTGAAACTGAAACTTATTGTACGTGACTTCCACGCCGCCGAGGAGGCCGGCGCCGCGAACATAAACATCCGCTCGTTGTGCAGACGCTCACGGCGGCGGCGGCGGCGGCGGAATCGGATCCACTACATGGACACTCCAGGCGCATTCCAGCCGTCGCCGTCACCCTCATGTTTTGTATAAAGTCCAAGGGCGATAACATCGTGACCACGCGCTGCATGCTGTATGTGCGAGTGAAAGTGTAGGAGGGGAAATGTAATGGGTGAGCCGACGATGGTGGCTCAGTCTTGTGTGCGCAAAGGAGAAAAGCGGGGAGCAAGCGTGCCACCTTCCGTCGCGCGCAATACATCGGGGGGAGTGGATGGAATGGGGGCGGAATCTAGGATTCTGTGAATCTATGATTGTGCAACATTTTTATTTGCCTTGTTTGACGCATTATATACAGTTACTTCTTCTTACATACATAGACTCATTGGAGACTTATACGTATACTTAAATATCTTGTTGCGAGGTCTTGTGTATACATGCAGTGAACTTTGTTTCCAGTGACACTTTTTTGTCCTTTATCAAGCCGTATTTTCGCATTTGTATATCCCATTGTTTCTTTGCATTTCTAATGTACGAGGGCGAGTCAAATGAAAGTGAGCCTACCCTAACCGCGCAATAATGGTTCGGTTCGTTATCTGCGAGGCATGCGCGTAGGAGAACGGCATGTCTCATTTACAAAAGTGACACGCAGGTGTGAAGATAAATGTGCTTTAATGCTCTCATACACTACGTTGAATATGGTTGCGTCACATAATGGACACTTCAAAAGTTGAGCAGCTCGGTGTCGCAAAGTTTTTGACAGCTGAAGGTGTTTCCAAAATAGAAATTAATCACCATATGACTGCCGTGTACGTTGAACACTTCATTTCATTGACCACTGTGAAGCGTTGGAGCAAACGGTTCAAAGGACGTTGCAAAGACATTCCAAGACCGGGCCAAAACCATTGTCCGCTGTAGATGTACTATTAGATGCGATTCACAGAATTGTGATATCATTTTTCATTGTTGAGTCATGGAGTGTTAAACTTGATAGTATCGTTTTCTGAAAATTTTCAATTTTGGCCCATTTTTAATGAATAATTGACCATCTAAATGAAAAATTCGGAACCAGTAGTCACTAGAATTAAACTTTTTCTTTTAAATGCAACAAACCTCGTCAAATTTGGTGAAGTGATTGCAGGAAAAAACTAAGTCCCCTTCTACATGTACTTAAATAGGAGCACCCGAGCTAAAGCTTCCTCTTAAGGAGGAGGCTGAGCTGCAACGTGCATATATATATATATATATATATATATATATATATATATATATATATATATATATATATATATTAGTCCGATATTGGGCCAGTGGCGTAGCCCCCCTCGAACAAAATTTCTGGCTACGCCACTGCACCCTACATAAGCTGGAGCATCTGATGATGGCACATACACAGTTTGTAAGAATTGGGTAGCACCAATTAAGCAAATCAAATAAGCCGTTCAATATAGTGCACTGATTTATTAAGAGGTGTGTGTGCTTTAGAGATACTTATGAGGCTACATTATATGTACAGGTTTTATGTGGCGGTCTATTATTTGGTTATGCAAAACACACGTGTGCTCACTGGCACTACTTTGATGGTCAGCATTCAGGGCTATGCAAGTTGAATGAATGTTTGATGTTTAATGGCGCAAGGGCCAGGTATGGTCAAAGAGTGCCATGCTAATGTTTATGAGTTCGTAGTGGCCTGACGGGTTCTGTGAATTTAATGTGACGTGGCTGTAAAGGGGCCTAAAGAGTTGGTGTAAATTGCATAAAATCTATGCATAGTAAAATTATGGCAATGATTACTGACATGTACTACGAACACTAAAATGTATTAGGAAAGAAAGATGCAATATACAAAATATGAGAGATGCTAAAATTGTCTAGAGCACTACTGCCTCGCCAGAACCCTTGAAACACAAGGGCTTAGAGGCATATGCTATATGGAACAACTATCACAGCGGCATCCTCTGAAGACCTCCCCGCATCTGCCACAGGTTGGAAGATCATTTCCAGTGAGTAAAAAGTTATGGGTGCCAAATGCGTGTCCTATTCTTAAACGACAGAATAGGACATTGTCCGGTGTGATTTTGTTGCAGAAGGCCAGAAACCCAATTGAAGTTTTATTATGTGCAGCTTATTATTTGTTTCCAGCTCGCACAAGCGCTGCCGTCAGTAGTTTTGCAGTTTCCTTCGCAACAAGGGCTTCAGATCTGTGACAGGGACTGCAGCGGTACGATTAACAGCGTGCGATGCAATTGATGTGGCCATCTGGTCCGCTAGAACGTTACCCTCGATGCCCCTATGGACAGGCACCCAGCTTATAATCACATGCTGGTTTGATATATACGCTCTACAGACAATAGAATAGAGCTCAGCAAGTACTGGGTTTTTGTGTTTACAGAGTGACTTCAAGGCTGTTATGACGCTTAACCCTTTCAGGCGCCACTTGCAATTATGCATAGAAAAAAATCTTTTTATATATAAACATTCTTTTTGGGACCTAAGAAACACAAAACCATCGAATTCTTGAAAGTTATTATGAAACTTTATTATTTGCAACATCGTACACAATTGTGTACACAGCGCCTCGGTGGTCACAAAATTCACTTGTGGAATGCGAGGAAGCAATTGCTCTCTTTCGTCAAGCACAGTTGCACGGCGCATTTCATGCAGAATATCCGGGTGCCTCATGTGCACTTCTTGAGCTTGCACCTAATTCGCACGTTCTGGTCGTGGGATTCGGACCAATGGTCAAAGGAGTCGTAGTGCGCGTCGGTGCAAGGACGCGATATTCTTGCTTTTTTGCCATATCTTTGGTTGTGGTGCTTGGATCTCTGCAAGAGAAGGCCTTCCACGCTTTTTCTCGGGTAGTACCGATTTAATTAATGCTTCGGCAGCTTGCAAGCAAGCGAAAATTCATCAAATATAGGAGTTTAGCTCCAGGCAGCGTTTGATTGTCACGGTGGTCGTCCAGCCAAGAATTGCAGATACCCAGGTTCACAAAAGGAAAAAACACTCTGTGTCCACTTCTTCAGCTTGCGTTTCCCCTGCAGCACCGCCTTCCTCTTCTGTGAGGTTGGTGAACGCAGGTGCAACGCAGGCGTCGGTCGCTTCGCACGTGGCTTCTTCTTCGTCACTTTCCCCAACGTCTGAAACATTTATCAGCAATGAGCTCCAAAAGCCTTTCAGCTGTCTTTTGGGTTTTCTTATACTTGTTTGCATTGTAGAAAGAACGACGAATAGCCAAAAAACCTGGAAAGAAAATCAAAGCAACTCTCAGCGTTCTTCATTTCTGCAGCGACCACGGCGCTTTGTACACAATCGTGTACACATGCGCGTGCGAGCGTTAGCGTTCGGTCATCTCCTCAGAAAGGATAAAATTATCACTCCTCGGTACTTCATATGATGCACAAGCGCGTCTAATTTTTTTTTCGCTTGCCACAATAAAAAAAAAGTGGCTCTAAAAAAAATAAGAACTTGACTCACCGCTCTTTGCTGCTCCGGCGTCCGCCATTTCTTGTTTTGATATGAACATCTTCACGGAAATGCGACAGATGGTGCCCAAAATGCACATGGTTGTCAGTTTAAAGTTTGGGAATGTGCTAAAGCCAACCTAATAGAAAATTGCGCGCCCTAAACGCGAAAAAAAAACACCAGAAGTACAATGTACACAATTGTGTACAAGGCGCCTTAAAGGGTTAAGGAGTCTGTAAATATAATTGCTTTTTGAAGTTAAGATTTTTTTTATATGCTTCACAGCTGACAATAGGGAGTAGGCCTCAGCTGTAAAGATACTTGTTGCAGGGTACACCGGATTCTGAAAGGGATGGACCAATGGTTGCGTAAGACACCCCGGCATGTGACTTAGAAGCGTCTGTGTAAAACTCTGTGCACGAGTAGTTTTACTGCAGTTCTAAGAAATGCATTTTAATATGCGTCTCTGGCGCATGTTTAGTGACCTCTACAAAGGACGCGTCACACTCCATCAGCTGCCACTGCCATGGCGGTAATATTTTCGCTGGAGCGATAAGACAATGTTCAAGCACCGGAACACCCATTTCCTCACTAAGGTTCCTTGCACGCAAAGAGAACGCCTTCTCGCTGCAGGTCGGTTATTGAAGAGTATGGCAGCGGTCATATCGTTTATGCATGAATAAGGGGGATGTTTGCGGTTTGGATTTATTTTAAGGAAATATGTAAAACTGCTATATGACCTCTGAAGATGGAGTGACCATACATTTGCTTCTGCATAAAGGCTTGTACGGGGCTTGTCCTGAGAGCTCCGGTTGCAAGGTGGATTCCTAAATGATGGACAGGATCCAACATCTTTAATGCACTTGGTGTAGCGGACTGATATACTATAGCACCGTAGTCAAGACGTGAGCCGACAAGACACCGATACAAGTTCAAAAGACATTTTCTGTCGCTGCCCCATGTTGTGCTTGATAGAAGTTTTAACAAGTTCATTGTTTTAAGACACTTACCCCCGAATGCAGGGATCTAACTTGGATCGTGCTTGGACTTGACTTGAAGAAGTCGGCCCGAAGCAAGAAGCGGACTTCAAAACGCTCAAGTCGGCTTTCGCGTTTCATAGACGCTCAAGCTGACTTGCTTCGTCAAGTCAAGACTGTACTTCAATGCAAAAGCAGGTTGCTCGTCTGTGTTCGAGGTTAACAATAAATTTACTAGCGTAAGGCACGTTGTACAGCACAAAAAGTATCTATGTTTCCAAATTTCTGGCAGGGCCTAAGTGCTGAAGTACAGTTTGGGTAAACTTATTCCATCTGGCTACGTCCGCCGCTGCGATAGGCAGTGTTGCTTGCAGAAAGCGCGCATTCCCGGCGGGTTTAAGTGGTCTTCAAGTTTCGGTGTTTTGGCGCGCTTTTTGAGTTGCAGGTTTCACCATTTTTTCAAGTCACTGCTCCACTTTTAGACGACAGTGTATTTGAGTGCAAATCAATTTTATAGTCACATTTATTTTTGTTTTAGCTTATTTTTAACTCGGAGGTCTTGTTGCGCGTTTGTATAAATGGCGGTAGAGAAGCCAACGAAATGGTTAGTTTGTATGGTGGTCTTTCAACGGCTTTTGTTCTCGATTGCCGCAAGGTGTTTGTGCGCCGTCTGGGCCGGCAATCGGATATAAGAGGTTGGGACGAGGCATACGGTCGGTTTCTGAGGGAGCTCGCGCGTCCCTTTTCGCCTACAGACGTTCCAGCAGGAAGACGACGGCCTTTGTTCTGGTCGGGCTACGTGACCCTTTCAAGAAAGGGCCAACCTATTCGAACGCACTAGGCCGGAGTCATAAACAAGAAAAAACTGCAACATATGCTGCGAACGAGGAGTACCGAGCACCGTAGAGTCCCCTGTCCAGACCCATATGGGTGACAACACCCGATAAAAAACAAAATAAATAAATAAAATGACACGTGCAAACGATTTGTCTACTTCGCATGGAGGGTTTGTCGAGAACAATGAGAGGGAGAGTGTGGCACAGTCGTAGACATCGCAAATTGGCAGCGTGTGTTGTCTGCTAGGATAGTGTCGTCTGTTAGGAAAACAAGTTGTGGGGCTTGCGCGACGGCCACGCGCTGCAGTTGGTACGAAATTGCTGTCCTGTCAAGAGGCTTTGACGCTGAAATGTGGCACTCACGTATGCTCTCCTCCCAAGAGAATGCACCGCAATTCAAGATGGCACCCCGTTTTACAGAAGACGAAAAGAGCCTGCTGATGACACTCGTGAACGACTACAAGCATATTGTGGAATGCAAGAAAACTGATGTCGCGTCGTTGACCAAGAAGAATCAGACATGGAAAGAAATAGCAAAACAATATAATGCCAACCACGGGATTACGCGGCGTGATCACCTGCAACTGAAAAAAAAATGCTGGACCAACCTGAAGCAAAAGCGGAAAGAGGAAGCTGCGAAAGAAAAGCGAGAGCGCCACAATACTGGTAAGCGCACATGTTCTGCATGACTGGCTCATTTGGGCTACTTTTTATTATGCTGATGCGCATGTTTCGTATTTGGTGGTTGAGTGCGTGACAGTTCGGCAAGCCGAGCATAAATATGGTCGTGAGCGCTAATAACTGGTTATGTATGGCATGTGTAGTCATTGGAGATGAGAAAATAGGCTCGCAATCAATCTTTTCGCGACTGCGGGAAGCGCACCAGCTTCGGGCGCAGGTGCTTCGCGATGAGCAGCGTCACCTTTCCAACTGCGCGGCGCACTGTTGACTGAAGAATGCCGACTGGACCCCCGGTGACTGTTTGAAACATGCCAGCGCCGTAAAACATCACAGCCATCAGCAACTGCAGCATGGGAGGCACACAGGCTGTCCCCTGTTGTCCCCACTTACCCGGATAGGCAACATAGCGAGAAGTCGCACGGCGTTCTTCGTGAATCTGTAGCGACCGAGGAATTGTTCGTCGTCATACAGCTCCATCAGATGCCCTCGGTCACGTAGGGCGGGTCGTGAAATATTCAGCAAGGGCTGCGCCTCTGAAAATGCTGTATCCATGGCGTGGCAAGCCAACTCGAAAGCAGCTAACCTCCGTGCGACGTCCGTTCGGGAGGCTGCCATGTTGGAATAACGCATGAAGTCTGTTTCAAGCTAGCCCGGGAGCAGACTTGAAACTTGGGCGGACTTCGACCCAGCTAAGTCGTTCGCAAGTCGTCCGCAAGCTCAAGAACGATTTAAGACGCGCGGCGAAGCTGTCTTGAGACTGCCAGAAGTCGAGTTCGAGACAAGTTAGATCTCTGCCTTCGGGGGCTAGCCTTCAAGAATTTAATTTAATATGCAGGATGAATGTGAGTTTCGAGTCCAATATGATGCCAAGAAACTTGTGCTCGGCACTTACGGGTAATCCGCTACCCGAGAGCTCAATAGCAGGACATGGTACTGTTCCTCTCTTGTTCGTGAAAAGAATGCATGTACTTTTCTGTGGGCTCAACCTGAAACCGTTTTCTTGAGCCCATTTCGCCACTTTATTTAAGGCATGCTGGACATGGCGTTCGCAGACAGCAAAGTTGCATGATTTAAATGTTTAAATGCTATGCAAGTTGTTTATTGCACAAAAATTGTTACGTGTGCACACCATTACACCTAGGGGGATTGGGCAAAGAAAGCTTTGCTTTAAGAAGAACAGGGCACCACAGGTAGTGGTTCATCCCTAATGCCCTGTTTGGAGCTTCAACTCTTAAAGGACACTTAAGAGAAACACTCAACCTGTTTAGACTCGTAATGTATATTCTTTCGAAACTCTATTTACATTAATTTTACGGTAAGAGGGCAATTTTTAGAAGATGAAGGCCAAATTTACATTTCAAAATTTCACACCTGAGCCTCAGCACCAGTACATCAGTGTGACATCACGGATTTTAGCACATTCTTTCATATTTGGCCATTGCTGTGCAGTAAAATTTCTGCAAACTTGCTAAGTCACAGGCTTGTTCCTGATACCATGCAGTCCATATTTACTGATGAAAAACTAACTAGGACCGAGCAGACACCATCAAAATATACACCGTGATGGTGAGCCGGTGCAGGAACTTCCTTCTGTGTCTTTTCTCACCTACCAAGCTTATTCTCACTGTAAAAGTGGCTTATTTTGGTATTGTAGAAGGGTAATTTACTAATACAGCTCAACTTATTTTTCTCTTTAGTGTCCCCTTGTCAAGGCTTTATTTGTCCCCACAGTTCGAAACAATATTGAGAAAGTGGACTCCTAATATTCAGATTTCAGCAGTCTACATGAAAGGATCCATGTTGCTCAAATTATTTTGGGTCATTCACCTGAGTTTTCAAAACGCAAACCAGCATTCTTTATGGCCACTTAAAAATTTCTAAGGCGGATGACAATGCTTTTTAAAATGTCAGAGCCAAACCTACTAGGTGGCACTCCTAACAAAATAAAGCAGGCTAACTGGTGCATTAAAGTTGGTGCTGCCATTTGTCAATCCTGGAGATTACGCTTCCCAAAGAAATCCACCCACATGTGAGCAGTAGGAGTGCATAGTGTTTATATGCACATATCACATTTACACTAAAAGAGGGCTGAAAAGTGTGGCCCCTGTGTCCAGCAGTTGCCTGGTTTTCATTCAGCATGAAGCATGTGATGTTACCGATATTGTGGAAACTATTGGTGAAGAGAATAAAAGGACATTTAAAGTGCGACTTGCATGCTAATAGCCAACAATTCATGCACAGTTCACGGCACTGGTAGTGGGCAAACTTAAGCAGAGATGGGGCAGTGCATACACAGTGCTGAGGTTGCCAGTGGAGCATGGTGCATGTGCATTTGAATAAAGGCACATAAAGGCATGTGGATAAAGGCACATGAGAGGGGACAAAGTGAACGTTGCTTCCCAGCTGGGACAGGTGAGACCTGGAGGCATATGAGGTTGTCACTGAGGTGCCGAATGTGTCCTCTGCCTGGCGCAATTGTTCAGTGGCCTGTTGTATGTGGCCACTTTTATGGAGGAATGCAGGTTTCCAGTGTGTGTTTTTAGTGTACTTTGTGGGGATGCGCGACCCTTGCGCCTCCCCTGATAGCTTGTTTTCCCGCATAGCCCCGTCTCCGTGCGGCGTCGCCGCGTGGGCCGCGGCATTGGAGTGCTACAAGCGTGGTGCGAGAGATGGCGTGAGCGTCGCGCCGCTGCGCGGTTACTTGGGTGCGGGGGAGACAAGGCGCTCTCTCTTGGGTTGGAGCCAGCTAGCAGCACGGACGTGCCGCGCGTGCAGCGACGCTCTTTCCCGGCGGGTCGGCGCACGGCGGGGGACGTCTCCCACGTGGGCGCCGACCGATGCTTCGGCGAGACCGTCTCGCCTGGCCGCCTTCGAACGCGCCACGATTCGCGTGACCATACACGCGAGCGACCAGGCGTTGGGATCCAGCATGGGGCGAACATATTCGCTCGCTTCCGGCCATGGTGAGTCGGACTTCTAGATTTGTCGCGCGCCCATCGACATGTTTTGTGGATAGCAACTCGGCTAGCAGGCATTGATCTATGAAAGGTGCAATAAATGCCCTTGTGATTGTTTGCACTACTGTGTTGTCGTTCCTTTGTCCCAAGAGTACGGTGTGAGAATCCCACATCAGACCCCACAACTTTTAAAGGGGCCCCTGGTGGCGGTGTCCTGCCTACAGTGTTACGCAAGCCGGCTTCAATGTCGTGTTTTTTTTCTTTGATAGGAAATTGACGGGCTCTGTTGGCAACCCAAACTTACGGTCATTGTTATTATAGTAACGTTAGTCTCATCACTTGGTGTGGCTCATTGCAGCTCCCCATGGTGGCTGCAGTATCTATGCTATGCAGCAGATTCAGCTACGTGCAACTGTAGTGTGTATAGCCCAATATGTGCTACATTCATTCTCATCACAAAATTTAAAAAAATATCAGCTCAAAAGTTGTCGTTTTGGAAAGACTGCTCAAGTCAAGCTCGAATTGGAAAAGGGGGCTCAACTCCTTCTAGAAAGAAGACATCTAGGACATATTCACAAAGTGGCAAGAATAGTGGGACCGCTGCATTGCTGGCTATTTCGAACATGATAGTGTTTGAATGTACATAAATAAATAACTTTCTTAAAAACACAGCCAGTCTCGAACTTTTTGGTACCAGCATATATTTCTGCCACCATAACGAGTTTGAGCCATCTTACAGTCAATTTTATAGTTTATTATTTCACAGTATATTGGAATGAAACTATATTGAGTGAGGTTACAGTAGCAAGATAGCCCATTTAGGTCAATAAATATAATGTAAATGAAGGAATGAATGTGTGTGGTTTAGTGGCGCAAGGGCCAGATATGGCCAAAGAGCGCCAAGACAGTGTTAGTGATTTTGCGGTGGAATGACGAGTTCTGTGAAGAAGATGTGACTTGGCTGTAAAGGGGCCTAAAAATAGTCACTGTAAAGTGCATAAAATCTACGTGCTATAAAATTATGGCGATGACTAATGACGAATACTATGAACATTAAAATCCATCACAGAAGAATGATGCAAAATAGAAAATATACGAGATGGTAAAATTACTTGGAGCACTGCTGCCTCACCAGAGCCCTTGAAACACAAGGGCCTAGAGGCATGTGCTATACGAAAGAGCTATCACAGCGGCATCCTCTGAAGAGAGAACCTGCTACGAACATGTGGGGCTAACAACATGCAAGACAACATCTTTAAGAAAACTTAGGACTGCGTTGGTGTCAAATAGCGGTTCTGGGCCGAGTAGCATTACGGTATGTAGGGGGATGTGCTGTTGGTATGCTAGGGAAAAATGTTTCCTTCTCTCAGATTCGGCTGCCCGACACTCCAGGAGGACGTGTAGGAGGGTCAGCCTCTCCCCGCATCTACCGCAGGTTGGAGGATAATTTTCAGTGAGTAAAAAGTTATGCGTGCCAAATGTGTGTCCTATTCTGAGGCGACAGAATAGGACATCTGTTTGCCATGATTTTGTTATGGAGGGCCAAGAACCTAACTGTGGCTTTATCACGTGCAGTTTGTTATTTACTTCTGCGTCCCACATACGTTGCCAGTGGTTTCGCAGTTTCCTTCTTAAAAAAGGCTTCAGGTCTGTGACAGGGACCGAAGCAGTAGGATTAACTGCATGCAATGAAATTGATGTGGCCATCTGGTCCGCTAGAACGTTTCCCTCGATGCCCCTATGTCCAGGCACCCAGCATATAATCACATGTTGGTTAGATATATATGCTTTACACAGTACGAAGTAGAGTTAAATAATTACGTGATTTTTGTGGTTACAGAAAGACATCAAGGCCTTCACAACACTAAGGGAGTCCGTATATATAACTGATTTCTGGAGTTTCGATTTCTTTATATGCTTTACGGCTGACAGCAGTGCGTAGGCCTCAGCCGTAAAGATACTAGTTTCCGGATGCAGTACGTTGGATTCCGAGAAGGATGGATTGACGGCTGCATAGGACACCCCCTCGTGTGTCTTCGATGCGTCTGTGTAGAACTTGGTGCAGGCGTACTTGTACTGGAGTTCCAGGAAATGCATTTGGATTTCAATCTCTGGAGCGTGCTTTGTAACTTGAGTGAAAGATGTATTGCATTGTATAAGCTGCCACTCCCAAGGAGGTAGCAGCTTGGCTGGATGCATTAGGCGAAGGTCGAAGAGTAGGACATGCATTTCTTCACTAAGCTCCCTCACGCGCAGCGAGAAAGGTTGTCTTAAGGAGGGACGATTGCGAAAGAGTGTTGCATATGTCATAACGTTAGTTAGTTAGTTAGTTGGGGTTTAATGGCACAAAGGCAGCTAAGGCCATGCTGCGCCAGTCACAAGACAAAAGGAAACACAAGGTTAGAGCAGGCTAACCTGCACTGCATTATAGTTCGTGTAAATAACCAGTTGTCTCTAAAAAGTGGAACAGGTTAGTAAATGGCACTAGCGGGTCATCTGCCAGTAGTAGGGTAGGGTGTAGAGGTGTGTTTGCATTATATAGGTTGTGTAAAAGCTTCCGCCGCTGTGTTTCAAACTGTGGACATGTTACAAGGATGTGTATTACTGTAAGGGGTTAATTGCATTTTTCGCAAGTCGGCGGGTTTTCTTTTCGGAGTAGGAAGTTGTGTGTTAAATGTGTGTGTCCAATCCAAAGTCGGCACAGGATCACCTCATAGAACCGTTGCTGGTGAGTGCACGACTTCCACTCACCAATTACGGGTTTAGTAAGATGTAGCTTGTTGCTTAAGCAATGGTCCCATGCCTGTTGCCATTTGGCCGTCAAGGCCTTCTTAATCGCCGTGATACTATCCCAATATGGAAGCGCCGTGTTTGTTATGTATTTTCGCGCTGCCATTGATGCACACCTATCCGCTGCTTCATTACCCGGTATACCGACATGGCTTGGTACCCAGCAAAACCTAATTGACCGGCCGTATTTGTTTAATGTTACCATGTTTAAAATATCGCCTATCGGGGGTTCACATTCGGATTTCGCGTGTAGAGCCTTCAGTGTGCTTAATGAATCAGTGTATATTACTGTGTTTTCGTGTTTGTCAGCTATGCTCTTTTTAACTACAGTCCATATTGCGTATACTTCGGCTGTGTGGACAGAGGCTTGTTGTGGTAATCGAATACTTGTTTCCCAATTTTTCGTTACGGCCCCCACACCCACGTGATTTTTTGTTTTAGAGCCATCAGTGTAATATTGCATGTTATTTTGATATTTGTCCTGAAATGCACGGAATTCTTGTATAATGTGTTCGTGTGGGATGTCTCTTTTCTTTAGATGTGTTAACGTCCAATCACATAAGTGTGTGAAATCGTACCACGGGGCCAACCGTTGTGGTTTCTTGGCAACCTGGAGGACTTCGTGGGGGATGTCATAATCCCGACAGTATTGCTCATACCGCAGGACAAGTGACCTAATCGTGGTCGGTTTATTTGTGTAGTGTAAGCGCGTGTTGCATTGTGTGAGGATGTTGTAGCATATGTGTTGGGGTGATGACTGAATTCTGAGTACGTAGGAAAAAGTGAGGAATGCTCTGCGCTGCTGTAAGGAGGGTTCATTACACTCCACGTATAAACTTGGAATAGGTGAAGTTCGGTAGGCACCACTTCCCAGTCGCAGTCCAAGGTTATGTACCGGATCAAGTCGTTGGATGTAGGACTGTCTGGCTGAGCCGTAAACGACGGAGCCATAGTCTAAAAGGCTACGCACAAGAGACCGGTAAACACGTAAAAGGCACGTTCGGTCGGAACCCCAGTGCTTATGAGACAAAACTTTAAGGATATTTAGAGCTTTATTTCCTTTAACCTTTAGTGCTTTTATGTGAGTTAGGAAGTTAAGTTTGGTGTCAAAGGTTACTCCCAAAAACTTATGGTCTTGTTTCACTGGCAGTATGGTGTCGTTCAATTTTAGGACTGGATCGCTGTGTAGCCCTCGTTTCTGAGAGAACAAAACAGTAATTGTTTTCTGTGTGGCGAAACGGAAACCATTTTTGTTAGCTCATTGTGCAAGTTTATTTATTGTGAGTTGAAGCTGCCTTTCACAGGTTAGTAAATTCGAGGCACGGCAAGCCACTTGGAGATCGTCTACGTATAAAGAGTGCATAAGAGACGACGGTATGACCTTATTAACTGAGTTCATTTTTACTATAAAGAGTGTCGTGCTGAGAACACAGCCTTGTGGAACACCATTTTCCAGTTTAAATGTATGTGATAGTACTGAGCCAAGACGTACCTGAAATGTTCTATTAGACATAAAATCAGCTAAGCAGTTAAGCATTTTACCTCGGATGCCGAGGTCAGCCAGGTCTCTTAAAATTCCATATCTCCATGTGGTATCATAGGCTTTTTCTAAATCGAAGAAAACTGCAAGGCAGTGTTGTTTGTTTAAAAATGCGTATCTAATTTCATGTTCTAGACGGACGAGATGGTCAGTGGTTGAACAACCCTTCTTATATCCACACTGATGGGGGTCAATATCAATTCTTGATTCTTGGTCAATTCTTGATTCTAAAATAAATGAAAGTCTTATATTGATGATGCCTTCATATGATTTTGCCAAACAACTTGTGAGGGCAATAGGTCTGTAGCTGCTTGTGGATGTGGGGGATTTATCGGCTTTTAGAAATGGAACTACTACTGACTTTTTCCATTCTTCCGGCATTATGCCAGATTCCCAGATTAAGTTAAAAAATTTAAGGAGAGTGTTTACAGATGCCTGAGACAGATGAGCCAGCATGGCGTAGTGAATGCGGTCGTGACCTGGCGCTGTGTTTTTCCCTGCAGAAAGAAATCTGTTTATTTCTTGTTGTGTGAGGGGGGAATTGTATGGTTCATTTGATGCACCAGTTGTGGGCATCTTCTGTTTTTCAGCAGACTGTTTGTATTGTAAAAATTCCTTTGTATAATTCCCTGAACTGGATACATCACGGAAATGTTCTCCAAGTATATCTGCCTGTTCTTGTATTGTTGTTTGTGTGCCTGGACTTGTAAGTAACGGTATTGTGTAAGATGAGTACTGTCCTCTAAATTTCCTCACCTGGTCCCACATTCGTTGGTCTTCGCGTGGTCTTGTTACAAATGTTTGTGGTGATGGTAGGAGTTTGATGAGAGCGGGTAAGTGATCGCTACCATATGAGGTGTCGAGGGCTTCCCATTTAAAATCAGTAAAAAGAGAGGGCGAACAAAAAGCTAAATCTAAACAACTAAATGTGCGGGAAGTCGGTGAGAAGTAAGTTGGCGCACCTGAATTTAAAAGGCAGATATCATTGGATTGGATAAAATCTTCAGCCAGCTGTCCTCTTTGGTCAGTTTTGACGCTGCCCCAAAGAGTACAATGAGCATTAAAATCCCCAACTAAAAGAAATGGTTCTGGTAATTGTTCTGTTAAATTTTCTGTTTAGTAGTGAAGTGGGTGTGAGGTGGAATATACAGTGAGCAAATGGTGATGGTTTTGTAAGATAGAATGGTGACAGCTACGGCTTCTAAGGATGTATTCAATTGGACATTTCGGGTAGGAGTGCCGCCTTGCACGACTATAGCCACTCTGCCTGACAAACGGGTGGAACATTCGCGGTCCCTTCGGACAACGGTGAAACCTTTGAGAATTTGACTATTTTTCGCGCCGAGATTCGTTTCCTGAAGACATACAGCAACTGGTGAAAAGATGTTGATGATGTCTTTGATGTCAACCTAAGATGTTGATGATGTCTTTGATGTCACCTAAATTGTGTATGAGACCTCTACAATTCCAATGGATAATAAAAGCCATTTTGAAATTGAAAGGTAAGAATTGGCACTACGGAATGAATAAGAGGTGAGATGTTAGGTGACATGGAATTTAAAAGGCTTATACAAATGAGTGATAACCTTTAGGTTATCGCTTTCTTGTTCTGAGTGGTTATTGGGATTTTGTCCCGCTTACCGCGCTCAAGAGAGCGCTTGTCCTTTGGTGTCAATGACACCAGGGTTTTTGCGTTGACCTCCATCGCTCTCTCTGAGGCGCTGGAGGATCGAGAGTTAGGCGCCGAGACACGTGTCTCGGGCCTTGGGGTTCGCTTGATCTTAGGGCCCTGCGGGACTGGTGTCTGCAGGGCGTTTGAAGAGGCTGGAGCAGCGTTGGCTGCTTCCACCATGGGGGCGGGAGGGGTCACTCCGGGACCACTGCGCGTGGGCTCGGAGGACTCCTGAGGCCTCTGTGACGCTGCCCTCATCTGCGTCACATCGGCGTAACTTCTTCGCGGAAGGTACGACAGCCGCTTTCTAGCTTCATAGAACAAGGTTTTTTCTTTCACTGTTAGAGCAATTACTTCTTTTTCTTTTTTCCAGCAAGGGCAGGACCGCGAATAAGCGGGATGATCTCCCTTGCAGTTGACACAAAGTGGCAAAGAGGTGCAATTGTCAGTTTGGTGATCGTTCGAACTGCATTTAGCACAAGTAGATCGTCCTCGACATGCATGCAAAGGATGTCCAAACCTTTGGCATTTGAAACATCGTCTGGGGTTCGAAATATATGGTCTAACATTTACCTTTACATAACCTGCACCCAGCGAGGTAGGCATTACACTCGTTCCAAAGGTGAGTATTACATGTTTTGTGGGGATTTCTTGGTCGTTCCTGCGGATGAAAATTCTTTGGACTTTGGTAACATTCTGTTTGTGGAAACCTTCCAGCAGTTCTTCGTCGCTTAAGCCAATAAAATCTTCCTCTGATATTACACCCCTGCTTGTATTTAATGTTCTGTGCGGTGAAATTGTCACTGTTGCGTTACCAATACTGGTAAGTTCTGTGAGCTTTTGCGCTTGGTCTTTGTCATTGAGTTCTAGGAGGAGGTCCCCGCTAGACATTTTGGAGGCTTTGTATGTAGGTCCGATTTTTTCTTTTAGACACTTGGCCACTAGGAATGGAGAGAGCTTTCTCACTGGTACGTTGTTTTCACTGTGCAGTACATAGACCTTAGGAAATGATGGAGCATTGCTCCGAAAAGAGAACTGGAACGTTGCTTCGGTGTGACATCTTTTCAGACGCCGATCATAGAGAATAGAGGCTTGCGCTGCCATGAGAAAAATATGTTCGGCAACAGCGCCGACCGCCCACCACGGAGCCCAACGAGGGGACGCGGCAAAGCTTGTGTACAAGCCTGCACGACGCCAGCCGTACGCCGTCACTATAACCCAATATGGTGTACCCAAGGTAGGATATCCACACAGGGTTAACCCTTGCCGCCATGGAGAAAGGAAGTAAATGGAAGAGAGAAGAAGACAGGAAAGATAAAAAAGTGAGAGATAAAGACAAAGATTTGGGGAGAAAGAGACAGGAAGAGGCGACTACCGATTTCCCCCGGGTGGGTCAGTCCGGGGGTGCCGTCTACGTGAAGCAGAGGCCAAAGAGGCGTGTTGCCTCTGCCGGGGGGCCTTAAAGGTCCGAACACCCGGCATCGGCTCAACCCCCAGGATCCCCCTTTCCCCGGACACGGCTAAGCCACGCACGGCTACACGCGGGAGGGTCCAACCCTCGTGTGCTCGGGTACGTGGTGTCACAACACACCAAACGCCTGCTGACGCAGACGCCCCTGCGGGGGCATATGTCATAACGTTAACGGTATTAAAGCACCATGTTGAGGATTAGAGTGCACTTTCAGAAAATATGTTTGGCTGATGTATGTTCTCTGCAGATGAAGTGACCACTCATTTGATTCTACGTATAAACTTTCAATGGGACTTGTTCTAAAAGCGCCCGTGGCTAAGCGGATTCCTAGATGGTGGACCAGATCTAGCATCTTTAGCGCGTTCGGGGCGGCAGAATGATAGATCACGGCACCGTAATCTAATCGTGACGGTATCAGGATTTTATAGAGATTCATTATGCACGTCCTGTCACTACCCCACATAGTCTGCGATAGAAGTTTCATTAGGTTCATTGTTTTCAGACATTTTTCTTTAAGATGTTTAATGTGTGAGATGAAAGTGAGTTTATTGTCAAGTATAACACCTAGAAATTTGTGTTCTTTGTTTACAGGTATCTGTTGTCCACACAGTTCTAAACAAGGATCTGGGATCAGGCCTCTTTTTCTTGTAAAAAGAACACAAGAACTTTTGTTAGGATTGATCTTAAATCCATTTTTCTCTGCCCACTGTGACACCTTGTTCAAACCATCCTGTACCTGTTTCTCGCACACTGCGAGGTTACAGGATTTGAAACCCATTTGAATGTCGTCCACATAGGCAGAATAAAAAATGGCAGGTGGTAATGAAGGAAGAAGAAGAGCCGACCAGTGCGGACGGCTGAATACCGGCTCCCGCTTTGTTAAATGTTTTTGGCAGGTTCTTTTGGCTGCCACGTTACACAATTGCAGTATTCGACGCGGTTGGTCGCAAGGAACCGGAGGACACCGAACTTTCACCGGTGGGTGCTTTTGTGACTTTTCGCCGAGCTGTTTCTGGTGGACCACGCTGGCGCGCCGCTAAACCTAACGCGCTCAGCGTAACGGCAGAGCGGTGGCCGCTCGGCGAGACGCTCGCTCGAGACGCTCGGCGAGTGGCGGCGAGACGCGGTGCTATGGCCTCCAATCCAAGAGTGGTGATTGTTGAAGGCATGGATATTAGTCCGGAGGATGCGGAGTGCTCAGGCTGGGTAACAGCGCTGGGCAAAAAGAAGAAGACCGGGCCGGGCGAGCCGCGGATGCCGGGGCCCGAAGCGAAGAAAAAAGGCGAGAAACGCGGCAGCCGCACTGCCGCACCACGGAGCGCGTTGAAGCGTATCGTGGACGCCTCGAGGCTCCCCCGATTACCGAGGGAGCAATTCAAGATCATCGTCCGACCTCGAGGGGGGCTGGACTTAAAGAAGTCGGATTTGATACACCTCGCCCGGGCGCTGGCCATGGCGGCGGCCCTGGCGCCGACGCAAGTGCAGGATGACACGGTGTGCCCCAATGGCATCCAGAACATCCTCGTTATTTCCACGCCGCATGAAGCGAATGCGCGCGCCTACGCCAAGATCCAGAGGATCCACACGAAGGAAAGGCCCTTCGACGTGGCAGCATACGTGGCGGCATCGGATGACACCTGCAAGGGAGTGGTGCGGGGGGTGGACCCCGAGATCAGCGACGCCGATCTAAAGGCGCTCATTGTCAACTACCGAAACCCCGAGGCATTAGAAGTACGAAGAATCAAGAAGACCCCCACGATCGTTGTGCTCTTTGAAGGACAACGGGTGCCGAATCACGTGGTCTGCGGGACGGTCATGTTGCCTTGCGCCCTGTATCGCAGGCAAGTAGACGTTTGCTACACGTGTGGAGAGCTCGGCCATAGAGCAGACGTCTGCCCTAACGGCGAAGACAAAAGGAAATGCCGCGGTTGTGCCTTGGTTTCCCCACCAGAAGATCATCAGTGCGACCCAAAGTGCGCCATCTGTGGAGGCGCGCACCCGACGGCCGACCGCAGGTGCAGCCAGCGCTTCCAGGTGCCGTACATCGTGCGTCGTAGGCGGCGCGCCCGGGAGGCGCAAGTGGCTGCAGGATCACGTGATGCCAGCGTGGCAGGCGCGGTCCCTTCCCGCGGCCTTTCGGCAACGAGAGGGCGCTCCCGATCCAGGGAGCACGCCGACAGCAGAGCGCGCTCCCGATCCAGCGGGCGTCCCGTCAGCAGAGCGCGCTCCCGTTCTAGGGGACGCTCGCGCTCCAGTGTTCGCATCCAGGAGGGGCCTACCTGGGTGGACAAGGTCACGGAGACGACGACTGGAAAGAAGGTAACGCACGGTACACTGCCAGAGCAGATGGAGGATCCACGTCTTGTGGCTTTAAAGCAGGAAAACGCGCAGCTCAAGGCGGAAATGCGTAAGTTGAGGGCAGACCTCGAATCGATTCGTAAAGCACAGCACGGTCATGGCAGCACGTCGCCCGCGCCAGCGCAAAAGCCAGTGCTGGGTCAGGCAAAGCGTAAGGCGCCCCCTCCCGAGTCGACCGAGGCTGCGGTGGAGCTGATGGAGGAGGCGTCCGTATCGGCTTCCATGCCCGCCGCGACCATCGCGAAAGGATCGCTTGCAGAACTCCTCGATCGATTAGCGGAGGCGATTAAGACACAGTCCGGAGCTATCGAGCAGCAATCCGAGACCATTAAGAAACAGTCTGAGGCCATTGCTACCCTCAACCGCAGAATGGGGATAATGGAGGCTAAGCTTGTTGACGTAAGCAGACTGAAGGTGGCCGGTAAAGTTAAGAAAGCACATCAGGATTCCGAGGCGTCGGGCAAGTGCACCGCGCTCAAGGGGATGCTAACTATATAGAGACACAATGGCGGACAACACAGGCAAATTATTTGTGTGGCAATGGAACTGTGCCAGCTTCAAGAGGTGCAAGGCCTCGCTACAACAGTTCGTGAAAGCACAAGCGGACAAACCGCATGTCCTGCTCCTACAGGAGACCCTTTGTGAGGAAGCGACCTTCTCGGGTTACCGCGTTGTCTCGACGAGAGGGGACGGTAGGAGAGGGGTGATCACTATGGTTAAGAAGGCAATTTCCTTCCAGGAGCACGATATCACAATAGGCAGAGCTGATGCTAGCACTAGATTGGAGGCGAAGCTGGTTGAGATAATCCCTAGTGGCAGGATCAAACAGAGCATATTCGTCCTCAATGTGTACAGCCCTCCGACAGATCAGAGGCAGAGTTTTCACGGACTCCTAGGCAGGGCAGTCGCCATAGCGGGTGACAGCCCTCTGATAGTGGCAGGGGACTTCAATGCCCCGCACATGGCCTGGGGTTATAATAGACAAACGGCGAAGGGAGTGAACTTAGTGAGCACGGCAGAAGACTGCGCGTTGACCCTAGTGGCGGACCCCCGCTTTCCCACGAGGATAGGCACCTCGGTCTCGAGGGACACGATGCCAGATCTGGCTTTTGTTAGAAACACTGACGCAGCCTGGACTAACTTGCAAGAAAATTTAGGGAGCGACCATCACATTGTGGCGTTATCAATCAGGATCAGAGCGGCCCCGCTTAGGATATTTAAGTACGTTGATTGGGATCTCTTCAGAAAGATACGGGACGAAGATGAGTCGGAGTACGGTGCACTGGAGGATCTACTCGCGCAGGTCAAGATAGACGTTGAAAGGGCCACCAAGGAAATATCCACGGACCTTAAGACCCCCAGGATGGACGCGCGCCTGGCGCATCTCCTGGAGGCCAAGAGGTCTGTGCTGGAGAGGTGGAAAACGCAAAGGCTAAATCGCAGGCTGAGAAAGAAGATCGCGGACCTTAATCACAGCATAGAGGCACACTGTCTGGAGCTCAACAGGCAACAATGGAACGAAGCCTGTTCTGCAGCAGACGGGCGAATGCGCACGGGGGGAAAATGGAACCTTCTTAAGCACCTGCTCGATGATAAACAGACCAAGGGTAATCAGAGACTCTCCGTAGATAAACTTGTGCATAAGCAAAAACAGGAAGGTCATTCCGACACGTCCCTTCTCCGAGACCTGGCAAGAAAGTATCTTCCGGTAGGAAAGGATGAACTACGGGAATGCCCTCAATACGTGGGGGAGGACGCCCCAAAGCTCGATGATCCGTTTTCTGAGGCAGATATCAGGGAGGTGCTCTACAATCTCAATGGTAGGTCGGCCCCTGGGCCGGATGGCTTAACTAACCGGGTTTTGAGGAACCTGGACGACCGGTCCATTAGCACCATTACAAAGGAAATCAACAAGGTATGGGAGGAAGGTAGTGTTCCGGACTCGTGGAAGCAGGCGACGGTGGTACTGATTCCTAAGCCTGGAAAGCCCCCAAGCCTGGACAACCTCTGGCCCATTTCGCTAACGTCATGTTTAGGTAAGGTTGCCGAACACGTTATACATAACAGGATTTCAAAACACATAGAGCGGGAGGGGTTGTTCTCGTACAATATGGTAGGGTTTAGACCATCTCTTTCCACGCAGGACGTCATGCTACTGCTAAAAAGACAGGTTATTGACAACAGGACTAGAGACGTCAGGGGCATTCTTACACTAGACTTGTCCAAAGCCTTCGACACCGTGTCGCACGACTTCATTAAATGAGATTTCGGCATTGAACTTGGGAGGTAGATTTTTCGCGTTTGTGGAGTCCTTCCTGAGGGGCAGGACGGCGGTCGTCAAGGTGGGGCAGAACAAATCAGAACCATTCCCGCTAGGAAACAGAGGCACGCCACAAGGGGCGGTGATCTCCCCCCTCCTATTTAACATTGCAATGCACGGACTCTCGAAGCGGCTGGCCGCCGTGCCAAACGTGGGGCACGCGCTGTACGCCGATGACATTACGATCTGGTGTCCGGGAGGCTCGGAGGCGGCCGTGGAACAGGCACTCCAGGAGGCCTTGGACGTGACCCAGTCCTTCCTGGAGGGCACGGGTCTCCAACTCTCCCCGACCAAGTCAGAGCTTATGTTATACAGGCCGGCAAGGCAGGGGGTTCGGGGGCTCGTGCCGCTCGAGCAAATCCCCATAGATGTATACACACGGGACGGCCAGAAGATCCCCAGGGTGAATTCGATTAGAGTTCTAGGATTGTTGCTCGATGCCAGGGGCTGTAATGCCAAAACCATTGCGCACCTGACCGCCAAAACCGAGAATATTCTCAGATTAATCATGAGAGTCTCCAATAAGAAGGGGGGCCTAGGCGAGGACAACCTACTTAGGGTGCATCACGCTTTTCTTATGAGCCACATCAACTATGTGGTCTCGGCCCTGCAGTGGACAAAGACTGAAAGGGACAAGCTTGACACATTGATGCGGAAAAGCGTCAAGAAGGTACTGGGTATTCCGATCACGGCGAGCACGGACAGGCTAATGCAGCTCGGCGTTCATAACACGACCCTCAAACTCATAGAGGCGCAACGAGCGGCGCAGATCACGAGGCTTTCGGGCTCCAGCGCCGGTAGGCGCCTCTTGGAGGCTGCGGGCTTGCAGCCACGTTTCAATCACAGCGAGGTGGTTCAGCTGGACGAGAACTCCAGAGGGACCTACGTCGTCAGTCCCTTCCCTAGAAACGTTCACCCGCAACATAATGCGGGCAGGCGAGCAGCTCGTGCCAGGGCGATATTGAAGAAAACGGTCGGCATGGAAGCCTTCGTGGACGCAGCTCAATATGGGCGCTCCGGTAAATTCACGGTCACGGCGGTCAGCGAAAAGGGCGAGCTCCTATCTGCGGCCTCGGTTGGCGCTGTGACGGCCGACGTGGCAGAACAGGTGGCGGTGGCGCTGGCGATGCAGGATTCAAAAAGGCCGTATATCTACACTGACTCACGCGCGGCCGTCAGGGCTTTCGCTTCGGGAATGGTTGCGAGACAGGTGGAGGTGATTCTGAAAAAGAAGTCCGGTACTAATTGTGACCCCGTGCATTATATTACATGGTTCCCAGCTCACATGGGCGACAACGTGCGGCCGGGCCGTCCGAACCCCAATGAAATTGCTCACCGCCGTGCGCGAGAATTAACGCGCCGCGACGGCGATGGGGCTACATTGGATCCGGAGGAGCTCGGCCACAGCGACCCGTTATTAACATTTCACGAGATTGTCGCCCATTATAAAGAGGAACGCAGGCGCTTCCCGCCTCCACATCCAAATCTATGCAGGTCACAATCGATCACGCTTAGGATGCTTCAGACGAGGTCATATCCCTCGCGAAGTTTCTTAAGCAGGATTTATCCAGAAATTGACCCACAGTGCCCGGATTGTGGGGAGGTTAGCACTCTACCTCATATGCTCTGGCAGTGTCCTGCGTTACGGGATACGTCCCTCACCAGCGAACGGGACTGGGACGAGGCCATATCTAGTACGCAACTCAAGTTCCAGTCCATGGCCGTCCAGAGGGCCCGTGAAAGAGCGGAGAGGCTTGGCCTCCCGATTCCGACATGGGAGCAGCCAGCGGCGAGCCGGGGGCCCCAACGGGTCTCCACCGGCTAGTCCCTCAGGACCTCATTAAAGTTCATTGTCTGTCTGTCTGTCTGGTAATGAAGCACGAAGCGTGTTCATCTTCACGATAAAGAGCGTGCAGCTGAGCACGCCTCCTTGAGGTACACTAGTTTCTTGTGTAAAAGGACGTGAGAGTACATTGCCGACTTTTACCCGGAAGGTACGAGTGGACAAATAGTTTTCTATTAGGATTAGCATATTACCATGGATTCCCATTTCTGACAGGTCTCTCAAGATTCCGTAGCGCCACGTTGTGTCGTATGCCTTCTCCATATCGAGGAATATGGATAGGAAAAACTGTTTGTGTACAAATGCGTCACGGATGTTTGCTTCAATACGTACAAGGTGATCAGTTCTGGAGCACCCTTTCCTGAAGCCACACTGACAGGGATCAGCATTTTTCTCAGTTCAAGGAAATGAATGAGTCGCCGATTAATCATTTTTTCAAATACCTTACAAAGGCAACTTGTGAGGGCTATCGGGCGGTAACTTGCCACTGAGGAAGGGTCTTTGCCTTGTTTCAAAACAGGGACGACAATGGCTTCTTTCCATGCGGTTGGAAGGTATCCGACAGCCCAAATGGTGTTGAAAAGTGCGAGTAGTGTAACGTGGGTGTCAGTGTGCAAGTTTTTGATCATTTCATACATGACTCTGTCAGATCCCAGTGCAGAGCTCTTGCATGCACTCAAGGCAGCTCTCAACTCGGCAATGCTAAAAGGACGGTTGTATGGTTCATTCTGTCGAGATTCTCTGATGAATGGCTTACATTCTTCTATTTGTTTGAATTTGAGAAAGGATTGTGAATAATTTGTTGAGCTTGACACGCTCTCAAAATGCTCCCCAAGTGAGTCTGCCTGGTCTTGCAGGGTATCGCCTTGTGTGTTTACCAAAGGGAGTGAATATGTTTGTCGCCCTCTTATCCTATTAACCTTATTCCAGACTTTGGCCTAATCTGCATATGAGTTGATGCCCGATAAAAACTTCTGCCAACTCTCTTGTCTGGCCTGTTGGCGCGTTCTCCTGCCTTGAGACTTTACTTTCTTAAAGTTAATAAGATTCTCCGCAGTGGGAGAAGCGCGTAGCAACCCCCACGCTTTCTGTTTTTTTACGAGCGATCCTACATTCGTCGTTCCACCACGGGTGATGCCGTTTGCATGCCAAACCATTTATTTCTGATATAAATTTAGATGCGGTGTCTATTATAAAGGCTGTAAAATACTCCACAGCAGCATCAATTCCTAGCGAGGACATGTCATGCCATGAGATACTAGTAAGAGTTCAGAATTTCTCCCAGTTGGCTGTGTCAATCTTCCACCTAGGCGCCTGTAAAGGATATTCCTTTTCTTTAGGTGTTCTTAGCAGTACGGGGAAGTGATCGCTTCCGTAAGGATTGTTGTTAACTTCCCATTCGAGTTCAGACAGTACTGACGGGGAAACTAGGCTAAGATCAATTGAAGAAACGGTTCTGTCTGCGAGACAGTAATAAGTGGGTTCCTTCTTATTCAGCAGACACGCACTGGACGAAAAAAGGAATTGTTCAACGAGACGACCTCGCGCATCGATACGAGAGTCTCCCCACAAGCTGCTGTGTGCATTGAAATCACCCAGAACAACATAAGGTTCTGGCAATTAATCTATAAAGGATTGGAATTCATGTTTCGTTAATTTGTAATGTGGGGGTATGTAAAGAGAGCTAATAGCGATGAGTTTGTTTAGAAGAACAGCTCGAACCGCCACTGCTTCAAGAGGCGTTTGTAGCTGTAAAAGTTGACACAAAATGCTTTTATGGATGACAATGGCAACACCGCCCGATGATGCAACACCATCATCGCGATCTTTGCGAAAAGTTATATACTGTCGGAGAAAGTCTGTGTTTTGATTTTAGGTGTTTCTTGTAAACACAGCGCTTTTGGATTGTGTTGGTGGATGAGTTCTTGTACATCATCAAGGTTTCTCAGAAGACCTCTGATGTTCCATTGTATGATTTGTGTATATCCATATTTAAAGTAAATTGGTGCTGTGTATACGGAAACAGAAGTGATGCATTAGATTACAGAGCTCTTGCGAGGCCCTGTAACCGCCGGGGTTTTGCCTTTTCTGAAGCGTTCAAAGAGCCTTGCCGCTCCTTAAGCGCTTGGTGCGCCGTGGGGATAGGTGGTGTGTCCATTGCCTCTTGTGAGGCGCCGGACACGCGCTCTTGAGAGCGAGAAATTTTCGAGAGAGTCTCACCTCAGAAGGCAAGACCCCTGCGCCCACCAGCCCGGAGGTCGATGGGGCTCCCTGTGGGATTTGGCTGCGCCGGCTGTTGCCAGCGCTTGAAGGGGCCGCGGAGGTTGAGGCAGCTTTGGCTGCGCCTACCTTCGTGGCTGCTATCGGTCCTGCGAGATCGCTGCGTATAGCGCAGGTTGCCTCAGATAACTCTTGTGGGGCCGGCTACCGATAGGTAGCCTGGCCTGTTTGCTGGTTGGATGTAGTAGGCTTACCTACTTCCGCCCTGAACGCAGGAGCCAAAGGTACCTGCTCGCTGCACGCGGGCTGGGCACTTGGCAATGGCCACTGCAACGCTGCCCCCCGATGCGCCGCATCGGCATAAGGTGTGCTGTGGAAAGGTGAGCATCTCTTACGGGCTTCCTTAAACGAAATGTTTTCTTTGACTTTGAGGGTGATTATTTCTTTTTCTTTCTTCAAGTTCGGACAGGAGCGTGAGTAGGCTGGATGGTCACCACTGCAGTTCACACAGTGGGGTGTGCCACTGCAACTGTCGGAGGGGTGGTCCTGGACTCCACACTTTCCACAAGTTATTTGATCACGGCAGCTCTGCGAGCCATGGCCGAACCTTTGGCATTGGAAACGTCTAGGGTTTGGAATATATGGTCGGTCTGTTAGCCTAATGTATCCTGTTTCAATGGTTTCCGGAAGAACGCTAGATGCAAATGTTAAGACGAGGTGTTTGGTCGGAATTTCTTTGTTGTCCCGTCTAAGGACAATTCGCTTTACATCAGTCACATTTTGATCTTTCCAACCTTCCAGGAGTTCAGCTTCTGTCAAATCCTGAAGGTCTGCCTCTGACACGACTCCGCGTGAGCTATTCATTGATCGGTGTGGTGTGATGGAAACTGGTATGTTACCAAATGTCACCAGACTGCCTAACTTCTCGTACTGATTTTTTTTAGGGATCTCGAGAAGAACGCCTCTGCTTGGCATTTTTGTCACCTTATAACCTGACCCTAAGGCTTCGGTCAAAGATTTGGAAACTATGAATGGTGAGATAAGTCTGGCCTGTTTCGCAGCGTTCTCGCTGTGTACAACATGGTATTTCGGGTAGGTCTCTCTTGTTCGGGTCAAACATGTGCTGAAGTCTTCGGTGCGTCCCCTCTTCTGAGGGTGACGATCAAGTAGGCGGGGAAATGCGGGTGTTCCCATGGTATTTTGGTTCGTTTTCGGCAGCAATGGCTGCCACCCACCATGGAGCCCAACATGGGGACGCTGCAGAACTTAACGCGTAAGGCTGCAGGTGCCAACCGTACATTGCCACTATAACCTAATATATTATACCCAAGGGAGGGCACATACACAAGGTTAACCCTAGCCGCCCTAGGAAATTAGGAAGTGATGGAAGAGAAGAGATGATAGGACAGTAAAAGAAAGATGATAGGAAAGCAAATAGATTGAAGAGGGGGACAGGAAAAGGCGACTGCCGATTTCCCCCGGGTGGGTCAGTCCGGGGGTGCCATCTATGTGAAGCAGAGGCTAAAGAGGCGTATTGCCTCTGCCGGGGGGCCTTAAAGGTCCAAACACCTGGCATCGGCTCAACCTCCAGGATCCTCCTTTCCCCAGAGACGGCTAAGCCGCGCACAGCTACACGTGGGAGGGTCCAACCCTCGTGCGCTCGGGTACGTTTCTGTTTGGTGTGTCGCAACACACCAAACGCCTGCTGACGCAGACGCCCCTGTGGGGTAAATGTGATGTAAGTGACATTTCAGCTGTATGAGCAGTTTTATCAGAGAAAACCAGAACATTCAGCAGCAAATACTTTCGGAGTAAAGCAAACTGAAATTAGAAACAGAAAGTAATCGTTTTGGAACATGTTTATGCACTGTTCCATACAATTTAGTTAAACAAGAAAAAGATCACAGTGTTATTAAAAATGTCATGCACATGGATGTCAAGAGCATAGCATAACATGAAAGCAGAGCAGCTTTGGTAAGGTACGAGTATTGTTTGTACTGTCTCATTTTGCATCCAGGAGAAAGAACCTAGTAAGGCACACACATGGGCTATTTGGTGGGCCAATAAAAAAGTCAGAAAACAACAGTTGGTATTGATTTCTAACACAACTTCCTTTGCTAGCTGGCTTTCACAGCAGACAACAAGGAAGCTGTGCGCATATTGAAATAATTGAAAGATATTCATTAAAACTGAAGGTATTGTGACAAAATGTTCAAAAGCTAACACCAAGTTTAAGTGACATTATCTTCACAAACAACCTCTAAAGCTACAATGCATTCCACACCCACAAAAGAGAGATAAAAGGTTGCAACAGCTTGCAATACAATTACCTGTTCAGCACAAAAGCTGCATTAAAAAGCTCATACGTACTCAAACTTACAGCGTTCACTGCCCTGTAATGGGATGAGGCACTTTTCTACTTTACTGTCTTTTTCTGTTTGGCCCGCTCATGAATACAATGCTTTCTTAATATCTTGTGTGGGAAAAACTGTAGCACACTTACATCCTTGATATAGCGACCATAACTTGTGGATAAAGGCACATGAGAGAGGACGAAGCGAACATTGCTTCCCAGCTGGGACAGGTGAGACCGGTAGGCATATGAGGTTGTCAGGTAGTTCACCTGGGCAAGCAGTACAGAGATTGGAAGGCACACTGTTGGTGAATGCAGACACTATGTCCCCACGTACTCATCATGCCGAACCTGGCTGCAAATATATTTTATTTTTATTTTCACTAGTCTAATGAACACATGGCAGCAGGACAAGATATTTTACAAGACAGTATTTAATAGCCAACCAGCTTACGAATGCATAATGAAATGGCAAAAACAACACTAATATAACTGATATCACACTTCTGAGTTGATAAACACAGGTACTGACACCATGACTGAAAAAGAGGTAGTACATTTCTTTAACAGACAAATTAAAATTAAATACTGGGGTTTTGCTTATACATAACAAATTACATGTCATTATTGCTAAAACTTCAATATGATTATGAGGCACGCAATAGTGGGGGACTTCTAATTTGGCCACCTAGGGTTTTGGCCACCTGGGGTTCTACCACATGCACCCAATGCAAGGTACAGGGGTGTTTTTGCATTTTGCCCCCCATAAAGATGCAGCCACTGCGGCCAGAATTCACTTCCATGCCTTCGGACTTAGCAGCTCAATGCCAAAGCCACTACGTCAACATGGCGGCTTTAACAGACAAATGCTACCAACAAAATTTATATGTTACAATAGATGGTATCCAACAAAAAAGTATGAATGCATAATAATCAGGGCTATAGAAAAGATAAATGCTAATGCTCATATGTATTACTAATTGTGTATTTGGTATTCAAGTAAAGATAAAAACTCAACAGAAGAATTACCGCTAGTTACAAAGTTGGACAGATCATTCCATTCCATGCATATCGTGAGTGAACAAAAGAAGAAGGAATATTAAATGGTGTTAATAAGAGCTAAAATGACATTTCTTTAGCATCAATAAGTGTTTATTGCATGCTAGTCACGTATTACTACAGTTGAGCCCTGCAACAATGAAATTAGTGGGAAAAGTGAAGAAATTCATTTCCGCAGGAATTTCACTGTTGCAAAATGAGACAGCACAGACAGAAAATATGTCGCAAAATGAAACTTAACTGTCAAAATTCTATTCACCTACATTGGCAAGCTTTGCTTGAGGTTATAGGCCTTGTAACCTGCACCTTTGAGCCGAACATGCCAAACAAGCTATTAAACTGGGAAGGCTTAGGAATAAGGATAGACGGCAAATACCTCAGCAACCTTTGATTTGCCAATGACATTGTTCTATTCAGCAACACTACAGACGAGTTACAACAAATGAATGAGGACCTTAACAGAGAGAGTGTAAGAGTGGAGTTGAAGATTAATATGCAGAATACAAAGATAATGATGAATAACCGGGCAAAGGAACAAGAGTTCAGGATCGCCAGTCAGCCTCTAGAGTCTGTGAAGAAGTATGTTTACCTAGGTCAACTAATCACAGGGAACCCTGACCATGAGAAGGAAATTCACAGAAGAATAAATATGGGTTGGATGGCATCCGGCAGACATTGCGAGCTCCTGACTGGAAGCTTACCGTTATCATTGAAAAGGAAGGTATACAATCAGTGCATTTTACCGGTACCGACATATGGGGCAGAGACTTGGAGACTGACAAAGAAGCTTGAGAACAAGTTAAGGACCGTGCAAAGAGCAATGGAACAAAGAATGCTGCGCATAACCTTGAGAGACAGAAAGAGAGCAGTTTGGATCAGAGAGCAAATGGGTATAGCCGATATTCTAATTGACATTAAGAGAAAAATATGGCGCTGGGCAGGTCATGTAATGCACAGGTTAGATAACCATTGGACCATTAGGGTTACAGAATGGGTACCAAGAGAAGGCAAGCGCAGTAGAGGAAGGCAGAAGACTAGGTGGTGCTACGAAATTAGGAAATTTGCGGATGCTAGTTGGAATCTGTTGACGCTGGACAGAGGTAACAGAAGATCGCAGGGAGAGGCCTTCGTCCTGCAGTGGACATAAAATAGGCTGATCATGATTATGATGAGCAGTAAATTACGGAGTGCCATGGTTAAGAGCTTAATTCCTCGCAGAGAAAACAAATCACACCTGTGTACTCTCATACAGTCGCTGACTGATAATTTGGACTTGACAGGGTTGCCAAAAAGTCAGAATTATCGGAAATCCGAAATGCCAGATTCGCCCAAAAATAAGTTACTTTATTCCACAAGTTCCACAATGGTGGGCCATATTCTCGGACCATAACTTCCGGAAATAGCTTCAATTTCACTTGACTATAGCCCAAGATGCAACGGCATCTATGCACTGTGCCAAGCGTACCATCTCTCATGTGACTAGCAAGTCGTAAATGCATCATTTCATTCATTTCATTTCATTTATTGATACTGTGAATCCCATCAGGGATTGTAACAGGAAGGGCTGTATGTTATACATAGGAACATGGTATAAGGTGTTACTTACTAAATCTTATACAATAAAAAACTTGGGCATATAACAATTTGATTACGGGATTATACAAGAGAATAAATAGAACGGAGAGGTTATGACAAAGATAATTACAGTTACAGAGACCAGTTACAAGGTCAGTATTGACGTAACAACAATCGCGCAACAATCAAGGTTACAATAATGCCAACAAGACAAGAAATGTATTGCATCATTACCGTTATTATAGTCAAGCACAAACACCGTTAAAATAATAAGGCAACAAGGAACTACGTAAATAATGTAAATAATGTGAAGAATTATTGCGCTATGTTATCAGAATGTGGAAATGCTGCCACTTGTCAATGTGTCTGGTGCTAGCTGACTTGTACATAACAAATTACGTCATTAATTACTTGTAATCAATTACATGTCTTGGTAACTTTGTAATTTAACTATTACTTTGTTTACTAAGTAACCTCACTGTAATTCAATTACTTTTTTTCAGTAACCAATTACATGTGCACATTTACCTTTTTGACGAGACAAGCTTTTCTTTTTTTTTTGTAAAAGGCAACGCAGCTTTGTGAACCTCAATTTGGCAGCAGCTACAGTAGAACGCCTAAAGTCATGCCACGCAGCTGCCTTGTGGATGTGCATATTGAAACAGGCAAACCCGGGAGCTAAGTATTTGTTTTTTCATCTGAACGGCTCCCCCAAATGTTAGTTGGCGAATTGAAGCGGTGCTGGTATGTCTTGATAGTGAATGCTACTCAGGATTTTAATGCCAGGAAATCATATCTGGACAACTTTTTCAGCTTTTCATTGGCTCAGCCAGGAGCACCTTCTGAAGTGTCTTCTGAACAATGAAGCGGCTGTGCTTGTGGGGATGCGCGACCCTCGCGCCTCCCCTGATGTTTTTCCCACATAGCACGTCTCCTGTACTCCCGCTTCGCCGCGTGGCCTGCGTGACGCCCGCGCGGTCGATGTGGTTGAAGCGCAGTGCGAGAGATGGCGCGAGTGTTGCGCTGCTAACGCCGCCCACAGGCGAGGTTACTTGGGCGCTGAAAGGAAGGCGCTTGCTCTTGGGTTCGAGACAGCAAGCAGCACGGACGTGCTGTGCCGCGCGAGCAGCGACCCTCTTTCCTGGCGCTTCGGCGCGCGGCAACCCATGCTTCTGCGAGACCACCTCGCGTGGCCGCCTTCGAACGCGCCACCGTTGGCGTGAACGAACACGCGAACGACCAGGCATTGGGATCCAGCACGGGGCGAACATATTCGCTCGCTTCCGGTCGCGGTGAGTTGGACTTCTAGATTTGTCGCGCGCCCATCGGCATGTTTTGTGGATAGCAACTCGGCTAGCAGGCATTGATCTATGAAAGGTGCAATAAATGCCCTTGTGATTGTTTGCACTACTGTGTTGTCGTTCCTTTGTCCCAAGAGTACGGAGGAGAACCCCACATCACCCCACATGCTTCATTGAGGACCCAGATGCTGAGAAACCACAATGTTGTGTGCGAGATCTGTATACATTACAACATTGCCTTATCCCCCAGCGTGCACAATGAGCGAGTTTTCAGCGGCACTGCTCATGTCTTCACAAGAAATACAAGGGAAGAAGTAAGTTTATGTTCCTCCGCTGGGTTCTTCTTTTTTGGTGTTTTCGTTAGTCCTCCTAAGCCGCTGCACTGTTCTCTGCTTCAGTATTCTGGGACTAAACATGCTGGATCTCAATAACTTGAACTGAATTTATTTACGGACAGACATTAGCGGTTACACTGGGTATATATAGTAAACAAGGAAAGAAGGTTCACATTAACGAATGCGGCTGAGCAAAGGCTTCGGGTCAGTCCGTCGCTCCAATCGGGCACTTGACGAGATCGGTCTGTTCTCTCAAGTCTCAGACCACACTGCCCGCTCAGTCGCGCACATTCTCATCCCCGCCGCGGGACTGTGATTTCGAGCTGCGTAACTCGCACCGGCGGTGGCTGCCGCTCGTGCCACCCGCGCCACCTCAGCCCGACTCAAATACTCCCCAAAGACTCCCTTCTCCAAATGCCGCTACAGTGGCTCGCTGCTCGATTTATGTCGCTCGCCATAACCAGTGTGAGAGAACCCCTGCCGCTCTCTTTTTGCCAAACAGCATCCAGCCACCGCCTTCCCAAAGCACGCGTTCTCTGGAAGTGGCCCAAGTGCGAGCCAACAGCGCAACATTGAAATGCAACACATACACAAACACAGACTGGACCCCAGAGAAGTCAAGCAAGCATGCACTTCACCCAAACAAAAAGAATGCACACATGAGTTTAACCAAGGCGAACATTCACAACGACCTTACAGAGGATGACCGACGAATTAATCGAAAACCAGTTGTTAGTGAATATGAGGAATATGTGAAGGGCTGCAGAGAATGTGTTCAAAGTGCCTGGCCAGCATGTTCTGTTTACTGTATACGTGCAAGGTTATTAAAGGGGCTTTGAACCACTTTTTATTGAGGCCGAGAAATGTACTTGAAATTAAAATGGGCTATCTCAAATACTTTGCTGCAAAAAGTACTTCAATGTGTTCAGCAGTAGCGTAGTAAGTGGCAATCAAACATCCCCGAAGTGGTGCTTCCGCTACTTCTTCAATGACTTGCGCTGTGAAGGCTACGGCGGAGCGGGGTGGGCCCACAATGCCCTGCCCCTACTGAACGTCACTGTGGTGCACAATTCGAAATTGATTATGGATGTTCACATTGTTCCGGTGTCCAGCAAAGAACACACAGCATTGAGGATTTTGAAGCTAGCTTGCTCGTCGCGTACTTTGCTCACTTGAGCCCCTTTTTTGCAACTAGCCCAAAAGTGCTTAGTTCCACAGCATAGAAAATACATTTTGCCGAATGCTAGGCAGTGGCCACATTCGTGGAAGCAGTTGTACCTAAAACATTTGAATTGCCTGTGTGTTTTGATCTGCGCCACTTTCTTCTCTGCCTGAGCCTCATTTTGCTCAGAATGTTTGGCGCATTGTTCGCAAGCTGAATATTTCAATTGCCCACATATCTTTATTGCTGCAACTTGCTTCTCTGCCTGAGCCCATGCATTGTTTTGCTCGGCACATATGTCTTCCACTTTGAATCATGTGAGGGCCTTAAAACTTTCAGCATCTTTTCAGCTGAAGTAGAAGACCCCACTACTTCCAATTTAGGTGCCTACGACATGCCAAATGTGGTTGTCCTCAGCGAGCCGCTAGGTGCTCAGCCAGCAAACTTGTCGCGGCACCATGTGGCAGCCACGGTATCTACGCTACATAGCAGACCTCAGCTACATGCAACTGTAGTGCATAGGCACAGTGTTTGCTTTGTGCATGATAGAGCTCAAGTGCGTGCTTGCGCTCACATGCTCCAGTCTGGCAGTGCTACGTAATGCGGGCCGGCTTTGTTCTTTACCAGCTTACCTGATGGATAATAGCCGCATTCAACTTGCGCATCTTGAAGTGCTATCAATAGCTCAATACGAAGTGAAGTCTGCCAAAGCATCTAACCAGGAGCGGTCAGTAGTGAGCGCACACTGGCAAGCATGCGTGTGGTCTGATCTTAAGTTTAGCGTGGTTCGGGGCTAGTTGAGTGTTCAAAACTAATCGAAATTAGCTTTACCCAACGGCTACAACACTGATAAACAGGGTGGCCAAAGTTTGATTCCTACGTTTGCGACTGTGACTGAATGTGAGCAGATGATAGTCGGCTCCTTTCATAAGTACGTAATTATTATCGAAATTTGAAAGCAAATTTTCGCTTACTTCAGCCTGTTTATTAAAGTGCATCAATAAATACACACAGTAACAGCAAGAAGAAGCAAAGAGATGCAAACAGCCTTTTAGATTAATGCCAGCTATTAGCTAACAGCAACCATATATGGGAATCTGCTATATTACGAAATAAGGCGTCCAGAAAAGATTGCGGAGCAGGCTTCTGCTGAAAAATTTGGCCAAGATGCTCATAGCACCATATGCTACCTGCAGACTGTTTTCTTTTTTTTCAGAAGCCTGAGGGGCAATTTAGGACACTTTAAAGGTTCAGAGAGAAGTAACATAGAAGCAATCAATTACTTTTGAGTAATTTTTTCAATTACACTCTTGAGGCAGTAACTGGTAACTGTAATCAATTACATTCTTGAAAGGAGCAATTGTAATCGTAATTGGTTACTTTTTTCTGCAACATGTGCAAGTCTGGGTGCTAGTCACACGAAAATGAAAGTATCTTTCGAAAGCGATTGCCCAAAAATATGACCCAAGTTTTTAAACGCATGCTGCTGTGCACACATATGCACCTGCTCTTGGCCTAGACATTTCATGGCTGCGATTTTCTAGCAATGCCTTATATGCTATTCTTTTTCATGCTTTGTCAGTGGTCAGAGCAATGCTTTGCACACATTAATCTTGAACATTGACATGCTGTCGCTACACACAGATGAAAGTGCAATCAATGCATACATCGAATTTTCACTGGCAATTACTATATCGACAAGGCATTGCTAGTTTTGGTTTCGTGGATCACTGGAAATGTGGTCGACGACCAGGCTGGCAATGTCTAAAAACGAAAATATCGCTATTTTGATTGACCTGGTGAATAATATAGCACACGGTTATGCAGTTGTAGTCCAAATTATGGCACAAAAAGCTTCAAGGCGTCCGAAATTCCGGTCGTTCTTATACAAGGCCATGGCACTAGTGGCAGTGTTGTGGGGCTGTCTGAATAATCAAGCATGTCCAAATTATCAGTGTCCGAATAATCTGTTGTTCACTGTGTAATGTCACAAGAGCTTAAGAAGCGCAGTCGAGAAGATTTCAAACGAGGGTAAATTTTCGGTTGAAGCCGCACAACAATGACTCCCCATTCACACTGGAAAATCTACATTGCGCGACGTAATGCTACAGAAAAAAGCCATTGTCACGCCGATTGGTCTGAGACCGATTCTTGTTGATGGAAAAAAAAGAATTGCTTGTCGCAAGCCAATCAGAACGCGAGATTTTGAGAGAACAGAGGAGATAGGGGGGCGAATACAGTCATGATGTTTTTGCTGGGGACCCCAACAAAACCAACAAGGTGGCAGGCACGGAGGAAAAATATTTAGGAGTTGAAACTCCCGTCAGCACGGGCGACCAGATAATGTCACAAATTAGCATGTGCCAATGGAGGTGCATGCAGTGGCGGCGCTTTGTAGTGCCGTCTTGCAAGTCGCCGAAAAAAAAAAAAAAAAGCAGACACTCGGGTGGGCAGCTCGGGCGCGCTCTATTCGGCGGTGTGTGTCTTCCCCTCAAAACAGACGACAAGCAGACGACACGGACATTCACTTCAGTGGGCATGCCATAACATTGTGTTTGTATGCCCTTAAGTCACACAGCAACAGTTCTTGTCGGTGTCTCTTAGAGGGCCATAATGCAAAGACCGCTGCTATGCGCAAATGCGTTTTCGAATTAGCTAGCCTAAGATGGGACGCAGGTGTTTCATTGAAAAGTGCAAAAGTTGATGATGATGATGTGTGGTTTTTTGTGGCGCAAGGGCCAGGTTTGGCCAAAGAGCGCCATGACAAGTGTTAATGTTGACGGTGTATTATGAAGATGTGACTTGGCTGTAGAGTGGCCTAAAAATATTCGCTGTAAAGTGCGTAAAATCTACGTACTATAAAATTATGGCGATGACTAATGAATACTATGTACATTAAAATCCATCGTAAAAGAATGATGCAAAATAGAAAATATATAAGATTCTAAAATTCACTAGAGCACCACTGCCTCGTTAGAGCCCTTGAGACACAAGGGCCTAGAGGCATGTGCTACATAAAAGAAATTATCACAGCGGCATCCTCTGGAAAGAGGAGATGCTATGAGTGTGTGGGGCTTATAACATGTAATACAACATCTTTCAGGAAGCCCAGGACTGCGCTGGAGTCAAACAGCGGTTCTGGGCCTAGTAACATTACTGGATGAAGGGGGATGCGCTGCCGATATGCTAAGGGAAAATGCTTCTTTCTTTCATGTTCGGCTTCCCGACACTCCAGGAGGACGTGGAGGACGGTCAGCCTCTCCCCGCATCTACCACAGGTTGGAGGCTCGTTTCCGGTGAGTAAAAAGTTATGTGTGCCAAATGTGTGTCCTATTCTCAGACGACAGAATAGGACATCTGTCCGGCGTGATTTTGTTACTGAAGGCCAGAATCCTAACTGTGGCTTTATCACGTGGAGCTTATTATTTGTTTCCGCGTCCCATAGCCGTTGCCACTGGTTCCGTAGTTTCCTCCGTAAGAAGGGCTTCAGGTCTGTGACAGGAACTGCAGCGGTGGGATTAGCAGAATGCGATGTAACTGACGTGGCCATCTGGTCCGCAAGAACGTTACCTTCGATGCCCCTATGACCTGGCACCCAGCATATGATGACATGCTGATTACCTATATACGCTTTACACAGAGTAGAATAAAGTTCGTTAATTACTGGATTTTTGTGGTTAGAGAAAGCCATCAAGGCCTTCACAACACTAAGGGAATCCGTATATATGACTGCTTTCTGGAGTTTTGATTTCCTTATATGCTTCACAGCCGACAGTAGTGCGTAAGCCTCAGCCGTAAAGATACTAGTTTCCGCATGCAGTACATCGGTTTCCGAGAAGGATGGCCCGACGGCTGCATAGGACACCCCGTCGTGTGACTTCGATGCGTCTGTGTAGAACTCCGTGCAGGAGTGTTTGTGCTGGAGTTCCCGGAAATGCATCTGGATTTCAATCTCTGGAGCGTTTTTTGTAACTTCCATGAAAGATGTATCGCATTGTATCAACTGCCACTCCCAAGGAGGTAGCAGCTTGGCTGGATGCATTAGGCGAAGTTCGAGGATTGGAACATGCATTTCATGACTAAGCTCCCTCACACGCAGCGAGAAAGGCTGTCTTACGGAAGGACGATTACGAAATAGTGTAGCATATGTCATATCATTAATGGTGTTAAAACAGAGATGTTCGGGATTAGAGTGGACTTTCAAAAAATATGTTTGGCTGATGTATGTTCTCTGGATATGAAGTGACCACTCATTCGATTCTGCATATAAACTTTGTACGGGACTCGTTCTGAAAGCTCCTGTGGCTAAACGGATGCCCAGATGGTGAACAGGGTCTAGCATCTTTAGTGCGCTCGGGGCGGCAGAGTGATAAATGACGGCACCGTAGTCTAGTCGTGATCGAATGAGGCTTTTATATAGATTCATTAAACACTTCCTGTCACTACCCCACGTGGTCTGGGAAAGAAGTTTCATTATGTTCATTGTTTTCAGACATTTTTCTTTAAGATGTTTAATGTGGGGGACGAAAGTGAGTCTGTAGTCAAGTATGACACCTAGAAATTTATGTTCTTTGTTTACAGGTATCTGTTGTCCACAGACTTCCAAGCAGGGATCCGGAACTAGGCCTCTCTTCCTTGTGAACAAAACACAAGAACTCTTATGAGGATTGATTTTGAATCCATTTTTCTCTGCCCACCCTGACACCTTGTTCAAACCATGCTGTACCTGTCGCTCGCACACTGCGAGATTACAGGATTTGAAACCGATTTGAATGTCGTCCACATAGACTGAATACAAAATGGCCGGTGGTAAGGAAGCATGAAGTGTTGTCATCTTAACAATAAAGAGTGTGCAACTGAGCACGCCACCCTGGGGTACACCGGTTTCTTGTGCAAAAGGACGTGACAGCACATTGCCTACTTTCACCCGGAAGGTACGATTGGACAAGTAGCTTTTTATTATGTTTAGCATATTACCATGAATGCCCATTTCTGACAAATCTTTCAAGATTCCGTAGCGCCAGGTCGTATCGTACGCCTTCTCCATATCGAGGAATATCGATAAGAAGAACTGTTTGTGTACAAACGCGTCACGAATATGTCCTTCAATACGTACAAGATGGTCGGTTGTGCAGCGCCCTTCTCGGAAGCCACACTGAAAGGGATCAAGCATTTTGTTTTGTTCAAGGGAATGGATGAGTCGCCGATTTATCATTTTTTCAAATACCTTACACATGCAGCTTGTGAGGGCTATCGGGCGGTAACTTGCCACTGAAGAAGGGTCTTTCCCTTGTTTCAAAACAGGGACCACAACAGCTTCTTTCCATGCTGTTGGAAGGTACCCTGCGTCCCACATAGTGTTGAAAAGTGTAAGTAGTGTTTCTTGCGTGTCATTGTGTAAGTTTTTGAGCATTTCATACATGATTCTATCGGATCCCGGTGAGGAGCTTTTGCATGCGCTCAAGGCAGCTTTCAATTCGGCAATACTAAAAGGGCAGTTGTACGGTTGATTCTGTCGGTATTTATTGATGAGGGGCTTGCATTCTTCTATTTGTTTATATTTTAGGAAGGATTGCGAATAATGTTTTGAGCTTGATACACTCTCAAAGTGCTCCCCAAGTGAGTCGGCCTGATCTTTCAGTGTATCGCCCTGTGTATTTACTAGAGGGAGTGAATATGTTTGTCGCCCTCGAATCCTATTAACCCTGTTCCAGGCTTTGGCCTCATCTCTGAACGAGTTAATACTCGATAAAAATTTGTGCCAGCTTTCTCTTCTGGCCTGCCGGCGGGTTCTCCTACCTTGGGATTTTATTTTTTTAAAGTTGATAAGATTCTCAGCGGTGGGAGAAGCTCGCAGCAACCCCCACGCCTTGTTCTGATTCTTACGGGCGGTTCGACACTCGCTGTTCCACCACGGTACACGTGGTTTGCATGTCAAACCACTTACTTCGGGTATGCAATGTGATGCGGCATCTATTATGAATGCTGTAAGATAATCCACAGCAGCATCAATTTCTAAAGAAGATAGGTCAGCCCATGAGATGCTAGAGAGAGTTCGAAATTTCTGCCAGTCGGCTGTGTCTATCTTCCACCTAGGAGCTTGTGGAGGATATTCGTTTTCTTTGGATGTTCTTATTAGTATGGGGAAGTGGTCGCTCCCGTAAGGATTTTCCATAACTTCCCATTCGAGTTCAGGCAATATACACGGGGAAACTAGACTGAGGTCAATGGATGAAAATGTTCGGTTGGCGAGAGAATAATATGTGGGTGCCTTCTTATTCACCAGGCATGTACCAGAAGAGAAGAGGAACTGTTCAACAAGACGACCTCGCGCATCTATACGAGAGTCGCCCCACAGGCTGTTGTGCGCATTGAAATCCCCAAGTACAACGTACGGTTCTGGCAATTCATCTATGAAGGACTGAAATTCATGTTTGCTTAGTTTGTAGTGTGGAGGTATATAAATCGAGCAAATAGTGATAAGTTTGTTTAGCAAAACAATTCGAACCGCCACTGCTTCAAGGGCCGTTCGTAGCTGTAAATGTTGACATGCTATGCTCTTTTGGATTACAATTGCAACACCTCCCGATGATGCGATTGCATCATCGCGATCTTTGCGAAAAGTAACATGCTGTCGGAGAAAGTTTGTGTGTTGTGATTTGAGGTGTGTTTCCTGTAGACACAGCACTTTTGGATTGTGTTTGTGTATAATCTCTTGTACATCATCAAGGTTCCTAAGAAGACCTCTGACGTTCCACTGTATGATTTGTGTATCCATATTTAAAGTAAGTTGGTGCTGTGTGTACGGAAACTGAAAGATGTCTTAGATTACAGAGCTCTTTCGAGGCCCTGTAATCGGGGTTTTGCCCTTTCTGGAGCGTTCGAGGGAGCCTCGCCGCTCCTTAGGCGCTTGGCGCGCCGTGAGGAAAGGTGTAGTGTCCATTGCCTCGTGTGAGGCGTCGGACACGTGCTCTTGCGAGCGAGAAGTTACTAGAGAGGGTCCCGCCTTGGAGGGCAAGACCCCTGCGCCCACCAGCCCGGAGGTCGATGAGGCTCCCTGAGGGATTTGGCTGCGCCGGCTGTTGCCAGCGCAGGAAGGGGCCGGGGAGGCCGGGGCAACCTCGGCTGCGCCAACCTTCGGGGTCGATGATCCCTCATTCAGGGTTGACGGAGCAGCGCTAGCTGCAACCGCCGTGGGGGCAGATGGCGTAGCTGCCGACTCACTGCCTGTGGGTCGGACAGCCGCCGGAGGCCGTTGTGACGCTGCCCCCTGACGCGCCACTTCGGCAAAGCTTTTCTTTGGCAAGTATGCTACCCGCCTGCGTGCCTCTTTGAATGATATGTTTTCCTTTACTTTGATTGTGACTATGTCTTTCTCTTTTTTCCAGGACGGGCACGACCGCGAGTATGCGGCGTGCTCGCCTTCACAGTTTACACAATGGAGAGTGTTCACGCAAGCTTCAGAAGTATGTTCGTGTGCACTGCACTTCGCACAGGTTTGACGGCCTCGGCAGCTCTGCGAACTGTGACCGAAGCGTTGGCATTTGAAACATCTAAGCGGATTTGGCACATATGGCCTAACACGGAGCTTGATGTACCCGGCCTCTACAGACTCGGGCAGAATACTTGAGCCGAAAGTCAATATAAGGTGTTTGGTCTTGATTTCTTTGCTGTCACGCCTGATCTTAATTCTTTTAACATTGATAACGTTCTGGTCACTGAAGCCCTCCAAGAGTTCATCCTCCGTGAGCTCCAGCAAGTCATCGTCCGAGACAACACCGCGGCTTGTGTTCATGGTACGGTGCGGGGTTACTGTTATTTGGGTCTCGCCAAATGCGACAAGTTTCGGCAGCTTTTCATACTGCTTCTGGTTTTGGAGCTCCAAAAGGAGATCGCCACTTGACATTCTCGACACCTTATATCCTGTACCGAAAACTTCGGTCAAAGACTTGGAAACAAGGAACGGTGAAATGGATCGCACTAGTTTGTCTGGCTTTTCTGAGTGAATGACGTGAAATCGAGGAAAGTTGTGGACTTGTCGTCCGAAAAATTGAAAGAGCTCTTCGGTGCGCCCTCGTTTCTGAGGGCGATCAGGAAGTTTGGGGAAAGAGGTTTCCATGAAAATGTATAAAAATTCGGCAACAGCGCCGACCACCCACCACGGAGCCCAACGAGGGGACGTGGCAGAGCTTGCACGCAAGTCTGCACGACGCCAGCCGTACGCCGCCACTATAACCAAATATGGTGTACCCAAGGTTGGATAACCACACAGGGTTAACCCTTGCCGCCGAGGAGAATGAAGTAAATGGAAGAGAGGAGAAGACAGGAAAGGTAAGAAAGTAAGAGATAAAGACAAAGATTCGAGAGGAAGAGATAGGAAGAGGCGACTGCCGATTTCCCCCGGGTGGGTCAGTCCGGGGGTGCCGTCTATGTGAAGCAGAGGCCAAAGGGGTGTGTTGCCTCCGCCGGGGGGCCTTAAAGGTCCAAACACCCAGCATCGGCTCAACCCCCAGGATCCCCTTTTCCCCAGACACGGCTAAGCCGCGCACGGCTACACGCGGGAGGGTCCAACCCTCGTGTGCTCGGGTCCGTGGTGTCGCCACACACCAAACGCCTGCTGACGCAGACGCCCCTGCGGGGAAAGTGCAAAAGTGGGTACAAGTATTGCACGGAAAAGATGAGCATTTTCAAGGCTCCGAATGATCCTGAAAGAGTGCAAGCATGGGCTGCGGTGATTCCTGGGGATGGCCGTCAGAATCACTTCATGAGCAACATGATGAAACAGGATAAATACTACGGTGAGCTTGGAGGCAAGGTAATCCTGGACCACCACCAAAAAAACGGACTGCATCCAGAGGCTGTTCCTTGCATTTTTCTTCCATCTCCAGCATTTTTGACATCCCCGAAAAAGAAGCGGGCTCCCCGGGAAGCGTTGTCAAGCATCAGTCATGCTACCGTTGAAAGATTAAGAATGAGTGTATAGTACAACAAGCCAGGAACATCAACGGCGGTGAACATCAGCGATGTTCACACAGCGTGTGAGGCCCATGCGCTTGAGGAAAATCAGCTTGGTCATATACTTGAAGAAATTAAAGACATGTTTGCCTTTGACAAATGCCAGCAGCACTTACACCTACCCAATCAAAGTCATTGCATGGGTGTCAAACAATAGCACTGTGTACAACTAGAAGATAGAGGTCATCTTATTATAGTGGTCATTAAAAGGAGTGCATTTTATTTTTTTACTGGGCTCACATGGTTGAAGCATAGCACCAATCGCTGTCCAGGCTACCAGCGCTCAAGAAGCGCGCATGAGTGCCCTCAGTAGAACTTGTGCCAGGCGCGTGGCTGAACGCGAGCAACACATGCGACCAGTTGCCTTGGCAACCGAAACGGAGGTCATTTCTTTTTCGGCTGCCGGGCATCACCAGCATGATAGTTGCTCCACGGGCTTGTGACGTTTTCTGGTCGCAACAAGCAGTGGAGTTCCCACTCCTAAATATTTCTTGCCCCGTGGCGGCAGGCCACCAAGACAGGTGCTGCTCTGCAGCGGCGCCAAACATTTACTAATCATCCCCTTCTCATTGCGGGGGTGCGCTGTTGGGGTATCTTCTTTCGTGCATTCGGTTAGCTATTTTGCAAATGGTACAGCCATGGCATGTTATGTCGCTGTTTTAGTTGTTCGCAAGTATGTTTGCTGGCCTTTGTGTGTTTGAGCCGTGCTTTGAGTGAAGAGAAGCCTCCAGGACAAGTCTACTGTGCAGTACATGGACGTTATGTGCATTAAAATAACTGAAGATTAAGCGTGCATGTGTGTTTCCCATGTTGTGTTGATACAAGCCAAATCGGGCTTTCACAGCGAGTATGTAGCTCTTCTTTCTGTGCAGTTGCGTTGGGAGAAAATTAATGTGAACATTCCAGCCCCTTACAAAACTGATTTGTATGCAAATAGGAACGCTGTTTATCCAGCACTGTGTGTATCAGCAGGTGGGGTGCAACGCGAGTGTTTGCGATGCTAATGAAGCATGGAGCCAAGCAAGACGAGAGTAATATTCTTAATTTTTATAGATGCTCCACACCGTATTTGTCCATGCAGTATGTGTGCGACTGTTGTGTGTACAGTGTATTTCTTTCTTTATTTTATGGATACATACAAAAAAATGGCTGTGGCTTAGGTAAGGTTAAGCCCAGGATGCGAAGCATACTAGCCTTTATTTTAGTTGTTGAACCACTGTTTAGCCTGGTGAACTGCTGTTGCTTGGCTATATTTGGTTCGGCTAGACGAAGAAACAACTCATGCATTACTTCTTCGCCTTCAAGAGTGGAACGCGACAGCGTTCCCGTCGACCCGCCAAGGGGTGTAAGACAATGGGCTACAGGGCAGCGACTACGCGTCCCGCATTGGACGCGGTGAGCGTCGAGCAAAGCAGCGTTCGGCGCGGCAACGAAATGTGCGCCTGAGCAAGAGACGCACGCCTTAGAAACAGCGCGTTTCTAAGGCAACACCGCATTCACTAGAGGCGCTTTTGTACCGCTTTGAAGCGTTGTACTCGTGGCTCAGTGGTAGCGTCTCCGTCCCACACTCCGGAGACCCTGGTTCGATTCCCACCCAGCCCGTCTTGCAAGAGTTGAGCCAAAGCCACTTCTCCTCTGTCGTGACGTCACGGTGTCACGTGATTTCATGGTCACCGCCGCGCCTGAGGAGCTGGGTTGAGCCCTCGTAATATGCTTCGCATAACAATCTTGCACTAACCATGAATTTGGAACAAACCTGTGAAAGGTGGCCCGGCGAGTGTTAGTGCATCTCGTGAGAGTTAACGGGCGGCAACGAGAATACTGTCGCATGCAAGGAGAGATCCTGTCTGAATGTGCCCATTTTGTCGCTGACAATCGCGTGGCTCCTTGTGCGATAGAACGTTTCTTGGTGTGAATGTGCCATGACAGATGACAACGCTTGCTCAAAGCTGACACTGTGTGTCTTTCCATTTATTCTGAGAAGGCATCTATGTATTGTCAAGTTGCAACAAGAAGCGTTTTTCTGACTCTGTCTTCAAAGCTTGTAGGCATGTACCAGTTTATGAACATAACCTTAACTACAAAACTTACACAAACAAGCAGTCCATAACCAAGCCCAAGGGACATATATACTATGGGTTTCCACTTCATACTATACAGGGCAACTACGATGTTTACCTCGTGGAATTTAGTGAAACTCAACATCCCTTGATTATTCTCGTTTTCATTTGCTGCTCAAATGGACAGTGTTTGTGGCTCAGTCTAGGTGCTTTGCATATCCTTCTTTAGCGAAACTTTAATTTTCGTCACAACCGCACCATTGGCCAAACTGTCTAGCCTGTTAGGTCTAATCGGAGCAACGTCGTTGGATGTCGGAAAGTTACAGTTATCATAAAGTTCCTAATGGGACCACTTTGAATGGAGACACATACTCCCTAAGCTCATCTCCGACAGGTCGACCACATTCTGCAGCCGCAAACTCTGCACTTACACTTATCTACAACTAGCTGGAGTTGAGCACCACTTCGCATCAGCATACCACCCACAAGCAAATGGTCTGACAGATAGGTCGAACCAGACAATCGAAGCTTGACTCGCACAGTATTGTAGAAACAAGCCAGGTGAAGCTGATTGGGAAGAGCACCTTCAAGTGGCTGCATACGCAGTTAACATGACATTACAGAGCTCCACGGGCACCTCCTTGTATGAGATCGAGTACGGCGAACTTCCAACACTGGGCACTACACTCAGCTTGGACACGCCTGTAAAAGTGGGACATTCCATTGCACATCAGACACTTTGCTGCAATGTCCAAACAGAGGTGCACAGAGGAATGTGCATGCCCAACAGGCGCAAAAACGGTACTACGATCACCACCACTGTCTGACACTGGATTACAATGTCGGCGACGAGGTGTGGGTGCAACAAGGTGCACTATCATCTTCAAAGAAATTAGGTGCAAAATTCAAAGGGCCCTTCATTATTACTGCATGTGTGGGCGAGAACACTTGGGGTGTGCGGTCCTCGGCATCTGCCTTGCACACAGACAAGAGAAAATGAAACAATTTTCCCGTGTATGTGTTGCGTATAAAGAACTGCGTCCGTCAGCAAATCTAAAGCGCTGCAATCTGCCTTTCTTTCAGTGGCACCCACTTGACTGCCACTCCACTGAAAGTGGAGTGGCAGTTGCAGCGTGGCCAAGTATAGAGCCAGAGTGAGCTGGGCTGCTAGCTTTAAGAATGCGAGGAAGCAGAGGAAAGTGGAGGCAGAATAGAACAGCCAGCCTGTTGAATGGGTGCTGTCTTTCCTTTACGCTACACATGTAGCATGGAGCCTGCAATTTCACACCAAGATTGCCTGCTTTTTCCCTACAGCTTCCCAAAAGCTCCACTAGTTTTCATTTATATTTTCATGCATTTAGAAAGAATATGGTTATAGGCTGGGTTTCTTTGGGCGTCACAACTGAGCAGTAATTGTAGTGGAAAGAAAAAATCAGCAGTCACTTTAGCATACACCAAAGAGGGTGAAGACGAAAGCCTGCGTGCTCAAGAGACATTCATTAAATTACTTGCTATTCTCATTCAAATGCGTTACTTCTTATTGTTTTTGACAACCAAAAGTCGTCTGTTCGAGTGCCTTAATTACCTGTGTCTTAATTAACTTTGCCCTATTTAACACCAAAGGTCGTGGGTTCAAGTGGTTGAATTAACTCTATCTTAATTAACTTTGCCTTTTTTTGGCATAATGAGCGGCATCGGAGCCAGCTAGGAAGAAGATGACGAACTGGCAAGCAGCGACACGAGCACGTGTCTGTGCAAGGAAAGCTCACAAGACTTTCTGTACCCCACGCCACATTTTCCAGACCATCAGGGGTATGTGCCAGGGCATGTGCCAGGGGTATCAGGGGTATGCTTTCGCCTTAAAATGAAATTTTATCATTGGCAGAGTCACGGTACCACCTGTTGGTAGCGAAAAACAACACTGTGATAATGTTATGGCCTCTGAGGTTGGGCAGAACAGCTGATGCCAAAGCTCAGTGCCATGCTCTGTGCAGTAACGGGTGGAGCATGGTGGGTCTAATTTCATATGGGCATAATGGCATCATAGATTAAAGCACAGTAGAAGTTCACTGGGAAAAGGGGGGAAGCACAAGGGTGTGGCAGGGCCAATATATTATTTTTACTAACTTTGCTCATATGAGGCAAAATATTTTTTTCTTTGCATGAATAATCATGAGATGCCCTTTGATACAAGATTGTGCACATTTCACAAGGATTGTTGGAGGGCTGAACCACAAGTCTATTTAGCCTCAAACATGACAAGTGATGGTGCTACAAGTGGTGCTTGTGCGACTTCGGCTCATGGATTCGCTCTTGTCTACTACAATCCGGGAAGCCCAGTACATTTAACTTTCGGTTATAGCTAGCAGGATAATTTGCAGCAAGTACAGTCAAACGTCAATATATCGAACATGGATATATCGAATTATTGCGTATATCGAACGCTTTCTAAAGCATCGGGAAAATCGCATGCATTTTAATTTTTTTTTTCATTTCGAACGGGGTCGGACGTAAAATGGTTATATCGAACTCTGCCACCCCAGACCACGTGCACTCTGTTGACAGGCGGTGAGCTTTCCTGCAACACCCTCGAAGATAGCGGTGGCGCGATGGCCGTTCCCGACTGCTGTGCACTATAGCTACACACATCGATCGTGCTGAGGGTGCCATTTGAACTTAGCGGCATACAAACATGGCGGCTTGGCTAGTTCAACAACGTCAACGATGCATAGCGTTTGTCGCACTGACTCCTCCTCAGAGCCGCGCTCCGCGCCTGCCGCGCCTCGAGAGGACTGGCGGACTGGCGAGGACTGGCGGACTGGCGAGGACTGGCACGCACTCACTGAGCTCCCTCATTAAGGCCTTGACAGATGCCACTTAATACTTTGTTATTGACAGCGTTTCCAAATCTTGGCGTGGTGATCACCGCAGAAGTAGCGGCCAAATGAAGACGCTGCCGAGGTTGATCCCACAAGCGCTGATGTTGCCCCGCTCCCGACTTCAATTGAGGCTGTAGCTGCTTCATCCCTTCTACGCCACTACTGCAGCACAATAGAGGGCACCAGCCTATTACCAGCCTAGTAAGGACCGAATGACCCGTGTTCAACTGCTGTTCACATGGAGCCCTTCTCCACTTCAGTCCTTAAGGTTCTCACTTGAGTATTTGCTACTACCACCAAGATCTGCACCAGCGGTGGCTTCAGGCGGGCTCGCGCCCGACACCTTCAACGCCCACCGCTGCGGCCCTCCTGCTCGTCGCGGCTTAGCACCCCCACATTTCGTGCTTTTCTGCCGGCGACGACCGAGGATAGGCACGACGCTAGAGCGCCACCCATTTTCGGGCCTAGTTGCTTCGGTAGGCGAGTTGCTACACACTCCTTAGCGGATTCCAACTTCCATGGCCCCCATCCTGCTGTCTTAAAGGGACACTAAAGTGAAAAATTATTTCTTCTGCATCCGTAAATTACCGTTCTACAACGGCAAAAACACTACTCTTACAACGATGAGACGTTTGGTAAGCCAGAAAAAGCGCAAGAACGAAGTACGGGTCGCGACGCCTACTTAAGTTTCCGCACCTGGGGGCTGTGACGTCTTGGATTTTGATGGCATCTTCTAGGGCCTACTAATTATATATAGCGGTACAGATTGATTACATTGTGTTCTAAAGGAACCAAATATTAAACATGGCAAGTTTCGGGGACCTTTATTCAGCCAACGCGGCCCAAATGCGACAAGATACTTTGGAATCCCTGACGTCACGCTGACGTACCGGCGCTGGGGTTTCGGCGCGAAATTCAAATAGCAATACTTGGACATTCATTTCCTCATCTAATAATCAAACTATTTTTTTTTAAATGACTGCCTTTAGAGTTCTCAAACAATACTTCATTAGTCTAAACTGAATTATTGTTTTGCTTTAGTGTCCCTTTAAGCATCCCGACTCGAGCACCTTACCTCGGCGTTTGGTTCATGCCACAGCTTACGGAAAGTGGCCCACTTGGAACTCTCATCGCAGCAGGAGGCTTCAACCCAGAAGGCCTCCCGTACACCCATTGAATGTTTGAGAATAGGTTGAGGATGTTTCGACCCCAATGCCTCTAATCATTCGCTTTGCCAAGTGTGTCTGCTCTCCCATCGAGCGCCAGCTATCCTGAGGGAAGCTTCGGAGGGAACCAGCTACTAGATGGTTCGATTGGTCTTTTGCCCCTATACCCAAGTCGGACAATCGATTTGCACGTCAGAATCGCTTCGGACCTCCACCAGAGTTTCCTCTGGTCTCGTCCTGCCCGGGCATACTTCACCATCTTTCGGGTGCCAACTTGTACGCTCTCGCTCTGCCCTGGCAACGAGTGAGCGCCTGGGACAGGCCGTTGCTGCTTCCTTTTTCGGACCCCTGTGCAGTCCGGGATCGCAACGCAGCCCGCAAGGGGCCTTTACATTTCATTGCGCCATTGGGTTTCGAGAGACCCATTGACTCGCGCATACAGTGGAATCTCGATGATACGATCACGGCTAATACGAATTTCTGGATGATGCGAATTTTTCTGTGGTCTCGGTTGAGCCCCATTACTTTCCAATGAGCTAGAGAACGGTTGTTATGAATCAATTTACGACCCGCATCGGTTGATACGAATATTACCGAAGACACTGGAAATTTGAAAGTGTGCTTGGCGAAGGCCAGACGCTGCTGCCGTCTGCGCTCCAATTCATTCGCTTTGGTGTTCGGCGATATCGCCTGTCGCTGCTGCCGCTTGCGTTCTGCTTCCCTGCCTTTAGTACCCGGCGATCTAATCAGTCGCTGTTGGCGTTTCCGTTCTGCCGCTCTTGCTTTCGCATCTGGTGACACGTTCATTCGTCGCTCGCGCATTCGCTCCTTGTTCTTCTGGCGTTGGATGTTGGGGGAATCCGGCGTCCGCTGCCGCTTCCAGAACCGCTTGGCGCGCAATCACTGGGCTGCTTCGGAGCTACTGGTCTCACTCGACTGCAACCTGACGTCTGACGAAGGAGCGGCAGTGCAGCTGCCACCGCTGACGCCCGCGCGCTCGTTCTACCGCTACTGTGTGACGTCACAGTTGCTATGCGCAGCTGCGCCCCCGACCGGCGCGCCGGTTGCTAAGGAGGGGAGGAGGTTGCGCCGCTGCGCGGAGAAGAGGCCACAGTTGGCACCATTCCAGCGCACGGACGGACGCGACCGCGAGCCCCACCGACGACAGTGAAAGAGAACAGCACGCACTTACGCGATTTCTCCCTCTCTCTTTTGGTGCAGAGGCGCGGACGCAACTGGGCGCAAAGAGTTTGAAGCGGTGGCACTTTTGTTGCTTTTGTGCTTTTCCTCCTTTTCCGCGTGCCATCAGACGGAGTGGCTGCTGTGCTTCTAGCCGCGTTCTTGTCTTTGACGTGGGCGACGGCGAAGGACCACCACCGGCGGCTGAAACGCTGCATGCGCTCGGAAGTTCTGAGGCGTGCTGTGGCCGCTGATGAAATCAGCGACGACACGTGCACGCGTTTTTATGGATTTGAACAAAGTCTGCTAATTGACCTGACAAAGAAAAAGAAGCAGAAGGTCATCGGAGACTTTTCCTTCAAGAAATAAATGCTTTTTACGTACGTGTACCTGAGTGAATTCACCTCTCACTCTTTAATTTAGCTAGATTTAATTGTTTGGATGATACGAATTTCAGCTAATACGAATATTTCCCGTGACCCCGTGAGATTCGTATTATCGAGATTCCACTGTATGTTAGACTCCTTAGACTCTTTGGAACTAGCCAGGCTTGTCTAGTTCAACAGCATCAACTAGGGTCCCTAGAAAGTCAATGACGCATTGCATTTGCCGCACTGAGTCCTCCTCAGTGTTGTGCTCTGCACCTGCCAAGCCTTGCGAGAACTGGCGGTTTGCATCCGCAAAAACATGCGACAGCGTGCTCACTGGGCTCACTCATAGACGCCTTGGCAGACGCCACTTAATACTTCGTTACTGACAGTGTTTCAAAATGCTTCGACTGACAGACGTGAAGATCGCAGCAGAAGCAGCTGCCAAACGAAGACGCTGCCGAGGTTGATCCGCAAGCGCTGATGTTGCCCAACTCCCGACTACAACTGAGGCTGTAGCTGCTTTGGCCATTCAACGCCAATGGCCTATCGCTTGTGCATCTTTTAGACTATGTTTAGGACTCCATGTCTAAGTATGTGGCTGCCAATAAGAAGCAAGCTACACTGCTGTAGTACTTTCAGCCAAAGAAGTAAATACTTAGTGTGAAGCTTCACGTGAGTATTTACTGCGCCACGATTAGGGCGCGATCGGGGATCATTATTTGGTGCGCGCATTCGGTTGTGCTGCATGCGATTGGCCTAGACCGCGCCGCCTTCACGTGGCAGACGAAGTCGGCACTGCCTAGGCCAATTGCGCGCGGCGCAACCGAATGCGCGCTCCGAACAGCAATCCCCAATCGTGCCTTTGGTTCATTGATTGATTTGTAGAAGCTTCTGATGTGTTTCTTACGCGATTTTACGTATATTGAATTCTGGCTATATCAAACTATTTTGCGATCACCGCGCTGTTCGACATATCAAGGTTCGACTATACATTGCCAAATGAGCAACTTTAGCATTCATATATTGCAACGGTAGTGAACAGTTCACTGGAAGTTGTAATTATTCAGCTGATGGGGTGCTTACACACTATGCGGTATTGCCATGGTCACCTATACTGCTCTGTCCTTCAATGCCCATTGCCAAGCAGAGAAAAATTATGCAGATCCAATGCACACATTGGAGTTTATGTGACGCAAAGCTTTAGTGAAACAGTTAAATAAATGCTACACAACAGCGATGTGTTTACTTTCATCTTACGCAACGTGTAGCCACATGCAACGGTTATGCTTATGCACTGCACATGTCACAACTTCTATATTCCTTGCTTCACACTGGCACATGCATGTAAATATGGTTAAGGCTTCTATGCCCCTTGTTTCACAGTGCCACATACCCCTTGACTTCTTGAACTGACGTCACGCTCCAGGGGCCACTAATGAAAGTTCCTGAGGTGTGTGCATTGCAGACAAATGTGCTCTGCCTATTGACAACGCTTACCTTGATAAAGTCGATGCCACGATAAGTCAAGAAAGTGTCGTTGCGGAAGTAAGAGTTGAAACGTTCCAGCTCAGCCTTGCCCACGGACTTTCTTTCTCCGCCAATATCGTTGTCTCCAGGAAGAAAAATGGCCTGCATAGTTTAGCGGAAGAAATTTGTAAGGATTGATACTCAGCCACTGAACAATGCTTTTGCATGTACTTTTGCACATAGTGATACCACTTAACAACCTACAGTAATACAAAAAGCTGTGAGAGACACCACAGTGAAACTTCACGTGGAGAAAAAGTAATTATGCTATGGCTTTCAGTTCCATGGCATATCAAGATGATTACACTAAATTGGTTGCACTGAATCCACAAGTTCATTTTATCAGGCAGATTTTACAGTATAAAATATGCTAAAGGAACCTTTACAACTAATATAAAAGGCAAGCTCCTGTCTTGTTATAGGGTCAGGACTTTGGATTTAAAGCCAAAATTTTTGTTGTGATGTTACAAAGCAACTTAGCCAAGGTGCTTGATCTTTTTTCCCCTTGTGTACTGCCTGGAGATCACCAGACTAGAGTTTTTGCACTTACTGGCAAAGAAACAAAGAACCTGACCCACAACTTTGAGGTCAGTGGCATAACACAGTGATCAATGCATTGCAGAGCTGGCCAGACTCCTGAAATTCAGCAAAATTCTTACAAACCTGCCACCAATCACTATCTCAAATAGTATTTTTATGGGAAACATGTCACACAAGGACATTCACAATGCCACATGGTCAGCAACATGAAACAAAACACCGCGTTAGTATATCTAGGATAAAAATATCGCGGCTGAAAATCAACTGTGAAAAACATGAAGGACACAAGCTTTTACCACTTATCTGTTACCACAGGTGCATTTTATTTGTTCAGAAACATGATAAATTGTATCTGAAGCAAAGCAGTGATTTGGGCTAGTTGTTAAGCCATCGTGAGGCTTATAGCGCGTGAAAAAGACAAGGACGAAAGGGAGATGTGACACACACAGGCGCTAACTTGCAACAACCTTTATTTCAAGCAAGGGACCCATACAAATATACAACTTTTTCGCGTACATTATACATGCGCTGTTTGCAAAAATCCCTTGCACACCATTGCGCAGGTATGATAACTCTTTGCGGGAAAGGGCAATCGATAGTTTTGACACACGGTTATCCCCAAGCCTATCAATCATTTCTGCTTCTATAATTTTGCGTGTTATCCTACCTTGGGCTCTTCCCACAATGGAGCAGTCTCTGTATGCTGGAGCACACGTCGAGTGGTCGCCGTCATCCACCCTGGCAACAGCGCACTTGCTATGCCTGCAGTGGGCGTCAAGGAACACCAGGAACCATTTGTTGAATGTGTGGAAGCAGTTGTTTACAACCTTCCTTTAAAGTGTGGGAAGAACTACGTGGGGCACAGCGGGAAGGTGCCTCAACGAACGTTTAAAGGAACATCGGTATAATGTAGCAGAAAAGCGGGGTTGGTTCCTTGATGCCCACTGCAGGCATTGCAAGTGCGCTGTTGCCAGGGTAGATGTCGGTGACAACTCGACGTGTGCTCCAGCATACAGAGACTGCTCCATTGTGGGAAGAGCCCAAGGTAGGATAACATGTGAAATTACAGAAGCAGAAATGATTGATTGGCTTGGGGATAACCGTGTGTCAAAACTATCGATTGCCCTTTCCCGCAAAGAGTTATCATACCTGCGCAATGGTGTGTAAGGGATTTTTGCAAACAGCGCATGTATGATGTACGCGAAAAAGTTGTATGTATGTATGGGTCCCTTGCTCGAAATAAAGGTTGTTGCAAGTTAGCGCCTGTGTGTGTCACGTCTCCCTTTCGTCCTTGTCTTTTTCACGCGCTATAAGCCTCACTATGTATCTGAAACCTTGCAGTTGTTTGAGGAAATGACTACTATACATGTCTACCTTGAAACAACCACTTTTCTGCGGTCTCCACTACAGTAGAATCTCGATGATACGAATCTCTCAGGGTAGCACAAAATTTGTATCAACCGAAATTTGTATCAACCAAGATTATTAAAAAATTGGGGAATAACATTCTTTTCCCCCCTGCAATCTCAAGACCTTCCGTTATCTCATGGCAAAATATTTGGAAGAAATACAAAGCAGAATGAGAAAATTACAATTCTTTAGCTTGTTGTCCTTGAAATTGCGAAGAAAATTGGGCTGAGGGAGTGCTATCACATCGCTGATCATATGAGCGTGACTTTCCATGAATGCAGTGCTGCCATATTGGTGTTGCCATAAATACAAGAGATCAAAGATTCAGATGGCTGCAGTGCTTTATTTCTCCACGAAGAAATAAAAGCAACAAAAGCGAGCGTGAAAAAGGAAAACTTGACTTGCACTTTGTTACTGCAGTCATGTGGTGGGCACTGCAGTAGCGCTCCTATTGGCTGGCATGAATTTGAATCATTGGCGAGCTTGTTTTGTGCACGCTTTGGCAGCACCGAGTTGCACACTTCATGTGTTCCGAGGCTGACATTTCAAGAGCTGCCTGGTTAGCAAGAGTTTCTTTAGTTGCTGCATCCTAGCTGCTGCCTGATGGTGATAAGGATATTATTTGTGCAAAATAAGGGATCTGTTTACTTTTCTTTGTGGCAGCCAAGATACTTGATAGCGTGTGATCTGACAGTTGCCGCGGTAGAAAAGTTTCAAATTCTCATCCGGTGTCAAAGACAGCGCAAGGCATGGAATACAGATAAAAGGCTACCCATGGAAGTGAATGCAGTAGATCTTGCTGACGCGGCCCGACTGGGCAGCGTGGGATTGCTGGCTCCTGATAAAGTTTCTAGGTTATTGAAAGGAAAAAACCTTTTTTTCATAAAGGAGGGGGAGGTCGCGATGGAGTGACGTAGGTTGCGACAACAGGAATGGGGATCGGCGCGGCCACTCAGCTGACCTGACCACGGCCAGTGCCCTGTGCTACCGGTGAGTCGTGGCTTCCTTGCTGGCTCTGCCGGGGATCGCGTGAAGGGCCAATTGTTCATATCATCTGCCGCTGTGCGAAAAGCGATTTGCAACATTAGAAATTTAGCATGCTGTAAGCTGATGGACTTTGAGCAGGATCTATACAAAATTTGTATCATCCCGAAATTCGTATCAGGCGTGATCACATCATCGCGATTCTACTGTACTACTTCTAGAACTATTATGTTGTCATCACGGTGACCTGTTATGCTTATTATAAGCAGATTCGAGTTTTTCACTTTTGCCGAGTCGTTCGTGAAACTTCTGTTGCTCGATGCATCTTATTTGACTTGGTGACATTAAAGATTTGGGAAGCAAAATATAGTAAAGCGGTGTGAATCCTTGCATTTGCGAGTCCTTTCACGTGGTCAGACAGGCAGATGTTAGGGAATGATGCATTCATTTAGATCTGTAACTCTCATCACAAATGAAGAGAGCACGTCAGAAGCTGTCTCACCATTTCTTAATGCAAGCTTTGCCGTAATCAATTGTGAAAACTGGTCTTTGGTCATTTTTCCTCAATGCCTTCAAAAGGTGGCACCTCCCAAAACATACATATAAATGTATGAATTAAGTATGTTTCAAACAGGCAGAATTTTTAACTATGTTGTCACATATAAGTTATTGAACTTCGTACCGGTGATTGTTTTTTCATCAGCTAACCAATGTTACAAAAGTATCACTCAGTAAATACTAGCCTACTGTATCTAAAGTTTCTCCTGGATAAGCACGGTGCAGAGGCCTACACTACCAGCGTTGGTGTCAAATCTGATCCGACAGGTCAAGTGCGTCAGCTATGTATATGCAACTCATCACACATTGCAATGTAAACGCTGGGGCTTGTTATATTCAAAAACATACAACACTACTCGTGACAAGCACGCAATCTGATTCAACAAAACTCTTTTGTTTTAGAACCTGGAACAACATTAAAGAATTTTCGACTACAGTAGGCACGTCTTGTGCCAAGTGACAACTTTGTAACAGTGGTAAGACAGTAAAAAATGGTCACCAGTAAAATCTAAACAATTTATGCATGACAATGTTACCTCCGGTCTGCTGAAGAAGCCCAACAATTTGCCCACACGGGTATTAAGGACCAGCAAAGGACCTACACCCGACAGTGCAATCGTTGATAGTGCTAAGTCGAATATAAGGGTGGACTGTGTTTGGGTCTGGATGCTAATACGTCGATGAGGACTTCGTGGACAATTGAAATGCTATTTTGGGGCATGCAGTAATACATTGTGAACTCGAACTCTCGTGTATCGAAAAACTGGCTAAGTTGGAGATTTTCCAAGGCACCGAGCCATTTCCCAAATGTGCAATATATTTACTGCCCTTTATCTCGAAGTATTCTTGGGCCAAATTGTGGATATCTCAAAATCTTGATTGAGAGTGGAACAAAAACTCCACCACCAGACTGTTTAATACCCGTGTCACACGGGCGTTTGAAAGGCCTTCCAACGGATAGCCAGTTGACTCAAAGGTCAAGTTCGAGCTGCTACACGGGCGGTTTCGAAGGCCGCCGAGTCAATAGTCTATCGAGTCAACGGAGCACCTTACAACTCTATCGAAATCTCGATGGCCTTCGAGCAACGGAAGCGGAAACAGCGCGAACATACCCTCTCATTCATAGTGTGCTCGTACTCACGGTTAGAAAAAAACAAATCAAACCTAAATTCTCTAAAAATACTATATATGAGTGTTATTAATTATTCAGTAAAGTTTTTTGCCACTTGACATGTGCGAACACACACCAAAACAGCAGCCGCATCGAGCGGCACAAACGTTGCCGCAGTTTCGCTACTCAACAACTTAAAAACTAAACATATATGTATGGCAATGAATAAACAAATTTTTTTATATGTATAAACAAACATAAAAGAAATTATAGTGCTTTTAAGAGGTTTTAATGCTGTTTAACTTATCGTGACATGAAAACAAATATAAAGATCCGCAGTGCCATACAATTTTGCGAAAAATGCCTGAACCACTCAATGGCTTTTCAAAAGTGCCGTGTAGCAGCGCGACAACGTCTTTGAGTCGATAGAGTTGTGGCGTTTCGAAGGCCGTCGACTGGAAGGCCTTCCAAATGTGCCCATGTGACACTGGTATAACAAGCTTCGAGCAAGGCTGCTGCGTCTTGCAGCAGCCTTGCACCTTGAAAGCGGGTGCTTTCCCCGAATGTGAAAAAAAATTATATATATTATGGGGTTTTACGTGCCAAAACCACTTTCTGATTATGAGGCACGCCGTAGTGGAGGACTCCGGAAATTTCGACCACCTGGGGTCCTTTAATGTGCACTTAAATCTAAGTTCACAGGTATTTTCGCATTTCGCCCCCATCGAAATGCGGCTGCCGTGGTCGGGATTCAATCCCGTGACCTCGTGCTCAGCAGCCTAACACCATAGCCACTGAGCAATCACGGCAGGTTCCCCGAATGTGAAGTGGGAACCTAGTCGCATAACAACTTTCTGAAGAAATTATGTGGCCCATCTCATCATGTGACAGGAGAGACATGTGCAGAGGCAGGCCCTGCAAAATAGCAAGCTTGATGCAGTTACTTTTGTTCGTTTTATGCAATGCACACGATTTATCATCGGAGGTGCGATTTCCATTTTAATTTTATTGTATGCGACATAGAATAAATATGCACATGCTGTGTGCGTCACGTAGAATTTTATTTTACGTAACACGCACGGCACGAATTCACCGAGAACGGTGCCACAGAAAACAATGCGAGCGTTCACGTGTACGTGCGATGCGAGCAGGATATACCACACAGTATATAACGCACACAGGTGAATTTACTGACGCCAAAATAGCTGGAATGGCTACAAACGGAAAGGATGGCAACGACGACGAAGGACCTCAAGAGCTGCCGACATCAGGTGAAACAATAAACATGCTTCGCTTGCTGCAAAATAAAGTTGAGTGCAGCAGTGGGAACGATCGGCTCATGTGATATGTGAAGCAGCTAGAGGATACCTTTCTATATCCAAGTGCTACCGCAAAGCAGACCAGCCATGCAGTTTGTCTGCACTGAATAAAACGTCAGTGCCGCAAAAAGGAACTGGTTGATATCTTTGGTATGTTTTAATTTTTTCTTTGAAACCTTTATGAAGAGCCAGTTTAGAAGCTCTTGTAAGAAAGCTAGTTAGTTGTGGTGAATCTTTAAAAAAGAATTCGACTTTTCCCTACAATTTCCGCAACAATGCTTATCTCGAAAATTGGCTTCTCTCGAAAAGCTTTCTGGTTTTTACTACATTGAGTTATTAAGGTATTACTGAATTTTTATGCTGTCAAAGACCTAGAAAAGTACAAAAGAAATAAAAAAAAATGCAACCAATAGATACAGTTGAACACCTCCACTATGAAATGTCCTGTATAAAGAAGGAGTAATTATGTCCTGTCCAAATTGCTATCTTTTATATGTATTGTGAATGCCTCTACAACGAAGACCACTACAGGCAAACTCACTTCAACGATACCAGTTTTAACAAAATATTGGTTAAAATAATGAACAGCTAATGCACTGTCAACTTTTCTATGTGTTCTATGGTAAAATCAACAGCTTACTACAATGCTCCAGGGTGTCTACTAAGTTGACATTTCCAAATTCCCTGAGTGACACAGAACTATGTTTTATGTCAAGACGGGCTGAAACCATATCGCCCAATGCTGTCACTCTCTAGTAAGCACATGAAAAAAAAAAAGACAATCCAATTTGAATACTAAGCCGTATTGTTTGTGTTACTGAAAAAGAGAATAGAAGGGAGGGGTTAGCAAAATGCACAGCAAATAAAATGTCTTTGAAAAAAATTGCAAATCGAGTTGGACATTCTCAAATACGAATAAAAAGGAGATGTATACAGAAGCAAATATTTTCGAATAAGAGCTATTTCTATCATTTGATAGCAAACTCAGTGGTATGAGGCCCGAACTTCGTCGCAATTGAGATCCTCCCTCAACAGCTCGTAAGTCATCCTCAACTGTGCTGACATACTCTCAGCCCGCGCACAACACCTCATACAGTGTTGCGTTTCACTGTTTTAAAGAGTTTATTTTGGTTTGGATGAGGGACACCTGCATCTCGGCATCAGCCAACACTTTCGTATTTTGAGCTCAAGCTCTTTCAAAACAGCGGCAAGACGCTTCCTTTCCCATTCATTCCTCAATGCATAAGTCCTTTCTGTTCTTGTCCTCCTTCCGCCACTCGTTCGCCCCACGGACTATTTGAAGCATCTTGTTTGTCAGTTGCACAGTCCACATCCGATTTTTCGAACTTTCTAGGGGCCGCGAAAGCGTCCGAAAAATCGGCGAGTTGGAAAAAATAAATACATGCCATTTACTGCCCTTAACGGCTCAAACCGCCACAGGCATTCGAAAACGCTCTGAAGGCCTGTTGGTACACATATCAGGCATATCGGTGCTCGTACTGCGCTAGGAAATACCGGGTGCACGCGTGTATAATTAAGGAATACATACTGTGTCCAGTGGCAATAGCCCCTTCCCAAGCTTGTTATGCTTCACTGCAATACTTTTGCGTATGATTCACCAATATTTCTGTACAGAGGTGAAGCTGACTTGGGAACCGGCATTCCGCAACGCACCATGCTTTCCAAGCTTCTAAGCCAATCGCGAGGACCACAAATTTGGAGTCCGTGCCATTGCTGACAGCAGCGGATTCTTTCAATAAAAAACACGGCACCCAACGGCAAGAAGCTTCATAGCGAACGTCAAATCAGCTATGCCTAGAATTCCCGCAGTGGTGGCTATGGCTGCCAGCAGACCCAGTAGCCAGGCTTAATTGCTATATCCAATAATGTGGCATGGGAACATTGTAGTAAGATTTATGTTACCATAAAACATACACAAGCGTTAAGGGTGAGGTAGCTGCTTGTTGTTACATTCCAGTATTGTTAAAACTGGTATTGCTAGAAGTGGGTTTGACTGTGTGTCTTTCTGTTTAAATAAGATGTTTCAATGTTTGTCCCCTCTGCTTTTTTTCCTGCAACCCAGTTATAATAACCATAGGTTTATAACAATGGGATTTTCTTGAAACTTGAACAATGTTCAAAGTTAAATTCTGGGGTGTTTTGTGCCAAAACCAAGATATGATTATGAGGCGTGCTGTAGTGGGAGACTCCTGAAAATTTTTACCATCTGGGGTTCATTAACGTGCACCCAATGCATGGTACACGGGGAGTTTTTGCATTTCACCTCCATTGAAATGTGGCTTCCCTGACAGGGAATTGATCCCGCGCCCTCAGGCTTGGCAGCGCAACATCAAAGCCACTATATCACCACCGTTGGTTTGAATATAGGTTTAAGTGGGTTCGACTGAACAACAAGTTTGCCTGTACAATGCAGCAATTTAGCATCCCCGACAGTCGATTTGTAATGAATGCCACGTACCGGTGCTGTCACTGCCCTCTGCGAACACCACAGAGCTGCGCTTTGCACTACATAACGCTAACGGAAGCGTGAGCGGCGCACTTTATGAGCTTGCCAATGTCAACGAGTGCTACAGTCCTGCTGTATTGCTCCAGGAATTGCTCAACTCGTACGCTGCTTCTCGTAACACAGCAGTGGGTGAGACGGCTGACACATGGTTGCAATTGATGGTGGCGTGATGATGTAAAATGAGCTGACGACCAACAATGTCTTCAAAGCAAATTAGAGCGGAAAGGATGCGAATGTTAATGAAGGCAAGTCATGATGAGCCTGTAAATGAACCAAGAATCTTCAAAGCAACAGAGGCGACAGTGGCATTCCACGAACTGCAGCTTTAACTTGAGTCACTCCTGCATTTCGCCACGGTGCATGCACCTTGGCACTATATGTCACTTCCAGTAGCACATTTTGTGAGATGAAGTGTGGCCAAAAATATTTACGGATTATTTCACTAAGTCTCTCTTAAATTCATGTGATATAAAGGTTTCTTTTCGTTGACTGTGTTTAGCCAGCTCTTATGTAAGCAGTATGGTGCACAATCTTTACAATGAAGTGATCTGTACAACGAAGGTTTCTTGGAGGCCGAAGCACTTCATTTTAGTGGCATTCGACTATACTCACAATGAAAGTAGCTAGGAAATCTTTCGCACACTAATGTTACAGAAAGAAGTACAGTGGAACCTCAATAATACATAATGGGAAAATGAAAACAAGAAAAGCTTACTAACTGGGACTACACACAATCCAAAGTTACAAAAAAATTTGGATCAGAACTGTAGTTCATACTACATAATGCGAAGTGTGTGAATTATTGCAGCACGATACATCAACGCGTGCCGATCTGGTGGAACCCTAGTGGCGAGAGGCACACTGATGAAACGTACATTTTGCGGCTTCGGCAAGTTTACGTTCGTGCTCCTCGAATTTGGCCGGGCTTAGCAACTTGTTTGCGCAGAGCATTTTAATGGGAAGTTTTGACGCACCCACCCTATGAGAATCGCTCCAGCACGTGCTGCCAATGCGCATAGAGTTCGTGGGGCTTAAGCGATCCCAGATGCTCGTTATTGTTCAGCGATGGGAATTAAATGAAATCGAGTTGGTGGGTAACGCCGGAATACAATGCCGCCAGAATGAAACATGACGCTCACTCAGTGCTGTCTGCAGCAGGGAACAGCAGCATGTTTGGGTTATTGTCCATTAAAACCACTCAATACGCTTCCTACTTCACATGCGCTGCGAGGCCGATAGGTGAAAATGCTTATCGCAATGGGTTGGCAGCAATATCTGTGAATGGCGACTTGCGACGAGCCCCAAGGAGACTTGTTGGTACTGAAATAAGAAACCGAGTGCGTGGCGGCGTTTTCACAAGACACGAGCAGGCAAGTACTGCGAGGAAACTGACATTGCGGGTACCTGCTGTTCTCAATCGTGCATGCCTTGCACCTTTTCTTCTTTACATTGGGTTTAACATCGGAAAAATGTGTCATACGATTGCAGTTTGGTGGTATACTGAATGCTGGTGCCAAAAGATCTTGTTTTCTAGGAATATATTAACCGGTAAAAAAGAAGCATAACTGTATGGGGTCATTTTTTGCATTCTTGGTTGTGAACAGTGGCACTGGGACACAGGATCATACCAACGAGCTTCTACTGTACTAACTTAAAATCAAGGCTTAAATATACTTGTGAATTATGGCACTGCCAAAATATACTAAATATACTACCTAGTTTGAGAACACCTGAGGAACAAACGAAGAAAAGGTGTTGAACAGAGCGTGTTGACAAGGATCTAGCATGTGCTGTGCACCATACAGTTATTCTGCAATACAAGACCATGTATGTTTCTTGTTATACATAGAGCGTGCATGAGACGAGGCTTTAAACAAAATCATGACAATTTACAATAACTTTCCTTCCCAATAAAGCGTAAATTTACATATAGACATATTACATTATGAAAATTTGAAGACAAAAATGTTAATCAGTAAAATAATATGCTCGTGCTCTACTCATACTGTACCTGGCTGTAGTCAATGTGTGTGAAGATGTCAAAGAAGCGCTCTACATATGACCGGAAGTCATCATCAGTGGCTAACTCGCCCTCATCAGAGAGGTCTCCAAGAAATATGACCACATGTGGCTTGAAGTAGTCATTCGCCAGGGCAAATGTTTTGCTGATGTACCTGCAATTGCAAAGCAGAGACATTCAAAGTTTCTAGTGACTTCGGTTAACTACTCCAAAAATATTATATATTACTGAAAGCCACTAGTACATATCAGCATATGTACAAGTCAGCTACAATCACAATTATGTAATAATAAAAATGTCACTGCTTTTAGGCCAAGCCAAGGCTTGGCTAATAATCACTGTTTTAGTCACATTTCTTCACCATGAACAACCCCCACAAGAAAAGGGGATTCTGAGGAGCCCTGAGGGGTTCAAAGTATCACAGATACATGCTAAGAAATAAAAATAAAATGCTCGTAACACTACAGACAGAAGTCATAGAAAATATTGAAAGTGATTAATCATACAACCTCTCTGCTCAAAGCAAACCTACAAGCACATGTCCACAAGCTAAAATAATGAACAAAACTCAGCACGAAGACTGAATTAGCAATGACTGGCCATGCACACTCATGTGTGGCACCAGTCCAACAACCAAAAGTCTCGATGCAGTGCTGAAGGGTGAGCTTTTCAACTGTTCAGCCAATCGTAACAAAATTTTGTAGGATGATTTACCTTCTTGTCGTTAGAATACATTTTAAATTTCATTGCTTTGACAAAAACAGAAAGAAAATTATGGTCATCATATTGTCACCCAGCTCTTACAACTAAAACGGTTTACCACCGACAGATTGGCAAAGACACGTCTGCCTTTTTGTGATGGCTGGTCCTCAAAGAGCGCGCGCGCGCAACCACGAACTTCGTCGTTCTCACCTTAAGGGTCCTGTGTCATCACGTGCAAACTTATTTTGCGTCATTGCTCCCCTCTCAAAAGCGACCGGCCCGGTCGCTTTAAGGGCAGCGGGCGCACACTATGGGCAAGAGTGCCAACATGACAAGAAAAAAAAAAAAAAAATCCCATACAGGAATGTACGCAATGCTGAAGCGGTTTGTGAGGGTTGCTTATCTCTCGCGTGTGTGGCACGGCTTCATCCGTACTACGTGGACGACTTCAGCATGGGGACGGCATTGGTTCGAACCAGGATCAGAGCTTTGAGGCACCACCTCGTAGTTCACATCACTGAGACGGTGTACAACTTCATAGGGCCCGCAATAGCGACGCAACAATTTCTCTGAGAGTCCCCGGTGTCGGATAGATGTCCACACCCACACGCGGTCGCCTGGTAAGTACTGGACATTCCGTCGGGTCCGGTTGTAACAATAGGCATCGGTATTCTGCTGGGTGTGGATGCGATTCCGAGCAAGCTGGCGAGCTTCCTCGGCTTTCTCGATGAAATTTTAGTGGTGTCATTCCTTGTGGCTCCGTGGTATACCGGGAGCATGGCGTCTAAGGGGGTTGTAATGCGACGTCCGTAAACAAGCTCGAATGGTGTAAACTCGGTGGTCTCCTGCACAGCGGTATTGTAAGCAAACATGACGTAGGGCAAAATTTCATCCCATGTTTTGTGTTCCACATCAATGTACATGGAGAGCATGTCGGCTAATGTTCTGTTTAGGCGCTTTGTTAAGCCATTAGTTTGGGGATGATAGGCTGTGGTCTTCGGTGGTCGGTGTGTGTCAGTGTGATGACTTGTTGCAATAACTCCGCTGTAAACGCTGCACCGCGGTCAGTAATGAGTACAGCGGGTGCACCGTGACGATGCACAATGTCGTGGACGAACAAGCTGGCGACTTCAGCAGTAGTTCCCTGTGGCAGAGCTTTCGTCTCCGCATAGCGAGGTAAATAGTCAGTTGCCATGATTATCCCCTTATTTTGCAAGGATGACATGGGGAACGGCCCAAGAAGGTCCATTCCCACTTGCTGGAACAGCGCCGAAGGCGGATCCAAAGGCTGAAGGAGGCCGGCAGGCTTGATGGGTGGAACTTTACGCCTCTGACAGTCACGGCACGTTCGCACATAGCGCTGAACCGACGAAAATAGGTGTGGCCAATAGTATTTTTGCCGTATGCGCGCTAAAGTCCTCGTGAAGCCTAAGTGGCCGGCACAGGGATCGTACGTTGCGACACGCCTGTAAAACTTCCTCACGCAGTGCCGTCGAGACGATGAGAAGGAACGCTTCCTGGCTGTTCTCGGAACATCGTTTCGCTGGCAGTACGACGTCAATCCTCGTGAAAGTGGGCGTGGGACAACAACGTCAGCTCCCTCAAGATATCGGATGACTGGAAGCAGCTCAGAGTCTGCACGTTGATAGTCAGCCATGCGCACCACGTCGACGACACCAAGAAACGGCAAATCTAGCTCCAAGTCGGAGGATGTCGAGGGAATAGGAGAACGTGACAAGCAGTCAGCGTCGCTATGCTTATGGCCGGGTCTGTAGACAACAGTTATGTCATATTCCTGGAGGTGGAGGCTCCAACGAGCGAGGCGACCTGACGGGTCTCGTAGATTGGCAAGCCAGCAGAGCGAGTGGTGATCACTGAATGCTCGAAATGGCTGGCCGTATAAGTAGGGTCGGAACTTGCTGATGGCCCACACGACTGCTAAGCATTCTTTTTCGGTCGTTGAATAATTAGCTTCTGCTTTTGTCAGACTACGACTCGCATACACAATTACACGTTCTGCACCATCTTGCCATTGAACCAGAATGGCCCCGAGTCCTACGTTGCTGGCGTCGGTGTGTATTTCAGTTGCCGCGGTGTCATCAAAATGCGCCAGCACTGGAGCGGTTTGAAGGCGTTTACCCAATTCAGTGAAGGCCTGCTCTTGGTCTTCTTTCCACGCAAAGGGCACATCTTGTCGTGCCAGTCTTGTGAGCGGTTCATCAATCCTTGAGAAGCCTTCAACGAAACGACGGTAGTAAGCGCAGAGGCCCAGGAACCGCTGAACAGCCTTTTTGTCTTTAGGACGAGGAAACTCAACAACGGCAGGGAGTTTTTCTGGGTCTGGTCGTACTCCTTGAGAGTTGACCACGTGGCCTAGGAACTTGAGTTCCTGGAAGCCAAAGTAACATTTTTCTGGCTTGATGGTGAGGTTGGCCTTGCGTATTGCAGTAAGGACACTTTGTAGCCGGGTGAGATGTTCATCGAACGTGCTGGAAAACACAACAACGTCGTCTAGGTACGCTAGACACGTCTGCCACTTTAGTTCAACAAGTACAGTGTCCATCATTTGTTGAAACGTAGCAGGAGCGGAACAGAGACCGAAAGGCAGCGCTTTAAATTCGTACAGCCCATCGGGAGTCATGAAGGCGGTTTTTTCACGGTCACGCTCATCCACTTCGATTTGCCAGTAGCCTGACTTTAGGTCTAACGAAGCAAAGAACTGACCATGATGCAGACGGTCCATAGCGTCATCGATCCGTGGCAGGGGATAAACGTCGTGTTCGGTGACTCAGTTAAGCCGTCTGTAGTCAACGCAGAAGCAGAGTGTGTTCTTTCTTTTTTACTAGTATGACAGGCGATGCCCACGGACTTGTTGACGGCTGGATGACGTCATCATTTAGCATTTCTTGAACTTGACGCTTAATCGCCTCCCACTCCATAGGTGACACGCGATATGGATGCTGACGAACAGGCCGCGCCGACTCCTCTGTAACGATCCGGTGTTGCGTAACGGAAGTGCGCTGGACTTTGGATTCTGTGGAAAAACAGCCGGAGAATTCTGTCAGTAGGCCCAGCAGCTGAACCTTCTGTACATCTGCTAAGTCAGCATTAATGTGGACACGGGTATTCAGGCTGGCGTGAGTTGGTGAAGTCACTTGTAATGTGCCGGTGAAGTCACTTGTAATGTGCCGATGTCTAAGAAGTCAGCAATGTCGTTCAGGAATGCCACAGCTGTACCTTGAGGGACGTGCTGATACTCATGGCTGAAGTTTGTCAACAAAACTTGCGAGCACTTATGCTGTATTCGAACAAGGCCCCGGGCGATGCAGATGTGTCTTTCGAGCAGCAGCGGGATGTTTGCCTCGGCAATACCCTCATAGCCGTCGAATGTGTCGCAGGTGACGAGGGTCAATACGCTGCTCCTTGGCAGCACCGCGATGTTCTCGTCAACAATCCTCAAGGCGTTGACATGCGTGTTGTCAGTGCTGCTCCCTGCTAAGGCCTGCGCCGTCGAAAACGTTACCCGAGACTTTTGTAAGTTAATCACAGCTCCATTAGCCTGCAGAAAGTCCATTCCCAGAATTAGGTCCCTCGAACGACTTGGGCAGATAATGAAATCTCCGAGGTACGTAAACCCATGAATGCTCACTCGTGCTGTGCATCTTCCTACCGGGGTTAGCAGATGGCCTCCTGCAGTGCGAATCTGCGACGCAGTCCACTTGGTAGAAACTTTCTTCAGCTTGCAGGCAAGGTCCATGCTCATAACTGAGATGTCCGCTACAGTGTCGATTAACACCATTATTTCTTCGTCGTCTATGGTGACGGGAATGTTCGACGTTACTACCTCTCGTAAGGTGTTTGACTCCGTCTGTACGTGTGTGTCGTTCTGTTTTCGTCGTTGTCGTCGTAGCGGAGGATCTTGCATACGGTCGTCGTCAGCGGCCTCACCTCCGGAGGTCGCTGAACTCAGTTTTCCCGACCCGCCGGGCTAGGCGAGCGGTATCTCAGAGCGCCGCAAGTAAAGGGTTGGCTTGCTGATGGTGACCTGTAACGAGCAGGAGATGACAAACGGGGCTCCTGCCATCGCTGATCAACACTGCGACGATCCACGACGAAACTCTCTATTTACGGCAGCCGCTCATTAGGTTGTGGACGAGGTGCATTCGGTGAGAATCCACGGAGCCCCACATGATGATAAGGACACATTTTGTAGATGTGTCCGGCTTCACCACAATGAAAACAAAGGAGCTTGTAGTCTGTGGTGCGCCCGACGTCGCTCTTCCTAGTCCTTGCTTCAGCGATGTGCGGTGGGCTGCGAGGCAGCCTGAAGCTTACGTCCATTTGTTGAGTGGGCTGTAGCATGCTGCACGCACTTAAGGGTGGCGGACGGCGTACTGCTTCAGAGTAACTCATTTCGATGTGCGGTCCCTGCTGTGGTGCCTCGTACTGTCCAATAATATGGACCGCCTGTCGGACCTCAGTGCGCACCATTTCCGCAATGGAAAGTTGTCCCACAGGGGCAGTGGTTGTCTGCATCTTCTGCAGTTCCTCCTTGACGACAGCCCTGATGAGTTCTCGCAAGGCGCCAACGTCGTTACCGAGGGTAACGGCAGAGCGCTCCCTTGAAATCATGGCGTCACGGTTGTTTTGCCTGGCCCGCTGTTGAAGGGCCTTTTCTATAGTAGTGGCTTCGTCATGGAACTCTACAAGTGTCGTCGTCGGATTTCGAATGAGGCCAGCAAAGATTTCCTCTTTGACGCCGCGCATGATATGGCGCACCTTCTTTGTTTCAGTCATAGAAGGGTCCGCACGTCTGAAAAGCCGATTCATGTCTTCTACGTAAGCCGTCACTCGCTCATTCGGGCCTTGAATTCTTGCCTCCAACGCTAACTCCGTCCTCTCCTTCCTGTCCGCCCTGGCAAAGGCATTGACGAACTGTCTACGAAATTCTTCCAATCACGTCAGTGTCGCCTCGTGGTTCTTAAACCATGTTTTCGCAGAATCCTCAAGAGCGAAGTACATGTAGCGTAGCTTACGCTCGTGGTTCCAGTCGTTGAGGTTGGCAACCCTGTCAAAATGGTCAAGCCAGTCATCGGCGTCCGGATGTGATTGACGACAACGTGCGATGCTGCAGGAGTGGCAGGAGGTGGTTGGTTCGTCATTCTAGTTCGTTCAGGTAGCAGACCATGCTGTGGCTGGAGTCCCTGGAGACGTCGGCTGGCACATACGTGCACAGGGGTAAGCTCGGCTGAATTACTCGCCGGGTTTAGGTCTGGGGTATGCTCCGGAGAGCACACAAACCGAGCGGCCACAAGCACCGACCCTGAGGAACCCATACCAGTCAACCCAAGCTACTCAGACATTTTGAATTACTATAAGGGGGTCCGAATCAAATACCCTCCACCCCACAACAGCCTAAATCAGCATGAAGCAACCTCTTGGAGGAGGCTGCAAACAGGAACATATTCAAACCTAAACACACTAAGCAAGATGTTTCCCACCCAGTATAGAGACATTTGCCCCTGGTGCGGCGCCAAGCCCACCTTATATCACATTACATGGGAATGCGTTCAGAATCAACAATTCCTTCAAATAAAAGACCCGAGTGCGGAGCAGTGGGAGAGGGTGCTCTCCAGCAGCGACCCGAAAGTCCAGCATGGACTAGTAAGGCACGCTCGCCGAGTAGCCACCCTCAGTGGTGCCCTGGAATAGGGGCGTCGACCCTGCGCAGATGGAGAAGAAGACCGTGAAGATGGCCGACCACAGCTGCCACCGCTAATTTCTACCCAATTAGAGCAAATAAAGTTTTTCCTCCTCCTCCTCCGGAGACCTTAACATCGACCATACCCCGCACCTCCACCAGAAATGTCACCCAGCTATTACAACTAAAACGGTTTACCACCGACAGATTGGCAAAGAAACGTCTGCCTTTTTGCGATGGCTGGTCCTCGGAGAGCGCGCGCGCGCAACCACGAACTTCGTCATTCTCGCCTTAAGGGTCCCGTGTCATCACGTGCAAACTTATTTTGCGTCAATATTGAGCAGTTGAGTGTGTCAGCTTAAAGGGGTCCTGAAGGTCAGAGTAAGTAAAGAAGAGAGTTGGGCTAGTTGGTAATGATGCAATTGATTCCAGTTACAAGTTACTGCCTAGAGAATGTAATTAAAGAATTACTGAAAAGTAATAGATTGTTTCTACATTATCTTCCTCTGAACATTTAAACTGGTCCTGAACCACCCCTCGAGCTTGGTGAAGAAACGCAGTCTACAGATAGCATACACTGCTGTGAACATATTAGCCAAATTTTGCAGCCGTGCGCAGGGTGGCTGCAAAATTTTCTCTCAAACACTCTCTTTTCAACAGAAGCCTGCTCCTCACTATTTTCTGGATACTTCATTTCATAATGCAGCAGATTCCCATACGTGGCTGGTATTGGCCAATAGCTGACATCAATCACGAAGGGTGTTTGGATCAGTGTACTTCCTTCTACTGTCGGTTACACATATTCACTGATGCAATTTAGTAAAAAGGCTGAAGTAAGCGAAAATCTGTTTTCAAATTTTGATAATCCCGTACTTCCGGAAGAAGTGGACTATCGTCTGCTCACATTCAGCTGCAGCCGCCCGTGTAGGAAGTAAACTTTTGCCACCTTGCTTATCAGTGTTGAAGCCGTTAGGTAAAGCTAATTTAGACTAATATTGAATACTCAACTAGCCTCAAACCACACGAAACTTAAGGTCAGACAACATGCACGCTTGCCAGTAGCGTGCGCTCACTCCTGGCCGCTCCTGGTTAGATGCCTTGGCAGACTGTGCTTTGTCATGAGTTACTGATGGCGCTTGAAAAATGCACAAGTTGGATGCGCGAACTATGCCTCGGTCGAGCTGGTGTAGGACAAAGCATGCCCGCACTATGAAGCACAGCCAGACTGGAGCAGATGAGCATAAGTGTGCATCCGAGCCCTGTCACACACAATGCAGATGCTGCACGTACACACTACAGTCGCATGTAGCTGCGGTCAGCTGTGTAGAGTAAATACTGCGGCCACCGCAGGGTGCCACAACCAGTCTGCTGGCTGAGTGGACGGCGGTTCACTGAGGACAACTGCGTTTGGCTACGTTTCGTGCGTCGTAGGTGTCAGAATTGGAAGTAGTGGCCTCTACGTGAACATCTTAAATCAAATTTGAACTGCACGCCGTGGTGACATGCAGTAGGCAGAACGTTGTGGGCATGCCCCACTGTACCGTCCCCTTCACAGTGCAAATAATTGAAGGAATGGGAGCACAGTGTACGGTCCCGTATACGACCTTTGATTGCCAATAACTCCGCTTCTTCTGAATGTATTGAAGTAATTTTCGCGGCAAAGTATTGCTGAAACAGTCTATTTTAACTTCAAATGCATTTCTCAACTTCGATAAAGAGTGGTACAGGACCCGTTTAAAAAAACTATTATTTAAAAAATAATAGACATATAATTATTTTTTAACAGAAATCTTCTAGGTGTATGTACAGTCGACCAAAAAAGTTTACGGACCACGGCATCTCAGAAAATTCAATATATACGAGCAGCCTTTAAGAGCAGCCAGTAAAATTGGGCACCACAATGTTGTTCGCATATGCCACAAAAGGCTAAACATGGGAATACCAGGCTGTGTTTTGAGACTGAGGATATATTCAGCTTTTTGTCAGATCTCTTGGTCCGTAAACTTTTTTGGTCGACTGTACATTATGGGCAGCCACCTGTTTTCTTTTTTGCTACTTCTGTAAAAATCTTGCCACTTAAAAACCAAGTTTTTTTGTTGGGTAGTCAGCATAAGTCAAATATCTGATATCTTCATTGTTACAAGAAAGAAAGAAACCTAAAATATACCTTACCTTGTTCTAGGCATAATTTCACTCTAGAAGCCATATTGAAAGGACCTTTTTCGTAAAGGAGTTCGGAAACTATAGTTTTCCTAAAAATGTTGCTTGGCCAGAGTGCTGTTCAGTTGTGACACACGAAGCATAAGATGTAAACAAAAGTGTGAACTGTGCTAAAGAACACTGGTGCAGCGACTCTCCAAATGCAACCAAATGCCAGCAGGCACCGAACACCAACCATTGTTGTACTGCACACTGGCAGTCCAAAATGAAGGCATTTCTTCAATCTCTTAGCTTTTAGTTCTGCAGAAAGCCTGCAAAGTGGAGGAAAGTACGTGACAGTGTAAAAAATTGTCATCCACCTGAATTGTAGCAAGTAGCTACAACGGAAACCCGAACGTGTTTCTGGGAAACTTTTTTGCGTTTTCTTTGGAGCTACTTGCTACACAATTCAGGTGGATGATGATTTGTTCTCTTTCAAGCTCTTTGCTTTTGTTACAGTCCCTTCCTTTGTCTACATCTTTCCCACAGAACTTCCATAAATATTGATCACAGGCAAAAGCTGGCTGTCACGAGGAAAGTTTGTGCATCTGATAACCCAGATATAGGTCTATTAATTTCTTATTATCCTCCGTGTTGAGTGGCTGATTTCGGCAATAACAACGCAGCACAATGTGATCTAATGCTGACGGACGAAAAAGATGGAACAATTAAAGAATCATTAAATAGTATGGCTCCTTCTGCAACAGCCTGGCCTCAGTGAGCAAAGATTACTCTATTGGCTCGTGTAAGGGCGGCACCCCCAAATCGGCAGCCCAAAATTAGAAAAAATAATTTCCAACCAAAAACAAGCGTGTTCAGTGCCTCAATGTCACGTGCACATCGGAGAATTTTCATGCACTGCATACTTCCGCGTGCCGCTACTAGATGGCGAGAGCTGCAGGTTAACCTCTGATGCAATGGTACATCCGAGGACCTGGACTGTGCACAATTTTGACCAAAAGCTTCAGTCCCTTGTGTGGGGTCTCAAATGTGCTCTTGGGAAAACGGAATGACAATACAGTAATGCAGACTATCACAAGGGCATTTAGTGTACCTTTTATACACCAATGCCAGCTAGTAAAATTACCACCAATAGAACATGCTGACAGGCACGGACAAATTGAGGAAGTCCGACTCACCGCGACAGGAAATTGAGTGAATGGACACCAATGCCTCATCGTTCATGTGTACAGTCGACCCATTCTTTAACAGTACTGCACAAGTGGTGACGGACCAGCCGGTCAGCGCTTTCTAACCACGCCAAGTGATGAGATCAGCAAGAGTAGCGCATGCTCACCGCGTTCACTGGAAGCCGTTATCTCCGATAAGCTGGGGAGCTTGCACCGAGATAATCGTGTCAGGGGCTGTGTCGTGCTGGTGGAAAGAGCCTAGCAGATGAAACTTTTGCTCCCAGTGTACTTGGCGCGCATGTGCTACTCTTACAGATTTCGTTGCTTCGCGCCGTTAGAAGGTGCTGACCGGCCAGCCAGTCGACGCTTACGCAGTACTGTTAAAGAATCGGTTGACTGTACAGTCACGCAAACAGTGGCGCATTCGAACGATGATGTTCGTCCATCCCGGTGTCCCGCTTCAAAGCCTTTCTTGGGACGGTCCCGCAAAGTGTGTTGGCCAACGTGCGAGACGACCGTGCATGCCGCCGACCCCAAGCCAAAGAGGCACAGGCCACTCCCTTTTGCGCTCTAGTAACCGTGCCAATAAGTGGCATTATCAGTGCAACACTCGTGCCATCGTTCATACTAATCTGCAACTACACCAACCACTGATTGTGCTCAGCTATGTGGGCAATCCAGATTACAGGAGATGCGAGAGCCATGGCCATGCGAAGAAAACAACATCTGGGGATGTGTGAGAGTCAAGCGTTCCCACACGTGTAAGGGCCACACCTCTTCATAATTGTGGAAAAAAAGTGCAGCCCTTATACAAGTCTATACGGCAGTAAACAGCATGCCACTCCTATAAGTTGACACTTTTTAAAAGCAGCAGCAGCAGGTTGATATGTAACATCACACAAACCAAAGAAGCCCATTTAGATTGCAGAGGGCACCCTTTATGAAGAGAAAGATGGGACAAACAAGTGGAGTGGAGTTAGGTGGCATGTGGTGATCGTGTAGAACAATAATGGCAGTGTGTAATCTTTCCTTCTTTTTTGATTTACTATACTCACTATGTTTAATGCAGTAAAGCAAAGCATTAAGCTCTACACTACTGCAAAACTAAAAAACACTGCAATGTATGATTTTACATTATATGAAATGGCTCTGGCACTGCTGATGCCTCCCTAGTAAATCATAGTACAGGTATGATTATCTGCAGACAGAATTTATAAAGCTACTCGAATTTTCATTAAAAAAAAAAGCACTCAGGCAGATCTAATACACATGTTGGAACATACGTGAAGAGAAGTATAAGTAAAGCGGTTGATTATATGCCTTAAAACTAATGGTGATGCATACAAATTGATCATGACAGGTGTATGGCCAGAAAAGTACGACATACATAAAAAAACAATTAGGGCTTCTGTACATCTTGCGCCACAGTGGGACATGCCAATTCTGGAGGATTGGCCAAGAACCCAGTGACACATACTAAGTTGCTAATTCAAGGAAAATAAAGTAAATGAAGGAAACCGTAAAATATAACTCACCATCCCATTAACAGATCGGCGTGTTTTAGAGATGACTGTGAGCCGACATTACCTGTGCAGGTTCTATGCAGGAGGTTAATTTTTGTTAAGCAGAAGAGAGCTGGACATGCGTGGCCAACATACAAGGTTTACACGAGTTACTTCGTGGGTACCTTCACATAGTCTTTGTATACATATCCACAAATATATTTGGCAGGACAGCAGCCATGGTAAGCCATGGTAAGGAAAGTCCAGAAGGGTTCGCAAAGAACGCTTTGCATTAAAATGGCTGCATTATCTTGACAAAAAAGAAAACAATAGCCAGTGTTGTGGAGTGCGCTTGGTTCTGCAGGCTTACACCCAATGTGCGACTCACCGATCAGCATCCCAGCGCTCAATGATGCCGAACAATCCAGGTGCCGTGTTGACACGCCCCAACAACTGTGGGTCTGCCACCAACAGGAGCCTGGTGCCGATCCCAGCGGTCAGCGGGAGGTAGGGCCAGTTCCAGTAAGGTGCCACCAAGTACACGAGCCACTCGACAATGAGTGCATAGCCCAGCAGCAGAAACAAGGCCACTCTGCACCGGCGCCTGTATCACCCAACCCCGCGTGCGGCACAATGGTCAGGAGCAGTTCGCAAAACAAGAAGCCGTACAGGGAGGGGGGCTTATCGATACAAGAAAGTTGCATAAAGAATGTGACCTACTAATGTTGGTTATTCATGGGCAGTTGAAATAGCATGTGCAGGCATAAATTGTATAAGCTGCCAACCTGTTGCCCTGAATAAGAAAGAGCCAATTGTTTCGAAAAGCCATAGCCTGTGCATGATAGAGACGAGATAAAGGAACATTATCAGAAAATGTTTATCTTGTTTTGGTGTACAGTATAAAAACTTAATTGGCAAAATAAAGATTTTCAGTGCTTTAGCTTCCAGTCATTTGATTCCTGTGTTGATTTTCTTACAATGTACCACATGCTGCTTTGCTATGAGAGCAGGTTAGCTATGCTGACAGGTTTCTGCAAGTGTAACGCTTTGTCACAAACGGCTGAAGTCCCTACGTGCCCACCATCCTACGAGGAATACGTTTGGGTCTAGAACCTGCTTTAAGGCCCCTTTCCTAGCGTATCCTTGCTACATACCTTTCTTCTTTTCCTGCCACCCCCCCATTCACAACACTGGCGCTATAGGGGCGTAGTCCTTTTCTTGCACCTACAGAATGCAATAGGAAGCTTAGTGATGTCAGTACAAAAGAGTGAAGCAACTTTTTGGCAGTGCTGGCAGTTGACTTTCGGACCTCAATCGGTGCGATCATTGAATGGGTACGTGTGTTCGCAGCAGCGACAGCGGTGGGTCGGTATTCGCGAGAAGTGTGGTTACCCGTTTCATAGGTTTATCACTGTCGTCAACCCAAGTCGCCAGTCCACCTTCAACATCGAGTCAGCTCCTGTATGCAAGAATCAGCAGATGGAGTATTTCTTAGTCCATGCAGAACTTCTTTTTTTCATTGTTTTTCAAGTATAATTTTGACTAGAATAGTGTACGCTGCGTTGCACCATACGTAGGCCTAGTCCAGCTTCTCCGTGTGGTGCAGGCAACCCTTTCTTAGATTTCTATAAGGCCACGTTTTTTTTTTTCCCTTTTTCATACATGTAATTCACTGCCTTCCATCTCGTAGAATATTACGTCTTTATTTTTTCTTTCTCTCATGTAGAGTGCATTTCAATCTCTTCCTTTGTTTACAGATTTCACTCTGTTCTTTTAATTACAGTATACACTAGCGTTAAGCCGCCCCTGTGTATAGCCCGCACCCCCAACTTTTGGACGCAAAAATTGAAAAAAAAAAAACCACACCAAAAACGTGCCTAGTCCCAAAAAGTGCTACAAGATGGCACCAGTTAGTTTTTCCCACTCACCACATACTATTATCATCATCGTTGTGTGTCGACCTAACAGACAGAGTGAGGCTCAGCTGGCCGACTGCCATATGGACTTGACCGCGATTCCTGGTGGCTTGACAAGCATTCTGCAACTGCTTGATGTTTGCGTAAACTGGGCATTCAAGACGGAATTTCGGCGGTGCTACACCGAGTTGATGGCCACAGGCAACCACGAAACAACTCCGACAGGGCGACTGAAGCGAGCATCTCTTCAGCAAGTGTGCAGTTGTATTCAGGATGCATGGCGTTCCGTGTCAGTAGGCACCATCGCAAAGAGCTTTAGAGTCACAGCGGTGGCGTAGAGGTAGAACACCCGCCTCGCGTGCAAGAGGTCCGTGGTTCGAATCCCGGTGCCGGCAATTTTCCACCGGATTAAAAAAAAAAAATCCGCGTGTTGATAAAATTGCATAAACAGGCGTGGAGTGTAGCCTGATCCCGGTGACCAGAACCGGTAACGCACTCCCTCACCAGAGCAGGATTGGCCACCCTGGTGCAGTACTTGGCCACAACCTCCTATATGAACAACACAATCAAACCCCGGCCCTCAGTCCCGAGCAGCTGCGAAGCAACTGACCACGGCGGCGGTCAGACCTGCGACGCTGCAGAGGGTGCTAAGAATCACTGGCTCCGGACAGGCCGCCATTGGAATATGAACCTGGCAACGTTTAACGCTAGAACGTTATCTGGTGAGGCGAGTCTAGCAGTGCTATTGGAGGAATTAGAGGGCAGTAAATGGGATATAATAGGGCTCAGTGAAGTTAGGAGGCTAAAAGAAGCATATACAGTGCTAAAAAGCGGGCACGTCCTGTGCTACCGGGGCTTAGCAGAGAGAAGGGAACTAGGCGTCGGATTCCTGATTAATAAGAATATAGCTGGTAACATACAGGAATTCTATAGCATTAACGAGAGGGTGGCAGGTCTTGTTGTGAAACTTAATAAGAGGTACAAAATGAAGATTGTATAGGTCTACGCCCCTACATCCAGTCATGATGACCAGGAAGTCGAAAGCTTCTATGAAGACGTGGAATCGGCGATGGGTAGAGTGAAAACTAAATACACTATACTAATGGGTGACTTTAATGCCAAGGTAGGCAAAAAGCAGGCTGGAGACAAGGCAGTGGGGGTATATGGCATAGGCACTAGGAATATCAGGGGGGAGTTATTAGTAGAGTTTGCGGAACAGAATAATATGCGCATAATGAATACCTTTTTCCGCAAGCGGGATAGCCGAAAGTGGACGCGGAGGGGCCCGAACGGCGAGACTAGAAATGAAATAGACTTCATACTCTGCGCTAACCCTGGCATCATACAAGATGTGGACGTGCTCGGCAAGGTGCGCTGCAGTGACCACAGGATGGTAAGAACTCGAATTAGCCTAGACCTGAGAAGGGAACGGAAGAAACTGGTACATAAGAAGCCGATCAATGAGTTAGCGGTAAGAGGGAAAATAGAGGAATTCCAGATCGAGCTTCAGAACAGGTATTCGGCTTTAACTCAGGAAGAGGACCTTAGTGTTGAAGCAATGAACAACAATCTTGTGGACATCATTAAGGAGTGTGCAATGGAAGTCGGTGGTAACTCCGTTAGGCAGGATACCAGTAAACTATCGCAGGAGACGAAAGATCTCATCAAGAAACGCCAATGTATGAAAGCCTCTAACCCTACAGCTAGAACAGAACTGGCAGAACTTTCGAAGTTAATCAACAAGCGTAAGACACCTGACATAAGGAAGTATAATATGGATAGAATTGAACATGCTCTCAGGAACGGAGGATGCCTAAAAACAGTGAAGAAGAAACTAGGAATTGGCAAGAATCAGATGTATGCGTTAAGAGACAAAGCCGGCAATATCATTACTAATATGGATGAGATAGTACAAGTGGCTGAGGAGTTCTATAGATATTTATACAGTACTAGTGGCACCCATGACGATAATGGAAGAGAGAATAGTCTGGAGGAATTTCAAATCATACAAGTAACAATGGAAGAAGTAAGGAAAGCCTTGGGAGCTATGTAAAGGGGGAAGGCAGCTGGAGAGGATCAGGAGACAGCAGATTTGTTGAAGGATTGTGGGCAGGTAGTTCTAGAAAAACTGGCCACCCTGTTTACGCAATGCCTGATGACCTCGAGAGTACCGGAATCTTGGAAGAACGCTAACATAATGCTAATCCATAAGAAAGGGGACGCCAAAGACTTGAAAAATTATATACCGATCAGCTTACTGTCCGTTGCCTACAAAGTATTTAGTAAGGCAACTGCAAATAGAATTAGGAACACCTTAGACTTCTGTCAACCAAAGGACCAGGCAGGATTCCGTAAAGGCTACTCAACAATAGATCATATTCACACTATCAATCAGGTGATAGAGAAATGTGCGGAATATAACCAACCCTTATATATAGCTTTCATTGATTACGAGAAAGCATTTGATTCTGTCGAAACCTCAGCAGAGGCATTACGGAATCAGGGTATAGACGAGCCATATGTAAAAATACTGAAAAATATCTATAGCGGCTCCACAGCCACCGTAGTCCTCCATAAAGAAAGCAACAAAATCCCTATAAAGAAAGGCGTCAGGCAGGGAGATACGATCTCTCCAATGCTATTCACAGCATGTTTACAGGAGGTATTCAGAGACCTGGATTGGGAAGAAATGGGGATAAAAGTTAATGGAGAATACCTTAGTAACTTGCGATTCGCTGATGATATTGCCTTGCTTTGTATCAGGGGACCAACTGCAATGCATGCTCACTGACCTGGAGAGGCAAAGCAGAAGAGTGGGTCTAAAAATTAATCTGCAGAAGACTAAAGTAATGTTTAACAGTCTCGGAAGAGAACAGCAGTTTACAATAGGCAGTGAGGCACTGGAAGTCGTAAGGGAATACATCTACTTAGGGCAGGTAGTGACTGCGGATCCGGATCATGAGACAGAAATAATCAGAAGAATAAGAATGGGCTGGGGTGCGTTTGGCAGGCATTCTCAGATCATGAACAGCAGGTTGCCATTATCCCTCAAGTGAAAAGTGTATAATAGCTGTGTCTTACCAGTACTCACCTACGGGGCAGAAACCTGGAGGCTTACGAAAAGGGTTCTACTCAAATTGAGGACGATGCAATGAGCTATGGAAAGAAGAATGATAGGTGTAACGTTAAGGGATAAGAAAAGAGCAGATTGGGTGAGGGAACAAACGCGAGTTAATGACATCTTAGTTGAAATCAAGAAAAAGAAATGGGCATGGGCAGCACATGTAATGAGGAGGGAAGATAACCGATGGTCATTAAGGGTTACGGACTGGATTCCAAGGGAAGGGAAGCGTAGCAGGGGACGGCAGAAAGTTAGGTGGGCGGATGAGATTAAGAAATTTGCAGGGACGGCATGGCCACAATTAGTACATGACCGGGGTTGTTGGAGAAATATGGGAGAGGCCTTTGCCCTGCAGTGGGCGTAACCAGGCTGATGATGATGATGATGATATTGTCACGTAGTGGTGACGGCGGTCGCAGGGACGATGAGGACGGACAAAGGTTTGCCAAAAGAAGACTGTTTATTGGGCTGACTTGCACCCACAATGCCCTGAACTACCCGGCGACGGCGAGGCGACCAGCGTGCTCGGCGGTCGTCGAACAGAATGGCCGCCGCCGTCGTCTGCGCTCAATTTAAAGCGCGTCTTGGTGCGTCTCAACTGGGCGCGTCTTGCGTCTCATGGCGGCAGCGCGTCTTGCGTTGCGTGGCGCGTCTCAACTGGGCGCGCCTTGCGTCGCATGGCGGCAGACTTGAAGAGTGAGCAAGCACTGCATAGATTCGCGGCATTACTCCCCCCTGAAAGAGGCATCGACCCGATGCATAAATAGAAATAATGCCACTAGCAACAAATAAAACGAACCGTGCGAAAATAAACACAGAGTGTAAAAATGCAGCGTCCTTTAGCGCGTATAATAGGGCTTCAGGCGGACGACATGAACAACTTCTGGTCGTACGCGGCGTCGGTGGGATGCAGTCATGGCGTCAGGGATGACTTCATAATCCAGTTCACCTAGCCGACGAAGAACCTTGTATGGGCCGAAATAGCGGCTCAATAGCTTTTCACTCAATCCACGGCGCCGAATGGGCGTCCAAACCCAGACTTGGTCTCCTGGCTTGTATTCCGCGTGGCGTCTTCGTAGGTTGTAGCGTCTGGTGTCGGTTCGTTGCTGGTCTTTGATTCGTAATCGGGCAAGCCTTCGAGCTTCTTCTGCGCGTTGAAGGTAGGCGGCGACATCGACGTTCTCTTCCTCTGTAACATTGGGCAGCATGGCGTCTAGCGTGGTCGTGGCCTCCCTTCCGTGGACGAGCCTAAAAGGCGTCATCTGGGTGGTCTCCTGCACTGCGGTGTTGTAGGCGAAGACAACGAATGGCAGGATGACGTCCCAGGTCTTGTGTTCGGCATCGACATACATGGCGAGCATATCGGCGATGGTTTTGTTCAGGCGCTCGGTTAGTCCGTTGGTCTGCGGATGGTATGCAGTTGTCCTCCGGTGGGTGGTTTGGCTGTAACGCAGGATGGCTTGCGTTAGTTCCGCCGTGAATGCTGTTCCTCTGTCCGTGATGAGTACATCGGGGGCGCCGTGTCGCAGAAGAATGCATTCCACGAAAAATTTGGCGACTTCTGCTGCTGTTCCGTTCGGTAGGGCTTTTGCCTCGGCGTAGCGAGTCAGGTAGTCGGTGGCTACGATGATCCATTTATTTCCGGACGTTGACTTTGGAAAAGGGCCAAGCAAGTCCATACCGATCTGCTGAAAGGGTCTTGCGGGGGGCTCAATGGGGTTCAGGAATCCTGCTGGTCGGGTGGGAGGTGTCTTTCGTCGCTGACAATCTCGGCAGGTTTTCACATAATGTGCGACATCGGCAGAAAGGCGGGGCCAGTAATACTTTTCTTTAATGCGGCGGAGAGTGCGAGTAAACCCGAGATGTCCCGCTGTCGGCTCGTCGTGGGAAGCCTGTAGAACTTCTTCGCGGAGACAAGCAGGTACAACAAGGAGGTAGGCTGTTTTGTTCGCTGCGAAGTTCTTCTTCATGAGGACATGATTCTGTACACAGAAGGAAGAAAGTCCGCGCTTGAATGAGGCAGGGGGCGAAGAAACGTTGCCTTCCAAGAACTCTATGAGGCATTTCAGGTCAGGGTCCGAGCGTTGCTGCTGGGCAAAAGAGCTGGAGCTGATGGGTCCCAGGAAGGCGTCCTCATCGTCGTCCGGTGGCGGCGCATCTACAGGGGCTCGTGAGAGGCAATCGGCGTCAGAGTGTTTGAGTCCGGACTTGTAAACCACGGTGACGTCAAACTCCTGGAGGCGAAGACTCCATCGAGCGAGGCGGCCAGAGGGGTCCTTCAAATTGGCAAGCCAGCACAGCGCGTGGTGATCGCTGACCACCTTGAACGGTCGTCCGTACAGGTAGGGGCGGAATTTCGACGTAGCCCAGATGATGGCAAGGCACTCCCTCTCAGTCGTGGAATAGTTAGCCTCGGCCTTGGAAAGGGAGCGGCTAGCGTATGCGATGACGTTCTGCAGCCCATCGCTTTTTTGAACGAGGATGGCGCCTAGGCCCACACTGCTTGCGTCGGTATGCAGTTCAGTATCAGCGTTTTCGTCAAAATGTGCGAGGATCGGTGAAGACTGTAAACGGCGCTGGAGTTCTTTGAAGGCTTCTGCTTGCGGCGCTTCCCATTTAAATGGCACGTTTGCCTTCGTTAGTTGGGTCAGGGGCTCGGCGATGCGCGAAAAGTTTTTCACAAATCGTCGGTAATATGCGCACAGTCCGAGGAATCTGCGCATAGCTTTCTTATCGGCCGGCGGTGGGAACTGTTCAATAGCGGCTGTTTTCTGCGGGTCTGGGCGTACTCCCTCCCTGCTAATGATGTGGCCTAGAAACAGCAGCTCTGCATAAGCAAAGTGGCACTTCTCGGCTTTCAAGGTTAGGCCAGACGACTTGATGGCATCGAGCACTGTCCGGAGTCTTTGGAGGTGTTCTTGAAAGTTCGAGGCGAAGACAACGACGTCATCTAAATATACCAGACAAATTTGCCACTTTAGGCCTGCGAGCACTGTATCCATCACCCGCTGAAACGTCGCTGGTGCGGAACAGAGACCAAATGGCATCACCTTGAACTCAAAGAGCCCATCAGGAGTGATGAATGCTGTCTTCTCGCGATCTCTTTCGTCGACCTCAATCTGCCAGTAGCCGGTCTTCAGGTCCATCGATGAGAAATACTTGGCGTTGCAAAGCCGGTCCAGTGTGTCGTCGATGCGGGGGAGGGGGTAGACGTCCTTCTTTGTTATGTTGTTTAAGCGGCGGTAATCAACGCAGAATCGAAGTGCGCCGTCTTTCTTTCTCACTAGAACAACCGGTGCAGCCCATGGGCTGTTTGATGGCTGGATGACGTCGTCGCGAAGCATTTCTTCCACTTGGTTCCGGATGGCTTGTCGTTCTCGCGGCGACACACGGTAGGGGCTTTGACGGAGAGGTCGGGCGTGCTGGTCGGTTATAATGCGATGCTTGGCAATGGGCGTTTGTCGGACCTTAGGCGATGACAAAAAACACTGGCTGTAACTTTGAAGCAGATTGCGGATCTGGTCTTGTCTGTTTTGGGGCAGGGCTGGGTTGATGTCGAAAGTGGGCGAGTTCTCATGGTCAGACGAACCTTCTGCGGATGGGTCGGAGAGGGCGAAGGAATCCCGTACGTCGGATATTTCGTCGAAGAAAGCAATCGCCGTTCCTTTGTTAATGTGCCGGTATTCTTCGCTGAAGTTAGTCAGCAGTACTTCGGTCTGGCCGTTGCGGAAATGTGCGATGCCTCTTGCGATACCGATTCCTCTGTCGAGAAGCAACTGCCTGTTCCCCTCGATGATGCCTTCAGAGTTAATGGCTTTCATGGCACCTATGGTCACGATAACACTTGAACGGGGTGGGACGCTCACTTCTTCTTTCAGGATGCTCAGGGCACAGTGATTTCCCAGAGTTCTCATCGAAGGGATGGCCTCGTTCGTCGAAAGCGTAATCAGCTTGGATCGCAGGTCGATGATCGCCTGATGCTCACTAAGGAAATCCAAGCCCAGGATCACTTCGCGGGAGCATTGCGGTAGCACAACAAAGGTCGCAGGATAGGTGTGTCCTTTGACAGTCACTCGCGCTGTGCATCGTCCTGATGGCGTAATGAGGTGGCCACCTGCGGTGCGAATTTGTGGGCCATCCCAAGCGGTCGTGACTTTCCTCAGCTGCGCAACGAATGTTCCATTCATCACTGAGTAATCGGCTCCTGTGTCAACTAGAGCAGTGACTTTCCTACCGTCGATAGCCACTTCTAAGTCGGATGTCTTGGCTCTAGCATTGCACGTCGCCCTCGGCGTCGGGTTACGGCTTCGTCGCGTATTCGAGTCGCGGGTAGGACGTATCGTCGAAGCGTTTGTGGGTGGAGGCGTCGTTTCGAAGGCAGTTCGCGTCGTGGTCGGGGTTGTCATCTTCTGCGGCGTCGGTGCAGCGAGTGGGGCTTCTTCATGCTGCGTAGCGGGCGCGTCTTCATGGAGCGTTGTCGGTGGAGGATCTTCGGCGTTTCGTTCGTGAGCAACCTCACCTCCAGAGGTTGCCGTCTTTAGTTTCCCCTACGGGGGCTCGGAGACCTTCCCCGTACCGCGGCTGCGTAGCTGCGGCGTGGCGACGCAAAGCGCGACGTTGACGGCGATGGTGAGCGTGAAAGGCGGTTCGGCGTGTACTCCTCTCGACGCAGGTACTCGTCGATTTCCTGCGGACGTTGGCCGAAGCGTGGTCGTGGGACGTCAACGGCAAATCCTCGAAGACCGATACGTCGGTATGGGCAGTGACGAAGAATATGGCCGGCCTCACCGCAATGGAAGCACAACGGCCGGTTGTCGGAAGTCCTCCAGGCGTCGCATTTCCTGGGGCTTAAGCGTTGCTCGTAGGTTGGACGGGCGGGGACAGGGAGGCGGTGTCCGGGACCAAGTTGTTCATGTCGGACAGGATGTAGTGGTTGTCGTTGGGGCTGAGGAGTGCGTACTACAGCGGCGTACGTCATGGCCTGGGGTTCTGTGGCCGTCGGGGTGCCAAGTGCCTGTTGCACTTCTTCCCGTACCACATCCATGAGAGTTGCTGCTTGCGGCTGTGCGGAAGATGGCAGTAATCGGCGTAGCTCCTCGCGAACAATTTCGCGGATCACTTCCCGCAAGTTGTCGCTGGTTGTGGTCGTCGTGTCCGTACGGATTGCACAAACAGAGGAAGGGCGGTTGTACTGCCGAGCCCGGACGTCGAGGGTCTTCTCAATCGTGCTGGCTTCTTGCATGAATTCCTCGACTGTTCTTGGCGGCTGGCGGACGAGGCTGCAAAAGAGTTGTTCTTTTACGCCGCGCATTAAAAACTTAACTTTCTTTTCCTCGGCCATCTCGGGGTCGGCACGGCGAAATAGGCGCTTCATTTCTTCGACGTAACCACGGACGGGCTCATTTGGCAGCTGGATCCTGGACTCGAGGAGTCGTTCGGCTCTTTCTTTTCTCATGACACTGCCGAATACCTTCAATAGCTCCCTCTTGAACAGCTCCCATGTCGTTAGGGACGACTCGTGGTTTTCGTACCACGTGCGTGCGGAGCCCTCCAATGAGAAAAATACCTGTCCAATCTTTGCCGCATCATCCCACTTGTTGGACGATGCCACGCGCTCAAATTGGTCCAACCATTCTTCGGGGTCTTCGCCTAGGGATCCATTGAAGGTTGGTGGCCCCCGCGGCTGCTGCAGTATGATCGGTGTCGTCATCTTCGGCGAGGTTGCAGTACTCGTAGCGGCGTCTTTTCGGTTTCTGGTGTGGTCTGGCAAGGTCCCGAACTCAGGATCCTCTCCCTGGAGACGTCGGCTGGCTCGCTGAACTGCTGGCTCGTCCTCGGGTGCGAAGCGCTGAGGGCTGGCTTCACGACTTGAAGGACGCGTCCGGGACATGGGAGGCTACCCCGCACCTCCACCAGATGTCACGTAGTGGTGACGGCGGTCGCAGGGACGATGAGGACGGACAAAGGTTTGCCAAAAGAAGACTGTTTATTGGGCTGACTCGCACCCACAATGCCCTGAACTACCCGGTGACGGCGAGGCGACCAGCGTGCTCGGCGGTCGTCGAACAGAATGCCCGCCGCCGTCGTCTGCGCTCAATTTAAAGCGCGTCTTGGTGCGTCTCAACTGGGCGCGTCTTGCGTCTCATGGCGGCAGCGCGTCTTGCGTTGCGTGGCGCGTCTCAACTGGGCGCGCCTTGCGTCGCATGGCGGCAGACTTGAAGAGTGAGCAAGCACTGCATAGATTCGCGGCAATATCAAACGCCATGGATGGCACAGAGGACAACTAGCTTTTGGAGCGCGCCAATGAGGCTAGCTCGTCCGAGAGTGATTAGCTTGAAAGCGGCCATAAATAGTGAAATAAAATGTGGATGTCGGTCACCAGTTTTTTATTCTGACACACCAGTTTTTAATTATCAGCAGTAGTCTTAATTATCTGACACAGTAACACTACAGTGTGTTAATGTGTAGCTATAAGCCTGATTTGAGTATAACCCGCACCCGAGAAAATTTGATGAAAAAAAGTGCAGCATATATGAGTATATATGGCAAATGCTTTTTCTGTTCTCAATTATGCAAATACCTGTGCCCATTTTGAGTTTCTGTCATTCCTCGAAGTATTGACAGCGTTAGCAAAGTTCAGTGGTTCAGTTCAAATTTTTGCCAACTACACGAAGTAAGGTTCGTGGCTTTATGGGCCATATAAAGTGCAGTAAACATTTGCTTACGAACTAAGCAAGCTGGTGCTACATGTGCATAGACAAACAAACATAGCTCACTCAATGACTGTGAGCAGTTGCTTTCACAACGCTGGCATGATGAAGAGCACTGGCAGCGAGCAGTGAATTTTTGTGCTGCCTGCTGCTTCAGTGGATCTCTGAAACTTGAGATTACGTGACGTACAACACTGGACAAGCAGGAAGACAGCCTATGCATGAAGCCGCCAACCATCTTGACTCGCCCTTAATCTTTGTACCCACTGGTGCAGACTACCTCCAAGATATGGCACGCAGGCCCAGGCACGTACGCAGGATTTCTTTTTGGGGGGGGGCCCAACCCAAGGTAATTTTTCTATGCAAATGAGGTGGAGGGTACTTTTACTAGTACAAATGTGAATAATGCCCACCATTTGCCATAAGGACGCGTAAAGCCGCGAAAGAGAATTGAAATAACGTGTATCTCACAGGTACGCCTGTGAGACACACTTCTTTATTTGGCAAACAAAGAACCACATCAAATGGACTCACGAATGGAAGGTGCGCGGGAAGAACCTTGCCAAGAACAAGTTAACAAGCGAGACTGCAAAATAAAGATTTCTAGTAACGCTTTTTGAATTAGCCCTGGAAGAACTTCAGATAAATGTATATTTGCGCAACAGTCACAGTTCTTTTGCATCCCTCGTTTACTGCTCTACCAAGTAGCAAAACCGACTCGTGTCGTTATTTGGGAAGTTGTGTAACGATGCGTGGTCACCAGTCCCGTACAACCGCGTAGAGCGCAGGACACTGCAATTCTAGACGTACTGCGCCTACCGCGGAAGGTTATAACTCCACCCCCCCCCCCCCTTTAGCACAGCAGGAAAGGGGCTACGTCAGTTGGCTCGATTGATAACTGTAGAAGCGTAATACAAAACACACGGAATTATTCTCCAGTTCCAGTGGCGTTTTCTCTACTTCCTTTCTAAATAAGAAGATTTTGATCCATAAATATTTTCACAAACAATTTTCGCTTTTCCTCCCTGTCTGGCTGTTGCCTTGGCTTTCTCGCTTAGTAGGTCGCTTAATTTCTCATCTCCTTGCGACTCTTGTTTCCAGTTGCCAATTTTGCCCGCAACATGCTGTACAAAAAGGGAAAAACCACACGGGGTAACAGGTGACAGTCATATTGCTTATGGGTTTAGGGGTTATTGCAGGGTCTGATAATGAACGCTTTTTCGCAATATCTTATTTTGCACCTTATCTAACCCATATCGTAGATATATGGTTCCGAGGATCTGCCAGCGTCGTGGCGAGGTGTCACTCGAGGAAATAATGAAGCAAAAGGAAAAGTTAAACGCAACTGGCGTTTTCTCCAGCCACGACTCGTTCCACGAGTATACAGACCAGCCGACTATGAACAGAATTCCTTTCCTGGCCCCTGGATTAGTATAAACAAAGAACATTGAATTAACGAAGCAACAGGGATGCGCGTGATCGTTGAATCGATGATGACATAAAAATTGTGTTGGGAATTATAAATAAATAAAAATATTATAATTAAAACAATAAATGGATGGTGCAATAGATGCTGACAGCTGAATTCATCTTGAGTTCATCGTGCAGGCACCGAATCGATGACAAAACTGGCCTCCACACCCCAGGAGATGCCGATAACTACCGCCCTCCAAAAGAAATGAAAAAATTGACAACTATTCCACTCCGTGAAGATGGAATGGCAGTGAAAGCTGACGACAGTCAAAACTCTCAAACGAAAAGCAAAGTGTTTCACATCCGCTGCCGGTCGGCCTGAATATAATGTAATATCGGGCCGACCCGCGGCGGAGTGAAGCAGGCGTTAAGCACGCCGCATACGTGGGTCCATCCCGAAGGTAGTGCAATGCCGGGCCGACCTGCGGTGGAGGTGAATCAGGCATTAAGAAGTCCCCATATGTAGGCCGATCACGAAGATATTCAAATACCGGGCCCACCCGCGGCGGGGGTGAAGCAGGCGTTAAGCGCTCTCCTCACGTGGGTCCATCCCGAAGGTGGTGCAATGCGGGGTCGACCCACGGTGCAGGTAAAGCAGGCATTAAGAACTCCCCAGACGTACGCCGGTCCCGAATATATTGCAATACCGGGCCCACCCGCGGCAGGGGTGAACCAGGCGTTAAGCGCTCCCCACACGTGGGTCCATTCCGAATTGCGATGCCTGGCCGACCCGCGGTAGAGGTGAAGCAGGCATTAAGAACTCCCCATACGTAGGCCGATCCCGAAGATATTACAATACCGGGCCCACCCGCGGCGGGGGTGAAGCAGGCGTTTAAGCGCTCCCCACAGGTGGGTCCATCCCGAAGGTAGTGCAATGCCGGGCCGACCCGCGGTGGAGGTGAAGCAGGCATTAAGAACTCCCCATATGTGGGCCCATCCCGAAGATTTCGAAGTCCACAGGGGTATGTGCCATTGATCTTGGACCCTTTTTGCACTATGACCAGGATCTGCCCAGATCATGATTTTTTCTGTTAACGGACGCCGAAAAAAACTACGAAACTTAGTCATACACTGCTTCCGCTGTAAAAGGCAGCAAAGTGTTGACCGTCGAGTAGATTGATTTGTGAAACCTTTAGGAATGTGTGTGAGGAGTGGTGCCTTGGCTGGATAGGAGGGGGGGGGGGTATGCCGCTTAATTTCGGGGGGGGGGGGGGGGGCCTTGGGTACGTGCCTGCGCAGGCCGCATATGCGCTCAGTTGTGCAGACAGCAAAGCGCAGCCATGGCCAGGCTGGAGAGACGCATGCTTGTTCACGAGACACTAAACATAAGGTGCAGATCAAGCCAGCACCCTTCTTGGCTAACCCTCGCATGCTTGCCAATGTGCTGCCAGCATAAGGTGTTTGGGCCGCTCATTCTTACTGGATTTGGCCTTTATATGGAATATCACATGGTGCTAGTGGGAAAAATTTGCCTGGAGTGTCCATATAATTGCTACTGCAATTATAAAACTGGCCAAACTGCTTTTTTTTTTCAAAAATGCTATGTAGTTATCTTTTTCCTTATCAGTGGTTGTGTGCAATTTACCATTTATCAATGGGGCATCACACCATAAGATATGGTAGCTTATTTTCATAAAGGAGAAGGTAATCCTGCCTTGGGTGTACGTCATTTTCTCTATTACTAAAGCTATGTTCTATAAAAAAGTGATGCACTGGAAATCTTGCAGCTCCTATGTAACACTTTAGCCTGACTCTATATTTGCCTTTAGTGTTTCTTTAAAAACCCCTCACCTGGCCCCATTGCAAATTTTTGTTATACACAGGAAGCTGTATGGCGCTATCTAGGGAGAATTTTACGGAGATAATTTTTCAAATCTGTTCATAATTGGAGGAGATAGAAGAAATTGAACAGTCCTGTTACCGTGCCGCCAGGAGGTGACCGTTACTCTCAATAGAGACTCCCTCCCTCTTTGCCTCGGCTAGAGTCTGCAAGCGGCGTTCCTTCCCTGCCATCTCCCATATGCAGCCTTCTTTTTGAAATTTCAACCGCTTTCACTTCACAGACCCATTTTATACTTCGCATGCACGATCGCACAGCACTGCACTTGTTTGCAATGCTCAGACCATGGCAACAATGGTTAATTTTGCTTTAGACAAGCTCAGCTCGTCAAGAGCAATAATCCTATTTTCAAAGCGATTTGGACAAACTAAGCACATCCACTTAGTTTTTCTTTTCTACTAAAGAGACTGCTGGAGTGCAAGCATTTGAAATCTGTTGTTATTTCGCTCTTTTTTGTTTTACTACAAATATGTGTGCACTTTTTCAGCGCCTCGAAGGCCGTGTTGATTCAGCCTTCATGTTCTACAACATAGATAGCAGCCATTTCGTCAGCGCTGGAATCCAGGTTTTCCCCGAGTGCCTTTGCAAAATTCCCCTGAGTGACACAGAACTATGTTTCATGTCAAGCCGGGCTGAAACCGTATCTTCTGATGCTGTCACTTTCTAGTAAGCATTTACCAGAAAGTGACACTCATAGTACGCATCACTCATAGTCACTCATAGTAAGCATCACTTTCTAGTAATCCAGTTTGAATACTAAGGAGTAGTGCTTATGTTATTCAAAAAGAGAACAGAAGGGAGGGGTTAGTAAAATGCACAGCAAATAAAATGTCTTTGAAAAAAATTGCAAATCGAGTTGGACATTCTCAAATACGAATAAAAAAGAGATGCATACAGAAGGAAATATTTTCGAATAAGAGCTATTTCTATCAATTGATAGCAAGCTTAGTGGTATGAGGCCCGAACTTTGTCACAATTGAGATCCTCCCTCAACAGCTCGTAAGTCAACCTCAACTATGCTGACATACTCTCAGCCCACGCACGACGCCTCATACAGTATTGCGTTTCACTGTTTTAAAGAGTTTATTTTGGTTTGGATGAGGGACACCTGCATCTCGGCATCAGCCAACGCTTTCGTTTTTTGAGCTCAAGCTCTTTCAAAACGGCGGCAGCACTCTTCCTTTCCCTTTCATTCCTCAATGTGTTGGTCCTTTCTGTTTTCTTCCTCCTTCAGTCGCTTGTTCACTCCACGGACCATTTGAAGCACCTTCTTGGTCAGTCGCACAGTTCACGTCCGATTTTTCAAACTCCCTAGGGGCCGCGAAAACGTCCGAAAAATCGGCCAGTTGGAAAAAATAGATGCATGTCATTTACAGCCCTTAGGAGCTCAAACCGCTACAGGCAGATTCGAAAACACTGAGAAGGCCTGTCGATAGACATAATAGGCACGTCGGCGCTCGTACTGTGACAGGAAATACCGGCTGCACGCGTGTATAATTAAGGAATACATACTGTGTCCTGTGGCAATAGCCCCTTCCCACGGTTATGCTTCACTGCAATACTTTTGCGTATGCTTCAAGTAGCATTTCTGTACAGAGGCGAAGTTCACTTTCGGGAACCAGCATTATGCAACGCACCATACTTTCTGAGCTTCTAAGTCAATCGCAAGGACCACAGAGGCGGAGTAGGTGCCATTGCTGTTAGCGGCGAATTCTTTCGATAAAAACACGGCATCCAACGGCAAGGAGCTTAATAGCGAACGTCGAAGCAGCTAGGCCTAGCGTTGCCGCAGTGGTGGCTACGGCTGCCAGCGGATCTGCGTGCGAGAGCATCGGTTCGAGGCGGCGAGGTAATCAAAACGGAGGCGGTGGTGGCTTCGATGAATGCCGTTTTGGTGCTGTGCTCACGGAAAAAGTCCGAAAAATCGGACGGCGAAGAGTTTTTGCGTTCGAAATATCAGACGTTCTGATACATTGACTCCATGTGGTACGTAGCGGTGCCGCAAAGGCGTCCGAAATATCGGGCATCCGGAAAGTCGGTCGTTGACTGTACAGGGGCAACTCCTCCAGCCGACGACAGGGTGTCAAAGACTATTCTTTACGATTCCTGTCTTACTCTAGCCAACATTACCGCGACTTTGACCTCTTTCAATAAAATTACAGCTAATTTTCCCTGATAAAAGCACAAATTCCTTTAGTTTTCCCTGTGTTTTCCCAGACTACTCAAGATACCCGAGAATCCTAGTTTTCCCGGTTGATGATGGTGCGTTTATTGCAGTATTTGTTTCCTACTACATAGATGGCAGCAGCACTTTGGGGGAGACAACACTCAAAGACCATACTCTTTGGAATCGTGCACTTTTTGCGCCTTTGGGAAGATTTGGAATGATGGCGCCTGCAACTGACAGCTCGCATGCGAGTTGCATGTGCAAACAAAAGCTGCTGCTAGACTCTGACAGAGAAAGTGTTAAGACGGACGTGGATTGTCGTTGCGCAACAAAATGCCCAATTTCGTCCAGGAGATCTTGTACGAGTACGTAATTCGAGAAAGTCCGGACCTAAATACTCGGGTCCATTTAAGATTTACCGTAGGGTAGGTCGAAACACTTTCACGCTTGAAAATGGCAAACGTTGGAATGCATCCAAACTTGTGAAATGCCCTGCATGACAGGATTTTCTTGAAAACTTCACTGAAAAGTCACTCCAGTGACTACCCATCCCTTGATGATGGTTTCCACCTTTTCTTCCAGTTACTACCGGTATAGGGCATACCTTACGTTTCTTGTAGCGTAAATGTGCAGTACGCACATCATCACTACGGTACTGACCGTCATATGAATTTGTCTTTCATACCAAAAAGTATTGAGCTTTATTTAGGTCTTTAGCATCCTTACGGGGGGACTATTCCAACTTCTTGGGAGTGTAAAGTGCTTTGTACGCACAGTCTTCAATCCACGACAGCCATAGAGCTGTCTCAAGTCAGGCTCAGGGTGAATGAGCCACCCATCAGTGCTGTCCCAGGGGGCACACAGATGTTCGCACTGTCTACTTTTTGTACTCTGTGCACAAACTCTTTTTCATGTGTGATCTGTGTGTGCAAGTGTGCATCTTGTCGTCTTCCCAAGACGGGTACTGAAGCTCTTCAGAACTGTAGTGCAATCATGTTTATTTTCAGTCTTCATGTTGTGCGTTTCTTTTAAAATGGGGAAGCCAAAGATGACATTTTCTATTGTATAAAGATGTCATCACCAAACACGTGTGTTACAGTGCTAACATGTGTTCTTCTTTAACTCACGACTTGCTTTGTGCGAGGAGAGCGAGTGGCACATTTTTCTCTCAAGGAAGAGGTGATGTAATATTCTGTGTCGGCTTCCAGTTTCGGTTTTAAATCATTTACGTCTGGGTGCCACTCAGCGCCAAACGCTGTAAGCTCCCTGCTGTGTTTCCCCTCACTGGAATAAAGTAATTCTTGGTCTGGTCCCTGACTTGAGCAGTCCGGCTCTTTATTGCGGTGCTGCGTGCCCTGGTCGTTTAGGCCTCATGCCGTAGATCCTCCGTCCGGCCGCCCCGTCGAAGCTACAACATACTGGAGTTTCTTTCTTTGGGCAAAGAGTATGATGATAGTTTTGGCATCACTTCTACCGAAAGTAACGATTTGGAAAGCGAAAACAACACCGACTTGGCCCGACAGTGGTGCAGTGTTTTCATGCTTAAAACATGAAGTGGATTGGCTGAAAAAGCTTTAGAAGGGTTGTCAATGAAGTGAAGTTTGAAAATAAGATATAATGAAAAAAAAAAACAAGGTCTCGTTTGATCAAATTAATAAAGCACTTATTAAAGTACTGACACGAGATCTCCCCCTTTCATTCTTTTTAAGCAAGGAGGCAGCTAACAACCTGATAATCATAGCATAAAATCTCAGCATTCGAGACTTAATATTTTTATGACGCTTTCAAACTTTCAAAATGAGAGTCAACTACAGTGTGGCTTAGTGGGTCAAAGCAATGTCATGGCAGCTGCATAGATGTTCACGTGTCATCGCAAGCCACTCACCAAGTCCAGATTAATGAACTTGCCTGCCTAGAGCTACTGGCCCCTACGAGAAGCCCATTCTCCCACAGCTAGAGAGTAAATCGTGGTTGCTTTTCTATGCTGTCTCTATACGGTTTGTCTCACTTTCTTGTCCCATTACTTGCAATGTTTTTCATTTTAGAACTATGTACCAGCTAGCCCAACATAAGATTATCCAAAACAAATGGGGTTTAGCGCTGCAGCCTCCTTAATCTGGTGCTGCTGAGAACTGATTGATTGATTTCTGGAGTTTTACGTGCTGAACAATCTCCGCTGCCACGAAATACAGCCTCCCATTCTTGCTGATTCAATGCTTCACATTTTGATATAGGCTAAGAAAGGACACAGGGAAGGGTGAGAGGGATGCACCATATTTCCAGAGAAACGACAGCTATGAACCCTCCAATCAAAGCTTATCCTGTGTAGAGAGAACAGATTGTGCTGAGCAGGATGGTGCAACGCACTAAATCTTTGGCAGCATGGCGAGTCCCAATACCAATACAATTGGGTGAACCTGCGTGTTCAGCGGCTTGCAACGCCATGTTTAATCACAAGCTGCAATTGCCACTATGACTATGCCTTCCACCCCAAAAACCACACTCCACTTTGCATTCATTTTGAACTGCATAAAAATAAAAGAACACACACACAACTTTTATTTGACACAAGCTACAGAAACTAGAGCTTGTCAAGGATAATCATCTGGCAATTTATTATCCTTGAAAGCGAAAAAGAAACAGAAAGAAAGAAATAAAGGGAGCTTTTGTATTCCTTAATGGCATCCATGACCAACCACACCAGTGTGCACTGAGGCATCCTGGTGCAAGGATGATTGGACGAAATGGCGCACCAGGGTGCTGTTGTGTGCACCAGTGCAGTTTGTCGAGGATGCCATAAGACAAGTAGTGTCATCAAGTACTTCATCCTTGTACTGGAAATCACCTAAACGTGCAAAGCATGTATTACTTAAAGGGACTGACAACCAATTTTTAAGGACCTAGTTTTTTATGGCACCATGGAAAGCTCATCTTTGGTAGTGTTTACATCTGCAGCAGTTACTTGCAAAAGCACGTGGATATTTAGTAAGCAGAATTTTTTTTTGATCTGAGCAGCCTATAAGAACTAAGAGTCCCTCCTCCAGCAACGCTGAGAAGTGAGAGTGATGTCGATAGCCTGCCTCGCAAATTCTGAAAGCTGCCAATCGTTCAGCTTTCACAGGAGTGAGTGTAATTGTGGTTAACCACCTACATTTTAATCTTTTCAATCAGTTTTGAAAATAAAAAGCTGAGGCAACAAGTTCGTGTTGTTGTACAGACATCTCTTATAATTGTACCGCGTTTTTCCCCAAGTCCACGCCTACGTCATGGCTGGCTGCACCCCACCGTCGTTTTTCTTCCGATAGACGAGCCAAGCCAACTCATCGAAAATGAAGGCGAAGGCAGTGCCACTTTTCTGCTTACTACAAACGAAGGCTGATCTGCACACTGTAAAAAAAAATTAAATAAAAAGTATACGGCATTTCAATATTAATAAAAATACCAGGAACTGTGTACACTAATAGAAGGTCACGTGGTGAACCTCTTATGCAACTTCGTTTTCGTCGCATGAGGTGCCAAAGGTCATTTTTCATGACTTTTATTTACCAATTAAAAATATGAATCTACGTTTAATGAGGAAAACATGGCTCGTTCTGGCCACTACGATAGAGAATAATTCCATCAGCAGGGCTGTCTCGATTCGTGTTCTGAGCAGTTGTCTGTCCCTTTAAACAACTTCAGCAAAGACACTGCAGTGGCTTTGGATCACAAATGGACGAGGAAACTACATATACGAAATGCTATTACAACACGTGGCACATTCTGTGCAGCTAAGCCAAGTCCTGCATCATATCAGTCATACAAAAGGTTTCACTATGGCACATGCTTGCTTGTGAATAACTTTCTTTCTAGTACTGAAACAAATGGGTAAATTATAGGGCAGAGCAGAAATACCCATTTGATATTGTAATGGTATGTAGGAATTTAGTCAACTGAAGATAAGGTAGAATACTTCTCTACATGAACAAAGAGGTGTTTCGGAAGACCATCGGTACAATGCCTTTTCCCCACAGTGTCTCATCTGTGTGTCATCTGACAACTGTCGTTGCAAAGTGCATAAGGATGCTGCAATTGTGACATTATGACGAGATCTGTCATAAGTTCACAATTTGTTAACACATAATACAGGCACTATGACTTTACTGAAGAATATGAAAACGAGTCATCAATCCTTTTCTGTCTTGGTAATTGTAAGTCAGTGTAGTTCCTCACAACTAAAACATGCATCCGTGTGCTGAGAGGCATAGACAACTACTACAGAAAATATGTTGCATAAAACCTTTCGTAATACAATTTCGCAAATTGTGGCAGTCTTCATTGCTGAAGGCCAGTAAAAAAATTTTTTTTTCACAACTGTAATCTGCTGGGTCACCGCCCACCACTCTAGCTGACATAATTCAGCATGAAAAGCACGATGAGGTCATGTCTCAGAATAAAAGAAATAAACTCATGAATATAACAAGAACAATTATTGATAACGGCCATTAACCAACACTTTTTATAAATGTTTGCAGTGTGCAGGACATTTTGTGGATGTGGCACAATTCTGAAATTGATGTTCTGCCAATAAAAGAGGGTGGGTGATGGAATAGGCAATGACTCAAGATATTATGGTAGTTTCAATGACTTCAAAGTTAATATTTATGACTCTTTTTGCTCACAAACAAAATGGCTTTTGCACTTTTCGTGCCCTGGCTGCCACACATGAAAATCACTCAACAACACAGCCATCACAACCAAAGAGCTGCGTGCAGAAAACCTGAACAGCATTAAGCAAGCCTAAAAGGATAAAATCAAGCTATGTAAGATATAAACAACTTTTTAGGTAGCTACAGTTTACAAGCAGTGACACAGTGCTCAATAACATCTGGGCATCACAAAGTGTGCCGAGATCCAGCACCTGCAGTTAACTAAGCAAGGATTGGCACTACAGTGCAGGCATCAGTGGCTCATCTAAAGGAAGGATAAACATTTCATGCCCAGCGAATAATCAGTTAGTAAACGAGTCCAACCTTCTTGCAGCGTCTCTCCTAAGAGTGGGCTTGTCCATGCTTCATTATGCCAGTCAGGCAAAGTTCATGCAAATGCATCTCCCAAACACTGCAGCCTGTCTTTGTGACCTTGCACCATGGCCTTACATGTTCACACTTGTCTCAGTGCATTGTTGAAGGGCCTGCAAAGGAAAAAGGAAGGTGTCACATACAGGCTTTATCAGAATGACAAATGTGGTCTTTGAACTATGCAAAACAGTCAACGAATACAACCAATTATTCTTCATTTGTTGATAGCCTCCTCATCACCACCACCAACAACAACCACAAAAAGAAGATAATGCAGACACATGCAAAAAGAGAAAAAAAAGAGCACAGCGTAAAGAGGAGACCTGTTGAGAAGTAGAGATAGAGAACAAGGGAAAGGGAGAAGGTGAAGCTACCGGAATGCCATTACATTATCAGATATCATTGGGCATTAAAAAATTATTAAATTTGTGGTTTTACGTGCTAAAACTACAATCTTATTATGGGGCATGTTGTAGTGGGGAACTCCAGATTAATTTTTACCCCCTGAGGTGCTTTAATGTCCACCTAAATTTAAGTACACAAGTATTTTTGCATTTCGCCTCCATCGAAATGCAGCCACCACGAACACGATCAAACCCGCGACCTTGAGTTTAGCAATGCAATGCCACAGCCATGACGGGGCATTGCCTGCCAGTGACTGCAACAGTAAGACAAAAGAAAGAAGTCAACGCTTTTGCTGCATCCCTGACAGCAGAGTCCAACAGAAAGCTCTAATACTGTGATTCTCAGCATGGCCAATTCTTCCCCATTTACTGGTAGACTTACTGCCATTTCACATAGGAGACTACTGATCTGTCAACAATATGGAATGACAAACTTTTCCTATAAAGGAAGCACAAGCACAAATTTTATGACAATACAACCAGGTAATCCATTTCAATGTAAACCTAATTTTTAACAATCATGTGATTTATGGGTTGAATCAGGCTTTGCAACTAGTGCACATATTTTTGGAGGACCAATAAATTTTTACTATAGTCGGTGGCAATCTAAGAATTAAGTGACAAATACACCACTGTCCAACTCTACAACAATTTGTACAGATGTGGCAATTGATTACATTCACTCGTTTTCATGACGTCATGGCAGAAGTGAACGACACTATCAGCAGTTCTCGAGACTATGTTCTGGAGTGCTTTTGACGAGTTCTTAAGTTGTCACAGTGTAATCATGGTAGTAACAGTTAAGGGCACAAAAGAGCAACACTAAATAAGTTTCCATTCATTTGCCAGTCAAAAATTTGATTGCCGGTGGACCAAATGAAGGCGAAACTTCCTTTTTTTTTGTTAAGTTGACGTTGATACTACAGTGCAGGTGCATCAGTGTGAATTCACAGATTTCAGAGTAGTTTATATTTAGGCTGCTTTGGCTTAGGCATTCTGGAACCTTGCTAAATTGTGTTGATTCCTTAAGAATGCAATTTCATCCTTCTTACCCATAAACAATTAACTATACCCAACAGGATGCTGTCGAAACTGTCGAAATTCATGACACAACCAGCTGGAGCAGGAACTTCAGAGTCACCTACCTCTATTCTTGCATTTTTTCAGGATTACCTAGCCTCTTCTGACAGTAAGGGTGGCCATTTTTATATTGGAGAACCATAACTGATTAGTACAGCTTATTATTCCTCTTTAGTGTCCCTTTAAGGAAACGGTAAAAAAGAAAGCTGAAGAGGAACAGCGAACAGGACACCGCACTTAATAGTTACACATAGGTACCAATCCTCATTCATACCACAGTTGAACACATGACCATGATTTTCAGTGCTCATGTGTTCAACAATCTTTATCTGCAAAGAAAAAAAAAATTAAATGATAACACTAGTACTCCTATCAATCTTCCGCACATACCACATAGCAGCTGTTTATACAAGACACTGCAATTGAACATGCTTAACCGTCTATGTGTACCTGTACACACTTGTGGTAACAAGTTCAAATTAAAGTATGCTGCCAGCACAATCCAGAACTTGTGATAGTTCACAGTGGAGCTTGTGATCTCGCATAAGAGAGAGAATACAGGCACACATGCAGTGTGGGCAAATTGAGCATAAACATAATAATGCATATTGAGCAATGATTTCTCCTCTGTATCATGTAAGCCACATGATTGGTTTGTCAATATGTGCTCATCTGGAGGCACACACATACTTGATTCCCAAGTAGATGGCTATGTTCCTCCAACATCTTCTGAATGAATTTCAGTTGGTTGAGATGTAAGCAGCTTAACAGTAATCTGATATATACAGAATGGCTAAAAACAACTAACTTGTGTTCATTATGTAAAATCAGCACGCGATATAGCTACATTTGACCATTATTTATTGTTGTAATCATTTTATAGCTGTGTTTTGAAGTGAAATAGGTTAAATGAAAGTTTCATGAATGGCAGAAATCACGTCACTATCCCCAAGTTACAAATAAATTGATACATGTGAACAAATAAAATGAATGACCTATAATAGAAGGGCACACCTAGGCCCTCGTCCTGTACGCATTTGGTTCCTGGGTCATGAAATGACTATCATAGCCCATCTGGCTCACATATCGCCTTTGCATAATATATTGCACATTGCCTTCAATTTCCTTTTTGTTCTTCAAAATTCACTCAGAAGTGATTACTCAAAACATTCATTCGGGATATGAAGTCCAATGCATACGGAACTGTATGGAAGAGGTTTACTCATATTCTTGTCAACCGCTTTCGAGAACTTTGACACTAAATTGACTTAAACCTCTATGTTGTCACAGACGGTGGAAAGCAACCTTGAAGTGGATTTAGAATTATTTGAGATTGCATGAAAATCCAGAATGCAGCAGCAACATGGCAATGCACTACAAATAGCTCTATCTTCATTTCTGGATTTAGGCAATCGAATACAGTTTTAACATAGCTAACATGAGAAGATAGTTACTTCTTCCATGTACATGGAGATGCGGCTTTTGGCATCTAACCGTAGTATTTAAAAGTTTAAAAATTATTTCACGTTCGTGACATGCCAGCAGATAATATAAAGTATATGGCAAAGTGATTATGTCCCATAGCTGTATTCGCCTCTTAGGAGGATATCAAGTTTCTATTTGATATGGTTCCTGTGAAACATATGCTACCACATGATCTCAGTGAGTGACAGACCTGCAGTGCAACTCTTAGAAAACAAGTAGCTTACGTGACAAATAGCAACAGAATATTGTTGCACGTCTGTACAGTAGCAACCAGCCACATGTTCTTTTTTTTTCGCAACTAAGCCAAGTCTAGGCTGCTTTAGTCTACAGTTACCACAAAAAATGAAATGAAAAGCAGCAATTGTTCTGCGAAATTATCGTCTCTAGTAAAGCGCGGGCCCCCTTGCAGATTTAAAGAGCATTCTCGTTTTGTCTTTAACGTTCAGCGCGGGCCCCCTTGCAGATTTAAAGAGCATCCTCGTTTTGTCTTGAACTTTCCTGATTTCCTGCGCCAAGCTGTATTACACCAGATCTCCTTGATAAAGAAACGTATGCTTTGTTTAGGAAGGATGCTGCAAGAATACACTGGCAGTTTGCTTGCGTGGACTTGTAGCTTCTACACTGATGATTATGCTGTATTAAGAAAGAACTGCCTCCACAGCAAAAGAAAGAGTAAATGTTACTAATGAAGAAGGCGCACACGTTTCCAGGTTATGAAGAGCGCGGAACTGTTTAGCGTAGGGAATACAGTGGATGAGTTTCAGTCGCCTTCACAGATCTGCAGAAACAACACGCAGATTTCTGAGTCGGCGCACGAAGCTGTAGTTGAATATTTGTCCTTCATAATAACGAAACTGCGGTAGGACGCATACATGCATCAAATGTGTCAACTGTGCCAACTGCGTAAACACGCATTCGCACATGAACGCGCTGGTACTCGCGCAAAAGCGCGGCGTCAACAAAATACTTGGACGTTGCTGGCGATGCACCAAGCGACATGGGAGTGAGAAGCTCTGCAAAGGCGTCAGATGCCTCGTGCTGCGATCAATAACTTCAAGCAGTATTTCTTTTATGCACAATAATTATAAGTCGCGGACTGAAAAAACCTTGCGCGAAGCGATATTTCCAGCGCTCACCGGAGCAGCGCCGTTTCGCTTTGGGATGGGAGAAGTGCTGCCGTCCTCAATGTCGCGGCGTCCTGGAGACAGCTGCCCCTCCCTCGGCTTCTGCAGCGAGGCCCCATGGCAACTGAGCCACCGCAGCTGCATTCAGAATAGGGCCTTTGAAACAGCTGGCGACAAATACACCGACGAGAGCGGCGACACTGCACGCAGCCCAAGCGCAGCTCCCGCCATGGCACTGTCATACGTACGCCATACGTACGCGAGCAGCAGCAAGGGCATATCATGCCCCGAGAACGAACTACAGGGGCGCTGCGAGCGCCGCTCACGTGACGTCAGGGCACGGACTCGCACCTGTCGTCTGCTACAGTTCGGGTACAGTGACTATAGTTCGGGCGGTGTCCGGGTGCTTTAATTCTGCAGTGTTTTCGTTTGTTCGCCCTCGTTCTCTCTGCTTGTATACTTATGACGGTCGTCTCAAATATATTTTTACGACGTCCTAATTCGCAAAAATTTATTCAAAGAGCTCATTTCTTTGACGACAATGCAGCTCTCAAAGGCAACGCTACAGTGCCAGCCGAAGGAGCGCAGATCAGCCCATTGCGGGTTTTTCATGCGCGGATCGACAACCGCAAAAACATAGCATGAAAGAACCCAGTTATGATACCATGCTTGCCGCGGTGCAACAAGTATGTCACAAACGCTGGCTATATATGACATCTACAAAAGTTACCTTGATTTTAATCTGCTAAAACAGGTTTGCTCACTACGAGTGGTTCATGGTATAATAACGAATGTTTGGATTTCTTCACAGAAACGCTCGGCAGTAACACGAGGACTTAACACTGCAGTTTAGATTCTACAAGCCCGACTATAATTGCTTCTTTATCTGCTTCTCAACATTAGACGGTTCTTCACGTGTTTATTTTAAGTGGCGGTAATTTGAAGTAAAGCTAATAAAGGCTTACAGCTATTTGCAGAATACGAAAAGGAATGTAGAAATATATATTCCCTTTTCTGTGCCACACGTCGAACTCACTTGAGAAGTTGCTTGAGGAATATACATGACGAATCTGTTTGGCGAACTGGCACAGGCAGCTCGCCCCAAATTTTTTTGTGAAATAAGCCTTTTGGACCGAATGGTTGCAGCCAGAAAAAAGTCGAAGGGTCAATCATTCGTACTATGGGAGATATTGAAGATATCATGATTCCCCGGTGGAGGGTCGAAAATCAAGTGAAATATGTAAGGCTTGTGGTGTTTTCTTTATGAAGGTTTGCGAGGTTCTCTTTTATGTCAAAACGAAACGACGAAACGAAACCGACGTCGGTTTCGAAACGAATAGTTCTCCGTTTGTATAAATAAACAACGCTGGATCGAGCCATGGGGAGGCAGAAGGTGCTTGAATTTTGCTTCTCTAGGCAATCTAAGCTGCGCTGTAGTCCCTCGAGAATACTTTAGGCATTCCAATTGGCGCTGTAAGAAATGCTTTCTGGTTTCAATTCGAAGTGGCAGTGAGCTGATGGGTTTCGCGAAGAATGGGTGCCTCGCCATACCGACAGTCGGGTGCTACCGTTGCATGAGGGGTGTGCGCCATATTGTCGATAAAGGCTACTGAGGCCTGGCCATCATGAAATATTTAATCGCTTGCAATCGATTGGCTCTCGATCTTAACCATGAAACTTTTCTCTCAGGTGATTGCTACTACGGTATTTGTGAATTAACTACGTAAATGCTCAACATGACGCGCCGTCGAGTTATCAGCAATGCGCAATTCGTTTTTTAAGGGCCTGTTTCAGAGAGGCATGAAAGTAGCAGCAACAGTTTTCATAAGAAATGCGCGCCTAATTCTTTCTTTTAAGCATTAATAAATGGCCATACTTGACTAGAACAACTCACCAGAGTAAAGAATCATGATGACAGCTTCGCTGAACAGTGTTTTTCTAACACGGATAACACGTTGACGCCAGTTACCAACATTTTTCTTCCATGTAAAATGCAATGTCTCTCATAGCTAAATGCCAAGGGAATGTTAAGTGTTTAGTGAAGCATCATACATAACTTCGCGTGTTCAATTTGCAGACATTCTTTTTACGCAAAATTTATGGAGAGACACGGCACATGCATATGCATTGTAAAACCAGTAGACCCCTTCAAGGCTACATAGCTTGCCATGTCCAAGCCGTAAATTTTCTCGACTCAAGTGGTTTCGAAGAAGGAACTGTGGTTCAGGCATGGCAGCAGAAAGAAGCCGACATGCCCTTCAATAAGCACGGCTCCAGACATCCACACCCCAAGCATACACGAAGGGAACGAGCGCGCGCGGCAGCTGAGCGAGCCGCAGCGATCGGCGTCCTGGCCGTGACGTCACTCGCAAGAGGGCGCCACTCCAAATTCTCGCCGCTAATAGAAGCTTCATGGGGATATCTCGGAGCAGATGCAATTTGTTGCGCTGTTTCTTTTACGCACACCAGTAGGCAGCAGCATCTACGTTCATTATTATCATCATCATTGTTTTAAATATTTTTGAAAATTTGCATATGCGTCTTCTGTAGATATATTTGGTTGTAAATTAAAAAAAAAGAAAAGAAAAAAGTTGTCGAGGAGTATTTCATACGGTTTGGATAGCTGCCAATAAGCTGCCAAGGAAGCTTCGTGTTTAAAACTTTGAAGCTCAACTAACAAAAGATTACATCCCTTGGTATATGTTTTTGTTACTCCGAGAGAACTGTAGAACCGTAGTTGTACGCGTGAGCAGCGCATTGGAACCAGTTGGAAGCTATGTGACATCATCATGTTTTGGCGGGAAAAGTTTGAAAACTTCGCTTGTCTGATCTGTACCGAAGGAACTCCTAGACAAGTTACCGCAACAGCTGCATTCACCAATGCTCGTGAAAGTACGTATTGCGATGGCGCTTGTCTGCTGACATTTCTATGGACGCTAAAGCAAAGGACAGCAGATTATTAAAATTATTCCAGAGACACACGTGAGTCTCAGTGTGTGTGAGTCTGAGAGAGTTCGAGTGGGCGCGAGTCTCAGTTTGAGTGAGTCGTGACAAATCTGCGTAGTTGTGAATTACGAGTCAAGGCGACATAGGTGTATCTACCGGGGGTATTTTCTCCCCACTTTCAAAAAGGGGGGGGGGGGGGGAGGTGGTAGGGACAAAATATGTCATTTGCCGCAGGTGAGGAACAATCCCACATGCGAAGGTTTTGGGATCGTTCTCTACCTGCGGCAAGTTGTTTTTTCATCCACTTTCATTTCCATTAATTTATGGTTTCTTTATTTCATTTATTAAGCCCAAGTAATTTCCCCTATGTTGTCCTTGGCGTCAGCGTTTGTTGGCTTCTTATGATGTGACGTTAGAGAGAAATTTAAGTGCAATGCGTGGCGAAACTTTCACTTTCCTGCTTTAAATGCAAGGTTGCAGATTAGCCTATAAACACCCGCTTTTCCATTTGTTTTCGTGCATCACACGAGATTCGTAGTTTATGTCTCCGGCGTTCTCTGGAAGCTAAAGAAGGCATGTTGTTTATGTCTTTGAAAAATTAGGGGCAGGGTATGGCCAATGTGTAGGCAATGTCCCAAATGGGTGGGCTAAATGCTCATTTTCCAGTAGAATACGTTTAGAAGTGGTCCATAGCGTTATTAGTCTATTTTACGAGCGGTGTAATACTTAGACGGCTGCGCCGGCGTAACTACAACTACAACTGAGGTCAAATTTTGCAAACATACGGGCAACTATCCACCAAGTTTATGTGTGATGGTTAACCACAGGATTAAAACAATTGTAAAAAAGTGTTGGAGAGTATCACGCTGCTGCTGTTAGCTAGGTTTCCCGATGTCCCAACAGAACTGTGCGTTTCATATATATTATAATTTGAAGGCAGCGTTCCAAATGTTAACGTTTCTGGCTTATTTAGAAGCATTAAGAATAATTATTGAACCCTTATGTTTTTTAATTTATCTTATTTTTTTACTTTTTTCATGCGTGGTTTTTCATGCGTTTCGCCTCATTGAAATAAAGGAGCCAGATTCGTTCTTTTTTTCGGTGACTGTAAGGACAAGCTAATGAGTGAAGAGTAGGTACACATGAAGTTCGAAATACATTTCTAATTGTGGCTTTCGCAATAAATTACCTATACAAATATACTAGAGTGTTATATGCGTGCGGGAGAGAATTGAGCCCGCTGTCCTGGCAGAACTATAAAAGCCACCAAGACCAAATTTAGCGAAAATTGGTGGTACGCTACGGAAAAATCTCTCTGTGCGAAGTTAAGTATGGTTGGATCATATATACATAGCCATTATAAAAAAAATCTTATTCAAGTCAAGGCTAGTCGACGCTTTCTTGTTATGCCATTTCACGTACGTAGCGGCCATGCACGTCTGGAAGAGGGCCGAGCGAGACAAGCTGAATGCCATGATAAGGAGGGGGATCAAGAGCGCGCTCGGACTACCAAACTACACACGCACCGACCGACTCCTGCAGTTGGGTATTCAAAATACCCTGGAAGAGATTGCAGAAGCGCAAGAAAGGGCACAGATTCCCAGGCTCTCCGGCACCAGGGCAGGCAGACGACTCCTAACAGAGATGGGCGTCCCACCGGCGACTGTCGAAGACGCCTACCAGGGCCTTCCGAAAGAGCAGAAAGATAGCATCATCATATCGCCCGCGCCGCGCAGTATGCATCCCCAGTGTAACGTAGAAAGAAGGAAGGCCAGGGCAGTGGCGCTCCTACGCCGCGCGACAGAACTCCCTGGTGGCAGCTGCTTTGTTGACGCGGCTCAGTCATGGCAACAGTAACAATTTCACGGTAGTGTCGATCAACCACAGAGGTTCGACCGTTAACGCCACTTCGGTACGAAGCACGTCGTCACGTGCGGCCGAGCAAGTGGCCATTGCCTTGGCCCTCCTGGACGACAAACATGCCAATATCTTCAGCGACTCCAGGGCAGCCATCCGCGCCTTCAGCGTTGGCGCTGTGTGTAAGGAAGCCTGTCGCATCCTCGACGGCAAAAGCATCGCCACCCACACTCTCACGTGGTTCCCCGCTCACATGGGATCTATCATGCGAGGCCCCACAAACCTCAACGAGCTGGCCCACTCCAAGGCGCGAGGTCTCGCTTTCCGCGACCATGGAGAACTCCAACGCCGGCCCGCAGTGGTGGAGAACAGAGATCAGCCCACCACATACAATGAAATTGCGCAGCACTTTTATCACGGTGGGAGAAACTTTCCCCTTCCACACAAGAAGTTGAATAGAGCGCAGGCATTTGCCCTCATGCAGATTATTGCAAACAGGCTCGGATCCCAGCTTAGCTTTATTCCACAAGCTTTATCCCGACACCTATGCCACTAGTTCTTGCAGGCACTGCAATGACATCGCTAGCCTAGACCATATGCTCTGGCGTTGCCCCTCGTTACGAGGCAGAGAACAAATCAATGAGGACAAGTGGCTCTCCGCTATCGAGAGCTCCGATGCCGGGGCGCAACCAAGCACGTACCCAGGGGGGGGGGGAGGGGCCCGGGGCCCCCCCCCGAAATCAAGTGGCATACCCCACTCCCCACCCACGCCACCATTCCTCACACATTCCTAAAGCGCCGCCAGATCAATGTTGATTGAGACTTCGCAGCTGTTCATCGCTCAGCATTATGATGCCTTTTTCACTCTTTTTAGATGGCGGTAGTTATCGGCATCTCTTGTAATGTGAAGGACAGTTTTCTCGTAGATTCCGCACCCACGCGATTAACTCGAGATGCGTTCAGTTGTCACCATCTATTCAACCGTCACGCCCATAGCTGTTGCTTTTGTTAGTTCAACCTTCTTTGTTTAGGCTGATCCGGGGACCAGGAGAGGGATGCGGCTGTTACTCAGCTGGTCTGTACTCTTATGGAACGAGTTGCGGCCGGAGGAAACGCCAATTGCGTTTAACTTATCCCTTTGCTTCATTGTTTCCTTGAGTTACGGCTCGCCGCGACGCTGGCAGATGCCCGGAACCATATACACGTGATATGGGTTAGATGGTGGGAAATAAAATAATGTGAAAGAGCGTCCATCATGGAACCCTGCAATAACCCTTAAACCCATAAGCAAGATGACTGTCGCCTGTTACCTCGTCTGTTTTTCCCTAGCTGTATAGCACTTTTCGCGCAAAATTGGCAACTGGAAACAAAAATCGCAAGGAGTTGAGAAATTAAGCGATCTACTAAGGGAGAGAGCCAAGGCAACAACCAAACTGCAAGCAAAAGCGAATAATAAAAAAAGTTAACCGTTGTTTATGAGAATATTTATGGATTAACATCTTTTTATTTAAAAAGGAAGTAGAGAAAACGCCGCCGGAAGTGGAGAACAATTACTTGTTTTGAATGACGCTCCTACAGTTATCGGTCGAACCGCCTCACGTAGCCACTTCTCTGCTGTACTTATGTGGGTGTTTTTCTAACCTTTCGCGGTGACCGCTGTACGTCTAGAATCGCAGAGTCCTGCGCTCTACGCGGTTGTATGGGACTGGCGGCCGCACAGCGTTACGCAATTCGCGGAACTGTCAAAACTGATCAACAAGGCGGAAATAACTGATATTCGAAACTATAACATGAGAAAGACTGAAGACCCGCCGTGGTTGCTCAGTGGCTATGGTGTTGGGCTGCTGAGCACGAGGTCACGGGATCGAATCCCGGCCACGGCGGCCGCATTTCGATGGGGGCGAAATGCGAAAACACCCGTGTGCTTAGATTTAGGTGCACGTTAAAGAACCCCAGGTGGTCAAAATTTCCGGAGTCCTCCACTACGGCGTGCCTCATAATCAGAAGTTGGTTTTTGCACGTAAAACCCCATAATTTTTTTTACTCGTTCGTTCAACTATTAGCTCGTTTGTCTATGAGATGTACACACGTAATGAGACAACAAATTGTGTCTCAATATGAGAGACTGCATCATTTCACTTACTGCAATTTCGGCCGCGTCATAGCGCGGAAATTCTTCGCGCGGTTATCACTGAAGTCATATGTAGCAAATGTTGTTTCGGAGCGAGCGCAACCCTCCTCAATGCATGCACCTTAGTGCAACTCGGTTCGCGACAAGTGCATCACTTCGTGGACGGATGAGCTAACGCACAATGAAATGTTATTCGTGATGAGTCACTAACCTGAAAAAATAATGCACCTGTTTGATCCCGAATGAAGCACTGTTTCTGCATTCCCGCTTCGCGAACGAATGCTAAAAAAACTGATTTCATTTTCTATTTACGCAGAATGCCGACTCGATGATCGGCCACGTGTATTTATGTCGACATTTAGGCATGACAAACATAATAGCACCATCGCCCACCTCTGAGCCTTTGCGCTCGCTTAGAAGAGTGGCAAGGACGCAAGTTGGCGGCACTGTAGCTTGTAAAACCCTTTCGAACCTTAAGAGCAGCGATCGTTCATGCCCTCTGTCGTTCTTTGTACGTGCCGCAGGTTCACATGGTACCAATGGCGCGGATTATTTAGGCTACATGGGGCTTGTTGGAGGTCAGGATGTTGGCATTAGATTGTAAATGTGTTATTTACAACAATTTGCAACAAGATCTTGCGACACGCACTTGACAGATGTTGCATGCCTAATGTTGACCAGAGACGCCGTGAAGTCAAGTATTTATTCGGGCAGCAACATGAACATAACAGACAGGAACGATTCAGTGGCTTCGCCTTATAAAGGGAGCATGGGTGCAGCCGAGGCATGCGATTGGCTAGCGATACAATAGCACATGTGAACAATGACCGCGTGCATCAGATACGCGGCGCACAGTGACAAGAGAATACGCTTGGTAAACGTTGCACAGATACAACTCCTAATTATAGCACACGCGATACATTCAGAGTCGTCATGGCACAGCGTTAGCGCTCGTTCAGCTACTTGAAAACAAAAAAATAGTTCTCAAAACCGAACAGAAAAGCTGCCATCACTGAATTCGTATAACCGTCCATATAGAAATTATGTGCTGTACACGAAGCTACTCGGAGCTGGAAAGCCAACGCGAACGCTTAAAGCACACCGCCTTGCTATGCATGCATTCACTCTGCGAAAGGTCGTCTGCTACGCTCGAGTGGTGTAGGCGGCGCAACGGTCGAGGAGGATGCGGGAAAGAGAGGAGAAACGAGGAGGAGCGCAGGCAGAGGAGGAGAGTCGCTACTTTACGAAGTTTAAGTACAGAGGCTAGCCTCTATAGTTTAAGGGGTTTTATTGGATGGATGGATGGATGGATGGATGTTATGAGCGTCCCCTTTGGAACGGGGCGGTGGGTCGCGCCACCAAGCTCTTGCTACTGTGCTGCCTGATATCCTACCTAGGTTAACCAATGAAAAAAGAAAAGAAAAAAAAACACTATGAACTAACACATTCAAATTTTCTGATCCCCTATTGCGAACTGTGTTTTTGTACGTCTCCGTCTTTTGTCGTTTCCCTACTTTTCTTCCACCAATCCTCCAATCGCCACTTACTAATGTCTATTGCGGACCTGTTTGCTTTACCACTGCTTCCGCTGAACCCAAGGGCTTCAAGGAGGCCAGTGGTGCCTAAATCGACCGCTCGATAGACGTCTCCACATTCTAATAAACATGCTCCATAGTTTCCCTAGCTTTACCGCAGCAAGCACATGCTTCTTCTTTCTTATATCTCGCTTTATAGGTGCGTGTTCAAGGCATCCCGATCTCGCTTCGAAAAGTAATGAGCTTCCCTTTGAGTTATCATAAATGGTTTCTTTCCTGATTTCGTTTTTTCCTCTTAAGTAGTTACTCATGGCAGGTTTCTTTTCCATTGCCGCCACCCGTGAGATTAATTCAGCCTCTCTAACTTTCCGCTTGACCTTCTTTGTTGCTGTGTTGCCCACCCCACAGGCCGCATACTTGCTGGTAAGCTTCCTAGTTTTTTTCCTCCACTGTGAATCAATGTTTTGCCTGTACAGATACCTGAACACTCTCCCAGCCCATTTACTTTCTTCCATATTCCTCAGCCGTTCTTCATACTCAATTTTACTGCGAGCTTCCCTCACTTCAAAACTAGTCCAGCCCATATCCCCCTGCACAGCTTCATTTGTAGTCTTCCCGTGAGCGCCCAATGCGAGGCGACCCACTGACCTTTGGTTCCCGTCGAGCCCTGATTGTACCCCTGATTTAAAGCAAACAACCGCATTTCCAAAAGTAAGTCCTGGAACCATTACACCTTTCCACATACCTCGTAGGACCTCGTACCTATTGTATCCCCATAGCGCTCTGTGCTTCATTATGGCTGCATTTCTCTTCCCCTTGACTGTTATGGTTTTTTCCTGTGCTTCCATATATCCATTGCCTTCGTTTATCCATATACCAAGGTATTTATATTCTGTTACCCGAGGTATTTCTTGGCCCTGTATTGCCACTGTCTGTTCACTGTTTTCATTGAATACCATAACACCTGATTTTCTGACACTAAATTCCAAACCTAAATTGTTGCCTTCCTGTCCACAGATATTAGCCAGACGTTGCAAATCACTTTGCTTGTTAGCGAGCAACACAATGTCGTCCGCATAAAATAAACCTGGAATTTGCTGCTCTATTACTGTACCTGCCTGTTTGTATGAGAGATTAAACCCGATATTACTTCCTTCTAGCTCCCTCTCCATCCTCACCATGTACATCATAAACAGCAGCGGGGATAAAGGGCACCCCTGCCTCAGTCCCTTGTTGATTTGAACTTTCTCCGCGCTTCTCATCCCTTCCCATTCAACGCAAACGGTATTTTCTAGGTAAATCTCTCTCAAAAGCTGTAGACAATCGTTACCTAAGCCTTCCCCTTCCAGAATATCCCACAAAATGTTGGGGTCTACGTTGTCGTATGCTCCTGTAATGTCCAAAAAGGCCACATACAACGGTCTGCTTTCTGCTTTTGATATTTCGATACACTGAGTAAGAACAAACAAGTTATCATCCAAATGCCTACCTATTCTAAAGCCATTCTGAAGCTCTCCCAAAATGCCATTATTCTCTGCCCATGCTTGAAGCTTTAATTTGATTGCCTGCATTGCTAGCCTGTATATTACCGATGTAATGGTCAACGGTCTATACGAGTGAATTCTGTCTTTCTCCCCCTTACCTTTATAAATTAAATTCATTCTACTTTTTCGCCAACTGTCTGGTATTCGTCTATCTCTTAAAAGTTTTTCCACCGCTTTCACCAGAACTTCCTTACTTTTTGGTCCCAGTTCATTTATCAGCCTAACGGGAACCTCGTCTAGCCCTGTGGCTGTGCGCTTAGGAATTTTCTCTTCCGCTTTCTTCCAGTTTAAATTTGTCAGCACCAGCTCCTTTTCCACTTGGGTCTCTTTCATGTTATTTTTTTCCTCAAGTACAACCTCGTCATTGCCTTGGAAGGATTCGGCTGTTGCGTTTCGGATGTAATTTATTGCCGCTTCTCCTTCCAGTCTGTTTTCATCTTCGTCTAGGATATGTTGTTGCATTGTTGGTGACTTCCTGCCTAATAATTTTATGTGATTCCAAAATATTCTAGGTACGGCCTTCTTTTTCTCACGTATTTCTGACAACCAACGTTCACTTTCACCTTTTAATTTTGCTTGCACCAGTATATGAACCATAGACTTTTTCTCCCAGTATATTTCCCATTTACTGGTTACTTCATCCTGTGGCAACTGCGCCTTCTTTGCCTGCCTGTGCTCTCGAGATGCTTTCTGTCGTTCGGCGATCGCTTCTCGTATCTCCTTGTTCCACCAGCTTTTCGGTTTCTTTTTTTCTTTCCAACGAACATGTTGTTTCTCTTTCCGTATTTCTGTCGTTATTACACTTAGAAGCTCACCATATTCCCACTCCTTACTTGGCCACTTGCCAAGTTCTTCTTCAACTCTAGTGACTGTATTTGCAATTTGTTCAGCGTTCAAATTTGGACTGGCCATTGTGCTTTCCTTGCTCTCTTTCCCAGCTACATATGCCATTTTCAAAATGATGCGTTTATGGTCACTCCCTATGCTGCTAAACCCTTCCTCATCGATGACCATTTCTCTCAACTTATCCTGAATTCCTTCTGTCATCAGACAGTAATCAATGGTCGATTGCCGGTTTCCCACTTCCCACGTGATCTGTCCTTCACACTTAGGCCCTGTATTCACGATCACGAGGTTATGTTGCTCGCAAAGGTCTAGCATTGACTTCCCGTTATTGTCGGTATAGCCATCTAAATCCTGTATGTGGGCATTCATGTCACCTAATAGGACAATTTCAGCACCACTCCCGAGACCCTTAATATCAGCGCTTATGCATTCGACTAACTCTTTATTCTTCTCTGTGCAATTTTTTCCGGTCCACAAATACGTAACTCCAAGCCAAGTTTTTTTTCGTACTCATTGTACCTGATAACCAAAGATGCTCTTGACATTGTGAATTTACTCTTTTCCATTTGGCTCCCTGATGGATGAGCATTCCGACTCCCTCTCTCTTTCTTTCCGACTTAGTTCTGTTGCACCCTTCCCATACATAATTCTCAATAACTGGCGGCTCTTCTGAGTCTCTAAGGTGCGTTTCTGTAACCGCATACACCCCTATTTGTTCTCTATGTAACTGCTCCTCAATCTCTGCCCACTTTTCCTTTCTTCTGCCGCCCTGCATGTTTATGTAGCCTATTGCATGGCGAGCTCTTGTTCTTGCTTTCCTCCTTTTTCTCTTATCGACGGCGATGCTCTGCTGATGTTCCCCTAGGGGACCTTCTTTATTACTACCTACTCTGACCTCCTGAGCGCCCGCGCCCCCTAAAAAAGCAACAGCGCGACCCCCAAGTCGCCAGCCCACTTCTCGTGCTAGCCTGTAATTCAAGTGGATCTCATCTCGTTTAAAACCACCACACCTTCTCACTTCCCTGTTTACTTCGACAACCTCGGAGCCTTTCTCTCGGCTCATTTTCCATATTTTCTCATTGGCAGCCATTACGGCTCTCTGTACGTGACTGTCACGCACAGGCACCTCCGGCACCGTGCACACCACGATCTGCACTTGAGGGGATAGCTCGCGCAAGTCGTCCACCCCCTTCGCCAAGCGCTGGGCTAGTCCTGGCCCTTTCCTGTTTAGGACGTCATTTAGCCCACCTGGTACTACGACAAGGTTGCGTACGTGGGCACTTTCCGTGAGCTTTTCTTTTGCTCGCTCCATGACAGCACTCAGTGTCCGCCCTGGAAATGTGCCCACCGCCACTCTTTTGTCGCCTTTCACCCTCTCCACAATTGCTTTTGAGCACCCAGCCATGTTTGAGTCGCCAGCGATAATCACCCTTTCACTCTCTCCTACCTCTCCCTGCTTCCCTGTGTCCTTTTCCGCGTGATTCTGACTCGACAAAGGGCATTGTCCCCTGGGCTCCTGCTTTTTCCGCGTGGCCTCAAGGTAGGTGCCGCTCTTTCTAGCTTCCTGTGGCTGCAGCGTCGCCTCACTCGGGGCGTGTTGCGCTGCTTCACTATAGCTACGCCGATTCACCGGCGGCGAGCTGGCGACCGCTTGCTTGGGCTCCCTGCCTCCCACTTCGCCTGTAGGGTCTACCCTACTTTCTGAGTCTTTGCCACCGCTTTGGTGTCCTGACCCGACATTCTCCGCTGCACGCGTCTCAAGTGCGTCGAGCCGCTTTTTCAGTTCGGCGCTCCTTTCTTTCTCTTCGTCAAGCTCGGCCACGGTCCTTACTAACTGCGCGGCCTGCACCGCTTCCACCTTGAACAATTCGGCGACTTTCGCCTGCAAAGCTACCCGCTTCTCCCGCTCCTCCCTCAGGTCTGCTTTCAGCTCTTCGAACTTGTTTTTGGACTGCTTCCCTGACCCCTTCGCACTGCCTGCACGTAAAGCTAGACTCCTCCGCGTCTGCTAAGCTCTGGAAACTGGTCTCGTCGAGGGAGCACCAGCGCAAGCACTCGTCGCACTGCACTTGCTCCGCGTCCCCCGCGGCCTTCCCTTTCTTCGGTTTCATCGCTAGGCCTACGTCCTTAGGCTCAACGAGCACGTCCGCCAAATCACTCACGCAAAGCCGACCTCGACCACTATCCCAAACAAAACTAAAGAATTATCACTCCCTACTCCATGTAAGCATCCGAAGAGCTAGCTGAAAGAATTAAATAAGCCTTATAAGCAGAGACAAAGCAGAGACAAAGCAACAACGCGTGCATTAGATCCCATAGATGAGATGAATATGTACAATTATTATTAGGGTTTTAATTATATTCGAGTGCTGATTGCTGTGCTATCGTGTACGTATCATAGCCACGCACGCTTATATCGCCTTCCGTTTCTCTACCACGGGTGTGCTTTAAAACCACGGCGCTGCAATTTTGCCTTCCTTTCCTTCATTTCTCCGCCCTTGAACTGGCTCTCTTAACTAATACACGCAGAGACAAAGCAACAACGCGCGCATTAGATCCCATAGATGAGATGAATACACATATATATAGAAAATTATCAGTCATAGCTCTCGTAGTATAGCCTTCTGGGCCGTTTCCTTTCTTTTCTTTTTTGTTATTTCGAAAGTAGTCCTATTAGGGTTATTATAATTACACGAAGGTATTTCGCCCTCGTCAGCAGCAGTCCTTGAGATAGGTATTCTGGCGGCTAGCTTCCCACGCTATGCGTGCCGCCCTCGAACCTGTTTAAGCTTTTCCTAGACGCTAGAGCTATATTACTATGACCGCGCAACCTTGAGCGATCGGAAAGCGCGTTTTCCCCTCTTGGCCGGCGGAGAAGGGAGGCTTCGTTCCGGCCGCTTAGTTCAATTATACTAACAAAATTGTTCCAGCAGTCACTTGATTCATCAAGTCTCCCTAACGACTGGAAAATCGGGAAGGTGGTCCCACTTCACAAATCCGGTAATAAGCACTTGCCTCAAAATTATCGTCCCATTTCACTCACTAGCACATGCTGCAAATTACTAGAACATATAATTTTCAAACACATCGCCACCTTTCTTGATGATAACTGTTTTTTTTCTTCTACGCAACATGGTTTCCGTCAAACATACTCCTGCGAAACGCAGCTACTCTCATTCACTGATAAATTGCATCGCATTCTTGACCAGTCATCTTTCGCGGATTGCATCTTTTTAGATTTCGCGAAAGCTTTTGACAAAGTATGCCATCAATTGTTGCTTTATAAATTAAGTCATCTTAATCTTGATCCACATGTCTTTAGATGGATTCAATCTTTCCTTCTCAACCGCAGGCAGTTTGTTTTCACTAATGGCTCAACTTCACCGCTTACTAACGTTCTATCTGGTGTACCACAAGGATCCGTCGTTGGACCCCTTCTATTCTTAATTTATATTAATGACCTTCCGTCCACCCTATCTTCTGCCAGCCACCTTTTTGCTGACGACTGTGTAATTTTCCGCGAAATACGTAACCTCAACGACATTAATAATCTCCAGACCGATCTTAATTTGGTCTCTAATTGGTGTAAAACTTGGAAAATGGAATTAAATATTAACAAATGTAAGGTCATGCGTGTTTCTCGCTGCTCTAACACTTCCCCTTCTTCTTATTGTCTTAATGGCATTCCTCTTGATTCCGTCACATCATATAAATATCTAGGCGTACATATATCACGAAACTTAACATGGAATGCCCATACTGAATACGTTACCAATAACGCTAATCGCATGTTAGGGTATTTACGTCGCAACTTCTCTTCTGCTCCTTCGTCCTTAAAACTCCTACTTTATAAATCACTAATAAGACCTAAACTTGAATACGCGTCATCTATATGGGACCCTGGGCATGAAAATCTTATATATTCTCTTGAACTTATACAAAATAACTCCGTTCGCTTCATTTTTTCAAATTACAACCGTACTGCAAGTATCACAGCCATGAAAACTAACCTTTCTCTCCCATCTTTAAAATCCCGTCGGAAAATCAGTCGCCTCACTCTATTTCACAAGGTATATCATCACGTCACGCTACATGACTATCTTATCACACCACCGGAATACATCTCCAATCGCACTGATCATCGGCACAAGGTTGGCATCCAAAAATGCAAATCTAAAGCTTGTTTTCACTCATACCTTCCCCAGACATCTGTCGAATGGAACCGCCTCCCTCCCGATATTGCAGCCATTGAGGATAATCAACGATTTCGTGATGCACTAACAACCTTTGTTTGTTTTGGAGAATGTTGAAATTATGTCCTAACAAAATTCACTGTATTGTATTTATTGTCTTTGTAACCTGTATTACCCACTCCCCTCTGTAATGCCTTTGGCCCTAAGGGTATAATAAATAAAAATAAATAAATAAATAAATTAGATATGGCGACACATGTGCAAGTCATAAATACCAGGTTCTCTAGCCGAGTGCCATCCGTGCGGAATAACCGAGCTCAGATTGGTCAACCTTGACTGATCAAATAGGGCACCACTGTAGGTTCAATGAGGCGTACAACTCCTGCGGGACCCGCCGTGGTTGCTCAGTGGCTATGGTGTTGGGCTGCTGAGCACGAGGGCGCGGGATCGGATCCCAGCCACGGCGGCCGCATTTCGATGGGGGCGAAATGCGAAAGCACCCGTGTACTTAGAGGGGAGTATGGTAGCGCGATTCAAAGACGGGACAAGAGAAGACACAAAGGGACACACACAGCGCTAACTTCCAACACTGTTTATTGTCGAAAACCAGGTCGTACTTATACACTCAGAGAACATGAGTCACAGCCACGTGAACAGATTAACAATCATAGCGATACATTTTGTGATTAGTTAGGCCATGCGCAGAAATTTCAGTTCTTTTTCAGAGAGAGCCAATGATGGTTTGCTGATACATGTATCCCATAGGGCATCAATCTGCTCGGCTTCTATTATAAGTCTAGTGAGTTCGCACTTGTTTCTACCGGTAATGGTTGTTGATTCGAAGAGAGGGGAGCACTTATATTGCTTACAATGAAGGGAGAGAAAGCCATCTGATACAAGTTTGTCGACTTTATTTTTGTGTTCGCGCAGTCTATCATTTATGCATCTGCCCGACTGTCCGACGTAATACTTCCCACACGATAAGGGTATACGATATACAATTGAAGTCTTACATTCTCTGAACTTCTTCCTGTGTCTAACTTGGCACCTAGGGGCACTTGCTTTCTTTTCTGGTCTTGTTTTCCTGCACAGGCTGATTAGTTTGTTGGGTGCAGAAAAAACCACATCAGTGTTTCCTCGGCGAGCAATTTTCTTTAGGTTGTGCGACAACCGGTGGATATACGGTATCACTGTTGGTCTTTTTTTCTCTCGGTTCCTATCTCTTTCCGCTCGTTCAGCAGTCCCTGATTGCTGCACTTGCCGAAGTATTCCCTCTGCAACTGATGTCAGTACATGATTTGGATAACCTGCTTCATGCAGCCGCATGGCTTGTTGTGTGAAGGCTTCGTCAGTGCAATGATGGCATGATTTAGTAAGTGCGTTAGTGAAACACATTTTCGCAATTCCTCTTTTTACCAGTTTAGAATGGGCTGAATGATATGACAACAACGGTTTATTTTTCCGGGGACTGTAACACCAGCAAGTTAGTTCATCACCGAAGGTAAATTTAATATCCAGAAATTTGATCTTTTGTTCTATGGGCACTTCGAACGTTACTTCTAGAGGACAAAGGCACTCGCGTATAATATTACTAATAGCTGAACACTCTGTGTCAAAGTTGTCTTGCTGAACATTCACAAACACCAAAAAATCATCAACAAATCGAAATATTTTAACAACTTTTGTATCATTGATGCGTGAGCACAGGTCTCTGTCTAGCTTGGCTAAGTACAGGTTGCTTAAAACAGGCGCTAAGCAGGATCCTATACAGATCCCTTGTTTTTCAAGGTACGCAATGTCATTTCTTTGCACAAATGTTGACTTCATGTACAAGTCTAGAAGTTCTAAAAAATATTCAACGGTTGTGCCCGCCTTCGTGCTAAATCTTACTGCCCCAAATTCATCTATACATGATTGAACACAACTTAACAATTCATTCTGCGGCAAAGAATAATACAGGTCCTTAACATCTGCTGAGAAGGCCTTTAGTCCCGCGTTACAGTTGGCCTCTACAAAGGCTAACACTTCCTCGGAATTTCTCGTGATGAACGGATCCTTAATCTCGAGCATGTTAAGCTTGTCTAATAAATAGTATAATTAAGCAACCTGCACTTAGCCAAGCTGGACAGAGACCTGTGCTCACGCATCAATGATACAAAAGTTGTTAAAATATTTCGATTTGTTGATGATTTTTTGGTGTTTGTGAATGTTCAGCAAGACAACTTTGACACAGAGTGTTCAGCTATTAGTAATATTATACGCAAGTGCCTTTGTCCTCTAGAAGTAACGTTCGAAGTGCCCATAGAACAAAAGATCAAATTTCTGGATATTAAATTTACCTTCGGTGATGAACTAACTTGCTGGTGTTACAGTCCCCGGAAAAATAAACCGTTGTTGTCATATCATTCAGCCCATTCTAAACTGGTAAAAAGAGGAATTGCGAAAATGTGTTTCACTAACGCACTTACTAAATCATGCCATCATTGCACTGACGAAGCCTTCACACAACAAGCCATGCGGCTGCATGAAGCAGGTTATCCAAATCATGTACTGACATCAGTTGCAGAGGGAATACTTCGGCAAGTGCAGCAATCAGGGACTGCTGAACGAGCGGAAAGAGATAGGAACCGAGAGAAAAAAAGACCAACAGTGATACCGTATATCCACCGGTTGTCGCACAACCTAAAGAAAATTGCTCGCCGAGGAAACACTGATGTGGTTTTTTCTGCACCCAACAAACTAATCAGCCTGTGCAGGAAAACAAGACCAGAAAAGAAAGCAAGTGCCCCTAGGTGCCAAGTTAAACACAGGAAGAAGTTCAGAGAATGTAAGACTTCAATTGTATATCGTATACCCTTATCGTGTGGGAAGTATTACGTCGGACAGTCGGGCAGATGCATAAATGATAGACTGCGCGAACACAAAAATAAAGTCGACAAACTTGTATCAGATGGCTTTCTCTCCCTTCATTGTAAGCAACATAAGTGCTCCCCTCTCTTCGAATCAACAACCATTACCGGTAGAAACAAGTGCGAACTCACTAGACTTATAATAGAAGCCGAGCAGATTGATGCCCTAGGGGATACATGTATCAGCAAACCATCATTGGCTCTCTCTGAAAAAGAACTGAAATTTCTGCGCATGGCCTAACTAATCACAAAATGTATCGCTATGATTGTTAATCTGTTCACGTGGCTGTGACTCATGTTCTCTGAGTGTATAAGTACGACCTGGTTTTCGACAATAAACAGTGTTGGAAGTTAGCGCTGTGTGTGTCCCTTTGTGTCTTCTCTTGTCCCGTCTTTGAATCGCGCTACCATACTCCCCTTGAAGATGCATTACCAACAAGCCCACATTGCAACCCTCGTGTACTTAGAATTAGGTGCACGTTAAAGAACCCCAGGTGGTCGAAATTTCCGGAGTCCCCCACTACGGCGTGCCTCATAATCAGAAAGTGGTTTTGTCACATAAAACCCCATAATTTAATTTTTTAATTTCACTACTGTGGAGACGGTAGAGTATCCGTCTCCCGTGCAAGACGACCGTGGTTCAAATTCCGGTGCCGCGCAATTCTCCACCGGAAAATACAAAAAAAAATAAATAAAAACCGTGTGTTGAGAAAATTGCACAAACAGGCCTGGAGTGTGGCCTGATCCCGGTGACCAGAACCGGTAACGCACTCTCTCACCAGAGCAGGATTGGCCACCCTGGTGCAGTACTTGGCCACAACCCCGCATATGAATACAACAATCAAACCCCGGCCCTCAGTCCCCAGCAGCCGCGAAACAACTGACCACGGCGGCGGTCAGATCTGTGACGTTGCAGAGGGTGCTAAGAATACCTGGCTCCGGACAGGCCGCCATTGGAATATGAACCTGGCAACGTTTAACGTTAGAACGTTATCTAGTGAGGCGAGTCTAGCAGTGTTATTGGAGGAATTAGAGGGTAGTAAATGGGATATAATAGGGCTCAGTGAGGTTAGGAGGACAAAAGAAGCATATACAGTGCTAAAAAGCGGGCACGTACTGTGCTACCGGGGCTTAGCGGAGAGACGAGAACTAGGAGTCGGATTCCCGATTAATAAGGAAATAGCTGGTAACATACAGGAATTCTATAGCATTAACGAGAGGGTGGCAGGTCTTGTTGTGAAACTTAATAAGAGGTACAAATTGAAGGTGGTACAACATGCAGTCATGATGACCAGGAAGTCGAAAGTTTTTATGAAGACGTGGAATCGGCGATGGGTAAAGTCAAAACAAAATACACTATACTGATGGGCGGCTTCAATGCCAGGGTAGGCACGAAGCAGGCTGGAGACAAGTCAGTGGGGGAATATGGCATAGGCTCTAGGAATAGCAGAGGAGAGTTATTAGTAGAGTTTGCAGAACAGAATAATATGCGGATAATGAATACCTTTTCCCGCAAGCGGGTTAGTCGAAAGTGGACGTGGAGGAGCCCGAATGGTGAGACTAGAAATGAAATCGACTTCATACTCTGCGCGAACCCTGGCATCATACAAGATGTAGACGTGCTCGGCAAGGTACGCTGCAGTGACCATAGGATGGTACGAACCCGAATTAGCTTAGACTTGAGGAGGTAACGGAAGAAACTGGTACACAAGAAGCCAATCAATGAGTTAGCTGTAAGAGGGAAACTAGAGGAATTCCGGATCAAGCTACAGAACAGGTATTCGGCTTTAACTCAGGAAGAGGACCTTAGTGTTGAAGCAATGAACGACAATCTCATGGGCATCATTAAGGAGTGCGCAATAGAAGTCGGTGGTAACGCCGTTAGACAGGAAACCAGTAAGCTATCGCAGGAGACAAAAGATCTGATCAAGAAACGCCAATGTATGAAAGCCTCTAACCCTACCGCTAGAATAGAACTGGCAGAACTTTCTAAGTTAATCAACAAGCGTAAGACAGCGGACATCAGGAACTATAATATGGATAGAATTGAACAGGCTCTCAGGAACGGAGGAAGCCTAAAAACAGTGAAGAAACTAGGAATAGGCAAGAATCAGATGTGTGCGTTGAGAGACAAAGCCGGCAATATAGTTACTAATATGGATGAGATAGTTCAAGTGGCTGAGGAGTTCTATAGAGATTTGTACAGTACCAGTGCCACCCACGACGATAATGGAAGAGAAAATAGTCTAGAGGAATTCGAAATCCCACAGGTAACGCCGGAAGAAGTAAAGAAAGCCTTGGGAGATATGCAAAGGGGGAAGGCAGCTGGGGAGGATCAGGTAACAGCAGATTTGTTGAAGGATGGTGGGCAGATTGTTCTAGAGAAACTGGCCACCCTGTATACGCAATGCCTCATAACGTCGAGCGTACCGGAATCTTGGAAAAACGCTAACATAATCCTAATCCATAAGAAAGGGGACGCCAAAGACTTGAAAAATTATAGACCAATCAGCTTACTGTCCGTTGCCTACAAACTATTTACTAAGGTAATCGCAAATAGAATCAGGAACACCTTAGACTTCTGTCAAGCAAAGGACCAGGCAGGATTCCGTAAAGGCTACTCAACAATAGATCATATTCACACTATCAATCAAGTGATAGAGAAATGTGCAGAATATATAACCAACCCTTATATATAGCTTTCATTGATTACGAGAAAGCGTTTGATTCAGTCGAAACCTCAGCAGTCATGGAGGCATTACGGAATCAGGGTGTAGATGAGCCATATGTAAAAATACTGGAAGATATCTATAGCGGCTCCACAGCCACCGTAGTCCTCCACAAAGAAAGCAACAAAATCCCAATAAAGAAAGGCGTCAGACAGGGAGATACGATCTCTCCAATGCTATTCACAGCATGTTTACAGGAGGTATTCAGAGACCTGGAGTGGGAAAAATTGGGGATAAAAGTTGATGGAGAATACCTTAGCAACTTGCGATTCGCTGATGATATTGCCTTGCTTAGTAACTCAGGAGACCAATTGCAATGCATGCTCACTGACCTGGAGAGGCAAAGCAGAAGGGTGGGTCTGAAAATTGATCTGCAGAAAACTAAAGTAATGTTTAACAGTCTCGGAAGAGAACAGCAGTTTACGATAGGTAGCGAAGCACTGGAAGTGGTAAGGGAATATATCTACTTGGGGCAGGTAGTGACCACGGATCCGGATCATGAAACTGAAATAACCAGAAGAATAAGAATGGGCTGAGGTGCGTTTGGCAGGCATTCTCAAATCATGAACAGCAGGTTGCCACTATCCCTCAAGAGGAAAGTGTATAACAGCTGTGTGTTACCAGTACTCACATATGGGGCAGAAACCTGGAGGCTTACGAAAAGGGTTCTGCTGAAATTGAGGACGACGCAACGAGCTATGGAAAGAAGAATGATAGGTGTAACGTTAAGGGATAAGAAAAGAGCAGATTGGGTGAGGGAACAAACGCGGGTAAATGACATCTTAGTTGAAATCAAGGAAAAGAAATGGGCATGGGCCGGACATGTAATGAGGAGGGAAGATAACCGATGGTCATTAAGGGTTATGGACTGGATTCCAAGGGAAGGGAAGCGTAGCAGGGGGCGGCAGAAAGTTAGGTGGGCGGATGACATTAAGACGTTTGCAGGGACAACATGGCCACAATTAGTACATGACCGGGGTAGTTGGAGAAGTATGGGAGAGGCCTTTGCCATGCAGTGGGCGTAACTAGGCTGATGATGATGATGATGATCAAATAGGTCCCTCCTACCACCTAGGCCTAACGGGGGAGCCGCCAGACCTAGACAAAGCCGGTACGTTTACTCACGCGTTTACTACTACCAAGAATTCAAAATTTGCGCCCATACTCCATGCAAAAGAAAACACTTCAAAACACTAGCTAATAAAGATAAAAGAGTACTTAGCTACGAACGAAGTCGCTGAAGCCTCGTGCACAGGAGCGTCCGCGAGCCACTTCCGCCACGTCCGGCTGCCGACGGCCAGTCGAACGAACCTGGCCGTCGCACGCATGTCAGTGCGCCATCTGTTAGCCTATTAGCGAACTTCCCTTCTGCATATAAAACACACAACGGCGCTCGCACATTTTTTTTATTGCGATAAAGACTTGCCCTCAAGGCATAATTCTTGGTGCATATATGTGTATTATATGTTTGCTGTGAGGCCTGTGTTGTGTATGAATTGAAGCAGTGTTTTGTGGAATTTGTTGTCATGTATCCAGTGGTCATAGCTGGTTGTCACACTGTAGCGGAGGCCGGCTTGCAGTAGGAGACGCGAGCGTTCCGATTTGTACATACACCATCAGAATATGTACTTCTCATATGCGCGGCTGTTTGTGCCAACGTAGGTTTTTATTTTCTTGCTTTTCATGCTCGTCAAGTGATTTCATTTTTTTATGTACACTCATAATCTCGTTCCATAGGTTCCACTAAGACAATGAAACAATCTTAGAAATACTACTCCAATTTCTGACTGTCCCTGAGGGTCGCCTCTTCCTCCGGCACAGATGTTTGTCGCTGTTACCATGCATCTTCCAGTTATGTTTAACTAAGCAAGTGAAACAGCCTAATATATTTTCAGATAAGTGCCAGGAACTAAGTGAAACACATTTGCAAAAAGCTCCCCTTTTCTTTGTGCATCTTATGCGGAACGAGATCACGAGGAATAAGTGGATTGTTGCGGTGACTTTCGATATACGCGAGTGGACGCATGGGCTGCGGTGAGGGGGCTGCCCTGAACTTCCTGAACTTTCCTTCTAGAACTTTCCTTTTCCTGAACTAGATAAGGTCGCTAAAACGTAAATTCAGGCTGTAAGTGATCTTGCATAATAGATAATTCAGAGCATGTTAGACGAACGACGACCTCAGACACAAGTCGCAGAGAACACCGACTTGCAATTGTTATCCTGGCCCGGAACACGCGGACTTTTGGGCACATATTTCACAGCGTGGAAAGGAGAAACCGGAAACAATACAACCTTAATTAAATGATTAAACCATCCGCAAGAAAGCAATAGTAAATAGCAAGGAGTGATCTCCTGTTCAGACTAACAAATACGATTCATGTATCTTTCAAGTTTATCTTTCTCCCTGTGCCTAATGCCCAACTTGTCATACAAAGGAAACCAACCAGGAGGAGGAGGAGAAACATTTATTTAAAAAAAATAAAAGAAAGGACAAGCAGGTGTCTTTCTGCTTGTGCGGGAGGCGCCCTTAGTCCAGGGCTCCTGCGGACGTCGCGTCAAATAGGACGATAAGTCAAAACGATACTTGCCAGCTCTGTAACCTCGCTCAACTAATCTTGTGCTGACACACTTCTCCGTCAATTGGCCCTCATTTGTACTTTCCCACAAGGGCATTCTATAAGCAACAGGCTCCGAGCAGGAAACAGAATTTTTGTTTTTAGTGCATCCTACTGATACTGTGCAATCCTTGTCACCTAGCCTGCATATCTTGGACAGTTTTTCTAGCGCTGGAGAGAAGACATGAATCTTTTCTCGTCGCGCGATTTTTTTCAAATTATGGGATTTAAATGTCATGACTTGAATAAGCTGTACGTTTTGTTAGCCATGATTTAGAATGCTGTTAAAGTGAGTTATCTTGATTTGACATCAAGCAGGAAAAAGGCAAGGAAACTTTGTTCACCCTGAAGTACCTATCACGTAACCTTCAGCCATAGAGTTTCTCACTATAACACCTAGAGGGTAATCTGGCGCCACCGTCTATGGGAGTTTCTTAAGGGGGCACCGTGCCGTCATGGGAATGACGGTATATGCGTCTGCGAGGCTCGTGTTGGCTGGTGTTGCAAGAGGCTTCGTCTAAAACGTGGATATGGCTACGCAAATAACGCGTTCTCAAAGTAAAATCTTCATAAAATGTTTCCATTCACGCATATTACATCTTCACTCACCCACGATGCATGACCAAGCGAAGAAAAGCAAGAACAGACGACCAACTGTTTCAAAGCGATCGAGAACCTTGTCGTCTGTCCTCCAACTTTAGCGGCCCGCTGATACTTTTTTATGCAACATGTAGTTGTACACAAAATAACAAGTTCTCATAGTTAAACAAAACATGTTTTCGCGTAATAATAAAGCTAAAACAGCTTTTCACGTGGTGTTCTAGTAGAAAATGAATCATTGTGACAGACGGAGCGGTACTTGCCAAGCGCGTCTTCAAGGTGTCCTGTCTCTACGAGAACGATGCCAACCCGAATCCACCATATACCGGCATTCCCATGCATACCACAGCGCAGCAGCGCCAGATTTCCCTCTAGGTAATGTAGTGAGAAACTCTATGCCTTAAGCAACGATTTTAAAGTGCTTAACAGCAGCATGGATGCGACCAAATACATATGGCTTGCGTCCAGGTGTCGCTACCCAAAGTAATGTTTCTATATTACGCGTAATTACCTAACAGGGAAGAATTATCCAAAACTTTCATACTCACTTTAGTATAGAGTGCATTTCTTTACATTGCGGAGTGGATTCAGAAACGACCGATCAAATTTGCGTGGCCCCGTACATGCTGCGTGGTGATTTATTCGGCATTTAAAGAAAGCCCGCAAAATCCGAGATAAAAGCACGTGACTGCGCTCATGCGCTATCGCATTGCAGCGCTCTCAACCGTGCTTCCGGCCTATCGCTTATCAGGGACGACGGCGCTTCCTTTCCGTGTGCCGCCGCCGCCAAAGATGCCGACTCACTGCCAAGCCGATGCCCAGAGCCGCGGCCGCTCACTTCGCCACGGTCCGCGCGCACGGTTCTTTTGTGCGAGGCGCGAGCGCTGCAGTGCGGTAGCATATGAGCGCGGTCACGTTGCTTTATTTCGTATTTCGCGGGCTTACTTTAACCACCCAATAGAATCACCCCGAGGCTTGTACGTTGGCGCAAAAATACTGGATCGGTCCTTTCTGAATCCCCTCTAAAACCTAACGAAACGCAATTGGCTCTTAAGTGAACAATAACATTTTGAATTATCAATTTTAGGTAATTAACTAATTAAGCGGTATATAAAAAGAAATACTCTAACGAGCGCCACATGACGGCAAACCATGTGTCGTTGGTTCCGTTCAGCTACGGTTAACCACTTTTTTTAAATGCTTGGTTCAGGTTCCATGAAACACCCTCTATACACAGCGAAAAGGTTAAATGCTGCGTCATTCGCCACAGTGACTGGGTTGCCATGGCTTCCTGCTGCTGAGCTTTAGGTCACAGAGTTCGATGTCGTGTGCCGAGATACAGGTGCCTGTTAAATAATCCCAGATGGTCTAAATTGGAAGCCACCATGCGGCGTCATATTTTTGTTGCTTTCGGATGTAAACCGCATGCTAAAATTATTCCTTAAAACTCACTGTGGAGTAGTCAACCTTTCCATGTTCATTATGGGCGACATGCGCGGCTTCACTTTAGCAATATTAGGTCGAAGATCAACAGTGTTCTCATGCATGCTCAGCGCGGTGACATCACGTAGGGTGATTGGCCGCTAAGAGGTTTCAATGGCAGACGACTTGGGCGACGTTTATCGCATTGTTTAATTTTTTCTTATATCATGCCTATTACTGGGAAAGATGACAAGGCATTCTATACAAACGACTGCAGCGTGCCCTGGCATCGTGACCGTTCAGCTAAAAAGAGAATGAAGAGAGATGCACTGATTTGTGAAATCATCCCGCGTGTTTCGTCAAACAGTCAAAAAGCTTTACTTAATCAGGATTTTTCAAGTTCGAAGAAGCCGTATTTGCTGCATTTCCGGTAGACACTAACACCTTATTTCCCTCTATTAATTTCTGTATGTAACTACGGGAACGGTGGCATTCAACGATGACGTCACACTCACTGCGCACTGACCTGTTATTTAGGAAGACCTCCGGCCTCGGTATCGCTATCTAGTGACGTCATATGCCGTAACGTTTGCTGTGAAAGTGAGAAAGTCAGATGACTTTTGAAGCAAAGAGCCTTCCGGGACTATACCCTGCAAGTTTCCGTAATCTAAGCGAGTGACGTCAGTGCTTGCGAAACGACGGTTCCCATTTCTCTGCGGCATACCCCGCTCTCCTGCCTTGTCCCTCCACCCCTCTACTCCATAGGCTACGTGGCTGCCACAAGCTACCTCCTTACCGGCGCAAGAGTACCTGGTGAATTTCATCAACGCTGCGCTGAAAGATTGGACCGGCGACGCCTTGGAGTGAGCGTGTTCACCAGCTCCACTACTTACTAGTGTTCATCTCTCTCTCTCTCTCTCTCTCTGCGCAGAGTACTTCGTCGCTTCTGCAGTCAAACACTGCGGGTATCTCTCTGCAGACCTTCTAAGATATCACGCTGGGGTCGCGCATGCGCAGTCGATACCGGAGCAGCATGATTGCGGGCGCTTCGGCAACCGAAATGCGCCTGGAGTGTGCGTATACACTCCGTCGCAAAAAAAAAAAGAAAGATATTGAATTGGATTGTAAAACTTTATTTGTCCAACAGATGTAGGGAAGGCGTTAAGCCTTCCCACCTAGACGACGGCCAGTAGTCCTTGGACCCTAGCGGCGGTTTCGGCCAGTCGGACGGTCTTCAGTTCAATCTCCGGATCGGAGCTGAGTAATAAGGTCTCCCATTGTTCTAAAGACTTTATTATTCCCTCAGAGGGAGCCTGTGGGCATTCTCACAGAATGTGATTAAGATTAGCCCTGGCTTTACATAGCTTACACTGGCTGGAGCACTGACCCGGGTAGTAGAGGCTGCACGACACCGGGCTTGGAAACGAGTTGGTTTGCAGGGGACGCCAAGTGGAGGCCTGGCTCTTGTTTAAGGCTATATCAACCGGAGGATATTTAACCCGCCCTAGTCTGTAGTGTTGTGTGATCTCTCTGTAACACACTAAGCGGTCCCACCCCGTTAAGCCTTCGGGTAGCCCACCAGCTCGGAATGTAAGTCCTCGAGCTAATTCGTGGGCCGCCTCGTTCCCAGCGAGGGAGGCGTGCGCAGGTGCCCAGATTATTTCAAGTTTCCTGCTATCTCTGCAGGTCTGCAGGATTCTGTTCGCCTCGGGAGAAATTCTGCCTCTGGCAGAATTAATTACCGCACCCGTAGAGTCGCTGACTATAATTTTGGTTGAAGTAATTGCTATTGCAAAAAAAAAACTCTTGTCGCGCGCACTGAAACAGTCCATCCTCTCACTGACCCACGAGACTATACGGCGGTATGTGACGCGTCACTCACTGCGGCACATCATCTACACTCCGTAGGTGTCTGTCTGTATACTCTATGAATGCACAGGATCCACTAGACAAATGACGCTCACGCCATTTCTTTCGAGATCGAGAAGCGCACGGGCGTTGTTACCGCGCACTGATCAAGATACTGACGGTAGCTTCTTATGGACATACGCGGCGTAAATAAAAGTTTCATGGTACTCTAAAAAATTTCTCGTGCCCTCGCAAAGACGATAAAGATAAATCGTGAGACGAGCCCTACCATCATTTTGTAATCGGCTAGTCAGTACTAGATTAGTACCAACTAGCTCGCTTGTAATTTGTTTCGTCAAATAAAAAAAAAAATTAACACGCGAATATTTTGTTTCCCCGTATGTTTCAACCTCCTTCGCACGTTTCAAGTAAACAGAAATACGAGAAATGACACCTTAGAACGTGAAACAGAGAAATCCCAGACGTCAAATATTTTTGCATATCTGCCAGCTTATGCGGAAGATGTCTACATAGGCTAACGTGTAACAAACCTTACAAAGTCCACATGTACGCTACGAAAACGCAACCAACTTTGTATTTTCACTGTCCTCTTGAGCAACTCAATGTAGGTTTCAATGGGACCTAAGGTGTTTATTTACCAACAGTTAATAACCCAGCATTTGAATAATTATTTTAAGCGTGAAATCTTCAGTGCGGAAGTTGGAGAGCATGATTATTGAGAGATATACAAATCATTCCTTGCTTAGGAGATTTATGATATTGTCTTAATTTGTTCGGAGTGCAAAGAAATCACGCGAGATTTAAAAATCTACAATTTGACAAAATGGCGCTTCTGCGCTGCGAGATTAGTGGCCAAGACGCGCTATTAACGAAGGATGCAAGGTGCAATATTCGTGGCTCAGCCATATGCTGCCTCCTGGTTCACCATATACGAAAAAGTTGTCTCCAATCCACGATGTGAAGGTGGTTGGACAGCGAAGCTGCAATGGACAACTAAAATGTTTACCCATTGCGACGCACTTCACCTAATTATTAGCCGAAGACATTTCAACGGCCTTCGACTTGGCTTGCGCCGCGACTTCGTGAACCTACAAAGAGTGGACCAGAGAGAAGACAAATACACTTCAGCCCACTTTCGCCAAGCCTCGTATGCACGCTACTCTTCAGGAGTCCTCACTGTGCGTGGCCTTCCCATAGCACTGTCACAGCACAAATCACTCGCTAGGCGGGTTCTTCTTTTACACACGAAAGTGCAGTTACGTCACTCCTTGCTTCGAATGCCACAGTTGTTGCTTCCCGACAACTGCAGCTTAAGCAGCCGTAACCATTACTGGGAAATAATTGCGGCGAACGCTATGCGGGAATGCGAACTTCACGGCCCTCCTTTTTCCTTTCCCCCGCATTGCAGGCGCCGTCGCTGTGGCGGATGCGCGGAGGCGAGCGCCATCTGCTGGTGCAGAGGGGAACCCGACGGCGCGCATAGCGACCTTTTGCCAACGGAGACGACAGACCCCATTGGAAGTAGAGCTGTACAGCTTCCATGCAAAAATACCACGTAGCTCCACGTGGTGTTGCATACGTTCCTCGAAAACGTCTCAAATTAGCCCAACTTCGACGCCACTTAGAAGAAGGAACCATTAACTAATGGTCATGCTGCGTCCATCCTTAATCGCGACTGCTTTGGAGCGCTCACGGAAGTATTGAGCGTTATTGATCACGCGAACGCTATCGTGGCAGGGACATTACAGAGTTAAACGTTTTTGTGCGAAGGTGAAGAAGAAAACATTCATTTTTGGTAACGCTTTGCCTACATAATCTGTGTGTAGAGGTCTAAGGCGCCGTTTGCTCAACCCGAGCTCTTTAATAAGCGTGATCATCAGAGATAGCTAAACCACAAGCAGTCAGTGTTTTTCTCGCGTGCCCTTTTATTGGCATTTGCTTTGTGCTCGTTTTTTGGTTTCCTTTCAGTCTGATGTTGAATGAATGAATTCTGGGGCTTTACGTGCCAAGACAACGATTTGATTATGAGGCACGCCGTCGAGGGGGTTTCGGGATTCATTTTGACCACCTAGGGTTCTTTGACGTGTCCCCAATGCACGAGACACGGACGCTTTTGCATTTCGCCCACATTAAAATGTGGCCACCGCAGCCGCGATTCGGTCACATGTTTAGCAGCGCAACGCCAAATTCTTTAAGGCGCCGCGGTGGCTCTTTTGCCCTATGTTCAATACACCAATCCATTGTGGTAGCACCCTTCCATCTGTTCGCTAATTTGCTCTCGTATTCAAGCTCATGGTGAACAAAATGGAGGAAGGAAAAAGCTACCATGCAGGGAGCATCACATGACAACCTTGGGGTCCAGCCATAAAATATAAATAAAGCGCAATGCGTGAGAGCACATATTTCTTTAAGATCTAGAAATGCAAGTCGTATTATTAAAGAACGAACAAAACGTTAATTTCAAGGCCTCAAAGCTAAAAGCCAGGCAGAAGTTTTCAATGTCAACGTCCCGACGTACCCCAAATTTCAGCAGGCAAAGGGACGAGACACTCTTGGAGAGAGTTTCCTTGACAACACGTGACGTCTTGCTCCCTTGCAAGTTTTTCCCCTCCACATTGGTTATCAGTGACGTTGCAAAACCACTATAACCAGCGCCTAAGAGGTCCACGAATCAATTTTATTTCGAAGTAAACGCGTGAAGTCACTTATATCAAACTTGACATCCTTGCGGCGTTGCTGTGCCGTTGAAGCTGTGCTGCTCTTCGGCACCACCACAACATGGCCGCTGCTGCGTCAACGCTTCCGTCACGGGCATGGAAAGAAAGAAGGGAGGAAGACGCGTTTCAAGTCGTAAAGCAAAAAAGTAACAAGGAAAGAATGGTCCCCAGTACAAATATTTATGTCGTTATAAGACAAATTATCGCTGCGTAATCTGCACGTGGTAATCTGGCACCGTGCAGCCACAACAGAGGTAGCGTTGTATCAATGGCAGCGCCTTTAGTCGTATTAGTCTTCATGTCAAGACAGGTTTCGTCGTCGTTGACGCCGTGAGACTTGAGTGGTTGTTTCTTCGCATTCTCCACAATCCCTGCCGTGTCGCTGCGGCGGGAAAAAGAGACATCTGCCTGTTGTCAGGAAGTGGAGTATACATAGAGTGCCGAGGCGGGAAGCGAATAAGGGAAACTATTTATGTGCGTTAGCATTCCCACAGGGCACTTCACTACTTTCTGGGGGCCAACTATATATCTATGTTTGGATCGGCGTATGTATGATGGTACCGAGCCGTGTTACCGCCAAACCGGGTAGTGCGTCACCGAACGGACAGCGCGTCTGGCCGGTGTGCTGAGGTAACAAGGTTTGAAAACAACCTTCTGAGCAACTTAGTTCACCGAGTATGTGGCAATGTGTACATACGTGCCCCCCTCTTCAACAAACAGCTTTTACGCCGATGGGGTCACTGTCGATACGGGACTGGGTAGGTGTCGCTGTTCGAAGAAACTCTGATGCCGACTGGAAGAACTGCGTTTGTGCCACTGGGTCTGTGCGGGTGTTCAATGAACGTCTCTGACGCCAACTCGGGTGGACAGGTAGGTGCCACTGAGAAGGTGCCGCTCTAACATGACGAAAGAAAGACCCCTTAAATTTCCGCGATGCTGAGAGGAGTCGAACTCACGTCGCAAGGATTGCTGAACCACAGCAACCCGGCGCATTTGCAGGCGGCGCCGCAAGTGCACCAGGAATGCGCCGCTTTTCAAAGAATGCCTTTCACGCCAACGTTTAAGGGAGCTGCGCCAGGAATGTACAGGCTATGTGCCGCTCTTCAATGAACGTCTCGCCAACTTGGGTCACCGAGCACGTGCCACGGAGTGTGTGTCCAGCGAGGGAACAATTTTCAGCATTCGCACACACCGGCGTGCCCTACATTCCGGTAGTCACGCACAGGCTACGCGGCTGTGGTGCCAGATGACACCGAGTGTTCTAAGTGAAGCGCGCAGGAGGAGTCCTGATGCAATACACACGCCTCATACATAAGTCGTTTCGACAATGGCAATACCTTTTGACGCTATTTTGATTCTATGCTAACGCATTACCGCCGACATGTCCTTGTGAGATGGGTTCTGCCGCCATTTTTACGTTTGTAAAGTGCTTGCGATCTGTATGAACGATATTTTATGCTTTTTTTTTCGAGTCTGGCATATACCTTATTATTACTCTTCAAGAATATGCGTACTACATAATTACGTTCTTGTTGCATCAACACAATTGTCAGTACTTTCTACCAAATTTTATTAATGTCCAATATTTGGTTAGATAGATGGCAAGTGCCCACAGCGGTTATTTCTGCGGTATGAAGGACGTACACGCTTGGAAAAGACATGGATGCGTTCTGGCTAAACTTTGAGCAAACGTGCTAGAAACTAAGTTAGCTCGAGATTACACGACCTCTAACAAATAAATGCGCGGGTAGTCAGTACACTCAAACAACGGCGATCTCGGCTCAGCCAGTCTCTTTGCACCCACCGTAGATTACCTCCCAAATAGGACTGGCGCACCTCGTATACGCACTTAGCGGGGCTGACAGCCATGCTCAGCCACGACCAGGATACAGGAGACGCTCGCTCTCTTCCACGTAGAGTGTTTCCTCGTCTTGTGGTTTGTCATGCTGTTTCCTGAGCCACTTGGCTCTGGCTTGACGTCGACCCACGCGCTACTTCTCATGCGTGTTTTTTTGTACAGGTGCCACCGAGATCCTTTTCTTGGTCGCGGTCGACACTTCATCCCGCAGACCAACACTTCCCCCGAGTCTTGGAGATAGGGAAGAATTCCCACTCTCGCGAGAATTGCCCTGCACACGTGGGTCTATCTGTTCCCTCTACAAGACGAGAACTGATTCCTTGAGTTCGGCGTAAGTGTTGCGTAATCCATGTGACATCGACTTTTCGGTTGACGTGCACTTGCGTAACTCTAGAGCAGCCCTATAAGCACTCCTAATTGGGACGTTTACTTGTTTTTTCTTCGTTCTGTCCCAGCAAGTGATATTAGCCGTACATCACTCTGATCATGACTAGGGCTTGAGCGAGTCGGAGCGTGTTCAACCCCTGACTGTGATATAGGATTCTGTGGATCATTTTCGCTATGTTCTTTGTTGTGGTTCGCAGCATTTTGAATGTGTGGGGTGCCTTATAGTTGTTCTGGAGCCAGGACTCTTGTATTCGGGCTTTGGAGACTTCCGCGTCTGCGTGTCTGTCCCCTTTTAGACTTACTTCCCCCTCGTTCTCAGTATTTGGAGTGGACACGTATGACTTCGGATTTCTCCCGTGCGCAGGTAAGCCCGCTCGTCCTGGCGAAATCCGATACGGAGTCTGGTGTTTCCTGTAGTGTTTCTTCCTTTTTCCCTAGCGATCGGTTCGTGACCCAGAGAGTTATATGTCATCCGCGCAGAGGGCGTAACCCAACCGTGGAATGGCATCCAGTCTCCTGGCCAGACTGCAACATCGCTAGGTTGAAGAGGAGTAGCGAAATTATCGCTTCCTGTGGTGTTCCTTTGTTGCGCATCAGGAATCGGCTCGATCGCGTTATGGTGATGCCGATCGTTGCCGTTCTGTCGGTTAGGAAGAATTTCACATAGTTGAATATGCATTCACCGCAAACGGTATTTTCCAATTCTTGCAGGACCACCTCGTGCGAGACATTGTCGAAGGCGCCCTTGAGGTCCAGCGCTAATATTAGGTCCTCCTTCCCCTGGGCTATCACTTCCAGGACCTCCACATTAACCAAGAGAAAAGCGCCCTGTGTCGACAGTCCTGCTCTGAAGCCGATCATTGTTTTTGGGAAGGGACTGTGTTTCATCCGTGCTCTTGGGGCAAAGGAACGACAACACAGTAGTGCAAGCAATCACAAGGGCATTTATTGCACCTTTCATAGAATAATGCCTGCTAGCCGAGTTGCTATCCACAAAACATGCCGATGGGCGCGCGACAAATCTAGGAAGTCCGACTCACCGTGACCGGATAACGAGCGAATATGTTCGCCCCATGCTGTATCCCAACGCCTGGTCGTTCGCGCATACGGTCACGCGAACGGTGGCGCGTTCGAACGACCCCTCCCGAGACGGTCTCGCAGAAGCATGGATCGGCGCACTCGCGGAACGTCCGTGCAGCTTGCCGACCCCGAATCAAAGAGGAAGAGCCTTCTTTCCGCGCGCAAGTAACCCCGCCGTTAGGTGGCGTTAGTAGCGCAACACTCGCGCGATCTTTCGTACTGCGCTTCAACCGCACCGACTGCCGCGAGCATGAAGCCACGCGGCGAAGCCGAATTACAGGAGATGGGAGCTATGCGGGAAAAGAACATATCAGGGGACGCGCGAGAGTCGCGCATCCCCACAGTTTATACATGCAGTTTTGAATCCTGGTTTCTATCACCCTCTCCAGAGCTTGCCCTTGCACGACCTGAGCGAGATCTCAGCGCCTATCTCAGCGCCTCGAGAGATGGGGGCCTTTCCAGGTTTGGGGTTGGTGATGATTTTGGCATCATTACATTCAGGCGGAACGGATCCATTCTCGAAGTACTTGGAGTTGAATATTTCCTCTATTTGGTCGAAAACATTGCCATCGAGATTACGGAACATGGCATTTAGTATTTTGTCTACCCCTTGTAAGAGTTGGCGGTCGTAGCTGTAGGGATGAACTTGGGGCGACAGGACTAGGCGAGCAGGAATTTAATGGCAGTCTTAACATTTGAAACATGAGGTACATTGGCAGTCTTGCGCGACTCCCATATGAAGCCCGCAAAACTAACATACAGCAAACAGTTTACGAGCACACAGCTCACTACTACATTTCGAGCATGACCACGAGCACTCAGCTCCCGACGACGAGCACGATACGAGCACACTCTAGCAGTCGGCAAACGCTGCTTATAAGCCCTCCACCTGACGTCATAGTTCGACGTCATCGTTCGGCGTCATTCTTCCAGGTCCACGTGGACGAAAACGTTCGTCCAATAATTGTAAACTTGCCGCCGCCCCGCAGTACGGCCCACGCACACAAAGGCACACACGTTCGAGCCTACACACACAAAGGCTCACACGTTCGAGGGCCCCGTGGACGGAAATGTTCGTGTTGCACACACACACAGGTTTCAGTGCCGCACAGCTCTCAGTGCCGCACAGCTCTCGGTGTTGACGTCAGAGGGCTTCGTGGAACTCTGCTCCGTACCACATTCCTGAGCTGACTGCGCGCCACGTGGCTGCCGGTCATCCGCAGTTCTCGGAAGGGCGCCCCGTCTGGTGGGTTTGGAACACGTGCAGCGGGCTGAAAGCTGGCACGTTGCCACCCCGTACGGCTATTCCTAACACCCTGCAGCGGAGTTCTTGGCTGCTTTTGCCGTCACAAATATACCCTTTAAGGCAGAAAGCTGGGCTAGTCCGCGGTTATCCGTATAAGGGGACATTCCATTTGAGCGTAAGAAAGGGCAGGACAGGAACATGAAAAAAGACGTTCGGTGTGTCTCTTTTCATGTTCCTGTCCGTGTCATTTTTACGTGCTAGTGCAATGTCCCCTTATGCAAATATACCTCCGCCCTCTTTATTGGACCGTATAGTTCTTATCGGTATGCCTCTGTGTGCTGTAAGGTTAAATTTGGAGTGCTGCTGTGGTTCTTGTTGTTGCCGTGTAGGTGTTGTTGCTACTGCCGTTGTGTTCTATGCCGATAGCGCCCTTTTAGTTTGTCAATGAGCTCCTCGTCTGTGCCTGTGAAGTCGTCGGCTATCCGTTGGAGTCTGCCTTTCTGGTGTTGTCCGGATCCAGCAAACTTCTGGGGATTGCTCACATTTTGGCTATTCCCAGAGTGTCCGTAGAGAGCCGCAATAACTGTACCAAGCCCTCGTGAGACAGCTTTGCGGCATATTCGTTGGCTTTTCCGGTCAAATCCGGAGAAGCCAACGGTCAAAATGATGTGCTTCAAGTGATTAGAAAACTGTGTAAACTTTAACCTTTTTTCTTTCTTCTTATGCGAATTGTCTACTCAAATGTTGGAAAATGCGTACTATTTTAATTTCATGTGTGACCTCCTTAAAGCCTGCCACTGCCATTTTGCTGCCAATGTACGGGTGGCAGGGCCTAGTCAGGCAAATGTGTGCCTTTAGGCGTGTCCCCTAAGACAATGTGTTCATTGTCTTAAATAAATCAATAAAGAAAAATCGGCTATGCGATTTAGGAGCGCTTTGTTATATCTTTGTTGCTTTCATTTTTTAACTAATTCGTGCCATTCGTTCCATAGGGTGACGTGGTGCCTGTCCACCGCCGATGCTTCGGCTGTCCTCGACACCTTTTCGGATGACGACTCGTGTGCGTGCCTCACAAAATCAGGGTCTGTATGTCCGTCGGGGTGACTTCGCCTTTTAATAAACGGTGTTTCCTGTAGTTAGTCCAGTCCGTCAGGATCACTTCCGCTGTTACCTTAGGGATTTTGGGGAAGGGTAAGTGCTGATTATGTCGTGGTCACTACCTAGGTTCTCGCGAAGGTTGGACCACGTGACTCTCGTGGTGTTGTAGGTTATTGTCAAATCAGGTGTTGTGACCTTGCTCATACTATTCCCTCCTTTAGTGGGAGTCGCCGGGTGTGTGACGAGTCTCAGACCAATCAATCGCCGACTCCATCAGTCGATCCTTCGGTGAATCGTTAGCGTAACCATATCCTGTGTTGGGAGGGCTGAAGTTGCTGTCTACGACTAGTCTGTCTCTGGTGCCCGCTAGGAACTTAGTCCGCGCACAAAGCTGGGGAATGTCTTCACTCTTGCTTTTAGGTTGGCTGTATATGTTTATTATCATCATGTGAGTCTTTCCTCTTTTATTCGGAATCACGCTGATCACCTAACAATTGGTCTATCACTTGGTAGGCTATAGCTGCACCTTAGTTGCCGTGATTGATTTGCTCACCAGCTCACTGAGGGGGTCACTCAGGGTGCGATATCCTTTGAGGTTGGCCGGTTTAGCACCCACCTCCTGCGGGCATACCACATCGAGAGCGACTGTAGAGTTTTTGTATAAATTGGTGGAGAGCTGCCGCTTTCTTGCTAAAAGAGTGGCAATAATCGATGCCCGCACGTTCTCGCTTGAGTGCCTGGATAACGGCTCTGGCTTTTGGCTCAAGTTCACTTGTAGGTCGCCGGGAATGGGAGCTACTCGTCCTGGTTGCTCAGTGGCTATGGTGTTGGGCTGCTGAGCACGCGGTCGCGGGATAGAATCCCGGCCACAGCGGCCATATTTCGAAGGCGAAATTCGAAAACACCTGTGTGCTTAGATTTATCTGCACTTTAAAAAACCCCAGGCGGTAAAAATTTCTGGAGAGAGAGAGATAGAGAGAGAAGGGAAGAAGGAAAGGCAGGGAGGTTAACCAGACTGAGTCCAGTTTGCTACCCTACACGTGGGGAGGGGAATGGGGAGTGAGAGAGAGAGAGAACTTCGGTGTAGGATGTCTATAGTCGGGCACTCAAGTCTGTTGTCTTCAGGTAGTGAAAACGCGCTCAAACTGCTTTCTGCGCTAATGAACTGTAAGGCCAGGCTCCCAAGATCTTCGTTTCCGTAAATGGCCTGTCATCGAGTCTATTCAAGGCACACTGGAGTCCTTCGCTACGGCGTGCCTCCTAATCAGGTCGTGGTTTTGGCCCGTAAAACCCCATAATTCGTTTTTTTAAGTTAGAATGGGAGCGTAAAACATTTCATGCTTAAATGACAGTTTTTGTCAGCCGCTCAGCATGGACTGTTCAATAATGAAAAATTGACTGCGCAGAATCTACAGAATCTGGCGACTGCTGCTTATGTAACCGTAATGTAATCGACGAATGCAAGCTTTATTGTAGAAACGCGGCCTTTTGCGCGGACCGATCCCGAAGGATGGGCAGAACAGCGACATAAGAATTGCATCATCTTGAGGTTTCTGTTATTGTTTGGCACTTTTAATAGTGAAGTCTGAGAAGATTTAACATAAAAGGAATGCTCTAACTAGCTGTCTGCGCTTTCTTTCATGACATTTGCATGTGGGTTGTCATTCCCAAAATTCCGAGAAACAACATTGTCTAGAACGTAAGACAAGGTATGGGCAACATTAGTGATAGAATAGCGTGGGAATATAACCCCCATATACCGCATGTCATACAGCAAGGCGTGCCACCTACATATGGCTAAATACGTAAGGAAGTTTTCGCTAACAGAGAACCCCACCGATACTGACACCGGATTTTCTGCAACACGGGGTCCTTAACGCTGTCGCGTTAGAACGTCCACTTAAATGGCAACATGATCAGTGAACTGTACATTATCTGCTACGTTATGGCCGCAAAATTTACGCAAGACTGACAAATATTATACTATGAGGCACTCGCGACTAACCTCGCATGGTCGTGTGTAGGATGTTGGTTGAAGTTATCACTCCCAATTTGATGAATCCATGCCTGTCATCTTAACCCGTCGCGCTTATCGGACGGTGTCGTGAGGAGCTTCTTGCGTTCACTGAAACTATTTTGGCATCCGGAGGCGCAGCAGGTCGTTGTGATGGAAGGAAGGAAGGAAATGAACTTTATTCTAGGTCCTGCAGGCCACGAGAGCTTTGGGCTCTCATGGAGTGGGCGTCTCCCACGACGGAACCGGGAGGTTGAGTTTCCTGGCGGCGTCGCTTACCTGCTGGACGGCCCAGAGTTGGAGAGCGAGTTCTTCGCTCCGGATTGCTTCTTCAAACTTGCGCTTGTCCTGTTCGTAGTTTATGTGAGCTTGCGAGCACGGCCAGAGTAAATGATATACGTTAAGGGATCTATTGCAATTGGTGCAATAAGACTTGTCGTAGAGCTCAGGCATGTAATGGTGTAGTCTGTTTTGCGTGGGGTATATGTCTGTTTGTAGCATTCTGAGTGTAACCGCTTGAGCTCGAGTGAGCGTGTGGTGTGGCGTGCTATACTCTCTACGTTGTAGGTAGTAGTGTTTAGTGATTTCATTGTATGTAGTCGGGGCGTCCTTGTTCTCCGAGTGGTTGGGTGAAGCAGCGCGGTCTGTACGCGCGCGCGCAGCCTAGTGTGCCGCCTCGTTAAGGTTGGGGACGTCGCCGATCTTTGGTCCTAAGCGTGCCCGAAACCAGTATATGACGTGTTTCTTAATCTCTTTCTTTGTAACAATTCTGAGAGCCTGTGCGCAGGCCGTGCCCCTTTGGAAAGCTCTGATAGCGGCTATGGAGTCGCTGTAGATATGGCAAAGATTGTCGTCGGTGAGCGCAACAGCGATCGCAACCTGTTCGGCCTGTTCAGGCTTCCTTGCGATTATCGTGGCTGCATGTCTTGTGGATCCGCGGCCGTCCACAACCGCCACTGCGAAAGCTTTGTTTCCAGCGTATGCAGCCGCGTCCACAAAAGCTGAGCGTTCGCGGTTCGCCAAGGCTTGGTTAAGGAGGAATTGTCCTCTCGCTTGTCGTCTGCATGCCCTTGTTGTTTTCGGGGTGTACGTTTCTGGGTACAGGTCATACCGTGATCTTGGCACGGATGTCCCGTGGGAGGTCCGCAAAGTCTTTTTCTATGTTTCCTTGAGCAAATTTTTATTAAAACGAAGAACATATATATAGGTGATTGCAAAAACCGCAGCATAAGAACATGACAAGGTAAAAAACATCAGCTACACATATCAGGAGGTATGGAAGTCAAAGAAGGAAACAAAAAAAGATTACTCCAGATTAGTACACGTATTGCGAAGGTACTGAAATTGGCAATCTAACAGAGACAACGATGCATGGCTAACGCAAGTGTCTCCTAATCTTTTGACGTGTAATGCCTCGATAATTTCCCGTGTGGTTTGGCATTTGTGTCTGGAAAGAATTTTTGTGTCTTCAAAGAAAGGTTTACAACCACAAATGAAACAGTGTGACGCTAAATGTCATGCATTAGGGTTGTTTAGTGAATGTTTGTGTTCTTTTAGTATAATGTTAATGCACCTGCCACTCTGTCCAATGTAAGCTTTCCCGCACTCGAGTGGAATCGATAAACTATACCGGTGTTGCAAGGCACTAAAGGGGACACATGTTTAACGCCGCAGTCGTCTTTTCTTTTTTTTGCCACCCTGTTCAAGTTTCCTATTTATCATAGGGCACATGTTAGACAACTTGCGAGGGGCCGAGAAAACTGTATTGACGTCATATCTATTGGCCACGTTCCTTAAACCATGGGATAATCTATGTATATAGGGTACCACAGCAAACTTTGTTTCTTTTTTCTGTTTTTCTTGTTTCTTACCGGGGCTTTTTACCCATTTTAAAAGTTTTTCGCAGGTTAGTGATAATAAATGCACGGTATAGCTAGCCTTTCCAAGCCTTTCTATCTGTTGTGAAAAACTTTGTTGCATATTGTGAGGACATGACTTAGTAATGGCAGACCTAAGAGTTGAATAAGCTATCCCCTGTTTAACAAGTTTAGAATGACAAGAAGAAAATTCAAGCAGTGGCTTCTTAGCCCTAGGCGAATAATGCCAACAGACATGCTCATTCTGGAACGTTAAGCACAGATCTAAAAACTGTAATTTGTTGCCCTGGATAAGCTCAAGCGTGAAACCTAGGCCCCCACCACATTCCCTAAAAACTTTTAAAATATCCGTAGCTTTCTTGGTGTAGTTATCGCGAGAACAAAACACCAGGTAGTCATCTACGTATCTAAACGCATGCACCGCCAATTCCTTAAGATTGTTTTGTAGTTTTCTATTGACTATTGACTATTTCTATTGATGAGTGAATTTTTTTTGTTTCCTTCTTTGACTTCCATACCCCCTGATATGTGTAACTGATGTTTTTTTACCTTGTCATGTTCTTATGGTGCGGTTTTTGCAATCACCTACATATATTGTCACGTGGTGGTGACGTTGAATAACACAGTAGCAATACTGTGAACGACAAAACTAACTTTTATTGGGCGAACCTGTGCCCACAAAACAGGCTACACTTATAGCACAACGATAGCGGCGAACACGCTCGGCGATCGTCGAAAATCTGATCAGCGAGTCAAGCGCGTCGGCTTTTATACAGCAATCATCGAATGTTCCAGATTAAACGTTGGGACCCGCATGCCTTCTGAAATGTTCTACACCATTCGTGTCAAGCGATGAAATCAGATAACACAACGTTCGGCGACAACAGACAGCGGATAGAAGCATCGATAACTTTCCAGAAACTTCGTATACATGCAGGCGCGTCCCGCGCTGTGCGATAACATTTGTTCGGCGGCGAAACTTGTCGCCCGATAAAGACAAGTACACGTGTCAATATGTTCTTCGTTTTAAAAAAAATTTTAGTTGAGAGTTAGCGCTCGTCCTGTCTGCTCCTTTCTGTGTCCGTGATCCCTTCGCGCTACAAGCCAACACCATGTTACCGTACCAACTCGCCCAACTGTCTATCCTTTTGTATGCACAAACGCCAAGAGATCAATAACCGTTGATTCCATACCACGAAACATACTCTCCACCCACAATGAAGGGCGGAGAAAAGCGAGAGCGAAGGCAATCCTTGACAACATCAAACGGAACGAAATGCAAGTCCTCTTCGTTGACGCGGCCAGATATTGGAATCCAGGCGCCTACGCGGTCTCTGTGGTGAACTCCCCTGGCTCACTCGTCAACGCAGCCACGGTAGTTACCAACTTCACTCACGAAGCAGAAGAAATGGCCATCGCGGTGGCCCTTCGAAGCTGCAAAGGAGCGTCAGTCATTTACTTGGACTCAAGAACAGCTATTAGAACCATCTCGTCAGCCCTCGTCTCTAGGAAAGCTGCTACGGTTATCAACACCATCTTCTTCCAAGAAACGGGAGGAGACAACCTCACGTCCCCACACATCACATGGTTCCCGGCCCACATGGGCAACATTTCCGGATCTCCTGACTGTAATTCGAACGAGCGGGCACACCAACTGGCGCGAGAGCTCACATTCCGCGTCTGCGGTCCGCCCTCTCGCTTCAACCCAGCCTGGAGGGACCTAGACAACAAAGACCCACTCGTATCATGCCACGAAATCACTCCAAATCATAGGTTATCACCAAGAATGTTTCCTCCTCCTGACCCAAAGCTAAAGAAAAGCACAGGCCGTCACTTACAGACAGTTGCAGACTAGGACATACATCACACCAACACTAGGCAGGATCAATAATGACCTTCCTACTGAATGCCCACACTGCGACCACGAATACAACTTCGAACACATGCTCTGGCTGTGCCCTGCCAACGCGAGCACGGACTTTCCCGACTAGTCTTCCTCGGACTCAGCGCTCAGAAGCACAGAGCTCATCGCTCAGCTCAAGGCTGTCCAGAGGGCCCGGGCCGTTGCCGAAGGACTCTGTCTACCGGCCCCGACCTCGGTGGAGCCGCCGAATTGATTTCCCCTCAGGACCTAAATAAAGTTCTAACTCACTCACTCAAGGCGTTCGCAAACCAACACAACACGGAATGAAAACGGCGCAAACGTGTGCTTCTCGCCAGTTGGTAGACGCCTGTCAAGTATAAATGACGGTGGAACACGACTGTAAACAAACGAACTCCTCGCGAGAGCCCGCGTGAAACAAGTTGGCCAATAGCTAGGCTGAGTCGGTCTCGTCACGGCCGCGCGAGCAGGAGGCGGTATTCCTTAAAAAAGTGTCGCTATTTTACGAAGTTTTACGGGCTTTAGTGCATCACCTGTTCACCGATGACGCCGCCAATACCACATATGGAAACAAAGGTTTGCATGAGGGCAGGTCTGTCTGCGGCGGTTGTTGCGATTCGCGCCCAGGCGTCACGCACGCGTCACAGACGCGCTGCCTTCGTTATCTCCCTATTAGCAAGGCAGCCACGCCACACTTCCCTCCGCTTGGAACGTGCCGCACGAGCCAGATTGTCAGCGCCAGCCAATATATCGCAAAATGAAAACACGTATACAGCTGCACTCAAATTTCGCATTTGAGAGTATCGTAATCGTCGGTGAATTTTTTTATCTTTAAAGCCATTTGTTTGTTTTTTTTACACGAATCTCCCTGAGAAACTTGGCGCCTATCCAGCATTTTTATGCGTTTTTACTCCTTGCGCTGTCGGCCATTCTTGGTACCACATTTCGGTCATGCCGTCGCCGACAGATTTTCGCCTGATGGGGCGTACAGTGCTGTAGCATTAATAAATGTTACCTAAATATTAGTGCATAAAATATGCTCCTTGAAGCTCACTATTCCTTTCATAAAGCGAAGGTTTCTATACGTTCTTTCCCCGATCTGGGCTCGTCTTGCCAAGTTAGGTGAACCGGCCCTGGATTTGAAATAATATAGCGACACAACGTATTGCCGCTGTCGAAGCCAGTTATGCAGGAGGCATGTACTGCAATGTAGTTGCTCTTTCGCGCTTCCCTAAGGACACTCGGCGCCATCTGTGGCTGCCACCGCGAAGCCTGCGCGTGGTCTCCGAAAGTCACGGCGCTCTGCTGGGTGCGAAGGCTAAGAAACGCGTCATGCGGCAACCGGGATTTCTTTCTCGAGATTCTTTCTGGAGACGCTGCACTATGTAGTGGCAGTGCCCCGACATCCGCGTGTGGCCTCCGAGACGAGAAGCGTGTTGTTCTGGTACGTGTGAACGCTGATAATTGTTAACTCGCTTGCCGCACACTCAGGGGCGCATAGTGACGCAAGTTGGCGAGAGGTTCATTGAAGAGTGGCGCATACGCTGTGCGTTCATAGCGCTGCTCGCTTAAGCGTTGGGGTGAACGGCGTCCATTGAAATGCGGCGGATTCCCAGTGCAATTGTGAAGCAGCCTGCAAATGCGCCGGCTTGCTGTCCTTGAGCAACCGTTGTGACGTGGGTTTGATTCCTCTCAGCATACATATAGGGGAAAGTTAAGGGATCTTTCTTTCGTCCTCTACATACTTAGTCACCCAAGTTGGCATCAGAGAGGTTGACTGCAGACCAACACAGACCTAGTGGCGCATACCGAGTGCTCTAAGGCGGAGTGAAAGAGTTATTTCGAGCAGGTGCGCCTACCCAGCTCCGCGTGTACAGTGACACGTGCTGGCGTGTAAAAGGTTCGTTGATGAACGGCATGAATGTTCACATTGCCACATACTCGGCGACCCAAGTTGTTTCGATGGTTGTTTTCAGGCCATGTTACCTCTCAGCCCATCAGCCCGGTGTGTGACTAGTCCGTCCGCGATCAACGCAGTGACGTAGGTCATCATTATCATCGTCAGCCTGGTTACGCCCACTGCAGGGCAAAGGCCTCTCCTATACTTCTCCAACTACCCCGGTCATGTACTAATTGTGGCCATGTTGTCCCTGCAAACCTCTTAATCTCATCCGCCCACCTAACTTTCTGCCGCCCCCTGCTACGCTTCCCTTCCCTTGGAATCCAGTCCGTAACCCTTAATGACCATCCGTTATCTTCCCTCCTCATTACATGTCCTGCCCATGCCCATTTCATTTTCTTGATTTCAACTAAGATGTCATTAACTTGCGTTTGTTCCCTTCCCTTTTCTTATCCGTTAACGTTACACCTATCACTCTTCTTTCCATAGCTCGTTGCGTTGTCCTCAACTTGAGTAGGAGCCTTTTCGTAAGCCCCCAGGTTTCTGCCCCGTACGTGAGTACTGCTAAGAAAAAGCTGTTATACACTTTTCTCTTGCCTGCCAAACGTCTCCAGCCCATTCTTATTGTTCTGATTATTTCAGTCTCATGATCCGGATCCGCGGTCCCTACCTGTCCTATGTAGATGTATTCCCTTACCACTTCTAGTGCCTCGCTACCTATCGTAAACAGCTGTTCTTTTCCGAGACTGTTAAACATTACTTTAGTTTTCTGCAGATTATTTTCAAACCCACCCTTCTGCTTGGCCTCTCCAGGTCAGTGAGCATGCATTGCAGTTGGTCGTCTGAGTTACTAAGCAAGGCAATGTCCTCAGCGAATCGCAAGTTACTAAGGTATTCTCCATTAACTCTTATCCCCAATTTTTCTCTATCCAGCTCTTGTGAACAGGCTGTGGATAGCATTGGAGAGATAGTATCTCCCTGCCTGACGCCTTTGTTTTGTTGCTTTCTTTATGGAGGACTACGGTGGCTGTGGAGCCGCTATAGATATCTTTCAGTATTTTTACATACGGCTTGTCTACACCCTGATTCCTTATTGCCTCTATAACTGCTGAGGTTTCGACTGAATCAAATGCTTTCTCGTAATCAATGAAAGCTGTATATAAGGATTGGTTATATTCCGCACATTTCTCTATCACCTGATTGATAGTGTGAATATGAAATATTGTTGAGTAGCCTTTACGGAATTCTGCCTGGTCCTTTGGTTGACAGAAGTCTAACGTTTTCCTAATTCTATTTGCAGTTACCTTACTGAATACTTTGCAGGCAACGGACAGTAAGCTGATCGGTCTATAATTTTTCAAGTCTTTGGCGTCCCCTATCTTATGGATTAGCATTATGTTAGCGTTCTTCCAAGATTCCGGTACTCTCGAGGTCATCAGGCATTGCGTAAACAGTGTGGCCAGTTTTTCTGGAACCATCTGCCCACAATCCTTCAACAAATCTGCTGTCACCTGATCCTCCCCAGCTGTCTTCCCCCTTTACATAGCTCCCAAGTCTTTCTTTACTTCTTCCATTGTTACTTGTGGGATTTCAAATTCCTCCAGACTATTCTCTCTTCCAGTATCGTCTTGGGTGCCACTAGTACCGTATAAATATCTATAGAATTCCTTAGGCACTTGAACGATCTCATCCATGTTAGTAATGATTTTGCCGGCTTTGTCTCTTAACGCATACATCTGATTCTTGCCTATTCCTAGTTTCTTCTTCACTGCTTTTAGGCTTCCTCCGTTCCTGAGAGTACGCTCAATTCTATCCATATTATACTTCTATATGTCAGCTGTCTTATGCTTGTTGAATGACTCCTATTTCGTTTTCTATTTCATTTCTAGTCTCGCCATTCGGGCTCCTCCACGTCCTCTTTCAGCTATCCCGCTTGTAGAAGAAGTTATTCATTATGCGCATATTATTCTGTTCTGCAAACTCTACTAATAACTCTCCCCTGCTATTCCTAGAGCCTGTGCCATATTCCCCCACTGACTCGCCTCCAGCCTTCTTCTTGCCTACCGTGGCATTGAAGTCGCCCATCAGTACAATGTATTTTGTTTTGACTTTACCCATCGCCAATTCCACGGCTTCATAGAAGCTTTCGACTTCCTGGTCATCATGACTGGATGTGGGTGCGTAGACCTGTACGACCTTCAATTTGTACCTCTTATTAAGTTGCACAACAAGACCTGCCACCCTCTCGTTAATGCTATAGAATTCCTGTATGCTGCCAGCTATATCCTTATTAATCAGGAGTCCGACTCCTAGTTCTCGTCTCCTCGCTAAGTCCCTGTAGCACAGGACGTGCCCGCTTTTTAGCACTGTATATTTCTTTTGTCCTCCTAACTTCACTGAGCCCAATTACATCCCATTTACTGCTCTCTAATTCCTCCAGTAGTACTGCTAGACTCGCGTCACTAGATAACGTTCTAGCGTTAAATGTTGCCAGGTTCAGATTTCAATGGCGGCCTGTCCGGAACCAGGGATTCTTAGCACCCTCTGGTGAAGTACTGCACTAGGGTGGCCAATCCTGCTCTGCCGAGGGAGTGCGTTACCGGTTCTGGTCACCGGGATCAGGCCGCACTCCAGGCCTTTTTGTGCAATTTTATCATCACGCGGATTTTTTTAATCCGGTGGAAAATTGCACGGCACCGGGATTCGAACCACGGTCCTCTTGCACGCTAAGCGGATGCTCTACCTCTACGCCACCGCTGCACCAGTAGGTTTAGGTATAGGCCGGAGAATGGTTAGACACAAACGTAGATAGATAGACAGATATATGGATAGAATAATAGATAGATACATAGATAGATAGACGGATTGCGAGATAGATAGTGAGATAGATAGATAGATAGATAGATAGATAGATAGATAGATAGATAGATAGATAGATAGATAGATAGATAGATAGATAGATAGATAGATAGTGTTGCATCTGGGTCGCAAGCCCCAAGGGTAGCGTTGGCCTGGCGGCCTGGGGCACAGCTGGAAGCATCCGAAGGGCCTGGCAAAGGATGAGTCGATTGCTAACAGAACAACTTGTTTATTATAGCATCGCAAAAGAGTGGCCGGTCAGGTCGACCGAAGTGGAGAGACAGGAGAGCACGTTACTCGACGGAAGAATTCGAAGCCTCTCTCTTGGCGTCCGGGGGCAGCTGCTTTTATACTCTCGGAGTCGACGGCAAGAATGAACGGCTCGGATGAGGCGCACGTGACGGCGGCGCCCGGACACGTTGTGACAAGAAGTGACGTATCCGCCGGGCCGGCGCCGGTCAGACCTCCTCGCTTCACAGTTGGGGAGCTCCTCTCCCCGGCTGCCGCGCTTTGACAAGCGTAGGCACCAACATGCACACACACGCACACGAAGACACGTGGCATTGAAACATGCCTGGACGCGCATGGCAGGAGGCGTTGCGGCAGTGCTGAATGGGCCAAAATGTCCGCCGCTGTGAACGAAGCCGCGGCGTCCGTTGCATCCGCGCCGGCTATACCGCACGTCGGAGGCGAAACGTAACAGACCGCCCCGCCGGGAGAAGGAGATCCCGATGGTCAGGGGACTGCATCCGCTGTCCGGAGGGATGTCGCTCGATGATGCTCATAACCGAAGTCGGTCGTCCCTCGGCGTTTCTTGAGCGCAGCGCACCGAGAAGGCCTCGTTCTCACGTTCAGGTTCACACAGGACACTGCAAAGTGACTTCGGGAGAGTTGCCATTTTTCTCGTTCCCAGCAAGCGTTAGAACTACGCCGAAACTCAACCGCTCAGCCAGCAAGCACGACACAACCCTCACTAAGCCATGCCAGGCTCTTTCCCCTTTTATACTACTACCTAGTTCCTTACAGTAGTCTAGCAGCATCAGAACGCGTCCACAAATTGGAAAATTGCACTAGAAATCACGTTATAACTTTGAAACACTAAACAAAAGCAATATGTAAAAATCCTGCCTCAGGAAGTAAAGCATCAGTAACAAACAACTTTGAGGCTGATTCCTACGTTAGGGGCCTCGACTTAAGCCATCGGCGTTACCATTGAGACTCCCCTTTTTGTAACGCACCTCAAAGAAATATTGTTGCAAAGCGAGGCTCCAGCGCAGGAGGCGGCCATTTTTGGAAGAGATGGTCTGCAGCCATTGGAGAGGGCAGTGATCCGTCTCAATGATAAACCTCGAGCCGGCTAGGTAGCATGAAAATTTCTGAACGGCCCACACGAGACACGCACACTCTTTCTCGGTGGCGCTGTACGCCTGCTCACGACTGGTCAGCTTACGACTAGCATACAGGACGGGGTAATCCACTTCTCCATTTTCCCGTTGGCACACTACAACGCCCATGCCTCGCTCACTAGCATCGCACTGAACAAAGAACCCTTTTCTGTAGTCTGGCGATCGTAGCACAGGCTGGCTTGTTAGGGCGCTCTTTAGGACGCTAAAAGCTCTTTCCCTTGTCTCGTCCCAGATGACTGTTTGGGGCTCTGTTTTTCTTAGAGCATCCATCAGGGAAGCCGCGAAATCAGAGTACCTGGGGATGTACCTCTGATAGTAGCCGGCGACACCTAAGAACGACCGAATATCGGTCTTCGTGCGCGGTTGCGGGAAGTCTCGCACAGCGGCCACCTTTATTTCAGAGGGGCGGCGACGACCCTGTCCAATCACGTGACCGAGGTAGACAACGTCGGCCTATGCTAACTGGCACTTGGGAGCCTTGACTGTCAAGCCCGCTTCGCACAGGTGGGTTAGCACTGCCCGCAAGTGTGCCATATGCTCAGGCCAGGATGCGGAGAATATCGCTACGTCGTCTAAATACGGTAAAGCGAATTCTTCCTGTCCCCGCAACACTTTGTCCATGAGGCTTGAAAAGCAGTATGGCGCGTTCTTCAAACCAAAACTCAAAACTTTAGGACGGAATGTTCCCATTGGTGAAATGAACGCCGCATACCTACTAGCCTCCTCTGTAAGTGGAACCTGCCAATAACCCCTGACAAGATCTAGGGTGGAAATAAACTGAGCGCTACTAACTTTTTCAAGGCGCTCCTCGATGTTAGGGATCGGATAAATTTGATCCTTAGTGATGGAATTAAGCCTGCGGTAGTCAACGCAAGGACGAGGTTCCTTGCCCGGTACCTCAACTAAAATCAAAGGGGAGGTATAATCACTCTCACCCACCTCGATAACACCGAGCTGTAGCATTTTCTTTTCGTCAGCCTCCATAATATCGCGCTGGCGGGGTGACACCCGGTACGCCTTGGATCGTACTGGCTCTGGGGAGGTAAGTTCTATTTCATGAGTAAGGACAGAAGTCCTACCAGGCCTCTCAGAGAACTGACCTTGAAACTCTTGTAAGAGCTGGTGTAGTTCGGTTTTCTGCTCAGGCGACAGCGGTGCTTTACTGATTAACTCACTAATGACTTGATCGGTGTCTTCCATGTTCGTCATTGAGCCTAGTCCCGGAAGCTCGACCGGAAGCTCTTCGGGAACGTTTACCAGCATACACACCACTGCTTCCGGTTGTTTATAGGGTTTGAGCAGATTACAGTGGTAAACTTGCCGTGCTTTCCGTTTTCCTGGCAGACTCACCACGTAGTTAACGTCCGACAGTTTTTGAACAACCCGTGCTGGGCCCTGCCACTGCACGTCGAGTTTGTTTTTTAGCGATGTGCGCAATATCATTACCTCATCGCCCACCTCAAAACGACGGGCCCTGGCTGTCCGATCATAATAAACCTTGGCCCTCTGCTGGGCCTTTGCCATTGCTTCACCTGACAACTCCTGGGCCCTTCTTAAGCGTTCGCGGAGCCTAAGCACGTACTCCACCACGACTGGGTCGTCGCCCCTGCCTTCCCACGAGTCTCGAAGCATGCGAAGCGGAGACCGCAGCGAGCGACCGTACACCAGCTCAGCTGGCGAAAACCCCGTAGCCGCATGCGGCGCGGTCCTTAATGCAGATATCACCCCAGGCAGACACAGCTCCCAGTCAGTTTGTTGTTCAAAACACAATGCTCTCAACACGCGCTTCATGACGGAGTGGAGCTTCTCAACGGAATTCGACTGTGGGTGGTACACTGAGCTGTGTAACAGCTTTACCCCGCACCTTTCGAGAAATGCTGTCGTCAAAGCGCTAGTAAACACTGTGCCCTGATCTGACTGGATTTCCGCAGGAAAACCAATTCGCGCAAATATGGACAGTAGTGCATTGACAATCTCAACTGGGCTGAGTTCTTTAAGCGGCACTGCTTCAGGGAACTTTGTCGCTGGGCAGATCACAGTCAAAATGTGTCTGTACCCCGTGTTTGTTACCGGCAGAGGTCCCACTGTATCAATAACGAGCCGTCTAAAAGGCTCCGTAATGATAGGTACCAACTTCAACGGCGCCCTCGATTTGTCCCCTGGTTTGCCGACCCGCTGACAGGTGCCACATGTCCTCACAAAGTGTTCTGCGTCACGAAAACACCCTGGACAATAGTACTCTTGCAAGAGATGGTCCTTAGTCTTCTTAACTCCTAGGTGTCCGGACCACGAACCTCCATGCGACAAGCGCTACAGATCCTGACGGTAGCACTGAGACACGATCAGCTGATCGAGCTCTACTCCCCTGCGGTCTAGATACTTCCGGTACAGGACCCCACTTCTTTCCACAAAACGAGCATTTTTCTTGGCGATACCTTCCTTGACATTGCAGCGCATGTTTTCTCGGCTGCCATCCTTTTTTGCTCGGCTATCAAAGCCGACCAGCTGACTTTTAGCAACCTAATACGTCCATCTGACGTAGGCGCGATAAGCAAATCTGCAGATAGCTCTTATAACTTTCTCGCGTCGGGCATTTCCTCTCCAGTATCTGGTGCCTTCAACGCTACAGGCTCTATTTTATTAAGTTTGGACATGCTCTGAATATCAGCTTGCTGCGCCTCCGACCTTTCTCATTGTTCGACAACGTCGGCCCCGCAACTACCGCCTTTGCAGCGAGCTCCCGAACTCTCGATCTGGTTAAGGCCTGAACGCTAGCCTCACCAAACAAAAGCCCCTTCTCGCGCAGGAGGTGATCGGACCTGTTCGAAAATAGGTACGGGTACTGGGGGGGGGGGGCAGCATAGATAACACTGCGGCCTCCGTCTCAAGTGCTCCGAAAGGTCCTTCAATAAGCACTTTTGCTACGGGCAGTCACACGCTATGAGCTTCCACGGCTTGCTTCCACGACTCGCCCGTGAAAATATCGGGTTCTACGTAAGAGGGGTGAACTACATCCATTGTAGCTGCGGAATCACGAAGCACTCGGCACTCTTTCCCGTTCACGAGGAGGTCTCGCATGTAAGGCTCGAGAAGCTTCATGTTCTCGTCAGTGCTGCATAATGACAAAAACACGACTTTTGTTTTTGTTTCTGGACACTGCGCCGAAAAGTGACCCGACTTCTGGCACGTATAACACACCCGCACTTGCCTCGTCTGGAACCGCTTTCTGCGTTCGGCTTCGGCTGCCGCCGTCTCCTTACGTTCGGTTGGACTGCTTTCACTCGCATCCGCACTACGTGTCCCCCCCCCCCCCCCCCCTTGCTCTCATAGGTGTGAATTTCGTCCTCTCAAACTTGGAGCCAAATTCACCCTTTTGACCGTCCTTAGCTCCGCGAGCCCGACGCGTCACAAACTCCTCGGCTAGCTCGGCGGCTTTAGCCACCGTACTAACGTCTGGCCTATCCAAGACGCAGTACCACACGTTCTCAGGTAACCGACTATAAAACTGTTCCAGCCCGAAACACTGCAGAACTTTCTCGTGGTCACCAAACGCTTTCTCTTCTTTGAGCCACTCCTGCATGTTTGACATAAGCCTGTAGGCAAACTCTGTATATGACTCACTTCTGCCTTTCTCATTTTCCCGAAGCTTCCGACGGAATGCCTCCGCTGACAGCCTGTACTTTTTTAGCAGACTCGATTTCACTTGGTCGAAATCCTCTGCCTCCTCACTCTTCAAGTGAGCGACTACGTCGACCGCCTCGCCGGGTAACAAAGTGAGTAAGCGCTGTGCCACGTTTTCCGAGAGAACCCCAGCTTCTCGCACGTTCGCTCAAAGTTAACCAGGAATAAACCAATGTCCTCTCCAAGCTTAAACGGCCGCAGCAGGTCAGTCATTTTGAACGATGCTCGTTCTCCTGCACCGTGTGCCTGACATCTCTACCTCGAGACGCTTCATTTCCAAAGCGTGTTGACGGTCGCGCTCCTCTTTCTCTTTCTCTTTTTGCTCTTTACGTTCGCGCTCCCTCTCCTCAATGGTCTCAAGGCATTCCGACAGCTCGTCATCCTCAGCTTCTAACTCAAGAATAGCCCTTAGCAGTTCTGGTTTTCTGAGTTTGTCTGAGACATCCAGACCCAACTCTCTTGCAAGCTTCAGCAATTTCGGTTTGCGCAACGACTTCCAATCCATGGCTGCTCTGAATGCTGCTTTCTCTAATGCCTACTATTGTCTTGCCGCAAACTAACCCGGCAGCAACGACAACCACAATTACCAGCTTTGTTTCTGACACTAACAAAAGCCTGGCAAAACTCAGAAGAAGAAAGTCCCGCACTCGCCGAACCTCGCTGCCAAGAATTCAGCGCAGTCGTTCCGCTGCAGGCAACCAGTCATCACACAGGGCTCGTTGCACTACTCCCGGGTGGTCGTTGTGCTGCTCAGCATACAGTCGACCGCATATCTTCGCTGCTGGCCTCCGTTGTCGCGATCTCACCGCTGGCAACCAGTTGTTGCATCTGGGTCGCAAGCCCAAGGGCAGCGTTGGCCTGGCGGCCTGGGGCACAGCTAGAAGCATCGGAAGGTCCTGGCAAAGGATGAGTCGATTGCTAACAGAACAACTTGTTTATTATAGCCTCGCAAAAGAGCGGCCGGTCAAGTCGACCGAAGTGGAGAGACGTGAGAGCACGTTACTCGACGGAAGAATTCGAAGCCTCTCTCTTGGCGTCCGGGGGCGGCTGCTTTTATACTCTCGGAGTCGACGGCAAGAAGGAACGGCTTGGATGAGGCGCACGTGACGGCGGCGCCCGTACACGTTGTCACAAGAAGTGACGTATCCGCTGGGCCGGTGCCGGTCAGACCTCCGCGCTTCACAGTTAGGGAGCTCCTCTCCCCGGCTGCCGCGCTTTGACAAGCGTGGGCGCCAACATGCACACACACACACGCACACACGAAGACACGTGGCATTGAAACATGCCTGGACGCGCTTGGCGGGAGTCGTTGCGGCAGCGCTGAACTGGCCAAAATGTCCGCCGCTGTGAACGAAGCCCCGCCGTCCCATGCATCCGCGCCGGCTATACCGCACGTCGGAGGTGAAACGTAACAATAGATAGGTACCCCCGGCAATGTGAGTGATGTACCTAAAGAATGCTGTCGCATTAGAACAGGGCGATGCAACGCAATGTTGCAATCTCGACGACGCGAAGCAAGTCCGCGTTAGCCAGGTGTGCCATGCAGTATCGGACGACACGCTCACAGTTTCGTCGCCTGTAGCGGTTATATAGTCAATGGCAATGTATGCTGCTTTTCGAGGGAAGAGTGCTGATGAGATGTGTACGTGCACAGCGAAGTATGACACACATGCGAGTTCATCTAAGGCATAATACCACACACATTATCTCTCAGCAGCACGTACCCAATCTCAGGGACTGGTGCAGAATGGGCACATACCTATAGTTGCAGATACCCAGAAGCTCAAGTGGTTGTTTATATCTCGAGAAACGTTATTTACGTACACAAAACTCGCGGGAGTTAAAAAAGAAGGGATTCGTTTAGAAGCATACTTTGAAAAATCAATTTCGCTTAATATTTGCGGTACATTCATTTACACGGATAACTGAGAGTGAAACGCTGGAATTCTATAAAAGGTAGCCTCACAGGGGTTTGGCCTAGGATTGCATAGCTGTTTTTTTTTCTCTTTTATCGCTTCTCAACAGTTTTGCTAGTCCTATTATTATTTAGCTAATCAGACCACGCAGATGTCTTTTTCTTCACCACGGCCAGGGGCCTTCCCCTGGTCCGCTTCTATTCCTCCGCAGGAGTTACCTGTGGATCAGTTTCTACGCAACGGCATCACATCAGTTCCTGTGGCTCTTGTCCCAACTAATAACGGAGTCATACGGATGAAGAATCCGAAAGCGATTCAGGCGGAATTGCGATCGGCGACGGCCCATTTCCAGACCATCTCTGAAGTCTGCCAGTTATGCAGAGGTGGAGTCCTCTGCTTTTCGGCCGACCAGTCCTGTGTACAAGACCTGTTAAAGTGTTCGCTGTTTGCCGCCAATCCGGTGAGCGCATTTATTCCTCCCCACTTGGCATGCGTGAAAGGGCTTGTCCGCGGCGTCGACGTGAACATGACACCGACAGAGGTATTAGAGATGCTTTCACCCGCGGGTGTAATTTCAGTTTATCGGTGCGGACGTACGGTCGAGGAAAACAGGATCCCTACTGAGTCGATCATAGCCACATTTGCAGGGACAATTCGACCCTCAGAGATAAAGGCATGGCCTCTAATCTACAGAGTGGAACCTCTGTGCCCTCGTCCCCTCCAATGTGTGAAATGCTGGCGCTACGGACACACGTTAAAAGGATGTAGATCTGCTTCCAGATTCCGAATTTGTGGTGAAGAGCACAATGCTAGCGAATGCAAAAGCAAGGAAGAAAGGTGCTGCCTTTGCAATGACGCGCACCCTGCAGATTATTCTAATTGCTCAGCAAACGCACGGGAAATTGAAATTCTGGAAATCATTGAACGAAGACGTTCGCGTAGAGAAGCCGTAGTGGAAATTCATTCTAGGACACAGGGATACGATGGCGTCACAGCCCGCCAGGTGACAGCAACGGATGCGTCTCTTTCAATTTCTATTGCTAATGCCATCGAAAGGGCAATGGAAAAATCTATGGAGCGCCTAGCTGGAAACCTTTGTGAGTCCCTGACACAAATTCTAACTAGCCAGATGGCGCAGATATTTGCAACAATTCAAGAAGTAAAACGAAGGACACCGACCAACATAGAAGTGCTAAAAAATGAAAAAATCTAAAAGACGTTTCGGCTTCGCTACGGAAGCCTTGTTCACAATGGGATGACGGAAGGTTCATGGAAGCTTATGTATGCTTTAGAACGTGACGTAAGCAGCGCGTGTATGACGGGGGGGAGGGTACCCTCATTTCGATTAAGCGTGTGACGTGTTTTTTGTATCTCCAGTGACTCCAGATACAGACGCGATTTGTGGTTTCTTTCTTGGCCGATAATTCTCGAGCGATCCCAGTCGATATTGTGGCCCGTTGCATCCGCGTGCTCGGCAAGGGCATTCGACACTGTACGCTTCTTTTCGACATCTTTCTGATGCTGTCTCACTCTCTGTTTGAAGTTGCCCGATTCACCGATGTATGCGTAGTCGCAATCTGCGCAGGGTATATTATATACCACGCCGGGAAACGATTCTCTCGGAAGCCTGTCCTTACCGCCGACGAGTGCTTGCCTCAGCTTACATACGGGCACGTGCGCCACCTCAACGTCATAACCGCGTAGAACGCGAGACAGGGTTTCGCTTATGGGAACAAAGAAAAACTGCGCAAAAAAGGACAAGACAGAGAAAGAACCACACGACACAGGCGCAGAAGGTGCCGAAAAGAAAACCTGTATGCCGAATTTACCAGCGACCCTCTTCAGGCCGTGCGAGACGCTGTGGACATAGGGCATAACTTCATACTTCCTCCTCTCCTGTGGATCCACCCCACGAGGCTTTGAACTTGGTCGGAAGGACTTCAGCAGGGACTCGGCAATGGCCTTTTCTTGACTGTTTAGGTGCGCAGTGAACGAATCCAAAGCGCTGCGCCGAATCAGACAGAAACGGTCGTCCACATAGCGCAGAAAAACTTTTGGCCTAGGGCTGAAGGACGCGAGAGCACGCCTTTCCAAACATTCACAGTTGAGACAGAGGTCGACAACAGACTCCCTTTTTTAGATATACTTGTCACCAGACTCGATGGACGGCTCTCGTTCAGCGTGTACCGTAAGGACACACACACTGGCCGCTACCTGAACTTTCAATGCGTTCATCCAGACGCTCACAAAAGGTCGGTTGCTGCCTCACTGCTCAACCGTACGAACCGCATTTGCACCACAGCAGAAAGCCGTTCCACTGACTTGGACCACGTGCGAGGTGATCTCTCGGCAAGCGGCTACCCCACATCCTTTTTGACTGCTGTGGAGCGCCGTCTGTCCAATCCAGCACGTCAGACCAATCCCCGACCAAGAAAGCGTGCTGCCATACCTTACGTTCCAGGGATAAGCGAAACCCTGTCTCGCGTTCTACGTGGTTATGACGTTGAGGTGGCGCACATGCCCGTATGTAAGCTGAGGCAAGCACTCGTCGGCGGTAAGGACAGGCTTCCGAGAGAATCGTTTCCCGGCGTGGTATATAAGATACCCTGCGCAGATTGCGACTACGCATACATCGGTGAATCGGGCAACTTCAAACAGAGAGTGAGGCAGCATCAGAAAGATGTCGAAAAGAAGCGTACAGTGTCGAATGCCCTTGCCGAGCACGCGGATGCAACGGGCCACAATATCGACTGGGATCGCTCGAGAATTATCGGCCAAGAAAGAAACCACAAATCGCGTCTGTATCTGGAGTCACTGGAGATACAAAAAACACGTCACACGCTTAATCGAAATGAGGGTACCCTCCCCCCCGTCATACACGCGCTGCTTACGTCACGTTCTAAAGCATACATAAGCTTCCATGAACCTTCCGTCATCCCATTGTGAACAAGGCTTCCGTAGCGAAGCCGAAACGTCTTTTAGATTTTTTCATTTTTTAGCACTTCTATGTTGGTCGGTGTCCTTCGTTTTACTTCTTCAATGATTCATCCCGACCAGACGGGCTTCCGTCGAACCCTCGATTTCATATTTGCAACAACAACAGCAGTTGGTATAACTTCGCGAACTACTGAGTGTCCACCTACTTCAAACGAGGAAGTAACCGCCCATTACACGTCGCAAGATGCCCAAATTGTAATCACACCAGTCGATGTTAACCAGACCCAATGCACAGGCTCCAACGATAATACAGAGGGCGCAGATGAAATGGACATGGATCCTCGATCGTTAAAACGATGTAGGTCCCCTTTGTCTAAAAAAGCTACGACTCTAACTCAGGCAAAGACAAAAAAGTATCAGAAAGACAGCCTTACCAAGGAAGATTTTTTAAAGGAAAACATTTTAGGTAAGGCAGTTACTGAGTCCATACTTACGCAACCATAGGTCTCCTCAAAATTATTCATTGGAATTGCCGATCAATTTACTCAGCAGCAACAGATTTATTGTATCTATCATCGAAATTCTCCCCGGATATCATTGCTTTGCAAGAAACATGGCTTTCAGTACATCAAAGTTTTCAATTGACGAACTATCGATCTTGCCGACTGGACCGTCCATCGAAGGGCGGAGGTTTAGCTTTCTTTATCAATAACAGAATTAGCCTTAAAGCAAAGATTTCATATAAACATATGTCCCCCGAAAGTGAAATTCTCGCATTAGATACAACTATACCAGGGTGTCTACCTTTCTCGTTAGTAAACGCATACTTTCCTGCGGGTGTACAGAACACTCGATGTTTGAACTCAGCAGTGACTTCATGGTGCAAGGACAAAATTCTGGTTGGAGATTTCAACTCCCATCACACGTGCTGGGGCTTTCGAACTGACCAATGTGGCAAACGCTTGTGGGATTGGACAATGATAATAATCTGTGTTGTCTGAACTCTAGAATTCCTACATATATTTGTAAACAGTCCCGCTCCGCACTGGATTTAAGTTTCGTAAGTTCGTCCTTCACTAACTCATCCTGGACAGCCTTGGACTGTGCAACCAACAGTGACCACTTTCCAATAATGGTTGAAGTTGCTTGCCCGATTATGCCATCGTGCTCCCAGGTACGCGTATTTGTAGATTATAATAAATTTAAATCCGATCTTAAGGTACATTTGGCTTCTCATTCCGAAGAGCAGGAAGACACCAAGGCTATGAAACTTTGTGCGGTAATTAAATGAACATACAAAAAGGCTGAATTCAGTGTTACATCTGCAAAGCAAACATCTGGTGGAATACACACTGCACGCGAGACCACCTACGCCGACAGGCAGCTTGGAAGCAGCTCCTCTACAACCAGTGCCCCAAAAATTGGTTTGATTACAAGTTTCAAGCTGCAGTCTTTAAACGTACAGTTGCTAAAGCTAAAGAGGATTATGATAGGAAACATTATGATTTCCTTTCTAAATCTAAAAACAAAAAATCGTTGTTTAGATATATGAGATATCGGAAAATTCTGCCATCGCCAGCTAATATTGATTATGTCAATCTGTCTCCCGATGAAATGAGAAAATCTCTTGAACTCCTGGCTAAAGGCTTGGAGAGCAGATTCACGTCATCGATGTCGTACAATTTGCAAAAAGTAGCCCCATCCTTAGTGTATACTGAAGTTACATTGCCTGAATTATCCCAAGTGATTCGAAACTTAACTTTGTCAGCCCCTGGTCCTGATGGAATTGCCGTGCACATGATAAAAATTTTATTTGATATATCTCCTGGATCGACCTTCTAAACGTTATAAACTATTCCTTACACAAAGCCTGGATACCTAACGATTGGAAAGTAGCTAAAGTAATCCCGATACCTAAAAAACAAGGACTAGGTTATAACATAGAAAACATCCCAGTCAAAAATTCCATCAAGCTACTGGCTTACATGTCTGATGGCTATACGTAATTTCGGACCTTGAAGGTCTACCAGTCTGATGGTCTACCGGTCTGATGGTCTACCGGTCTGATGGGCTACCAGTCTATTGGTCTCTACAAGTCTACTGGTCTACCAGTCTATCGGTCCCTATTAGTTTGTCCGTTAATGGCACAAATGCATGATTGAATCAATTTTAAGACATATTGGCACAGCTAGTCCTACGCAGGCTGAAGGAATAACATTCTTGTTGTGCGTCTCAACCAGCTTGTATGCCAGTCAGTAGGCAGGCATGTGCGCATTCCACACTCCATTTTTAACAGGACAAACAAAATTAAGGAAATTGAAGCTTTATTTGCACTCGACATGACCAGTTCGGTTTTGTCGTTACATTGATGAAATCAGTGGTGCAAAAGAGCAACGCATAGATGCATGGTGTATTGCTCGCAGCCACAAAAATAGAGTACGAGATCTTAATCACCCGCTGAGCTTATGAGTTGATGACAAGTCACCGAAAAATATTGTAGCGCAGCCTTCATTCCGCTTCTAACTGGCCCAAGTTTGTGATGTCGCTTATATATACTATATATACATAATATACTCACGCGGTAGCTGTGCTAAAATAGCGGCAATTAGTTTCTGCTCTCCTCGACACTCTTAAGGTAGCGCAACTCATGTTTTTGTGTAACCGTAATTAGCATGAGGTGAAGAAATATCATTCACCGATGTGCTGCGGAAAGCCACTCGGTTGCTAGTTGCCTCATGCATCTGCCGATTTCGGCACCACAAAGGCTAAATAAAAGTAAAAACACTAAACAAAGACTGATCGCGGTTTTGATTACTGCAGATTTTTCATGAGGTTTTACACGTTCAACTCGGTTAATCGGCTGCGCGGACGTTTTCATTTCGGACGGTCATGATGCCCTTAGAAATCTATCTAACCTTTAAGCGCCCTACTGGTGTACGAAAGCTACATGTAAAGGATCTCCAATAAACGACAAGACTCTTAGTGGCATTGGAGGGTTGCCTGTAAGACTTTTTACATGACTTTTAAGAGCCCTGTTTGTATTGGGAGGGTGCATATAGACACTCTTGACTGACCTTTAAGAACCCTATTGGTATTGGGAGAGTACCTGTAGGAATCCCTGACTGACCTTTAAGAATCCTATTGCTATTGGGAGAGTGCCTGTAGGAATCCCTGACTGATCTTTAAGAATCCTACTGCTATTGGGAGAGTGCCTGCAGAAATTCCTGACTGACCTTTAAGAATCCTATTGGTATTGGGAGAGTACCTGTAAGAATTCCTGACTGACCTTCAAGAATTCTACAAGTCCATTAAGATAGCCCTGACGGATTTTTTGACCGCGGGCAGACCTATTTCTCTTACTTCTAATATGGTCAAAGTCATAGAGAGGGTATTACACTGCCGAATTACTATCTGGATGACAAATAATTTAATATTAAGTCCAAATCAAATAGGCTTTAGAGCTAATTGCTCAATATGGTGTGCCCATGCTGATTTAGAGAGCCGCATCCAACTTGCCCGGAAAATGAGAGAATATTGTGCTTTGATGAAATTAGATATAGCTAAAGCTTATGACAGCGTCGAACATTCAATTCTACTGGATATGCTGCAGCTTCGTAATTTCCCCAATTATATAACCGCGTGGGTAGCAGAATTTTTGCGATCAAGAGAATTTTATTGCTTCAAGGACGGATGTTCTTCGTCTAAATTCAGACAAACTCGCGGAGTTCCCCAAGGATCTGTCCTACCCGCACTTATATTTAATATATTATTGAGCGCTATCCCCACTTGTCAGGACGTGCACGTTTACGTGTATGCAGATGAGATTGCATTTTTTGCTGCCGACACTGACATTAACACATTATACCAAAAATTACAAAGATACATGAGCATGCTAGAAGTATGGCTTCAGACAATTTGTATGTCATTAAACGTAAGCAAAAGCGCCATTTTAGTGTTCTCGGTCATAGATCCGGTTTCAATTTCTATAACTTCCAAGCAAAAACCCATTCCACAGTTTGAGTCTCTAAAATATTTGGGAATCACATATAATGGAAAACTCAACTGGAGTCCACACATAGAGAGTGTAGCAGGTAAGGCACAACGTGCTTTAGGTATTCTGCGCAGAATGAGTAACCGGAAATATGGACTACGTAGGGATTCATTGTTGATGATTTATAAAATGTATGTGCGCCCCATATTGGAATTTGGGTGTGTCTTGTTCTCAGGCGGCCCTGCTTATAAAATAAAGCCTCTGGTTCTTTTGGAGCGTGAGGCCCTACGCCTGTGTCTGGGACTCCCCGGGTTTGTGGCTATTAATGTTATCTACCAAGAAGCGCGCCTTCCAACATTGCCCTGCAGATTTCGCATCTTAACAGTTCAAGCATTCCTGAAATTTTACAGCTTGCCGCTTAGACGATCTGAATACGCATTCATTAATGATCCAAATTCCTTCTTCCTTGCTCATTGGCCTCGATTTCACACTCCACAGATCATATTTGTTCAAAAACAATTAGATAGCCTGAATGTGAGCATTCGAGAGGTAATTCCGTCAACCAAATCACATCAGAATATTAAGATAGATTTTGATGACATTTTCCCCCCAAACTCTAAGTTTCAATCAGCCACTTTTTTAAATAACCTGTTGCAAGATTTCCTAGCACACGTGCAAACAAATAACATAATAGCTACAGACGCTTCAGTGAACAACGAAAAGGCGGGCGTAGGCATCTTCTCGCTTCCGCTTGGCTGGTCATTCTCCCTGAGACTGCCAGACTTCACACCTGTTTTTGAAGCCGAGCTTTTAGCAATTGTATTAGCGCTTCGGAAACTACCGTCGAACTCAATAAGTGCGGTTATTATAACAGATTAGCTTTCGGTCTGTACTTCGCTTACGGCTTCACCCAATTCGCCACCAATAAAGACGTTTCTAACATTAGTTCCTCCGCAGTTGAATTCTCTAAAACTATTATGGGTACCTGGACATTGTGGCCTACATTTAAATGAAATGGCAGCCGCATTAGCGCGAGCATCCCTGAGTGGACCTATAATGCCGGTTCTTCCTTTGGTGGCTCACATAACAGCAATCAGATATAGAAAATATTCAATTCATAGAGATGTCAGTGAATCAATAACAACATGGACAGAATATCAGCACCTGAAATTTCCGTGGAAAATCCAGTGGTGTCCATCAAGACAATCAGAAGTAGCGGTCACGAGATTACGCTGCCGTGTCCCTCCATTAAACCTATAATTACACAGGACTGGTCTGACGCTATCACCTCTGCGTCCATACTGTCAAGAAACAGAATCACTAGATCATTATTTTTCGGTATGTCGACGATACAAATTGTTAAGAAAGAGACATCTAGAACTTCCGTTCGCAAAATTAGGGTTAATGTTATCACCAGAAATCATACTATCTTTCGGTGCGTCAGTTATAGGGGTCAGCCACAGGGACGTATTTGATGCCGTTTGCAGTTACATACACTCAACAAAACGAATAACTTTTTAACTTTTGTCTTGTATTTTATTTGTTTTTGTATGTTTTCTTATCTCCCTTTCGTTATATGTTTTTTTTTTATCATCGAATAAGTGGCACTTCAAAAAGAATAGGTGAACGTTTCAGCACGCAATTCTTGGCCAATCCCCCAGTGTGGGTATGAGCCATAACATGAGGCCATCATCATCATCATCAATGGCACACCCAGTTAATGTGCGCGACCGAGCAAAAAGAATCCCGGCACTGCACGAGCCATTGCACGGGCCTCGAGAGCGCGGCTCGAACGGTCATCGGAGCGGCGGTGGCTCGGACCCCGGCAGGAGGCCGTGCTCCCACCGCTGGCGCGGCTCCTCCAGAAGGCTCGCCCGGGACACCGCTTGCCTGTCTGCTCCTAGGCAGACGACAGCGACAGGTTGGTTGGCAGCGAGGGCGGACGGAGGACCGAGGACCGAGCGTGGACCACCATGGATGAGAAGCCCGCCAAGAAGGGAGCGGCCCCGCCCAAAACCAGGACCAGGACGACGAAGCGGCAACCGCCTGCTGCCGACGATGGAGGCAGTCCTTCTCAAGAGGCCCCCAGTGCCAAGCGAGCGCGTGGAAGGACCGCTAAGGAGCAGCCTTCATCTAATGAGAGGACCCGGTCAGCGAAGTCGGTAACAGCCAGACCCATCGCGACAACGGCTTCCAGAAAGACGAGAAAGGCTGCCGAGGCGCCGACACCCGGCGCCGATGCGAATGTCCCGTCCACCAGAAAGAAACCCAAGACGCACAGGGTGAGCCGGAAGACGCGCTCGAGGAGCGCCTCTCCCAGAGATGCTCACACTGCTGCGGCCGAGGCTCCGAAGCGTCGGCACCGCTCGCACAGTCACTCCCATGGCGGCCGCAGTCATCATGCCAAGAGAAGGAGGAGCCGCGGCAGATCCACGAACTCGTCGCGCAGCCGCCACGGTGGCCACAAGCGCAAGGGCGGCCGTCGCGGAGGGTCCATCACCACCTCGCAGAGCAGCCGCGGAACAAAGAGGGGCCGCAGGAAGAGCCGCCGCCGCCATTCCCAGAGGAGCACCTCTGCTGCGAGTACCAGGAGCGGCGGGAGACGGCGCCGCCACGCCCGTGGTACACGTTCGTCGTCAAGCCGCGGAAGAAAGCGGGTCAACTCGAGGATGTCGGCCAGCAGCTCCTCGTCGAGGTCTCGTCGGGCCAAGGGGACTGGTGGCAAGGCTACCAAAAGGGGCAAGCGCAAGTAAAGAAAGGTCCCAGTGACCGGGAGTGCACGGGGGCCGGATCGAGAGAAAATCTACACTTCGCATCAGCCTTGCCTCCCATTCAGGATCGAGGAACGGAATGGGGAGATGCCGTCAATGAATAAAATTGGCCCGCGCAAAAGGACGACAATGCCAAATAAATTTCACTGTGGATGCGCTCTACTGTGTTTACTGTTGCTCAATCAACCGCTGTAGTAAATGTTTCCGAGGGTGCGACTTATTCGCTATTGAATTAAACTTCAGTAAATAAGCTGCAAATAACGTTATGAAGCACGGTAGTGTTTGTACGGCTCATAACTACTTCTCTTGTGCTCTATATAGTATTCATGTAGGCAACACGAAGACAAGCGAAAAATAATGTCGATAACGTCAATTAGAATAAAATAAATAAATAAATAAATAAATAAATAAATAAATAAATAAATAAATAAACTAAAACTGCACAACGGAAGCTTTAAAGCAGAAAAGTTGGACAAGGAAACAGCTTTATTCAAAAGCAATATCAGGCCGCTTGTTTGCGGCGACCTTTTGCGCCAAGGCAATGATTGCTTTTGTACTTTTTATTCGGGGGACCGTCATATGGTTTCCCATGGCCTGAGAGAGCTGGCAGAAGCTCTCTGGGTAGGGGAAGGCCCTCACATTCGCAGAAGAGGTGAATTTGGTTTACTGTGGCGTGTTTGTTCGAGTTGTTGCGTACTGGGTCAACCTCTCCACTTGTGAAGATCGTTAAGCGATGAGGAGTGGTAAGGGTGTTATATTGAATTTGGTGGAGGACAGTGCATGCCTGCGCTTTGGTGAGGTTGCTGTGTTGTATAGTGTATATTCTCCTGCCCTATTTATATAGATTGAGAAGTTCTTTTTAGGAAGTCATAGCTCTCCTATCGGGGGTTCCAGTTTCAAGGAGAGCGCTACCCTTTTTGATGAACCTCGGGTCACTTTCAGTCTCATGTTCCGGATCCGCGGTCACTACCTCTCCTAAGTAGATGTATTCCCTTACCACTTCTAGTTCCTCGCTACCTATTGTAAACTCCTGTTCTTTTCCGAGACTGTAGAACATTACTTTAGTTTTCTGCAGATTATTTTTAGACCCACCCTTCTGCTTTGCCTCTCCAGGTCAGTGACCATGCATTGCAGTTGGTCGTCTGAGTTAGTAAGCAAGGAAATGTCATCAGCGAATCGCAAGTTACTAAGGTATTCTCTGTTAACTCTTATCGCCAATTTTTCCCTATCCAAGTCTCTGAATACCTCTTGTGAACAGGCTGTGGATAGCATTGGAGAGATAGTATCTCCCTGCCTGACGCCTTTGTTTTGTTGCTTTCTTTATGGATGACTACAGTGGCTTTGAAACCGATATAGATGTATTTCAGTATTTTTACATACGGCTCGTCTACACCCTGATTCCTTATTGCCTCCATGACTGCTGAAGTTTCGACTGAATCAAACGTTTTATCGTAATCAATGAAAGCTGTATATAAGGGTTGGTTATATTCCGCACATTTCTCTATCACCTGATTGATAGTGTGAATATGAACTATTGTTGAGTAGCCTTTACGGAATTCTGCCTGGCCCTTTGGTTGACAGAAGTCTAAAGTTTTCCTAATTCTATTTGCAGTTGCCTTACTAAATACTTTGTAGGCAACGGACAGTAAGCTGATCGGTATATAATTTTTCAAGTCTTTGGCGTCCCCTTTCTTATGGATTAGCATTATGTTAGCGTTCTTCCAAGATTCCGGTACTCTCGAGGTCATCAGGCATTGCGTAAACAGGGTGGCCAGTTTTTCTAGAACTACCTGCCCACAATCCTTCAACAAATCTGCTGTCTCCTGATCCTCTCCAGCTGCCTTCCCCCTTTACATAGCTCCCAAGGCTTTCCTTACTTCTTCCATTGTTACTTGTATGATTTGAAATTCCTCCAGACTATTCTCTCTTCCATTATCGTCATGGGTGCCACTAGTACTGTATAAATATCTATAGAACTCCTTAGCCGCTTGAACGATCTCATACATGTTAGTAATGATTTTGCCGGCTTTGTCTCTTAACGCATACATCTGATTCTTGCCTATTCCTAGTTTCTTCTTCACTGCTTTTAGGCTTCCTCCGTTCGTGAGAGTACGCTGAATTCTATCCATATTATACTTCTATATGTCAGCTGTCTTATGCTTGTTAAATGACTCCTATTTCGTTTTCTATTTCATTTCTAGTCTCGCCATTCGGGCTCCTCCACGTCCTCTTTCAGCTATCCCGCTTGTAGAAGAAGCTATTCATTATGCGCATATTATTCTGTTCTGCAAACTCTACTAATAACTCTCACCTGCTATTCCTACAGCCTGTGCCATATTCCCCCACTGACTCGCCTCCAGCCTTCTTCTTGCCTACCGTGGCATTGAAGTCGCCCATCAGTACAATGTATTTTGTTTAGACTTTACCCATCGCCGATTCCACGGCTTCATAGAAGCTTTCGACTTCCTGGTCACCATGACTGGATGTGGGTGCGCAGGCCTGTACGACCTTCAATTTGTACATCTTATTAAGTTGCACAACAAGACCTGCCACCCTCTCGTTAATGCTATAGAATTCCTGTATGCTGCCAGCTATATCCTTATTAATCAGGAGTCCGACTCCTAGTTCTCGTCTCCTCGCTAAGCCCCTGTAGCACAGGACGTGCCCGCTTTTTAGCACTGTATATTTCTTTTGTCCTCCTAACTTCACTGAGCCCAATTACATCCCATTTACTGCTCTCTAATTCCTCCAGTAGTACTGCTAGACTCGCGTCACTAGATAACGTTCTAGCGTTAAATGTTGCCAGGTTCAGATTTCAATGGCGGCCTGTCCGGAACCAGGGATTCTTAGCACCCTCTGGTGAAGTACTGCACCAGGGTGGCCAATCCTGCTCTGCCGAGGGAGTGCGTTACCGGTTCTGGTCACCGGGATCAGGCCGCACTCCAGGCCTTTTTGTGCAATTTTATCATCACGCGGATTTCTTTAATCCGGTGGAAAATTGCACAGCACCGGGATTCGAACCACGGTCCTCTTGCACACTAAGTGGATGCTCTACCTCTACGCCACCGCTGCACCAGTAGGTTTAGGGAGAATGGTTAGATACAAACGTAGATAGATAGACAGATATATGGATAGAATAATAGATAGATAGATAGATAGATAGATAGATAGATAGATAGATAGATAGATAGATAGATAGATAGATAGATAGATAGATAGATAGATAGATAGATAGATAGATAGATAGATAGCCCGTGTTACAGCGCCGTGTTCTAATGCTGTCGCATTAGAACACGGCGCTGTAACGCAATGTTGCAATCTCGACGACGCGAAGCAAGTCCGCGTTAGCCAGGTGTGCGATGCAGTATCGGACGACACGCCCACAGTTTCGTCGCCTGTAGCGGTTATATAGTCAATGGCAATGTGTGCTGCTTCTCGAGGGAAGAGTGCTGATGAGATGTGTACGTGCACAGCGAAGTATGACACACATGCGAGTTCATCTAAGGCATAATACCACACACATTATCTCTCAGCAGCACGTACCCAATCTCAGGGACTGGTGCAGAATGGGCACATACCTATAGTTGCAGATACCCAGAAGCCCAAGTGGTTGTTTATATCTCGAGAAACGTTATTTACGGCCATCAATCTCGCGGGAGCTAAAAAAGAAGGGATTCGTTTAGAAGCATACTTTCAAAAATAAATTTCGCTTATTATTTGCCGTACATTTATTTACACCGATAACTGAGAGTCAAACGCTGGAATTCTATAAAAGGTAGCTCTCCTGCGGAGAAAAAGATGATGAAGCCTAAATTAATGGCACACCCAGTTAATGGGCGCGACCGAGCAAAAAGAAGCCCGGCACTGCACGAGCCATTGCACGGGCCTTGAGAGCGAGGCTCGAACGGCCATCGGAGCGGCGGTGGCTCGGACCCCGGCAGGAGGCCGTGCTCCCACCGCTGGCGCGGCTCCTCCAGAAGGCTCGCCCAGGACACCGCTTGCCTGTCTGCTCCTAGGCAGACGACAGCGACAGGTTGGTTGGCAGCGAGGGCGGACGGAGGCCCGAGGACCGAGCGTGGACCACCATGGATGAGAAGCCCGCCAAGAAGGGAGCGACCCCGCCCAGGACTAGGGCCAGGACGACGAAGCGGCAACCGCCTGCTGCCGACGATGGAGGCAGTCCTTCTCAAGAGGCCCCCAGTGCCAAGCGAGCGCGTGGAAGGACCGCTAAGGAGCAGCCTTCATCTAATGAGAGGACCCGGTCAGCGAAGTCGGTAACAGCCAGACCCATCGCGACAACGGCTTCCAGAAAGACGAGAAAGGCTGCCGAGGCGCCGACACCCGGCGCCGATGCGAATGTCCCGTCCACCAGAAAGAAACCCAAGACGCACAGGGTGAGCCGGAAGACGCGCTCGAGGAGCGCCTCTCCGAGCGATGCTCACACTGCTGCGGCCGAGGCTCCGAAGCGTCGGCACCGCTCGCACAGTCACTCCCATGGCGGCAGCAGTCATCATGCCAAGAGAAGGAGGAGCCGCGGGAGATCCACGAACTCGTCGCGCAGCCGCCACGGTGGCCACAAGCGCAAGGGCGGCCGTCGCGGAGGGTCCATCACCACCTCGCAGAGCAGCCGCGGAACAAAGAGGGGCCGCAGGAAGAGCCGCCGCCGCCATTCCCAGAGCAGCACCTCTGCTGCGAGTACCAGGAGCGGCGGGAGACTGCGCCGCCACGCCCGTGGTACACGTTCGTCGTCAAGGCGCGGAAGAAAGCGGGTCAACTCGAGGATGTCGGCCAGCAGCTCCTCGTCGAGGTCTCGTCGGGCCAAGGGGACTGGTGGCAAGGCTACCAAAAGGGGCAAGCGCAAGTAAAGAAAGGTCCAGTGACCGGGAGTGCACGGGGGCCGGATCGAGAGAAAATCTACACTTCGCGTCAGCCTTGCCTCCCATTCAGGATCGAGGAACGGAATGGGGAGATGCCGTCAATGAATAAAATTGGCCCGCGCAAAAGGACGACAATGCCAAATAAATTTCACTGTGGATGCGCTCTACTGTGTTTACTGTTGCTCAATCACCCGCTGTAGTAAAGGTTTCCGAGGGTGCGACTTATTCGCTATTGAATTAAACTTCAGTAAATAGGCTACAAATAACGTTATGAAGCACGGTAGTGTTTGTACGGGACATAACTTCGTCTCTTGTGCTCTATATAGTAATTGGGCAGGCAACACGAAGACAAGCGTATGTCAATAACGTATTTTAGAATAAATAAGTATATAAATAAATAAAAAATAAAATAATACTGCACAAAAGAAGCTTTGCGACAGAAAAGTTGGAGAAGGAAACAACCTAATTCAGGAGAAATATTAGGCCGCTTGTTGCGGCGACGTTTTGCGCACAGGCAATGATTGCTTTGTGTACTCTTTATTCGGGGTACCGTCATGTGGTCTCCCATGGCCTAAGAGAGCTGGCAGAAGCTCTCTGGGTGGGGGAAGGCCCTCACATTCCCAGAGGATGTGACTTTGGATGACTATGGCGTTTTAGAGCGCAGCTCTTTGGCGTCCGTTCCTGGGTTTCGCGTCGTCGTCGTCGTCGTCGGCGTTGTCGTCGGCCTCGTAACCAGCTCGCCGACGAATCTGCTGCTCCGCCGCCGCGCATGCGCGCTGTCGGCTCTCCGGGCGAGGGAGGATGATGGAAGGGAGGAGGAGAGACTGTGGAGGAGGGCTGGCTACACAAATGGCTCTTTGGCGTCCGTTCCTGGGTTTCGCGTCGTCGTCGGCGTTATCGTCGGCCTCGTAACCAGCTCCGCCCCCCTTTCATCCCCCCAGCGCTAGCAGCGACCGACTGATACCGCTTTCGTGAGTCCGCTACCGCACTCACGAAAGACGTCGTGCACTTCCTGCAACTCGCATTAACCGTCCATCGATCCACACCGATGTTAGTAGTGGGGGACTTTAATGTTGACATAAAGACAAACAGCAATTTCCTAACACCTATGCGGGAGAACATCCCGTTCCTCTCGCTCGTAACGCGTCCCACGGCTGTGACAACCTCGCGAGGCACTTGTATAGATCTCGTCTTTGAGAATCAAGCATTGGTGTACCAAGTCGAACATATATCAGTCTATTTCTCCGACCACAAAGCTTCCTTCATGACTGTCAAGAACTGTTAGTGGAGTCTTTGTTAAAGGAATACGTGTGAAAAATAAAAAAAAAATTCTGTGATAGCGCATACATGTGTTGCTCGATTTCTTTGCCTCAATCTATCGAAAAGGTGAAACAGCTTATTTGCTGCGCTCTAATTTCGCATTAGGAAGTAACGTAATCGTCGGTAATTTTTTTATTCCAGTTCTTGCGTATTGGGTCAACCTATCCACTTGTGAAAATCGCCAAGCGATGAGGAGTAGTAATGGTGCTATATCGAACTCGGTGGAGGACAGTGCATGCGTGCGCTTTGGTGAGCCTAATGTGTTGTACAGTGTACATTCTCCTGCTCTATTTATATAGGTTAGGAAGTTCTTTGTAGGAAGTCATTACCTCTCCTAATGGTGTGTCCGGTTCCAAGGAGAGCGTGACCATTTTTGTTGAACCTCGGGTCAATTTACGCGCTTCAACGTTCCCGGGATTTCCAGACTGAGTGGGAACGTAGAGAAGTATGGCTTTGGTTCTGTCTTCCTGATCGAAGTTTCTCACGATCTTGGCTGCATTCAGCCCCACGCTGCCCCTCATAAATATTAGCGGCCTGAGATTAGTGCTCCTAGAGTCGCTAATGACAGTGTGGGCAGTTGGGTTAATGATGGCTATCACTATGGCCGCTTCTTCGGCCTCTTTGATTGATGCGGCTCTAGTTGAGGGCACATTTACGATTTAGAATTATCCGTCCACGGCACCCAGGGCGTATGTGTTGTGGCCCTGGTTAGCGGCATCGACGAAGACCGCCGTTTGGTCTTGCTTGTGCTTTTCGCGTAGTTTGTCTGCCCTGGCTGTTTTCCTGGCGTCATGCCCACCCGCCGGGGTATTTCTTTAGGTATTGGTTTTATCTTAAGGGCTTCGTCATGAAAGTCCTGTTCCGTGGTTCTACTTTTCAATACGGCCATGCAAACCGAAACAACTCTGCACGCAATTATTTGTCCAAGTTACCCGAATAAACACGCACCACCGCGAAGCGTGGCTTGCAGTGCAGCCTTCCTGTGTCGTACAGTAGGCTGCGTAGAATGAATCTTATGTATAACGCCTGATAAGGAAGCGCTCCGTTTAGCTGCTGCTGCTTAAGAGGAAGCTTTAGCTCGAGTGCTCTTATGTAAATACATGCGAATGGAAAATTCGTTTTTCTCGTTAACGCCTGAACGAAATTTGACGGTGTTTGCAACATGTAAAATTAAAGCTTTAAATCTAGTGATTATTGTTTCGAAATTTTCGATTTACGTTGGCAATATTTTAGTAAAAAATGGCAAAAATCTAAATTTTCAGGAGGCACATTCTCAGTTTAACTTTGCAGTTTATAACCCTGTAACTTAGCAATAAAAAAGGATACCACGATTTTGTGAAATGCATCTAGTAGTGTATCTAAAACGGACAAAATTGATAGGTTACACATGAATCTCGAAAAATTTAGTAATATGGAAATACAGCTTTTGCAGAACCCATGTACATCACGTAAGAAATTCGCGTAACACATAAAATGACATATCAAATTTGTCCGCTTTCAACGATTTAATGGATGGCGTTTAGAAAACCGCAATATCTGTTTTAGGTGCGAAGATATTAATTGTTAAACTTCGTGGTTCCATTTTTTTTCAAACTTTCGAAGTTTTGAAAATTTCCGTAACAAAACTCAGACCTTAAATCGAAATTCCGCTCCGGGCAGTCACTAGAATTTAACTTTTTCTTTCAAGTGTAGTAAATGTCGTCAAGATGAGCTATAGGGGCTGTCTCAGAAAAACGTTTTTGCGTTTTACATGTATTTAAATGGGCCTCTTCGGAGTTGGGCCGGCGCTTAAGCTTCCTCATAAGTTACAATGAATCCATTCGGGATTTGCGTGCAGCGCCAATCGATGTAAGACCGTCGGGAGAGCGAATTGCAACGGCAGCTTCATCTTACGCCACGCTTTTACGTCACACAGGGAATGGAGGCAGCCGCGTATTGCGGATCCGAGTGAGTCATCAGGTAAATTGAACAAAAAATATGGCGCCAGTTATTTCAGTTCTACATAGCCCCTTTCGATGTGTAGAAAAATGTAATTAGCCTTTTGTTATCATTTTCTTGAGCAATGTAAACGCGTGGCGTACAGTAGTAACCAGAGAGATAAGTATTGTAATTAGCTTACTTTCAATCCAATTGTTTGGGTTTTTTGTTGCAGATGGTGTCCGCATGGGCAGATAATTCATGTGTTGTGAAATACGTGTAAATCGAGTAAACACGCACTCAGAATGCACCGTCTGCTTCTGTCAGCCAGCCCATCTTCAGTACCTATGGATGGACAGAAGCCAATTTGAGCAGGCTGGTAGAAACCGTGGTGCTCTAGCCACCACGACAGTCTTGTGGCTAGCATTTTCTCAGCAAGCTTGCACAACGCTAACGTTAGGGAAATGGGTCGGAAGTTGCCAAGGTCAGTCGGCGGCTTGCTTGGTTTCGCAATCGAGATCACAATAGCTGATTTCCAGCCTGGAGGGACAATGCCATTTAGCCATACCTTGTTTATGATGTCGAGGAGTTGAGGCAGCACAGCGGAACTCAGGTTCTTGTAGGCCTCAAAATAATAGAGTCTGGACCGTGTGCTGTCCTGCGACTGGTACCATCTATCGCTACAAGCAACTGAGGCATGGTGAGAGAGCTTGCAATCCCCTCGGAGTTTGCTGTAGATGGTAACATGTCGATATGTGTCGGAATGCCTGCCAAGGAAGCAACACGTCGTACTGCGGGAAAAACTGCTGGGCAGATTCTCTGGCGAAGTCATCCGGCGACAAGCCAGCAGCGAAGCAGGCTGTGGCTGCCGCGTCTAGACGGCGGCAACCGTGTTCCATGGCACGGAACGTTCGCCAGAGAGAAGCATTCGATGTCTTGGATGAAAACCGCTCACACCACGTATGCCAGTGCCTCCGTGAGAGGTAGCGTTCATATTTGCGGGCCTTAGCAGTAAGGAAATTCAGTCTTGTACATGCTTGTGCAGAAGTGGGGTCTCGGGATGCTGCCAGCTCAGTTTGCCTGCGAGCAGCCCACAAGTTGATCAGGCCGGTATCCGGCGCCGGTCGATCGACGTCTACCCAGCTGATGGTTGTAGCTTCATTGAGCGCGCTTTGTATGCGGTCAACAAGTAGTGGTGACGAGTCCGCAGAGGTATCTTGGAGAACGGAACGAAAGGTGTCCCAGTTGACCGCAGAACACTTGCGGCGCAATCGGCGGGCCTGCAACGGATGAAGGCCGATGATGATAGGGTGGTGGTCACTACCCCAGCAGTCGGGCACCAGGTGCCAAGTGGGAGTGCCGGGACCCGACCGCCACGTAAGATCCGGTGCGTATGTTGTACGTCGAGCTTGAGGCACAGCCCGCGTTGCTGAATAGGGATGCTTCAGTAGTACAAACAACGCATCCGCGAAGCTTAAAGCGTGGCTTTTGCTGAAAATAGAATGCAGATTAATCACAAAGTGAACACATGTGTTGGTGTTTATAAGAGCACGCGTTTCAAGATAGTTTTGTTGTTTTCCTTATAATAATGACAATAATAATAATCCCGTTGATCGCACTTCGTTCCATTCAATTTGGTGAAATTAAAATGAAAGATGGCATATTTCCAGTAGCGAAGCAGGCGACGCGAGGGGGTGTGGGGGTGTTAGTATAGGGAAAGGGGGCCTGCATGCGCATTAGCCAAGGGCCCCCATTGTTTTTAATCCGGCCCTGCCACGTGGTTTCATAGGGTAGTGTACGAGCTGCGCTTACATTTATGTCTGCAAGTGCTATGCTAATGCAGCATGTACCTTTCCATTAAGTGTGGGCATGCGAAAGCACACGCAACCTTACTTTGCTGTAGCGCAAACTGAAAAGGACAACAGAAAGGCACATATCTGACGCACACAGCGCCATATACCGACGAGAGCGGGAAATAAATATCTTGTTGAAAAATAGCGTCAGATGTCAGATGGGCCTTGTTGTTGTCCTGCTACAACTAAATAAGATAGGCCGTACCAACAAGTCCCTATAGCTGTCCTCAAACACCTGCAATTTACTATTACTGCTGCTCCATAACGATGCAGAAGCCGAACTACCAGCTGGAAAATTTTTTCTGCTGAATAGCTCTTTTCTAATGCGAAACGGCAGCGTCCGGCTGCTTCCCACAACGGCGGGAATTTCACATCAACCACCAAATCACCGCGGCTTCAATAGAAGCTCGCCGTCGCCCCACGCCTGACGAATTGAGCGGGTCCCCCGAGGAAGACTTTAGGGTGATACGCCCTATGGTAGGCGTGCATTGCGGAAAAGCTTACCGGCCTTTGCTTTCTCTCAAGCGTTCCTTCGCGCATAGCGCATCGGTGAGTCACTCGACGACGTAATCCCCACAGTCGTGCACTAGCAGACTTGCGTTATGGTGGCAGCCGTCGGTATCAACCCAAACGGCACGTACAGGCGCCCATTGACAACTCTATCCATTAGCTTGCTCTTTCCTGTGCACACGTACGGCGCACATACATTTAATAAATACAAACTTTGTACACCGATGTTAAATTTGACTCGAACCGGGAACCCTGTCTACTGAAACGCGTTGCTCGGTCAAAGCACGCGATACAACTACCTGTTTCAGGGTAACCATAAGCATGGTTCTTTAAATATCTTAAAAGATCTATTACATTCGAACAAGTAACGATAACTATACTTTATTAAGTTTGTTGATTGGCGCAATACATTGAAATACTTTTTGTCCAATGTGAGCTTGCATTTTAAGACAGCTCTAGACGGCAACGAAAAAAAAGAAAGGAAATAACGGTGCTTTTCCCTCGCCCCGCTATGGCACTCACACACAAGAGGAGCGATGTCAGTGCTAATGTGAACACCGACAGGAGCGATATTTGGCTCCAGCTTAACTGTGTAGCCATGCGCGGCGTCGTGCGATGTCGGCGCCTATTCTCCTGCTTGGCTGCCGCTTGTGCCGTTGGCGAGGATGCGGTCTTTCTAGGGCTCGAAGGAGCGAATCTCGTGCGCTATGAATAGACTTGCCGCCGGCTTCCACGGGAGCGCCTGGCACATCTGACAGCCGCGTCTAATCGGGTTCAAATGTATACGGCATCCGCGATCCGCCAAGACAGCAGGTCCGCTGGGCGTCGCTGTTCGCTCGGCGCCCACGAAACCGAACACGAAGGCGGCGTGTGCAGCGGCGGCGTCTCGTCGTACACGGGTGCTGAGCGCCATGCCGCGCCCTGGAGGAGGCAGCCTCGAAAACATCACAAAAAAGCGCGTCAGTAGTGAGCCAGGAAGAATCCAGAAGAAATATGCCGTTGTTGTATCTCCCTTGGAGCTTACATTCCGGCGTCACTTTCGACCTAGTTGTTGTGGTCGTGCTGTTCTTGCTTTTCCGCCTGGTGTCACGCGGGGGTAGCAGCCCTCGCGACGGCACGCCGTGCCTGCTTTTCCCCGACGAAAAACGCGTAGGTGGCTATTGCGTCACGGGTAGCAGGTGGTCGAGGACCAGCGGTGTCTGCTGCACCGCGGATGGTGCTGGATGGCGAGTCCAGCAGGCTGGATATTGCCCGGCCGCGCTCTCGCACTGGATGCTCTCTTCCCGTACCAGGCGGCTTGCCAGAAAGGAGAATCATCGCCCCTCCCGCTGATTGTCCCGAAAGGCTCCGTCGCACACCTGACTGGACGAAGAGGACGCGATGGGCAGCGCGACTGTTGCCAACAGCGCGAAGTTTCAGTCGGAATCCGCAACATCTCGCTCCCCTTGAAGCCGCTTGCGTGGCTGCGCGATGGGCGACGGCCGTTGCAAAACATCGTGAGAGCGTCTGTACGTCTTGTACGATGTCGTCACCTGGACAACTCGGAAAGGCGCTGGGCGTGCACCGGTGACGGAAACATTCCTTGTGGTCCTGAGGCGGCTGCCAGCCGCTTCCGGTGGCGACCTGCCAGCTTTGTCGAACTGAGCCCGGCATCACGCCTCGCAGAAGGCGCGTTCTCTTCGCGGCCCGGGCTAATTCCGGAGGCACCAACTTGGCGGCATCAGCGCCAGCGTAGTCACAGGCCCGGCAGCACCTCGGCTTTGACAACAGGTCGCCTACAAGCACTCGAGATGCAGGGTCGCGTTGCCGTGGCTCGCTGCGAAGCTGGTAAGAATGATGTTCCACTGCGTCGCGGTTGTCAGAAGCGCGGCTCTCTGGAAACGCGCTATGTTTGGGACGGCTGAGGGCGATGTCGCAGTGGTGGAGGTCGGCGGGAGTGAGGTTGCCCCGCTACCTGCCGCGAACTTCGCTGGCGCTGGCGCGGCCTGCACATGTCAGCCGAATTGCTTGCCTCGGTAGTCGCACACGTCGCCGCCGAAGCTCGCGTATCTCTTGGTGTGGCATTGGTTGGCGCTCCGGATGCGTTGCGAGGCGACTAACTGCGAGGTAGTGGTGGGTAGGATCGTCGGACGTTGTCCTCGGGAGCAGCACCAAAGCGTAGAGCGCGCCGAGTCCGACGGTGTTAACGCGATAGCGTTAAGGAGGTCGTGTCGCAGAAAAGCCGGTGTCGTCGGCGTCGGTGTCGGCGTCCGCGGCGTTAGCCGTGAGCGATAAATCACTGCAGGCACTTCATACATAAAAAGCAACTTCGAAGATGGGCTGGGTGGGAATCGAACCAGGGTCTCCGGAGTGTGAGACGGAGACGCTACCACTCAGCCACGAGTTTTTTTTTTCTTTATTACCGGCTTGGCAAGTACATACAAATATTGTCAAATAAAACCGAATGTTAAAACGTCTAGTCGTTACTAAGACTGACGTGTCATGTTAAAATGGCTTCATCGAATCCAAACTGTCCAACACTGAAAGCCAATTTGGCGGATCACTTAGCGATTTCAACACTTCGCTTGTATAATTAACATTCTCAGTAAAATAATACATTGCTGGCCTTGCATCAACATCAGCATTGCGTACAGCCATACGTGTTCGCCACACACTTTGCATACACAATAGCATCAACATGTCCACCGGCACACCGTCAGGTTCAGCACATGGCAAAAACCTTATGCCGAACGCAGTGATAGGAAGCTCCTTTTTTAAAGTTCTTTGCAGGATGTCCCAAAGAAAGCGGGCATCGTGGCAGTCAAGAAAAATATGTTCGACAGTTTCTTCCTTGTTACATATAAGACAGTTGTCTGACCATGGGACAAACAAGCCCTTGCTTCTTAGCCATGGCTTAACAGGCAGTGTGCCGGTATGCAGTTTGAAAAAGAATGATTTTGTGTTAGCTCGTACAGGCATATTATTGACACGCTTGAAAACATCTCGTTCAGGCCCTAAGTAATACATAGAACGATACACTGGTGTAGGTATAAACAGTTCAACAAGATCCTTATACAATTGTTTTCGTGACACTGCAAACAAGTAGTCTTTCGAAAAACGAGCGTTTAGAAGACGTATCGCCATGGAAAATTCACGCAGATAGCCCTTTAGTGCCATCGGTTTGATTGCGTGCGACGATACAACAAAATCGGGCAAAGCGTCGCGCAATCTCACTTGGATTACCGTCCGCAGAAACCCATCGCTTTGGTCGCGGAAGAAAACAAATCTCGATACAAGTTGCTTGAAAAACAAATGCGTTAAACCAAGTCCCCCATTGCGCAATGTGTGAAACAAATTACTTCTGCTCGTGCGTTCCCACACCGAACCCCAAATAAACTCTGCAAACACTCTGTGTATTTTTTGAATTGAAGATCGGCTCATGCATAGCACCTGCAGGACGTAGAAAACTTTAGCTACTAAAAAGATATTACATACTTTGGCCCTAGCAAACATCGAAAAGTTGTGGCCTCCCCATTTGTTAGTTTGCTCTTTCATTCCGTCTCTCTCGCTCGTCCAGTATTCGATTGGCTCACGGTAGGCACTGAGCGGAACCCCAAGATAAGTGCCGGGTAATACACTCCACTGCATTTTGCAAAAGACCTCTGGTGCATCTGGCCAATTCCCGTGCCAAAGCCCTAAACATTTTGACCAACTTATGGCACTACCGGAAGCCTTGCAAAAAGCTTGGGCTTCCCTCACAGCTTCTGCAATGCTCTGTTTATCGCGACAGAACACTGCTATGTCGTCGGCATAAGCTAAAACTTTTATTTCTCTACCACGGAATGTGTACCCGCGAATATTATGGCTATGTAGTAACTTTAAACAGAAAGGTTCTAAATAAAGTGCAAAGAGCAAGGCCGAGGTCGGACAGCCTTGCTTTATGCTAGACATTACTGCAATCCGCCTGCTCAGTTTGTTGTTAATAATTCAGTTTGTGGTACAACCATCATACATCATTTTTACCCCGTCCAAAATGACTGATCCGACATTAACATAATCAAGAAGTATAAACAGGATTTCGTGGGACACCCTGTCAAAAGCTTTGGCCAAATCTAGTTGTAGCATAGCTACATGATCTCCCATGGTATCGCAACATTCAAGTATGCTTCGCGCTATATGTATATTTGTGAATATAGTCCTGCCTTTTATACCGCATGTCTGATGTGTACCTACCAGGGATTTGACTACACTTTGTAGGCGATGGGCGAGCACCTTCATAAATACTGTATAATCAATGTTTGCTAAGCTTATTGGCCGGTAGGTCTCTACGGATTGAAGTTTAATGGGGTCTGTTGATTTAGGTATCAGTACTACGTGTGTCTGTCGGAAAGAAGGAGGCGACCATTTTTGTTCGTAACACTTGGTTATGACGCGGTGCAGAGCCCCAGCCATTTCAACCTTGAAAATTTTATATATCGCTGCCCCAAGTCCATCCGGTCCAGGCGATTTCCTTACACTAAGGTCATCTATAGCCTTTTCAATTTCTGCTACAGAAATCGGCCTCTCAAGAGCATCCTTGAGTTGACCATCAATTTTCGGCATAAGAGGTAAATATTCACTCTTAAACGCAGAGATGTCGCTTGTCCTCTTGCTTAGCAGCGTGCTATAGTAGTCAACGAAAGCACGTTCTATCATTTCCCCGTCATTTGTAAGCTGCCCTTGAAAAACGATTTCTTTTACTTCCTTGGTCATAGCGTACCTCTTCTCTTCACTTAAAGCTCGCTTGGTGGGCGTTTCACCCAGCCATACACGTTCAGCGCGTGCTCTTAAAACCGCGCCACGATATCTCTCTTCATCAATCACTTCAAGTTTCGCTTTAATTTGTTTAATATCATGTGCAAATATACCAGCCCCGCCGCTTTCCATGTTCAACAGGTATGCCAACGTGCATTGCAGTTGCTTTTCTTCTTGCTTTTGTTTCTGCCGCAACACGCATGCTCTCTCTAAAGCAATTGTTTTCGCTTCGGTTTTCAACATCTCCCAAGCTTCTACAACATTTTTTGCATCCTCAAGGAGAACAGCGCCTAATTTCTCTTTTATTCTTTTAAGAAATACTTCATCTTGCATAAGGTTGTCATTAAGTTTCCATAGGTGTATATTAAATTTCTGTTCTTTCTTTTTCATATCTATCGTAACCGTTACCGAACAATGATCACTGAAACTGACACATTCTACACCATATTCAGAAAGTAGTGGAACTAAGTGAACAGGAACATAGATGCGGTCTAACCTTGAGTGGCTGTCTCCTTGAAAATGCGTGTATTGCACATGACTGTAAGAACCAAGAACACTCCCAACATCCTCTAGATCAACATCACACAAAATTTCATGCAGAAGTGACTTTTATCGTGGCTAAGTTGCTTTTTCGATCGATCTATCGGCCGGCATACACAATTGAAGTCGCCAAACATTAGAACATGTCTTTCACACCGCAAGAAAGACCTCAGATAAACGAAAAATTGTTCACGTTCTCGAGCATTATTAGGGGCGTATACTGTTAGATATGGAGCTGTTTCCTGCGATTACTTCGAGTTCCCCAAACCACTTCGAAACGCAGCACAGCTAATTGAGGAATGCAGAAGCAGGAAAGCACATTCCAGAGGAGCAACGGACGAGTGCAAACAAGTTTGCGGCCCCCAGGTCGTGCGCCGCCGGGATTAGAAGGGGCCCTGGGACAATGGAGCTCAATCGTCCCCCTTCGCCTTTGAAGAAGGCATTTGCCACCGCTGCGGAGCCGAGTCACCGGGAGCAGGTGGGCCCTTGTACAATGGAGCATGAGCGCCCTCCCTCCTTCTCCATCTTAGAAGAAGTGGATTGCACCACTGCGAGGCAAGACCGCAGAGAGCCGCCGGGTGTGACAACGCGATACGGGCGCCTACCATTGGCTGAAAGTGGCGTCATCTGAGCGGACTCTCCCATTGGTCGAACATGACGTGACTTACAGTGCTCGAAGGGTTTATAAGAAGCCTTCCAGAGAGACCAGGACATTCCCTGATTCCCTGATTCACCTCTCTCGAACTTCTTGCCGCGGGCCGCAGCGTCCGAGTTGCTGCCGGCCCGTAATGACTGTACGACTGTTACTGACGTCTCACCTCCTTGTAAATAATGTAGAATAAATCCCTCCCAAGTTGGGTTTTTCATCCCGGAGTCCGTACGCCAACCCCTACATCTGGTTGGCAGCGGTAGGATCGCCTCCCAATGCATCAGCTGGTGGCAGCGCTACGGATCAACCTTCGTCGAGAAAGATCATAAGGAACCGGGAAGAATGAATAAGAGAGAGCCTTCGTCGAAAGAGGTCGGAAGAAACTGGGAGTAGCGAAGAAGGAGCGAGCCTTCGACCCAGGGAGTCCGGAGGAACCGGGAACAGCGGACGAATGAACCGGATGGCAGGGTGCTGCAACCGTAAGTGAGCGCGTGGTTTTTTTCCTTACGATTCGCCAGACTCAAATGCTGTGTGTTCATTTTGATAGTTCTGGGAATCGGGAGTTTGATGCATTGTGTGTTTGCACAAATTAATTAAGGAAAACAGTTTTAACCACCTGTCGGGGCAGCTGCCATGGATCTTAGAAGGTTGACGAGGTTAGACTTGTTGTTGGTGTGCGACGATTTGGGAGTTGAGGCGGACGAACGGATGAAAACGCCAGCTATCATAAAGGCGATTAATGATAGTGGCAATGATGATAAAAGCATTGAGCTTTCTTGGGAGGTGATACAGGAACCACGGGAGCGAGAGCGTCGTGTACGTTTGCGGGAGCGTCGTGAACTTAGGAGTGAGCTTAAGCGTGAAGAACGCGAGAATGAACGGAAGCAGGAGCTTCAAGAACTTACTCTTAGGTGTCAGCGTCACGAACGTGAGAATGAACGCAAACGTGAGTATCAGGAACGTAAGCTTGAGCGTGAGCGAAAGTATGAGAGAGAGAATGCAGCACTGATCAAAGAGATACAGTATTGTGATCAGTTATTGGCACAGAGACAACGGCTGTCTGAGAATTCTGTAGGTAGTACAGAGCGAAAGAATGAGGAAGCATCTAGCGGATTTTCGCCAAAAGCCGACGAAAAGAGTAGTGCCTGTGAGATTAGCTGCAGAGTCATAAGTGAAGGGAAAGGGCTAGCTGCTAACGTTGCCTTAGTGGCAACAGAGGCCTTTAAAGGCCGTAGTGAGAGCGACGAGGTGCTGTGCCAACAGATGACTGTGGAGACAGCTAGGCCAGCTGCGAACAAATTGGCACAGTTACCGCGTGTGTGCGTCGCTGGTAATGTTAGCGAGGTTGCTAGCGACGAAAAGGGTACTGCTGACCCGACGGACGCGAGCACCCATGTAGAGCCAGATCTACGTGCAGAAGTGAGGTGCGAACTGGACGATGCAGTTGAGAGTAGTTCTCGGGTTGGCGAGCTCCGTAGTCCACGAGAGAACAACTGCATTGTTCAGGGATCGGTGCGGCTCTCCGCCAGTCTAGATAGCCTAGATAGGGATGATTCAGTTAATCATTCGGACTGTGCGCGTGAGACAGCGATCGATACCGACGGGCTGTGTGCCGATGCACAGCGTGAGCTGGGCAATGTAGTAGAGGGCAGTTCGCAAGAGTGCGAGTTGTCTAACTCGAGTAAAGCCTGCTGCATTGTTCCAGAGTCGGTTGAGCTGTCCGCCAGTCGAGGCAGAGCGAGTGTTGATTTAAGTGAGAATCACTCAGACTGTGCGGGTAAGAGACCTATCCGGGCCGACGAAACGTGTACCGGCCAGCACGAGGCACAAGAAGGCGACATGAAAGTGAGTGCGAAGAGAAAGCGCCGTAAAAAGAAGCGCGGTAAAGACCGAAAGTCGGTAATTAATGTAGCGCCGCCAAAGATGGCGAGAAACCCAAAAGGGCAGGGCGCGAGGAAGAAGGTGCGGTCGTTCAGGACGATGTTGACGCATCCAGAACGTTCGAGCCACAGGTCAAAAGGGGACCGCGAAGCATGTTCTGCACGGACGCGGACAAAGGGCACGAGGCAGTTAAACTCCTCGTCGTTCCGTAGTTCTTTTCACAGCTCAGCGTGCAGTTCGAAGAAACGCAAGGTGGCAGGACGAGACCAGGTGGGGAGTAGCGACGCGGTCAATCGAGTTTGTGAAGAAAGCGGGGCGCCAGGACGCAAATTGGCAGGAGACCGTAACGTCTTGGGGGAGCTGATAGTTAGTCAGCCCTTTTGTTGTCTCTCGGCAGCCAGAGTAGCTTTCAGACCACGCCCACCCCGAGTGCGGCTCAAAGTATGAGTCAGTCATAAGCGTTTGGAAAGGGAGGCCAAGAGAGCTTCCGTAGAAGTAAAACGTGTTATTTTGTTTTAATTTTGAGCATCGGAAAGTTTTCGCGATTTGAGACTAGGATTTCTTTCAACGTTTAAGGTATGAGCTTTGTTTATGTTTTGGTTTGAGAAAGCTCCAAGATTTGAAAGATGCGTTTTATGTAAACCTGTTGTCTCGCGAGATGCTCATTAATAAGTAGATAGGCTTTTTTGTGTGTGTGTGTGTGAGTAACCTGAAGGTCAAGGTTATCGCCGGAAGGCCTATGGTAAAGTGCGTGTGTTATTTAACCTTCTTTCTTTTTAAGTGTTTTTGAATTTTCTAAGGTTAAGCGCGTAGGTTTTCAGTAAGTGCGTGATTTGCACGGAGAAGCGTTCTTAGTTCCATTAGCGCGTGTCCTGTGTGGACGGAAGGAAACAGACTTTATGACTGGGTTGCTAGTGTGTGTGGAGGGCAGCCGTATTCTGACTTCTTTAGTGAGCGTGCGTGGAAAGAGTTAGTAGAAGACGCATCATTTTAAGGGTTCTGCGGAGTGTGTAAGTCCCGCGAGTTTAATTGTTCGTTTAAGTCACGTGTCCTAGAGGGACTAAAAGAAGAAACGTGAGTAAGCGTAATGAAGAGTTTGCCTACAACGCAAGTACGCGTTTTGTTTAGTGACCACAAGGCTAGTGCGCTTGTGATTACGTACTTGTGAGGTTGACCAGATTGTTCAGTGGCACCAATACGTGCGATAAGTACGCCACTGCGATAGATTGGAAACATGCTGTTCGTGTAGTTAGGCCACTTAAGTTATGTTCGGCTGTTTTCATTTGTTGTTTGCATCGTCAACGACATTTTGTCTTGCAACAACAATGGTACTCTGGTCTTGTCGGCAATCGAGGAGAAATGGATAGCTGTTTGGAAGGGTGGTTACAACTGTTTTGTCAAAATTGGGGAACTAAAAGATCAGGGTTGATTTTGACTCAGTAATAGCCTGGCGAGTCAGGGGTGAAGAGCCTGCGCTTACGCGTGGTGCAGCGCTGTGTTGTTTGGTTTGTTTGACGTATGTTCTCCAGGGCCCAGGATCCCGAGGGTTGTCAAACGAGGCTCGACCCCAGTACCCTGCAGCTTTTTTCAGCGTTCCTCATGGCCAGCGAATTGAGTTCACCGGCCATTCAGAACAACCGGGGCGAGGACGAGCTGTTAGATATGGAGCTGTTTCCTGCGATTACTTCGAGTTCCCCAAACCACTTCGAAACGCAGCACAGCTAATTGAGGAATGCAGAAGCAGGAAAGCACATTCCAGAGGAGCAACCGACGAGTGCAAACAAGTTTGCGGCCCCCAGGTCGTGCGCCGCCGGGATTAGAAGGGGCCCTGGGACAATGGAGCTCAATCGTCCCCCTTCGCCTTTGAAGAAGGCATTTGCCACCGCTGCGGAGCCGAGTCACCGGGAGCAGGTGGGCCCTTGTACAATGGAGCATGAGCGCCCCCCCTCCTTCTCCATCTTAGAAGAAGTGGATTGCACCACTGCGAGGCAAGACCGCAGAAAGCCGCCGGGTGTGACAACGCGATACGGGCGCCTACCATTGGCTGAAAGTGGCGTCATCTGAGCGGACTCTCCCATTGGTCGAACATGACGTGACTTACAGTGCTCGAAGGGTTTATAAGAAGCCTTCCGGAGAGACCAGGACATTCCCTGATTCCCTGATTCACCTCTCTCGAACTTCTTGCCGCGGGCCGCAGCGTCCGAGTTGCTGCCGGCCCGTAATGAGTGTACGACTGTTACTGACGTCTCCTTGTAAATAATGTAAAATAAATACTCCCAAGTTTAGGTTTTCATCCCGAAGTCCGTCCCTCAACCCCTACAATACACAAACCGCCCGCCACAGCAATCCAGAAAAAGAAAAATCACAAATAAGCAAACGCCCCTCTTCACATCAAGTAACTTGTTGCTCTATTATCCCAATGCTATTTCTAATAAACAAAAGGCAGCCCCCAGAAGTACCACTCGCGTGGCAAACGCATACATTGTACTTATTTCTGAAAATTTCAACCAAACGAGCCGTTTTTTCTTCAGATTCAATTTTTGTTTCTTGTACAGCCATCAAATCAATGTCTTTTTCTAGTAACATATGCGACTTATCTGACACTGTCTTCGCCTCTGCGACAACCCTCTGACGTTTAATGTCGCCAAACGAAGCGGACTGGTGAGGTTAATAGCGTCTGCCATTGTTTTGGTTAGATTTAGAGTACGCCCCTACACAATTTTTCTTAGGAAACATACGGACTCTGGTATGCAGTGATGCTCGTTGAACATGGCCCTCCCTTTCGAGCCGACGACTGCCAACCCACGTAGTCGCAGGCCCATTCCCGATCAAAGATCGGGTTTTGGAAGTTCTTCCCGGGACACTACCTCCGCTAAGGCGGAGGTGGCCCGTGTAGCAGCCGTCTGTCTGGCGGCACGTTGAGTTTGACCTTCAACGTCGACCTTCGGCCCGTCTGGGTTTTCTGTGCCGGTCTTTCGGTACCCGCGCCGTCGGTGTCTCGGCTGCGGTCCTCAACATCGTCGCGCAACCGTTTTCCGGCACCTTTAGCGTTGGAAGTCATGTCCATGCTCTCGGAGATGCTGACTGTCTTGTCAACCGCGCTGGTTGGGGTTGCTTGGATAGTTGAAGACGCACTCGTCGCCTCAACACCACTTTCCTTGACTTGAACCTTGGCAGGTGGAGGCGTCGAATCGGGCACGTTGCCCTTATCAGTCCCCTCCGAGTTCACATTTTCGGTCTTCATGTCCAGAGATGTAGACTGAGCATCCGCCCCTTCAGCTGCTTCCTTAGCGGCCTCCTCGGCATCCTCTTGATCCATAAGGAGCTCCGATGTGTCTTCGCTCCCGCCTGGACCAGCAACGTTGGCGTACGTTCTCACGCACTGGGTCTCGTCGTGGCCGAAGCGACGACACAGCCCACAGCGTGGAACCCGGCATTCTCGTCTAATGTGTCCGGTGCCACGGCACCGGAGGCAGAGGGGTGCTCTGCCCGGGACAATGACGAGAGCCAGGTCTTCCGCGACCCGAAGCTGATGTGGTAGGTCGTCCGCTGTCATTCCGGGCTTGAGTTTAAGGACCACAGACCGTGTTGTGGTTCCTTTGTCGTTGCAGCCTTGTACTTTCCACTTCTCCCTCGTCACTTCGGTCACTCTCCCGAACGGTGCCAACGCTGTTCGGACGTCTTCATCAGGAACACCGTGCAGCAGCCAGAAGAGCTTGAGCCTGACACCCTGATTGCACGGGTCAATGACCACGCATCGATGTTCTTTAACAAGAAATGCTTCAGCGTCAAGTATCTTCTTTTTTGCCGCCTCGTTGGAAAAAGTTACGGCCCACACATGATTCATCTGATAAGCCCCGAGGGCCACCACTTCCGGCAGCAGCATCAGTATTGAAAGCGCGTCTCTGAAGTGCTCAACACGGTAAGGCCGTGCTTTAACTTCGCCGTGGATAAAAATAGTGAAAAACAGTGAACGGACGCAGAATGTCTTGCTCCCCAGGAGCGGTTACAGCGGCCCTTGGCCGCGGTTCCCGCTAAACGGAAGAGCCTTCTCCGGACTACCAGATGGTTTTACCTTAGCCACGAGTTCGATGCTTGAAAGAAGTACAAAAGCGCTTCTAGTGAATGCGGTGTTGCCTCAGAAACGTGTCGTAGAAAGTTATACTGCGGTGTATATCGGTAATTACGAGCATGTAACTTACAGAAGTCGCATTTACATGAGTAGCGCAGTACGTTTCCGCAACATTTCTTCTGTGCTTACCGCACACGCAGAGCCATCTTGCGGCAAACACAGAAGACCCCCTCCTCTCAACGTACGGCACTGCCCCGAAAGGTGGCGCGCCACGGCTGTGCGCGGACCGGTGCCAGGCGCGTCGCATGCCCCGACTCCCTCTCCCCTGACGACGCTTCGCCGTTCTCTCACACGGGTTGCAGACTCAAGAGCCGTTCCTTTCTTTAGATTACTATCTATCTATCTCTCTGCCCGTGCCGATCACGACGTTCGGCTGGCGTAGATCGTTTCCTCCTCCGAGACACCGAGTTCTTTGGTTCGTTCTGTTTGCTCAGGCGCACATTTCGTTGCCGCGCCGAACACTGCGTTGCTCGACGCTCACCGTGTCCGATGCGGGGCGCCTCGTAAGTGATCGCTGCGCCGTAGCGCATTGTCTTACACCCCTTGGCGGGTCGACGGGAACGCTGTCGCCTTCCACTCTTGAAGGCGAAGCTTAAGCGTCCTCCAATTTTTTTTTTTTTTTGCGTGCGCTCTCGTTGAAGAACGACGTGCTCTTAAGGAAAGATTCGTGGGAGCTTCCAGCAGGCGCGACTGCTGACGTAACAAACGGTTGTTGGCTGGCTTCTCGATCCTAACATGGGCATTGGTAGACGAGGCACGCGGAGGAAACGTCATCGTGTCACCTCGCACCGAGTGCCACGTACACCTGCTGACGTTGTTATCTCTCATTTTCACAATGGATGAAAGTGGAATAGAAAACGTATGCGGAATTTGCATTTCGTATCACATCTCTGCTGTGGAAGTGACGAAAAATGTTCATTTGTTTACAGGACGAAGTTCTGTTCACAGACTGAAAAAAATCGGATGAAGAGAAGGACGACGAAAAAAGAGCGGGAATTACCGCTGCACTTATGATGATAATGGTGATGATGGCCCTGAAATGTGGCTCGTGCCCAACATGGGGGATTGGCCAAGAATAGGGCACCTGAACTTTCACATAATATTTGAGGAATCTGCAATTGATGTGCAATTTAGTAATGGAAACAGACATTAACTGGCAGAAACAGCACAATGAATAAATGTAACGCTAGGATGTCTCTCACAAATATCACTAAGAGAATTGTAAAAGTTGGAATTTAAAATGCAGCACTGCTAGAAACCACTTTTTGTGGTGGTGGTAAACTTTATTGATAGGGGGAAGGGCAAAGAGGGACGTGGCTGAGGGAGCAGGCTCAATTAAGGCCCCGGGCCTGCTTGGCCATCTCCGCCCAGTCCACCAGTTCAAGATGTCGGTGCACATCCCCGGAAGTGAGTCAGGCTGTCCAGTCAGTCTCGCTGCTGATGGGGAGATGAGAAAACGCGAGCGAGGTGCATTCCCACATTATGTGTGTGAGTGTTCCTATTTGTGAACAGAGCCTACAATGGTCGCTTTCCTTGCCCCCTGTGATTTTGTTAATGTACTTTGGGTGTGGGCATGTGTTTGTCTGGAGTCGCCTGAACGCGACCGCTTGCGTTTTATCGAGTTGCTTCGCCGGTGGTGGGAGCGCGCGACGCCTCAAGCGATACCTATGGGCTATTTCACGATAAATCTCGCAGGGTTCCTCGTGTCTTTCCACCTCGTTCACGCCGTTCGCATCCGCGGACGAGGCTCGGCGCGCGAGATCTCGAGCCAAACTGTGAGCCGACGCGTTGCCGAGCACAGGCGCGTGAGCGGGGTTCCACACGAGGGTTTTCAAGCCGCTGGGAAGGCGCCGCGTGAAGACATGGTACGCCTTTTTTGAAATTCTACCGCGGGCGAAATTGCCGATGGTGTGCTTGCTATCGCTGATGAAGGTATTCGCTTCCGCATGCATGGCTATGGCAATTGCGTTTCCCTCCACTTGCACCACTCGGCCAGCCGTGATTGTTGTGTGTTCTATCAATACTCCGTTGCAATCCACTACCACCGTGGTCATGAGGTCGCCGCGACCGTGTCTCGCGGCGTCTGTGTAGACCACTCCATATTGCGAGCCGTAGCGCCGCCAAATGGCTTCACTACAGGCCTGCCGACGGCCCTGATGGAACTCGGGGTCCATATTGCGGGGTAGAGGAGGGGCATAAATATGCCCCCTGACCCTTCACGGAATTGTCATGTACTCTAACCTCTGGGATGGCCTCGAGAATGAGCTTCCGGAGGACCATGCGAGCTGCTTGATCGTTTTGTGCATGCCTAAGGCCTCTAGCCTTGCGGTGGCCGCGTGGTCTGGAAGGCCCAGGGCTGCCTTTGTGTTTCGTCTGATCATTGTGTTTAATTTAGCTAAGCCCGCGACTTCGAGTTTGGCATATGGTGTGGAGTACATGGTTCTGCTGGTTACGTATGCCTGCACAAGTGGAAGCAGCTGCCCTCGCCCATGCCGTGGTGCCGATTAGCCACCCGGCGAATGAGCTGTAGTGTGTAGTCTGTCGCCCTCTGGAGTTTTTTTGAACATGAGCCCGCAGCGCAGCGTGTTCTGAAAGTCTAGCCCCAATATCTTTCTTCGTCTGTGGGCGCAGCGCTTTCAACAACTGTCTCATTGGATAGTCACGTATGAGTGCATCCTTTCATGCAAGAGGTCGTTGAGGTTCGTTTCTGTGAGATGAGAAGCTCTGGGTGCTTTCGTCCTTCCATTACCTGTAACTGAAGATAGCGGAGTGGGTCAGCAGCCGTTAGCTTCCTTTAACAAATGTACTCTGAACATGCGAAAAAATGACAGAAATAACTTTGTATGTGGCATTGTTTCTCTATTCTGAAAAAAAAAAGATGTGTTTCAGTTTGCCCGACAAACTTCATATGTACAACAAAAAATGGTTAATTGCTGAATTTGTATTTATGCGTATGGAACCTTACAGAAGTGTTGACAACTCAATGACCTATCAAGGAACCGCAGTGAAATGTGATGTAGAGAGAGAGAGCGAATTTTAAGTTTGCCTTGGTACACTCCTCGACGCCTGCGCATTCTCAAATGCAAGAAGCCGTTTCTCTAATGATTATCAGCTGCTACAAGGAAGTCACCCCATCTCATTACAAATAAATGTTATCTCTCTCTCTCTCTCTTAGGTGCTGTTTTTAATGTATTGAACCCGTAATAGCGTATATTTTTTCATGTAGAAAATGGTTCTCTTGTGTTCAGAAAACATGCACGACACTGTAGAACTACCACACAACATTATTCATTTCAATCTGAGGATATTGCGTTTGCTTTTTTTTATATTCTTTTGTGCCAATCTGTCGTAAGCACATAAACGATTTCGGAATTTTTTTATGCGCACTATAAGTGCCGTATGTTCAAACGCGCTGTCGTAACAATATTCCGAGTGTCATGTGCAATAATATTCTGCTAATTGTATATGATGAGATTCCTTAATAGATACTGGTGGTGTAGTTGGTGACTCATGATATTGATAAAGCAGTGCACTTAAAGCTGACACGCTCATGCACGCATGGAAAAGGACGTACACAATGTCGTGTATGTCTTTTTTCATGCGTGCGTGAACGTGCCAGTTTCAAGCGCGATGCTTCATGAATACGATAAGTGCCATTTATTAAGGCATGCGGTTTTTTTTTCTTACTTCAGTTGTCCTACCTCTTTCTAAGACCTATTATTTTGTAACTTTGTATACAAGGAAATTTCATAATAATGTTAAAATATTTTGTGCAGATGTTCAAAACAAAATGCTGAGTAGTATTATAAAGCACTTAAAAATGATGTTATGCGGACGCGTCTCCGGCAATTCTTGAAGCTTTCTACGACAGTTTTTCTCTCCTGTAGGGCGCCCATCAATTTGTTGGAAAATAAATGAAATTACAACAAATTATTCAGGACCTTAGCCGAGATCGTGCAAGATTAGGGTTGAAGATTAATATGCAGTATGCAGTAGACAAAGGTAATGTTCAATAGCTTGGCAGGAGAACAAGAATTCATGATCGCCGGTCAGCCTCTAGAATCTGTGCAGGAGTACGTTTACCTAGGTGAATCACACACAGGGGACCCTTATCGTGTAAGGACAATTCACAGAAAGAGTAAACATGGATCGGAGCGCCCACGGCAAGCTTTGCCAAATCATGACCGGCAGCTTACGCATTCCTTGAAAAGTGTAAAATGATTGCATTCTACAGGTACTAACTTACGAGGAAGAATCTTCATCATCATCATCCTGGCTACGCGCACTGCAGGGCAAAGGCCTCTTACATACTTCTTTGACTACCCCGGTCATGTGCTAATTGTGTCCACGTTGTTCCTCCAAACTTGATCTCATCCGCCCACGTAACTTTCCGCCACCCCCTGCTACGCTTCCCTTCCCTTAGAATCCTGTCCGTAACCCTTAATGACCATCGGTTATGTTACCTCCTCATTACATGCCCTGCCCATGCCCATTTCTTTTTCTTTATTTCAACTAAGATGTCGGCGTGCCATGGCGGCGTACGTCATCGCTTCTGGCTGGGGCTGCGGTAATTGAGGTTGCACTTCAGGAACTCCAAGCGATCGCTGCACCTCTTCTTTCACGATGTCGGCGAACGAGGCCACTTGAGGTTGCAAGGAAAGGAAGACCTTGCGCAGTTCTTCGCGTACAATGGCCCTGATCCATTGGTGGCGCACATAACAGCAGTTAGACGTAGAAAATATTCTATTCATAGAGATATGTCAATCAGTCAATAACAACATCGAAGGATTAACAGCACCTAACCTTCCGTGAAAAATCCAGTGTTGTCCATCAAGACAATCAGAAGTAGCGATCACGAGATTACGCTGCCGCGTTCCTCCATTAATCTTATATTTGTAAAGGACTGGTCTGACGCTATCGCCTCTTTGCCAATGCTGCCAAGAAACAGAATCACTAGATCATTATTCTTTGGTATGTCGGCGATACAAATTGATAAGAAGAGGACATCTATAACTTCCGCTTGCTAAATTAGGGTTAATGATATCATCAGAAATCATGCTATCGTTCGGTGGGTCAGTTGTAGGGGTCAGACACAAGGACGTGTTTGATGCCGTTCGCGGTTACATACAATCAACAAAACGAATAAAGGCTAAACCCCATGAGCGCGATATTTATTTATTATATTTATTAAGGGATGAATCTTTCAATGAAGCTGTGATTCGTGCAATTAAGAATATTCATGAAGATAGTGGGGAAAGAATAGGAGAGCAGTGGGAAATCTTTAAACAACAGATAAAAATTAAAGCGATAGAAAGATCCAGCATTTTATTATTTGAAGCCAAAAAGAAAGAGAAAGAGCTCAAGACGATTTTTGAAAAGCTAACAGCGCTTGAATGTGAAACGCCAGGTGTGTATGCCGAAGATCTGCGTAGTATCAAACAGAAACTGGAGCTTTATGATGAGAACCGTTATCGCGGAGCGCAAGTGAGAGCCAGGGTAGAAGCGATGGCTATAGATGAATGTCCAACAAAACGCTCACTTGGACTCGAAAAATGTCGCGCCCGGCGGAACCATATAGATGTTATTGAAGATAACGGGATAGTAATGACAGACAATGACAGCATAGGACGTGCTTTTACTCGACATTACGAAGCGCTTTTTGCTTCCAGACCTGTGAATGCAGAGAGATTTAAAGAAGAATTTCTTGAGAGAATGCCACGACTGCAAGATGACACCAGAACAGAGTTGGAATCACCCATATCACAAACGAAAGTAGAAAAGGCTATAGATAACCTGAATCTCGGCAAGTCGCCAGGGCCTGACGGTCTGAGCGCTTCGTTTTACAAGACGTTTTAAAAAGAATTGTCTCATCTGCTTACAGTTCTTTTTAATGAGGCTTACGAACTAGATGTCCTGCCCCGGTCTTTTGGGGAAGCTCATACTGTATTAATACCAAAGACAGAAGAGACAGAGAAGTTAAAATTGGTTTCCTCATACAGGCCTATATCATTAACTAACTGTGATTATAAAATCTTGATGAAAGTGCTAGGAAGGCGGCTACAGAAAGTAATTAAGGAATTGGTTGGTCCTCACCAAACATGTGGAATTATGGGGCGTTCGATTGTGACTAATATACATAAGATGCGGTGTGTGATGGAGTGCTGCGACATTATGCAAGCAGGGGTGGCAATTCTACAGCTCGATCTCGAGAAAGCGTTTGATTGTGTACCTCATGGTATTTTGCTTGACAACCTAGACCACATTAATGTCGGATCCATCATTAGAGACGGGGTAGCTTTGGCGTACCGGAACTGCACTACGCGATTCATTGTTAACAAGTCAGTGGGGGCCGCCATTAACCTAAAGCGTTCTGTACGCCAGGGCTGCCCCCTGAGTCCCCTTCTGTTCAGTATATACATAGAAACAATGTGCCTAGCGATCATTGCAAGCAGCAACATTCACGGCTTCAGATTAAATGCATCGGAAGTTAAAATTCTGGCGTATGCGGATGACGTCGCAGTCTGTTGTACAGATAAAGAGAGTGTAGCTGCAGCTATCGCTGTAGTGAAAGGTTTTGGCAAGGTAACTGGAAGCATGGTAAACTGGGGAAAGTGTCTTGGCTTCTGGCACGGAGAATGGCCTTCCACCCCTGTCACTTTCGCCAATGTCAAGTGGCTGACGACACCCGTTAAATACCTAGGCGTCCCACTGGAATATTACAAAAATAACGATGAGTATTGGCAAGATCAAACCAGAGAAACACAGATAAAAGCAAACAAGTGGAAAGGTGGACATCTGTCAATGTTTGCAAGAGCTACAGTCTGCAATCTATTTTTTGTCGCGAAAATATGGTATGTAATGCAGGTATTGCATTGTTCGAGGGTAAATATACAGAAGTTGCACCGAGTATTCGCAGTGTTTGCGTGGGCTTCGAATTGGGAACGATGCAGTCGAACGAATTTGTTCAGGCGAGTTAAAGACGGAGGTTTGGGAATGACGCACCTTTTTATACGACAGGTCGTAAACCGGTTTTTATTTTTCCGCGACTTAAGCGATCCTTTCTTGCGCACGGTGTGCCAAGTGAGGCTAAGGAGCGCATTACCTAGCTATGTAGTGTTGTGCCATTACCACAAGCCCGGATTCCGAATCTGCAAGATGCGGAATCTATCCTGCGAGCGCCCTAATTCTCCCTTCACAAGTCAAGATGCTGAGCCGTCAGGCAGCGCGCGGGAGAAGCCTCGGCGAGCCGCAAGTTTGGACATGTCAGCGTGTGCCAGACAGCCCGGCGCCGCACCTCCCTTTGCCTGGAGGTCACCGCGCGCGCGAACTTTGAACCGGGTGGCCAGCGCGGTCGCTGGTTGGACCCCTCGGACGACCGTCGTGTGCTGACTTTGTATTGGGCCGTTTGAGTGACAATGGTCCTCGGGGATTATAAAAGCAGCGACACGCCGCCTGAAAAACAGGATCCGCCGTCCCACCGGGAAAGAGTGTCGCTCCCGACTGGGGTGAGATGTGTCACGCGTTTTCGCCGGACGTCGTCGTGCGAGAACAGTCGCGTTTGTTGTGAGCACTCGGCCCCAGTGCCGACCCGTTCATGTCCTGTATGATAACCTGTATATAATGTATAAAGTCCCTTTTGTTATTCTCATCGACGCCAGGCTCGGAGTCTTCGCTACCAACGCTCTGTCACGAAACGGGTGACGAGCGCTACGGGACCACAAAGCCGTAATCGTGGTGCAGCGGTACAAGTTCGTAACACTGGTGGCACCGGTTGGATGTCCGTAACACTGGTGGCACCGGTTGGAAGTTCGTAACAGTAGCCTGCACAGACAATATGAGCGGTCCTGTTTGTGGATTCCTTAAAGAAGTTATTTTAAGTGTACGGTTTTTGTCCGTTAGATTTTCAAATGAGTACCTTTTTTCAGTGAAACGTAAAACATTGTACAAAGATGTATGCGATCTAGTTCTCCCTGTGCCAATGTACAGGGCCATATACAGTGGAGGCCAAGGGCAAGACGTGCTTAAGCGGGTGAAAAGAATGCCAGTAACGCCAGAGACCAAGTCTTTCTTTTTTAAGCTTCACATGGGTACGTTGAATGTCAAAACCTTTTTAGAAGATCGTGGGTTTTTCTGACCCTGGGGCTCGCATTGCTTGATCTGTAAGAAACCGGAAACTATCGATCATGTATTTCTAGATTGTTGGGCGGGTGTCTTCTTTTGGGATGTACTTCAGAGGACTATGAAAAAAGACTTTCCTTTAGATCCACAGGGTATTAGATATTTATCTATAGAAAACGATGATGGACTGCCATTTGACCTTATTATGCTAGTTGGCCTTCACTGTCTATGGCGCGCCCGTATGGCGGGCTATCACTGCGATCCGGATGCTCGGCCTGCACGAATGCTTTTCCGAGAATGCATGTCGAGATTTGTGGAAATTCAGAAAGCACAAGATTGTGTACCTGCGTGGCTGTCGAGGGTGGAACCCTTGACCGCGCTCAAAGAATTCTAAAATAGTCAGCACAGTAAGGCTGACACTTGGTGCTGAAAACTTGCAAATTTGTCTTGTTTTCTCAAATGTCATTTGTTGTTTGATATAGAAGTACAAAACAGGCAATAAAGAAAAAAAAAAGACGACTGACGGCTTCGAGCGACGGATCGGGCCGTCGCGTGAACAGATCGCTCGGTCTTTTCGCGCGATCGCTCGGTTCTGCAAATATAGAATTCGTCGCTCGTCGCCCGGAATTGCTATGAGCGACTAGCGAATAGCGCGAAGCCGGAAGTGGATGTACATAATTCAAGTACTTCCGATTGTCGCACAGAACGAGCAAACGATTGAATTATTTTACGTGCAAGGAAAGAACCCACTGCAAGACTTTCAGAAATATTTTATGCTGCTTTTTGCAGTAAAACACACCGACTGCCCTCGTGCTGCCCTCGTGCCGGCAGCACTGGGGCGACGTAGCTCGAAGTCATCGCTCACATGGGGTACGACTTGTAGGCGACTTGTCGGGAGCAAGATCGCTTGCATGGGGTTTATACTTAAATTTTGATTATTCTCTTGTAATTTGCTTGTTTTTGTATGCTTCCTTTTCTTTCTTTTATTCATCGAATTTGCAACACTTCAAAAGAAAAGGTAATCGTTTCAGCACGCAATTCTCGGCCAATACATCAGTGTGGGTATGGGCCATAACATGAGGCCACCATCATCATCATCATGATCAATGGCACACCCAGATAACAAGCGCGACCGAGGAAAAAGAAGCCCGGCACTGCACGAGCCATTGCACGGGCCCCGAGAGCGCGGCTCGGACGGTCATCGGAGCGGCGGTGGCTCGGACCCCGGCAGGAGGCCGTGCTCCCACCGCTGGCGCGGCTCCTCCAGAAGGCTCGCCCAGGACACCGCTTGCCTGTCTGCTCCTAGGCAGACGACAGCGACAGGTTGGTTGGCAGCGAGGGCGGACGGAGGCCCGAGGACCGAGCGTGGACCACCATGGATGAGAAGCCCGCCAAGAAGGGAGCGACCCCGCCCAGGACTAGGGCCAGGACGACGAAGCGGCAACCGCCTGCTGCCGACGATGGAGGCAGTCCTTCTCAAGAGGCCCCCAGTGCCAAGCGAGCGCGTGGAAGGACCGCTAAGGAGCAGCCTTCATCTAATGAGAGGACCCGGTCAGCGAAGTCGGTAACAGCCAGACCCATCGCGACAACGGCTTCCAGAAAGACGAGAAAGGCTGCCGAGGCGCCGACACCCGGCGCCGATGCGAATGTCCCGTCCACCAGAAAGAAACCCAAGACGCACAGGGTGAGCCGGAAGACGCGCTCGAGGAGCGCCTCTCCCAGAGATGCTCACACTGCTGCGGCCGAGGCTCCGAAGCGTCGGCACCGCTCGCACAGTCACTCCCATGGCGGCAGCAGTCATCATGCCAAGAGAAGGAGGAGCCGCGGGAGATCCACGAACTCGTCGCGCAGCCGCCACGGTGGCCACAAGCGCAAGGGCGGACGTCGCGGAGGGTCCACCACCACCTCGCAGAGCAGCCGCGGAACAAAGAGGGGCCGCAGGAAGAGCCGCCGCCGCCATTCCCAGAGCAGCACCTCTGCTGCGAGTACCAGGAGCGGCGGGAGACGGCGCCGCCACGCCCGTGGTACACGTTCGTCGTCAAGCCGCGGAAGAAAGCGGGTCAACTCGAGGATGTCGGCCAGCAGCTCCTCGTCGAGGTCTCGTCGGGCCAAGGGGACTGGTGGCAAGGCTACCAAAAGGGGCAAGCGCAAGTAAAGAAAGGTCCCAGTGACCGGGAGTGCATGGGGGCCGGATCGAGAGAAAATCTACACTTCGCATCAGCCTTGCCTCCCATTCAGGATCGAGGAACGGAATTGGGAGATGCCGTCAATGAATAAAATTGGCCCGCGCAAAAGGACGGCCATGCCAAATAAATTTCACTGTCGATGGGCTCTACTGTGTTTACTGTTGCTCAATCACCCGCTGTAGTAAAGGTTTCCGAGGGTGCGACTTATTCGCTATTGAACTAAACTTCAGTAAATAGGCTACATTAACGTTATGAAGCACGGTAGTGTTTGTATGGGACATAACTTCGTCTCTTGTGCTCTATATAGTAATTGTGCAGGCATCACGAAGACAAGCGTATGTCAATAACGTATATTAGAATAAATAGGTATATAAATAAATAAAAAAATAAAATAATACTGCTCAAAAGAGTCTTTGCGGCAGAAAAGTTGGAGAAGGAAACAACCTAATTCAGGAGAAATTTTAGGCCGCTTGTTGCGGCGACGTTTTGCGCACAGGCAATGATTGCTTTGTGTACTCTTTATTCGGGGTACCGTCATGTGGTCTCCCATGGCCTAAGAGAGCTGGCAGAAGCTCTCTGGGTGGGGGAAGGCCCTCACAATCCCAGAGGATGTGACTTTGGATGACCACGGCGTTTTTATTCCAGTTCTTGCGTATTGGGTCAACCTATCCACTTGTGAAAATCGCCAAGCGATGAGGAGTAGTAAGGGTGCTATATCGAACTCGGTGGAGGACAGTGCATGCGTGCGCTTTGGTGAGCCTAATGTGTTGTACAGTGTACATTCTCCTGCTCTATTTATATAGGTTAGGAAGTTCTTTGTAGGAAGTCATTGCCTCTCCTAATGGTGTGTCCGGTTCCAAGGAGAGCGTGACCCTTTTTGTTGAACCTCGGGTCAATTTACGCGCTTCAACGTTCCCGGGATTTCCAGACTGAGTGGGGACCTAGAGAAGATTGGCTTTGGTTCTGTCTTCCTGATCGAAGTTTCTCACGATCATGGCTGCATTCAGCCCCACGCTGCCCCTCATAAAGAGTAGCGGCCTGAGATTAGTGCTCCTAGAGTCGCTAATGACAGTGTGGGCAGTTGGGTTAATGATGGCTATCGCTATGGGCGCTTCTTCGGCCTCTTTGATTGATGCGGCTCTAGTTGAGGGCACATTTACGATTTAGAATTCTCCGTCCACGGCACCCAGGGCGTATGTGTTGTGTCCCTGGTTAGCGGCATCGACGAAGACCGCCGTTTGGTCTTGCTTGTGCTTTTCGCGTAATTTGTCTGCCCTGGCTGTTTTCCTGGCGTCATGCCCACCCGCCGGGGTATTTTTTTAGGTATTGGTTTTATCTTAAGGGATTCGTCATGAAAGTCCCGTTCCGTGGTTCTACTTTTCAATACGGCCATGCAAACCGAAACAACTCTGCACGCAATTATTTGTCCAAGTTACCCGATTAAACACGCACCACCGCGAAGCGTGGCTTGCAGTGCAGCCTTCCTGTGTCGTACAGTAGGCTGCGTAGAATGAATCTTATGTATAACGCCAGATAAAGAAGCGCTCCGTTTAGCTGCTGCTGCTTAAGAGGAAGCTTTAGCTCGAGTGCTCTTATGTAAATACATGCGAATGGAAAATTCGTTTTTCTCGTTAACGCCTGAACGAAATTTTACGATGTTTGCAACATGTAAAATTAAAGCTTTAAATCTAGTGATTATTGTTTCGAAATTTTCCATTTACGTTGGCAATATTTTAGTAAAAAATGGCAAAAATCTAAATTTTCAGGAGACACATTCTCAGTTTAACTTTGCAGTTTATAACCCTGTAACTTAGCAATAAAAAAGGATACCACGATTTTGTGAAATGCATGTAGCAGTGTATCTAAAGCGGACAAAATTGATAGGTTACACATGAATCTCGAAAAATTTAGTAATATGGAAATACAGCTTTTGCAGAACCTTTGTACATCACGTAAGATATTCGCGCAACACATAAAATGACATATCAAATTTGTCCGCTTTCAACGATTTAATGGATGGCGTTTAGAAAACCGCAATATCTGTTTATGGTGCGAAGATATTAATTGTTAAACTTCGTGGTTCCATTTTTTTTTCAAACTTTCGAAGTTTTGAAAATTTCCGTAACAAAACTCAGACCTTAAATCGAAATTCCGCTCCGGGCAGTCACTAGAATCTATCTTTTTCTTTCAAGTGTAGTAAATGTCGTCAAGATGAGCTATAGGGGCTGTCTCAGAAAAACGTTTTTGCGTTTTACATGTATTTAAATGGGCCTCTTCGGAGTTTGGCCCGCGCTTAAGCTTCCTCACAAGTTACAATGCATCCATTCGGGATTTGCGTACAGCGCCAATCTAAGTAAGACCGTAGGGAGAGCGAATTGCAACGGCAGCTTCATTTTACACCACGCTCTTACGTCACACAGAGACTGGAGACAGCCGCGTATTGCGGATGCGAGTGAGTCATCAGGTAAATTGAACAAATATTATGGCGCCAGTTATTTCAGTTCTACATAGCCCCTTTCGATGTGCAGAAAAATGTAATGAACCTTTTGTTATCATTTTCTTGAGCAATGTAAACACGTGGCGTACAGTAGTAACCAGAGAGTAAATATTGTAATTAGCTTACTTTCTTATTTTTTATTGCGATGAAGGCTTGCCCTTAAGGCATAATTGTTGTTGCGTATATGTGTGTTATATGTGTGCTGTGAGGCCTGTGTTGTGTATGAATTTAAGCAGTGTTTTGTGAAATCTGTTATCATGTATCCAGCGATCATTGCTGGTTGTCACACTGTAACAGAGGCCGGCTTGCAGTAGGAGACGCGAGTGTTCCGATTGTAAACCCGTACATGTCCATATTAGGTGGTATGCATCTGATTCCACCACAGGAACGGAGCAGTATGGACACGTAGCACCCAGTGGTAAATGCGACCAGTTACACCTTGAGATAACAGCCGCTGTAAGGGCCACACCCCGGCCCGAAGCCTCCTAAGCAAAACTTCCTCCGCCCTAGTAAGGTGAAGGGGGAGGGAGCAGACACACGGTGGGATAAGAGCGCGTTCCTGTCGGAGAACATTTTTACGGGCTCGCAGCGAGTTACGGGGTTGGGGTGGGAGGGGAATAGGTGGAGGATCAGGACTAGGAGGGCAGTGTGCCTGCTTGTCACCAGCAATGTTGTGAGGGTTCGCTGAATGGCCTTGAATCCAGTGTACCTTGACGGACGTAGCTGTCTTACTATTCATATTGTGTATTCTCTCGCAGATTTCCATCGCCTTATCAACCTTCTTGAGTTCCTGAATAGCTGCTAAAGAATCTGTGAAGATGTCTAGTTGCTTGATGGTAGGAAGCTTAGATGTCGCATCTTGCACAGCGTCGTGGATGGCTTGAAGTGCCATTACTAGAGCGCTGGCTTCCGTAGATAAATAGCGCTGGTGGCCGCTGATGAAATTATGCGTAGTACTCAGGAATGATGTCCTTCCACCGTGTGGGAGAATGGCAGCATCCGTATAGACTTTGCAGGTGTTTACGCACGATGCATCGACGATGTTGTGTTCGTGAATAGTACGTGTTGTATCGCTGCGTCGTAACTTCGTCGGCTTATTAGTTGTGATGCTGGTGAATTCCCAGGGAGGCATTGGATAGGGCTGATTGTCAATCCGAGAGACGCGGTGAAAATGAGCATGCAACGCAGCGACAGCCGGAATAAGTTACTTTTTTATTTCACGTGCTTTTTCACGTTGCAAAATTAGCTCTGCAATTGTGTTGAGCTGGGCATGTTCCTGTAAGGTTGGTATCGGAGTGATGCGGGGCAGTGCTGTGATTGTGCGCATAGCATCGCGATTAATCATCGCCAACTGTGCCAGCTGTGCCAACGTCAGCCGTTGAAATTGTGCTTGATATAAAATTCGTGGCTGCAAGACTGCACGCACCAACCGTCGAGCTACGTCACTACGAGCTCCAGCTGCTTTTGCTGCAATGCGACGAATAAGGTGAAGTGTTTTTGTCGAACTCTGTCTGGTTTTACGGAGCCAGTGTGCACCACTGCCGGATTGGTGAATATCGAGACCCAGTATGCGGACCTCAGAAGCCTCAGGGATTGTCACTGCGCCGAGTCTAAATGTAAAGGGGTGCTGCGTGATTCTTGTGCGTCCTTTCTTGTTGGCCACCACAACATAGCTTGATTTTTTGGCGGAAATGTCCAATCCTGCTTTCCGAGCGTAGTTGTTCAGCACATCAAGGGCTTCTTGAAGCTGTTGAGTTTGTCTAGATATATCTTTATGCACGGACCACAAAGTGACGTCATCCGCATAGATCAAGAACCTCACATCTGGAATCCGATGTAGTTGCCAGGCTAGAGGTATTAGAGCAACGTTGAAGAGAAGAGGAGCCAGAACCGAACCTCGTGGGACTCCTCTGTTCGATGTGAAGTATCCTTCTTGCCTTCCATCTACTCTAATCGCAAATGTGCGATTCTGAAGGAATGAGTAGATGAATTTTATCACCCGCGGTGGAAGTCCCAGATCGATGAGGTTGGCTATAATGGTTTCATGGTCTATATTGTCATAAGCTTTCGTTATATCTGTTGCTACTACCGTGCGCGCAGCGTGACTGTGTGGAGAAACCTGTAAAACATCGTCTGATAAGATAGAAAGTCCGTCTTCAGTTCCCAAGTAAGAACGGAATCCAATTTGAGCAGGATGATATTTATCGTGGCGTTCAAGCCACCAGGAAACTCGTGTGGCCAGCATCTCTTCAGCGAGTTTGCAGACAGTTGAGGTTAGTGAAATAGGGCGTAAAGACTGCAGGCTATTTGGAGACTTTCCTGTTTTCGGAATCGCGACAACAATTGAATGCTTCCAATCAGGTGGAACGTTTCCAGTCTCCCATACTTTATTAATGGCCTGAGGAAGTGCGTCGAGAGCTGCTCCTTCCATGTTCTTGAAAACCTCATAAGGAATACTATCGGGACCAGGTGTTGTTCGTTGCCTCGAAGTTTCAATCGCCGCTATTTGTTCGGCCATGCTGAAAGGGCTGGATATATCGGATTTCGAGTTTGTGTCAGACTCATCAATTTCGGGGCAGTTTATAGGTGACGCTTGATCGTATTTCGGGAAAAACGCTCCAGCAGCGTGTTCTGCAAATTGATGAGGCGAACTCTGCATCGCTAACCTAACGCTCGCTGCATGGTCAGGTTGCTCATGACCGCGTTCCATTGACCGGAACGTACGCCAAAGTGCTCTGTTTCCAATGCCCGATCCAAGATTCTCGCACCACTCATACCATCGTCGTCGAGAAAGTTGTTTTTCGTGCTGACGCGCCTTCGCCGCTATATGGTTAGCACGTGCACGGCTACCTGGTGCATCGGGATTTCTCGACGCATACAATTCTGCCTGACGTCGCTTTGCCCAAAGTTACAAAAGGGTGAGGTCCGGTTGAGGTTGTTCCTCCTCAACTGTAGTTACAGTGGTGTTCCTCCGTAGCAGTTCTTTCAAAGCGGGACGAATTTCTGAGGGCTGTGAGGGTACTTTATCAATCGATGATTCCCGAAACTTATCCCAATGCGTGACTGTTACTCGTCGTCGAATTTTCTTTATGCACGTTCTGTGCAAACCAATTATTATTGGCATATGATCACTGCCCCATGTATCTGGTTCCACCCGCCACTGCGGTATTCCAGGACCCATCCACCACGTGAGGTCTGGAGCGTTTGTTCTAGATACTGCGGGTACAGTACAGGTAGCCACAGCATGATGGTTCAGCAGTGTAAAAGTGGCATCGCTCATGATGTTTTTAACTTGGTATCCTCTTCGGGAGTTGTACTTGTACCCCATTGTGTATGTGGGGCATTGAAGTCTCCACCCACGAGAATAGGAATTCCCGGGTACGTAGACCGGAGATGGGCTATCCACCCCAAGTTCAAACGTGTGCGCTGAGGTCTGGCGTAGAATGACACTAGAATGACAGGAGTCTTCACTGGTCGTGTCAGGACCCCGACAACTTCTTGATTACCACTATACCATGGCTCCAGGTCAATCACTGTGTGAGCAATATGCGATGATATATAAACTGCAGCTTTTCCCGGAGCTGAAGCCATTGTAGTAGCACGTCTATCTCTAATAGATGGGTTATGGTACCCATTAAAATTGGATAGGAAGCATAGCTTATTGTGCTCTTGAATAAGCTTACTATCAATCCAATTGTTTGGGTTTTTTGTTGCGATGGTGTCCGCATCAAATCCACCCTCGAGGGTGGATTTGATGTTGAAACGGCCTTCTTCACCCTTACGTTTCTTAAAAATTGACAAAATGGGCGTGCTCGTTCGTAGCACCCTCCCATATGCTCATGCGGAATCCTACCGAAGCGTGGTCACCTATGCGCTGCCGAAGCTGTGGCGGGACTGTGCAGCGAGGGTGGCAAATGACCGCCAACGCTCTATACCGTTTCCCCATCTCGCGAGCACTTACGAAGCACCCGGCAAGCGGGCTTAATCCCTTCGTTCGAAAAACTCCACAGAATAGCGTTATCTTGCACGCGACCACGTGAAAATTCATTTCTTCCATACCTTAAGTTGTGAAAGCCTGCAGGAGTCTGCAGGAACGAGAAGCCACCACGTTGGTAAAAAAAAAGAAGAAAAAAAAAGAAACTTAATCTGGTGCGTCAGCGCGCGGCCGAACATTCTTGAAATTTGGCGTTTCTCTAAAAAATAAATAAATAAGAGTCATATTTCGTTTCTCATGAATGTTTAAGTTTACGCAGTCCAATGTGCAAAGCGGTTTGCGATGCAGCAGTCGTTATAACTGATGTGCCAGCGAACTTCGACCAAGATTTTTTAAAAATCCACAGCGCTAGCGAAATCGTATATACTGCATATTTGCGGTAGTCGTGCGTACCTACGAGCAGTATTTTTTTATTAATAAATAATAATTATGATTCCATTTTATTTGGTCAGCTTTTTATGTAGTTCTTGAATCGCTACAGTGTCAATTGTAAATTCGCAGTGGGACGCCTCAGATAACCTCGGATTAAAGGATTTTTTTGTTTGTTTTGGTACTGACATTTGCCCGGTTGTTTCTGCCGACAAAAAACAAGAGCCCGCGAAATGCGCCAAGCATGATAAAGATACGCGTTCGCGCGCGCCTTCGCAAGCGCCCCCAAACGAACTTTGAATGATACACGGCTGCCTTCGTTTAGCGCCGCCTCGGACAGGATTTCGCCATGTAGGTTGAGTCGGTATAGGCTTCGCGGCCTGAGTGGGGTTGTTCTCATGTTGTGCTCCTGCGGCACTCAGCATTACTTTAACCTTCGCACGTCACTTCCTGTGTCACCTTAAGTCACTTCCTGCGATGACCAGTCAGCGGTCGTGAAAAAGTGCCGAAGTTGAAAGCAAGGAATTATGCCTCCAACAGCGCTTTCTGCTGTCGCCGAAAACACAACTATTTGGATGCGTCTACTTATGATATCTTCGACAGTGCCCGAAGCAATTACTCATATGGTGCTGCCGGAAAAAGGAACTGACGGTCAAAACGTCACTAAAAAGCCGCTAAGGCAGGCAATATTCGTGTTAAAGTGCCTAGAAACTCATTAACTTTGGCGACTTTCTTTTCGAAGATACCCACACTGGTCAGCTCATCGGTGCTAAGCAACACAGAAGCGCTGACTCGTGTTGTTAACCGGCAGTGTTCACTGTCGGTTTCCAACATTTCCAATACGTATTGGAACCCCCGGAAACGCAACTCAACGGCTCCACACAACCACCACGAGAGCCCAAATCCCCACAAGAAAAATTCGAAATTCAGTAAACTCAGCGCGCTTTGTAAGGAATTACAATTGGAATGGTAATGGGCAATTGAATCTTTTTCCTTTCCTTTATGCCACTTTAGTTGAATCAATCTCCCCTCCCTCAACTTATTTTTGACCATGCTGCTAGATTCGGCATGTGCTGCTTTAACATGTCATCGTTGTCGTCGTCGTGACCTCCGCCACAAATACCACTACGATCATCAGCATTAGCACTGATTATTCAGCCCGTCCTGCCCCAAACGTTCTTCGACATAATATTTGCACAAATAATGCCGTTTGCCTATTTCGCTTACTTTAAATTTGTAACCCCTTGGATGTGCTGACGAGGGTGCCAGAAATGGGTCCGTTTTCTGCGCACCGTTGCAAATGCGCTGAGAGACCTGGGACGCAGTGCTGCATCATAGTGGTCGTGAAAGCAGGAGCGAACGTTTCGACAAGTGGACTTGTCTTCTTCAAGGCGACATATGCTTTCTTTTTTTTTACGAGCACCGGTTTCTGCCGCTCCTTCTATTATCTCTTTCAGAGACACGATAGCCCACGAGCACCATGAGGCGAGAAAACCAGAACGAGCAGACGGGGCCCTCCGCCTAAATTAACAGCATGCGTTTAGCCTGATCATTTGGGGAAAGCTTGTCGAGCTGCAAAAACGGAAACCCTCGCCACCCCGGCAGGGCCCTCTTTATTACAAAGCTAGGAGCGTTTGCTTGGAAGAGCTTTCGTGGTTTCATGTCAGTCCGTCTGTCCAGTGCTGTTGGTACAGGAGGTGCTAGCGGGAAACACCTAAAACATGTAATGTGGGATGAGGACCTAAATCTCCCTTGCCCCTCGTCACCATCACGCCACCCTCCGCGTCTCAAATAGTTCCGCCACTGCCCTTCTCATAGAAAGGATGTGCTACAGTACCAAACAGTGCCTCCCATTCGACTTTTTTTTACCGGGATGGTAATTTGGGCGGGGGAGGATGAGTCCGATAGGAGATGATGATGAGTATGATTGCTGAGTTTAGGCAGGAAAGGAAAGAAGACGTCACACATGCTTTTGTCCGCGTGCCGTGAGGCATGGAATTTTCACTGGTCGGGCTATAGGGTTGTAGAAGAGTGAAGGGGAAAGTTAGAGAGTTGGAGACAAATGCCTGTCTCCAGGGCCCATTCCTGCCTAGTGGCTGCGCACCGTCGTGTGCGCTCGACGGAAAAAGTAGATCAGACTGGCCGCCAAACTTTCCATAAAGAAATAGAAAAAGATGACTCAGAGGCGACGGACGGCGCATAACTTCTCCCGGGTGAGGAGTCGCCCTCTCCTCTTCATTCTTGCTCTCGGCGTCGACGGGGCGAAAGAAAAATCGAGAACTTCCCAGAACAGACGATTGCTCCTAGCCAATAGGAAGACGGGACCGGAACGGGAAAAGGAGTGAGTTTGTATGGAGAAGGAGGGAACTGGTACTAGAACTCTATCCGTATGTGAAGGCCTGCTTTGGCGCCAGTAACCGACAGACGCGGCGCGCGTCGATAAAAGGAAGTTCATCGCGGGCTACGATTCATCCCCGATACGCCGGTTAGGCTTGCATATGCCCACCCGCTGGAGAAGCTCGCGCGGGACGCACCACTGTCGGCCAGCCACGGACCATCCAGGCACCGTGCGCCAGTCATCAGCACGGCCACCGTTGGACATCTGTGGTCGCGTCGGATTGACGAAGTGCCCTGGGAACAATAAGAATCCATTCATGCGATAATGCTTGGTCGGAAGCATCAAAGTGGTGCATCTAAACGAAAGGCGATGTTAGAAAGGGAAGAGCGTGAAAAGGAACTGCATCACCATGGTTTCCTGGCAAGAAGCAAGGTTTGGCTCGTCTTGGTTGCCTGGATCCTGTGAAAACGGTGCCAACCTCGGTCGTCCATATTTCTGAGCAACCGACGCTAATCGAGCCCGGTCCTGTTCCTGAGTCAGCAACGTCTATGCTACTCGGCCGGGCCCCTGCCACAGAGCTCCAGGTGTCCGGTCCGCCACGTCCAATTTCTACTACTGCTGATCAACATGTGCGAAACCTCCCCTATGAGCCTCCTTCTACTGACGGGCACCAGGAAACAACAGTCCAAGAACCGACTCACTTGTTTCTTATTGGTTTGGCTTCAAATGATCATGTTCCCATCCACTAAGTGTGCTTCGAAGGGACGAATGAGACGGCTTCTCGTTGTGCCAGCAGAGAAGTACAGACACCACCGCAGCAAGAGGTACGTTGCGAGATTCTCCGAAGTGAACCTGCTAAGTGGCTGGACGTTGTAATAATAATAATAATAATAATAATAATAATAATAATAATAATAATAATAATAATAATAATAATAATAATAATAATAATAATAATAATAATAATAATAATAATAATAATAATAATAATAAATTAATAATAATAATAATAATAATAATAATAATAATAATAATAATAATAATAATAATAATAATAATAATAATAATAATTTACTATTCCTTAAGGGCCCCATGAGGGGTATTACATAAGGGGGGGGGGCAAAACAATAATACAAACATCGAAGGTAAGGTCATGTACAAAGCAAAAAAGCAACAACTGAAAAGACACTAAAAAGAACAGATGTTTGCATAAATTGTTGCAAATGTCGGTGTTTAGTAACTCTCGAAATTTCCAAGTGTTTCGCTCTACAACCACGGATTCCGGGAGCGAGTTCCCTTGTTCTATTGCAACGGGAAGGAAGGATTTGTTGAAAGCGTTTCTGGAACCATGAAGGCGTTGGATACTTAAAGAATTGAATAGACGATGTTGTGAGCGCACGGGTGGAAATAAAAGCGAGGAACGAAGGTCAGGAAAGTTACAGTAGAACTTATAGAATATAGGCAGAGTTGCGAAATTTAACGTCTTGATGCTAAAAGGGGCAGACCGATGGATAGGCTGATAGTGGTGTCATAATTCGATAAGATAAAACGGGAGGCATGATTTTGAGTAGCTTCTAAAGTGTCAATCAAGTACTTTTGAAGCGCATTCCAAAATGTAGACGCATCTTCTAATTTGGTACGAATGAAAATTTCATATGCTAGTTTACATATCGACGGAGCAGACACAGATAGGGATTTTTTAATATAGTTAAGGGATCTCGAGACACTGACAGATACTAACAGCTTTCGGAGTGTATGCCTTGAGAATGGCCATTGTATGTTCAAAATCGGGGAGAAAATTTTCCGTCTTCCGAAAGCCAATACAAAACTCAGAAACGCTATATGTCACCTCATCTTTTCGTGCGAGAAGCTGTAAATGGGGAGTCGTACGAGCGACACTGGTTAATGCACTCGGAGTCCAAAGGTTCCGTCTATTGTTTCATGTGCAAACAATTTAGATTTCAAGCAAGCTCATTGCTTTCACCACGCACGGCTTTTCTGATTGGAAAAGAGCAGAAGAAAAGGTTTGCGCACATGAAAATAGCGTTGAGCACCGGAACTACGTGGCAGCATGGCTCGCCCGCTCTAACTCGAGCAGCACAATTGACAAGGAGCTGGTTAAGCATCTTGTCACTGAGGCCGCTTACTGGACAGAGGTGTTGAAGCGCGTAGTCGTTGTAGTTAAATGGACACTAAAGTGAGAAACGACTTCTTCTGCATCAGTAAATTGCCATTCTACAGCACGAAAAACATCACTCTTACGACTATAAGACGTTTGGTAGGCCAGAAAAAACGCAAGAACGAAATACGGGTGGCGACGCCTACTTAAGCTCCCGCACTTGGGGGCTGTGACGTCTTTGATTTTGATGGCATCTTCTAGGGCCTACTAAATATATATAGCGGTACAGATTGACTACATTGTGTACTAAAGGAACCAATTATTAAAGATGGCAAGTTTCGGGAACCTTTATTCAGCCAACGCAGTCCAAATGCGAAAACATACTTTGGAATCCCTGACGTCACGCTGACGTACCGGCACTGGAGTTTCGGTGCGAAATTCAAATACTGATACTTGCACCTTCATTTTCTCATGTAATAATCAAATTATTTTTTTGAAATGACAGCCTACAGGGTTCGCAAAGAATGCTTCATTAGCCTAAACTGATTTATTGCTTCGCTTTAGTGTCCCTTTAAGCTTCTAGCTGAGCGCAACCTAGCGTTTAGGGGCAGTGGGGAGATTTTTTGTTCTCCGAGAAATGGCAATTATATGGGAGTGCTTGAGGCTATTGCCCAGTTTGATCCCTTTCTAGAGGAGCACATCAAACGCTACGGGAACGAAGGAAAAAGTCACCCATCGTATCAGTCAAAAACCATTTGTGATGAATTTATAGAACATACGGCAAAGGCTGTCAAGGAACGTTTCGTTGACGAAGTGAAACGCGCAAAATACTCTTTAATTGTTGATTCGGCTCCAGTCCTTACTCACGTTGATCAGCTCTCAGTTGTTTTACGATAATATTTAAATGGGAAAGTGCACGAACGCTTTCTTGGATTTGTTTCGCATACCGTCTTGTATCTTTTCGATACCGTGATGTCCCTCTTGACGACCAATGGCATCTCAATTGATAATTGTAGGTGCAAGCTTATGATAATGCGAGTAATAGTTCAGGAAAATACAAAGGACTGCAAGCTGACACCAAACACCTGAACGAATTGGCAATCTAGTACGTCCCGTGTGCTGGTCATTCACTGAACTTGGCGCGTGTAGCGTTGACAGTTGCCTTTAGGTAGTCAAATTTTTCACTATAATTCAGAGACTGTATGTGTTCTTTGTGCCTCACCTAAGCGATGGAGGTATCTTTTGGACAGCATGGGCGAAAGTGGCCAGCAGCTTGTTTTGAAAAGTCTCTCTGAGACCAGGTGGTCAAGACACGCTGAATCGTGTTAGGCCATTCTAAAAAATTTCAATGCAGTCTGTTGTTTCCTTGAAGCTATATCGAAGTACGAGGAAGAAAACGGTGGCACTAGGTGCGAAGAGCACCCTCTCTTCAAGAAAATGACAAAACCAGAGACTGCATTCATGGCGATTTTCTGGAGTGAAATCCTGGAGCGCTTTGATGAAACGAGCGTAGCACTTCAGAAACCAGGCCTAGACATTTCAACTGCGGTATACGTGCTGAGCTTTCTAGAAGGCTTTGTTAATGTTTTGCGACCTCTCTTTGATACCTTCGAAGAGAGAGCACGCACGCTAAGTACCAATAAATGTTATAAGGATGAGGGCAAACGGATCGTTTTGAGTAAGCACTCGGACGGAACAAGTGATAGTGCGCTACCAGTTAGAAAAACGTTTATCGTAGAGACCTACATTGTTGTACTTGACAGTCTAGGCTCTGCTTTGCGAGTGCGAAAGGCTGCCTACAGTGAATTCTGCGAAAGGATCGGATTCTTAAAATTGCTGACAGAAGTTGCGTGCGAGGCCTCTCTGGCAAAGCTGGCTGAGAAGTTTGTGAAAACCTACAAAATGATTTGGAGCAAGCGTTTTCCGATGAAATCGTTCAGTTTGCGAACTTTCTGCACAACTCTGTGTGCCAGGACACGAGTCCCCTGGGAATAATGAAGTTGCTGCACGAAAGAAAGCTTATTGATGTGTTTCCGAACGTTTTTATTGCTTTGCGAATGTACTTAAGCATACCCGTGGCAAACTGTGAGACCGAAGGATTTTTTTCCAAGTTGTCGCTGATTGCCTTCGTTCGAGCCTCCTTGACGACAAGGTAAACTCGCTTGCTATCATGTCCATTGATAGTGACCTCCTCCGCGATCTGTCCTTCGTACAGACTGTATCTGATTTCGCCAAAGCGAAGGCGTGAAAGATGCCACTTTAAAAGAGGACTGTTTGCGCTATACATGAATAGTTTCAAAAAGTTCGTTGTGTCGCCTGCCAGCCTCCACGTTGCCAATGAAACGCTGAGCAGTGTAATTCAACATATGGAAATCTTCGTTGTTTGTGTCTTGTTTGTTTTTCTTGTGATATTTAGCGTGCATATAAAGAACTGTATTTTTGCTGTTTTAGATAGTGCCACGTTTATTTGATGTCGACCTTGCTTGTCTTACCTTTAACAAAAATATTTTCAAATAATGTTTTGTAATGATGGGTGGTAATTTTCATCTGTATTGTAGTGCATTTTTTGGTGTTCGTATTGCCTTAAGTATTGTATGTACCTAGTGCATATTTAGAGAGTAACGTTTGAAACGAATACTGCAGTCTGATGCTTGAATTTTTTTAATAAAGAATGTTTTGGATAGAACCATGCGTCTCCTCGCGGGATTAAACTTAGTGATTCAAACAAAGCCTAGATTCAGAAGGATCGACATATGAGCTGTGTAGTCTTTTCTACGTTCTTGTTCGTCTTGAGTTCACAAATTTTTTTTTCTTTTTTATATGCGAGGGTAAATGCCTCCGGGCATACAGGGGCATGGGATGGGGGTGAATAAGGATGAATAAATGAATGAGAAAAGATTTGCGGACCTAATGAAGTCCAAGTGGGATCCATAATGCGGTCCCTGCGTCCAAGCAGTGTAATTTCTCGGATTATGCGGCGAGAGTCCCGCCTCTGCGAGGTGCCGGAGCCTCGTCGCTTTCAGTGCCGGGCAAACCCACAGCAGATGGTGGATGTCGGCTTCAGCATTTCGCGACTTGCAGAGTGGACACTCAGGACGAGGATATAAGGGGCGAAAGTGCGGCCACTTCCTAATCGCGGCAGGAGTGAGGGCAACCCCGACCCTAATCCTCCGAAGCTCAAGCTCCCCCACACGGGTTAAGACTGCGGGGGAGGTTTACCGCACACGGAGGTATGAGTGCACGTGTGCGGCGCCCGAGGTGCTCCTTTCTTGATGATAGGAGGGTGGCATCATCAAAGACTTGAGGCAGTGACGATGGAGAGGTCGCTAGACGGGACGCGGAATCCGCACGGCTTTGGATGCTTAGAAGGTCGCGTGGGATCCACTCGACAGATATTGGCTGTGGGATGCATGCCGCCAGAAGATGGATGTGTTGGCATATGTCAGGGCTGCGACTGACGCGTCGCAGAAGCCGCGTCGCCTGGAGGGCATCCGTGCGGATGACGATGCGGGCCGTGGGGACCATGGGAAAGGCGGTCACAGAGCACAACGCTTCTGGTACAGCAAGGAGCTCAGCAGAAAAGGAGGAAGGAGGTTCTTGGATTTGAAACCAGGTCGTCTTATTAAGGGCAGGTGCGCATAGGCAATAAATTGCAGTGGTTGTTTCACAGTCCTGAATGCTTGCATCAACGTAAAGGACTATGGAGCCAAGCAGCAGGTGGGTATCTTGAGCTATAATTCGGTCACGAAGTGACGCCGCCGCGTGAGTTGATGTCGGGCGATGTATATCACTAGGCTTGTTGTAATTCAGCTGCACAAAACGCCAGGGAGGAAGCACTGGCGATGGTGGTGGTAGAAGGGATTTCGAGAAAGCGCAAGCCTTGAGAGAACACGTTGAGTGTGAAAGGCTGGCCTTAAGCCTGCGAGCATCACGTCGCTGCTGCACCAGCTCATCTTGTGCGTTGAGCTGTGCATTTTCTTGGAGAGCCACGACCGGGGTGATGCGGCGAAGGCAAGTTATGACCCTCATTGCCTCGCGATTAACAGCCTCAAGGCGATCCCAGTGTGCCCTCGTCAAATGCTGGAATTGGGCTTGATAAACAAGGCGTGGTTGCACTACCGCCTTCACCAATTGTCGCGCAACATATGAGCTGGCGCCGCCCGTTTTAGGAGCAATACGCCTAATCAGACCCAACATCTGAATTGCCTGCTTTTTAGCGCTGGAGAGCCAAGTAGTTCCGGTTCCCGACTCGTGTGCCATCAGACCCAAAATTTTTATAGTTGAACATTGTTGAAGAGGGGTTCCGGATAGATGAAGACGAATGGGTGTTGCAGAGTGTACGCCGGCCCCAGCGATTGGGGACTGACATGTAAGCAGATTTGCTGACGGGAAGCCTAAGGCCGACTGAAGAAGCGTAAGTCGCCGTGATATCTAAAGCTGATTGAAGGGCAGCAGCTTGAGTCTGCAGGTCGTGATGAGTGCTCCATACCGTGATGTCATCAGCGTACAACAAGAACTTTATATCGGGTACATCGTGTAAGCGCCATGCAAGAGGGATGAAAGCAATATTGAATAATGTGGGTGACAATACAGATCCCTGGGGTACGCCACGAAGAGGGACAAATGAGCCGACCGCGTCACCACGGAGGTGAATTGCAAAATGTCGGTCTTCAAGGAAAGATTTGACAAAATTCCGTACTCTAGGGGGAAAATGCAGCATGTCAATTGAAGCCAAGATGATAGCATGACTGATGGTATCATACGCCTTTTCGACGTCCATAGCGAGGACAGTACGGACACTGTGGCTACGAGTTGACGATAAAACCGAGGATGCCAAGACAGCCAGCCCATCTTCAGTACCTATGGATGGACAGAAGCCAATTTGAGCAGGCTGGTAGAAACCGTGGTGCTCTAGCCACCACGACAGTCGTGTGGCTAGCATTTTCTCAGCAAGCTTGCACAGCGTTGACGTTAGGGAAATGGGTCGGAATTTGCCAAGGTCAGTCGGCGGCTTGCTTGGTTTCGGAATCGAGATCACAATAGCTGATTTCCAGCCTGGAGGGACAATGCCATTTAGCCATACCTTGTTAATGATGTCGAGGAGTTGAGGCAGCACAGCGGAACTCAGGTTCTTGTAGGCCTCATAATAATAGAGTCTGGACCGGGTGCTGTCTTGCGACTGGTACCATCTATCGCTACAAGCAACTGAGGCATGGTGAAAGAGCTTGCAATCCCCTCGGAGTCTGCTGTAGATGGTAACATGTCGATATGTGTCGGAATGCCTGCCAAGGAAGCAACACGTCGTACTGCGGGAAAAACTGCTGGGCAGCTTCTCTGGCGAAATCATCCGGCGAGAAGCCAGCAGCGAAGCAGGCTGTGGCTGCCGCGTCTAGACGGCGGCAACCGTGTTCCATGGCACGGAACGTTCGCCAAAGAGAAGCATTCGATGTGTTGGATGAAAACCGCTCACACCACGTATGCCAGTGCCTCCGTGAGAGGTAGCGTTCATATCTGCTGGCCTTAGCAGTAAGGAAATTCAGTCTTGTACATGCTTGTGCAGAAGTGGGGTCTCGGGATGCTGCCAGCTCAGTTTGCCTGCGAGCAGCCCACAAGTTGAGCAGGCCGATATCCGGCGCCGGTCGATCGACGTCTACCCAGCTGATGGTTGTAGCTTCATTGAGCGCGCTTTGTATGTGGTCAACAAGTAGTGGTGACGAGTACGCAGAGGTATCTTGGAGAACGGAACGAAAGGTGTCCCAGTTCACCGCAGAACACTTGCGGCGCAATCGGCGGGCCTGCAACGGATGAAGGCCGATGATGATAGGGTGGTGGTCACTACCCCAGCAGTCGGGCACCAGGTGCCAAGTGGGAGTGCCGGGACCCGACCGCCACGTAAGATCCGGTGCGTATGTTGTACGTCGAGCTTGAGGCACAGCCCGCGTTGCTGAATAGGGATGGTTCAGTAGTACAAACAACGCATCCGCGAAGCTTAAAGCGTAGCTTTTGCTGAAAATAGAATGCAGATTAATCACAAAGTGAACACATGTGTTGGTGTTTATAAGAGCACGCGTTTCAATATAGTTTTGTTGTTTTCCTTATAATAATGACAATAATAATAATCCCGTTGATCGCACTTCGTTCTGTTCACTTTGGTGAAATTAAAATGAAAGATGGCATATTTCCAGTAGCGAAGCAGGCGACGCGGGGGGGGGGGGGGTCTTTAGTATAGGGAAAGGGGGCCTGCATGCGCATTCGCCAAGGGCCCCCATTTTTTTTTAATCCGGCCCTGCCACGTGGTTTCATAGGGTAGTGTACGAGCTGCGCTTACATTTATGTCTGCAAGTGCTATGCTAATGCAGCATGTACCATTCCATTAAGTGTGGGCATGCGAAAGCACACGCAACCTTACTTTGCTGTAGCGCAAACTGAAAAGGACAACAGAAAGGCACATATCTGACGCACACAGCGCCATATAGTGACGAGAACGGGAAATAAATATCTTGTTGAAAAATAGCGTTGTGTGTGTCAGATGGGCCTTGTTGTTGTCCTGCTACAACTAAATAAGATATGCCGCACCAACTAGTCCCTATAGCTGTCCTCAAGCACCTGGAATATACTATTACTGCTGCTCCATAACGATGCAGAAGCCGAATTACCAGCTGGAAAATTTTTTCTGCTGAATAGCCCTTTTCTAATGCGAAACGGCAGCGTCCGTCTGCTTCCCACAACGGCGGGAATTTCACATCAACCACCAAATCACCGCGGCTTCAATAGAAGCCTGCCGTCGCCCCACGCCTGACGAATTGAGCGGGTCCCCCGAGGAAGACTTTAGGGTGATACGCCCTATGGTAGGCGTGCATTGCGGAAAAGCTTACCGGCCTTTGCTTTCTCTCAAGCGTTCCTTCGCGCATAGCGCATCGGTGAGTCACTCGACGACGTAATCCCCACAGTCGTGCACTAGCAGACTTGCGTTATGGTGGCAGCCGTCGGTATCAACCCAAACGGCACGTACTTACGCCCATTGACAACTCTATCCACTAGCTTGCTCTTTCCTGTGCACACGTACGGCGCACATCCTTTTAATAAATACAAACTTTGTACAGCGATGTTAAATTTGACTCGAAACGGGAACGCTTTCTACTGAAACTCGTTGCTCGGTCAAAGCACGCGATAAAACTACCTGTTTCAGGGTAACCATAAGCATGGTTCTTTAAATATCTTAAAAGATCTATTACATTAGAACAAGTAACGATATCTTTACTTTATTAAGTTTGTTGATTGGCGCAATACATTGAAATACTTTTTGTCCAATGTGAGCTTGCATTTTAAGACAGCTCTAGACGGCAACGAAAAAAAAAAGAAATAACGGTGCCTTTCCCTCGCCCCGCTATGGCACTCACACACAAGAGGAGCGATGTCAGTGCTAATGTGAACACCGACAGGAGCGATATTTGGCTCCAGCTTCACTGTGTAGCCATGCGCGGCGTCGTGCGATGTCGGCGCCTATTCTCCTTCTTGGCTGCCGCTTGTGCCGTTGGCGAGGATGCGGTCTTTCTAGAGCTCGAAGGAGCGAATCTCGTGCGCTATGAATAGACTTGCCGCCGGCTTCCACGGGAGCGCCTGGCACATCTGACAGCCGCGTCTAATCGGGTTCAAATGTATACGGCATCCGCGATCCGCCAAGACAGCAGGTCCGCTGGGCGTCGCTGTTCGCTCGGCGCCCACGAAACCGAACACGAAGGCGGCGTGTGCAGCGGCGGCGTCTCGTCGTACACGGGTGCCGAGCACCATGCCGCGCCCTGGAGGAGGCAGCCTCGAAAACATCACAAAAAAGCGCGTCAGTAGTGAGCCAGGAAGAAGCCAGAAGAAATATGCCGTTGTTGTATCTCCCTTGGAGCTTACATTCCGGCGTCACTTTCGACCTAGTTGTTGTGGTCGTGCTGTTCTTGCTTTTCCGCCTGGTGTCACGCGGGGGTAGCAGCCCTCGCGACGGCACGCCGTGCCTGCTTTTCCCCGACGAAAAACGCGTAGGTGGCTATTGCGTCACGGGTAGCAGGTGGTCGAGGACCAGCGGTGTCTGCTGCACCGCGGATGGTGCTGGATGGCGAGTCCAGCAGGCTGGATATTGCCCGGCCGCGCTCTCGCACTGGATGCTCTCTTCCCGTACCAGGCGGCTTGCCAGAAAGCAGAATCATCGCCACTCCCACTGATTGTCCCGAAAGGCTCCGTCGCACACCTGACTGGACGAAGAGGACGCGATGGGCAGCGCGACTGTTGCCAACAGCGCAAAGCTTCAGTCGGAATCCGCAACATCTTGCTCCCCTTGAAGCCGCTTGCGTAGCTGCGCGATGGGCGACGGCCGTTGCAAAACATCGTGAGAGCGTCTGTACGTCTTGTACGATGTCCCCACCTGGACAACTCGAAAAGGCGCTGGGCGTGCACCGGTGACGGAAACATTCCTTGTGGTCCTGAGGTGGCTGCCAGCCGCTTCCGGTGGCGACCTGCCAGCTTTGTCGAACTGAGCCCGGCATCACGCCTCGCAGAAGGCGCGTTCTCTTCGCGGCCCGGGCTAATTCCGGAGGCACCAACTTGGCGGCATCAGCGCCAGCGTAGTCACAGGCCCGGCAGCACCTCGGCTTTGACAACAGGTCGCCTACAAGCACTCGAGATGCAGTGTCGCCTTGTCGTGGCTCGCTGCGAAGCTGGTAAGAATGATGTTCCACTGCGTCGTGGTTGTCAGAAGCGCGGCTCTCTGGAAACGCGCTATGTTTGGGACGGCTGAGGGCGATGTCGCTGTGGTGGAGGTCGGCGGGAGTGAGGTTGCCCCGCTACCTGCCGCGAACTTCGGAGGCGCTGGCGCGGCCTGCACATGTCAGTCGAATTGCTTGCCTCGGTAGTCGCACACGTCGCCGCCGAAGTTCGCGTATATCTTGGTGTGGCATTGGTTGGCGCTCCGGATGCGTTGCGAGGCGACTAACTGCGAAGTAGTGGTGGGTAGGATCGTCGGACGTTGTCCTCGGAGCAGCGAGCGCGCCGAGTCCGACGGCTTTTGTTTTTTTGCGTGCGTTCTCATTTAAGAGCGACGTGCTCTTGAGAAAAGATTCGTGGGAGCTTCCAGCAGGCACGACTGCTGACGTGACAAACGGTTGTTGGCTGGCTTCTCGATCCTAACATGGGCATTGGTAGACCAGGCACGCGGAGGAAACGTCATCGTCTCACCTCGCACCGAGTGCCACGTACACCTGCTGACGTTGTTATCTCTCATTTGCACAGTGGATGAAAGTGGAATAGAAAACGTACGCGGAATTTGCATTTCGTATCACATCTCTGCTGTGGAAGTGACGAAAAATATCCATTTGTGTACAGGACGAAGCTCTGCTCACAGACAGAAGAAAATCGGACGAAGAGAAGGACGACGAAAAAAAGCGGGAATTACCGCTGCACTGATGATGATAATGATAATGATGGCCCTGTAATGTGGCTCTTGCCCAACATGGGGGATTGACCAAGAATAGGGCACGTGAACTTTCACATAATATTTGAGGAATCTGCAATTAATGTGCAATTTAAATAATTTGCAATTAATGTGCAGCACTGCTAGAAACCACTTTTTGTGGTGGTGGTAAACTTTATTGATAGGGGGAAGGGCAAAGAGGGACGTGGCTGAGGGAGCAGGCTCAATTAAGGCCCCGGGCCTGCTTGGCCATCTCCGCCCAGTCCACCAGTTCAAGATGTCGGTGCACATCCCCGGAAGTGAGTCAGGCTGTCCAGTCAGTCTCGCTGCTGATGGGGAGATGAGAAAACGCGAGCGAGGTGCATTCCCACATTATGTGTGTGAGTGTTCCTATTTGTGAACAGAGCCTACAATGGTCGCTTTCCTTGCCCCCTGTGATTTTGTTAATGTACTTTGGGTGTGGGCATGTGTTTGTCTGGAGTCGCCTAAACGCGACCGCATGCGTTTTATCGAGTTGCTTCGACGGTGGTGGGAGCGCGCGACGCCTCAAGCGATACCTATGGGCTATTTCACGATAAATCTCGCAGGGTTCCTCGTGTCTTTCCACCTCGTTCACGCCGTTCGCATCCGCGGACGAGGCTCGGCGTGCGAGATCTCGAGCCAAACTGTGAGCCGACGCGTTGCCGAGCACAGGCGCGTGAGCGGGGTTCCACACGAGGGTTTTCAAGCCGCTGGGAAGGCGCCGCGTGAAGACATGGTACGCCTTTTTTGAAATTCTACCGCGGGCGAAATTGCCGATGGTGTGCTAGCTATCGCTGATGACGGTATTCGCTTCCGCATGCATGGCCATGGCAATTGCGTTTCCCTCCGCTTGCACCACTCGGCCAGCCGTGATTGTTGTGTGTTCTATCAATCCTCCGTTGTGATCCACTACCACCGTGGTCATGAGGTCGCCGCGACCGTGTCTCGCGGCGTCTGTGTAGACCACTCCATATTGCGATCCGTAGCGCCGCCAAATGGCTTCACTACAGGCCTGCCGACGGCCCTGATGGAACTCGGGGTCCATATTGCGGGGTAGAGGAGGGGCATAAATATGCCCCCTGAACCTTCGCGGAATTGTCATGTACTCTAACCTCTGGGATGGTCTCGAGAATGAGCTTCCGGAGGACCATGCGGCCAGACGCGCTAAGCGAGAGACGACGGACTTGGCCTGAGTGGAGAGCGTCTAAGAGCTGCTTGATCGTTTTGTGCATGCCTAAGGCCTCTAGCCTTGCGGTGGCCGCGTGGTCTGGAAGGCTCAGGGCTGCCTTTGTGTTTCGTCTGATCATTGTGTTTTATTTAGCTAAGCCCGCGACTTCGAGTTTGGCATATGGTGTGGAGTACATGGTTCTGCTGGTTACGTATGCCTGCACAAGTGGAAGCAGCTGCCCTCGCCCATGCCGTGGTGCCGATTAGCCACCCGGCGAATGAGCTGTAGTGTGTAGTCTGTCGCCCTCTGGAGTGTTTTTGAGCATGAGCCCGCAGCGCAGCGTGTTCTGAAAGTCTAGCCCCAATATCTTTCTTCGTCTGTGGGCGCAGCGCTTTCAACAACTGTCTCATTGGATAGTGACGTATGCGTGCATCCTTTTATGCAAGAGGTCGTTGAGGTTCGTTTCTGTGAGATGAGAAGCTCTGGGTGCTTTCGTCCTTCCATTACCTGTAACTGAAGATAGCGGAGTAGGTCACCAGCCGTCAGCTTCCTTTAACAAATGTACTCTGAACATGCGAAAAAATGACAGAAATAAATTTGTATGTGGCATTGTTTCTCTATTCTGAAAAAAAAAAAGATGTGTTTCAGTTTGCCCGACAAACTTCGTATGTACAACGAAAAATGGTTAATTGCTGATTTTGTATTTATGCGTATGGAACCTTACAGAAGTGTTAACAACTCAATGACCTATCAACGAACCGCAGTGAAATGTGATGTAGAGAGAGAACGAATTTTAAGTTTGCCTTGGTACACTCCTCGACGCCTGCGCATTGTCAAATGCAAGATGCCGTTTCTCTAATGATTATCAGCTGCTACAAGGAAGTCACCCCATCTCATTAAAAATAAATGTTATCTCTCTCTCTCTCTTAGGTGCTGTTTTTAATGTATTGAACCCGTAATAGCGTATATTTTTTCATGTAGAAAATGGTTCTCTTGTGTTCTGAAAACATGCGCGACACTGTAGAACTACCACACAACATTATTCATTTCAATCTGAGGATATTGCGTTTGCCTTTTTTTATATTCTGTTGTGCCAATCTGTCGTAAGTACATAAACGATTTCGGAATTTTTTTATGCGCACCGTAAGTGCCGTACGTTCGAACACGCTGTCGTAACAATATTCCGAGTGTCATGTGCAATAATATTCTGCTAATTGTATATGATGAGATTCCTTAATAGATACTGATGGTCTAGTTGGTGACTCATGATATTGATAAAGCAGTGCACTTAAAGCTGACACGCTCATGCACGCATGGAAAAGGACGTACACAATGTCGTGTATGTCTTTTTTCATGCGTGCGTGAACGTGCCAGTTTCAAGCGCGATGCTTCATGAATACGATGAGTGCCATTTATTAAGGGATGCGTTTTTTTTTGTTATTTCAGTTGTCCTACCTCTTTCTAATACCTATTATTTTTTCACTTTGTACACGAGGCAATTTCATAATAATCTTAAAGTATTTTGTGCAGGTGTTCAAAACCAAATCCAGTGTAGTATTTTAAAGCTGTTAAAATGATGTTATGCGGACGGGTCACCGGCAATTATTGAAGGTGTCTACGACAGTTTTTCTCTCCTGTAGGGCGCCCATCAATTTGTTGGAAAATAAATGAAATTACAACAAATTATTCAGGACCTTAGCCGAGATCATGCAAGATTAGGGTTGAAGATTAATATGCAGTAGACAAAAGTAATGCTCAATAGCTTGGCCGGAGAACCAGAATTTATGATCGCCGGTCAGCCTCTAGAATCTGTGCAGGAGTACGTTTATCTAGGAGAATCACACACAGGGGACCCTTGTCGTGTAAGGACAATTCACAGAAAGAGTAAACATGGATCGGAGCGCCCACGGCAAGCTTTGCCAAATCATGACCGGCAGCTTACGCATTCCTTGAAAAGTGTAAAATGATTGCATTCTACAGGTACTAACTTACGAGGAAGAATCTTCATCACCATCATCCTGGCTACGCGCACTGCAGGGCAAAGACCTCTGACATACTTTTTCGACTACCCCGGTCATGTGCTAATTGTGTCCGCGTTGTTCCTCCAAACTTAATCTCATCCGCCCACCTAACTTTCCGCCACCCCCTGCTACGCTTCCCTTCTCTTCGAATCCTGTCCGTAACCCTTAATGACCATCGGTTATGTTACCTCCTCATTAAATGCCCTGCCCATGCCCATTTCTTTTTCTTTATTTCAACTGAGATGTCGGCGTGCCATGGGCACGTTGCAAGTGCTAGGCGGCGCCCTGTCTTTCCGACCCCTAGCGCCATCTGACGAATAGTTGCGCGAATGCGGTAGGATTACTCAAGGCGTCAGCAGCTCGCGCTGTGTGTTTGGCGACCTGTCAAACGGTAGCGATGGCGCGAAGCAGCGTGCCGATATTAATTTTAACCGGGTCTCGGGAATTACAAGATCTTCATAGCTTTTTTCGTGAAAAGAATTTAGGGAAAGGAAGTCCTCTATTTGAAGTAGGGCACGTCTACGACGTGAGGGAAGTGTTGAACTCGCACTGATCGGAAGTAACAGCTAGGTTTATTCCGCAAACGAAAAATAATGCACCAGCGAGATGCGTGAAGCTCAGCGTAAGTTACTTCGTTATCTACGGTTTGGACGCATGAAATTATAGGCGACATTGATTCTTGAAGATCGGCGACAGCAGACAAATCCTAGCGAGGAGCTGCGATTGCCGTGCTGGCACCGCACGGAAGTGCAAGGACGCCGCGGTAGTTTCTCTGTACATACAGGACGGCAAATACGAAAACAAAACATCTCATCCAAGAACGTGGGGCGTACGAACGACTCGTAAGACCTACCAGTGGTATTCTAAGGTTGCTCTCCCCAAGCACAAAAAAAGAGGATGAACGCTGGGAAAATATTTTCGTCCAAGTTACTGGAAGTGCAATACTTTTATGTATTGTATATGTATTGTATTGTATTATGTATTTATGTCAGTGCGTGCAAAGGAGGTTCCAATAAACCACGTTGTCAAAAATTTTGGTGATCTCAACTGCCCCTTAGTTGATATGCTGGGCGCAGAAGGGTGTATGCCAGCTCAGCCAGCTGCAACCCCTCCTGAAATCTCTTAGCAAGCCGTATAGCGCTGTTTGAATGGGAGAGGATTGGGAAAGAGTTACACAGCTTTACTGCGGTACAGTGTGGGAACAAACTACTTTGTTTGCTGCATATCCTGGTACGCACTGCAGGCGGTGGCGTAGCAACGGGGGGGGGGGGTGAGGGGGTGTCATATACGTCTGAAGACACACGGAAATTGTTGATATCCTCGCCTTCCTCGACTAAACACGGGGGGGGGGGGAGGGGGTGACAAAAGACTTATGGGCCCCGGGTGCCAGACGACCTAGCTACGCTACTGACTGCAGGTGTCCCGTTGCTGCCATCATTGCTGTAAAAGCAAAGAATTCAGCGTTAACGCACTTGGCATAACGCCGGAACATAACACAGCTTATGCCGTCGGACGAGCGCTATCCAGTCGTCTTGGAGTCGGTCGGCTTGGAAACCTGTAAAACTTTGTTCCTCCTGAGTTGGTGTACGTGCTGTTGCAGCCCACTACGCAGCAGCTCAGGTTGCACTCCGGCATTGCTCAGAAAAGGCAACAGCTACGCGCGAAACAGTGCCACGACCGCTCAATTGAGAGGCCGTGACAGTGCACAGGCATGCTTTCCGAACGCAAGCGGGCCCGTCGTATCCTGCCGTTTCCGCGCTCGCCGCCGCGAGGGGCGCCCTAGTAGGCGCGGGAACTACGTTCGCAACCTGCCTATGGCGGCGTATGTCATCGCTTCTGGCTGGGGCTGCGGTAATTGAGGTTGCACTTCAGGAACTCCAAGCGATCGCTGCACCTCTTCTTTCACGATGTCGGCGAACGAGGCCACTTGAGGTTGCAAGGAAAGGAAAGACCTTGCGCAGTTCTTCGCGTACAATGGCCCTGATCCATTGGTGGCGCACATAACAGCAGTTAGACGTAGAAAATATTCTATTCATAGAGAAGTCAATCAATCAATAACAACATCGAAGGATTATCAGCACCTAACCTTCCGTGAAAAATCCAGTGGTGTCCATCAAGACAATCAGAAGTAGCGATCACGAGATTACGCTGCCGCGTCCCTCCATTAATCTTATATTTGCAAAGGACTGGTCTGACGCTATCGCCTCTTTGTCAATACTGCGAAGAAACAGAATCACTAGATCATTATTCTTTGGTATGTCGGCGACACAAATTGATAAGAAAAGGACATCTATACCTTCCGCTTGCTATGTTAGGGTTAATGATATCATCAGAAATCATACTATCGTTCGGTGGGTCAGTTATAGGGGTCAGACACAAGGACGTGTTTGATGCCGTTCGCGGTTACATATAATCAACAAAAGGAATAAAGGCTAAACCCCATGAGCGCGATATTGTGCGCGACAGCGACGAGTGACGGCTTCCAGCGACGGATCGGGCCGTCGCGTGAACAGATCGCTCGGTCTTGTCGCGCGATCGCTCGGTTCTGCAAATATAGAATTTGTCGCTCGTCGCCCGGAACTGTTATGAGCTACTAGCGAATCGCGCGAAGCAGGAAGTGGATGTACATAACTCAAGTACTTCCGACTGTCGCACAGAACGAGCAAATGATTGAATTCTTTTACGTGCAAGGAAAGAACCTACTGCAAGACTTTCAGAAATATTTTATGCTGCTTTTTACAGTAAAACACACCGACTTCAGCTAGTAAAGCACGCGTTAGGCTAGTTTTGGCGCCTATATTGCTGCCCTCGTGCCGGCAGCACTGGGGCGACGTCGCTCGAAGTCATCGCTCGCATGGGTTACGACTTGTAGGCGACTTGTCGCGAGGAAGATCGCTTGCATGGGGTTTATACTTAAACTTTGATTATTCTCTTGTAATTTGTTTGTTTTTGTATGCTTACTTTTCTTTCTTTTATTCATCGAATTTGCAACACTTCAAAAGAAAAGGTAATCGTTTCAGCACGCAATTCTCGGCCAATACATCAGTGTGGGTATGGGCCATAACATGAGGCCACCATCATCATCATCATGATCAATGGCTCACCCAGATAACAAGCGCGACCGAGGAAAAAGAAGCCCGGCACTGCACGAGCCATTGCACGGGCCTCGAGAGCGAGGCTCGAACGGCCATCGGAGCGGCGGTGGCTCGGACCCCGGCAGGAGGCCGTGCTCCCACCGCTGGCGCGGCTCCTCCAGAAGGCTCGCCTGGGACACCGCTTGCCTGTCTGCTCCTAGGCAGACGATAGCGACAGGTTGCTTGGCAGCGAGGGCGGACGGAGGACCGAGCGTGGACCACCATGAATGAGAAGCCCGCCAAGGAGGGAGCGGCCCCGCCCAAAACCAGGACCAGGACGACGAAGCGGCAACCGCCTGCTGCCGACGATGGAGGCAGTCCTTCTCAAGAGGCCCCCAGTGCCAAGCGAGCGCGTGGAAGGACCGCTAAGGAGCAGCCTTCATCTAATGAGAGGACCCGGTCAGCGAAGTCGGTAACAGCCAGACCCATCGCGACAACGGCTTCCAGAAAGACGAGAAAGGCCGCCGAGGCGCCGACACCCGGCGCCGATGCGAATGTCCCGTCCACCAGCAAGGGACCCAAGACGCACAGGGTGAGCCGGAAGACGCGCTCGAGGAGCGCCTCTCCCAGAGATGCTCACACTGCTGCGGCCGAGGCTCCGAAGCGTCGGCACCGCTCGCACAGTCACTCCCATGGCGGCCGCAGTCATCATGCCAAGAGAAGGAGGAGCCGCGGGAGATCCACGAACTCGTCGCGCAGCCGCCACGGTGGCCACAAGCGCAAGGGCGGCCGTCGCGGCGGGTCCACCACCACCTCGCAGAGCAGCCGCGGAACAAAGAGGGGCCGCAGGAAGAGCCGCCGCCGCCATTCCCAGAGCAGCACCTCTGCTGCGAGTACCAGGAGCGGCGGGAGACGGCGCCGCCACGCCCGTGGTACACGTTCGTCATCAAGCCGCGGAAGAAAGCGGGTCAACTCGAGGATGTCGGCCAGCAGCTCCTCGTCGAGGTCTCGTCGGGCCAAGGGGACTGGTGGCAAGGCTACCAAAAGGGGCAAGCGCAAGTAAAGAAAGGTCCCAGTGACCGGGAGTGCATGGGGGCCAAATCGAGAGAAAATCTACACTTCGCATCAGCCTTGCCTCCCATTCAGGATCGAGGAACGGAATGGGGAGATACATTCAATGAATTAAACTAGGCCCGCGCAAAAGGACGGCCATGCCAAATAAATTTCACTGTCGATGGGCTCTACTGTGTTTACTGTTGCTCAATCACCCGCTGTAGTAAAGGTTTCCGAGGGTGCGACTTATTCGCTATTGAACTAAACTTCAGTAAATAGGCTACATTAACGTTATGAAGCACGGTAGTGTTTGTATGGGACATAACTTCGTCTCTTGTGCTCTATATAGTAATTGTGCAGGCATCACGAAGACAAGCGTATGTCAATAACGTATATTAGAATAAATAAGTATATAAATAAATAAAAAAATAAAATAATACTGCTCAAAAGAGTCTTTGCGGCAGAAAAGTTGGAGAAGGAAACAACCTAATTCAGGAGAAATTTTAGGCCGCTTGTTGCGGCGACGTTTTGCGCACAGGCAATGATTGCTTTGTGTACTCTTTATTCGGGGTACCGTCATGTGGTCTCCCATGGCCTAAGAGAGCTGGCAGAAGCTCTCTGGGTGGGGGAAGGCCCTCACAATCCCAGAGGATGTGACTTTGGATGACCACGGCGTTTTTATTCCAGTTCTTGCGTATTGGGTCAACCTATCCACTTGTGAAAATCGCCAAGCGATGAGGAGTAGTAAGGGTGCTATATCGAACTCGGTGGAGGACAGTGCATGCGTGCGCTTTGGTGAGCCTAATGTGTTGTACAGTGTACATTCTCCTGCTCTATTTATATAGGTTAGGAAGTTCTTTGTAGGAAGTCATTGCCTCTCCTAATGGTGTGTCCGGTTCCAAGGAGAGCGTGACCCTTTTTGTTGAACCTCGGGTCAATTTACGCGCTTCAACGTTCCCGGGATTTCCAGACTGAGTGGGGACCTAGAGAAGATTGGCTTTGGTTCTGTCTTCCTGATCGAAGTTTCTCAGGATCTTGGCTGCATTCAGCCCCACGCTGCCCCTCATAAATATTAGCGGCCTGAGATTAGTGCTCCTAGAGTCGCTAATGACAGTGTGGGCAGTTGGGTTAATGATGGCTATCGCTATGGCCGCTTCTTCGGCCTCTTTGATTGATGCGGCTCTAGTTGAGGGCACATTTACGATTTAGAATTCTCCGTCCACGGCACCCAGGGCGTATGTGTTGTGTCCCTGGTTAGCAGCATCGACGAAGACCGCCGCTTGCTCTTGCTTGTGCTTTTCGCGTAGTTTGTCTGCCCTGGCTGTTTTCCTGGCGTCATGCCCGCCCGCCGGGGTATTTTTTTAGGTATTGGTTTTATCTTAAGGGCTTCGTCATGAAAGTCCCGTTCCGTGGTTCTACTTTTCAATACGGCCATGCAAACCGAAACAACTCTGCACGCAATTATTTGTCCAAGTTACCCGAATAAACACGCACCACCGCGAAGCGTGGCTTGCAGTGCAGCCTTCCTGTGTCGTACAGTAGGCTGCGTAGAATGAATCTTATGTATAACGCCTGATAAGGAAGCGCTCCGTTTAGCTGCTGCTGCTTAAGAGGAAGCTTTAGCTCGAGTGCTCTTATGTAAATACATGCAAATGGAAAATTTGTATATCTGCTCAACCACTGAAACAAATTTTAAGAGGTGTGTAGCATTTCAAAGAAAATCTTAAAATCTAGTGACTATTGTTTCCGAATTTTCGATTTCAGTTGTCAGTTTTTTAGTAAACATTGGCAAAAACCGAAATTTTCAGGAGACACCTTTTCAGTTTCACGTTCACAAGTTGACGTAAGGCATAAAACGACGTGTCCAATTTGTCCGTTTTCAATGATTTAATGGATGGCGTTTACAAAACCGCACTATCTGTTTATGGCCCAGAGATAATAATCTGTAAACTTTGTGCTTCTATATTTTTCAAACTTTCCAATTTTTGATAATTCTTTTAACAAAATCAGACCCTAAATCGATATTCCGCTCCGAACAGTCACTAGAATTTAACTTTTTCTTTCAAGTGTGATAAATGCATCAAGATCAGCCTAGGGGTTGTGTCAGAAAAACGTTTTTGCGTTTTACGTGTATGGAAATAGGCCTCTTCAGAGATGGGCCCGCGCTTAAGCTTCCTCACAAGTTACAATGCATCCATTCGGGATTTGCGTGCAGCGCCAATCGAAGTAAGACCGTAGGGAGAGCGAATTGCAACGGCAGCTTCATTTTACGCCACGCTCTTACGTCACACAGAGACTGGAGACAGCCGCGTATTGCGGATCCGAGTGAGTCATCAGGTAAATTGAACAAATAATATGGCGCCAGTTATTCCAGTTCTACATAGCCCCTTTCGATGTGTAGAAAAATGTAATTAGCCTTTTGCTATCATTTTCTTGAGCAATGTAAACACGTGGCGTACAGTAGTAACCAGACAGTTAATTATTGTAATTAGCTTACTTTCAATCCAATTGCTTGGGTTTTTTGTTGCAGATGGTGTCCGCATGGGCAGATAATTCATGTGTTGCGAAATACGTGTAAATCGAGTAAACACGCACTCAGAATTGTGGGGGTTCCACTCTGCGTGCGGCTAGGGCTGAAGGCGAGCTCCGGATCTAGCCCCACGCAGTCGCTTTGTGTTACTCCCCCAACCCGTAGCGCGGGAATCGCGGCTACGTCGGATTCGAACGAATAAGGCAACCAGCGGCGTCAACTGTAAGAACGTTTATTGCTACCGGCAATAAAGAACACTGGCAGAGGGATGTCCTCTCTGTAATAGTAATAAATAGGCTGGCATCGTTGCCCGGGATAGTCAGGCACCGTGGTCACTCACGGGTTGCGGCAGGTACTCCAGTCCGGCAGGTTAGGGGTCCGGCCTCAGAGAGAGAGGGTCTCCCTCGGTCGCGCTGTTTTGTACCTTTTTACCAGGGCGAGGGGAATGTCCTCCTCGCCCGTCAGCTACCTGCCCGCGAGTCGGGGAGGAAGGGCGCGCGCGCGTCGCAAGGGAGAATCGGGAGAGAGCATAGTGCGCCTCTCCCCTGTCTATGCCGCCACTCGACGAGACGGCGCGGGGGAAGATGGGCGTGTGTGCGCCCCACAGAATGCACCGTCTGCTTGGATGCTTACACCAAATATCGTGAAGCTACAGATCGCTACGAATAGCATGCTACTTAGAACACGGCTCATTCATGCGCACCTTGGTTCAAGAATACGTGGCTACGGGAATGGCTACGGCTACTCTAAACCTGTTCAGCACTCGCTGGTCAATAAGAAAACAGTTATCATTCTTAAATTAAAAAATGGGGTTTAACGTGCCACAACCACTTTCTGGTTATGAGGCACGCCGTAGTGGAGGACTCCGGAAATGTCGACCACCTGGTGATCTTTAACGTGCACCTAAATCTAAGTGCACGGGTGTTTCCGCATTTCGCCCCCATCGAAATGCGGCCGCCGTGGCCGGGTTCGATCCCGCGACCTCGTGCTCAGCACCCCAACACCATAGCCACTGAGCAACCACGGCGGGTCAGTATCATTCTTCTCCTAACCTAATGTTACTTGACCAGTACATTCGCAAACACGTCACATTAGCTCGAACGGTTATGAATGTCAGTTGTAGGGCAATAGGTTCGCGATTCTGTGAATACGGCCGGCAAGCTGACCGACATGATTGATTGAGTTGCTCATTTGTTTGTTATCCGGTCGATTGATTAATTGATTAGCTGGAAGACAATTTAGGCGCTGACACTGCAGTAACACCTTCGACGCGTCTTGATGGTGGCTAGCTTTGGGCGGAGTCATCATCTGTGGCACAGTCAGGCGCCTGGCGCTCTGTCAAGCGGTCAGAAAAATGTCACTCCTCCACACCAAGGAAACTAACACCCTCTCGGGTGGATTTGATGTTGAAACGGCCTTCCTCACCCTTACGTTTTTTTAAAAATTGACAAAATGGGCGTGCTCGTTCGTAGCACCCTCCCATATGCCCATGCGGAATCCTACGGAAGCGTGGTCACCTATGCGCTGCCGAAGCTGTGGCGGGACTGTGCAGCGAGGGTGGCAAATGACCGCCAACGCTCTATACCGTTGCCCCATCTCGCGAGCACTTACGAAGCACCCGGCAAGCGGGCTTAATCCCTTCGTTCGAAAAACTCCACAGAATAGCGTTATCTTGCACGCGACCACGTGAAAATTCATTTCTTCCATACCTTAAGTTGTGAAAGCCTGCAGGAGTCTGCAGGAACGAGAAGCCACCACGTTGGTAAAAAAAAAGAAGAAAAAAAAAGAAACTTAATCTGGTGCGTCAGCGCGCGGCCGAACATTCTTGAAATTTGGCGTTTCTCTAAAAAATAAATAAATAAGAGTCATATTTCGTTTCTAATGAATGTTTAAGTTTACGCAGTCCAATGTGCAAAGCGGTTTGCGATGCAGCAGTCGTTATAATTAATGTGCCAGCGAACTTCGACCAAGATTTTACAAAAACCGACAGCTCTAGCGAAATCGTATATACTGCATATTTGCGGTAGTCGTGCGTACCTACAAGCAGTATTTTTTGATCACTAAATAATAATTATTATTCCATTTTATTTGGTCAGCTTTTTATGTATTTCTTGAATCGCTAGAATGTCAATTGTAAACTTGCAGTGGGACGCCTGAGATAACCTCGGATTCAAGGATCTTTTTTTTTTCGTACTGAAATTTGCCCGGTTGTTTCTGCCGAGAAAAAACAAGAGCCCGCGAAATGCGCCAAACATGATAAAGATACGCGTTCGCGCGCGCCTTCGCAAGCGCCCCCAAACGAACTTTGAATGATACACGGCTGCCTTCGTTTAGCGCCGCCTCGGACAGGATTTCGCCACGTAGGTTGAGTCGGTATAGGCTTCGCGGCCTGAGTGGGGTAGTTCTCATGTTGTGCTCCTGCGGCACTCAGCATTACTTTAAGCTTCGCACATCACTTCCTGTGTCACCTTAAGTCACTTCCTGCGATGACCAGGGGCTCTATTCTGGACACGCATGGCGGCTGCACGGCCGCCATTATCCGCCATGTTTACTCTCTGATTGGCTGTCGAAAGGTCACGCGTTTTGAAATTTGTGCCGGGAAGCGGAAGTATTGCAAAATGCAATTTTGCGTTTTCATCAAGATGACGAAACGTGACGTGGAGCTGCAAATTTTACAGACTAATACATTTTTTTGGTCCTTGGCAGATATACTGTGATGTTAGCGCTTCAAAAAGAATTTGAGCGGTAGCGTGCAGAAGCCAGTGCAATGCATCTGTTATTGCGCGAATATGTGGTGGCGATCCAAGATATGCGCCATGCCAGCTTGCTGATTGGCTGAAGGAATATCTCGTGAGGAGCGTCACCGGAAGGGCTGTTTCGTAATCGTCATTTTGACGATGCGTGACGTTGCGCTGGGCCGCCATTGCTGAGATTTACCGCCATAATTTTTGCTGCGACGAGCCGCGCGAATTATGCTAATGGGCAGCCATATGCAATGGCAGCCGAGAGGAATGCGTATCGCCACATTTTCCCCGTCGTTTGGCGCCACGAAAATCTTTTGTTCATAACGCGTGCTCATAGTATTTGCATCGCTCTCGGGTGGTGTTGGCATTTGTGTTTGGGGCCATCGTTTTTTGAAAGAACGCGTTTATACGAAATAATATTGGTTGAATATAGCAAACTTTCAGCAATGTTGTCCACTTTTCACTGCTGCATTTGTATTGTAATCGAGAAAAATGCCTTTTCGCACAATCAGAAGTTATGACAATGGCCTCTTTCTAATTTATAAAAAGAAATGTACGCAAGGCGGCGCCTTGAAGTTTCCTCCCGCGGTGCGAGAAACCAGCGAAATGAACAAGAGATGGCAGCGCCGGCGCTTGCGTCGTTCTAGTGGATATCTCTGGCGCGCGCAACGCTATCGGTGATATTCGGCCGTCTCTCAGCCAGCCGAGTCGGGCTGAGTCACTTGCGTTTCACGAAATAGCGATAACGAGGCCTAGAACGTGCGCGCATCACCACTGGTAGGTCGCGTATGTTGTCTCAAGAAAGAAAACAAGCGCGTTGGCGCCAACATGCGATGACTCATTCCATTTTCCAGGGACACGCATCCTAGCTATTGAAGCAGACGACGGCTTGTACGCAGCAGACGACGGAAGCGAGAAGCGTTTTCGACGGAATAATCATACGCTTTGAGATAGCTGCTTTATTTTTACTGCGGAGGAAAACTGTTTTGCTTTACCGATAACGCTACATTCAGTGGCTTCATTTCAGTTTCTTAGGCAAAACGTCAAGTTGGCGTCACGTTACGTAAGCAAAACTGGGCCACCAGCGCCATTTTGTTTGCGTCGCGCCTACGTCACGCACCGAAGAAAATGGCGGAATGTCCAGAATAGCGCCCCAGTCAGCGGTCGTGAAAAAGTGCCGAAGTTGAAAGCAAGGAATTATGCCTCCAACAGCGCTTTCTGCTGTCGCCGAAAACACAACTATTTGGATGCGTCTACTTATGATATCTTCGACAGTGCCCGAAGCAGTTACTCATATGGTGCTGCCGGAAAAAGGAACTGACGGTCAAAATGTCACTAAAAAGCCGCTAAGGCAGGCAATATTCGTGTTAAAGTGACTAGAAACTCACTAAATTTGGCGACTTTCTTTTCGAAGATACCCACACTGGTCAGCTCATCGGTGCTAAGCAACACAGAAGCGCTGACTCGTGTTGTTAACCGGCAGTGTTCACTGTCGGTTTCCAACATTGCGAATACGTATCGGAACCCCAGGAATCGCAACTCAACGGCTCCATACAACCACCACGAGAGCCCAAATCCCCACAAGAAAAATTAGAAATACAGTAAAGTCAGCGAGCTTTGTAAGGAATTACGATTGGAATAGTAATGGGCAATGGTATCTTTTTCCTTTCCTTTATGCCACTTTAGTTAAATAATCTCCCCTCCCTCAACTTGTTTTTGACCATGCTGCTAGATTCGGCATGTGCTGCTTTAACATGTCATCGTTGTCGTCGTCGTGACCTCCGGCACAAATACCACTACGATCATCAGCATTAGCACTGATTCTTCAGCCCGGCCTGCCCCAGAAGTTCTTCGAGATAATATTTGCACAAATAATGGCGTTTGCCTATTTCGCTTACTTTAAATTTGTAACCCCTTGGATGTGCTGACGAGGGTGCCAGAAATGGGTCCGTTTTCTGCGCACCGTTGCAAATGCGCTGAAAGACCTGGGACGCAGTACTGCATCATAGTGGTCGTGAAAGCAGGAGCGCACGATTCGACAAGTGGACTTGTCTTCTTCAAGGCGACATATGCGTTCTTTTTTTTTACGAGCACCGGTTTTTGCCGCTCCTTCTATTATCTCTTTCAGAGACACGATAGCCCACGACCACCATGAAGCGAGAAAACCAGAACGAGCAGACGGGGCCCTCCGCCTAATGTAACAGCATGCATTTAGCCTGATCATTTGGGGAAAGCTTGTCGAGCTGCACAAACGGAAACCCTCGCCACCCCGGCAGGGCCCTCTTTATTACAAAGCTAGGAGCGTTTGCTTGGAAGATGTAACATAGCAGCGGCAGCGTTGCTGCCGTCATGTAAGAAGGGATACGTTGACAACCCAGTGGTTAGCCGAGAACGACGGACAAGAGTTTAATGCACGTATATATAAAGCAAGAAGGGGAAAGGGAAAATGAGTGGACATAGAAAAAGAACGTGGCGCCTGCGCATTGACAGCGCGCCCATGATGCGGCGGTTTGATACCACATTTTACAACAGAAGAGCTTTCGTGGTTTCCTGTCAGTCCGTCTGTCCAGTGCTGTTTGTAGAAGTGGGGCTAGCGGGAAACACCTAAAACATGTAATGTGGGATGAGGACCTAAATCTCCCTTGCCCCTCGTCACCATCACGCCACCCTCCGCGTCTCAAATAGTTCCGCCACTGCCCTTCTCATAGAAAGGATGTGCTACAGTATCAAACAGTGCCTCCCATTCGACTTTTTTTTTTACCGGGATAGTTATTTAGGCGATGGAGGATGAGTCCGATAGGAGATGATGATGAGTCTGATGGCAGAGTTTAGGCAGGAAAGGAAAGAAGACGTCACACATGCTTTTGTCCGCGTGCCGTGAGGCATGGAATTTTCACTGCTCGGGCTATAGGGTTGTAGAAGAGTGAAGGGGGAAGTTAGAGAGTTGGAGACAAAGGCCTGTCTCCAGAGCCCTTTCCTGCCTTGTGGCTGCGCACCGTCGCGCGCGCTCGACGGAAAAAGTAGATCAGACTGGCCGCCGAACTTTCCATAAAGAAATAGAAAAAGATGACTCAGAGGCGAAGGACGGCGCGTAACTTCTCCCGGGTGAGGATCGCCCTCTGCCCTTCGTTCTCGCTCTCGGCGTCGAGGGGGCGAAAGCAAAATCGAGAACTTCCCAGAACAGACGATTGCTCCTAGCCAATAGGAAGACGGGAACGGAACGGGAAAAGGAGTGAGTTTGTACGGAGAAGGAGGGAATTGGTACTAGGAACTCTATGCGTATGTGAACGCCTGCTTTGGCGCTAGTAACAGACAGACACGGCGCGCGTCGATGAAAGGAAGTTAATCGCGGGCTACGATTCATCTCCGATAGGCCGGTTAAGCTTGCATATGCCCACCCGCTGGAGAAGCTCCCGCGGGACGCACCACTGTCGGCCAGCTACGGACCATCCAGGCAGCATTGCCAGTCATCAGGACGGCCACCGCTGGACATCTGTGGTCGCGTTGGATTGACGAAGTGCCCTGCGAACAATAAGCATCCATTCATACGAAAATGCTCGGTCGGAAGCATCAAAGTGGTGCATCTGAACGAAAGGCGATGTTAGAAAGAGAAGAGCTTGAAAAGAAGCTACCAAAGATGACAAGGTACCCACTGAATGCAGCTTCCGCGGAGCTGTATGATCACTCTACCCAGAGTCCATGTCAAACTCCCAATACAACCAAGTGTGCTTCTGTGGAGGACTTGCCAACTGCATCACCATGGTTTCCTGGCAAGAAGAAAGGTTTGACTCGTCTTGGTTGTCTGGATCCTGTGAAAACGGTGCAAACCTCGGTCGTCCATATTTCTGAGCAACCGACGCTAATCGAGCCCGGTCCTGTTCCTGAGTCAGCAACGTCTATGCTACTCGGCCGGGCCCCTGCCACAGAGCTCCAGGTGTCCGGTCCGCCACGTCCAATTTCTACTACTGCTCATCAACAGGTGCGATACCTCCCCTATGAGCCTCCTTCTACTTACGCGCACCAGGAAATAACAGTCCAAGAACCGACTCACTTGTTTCTTATTGGTTTGGCTTCAAATAATCATGTTCCCATGCACAAAGTGTGCTTCGAGAGGACGAATGAGACGGCTTCTCGTTGTGGCAGCAGAGAAGTACAGACACCCCCGCAGCAAGAGGTACGTTGCAAGATTCTCCGAAGTGAACCTGCTAAGTGGCCGGACGTTGTAATAATAATAATAATAATAATAATAATATAATAATAATAATAATAATAATAATAATAATAATAATAATAATAATAATAATAATAATTTATTATTCCCTTAAGGGCCCCATGAGGGGTATTACATAAGGGGGGGGGGCAAAACAATAATGCGAACATCGAAGGTAAGGTCATGTACAAAGCAAAAAAGCAACAACTGAAAAGACACTAAAAAGAACAGATTTTTGCATAATTTGTTGCAAATATGGGTGTTTAGTAACTCTCGAAATTTCGAAGGGTTTCGCTCTACAACAACGGATTCCGGGAGCGAGTTCCCTTGTTCTATTGCAGCGGGAAGGAAGGATTTGTTGAAAGCGTTTCTAGAACCACGAAGGCGTTGGATACTTAAAGAATTGAATAGACGATGTTGTGAGCGCACGGGTGGAAATAAAAGCGAGGAACGAAGGTCAGGAAAGTTACAGTAGAACTTATAGAATAGGCAGAGTTGCGAAATTATACGTCTTGATGCTAAAAGGGGCCGCCCAATAGATAGGCTGATAGTGTTGTCATAATTCGATAAGATAAAACGGGAGGCATGATTTTGAGTAGCTTCTAAAGTGTCAATCTAGTAGTTTTGATGCGCAATTCAAAATGTAGACGCATCTTCTAATTTGGTACGGATGAATATTTCATATGCTAGTTTACATATCGACGGAGCAGACACAGATAGGGATTTTTTAATATAGTTAAGGGATCTCGAGACACTGACAGATACTAACAGCTTTCGGAGTGTATGCCTTGAGAATGCCCATTGTATGTTCAAAATCGGGGAGAACATTTTCCGTCTTCCGAAAGCCAATACAAAACTCTGAAACGCTATGTGTCACCTCATCTTTTTGTGCGAGAAGCTGTAAATGGGGAGTCGTACGAACGACACTGGTTAATGTACTCGGAGTCCAAAGGTTCCGTCTATTGTTTCGTGTGCAAACAATTTAGATTTCAAGCAAGCTCATTGCTTTCACCACGCACGGCTTTTCTGATTGGAAAAGAGCAGAAGAAAAGGTTTGCGCACACGAAAATAGCGTTCAGCACCGGAACTACGTGGCAGCATGGCTCGCCCGCTCTAACTCGAGCAGCACAATTGACAAGGAGCTGGTTAAGCATCTTGTCACTGAGACCGCTTACTGGACAGAGGTGTTGAAGCGCGTAGTCGTTGTAGTTAAATGGACACTAAAGTGAGAAACGATTTCTTCTGCATCAGTAAATTGCCGTTCTACAACACGAAAAACATCACTCTTACGACGATAAGACGTTTAGTAGGCCAGAAAAAGCGCAAGAACGAAATACGGGTGGCGGCTCCTACTTAAGCTCCCGCACATGGGGGCTCTGACGTCTTTGATTTTGATGTCATCTTCTAGGGCCTACTAAATATATATAGCGGTACAGATTGACTACATTGTGTTCTAAAGGAACCAATTATTAAACATGGCAAGTTTCGGGAACCTTTATTCAGCCAACGCGGTCCAAATGCGAAAACATACTTTGGAATCCCTGACGTCACGTTGACGTACCGGCACTGGGGTTTCGGCGCGAAATTCAAACACTGATACTTGCACCTTCATTTTCTCATCTAATAATCAAATTATTTTTTTGAAATGACAGCCTACAGGGTTCGCAAACAATGCTTCATTAGCCTAAACTGATTTATTGCTTCGCTTTAGTGTCCCTTTAAGCTTCTAGCTGAGCGCAACCTAGCGTTTAGGGGAAGTGAGGAGATTTTTGGTTCTCCGAGAAATGGCAATTATATGGGAGTGCTTGAGGCAATTGCCCAGTTTGATCCCTTTCTAGAGGAGCACATCAAACGCTACGGGAACAAAGGAAAAAGTCACCCATCGTATCTGTCAAAAACGATTTGTGATGAATTTATAGAACATACGGCAAAGGCTGTCAAGGAACGTCTCGTTGACGAAGTGAAACGCGCAAAATACTCTTTAATTGTTGATTCGGCTCCAGTCCTTACTCACGTTGATCAACTGTCAGTTGTTTTACGATAATATTTAAATGGGAAAGTGCACGAACGCTTTCATGGATTTGTTTCAATTGAATCGCATACCGTCTTGTATCTTATCGATACCGTGATGTCCCTCTTGACGACCAATGGCATCTCAATTGATGATTGTAGGTGCAAGCTTAAGATAATGCGAGTAATAGTTCAGGAAAATACAAAGGACTGCAAGCTCACACCAAACACCTGAACGAATTGGCAATCTAGTACGTCCCGTGTGCTGGTCATTCACTGAACTTGGCGCATGTAGCGTTGACAGTTGCCTTTAGGTAGTCAAATTTTTCACTATAATTCCGAAACTGTATGTGTTCTTTGCTGCCTCACCTAAGCGATGGAGGTATCTTTTGGACAGCATGGGCGGAACTGGCCAGCAGCTTGTTTTGAAAAGTCTCTGAGACCAGGTGGTCAAGACACGCTGAATCGTGTGAGGCCATTCTAAAAAATTTGAATGCAGTCTGTTGTTGCCTTGAAGCTATGTCAAAGAACGTGGAAGAAAACTGTGACACTAGGTGCGCACCCTCTCTTCAAGAAAATGACAAAACCAGAGACTGCATTCATGGCGATTTTCTGGAGTGAAATCTTGGAGCGCTTTGACAAAACGAGCGTAGCACTTCAGAAACCAGGCCTAGACATTTCAAGTGCGGTACACCTGCTGAGCTCTCTAGAAGGTTTTGTTAATGTTTTGCGACCTCTCTTTGATACCTTTGAAGAGAGAGCACGCACGCTAAGTACCAATCAATGTTATGAGGATGAGGGCAAACGGATCGTTTTGAGTAAGCACTCGGACGGAACAAGTGATAGTGCGCTACCAGTTAGAAAAACGTTTATCGTAGAGACCTACATTGTTGTATTTGACAGTCTAGGCTCTGCTTTGCGAGTGCGAAAGGCTGCCTACAGTGAATTCTGCGAAAGGATCGGATTCTTAAAATTGCTGACAGAAGTTGGGTGCGAGGCCTCTCTGGCAAAGCTGGCTGAGAAGTTGGAGTAAACCTACAAAATGATTTGGAGCAAGCATTTTCCGATGAAATCGTTCAGTTTGCGAACTTTCTGCACAACTCTGTGTGCCAGGACACGAGTCCCCCGGGAATAATGAAGTTGCTGCACGAAAGAAAGCTTATTGATGTGTTTCCGAACGTTTTTATTGCTTTGCGAATGTACTTAAGCATACCCGTGGCAAACTGTGAGACCGAACGATCGTTTTCCAAGTTGTCGCTGATTGCCTTCGTTCGAGCCTCCTTGACGACAAGGTGAACTCGCTCTCTATCATGTCCATTGAAAGTGACCTCCTCCGCGATCTGTCCTTCCAACAGACCTTATCTGATTTCGCCAAAGCAAAGGCTCCAAAGATGCCACATTAAAAGAGGACATTTTGCGCTACACATGAATGGTTCCAATAAGTTCGTTGTGTCGCCTCGCAGCCTCCACGTTGCCAATGGAACGCTGAGCAGTGTGATTCAACATATGCAAATCTTCGTTGTTCGTCTGTTGTTTGTTCTTCTTGTGAGATTTAGCGTGCTTCTAGAGAACTGTATATTTGCTGTTTTTGATAGTGCCACGTTTATTTGGTGTCGCCCTTGCTTGTCTTGCCTTTAACGAAAGTATTTTCAAAGAATGTTTTGTAATCACGGGTGGTAATTTTCATCTGTATTGTAGTGCATTTTTTGGCGTTCGTATTGCCTTAAGTATTGTATGTACCTATTGCATATTTAGAGAGTAACGTGTATAACAATTACTGCAGTCTGATGCTTGAATTTGAATAAAGAATGTTTTGGACAGAACCATGGTTCTCCTCACGGGATTAAACTTAGTGATTCAAACAAAGCCTAGATTCAGAAGGATCGACATCTGAGCTGTGTTGTCTTTTCTACGTTCCTGTTCGTCTTGAGTGCACTAAACTTTTTCTTTCTTTTCTTTTTTAAATGCCAGGGTAAATGCCTCAGGGCATACAGGGGTATGGGATGGGGGTGAATAAGGATGATTAAACGAATGAAAAAAGATTTGCTGGCCTAATGAAGTCCAAGAGGGATCGATAATGTGGTCCCTGCGTACAAGCAGTGTAATTGCTCGGATTATGCGGTGAGAGTCCCGCCTCTGCGAGGTGCCGGAGCCTCGTCGATTTCAGTGCAGGGCAAACCCACAGCAGGTGGTGGATGTCGGCTTCAGCATTTCGCGACTTGCACAGTGGACACTCAGGACGAGGATATAAGGGGCGAAAGTGCGGCCACTTCCTAATCACGGCAGGAGTGAGGGCAACCCCGACCCTAATCCTCCGAAGCGCAAGCTGCCCTGCACGGGTTAAGACTGCGGGGGAGGTTTACCGCACACGGAGGTATGAGTGCACGTGTGCGGCGCCCGAGGTGCTCCTTTCTTGATGATAGGAGGGTGGCATCATCAAAGAGTTGAGGCAGTGACGATGGAGAGGTCGCTAGACGGGTCGCGGAATCCGCACGGCTTTGGATGCTTAGAAGGTCGCGTGGGATCCATTTGACAGATATTGGCTGCGGGATGCATGCCGCCAGAAGATGGATGTGTTGGCATATGTCAGGGCTGCGACTGTCGCGTCGCAGAAGCCGCGTCGCCTGGAGGGCATCAGTGCGGATGACGATGCGGGCCGTGGGGACCATGGGAAAGGCGGCCACAGAGCACAACGCTTCTGGTACAGCAAGGAGCTCAGCAGAAAAGGAGGAAGGAGGTTCTTGGATTTGAAACCAGGTCATCTTATTAAGGGCAGGTGCGCATAGGCAATAAATTGCAGTGATTGTTTCACAGTCCTGAATGCTTGCATCAACGTAAAGGACGATGGAGCCAAGCAGCAGGTGGGTATCTTGAGCTATAATTCGGTCACGAAGTGACGCCGCCGCGTGAGTTGGTGTCGGGCGATATACATCACTTGGTTTGTTGTCACTCAGCTATACAAAACTCCAGGGAGGAAGCACTGGCGATGGTGGTGGTAGAAGGGATTTCGAGAAAGCGCAAGCCTTGAGAGCACACGGTTCGTGTGAAAGGCTGGCCTTAAGCCTGCGAGCATCACGTCGCTGCTGCACGAGCTCATCTTGTGCGTTGAGCTGTGCATTTTCTTGGAGAGCCACGACCGGGGTGATGCGGCGAAGGCAAGTTATGACCCTCATTGCCTCGCAATTAACAGCCTTAAGGCGATCCCAGTGTGCCCTCGTCAAATGCTGGAATTGGGCTTGATAAACAAGGCGTGGTTGCACTACCGCCTTCACCAATTGTCGCGCAACATATGAGCTGGCGCCGCCCGTTTTAGGAGCAATGCGCCTAATCAGACCCAACATCTGAGTTGCCTGCTTTTTAGCGCTGGAGAGCCAAGCAGTTCCGGTTCCCGACTGGTGTGCCCTCAGACCCAGAATTTTTATAGTTGAACATTGTTGAAGAGGGGTTCCGGATAGATGAAGACGAATGGGTGTTGCAGAGTTTACGCTGGGCCCAGCGATTGGCGACTGACATGTAAGCAGATTTGCTGACGGAAAGCCTAAGGCCGACTGAAGAAGCGTAAGTCGCCGTTGTATCTAAAGCTGATTGAAGGGCAGATGCTTGAGTCTGCAGGTCGTGATGAGTGCTCCATACCGTGATGTCATCAGCGTACAACAAGAACTTTATATCGGCTACATCGCGTAAGCGCCATGCAAGCGGGATGAAAGCAATATTGAATAATGTGGGTGACAATACAGATCCCTGGGGTACGCCACGAAGGGGGACAAATGAGCCGACGGCGTCACCACGGAGGCGAATTGCAAGATGTCGGTCTTCGAGGAAAGATTTGACTAAATTCCGTATTCTAGGGGGAAAATGCAGCATGTCAATTGAAGCCAAGATGATAGCATGACTGATGTTATCATACGCCTTTTCGACGTCCATAGCGAGGACAGTACGGACACTGTGGCTACGAGTTGACGATAAAACCGAGGATGCCAGACAGCCAGCCCATCTTCAGTACCTATGGATGGACAGAAGCCAATTTGAGCAGGCTGGTAGAAACCGTGGTGCTCTAGCCACCACGACAGTCGTGTGGCTAGCATTTTCTCAGCAAGCTTGCACAACGCTAACGTTAGGGAAATGGGTCGGAAGTTGCCAAGGTCAGTCGGTGGCTTGCTTGGTTTCGCAATCGAGATCACAATAGCTGATTTCCAGCCTGGAGGGACAATGCCATTTAGCCATACCTTGTTAATGATGTCGAGGAGTTGAGGCAGCACAGCGGAACTCAGGTTCTTGTAGGCCTCATAATAATAGAGTCTGGACCGTGTGCTGTCCTGCGACTGGTACCATCTATCGCTACAAGCAACTCAGGCATGGTGAAAGAGCTTGCAATCCCCTCGGAGTCTGCTGTAGATGGTAACATGTCGATATGTGTCGGAATGCCTGCCAAGGAAGCAACACGTCGTACTGCGGGAAAAACTTCCGGGCAGCTTCTCTGGCGAAATCATCCGGCGACAAGCCAGCAGCGAAGCAGGCTGTGGCTGCCGCGTCTAGACGGCGGCAACCGTGTTCCATGGCACGGAACGTTCGCCAGAGAGAAGCATTCGATGTCTTGGATGAAAACCGCTCACACCACGTATGCCAGTGCCTCCGTGAGAGGTAGCGTTCATATCTGCTGGCCTTAGCAGTAAGGAAATTCAGTCTTGTACATGCTTGTGCAGAAGTGGGGTCTCGGGATGCTGCCAGCTCAGTTTGCCTGCGAGCAGCCCACAAGTTGAGCAGGCCGATATCCGGCGCCGGTCGATCGACGTCTACCCAACTGATGGTTGTAGCTTCATTGAGCGCGCTTTGTATGCGGTCAACAAGTAGTGGTGACGAGTCCTCAGAGGTATCTTGGAGAACGGAACGAACGGTGTCCCAGTTGACCGCAGAACACTTGCGGCGCAATCGGCGGGCCTGCAACGGATGAAGGCCGATGATGATAGGGTGGTGGTCACTACCCCAGCAGTCGGGCACCAGGTGCCAAGTGGGAGTGCCGGGACCCGACCGCCACGTAAGATCCGGTGCGTATGTTGTACGTCGAGCTTGAGGCACAGCCCGCGTTGCTGAATAGGAATGGTTCAGTAGTACAAACAACGCATCCGCGAAGCTTAAAGCGTAGCTTTTGCTGAAAATAGAATGCAGAATAATCACAAAGTGAACACATGTGTTGGTGTTTATAAGAGCACGCGTTTCAAGATAGTTTTGTTGTTTTCCTTATAATAATGACAATAATGTAAAGGGGGTTTTATTCGGGTCGTAGAGGAGCAGCGACCAACGCGGCAACAGCAGGTAGGGCGCAGCCAGCGAGCGAACAGGGTACGAGTCACGCGATGGCAATGGGGCTTTTCAGCCTGCCGATCTTCTTCGTCACAATCACCCCCGGAATTGAAGAGTAGCCATCCTGGCGACCTAGGAAGAGGTGGGCGGATCGTAGTACTGCTTCAGCCGGTCAATGTGTACAGTCTCTCGCCCTCGTCGACGGAGATCGGGAGATGGCGATACGGGTTCGACCACGTAGTTCACTGGTGATGTTTGTGCAACCACGCGGTAGGGCCCGTGGTACTTCAGGAGGAGCTTGGACGAAAGGCCAGGAGCAGCAACAGGTGTGACCCAAAGCCACACGAGTGAGTCGACGGGGAAGGGGTGAGGGGGAGGATTGAGGTCATGGCGCTCTTTTTGGCGGCACTGTTGAGCAGACGTCAAAGAACGGGCCAGTTGTCGGCATTTCTCGGCGTGCTGAGCAATCGCAGAAACAGGTGAGCATTCAGCAGGGTCCGGCCGGTACGGGAGAACAGTATCAATGGTGCTGGAGGGATGGCGGCCGTAAAGCAGGAAGAATGGCGAGAATCCAGTAGTGGCCTGAGAGGCAGTGTTATATGCGTAAGTGACGAACGGAAGTACAAGATCCCAGTTGGAGTGGTCAGATGCAACATACATTGATAGCATGTCACCAAGAGTTCTGTTGAATCGTTCTGTTAAGCCATTGGTCTGCGGATGATAAGCAGTAGTAGTGCGGTGAATAATTTGGCATTCAGATAGGAGTGACTGCAGGACGTCTGAGAGGAATACGCGGCCCCGATCGCTCAACAGTTCGCGAGGGGCGCCATGGCGGAGAACGAAGTTGTTTAGTATGAACGAGACGATGTCTTTTGCTGATGCAGCAGGCAAGGCGGCGGTTTCGGCATACCGTGTCAGATGATCGACGGCCACAACAATCCATCGGTTGCCAGCGCCAGTAGATGGAAGAGGCCCGTATATATCAATACCGACGCGGTCGAATGGTTCAGCTGGACAGGGAAGTGGTTGAAGAGGTGCGGTGGAGAGATGCGGGACACATTTGCGTCGCTGGCAGGCAATGCAGGAGCGCACGTATTTGTGGACGAAGGTGTACATCCCTCGCCAATAATATCGTAGGCGAAGCCGTGCGTAAGTTTTTGACACTCCGCCGTGACCACACTGCGGGTCAGAATGAAAAGCGGAGCATAAATCTTGTCGTAGGTGGCGAGGCACTACTAAGAGCCATTTGCGGCCGTCATTGTGGTTGTTGCGGCGGTATAAAAGTCCGTCGCGGATTGTGAATAGCTGCGCTTGTCGGCGTAACGCTCGAGGTGCCGAAGTTGCCGGAGGATTTGATAAAAAGTCGAATATCATGACGATCCATGGGTCTTTTCGTTGCTCCGATGCCATGTCCAGGATGTCAAGTGGTGAGATGTCATGTCTGTAAGTAGAAGGGCAGCTCTCTGAAGTAACTGGGGAGCGCGAGAGGGCATCGGCGTCAGAGTGTTTGCGTCCAGATCGATAGACGACTCGGATATCGTATTCCTGGATTCGGAGGGCCCACCGAGCGAGGCGGCCCGACGGGTCTTTGAGGTTGGACAACCAGCAAAGAGCGTGATGATCCGTCACCACGTCGAAGCGTCGACCGTAGAGATATGGACGAAATTTTTGAAGAGCCCATACGATAGCTAGGCACTCTTTTTCTGTGACTGAGTAATTGGCCTCAGGTTTCGTGAGGGCACGACTAGCATAAGCGACGACGCATTCGGCATGAGTGTTCTTGCGTTGTGCGAGCACGGCACCAAGGCCGACACCACTGGCGTCAGTGTGAAGTTCTGTAGGTGCGCTTGGATCAAAATGGCGCAAGACTGGTGGAGACGTGAGGAGGTGACGAAGAGTCGTAAAGGCATCATCAGAGGCTTCCGACCAACCAGAAAGGTCATTGTCGCCTTGAAGAAGTTGGTTAAGTGGTGCGATCACTGTAGCGAAATTGCGAACGAAACGTCGAAAATAGGAGCATAGGCCAATGAAGCTGCGCAGTGCTTTCAAATTAGTGGGCTTCGGAAATTCGGATACGGCGCGAAGTTTATCAGGATCAGGAAGAATGCCTTCTTTGGAGACAAGGTGGCCTAATATAGTCAGTTTTCGAGCTGCAATTCGGCACTTTCTTAAGTTAAGCTGGAGACCAGCATTCCGGAGACAGGTCAAAACTTGATGTAAACGCCGAAGATGGGTCGGAAAATCAGGGGAAAAGACGACAACGTCGTCGAGGTAGCAGAGGCAAGTATGCCACTTTAGGCCACGTAGGATGCCGTCCATCATGCGTTCGAAGGTGGCGGGTGCATTGCACAGACCGAACGGCATCACAGTGAATTCATACAAGCCATCTGGTGTTACAAATGCGGTTTTAGAACAGTCAGCGTTCGCCATGGGCACCTGCCAGTAGCCAGAGCGGAGATCTAAGGAGGAAAAGAACTCCGCTCCTTGCAAACAGTCAAGTGCGTCATCAATACGTGGCAACGGGTATACATCCTTTCGGGTAATCTTGTTAAGCCTTCGATAGTCGACGCAAAATCGTATGGAGCCGTCTTTCTTTTTAACTAGGACTGGTGATGCCCAAGGACTACTAGGAGGCTGGATGACACCGCGATTGAGCATATCGTTCACCTGGTCATTGATAACTTGTCTTTCAGTCGCCGATACGCGGTAGGGACGCTGTCGAATCGGTGCGTGGCTCCCAGTGTCGATAGTGTGCGAAACAGTCGTTGTGCGGCCGAGTGATTTTGCTTGGCAGTCAAAAGACGAATAGAAGCCTTGGAGCAAGCGAAGAAGTTCGTCGTGATGCGTCGTCGTAAGGTCACTGGCAATAGCTGGCGTAAAAGAACCCGGTAGGGACTGTGGACGCAATTCCTCGAGAGCAGCAATATAAGTGGAGTCGTCCATCGTGTCAAATATTGAAGATGAAGTCAGTGGCTCTGCTCTGCCAAGGCTTTCACGGCGGCGTAAAGTAATTGGTTCAGCCGAAGGGTTGGAGACGCACATGAGAGAGGCGCCAGCTTTGAACTCGAGGACGGCGAACGGCAGTGGTAGGGAACGGCGGCGAACTAAGAGCTCAGACGGAGCGAAGAGTACTGTGCCGTCATCTACATAGTCACAAGAGATACTGACAAGGGTGGAAGACCAGGCCGGTATAATGGTGTCTTCGGAAACAGAGATTTTGCGGCAAAGGTCCTTATGGTCAGTGATAATATCAGTCGAAAACTGAAACAGCTCGATTTCGGCGCGGGCGCAGTCAATGATCGCATGATGTGTGGAGAGAAAGTCCAGACCTAATATGACGTCGTGTGAACATGATGGCAACACGACGAATTCTATGATATAGAGGACGTCCTGAATGACGACACGAGCAGTGCAGGCGCCGGATGGCTCGACGTGCTGCGCGTTGGCAATTCGAAGAGACAGTCCGGAAAGCGGTGTCGTCACTTTTCCTATCTTGCGGCAAATACGGGCATCTATCACTGAAAGTGCAGCGCCGGTGTCGACAAGTGCTAGCGTCAATATTCCTGCTACGGCGACTTCAATAACGTTCTTCGGGGAAGTGTGAGGCCTTGTACATTTCGCTGGCACCGCAGTTCTCGCCTCCTGAACTGCGATTTTTAGTTTTCCTGGCGCAATGGGCTCCGACGCCGGTGCATAGGTGAAAGCGAGCGGCGGCGAGGAGAAGGTGAACGGCGAGCAGCGGAGACTGCGGTGTCGACAACAGGAGGAGAGTCAAAGGTGTCCGAATAGTTGCGGCGTTGGTGGAAACGTGGGGCATATGAACGCACGTTGTTGAGGACGTTGGGGGTAAGGAGGCGACAGTGACGTGCTACGTGTCCAGCACGGCCACAATAAAAACAAATCGGCCGATTATCTTCCGTGCGCCAATGATCTTGACGTCGTGCATACTGCACCAGTGGCCGGACCGGAGCGGATACGGGCGGGCGTAAAGGCGGGCGAAGGGGACCGTAGGTCTGTGGTGCAGGCCTCGAAGCGGCTTCGGCGTACGTCAGGGGAGCGGCAACCGGAGCCTGCTGGAGAGAAGGTGGAATGTGGTCGGCTACCTGCTCCTTGATGACAGATTGGAGAGCGGGCGCCAACGGAGAATTCGACTGGCCGTGTGTGAGGGGAATCAGAGAAAGCTGACGAGCCACCTCTTCACGGACGAACTCCTTGATCTGTAGCTGCAGTGACGTATTATCCGGGGAAACAGCCAAGCTCGACATTGAAGTCGCCTGAGGAGAAGATTGGCGGGTGGCTAGGCGTTGTTTGCGGAGTTCGTCGAAGTTTTGGCAGAGACTGACGAGTTCAGAGACTGTCGCCGGATTTTTCGCCAACAGCATCTGGAAGGCGTCGTCTTCAATTCCTTTTAAGATGTGGCGAATCTTCTCGGCATCAGCCATTGTGACGTCAACGCGGTTGCAGAGGTCGACAACATCTTCTATATAACTTGTAAATGTCTCCCCGCACTGTTGCGCACGACTGCGCAAACGTTGCTCGGCGCGAAGCTTGCGAACGGCGGGGCGCCCGAATACCTCCGTCACGGTAGTTTTGAAGGCTGGCCACGACGTGAGATCACGTTCATGGTTGCGGTGCCACACGCTGGCGACACCGCTCAAATAAAACGATACGTAATTCAGTTTTTTGGTGTCGTCCCAGTGGTTGTGGATGCTCACCCGGTCGTAGTCAGCGAGCCAGTCTTCTACGTCATGGTCTTCGGTACCGCTGAAGATGGGTGGGTCGCGTTGACGCAGCGGGCCGGGGCAGACCACGGTAGTCACCGGGGCAGAGGGTTGTGGTTGCGGTGGTCCTTCTTCCGGCATAATGAAGACAGGCTGCAGTGTCCGGTTGCGAAGTTCCAGAATTCCGGTTGTACCCAGCAGCTCCACCAATTGTAAAGGGGGTTTTATTCGGGTCGTAGAGGAGCAGCGACCAACGCGGCAACAGCAGGTAGGGCGCAGCCAGCGAGCGAACAGGGTACGAGTCAAGCGATGGCAATGGGGCTTTTCAGCCTGACGATCTTCTTCGTCACAATAATAATAATCCCGTTGATCGAACTTCGTTCTTTTCAATTTGGTGAAATTAAATTGAAAGATGGCATATTTCCAGTAGCGAAGCAGGCGACGCGGGGGGGGGGGTTGTTAGTATAGGGGAAGGGGGCCTGCACGCGCATTAGCCAAGGGCCCCCATTTTTTTTAATCCGGCCCTGCCACGTGGTTTCATAGGGTAGTGTACGAGCTGCGCTTACATTTATGTCTGCAAGTGCTATGCTAATGCAGCATGTACCATTCCATTAAGTGTGGGCATGCCAAAGCACACGCAACCTTACTTTGCTGTAGCGCAAGCTGAAAAGGACAACAGAAAGGCACATATCTGACGCACACAGCGCCATATACCGACGAGAACGGGAAATAAATATGTTGTTGAAAAATAGCGTTGTGTGTGTCAGATGGGCCTGGTTGTTGTCCTGCTACAACTAAATAAGATAGGCCGTACCAACAAGTCCCTATAGCTGTCCTCAAACACCTGCAATTTACTATTACTGCTGCTCCATAACGATGCAGAAGCCGAATTACCAGCTGGAAAATTTTTTCTGCTGAATAGCCCTTTTCTAATGCGAAACGGCAGCGTCCGGCTGCTTCGCTCAACGGCGGGAGCTTCACATCAGCCACCAAATCACCGCGGCTTCAATAGAAGCTCGCCGTCGCCCCACGCCTGACGAATTGAGCGGGTCCCCCGAGGAAGACTTTAGGGTGATACGCCCTATGGTAGGCGTGCATTGCGGAAAAGCTTACCGGCCTTTGCTTTCTCTCAAGCGTTCCTTCGCGCATAGCCTATCGGTGAGTCACTCGACGACGTAATACCCATAGTCGTGCACTAGCAGACTTGCGTTATGGTGGCAGCCGTCGGTATCAACCCAAACGGCACGTACAGTCGACCAAAAAAGTTTACGGACCACTGGATCTCAGAAAATTCAAAATATACGAGCAGCCTTTAAAAGCACCCAGTAAAATTATGCATCACAATGTTGTTCGCATGTGCCACAAAAGGCTGGAAATGGGAATAACAGTCTGTGTTTTGAGGCTGAGGAGATATTCAGCTTTTTGTCAGATCTCTTGGTCCGTAAACTTTTTTGGTCGACTGTACGTACGCCCATTGACAACTCTATCCATTAGCTTGCTCTTTCCTGTGCACACGTACGGCGCACATACTTTTAATAAATACAAACTTAGTACAGCGATGTTAAATTTGACTCGAACCGGGAACCCTGTCTACTGAAACGCGTTGCTCGGTCAAAGCACGCGATAAAACTACCTGTTTCAGGGTAACCATAAGCATGGTTCTTTAAATATCTTAAAAGATCTATTACATTCGAACAAGTAACGATAACTATACTTTATTAAGTTTGTTGATTGGCGCAATACATTGAAATACTTTTTGTCCAATGTGAGCTTGCATTTTAAGACAGCTCTAGACGGCAACGAAAAAAAAAAGAAATAACGGTGCTTTTCCCTCGCCCCGCTATGGCACTCACACACAAGAGGAGCGATGTCAGTGCTAATGTGAACACCGACAGCAGCGATATTTGGCTCCAGCTTAACTGTGTAGCCATGCGCGGCGTCGTGCGATGTCGGCGCCTATTCTCCTGCTTGGCTGCCGCTTGTGCCGTTGGCGAGGATGCGGTCTTTCTAGGGCTCGAAGGAGCGAATCTCGTGCGCTATGAATAGACTTGCCGCCGGCTTCCACGGGAGCGCCTGGCACATCTGACAGCCGCGTCTAATCGGGTTCGAATGTATACGGCATCCGCGATCCGCCGGGATAGCAGGTCCGCTGGGCGTCGCTGTTCGCTCGGCGCCCACGAAACCGAACACGAAGGCGGCGTGTGCAGCGGCGGCGTCTCGTCGTGCACGGGTGCTGAGCGCCATGCCGCGCCCTGGAGGAGGCAGCCTCGAAAACATCACAAAAAATCGCGTCAGCAGTGAGCCATGAAGAAGCCAGAAGAAATATGTCGTTGTTGTATCTCCCTTGGAGCTTACATTCCGGCGTCACTTTCGACCTAGTTGTTGTGGTCGTGCTGTTCTTGCTTTTCCGCCTGGTGTCACGCGGGGGTAGCAGCCCTCGCGACGGCACGCCGTGCCTGCTTTTCCCCGACGAAAAACGCGTTGGTGGCTATTGCGTCACGGGTAGCAGGTGGTTGAGGACCAGCGGCGTCTGCTGCACCGCGGATGGTGCTGGACGGCGAGTCCAGCAGGCTGGATATTGCCCGGCCGCGCTCTCGCACTGGATGCTCTCTTCCCGTACCAGGCGGCTTGCCAGAAAGGAGAATCATCGCCCCTCCCGCTGACTGTCCCGAAAGGCTCCGTCGCACACCTGACTGGACGAAGAGGACGCGATGGGCAGCGCGACTGTTGCCAACAGCGCGAAGCTTCAGTCGGAATCCGCAACATCTCGCTCCCCTTGAAGCCGATTGCGTGGCTGCGCGATGGGCGACGGCCGTTGCAAAACATCGTGAGAGCGTCTGTACGTCTTGTACGATGTCCCCACCTGGACAACTCGAAAAGGCGCTGGGCGTGCACCGGTGACGGAAACATTCCTTGTGGTCCTGAGGCGGCTGCCAGCCGCTTCCGGTGGCCCAGCTTTGTCGAACTGAGCCCGGCATCAGAAGGCGCGTTCTTGTCGCGGCCCGGGGTAATTCCGGAGGCACGAACTTGGCGGCTGCAGCGCCAGCGTAGTCACAGGCCCGGCAGCACCTCGGCAGGCAACGGGTCGGATGGGCTCCACATCTGCTCCGCACAGAAGCTACATTTTCGGCGAAATCACCTCCGCATCCAGATTATACGTAATCATCGTGTGCCTGAAGTCAGCCCGAGCACGTCAACACCAAACTTGAGGGTGTAAGTGCTATATTTTGCGTTTTACGGCCACATCAAGTTTCGAAGCGGGGCCGCCCCGCTAAACCTACTTCGCTAGTGGCGAGGCCTAGCAAAGGCTTCGGCCGCCGCACCGCTGCAGATGGCGAACGCGCTGCTCAATGCCGACGCCGACAAAGCCCACCAATCGTCTACCGGGGCCCCGGAGGACGAGGACATGGAAATTCGCGAATCCCAAGGACTTCTTCCGGCCGCTGAGGAGAACAAAGAAGACAATGAGCCTTGGATCAATGTTACCAGTCGTGCCCGTCGCCGTCGGCTGCAGACACGCTCGACCACGCCCCAACTTTCCCGAACGCCACCGAAGCCCGTTCTCCGCCACAGCCGACCGGCGATGCGCAAGCCCCGACAACCCGCCCTTCCTGCCGATGATTACAAGTTGGCGGTTCGTCCACGGAACGGCCTGCAGCTCAACAAGGTGAGCCCAGGGAAGTTGGTGGACGCCATCACAAATGCCGCAAAGCTGCAAATCGGCTCCACCGGATTCAAAGTACGCATCGACGAAGACCAAAACATCCTTGTTCTGAGCACTGCCTCAGAAGCTACGGCCTCGGCACTAAGCAAGATGCAAAAAATTACAATTGATGCAACAACATATGATATTGCATCATACGGAATTTCCCCCGATAACTCTTGCAAAGGGGTAATACACAACATCGATCACGACACCACGCCCGAAATGTTACTTAAACGCATTGAATCTCCCGGATACGAGGCGCTAACATGTAGAAGACTGGGAAACACAACCACCATGGTGATCACATTCTTGGGAAAAACAGTGCCATATGACATCGAATTTTCCGGCCTTCTTCTGCGGTGCTACCTCTACAAGAGAACCGTGCCACATTGCCGAACCTGCAACGAGACAGGCCACAGAGAGGACGTCTGCCCGTGGCCCCCCGCCACACCCAAGTGCAGAGAGTGCGGCACTTCGCTAGCAACGGAGCAGCACGAGTGCCACCCTCGGTGCTCTCTGTGCGGCGGGGATCACCTGACAGCAGCGAAAGCCTGCCCCAACAGGTTCCTGCCGCCCGTCAACCGCCGGAAACCGCAGCAGACCCCGAGAGCAGGCTCCTCGTCTCCGAGGCCGCGTGGCGAGCACTCAGCATCCCGCAAGTCGCGGTCCCCGAAACGACGTGGAGCTGTCCAGGGGAGGAGCAGTTCCAGGCCGCGTTCCGGTTCCAGGCGTAGGACCTCATCGCGACGACGGACGCCATCCCATGGCAGGACCTCGAGCCGTGGTCGTTCCGCAAGCGGCAGGAGGGGAAGCAAGGGAGCAGCGCAGGTCACGCAGCAGGTGAGCTGGGCACAGGTTGTTTCTCCCAAAGCTCGTCCCCCCCCCCCCCCCTGTTGACACAGAGCTGGCACAGGCACATGCCCAGATTAGGCGTCTCACTGAAGAAAACGCAAAACTCAAATCAGAAATCACTAGCGTACACGCAGAATTCGTAGCACTTAAAAGATGAATTACTTGGAAGAAATAGCACTACCCATACACAAAACACTTCAACCCCACCCCCGGAGAAGCGGAAACGGGAAGAACAGCCAGCTCAAAAAGTCACTTCAAACCCGACACCGCAACGAGCAACCGCGCAGCCCACTGCACCGCAGGGAGTCATACCCGTCCAATATGCCACTCTCCAGAAGGTAGAAGAGGTAGTAGCAAAAGCTATTCAGAGCCTTCAGACATCCCTACAAGCTACCATGCAGCAACAACTCACAGCTATACAGCAGTCAGCGGCACAACAACAACAATACGCAACTCAACAACAACACTCTAACACTCAGTTGGCGGAACGCATCATGAGGCTAGAGGAACGCATACTAGCACTGGAAGCTCGTCAGAGCCGGCGCCCCAAGAAAACAGCTCATCAGACCCTACCAGAATTGCCAGATTCTCTGGGCTCCCCAGAACCCCATCTTGTGCACGCATCACCACCCCTTGATAACCAAGATGGCTCCGCCTCAACATATATGCAGTAAGCGCGGGGGCTCCTCAGGCGAAACCACGGTGTGGCAGTGGAATTGCCGGGGCTACAAGAACAAGTATGGATCACTGATACAATACATCGCTACATCAACAAGACCACCCGAAATCATCGCACTGCAAGAAACGAACACACACGTCCGCCTACCCGGATACATCACTTATGGCACCGATACAGGCAGCAGCCTTCACACCCTGGTCAGTAAGAAGCTAGTGGCCGTTCAACACCATCTCCAGCAATCTGACCCGCTTGCCATTCTGCTCGAAATTATCCCACAGGCAACAAAGAAGAAGAGTCCCATGTTTGTTCTAAACGTCTACTGTCGGCCGAAAAGCGCGCCATCGGTCCTCAAACTGGTTTTGGAGCAAGCCACGCACGCAGCACGCAACCATCCGCTTCTAATTGTGGGCGACTTCAATGCAGCCCACCCCCTCTGGGGTTATACGTACACCAACCCCAGGGGAAACATGCTTCATAAAGTTATTGAGGACATGGATCTCACACAAGTCACCGATCCAAAGAATAGCACGAGGCTCGGCACAAGTGTTCAAAGAGACACGAACCCCGACTTAACCCTCACCAGAAATATCCCCCAAGCTTGCTGGACCAATCTGGAGGAGTACCTAGGCAGCGACCACGCGCTGCTAGCCACCACTCTCCATGGGCTCGAATACAAAGCCAGGATAGGCACGGCTCGCCTCACGGATTGGACCAAGCTGCGGGAGATAAGAGAAGAAAGAGCTGCGAACGAACAGAGCCAACAGCTTCAGTCAATTAAGGACTGGATCACTCAGCTTCAGAAGGATGTGAAGGCGCACACCAAAATGCTTGAAACATCCACCACCACTCCAAGCATCGACGCTCGCTTGCTCCACATGTGGGACGCCCGGCGTAGCCTGCTGAAGCGTTGGAAAAGGCAAAGATTAAATCGCAAGCTCAAGAGGCGAATAGCACTACTCACACAAGAGGCTGCGGAATACGCTACCACACTATGCCGAGAGAATTGGCTATCCCTCTGCGACAGCTTGAGAGGAAGACTGAGTACTTCCACGACGTGGAAGTTATTGAGGTATTTAATCAACCCGGCCAGCAGCAAAACGGAATCCCACCACAATATGGCCCGAGTAATTCACCAATTTCCTGGAAATGAGGCGGACCTCCTTTTGGCTCTCAAAGCCCAGTACTTCCCCACACAGCCATCGGAGCCTCTGCCACCCTACACCGGCACCCCTAACGAGCTCCTAGATGAGGACATTCATCTACATGAGGTAACAGCGGCGATAATGGGCTTGAGACGCCACACAGCCCCGGGAATGGACCAAATTACCAATAAAACACTCGTAAATCTTGACAGCCCCTCGCTACTAGAGCTTACCGCTCATCTTAATGAAGTATGGAGGAACGGAAACCTTCCCGAGGACTGGAAAATAGCCGAGGTTCGTCTGATACCGAAGCCAGGCAAGCCACCAGACATTGAGAACCTACGACCGATCTCCCTCACTTCGTGTGTAGGAAAGCTCCTAGAGCACATCGTTCTCAACCGGTTACAACCATTCCTGGAGGACTCGGGGAAACTTCCAACAACGATGATAGGATTCCGTCCACACCTCTCAACTCAAGACATCCTACTTCAGCTGAAAGAGGAGGTGATTGTACCAGCGACACGCAACTCCCCCACGGCTATTCTCGCCTTAGATCTTAAAGGGGCGTTCGATAACGTCAAGCACACAGCAATCTTACAGAGGCTAAACGCGCTGGGCTGTGGGGCCAGGACGTACTCCTATATCAGAGATTTCCTCTCAGATAGAAAAGCCATCCTAAAGGTCGGGGACAAAGCCACAAACCCCTTCCTACTGGACGGGCGCGGCACACCACAGGGCGCAGTGTTATCCCCTCTCCTTTTCAATATCGCCCTAATAGGCCTACCGCCGCTCCTCGATAACATCCCAGGGATCCGGCATGGCCTATATGCTGACGACATTACCATCTGGTCGTCCACAGGGTCCATCGGGGAAATGGAGAACCGCTTGCAGGAAGCTGCAGACGTGGTGAGCGACTATGCTAAGTCATGCGGGCTCAGCTGCGCCCCCCAAAAGTCGGAGCTACTCCTGGTCTCACCGCGAAAGAAGCACAGATGCGACTCGCCCACTATCAACATACAGCTGGAGGGACACACCATCGTTCCGTCTCGGAGCGTAAAGATATTGGGAATGGTTTTCCAGTCGGATCGCACCAATACAATATTAATTCAAAAGCTTAAGACTACAACAGCCCAAGTTACGCACATGATCCGGCGAATAACAACCAAGACAAGAGGCATGGGGGAGGCGGACACGCTTCGGCTTGTCCAAGCCTTCGTCGTGTCTCGAATAACTTACGCTATTCCGTACGCACTACTCAACGAGACGGAACTCAAGAAAATCAACACAATGATCAGAAAGGCATATAAGCAGGCGATGGGTCTGCCAATCAGTACGTCCACAGAACGCCTACTACGACTAGGTGTGCACAACACGGCCGAGGAGCTGATCGAGGCACATTTATCCAGTCAGCGAACAAGGCTGGTGATTACGGAAGCAGGGAGGTCCATTCTCTTACGCCTGGGGCTCTCTGCCCCTATGAGCCATCCGACGCCTCAGACTGTGAGCTTACCCCATGCCATCCGGAGAAAAATCACCGTACGTCCTCTGCCTCGCAACATGCACCCAGTGCACCACGCAGAGCGGAGGGAGGCCCGCGCCCTGGCCATACACAAGCGATACGGAACTTTACCCTCTACAGCCTACACTGACGCGGCTTCTTACTCCAGACGCGCAGCCACAACAGCCACCGTAGTCGTCAACACAGAACATCGGAGCAGCATTTCGCTCACACGAAACAATCCCCTCCAAGCCGAGGAAGCGGCCATAGCCCTCGCTCTCTCCCAAACAGAGGTTGAAGTCATAGTGACCGACTCCCAACAGGCGTGCCGCAACTTTGCTAGCGGCAGAATTCATGCCACTACACTCCGGATCATCAATCAAAAGCCGCCAACGAGATCAGTCATGATCATCTGGGCGCCAGCTCATCAAGGCATTCCTGGCAACGAGGTCGCCAACCACGTGGCTCGAGATCTGACCCACCGAGCCGACGCCGAGGAATCTGAACCCGAGCGCATGCACCCTCTAGTCTCTTACCAAGACATCACACAACACTACAAGCTAACCCGCAGAACATATGCACCCCCACACAAGTCACTACCTAGAGAGCAGGAGTGATTCCTCCGGGCTCTACAGGTCAATACATTCCCCCACCCTACCAGGAATCACCTCATAGACCCTACAAAATTCTCTCCGCAATGCCGCTTCTGCGCAGAGCCCGGGTCCCTCAGGCACATAGTAGGAGGTTGCAGAGCGGCACCATTAAATCATCCGAACCCTTACCCCACTAACGAGCTTTGGGAGAGAGCCTTGGCCAGCTCCGACCTCGAGGATCAGCAACGGCTGATTGCGAGGGCCCAGGACGCGGCCCGAGCTCAAGGCATTCTGGACTGAGGACGCCTCTCCCTAGCTGCTTCACCTAATAAAAATGTTTATTCTCTCTCTCTTGACAACAGGTCGCCTACAAGCACTCGAGATGCGGTGTCGCGTTGTCGTGGCTCGCTGCGAAGCTGATAAGAATGATGTTCCACTGCGTCGCGGTTGTCAGAAGCGCGGCTCTCTGGAAACGCGCTATGTTTGGGACGGCTGAGGGCGATGTCGCAGTGGTGGAGGTCGGCGGGAGTGAGGTTGCCCCGCTACCTGCCGCGAACTTCGCTGGCGCTGGCGCGGCCTGCACATGTCAGCCGAATTGCTTGCCTCGGTAGTCGCACACGTCGCCGCCGAAGCTCGCGTATCTCTTGGTGTGGCATTGGTTGGCGCTCCGGATGCGTTGCGAGGCGACGAACTGCGAGGTAGTGGTGGGTAGGATCGTCGGACGTTGTCCTCGGGAGCAGCACCAAAGCGTAGAGCGCGCCGAGTCCGACGGTTTTTTTTTTGCGTGCGCTCTCATTGAAGAACGACGTGCTCTTGAGGAAAGATTCGTGGGAGCTTCCAGCAGGCACGACTGGTGACGTAACAAACGGTTGTTGGCTGGCTTCTCGATCCTAACATGGGCATTGGTAGACGAGGCACGCGGAGGTAACGTCATCGTCTCACCTCGCACCGAGTGCCACGTACACCTGCTGAAGTTGTTATTTCTCATTTTCACAATGGATGAAAGTGGAATAGAAAACGTACGCGGAATTTGCATTTCGTATCACATCTCTGCTGTGGAAGTGACGAAAAATATCCATTTGTTTACAGGACGAAGCTCTGTTCACAGACAGAAGAAAATCGGACGAAGAGAAAGACGACTAAAAAAGAGCGGGAATTACCGCTGCACTGATGATGATAATGATGATGATGGCCCTGAAATGTGGCTCGTGCGCAACATGGGGGATTGGCCAAGAATAGGGCACCTGAACTTTCACATAATATTTGAGGAATCTGCAATTGATGTGCAATTTAGTAATTTAAACAGACATTAACTGGCAGAAACAGCACAATGAATAAATGTAATGCTAGGATGTAACTCACAAATATCACTAAGAGAATTGTAAAAGTTGGAATTTAAAATGCAGCACTGCTAGAAACCACTTTTTGTGGTGGTGGTAAACTTTATTGATAGGGGGAAGGGCAAAGAGGGACGTGGCTGAGGGAGCAGGCTCAATTAAGGCCCCGGGCCTGCTTGGCCATCTCCGCCCAGTCCACCAGTTCAAGATGTCGGTGCACATCCCCGGAAGTGAGTCAGGCTGTCCAGTCAGTCTCGCTGCTGATGGGGAGATGAGAAAACGCGAGCGAGGTGCATTCCCACATTATGTGTGTGAGTGTTCCTATTTGTGAACAGAGCCTACAATGGTCGCTTTCCTTGCCCCCTGTGATTTTGTTAATGTACTTTGGGTGTGGGCATGTGTTTGTCTGGAGTCGCCTAAACGCGACCGCATGCGTTTTATCGAGTTGCTTCGACGGTGGTGGGAGCGCGCGACGCCTCAAGCGATACCTATGGGCTATTTCACGATAAATCTCGCAGGGTTCCTCGTGTCTTTCCACCTCGTTCACGCCGTTCGCATCCGCGGACGAGGCTCGGCGTGCGAGATCTCGAGCCAAACTGTGAGCCGACGCGTTGCCGAGCACAGGCGCGTGAGCGGGGTTCCACACGAGGGTTTTCAAGCCGCTGAGAAGGCGCCGCGTGAAGACATGGTACGCCTTTTTTGAAATTCTACCGCGGGCGAAATTGCCGATGGTGTGCTAGCTATCGCTGATGACGGTATTCGCTTCCGCATGCATGGCCATGGCAATTGCGTTTCCCTCCGCTTGCACCACTCGGCCAGCCGTGATTGTTGTGTGTTCTATCAATCCTCCGTTGTGATCCACTACCACCGTGGTCATGAGGTCGCCGCGACCGTGTCTCGCGGCGTCTCGGTAGACCACTCCATATTGCGAGCCGTAGCGCCGCCAAATGGCTTCACTACAGGCCTGCCGACGGCCCTGATGGAACTCGGGGTCCATATTGCGGGGTAGAGGAGGGGCATAAATATGCCCCCTGACCCTTCGCGGAATTGTCATGTACTCTAACCTCTGGGATGGTCTCGAGAATGAGCTTCCGGAGGACCATGCGGCCAGACGCGCTAAGCGAGAGACGACGGACTTGGCCTGAGTGGAGAGCGTCTAAGAGCTGCTTGATCGTTTTGTGCATGCCTAAGGCCTCTAGCCTTGCGGTGGCCGCGTGGTCTGGAAGGCTCAGGGCTGCCTTTGTGTTTCGTCTGATCATTGTGTTTTATTTAGCTAAGCCCGCGACTTCGAGTTTGGCATATGGTGTGGAGTACATGGTTCTGCTGGTTACGTATGCCTGCACAAGTGGAAGCAGCTGCCCTCGCCCATGCCGTGGTGCCGATTAGCCACCCGGCGAATGAGCTGTAGTGTGTAGTCTGTCGCCCTCTGGAGTGTTTTTGAGCATGAGCCCGCAGCGCAGCGTGTTCTGAAAGTCTAGCCCCAATATCTTTCTTCGTCTGTGGGCGCAGCGCTTTCAACAACTGTCTCATTGGATAGTGACGTATGCGTGCATCCTTTCATGCAAGAGGTCGTTGAGGTTCGTTTCTGTGAGATGAGAAGCTCTGGGTGCTTTCGTCCTTCCATTACCTGTAACTGAAGATAGCGGAGTGGGTCAGCAGCCGTTAGCTTCCTTTAACAAATGTACTCTGAACATGCGAAAAAATGACAGAAATAACTTTGTACGTGGCATTGTTTCTCTATTCTGAAAAAAAAAAAAAGATGTGTTTCAGTTTGCCCGACAAACTTCATATGTACAACAAAAAATGGTTAATTGCTGAATTTGTATTTATGCGTATGGAACCTTACAGAAGTGTTGACAACTCAATGACCTATCAACGAACCGCAGTGAAATGTGATGTAGAGAGAGAGAGCGAATTTTAAGTTTGCCTTGGTACACTCCTCGACGCCTGCGCATTCTCAAATGCAAGATGCCGTTTCTCTAATGATTATCAGCTGCTACAAGGAAGTCACCCCATCTCATTACAAATAAATGTTATCTCTCTCTCTCTCTCTTAGGTGCTGTTTTTAATGTATTGAACCCGTAATAGCGTATATTTTTTCATGTAGAAAATGGTTCTCTTGTGTTCAGAAAACATGCGCGACACTGTAGAACTACCGCACAACATTATTCATTTCAATCTGAGTATATTGCGTTTGCCTTTTTTTATATTCTTTTGTGCCAATCTGTCGTAAGTACATAAACGATTTCGGAATTTTTTTATGCGCACCATAAGTGCCGTATGTTCAAACGCGCTGTCGTAACAATATTCCGAGTGTCATGTGGAATAATATTCTGCTAATTGTATATGATAAGATTCCTTAATAGATACTGATGGTGTAGTTGGTGACTCATGATATTGATAAAGCAGTGCACTTAAAGCTGATACGCTCATGCACGCATGGAAAAGGACGTACACAATGTCGTGTATGTCTTTTTTCATGCGTGCGTGAACGTGCCAGTTTCAAGCGCGATGCTTCATGAATACGATAAGTGCCATTAATAAGGCATGCGTTTTTTTTTCTTACTTCAGTTGTCCTACCTCTTTCTAAGACCTATTATGTTTTAACTTTGTATACAAGGCAATTTCAGAATAATGTTAAAATATTTTGTGCAGATGTTCAAAACAAAATCCAGTGTAGTATTATAAAGCACTTAAAAATGATGTTATGCGGACGGGTCTCCGGCAATTCTTGAAGCTTTCTATGACAGTTTTTCTCTCCTGTAGGGCGCCCATCCATTTGTTGGAAAATAAATGAAATTACAAGAAATTATTCAGGACCTTAGCCGAGATCATGCAAGATTAGGGTTGATTAATATGCAGTATGCAGTAGACAAAGGTAATGTTCAATAGCTTGGCAGGAGAACAAGAATTCATGATCGCCGGTCAGCCTCTAGAATCTGTGCAGGAGTACGTTTATCTAGGTCAATCATACACAGGGGACCCTTATCGTGTAAAGACAATTCACAGAAAGAGTAAACATGGATCGGAGCGCCCACGGCAAGCTTTGCCAAATCATGACCGGCAGCTTACGCATTCCTTGAAAAGTGTAAAATGATTGCATTCTACAGGTACTAACGTACGAGGAAGAATCTTCATCATCATCATCCTTTCTACGCGCACTGCAGGGCAAAGGCCTCTGACATACTTCTTCGACTACCCCGGTCATGTGCTAATTGTGTCCACGTTGTTCCTCCAAACTTAATCTCATCCGCCCACCTAACTTTCCGCCACCCCCTGCTACGCTTCCCTTCTCTTCGAATCCTGTCCGTAACCCTTATAGACCATCGGTTATCTTACGTCCTCATTACATGCCCTGCCCATGCCCATTTCTTTTTCTTTATTTCAACTAAGATGTCATTCATTTACGTTTATTCCCTCACCCAGTCTGCTCTCTTCTTATCCCCCCTTAACGTTCCACCCATCATTTCTTCTTTCAATAGCTCGTTGCGTCATCCTCATTTTAAGTAGAACCCTGTCATCATGGGGAGACTTGGATATATGTCGAAGTCTGGTTCGGGAACTACGGTCGTCGGGGTAGATGCGGCAGAATCCGAGAGGACGAACGCACCGCTGGTTTCCAGAATTTCCTCGATGTAGGTGATCGTCGTGGCCTTGTTGATGTGCTTGAACTCCTCGCTGAAGTTTGTCAGCAACACTTTCGTTTTTCCTCCGTGCAGTCGAGCGATCCCTCTTGGGACGCAAATTTCGCGGCGGAGCCGTAGACGTTGGTCGCCTTCAATGACGCCTTCTACGTCAGCGGGTTTTTCCGTGCCGACCGAAATAGCAGTGTAGGAGTGAGGCGGGATGCTCACATGATCTTCGAGCACCCTCAAGGCCTGGTGACTACGAGTGCTCTCCGGCGGTATCTCTTCATCTTCCGACAGCGTTACTGACTTCGACTTCAGGTCGATGATTGCGCCGTGTTAGTTCAGATAGTCCATGCCGAGAATGACGTCTCGTGTACACTGTTGGAGGATAATGAATGTGGCAGGATAAGTGCGGTCATGAATGGTAATTCTTGCCGTGCACATTCCAGTCGGCGTTATGAGGTGTCCTCCAGCGGTCCGAATTTGTGGGCCTTCGCATGCAGTCGTAACTTTCTTCAATTGGGTGGCGATGGGTCCGCTCATGACGGAGTAATCGGCTCCTGTGTCTACTAAGGCGGTGACTGCGTGGCCGTCGAGAAGCACGTCGAGGTCGGTTGTTCTTTGCCTTGCGTTACAGTTAGGTCTTGGCGTCGGATCACGGCTGCATCGCGTTGACCTCGTCGAGACAGTCTTTTCGGCGTCTTCGTCGGAGGATGTTCGTCAGTTCGACGAACAGCAACCGCACCAACATCGGTTGCTGCTTTTAGTTTTCCGGATATGGGCTCACGGACCGGGCCCGGGCTTGGCCAGGGTATGCACGGCGCTGCGGTGACAGGTAGCGGCCTGGTGACGGCGAACGGGACGATCATCGAGGGCTCCACTGAGTAGCGGCGAGGTAGTCCACGATGTTACGAAGTCGTTCACCTTCTCTCGGGCGCGGTGCGTTGCATGATGGCGAAGCCTCGCAATCCCAGGTCGCGGTAAGGGCATCGGCGGTACACAATGCTGGCTTCGTCGCCGCGATAGCAGAAAAGGCGGTTGTCGGGGGCGCGCCAAATGTCCGTCTTCCTGGCGTAGGTGCGCTGGGCGATGGGTGGGCTTGCTGGCGGCGGCGGCGGCGGCGGCTGAGGACGGAATTGTGGCGTTACAGGGCCCTGGCTTGGTCGCAGACTAGGACTTTGACGGCGTGCCATAGCGGCGTACGTCATCGCTTCTGGCTGGGGCTGCGGTAAATGAGGTTGCACTTCAGGAACTCCAAGCGATCGCTGCACCTGCAACCGATCGCTGCATAAAAAAAGGAGATCTAGAACTTCGGCTTGCTAAATTAGGGTTAATGATATCATCAGAAATCATACTATCGTTCGGTGGGTCAGTTACAGGGGTCAGCCACAAGGATGTGTTTGATGCCGTTCGCGGTTACATATAATCAACAAAAGGAATAAAGGCTAAACCCCACAAGCGCGATATTGTGCGTGACAGCGACGAGTGACGGCTTCGAGCGACGGATCGGGCCGTCGCGTGAACAGATCGCTCGGTCTTTTCGCGCGATCGCTCGGTTCTGCAAATATAGAATTCGTGGCTCGTCGCCCGGAAGTGCTATGAGCGACTAGCGAATAGCGCGAAGCCGGAACTGGATGTACATAATTCAAGTACTTCCGATTGTCGCACAGAACGAGCAAACGATTGAATTATTTTACGTGCAAGGAAAGAACCCACTGCAAGACTTTCAGAAATATTTTATGCTGCTTTTTGCAGTAAAACACACCGACTGCCCTCGTGCTGCCCTCGTGCCGGCAGCACTGGGGCGACGTAGCTCGAAGTCATCGCTCACATGGGGTACGACTTGTAGGCGACTTGTCGGGAGCAAGATCGCTTGCATGGGGTTTATACTTAAATTTTGATTATTCTCTTGTAATTTGCTTGTTTTTGTATGCTTCCTTTTCTTTCTTTTATTCATCGAATTTGCAACACTTCAAAAGAAAAGGTAATCGTTTCAGCACGCAATTCTCGGCCAATACATCAGTGTGGGTATGGGCCATAACATGAGGCCACCATCATCATCATCATGATCAATGGCACACCCAGATAACAAGCGCGACCGAGGAAAAAGAAGCCCGGCACTGCACGAGCCATTGCACGGGCCCCGAGAGCGCGGCTCGGACGGTCATCGGAGCGGCGGTGGCTCGGACCCCGGCAGGAGGCCGTGCTCCCACCGCTGGCGCGGCTCCTCCAGAAGGCTCGCCCAGGACACCGCTTGCCTGTCTGCTCCTAGGCAGACGACAGCGACAGGTTGGTTGGCAGCGAGGGCGGACGGAGGCCCGAGGACCGAGCGTGGACCACCATGGATGAGAAGCCCGCCAAGAAGGGAGCGACCCCGCCCAGGACTAGGGCCAGGACGACGAAGCGGCAACCGCCTGCTGCCGACGATGGAGGCAGTCCTTCTCAAGAGGCCCCCAGTGCCAAGCGAGCGCGTGGAAGGACCGCTAAGGAGCAGCCTTCATCTAATGAGAGGACCCGGTCAGCGAAGTCGGTAACAGCCAGACCCATCGCGACAACGGCTTCCAGAAAGACGAGAAAGGCTGCCGAGGCGCCGACACCCGGCGCCGATGCGAATGTCCCGTCCACCAGAAAGAAACCCAAGACGCACAGGGTGAGCCGGAAGACGCGCTCGAGGAGCGCCTCTCCCAGAGATGCTCACACTGCTGCGGCCGAGGCTCCGAAGCGTCGGCACCGCTCGCACAGTCACTCCCATGGCGGCAGCAGTCATCATGCCAAGAGAAGGAGGAGCCGCGGGAGATCCACGAACTCGTCGCGCAGCCGCCACGGTGGCCACAAGCGCAAGGGCGGACGTCGCGGAGGGTCCATCACCACCTCGCAGAGCAGCCGCGGAACAAAGAGGGGCCGCAGGAAGAGCCGCCGCCGCCATTCCCAGAGCAGCACCTCTGCTGCGAGTACCAGGAGCGGCGGGAGACGGCGCCGCCACGCCCGTGGTACACGTTCGTCGTCAAGCCGCGGAAGAAAGCGGGTCAACTCGAGGATGTCGGCCAGCAGCTCCTCGTCGAGGTCTCGTCGGGCCAAGGGGACTGGTGGCAAGGCTACCAAAAGGGGCAAGCGCAAGTAAAGAAAGGTCCCAGTGACCGGGAGTGCACGGGGGCCGGATCGAGAGAAAATCTACACTTCGCATCAGCCTTGCCTCCCATTCAGGATCGAGGAACGGAATGGGGAGATGCCATCAATGAATAAAATTGGCCTGCGCAAAAGGACAATGCCAAATAAATTTCACTGTGGATGCGCTCTACTGTGTTTACTGTTGCTCAATCAACCGCTGTAGTAAATGTTTCCGAGGGTGCGACTTATTCGCTATTGAATTAAACTTCAGTAAATAAGCTGCAAATAACGTTATGAAGCACGGTAGTGTTTGTACGGCTCATAACTTCTTCTCTTGTGCTCTATATAGTATTCATGTAGGCAACACGAAGACAAGCGAAAAATAATGTCGATAACGTCAATTAGAATAAAATAAATAAATAAATAAATAAACAAATAAATAAATAAATAAATAAATAAACTAAAACTGCACAACGGAAGCTTTAAAGCAGAAAAGCTGGACAAGGAAACAGCTTTATTCAAAAGCAATATCAGGCCGCTTGTTTGCGGCGACCTTTTCCGCCAAGGCAATGATTGCTTTTGTACTTTTTATTCGGGGGACCGTCATATGGTTTCCCATGGCCTGAGAGAGCTGGCAGAAGCTCTCTGGGTAGGGGAAGGCCCTCACATTCGCAGAAGAGGTGAATTTGGTTTACTGTGGCGTGTTTGTTCGAGTTGTTGCGTACTGGGTCAACCGCTCCACTTGTGAAGATCGTTAAGCGATGAGGAGTGGTAAGGGTGTTATATTGAATTTGGTGGAGGACAGTGCATGCCTGCGCTTTGGTGAGGTTGCTGTGTTGTATAGTGTATATTCTCCTGCCCTATTTATATAGATTGAGAAGTTCTTTTTAGGAAGTCATAGCTCTCCTATCGGGGGTTCCAGTTTCAAGGAAAGCGCTACCCTTTTTGATGAACCTCGGGTCACTTTCAGTCTCATGTTCCGGATCCGCGGTCACTACCTCTCCTAAGTAGATGTATTCCCTTACCACTTCTAGTTCCTCGCTACCTATTGTAAACTCCTGTTCTTTTCCGAGACTGTAATACATTACTTTAGTTTTCTGCAGATTATTTTTAGACCCACCCTTCTGCTTTGCCTCTCCAGGTCAGTGACCATGCATTGCAGTTGGTCGTCTGAGTTAGTAAGCAAGGCAATGTCATCAGCGAATCGCAAGTTACTAAGGTATTCTCTATTAACTCTTATCCCCAATTTTTCCCTATCCAAGTCTCTGAATACCTCTTGTGAACAGGCTGTGGATAGCATTGGAGAGATAGTATCTCCCTGCCTGACGCCTTTGTTTTGTTGCTTTCTTTATGGATGACTACAGTGGCTTTGAAACCGATATAGATGTATTTCAGTATTTTTACATACGGCTCGTCTACACCCTGATTCCTTATTGCCTCCATGACTGCTGAGGTTTCGACTGAATCAAACGTTTTCTCGTAATCAATGAAAGCTGTATATAAGGGTTGGTTATATTCCGCACATTTCTCTATCACCTGATTGATAGTGTGAATATGAACTATTGTTGAGTAGCCTTTACGGAATTCTGCCTGGCCCTTTGGTTGACAGAAGTCTAAAGTTTTCCTAATTCTATTTGCAGTTGCCTTACTAAATACTTTGTAGGCAACGGACAGTAAGCTGATCGGTATATAATTTTTCAAGTCTTTGGCGTCCCCTTTCTTATGGATTAGCATTATGTTAGCGTTCTTCCAAGATTCCGGTACTCTCGAGGTCATCAGGCATTGCGTAAACAGGGTGGCCAGTTTTTCTAGAACTACCTGCCCACAATCCTTCAACAAATTTGCTGTGTCCTGATCCTCTCCAGCTGCCTTCCCCCTTTACATAGCTCCCAAGGCTTTCTTTACTTCTTCCATTGTTACTTGTATGATTTCAAATTCCTCCAGTCTATTCTCTCTTCCATTATCGTCATGGGTGCCACTAGTACTGTATAAATATCTATAGAACTCCTTAGCCGCTTGAACGATCACATACATGTTTGTAATGATTTTGCCGGCTTTGTCTGTTAACTCATACATATGATTCTTGCCCATTCCTACTTTCTCCTTCACTGCTTTTAGGCTTCCTCCGTTCCTGAGAGTACGTTCAATTCTATCCATATTAAACTTCTATATGTCACCTGTCTTATGCTTGTTGATTAACTCCTATTTCGTTTTCTATTTCATTTCTAGTCTCGCCATTCGGGCTCCTTCACGTCCTCTTTCAGCTATCCCGCTTGTAGAAGGAGCTATTCATTATGCGCATATTATTCTGTTCTGCAAACTCTACTAATAACTCTCACCTGCTATTCCTACAGCCTGTGCCATATTCCCCCACTGACTCGCCTCCAGCCTTCTTCTTGCCTACCGTGGCATTGAAGTCGCCCATCAGTACAATGTATTTTGTTTAGACTTTACCCATCGCCGATTCCACGGCTTCATAGAAGCTTTCGACTTCCTGGTCATCATGACTGGATGTGGGTGCGCAGGCCTGTACGACCTTCAATTTGTACCTCTTATTAAGTTGCACAACAAGACCTGCCACCCTCTCGTTAATGCTATAGAATTCCCGTATGCTGCCAGCTATATCCTTATTAATCAGGAGTCCGACTCCTAGTTCTCGTCTCCTCGCTAAGCCCCTGTAGCACAGGACGTGCCCGCTTTTTAGCACTGTATATTTCTTTTGTCCTCCTAACATCACTGAGCCCAATTACATCCCATTTACTGCTCTCTAATTCCTCCAGTAGTACTGCTAGACTCGCGTCACTAGATAACGTTCTAGCGTTAAATGTTGCCAGGTTCAGATTCCAATGGCGGCCTGTCCGGAACCAGGCATTCTTAGCACCCTATGCTGTGTCGCAGGTCTGACCGCCACCGTGGTCAGTTCTTCGCAGCTGCTGGGGACTGATTTTGATTGTTGTATTCATATAGGAGGTTGTGAAGAAGTACTGCACCAGGGTTGCCAATCCTGCTCTGGCGAGGGAGTGCGTTACCGGTTCTGGTCACCGGGATCAGGCCGCACTCGAGGCCTTTTTGTGCAATTTTATCATCACGCGGATTTTTTTAATCCGGTGGAAAATTGCACAGCACTGGGATTCGAACCACGGTCCTCTTGCACGCTAAGTGGATGCTCTACCTCTACGCCACCGCTGCACCAGTAGGTTTAGGTATAGGCCGGAGAATGATTAGATACAAACGTAGATAGATAGACAGATATATGGATAGATAGATAGATAGATAGATAGATAGATAGATAGATAGATAGATAGATAGATAGATAGATAGATAGATAGATAGATAGATAGATAGATAGATAGATAGATAGATAGATAGATAGATAGATAGATAGATAGATAGATAGATACCCCTGGCAATGTGCGTGATGTACCTAAAGAATGCTGTCGCATTAGAACACGGCGATGCAACGCAATGTTGCAATCTCGACGACGCGAAGCAAGTCCGCGTTAGCCAGGTGTGCCATGCAGTATCGGACGACACGCCCACAGTTTCATCGCCTGTAGCGGTTATATAGTCAATGGCAATGTGTGCTGCTTTTCGAGGGAAGAGTGCTGATGAGATGTGTACGTGCACAGCGAAGTATGACACACATGCGAGTTCGTCTAAGGCATAATACCACACACATTATCTCTCAGCAGCACGTACCCAATCTCAGGGACTGGTGCAGAATGGGCACATACCTATAGTTGCAGATACCCAGAAGCTCAAGTGGTTGTTTATATCTCGAGAAACGTTATTTACGTACACAAAACTCGCGGGAGTTAAAAAAGAAGGGATTCGTTTAGAAGCATACTTTGAAAAATCAATTTCGCTTATTATTTGCGGTACATTCATTTACACGGATAACTGAGAGTGAAACGCTGGAATTCTATAAAAGGTAGCCTCGCAGGGGTTTGGCCTAGGATTGCATAGCTGTTTTTTTTCTCTTTTATCGCTTCTCAACAGTTTTGCTAGTCCTATTATTATTTAGCTAATCAGACCACGCAGATGTCTTTTTCTTCACCAGGGCCAGGGGCCTTCCCCTGGTCCGCTTCTATTCCTCCGCAGGACTTACCTGTGGATCAGTTTCTACGCAACGGCATCACATCAGTTCCTGTGGCTCTTGACCCAACTAATAACGGAGTCATACGGATGAAGAATCCGAAAGCGATTCAGGCGGAATTGCGATCGGCGACGGCCCATTTCCAGACCATCTCTGAGGTCTGCCAGTTATGCAGAGGTGGAGTCCTCTGCTTTTCGGCAGACCAGTCCTGTGTACAAGACCTGTTAAAGTGTTCGCTGTTTGCCGCCAATCCGGTGAGCGCATTTATTCCTCCCCACTTGGCATGTGTGAAAGGGCTTGTCCGCGGCGTCGACGTGAACATGACACCGACAGAGGTATTAGAGATGCTTTCACCCGCGGGTGTAATTTCAGTTTATCGGTGCGGACGTACGGTCGAGAAAAACAGGATCCCTACTGAGTCGATCATAGCCACATTTGCAGGGACAATTCGACCCTCAGAGATAAAGGCATGGCCTCTAATCTACAGAGTGGAACCTCTGTCCCCTCGTCCCCTCCAATGTGTGAAATGCTAGCGCTACGGACACATGTTAAAAGGATGGAGATCTGCTTCCAGATGCCGAATTTGTGGTGAAGAGCACAATGCTAGCGAATGCAAAAGCAAGGAAGAAAGGTGCTGCCTTTGCAATGACGCGCACCCTGCAGATTATTCTAATTGCTCAGCAAACGCACGGGAAATTGAAATTCTGGAAATCATTGAACGAAGACGTTCGCGTAGAGAAGCCGTAGCGGAAATTCATTCTAGGACACAGGGATACGCCGGCGTCACAGCCCGCCAGGTGACAGCAACGGATGCGTCTCTTTCAATTTCTATTGCTAATGCCATCGAAAGGGCAATGGAAAAATCTATGGAGCGCCTAGCTGGAAACCTTTGTGAGTCCCTGACACAAATTCTAACTAGCCAGATGGCGCAGATATTTGCAACAACAACAGCAGTTGGTATAACTTCGCGAACTACTGAGTGTCCACCTACTTCAAACGAGGAAGTAACCGCCCATTACACGTCGCAAGATGCCCAAATTGTAATCACACCAGTCGATGTTAACCAGACCCAATGCACAGGCTCCAACGATAATACAGAGGGCGCAGATGAAATGGACATGGATCCTCGATCGTTAAAACGATGTAGGTCCCCTTTGTCTAAAAAAGCTACGACTCTAACTCAGGCAAAGACAAAAAAGTATCAGAAAGACAGCCTTACCAAGGAAGATTTTTTAAAGGAAAACATTTTAGGTAAGGCAGTTACTGAGTCCATACTTACGCAACCATAGGTCTCCTCAAAATTATTCATTGGAATTGCCGATCAATTTACTCAGCAGCAACAGATTTATTGTATCTATCATCGAAATTCTCCCCGGATATCATTGCTTTGCAAGAAACATGGCTTTCAGTACAGCAAAGTTTTCAATTGACGAACTATCGATCTTTCCGACTGGACCGTCCATCGAAGGGTGGAGGTTTAGCTTTGTTTATCAATAACAGACTTAGCCTTAAAGCAAACATTTCATATAAACATATGTCCCCCGAAAATGAAATTCTCGCACTAGATGTAACTATACTAGGGTGTCTACCTTTCTCGTTAGTAGACGCATACTTTCCTGCGGGTGTACAGAACACTCGATGTTTGAATTCAGCAGTGACTTCATGGTGCAAGGACAAAATTCTGGTTGGAGATTTCAACTCCCATCAGGCTTTCGAACTGACCAATGTGGCAAACGCTTGTGGGATTGGACAATAGATAATAATCTGTGTTGTCTGAACTCTAAAATTCCTACATATATATGTAAACAGTCCCGCTCCGCACTGGATTTAAGTTTCGTAAGTTCGTCCTTCACTAACTCATCCAGATTCACGTCATCGATGCACAATTTGCAAAAAGTAGCCCCATCCTTAGTGTATACTGAAGTTACATTGCCTGAATTATCCCAAGTGATTCGAAACTTAACTTTGTCAGCCCCTGGTCCTGATGGAATTACCTTGCACATGATAAAAATTTTATTTGATCTATCTCCTGGAGACCTTCTAAACGTTATAAACTATTCCTTACACAAAGCCTGGATACCTAACGATTGGAAAGTAGCTAAAGTAATCCCGATACCTAAAAAACAAGGACTATAGTTATAACATAGAAAACATCAGACCTATTTCTCTTACTTCTAATATGGTCAAAGTCATAGAGAGGGTATTACACTGCCGAATTACTATCTGGATGACAAATAATTTAATATTAAGTCCAAATCAAATAGGCTTTAGAGCTAATTGCTCAATATGGTGTGCCCATGCTGATTTAGAGAGCCGCATCCAACTTGCCCGGAAAATGAGAGAATATTCTGCTTTGATGAAATTAGATATAGCTAAAGCTTATGACAGCGTCGAACATTCAATTCTACTGGATATGCTGCAGCGTCGTAATTTCCGCAACTATATAACCGCGTGGGTAGCAGAATTTTTGCGATCAAGAGAATTTTATTGCTTCAAGGACGGGTGTTCTTCGTCTAAATTCAGACAAGCTCGCGGAGTTCCCCAAGGATCTGTCCTATCCCCACTAATATTTAATATATTAAGGAGCTCTATCCCTACTTGTCAGGACGTGCACGTTTACGTGTATGCAGATGACATTGCATTTTTTGCTGCCGACACTGACATTAACACATTATACCAAAAATTACAAAGATACATGAGCATGCTAGAAGTATGGCTTGAGACAATTTGTATGTCATTAAACGTAAGCAAAAGCGCCATTTTAGTGTTCTCGGTCATAGATCCGGTTTCAATTTCTATAACTTATAAGCAAAAACCCATTCCACAGGTTGAGTCTCTAAAATATTTGGGAATCACATATAATGGAAAACTCAACTGGAGTCCACACATAGAGAGTGTAGCAGGTAAGGCACAACGTGCTTTAGGTATTCTGCGCAGAATGAGTAACCGGAAATATGGACTACGTAGGGATTCATTGTTGATGATTTATAAAATGTATGTGCGCCCCATATTGGAATTTGGGTGTGTCTTGTTCTCAGGCGGCCCTGCTTATAAAATAAAGCCTCTGGTTCTTTTGGAGCGTGAGGCCCTTCGCCTGTGTCTGGGACTCCCCGGGTTTGTGGCTATTAATGTTATCTACCAAGAAGCGCGCCTTCCAACATTGCCCTGCAGATTTCGCATCTTAACAGTTCAAGCATTCCTGAAATTTTACAGCTTGCCGCTTAGAGGATCTGAATACGCATTCATTAATGATCCAAATTCCTTCTTCCTTGCTCATTGGCCTCGATTTCACACTCCACAGATCATATTTGTTCAAAAACAATTAGATAGATTGAATATGAACATTCGAGAGGTAATTCCGTCAACCGAATAACGTCAGAATATTAAGATAGATTTTGATGACATTTTCCCCCCAAACTCTAAGTTTCAATCAGCCACTTTTTAAAATAACCTGTTGCAAGATTACCTAGCACACGTGCAAACAAATAACATAATAGCTACAGACGCTTCAGTGAACAACGAAAAGGCGGGCGTAGGCATCTTCTCGCTTCCGCTTGGCTGGTCATTCTCCCTGAGACTGCCAGACTTCACACCTGTTTTTGAAGCCGAGCTTTTAGCGATTCTATTAGCGCTTCGGAAACTACCGTCGAACTCAATAAGTGCGGTTATTATAACAGATTCCCTTTCGGTCTGTACTTCGCTTACGGCTTCACCCAATTCGCCACCAATAAAGACGTTTCTAACATTAGTTCCTCCGCAGTTGAATTCTCAAAAACTATTATGGGTACCTGGACATTGTGGCCTACATTTAAACGAAATGGCAGCCGCATTAGCTCGAGCATCCCTGAGTGGACCTATAATGCCGGTTCTTCCTTTGGTGGCTCACATAACAGCAATCAGATATAGAAAATATTCAATTCATAGAGATGTCAGTGAATCAATAACAACATGGACAGAATATCAGCACCTCAAATTTCCGTGGAAAATCCAGTGGTGTCCATCAAGACAATCAGAAGTAGCGGTCACGAGATTACGCTGCCGTGTCCCTCCATTAAACCTATATTTACACAGGACTGGTCTGACGCTATCACCTATGTGTCCATACTGTCAAGAAACAGAATCACTAGATCATTATTTTTCGGTATGTCGACGATACAAATTGTTAAGAAAGAGACATCTAGAACTTCCGTTCGCAAAATTAGGGTTAATGTTATCACCAGAAATCATACTATCTTTCGGTGCGTCAGTTATAGGGGTCAGCCACAGGGACGTATTTGATGCCGTTTGCAGTTACATACACTCAACAAAACGAATAACTTTTTAACTTTTGTCTTGTATTTTATTTGTTTTTGTATGTTTTCTTATCTCCCTTTCGTTATATGTTTTTTTTTATCATCGAATAAGTGGCACTTCAAAAAGAATAGGTGAACGTTTCAGCACGCAATTCTTGGCCAATCCCCCAGTGTGGGTATGAGCCATAACATGAGGCCATCATCATCATCATCAATGGCACACCCAGTTAATGTGCGCGACCGAGCAAAAAGAATCCCGGCACTGCACGAGCCATTGCACGGGCCTCGAGAGCGCGGCTCGAACGGTCATCGGAGCGGCGGTGGCTCGGACCCCGGCAGGAGGCCGTGCTCCCACCGCTGGCGCGGCTCCTCCAGAAGGCTCGCCCGGGACACCGCTTGCCTGTCTGCTCCTAGGCAGACGACAGCGACAGGTTGGTTGGCAGCGAGGGCGGACGGAGGACCGAGGACCGAGCGTGGACCACCATGGATGAGAAGCCCGCCAAGAAGGGAGCGGCCCCGCCCAAAACCAGGACCAGGACGACGAAGCGGCAACCGCCTGCTGCCGACGATGGAGGCAGTCCTTCTCAAGAGGCCCCCAGTGCCAAGCGAGCGCGTGGAAGGACCGCTAAGGAGCAGCCTTCATCTAATGAGAGGACCCGGTCAGCGAAGTCGGTAACAGCCAGACCCATCGCGACAACGGCTTCCAGAAAGACGAGAAAGGCTGCCGAGGCGCCGACACCCGGCGCCGATGCGAATGTCCCGTCCGCCAGAAAGAAACCCAAGACGCACAGGGTGAGCCGGAAGACGCGCTCGAGGAGCGCCTCTCCCAGAGATGCTCACACTGCTGCGGCCGAGGCTCCGAAGCGTCGGCACCGCTCGCACAGTCACTCCCATGGCGGCCGCAGTCATCATGCCAAGAGAAGGAGGAGCCGCGGCAGATCCACGAACTCGTCGCGCAGCCGCCACGGTGGCCACAAGCGCAAGGGCGGCCGTCGCGGAGGGTCCACCACCACCTCGCAGAGCAGCCGCGGAACAAAGAGGGGCCGCAGGAAGAGCCGCCGCCGCCATTCCCAGAGGAGCACCTCTGCTGCGAGTACCAGGAGCGGCGGGAGACGGCGCCGCCACGCCCGTGGTACACGTTCGTCGTCAAGCCGCGGAAGAAAGCGGGTCAACTCGAGGATGTCGGCCAGCAGCTCCTCGTCGAGGTCTCGTCGGGCCAAGGGGACTGGTGGCAAGGCTACCAAAAGGGGCAAGCGCAAGTAAAGAAAGGTCCCAGTGACCGGGAGTGCACGGGGGCCGGATCGAGAGAAAATCTACACTTCGCATCAGCCTTGCCTCCCATTCAGGATCGAGGAACGGAATGGGGAGATGCCATCAATGAATAAAATTGGCCTGCGCAAAAGGACAATGCCAAATAAATTTCACTGTGGATGCGCTCTACTGTGTTTACTGTTGCTCAATCACCCGCTGTAGTAAAGCTTTCCGAGGGTGCGACTTATTCGGTATTGAATTGAACTTCAGTAAATAGGCTACATTAACGTTATGAAGCGCGGTATATTGTTTGTACGGGACATAACTTCGTCTCTTGTGCTCTATGTAGTAATTGTGCAGGCAACACGAAGACAAGCGTATGTCAATAACGTATATTAGAATAAATAAGTATATACATAAATAAAAAAATAAAATAATACTGCTCAAAAGAGTCTTTGCGGCAGAAAAGTTGGAGAAGGAAACAACCTAATTCAGGAGAAATTTTAGGCCGCTAGTTGCGGCGACGTTTTGCGCACAGGCAATGATTGCTTTGTGTACTCTTTATTCGGGGTACCGTCATGTGGTCTCCCATGGCCTAAGAGAGCTGGCAGAAGCTCTCTGGGTGGGGGAAGGCCCTCACAATCCCAGAGGATGTGACTTTGGATGACCACGGCGTTTTTATTCCAGTTCTTGCGTATTGGGTCAACCTATCCACTTGTGAAAATCGCCGATGAGGAGTAGTAATGGTGCTATATCGAACTCGGTGGAGGACAGTGCATGCGTGCGCACTGGTGAGCTTAATGTGTTGTACAGTGTACATTCTCCTGCTATATTTATATAGGTTAGGAAGTTCTTTGTAGGAAGTCATTACCTCTCCTAATGGTGTGTCCGGTTCCAAGGAGTGCGCGACCCTTTTTGTTGAACCTCGGGTCAATTTACGCGCTTCAACGTTCCCGGGATTTCCAGACTGAGTGGGGACCTAGAGAAGATTGGCTTTGGTTCTGTCTTCCTGATCGAAGTTTCTGAGGATCTTGGCTGCAATCAGCCCCACGCTGCCCCTCATAAAGAGTAGCGGCCTGAGATTAGTGCTCCTAGAGTCGCTAATGACAGTGTGGGCAGTTGGGTTAATGATGGCTATCGCTATGGGCGCTTCTTCGGCCTCTTTGATTGATGCGGCTCTAGTTGAGGGCACATTTACGATTTAGAATTCTCCGTCCACGGCACCCAGGGCGTATGTGTTGTGTCCCTGGTTAGCGGCATCGACGAAGACCGCCGTTTGGTCTTGCTTGTGCTTTTCGCGTAATTTGTCTGCCCTGGCTGTTTTCCTGGCGTCATGCCCACCCGCCGGGGTATTTTTTTAGGTATTGGTTTTATCTTAAGGGATTCGTCATGAAAGTCCCGTTCCGTGGTTCTACTTTTCAATACGGCCATGCAAACCGAAACAACTCTGCACGCAATTATTTGTCCAAGTTACCCGATTAAACACGCACCACCGCGAAGCGTGGCTTGCAGTGCAGCCTTCCTGTGTCGTACAGTAGGCTGCGTAGAATGAATCTTATGTATAACGCCAGATAAAGAAGCGCTCCGTTTAGCTGCTGCTGCTTAAGAGGAAGCTTTAGCTCGAGTGCTCTTATGTAAATACATGCGAATGGAAAATTCGTTTTTCTCGTTAACGCCTGAACGAAATTTTACGATGTTTGCAACATGTAAAATTAAAGCTTTAAATCTAGTGATTATTGTTTCGAAATTTTCCATTTACGTTGGCAATATTTTAGTAAAAAATGGCAAAAATCTAAATTTTCAGGAGACACATTCTCAGTTTAACTTTGCAGTTTATAACCCTGTAACTTAGCAATAAAAAAGGATACCACGATTTTGTGAAATGCATGTAGCAGTGTATCTAAAGCGGACAAAATTGATAGGTTACACATGAATCTCGAAAAATTTAGTAATATGGAAATACAGCTTTTGCAGAACCTTTGTACATCACGTAAGATATTCGCGCAACACATAAAATGACATATCAAATTTGTCCGCTTTCAACGATTTAATGGATGGCGTTTAGAAAACCGCAATATCTGTTTATGGTGCGAAGATATTAATTGTTAAACTTCGTGGTTCCATTTTTTTTTCAAACTTTCGAAGTTTTGAAAATTTCCGTAACAAAACTCAGACCTTAAATCGAAATTCCGCTCCGGGCAGTCACTAGAATCTATCTTTTTCTTTCAAGTGTAGTAAATGTCGTCAAGATGAGCTATAGGGGCTGTCTCAGAAAAACGTTTTTGCGTTTTACATGTATTTAAATGGGCCTCTTCGGAGTTTGGCCCGCGCTTAAGCTTCCTCACAAGTTACAATGCATCCATTCGGGATTTGCGTACAGCGCCAATCTAAGTAAGACCGTAGGGAGAGCGAATTGCAACGGCAGCTTCATTTTACACCACGCTCTTACGTCACACAGAGACTGGAGACAGCCGCGTATTGCGGATGCGAGTGAGTCATCAGGTAAATTGAACAAATATTATGGCGCCAGTTATTTCAGTTCTACATAGCCCCTTTCGATGTGCAGAAAAATGTAATGAACCTTTTGTTATCATTTTCTTGAGCAATGTAAACACGTGGCGTACAGTAGTAACCAGAGAGTAAATATTGTAATTAGCTTACTTTCTTATTTTTTATTGCGATGAAGGCTTGCCCTTAAGGCATAATTGTTGTTGCGTATATGTGTGTTATATGTGTGCTGTGAGGCCTGTGTTGTGTATGAATTTAAGCAGTGTTTTGTGAAATCTGTTATCATGTATCCAGCGATCATTGCTGGTTGTCACACTGTAACAGAGGCCGGCTTGCAGTAGGAGACGCGAGTGTTCCGATTGTAAACCCGTACATGTCCATATTAGGTGGTATGCATCTGATTCCACCACAGGAACGGAGCAGTATGGACACGTAGCACCCAGTGGTAAATGCGACCAGTTACACCTTGAGATAACAGCCGCTGTAAGGGCCACACCCCGGCCCGAAGCCTCCTAAGCAAAACTTCCTCCGCCCTAGTAAGGTGAAGGGGGAGGGAGCAGACACACGGTGGGATAAGAGCGCGTTCCTGTCGGAGAACATTTTTACGGGCTCGCAGCGAGTTACGGGGTTGGGGTGGGAGGGGAATAGGTGGAGGATCAGGACTAGGAGGGCAGTGTGCCTGCTTGTCACCAGCAATGTTGTGAGGGTTCGCTGAATGGCCTTGAATCCAGTGTACCTTGACGGACGTAGCTGTCTTACTATTCATATTGTGTATTCTCTCGCAGATTTCCATCGCCTTATCAACCTTCTTGAGTTCCTGAATAGCTGCTAAAGAATCTGTGAAGATGTCTAGTTGCTTGATGGTAGGAAGCTTAGATGTCGCATCTTGCACAGCGTCGTGGATGGCTTGAAGTGCCATTACTAGAGCGCTGGCTTCCGTAGATAAATAGCGCTGGTGGCCGCTGATGAAATTATGCGTAGTACTCAGGAATGATGTCCTTCCACCGTGTGGGAGAATGGCAGCATCCGTATAGACTTTGCAGGTGTTTACGCACGATGCATCGACGATGTTGTGTTCGTGAATAGTACGTGTTGTATCGCTGCGTCGTAACTTCGTCGGCTTATTAGTTGTGATGCTGGTGAATTCCCAGGGAGGCATTGGATAGGGCTGATTGTCAATCCGAGAGACGCGGTGAAAATGAGCATGCAACGCAGCGACAGCCGGAATAAGTTACTTTTTTATTTCACGTGCTTTTTCACGTTGCAAAATTAGCTCTGCAATTGTGTTGAGCTGGGCATGTTCCTGTAAGGTTGGTATCGGAGTGATGCGGGGCAGTGCTGTGATTGTGCGCATAGCATCGCGATTAATCATCGCCAACTGTGCCAGCTGTGCCAACGTCAGCCGTTGAAATTGTGCTTGATATAAAATTCGTGGCTGCAAGACTGCACGCACCAACCGTCGAGCTACGTCACTACGAGCTCCAGCTGCTTTTGCTGCAATGCGACGAATAAGGTGAAGTGTTTTTGTCGAACTCTGTCTGGTTTTACGGAGCCAGTGTGCACCACTGCCGGATTGGTGAATATCGAGACCCAGTATGCGGACCTCAGAAGCCTCAGGGATTGTCACTGCGCCGAGTCTAAATGTAAAGGGGTGCTGCGTGATTCTTGTGCGTCCTTTCTTGTTGGCCACCACAACATAGCTTGATTTTTTGGCGGAAATGTCCAATCCTGCTTTCCGAGCGTAGTTGTTCAGCACATCAAGGGCTTCTTGAAGCTGTTGAGTTTGTCTAGATATATCTTTATGCACGGACCACAAAGTGACGTCATCCGCATAGATCAAGAACCTCACATCTGGAATCCGATGTAGTTGCCAGGCTAGAGGTATTAGAGCAACGTTGAAGAGAAGAGGAGCCAGAACCGAACCTCGTGGGACTCCTCTGTTCGATGTGAAGTATCCTTCTTGCCTTCCATCTACTCTAATCGCAAATGTGCGATTCTGAAGGAATGAGTAGATGAATTTTATCACCCGCGGTGGAAGTCCCAGATCGATGAGGTTGGCTATAATGGTTTCATGGTCTATATTGTCATAAGCTTTCGTTATATCTGTTGCTACTACCGTGCGCGCAGCGTGACTGTGTGGAGAAACCTGTAAAACATCGTCTGATAAGATAGAAAGTCCGTCTTCAGTTCCCAAGTAAGAACGGAATCCAATTTGAGCAGGATGATATTTATCGTGGCGTTCAAGCCACCAGGAAACTCGTGTGGCCAGCATCTCTTCAGCGAGTTTGCAGACAGTTGAGGTTAGTGAAATAGGGCGTAAAGACTGCAGGCTATTTGGAGACTTTCCTGTTTTCGGAATCGCGACAACAATTGAATGCTTCCAATCAGGTGGAACGTTTCCAGTCTCCCATACTTTATTAATGGCCTGAGGAAGTGCGTCGAGAGCTGCTCCTTCCATGTTCTTGAAAACCTCATAAGGAATACTATCGGGACCAGGTGTTGTTCGTTGCCTCGAAGTTTCAATCGCCGCTATTTGTTCGGCCATGCTGAAAGGGCTGGATATATCGGATTTCGAGTTTGTGTCAGACTCATCAATTTCGGGGCAGTTTATAGGTGACGCTTGATCGTATTTCGGGAAAAACGCTCCAGCAGCGTGTTCTGCAAATTGATGAGGCGAACTCTGCATCGCTAACCTAACGCTCGCTGCATGGTCAGGTTGCTCATGACCGCGTTCCATTGACCGGAACGTACGCCAAAGTGCTCTGTTTCCAATGCCCGATCCAAGATTCTCGCACCACTCATACCATCGTCGTCGAGAAAGTTGTTTTTCGTGCTGACGCGCCTTCGCCGCTATATGGTTAGCACGTGCACGGCTACCTGGTGCATCGGGATTTCTCGACGCATACAATTCTGCCTGACGTCGCTTTGCCCAAAGTTACAAAAGGGTGAGGTCCGGTTGAGGTTGTTCCTCCTCAACTGTAGTTACAGTGGTGTTCCTCCGTACGTAGCAGTTCTTTCAAAGCGGGACGAATTTCTGAGGGCTGTGAGGGTACTTTATCAATCGATGATTCCCGAAACTTATCCCAATGCGTGACTGTTACTCGTCGTCGAATTTTCTTTATGCACGTTCTGTGCAAACCAATTATTATTGGCATATGATCACTGCCCCATGTATCTGGTTCCACCCGCCACTGCGGTATTCCAGGACCCATCCACCACGTGAGGTCTGGAGCGTTTGTTCTAGATACTGCGGGTACAGTACAGGTAGCCACAGCATGATGGTTCAGCAGTGTAAAAGTGGCATCGCTCATGATGTTTTTAACTTGGTATCCTCTTCGGGAGTTGTACTTGTACCCCATTGTGTATGTGGGGCATTGAAGTCTCCACCCACGAGAATAGGAATTCCCGGGTACGTAGACCGGAGATGGGCTATCCACCCCAAGTTCAAACGTGTGCGCTGAGGTCTGGCGTAGAATGACACTAGAATGACAGGAGTCTTCACTGGTCGTGTCAGGACCCCGACAACTTCTTGATTACCACTATACCATGGCTCCAGGTCAATCACTGTGTGAGCAATATGCGATGATATATAAACTGCAGCTTTTCCCGGAGCTGAAGCCATTGTAGTAGCACGTCTATCTCTAATAGATGGGTTATGGTACCCATTAAAATTGGATAGGAAGCATAGCTTATTGTGCTCTTGAATAAGCTTACTATCAATCCAATTGTTTGGGTTTTTTGTTGCGATGGTGTCCGCATCAAATCCACCCTCGAGGGTGGATTTGATGTTGAAACGGCCTTCTTCACCCTTACGTTTCTTAAAAATTGACAAAATGGGCGTGCTCGTTCGTAGCACCCTCCCATATGCTCATGCGGAATCCTACCGAAGCGTGGTCACCTATGCGCTGCCGAAGCTGTGGCGGGACTGTGCAGCGAGGGTGGCAAATGACCGCCAACGCTCTATACCGTTTCCCCATCTCGCGAGCACTTACGAAGCACCCGGCAAGCGGGCTTAATCCCTTCGTTCGAAAAACTCCACAGAATAGCGTTATCTTGCACGCGACCACGTGAAAATTCATTTCTTCCATACCTTAAGTTGTGAAAGCCTGCAGGAGTCTGCAGGAACGAGAAGCCACCACGTTGGTAAAAAAAAAGAAGAAAAAAAAAGAAACTTAATCTGGTGCGTCAGCGCGCGGCCGAACATTCTTGAAATTTGGCGTTTCTCTAAAAAATAAATAAATAAGAGTCATATTTCGTTTCTCATGAATGTTTAAGTTTACGCAGTCCAATGTGCAAAGCGGTTTGCGATGCAGCAGTCGTTATAACTGATGTGCCAGCGAACTTCGACCAAGATTTTTTAAAAATCCACAGCGCTAGCGAAATCGTATATACTGCATATTTGCGGTAGTCGTGCGTACCTACGAGCAGTATTTTTTTATTAATAAATAATAATTATGATTCCATTTTATTTGGTCAGCTTTTTATGTAGTTCTTGAATCGCTACAGTGTCAATTGTAAATTCGCAGTGGGACGCCTCAGATAACCTCGGATTAAAGGATTTTTTTGTTTGTTTTGGTACTGACATTTGCCCGGTTGTTTCTGCCGACAAAAAACAAGAGCCCGCGAAATGCGCCAAGCATGATAAAGATACGCGTTCGCGCGCGCCTTCGCAAGCGCCCCCAAACGAACTTTGAATGATACACGGCTGCCTTCGTTTAGCGCCGCCTCGGACAGGATTCGCCATGTAGGTTGAGTCGGTATAGGCTTCGCGGCCTGAGTGGCGTTGTTCTCATGTTGTGCTCCTGCGGCACTCAGCATTACTTTAACCTTCGCACGTCACTTCCTGCGTCACCTTAAGTCACTTCCTGCGATGACCAGTCAGCGGTCGTGAAAAAGTGCCGAAGTTGAAAGCAAGGAATTATGCCTCCAACAGCGCTTTCTGCTGTCGCCGAAAACACAACTATTTGGATGCGTCTACTGATGATATCTTCGATAGTGCACGAAGCAGTTACTCTGATGGGGCTGCCGGAAAAGGGAACTGACCATCAAAATGTCGCTAAAAAGCCGCTAAGGGAGGCAATATTCGTGTTAAAGTGCCTAGAAGCTCACTAACTTTGGCGACTTTCTTTTCGAAGATACCCACACTGGTCAGCTCATCGGTGCTAAGAACACAGAAGCGCTGACACGTGCTGTTAACTGGCAGTGTTCACTGCCGGTTTCCAACATTGCGAATACGTATCGGAAACCCCGCAAACGCAACTCAACGGCTCCACACAACCACCACGAGAGCCCAAATCCCCACAAGAAAAATTAGAAATTCAGTAAAGTCAGCGAGCTTTGTAAGGAATAATGATTGGAATAGTAATGGGCAATGGTATCTTTCTCCTTTCCTTTATGCCACTTTAGTTAAATAATCTCCCCTCCCTCAACTTATTTTTGACCATGCTCCTAGATTCGGCATGTGCTGCTTTAACATGTCATCGTTGTCGTCGTCGTGACCTCCGCCACCAATACCACTACGATCATCAGCCTTAGCACTGATTATTCAGCCCGGCCTGCCCCAAAAGTTCTTCGACATAATATTTACACAAATAATGGCGTTTGCCGATTTCGCTTACTTTAAATTTGTAACCCCTTGGATGTGCTGACGAGGGTGCCAGAAATGGGTCCGTTTTCTGCGCACCGTTGCAAATGCGCTGAAAGACCTGGGACGCAGTGCTGCATCATAGTGGTCGTGAAAGCAGGAACGAACGTTTCGACAAGTGGACTTGTCTTCTTCAAGGCGACATATACTTTCTTTTTTTTTTACGAGCACCGGTTTCTGCCGCTCCTTCTATTATCTCTTTCAGAGACACGATAGCCCACGAGCACCATGAGGCGAGAAAACCAGAACGAACAGACAGGGCCCTCCGCCTAATGTAACAGCATGCATTTAGCCTGATCATATGGGGAGAGCTTGTCGAGCTGCAAAAACAGGAAACCCTCGCCCCCCCGGCAGGGCCCTCTTTATTACAAAGCTAGGAGCGTTTGCTTGGAAGAGCTTTCGTGGTTTCATGTCAGTCCGTCTGTCCAGTGCTGTCTGGAGAGGAGGGGCAAAGGGGAACACCTAAAACATGTAATGTGGGATGAGGACCTAAATCTCTCTTGCCCCTCGTCACCATCACGCCACCCTCCACGTCTCAAATAGTTCCGCGACTGCCCTTCTCATAGAAAGGATGTGCTACAGTACCAAACAGTGCCTTCCATTCGACTTTTTTTTTTACCGGGATGGTAATTTAGGCGAGGCAGGATGAGTCCGATAGGAGATGATGATGAGTCTGATGGCAGAGTTTAGGCAGGAAAGGAAAGAAGACGTCACACGTGGTTTTGTCCGCGTGCCGTGAGGCATGGAATTTTCACTGCTCGGGCTATAGGGTTGTAGAAGAGTGAAGGGGGAAGTTAGAGAGCTGGAGACAAAGGCCTGTCTCCAGGGCCCTTTCCTGCCTAGTGGCTGCGCACCGTCGCGCGCGCTCGGCGGAAAAAGTAGATCAGACTGGCCGCCGAACTTTCCATAAAGAAATAGAAAAAGATGACTCAGAGGCGACGGACGGTGCGTAACTTCTCCCGGGTGAGGAGTCGCCCTCTGCCCTTCGTTCTTGCTCTCGGCGTCGAGGGGGCGAAAGAAAAATCGAGAACCTCCCAGAACAGACGATTGCTCCTAGCCAATAGGAAGACGGGACCGGAACGGGAAAAGGAGTGACTTTGTACGGAGAAGGAGGGAATTGGTACTAGGAACTCTATCCGTATGTGAAGGCCTGCTTTGGCGCTAGTAACAGACAGACACGGCGCGCGTCGATGAAAGGAAGTTAATCGCGGGCTACGATTCATCTCCGATACGCCGGTTAAGCTTGCATATGCCCACCCGCTGGAGAAGCTCCCGCGGGACGCACCACTGTCGGCCAGCTACGGACCATCCAGGCAGCGTGCGCCAGTCATCAGGGCGGCCACCGTTGGACATCTGTGGTCGCGTCAGATTGACGAAGTGTCCTGCGAACAATAAGAATCCATTCATGCAAAAATGCTCGGTCGGAAGCATCAAAGTGGTGCATCTAAACGAAAGGCGATGTTAGAAAGAGAAGAGCGTGAAAAGAAACTGCATCACCATGGTTTCCTGGCAAGACGCAAGGTTTGGCTCGTCTTGGTTGCCTGGATCCTGTGAAAACGGTGCCAACCTCGGTCGTCCATATTTCTGAGCAACCGACGCTAATCGAGCCCGGTCCTGTTCCTTAGTCAGCAACGTCTATGCTACTCGGCCGGGCCCCTGCCACAGAGCTCCAGGTGTCCGGCGCGCCACGTCCGATTTCTACTACTGCTGATCAACAGGTGCGAAACCTCCCCTATGAGCCTCCTTCAACGGACGAGCACCAGGAAACAACAGTCCAAGAACCGACTCACTTGTTTCTTCTGTGTTTGGCTTCAAATAATCATGTTCCCATCCACTAAGTGTGCTTCGAAGGGACGAATGAGACGGCTTCTCGTTGTGCCAGCAGAGAAGTACAGACACCCCCGCAGCAAGAGGTACGGTGCGAGATTCTCCGAAGTGAACCTGCTAAGTGGCCGGACGTTATAATATTAATAATAATAATAATGATGATGATGATGATAATAATAATAATAATAATAAAATTTGTTATTCCCTTAAGGGCCCCATGAGGGGTATAACATAAGGGGGGGGGCTAAACAATAGTACAAACATCGAAGGTAAGGTCGTGTACACAGCAAAAAAGCAACAACTGTAAAGACACTAAAAAGAACAGATTTTTGCATAATTTGTTGCAAATATGGGCGGTTAGTAACTCGAAATTTCGAAGGGTTTCGCTCTACAACAACGGATTCCGGGAGCGAGTTTCCTTGTTCTATTGCAACGGGAAGGAAGGATTTGTTGAGAGCGTTTCTAGAACCATGAAGGCGTTGAACACTTAAAGAATTGAATAGACGATGTTGTGAGCGCACCGGTGGAAATAAAAGCGAGGAACGAAGGTCAGGAATGTTACAGTAGAACTTATGGAATAGGCAGAGTTGCGACATTATACGTCTTGATGCTAAAAGGGGGCAGACGAATAGATAGGCTCATAGTGTTGTCATAATTCGATAAGATAAAACGGGAGGCATGATTTTGAGTAGCTTCTAAAGTGTCAATCAAGTACTTTTGATGCGCATTCCAAAATGTAGACGCATCTTCTAATTTGGTACGCATGAAAATTTCATATGCTAGTTCACGTATCGACGGAGCAGACACAGATAGGGATTTTTAATATAGTTAAGGGATCTCGAGACACTGACAGATACTAACAGCTATCGGAGTGTATGCCTTGAGAATGGCCATTGTATGTTCAAAATCGGGGAGAAAATTTTCCGTCTTCCGAAAGCCAATACAAAACTCAGAAACGCTATATGTCACCTCATCTTTTCGTGCGAGAAGCTGTAAATGGGGAGTCGTACGAGCGACACTGTTTAATGCACTCGGAGTCCAAAGGTTCCGTCTATTGTTTCATGTGCAAACAATTTAGATTTCAAGCAAGCTCATTGCTTTCACCACGCACGGCTTTTCTGATTGGAAAAGAGCAGAAGAAAAGGTTTGCGCACATGAAAATAGCGTTGAGCACCGGAACTACGTGGCAGCATGGCTCGCCCGCTCTAACTCGAGCACTACAACTGACAAGGAGCTGGTTAAGCATCTTGTCACTGAGACCGCTTACTGGGCAGAGGTGTTGAAGCCCGTACTCGTTGTAGTTAAATGGACACTAAAGTGAGAAACGATTTCTTCTGCATCAGTAAATTGCCGTTCTACAACACGAAAAACATCACTCTTACGACGATAAGACGTTTGGTAGGCCACAAAAAGCGTAAGAACGAAATACAGGTGGCTACGCCTACTTAAGCTCCCGCACTTGGGGGCTGTGACGTCTTTGATTTTGATGGCATCTTCTAGGGCCTACTAAATATATATAGCGGTAGAGATTGACTACATTGTGTTCTAAAGGAACCAATTATTAAACATGGCAAGTTTCGGGAACCTTTATTCAGCCAACGCGGTCCAAATGCGAAAACATACATTGGAATCCCTGACGTCATGCTGACGTAACGGCACTGGGGTTTCGGCGCGAAATTCAAATACTGATTCTTGTACCTTCATTTTTTCATCTAATAATCAAAATATTTTTTTGAAATGACTGCCTGCAGGGTTCTCAAACAATGCTTCCTTAGTCTAAAATGATTTATTGCTTCGCTTTAGTGTCCCTCTAAGCTTCTAGCTGACCGCAACCTAGCGTTTAGGGGCAGTGGGGAGATTTTTGGTCGTCCGAGAAATGGCAATTATATGGGAGTGCTTGAGGCAATTGCCCAGTTTGATCCCTGTCTAGGGGAGCACATCAAACGCTACGGGAACAAAGGAAAAAGTCACCCATCGTATCCGACAAAAACCATTTGTGATGAATTTATATAACATACGGCAAAGGCTGTCAAGGAACGTCTCGTTGACGAAGTGAAACGCGCAAAATACTCTTTAATTGTTGATTCGACTCCAGTCCTTACTCACGTTGATCAGCTGTCAGTTGTTTTACGATAATAGTTAAATGGGAAAGTGCACGAATGCTTTCTTGTATTTGTTTCAATTGAATCGCATACCATCTTGTATCTTTTCGATACCGTGATGTCCCTCTTGACGACCAATGGCATCTCAATTGATGATTGTAGGTGCAAGCTTATGATAATGCGAGTAATAGTTCGGGAAAATACAAAGGACTGCAAGCTCACACCAAACACCTGAACGAAATGGCAGTCTAGTACGTCCCGTGTGCTGGTCATTCACTGAACTTGACGCATGTAGCGTTGACAGTTGCCTTTAGGTAGTCAAATTTTTCACTATAATTCAGAAACTGTATGTGTTCTTTGCTGAAGCACCTAACCTTTGGAGGTATCTTTTGGACAGCATGGGCGGAACTGGCCAGCAGCTTGTTTTGAAAAGTCTCTCTGAGACCAGGTGGTCAAGACACGCTGAATCGTGTGAGGCCATTCTAAAAAATTTCAATGCAGTCTTTTGTTGCCTTGAAGCTATATCGAAGAACGAGGAAGAAAACTGTGACACTAGGTGCGAAGCGTACCATCTTTTCAAGAAAATGACAAAACCAGAGACTGCATTCATGGCGATTTTCTGGAGTGAATTCTTGGAGTGCTTTGACAAAACGAGCGTAGCACTTCAGAAACCAGGCCTAGACATTTCAACTGCGGTATACGTGCTGAGCTCTCTAGAAGGCTTTGTTAATGTTTTGCGACCTCTCTTTGTTTCCTTCGAAGAGAGAGCACGCGCGCTAAGTACCAATCAATGTTATAAGGATGAGGGCAAACGGATCGTTTTGAGTAAGCACTCGGACGGAACAAGTGATAGTGCGCTACCAGTTAGAAAAAAAGTTTATCGTAGAGACCTACATTGTTGTACTTGACAGTCTAGGCTCTGCTTTGCGAGTGCGAAAGGCTGCCTACAGTGAATTGTGCGAAAGGATCGGATTCTTAAAATTCCTGACAGAAGTTGGGTGCGAGGCCTCTCTGGCAAAGCTGGCTGAGAAGTTGGTGAAAACCTACAAAATGATTTGGAGCCAGCATTTTCCGATGAAATCGTTCAGTTTGCGAACTTTCTGCACAACTCTGTGTGCCAGGACACGAGTCCCCTGGGAATAATGAAGTTGCTGCACGAAAGAAAGATTATTGATGTGTTTCCGAACGTTTTTATTGCTTTGCGAATGTACTTAAGCATACCCGTGGCAAACTGTGAGACCGAAGGATTGTTTTCCAAGTTGTCGCTGATTGCCTTCGTTCGAGCCTCCTTGACGACAACGTAAACTCGCTTGCTATCATGTCCATTGATAGTGACCTCCTCCGCGATCTATCCTTCGTACAGACTGTATCTGATTTCGCCAAAGCGAAGGCGCGAAAGATGCCACTTTAAAAGAGGACTGTTTGCGCTATACATGAATAGTTCCAAAAAGTTCGTTGTGTCGCCTCCCAGCCTCCACGTTGCCAATGGAACGCTGAGCAGTGTAATTGAACATATGCAAATCTTCGTTGTTCGTCTCTTGTTTGTTCTTCTTGTGATATTTAGCGTGCTTATAGAGAACTGTATTTTTGCTGTTTTAGATAGTGCCACGTTTATTTGGTGTCGCCCTTGCTAGTTTTACCTTTAACGAAAATATTTTCAAATAATGTTTTGTAATTACAGGTGGTAATTTTCATCTGTATTGTAGTGCATTTTTTGGTGTTCGTATTGCCTTAAGTATTGTATGTACCTATTGCATGTTTAGAGAGTAACGTGTATAACGATTACTGCAGTCTGATGCTTGAATTTTAATAAGGAATGTTTTGAATACAACCATGCGTCTCCTCATGGGATTAAACGTAGTGATTCAAACAAAGCCTAGATTCAGAAGGATCGACATCTGAGCTGTGTTGTCTTTTCTACGTTCTAGTTCGTCTTGAGTGCACTAAACATTTTTTTTTCTTTAAATGCGAGGGTAAATGCCTCAGGCCATACAGGGGTATGGGATGGGGGTGAATAAGGATGATTAAATGAATGAAAAAAGATTTGCTGGCCTAATGAAGTCCAAGAGGGATCGATAATGCGGTCCCTGCGTCCAAGCAGTGTAATTGCTCGGTTAATGCGGCGAGAGTCCCGCCTCTGCGAGGTGCCGGAGCATCGTCGGTTTCAGTGCAGGGCAAACCCACAGCAGGTGGTGGATGTCGGCTTCAGCATTTCGCGACTCGCAGAGTGGACACTCAGGACGAGGATATAACGGGTGAAAGTGCGGCCACTTCCTAATCACGGCAGGAGTGAGGGCAACCCCGACCCTGATTCTCCGAAGCGTAGACTGCGGGGGAGGTTTACCGCACACGGAGGTATGAGTGCGTCGCCCGAGGTGCTCCTTTCTTGATGAAAGGAGGGTGGCATCATCAAAGACTTGAGGCAGTGACGATGGAGAGGTCGCTAGACGGGTCGCGGAATCCGCACGGCTTTGGGAGCTTAGAAGGTCGCGTGGGATCCACTCGACAGATATTGGCTGCGGGATGCATGCCGCCAGAAGATGGATGCGTTGGCATGTGTCAGGGCTGCGACTGACGCATCGCAGAAGCCGCGTCGCCTGGAGGGCATCAGTGCGGATGACGATGCGGGCCGTGGGGACCATGGGAAAGGCGGCCACAGAGCAGAACACTTCTGGGACAGCAAAGAGCTCAGCACAAAAGGAGGAAGGAGGTTCTTGGATTTGAAACCAGGTCGTCTTATTAAGGGCAGGTGCGCATAGGCAATAAATTGCAGTGGTTGTTTCACAGCCCTGAATGCTTGCATCAACGTAGAGGACGATGGAGCCAAGCGGCAGGTGGGTACCTTGAGCTATAATTCGGTCACGAAGTGAAGCCGCCGCGTGAGTTGATGTCGGGCGATGTATATCACTAGGCTTGTTGTCACTCAGCTGTACAAAACTCCAGGGAGGAAGCACTGGCGATGGTGGTGGTAGAAGGGATTTCGAGAAAGCGTAAGCCTTGAGAGCACACGTTGCGTGTGAAAGGCTGGCCTTAAGCCTGCGAGCATCACGTCGCTGCTGCACCAGCTCATCTAGTGTGTTGAGCTGTGCATTTTCTTGGAGAACCACGACCGGGGTGATGCGGCGAAGGGAAGTGATGACCCTCATTGCCTCGCGATTAACAGCCGCAAGGCGATCCCATTGTGCCCTCGTCAAAAGCTGGAATTGGGCTTGATAAACAACGCGTGGTTGCACTACCACCTTCACCAATTGTCGCGCAACATATGAACTGGCGCCGCCCGTTATAGGAGCAATGCGTCTAATCAGACCCAACATCTGAATTTTGTGCTTTTTAGCGCTGGAGAGCCAAGCAGTTCCGGTTCGCGACTCGTGTGCCATCAGACCCAGAATTTTTATAGTTGAAGATTGTTGAAGAGGGGTTCTGGATAGATGAAGACGAATGGGTGTTGCAGAGTTTACGCCGGCCCCAGCGATTGGCGACTGACATGTAAGCAGATTTGCTTACGGAAAGCCTAAGGCCGACTGAAGAAGCGTAAGCCGCCGTGATATCTAAAGCTGATTGAAGGGGAGCAGCTTGAGTCTGCAGGTCGTGATGAGTGCTCCATACCGTGATGTCATCAGCGTACAACAAGAACTTTATATCGGGTACATCGTGTAAGCGCCATGCAAGCGGAATGAAAGCAGTATTGAATAATGTGGGTGACAATACAGATCCCTGGGGTACGCCACGAAGAGGAACAAATGAGCCGACGGCGTCACCACGGAGGCGAATTGCAAAATGTCGGTCTTCAAGGAAAGATTTGACTAAATTCCGTATTCTAGGGGGAAAATGCAGCATGTCAATTGAAACCAAGATGGTAGCATGACTGATGTTATCATACGCCTTTTCGACGTCCATAGCGAGGACAGTACGGACACTGTGGCTACGAGTTGACGATAAAACCGAGGATGCCAAGACAGCCAGCCCATCTTCAGTACCTATGGATGGACAGAAGCCAATTTGAGCAGGCTGGTAGAAACCGTGGTGCTCTAGCCACCACGACAGTCGTGTGGCTAGCATTTTCTCAGCAAGCTTGCACAACGCTGACGTTAGGGAAATGGGTCGGAATTTGCCAAGGTCAGTCGGCGGCTTGCTTGGTTTCGGAATCGAGATCACAATAGCTGATTTCCAGCCTGGAGGGACAAAGCCATTTAGCCATACCTTGTTAATGATGTCGAGGAGTCGAGGCAGCACAGCGGAACTCAGGTTCATGTAGGCCTCATAAGTAATAGAGTCTGGACCGGGTGCTGTCTTGCGACTGGTACCATCTATCGCTGCAAGAAACTCAGGCATGGTGAAAGAGCTTGCAATCCCCTCGGAGTCTGCTGTAGATGGTAACATGTCGATATGTGTCAGAATGCCTGCCAAGGAAGCAACACGTCGGACTGCGGGAAAAATTTCCGGGCAGCTTCTCTGGCGAAATCATCTGGCGACAAGCCAGCAGCGAAGCAGGATGTGGCTGCCGCGTCTAGACGGCGGCAACCGTGTTCCATGGCACGGAACGTTCGCCAGAGAGAAGCATTCGATGTCTTGAATGAAAACCGCTCACACCACGTATGCCAGTGCCTCCGTGAGAGGTCGCGTTCATATCTGCGGGCCTTAGCAGTAAGGAAATTGAGTCTTGTACGTGCTTGTGCAGAAGTGGGGTCTCGGGATGCTGCCAGCTCAGTTTGCCTGCGAGGAGCCCACAAGTTGAGCAGGCCGATATCCGGCGCCGGTCTATCGACGTCTACCCAGCTGATGGTTGTAGCTTAATTGAGCGCGCTTTGTATGCGGTCAACAAGTAGTGGTGACGAGTCCACAGAGGTATCTTGGAGAACGGAGCGAAAGGTGTCCCAGTTGACCACAGAACACTTGCGGTTCAATCGGCGGGCCTGCGACGGATGAAGGCCGATGATGATACCGTGGTGGTCACTACCCCAGCAGTCGGGCTCCAGGTGCCAAGTGGGAGTGCCGGGACCCGATCGCCACGTAAGAACCGGTGCGTATGTTGTACGTCGAGCTTGAGGCACAGCCCGCGTCGCTGAATCGGGATGGTTCAGTAGTACAAAAAACGCATCCGCGAAGCTTAAAGCGTAGCTTTTGCTGAAAATAGAATGCAGATTAATCACAAAGTGAACGCATGTGTTGGTGTTTATAAGAGCACGCGTTTCAAGATATAGTTTTGTGGTTTCCTTATAATAATGACAGTAATAGTAATCCCGTTGATCGCACTTCGGTCTTTTTAATTTGGTGAAATCAAAATCAAAGATGGCATATTTCCAGTAGTGTAGCAGGCGACGCGGGGGGCGGGGGGGGTTATTATAGGGAAAGGGGCCTGCATGCGAATTAGCCAAGGGCCCGCATTTTTTTTAATCCGGCCCTGCCACGTGTTTTCATAGGGCAGTGTACGAGCTGCGCATACATTTATGTCTGCAAGTGCTATGCTAATGCAGCATGTACCATTCCATTAAGTGTGGGCATGCGAAAGCACATGCAACCTTACTTTGCTGTAGCGCAAGCTGAAAAAGGACAACAGAAAGGCACATATCTGACGCACACAGCGCCATATAGCGACGAGAACGGGAAATAAATATGTTGTTGAAAAATAGCGTTGTGTGTGTCAGATGGGCCTTGTTGTTGTCCAGCTACAACTAAATAAGATATGCCCTACCAACAAGTCCCTATAGCTGTCCTCAAGCACCTGGAATATACTATTACTGCTGCTCCATAACGATGGAGAAGCCGAATTAACAGCTGGAAAATTTTTTCTGCTGAATAGCCCTTTTCTAATGCGAAACGGCAGCGTCCGGCTGCTTCGCTCAACGGCGGGAGCTTCACATCAGCCACCAAATCACCGCGGCTTCAATAGAAGCTCGCCGTCGCCCCACGCCTGACGAATTGAGCGAGTCCCCCGAGGAAGACTTTAGGGTGATACGCCCTATGGTAGGCGTGCATTGCGGAAAAGCTTACCGGCCTTGTCTTTTTCTCAAGCGTTCCTTCGCGCATAGCGTATCGGTGAGTCACTCGACGACGTAATCCCCATAATCGTGCACTGGCAGACTTGCGTTATGGTGGCAGCCGTCGGTATCAACCCAAACGGCACGTACGCACGCCCATTGACAACTCTATCCATTAGCTTGCTCTTTCCTATGCACACGTACGGCGCACATACTTTTAATAAATACAAACTTTGTACAGCGATGTTAAATTTGACTCGAAACGGGAACCCTGTCTACTGAAACGCGTTGCTCGGTCAAAGCACGCGATAAAACTACCTGTTTCAAGGTAAATATAAGCATGGTTCTTTAAATATCTTAAAAGATCTATTACATTCGAACAAGTAACGATGACTATACTTTATTAAGTTTGTTGATTGGCGCAATACATTGAAATACTTTTTGTCCAATGTGAGCTTGCATTTTAAGACAGCTCTAGACGGCAACGAAAAAAAATAGAAATAACGGTGCTTTTCCCTCGCCCCGCTATGGCACTCACACACAAGAGGAGGGATGTCAGTGCTAATGTGAACACCGACAGCAGCGATATTTGGCTCCAGCTTAACTGTCTAGCCAAGCGCGGCGTCGTGCGATCTCGGCGCTTATTCTCCTTCTTGGCTGCCGCTTGTGCCGTTGGCGAGGATGCGGTCTTTCTAGAGCTCGAAGGAGCGAATCTCGTGCGCTATGAATAGACTTGCCACCGGCTTCCACGGGAGCGCCTGGCACATCTGACAGCCGCGTCTAATCGGGTTCGAATGTACGGCATCCGCGATCCGCCAAGACAGCAGGTCAGCTGGGCGTCGCTGTTGGCTCGGCGCCCACGAAACCGAACACGAAGGCGGCGTGTGCAGCGGCGGCGTCTCGTCGTGCACGGGTGCTGAGCGCCATGCCGCGCCCTGGAGGAGGCAGCCTCGAAAACATCACAAAAAAGCGCGTCAGTAGTGAGCCAGGAAGAAGCCAGAAGAAATATGCCGTTGTTGTATCTCCCTTGGAGCTTACATTCCGGCGTCACTTTCGACCTAGATGTTGTGGTCGTGCTGTTCTTGCTTTTCCGCCTGGTGTCACGCGGGGGTAGCAGCCCTCGCGACGGCACGCCGTGCCTGCTTTTCCCCGACGAAAAACGCGTAGGTGGCTATTGCGTCACGGGTAGCAGGTGGTTGAGGACCAGCGGCGTCTGCTGCACCGCGGATGGTGCTGGATGGCGAGTCCAGCAGGCTGGATATTGCCCGGCCGCGCTCTCGCACTGGATGCTCTCTTCCCGTACCAGGCGGCTTGCCAGAAAGCAGAATCATCGCCCCTCCCGCTGATTGTCCCGAAAGGCTCCGTCGCACACCTGACTGGACGAAGAGGACGCGATGGGCAGCGCGACTGTTGCCAACAGCGCAAAGCTTCAGTCGGAATCCGCAACATCTCGCTCCCCTTGAAGCCGCTTGCGTGGCTGCGCGATGGGCGACGGCCGTTGCAAAACATCGTGAGAGCGTCTGTACGTCTTGTACGATGTCGTCACCTGGACAACTCGAAAAGGCGCTGGGCGTGCATCGGTGACGGAAACATTACGCGGGCGAAATTGCCGATGGTGTGCTTGCTATCGCTGATGACGGTATTCGCTTCCGCATGCATGGCCATGGCAATTGCGTTTCCCTCCGCTTGCACCACTCTGCCAGCCGTGATTGTTGAGTGTTCTATCAATCCTCCGTTGTGATCCACTACCACCGTGGTCATGAAGTCGCCGCGACCGTGTCTCGCGGCGTCTGTGTAGACCACTCCATATTGCGAGCCGTAGCGCCGCCAAATGGCTTCACTACAGGCCTGCCGACGGCCCTGATGGAACTCGGGGTCCATTTTGCGGGGTAGAGGCGGGGCATAAATATGCCCCCTGAACCTTCGCGGAATTGTCATGTACTCTAACCTCTGGGATGGTCTCGAGAATGAGCTTCCGGAGGACCATGCGGCCAGACGCGCTAAGCGAGAGACGACGGACTTGGCCTGAGTGGAGAGCGTCTAAGAGCTGCTTGATCGTTTTGTGCATGCCTAAGGCCTCTAGCCTTGCGGTGGCCGCGTGGTCTGGAAGGCCCAGGGCTGCCTTTGTGTTTCGTAAGCCCGCGACTGCGAGTTTGGCATATGGTTTGGAGTACATGGTTCTGCTGGTTACGTATGCCTGCACAAGTCGAAGCAGCTTGCCCTCGCCCATGCCGTGGTGCCGATTAGCCACCCGGCGAATGAGCTGTAGTGTGTAGTCTGTCGCCCTCTGGAGTTTTTTTGAACGTGAGCCCGCAGCACAGCGTGTTCTGAAAGTCTTGCCCCTATATGTTTCTTCGTCTGTGGGCGCAGCGCTTTCAACAACTGTCTCATTGGATAGTGACGTATGAGTGCATCCTTTTATGCAAGAGGTCGTTGAGGTTCGTTTCTGTGAGATGAGAAGCTCTGGGTGCTTTCGTCCTTCCATTACCTGTAACTGAAGATAGCGGAGTGGGTCACCAGCCGTTAGCTTCCTTTAACAAATGTACCCTGAACATGCGAAAAAATTATAGAAATAACTATGTATGTGGCATTGTTTCTCTATTCTGAAAAAAAAAAACGATGTGTTTCAGTTTGCCCGACAAACTTCATATGCAAAAAAAAAAATGGTTACTTGCTGAATTTGTATTTATGCGTATGGAACCTTACAGAAGTATCGACAACTCAATGACCTAACAAAGAACCGCAGTGAAATGTGATGTAGAGAGAGAGCGAATTTTAAGTTTGCCTTGGTACACTCCTCGACGCCTGCGTATTCTCAAATGCAAGATGCCGTTTCTCTAATGATTATCAGCTGCTACAAGGAAGTCACCCTATCTCATTACAAATAAATGTTATCTCTCTCTCTCTCTTAGGTGCTGTTTTTAATGTATTGAACCCGTAATAGCGTATAATTTTTCATGTAGAAAATGGTTCTCTTGTGTTCACAAAATATGCGCGACACTGTAGAACTACCACACAACATTATTCATTTCAATCTGAGGATATTGCGTTTGCCTTTTTTTATATTCTGTTGTGCCAATCTGTCGTAAGTACATAAACGATTTCGGAATTTTTTTATGCGCACCATAAGTTCCGTATGTTCAAACGCGCTGTCGTAACAATATTCCGAGTGTCATGTGCAATAATATTCCGCTAATTGTATACGATGAGATTCCTTAATAGATACTGATGGTCTAGTTGGTGACACATGATATTGATAAAGCAGTGCACTTAAAGATGACACGCTCATGCACGCATGGAAAAGGACGTACACAATGTCGTGTATGTCTTTTTTCATGCGTACGTGAACGTGCCAGTTTCAAGCGCGATGCTTCATGAATACGATGAGTGCCATTTATTAACGGATGCGTTTTTTTTTGTTACTTCAGTTGTCCTACCTCTTTCTAAGACCTATTATTTTTTCACTTTGTATACAAGGCAATTTCATAATGATGCTAAATTATTTTGTGCAGGTGTTCAAAACCAAATCCAATGTAGTATTATAAAGCTGTTAAAATGATGTTATGCGGACGGGTCAACGGCAATTGTTGAAGCTGTCTACGACAGTTTTTCTCTCCTGTAGGGCGCCCATCAATTTGTTGGAAAATAAATGAAATTACAACAAATTATTCAGGACCTTAGCCGAGATCATGCAAGATTAGGGTTGAAGTTTAATATGCAGTAGACAAAGGTAATGCTCAATAGCTTGGCCGGAGAACCAGAATTCATGATCGCCGGTCAGCCTCTAGAATCTGTGCAGGAGTACGTTTATCTAGGAGAATCACACACAGGGGACCCTTATCGTGTAAAGACAATTCACAGAAAGAGTGAACATGGATCGGAGCGCCCACGGCAAGCTTTGCCAAATCATGACCGGCAGCTTACGCATTCCTTGAAAAGTGTAAAATGATTGCATTCTACAGGTACTATCTTACGAGGAAGAATCTTCATCATCATCATCCTGGCTACGCGCACGGCAGGGCAAAGGCCTCTGACATACTTCTTCGACTACCCCGGTCATGTGCTAATTGTGAACACGTTGTTCCTCCAAACTTAATCTCATCCGCCCACCTAACATTCCGCCACCCCCTGCTACGCTTCCCTTCCGTTCGAATCCTGTCCGTAACCCTTAATGACCATCGGTTATGTTACCTCCTCATTACATGCCCTGACCATGCCCATTTCTTTTTCTTTATTTCAACTAAGATGTCATTCATTTACGTTTATTCCCTCACCCAGTCTGCTCTCTTCTTATCCCCCCTTAACGTTCCACCCATCATTTCTTCTTTCAATAGCTCGTTGCCTCGTCCTCAATTTAAGTAGAACTCTGTCATCATGGGGAGACTTGGATATATGTCGAAGTCTGGTTCGGGAATTACGGTTGTCGGGGTGGATGCGGCAGAATCCGAGAGGACGAACGCACCGCTGGTTTCCAGAATTTCCTCGATGTAGGTGATCGTCGTGGCCTTGTTGATGTGCTTGACCTCCTGGCTGAAATTTGTCAGCAACACTTTCGTTTTTCCTCCGTGCAGTCGAGCGATCCCTCTTGGGATGCAAATTTCGCGGTTGAGCCGTAGATGTTGGTCGCCTTCAATGACGCCTTCTACGTCAGCGGGTGTTTCGGTGCCGACCGAAATAACAGTGCTGGAGTGAGGCGGGATGCTCACATGATCTTCGAGCACCCTCAAGGCCTGGTGACTACGAGTGCTCTCCGGCGGTATCTCTTCATCTTCCGACAGCGTTATTGACTTTGACTTCAGGTCGATGATTGCGCCGTGTTGGTTCAGGTAGTCCAGGCCGAGAATGACGTCTCGCGCACGCTGTTGGAGGATAATGAATGTGGCAGGATAAGTGCGGTCATGAATGGTAATTCTTGCCGTGCACATTCCAGTCGGCGTTATGAGGTGTCCTCCAGCGGTCCGAATTTGTGGGCCTTCGCATGCAGTCGTAACTTTCTTCAATTGAGCGGCGATGGGTCCGCTCATGACGGAGTAATCGGCTCCTGATGCTACTAAGGCGGTGACTGCGTGGCCGTCGAGAAGCACGTCGAGGTCGGTGGTTCTTTGCCTTGCGTTACAGTTAGGTATTGGGGTCGGATCACGGCTGCATCGCGTTGACCTGCGACTGGAAAGTCGCGTCGTCAGGTCGTTTTTCATCGGCGTATTCTTTGCTTCCAGACTTCGTCGGGACGGCGGTCTGTCGCCGATGTTATGTCGTCGAGACAGTCTCTTCGGCGTCTTCGTCGGATAATGTTCGTCAGTTCGACGAACAGCAACCGCACCAACATCGGTTGCTGCTTTTAGTTTTCTGGATACGGGCTCACGGACCGGGCCCGGGCTGGGCCAGGGTATGCACGGCGCTGCGGTGACAGGTAGCGGCCTGGTGACGGCGAACGGGACGATCATCGAGGGCTCCACTGAGTAGCGGCGAGGTAGTCCACGATGTTACGAAGTCGTTCACCTTCTCTCGGGCGCGGTGCGTTGCATGATGGCGAAGCCTCGCAATCCCAGGTCGCGGTAAGGGCATCGGCGGTACACAATGCTGGCTTCGCCGCAGCGATAGCAGAAAATGCGGTGGTCGGGGGCGCGCCAAATGTCCGTCTTCCTGGCGTAGGTGCGCTGGGCGATGGGTGGGCTTGCTGGCGGCGGCGGCGGCGGCGGCTGAGGACGGAATTGCGGCGTTACAGGGCCCTGGCGTAGTCGCGGACTAGGACCTTGACGGCGTGCCATGGCGGCGTACGTCATCGCTTCTGGCTGGGGCTGCGGTAATTGAGGTTGCACTTCAGGAACTCCAAGCGATCGCTGAACCTCTTCTTTCACGATGTCGGCGAACGAGGCCACTTGAGGTTGCAAGGAAAGGAAGACCTTGTGCAGTTCTTCGCGTACAATGGCCCTGATCTATTGGTGGCGCACATAACAGCAATTAGACGTAGAAAATATTCAATTCATAGAGATGTCAATCAATCAATAACAACATGGAAGGAATATCAGCACCTAACCTTCTGTGAAAAATCCAGTGGTGTCCATCAAGACAATCAGAAGTAGCGATCACGAGATTACGCTGCCGCGTCCCTCCATTAATCTTATATTTGCAAAGGGTTGGTCTGACGCTATCGCCTCTTTGTCAATACTGCCAAGAAACAGAATCACTAGATCATTGTTCTTTGGTATGTCGGCGATACAAATTGATAAGAAAAGGACATCTAGAACTACCGCTTGCTAAATTAGGGTTAATGATATCATCAGAAATCATACTATCGTTCGGTGGGTTAGTTATAGGGGTCAGCCACAAGGACGTGTTTGATGCCGCTCGCGGTTACATACAATCAACAAAACGAATAAAGGCTAAACCCCATGAGCGCGATATTGTGCGCGACAGCGACGAGTGACGGCTTCGAGCGACGGATCGGGCCGTCCCGTGAACAGATCGCTCGGTCTTGTCGCGCGATCGCTCGGTTCTGCAAATATAAAATTCGTCGCTCGTCGCCCGGAAGTGCTATGAGCGACTAGCGAATAGCGCGACGCCGGTACTGGATGTACATAACTCAAGTACTTCCGATTGTCGCAAAGAACGAGCAAACGATTGAATTCTATTACGTGCAAGGAAAGAACCTACTGCAAAACTTTCAGAAATATTTTATGCTGCTTTTTACAGTAAAACACACCGACTTCAGCTAGAAAAGCACGCGTTACGCTAGTTTCGGCACCTATATTGCTGCCCTCGTGCCGGCAGCACTGGGGCGACGTCGCTCGAAGTCATCGCTCACATGGGGTACGACTTGTAGGCGACTTGTCGCGAGCAAGATCGCTTGCATGGGGTTTATACATAAATTTTGATTATTCTCTTGTAATTTGTTTGTTTTTGTATGCTTCCTTTTCTTTCTTTTATTCATCGAATTTGCAACACTTCAAAAGAAAAGGTAATCGTTTCAGCACGCAATTCTCGGCCAATACATCAGTGTGGGTATGGGCCATAACATGAGGCCATCATCATCATCATCATGATCAATGGCACACCCAGATAACAAGCGCGACCGAGGAAAAAGAAGCCCGGCACTGCACGAGCCATTGCACGGGCCCCGAGCGCGCGGCTCGGACGGTCATCGGAGCGGCGGTGGCTCGGACCCCGGCAGGAGGCCGTGCTCCCACCGCTGGCGCGGCTCCTCCAGAAGGCTCGCCCAGGACACCGCTTGCCTGTCTGCTCCTAGGCAGACGACAGCGACAGGTTGGTTGGCAGCGAGGGCGGACGGAGGCCCGAGGACCGAGCGTGGACCACCATGGATGAGAAGCCCGCCAAGAAGGGAGCGACCCCGCCCAGGACTAGGGCCAGGACGACGAAGCGGCAACCGCCTGCTGCCGACGATGGAGGCAGTCCTTCTCAAGAGGCCCCCAGTGCCAAGCGAGCGCGTGGAAGGACCGCTAAGGAGCAGCCTTCATCTAATGAGAGGACCCGGTCAGCGAAGTCGGCAACAGCCAGACCCATCGCGACAACGGCTTCCAGAAAGACGAGAAAGGCCGCCGAGGCGCCGACACCCGGCGCCGATGCGAATGTCCCGTCCACCAGCAAGGGACCCAAGACGCACAGGGTGAGCCGGAAGACGCGCTCGAGGAGCGCCTCTCCCAGAGATGCTCACACTGCTGCGGCCGAGGCTCCGAAGCGTCGGCACCGCTCGCACAGTCACTCCCATGGCGGCCGCAGTCATCATGCCAAGAGAAGGAGGAGCCGCGGCAGATCCACGAACTCGTCGCGCAGCCGCCACGGTGGCCACAAGCGCAAGGGCGGCCGTCGCGGAGGGTCCACCACCACCTCGCAGAGCAGCCGCGGAACAAAGAGGGGCCGCAGGAAGAGCCGCCGCCGCCATTCCCAGAGCAGCACCTCTGCTGCGAGTACCAGGAGCGGCGGGAGACGGCGCCGCCACGCCCGTGGTACACGTTCGTCGTCAAGCCGCGGAAGAAAGCGGGTCAACTCGAGGATGTCGGCCAGCAGCTCCTCGTCGAGGTCTCGTCGGGCCAAGGGGACTGGTGGCAAGGCTACCAAAAGGGGCAAGCGCAAGTAAAGAAAGGTCCCAGTGACCGGGAGTGCACGGGGGCCGGATCGATAGAAAATCTACACTTCGCATCAGCCTTGCCTCCCATTCAGGATCGAGGAACGGAATGGGGAGATGCCATCAATGAATAAAATTGGCCTGCGCAAAAGGACAATGCCAAATAAATTTCACTGTGGATGCGCTCTACTGTGTTTACTGTTGCTCAATCACCCGCTGTAGTAAAGCTTTCCGAGGGTGCGACTTATTCGGTATTGAATTGAACTTCAGTAAATAGGCTACATTAACGTTATGAAGCGCGGTATATTGTTTGTACGGGACATAACTTCGTCTCTTGTGCTCTATGTGGTAATTGTGCAGGCAACACGAAGACAAGCGTATGTCAATAACGTATATTAGAATAAATAAGTATATACATAAATAAAAAAATAAAATAATACTGCTCAAAAGAGTCTTTGCGGCAGAAAAGTTGGAGAAGGAAACAACCTAATTCAGGAGAAATTTTAGGCCGCTAGTTGCGGCGACGTTTTGCGCACAGGCAATGATTGCTTTGTGTACTCTTTATTCGGGGTACCGTCATGTGGTCTCCCATGGCCTAAGAGAGCTGGCAGAAGCTCTCTGGGTGGGGGAAGGCCCTCACAATCCCAGAGGATGTGACTTTGGATGACCACGGCGTTTTTATTCCAGTTCTTGCGTATTGGGTCAACCTATCCACTTGTGAAAATCGCCGATGAGGAGTAGTAATGGTGCTATATCGAACTCGGTGGAGGACAGTGCATGCGTGCGCACTGGTGAGCTTAATGTGTTGTACAGTGTACATTCTCCTGCTATATTTATATAGGTTAGGAAGTTCTTTGTAGGAAGTCATTACCTCTCCTAATGGTGTGTCCGGTTCCAAGGAGTGCGCGACCCTTTTTGTTGAACCTCGGGTCAATTTACGCGCTTCAACGTTCCCGGGATTTCCAGACTGAGTGGGGACCTAGAGAAGATTGGCTTTGGTTCTGTCTTCCTGATCGAAGTTTCTGAGGATCTTGGCTGCAATCAGCCCCACGCTGCCCCTCATAAAGTTTAGCGGCCTGAGATTAGTGCTCCTAGAGTCGCTAATGACAGTGTGGGCAGTTGGGTTAATGATGGCTATCGCTATGGCCGCTTCTTCGGCCTCTTTGATTGATGCGGCTCTAGTTCAGGGCACATTTACGATTTAGATATCTCCGTCCACGGCACCCAGGGCGTATGTGTTGTGTCCCTGGTTAGCGGCATCGACGAAGACCGCCGGTTGGTCTTGCTTGTGCTTTTCGCGTAGTTTGTCTGCCCTGGCTCTATTCCTGGCGTCATGCCCGCCCGCCGGGGTATTTTTTGGGTATTGGTTTTATCTTACGGGATTCGTCATGAAAGTCCCGTTCCGTGGTTCTACTTTTCAACACGGCCATGCAAACCGAAACAACTCTGCACGCAATTATTTTTCCAAGTTACCCGATTAAACACGCACCACCGCGAAGCGTGGCTTGCAGTGCAGCCTTCCTCTGTCGTACAGTAGGCTGCGTAGAATGAATCTTATGTATAACGCCTGATAAAGAAGCGCTCCGTTTAGCTCCTGCTGCTTAAGAGGAAGCTTTAGCTCGAGTGCTGTTATGTAAATACATGCAAATGGAAAATTTGTATTTCTCCTGAACCACTGAAACAAATTTTAAGAGGTGTGTAGCATTTCAAAGAAAACCTTAAAATTTAGTGACTATTGCTTCCGAATTTTCGATTTCAGTTGTCAGTTTTTTAGTAAACATTGGCAAAAACCGAAATTTTCAGGAGACACCTTTTCAGTTTCACGTTCACAAGTTGACGTAAGGCATAAAATGCCATGTCCAATTTGTCCGTTTTCAATGATTTAATGGATGGCGTTTACAAAACCGCAATATCTGTTTATGGTCCAGAGATAATAATCTGTAAACTTTGTGCTTCTATGTTTTTCAAACTTTCGAATTTTTGATAATTCTTTTAACAAAATCAGACCCTAAATCGATATTCCGCTCCGAAAAGTCACTAGAATTTAACTTTTTCTTTCAAGTGTGATAAATGTCGTCAAAATCAGCTATAGGGGCTGTCTCAGAAAAACGTTTTTGCGATTTACATGTATTTAAATGGGCCTCTTCGGAGTTGGGCCCGCGCTTAAGCTTCCTCGGAAGTTACAATGCATCCATTCGGGATTTGCGTGCAGCGCCAATCGAAGTAAGACGGTATGGAGAGCGAAGTACAACGGTAGCTTCATCTTACGCCACGCTTTTACGTCACACAGGGACTGGAGGCAGCCGCGTATTGCGGATCCGAGTGAGTCATCAGGTAAATTGAACAAATATTATGGCGCCAGTTATTTCAGTTCTACATAGCCCCTTTCGTTGTGTAGAAAAATGTAATTAGCCTTTTGTTATCATTTTCTTGAGCCATGTAAACACGTGGCGTACAGTAGTAACCAGAGAGTTAATTATTGTAATTAGCTTACTTTCAATCCAATTGTTTGGGTTTTTTGTTGCAGATGGTGTCCGCATGGGCAGATAACTCATGTGTTGTGAAATACGTGTAAATCGAGTAAACACGCACTCAGAATGCACCGTCTGCTTGGATGCTTACACCAAATATCGTGAAGCTACAGATCGCTACGAATAGCATGCTACTTAGAACACGGCTCATTCATGCGCACCTTGGTTCAAGAATACGTGGCTACGGGAATGGCTACGGCTACTCTAAACCTGTTCAGCACTCGCTGGTCAATAAGAAAACAGTTATCATTCTTAAATTAAAAAATGGGGTTTAACGTGCCACAACCACTTTCTGGTTATGAGGCACGCCGTAGTGGAGGACTCCGGAAATGTCGACCACCTGGTTATCTTTAACGTGCACCTAAATCTAAGTGCACGGGTGTTTCCGCATTTCGCCCCCATCGAAATGCGGCCGCCGTGGCCGGGTTCGATCCCGCGACCTCGTGCTCAGCACCCCAACACCATAGCCACTGAGCAACCACGGCGGGTCAGTATCATTCTTCTCCTAACCTAATGTTACTTGACCAGTACATTCGCAAACACGTCACATTAGCTCGAACGGCTATGAATGTCAGTTGTAGGGCAATAGGTTCGCGATTCTGTGAATACGGCCGGCAAGCTGGCCGACATGATTCATTGAGTTGCTCATTTGTTTGTTATCCGGTCGATTGATTAATTGATTAGCTGGAAGACAATTTAGGCGCTGACACTGCAGTAACACCTTCGACGCGTCTTGATGGTGGCTAGCTTTGGGCGGAGTCATCATCTGTGGCACAGTCAGGCGCCTGGCGCTCTGTCAAGCGGTCAGAAAAATGTCACTCCTCCACACCAAGGAAACTAACACCCTCTCGGGTGGATTTGATGTTGAAATGGCCTTCTTCACCCTTACGTTTTTTTTTTTAAATTGAGAAAATGGGCGTACTCGTTCGTAGCACCCTCCCATACGCCCATGCGGAATCCTACCGAAACACAGCCACCTATACGCTGTCGAAGCTCCGACGGGACTGTGCAGTGAGGGTGGCAAATGACAGCCAACGCTTTATACCGTTGGCCCATCTCCCGAGGTCTTGCGAAGTGCCCGGCAAGAGGGTTAATTCCTTCGTTCAAAAACGCCCTAGAATAGCGAGATCTTGCACGCGACCACGTGAAAATTCATTTCTTCTATACCTTAAGTTGTGAAAGCTTGCAAAGCCTGAAGGAACCAGGAGCCACCACGTTGGTAAAAAAGAAAAAAACAAAAAAAATCATAATCTCGTGCGTGAGTGCGATGGCGAAGATTTTCGAAATTTCGCGTATCGCTAAAAAATGAATAAATAAAAGAGTCATATATCGTTTCTAATTATTATTATATTTTTAATTATCGCAACCACGGTGCAATATGCAACGCGGTTGCGATACGCAAGTCGTTATACCGGTTGTGCCTGGGAACTTCGACCAAGATTTTAAAAAACCAAGAGCTCTAGCGAAATCGTATAAACTGCATACTACCGGTAGTCGTGCGTACGTAAAAGCAGTATTTTTTCATCAGTAAATAATAATTATTCCCCCTTTTAATTTAGTGAGCTTCTAAATTATTTCTTGAATCGCTAAAATGTCAGTTGTAAACTCGCAGCATTCCTCAGATGAATTCGGATTCAAGGATTTTTTTTTTCGTACTGAAGTTTGCCCGGTTGTTTTTGCCGAGAAAAAACAAGAGCCCGCGAAACGCGCCAAACATGATCAAGATACGCGTTCGCGCGCGCCTTCGCAAGCGCCCCCAAACGAACTTTGAATGATACACGGCTGCCTTCGTTTAGCGCCGCCTCGGACAGGATTTCGCCACGTAGGTTGAGTCGGTATAGGCTTCGCGGCCTGAGTGGGGTAGTTCTCATGTTGTGCTCCTGCGGCACTCAGCATTACTTTAAGCTTCGCACATCACTTCCTGCGTCACCTTAGGTCACTTCCTGCGATGACGAGTCAGCGGTCGTGAAAAAGTGCCGAAGTTGAAATAAATGATTTATGCCTCCAACAGCGCACTCTGCTCTCGCCGAAAACACTATTTAGATGCGTCTACTGATGATATCTTCGATAGTCCCAGAAGCAGTTACTCTGATGGTGCTCCCAGAAATGTTAACTGACCATCAAAATCGCCAAAAAGTCGCTAAGGCAGGCAATATTCGTGTTAATCTGCCTTGGATCTCACTAACTTTGGCGACTTTCTTTTCGAAGATACCTACACTGGTCAGCTCATCGGTGCTAAGCAACACAGAAGCACTGACTCGTGCTGTTGGAAACCGGCAGTGTTCACTGTCGGTTTCCAACATTGCGAATACGTACTCGGAACCCCCGGAAACGCAACGCAAGTGCTCCACACAACCACCACGAGAGCCCGAAACCCCACAACATAAACTCGAAATTCAGTAAAGTCAGCGAGCTTTGGAATGAATTACGATTAGAATAGTAATGAGCAACTGAACCTTTTTCCTTTCCTTTATGCCACTTTAAATAAATCTGTCACCCCTCCCTCAATCGATCTTTGATGATTATGATGAACCTCAGTTAATGGCACAAACCCACTGAGGGGGATAGGCCACGAATCGGGTGGTAATATGATTCAATAAATAAAATGAAATAAATTGGTTAATAAATAAACGCGAAAAAAGAAAGGAACACAAGTAATCCAAGATGCAAAATAAACTATGAATACATGAGATAAACTATTGATTAGTAATATAGTAAGCCTTGCGTTGATAGGAGGAGGAGGAGGAAATAACATTATTGAGTCCTGAGGAACCCCTCCCCACCCATTCTTGGTGTAGTGGTCGGCAGGGGTCGCGGGCCGCACCCACGTTGGGACGGGAAGCCCGTGAGCCTCCGCCCTTTCGTGAGCCCTCTGGACGGCCCGGAGCTGGGTCTGGTGGTCCTCGCTTCGCAGGGCGTCCATCCAGTCTTCTTCTTTGCTGAACACGGTGCCGCTTAACGCGGAGCGTTGCCAAAGCATGTGCGATAGCGAGCAGTACGATGCGCCACAATCCGGACATTGCGGCTCTACTTCTGGTGAATAACGGCTCAGTCTGTCTCTTGAGGAGAACGACCCTGTCGAGGAGAACGACATGCCCTGCCCACGCCCATTTCTTTTTCTTGATTTCAACTAAGATGTCATATCCTCGCATTTGTTCCCTCACCCAATCTGCTCTCTCCTTATCCCCTTGACGTTACACCCATCATTTTTCTTTCCATAGTTCGTTGCGTCGTCCTCAATTTGAGTAGAACCCTTTTCGTAAGCCTCCAGCTTTCTGCCCCGTACGTGAGTACTCGTAAGATACCGCTGTTATACACTGCTAATACGCAGGTGCCAAACCTCCCCGATGAGCCTCCTTCTCCTGACGAGCGCCAGGAAACAACACTCCAAGAACCGACTCACTTGTTTCCTGTTAGTTTGGCTTCAAATAGTCATGTTCCCACCCAGAAACTGTGCCTCGAGAGGGCGAATGAGCCGGCTTCTTGTTGCGGCCACAGAGAAGTATAGAGACCCCCGCAGCAAGAGGTACGTTGCGGATTCTCCGAAGTGACCCTGCTAATTGGCCAGACATTATTACTGGCAGCTTTCGGAGTGTATGCCTTGAGAACGGGCTATTGTATTTTCAAAATCGGGCAGAACATTTTCCATCTTCCGAAAGGCAATACAAAACTCAGAAACGCTATATGTCACCTCTTGTTTTCGTGCGAAAGGCTGTAAATTGGGAAGCGTACGAGCGACACTGGATAATGTACTCGGAGTCCAGAGGTTTCATTTACTGTTTCATATGCAAACTATTTTAGATTTCAAGCAACCCCAGTGCTTTCACCCCGCACGGCTTTTCTGATTGGAAAAGAGCAGAAGAAAAGGTTTGCGCACATGAAAATAGCGTTGAGCACCGAAACTACGTGGCAGCATGGCTCGCCCGCTCTAACTCGAGCACTGCATGCCCTTACAAAAATGACTTTAGACTGTCTATAGAAAGTCTATAGACTTCTTATAGACGACCTTTCCTTTCTATAGATTTGGACTTTTGTTGATACAAAGTCTGTAGACTGTCTATAGACGAAAGTCGATAAAGTTTCTATTTCTTTTTGTCTATACGCAGGCTATAGACGGTCTATAGAAAAAAGTCGATAAGGTGTTTGCTCTTTTTTGCCTACTTCCCCTCTATGGACTACCTATAGACGAAAGTCGATACAGCTTCTATCTATTTTTGTCCATACTTTGTCTATAGACTTTCTATAGACGAAAGTCGATAAGGTTTCTATTTCTTTTGTCTACTCGCAGTCTATAGACAGTTTATAGAAAAAAGTCGACAAGGAGTTTGTTTCTTTATTGTATCCTTCCCCTCTATGGACTACCTATAGACGAAAGTGGATTACGGTCTCTATCTATTTTTGTCCATACTTTGTCTATAAAATTAAATTAAATTATGGGGTTTTACGTGCCAAAACCACTCTCTGATTATGAGGCACGCCGTAGTGGAGGATTCCGGAAATTTCGACCACCTGGGGTTCTTTAACGTGCACCTAAATCTAAGTACACCGGTGTTTTCGCATTTCGCCCCCATCGAAATGCGGCTGCCGTGGCCGGGATTCGATCCCGCGACCTCGTGCTCAGCAGCCTAACACCATAGCCACTGAGCAACCACGGCGGCTATACTTTGTCTATAGACTTTCTATAGACGAAAGTCCATAAGGTTTCTGTTTCTTTTTGTCTACTCGCAGTCTATAGACAGTCTATAGAAAAAAGTCGATAAGGTGTTTTTTTTTGTATCCTTCCCCTCTATGGACTACCTATAGACGAAAGTGGATACGGTCTCTATCTATTTTTGTCCATACTTTGTTTACAGACTTTCTAAAGACGAAAGTCGATAAGGTTTCTATTTGTTTTCGTCTACTCGTAGATTATGGACGGTCTATAGAAAAAAGTCGATAAGGTGTTTGTTTCTTTTCTGTCTACTCCCCTCTATGGACTACCTATAGACGAAAGTGGGTGTCTCTGTCTATTTTTGTCCATATACTCTGTCTATAGACTTTCTATAGACGAAAGTCAATAAGGTTTTTATTTCTTTTTGTCTACGCGCACTCTATAGACGGTCTATAGAAAAAATTCCGTAAAGTGTTTGTTTCTTTTTTGTCTGCTTCCCCTCTATATGGACTACCTATAGAGAGAGAGAGAGAGAGAGAGAAACAACTTTATTGAGCCGAGCTCGACATCTTCTTAGACGCCGTCGATGGAAGTGGTTCCCTCTTCACGGGACCCATATGCTTCCCTAGCCGCCTGGCCCCTGGAGATCAGGACGAGCTGGTCTTCCAGGGCGGTGCTGGTTAGCAAGGTCTCCCATCGCTCGGTAAGGGTGGATGAGGCATGGGGTAGGGTAGTGGGGCAGTTAAGAGGTGGGGGGATCGCCTTGATGAAATTGCATACTCCAATGACGTGTTGGAGCGTGCCTAAATGAGTTTTGCAGAAGGTACAATCCTTCTCGTACCTTTCCGGGTACATCTTGTTTTGAAGGTAAGGGTGCGGGAAGGATCCTGCCTGTATTTGCCTGTAGATCACTTGCTGTTCTCTGCTAAGCGATTTGTGAGGATCGGGGTAACGGCGCCTCTCCGTCTTATAATGGTTCGTAATGTCTCTGTAAGTAAATATGGACTGTGGCTCATCTTCCTCAACCCGGTGTTCCATCTCTCGGGTGAACTGGTGGGCAAGTTCGTTGCCCTCCAGCCCAGAGTGAGCCGGTGTCCATATTAACTCAACTTTCCTTTCAGGTACGTCGCGTTTACTTTGGAGAATATCTAGTGCCGCAAGAGACACCCACCCCTTCCTGTAGTTGTTATACGCCTTTTGCGAGTCGGTGACAATTCTTCCCACCTTGGGCTGCGCGAGTGCTAGCGCTATAGCGGCCTCTTCTGCCACCTCTGGAAAAGACGTCTTGATGGAGGCGCAGGTTACGAGCACATCCCGCGTCGTAACTGCCAGCGTTGCTTTCGATGAAAACTTGGGTAACGAAGAGTCTGTGAAGAGAGTGACCCCCTCTTCCTCTTCTACTATTTGACCCAAAGTCTCCGTCAAGGCCGCTATACGAGCTGCTCTGCGGCCGTCGTTACGACCCGACCTCATGTTTCTAGGCAGTGGCTTACTGTGGATTTTATGCACCCACAACCTGGGTAACGGCCCCGTTTCCTTCCGCTCTGCCTCTTGCCAGCCCAACTTGGCAAGAACGCGACGTCCCGCCGACGTCTGACTGAGCCGAACTCTTTGATTAGATAGATGAGCTTCTATTAGCTCTTCGACGACGTTGTGCTTGGCCATGCCGAGAAGCTTGTCGGTCGAAGAATGCTTCGGAATGCCCAGCGCCATCTTGGTTGCCTTTCGTATAATGATGTTCAACTGGTCCCTGTCTTTTTTCAGCAACTTGAGGTACGGCGCCGCGTAAACGATGCGCGACGTCAAGAAGGCCTGGACGAGCGTCAGTAAATCGTCCTCCTTCAATCCCCTTTGTCTGTTTGTGACTCTTCTGATCATGTTCGAAATTTGTTCCGTTGAAACTTTGATTTTGTCGATCGACGCTCCCGCCTTGCCATTGTTCTGGAAGATGACACCCAGGATACGTGCTTGCGTGGTTGGTGTTATGGTCGTCCCGTCGATGGTGATGCGTACGTTCTCTTGGTCTCCTTTCTTTCTTCTTGGCTTGATGACGAGTAACTCGGACTTCTGTGGCGAGCAACTGAGGCCGCACGATTTAGCGAACTCGTGCACGGTCTTTGCCACTCTCTGAAGGGTCTCCTCCATCCAACTCTCCGACCCTGCCCTCGACGTCCACACAGTGATATCGTCTGCATAGAGAGCGTGATCTATGCCCTCTATGTCTTGAAGCAAAGTCGGGAGAGGGAGGAGTGCCAGGTTGAAGAGAAGCGGCGAAAGAACCGATCCTTGCGGAGTGCCTCTGTCTCCCAGGGCTATCGGTTCCGACTTCTCCTCTCCAATTTTGATGGTTGCCGTTCTATTGGTTAAGAAATCCTGCACATATTTGAATGTCCGCTTTCCGCATCCAGTTTGGTGCAGGTTACGAAGAATACTTTCGTGTGTGACGTTATCGAAGGCCCCCTTGAGATCGAGCGCCAGGATAGCTCTTGGCGTAGGGGTCTTCGCTTGCTTGATAACCAGCTCGTGTATTTGCACCAAGACGTCTTGCGTGCTCAGGTGCCTCCGGAATCCGTACATGGTCGGTGGCATCTGATCAGTGACATCCAAATGTCTCTGTAGTCTCTTGAACACCATACGCTCGACCACCTTCCCTACACATGACGTGAGGGAGATGGGGCGTAGATTGTCGACGTGGGGTGGTTTCCCCGGCTTGGGAATGAAATGCACCTCCGCTTCTTTCCATTCTTTTGGTAACGAACCCTTCTCCCAGTACGCGTTGACGAGGGTTAGCAGTTCAGCTCGGCTTTTGTCGCCCATATTTTTTAGCATCTTGTATGTAACGCCGTCAATTCCCGGTGCGCTGCCTTGATTACTTTCATCGATGGCCGCAACCAGCTCCAGTTCGGTGAAGGCTTCGTCCATCTCGACGTTGCTATCACCTTCATACTCGTGAGTCGGGTTACCGCTCTTCTCGGTCTTGAGGTATTTACTTGTGAGTTCACGAATGAGCTTCTCCCCGTCACCGTCGTAACTGTTGATCGTTCTTGTGAGGTCTCGGACGCATGCGCTCTTGCTTTTTAATGGATCTATGAGGTGTCGCAACAGCTTCCAAGTCTTCTTCGTAGACAGTGTGCCTTGCAGGTCATCACACATCTTCATCCAGTTTTCCCTGCATAGTTGTTCCGCATACTCGGTCACTTGCTTGTTGAGCGCGTGTATACGTCTGCGAAGCTTCTTGTTATGTCTTTGCCTCTTCCACCTTCGAGTAAGACCGTGCCTGGCCGCCCACATGTGACTAAGCCTGCTGTCTACGAAGGGTATTTGCGTGGTAGTAGTAATCTTCTGCGTAAATTTCTTTACAAATTCGCGTTGCTTTTTGGCCCATGCCTCATACGTCTTGGTGTCTTGGTTTTCATCCTCGCCTTCACTGTCTGCGCTTCTACGTAACCGGTCCCAGTCTGTAATGTTGGCTTGACCCAGTTTCGCCTTGATGTCAGTCCCCCCGAGGGTTACACAAATTATATCGTGATCCGAGCCAAGATTTTCCCCCGTGTTACGCCAAGTTACGTCGAGGTTCCCCCGAACTAGCGTCAGATCAGGTGTGGTGTCTCTGACCGTGCTAGTGCCTGTCCTGGTTGGTACGCCCGGTTCGTTAACCACCTCCATGTCGTGGTCCTCTATAGCTTTAACCAATTGGTTTCCTCTTTTGGACGAATATTTATAACCCCACATCGTGTGGGCGTCGTTAAAATCTCCTAGCACTAAAATCGGTCTTGTTTTTGCTTCTTTAATGCAGTCCAATATGGTGCCTTCAAAGTCAATGACCCTGCTGGACGGTCGGCAATAAGCATTCAGGACGAAAAAGTTCTTGTCCCCCCCCACTCTTCTGCTGTGAATTTCGATGAGCGTATGCTCGCAGCCTCGCTGAGCGGTCACGTGTTGTGTGGCCGCCACGTTGCTGCGGACCAAGATCGCAGTACCCTTTTCGCTAGGGTCCGTATACGTAATGTATCCCGCGAGCTTGGCCCGGCCGTTGGTCTCTTGTAACGCTATGATATCCGGTTTTTGGTCCAATTTATCAACGAATAGTTGTAACTCCCCTATCTTGTTTCTAATACTCCTACAGTTCCATTGAAATAACACCGCAGTCTCTTTCTGCTTTCCTTTAGTCTTCGTCATTTTCTACTTTTTGAGCGGTAGATTTGCGCACGGAACCAACTTTTCGCGGCCTGACCCGTAGATTAAGCCGTGGTGACTTCATCTTGGCAACGGCGAGATGCTTATTTTTCGCATCCATCGTCATGACTCTAACGGAGAGTTGGCTGCATTTGGCCTCCACATTATCCATTCTTACTGTTAGATTGTTCACTTGCGCAGACATTTGGGAAACTTGGCTGGAGATTTGCGTAAGCATGCTCATGACCGACTCCATTGTCGGAGCAACCGCGGCCTCAGCCTTCTCTTCCTCCATGGCAACCACTGCCGTTTCTGTCTAATAATAATAATATTTGGGGTTTTACGTGCCAAAACCACTTTCTGATTATGAGGCACGCCGTAGTGGAGGACTCCGGAAATTTTGACCACCTGGGGTTCTTTAACGTGCACCTAAATCTAAGCACACGTGTGTTTTCGCATTTCGCCCCCATCGAAATGCGGCCGCCATGGCCGGGATTCGATCCCGCGACCTCGTGCTCAGCAGCCCAACACCATAGCCACTGAGCAACCACGGCGGGTGCCGTTTCTGTCTGTGGAGTTTGCGTCACTGACTGCGTCAACGCCGGTGATGTGATCTGCGCCGATGACGTGATCAGCTTCGTCACCGCTGGAGTAGCGCTGGTGGTGTCTCTCTTGGGTACTTTCCTTTTAACTGCAATGACGTCATTATCACTGTTCTTTGTTCTACTGAGCGTCTCGATACGCTCCATCATTGCTTTTATCTGATTGTTTTGGTCCTTGATTTGATTGTTCTGCCTCTCTATCATCTCCTTGAGTTCCAAACAGTGTCTACACTCGTTGTCTTTGGAAGGGCGGGAGGAGGGGAGGGGAGGGAAATTGCTATTGTCGAGAGCGACGGGAGACCCCGCTGCCCAGCCCACCTGTTTCTCGGCGCCGTTGCTCCGCCGGGTCTTCGACTTGGACCTCGAACGAGATTCTCGCCTGCGAGCCCCAGCTGCCGATGGTGACCTGGTATCGCTCGTGCTTCTCCCTCGCCTGGTCTGGGAGCGGCTACGACGCCCGCTCGGTGGCTGCCACGCTGTCTGCTGCCACGCTGGCCCCCTCGGCTGCTGTCGCTGCTGCTGCACCTGTTCTCGTTGCTGACGTTCCCAACGCCGTTTACGAACGACGTATGGCGTCTTGAACCTCGCTGTACACTCCTTGTCCGCGGTGAAGTGGTTGCCCCCGCAGAGGCTGCACTTGGGGTTACTGCAAACGTGGCTTTCTTCAGGATTCTTCATGCCGCAACCGCGGCATATCTTGTCTTCGGGGTTAGGACAAACGTCCATCCGGTGACCGAGGCGACCACAACGGTAGCACATATCGATCTGCTTGCGATACAACGAACACTCGACCAGCAGGTTGCCGTATCTGATGTAGTTCGGGACCTTGTCGCCGTCGAATGCGATGACCACCGTTGTCGTCTTGCCGATGCGGTTGGCTTGCATAGCAGTGGGGTTATACTCTTGAACGATGTAATCGTTGATTTCTTGAATAGTGTCCGTCATCGGGACACCCCTGATGACGCCCTTAACGGTGCCGTGGGGGGCGGTCTCGTAGGCGCTGACTTCGTGTGCCGTGCCGTTGATAGTGATGCTTCTGACTGCCGAGTAGCGGTCCGCGTTCTCTCGCTTAGGCGTACTGATAACAACTATGTTTTGCTGTTTGTTCGGGCAAACAACATCTTGCGTCACCTCCTCGCCACTCACATTCGCAGCTGCGACGATGGCTCGGCTGATCTCGAATCTAGATACTTCCCCAATGTCCAGACCTCCCCTGGGACGCATGACGATCTTGATATCTTGCCTCGGCAACACAGGCATCCTCGCTGCCTTGAGTAGCTTGCTCTTGAAATTTTTCCGCTGCGGGCGACGATGCCCGGCAGCCGCCGGCCCCCCATTGACCGGGGTTAGACTTAGCTTGCTCTCTTGCTCTTGGGTCTTCTTCTCACCGGCGACGCGCCAGCCAAACTTCTCGGAAACTTGCTCCGGCATTATTTCTTCACCGTCCACTTCCACACGCATAGCGGACGCCATTTTCTTGAAGCACGTCGCCTCTAGGTCCCCGGCAAGGTCGATGGCCCCGCCGGACCACGCCTATGCACGGCCGCTAGGTCCTGCTTTCTTCAGGCTTAGCTCGCAGCGACACTGTGCTCGTAGAAAAAAATCCTCCTAAATCGGAGAGAAATGGTTTCGCACCTCAGATTTCGGTATCCACACGGTCCTTGTAACTTCACGGATGCCGTTGTGTGAGACCTTGCATGAGCTGGGGCGAATTACCGGGCCTTTTGCCGAAAAATCGAGGAGCACATGTGAGACACGTCAGCACGCACCATGGCTCATACCCACTCCTTCCTACCTATAGACGAAAGCCGATACAGTCTCTATTTATTTTTGTCCATATTCTGTCTATAGACTCTCTATATTAGACAGTTAATAATAATAGTCGGCTAAGGTTTCTATTTCTTTTTCTCTCCTGGTGTATTGAATGTCTATATAAGAAAGTCGATAATATGTAATGCCGAGTTCCCATACTCCCCGCCCTCTGCGAAGGCGATGATATGGCACTGGTTCATGCGCGACCGGCACCGCGTGCAAACCCGGCGCGGCGGGCAAACCGTGCAGACTGCTAGTCGTCATTCGGTGCAGCTGCACCGAACGAGGATCGCGGCGGAACAGGCAACGTCCGAGTCACAAAGGTCTTCCAGGCACCCGAAGGCCCTAAACCTGGCTGCTTCCCGGACGTACACTTCGCGAGACCAGCTGGTGAAGGTCAGATGGTGATGATGTGGCAAAGGTGGTGAATAAGTCGCGAAAGCCGGCAGACCAGGTGGTGAATCCACCACCTGGTCTGCCTCTGAGTTGTCGTGGTATTGCATGTCTATAGATTAACAATAGACAAACATCGTTAATCTGGGCCCAACCCGTGTACGCTGTAACCAAGCGCAGGTACCGGTGGATAATACGTAGCTGCGTTTGATATAAGCCACTGAAGTTGTATACTGCTGAGATTGCTGTAGAGCCTATTTGTAGACATTAGTATACACATAGTGTATACCTCCGCATTTGTTGACCACATGATATGATCTACGTAGTCGGTCTCGGCAATCCCAAGACAGTCTTCACAGTTGTCGCATCACTTTTGCGGCAGTAGAATAAAGAAAGCAAAACGCCGATCCAATTGTTATGAACGCCAGCTTCAGCTACAAGTGAATTCCAAACAGGCATCGAGCTAACAGCTAGGACACTCGTAATGTTTGTAGCTGACAACGCGGACTTTGTGAATGTGCGATGAACCGATGTCGCGCATGTGGTGTTCGCGTTGTGTGTCGTCCGATTCTCGGATACTTTTCACATTTTCTTCATACCTCGGCTGCGTCACTAACATAGGGCGGTTTTTTGTTGACTGATATCCTGCACTATAAACCCATCAAAGTTTCTCATTCACTTAAAATAGGTGCCAAATTATCAGAGCCCACCCAGTATTTCGCCGGCGGTATGCCTGGGCAGCCACGCATATGAGTACCTCAATGCTGTACTGATTGCTTTGACCTATCACCGGAACAGAAAATTAGCACTAACATACGTGCGGGCATCACATTTGGTGGTACGCTGGAAGATATGCTACAAGTACGCTGTATTATTATTCGACGCTGGCAATAATGCGTCTGAAACGTTTGAAGGGCCCTGTAATGGCTTTTACAAACAGCGCATTCAAGTTAGCGTTCCAGTCTCATACGATAGCCCACAGCGTTTGTCATACAACCTGCCAGCGCATTTCCTTCGTCCACGAAAAAAGATGAATAATGGTGATAAAGATGAATAAGCCACCCGTTCCGGCGCGCATGGCGCGCAGAGAGAGAGCGAAAAAAAAATGAAGGAGGAAAAGGCGCTCACACTCCTCCGAGCGCGCGCGCCCTCGCGCGCGCAGCTCCTGCGCATGCTCGGAGATCTTGCGCATGCGCGGCGGTGCGCCATCTCAACGAGTGCGCCGGGCACGTAAACGGTTGTGCCGGTGTGCGGTGTCCGCCTGAACGTTGGTGTCTGTGTATGCGTGTCATCTTTGTGGCATCACACGTCAACTACACTGAACGGTAAGCTTTAGCAAAGATGTTTTGCGTCAATAGCTCATGATTATGTGAGCGCATTTCGTAGCTCGAAGCGGCTGCATGTAGCGCAGGCGACTCGGGTATAGTGTCGGTTTGTCGTTGACATGGTTTCATAACGCGCTCTTGTTCTCGCTTCTACTATACGGAATGTTTTACGGCGAGCGATCGCTCGGGCTTGTTGATTTTCGCATAATAGTTTAGGTGCGTAAAGAAGAAAGCTACACCATGTTTTAACTTGATATTGAGCCACCACTAAGCGGATTGTGTATGTTGGGCAGCCAGTGTGGTAGATCTCATTTCATGGCGCTTGATCCGGCCGCGATGAATGCTGCGCCGCATGTGTAGTGAAATTCTCGTGACACGCTTTACGTATATATCTCGAAATTATGTTAGCATCGAGAATGCTCTGACAGACACGTATAGTTAAATAACTGCTAACGTACTCGGATGAAAGGCCGTGTTTGCGGGGCATGCATCAGCAGTGTGTGCACTGCCGTTTTCGCATTGTTTAAAGGTAGCAGTATTTTTAAGGTTTCTGGCAACCAATCTAAATAATTTTGGGAAGTTACCGCAAGCAAAACACGAGACTTGAAGAAATGTCAAGCGAAAATCTCTAGATTCACTCAATCTATTTATATGCAACCACAAACGCTTTTGGAGCATAAAACCTGCGATAAGCTCAGTCACTCGCAGCTTCGCAACTTAGCCGAAAAAAAATTGGAGCACAATAAATAAATTAGTCGCTCCGGGAAGCACCTTTACACGTTTCAGACTGAAGGCATTGCGTTTGACGGTAGTTGCACGAGGTCGCGGGATCGAATCCCGGCCACGGCGGCCGCATTTCGATGGGGGCGAAATGCGAAAACACCCGCGTGCTTAGATTTAGGTGCACGTTAAAGAACCCCAGGTGGTCAAAATTTCCGGAGTCCTCCACTACGGCGTGCCTCATAATCAGAAAGTGGTTTTGGCATGTAAAACCCCAAATATTAATTAATTTGACGGTAGTTGGAATATTTGTTTTTTGTCTCTTTTTTAAACAGTTTAGCAGCAGAAGTTATCTTTCGAGCTATATGAAAAGCGTTAAGCGCCTTTCGATGCTTCGGGGTTATGCAGTTTACGTGCTCTTAATCTCTAGGCAGCTGCTGGCGCAGATTCGCATTGTGCCAGTCGTGCACGGTATGAAGCCCTTGTCGTGCGCAATAAGTGTTCCGGTTTTCATTTCTGTTGCATGTAGTGCCGTCGTCTTGGACAGACTGCATACTATATGCGCTGTACAAAAGAAAAAAGAGCCAGATTATCAATTTGGTGGTCTTTTCTTAGTAGATAACGCACAGATTATTCAAATAATTCAGTGGACATTGCATTTGTTCTACCCTTATTGACACACCTAAGAGATCGTAGCATGTTTTAGTTGATAAGTAACCTGATCAGTACGCCCCCATTCATGTGCATTCTACTGAAAGTGTGGCAAATGTATTCATCTCGAAGTATGAGAAAAGAGACAATGCAGACTGTTCTAAGCGGAAATAAATTGCAAATGTTAACGTGATTGTTCAAAACTGCAGTCAGTATGCTGAGCATGTTCGATCGGCACGGGCTCATTGCATTAACACCTAAAAAATGTGCACAGTCCAGCAGGGTATCTTTGTTTCAACAATTATTATTATAGGAATCGTTTGGGATTCTCACATTTCTTTTATTTTTATAAGTACACTGTGTGTCACATGAACCTGTCTTGAAACGAAACGTACCGTTGCTAACACCGGCGACCATTATGGTTGTCTAACTGCTTATCATACTGTAATATAACGAAACATCATAATGGTACTGATTGATATTGCCATGTAGTCTTTAGTCATAGGTAAACAAAGTTAACTAGAGGCATAAGTGGTGAGAGCAAATTATATAGAAAACTACTATTGAACCGTAAAAATAACTCATTGTATAGTTTTCCCTCACATTGTTGCATTTGTTTTACGCGTGTCTCTGTGTCTTACGTGCTGTACTCGTGTGGCCATCAATTACGAACTTGCCGAAGCCCTTGTCAGCTTTATTCAATAAGGGATTCAAGTCAGTTGCATCTAATACTACATGTTAAGTGACTGACGTGTTATTCGTTTTATCTAAATATTATGGACTGGCACTACTTGGCAAGCATTAAACCATAGTATTTTTATTGCACTTAAGCTGCAGGCGTCATAGATTGCCAGAAAATTTTCATGAAAACAGCCAGGAAAGGCTTGGAAAAAGATCGGGAAACTTTAAATTGGCCACATAGGTATGCTGTCTTGTTACATGTCAAAGTTTCCAGAGAGTCTCTGTGTTAAATATATTTTTAAAACGTTTCACTTCATAAAAATTGAGGGAAATTGGTTCTATTTATTGAAAAAAAAAGAAAGTCAAGCAGACTGACAAGGCATTTCTTACTCAATATGTTTTTTTTTTCGTTAACTAAACGTCCTGAACCTCGATAGCCTAGAAAAAATTTTCATCTTTCAAAGCACCTTAAATAGTTTACTGTGATAGAATTCATTCGAACTATAGTATCAGTTCTGTTTCCTAGGAGGTGCATATCTGTCGTGCCATGACACAAAGTGCTCGTGTGGTATTTCGGGTGCTCATGTGGTATACCTAACTTGGAAACCTGTTAGCATGCCCAAGAGGCCTCATTACCTGCAAGAAATTAAGGTACCATATCAATACAATCAACCGATCTGCCATCTGTTGAAGTTATGGCCAATGACCCATTCATTTAAAAGTATGAGAAATACATTTCAATGTGTACTAAGCAAAATAAATTACAATCTTAGGCATGATACTGGGAATATTCCAGTCACGTCTTCTGAAAACATCCCTCTGCACGGGCATACTTAACTACCAGCCAAAAAAACTGTACAGACAGCCCAACTGGGTAACGTTTCCGCAATAAATATAGGGACCATTTGGGATAAGTACATTAATGCATCATATATGAACTTGTCATAAAAGGGAACATACTGTTGCTGACACGAGCAGCAGTTGTGACTGTTTAATTGTTCACCATACCATGCAATAGAACATTGCATAAAAGTACTGATTTGCATTGACAAGCAGCCATTAGTCATAGTTAAACCGCATTAAGTATTGACTTAGATGGTTTGAGTAAATATATTCAGCTGCTTAATGAACATACAAAGAATACACATCTGTTATTTTTGCCTCATACTGCTGCATGTACTTATTTGCAGCATAAACCTGCAGCACCTTTGGGACTAATGACACAAAGGTCAAGGCCAGCCTGGCGACCATGCTTGCCAAGGAGTAGTGTAAATATTTAATCTGTTTCCATAATAGCATAAGACAAGAATTTAAGGAATTCATGTAATATATCGAGCAATAAAAACGGTTAATGCATTGCCGGTGCATTTGTTTTATTTTTTGCACTGCATGATTCAGCACTATATAAATTCTTTCTGTTTATGCAACATATATGAAAGTACAGCTGGTTCAGGAGCTTTATTAATCTACTAACGGTAATGCATAAGTGCAGATGAAAAGGAACAGGTGCACATGCATAATATCTGCATTCCATGCATTTCCATGCATTTCATATCTATAAAATGAAATGAAATACATTCAAAACGTTTTGCTACCGCATGTAATGAAAAATGTAAACTAACTTGTAGATAGCCGCTATGGAGTTATGGCCTTATACACTCTTTGTAGACTTGTCTATAAAATGTCTGTGTCTATAGAGTGTCTATAAATTAATGAAAATGCATGTTTGTTGGCAAGTGTATGCAGAATGTCATAGAAAAAAGTGTATTGGATTATAAAGTTCTGTTTTTGTAGACTGAAGTCTATAGAATGTCTATAGTATATATACATTTGTCTGTAGACATTCCATAGACTTCAGTCTACAAAAGTAGAATTGTAAGCCTATACACTTGCCCATAGACATTATGCAGACAACTGTCTACAAACATGAATTTTAATTAATCCATAGACACTCTAGACTCAGACTTTTTATAGACTAGTCCATAAAAAGTGTATGGCCATAAGTCTATAGACGGTCTATAGACAGTCTATAGACTCAGACTTCTTATAGACTAGTCTATAAAAAGTATATGGCCATAAGTCTATCGAAAGTCATAGACAATCTATAGACTCAGACTTTTTATAGACTAGTCTATAAAAAGTGTGTGGCCATAAGTCTACAGACAGTCTATAGACAGTGTATAGACAGTCTATAGACTCAGACTTTTTATAGACTAGTCTATAAAAAGTGTGCGGCCACAAGTCTATAGACTGTCTATAGACTAGTCTAAAGAAATGTCTATAGACAGTCTATAAACTCAGACTTTTTATAGACCAGTCTATAAACAGTGTATGGCCATAAATCTATAGACTGTCTATAGACCAGTCTAAAGAAATGTCTATAGACAGTCTATAGACTTCATAGACAAATGTCGATGGACTGTCTATGGACTTTCTATAAAAATTTTTGTAAGGGTGCAATTGACAAGGAGCTGGTTAAGCATCTTGTCACTGAGACCGCTTACTGGACAGAGGTGTTGAAGCGCGTAGTCGTTGTAATTAAGCTTCTAGCTGAGCGCAACCTTGCGTTTAGGGGCAGTGAGGAGATTTTTGGTTCACCGAAAAATGGCAATTATATGGGAGTGCTTGAGTCCATTGCCAAGTTTGATCCCTTTTTAGAGGAGCACATCAAGCGCTAGGGGAACAAAGAAAAAGGTCACCCATCGTATCTGTCAAAAACCATTTGTGATGAATTCATCGAGCATGTGGCAAAGGCTGTCAAGGAACGTCTCGTTGACGAGGTGAAACGCGCAAAATGCTTCTCTTTAATTGTTGATTCGACTCCAGACCTTACTCACGTTGATCAGCTGTCGCTTGTTTCACGATACTACTTAAATGAGAAAGTGTACGAACGCTTTCTTGGATTTGTTCCAATTGAATCGCATGCCGGCTTGTATCTTTTCGATACCGTGATGTCCCTCTTGACGACCAATAGCATCTCAATTGATGATTGTAGGGTCGAATCTTATGATAATGCGAGTAATAGTTCAGGAAAATACAAAGGACTGCAAGCTCAAATGAAACAGCTGAACGAATTGGCAGTCTACGTCCCGCGTGCTGTCATTCACTGAACTTAGTTGGCGCGTGTAGCGTTGACGGTTGCCTTGAGGCAGTCAAGTTTTTCGCTGTATTTCAGAGACTGTATGTGTTCTTTGCTGCCTCACTTAAGCGATAGAGGTATCTTTTGGACAGCATGGGCGGAACTGGCCAGCAGCTTGTTTTGAAAAGTCTCTCTGAGACCAAGTGGTCAACACACGCTGAATCATGTAAGGCCATTCTGAAAAATTTCAATGCAGTCTTGTGGTGCCTTGAAGCTATATCAAAGAACGAGGAAGAAAACGGTGGCACTAGGAACGAAGCGCACGCTCTCTTCAAGAAAATGACAAAACTAGAGACTACACTCATGGCGATTTTCTGGAGTGAAATCTTGGAGCGCTTTGACAAAACAAGCGTAGCACTTCAGAAACCAGGCCTAGGCATATCAACTACTGTAGACCTGTTGAGCTCTCTAGAAGGCTTTGTTAATTCTTTCCCACCTCTCTTTGATATCTTCCAAAAGAGATCACGCACGCTAAGTACCAATCAATGTTATCAGGATGAGGGCAAATGCATCGTTTTGAGTAAGCACCCGGACGTAAAAAGCGATAGTGCGCTACAAGGTAGAAAAAAGTTTATCGTAGAGACCTACATTGTTGTACTTGACAGTCTAGGCTTTACTTTGCGAGTGCGAAAGGCTGCCTACAGTGAATTCTGCGAAAGGATCAGATTCTTAAAATTGCTGACAGAAGTTGGGTGCGAGGCCTCTCTGGCAAAGCTGGCTGAGAAGTTGGTGAAAACCTACATAAATAATTTGGAGCCAGCATTTTCCGATGAAATCGTTCAGTTTGCGAACTTTCTGCACAACTCTGTGGGCCAGCACACGAGTCCCCTGGAATAATGAACTTGCTGCATGAAAGAAAGCTTATTGATGTGTTTCCGAACCTTTCCATTGCTTTGCGTATATATACTTAAGCATACCCGTGGCAAACTGTGAGGCCGAACGATTGTTTCCATGTAGTCGCCGATAAAAAATCGCCTTCGTTCCAGCCTCCTCGACGACAAGGTGAACTCGCCTGGTATCATATCCAGTGAAAGTCACCTCCTCCGCGATCTATCCTTCGAACAGACTATATCCGATATCGCCAAAGCGAAGGCGCGAAAGATGCCATTTTAAAAGAGGACTGTTTGCGCTATACATGAATAGTTCCAATATGTTCGTTGTGTCGCCTCCCAGCCTCAACGTTGCCAATGAAATGCTGAGCAGTATAATTCAAGAGATTCAAATCTTCGTTGTTTGTCTCTTTGATCTTCTTGTGGCATTTAGCGCGCTTATAAAGAAGTGTATTTTTGTTGTTTTTGATAGTGCCACGTCTATTTCGTGTCGTCCTTGCTTGTCTTAATTTATTTTTAACGAATATACTTTCAAATAATGTTTTGTAATTACGGTTGGTAATTTTCGTCTGTATTCTAGTGCATACTTATAGTGTTTGTATTGCCTTAAGTATTACATATATCTATTGCATATTTATAGAGTAATGTGTATAACGATAACTGTAGTCTGACGCTTGAATTTTAATAAAGAATGTTTTGGATACAACCATGTGTCTCCTCACGGAGACGCATGGTTGCAAACACTTAGTGCTGCAAACAAAGCCTAGCTTCAGCAGGATTGACATCTGAGCTGTATTGTCTTTTTCAAGTTCTGTTCGTCTTGAGTGCACTAAACTTTTCCTTAAAGCCTAGCTTTTGCTGGAAACAGAACGCAGATTAATCACAAAGTGAACATATGTGTTGGTGTTTACAACAGCACGCGTTTCAAGCCAGTTTTCTTGTTTTCCTTATAATAATAACAACAATAATAATCCCGTTGATCGCACTTCGGTCGTTTTAATTTGGTGGAATTAAACTGAAGTATGGCATATTTCCAGTACCGTAGCGGGCGACAGAGGCGGGGTGGGGGGGGGGGGGGGGGCGGTCAGTACAGGGAAAGGGGGCCTGCATGCGCATTAGCCCAGCGGCCCCATTTTTCTTAATCCGGCCCTGGGACTGGACATAAAACATGATGATGATGATGATGATGATGATCATGATTGTAGTGTACTTTTCCACAAGGGCTTTCTATAAACAACAGAGTCCGAGTAGGAAACAAAACAATTTTTTGTTTGTAGTGCATCCTACTAATACTGTGCAATATTCGTCACCTAGCCTGTAGATCTTTGACAGTTTTTTCTAGCGCTGGAGAGAATACATGAACGTTTCCTTTTCGCTCGATTTTCTCCAAATTATGGGATTTAAATGTCATGACCTGAACAAGCCATATGTTTTGTTAGCCACGATTTAGAATGTTGGTAAACTGAATTATCTTGATTTGATATTAAGCACGAGGAAAGCAAGGAATCGTTATTCACCCTGAAGTACTTATCACATAACCTGAAGCAACGATTTTAAAGTGCTTAACAGCAGCATGGATGCGACCAAATACATATGGCTTGCGTCCAGGTGTCGCTACCCAAAGTAATGTTTCTATATTACGCGTAATTACCTAACAGGGAAGAATTATCCAAAACTTTCATACTCACTTTAGTATAGAGTGCATTTCTTTACATTGCGGAGTGGATTCAGAAACGACCGATCAAATTTGCGTGGCCCCGTACATGCTGCGTGGAGATTTATTCGGCCTTTAAAGAAAGCCCGCAAAATCCGAGATAAAAGCACGTGACTGCGCTCATGCGCTATCGCATTGCAGCGCTCTCAACCGTGCTTCCGGCCTATCGCTTATCAGGGACGACGGCGCTTCCTTTCCGTGTGCCGTCGCCGCCAAAGATGCCGACTCACTGCCAAGCCGATGCCCAGAGCCGCGGCCGCTCACTTCGCCACGGTCCGCGCGCACGGTTCTATTGTGCGAGGCGCGAGCGCTGCAGTACGGTAGCATATGAGCGCGGTCACGTTGCTTTTTATTTCGTATTTCGCGGGCTTACTTTAACCACCCAATAGAATCACCCCGAGGCTTGCACGTTGGCGCAAAAATACTGGATCGGTCCTTTCTGAATCCCCTCTAAAACGTAACGAAACGCAATTGGCTCGTAAGTGAACAATAACATTTTGAATTATCAACTTTAGTTAATTAACTAATTAAGCGGTATATAAAAAGAAATACTCTAACGAGCGCCACATGACGGCAAACCATCGGTCGTTGGAGGACGACATGGAGGTTACGCATAACTTTGAACAAAGGTACGAACTCATTTATTGTCTTGATAGCTCGTCATTACTTCACTCTCAACTCCAATCACATTCTTTGATAAACTCAAATCGATGCACGTACGCCGCTGGGTGGTAGGTTGGGCCGGATCACTGTGGCATCGCAAGGGATATGTCTGCAACACGGAACGCGTAAACCGCTCCCTTTTCGGTACCCACACAATACACACTCAAATCACCGACAACGACAACAGAGGTAGTGTCATCGCAGCTAATTCACGCAAAGTGAGTAGCCATGAACCTTACGGGAATATGAGTCATTGCATTTTTTGCTTGCTTACTGGGGTATGAGCCATCGATGACATTTTTCTACATGCTGTTTTATATATTGTATGCGTGATTAGGAAGAATTTAGGCACTGTTTGCTTCACTTTGCTGAGTGCTTGTAGCCTCTGCCTTATGGGGCTATGAGGCATTGCATCTTTTGCTTGCTTACGGGAGCATGAATGCTTATGGAGGTATGAGCCATTAATGATGATAGTTTTTGTTCACGAAGAACAAAAATGCACGGAACTCTAGCTATATACAGCTTTGCTGTAAAAGCGAAACAGCGCGCGCCGCTATCGTTGTGCTTTGAGCGTTACTTCTTTTTCAGAGGACAAGTGTGCGAAATATGGAGTTAGATTTGCGACTCTCAATTTTGCAATTGTCTTTGTTTTTCACCATCACTTCTTCGGGACAGTAAAGACATGCTACAATTTTCATTGAGTGAATACCGGTAAATGGTCCATAGACTTTTGCTCCGATTGCGTTTACTCTTCTAACACAATATTTTACAAATCACAGCCGAGTTTTTCCTCTAACAGATTGCAAAATAGAGGAATTTGGATATTAGCAGAATGTCTCAAGAGAAAAGAAGATTTTATTGCTTATTGTTCAGGTTTCACCGGACGGCAGAAAATGGAAATGCAACAGAAGATATGCTTAGCATATTTAAAAGTCTGTCCACTTCGAAACAATTTATTGAGTTCCTGCTTTGCACGCTGATACCGACTAGAGGAAAAATTAGGGAAAGATAAGTAAAAAAAAATATAAGCATAGTGAAAGGATTGCCAGAGCGGACAAACTCCAAGAGCAATGACCGCTAACAGTCGCAAGCTTTCGTATACAGCCTGCAGTCGTTTTCGAGAAGCACAGTGGGTCCTTGTGTCCTTGAGCATCTATTAGTACCTAGGACAAGTTCCCGAGACATTTCCTCGGAACGCCGTCTGCCATCCAAGCGGCTAATACTGAGCTCCTGGAGCCGAGCGTGGAGCGTCACGCGTTGAGTGTCCAGCCTCCGTAGATCTAACCAGACGCGTCGGCCTAAAAACGACAGGATGGTTGCTAATGCATTTTGATGACTTCCATAACTTTGTCAGGAGACCCCAGACAGCACCCTGTCTTCTAACGTCTTATTATGCTGGCTTTACCGTACAGCAAACTCAGTTCTGAAGGGACGCGCACCGTAACATGTGGTAGTGTTGCTTACGTTTAGCATATGTAACGTATCTTTCCTACGTATGTAAGCCGAGGTACACTATTCCAAACTGCCTGTTTAGAATAGCCTTTCGCTGAACCCACATTGTTAGTATCCCACAATCGCAAGAGTCAAATGTATGACCTGTTCTCTAAGTTGTAAGCTGTCACGACAACGGAGTTGTAATTCACAGCGCCTGCCGCTAAGAAATACGCAACGAGTTATGGCCGATGAGAAAATAATTGCCAAGAATGGTATTCAGGAAGCGTTTGTTACCATGAACTACGGGCGCCTATACCAATGCAAAGGACGAATGTTTGGTGGTTACTGCAATCGTTTGCTCACCGCATGACACACCTACAATGGAATTCAACTGGTTTCCCCAACGCCCTCTTGTATTCTCTACACCCTTAATGGCGACTTCGCCTACTACCAGGACTCTTCTCTTTTTTCTCTTGGTGTCCCTCGCCCCATACGCAATGTGCTAAGACGTGCTCCTCCAGATGCTCGCTACTCCATTTTCTTTTTAAGTTCATTCATTCATTCATTCATTCATTCATTCATTGCTGCAGAAAATAGCGCCTCTTCATCTCAGTAATCACCCTCTCTCTCACGTGGAATCTGTGTATATTTGTGGCAACACAGCGACAAGCCTAGGCCTTAAGTTTAGCACAGAGAAATAGGAAATTATTATTATTGTTGCAAAGGCGAATAATTACATGGTTTAATTTAACAGCAAGTCATACCCATAGTCAAACAATGTAAATACCCATGCGTATATACACGGTGTCCTACGTAACTTGAGCCAAGCATTGAAAGTATCTAAATGCACTGTAGTTGGACAGAACGAAGGTAGTTTTTTGTCATCGCTTGGAGATACTCAGATCATTTTTTCATTGCACCTAATGCGATACTTAGTCTTAATTAATTACCTTCTTAAATGTTATAAATACATAAAAAATGTCAATGAGAAAATCGTAGAGCAAAATGAAAAACTCTCCATACAGCTTTCTGTTGCTCGGCTACATAAAAGTGTTTTTCTGAAAGTGAAAGAAGCCCACGAATGCACGTAAAGTGCCTCGAGCAGCCAGTCGCGCGGAAATTTTGCGTGTATTTGTGGGATTCTTTCACGCTCGCAAAAACACTTTTATGTAGCACGTATTTAGCAAGAGAAAGCTGTATCGGGAGCTTTCATGTTGCTCTACAATTTCCTCATTCACACTTTTGACTTAATATTTTCACCTAATTATATTATTTGGGAAGCTGATCAATTAACTAAGGCTAATCACCTAGTTACGCCGAATGAGAAAATAAATCATCTAGCTATCTCCAAGCGATGGAAAACAATATTACTTTGGTTCTGTCCAACTACGTTGCATTTGCATATTTTTTATGTTTGGTTCAAGTTACGTGGGACACCCTGAAGATACGCATAGGTATTTACATTGTTTGACTATAGGCATGACTTGCTGTTGAATTGACACCATGTAATTATTCCTCTTTTCATTAAAGAACATCATTCCCGATCTCTCTGTGCTAAACTTAACGCCTAGGTTTGTCGCTGCGTTGTCACAAATATTCGCAAGTGTCTAAATCACACGCATTGTACGCTAGTGGCAGAATGCCGTCATCATGCATCAGTCCGGAGACCTTCTGTTGCAGGATTTGTCAATTACTCATGCAAGATAAATCAGACCCTAGTTCACTGTTTTCCAGTTGCCCCCCTCCCCCTCCGACGACAGTGCCACTTTGAAGTGATCGCGCATCGGGACAAGCTTTCACGCCTCCCATTTCTAGGCACCCTAAAGCAGTGACTTTGGCGTTGCGCCGCTAAGCCCGAGGGCGTGGGATGGAATGCCAGCCGAAGCGGCCGCATTTCCACGGCGGCGAAATGCAAGAAGGCCAGCGTACTGTGCATTGTGTGGAAGTTGAAAGAACGCCCAGGTGGTCAAAATTAATCGGGAGGCCCCACCACGACCTGCCTCATAATTATATCGTCGTTCTTGCTCGTAAAACCAAAAGATTTATTGTAATTCACCTTAGACAATCAATCTATTTGCCACAAAGCACTCATCCTAAAATTTCGATATTTTCCGTCCCAACTACCCAGATCTAATGGGGGCCGCACTGCACCATCTGTAACAAATTACGGAAAAATATTATCCAATGCTTTCCTTCAGACAGTTATTATTAAGGTAAATAGCAATATTTGCCTACACTTTATTTCGAACGTATCTATCTATCTATCTATCTATCTATCTATCTATCTATCTATCTATCTATCTATCTATCTATCTATCTATCTATCTATCTATCTATCTATCTATCTATCTATCTATCTATCTATCTATCTATCTATCTGTCTGTCTACAGACAAACAGACAGACAGACAGACAGACAGACAGACAGACAGACAGACAGACAGACAGATAGACAGATAGATAGATAGATAGATAGATAGATAGATAGATAGATAGATAGATAGATAGATAGATAGATAGATAGATAGATAGATAGATAGATAGATAGATAGATCATCTTACGCCGACCCAGTGGCGGAAGTAGTCGACCTGCTTGGGGCTCTAGGTATGTGCTCCTATCATTACTGATGAAGCCAGGAAACCAAGCCTGATGCCACGAACACTCATAAATCTATTGGGGAGAGCAAATAATGCTCCCGCACACCTCTTTTGATGTACCGCGGCGCTGAGGTGTTTCTTGTACAACGTAGGAGAATACATTGTAAAGGCAGAGGTGCACGGTTGGGCGCATGTGTTCTAAGTTTATGAACTAGATTGCGACAAGAACACCTGTCCAAGCATTCGCACCTGCTTTACCAGATGCCTACTGCGCTATCAATATAAATAATTAATTAAATTATGGGGCTTTACGTGCCAAAACCATTTTCTGATTATGAGGCACGCCGTAGTGGAGGACTCCGGAAATTTCGACCACCTGGGGTTCTTTAACGTGTACCTAAATCTAAGTACAAAGGCGGTTTTCGTCTCCATCGAAATGCGGCCGCCGTGGCTGGGATTCGATCCCGCGATCTCGTGCTCAGTAGCCCAGCACCATAGCCGCTGAGCAACCACGGCGGGTTATCAATATACAGGCGGTCTTTTTTAACGGCACCAAATTTTAAGAAATGGATCAATGTAAATCTTCCTCACGTTACTGTTACTATTCCAGTGTTCAACTGCTCAACTTGATCTAGATACGGAGCAAGTTGAGTAGTTGTGTGCGTAATTCACGAAGATATGTTAATTATCTTTTAAACAATTAATCTGTGGAGGCTAATGCAAATGAGTAGTTTGGAGCCTATCTTCGAAATTCTTTAGTTGAGCGAAAGATCTTTATCAAACATGCTCCTGTAAAATGTAAGAACAAATGTTTTGCAATTAGGCGCTCCCTGAAAGCGTAACTGACGCTGAAAAAGATCGTGGATAACATCGGCCTGACCGCTTCCAGCCTTTTGAGATATTGCCATGAATGGTGCAGTTCTGTGCCCATGTTCCTTGCGGCCAGACGACTGTCGATTTTTATTCACATTGGTTTTTCCGAAGGCAAGCCATTTAAAGTTGAAACATCAATCTAGCAACGAATGTGTCCTGCCGAAAGCTTGCTTTGTCACAGAAACGATGCACGATTGAGTGAGCGTTCAGATTTAGCGCGTCATTGCCCTCAAGACATTACGCTGCCGCCGACGGCAGCAAGATAACGAAGGTGAGCCGATTGGCAGCTGCTTGCGAGGCCGTGCCGTGCCAGCCAAGGGCAGCAATACTGACGTCACAGGCGCTTTTTTTTTGTCGGTTTCGCTTTCAGAAACAGATAATGCGTTTCTTTCCAAGAATAGGTGTTAGCGGGAAAATGTTCACTCACACACGCGAACGCACTCTCTCCATCGCACGCGCAGACATCCATGCGCAGTCAAACACGTACACTTTCATCCGCAGACATGCATGCTGAAACACGAACACGCACGGTCGCACACGAGCACATTCGCACGCCGCCATGCAAGCACCGGAAGCACGCAAGCACGCCAGCACACATACAAGCACTAACACATGCACGCACTCACGCACGCACAGATGCAGGCATGCATACTCGCCGCGAATGCATACACGCACTCGCATGTATGCATATGCAAATACGGAGGCACTAGCGTGCGAACACTCTTCCTCGCACGCACACACAATCTCTCCCTCGCACACACACTCTCTCTGTCTCCCTCGCACTCTCCCTCACGCGCACCTAGTCTATCCGTCGTACACACACACACACAAACACACACGCACACAATGCGCACGCACAGACGTTGCCACGGGTACACGCTCACACTCGCCCACGCATGCACCACATGCGCGCGCACACGCGCATGCACACGCAGGCACGTACACACGCCGCGAACGCTCACACACGCATACACGCACTAACGCGCATGCAAACGCAAATACCGATGCACACGCCCGCACATATATACACTCTAAAAACTGCTTGCACCCTTTGGGGTGTATATTTGTCCCACAACGATAATCGTCATCTGCGTTGCTTGCGTTTCCTTTCTTGAAAACTCGGCGCTTGCTACTTTCTTGTCGAGAATGCTGCGTCACACTGATAACGCGCATGCCGTTCGTGACTGGGAAGTACCGGGCTCGCAGCGTTAAAGAAAGGAAACGCGGGCAAGACAGATGACGATTATCGTTGTGGGACAAAAAAACACCCCAAAGGGTGCAACTGTTTTTAGAGTGTACCCAGAGTGAATAAGCCCATGCAACCATACCCAGACACGCTCAGGACATGCACATGCATAACCATTCTCTACAATCTCGGCTGCCGGTCAAAAACCTGCGCGTACTAACATACTTCATGACACTTCGTATACACCTTTACACTCTACACTCTTAGAAAAATTTACACCCTTTGGGGCGTATCTTGTCCCACAACGATAATCGTCATCCGTGCTGCCCACGTTTCTTTTGTTTAACGCTGCGAGCCCGGTACTTTCCAGTCACGAACGGCAGGCGCCTTATCAGTGTGACGCGGCATTCTCGACAGGAAAGTAGCGAGCGCCGAGTTTTCAGGAAAGGAAACGCAAGGAAGGCAGATGACGATTATTGTTGTGGGACAAATAAACACCCCAAAGGGTGCAACCATTTTAAGAGTGTAAGAACAGTTTACACCCTTTGAAGTGCCCCTTCTGCCACACAACAATAATCGCCATCTGCCTTGATGCGTTTCTTTTCTTTAACGCTGCTAGCCCGGTACTTTCCAGTAACGAACGGCACGCGCGTTATCAGCATGATAGCATTGCCGACAGGAAATGCTATCATGCTGATAACGCGCGTGCCGTATCATGCGTATCGGGCTCGCAGCGTTCAAGAAAGGAAACGCATCAAGGCAGATGGCGATTATCGTTGTGTGGAAGAAGGGGCACGCCAAAGGGTGTAAACAGTTCTTAGAGTGTAGGCAAAGTCACACCCTTTGAAGTGCCCCATCTGCCACACAACGATAATCGCCATCTGCCTTGATGCGTTTCCTTTCTTTAACGCTGCTAGCCCGGTACTTTCCAGTAACGAATGGCAGGCGCGTTATCAGCATGATAGCATTCCTGACAGGAAAGTAGCGGGTGCGGCGTTTTCAAGAAAGGAAACGCATCAAGGCAGATAACGATTATCGTTGTGCTGCAGAAGGGGCACTCCAAACGGTGTAACTTTGCATAAGAGTGTACCATTACCGTCTCAATGCCAACTGTAATAAATCGCTTTATAGCTTAAATTTGGCGCTTCTTCAAGTGAATGTGCCCTCTATGGGGAGGGTGCAAAACGATTTCCTCCTGACTTCACCGCCTCTCTCTGACCTGCGTTAACTGCTTTAAAGCACTACAAATGTCCCGACTAACTGCCAGAATGCACACGTTGTTAGAAGGGACTAGCCTATTGTTGTAGTCAGTTGAAACTTTTTGACCCTCTGTCGATATTCTGAAATGTCATTTTCAAAAAAAAGAATTTTCCCATTGAGTTCCACTTGTGCATTGCTGTGAAGTTCCGAAGGAGAATGTCCAGAATTCTTGGATATGTTCGACGATTTTTTTTTTTTACATTTGGTGTTGCAGATAACTTAATTCTGTAAATAAGTTCCTCTGCCTCTCTCTTGAGTTATATTCAGACGTGCGCATAATGCAAGTAAAATGGTAATCAATATAAGTATTTACCAAATGTTCACTAATTACCTTCCCAAATGAAACCTTTAGGGCACATATTGCAATTTACGAATTGTAGCCGGTGAGTTTATTAGGCGTGCTCATTTGGAGCAAATTTCCAGGAAGGCACCAGTTCGGAGATATGCGCCATCAAGGTCGCCGTAAATGTCTATTGTTGGTCCACTTATTTTATAGCATAGCGCTGTGTTATGCATTGAAGGAGAAAGCTAACTGGAACGCTGATGTATTTCGATCCACACTGGGATTCTTCTCTTCGATTTCTATTCTTTATAAATGATATTTATGTACTCTCATGAACCCCCCCCCCCCCCATGTAACGCCCCCTTTAGGGTATTGAAATAAAGAAAAATAAATATCCGGAAACAAGTGTCATCCTGGAACTTCTTCAAATACACGCGTCCTGCAAGCCCACCGGCTACAATTCCTGAATTCCAATACGTCCTGTAAAGTAATTACTTAAGAAGTACTGAAATACTATTATCTTAAAGCGTGTTTTGATTTCTCGTATTTTAATGTCCGTCTGTTCAAAAAGTCCACCCTCACAGGTTCATCGGACGCGAAAGACGAAGGATGTGCGGAAACTACCCGCCGTGGTTGCTCAGTGGCTATGGTGTTGGGCTGCTGAGCACGAGGTCGCGGGATCGAATCCCGGCCACGGCGGCCGCATTTCGATGGGGGCGAAATGCGAAAACACCCGTGTGCTTAGATTTAGGTGCACGTTAAAGAACCCCAGGTGGTCTAAATTTCCGGAGTCCTCCACTACGGCGTGCCTCATAATCAGAAAGTGGTTTTGGCACGTAAAACCCCAAATATTATTATTATGTGCGGTAACTTCGTCGTCACCTAAACAGAACGCCTACACTGCCTACACCAGGCTACACCGCGTTGGTGCCTCCGCTCCACTGGGAGTGCGAAGCGCTCACTATCGGGGCTCTTTAGAGTCGCGATGCAGTATTTTGCTTCACGGCTCCTTGATGGCAGCGCCATTCCTGTGAAGAGAGGATATTTTACGCCGTCGCGCCGTCGTTACATCCGCTACCGTAAGTTGATGGTGGACCCCAGCAAAAAACACTTTCGTGTGAAAATGCTCACCCTGCATATAATGTGCGCTACCTAAACCAACGCATAACTAGCACCACTTCTTCAGAATAATGAGATCACATAGAAACCCAATGAACGTATGGTTGCGGAGCCTTTTCGATATCAAGAGTATGTGTGCCGAAAAAAGACGTTACTGATTTTGACGCATGGAGGGTCCCATGATTGCACAAAAAGAGCCACTGACCACACCATATAAGAGAACGAATTACCGTTTTTAACATAATGCACTATCTGTATTCCCTTCCATGCACGTCTATGCACACTAGGGCACTTTACCACCAACTTTGACGGCAGTACACAAGTATACATATATATTGTATGCTACTTGTACGCCTTTTTATATGAGGATTTTAGCGTTAGCGTAAACTTGATTCTTCCTTGTATTATAATCAACAAAGCGCTTTATGCTCTGTACAATTGTGTGCTCTTTATACTATGTAACATTTTTTTTTTGAAGCTTCCCTTACCCAATGCCCATTATTCCGGCCTGTAAGGTATTTTGAATAAATAGATTGTAATGAAGCAGACGCATTTCGTGTTTCCGATAGCAGCTCGGAGACGACGAGGACGACCCGTGCTGTGATTAGCAAGAGACAATCGCGCAAATCCTGGCGCCGGTCGGATAGTGGCAGTTCGATGCGCTGCAGCCAGTCCGCTCTTCTACTGGCTTGCAGAGGGACACGATGTCGCAGCTTGACATATTGCCAGTCGCTATGTTTGCTGTCCACAACGCAACAGAGTCGAAACATAGCGCTCGCGAAAAGACAGACCGACACTGACGGCGGAGCCCTCGTCAAAGACGGAGCACGTTGCAACACAAGCAGACGACACCTGCTGTGTGTCGGCAGTGCTTAAGTGTACTGAAAAATTGTTCTTGTGCATTCTCTTTATGTTACTTTCTTTTTATAAAAACAACTTGACTAAAGTTCCAAAGATTACTAAACATCATTTGTTCACCATAAAGTTCGAAAAATGATCGATCACGCGCCCTGGTCAGCCAATCGCGTAGCTCGCCCCATTGACCTCATATGGGTGATTTCCGTCATATGGGTAGGGGCGGCTTAAAATTCCGCCGAGCAGTGTGCTGCGATAGGCAGCGATGTGCATTTTTAAAACCTTATAATAAATTACACGCTTTACGCGGAGCACTTAGATGTGTCAATTAATGATCAGAAGGACCTACTCTAACGACTCAGTACGTTTGTAGAAAATCGTCAAAATCGTTTCGGGGTCCCTTTAAACACCATTACATTTGGTGGAGTTTGCTGGAATCCCTCAAGTCACCCTGGAGCTCCGCAATCGTACGTCGCCCACCGTCACCATGACTGATGACCTACGCACCGACTGTACCCATGGCTGCCCCTGTCACTTGCGCCGGCGTTCTCCGTCAGCGCGACCCGGCCATCTTTTGCGAGACCGGAAAACATGACATAGAAGACTGGCTGTCCTCCTATGAACGTGTAAGGGTTCACAATAAGTGGGACGACCAATCTAAACTGAATAACGTCATATTTTAGCTTGCTGAAGTCGCAAAGCTATGGTTTAAGAATCACGAATCTGACATCCCCCCCCCCCGCCGAGTTGGCCCGCATTCAAGACACATTACACCGAAGTGTTTGGACAGCCCCCGCTACGCGCCGAATAGCGTCTACGCCAGCGAGCACAGCAACCTGGCGAGACTTTCCCCAGCTATATCTCATCAACACCACCTTCAGCAGTTTTCGATGACGCCATCACCGCAGACCTCTCACCGTCTCATCGCACTCAACTTCTTATTTTACTGAACGAGTTTGTTTCTTCGTTCGACTGCAACGAACCATCCTAGGGCCGCACAAGTGTGTCTCATACTATCGACACCGGTTCCGACAGCGTGCGTATCGCGTTTCCGCAGAAGAACGCCGAGTTATCACGGAACAAGTGGACGACATGCTGCAGCGAGGCCTCATTCAGCCAATGGGAGGAAACTACCCGGTTTCGGTGGCAGAGGTAATTGGCGCCATCTCTGTATTGGGCGAACCCGAAAATCCGTTTCCCTTCCATGGCCTCGTAGATCGTCGCGCGCACGCGCGCCGATCCAGGTGGCCGAGTTCTTCCCCCCAACTCCTCTCCAATCGCCCTCGCTCGTTACTCCCTCGCAACCACGGAGTATTTAGGAGGTGAGCGCGAGCGAGCGCGGGCGACCAGATAAAAGGTCACAATTGTTGCATGCGCCGATGGGGCCGTATACAGTGGCGGCGCCATGCGGCGCGTCGTAGAAGCCGCAGCGAAAAAAAAAATGCAGTGCCCGGGCAGGCAGTTCCGGCGCGCTCTCAACGCCGGTAATTTCTTTCCAGGCCGCCAGGCGCCGCTAGCACGATAACGGCTCCGCGGGCTTGTGACTTTTTCTGGTCGCCGGGTTTTCCACAGTGGAGTTTCCACTCCTAAATGTTTCTTGCTCCGTGCTCGCAACTCCCTCACCTTCGACTGTCTCCGCGCGCACGCCGCACGGCGCCGCCAGCCTGGTGCCAGCTCAGCCCGCTGCATGACGTTTCATGTTTCGTTAGCTGCTGTTATCACGAAGCGTGCGCTGCTCTGCGTCCACCGGCATGGGTAGTTTCGTCAGTTTCGTGGTCCTCGATGGGCGTCTTGCGCTGGAGTTTGAAGTATAGTAGCGGCGCCTGGTGGCGGCGCGGGAAACGACATCTGGGTCGTACCAGCTTGGGTCGTATTGAGCCCTGGCTGTGGCGAAGCACGTTTCTAGGCCGAGGTTTGCGTCGATTCGCACTTTTTTATGCCCTGTTGTGAGTGCGAAAAGGCTCGTCACTTCTCACTGGCCACGCTGCGAGCTCGCCGCAGCCTATAGTTTAACGAAAATGGACTCCATGTGCCGTGGGACGTAATGCTGGGAGCAGAAGGAATCGGTGACACCGATCCTGAGAGACCTAGCCCAGCCTCGAAGAGGCGTCACCGTCATTACTTCTGCGTCGTGGGCTGCCATGAACAAGAAGGCCTGAATCCCAACATCAGATTCTACCGTTTTCCTTCAAGGCCTCACGAAGTGGAGCGTCGGGCGCGCTGCATAGCTGCAGTTCGTCGCGCTGAGTAAGCGAAACTTCGCGCCATGCTGACTGCTTCGCCTGTCTAGAAGTTTGCTTGATTATCTGCGTTCTAACTTTCGGTCTTTTGCACCTACAGTCCCGATAGCAGACCGACATAGCAGCAGGCATGGCTGGTAATTCACGATATCAGACCCGGCTACAGCGACAATTAACAATTCGACCGATGCGAAGTGGTGAAGTGACCAGGTGTGTGCAAATGAGCACAAGTGGTCGGGCTCGTTCGATGACAATTCACTACTCCACCACGAGCAGTACAGGTTAAGAGAGTTAAATGCGCTCATCCAATTGATCTCAAGCCAGCACGTTGAGGCAGCGCAGCAAGGCAGTATCGATTGCAGCACATCGATGTTCGAGCGCTGTCAGTAAAAGCTACATCAAGCGAGCATCGCACGAGCTCGCGCTGCAGCGCGATTCGCGCGTACGTGCGAGCTCATATGCATTGCATCAGTTATTACCAGTTACTAAAAGGGACAGATGGCCGCTACTACAACGCAGGCATAACTACTTGTTTAGCGGCATGCAGTCAACAAAGATTGCAGGAGGCCCGCCGTTTCGCGGCGCGTACGATCGTGCGCTCGAGCAGTTCGTACATCGCGGCGCGTACCGTCGTGTGCTCGAGCAGTTCCGTACACGTCTGCTTATCGCTGCTGTGCATTCATTTATAGCAAGCATTTCCTCGCGTTTGTGCGCCTGAATCTAGCAGCTAGCATGCAAACCTTACCTGTAGTTCCACGTCGTACGCGACTCACTTCACTTGCGATTGACACCGTGCTAAAACTTCGCCGCTTAATTCTTGAACGGCGTACACGTATTCGGCACTGCATAATTTCTTGACTTTACGCAGCCTGCCACCCCTGAAAAAATCTTTGGCGCCCGATATTCGCTGCAGGCCGTGATACAACAGAACCGAAAGTGGCGGGTCCATATTGTAAACGTGCTTTCCGAAGCAGACGACCGAGCTTGGTACGACCCAATTTAGGACAGAGGGCGCTTTTTAGCACCTTTTTCGCAGCGCTCCCTGGGCAATGCAAGAGCCCCATAGCTGTGTGCTTGTGCTCCGCGATGTTTCGCCCGTTTCACGACTCGTAGTACCGCTCGCGCATCGTGCAGTTGTGAACAAATACCTCAAGAACAAGCAAGGTTGTTCCGGGGGCCTAAAAACAACAGGTGAGCGCTCAGACCCAACGACATCAGAAGGCGCATGTAGTCGTGCTCATAAATTTGGAGACCGTGCGAGCCCGTGGCCGTGTTTATGCGCGCGCCTTCTGGCGGCTCGGTGCCTGCTGTCGAGAGTGTCGCAGCGCGCATGCGCACCCATCCTATCTCTTTGGCCTGCTCGTTCGCTCGCTCAACATCACCTAGAAGACTCAGTGTGTTGGCTCGCTGCGCACCCGCGAGCGTGCCGTTCACAGGAATTTGCGGTCGCCGCCGCCAGTAGTGTTGTTCGCGAAACAGCGGCGCGACATCTTCGGCCACCTTGGTCCGATCTCGGCGCCATTTTGGACGATCTCGACGCGCTATGTTCAGTTGCTGCAACGTCACAAAGTGGCAGTATACAAAATTTGTGAGAATGGGTGTGAGAGTGCAGCCAATCAGCAGGCGGTGAACCATTCGTGCCATGCGAAGCCAGTCTCGTAGCGAGCGGATTCGCTCGCTAGTCGTGTTCTGCTGCTAACAGAGGACGTGCTCGTAATCAAAATGATGGACAAGACCCTGTCGTCATTTCGACATCAAGAACAACGACAACCTCCCCGGACATTCACTGCTTGCCGATTGGCAGCTCTCTCCCTCCCTTGTCAGAAATTTTACATACTGCCACTTTGTGACGTTGCAGTAGGACAGAACGCGAAACGAACAAAGATCTCCGATCGCGCCCCTGGTGGCAACGAACGCAAATTATGATAATCGGCCTGCGCGCCGGTGCGCAGCCAGCGAGATAGGATGGATGCGCCTGCGCACTGCGGTACTCTCGACAGCAGGCACCGAGCCGCCAGGCGGCGCCCGCATGCACGCCGCCACGGGCTCGCATGGTCTCCAAATTTATGAACGCGACTGTACAAGAACACAGCCCTGTCCATGTGTGGGCTCCATGAGGCTCCGGACGTCGTTGCTCTTTGATTATGCTACACTTGCCTCTTCCCGGTAGAGAAAGCTGACAAATAGATGTTCCTCCTCATTGTCACCTGGTCTATGACCTGTGTTTTTCCGTGCCAAGTCTCATTCTGCAACTTCAGTAACTTGCCCAGCTTTCCATACCACCCTCAGTGCTTTTTCTGTGTGTCACGTTCTACAAACGTACTTGACAGCTGAAAAATTACTGTTCGTGTTTGTGTACTATCTCAGTAACCGCCGATGGGAAAACCGCGCGAACAACCTTCATGTGCAGGAATGATAAGCTTTTTTTTCTTCTGGAAAGCATGAGCATTACAAGTGTCCTACATGCATATTTTTACAGTTCGTCTTTATTATTCGAACTAGTGCCCAGTAGATACGACTTAGTGCCTTAAGTGACGTAATTTTATTGCTAAGCATTGCATTCGGGTTGAAAGAAAAGTCGTGTTGTTGGCTTATTTTACCCGGTCTTTGATTGAGGAATAAAGCCTGTTTCACATGATGCGATTTTCGTCGCACGGGAAGTGCGATTTCCGTCGTTTGCGATGAAAATCGCAGTCGCAGTGCCGACCCGCCGAATTTCGGCTGCGACCAACCAGTTGGTCGCGCCATCGCAGCGATTTTCCGTCGAAATTGCGCGGAGAGCTATCGCTGAGCTATTTCGCCGGTTTGTTTTGGAAATGGTGTCTCGCACAACAAGTGCAATGCGCGGAGACGTGGATTGCAGAATTCGGTACGTACGGGAAGGGAGAATAAAGAACTAGTCCTGCAGATTCCATTCTCCCGTTTCTATGCGTTTGTTGACACGCTACGCAGCAAATAAAGTGCATTTTCACGTTTGCGTCGTACGCCTTTGCGAGTTGTCAGTACAGGAGGTGTTCTATCCCCACCAGATGACGACGTCGTCACAATTTTCTTTTGTTTAGTAGCATGCAAAAAGCACGCTTACGGAGCAGCTTGAATTATTTCAACTTCGATAAGGGCAAATGACAGGACAGCAAAGTACCCGAAGTTTCAACGTTGTGCTGAACGCGGTACCGTTCAGTTGCATTTTAACGCGACAGCGTTAAGGAGCTCGTGTCGCAGAAAAGCCGGTGTCGTTGGTGTCGGCGTCCGTGGCGTTGGTTGTGAGCGAAAAATCCCGGCAGGCAATTAATAAATAAAAACAACTTGCAAGATGGGCTGCATGGAATCGAACCAGAGTCCCCGGAGTGTGGGGCAGAGACGCTACCACTCAGCCACGAGTTCGATGCTGCAAAGCGGTACAAAAGCACCTCTAGTGAATGTGGTGTTGTCTTAGAAACGTGCCGTAGAAAGTTATACTCCGGTGTATATCGGTAATTATGAGCATGTAACTTACAGAAGTTGCAGTTACACGGGTAGCGAAGTACGTTTCCGCTACATTTCTTCTGCGCTTTCCGCACAGGCAGAGCCATCTTGCGGCAAACACGGAAGACCCCCTCCTCTCAATGTACGGCGCTGCCCCGACAACTGGCGCGCCACGCGCACATTGGGGCTGTGCGGGGACCGGTGCAAGGCGCGTCGCGGCCCCGACACCCTCTCCCCTGACGACACTTCGCCATGCTCCCGCACGGGTTGGAGAATCAAGCCTTTCTTTATATCACTATCTATATATCTCTCTGCCCGTGCCGATCACGACGTTTGGCTGGCGTAGATCGTTTCCCCCTCCGAGACACCGAGTTCTTTGGTTCGTTCCGCTTGCTCAGGCGCACGTTTCGTTGCCGTGCCGAACGCTGCGTTGCTCGACGCTCACCGCGTGATTGGTGGGTGCAAAGTCCGATGCGGGGCGCCTCGTGAGTGATCGCTGCGCCGTAGCGCATTGTCTTACACCCCTTCGCGGGTAGACGGGAACGCTGTCGCATTCCACTCTTGAAGGCGAAGCTTAAGCGTCCTCCCATTTTTTCTTGTCGGTTTTCAAGCGTGAATTTCCCGGTGCATCTTGAAAGCTTATTTATTATTAAATTTGACAGAGCAAAAGTGTAGGCTATCGTAATGAATTTGCTACGATAGCATTAAATCCGTGGCTTGAATAAAATATTACATGCACGTTAAGTTGCACCCCTTCTCTGGAGAATTTTTTCTCTTGCACAGAAACCAATAAACATTGACTATGTTGCGGACTTTGTATCCTTACTGCATCTGTATTAACACTTGCTTCGAAAGGTAATTAACTCTACAGCTAGTAGATTAAGTAAATTACTTGATTGCTATAGTGGCACCATGGCAACGTGCCCTCCTGCACCGTCATGTAAAACTTGTGCAACAATGCGAAAAGCAGGCAAACCGCCTGTTCTTGTGGGGATAAAACAGTATAAAAGGACACGCTGAAGAAAAGTAAATCAAAACTGTGCAGTGAAGTGAGCCAGTACAAGCAGTTCTTGCACGTTCACAGCTGATCAAGTCTGCAGAAACATTCATGCCTCACATGTTTCTAATAAGTTCGTGATCGCATATATTAGTGTGTAAACCCATATAACGATATCTGGTGTGAGAACTCTTTATAAGTAATGAAATACCATGCTGCTTGCAAGAACATATCACCCTAGGATTTTATAACACATTTCTGCATTTCAACTGTACACAATATGGGGTTTATTCAATAAAGGACCACAAACAATGCAATGACAAACTTATTCCAAATTTTACTTACATACAGGCAAGAAAAACCTCTGTAGACAAAAATATTGTTCCTCAATTTATTCAACTGCCACTGTGGCTATAGCATTCTGCTGCTTACACAAGGCGAGGGGTTGATTTGCCAGCCATGGAAGTCGCATTTTGATGGGAGTCATAGGTAAAAAAAAGCTTTTGCACTTAGATTTAGTTGATCACCTTTTATTGAACCCAACATACTTTTATTGAACTTCAACATACTATTGCAGAGGGGGGCATGCTTATGCAAAATCTAACACAACTAGAAAGCAAAGGGCAGAATTGTAAAACAACCATCTTTCGTGATAATTCGAGTGAGTAAATATTCATAGCATCAATATGTATTGTTCAACAGCACTGCACAAATAAGCATAATCAGGTATAGCAAGTACTCTGTCAGGAAGCTGGTTCTACAGATGTATAAATGTCAAGGCATGAATGCTCAACTACGTCGCGCACATAGCACAAAGAAAACCTTTTTCAAGAGTTAATTGTCCCTTCTGGCAGATATGAGTAGGCCATAGGCAGCAGAAACTTTATTGCAGGACATTGTGTAATGCCGCTTATGAAAGAATGAAGAGAGTGAAGAGGCTTTTAACAGCAGTACCTCATGCTACTCTAATAAGAGGAACGATGAGCAAAAACATTTCTGGTAGAGCACTTAAACAGTAACTTTCTGAAAAACAGAAAATTCCAGGTGAGAGTTGGAGGTACATTTGGCCCACCCACACCAACAACACAAGCATACTACAAGAAACACTACACCCTCCGGTGTATTACAGTCTATGGGAAAGCTATCTTATACAGAAATCAAGAATGATGCAACAAGCCCTCGAAAACACTGCAAACTTTCTTGGCCAGTCTGGCCTCTCGCGTTCTGGTAAGTCGGCTTACATCGACGTCGGAAAAAAGACTACAATCAAGAACTACTCCATAGTGCACATTGTGCTCCCAATAGCTGGTAAACATACCTGCAAGTCAACATCCACAAATCCTAAGCTAGTGTAAGACCATGACAGCAGAGCCAGCATGTGGGTGAAACAATTATGCCATGCCTGGACGCAAATTCTACATCTGCTGAAAAGAATAATCTTGAAATCATGGGGCGTTGACGAGTGGATACTATGGAAAATCGCAGATGCTGTGCTTGTGTCCAAGGTATGGTACGGTATGAATTACCAGCAGCACACAAAAAAGACAACTCATCGAATACAGGCATCGGGTAACAACAGGTTTTCGGACTACCATGCTTGAAGACCTCTATGAAAAAGAGCAAACGAACAAGCACCTAGACAGAGTAGAGTTGCAGCCTGCAGCACAAATTCATTGCCTCAAGAGCTCCGAACCTGGTCCCTAGATACTATGCCAACTAGCATATGAGATGCAAGGACGACTACCTCTCCCTTCAGAAACAGCCTCGGGAGCACCTGAACTTGAAACACAACAGACCCATACCGTGAAATACGGCGGCAAACAATTAGGTCAGGAGGCTATATGCAACTGCCAAACACACAGAGGAGGTTGCTAATCATGAAGATGCAAGTAAACATCAGGCACACATAGTACACTGATGTGGCAATAGCAGTGTAACAGTAGTATGACACTACATAAAACTAAACCCCATGTAAGTGAGTACTATTCTAGGTCACCCTACACCTAGAAAAGCTGAACTGAAAGCAATCAAAGCAGCACTTGTAGTGCAGATTACACCCTGCACAACACCCTGCATGGATTCACCAGAAACTGTCTGGGTCTGCGCATCACACAAGATTGTGAGGAAAATCAGGAGATTGACACGCGACTTGTAAGCACATGGCCAGAAATTAAATTACAGGATACATAGCCATGCAGACATTCCAGGATAGAAGTGAGCTTATAAGCCCGACATAAAAACTCAAAACTGGATGAGTTTGTGAGTACTCATTATTAACTAAAGTGCAACAGATATACAACAGACAACAACGAAGCGCTCTGTGTGTTCACTTTGTTCTTGTCCATCGTGTTTCTGCTGCCCTATAGTTAATGAATTTATAAGGCTGCACAGGAGAACAATGATACCTCTGCCCAAGGCATTTCACATCCAAATCCACGCGTGCACACACACGCGCGCACACACACACACACACACACACATACACACACACACAAACACACACACACACACACACAAATGTTGCAAGAGTGCATAGCATGAAGCAGTATCAACAGGATGACACTAGAGATGGATGAGGACTAACTTTCAACTGAGGTTCATTTGTAAAAATGTGGCGAGTTATACAATTTTCCAGAAAAAAAGACGATGAGCAAAACGAGAACAAGGTGAAAGCAGGAGCTAACGTTTCGACAAGTGAACTTGTCTTCTTCAAGGTCCACTTGTGGAAACGTTGCCTCCTACTTTCACCTAGTTCTCGTGTTGCTCATCGTCTTGAATTTCCATCTCCTGCCTCCCCTGTGTTTTCCCTAGAAAAAAAAAGACATCTTTGAAGGATAGATAAAAAGTGGTGCTTGATGCAGCCAAACAAACAAAAATGCTACAGAAAGAAAATAGACAAAAATTCCAAGTGCAGGAAAAACACATTACAATTGCCAATCCTGCATGCCAGCACCTTTCAAGAAACACTGTTGTTATTCCAATAGACAGACTGACAGCTTCCTTATGCAAGCACATTCTTCCAGTTCCATGCCATTGGGAAAAAAAATGAGTTTCCTGGAAGGTAGCCACATGCACACTTGGTCACAATGTTTTTTTTTTCGTGGACTTGTACATCTATATGTATTTTCTATATTTCCCGCTTTTATGTTTGGTTTCATCAAGTACTAGTCTTTATCAAGTTTTATTGCTGTACTACTTTCTGGTAACCTTTATAGATCACTGCATTTTTCACAGTAAACCTTTTAATTAGAAGTTAGCGTACCCTGTTCTTACTGCTTCACACTGTGCATTCTTGCTACATTGGCCAAATAAAAGATTTTATAAGGTACACAGAAGCATCATAAGGGCCATTAAAGTGACTTGTTGCAGTCTAAAAAAATATAATGAATAGCCTGGCTGCAAATGGCACCAGAGAACAGATAGGACGAACAAGAAAACTGAGATGATCTAACAACCAGAAGTTTAATGTACACACCAAGTAAATGCTCGCTGACAAGCAATAGACCAAACATACACAAAAAGGAGAAGCAAAAATTCATATGCGTTTACTGACAGGAAATGCATCCATTTCTAATGGAGGCCGTGCTGACAAGATTCTCCCAGCATGTGTAGATTTACAGCTTCCGTAATTTCTCTAGGCAGCCGATCTGCACAGAATGCTAGCTTCTTCCTCTACAATGCACGCTCAGATGTGGAAAGTGCATTGTAGAGGAAGAAGCTAGCATTCTGTGGAGATTGGCTGCCTAGAGAAATTATGGATGCTGTAGGTGCAAATGCACTGGGAGAACCTTGTCAGCATGGCCTCTGTTACACTTTCAGAGATGGATGGGTTTTCTGTTGGGATCTGTATGGACACACATCAGTTTTTGCTTCTGCTTTTTGTGTAGCTTCAATTTATTGCTTGTCAACCAGCATTTACTCGACATGTTCAATAAACTTTCATTTGTTAGTCTGCCTTCGTCTCTAGCAGAAAGGTGTTCATTCTTTTCACAGTGAAGCTGTATATGCCTAGGCAAAACACTCATGGTCCGATCCCAAAAACCCTAGTGTAGGGGCATGAGCCATTGTTTAAGGGGGTGTGAGCCATTGCATTCGTCTTGCATGATGGACGGAGAAATTTCTTGTTGGGTAGACATAGAAATGCTTATGCATTTCAAACATACATTTGTCTACGTATTATTGCAGGGAAGGGACACAGGGGGGGGCCGGGGTTAAGACAAGATCATGATGTCAGTATTATCTCGCAGCAAAGGTGTGGTGGGCCATTGGCTAGACCGACAGTGACGTCGTTTCTTTCTAGCAGCAGAGCGTGCATGCAGCAGTCTCTCTCCGACTTCCCAATAGGTTCAAAAATGTGTCCCTGTATTTAACTAAATGAAATGTGCAGCCCCGGTGTGTCCCTTGGTAACTACAGTGCATAAACGAGTCATAAACATTATTATTAACGCACTACAAAACACAAATGCGTAACATAATTCAGAATGGCTTTGATGGACCCACTGGATTAACACAATGAACCACTCATTGCACATTCTATGATGGTGATCTTGCAAAGTGCGATGTGTGGCATTCCAAATAAACAATGTGATAAACCCAAGCCAAACGTGTGCATAACCTCATTAAGAAACACAGACATAACCAGTAATATAGAAAGACTTGAATAAACCATTGGAATTAACCCAGTGATAAACACCGGGGCCGCACATTTCAGCTTCGCGGGTTTACCATCTGTACAGGGTGCATGGGCAGTAATTTTTTCTGTTATTGTTTGTTAAGTATTGTATAATGTTGTGCCAGTAGAACACGTTGGCCTAGTTGGTGCAATGTAGTGGTACTGCTTTTTTTGCTGGTTTTTTTCTTAATGTTGTGCCCTTCTTCCTTTTGTAACAACTCTTTTATTCCCCCTTGCATAATACTCCGACCTTGCAGCCTGCGAGGTATATAAATAAATAAGTACATAAGCACGTCATTCCTTCATCTGCATACACCTCGCACCATTCCTTTCTCAACAAACGTCACTGTGTTGATGTCTCGCAGCGTGCATCTACATTACCTGCCGTTTGCGTTTCGGTATGGTTTGTGAACAGTGTAATGTATAAAGATTACATGACATTAAGGTTGTGACCTATGCGGTGCATAAGCAAACCTTGCAAAAGATGACAAGTTGGATTGTTGAAAATAAGACAAATTGTATATATCGCAGTTACTTTAACAGCATTTAATGGACCACTTGACAAAAACTTCACTTCGCATAGATTCCAACACGTGCACTGAATGTGCAGTTTTTTTGTGCTTATTAATGTAGTCGTTACTGCATGGCCACATTGTAGATTTGAAAACAAAGTTAAATAAATTTGTTTGTTGCAATATAAGAATATGCGTAGATCACTGCGATTGCAACACCAGAACTTGATACAAACGTGCACACTATAGGATGCAGACGAATGCTCAGAACAAACTCCAGAATGTTTGCATCCTGATACTTATGAAAGTGAACTGTTTAATTCCATGGCTGTCAATGAGAGGGAGAAAGAAAAGTTAATTGTGTTCGTGGAACAAAGACGCCTTGATAAGCTTAGAGATATAGTCATTGCTTAATACTTTCGAAATGAATAACTTGCTATCGACATTGAAGCAGCCTTTCGACAGCAAGAAAAGGAATCAGTTTTTCCAGCTCTGAACATTGAATTGCAGAAAATGCAAGCAGGCATAAAATTCTGCCAATATAATCTGTTTAGGAATACTAAATTGGAATAAACATTGAAACTTGCATTTGTACTTTCTCTGGCTGAGCAATCTAGTTTGCAATGACTCCCATAAGCATGTCGTAACAATGTTGATCTAATACAGGTTAAATGCATAACTAGCTTAAGAAATCTGAATGACTGCTATAAATTACAGTGAAGAAACTATAATATTTATTAACATTAATAACATAATAACAATATTTATTTCCACAAAACAGGCTAACCATGAGCGGCGTGCGAGGCTGAGCACAAAGCTGAAAAATTCTACGGCAAGTGCGCCTGCCGTGGGCCTACGAGCGTGCATTATGGATAGCGCGATTGCTATGGTCTTCTTGTTAGAAGTTCCGAGTATACTACCAGCGCGAGACACAGGACAACAAAGTGGACGAGAAGCGTGTCTTTTAGAATGCTATGTTACTACGTACAGGTTTCTGCAAACGTGACGGTAACTGCTCGAAACATTTGATGCGTCGGCTTTTGCGCCTTTAGAAATATTTAGAGAGGGCTCCCATATATATATTCGCAGCGCAAGCACGGCGAATGACGAACCAGGCTAGCGCTAAGGTTGAATTTCACAACACAAGTTTCGTTCCACGTCCAGTAAATACAGATCATTTGAGGCTTCGTTCAGAGGCACACGCGGGCTTTCGAGTTGGTGCTTCTTGTTGCGTTTGGCGTAAGAATATGGCTAGCAGCAGTCACCACATATGCGCAATCACGGGCAATATACACGCATCATTTCTTCAGACGCTGACGCCGAGCACGGGTAGCGCGAGGATCTTGTTGGGCTGACAGGACTACTTCGTGGCACCCGAATTCCGAATACTGCATATGCGGTGAGGGTAGCTATATGAACTTGTCGATAGGTCATCTTGTAGATTGTTGTAGCGCAGACAGAACGAAACGGTCATAGAATGTAGATGAGACAACACACTGCGCTAAACCACCTGCGAACAGCTGTTTACGTGCGCCATGTCGTACTGAACTACAGAAACCGCCGTCGCGCACTCTATGACAAATCTTAACTAACGTTCTCAAATTAGTAAACGTGCATATTATTTGCTACTAATCAAGAGAAGTCAATAATATATTGTAAACGTTTTATTAATTATAATAAAAGAATTATGCAGCGTGTGCCACGAAACCTGGCACTAAGCAACCCTGGGCGTCGCACCCGTCGCATTGTTGAAATCGCAAACATGTGAAATGAGCCCTCTAAAAATCGCATTGCGACGCGTGCGACAGCACCGATTTTCGTCGTTCGCATGTGAAACAGCCTTAAGCCTTTCTGCGAATGTTTTCTATGTGCTGCTGCAAAACCCGGCTACCGTCTGTTCCCCTTGCCACCGTTACTCAAGTTGTGGCCAAGTGCAAAATTATGTAAGAATGTGTATTTCAGTTTTTAGTACAATGTTATTTTTGTTCTGCCATGCCTTTTTCAATTTGTTCAGCAGTTATGAACACGTCACGCATTTTATATACTTTCGCGCAGATTTATAAGTAAGCGCTTTTTTTTGGTATGGCTCTCAAACAATGTTAGCATTTTATTCTATTCTTTAGGTATTTTGCGTGTCATTCTTTTTGCCATTACTAGTGAGTTTTCCCTTTTTTATAGTTGTCATGACTGTGTCATACATGTCGTCCAGTTTTGTGCACTAAGGTTTGGCACTAGGTAATGCACATATCAGAAGCTCGTCTACATTTCGGTCTTGCGGGCGTTATATAAAAATATTGTTTTTTTTTATGTGTGTGTACATGAAACGGCCTTCACGTTTTCTAGCGCTTTCTTTCCTTATTTCGCCGTCTGTGAACTTTGGTGTTTAGTACTTTTGTATAGACCGTTTTTTCGTAGGCGCCACCATATTGTGAACGCAGTGGCGCCGCCTATGAGCAGCGCCATACTGGCTTGGGTGAAAGCGGTCTTTGGCATGGCAGGTATACGCTCGGCGGTAGGTTCTGGTGTTTGTTTTCGGGGTCGTGTGGTGTGTTTAGTATGACGTGCTTCTTCTACGTGGTAAACGGTTCTGTGAGACGTGTTGAAGTGGTTTAAGGCGTCATGGCCGGAATTTCTGCTGGCGTTGAGGAGGACGGAACACGCAGCGCGATGTGTGCGCGCATATTTGAGCCTGCAATCAGCCTCGGAGATCAAGTGTGTATTTCCGAATGTTCCATTCACTAATGTGACCTACCGCAGTATTATCCTCTATTTCTAAGCTGCGGTTTAGGTGCCATGAAACATACGCGACGATCGTAACAGCGTGCACGGGTACCGTTCTGCTACGATAGGAACTGTGCCGTTATACTATGACAAGTGTTCAAACTGTTCGCTGCAGGTTACATTGCATGACTACTTGGTTTGATGGATGAAGTTTCCACCCATGAATAAAATAGTTTTGGCTAGTAATAGCAGCATACCTTCCAGTCTGAATTAAGCTTGTCCAGCAAAGCGACCGTTTACGAACTGCGCGAGCGTCCTAAGCAGTAGTAGGTGCTGGATTACACATATCTGTGTTCTATATAGCGCATGGTCCAAGCATACGGCATCAGCGGTTATATATTTATAAACGTTGTGCAGCGTTAGCCAGTTTTCTCTTGCTTTTTAGAGAAAGAGGATGATAACCGAATCTTATTTTCGGTTGTGTTCGTTCAGTTCTCTACGATGCACTCAGACGTATTACGGAAATTAGGCGCTCAAAAATAGCCATCGCATTCTTTTTATGCGAACCCTCTCATATATTATGGTTGTATACAGGCCAAAAAGACAATGCCGAAAAGCACACAGCGTATATATGTATCGTGCTGGCTCACCAACCGCAGTGATCGCTGTGTTGAGCAGCGCCATGGGCCTCATGCAGCAAGGCTAGCGTAGACATATGGTAATTTCAAGCATACTGGACTTGAAATGCGTGAGAACTATGCCAGTGTATCACAAATATTTGATAGCGCCTGCCGCTCAGATGTTTCGTGGTTGCCTTAGGTTGGTCGTGCACGAGCATGCGCTCTTATGTTTTATATTTTACTCCCTACGCCAATCGATCAGACAGTGAGCTGATTTACTATTTAACGCTGGTAATACAGAGACGCCGGTTTTGTTTGTTGAATTAAAATCGATACAAGCAAAATAGTAAACAACACATACACGCACCGCGACTGATCATGCGCGTACACAGCGGCTGATTATGCGAGTCACATTTTTGCGCCCCCAAGACATATTTCTGCCTACAGTAGTTACCGATGCACCGAAAGGCTTCCCTGACGACCTTATATGAACGAACATGGCGTAAATTTCACAAAGTAAGATCTAAAACATCTCGAAATCGTTCCGCAGCATGCGACAAAAATATTTTGAAGCAGCGCCGCGCCGGATCGCCCAAGCCAGAGAGGAGGAAAGGCTCTCCGCGAGCCCTATCCTCCTTGCCCGATAAAACGGTCTATATGTCATGCACCTTCCACTTTTGCTCAGTTTTTGAGCGTGTATCACGCCACGTTATAAGAAAAATCTGTTTTCGGAAACGAAGTCAATAAATCGAGACCAAAGATCTGTTGTGGTGGAAGCGGAATTTTTTTTTTATGTCCCGGCACATGCTGGTATAATATAAGTATGGGCAAGACTGCGTGCGTGCCAACACATAGCCAATGGCGCACCACGCGCCAGCTCGCAAGCACTGCCAATGCACTGCGTAGCGAGCGCATTGCTTGCGAGCTGGCGCGTGGTGTGCCATAGCACGCGCGCGATAAAAAAAAGCGCGCCTCGTACAGGTAAAAACAACAAAAAAGAGTAAGCGGCGTGCGTGGCATGGGGGAAAGGGGAAAGTGAGCGGAGCGGGTCGGCATAATAAAAACAAAAAGAAAAGAAAAACGCGTCGCAGAGGCGGCGCCGCGCGGCTGCTCTTCCTGTTGCCATGACAACGTAAACAATCGTATGCGCCGCCATTTTGCTTCTGCGTCGCCCATTGGTTAGGGCCGTAACTGAAGGGGACCTTGGCGCTAACGTCGAAAGAGCGTCTGCTCGAACGCAACCAATGGCAGCCATGCGGAGACGGAGATCACCCCCCTGATTCAGCCTTCTCAAAGCCCTTGGTCGTCACCTGTCGTTCTAGTGCGAAAAAAAGATGGCACCATTCAGTTTTGTATCGATTATCGCCGCCTGAATAGGATTACAAGAAAAGACGTCTACCCACTGCCTCGGATCGACGATGCTCTTGACTGTCTGCACGGTGCCGAATACTTCTCGTCTTTAGATCTCCGCTCTGGCTATTGGCAGGTTCCCATAGCTGAGGCTGACCACCCAAAGACAGCTTTCATCACTACTGATGGCCTGTACAAGTTTAACGTTATGCCTTTCGGGCTACACAATGCTCCCGCTACCTTCGAGCGCATGATTGATACCGTTCTTCGCGGACACAAGTGGAACACTTGTGTATGTTACCTGGACGACATAGTTCTTTTCTCACAGGCTTTTCCGACACATCTCACCCGTCTACATGACATACTGATCTGTCTCAATTCAGCTGGCCTAAAGCTCAACCTCAAGAAGTGCCGTTTCGCTGGCCAAACATTTACTGTCTTGGGTCACGTTGTCTCGAAAGACGGTATCCTTCCTGATCCCGACAAGCTTCGCGCAGTCGCCGAGTGTCCGAAGCCCACATCTATCAAGGCCGTGCGAAGTTTCATAGGCCTTTGCTTTTATTTTGGAGGCTTCGTGCGGAACTTCGCCTTTATTATCGCGCCCTTGACGAAGCTGCTTACCGCAAGCAAAGGCATTTCCGTGTGGTCATCAGCATGCGATGAAGCCTTTCACAAGTTACGCGAGTTGCTGATTTCACCGCCGGTTATTCGCCATTACGACCCAACTGCGCTGACAGGTTCACACCGACTACAGTGGTGTCGGCCTTGGTGTGGTCTTGGCCCAACGGAAAGCCACGAATGAAGAATACGTCGTGGCTTATGCCAGCCGTACCCTTAAAAAAGCTGAGATGAATTACACCGTTACAGAGAAGGAATGCTTAGCCATCATTTGGGCATTGGGCAAGTTTCGTCCTTATCTCTACGGCAGTCCTTTCAGCATCATCACTGACCATTACGCCCTTTTTTGGCTTTCCTCCTTGAAAGACCCGTCGGGCCACCTCGGCCGTTGGGCGCTTCGCCTGCAGGAATGTGACATTCGTGTCGTATACCGCTCTGGTCGAAAGCATTCTGACGCTGACACGCTCTCTCGCTCGCCGATAGCACCTGATGTAGCATCTCTTTCCGTTCCTTTTCCGACTTCAGGCCCGTCACTACTGACCGCTATTGACATGCCCTCCGAGCAACGAAAGGACTCATCGCTTACCCTGCTGCTCGACTACCTTGCCGCTCCATCGGTCGTTCCTTCGACATGAACGCTACGCCGTCAAGCAGCCCACTTTACCGTGCGAGACAACACCCTCTACCGCCACAACTATATGCCTGACGGTCGGAAATGTCGTCTGCCTATCCCTCGTCACATGCGCTCCTATATGTGCGCGTAATTCCATGCTGAACCTCAAAGTGCCCACGCTGGCGTCCTAAAAACCTTCAAAAGGCTGCGTCAACGATATTACTGGCGTGGAATGTATCGGTTTGTGCTGCAGTACGGTCGATCATGCACCGCCTTCCAACAAAGCAAAACTCCACCACTGCGCCCTATTGGCCCACTGCAGCCGCTACCGTGCCCTGCTCGACCGCTCGACCGTGTAGGCATCGAGCTCTATGGCTCGCTCCCATACAGTGGATGTGGAAACCGCTGGATTATTGTTGGCGTCGATCGCCTTACGCGCTACGCCGAGACCGCGGCTCTTCCCACTGCGACCGTGTGCGACGTTGCGATGTTCATTCTTCGTAACTTCGTCCTTCGCCGTGGTGCTCCTCGAGAACTACTCCGCGATAGGGGTCGTATCTTCTTGTCAAAAGCGACACAATCCCTATTTCGCGAGTGCCAGATCATTCACTGGAAGTCGACCGCGTATCACCCCCAAACGAAAGGTCTCACGGAGCGCTTCAACTGAACACTGGGCGACATATTGAGGATGTACGTCTCGTTCGGCCACAGCGATTGGGACACTGTACTCCCATTCGTTACTTTCGCTTATAACACCGCGACACAAGCGACCACCGGTTTTTCACCTTTTCTCCTCTTGTATGGGCGTGAGCCTTCGTGTCTTCTGGATACTATACTTCTCTACCGACCTGACGCTTCCGAGTGCACAACTATTTAAGACGTCGCCCGATACGCTGAAGATTGCCGCCAGCTGGCTCGTTCGTTGACCAGCGAGGATCAGGGGCGTCAGAAGACAAGACGCGATGGTCATCCGGCCACGCCCACTTTCCCTGCTTGTTCCCTTGTATGGCTATGCATACCACCTCACATGCCTGCCCTTTCTTCTAAACTACTTGCGCGGTACTACGGTCCGTGCCGGATCATGGACGCCTCCTCCCCTGTGATCTATATCGTTGAGCCCGTCACACCATCGCCGGACCTTCGTTGTCAAGGCCGGGAGACAGTGCATGTTAGCCGGCTGAAGCCTTATTTCGACCCCCTCATCTTCTCTGCTCCCTGTGTCGCCAGGATGGTCCCATATCACACCCAGGGCCAATGCAATGAAGCAGACGCGTTTCGTGTTTCCGATAGCAGCTCGGAGACGACGAGGACGACCCGTGCTGTGATTAGCAAGAGAGCTCGGGCTGTTCGCTGCTGCTAGGCTGCTGTTTATCTGCTGCTCAACACCTTTATTTAAACATCATTACAAAACAAACAAACAAATAAATAAATAAATAAATAAATTTGACTCAAAATAAGAGTTGATCTGACACTCGAAATGATTTCATTCAACAGCTGATTTAAAGCCCGTGCGAGTTTTAAACCTCCAAATTTGAATTGAGCTTGGGTGTGCAATGCTTCGAGATTCAGCAAGTCTAGCCAATGAGTTCGAAATCTGAGTGATTCCGATATTTTCTTAAACGAAGTTTCTTGAAAAAGCGCTCAACAAACTTGCTGTGTTTTACGCAAAATTGTGATCTTCGTAACATGCCTTCAACTCAGCAGTAGTGAAATATAGTTAGATGTTTGCGTGTACCATAAGAACAGGCTGGAATGTCTGAGTAATAAGATGCACTACTATATATTTCACTATAATTTTCACTATATTTGTAACGGGACATTTATTTGTAAATGATGTTCACCCTCAACATAACTGCATTGATTAATCCTGTCGGAGAATGCAACAAACATCTATAATTTTGAGACAGCTGACCGCTCCCGTGCTGGATTGACTATTGAAATAAGGACCACGCTTCTTATAGTGTTATTTACGTGCTTTCCTGTGCTTTAGTGGCCCGATTGTGAGATTACAAGAACCATGGCTCCCAGTAAACTCAGCCATTCCAGAGTCTGTAACCGCCGCTTCGTAGCTAAACCATACACTACGTTAAGTACACTAACTCATAGGTATAGTGGGTAGACGTGCTCTAAACGTAATTTCCCATAGGCAATTTTCTTCACATCCTCATGTCTGATCCACCAATGGCAATTTACTGCTAGTTTCTTGTTATCATGCTGTTTTTTACGTCTATTCTCTATTTTGTTCCGTTATCTTATCTATCTTTAATTTGCAGCATCAGAGACTAAAGACCAGTGCAATAAGTTTTATCTCTCGATACAAATCGCTGCCCGCCGTTTGACCCGGCACTGAGCTGGCAGTCCTTTCTGTGGTCGCGTTGATTCACTAAAGTTTGCCGACCCACCAAAGCCGCCGCGCTAAGAGGGCGGGTCACTCCACGCCGTGAGAGTTCTTCTCGTGCCTCCTGGCGCCCACGCGCTGAGTGAACATGTCGCCGCAGACTCGACACGCGTACGGCCTCTCTCCGGTGTGCGAAAGCATGTGCCTCTGCATCACGTCCTTCCTGTTGAAGCCCGTCCAGCACTCCGGACATAGGAAATCCTCCGAGACTCCCAAGTGCGTCCTCCGGTGACGGGACAGGTGGGACGAGTTCGAGAAGCGGCGGCCGCAATCTTTGCACTCGTACCCCGTCCTGGCGTGGATCCTCACGTGGGAGGTGCGGGCGTTTCGCCGGGTGAAGCTCCTCTTGCAGATGTCGCACACGAAGGGTGGCTGCTCCTTGGTCTCTTTTCGAGAACCCATCCTGCAAACGCAGAAACTGATGCTCAGGAGAGACTCCAAGAGCAGACCCCGACAATACAGACAATAACCAAAATCATCGTGCAAGCAGAAAGAGGTTGTCTTGGATACGGTGACGAAACTGAGGGAAATTTCAACCTCACATATACAGGCCGATTGGGGTGTGTTCAGCTGGAGGCTGCCTAGAATGTTTAATGCAAAGCATTGTCATCCGTGTCTTCCAGCACTTTCATGCGTAAAGTGGCGTTTGATTGAGCCAATCCCGTAGACAAACCAATCTAGCCACTAAATATTTAGCAATGGTTACTATGCTTCGTAAGACAAAATTAGTAGAGGAAATAGGGATATATATATATATATATATATATATATATATATATATATATATATATATATATATATATATATATATATATATATATATATATATATATATATATATATATATATATATATATATATATATATATATATATTGCGCTGTTTGCCGCAGACAACGCTTAATTTCAGAGAGTTCGCTGAAACACCCTGTACACGTAGCAATGAATTTGAAGTGGTCATGCAAGATGTCCCTTGTAAAGCAGCAGGAGAAGATCGATTAACATTCGATTAGATGAAAGATGGAGCTGCTATTATGCTTGAAAAGCCTGCGGCCTTTTATACGCAGTTCCCGATGACTTCAAGCATACCAGAGAGCTGGAAGAATGCCAAAGTTATACTAATTCATAACAACGGTGCTGTTAAAGAATTGAACCAATATAGGTCCATTAGCTTGGTTTCAGTATTGTGTAAAATATCCATCAAGATAATTTTCTATAGAATTCAGGAAACTCTTGGCATCAATAAGCCAGAGAATAGGCTGTATTCAAGAGGGGATATTCTGCAATGGATAAAATTCATGTCATCACTCAGGTCATTGAGCATTTATGCGGAGTACAATCAACCTCTTTATATGGCTTTCATAGAATATGAAAATACATTCGATTCAGTTGAAGTACCAGCAGTCATGGAGGCATTGCTTAATCACTTAGTACACGAGGCATACGTCAATATCTTGGAAAATATCTACAAAGATTTCACTGCTATCTTGGTTCACAACAAGAAAAGCAGCAAATAGCCTATCAAGAAATGGGCCAGGCAAGGACACACAATCACTGCAATGGCGGTTACTGTATGCATAAAAAAAGCTATAGTGTTATTAGGCTGGAAAGGCTTTGGAGTGAGGATCAACGGTGAATATCACAATACGAGTGTTTGATTTGCATAATTCTAGGTGACATTATGCTGTTCTGCTATACTGGAGATGAGTTGCAGCAATTCACTGTGGTCCTTAAACCAAGAAATTAAAAGAATTCAGTTGCCAATTGTTATAAAGAAAACAAATCCAATGCTAAATATCTTGGCGAGGGAACAAGAATTCATGATCGCCCGTCATCCTCTAGATTATTTGCAGCAGTGCATTTATCTAGGACATTTACTCGCAGGGGACCCTGATCATGAGAAGGGAAATTGCCGAAGAATAAGTGAGATAGAGTACTTACGGCATGCATTACTAAATCTTGTCTGGAAACTTATCCCTGTCGTTTAAAATAAAGGTGTACTGTCATTGCATTCAACCGCTGCGAAAATATCCGGCCGAAATTTTGAGGCTAACAAAGAAGCCCGAGAACAAGTTAAGAACAAAGGAAAGAGCGATGGAAGGAAAAAAGTTATGCGTAACTTTAGAAGACAGAAAGAGAGCAGTGCGGATCAGAGTGCGAACGTAGATAAACAATATTCAACTAGACATAACAGAAAAAATGAATGTGAGCATGCCATGTAAGGGGAAGAGCAGATAACGGGTGGTCAATCAGAATTTCAGAATGGGTGCTTAGGGAAGGAACGCAGTCGAGGACGGCAGAAAATTAGGTGGGCGCGGAAATGACGAAATTCGCAGGCACAAGTTTGAATGGGCTAGCGCAATCGAGGGGTAATTTAATATAGCTGGGAGAGGGCCTTAGTGCTGCAGTGGACACAAACATAGGCTGATCATGATAATTATTAAGATGGATGGCAGTACATGTATATAAATGCTGCATGAAATTACACGCTGCAAAACGAGACAATTGTACCCATCGCGTTTGGCTATGCAAACTCTTCAGGAAAACTTAACTTCACATAGATTCCGCATATGTGCGTGATTTGCATAATTCTATGTACAGTTTCTTGTTTCTCGGCATATTTTCGTGTGGAACAGGTGTCCGAACAAGCAAATCTGTACATTTACTACAGTTGAGACTACACTTCGAGCCGATTCGTTCGACGCATGTCGTCCTGTGTGTTAGCATTTTGGCTACACTGCAGCAGAGCCATCGGCTGCAGCGACACTTAGCAAAAACCGGGAAGGTTCGAAAAGAAAGCCTCCTCAAAGAAATACAGATCGAAGCGTTTCGTATTATGCCGACGTTTAGACGCGTAAAATTTTTGGGTGTTTTTCGCGGGAATGAAGCTTTGCCTGCACGATACCAATACTCGCACGAGTTATGAGTGCGCACCTGATAAACAAAACAGTAGTATCGCAGGTGCGAATGCTCACGCTTTCCTAACGAACGATGTTAGTCCCATTTGTACTACGGCTTACCCACTTTGCGATGACTGCTGCCCTTTTGGATTCCTTCGTGCATGCCCGTAGCGTCGGTGCCTGTTCAGGAAGTCTCTCGTCGTGAAAGAAGCGGAGCACATGTCGCAGTCGAAAGCCGAACTGGAAGTGGTAGGCACGATTTCTTCACCTGCAAAAATGACGTGATTGAGGCCCGTCAGAAGGTTGCCTGACAATCCTTAGGAACCGGGTTCCTAAGGCTGCCAATAACAATGGCTGCTATCTTCCCATGCCAGACTTACCTCGCCCCGCAGATATACTCACAGTAAACAAGAAGCGAGGCTTCATTAATTTGCGTAGGCAAGCGCTACAGAGAAGATAACCTTCTGAAATAATTTTAATGAGCGCCACTAGCCGAGTGAGAGAACGCACACCGCCGTACGACACTCGCGATTAGCGGCAGGCAGCTGGATGCGCACTGTAATGGTGCAGCCAGCATACTCCACACGAGGGTTGAACGCATGTTTGCTGGCCGCGATTAATGTCTTGAGGCTTTATCGCACACAATCTGTCCGATAAGTCTGCCTACAGGTAAGGCCGCTGTCACCATTCGAGCAGATAGAGCGGTTGGTTGGTTTTGAACCGGCCGCTTGGTGAAGCTGAGAGATGAAGTTTAATGATAATTCGTAGGTGTGTCGGTGACCAGAACAAATGGTCAACTGTTGAGCAAAGGAGAGAGTACAGATAATCTTGCTTTGGTATTGAATGATAATAGGGGCAGGTAGCTTGGGGAGCAGTTTATGTCGTGAGGATTATCAGCGAGCTGATACACACACTGCCCTGAGTTCATATGAGAGACGTGCATTAGACGCAGGGACGTTTGACACATAGGAGGCACAGCTGCTGTCTGGCCAATACTCGTTGTGGAGCGCGGCAAGCCTAGCTAAAGTACAGAAATGTACTGGAACTGCTACAAGCTTGGAAGTGCTACAAGAATTGTAGCATATATATATATATATATATATATATATATATATATATATATATATATATATATATATATATATATTGCTGCCTGAATATTACGTGCTGAAAAGCGCGTATGGGGGCTCCTTACACTTGGGATGTACGAGGGCGAATCGGAAAGTCTTCGCCCCTATTGTTTTAGCCAAATCATGGCTGTAAGCGAAATCAATATATCCATTCTCAGCAGTGGACCTTTCTTGGACCAGCGCGGCCTTATCTGCCGATAGCTCCACGGCACGGCGCTGCTGTCAGTTGTTGAAGATGGCGCTTGTGCTTCCCACGTGAAGCGTTATTCGTTTTCTATGGAGCATAGAACGAACGCCCTTCGAAATCCGCAGGGAAATGCAGCCCACGCATGGGGAAAGGTGTCTGGTTTGAGAAGTAGGAGGTGGTGGCTTTGTGAATTTGCAAAAGGCCGTGAAGACTTGCACAACAATTATCTTTTGGCGTGCCAGCGTTTGTCGCTGATTGACAACATTTCTCAAAATTAGTTCTGCAATGGGACAAATGTCTGAACGGATGTGGGGACTATGTGGAAAAATAGTGTAAGGTACGTAGAATGTAGTGCGTATATTTTTAATTACCTGTACGTATCATATTTTGGCGAATAAAAATAGGGGCAAATACTTTCTGATTCGCCCTTGTACTTAAGCAAAACGCATTATCGTTCCAGGTATTCCGCGACAAAGGTCAGACCCCAGCCGAAGCGTAGGAATTAATACGCCGATTTTTCATACCTGCGTCCTCAATCTACACGTGCCTGTTCAACTACCAGATTCTAGCCGACTCTTACGCTATACGCAATGCCTATGAATCATGGCTGGACGACGTCGAAAAGAATGAACTGGAAGTTCCCCGATACGACTGTGTCAACGGTAGTGTCAGGAGGCATGCAGACCAGGTATATCTTTCAACACTACGACCCTCTTCGAGAGGGTACTCCTGCATTCACTACCTAATGCGGCGAAGTGATACGTGACGTACGAGGACTTCTAGACTTAGTGCTGCCATCAACGATGACACATTTTCTTCACGTACGAGCGAATTATTTAGTTTGCAACAATGGACGTATAAAGTTTCACAAGTAAAATAATCTACTGGTTCTCACCATGACGGTACATTTCGAAATACGCAAGATATACGCTTCTGCCCTTTATCCGCTGTGTCAAGCGCCGACATGGAAGCCGTAGTGAAACGTTTCTCCACCAACATAACAATGGCGCGTACGATTACCACAGCCGCCTATGCAGCTGCCGCTTCTGTCGTCGCCTCCGACAAGTGTTCTTTCTTGACAATGCCTTGGAATGATTTCCGTCAGCTCATGTCCTGGCTACAGACGGACTTCAATGAGGGCGAGCCAAATTAGCAGCTGTGCTCCCGGAAAGCAGCTGACGTGGCGTCTACCTCCTGGCTCGACCACATGCCCAGCTGTCATGCAGGTCAAGGGTCTTCCGCATTTAGGCCATCTGCACCGGAAGTACCTGTGCGTGATCCCTCCATCCTACAACAGCCTCCGCAAGTGAAATCGACCAGCATAATACCTGCTTCCAAACCCAAGAGACCGCTACGCTTCACACGAAAGAGGTCGGGCAGTGTTCCGCTTTCTCATGAATACTCTCTACAAAAGGGTAGCCAAGCGAAAAGCACCACTACTTCTCGGAATTGATTACTTACTATACTTCAAATGAAAGCACTGCCAAAAACACTGGCTTGTCAAAAATGGACAACTTATTCATAAGCTTGAGAAAGGGGGCTAACCGAGGGGCCCAATTTTTAATAATTATACCATGACAAGCCAGAAAACAAAGACGATAAGGACAACATAGGGGAAAAAACTTGTACTTACTAGTTGAATTAAAGAAATGATAAATTAATGGCGATAAAAGCGGATGAAAAAACACCTGCCGCAGGTGGGGAATGATCCCACGTCTTACGCATGCGAGCATCGCACCCGTAATTCGCTTTTAACCTGCGTCCCCTCAACATGGTAGCGATTGACATGACTTTTCACGTGTGTCCCATCATGAAGCTTTGTTTTAGATGCCACGAAATATGATGCCTTACAGTTGTGCAAGTCTCCTAACTGCATCCCAAGACGTTCCCTGGTTTTCAAAGTTCTGCCCCAACCACACTTCTCTTTTTATGGTGCTTCTCCGGGCGATTACACAAAACCTAGATAAGAACATTGGTGTACCCCATTGCGGTCAACTAATCTAATGGGAACACCTAGAGCGGTATGACCGCTTCGCATATTCTCAGCAAGGTCGAAATCCTTAATCTGTTAACAAGACGAGCGTTTCTACCTCGTTAGCAGGGATGCAATGGCTTCGTTCCATTCGTATGTAATTTATGCGAAGGAAGCCATCATCTTCGTGACTGAGGAAGAAGCGTACGCTCATTTTATTCCCCAGATACATGAAACTAGAAAAGGTTTAGTCTAATTTGAACGATAACGCACACCCACCTTAAATGCGACTACAAATTTATTTGTCTTTACTCTACGAGCGCTTCGCTGTTGATCCGTCAAATAAGGAAGCGCATACACCCAAAACAGATTGCATATACCTAAATCTCTAATGTAATCTGCATAAAGAAAGCTCAAAAGAGAAATAACGCGGTTCAGTGAATAGTTACAACACTCGTAACTACTCAGGAAAATTTAAAGCCCTTCCATACGTTGTACTTAACATGGCACCTTTTCCACCAAAACACAAGCATACTGGACTGCAGAGTTACCTCGAGACATAGGGAAGCATAGGTGGCAACGGCAGTATCACACTTTTAAACTCATTAAGAAATATTTCGCGTAGGCTGTATTTGATTCACATGTATTTTCCTTCCCATAGACGTTTTTCATAGCGTTCTCCTTATGGTGGCTAACTTAAGGTCGCTGGGTAATTGTAGTCATGCCCGGCCAGCTGGCTGAAATTATTCGCACCACTCGTAAAACAGTTATATCTCTTAGGAGCGCTCGTAAACGTAATTTATTTTATAGACTTCAATTACCAGAATGACTTTAACCTTTTCCTACCCGTAAAGAACAACGGGTCAATTATTTTTCGCTTAATAGAAATTTTCTGTGACGTAGAATTCCCCGTGGAAGGAAATTTGAAAGAATATCTGCAAGATCACACAAAAGCCAGTTCACTGCCATTTGAGGCTCGAACGGGTTGCCTAAGGACAAAAAAAAAGTTACGACAGAATTCCACTCACGATGAGCGTCAATGGCAGCGCGATTAGCATATGATCAACGTAGCGAAATACCATATTTCTGAAGTCACGTTTATGTGACATGTGAAAGGGCAATTCTGAGACATCCGTTGCTTCGACTATATGGGACATACTCCGGTACCTTCCCACTTTGCCTATGGCACTCGATTGCCAAGGTCGCCCATGAGCATGGCGGCGAGTGCATGACGCTAGCTCAGTGACAATTATGGAATGACGAAGAATAAATTACATGGATGTAATGGTGAAGGCGGTATAACGACGATGGCCTAACGACAATCAGCCGCCGAGTCCGAAATGATGACGATGACCTAACCACCCCAGCGTGACGACGAGGACATGAGGACAATGCGAAGACAGAAAGTTCTGGACAACGATTAGGGTACGAAGACAACGGGTAAAAAAGCTGGAATGAAGACGATGGCACGACTATGAGGCATGGCAGCGATGGCATGACAACAGCTGCAAGATAGCGTCTGACGACTACACAACGAGGAGATGACATGACAAAGACGGCATAATCAGTATTGAATGATGACAGCCTGAATCCAATAGAATTGCGAAACGACGACAATGAGATGACTTACTTAGGTGATGACGATGCTAAAGCGACAGTGCCTCGAGGTATGTTGACAACGATAAGACGATGATTGTGCGATAACGAGGGCGTGACGACGACGACATGATTGTTTAATACCGAAGTTTGAACGACGACAGTGTGATGACCATTGGACGATGGTATGGAAATTATTGCATGATGACGATGCAGTGACGACAATGGCACAACTGCAGTGCGAGGGCAGTGGCGTGCGACAACTATATTTTGAAATCAGTATAACAGCGATAGCATGTCGGCGATGGCGTGACAACGACTCATGACGAAAGTCGGGTCATGAAGCTGGAGTGACGTTCGCACAAACACGGCGGTATGGCAATGACGGCATAGCAACGGGTGCACGATCGCGGCTGTCTGACGACGAACAAGAGCAACGATGGCATGACAACGGCGCCATAATTACGAATGAATGACGACAGACAGCATAATTGCGATAGAATGATGAAGACAACGTAGTGACCTCGATAAAAGTATGAAGGAGGTATGGAAATGATGGCATGATGACAATGCGATGAAATTAGCGAAGTGATGACCGCCGTCAAACGACATGCCATGAGGCCGGCATGATGACAATGACAAGATGGTGATTGTGTGAGCACTATGGCATGATGACACTCGGCTGAGGAAGTTAGGACGATGACGATGGAATGACCGCGACAGCAACACAAGCAATGGTAACACAACGAAAGCATGACGACGACTGTATGACGATGACATCATAACGACGAAGGCATGACAATGGTATAAAGACCAACGGATGGCGACTACTGTATCACCGCAATTATTTGAAGACTGTATCACGAAGCCTGTACGACCACAATGGCATGACGAGAGTCGCATGACGAAGCTTGAGTGACGACCATGGAACGATCACGAAAGGCCTCACGACCGTCGTGTGACAACGAGTGCAAAACGGCTATATAACAACGATGGCATGACGACGACGGCTTCAAAAGAGTTCGATGGCAAAGCCGGAGTGATGAAGATGAAATTATCAACGTTATCACGACCGCGAGCACATACCTAGCGACCTAAGCTATTGTCACGTGGTAGTGACGTTTGAGGACACAGCAAGAAAACTGTGAATGGCGAAACTAACTTTATTGGGCGAATCTGTGGCCAGAAAAACAGGCTACACTCAGTGCTCAACGAAAACGGCGAACACAGTCGGCGATCGTCGAAAATCTCATGAGCAAGTCTATCGCGTCGGCTTTTATAGATCAGTCGTCGAATGTTCCAGAATAATCGCTGGGACCCGCGTGCCTTCCACAAAGTTCTATGCCATTCGCGTCGCGCATGCATGCAATCAGATTACACAAGGTTCGGCGACAACAGACAGCGGATAGAAGCATAGATAACATTCTAGAAACTTCCGATACTGCAGACGCGTCCTGCGCCGAACGATAACATTTCTTAGACAGTAAAAGCGCTCACACGTAAAAGATAAACAAGTTCATGTGTCACTATTATACACTTGGTCCGCTATAATTAGTCATATAAGGCGTGCCGACGATGTCATGAACATAGTGAAATGCTGAAGCTGGAATGACCATGACGAAACAACCACGACGACATAACGACACGACCACATGATCAGTGCCCCTTCTGGTAGACAACTTGGGCCTCTGGATCGCGATAAGAGGACAGACAGACAGACAGACAGACAGACAGACAGACAGACAGACAGACAGACAGACAGACATAAATAGATAGATAGATAGATAGATAGATAGATAGATAGATAGATAGATAGATAGATAGATAGATAGATAGATAGATAGATAGATAGATAGATAGATAGATAGATAGATAGATAGATAGATAGATAGATAGATAGATAGATAGATAGATAGATAGATAGATAGATAGATAGATAGGCATGCTGAAAATGGCAGAATAGGGCTGATTGCTAATCGCCTTGATACACCGACACGGATCTATAGCAGGCGATGGCCCAATGCGGTCTTGTATCGTGCCTTTAACGGCGTTGTATCGAGGAGGCACGAAGCACAATGAGAGAGGAACAAAGGCAGATAACAAAACAGACGATCGCTACCAGTTTGTTAAAGAATACTAATAAAGAGTTAGTTGTGCTTTGTCTCAATACAGCTCTACACCAGTCACCGGTGTTCATGTTGTCATGCTTTGTTCAGCACGCATGAAGAAATACCACGAATCACCTACACCATATTACCGGTTCGCACATCGTGCCTGTGCTTCGTGAACTTCTTCAGAAGCACTGAGAGAATATTTATGAATCCCTAGCCCGTAGCAGAAACGTGTAGAAAGGGGCGCGGTGCACGCGCAAGCAAAGAGACTCGTTTGCTGTGTGTAACAAGCATATGACGCCCCCTCCGGTAAATCTTTGTTGGCCCGCCAGGCTCGGTGGCCTACCATGCTCCGTAGGCAACATTGGGCACCGCACCCAATAAACACTGACGAGCACAGTTGCTCGGCGGTCAGTCATCGTTCGTCAAAACCACGCTGCGGAGCGTCCATCTAACGGAGGGTGCCTCGAGCCCTCCCTTGTTCACGACCCTGGGCGGATCGTGACACTGGCGACGAGTACCCACGGATCGTCCAACGCCGCCGGGAGCGGCGAAACACCACCCCCCGTTGCTGCCGCCATGCCGCTGTACGGAAGGCTCGAGACGTTCAAGGGAGATGGGTCCGCCTGGCCAATTGATAAGGAACGAGTCCACATGTTCTTCCGGGCAAACGACACACCCGAGGCCAAACAGCGGGACATTTTTCTGGTCAGTTGCGGGACTCGCGTCTTCAGTCTCCTGCTCGACCTTCTCAAGCCATCCACGCCGCATGTTAAGACGCTGGGTGAGCTGCTCGCCATACTGCGCTCTCATTTCAACCCAGCACCGTCCACACTAATGGAGCGCTTCCGCTTCAACAATCGGAGCCACCGGGAAGGAGATACCCTCGGGCAGTTTGTTGCTGCGCTACGAGGGTTAGCGAGTGCCTGCGTTTTCGGGGACCAGCTGAACTCGCTGCTCCAGGGCCATTTCGCCTGCGGCATCAAACACCGCATCATGGAGACGCGACTCCTGGAGCTTCGTGACCCTTCGCTGGACGACGCCGTGAAGGCAGCGCTAGCAATGGAAGCTGCCGCTAAGGACGCCGGCGAGATTGTCCGTGCGACAAGCTCACCGTCGGCGGAAGCGGCGGTCGACAAGTTAGCGACAAACGGCAATACCTGCGGTCATTGTGGTGGTGCCGACTCCCCCTCACAGTGCCAGTTCTCTCAAGCACAATGCTGCACGAGCGGGAAAACTTGGCACCTGGCACGTATATGCCGAAGGGGGAGGACGAACAGCAAACAGCAGCAGCAGCCTGGTTCAAGCCCAGGTACCACACAAGCCCTCGGCCAGGGTAGCCGTTGCAAGGGTACGCGGCGGGGGCGTGCGGCAGCAGGCTCAAGTTCTTCCGCGGCCAGGCTCCCCGTCGTGGCCGAGGACCCGCCAATTTTCGACATGTGGCACACATGCCTTGTACCGTCGTCTGTGCCGCCGTACATGCTGACCGTCGAAATCTGCGGGCACCCCATATGCATGGAGCTGGACACAGGGGCCAGCGTGTCTCTCATGGCTAGGAAACGGTTCAAGCGTACATTCGCCGGCGTGTCCGTCGAGGCTTCGGGCGTGATGCTGCGCAGCTATTCCGGGCAGCTCACCCTGGTCCAGGGTCAGGCACAGGTCAGCGTTCGCTGTGGCGACAGGGAGGCAACCCGTCCTCTTAACCAAGGGGTCGTCGCCGACGCTGCTGGGCCGAAACTGGGTTCATGCACTGGACGTTCGTCTGCCAGAGTTCCAAGAAGCCAGTCTGCATGTGCTGAAAGACGGCGTGGGAGCCGTCCTGGCACACCGGGACAAGGATGGCCAGGAACGCCCTGTGTCGTTTGCTTCTCGTCGCCTTCATGCTGCAGAACAACAATACTGCCAGCTGGACAAGGAAGGCCTGGCCCCCATGTTCGGTGTCGAACGCTTCCACCAGTATCTGTGGAGCCGGAAGTTCGAGGCGGTCACGGACCACAAGCCGCTGTTGGGGCTGCTGGGGCCTGACAAGGCAGTTCCCGCAGTCCCGTTCAGGCATCACCTCGAGTGGTACGCTGGGCCTTGTGGCTGGCAGCTTATAGTTACCAGCTGGTTTACCGTCCGGGAAAGGACCTGGGACCTGCTGATGCCCCGAGCTGCCTCTCAGAGGTGCCTGATGCTGTTCCGGAACCTGCTGAAGTGTTCACGCTGGAGCACGCGTACCTGGAGGTGCTCTCCAGATCTATGGTATCGCAAGCGGCCAGCCGGGACCCAGTCCTGTCTCAGGTGGTCAAGGCGGTGTCCCGTAGGGAGGAATTGGTTCAGCAGGCCTATAGCCACAAGGCCGCTGAGCTGAGCTTGCAGCAGGGCTGCCTACTGTGGGATTCCAGAGTGGTGATCCCACAAAGTCTCCTGTCCGGGGTCCTGCAGTTGCTGCATGCGGGCCATCCTGGCGTGGAAAAGACCAAGATGGTGGCCCGGTCCCATATTTGGTGGCCTGGCCTGGACCAGGACATCGCTCGAATGGTGCAGAGCTGCCAAATCTGCCAGGAACATCAGCAGGCCTCACGTCATGTGGAAATCACCCCCTGGCCATTCCTACAGAGACCCTGGTCCCGCCTGCATGTGGATTCTGGGAGCCCTTGCTGGGCCATTACTTCCTGGTGGTGGTGGACGCCTTTCCGAAGTGGGTGGAGGTTCTACCTGTCGCCATTCCATCAGCAGGTGCGACCATTGCAGCGCTACGACAGGTATTCACAGCCCAGGGGTTGCCAGACGTCATCATGTCCGACAATGGTCCTGCTTTTGCCAGCACAGAGTACCTGGCCTGGCTGACGAAGAACGGAATCCGCCGGAATATAGTTCCGCCGTTCCACCCTGCTTCAAATGGCGCAGCCGAGCGCGTAGTGCAGACCATCAAGGACAAGCTCAAGAAGAGCCAGACTGGGAATTTCCGGACGCAGATTGCCCGGATACTGTTTCAGTATCGGATAACGCCCCACGATGTCACTGGCCGTGCCCTCTGTGAGCTCTTGCTGAGTTGGATGGTCAAGACACCCTTGGACGTCTTGCATCCGGAACTCCGATCCACAGTGCGCCTGAAGCAGCTAAAGCAGAAGCTGGCTGCTGACCGAGGGTGCCGTCTCAGGCCTTTGCTGGAGTCGGGAGCTCCAGTTTTCGCCAGGAACTTCCGTCCTGGCCCACCCTGGTCCGACGGACAGGTGGTGGCTCCTGCCAGTGCCTCATCGCTGCTCATCCGCATGCCAGACGGCGCCACGTGGCACAGACACGCCGACCATGTTAGGCCTCGCCTCGGGACCTGGCCAGTATTCTCGACTGCCACTTCCGAGTTACATCCCGCAGGAGGACTAGCGGCAGCACCAGTCGCTTCCAACGGAGCGCCACCCAACTCGGAGGCGGCAAGCTTTGCCAGTGGTGCGGCGCCCGTAGGGCCAGTGTCGAGCCCGTCACCACTCACAAGGCCAACCACTGCGGACTCTCCGAATGGAGCGAGGCTGTCTCAGGCGGCACATGGCGTTGCCACACCCGGCCCGTCATCACCGGTGTCCAGGCGGTTTTAGGCTTGTAGCGCAACTCGGAAGAGCAAAAAAGGAACGAGGTAGGGGTTCCGGAACCTGCTGAAGCGCTCACTCTGTTTCCCGTTCCCTTTGATTACCCCTACCTCGTTCCTTTTTTGCTCTTCCGAGCTGCGCTACAAGCCTAAAACAGTCATGACATACCAACTCGCCCAAACTGCCACGCTGGTGTCCAGGCGGAGTACTCGACGGCGGAGGCCACCGGACCGTTACTCGCCTGTGTAGCAGGCACTGTCGACCGGGCATGCGGAGGCAGAGCCTCCCACTTTGAACTTGGACGTTGGTTGTCGACAAACAAACTGGAGGTAAGGGGATGTAACAAGCATTTGACGCCCCTTCGGGCGTAATCTTCGTTGGCCCACCAGGCTCGGTGGCCTGCCATGCTCGGTAGGCAACATTGGGCACTGCACCCAATAAACACCGACGAGCACAGCTGGTCGGGGCCCGGGTCAATTATCGTTCGTCACCACCACGCTGCGGAGCGTCCGTCTAACGGAGGGTGCTTCAAGCCCTCCCTTGTTCACGACCCCAGGCGGGTCGTGACACTGTGTTGTGGTTGTATAGGTAAGGGACAAACTACCAAGAGAAAACCGTGGTTGTCTCGTGTACAGCCTCGTGGATTTTTTTTCTATAATCGCGCAAGCCTTGACGGCATGGAATGACAGCCCCTCATAACGACGCGAAAGAGCCAGATTTGCGACAGTGGGCGCAAGTGCTTAAAACACTGTCCGCTCCGAGCGTCGCTTGCTGCGCCATTTACTTCACCAGTGCGCACACGCTTCCTTTCCTATCCGTGCGACCTCATCGTTCACGACAATACCATGTGTGTGCTGATGAATTTCCTTTATTTGCACCAGCCCCAGCAAGACGCAAAAAAAAAAACGGAAAGCGCGCCTCAGATTGCACATCTCGATGATGCACGTGATGCGCACCACGCCGCTTTTATGCAAACAGGAAAACGCAGACAACCTGGGCAAGAGCATGTGGCCCCCTTGAAGTGAACGACGTATTAGACTGCTCTCTGATCGCATGTTTGCACTATCACCGATCACGGCTCTTCTCGTCGTTTTGGGTGCCGACTTGGCCTGCAGGCGACACTCGCGCGATTTATTAAAAATATATTATATTTCCTTACGCTGGATTGCAGACAAATAAAGCAAGATATAAACTTTTTTAAATAGACTGAAGTAATGCATAGGAATGACAATGTGAAAAATGTTCGCGTTCCCGTACAACTTTAATGAAAGCGTCAGGAAACGCGTAAATGGTGCAGCTTTTACGTCAGCTCACCGCAGACGCCAGCGGCGGCCTCACAGCAATGACACAGCAGTCTAGTTCGCTCAAGTGCCGCAAACGGCCACCACTCGAAGGCATATCATCCCAATTGTGACGGTCGTGAACGCATGATTAAGTCCAATCGCGATAGCATTTATATGATCACTCGAGGCGCTTTTTTTTAAGCAAATAAATGTACGGTAAGCTCATGTTTTGTGAATAATGCTAAAGAGCACACCGTGCCTTCGGTCATCGCTGTGCTGCCAAGGTATCGGTGGTGCACGTGCGGTATGCGTGTGGAGGGTTAAAACGCTGAGACGTGAGAGATGCGCCAGGGTTGATTCAAATGGGTCGTGAAGCTTCGGCCGAAAAGCGGTCCAGAACCATGTTGTCAATGATGTCACCAAGGCGCTTATGGAAACAGCGATCGAAGAGCGACTAGGTGAAAAGTGCACAAGCATTTGTAAATAAAAATAAAATAAAATCAACACTCAGCCTAATTTCATTCAGCGCAAATAAAATTCTTAATAAATTTTAGATACATACCGTAAGAAAAGAAAAGAACAATAAATACACCCTTTTTAGCACCCGTTAAAAAAAAGGGGGCGTTAACTCCGAAGTCGATTGGAATACAAATGCAGCTGCTGTATTGTGTACAGAAAGGTGTGCTTGTTGAACTGCTACTGCACGCCACCCCTCCTCACCTCGCCCCTAACCCGCTAGGTTGTTTGTTTGTCAAAGTAGATCTGAATTACGGTGACGTTTTGTTGGCAAATTGTGTTTCATCGTCGGTCAACGTGTTCAGTCAAAAGTAGGGAGTTACGACCCCCGGATAACTCTTCACTTGGCCGTCTTCGTTCGGCTGCGCTGGCTGATGGACTACGCGTCCAACAATGCGGCAAGCACCTAGCAGCCGAAGCTTTCTTCGGCCCCCAACGAAATGGTATTCAGGCCGTGAATATGACTGCGGCAGCGGTGTGACTGGAGTCTTGCTGCAGCGCTTTCCGCATTCAAAGGTCGAAACGGCCATCTGGTCGAATTGTGGGGCATTTGAATATATCGTTCTAAAGGCAGGCAGCCTAGCATCGCAACGCCAAGGCCACTACGCCATCACACTGAGTCGTTATGTTAAGCATCCGTCTACTAACGGGATCGAAGGAACTGGAAATAGAGATGAGCAGGACCGAAACATGAGTAAATGTATACAGTACGTGCCGTCGGCGACTCATTGCTGTAGATGAGGGCGGGACTATAGTTTGCACGCTACAGAAAGCGCGCCCGACTGCAGTTCGCGCTCTAAGCGGACGCCATCGCAGAGTTCGATGGTGTCTGCTCTACAGTGAAAACGTTGTATATCTTTTTTTGCAATGTTTTTTTTTTTTCTCACCTCGCCACTCCAGCGCGGTTTCAACTACGGGTCTATTCTTTGAAATACTTCGAGCGCAGCCTTTAGCATACTGCTTTTTTTTTTCACAAGAAGTAAGCACGTCTCTTGCCCTGTGCGCATCCGCGAAGTGTGCACTGTACTATCGAGTGTTGAAACATCTATAAGCAACCACTGCTCGCGCTGCATAATGCTGTGCCTAGTGGTTTACATAGCATGCCATTCTTACAACGCATCAGTGGACCGCATCACTGGACACTTGTCTATTATCCGTGATTACGCAAAAAATCACGACATAGTAGTTGTATAAATTTCGGTCGATTTTAAGTGCCTTTAAACCACACATACCTGCTAATACAACACCCTAAGACAATCAGCGGTTCGCTCATGAGAGTATGCCACCTGATATCCCTTGTCCTGCAGGTGTTAGATAGCAGCTCGCCCACTCGCGCATGGTAGCAAATTGAGTGCGCATACGCCTAAAAGAAAGCACCGGCAGATGCAATCGTAGTGCATTCGGTAACCAGTATTTATTCTCTGGAATGAGAAAATGCACGCGTAAATGGTATTCAGTTCATTTGGGTGGTACCCCTACATCTACGATTAATACGTGCCGAAACACCATGAAACACCATGAATAGCAGCCACAGCATCCGACCGTCGCCTTAGATGAGCTGCCTGCGCCGTTTTTTTTTATTTATTTATGTTTCGTGTACACTTTCACTCGCGCCATTTTCAACTGTTGTGTACAGTTGAAACGCAAGCATGTGAAAGCTTTGCCGATCGTGCAACCTGTGGCACCCGCTGGGCACAGCAAGATCGAGCAATGCAGCTACCTGTTGCACTGCAATTGCTCATCTGCAAGCTTTTGTAAACTTGTTTTCCGACACTACTATTAAAACCCCACGTGCCTCGGTGCCTTTTCAGCTGCGGCTGTGAAGGCAGCGATACGACTTGTCACGACTGTCTGCTTCGGTCGCCTCGCCATTGCTGCTCACATAATATAGTTACCTGAACCATGCAGACTAACCGAGAACCGTAACAGCGCCTTATTCGCTTGCTTAGACAGGTAAAATAAAAAAAAATAGTTTGTGCAAGTAGTCGTGCAAATTATTCACGCAAAATCCACAATGTCTGCGTCATTCTATACAATGAACGCTGTCTTTGAAAATGTATCGGGCCAAAAAAAAAAAAAGAATAAGGATGGAGGATTCTGTATATGCGGTAGTTGCAAGAGATATCGCGATACACCTTGTGGGCAATGATAAAAGTGCTATAAAAGCGAGCGGAAGGCTTCGCTATAAAGTCGGGACCCTAGTGTTCAATGCACCAAAAGTGATACGTGGGCACCGGCGATGCCGCATGATAGCGCGTCATATTGTATTAACCACGCACCTAATCTAAGCGCACAGCCACAGGGCTAAACGAGGTTCCCGTTAGGCTGATAAATGAACTAGGACCAAAAACAAAGGAAGCTCTGGTGAAAGCAGTGGAAAAAACTTTAAAAGACAGACCAATACCAGACAGTTGGCGACAAAGTAGAATGAATTTATAAATGTAAGGGGGACAAAGAATTCGCTCGTATAGACCGTTGACCATTACATCGGTAATATACAGGCTTGCAATGCAGGCAATCAAATTAAAGCTTCAAGCAGGGGCAGAGAATAATGGCATTTCGGGAGAGCTTCAGAATGGCTTCAGAATAGGTAGGCGTTTGGATGATAACTTGTTTGTCCTTACTCAGTGTATTGAAATATCAAAAGTACAACACAGACCGTTGTATGTTTCCTTCTTAGACATTACAGGAGCCTACGACAACGTAGACAGCAACATTTTGTGGGATATTCTGGAAGGGGAAGGCTTAGGTAACGATTGTCTACAGCTTTTGAGAGAGATTTACCTAGAAAATACCGTTTGCGTTGAATGGGAAGGGATGAGGAGCGAGGATAAAGTTCATATCAACAAGGGACTGAGCCAGGGGTGCCCTTTATCACCGCTGCTGTTTATGATGTACATGGTGAGAATGGAGACGGCGCTAGAGGGAAGTAATATCGGGTTTAATCTCTCATACAAAGAGCCGGGTACAGTAATAGAGCAGCAACTCCCAGGTTTATTTTATGCGGACGACATTGTGTTGCTAGCTAACAAGCAAAGTGACTTGCAACGTCTGGCTAATATCTGTGGACAGGAAGGCAACAATTTAGGTTTGAAATTTAGTGTCAGAAAGTCAGGTGTTGTGGTATTCAATCAAAACAGTGAACAGACAGTTGAGATACAGGGCCAAGAAATACCTCGGGTAACAGAATATAAATACCTTGGTATATGGATAAACGTAGGCAACAGATATATGGAAACACAGGAAAAAACCATTACAGTAAAGGGGAAGAGAAATGCAGCCATAATGAAGCACAGAGCGCTATGGGGATACAATAGGTACGAGGTCCTCCGAGGTAAGTGGAAAGGTGTAATGGTTCCAGGACTTACTTTTGCAAATGTGGTTGTTTGCTTTAAATCATGGGTACAATCAGGAGTCGACGGGAACCAAAGGTCAGTGGGTCGCCTCGCATTGGGAGCTCACGGGAAGACTACAAATGAAGCTGTGCAGGTTGATATGGGCTGGAGTAGTTTTGAAGTGAGGAAAGCTCGCAGTAAAATTGAGTATGAAGAACGGCTGAGAAATATGGAAGAGAGTAAATGGGCTGGGAGAGTGTTCAGGTATCTGTACAGAAAAAATATTCATTCACAGTGGAGGAAAAGAACTGAGAAGCTTACCAGCAAGTATGCGGCCTGTAGGGTGGGCAACACAGCAACAAGGAAGGTCAAACGGAAAGTCAAAGATGCTGAAATAATCTCATGGGTGGCGGCAATGGAAAAAAAAACCTGCCATGAGTAACTACTTAAGTGGAAAAAACGAAATCAGGAAAGAAACCATTTATGATAACTCAAAGGGAAGCTCATTACTTTTCGAAGCGAGATCTCGATGCCTGAGAACACGCACCTATAAAGCGAGATATAAGAAGGAAGAAGAAGCATGTGCTTGCTGCGGTAAAGCTAGGGAAACGACGGAGCATGTTTTATTAGAATGTGAATACGTCTACCCAGCGGTCTATTTAGGCACCACTGGCCTCTTTGAATCCCTTGGGTTCAGCGGGAGCAGTGGTAAAGCAAACATGTCCGCAATAGGCATTAGTAAGAGGCGATTGGATGATTGGTGGAAGAAAAGTAGGGAAACGACAAAAGACGGAGACGTACAAAAGCACAGTTCGCAATAGGGGATCAGAAAATTTGGGCGTGGTAGTTCATAGTGTTTTTTCTTTTCTTTTTTCATTGTTTAACCTAGGTAGGACATTAGGCAGTATAATAGCAAGAGCTTGGTGGCGCAACCCACCGCCCTGTTCCAAAGGGGACGCTCATAACATCCATCCATCCATCCACCACCTAGGGATCTTGAATGTGCACACATGAAAGTAAGGGCACACAAGCACGTTTTTTTCGTTTTTTCTTGCGTTTATTATTATTGACGGAAGTTATTGACGGAAAACTATCGGCCTATTTTCATTACATGCTCCGCGTGTAAAATGTCGGAACACATAATATCGAAACATCTGGTTGTATATATAGAAAATAACAACTTATTCTACAGCAAGCAGCATGGCTTTCGCCAACGTCTGTCAACGGTGACGCAGCTTTTTGAGGTGTCTCATGCTTTCGAGCATTGCAATTAACAACAACGAACAAATTGATGTTATAGCAATTGATTTTTCGAAGGCTTCTGACCGGGTGTGTCACATAAAACTTATTGAGAAATTGTATAAACTTGGAGTCAATACACAAATTGTGCAATGGATCTATGCGTACCTTACAAATAGAAAGCAATATGTCCAAATAGCAGGCGAAAGGTCATCCTCATTACCTGTTTTATCAGGTGTACCACAGGGTTCGGTTTTAGGACGAATTCTGTTTCTATTATATGTAAATGACATTGCTAATGAATTGCATCCTAACATTGAACTGCGTCTATTTGCGGATGATTGCCTTATTTACTGTCGCGTTAAGAATGTCCAGGATCAAGTGTTGTTGAACGAAAGCTTGCAAAGAATTTATGACTGGTGCACGTGTTACGTGGGACATGAAAATTAATTTCGATAAATCAGCTTACATGACTGTATCTAACAAGAAAACCCCGTTGCTTTTTTCTTATAGAATAAATAATAGTCCACTTCAACATGTTAGTAAGCTTAAGTATCTCGGGGTTACAATCACGCACAATTTGAATTGGAACGCACACATCGAAAACATTTGTGGTTCTGCTCAACGCAAACTCGGTCTGTTAAGGCGAAAGTTGAAAGATGCTACACCCGAGGTAAAGCTCAAGGCGTACAAAACAGTTGTACGGCCTACACTGGAATACGCATGTATAGTCTGGGATCCGCACCAAGTGGGCTTGTTAAAAAAACTGGAACGAATTCAAAGACTATCCGCAAGGTTTATCTTTAATGCTTATCAAAGGACGCAGTCTGTAACTGCGTTATTATCTCGTGCCGGTTTGCCCGAACTGGCAACGCGCAGAAAAATAGCCAGGCTGAAATTCTTGTACCAATTATGTATAACAAGTAATTCAATTTGGACTCCAGGCTATACTTGCGTCCCCCCGGACGAATGTCCCCACGTACAGGTCACTCTCATGCTGTAATGCCCTATGTGCCGCGTGTTGATGCCTTCAAATTTTCCTTTCTTGTGAAAACCATAGTTGATTGGAACAAACTTGACGCAGATGTGTTTATTGAAACGCACACAACTGAATCATTTGAGCGTAAACTGTCATGTGTTTGCTGAATGCATTGTTTGTTTATTGCGGAACTGGTGTTACGTGTTTGTGGAAAATTTCTTTTCCCCACCCCTGTAACAGCCCGCAAGGGCTAACAGTTTTGGAAATAAATAAAATAAATAAGCCACCGCCAGAGCCAAAAAAAGAAAACTGTTGACATCGCACTCATCATTACATTCTCCACAGAGATGTCGCTCTGCAAGCGGTGATGTGCGCAAACATAAGAGCGCTACAAAACACGACTCGTAGGGTCTATACCGAAGGAAAACAAAACCAGCATACACTTACTTGTTTCGATGGTCACGGTGCACGTATCCGTCACAGCGATGCAAGAGATGTTGGATTGGCTGGTCTCCTCGTCCGATAGACGTCGGTGCAGCTCTTGCGAACCTTGCACGGATGACATGCTGACATGCGTGAGGTTGCGGACCTGCTGCCTCCTCCTTTTCCAACGCCCAGCAGATGGATATCTTCTTCTTCCTCACCGATCGTGGCATCAGGCCGCAGTAAGATGACGATGATGATGATGTCCTTGATGAGTTTGGTGCTTACCCACTCACGGGGATTGGCCAAGAGTCGGGCAGACTTTGCTTATGTGTTCAAAAAATGAAGGTAAAAATCTATAATTTTGTTACATAAATTTAGGCGAGGAAAAGTCAAAACGGTTCAGTAGATTGTCACGCGATGAAGAGAAAAAATATATATAAAAAATTATCTATAATATATAACTGAGGCAATAGAGGAGGAATGAAAAGAATAATACGGTCAATAATGAAATCGGTTTGATTCAATAATAAATTTTTCTAGGGCGAAGCACACATTCCTGTGTGAGTGTCCAAGCACAGACTCTCCGAAAAACAGCAGTACCGGAGTGTTCAATGGCAGGCCGAGCTGTCGCACTGTAATTTCTGATGTCATTTTCCTCATGGAAGAGAAACGCCGGCATTCCAGTAAGTAGTGCTCAATCGTCTCTAATGCATTACAAAAATGGCACAATGGGGATATTGCCAGACCAGATCAGCCGGCATTCCAGTAATTAGTGCTCAATCGTCTCTAATGCGTTGCAAAAATGGTACAATGGGGATATTGCCAGACCAGATCGGTGCATGTAAAATTTAGAGATGGGACTCGACAACGTAGTCTCGTTAATGTGACTTCCGTTTGTCTTGTTTTGCAAAATTTCCTGCTCCAAGAGAATTGTAAGTGGTGCAGTTCCAAGGATGATTTAAGGTTTGATTGTGATGTTAAAAGGATGTATCTTCTGAACCTGACGGACGTGATATAACCCATTGTTGGAGAAGGGGAAGCACCGGGCCGCTGATAGAAGCCTTGGCCAAGCTGTCTGCCACCTGATTCATAAATATGCCTTTGTGCCCAGGTACCCATATTAATCGTAAACTTCACAAAGGACTTGTAGCCAGTGAGTACGAAGTTTTCAATATGTGTTACTCGCCGGGAGCAGTAAGTGAGGTGCACAGCGACAAAGAATCTGTGATTATTACCGCGGTTGTCCTGGAAGATCGCAGCTTTCGAAGCTTTCGTAAAGCTAGGACAACAGCTAGGAATTCCGCTAGGTATATTGGAGTGAAGTCGGGAAGCCGAATAGAAAAATACCAGTCCAATGATGATGAAAAAATTCCAACTCCTGCCTTTTCCTCACTTTGCGAAGCATCCGTTGCTATAATTACGTTACTGTGGAGTTGATTCGAGTGATCCTGGAGTAAGCCGTTAAGAATATGCGAGGGAAGCTGCTTTGCAATATTTGGATATAGGTCATCATAAGTAATAACTAGTGAATTTTAGATGCTGTTTTACATGATTACATCATCTATATTTACGGTCTAACGGATTCAATAACGATTGTGATATAATGACTTGTGGCGTGTGAAACCGTGGCCATCTGACTCAAAAAAATTGGGCTCGTTGTTTGATGAAGGTGGACTGGAATCTTCTTAGTGGGGATTCATAGAGCCTCATGAATGTTTGAACGGTGAGTATTTTAAATCTCATTACAAGGGAAGGTAATCGTGATTCCTTGTGGAGCACAGCGTTGGCTAGAAACTTTGGCAGCCCCAGACATAAGCGAAGCGCTTCCCGTTCCTGCAAAACTAGTGGGCGTAGCTTGTAAGTCGCAGCGCCGGAGAATAACACACAGCCGAACTCTAGTATAGGTCGGATATACATGCGGTAAATCATTATGCGTGTGTCTCTGCGCATGCCCCATCGATAATTGCTTATCCTTCTTAATATCCCTATGGCACGAGAAGCTTTTGAAGTTATATGTTCAATATGCTGACGCCAATCAAGATTTCCATCATAAATAATTCCAAGGTACTTGACTTTTTCCAGTTGTGGGATAGTGGAATGACGGTATAAAAGGGATATACTAACTGGGTCTTGTAGGGGAAAGACAAGAACGGCACTCTTATTTACATTAAGGGACAAGCGAATACTGTCCAGCCATGCTTCTAGCTCGCATAATTATTCCTGTAAGCATTCGTACAGTGACTGAATATCACTTGCTGAAGCAAAAAACACTATATCATCAGCGTAAACGTACGTGCTTACATTCTGATGATAAGGAATGGAGCTGAGTAGGATGTTAAACAACAGCGGGGACAAAACTTTGCCTTGAGGAACCCCGCGCGTTTGTCTGAATTTTCCCGATGAAATTCCACTTTGTGCACAGTAAAACTCCCTGCTCTGCAAGAACTCTGCAGTCTACGTCACGAAGTAGTCAGGCAATCCAATATCCTGCATCCTCTTTATTAATAAAGGGTTAATTGAATTAATTACTTCTCTCCACCTTGCGGGTTTCCGCAGAACTACTACGTCAAACATTAATAAAGGGTATTCCACATTATCGTATGCTTTAGAAATCTCTAATGTAACTAGGGCAGCATATTGTTTTTGGTAACGAGCCAACTGAATTCGTCTTTCTAGGTCGATAGGTGCGCACCAAATGGACATCCCTGGTCTAAATGCAATTTGGCAGGGGCTCAATAATTCTCTTGTGGTCACAAACTTAACCATACGTGCGTTTAATAATCTTTCTATTATATTACAAAATTTGATGTTAGAGAAATAGGCCGAATATTGTCTAGGACATACCCTTGGGTTTGGTCTTTCAGCAGAGGAATCCCCTCAGGAGGGAAATAACCTCAGAAGGGAAATCACCGCAGCCGAGGAATGACACAGGAGGGAACCATGCATATTGTACTGAGTAATTTACGGCATCTAACAAGCCGTTAGGAGCGACTTCAAAGAGAAGTTTAATCATCTTCGTAGTAAGTCAATCGGGACCTGGGGCTGCAGCTGGTAAACAGGAAACGGCTTGGGACAATTCTGCCATGGAAAACTCTTCAAAATCTTCTGAAGGGCCCTGTCCGTGAGGAGAGAAGGGAAGAGAGGTAGCGAAGCGGGTCTCTAACCCTTGCGCGATTACATTTAGAGAGTCAGCTCTTTCACTTGTGGTTAAAACTACCGACTCCCAGTCTAAGGGGCGTGGAATCATTTTTTGGGATCTTAAAAATCGAAATAATGCAAGCTTATTATTTGCTTTTGAAAGGAATTCGAAATGTCGGACATTGTAATCGTCTTTTGCCTTAGACACCATTGTTTTAAATGTTCCAGCAATAAATTTATAGTTGCTCCAGATTTTCGGAGACTGGTTATGCATGAGTTGTTTCCACGCAGCCTTACGTCGCTTGTAGTCCCGCGAGCAATCTTCATTCCACCAATTTGTAGAAGCAGTGTTTTTGCGTGCCTTTAGCTGGAACGCTGATCTTTTGCGCGAAGTATCAATGATTGAGCAAATATCCTCAGCTCTCAATGGAGAATTTTCCATTGATTTGAAAGTGGTCTGCAAGCATTTTTTTAAATGTACGGTAATCCGCAAAAGAGTGGAATCGAGCCTCCACGGTGGACTGTGGAGCTACCACGTCAAACACAACAGGAAAATTATCGCTGGTTGTCCCAACATTCACCGTTTCCCATGCGGATGTGGGAAGACCTGCACCAGAAAATGTAAGATCCAGCACAGATCTAACCTGTCCGCGAAGAAACGTAACTGATCCCGAATTTTGACACGAAAAGTTATTTGTGATTGCCCAGTCCCATAGACGCTTTCCGCACAGGTCTGTCCTGGATCCCCATGATACATGATGAGAGTTGGAAGTCACCTGCCAAAACTATATCTTTACCGCATTTTGCCATAACCGAGTCTACTGGGTGTGTATCCTGCATACCTGAGGGAAAGTATATATTGACTAAAGAGAAAGTCCTACTGCCAGAGAGTAATTTCTACTGCTAGAATTTCACATTCTGGAGACATCAGCTGGAATTATATATTTGCCCTGTGGCAAAACTTGCTTGAGACCATAATTAACAGTCCCCCACCTCCAGATGGGCGATCTAGGCGAAAGGACCTAAAATTGCGCAGAGAAAATTGTTTTTCAGGAGATAACCAGGTTTCTTGCAGTAAATTTACATCTGGGAAAATTGCAGAAGATAGAACGTTTAAATCAGTAGAAGCAGCGAATTCTGATCTGCAGTTCCACTGCAACACCCTCATCTACCTTCCAGTGATGAGAGCACCGCAGAGGCCACAGCCTCCTCCAATATATTACCTTTCGGGTTGACTTCAGGAAGGATTTTCTTGGATTTACTAACTGAGTGTAAAGTGGTAGCCTCAAGGGGAGAACACCTCCTTTTATGTGCCCTCCCGTCAATTTCCATGTTTGAGGTATCTTGATAATCAGAGTTGTCTGAGCTATTAGTTGCCTTGTTTGAGGAACCAGGAACACGCCTGACTTGATCTATATTGGTTGTGGATGCAATTGCCCCATTTTCCTGAGAGTGGGTTAAACAAGCATTCGTTTCAGAGCATGATGACAGGGCAGTAGCACTCGTTAATAATTTTTCTAACTTTGAGGATACCAGTCCATTAAAGCATTCCGTGGCGCTTTCCACTATGCGCTCCATAATTCTAGCCATAGACTTTTCAATAGCTTGTGCGATTACCTCTGACAGGCTTCCATCAACGATAGCTTGGTGTCGTGCTGTCTGACTCGCATAACCATGGGCTCCTTCTTTTACCGCCGCAATTGCCTCTTGGCGTGAGCAGCGCCTTTTGTCCATAACTTCCATTATTTGGGCTTCTTGAGTTCTAGCAGGGCAGTTTGAGCAATCAGCTTTGTGGGCTCCACCAAAGAGGCAGCAAGAGTCCGACTCGGCTGAGCAATCACTAACGGAATGACTCCCGCCGCAGACGCAACAACGAAGGCTGGATTTGCAACTACCCATGCTGTGACCATAGCACCTACAATTGCGACATTGTAATGGACGCGAGGCAAGCGGGTCCACTCTGAATATTAGAGGCCAGACTTTTATCTCAGTAGGGCAAGACGTACCTGCACACGTGGCAATTACTGACTCAGTAGGGACACGTGTATTGCCCACCATTCTGTTGCACCGGTAAACAGCAATTACTCCGGCCGCGGAGAGCTTTTCTAGAATCTCCGTCAGACTTAAAGAGGAGTCTACACCACGAACTATTCCCTTAGTGCAGGCAAGATGCGGGGGAATGAAGGCACTCACTTGCATCAATCCAAATGATGAGCGCTTAAGTAAGTCGTACACAGACGCCTGGTCTGGCGAACGGCAAACAATCCCACCTCTGCCAAACTGTCGCACATCAGTGATGTGCAAGTAGTGATGCGTTGCCGCCTGAAGTTCCACCTGCACTGCCTTCGGGTTATTGAGCCGGATGGCTCCTCCATGCACAGGCACCAGCGCCACAGGAATGCTGTTCACCCCCCTACGAAAGAAAGCTTCAAGAGGCATTTGATCAGATGGTAGCGAGGCCGACCAAGGCGGAGATCGCCTCGTGCAGTCCCCTGGAGAATTTTCGACATTTGTGGCACTATCTCCGTATAAGACAATATAAATTTATCTTAAATCTCTGCTTGGTATCAACAAAACTGGACTAAATCCGCCCGACACTTAGCCAAAACCTCGATAGCTCACTGTTGCGATCCGAACACCAGCGGCTGATGCTGATGCGATGCTGATGCGCTTTTTCTTCTTTTCCGTATATTTTCCAGATTCCCTTGCATGTTCCCACTTGTGGGCTCATGTCACCATTGAGGAACGTTATCATCATTATTATGGATGCTGTGCAATATAGTCAACGTGGTGCTGCCCGTAATACCCGCGGGAAAATTATTTTCGGGTACAATTTAGAGTCGCGTCACGTCTGACCAGGGCTTGTGTTGCCTAATAAAAGTAATCTAAATTGTATAGTTCTTTCTAGTTGTCCTTTTAAACTACTACGACGATGTGTGCTCTTGCTACGTAGAACACGTACAGCATAAATCTGAAAACTATTACGCGGTATTATATATAACTCAAACGTAAGTTGCCATAATTTTCAACTATTTACGGGCCTTCATCGTTATCGCAATTAAGATGTGACAGACTAAACTTCATCTATGTTCAGGGCAAGAACTGCTATTGCGGAAATTTTATACTAACTACAGTGACCCGCGTAGCTTCTTCTGAGCAGCAATCTTGTAGCGATTCGTTCCGCTTTATTCTTTGTCATTCTTATCAACTACTGTTCACAATCGGCTCTTTTTATTGATAACGCAAGCTGTGTGTGAGTCTGATCACTCAAGAAGCTCAAGAAGCGCAAATATAACCGGAAACGTTAACGCTACGAAATGGCGGCCCTGGTGTATTCCGAAGTTTTCTGAAGTACTCCCGCCTCTAAAGCGTATCTCTGTTTCAAAGCGAAGCTTTCTATTATGCCTCACTGATTTGTCCGTGAGTGCCGAAAACGTACTGCAGGAAAGCCAACTTACACATCTGCGTAGAACAGAACAGTTTACATTCGCACTACCGCCCCAGCGTCGACTGGCCGGCCGGTCAGTGCCTGATAACGGCGCGAAGCGAAGAGCATAGCAAGAGTTGCGCATGCGCACAAAGTTCACTGGAAATGCAAGTTGCGTCTGCTAGGCATGACACCACCCCTGCCGCGACTAACTGTGCTTCCCAGCTTATCGGAAACAGCAAGTGCGCGTGAACACGGGCTCGTCTTAGGATCTGGAAAAAAAAAATATCAAAGCCCCTTTCTTCAAGAAAGATGGTTGCGTAGGCATGCCATGCGTAGGCCGCGGGTGCAGCGCACGGCAGAAGAAGAGGCTGCCGTACGCGAACGTAAACGCGAGCGCGATCGTGTCCGTAAGGTCAATCCAGTGTATTGGCAACGACATGCAGAAGGCATGTGAGAGACGTTTGCAGTCGAGATGCATAGTGGTCTTGTGGTTGCCAGTGTGCACATCAGACCGAACACGTCTCGTTGTGCCGCGGAAACGTTCCTGGTAGAAACGATGAAGACCTTAAAACTACATAGTACGCCGATCCTCGTGATCGGTGACTGCAACATCAATGTTGCGAAAGAGCTCGGCAAATGGATCGAGAGTTCCATGCTAGATCGCTACTCATACAAATCGAAGACGCTTACAGAGACCCACGACGCAACACCGTTCCTGCATTCATCTCACATTTGCAAGCAGGCTTGTATCACGTTAGGATGGCAGAGTCTCTGACCGCCTACCACAGCGATCACATGGCAATACTGTGCAAGTGTAGAGTCGTCCGTGAAAGTCTGAGTGTGTGCGTGTAATCAACGGCTACATGATCTTAAAAAAAAAATAATTACCCGCCGTGGTTGCTCAGTGGCTATGGTGTTGGGCTGCTGAGCACGAGGTCGCGGGATCGAATCCCGGCCATGGCAGCCGCATTTCGATGGGGGCGAAATGCGAAAACACCCGTGTACTTAGATTTAGGCGCATGTTAAAGAACCCCAGGTGGTCGAAATTTCCGGAGTCCTCCACTACGGCGTGCCTCATAATCAGAAAGTGGTTTTGGCACGTAAAACCCCATAATTTAAGTTTTTTAATGATCTAAAATAAAGGCTATGCAACTTAACGAAATGTGTCTTCCTTAAACTTCAGCGTTCAAGAAATACAATTCTAAACAAGCAATCAAATTACATATGCATACACTCTAAAAAATATCCGCGCTTATGCAAGCGTGCGTTTTAAGTTTTCTTACACGCCTAATTTAAGCGTGACATTTCTCCACGCTTACCGATCACGCCTGCTACGAGTGATCAGCAACCCCTCCTCGCGCTTAGCAGACGTGATAAGGACCCCTATTCCCATGCTTATTATGACGCGTCGAATCTTCACGCTTAGAGAGGGTTCCCGAGGGGACAAAGAGGATGGAGTGGGGAGCATGCCCCATCCCCACTCGCCCCTTCTAGGCATGCATGCGTTGGAAGCGAGAAAGAAGCACAGGCCTTTGTCGGCTTGGGGGCTTGGGTCATTCCTCTGAAGCAAGCTTTGCTCACCAAGCTCTTCGCAGTCCTCTTCTTTCTCTTCTGCTTCGACGGCGCAGAGTGTGACGAACCAAGACGCTATGACAGTGGCAGCATGCCCGCGAAGTAGACGCTGAGTATGCTGCAGGGTGATTGCGCAAGACGCTCCTGCCGGTGACATTGAAACTAATCCACTAAGAAGGGGCTTTGTAAAGCCTTTGCACGCTTAAACAACGCCAAGGAATATAATACGTAAACAAGCCCCTCGATATATTCTTGCACAAAAGGACGAATGCCCTCTCAACTGTGCTCTGCGGCGCCACGCGTTCGAAGATAGCAAGCCTTGTGTGGGGTAGAAACGTCAGGACAGAATTTCCTGTATTAATATCATCAAGCTATTTCACTCTTTCTCCGATTATTGGCCCAAAATACCTGATCAATTTTTTTCACTGACCTTTCTCTAAGAAAGGCGAATATTCTAGGCAGCGAAAAAAAACATGACACATATTTCTTCCTAAAATAAATGCTTTATTCATGATAGTCATTCCCAGAAAACATGATACAATGAAACGTTGAGGCTTAAAAAGAAAACTTGCAGAGTTAAAGCGCTTTCATTTCGCTGAAAAAGCATAAGTGTTTCTATGAGTTCGATTTAAATGCGCAACGTAGTGAACAAAACATTCAATCTTGTTTGCGCCCATGATATTTCTTTGCTTGTTCTTGGCTTTAAGTTGGTTGCACAAAAATTGGCCATATGCCACCGGATATGTTATGTATCACCTACACAAAAGGCATAGGCACATCACTAGTGCCTTTTCTAGGGATGTGTCATCAGTGATCTCAGTGTATTCCTGCTCACAGCCACTGATAAGGAGCCTTGTTTCCCTCAGACAATGCATGGTCATATCACTTCGCTATCCGAAGGATAAAAGAAAATTGTCTTAATACCCTAAGTATAACACTTTAAGGGGAAAACATGTTTCTTTAGACTAAATGTGGTAACGAAGACGGCTTCCTTTTTTACTGCTTTAACACTGACTGCACTTCTGACATTGCTCCTACTGACTGCCCTTAAATGTTGCGGTTTGGAAGTTTTTGGAAGTAGGGGATATGGGAAAGATGGTCAAATCACCGCAGTAATGAGAGCATGCGTTGGAAGCCTAGGTCGCAAGCACGCTTCTGCAGCGACTCAGAAAATTTCACTATTTTTGATGAAATCAGAAGGAGCTTTTTCAATTTTTGTTCATTTCAATCAATCCTACTTCCAAACCTTTATTCGCTTTGAAATGTGGCGAGAAAAACAAAACAACATTGCGCAAAACGCATTTAGGTAAGACACATAGCTGCAACTGATTTTATTCCATCATGCTCTTCATAAAAATAAAGCTTAAAACTCGACACACAACTGGGCAATGCTTTCGATAAAACCTTTTATACCAAAAATGAGATACAAAGACGTAGTTACGCTTAATTCCAAACCCAATGGCGATGGAAATTTTGACAACAATCATATTCTGCCTGAACTTATCACACGTGAACTCTCATTGCGGACATAGGCGGGTTTGCAGCCGGAAATCAAGGGCTGCAACAGGCAGAGTATATGCATGTTCATTGAACAGTCATACCTTCTCTCTTTAAAGGAACGAAATGTAAAATATGCGAAGCTACACTACACAGATATCCTAATTCAGAGTGCAATTGACGTTGAAAATTAAGTAGCACGTGTGGTTGCAACCTCGCATGCGGCGCTTCGGAGGTGCAGGTTACTGTCAGTCGACAAATAACTAATAAACTTGTGAATTTTCACTTTATAGGCAGTGGCACACTATGAGCGCATACGTGTCAACTGCACGGCATACACTGCACACCACATTGATGCACCACTAACAGAGTTCTAAATCATGAGAAGAACCACGATGCAAAATGCAGTGTGGCAACTGCCAGCTCAACACCCTTGCCCGAATCGAAATGGCAGCGGGCACATAGAGAACGGTGAGCTGGCGAATATAAAATAAAAACAGAAATAATGGAAACTTTGCACTTCAGCACAATAAACTGAACAATTCAGAGGAATTCAACAGCCCGGTGTTAAAACTTGCTAAAAAGGCACGATGCTGGCTACTCTCTATTTCGATCAACGCTACTGCTCGCGTAAAAAGTTATCGCTTTCCAATAAATGTACCATTACGGCAAATTTTGCACCATACATCAGACAAGCACATGCCCGAAATCATGTCAAATTGGCAGTTGGCCGCTTCTTAAAACAAGCAAACCATAACTAATGTTCTTACCTCTATGTTTCATTCATCCATGACTAGCAGGTGAGGGACCGCGACATATCCATTATCCATTATGAAATGCTGCTCTGGAGCCGTTAGCCCGTGGTGGATTCTCTCTCGTAAACTCAGCACAGTGCACAAAGTATGCATTCACCACCCACGTTGTACGCCATGAATGTCTGTAGAAGTGAACATGACAATACACACCAACTCCGACAATTAAAGCGCAAGCTCTGTGCTGCAACGAACGAACGTCGATCATGGCAGTCCGCCGGAAAATACACACCTAAAATGGCCGAATGCAGTCTTCAAAACACCACGGTCTCCTACAGCCTCCCCGAGAAAAGTTTCGCATTACCCGCAGGGTAGTGAGAAGACGCAGAGCGTTGTTCTCCCTCGACCACGCACCGCGCAGATCACGTGATATATCACGGATATTTATAAGCGTGATGGAAAGTTCCCGCGCGAGCGCTCCGCGGGAGGTTAAGCGTGTGATTTACGTTTTTCACGCGCACACGGCTCACTCATGCTCGCCCAAGACAGAACCATGGCAGGCAGTCTTGTCGTCACACTTACATGAAGGAATGTCACGCTTATTTTCGGTCACGTGGCGCCTGAAACATCATCCGCACCTCACTGACATGCACGTCACGCCTAAACTTGAAGTTTAGCGCATGATTAAGCGTGGACTTTTTTTAGAGTGTAGCATCGGGTCGCTGAGCATATCTTGGGTTCGTTGCGCGGTCGCTGGCGTTGGACTTTGATTCAGTTTGCATCGGAGGCAAGCTTCGCGTTCAAGCATCTTTCTTTAAGAAAGGGGTATGGTATGATGAACCTTATTTAATGCCCTGAAGATCAACCCTTAGGTTGACGCAGGCGGCTCCCACGTCGGGACAGTAAGGTTTAACCTTACCGCCGTATCATGGGCCTTCTGGACGGCCTGTACTTGATCGAAAAGACCTCCACTGTGTAGGACTCGCTGCCACCAATCTCTCTCCTTGTCACAGTCTGTGAAAGTCACAGGACACTGCCAAAGCATGTGATCCAGAGTAATGATGCCATTACACTTCTCGCAATTGATTGGTATCTCTCTTTCAGGCTATATCTTGTTAATAAAGTTTGGACTTAGATAAGTGGGCATGGTGGTACGACAAGGAAAACAACGATGGGCTTACGCACGCTTTTCTTCATTGTGCAGTTCTTCAGTTCTTCGGTACCTGCACGGCAGTGCGGCTCGACTACGGCTTTCCAGCACCAGGGTCCGCCCATCGGCAACGCATCGACTCTTCTGGAAAGCGAGAACGACTTCGCCTACCTTTCGCCCGTCATTCTACCGACAGCCAGACAGCACATGCGCACATTCGTGCACGTGCACAATGTTCACGACTGCGCAGCTGCAAGATCGTGTACAGCCTTGGTGGCGAAGGATATAAAACCAGGCCCGGCTGCATCGCTTTTCAGTGGGCATGGTGGTACGACAAGGAAAACAACGATGGGCTTACGCACGCTTTTCTTCATTGTGCAGTTCTTCAGTTCTTCGGTACCTGCACGGCAGTGCGGCTCGACTACGGCTTTCCAGCACCAGGGTCCGCCCATCGGCAACGCATCGACTCTTCTGGAAAGCGAGAACGACTTCGCCTACCTTTCGCCCGTCATTCTACCGACAGCCAGACAGCACATGCGCACATTCGTGCACGTGCACAATGTTCACGACTGCGCAGCTGCAAGATCGTGTACAGCATTGGTGGCGAAGGATATAAAACCAGGCCCGGCTGCATCGCTTTTCAGTGGGCATGGTGGTACGACAAGGAAAACAACGATGGGCTTACGCACGCTTTTCTTCATTGTGCAGGTTAGTAGGTTCCCAAAACTACCTCACGCTTCTTTCAAATCCGATGACCTGTTCCTTGTCGTGCTTCCATGCCCAAAAGCCTTGGTTGATCCTTTTTATTCTTTGCTTTTGTTGTTATGTGGTGACGTTGAGAGCAATCCCGGTCCCAGTACAGGTTCGCAAAAAGCGCAATCTTCGAATGCTGTGGAAGAAATTTTGAAAACGCTTAAGGATCTAGACGAGCGATCTATAAGAATGGAAACCCTACAGAAATCTATGGCTACGTCAATATCAGACCTAAAGGAAAAGCAGGAGTCAGTTTGTCAGGTAATATCGGATATAAAAGCCAGATTAGAAAAAGTTGAACAGCAAACTTTTGCGATTGAACAAAAGCAGACAGATCTCGACGACGTGCGGGATTCCGTAGTCCGCGTCGAAAAGCACACGCGCACACTCCACTCACGACTAAACGACGCCGACGACCGAGCTCGCCGGAATAACTTGTTGTTCTACGATGTGCCTGACTCCGCTGATGAAACCTATTCCAAATCGGAAGAAAAAATACTGAAAATTTTTGCCGACACTTTAAAAGTTGATATTTCTAGTAACAACATAGCCAGAGCGCACAGAATCGGGCGATTTGCCACAGGGAAAGCACGACCACTAATAGTAAAATTTGAAACATACAAATGTAAGGACTTAGTCCTTTCCAAGCGCCAAGTTCTAAAGGATGAAAAAAAAATATCCGTAAGCGAAGATTACTGCCCAGCAACAAGACACTGCCGCAAAAAGTTGATCGAATTTGGAAAAAACGCAAAAAAGTCATTCAAGTTGCATTACAATAAATTGATTATCGGTGGAAAAACGTATGTTTACAATGAAGCTCATAATACTGTTACTGAAATAGAAGCTTTCGATAGCACACAGAACGACCTCAGCCCTCGTACTCTTCGCTCTGGACGCGAATTCCCTTTAAAAGAAATATAGGGGAACGAACGGGGAGGTGGTTCTCAGCTGTGTTCTTGCTCGGTGCTTTTCTCGAACATGCGTAGTCTTCTGCCAAAGAGGGACGAACTGTGTGCCATTATTGATGACTGTGACGCTGACATCATTGCGTTAACTGAAACCTGGCTGTCATCTAGGGTAGCCAACTCTGAGTTGTTTTTTTGCAGAAATAAATACGCAGTTTTTCGGAGCGATCGCACCGGTAAAGTAGGCGGTGGTGTGCTTCTTGCAATCAGTGACCGATTTGAGGGCTTTTGTGTGCCGGTTGTTTCAGATTTAGAAATCATCTGGTGCTGCCTTACAATAAAATTTAAAAAGCTACTAATAGGGGTTTGTTACCGATCACCCTCAAGTCCTTTGTCCTTTTGCAATGACCTGTATGACAACTTGAACCAAATAACAATACGCTATCCTGGAGTGCCAATATATCTAATGGGCGATTTTAATTTTCCAAACATCGTATGGTCACCCATCAGTCCGTTTTCTGAGCCCTCATCTACTGAATGTAACGAGTTCATTACACTTTGTTCTGACTTCGGTTTTTCACAAATGGTCACCTCACCAACGCGAATAACTCGGCACTCAACCTCACTACTTGATCTCGTGCTCACAACTTCTCCCGACAACGTCTCATCGATAACTCACTTACCTGGTCTGAGTGATCATGACATTTTGCACTTCACGCTTACATTCCCCCAGCAGTATCAATGCAAACAACTAAAGACAATTAGAAACTTCAAAAGAGCCAATTTTTCTGCCATAAACTCAAGCCTATGTTCATTTCTTGACGACTTCTTACCGCAGTTTTTTGAACGATCAGTTGAAAGAAATTGGTGTATGTTCAAGACTAAAATTTTAGAATTAATCCATCAGCATGTTCCACTCCAGCGCGTTTATTCTCATAATCAAGCCCCCTGGTATAACAGATTTCTTAATATGCTCTCAAATAGGAAGAGACGCCTTTTTCGCACTGCTAAACGGACGAAAAAGCCTGCACATTGGCTTGCATATAAAAACGCTGCCTCCAACTACTCAATCACTGCTAAAAATACTAAGCACACATTTTTTAGCAAAACCCTGCCATTATTACTAAAAACAAATCCAAAGCGCTTTTGGAGCGTAGTAAAATGTAAACGTGGAAATAAGATTGCATTAACACAGTCTGGTAGTCAGGTTCCCAGCTATCTTTGCGCAGACGTCTTGAACAGCGCGTTTGTGCAATCATTTTCCTCTCCCGCACCTAACAACGAATGTCCCGTCTTACAGGGCTGTAACTTTCCTCTTATGTACCCTATTATATTTGATGCAACAGGAATTAAAAAAATAATCGAAAATTTGAAAATTACTTCCTCCTGCGGTGTCGATGAAATCACCACCAAATTCTTAATTAGCACAGTTGAATATTCATCTATCATATTGCAATATCTATTCTCGCAATCATATAACTCTGGCATGCTTCCGCTTGATTGGAAAACAGGAAAAATCGTTCCCATACACAAATCAGGTGACACTCATAATCCCTTTAATTATAGACCAATTTCTCTTACCTCAGTACCTTGTAAAATTATGGAACATGTAATCTACACGCATCTCATTAACTTCCTTGACGATAATAATTTCTTTACTCCTCACCAGCACGGGTTTAGAAAAAACTTCTCTTGCGAAACACAGCTTCTCACATTTACAAACGATTTACACTCTAACCTTGACGCAGGCTTCACGACGGACTGTATTTTTTTGGACTTCGCTAAGGCATTTGACAAGGTGTGTCATGCTCTACTCTTACACAAACTAAGCATTTTAAACATTGACCCTACACTACTTAGGTGGATCTGTAGCTTCCTTACATCGCGCGTTCAGTTTGTTTCTGCTAATGAATGTACTTCCTCTCTAGCCCCTGTCGGCTCAGGCGTCCCTCAAGGATCTGTCCTGGGCCCACTTTTGTTTCTTATATACATTAATGACTTACCTATTAATATTTCATCAAACATATGTTTATTTGCAGACGATTGTGTGATATACCGCAAAATTTCCAATAACTGCGATGTAACAGCCCTACAAACCGACTTAAATAAAATAACTGATTGGTGCAGCACGTGGAAAATGCAACTTAACATTAAGAAGTGCAAAACTATGAGGGTTTCTCGTACTAACTCTAGTTCTCCAAATTATTCTCTCACTAATATATCACTTGAATGTGTCACCTCGTATCGTTATTTAGGAGTAACCATAACTAACAATTTGTCTTGGAAATCGCATATTGATATCATAGTGTCCAAAGCTAACCGCACTTTAGGGTACCTACGGCGAAATTTTTCTCGTGCGCCATCATCATTAAAACAATTACTATATACCACTTACGTTCGCTCGCAACTTGAGTATGCTTCATCAATATGGGATCCCTGGCATTCAACACTAATACATACGCTGGAAGCTATACAAAACCGTTCAGCCCGTTTCATTTTAAATAACTTCAATCGGACAGCAAGCGTAACACACATGAAATGTTTATTAAACCTTCCTCTCTTATCCGACCGCCGAAAACACTCACGCATTTGTCTTTTTCACAAAATCTATTATCATAACACCTTTTTACACACTCTTTGGATCAGGCCAGCACCTTTCATTTCTTCTCGTCGTGATCATAATCAGAAGGTTAGCATATCTCATTTCAATACTATCATGGGCGCAAATTCATTCTTACCAATGACTAGCAAAGACTGGAACAGCTTATCCCCTTCATTAACAGGTATAATTAATCCACTTATGTTTAGAAACGCACTTGAAAACGAACTTTTGTAATATACTTACCATTTGTCTTGCCTATGTGTATGTACCTTTCTCTATTGCAGCGTTTTCATCAGTTTTCATCAGCATCATGATCAAAAAGTTAACAATGCATTTTGTAAATCTACTGTACATATTATGTTTTTTTGAATCTCTTTACCATTGTGTACATCACATTTGTATTTGTATCTTTTGTACCTCTGTTTATTATCATCGGATGTCAACTCAATTAGCAATTATTACTGCTGTTATAATTATTTTCTTGTTTGAGTTACTTTTACCGATGTTTACTTTGTATTCCCTTAGCCCCTCCCCTCTATAATGTACTATGTACCTTGAGGGTAAAATAAATGAAATGAAATGAAATGAAAGTTGTTGTTTGCAACAATCTCAGAGTCACCGCTCGTGCTCTATTGAGCTTAGCGTGTGGCACTGGGAATTCCCTTCTGTTCATGTAATAATGCCTCGTGATTTCATTATGTGTTAGTAATTGGTCCCTGTTCTCCTCCTGTATATTATTAAGGTCCTGGTTGCGTAGTGCACGCATAGTAAGCCCTCGTGCAGCTGCGTCAGCCATCTCGTTTAATTTCTTCCGAGATGGATCGACAGACCCCATGTGCGCAGGAAACCAGCGGATTTCGATCTCTTGGCTGTCCAACTCACCGATCAGCTGGGCAGCCCTTTTGGTTACAAAGCCATTGGTAAAGTGTCAAATAGCCATCTTAGAGTCACTGTAAATCTTCGTCCACTTATTATTCCTTAAAGCCAATGCTATCGCTACTTGTTCCGCGACTGTCGTGTCTTTAGTCATGATTGTAATAGCGTCCCGAGTGAGACCATCTGCATCTACTACTACTGCCGTAAAGGCTTTCTTTCCTCTGACCTACGCAGCATCTACAAATGCCGCATGTTCTCTGTCGTGTTCTATCTCTTGCAGGAGAGCTTTGGCCCTTGCCTTTCGTCTTTCCAGGTTGTGCACCGGGTGCATATTTCTGGGGAAAGGAGTCGTCTTGATTACTCTCTTATACTATCTTTTAGTTCTATTTTGCCTTCACCTGAAATTTTTGATTCGGTTGGGCACCATCCTACCACTTCTAGTATTGCTCTACCTGGCCTTAATCCAGAGAGCCTCTCTCTGTGGGCAATTTGCTGAGCTTCAATTACCTCGGCTATTGTGTTGTGGAGTCCCAGTTTCATTAATTTGTCATCCGGAGTGTTAATCGGTAACCCCACTGTTGTTTTGACTATCCTTTTATATAATCTGTTCAGCTTGTTTATCTCTGTCTGTGTCCAAGTGAGCATCCCAGCTACATATGAGAAGTGACACAAGGCGAAAGCGTGGACCAGTCTCATGGCGCTCTCCTCTCCCAGCCCTCTGTGTCTGTTAGTGATTCTCCTTAGCAGTCTTATTACCTCCACAGTCTTGCTTGTGATCTGTCGTATTGTTCTTCCATTTGCCCCGTTTGCCTCCAGGAATAACCCTAAGACTCTAATGGATTCTACTTGCTTAATAGATTCGCCTGCCTTCGTGGTTAGTACTAACCTGGGTTCTTCCTCGGGAACGTATCCCCTCGGTTTTCTACCCCTTCTTCTGTTCTTGAGTACAAGGAGTTCAGACTTATTAGCAGAGCATTTGAGTCCCATGCCTTCTAAAATAGACTCTACCTCATAAATGCTCTTATGAAGTCTGCTTTCCGCATGTCCCATACTTCCTTCAGCGGTCCATATAGTCACATCGTCTGCATAAATGGTAAAGTGAATGCCCTCTATTCCTTTTAGTCCCTTTGCCACTTTTGACATGGCCAGGTTGAAAAGCATAGGTGACAAGACCGACCCTTGTGGCGTCCCTCTGTCACCGAGATCCATCTTCTTTGATTTAATATCCCCGAATCTAAGGTGAGCTGAACGATTGGCAAGAAAGGTTTTGACCACTTCATAGAGTTTTCTCCCCTGTCCCAGTTCGGAAATCACTTCAAGTATTGCTCTATGCTTAATTCTGTCAAAAGCTTTTTAGACATCCAACCCCAAGAGAGCTCAAGTGCTTTGTGGTTCAGCTAATAGCAGTTGATGTTTGATTAACAGCATGGCATCTTGTGTGGACAAGCCTGATCTGAAACCAATCAAATTCTACGGTAGGATGTCATTGTCCTCCACATATTTCGTTAACCTGTTCAATATGACATGCTCCATTGTCTTCCCTAGACATGATGTTAACGAAATTGGCCTCAGATTATCCAAGTAGAGTGGCTTGCCCGGCTTTGGTATTAAGATAGTACTGGCCGTCCTCCATTCTTCTGGATATACCCCATCTTTCCATAGGTCATTAATGTATGTGGTCAGATATTTCATTGAATCGTCGTCCAAATTCTTAAGCAATCTGTTCGAGATGCCATCCGAGCCAGCTGCTGACCTACTATTCAGATCATACAGTGCCGTGCGTACCTCACTTTCGGTGAATTCTTGATCCATAGATTTGCATTCTACCCCTAAGTAATCGGGATAACTCACATCCTGATCTTCTTTCCTGAGAGGCAAGTATTTAGTAGCCAATCGCTCCATTGTGCTCTCTGCGCTTGCAGTCTGACTTTCCTGGTGTACCAGTTTCGCCACTGCCGTACGTCTATTCGATGTAGTGCCTTTTTCGTTGAGCAGATGCCTGAGCAGACTCCAATTGCCTCCACGTTTTATTCTTCCGTCTACACATTTACACACCTCATCCCATTTTTGTTTCTGCAAATATCGTGCGTGTTCCTCTATATTCTTATTGAGCTGAGCAATTCGTTTTCTAAGTCTCCTGTTTAGGCGTTGTGATTTCCATCTTTGTAAAATCGATTGCTTGGCTTCGATCAAATGCGCCAATCTACTATCAATTTATTCGACCTCTTCCTCTTCTCTATAGCCTTAGTTGCTGCATTCAAGTCGTCCCTAAGCTGAGCCACCCACTCTTGTAGTGTGATGCGCCCCTTTCTATCCGTGTCTGCTCTGTCTTTTCTGATTTTTCTAAAGTGATCCCAGTCTATGTAAGTGAAATGCTTTACCTCCCCCCCTGTCGTTTCCACCATTATGTGTAGTATATAATGGTCGCTTCCTAGGTCCGTACCAGAGTTGATCCAGTCTGCCCTGGGTAAGTTATAAGTGAAGGATAAGTCCGGGGTAGTGTCCCTACACGTGGAACTGCCACACCTGGTAGGAAAGGCTGGGTCCGTGATAAGAGAAAGGCCTAAATCCGTGGCGAGATGCCAGATTCCTTCCCCTTTTTTACTACTCCAGCGGTAACCCCAAAATTGGTGTGGGGCGTTGAAGTCCCCTCCTATTATGCGTGGCGCAGTTTTAGCTAGCCTCATGGCCCCATTAAAAATTGCTCTGAAACTCTGTCTCACTTCTCTGGGACTGCTATATATGTTGAGGCAGAACAATCTTTGCGCTTTACCTCTGTGCCTTTTTAGAACCATGTCTATCAATATGTATTCAATTTTACTCGCCCCTAATTTTAGATCGTGCTCTATGTAGGGAATTTTCTTGTCAATCAGGGTGGCAATTCCTCTGCCTGGTTCTTTGCCTTTGCAGACCAAGTTGAAGCCGGACAGCCCGATCTCCTCCGCTAGAGTTTCCTGCAACATTATTAATTTCGGCCTATTTTCAGCCGTTTTGATTATCTGTGCTAGTGACGCTATTTTTTGCTGAAATCCTCTGCAGTTCCACTGCCACACACTAAGTCTATTTCGGTTATCCATTATTATTGTCGCTGCCCCCTGACTTGCTACCCCCTGTCACTGTTCGCTTGACTGTACCACCTACCGCTCCTGGGGGTATTCTAGCGCTTTCTGCTTCCAAGGGCATATATTTTTCATCCTCTCCTTGGGCCTCTAGCTTTTTCAACCTTTTATCGGCTATTAACTTCCACTTCCATGTTTTATCCACCTTAAGGTTAACGCTGTCTACCGTGTCCTTTAGGTCCCTAATCGCATTCCTAATCTCTTCCAGAACCGAGCACATCGATTCTGCCTCCGTAACTACAGCTCTCTTTTTGGGCGCCGGTGTGTCTTCTTCCAGGCTGTTACTTCTACACACCGGCTTAGCTATTGCCACACTGCCGCTTTCTGTCCTCAACCCTGTTTTCATTTCCTGAATCTGCTGCTTAAGTTCTTCATTTGCTTTCTTTAGTGATATAACCTCTCTGATCAGCTGTTCTACTCTGGCATCATTGCTTTGTTCCTGCGAGGCTGGCGCACCTGTGACTTTCACAGTACCTTTGACTTTCTCGGCCCAGGTCGCTCCTGGCTCCTTTTTCTTGTTTGTCTTCAGCTCCTGCTCCTCGAAGCGCACCTGCGCCTCCCGAGACCTGGAACGGTTTCTTCCCCTCGATGTTGAGCGCTGTCTTGATCTTGATGTGCTTCTCGAGCGTGAGCGCTTTCCGGCGCCTGGAGGGGTTTCCTTTGTCGGTTGGGCCGTTTCCATCTCGGTCTCCACTTTGGAGCGTTGTCTTCTTCTTATTCTTACTACATATGGTATTTGGTACCGCTGCTTGCAAGCCCTGTCACCTGTGGGATGATCTTCACCGCAGAACTTGCATTTGGGAGAGCAGATATGAGCCTCCCCTGGGTCTTGCATACCACATCCCCTGCACTGCACAACATCAGGTGTTGGACAAACGTCTGATCTGTGTCCGATTCTTCCACATGCGTAACATACGTCAAATTGCTTCCTGTACAGATAGCACCTCACGAGGGTTGACCCATATTTGATGAAGTTGGGCACCCTGAATCCGTCTAAAAGCACAATAACCGATTCCGTAGGTTTGATACGTTGTGCAGCCAACGCCGTTGGGTTGTATTCATGCAAAATCTTTTTCGTGATCACACTCTGACTGTCATTGAGGTTCCCTCTTCTAATAACCCCCTTACACGTTGAGTTGGGGGCTGTTTCATAAGCGCTCACTTCATATTCTGCCTCTGTGATCGTAATGGACTTGATTCTCACATACCTTTCATCATGAGAGAAGTCCGGTGTACTAGCCACCACAATATTCTGTGTGAAGTTGGGGCAGACGATGTCTTCCTTCGCTTGGTCTGCTGTAAGTCCGGCTGCCTCGACGATCGCTTCTCCAATAGCTGTGCTGACCTTCTTCAGGTTGAGGCCTCCCCGAGGCCTAACGATGATTTTGCTGTGCTCCTCCGGCAGTTGCGGCATTCTTGACGCCTTCACAATCCGGCGCTTGAGCTTGTCGGCCCCGGCAGCACCTTTGTTGGCAATCTCCTTTCCTTGTGATTCTTGGATCAAATTGGCGGCTCCACCAGCTCCCCAGGTCTTTTTCGCAGATCGCGATCTTCGGTTGGTGACCACCTGCCAACCCATTCTTTTCTCGCCGTCTTCCGTCTCCGAGGGGAGTTCGTCGTCCATGCGTATGTCGGCCATTTTTTTTTGTCCGCGCCAACATGATGGACATGGGAACTGTTTGCATTAAGGAAAATAGAGGTTCCGCAAGCCGCCAGCTGGCAGCATTATACAGAACCAAACGCTGCAGAAAAAAAATACAGATTTTCCAACATATACGGCAAAACGCTCAGGGTCATATATATCGTCTTTCTCTGGCACTGCGTGAACATTTTCCTACGCTCTTTTACTCCGCTTCAACATTACTACAAGCATATAGCGTGCGTCCCTTGGGCAAGCTATCACTTTAGAGGTCGCAACCGGCTTTGCTGTATAGGCTAAACATTTTTTCATACACAACGTCATTTTACTCCACGTATCACCATGCCAGTTGCTCACGGACCGCGGTCGCGCCTTTTTGTTCTCCAGTCATCAAAGCCATCTTGAGCTCTAACGCAGCGCCAGTTGACCACATGATATCACTCTAAAAAAAACGGTGTCACTCACCGCCTAAACTGCGCCCTTTCACATATGTGCCCTCGTTGTCAACCTTCCAATACTCTCCGTCGATGACAAAGTACACGGATTAGCGGAAAGTAGCCATCCAAGAATCCGTCCAATTTTGACAAAGCAGTCAAGAAAGCCAGCTTCATCATGATACGAAGTTAGGAACGATGCAGGCTACGCTGCTGTCGAAACGAATTGGTGGCTGTGCAGCAAGCTTGGCAACTCTGAGAGAAGGTCTTCATTCCTACGTGCTTCATTTAAGCCAAGTTTCTTTTTTTTCATAGGTTTGGAGACTCAAAAGAAGTGAAAATTGATAAATAAATGTGCTTTTTTGAAGGTTTTCTCGCCACGGTGATATGAGTCAGGTCAGAGAGGCACTTTCCCATTAACTTTGGTTTTCTAAAGAAATAAACAAAGATTGATTTTGTTCTGTATCTTTACAGAAACGGTGAGAAGAGCAAAAGATATCGAGGCCTGACAGAGGCTCCAGCTCTATTGCAAAAAGTTTGAGAATAACTCACAGGTAGTACAAAAGTAATAATAATATTTGGGGTTTTACGTGCCAAAACCACTTTCTGATTATGAGGCACGCCGTAGTGGAGGACTCCGGAAATTTTGACCACCTGGGGTTCTTTAACGTGCACCTAAATCTAAGCACACGGGTGTTTTCGCATTTCGCCCCCATCGAAATGCGGCCGCCGTGGCCGGGATTCGTACAAAAGTAAGCACAACATCGTCGTTTTAGGTTATTATTACAAAGAAAACAGCATTGTCACTGAACAGCTTACAATGAAAAATAAATACTAGACTTGAAAGTATTTCTTGTTTTCTGATAAGTGATGTACGGTTACTGTAGTACATACACTATATAGAAACATAAAAATTAAATTGCAAATTGTCAAAATAATATCCATGGCGAAATCAATACCAAGTAGAATTGCACAGATTTCAGGTCTTTAAACAGCGTGAAGAACTTATATAAAAGATTATAAGTAGCAAGCAACAAAAGTTCAAAATGTAGTTATTACAACACGCTTTTAATTTATAGTGGGAAATGAAAAGAGTCAGTTGTATTGGATTTCACTTTCAGTTAAAGAGATATTAAAAAACTTTTAGTAAGCATATTGTACTCCGTAGTTCTGTACACGATTCAGCAATGCCGATATTCTATAACTGACGTGATGGCTGCCATAATTATTTTCTAGTCCTCATAACTCGACTAGCTTTCCTACGTAACGAACGCTGATTTTGCTATTGTTACCCGTGCCCAACAAAAATTTATTAGCTTTTATATATTGTAATAACTTGTAATAATAAATTTGGGAAGCCTTTGGTACTTCATGTTTTATAAAAAAAAGTTCTGCACTCTACTGTTGCGCAATTCCTCAATAATTTTCGAAAAATTTCAGCCCTGTCTTCGTAATGTAAGAAAGTTTCTTGTAATTCTGAGTATATGTGATTCCCCATACTAATATACAATACGAAAGCCTAGAGTAAAATAACGAATTATATAGGACAATTTTTAACCAGACAGGTTTAGTGTCACTCATTTTAAAGAAACAACGTGTAATTTTGCTAAGCTCAGCTGCAAGGTTAATAACATGGGTATTTCATGATATATCCTATCTAAACCACACACGAAGAAGCTTGTGAACTTGTACCCGTTCTATTTCATCTCCACGCAAGTGCACTCTAATTGTAAGGACATGGTTTGTTAATTGCCGCAAATAATAAGCACTCAGTTAACATTTAACTGTAGCTAACTGATGTGTAATGAATTTGATAGCCAATCTAGATATGTATAGTGTGAACTTTGCAACACTGCCATCGATTTGTCCGCTAAACTCAGTAGTATTTTTTGCGTACATTATAATACTTTGGAAGAAATAAATTAGAGCACGATTGTTATTGTAAAGCTTAAATAATAGTGGACCTAGTTGGAACCTTCCAGGTACATCATCCTCTTTTTTTCTTAGTTTCGGCGACTCTACATTGTTGAGTAACACATATTTGTTTCTATCGTAAGGCAGCTTGGCAATGATTTTAGCGCAATACCGCGTATTCCGTAACAATTTTGGCACGTCATCAATCAGCAGAACACATCATGATATCCGAATAGAAAATCTTTCCTTAAATCTATGAATAGCCCAGTATGGTATAGACTGTGTTAAAAGTTGTCTATGACTGCGCGTTTAACATTCAGCAGCGCCATGCTCCGAAACACCTTCCTTTCCGAAAACCGCACTGCGTATCACACCCGATATTGTATTTTAGCACAAAGCCTTCAATGCGGATATTTATGGCTGTAAGGTGGATATTTATGACCTTAATAATGTAGTATTCAGTTTCGCTTTCAAATAAATATACAAGGTGATAAACGTTCGTCGTATTGTTTGCGCCCTAATAGATGTACGAGGGTAAATAAAAGTATTTGAGCGTAATATTTCCGGTTCTTCGCACATCTTAGAACTGAATGGTGTCTTAGCCAGAAATGTACCCGAAAATATTGTGTCCATGCGAAAAGCATCCACATTGAAAGCAACATGAAAAGCCACAAGCCTTCAAAAGTAGCCATTTTTGTTACCCTGCCTTCGGGGCAAGCCAAAAAATCGCGGCTTCTGCCCACGCACATAATTAAACCGCGCTATGTGAATTTAGACTGCGCTGCGGCGCAAACAGTAGCATGAAGCGTTCGCTGCCCGCTGCCAACAATCCCGATTGCGCCAGCGTTGTTCAAGGGAGTGTTCATTGTGCCCGAGTGAGACATGTTGATATTTATCTGCGTACGCGGGACTCCTTGACTGCCTAGTAAGGAAGCCACTGGTGACTACATCATTACGGCTAGTGAAACTACGAACCTTACTTCGACATGTGCGCAATGATTTCGCGTTGCTACAAATGTTTAGCTTTTTATACGGAACTGCTACTTTTTCTTCGCTAGTACATCCCGTGAAAGCTTTTCACGGACCAGTCGCCGTGAGGAAACAATGCGATATATCTGAACATTTATTCTGAACGATATTTGCACATTTCACAGCCCCAATAGCAAAATATAAAGAGAAAAAACATTCGCTTAGCAGGGTCGAGAACTTAAACATCAGTTGCTTGTCTTTCTCTTTGGGCCATTGAGCTTCAATTTATCGTCGTCGGCTCATATAGCCGGTTGCAAGCAGTCGCTTGTTTTTCCATGTCACAAAGCATTTTAGCCTGTTCATGTTTTAGCGATTTCAACTGAAAGAATTATGCGTGGAACGTTGGAGTCTGCGTTTGTTGGTGGTGTGTGCATGGTTTTCCGGGTGATCTCAGAACTTAAAACACGAGACAAGCACAAGACAAAACAATATACAAACAAAATAAAGGCAATCCTCTTTATAATACTGATCATGTACGCATTCCGTTATTTCTAAACTCTGTTACAAAAATTTTCCAGTATATCTTAAACTCAGCCATTGTCTGTTTCTGGAGCTTAATATGGAGAGGAACGACCGCAAATAGCTCCCGAGTAGCATGGTAGAAGTAGAGATCAAAGAATTGCTCATAAAGCTTTTAGCACGAAGGAGTGTAGGCGACACGCAGTGTACATACGATCCTGCATTGGATTTCCATATGGTTTTTGAACGCCCGAATATATTTATGAGGCCAGTTTTATTAGCAGCACCTATGCCACACAATACGGGCATCCTTGATTATCTTTATGTAGCCACTGAATATAAAGGATGTGCGGTTTCACAAGCAAATTTTTCTGGAGCAAGTAGACATTTGTAGTTGCCGACGAGATGGTAGAAAACGTCGACTTCTGTCGGAGAAGCGCACGGCAACAAGACATTGTTTTGCCAATTCGCTACCATGGCCGTGCACCCGGCAAGCGCTAGTTCCAGATGGCTCTGGCACTTGACGTCTCATTCCTGGACATGAATGGGGCTGTAATACGTTACAGCATTCTCCTAGAGATACTTTACAAATAATCAGGTAAATGCAACGCCTTCGCATTTGCTGATGCCTGTCGGTAACGGGCATACCTGTACTTCTGGTAGCATTCTGTGTTAGTAAAAGCCAGTCGAACCTCGTTAATTATCGTTTTTAATCCCAGTGATACCAGACTATGTCTAAGAAAAAACACCGACCCAATAGAAGCTCTGGTGATGTGGCAAGGAAAGGGTATATTTATTTGCAACAGAGGAAAACGTTTTCGTGCAAATCATAAGAAGGAGGTGACTTAAGTACACGTGAACCAAATATAGCATCACATCAAGGAAAGAATACAAAAGCAATTTAATGGTTTCTTTGAAAAATTTGACAAAAGCTTTACAGCTATATGGGCTTTCAATGCTGAGGCCACGTGTGCTGTCCACAGACACCTCTTCTACATGTCTGAAATAAAACGTAAAATAAAGAAGCACTTGCAGCTAACAGCGAAAATGATCTACTGTGAATATATTAGAAATAATGACAAGTACTTTAGCTCCGGCTACGTTAGAAGATATGAACTTTAACTTAGCTGTGAAGAATACGACGTTTTCGTGTTGATAATCTTTCTCTCTAAACCGCAGTCAAAATACTGCATGTGCGAAATAACAGCCTAGAACAATTACATAGGTCACATTCAACAACTTAATACTGGTAAGCGCAATTCTAAGACGGGGCAGAAGATAGACACAGAAGCACGGGACGAGCGCAAACTCGCAACTAAATTTTCTTCTGACCACTTCACCTACTTAAATGCACAGGAGACCTGTAGCGCGCAAGCGCACTGCCCATCAAGCCAACCAATGCATCATATCAAAAAGCGTATAGATTACAGCATGATTTCTAAAAACTGGTTTCCTTTGCTGGGCAAAACAACTGACGTATCGCTAATACAGGCACTTTTCTTTTCCTTCTAATACGATATGCCTCTATGATTTCTCTGGCCAAAGTATTCCCACTCCTGCCTAGAATTCGTATGCTGGAAAGAATTGGCTCACAGGAGCAAGACCTACAATGCATAGGCAAATGAAAAGAGGCTTTGTTAGCTACAGAGCTCTCATGTTCCCGCGCCCGATCGTTGACGCATCTGGCGGTTCGTCCGGTAAATACCTTTCCGCAGTTAAGCGGGGTCTCGTACACAACGACAACGGTGCATGTGACCTATGGCATGGTATGCTTCTTTCCACAGGCAGGTTTCCTCGGAGGTCCCAAAATGCGTGGGCATAACCAGCAAGTTTTCCTGGCGCAGAAAACACAATAGGCACGTCGTACCTTTTTAGCCCCATTCTTCAGGTTGTACGCAAGTCTGTGAACGTTGGGCACCGATTCCGGCTTTCTTGTTCGTATAACCTGCCCGAGGCGTTTTTCTCCCCCTCGGTTTCAGAAGGAGGGTCTCCGATACAGCTGTGAAAAGTGAACGAGGGAAGCCAGCCGCCTGAAGGCACTCAATTTGGCAATTGAAACTATCGTGTGCCAAGCGAGCACAAGACTTCGCCTGCCCCGACTCAAGACATTGTGTTGCGATCGCCCGCTTTATCACCTTACTATTTGCTGAATAAAACGTCAAGAGTTCTTTACGAGCTCACGGAGAGTATATACAGCAAATGTGCAGGCCAGTAAAAAAAAAAAAGATTTTAATACCTGAAAACTGCAAGGTGTCTAGGTGGGCTGCAATACTTTGGCCAGAAAAATCATGGAGGCATATCATATTTTAAAAAAAAGTGCCTGTATAACCCATAGGTCAGTTGCTTTGCGTAGCGAATAAAAGCAGTTTTTTGAATTGATGCTGTAATCTATATGCTTCTTGACATGATGCATTGGTTGGCTTGATGGGCAGTGCGCTTGCGCGATCCTGGTCTGCTGTGCACTTAAGTAGGCGAAGCCTTCAGAATAAAACTTATTTGCGAGTTAGCGCTTGTCCTGTGCTTCTGTGTCTATCTTCTGTCCCGTCTTAGAATTACGCTTACTAGTATCAAGTTGTTAAGGATGAACCAACTAGCACAGCAACAAATTTTGTTGAGCTTACATTTGCTTATTGCAGCTGTACCTGCCAGAATTTGTGGAGTGACTTGCCTTTTTAATTGGTACTTCTTGATTTATTGAATGCCGCCATTGCTTTAACTAATTTCTCGAAATGGACGTGCCGTCTGAGCTCTCTGAGTAAATTTCCTTTTACTTGCTTTGTTCAGTTCAAGTTGAAATAATATGAATGACTGATCCCTCTTTTAAATGAATCGGTCGTAATACGAAAGTGAAAGGCCTGTTCTAAGGAGCTGACAGTTTTCTTGCACATTCGCCAGTGCCAGTTAATAAATAATTTTCCGTGACGTCCATCAAGTATTTATTTCTTTTATTATTCACAATTTAGATCGAAGATCAACGTAACGACGGCGATAGCAAGCACACAAGGCGTGTGCTGCGGCGCCGCGTAACCGGCACCCCCGAGAGTGCCAGGCGCCGTAAGTGGGTCCGAGGTGACGGCGAGCATGTCGCTAGCGAAACTACTGCCAAGAATTCCACTGGCATTGCGCCTGCGCTCCGTTGCATTTGTTGAAAAGGTCAAAGGTCATCATGCCCGCTTTAGAAGAGCGCGCTCATCAAGCGACATCTTCGGGAATAATGCGACCGTGTGTTTTGAGGTGGCGGTCCGGCGGCAGGCGCTCCGCATTTTAATCGTTGTTTGCAGAGGCACTGTGCTTTCTGCTCTCATTGGACGGATGTGATTTATGCTGCTTTAGAAAGCTCCCTTCGTGTCCTTTCCAGTGACACCTGGCATTATCGCCTAGGCTGAAGCGTTACCTGGCGACATTGAAAACAGTGCGAGATAAACAACGGCGTTTTTGCTGTACCAGCTGTAGGGGTTGGGGGACGGACTTCGGGATGAAAACCAAACTTGGGAGGATTTATTCTACATTATGTACAGGGAGGTGAGCGACAAGTAACATTTGTACAGTCATTACGGGCCGGCAGCAACTCGGACGCTGCGGCCCGCGGCAAGAAGTTCGAGAGAGGTGAATCAGGGAATCAGGGAATGCTCTGGTCTCTCTCGGAAGGCTTCTTATAAACCCTTCGAGCACTGGAAGTCACGTCATGTTCGACCAATGGGAGAGTCCGCTCCAATGACGCCACTTTCAGCCAATGGTAGGCGCCCGTGCGATGGTGTCATACCCGGCGAAGAGAGTCGGCACCTGGTCCTCCTCTCTTGATCCCCCTGCGGTTTTGCCTCGCAGAGTGGCAATGCGCTTCTTTCAAGGAGGAGAAGGAGGGGGGGGGCGCTCATGCTTCATTGCACGAGTGCCCACCTGCTCCCGGTGGTACGGCTCCGCAGTGGTGGCAAATGCCTTCTTCAAAGGCGAAGGGGGACGATTGAGCTCCATTGTCCGAGGCCCCCTTCTAATCCCGGCGGCGCACGACCTGGGGGCCGCAAACTTGTTTGCACTTGTTTGGTGCTCCTCTGGAATGTGCTTTCCTGCTTCTGCATTCCTCAGTTAGCTGTGCTGCGTTTCGAAGTGGTTTGGGGAACTCGAAGTAATCGCAGGAAACAGCTCCATATCTAACACAGCCTCCATTGTACTGTGTTTCCAGCAAAACTGTTCAACACAACACGATCAAGTTTGATACGCCTTTAAATGGAACGTTATACAATGTTTATATGAAGAGATATTGCGTGTAAAGCAGTTGCAAATTATTATAGGTCCCCATAAAAGTGTACAAAACAATAACAGTTTACGAAATAATGTATTTTCTCGCTTTTAACGCAGAACACCAAAATTTAGTGGGTTTATAGATTGTACTGCACTTATCATCTATGCGAATTTGTTTTGTGTTCTGATGAACAGTTTATGAGTGCTACTATTTCAATAGGCAATCTTTGGCTATACTGGGTCATACATTACCGAAGAGGAAAAACTATCCAAGCTGAAACTCTTCAATATTCGATTGCCAATCAGCAAGCCCTTCTCTGCAATTCTGTGAAGCAAAAAGTGTTTTACATTGATTAAGGAATTTATAAGGAAGCAGTGAATTTAGCTGATTTTCTGCTGGCCAGGTCCGCGTAAATTGACTTTTTTTTTTCATGTACACGCTCATTTACAACGAGCGCTGCACATTAATAGAGCCGTACAATGTCTTTTATCTACTAACACTCGTTACTAAGCTTAGTTTAGTTCTACTTAGCTGTACTAAGCCGTGCTAAAAAAAATTTCAACATGAAATGAATGTCACATGCGGTTTTTTTTTCTTTCTGCTTGTGGCACCATCTGTGCAAGAAAGTATCAAGCTCTTTCACGTCAGTTCCAACATTTGTCAAATGTGGCGCCACTAAACATTACAAAGCGGGCCAAACACGGATAGATTCTTTCTCCAGATTTGTGTGTTTGACTCAGTTTAGGGGCCGAATCTTATAACGGTTCGGTTGGGGAACCGTTCCTTTGGCCTCACCTGATTGGCCAAAATTTTGATTACGTCACAGGTCGTCAGAGGCAGCGGGGCGGTATCGCAATTTTCGAATACGTCACGCATCTGTCAATCATCTTCAAAGCGAACCGGTCGTAGGAACCGACGAAGGGGTAGTCCGCTTTGGGTTCCGTTGCTGTGGCTTGGCTGTTGGCTTGCGAACCTGGCCGCGCGCGCCGGTCGCGCGTCCCCGGAGACACGCGGGCGTCGCGCGCGCGTGCGTTGGTTGCTTCGGAAGCTATTACTTGCCTTCGTCGTCTGCTTGGCGTTGCTCTTTCGGTGTCGACCACTGCTGGAAGTGCGATACGCGTTCGAAGAAGTGACGGATAATGGGTTGCATCGCCCTTGCTGGCTTTCTAAGTAGACCTTTAGCAGGCTACGCTATCAAATGGAGGAGACTCGGCTGCAAGCGTACGAGTGGCCATTCCCCGCAGAGGAAGGAATATTGCGCGCTGCGGTTCATCGCCACCGGCCTGCAGCTCCCAGAGCTCAGTCGGACGCGAAGCATTCGTCGGAATTGCCTAGATATCTGCTGCCGGCATTCTTCACAAAGTTGCTCTCGCAATTACTGTGTTGGCCGGTTGAACGGCTGGGTCAGCTTTCCCATGACCTCAGCTTCAAAGTCAGTGCCAAGGAGATATTTGCATGGTGAGATCGAATTCTCAGTGCTATCGCCAGTGTGAATAGCTCGCAGATCGCCGTTCAGCAGTCAGAAGGGTTCAACCTAGGCTGGTTCAGCGCTTCTTTCGTTCGTCTGATAAAACTATACAGACAGGACGGGAAGGTATTGTGGAGCTCTCTTATTTTTTATTTGGCTGCCCTTCTTTCTCTAGCTCGGGAGTGCCATACTTTGTTTCTCAATTTCACGGCACAGCGGGCACCGTCAGCACCACACTCTTCGATTTGACTTCGCGCAGGCAATGCAGGGCCCGTGTATCGTAATGTTCGATTTAAGTTCCATTGCTTCTATCACGCGACGCGCCGTGGGGCAGATCGCAGCGATAGCGGCAGCGCGGCGGCGAGCAAGTCATGTCTGAGCCGATGACGAAGGGCGAAAAAAGAAGGAAAATTGATATAGTCGGCTAGTAAAGGTGTCCCTAAGAACCAGTTCACGGCTTTGTCGCGCTAGCTACTTGAGAAGTGCTGGCAGTGCGTTCCTGTTGCATGCATCGTGCGAGCTCCTGGTAGCAGACGACATAGCGCTACGCTCTGCCAACTCATTTACGCTTACGATACCACCTGTGGGCTGAGAATAAAAAAGAATGACATTAATAAATTACTTCTGCATTGCGTAAACGCCCGGCACCACAAGTTTATACTTCAAAACTTGGCGTATAAAATTTAATCTATATTTTACATTTATTTAGCAAGCAGAAACATTCTGCAATTCCTCGATTAGGTCGTCATATAGTGACGTACACTTCAGAGGTGGCACCCTCTCATCTATTGGTCGCGTACTCCCCTTCTTCCACCGCCGGCTTGGGAGTGGTACATCTAGTGACGTAAGCGGCGAAGTGAACGGTTCGTATTCCGAACCGTTATAAGATTCGGCCCCTAGGGCGCTATTCTGGACATTCCGCCATTTTCTTCGGAGCGTGACGTAGGCGCGACGCAAACGAAATGGCGCTGGTGGCCCGGTTTTGCTTACGTAACGTGACGCCAACTTGACGTTTCGCCTAAGAAACTGAAATGAAGGCACTGAATGTAGCGTTATCGGTAAAGCAAAACAGTTTTCCTCCGCAGTAAAAATAAAGCAGCTATCTCAAAGCGTATGATTATTCTGTCGAAAACGCTTCTCGCTTCCGTCGTCTGCTGCGTACAAGCCGTCGTCTGCTTCAGTAGCTCGGATGCGTGTCCCTGGAAAATGGAATGAGTCATCGCATGTTCGTGCCAACGCGCTTGTTTTCTTTCTTGAGACAACATACGCGAACTACCAGTGGTGATGCGCGCACGTTCTAGGCCACGTTATCGCTATTTCGTGAAACGCAAGTGACTCAGCCCGACTCGGCTGGCTTAGAAACGGCCGAATATCACCGATAGCGTTGCGCGCCAGAGATATCCACTAGAGCGACGCAAGCGCCGGCGCTGCCATCTCTTGTTCATTTCGCTGGTTACTCGCACCGCGGGAGGAAACTTCAAGGCGCCGCCTTGCGTACATTTCTTTTTGTAAGTTACAAAAAGGCCGTTGTCATAACTTTTGATTGTGCGAAAAGGCATTAATCTCGATTACAATACAAATGCAGCAGTGAAAAGTGGACAACATTGCTGAAAGTTTGCTATATTCAACCAATATTATTTCGTATTTACGCGTTCTTTTAAAAAACGATGGCCCAAAACACAAATGCCAACACCACCCGAGAGCGATGCAAATACTATGAGCACGCGTTATGAACAAAAGATTTTCGTGGCGCCAAACAACGGGGAAAATGTGGCGATACGCATTCCTCTCGGCTGCCATTGCATATGGCTTCCCATTAGCATAATTCGCGCGGCTCGTCGCAGCAAAAATTATGGCGGAAAATCTCAGCAATGGCGGCCCTGCGCAACGTCACGCATCGTCAAAATGACGTTTACGAAACAGCCCTTCCTGTGACGCTCCTCATGAGATATTCCTTCAGCCAATCAGCAAGCTGGCATGGCGCATATCTTGAATTGCCACCACATGGGCTCTATTCTGGACACGCATGGCGGCTGCACGGCCGCCATTATCCGCCTTGTTTACTCTCTGATTGGCTGTAGAGAGGTCACGTGTTTTGAAATTTGTGCCGGGAAGTGGAAGTATTGCAAAATGCAATTTTGCGTTTTCATCAAGATGACGAAACGTGACGTGGAGCTGCAAATTTTATGGACTAATACATTTTTGTGGTCCTTGGCAGATATATTGTGATGTTAGCGCTTCAAAAAGAATGTGAGCGGTAGCGTGCAGAAGCCAGTGCAATGCATCTGAAATTGCGCGAATATGTGGTGGTGATCCAAGATATGCGCCATGCCAGCTTGCTGATTGGCTGAAGGAATATCTCGTGAGGAGCGTCACAGGAAGGGCTGTTTCGTAATCGTCATTTTGACGATGCGTGACGTTGCGCTGGGCCACCATTGCTGAGATTTTCCGCCATAATTTTTACTGCGACGAGCCGCGCGAATTATGCTAATGGGCAGCCATATGCAATGGCAGCCGAGAGGAATGCGTATCGCCACATTTTCCCCGTCGTTTGGCGCCACGAAAATCTTTTGTTCATAATGCGTGCTCATAGTATTCGCATCGCTCTCGGGTGGTGTTGGCATTTGTGTTTGGGGCCATCGTTTTTTAAAAGAACGCGTTTATACGAAATAATATTGGTTGAATATAGCAAACTTTCAGCAATGTTGTCCACTTTTCACTGCTGCATCTGTATTGTAATCGAGATTAATGCCTTTTCGCACAATCAGACGTTATGACAACGGCCTCTTTCTAATTTTTAAAAAGAAATGTACGCAAGGCGGCGCCTTGAAGTTTCCTCCCGCGATGCGAGAAACCAGCGAAATGAACAAGAGATGGCAGCGCCGGCGCTTGCGTCGCTCTAGTGGATATCTCTGGCGCGCGCAACGCTATCGGTGATATTCGGCCGTATCTCAGCCAGCCGAGTCGGGCTGAGTCACTTGCGTTTCACGAGATAGCGATGACGGTGCCTAGAACGTGCGCGCATCACCACTGGTAGGTCGCGTATGTTGTCTCAAGCAAGAAAACAAGCGCGTTGGCGCCAACATGCGATGACTCATTCCATTTTTCCGGGGACACGCATCCTAGCTATTGAAGCAGACGACGGCTTGTACGCAGCAGACGACGGAAGCGCGAAGCGTTTTCGACGGAACAATCATACGCTTTGAGATAGCTGCTTTATTTTTACTGCGGAGGAAAACTGTTTTGCTTTACCGATAACGCTACATTCAGTGCCTTCATTTCAGTTTCTTAGGCGAAACGTCAAGTTGGCGTCACGTTACGTAAGCAAAACCGGGCCACCAGCGCCATTTTGTTTGCGTCGCGCCTACGTCACGCATCGAAGAAAATGGCGGAATGTCCAGAATAGCGCCCCATATTCGCGCAATTGCAGATACATTGCACTGGCTTCTGCACGCTACCGCTCACATTCTTTTTGAAGCGCTAACATCACAATATATCTGCCAAGGACCAAAAAAAATGTATTAGTCCATAACATTTGCAGCTCCACGTCACGTTTCGTCATCTTGATGAAAACGCAAAATTGCATTTTGCAATACTTCCGCTTCCCGGCACAAATTTCAAAACACGTGACCTTTCGACAGCCAATCAGAAAGTAAACATGGCGGCTAATGGCGGCCGTGCAGCCGCCATGCGTGTCCAGAATAGAGCCCTTAGTCGCCGCGCCTACCCCGCATTCCCTCAAGCACACGTGTTTGCAAAAAGGCCTTCAACGTGGTGCTAAGGCACTTCACTTAATTGCGGCTGTTGGCGAAAAAGAAAGAAAGAAAGAAAAATCAAGAAAGAACGGAAGAACAAAAGACAGAGAGAGAGAGAGGAAAGGGGAAAGGCAGGGAGGTTAACCAGAGAAAAGACAGAAAGCACTCTAGAAAGAAAGCGTAAAAGAAACAATGCATAAAAGAAAGAAAGAAAGAAAGAAAGAAAGAAAGAAAGAAAGAAAGAAAGAAAGAAAGAAAGAAAGAAAGAAAGAAAGAAAGAAAGAAAGAAAGAAAGAAAGAAAGAAAGAAAGCGCCGTGCGCGGTATATACGGCGCATCATGACTGCATGCTAGGTTAGTATGCCAGTGTACCCAGCAGAATTGCAGATAAAGAAAGATTCCATAAATTTCACGCGTGCGTAATTTGGTCCACAATTTACTGTGGAAGCGTTTCTTGAAGTACACACGGGACTTGCCATCGCCACCTCCTAGCTCCCAGGCTCGTACGACGATATCTGGAAACTCGTTTTCCCCCGGTTGTGAGGCGCGATGTGTTAGCTAGAGTAAGGCGTTTGCCTTATTCTACGTGACGCCTGTCGAACTAGAGGATTAACAGCAAACAATCAGCGAGCATTTATTTCCCCAACTGCAGCGAAAGGTGCGGATGCTGCGTGGCCTGTAGCATCCCAAGTCGGGCGCAACAAACCAAATGTCACGTGTTCCGACGCCCAGTGAAGTTTTGAAACACTTGATCTCCAGTAGGTGGTCTTCTCGTACAAAGATATATCGTACTTACCCGCGCAATCATCGCACTCGCATAATGTTCGATGCCCCACATTATCCACTTTCTTTGTCCAGGAATCATCGTACCCTCGAAAATCACTGCAGTGATTGCCATTTGCTTGCTGCGGTACATGGCAGTCGATCGAACAATTTTCCGCTTTCTTTTTTGCAAAGTGCTTCCGCAATTGCATGCGCAACAGCGCACATGTGCTCGAGAGTATCCGAGTTTAGCGGGAAAATCAAAGGGGGAAGAAAAGGGTGCGGACTGCGCGAGAAAGGCAGGCAACACGCGCACTGTTTACGCATTGCAGACTGACGACGCTTAGAAAAAAATTATTTTCGCGAAATAATCTATTTATACAGTTTCTACTTGTGTAGAGCGTGTGACCTTATTCCAAAGGTCAACATGAGAACTTGCAATCGTGCGCCTGTGGCGTGGGGAGGAATAGAAACTGTCATTCGCGAAAGCAACAAAAACGGCTGTCGGTGAAACTTTTAGAAAACATCTGAGGGCTGTTCGCAAGGATATGCGCGGGTGCTTACGATGGTCATTGTGATCGTAACGCTTGCGCAATGAGTGCTATCAGCAGTGATCGTTTGTACATTTCCTAAAGCGAACGTTCTGTGCTGCCGCTTCTTTTAACATTTCGTTGTACCGCGGCTCTGAAACGAGATTGACGCGACCTCCAATATCATGCGCGCGGGTTCTCTAGCGGGTGTAGCCGCGACAGCACAGCACGTGCACTGGAAGGGCACGTGCTATGCGCTTTCTGAGATTTATATAAAAAAAAAAAGCAGCCTAACCACGTGTACTACGCTATGTATTTTGTAGGGGTGCGTGAACCTTTGACGACAATCGAAAACTGCCGATGACAAATCGAATCGAGTAATGATTATTCGATTCGACAACCAAATCGAATGGGCCATTATTATATACGCTATTCAAATTCCCCAACACCGCTATTAGTAGTTCATTTCCGGAAAACATCTCCGCAGTAAACTTGCAGGCTTCGAATTTACAGCTGATGTCCCGTGATAGGGTTCTACGACTGAAGTACATTTGGGCGTACAACCAGATAAATGGTCATCAGCAACTGACAGATGGCAAACGCTGAAACAAACTCATGTAATGAACATTTTTGTGCGCACATATGCATATTCACCATGTCATAGAATGACACTTATCAGTTCATTCACTATAGCCATCCATTAAACCTGTATTTAGCTGCTCAGAATACAGTGACACGCAGCCCATATTCTTTGGGGTGCATTCCTTCTTTCGTGCGTTCGCTTGTCGAGCTCTTCATGAATCAGACCAGTAAGTTTCTAAGGCGTTATGTACTTATGAAACGCGAATCATTTCTGTTTAATATTATAATTGCGGGACGTATATTTGTGCTAAGTGGAACACAAGCGAGTGCATCATACGTGCGTCGATATGGAGACGTGTGAAAGAACGCAACGGCAATTGTTGCGTGTTTGTCGGTAATGCACGTAAATAATATGCTTCTCAAGTTTCTGGCTTGGATCGCCCTCCGGGCCCGGGCGACGAGTTCGCGCTGGTCGAGGTCAGGCTTGGAATAAGGGACACTCCCACCTCAACTGACAAGTCACTGATTCAAATAAAGGTTTCGTTCTCTCTCTCTCTCTCTCTCTCTCTCTCTCTCTCTCTCTCTCTCTCTCTCTCTCTCAAGTTTCTCTCACACCCCACCCCACACCAACAGTGAGCTAAAAGCATACACGCACGTGGGCCGCAGGCGACCTAACAGTGCCGGTGACACCCTTTCTCGAGGAAATCACGCCGCAAACGAACTCTTTTTTTTTTTTGCTTAGGCGCTCTGCAGTAAACGTTTTCTTTTTACTCTATACTCTCTACTAACATTGCGCCTGCTCTTTTATCACCCCCCCCCCTTCTCCTCCACTGCTGAGCGCTGGTCAGGTGTCAGGCGCCTGCGCTAGACAGTTACTGGTGTCAATAGCGATTTCCTACCCTTTCTTTATTGTGTTTCTGCATTTCCACGCATAAAGTTACATTTACCATTTCACACCTAGAACCTTCCTTTAGCGGGCCCGTACTTTGCAGAACGCTAAAAAAGAAGAAAAAGCGGTACACACTAAAGAAAAATAAACAAAACTAGCTGACGATCAACGTCACCCAAAGTACTGTCCATTTCTGTCTTAGTCTGTGTTTATTATTACAAGTGTTGCTTTCCGTCCAGGTAGCGAGCACTGCAGTTTGCAGGCCATCTACCGAGATGGTTTTGGAAGCAGCGGCCTGCACTCACATGACAGCCAGGTCAAAAGCGACACTGACGAACCACTTGCCACGCCTATAGCCACCATCAGCAGCTCTGAGCATTTTACACAGAGAAAGGCTCGACCGAGCAATTGTTGAAATTATCGGCGTGAAGAAGGCCACCAAGACCGCGATCCTACGCACGCTCCGCGCGCAGCGTAAAGAGATTCTAAAGAAGTAGATTGAAAATATGGGATTAATCTCTCCGCAGAGGACACCTCCGCGCACCGCACCCGGACCCGCGCGTTGCGGCAGGTACGCCCCCTCGCCTCCTCCCGCGTGCCGGACTCTCCCACGAGGACCGTTCGTTCCTCCTTCGCCTGCGTGTCGGCTGCTACATGACGGCCGCCAGACTACACAGGCTGCAGGGAAAGGGCAGCCCCGTGTGCAGCAACTGTCCCGATGTCGAGACGCTCGGGCACTTCCCGCTTCACTGTCCTGCTTTCAGTGTGGAGCGCACGGACTTGGGTTCTTCGTATCGGCGTTTTGAACTGTCTTGCGAGACGACCAACGCGCTGCTTTTTCCTGTAGCCCACTCGTCTATCGCCAAGAGTGCCCTTGCGGCACTACTTGACTTTTGCAGTGCGACACAACAAAGAGCGCGGCTCTGAACCCCCGCATTCGTTTATGTTTTTTTTTTCTTTTTTGCCGCCTCCTCCTTTCCTCTCATATTTTTCTCCCCACACCCCTTTCCCCGTGCAGTGCTGTTGAGGGGTCCTCCTGTGAGAGACAGTTACGGCACTGCACTTATCTCCTCCATTCTCTCTAAAATCACTTCATACACACACACACCACGCGCTGCAAAAACAAAACAATGGTGCCAGGCACAACTCGTCCTGAAAAGAAGGGGGCGAGGAGGAATTTTTCTTAAGTACAGCAAATCACCTTGTCGCAGCCTCGCAGCAAGATAGCGCCTCATCTGCCTCCTCTACTACAGGAGGCATCCACAGGTTGTGAATTCCTAGCGTCAATGGTTCTTGGACAACAATCGGTGGATCCCACGCACTATGGGAATCGATGTAAGCGAAGCTTTGTATGCTGTTCGCTTTGATAGACGATATTTTTCGGTGACATTGGCGACGGACGGACGGACGGACGGACGGAACTTTCTTGTACGTCCGGCAAGGTTTAACGCGACCCGGGCTCAGGTCTCCCACAGGGGAACGTCAAGGCCCTGCCTCAACGCCGCCTCACGGGCTTGCTGGACTGCCCACATCTCCGTTTGCAAAGTGCCGCACGAGACAGATTGTCCGGGCCAGCTAACACACCGCGAAATGAAAACACGTATACAAATGTGCTCAAATTTCGCACTAGGGAGTATCGTAATCGCCGGTGAACTTTTTGAACTTCGTAATGTGCATAGAATAAAGCGCAAAAGCCTCATAATATACCAACTGCAATTTTAAGCAATAAGTAGACGGAACCTAATAACAGCCGACTTACGTAAACTCAAGTTTTTTTAAGTTTTTTATTCTCTCTCTTTTTTTCAATTTCATACACAGCATCCCAACATACATCGCCACATCAGGAGGGAGGCTAAAGGCTGTGTATGCCTGACGAAGCCTACCCTCCTGCTGGAGACAAACAGTGCGTTTGAGATGACAAGCTTTTTTCTGAGGTATACCATTAAAATCGCACAAGAAAGGAACATCCACAATTCTGTACAGTATATAAATGTTTCGACATAGTAATTTTTGAAATTACAGCTGTGAAAAGAAACAAGAGAGCACACAAAAATCAATACATGAGTAAACCACCGTTATCTAGCAATGTTGTAAATAATCTGCCACGTTAAGACTACAGTAGGTCGAAGTTTGTGCTATACATATGACTTAATAGATCTGTGGTGGTCTTACGGTCGCACAGCAGCAGCCAGACACCCTTTGCCCTTTTTGACTCGGTAATATCTTATCGCGGAGTGTGCGGGAAAGCGAAGTGGTGCGAGGGTGCGCAACCGGGCCGTATAGAGGCTGGACGAACACAAAAATAAAGTCAGTTGTTGCTTGTTCTTCAGGGACGCATTACTCGCTTCTTTCTGCTGATTCCCAGCCGCGCTCGCGTCCCGCACAACAGTTCAATAACTCTTTTTTTGTAAAGTATCTTACTTGGGATCTCGTGTGCTAACGTTTCGATATCTTTGTTGTCATTCAAGAAAGTTATAAGGGTATGTTCAAAAGTATGAAGCCCATAGTTAGTTCTAACCTCAGGAGTTTTGCGATGGATATATCGGAGTTCATTAACAACATCAGGCCGTCAAATTGAACAAAGCTAAGGTTAGGTTTGCTGTGGATCAAGCAATCAGCCTATATTGCCTGTCGAAGTGTTTACATATATATGTCAAGAAGGCCCAGTGGTCGCCGGTATTCTCGTGTACTCGAAGTGTAGGGAACATTAACGATTGCTCTAATTGTTTTGTTCCTATAAGATAAATAAGGAGTTCAGGTTTGTATGTGTTGTTCTACCCCATACAAATAAGCAGTAATGGAGAAGTGACCGGGTAAGGGTAAAATATAGTTTTTTTTTTTGCCATGTTGGTAGAGAAAGCCATAATGAGTCTGACTGAGCGCGATATTTTGGAACGCAAGTAATTAATATGCTCAATCCAGGTTAACTGCTCACTGAAGACCACACCAAGAAAACGTGTAGACCTCACACGTTCAATGTTTTCCCCTCTGAAACTGAGGACAGGCCCGAAGGTTAGAATTTTATTTTAGGTTTAAACACTATATTTTTTCGCATTTAGCTGAAGCTCATTGGCATGTATCCATAATGATAGTTCAGACAAATATTTGTTTGCATTTGCTATAGTGCTCAAGAAGTCATTACCGGAAAAAAAAGTATGTTAGTGTCATCTGCATACATAACTATATCAGCTGAACTAGTTACATTGATAATATTATTAATCTAAAGTATGAAAAGTAAAGACCCTAAAATGGAGCCCTGTGGAAGACCTCTACATATTTGCCGAAAGCAGATGGAACACCGTTTACAGCTGTACACTGTATTCTCGACGACGAACAGCTATTAATAAGCTCGAGAGCAATACCTCTTATTCCAAAAAACGATAATTTATGTAATAATATTTCATGTTTAATAGAATTGAACGCTGTTTTGAAGTCTAGCAATAACCCAAGTGCAATAAACTTATTTTCAATATTATTAATAATTTTGTCTCTTATTTTGATAAGTGCCATTTAAGTGCATTCTCCTTTCTAGAAACCATATACTGATCAATTATTATTGCTGATGTTTTATTGAGGTAACATGTTAATCGGCTCTTGAAAACATATTCTGCAATTTTTGAAAAAGAAACAGATAAAACTGAGATTGGGCGGTAATTATTAAGATCATTATGACTGCCGCCTTTGTGAATGACACACACACTTGCCGTTTTTAACTGCTGCCGAAATATTCCTTTTTCACACATTACGTTACATATGTGGACCAGGACGGGTGTAACTACGTTAGTTATAGTTTTCACTGCTTCCGCTTTAATATTGTCAGTTCCAATAGAAGAATTATTCTTTAGTTGTGACATGTACTTCTGTATCTCATATGGCGTCGTCCGCTCGAGCTAGAGTGAACTTACCGAACAATTGAGCCGATAGTGAGTAGGGTCTGGACCGGTGGAGGTGGCATTGTTATTAGTACATACAGTTAGAAAGTAATCATTCAATTTATTTGACAAAGAGGCGCCGCTATAAACCATTCCGTCGATCGTGATCTCGTTTGGTATTGATGGATTGGCTTTCGAACGTAATTTATTGAAAACTTTCCATATTTGCTCCGTGGTATGTTTCTTGAAAACATCGTGGTATAATATCCTTGCTTAACTTTCTTCAAGTCAGAACTTAGTTTATTTCTCGTTATTTTGAAAGTATGAAGTAAGTTTAAATCTCTACTTTGTAAAAACTTGGCGAAAAGTTTGCTTTTGCGATCAGTTCTTTTGTATAGTTCCTTATTTATCCAAGGCTTTCTCGTCCTTTTGTGTTTCGTACGATGAGTCAGTGGGAAAGCAATTTCGTATATCGCTAGAATTTTTTTCAGTAATCTATCGTAACAAAGGATGGGATTTGTTTCCTTGTATACTTCAGACCAGTTCAACTGAAGGGCTAATTCGTAAAAATGGCTCAATGTTTTCTGATTATATTTTCTGTAACAAGAATGCTGTATTGAATTATTTAACTCATGTTTATGAATAGGTAGGATAACAAAAGAAGGAAGATGGTCACTGAGATCAGAAGCTAGTAACCAGTTATAACACCAGACCATAGAAAATCCGTGAAACACAAGTCAATACTATTTTCGCTATTTTCGGTTATTCTTGTCGGTGCCGTAATTACACTCTCACAATTATAACTTGACGACAAAATATCAGATAGGTCTCTAGACGCCACATTATCTGATTTCATGTCAATTTTAAAATCACCGAGTACAACAAGCGACTTGTTAGTGTTAGCAATGCACTGGAGTGTATCCCCTATATACGACAAAATATTGATCTTTCCGGAGGGAGGCCTGTAAATCAAAACTACAATTATACGATTTGATTTAACACCCAAAACTTCATAGTCAACGTGCACCGTAGAGAACTCTTCAGTAACTCTTTAAAGAAGTTTTATGCATAGAAGCACAAAAGCAAGTGGAACCCCTATGCATTTCGACGGACACTTTGAAAATTAATATCCCGGAACTGGTGCTGTCCAGAGAATTCGTTCCAGGTGGATGCGCCTTGCGAACTCAGCGGCTATAATTTGTAGATTGAAATACGTGGCGTAAAGTAATTCCGAGAGGAAGTTCGGGTTCATTTCTGTGAGATCGAGCCAGCAGGCAATAGCTCGCCGTCGCACCACACCTGACGCAATTAGCGGGTCCCCAGAGGAACACATTATAACCATACGGCCAGTGGAAGGTGCAAATTTCGAGAAAGGTTACCGGCTCTCTCTCTCTCTCTCTCTCTTGTGCGCGTTTCTTCGCGTAGCGCCATATCGGGGAGTCACTCGAAAAAACAATGCCCATAGCCGTGCGCTGCGAGACTTCGTTATCGTGGAAGCCGTTGGTACCAACCCGACCTACACTTATGCACGTCCAATGACAAGTCCATTCATAAGCTTACGCCTGCCTGTGCATACATACGGCGCAGACGCTTTTAATAAATAGAAACGGCCTACAGCGATGAAATTATCACTGGGAACGCCAAACCTGTCTATCGAAATGCGTTCCTACGTCAAGGAATGTCACGGAACTTCCAATTTCACCATAACCATAAGCCCTGTTACGTATAAGTCTTAAAGCATTATTACATATGAGAAGGATTAATGATAATTACACGTTTTACTTTGTTGATTCGCATGATAAACGAAAATACTTTTTGTCCAATATGAGCCAATTTAAGAACACTCTAGACGGCAGCGAGAAAAATGCTTCTGCCACATCGCGAGATGGCGATGCGGCACAAGCCGGGCGAAGGCAGTTTTAGTGCGAACACCGACGGGAGTGTTCTTTGGCTCCAGCTTCACTGTGTAGCCAAGTGCACGGTCGTGTGATGCCGGCGTCAACTCTGCTTCTTGGCTGCCACCTGTGCTGTTTCTGAGCATGCAGTTTTCTCTATAACTCAAATGCGCGATTCTCAAGCGCTGTGAATAGGCTGGCTGCTGCCCGCTTCCACCGGAACACTGCAGTGGTTTCTCACAGCCGCGGCACTGGTCAGGCTTGACTGAACGGCATCCGCAATCGGCCATGACAGCAGGTCCAGCTGGTGTCGCTGTTAGCTCGGAGACCACAAAGTCCAACAGGAAGGTGGCGCGAGCAGCGGCGCTGTCTTGTCGTACACGAGTGCTGTGCGCCATGCCATGTCTGAGAGTAAGGCAGCCTTGAAAAATTTTGTCATCACAAACCAGCGCAGCAGCAGTGAGCCTGGAGGAATTCCTTCGAGCTTACATTCTGCCGACACTTTCGACCTAGATGTTGTGGTCGTGTTGTTCTTGCTTTTCCGCCTGGTGTCACGCAGGAGTAGCAGCCCTCGAGACGGCACGCCGTGCCTGCTTTTCCCCGACGAAAAACGCGTAGGTGGCAATTGCGTCACGGGTAGCAGGTGGTCGAGGACCAGCGGCGTCTGCTGCACCGCGGATGGTGCTGGATGGCGAGTCCAGCAGGCTGGATATTGCCCGGCCGCGCTCTCGCACTGGATGCTCTCTTCCCGTACCAGGCGGCTTGCCAGAAAGGAGAATCATCGCCCCTCCCGCTGATTGTCCCGAAAGGCTCCGTCGCACACCTGACTGGACGAAGAGCACGCGATGGGCAGCGCGACTGTTGCCAACAGCGCGAAGCTTCAGTCGGAATCCGCAACATCTCGCTCCCCTTGAAGCCGATTGCGTGGCTGCGCGATGGGCGACGGCCGTTGCAAAACATCGTGAGAGCGTCTGTACGTCTTGTACGATGTCCCCACCTGGACAACTCGAAAAGGCGCTGGGCGTGCACCGGTGACGGAAACATTCCTCAGTTCTCAGGAAACTCAGTTCGACCTGCCAGCTTTGTCGAACTGAGCCCGGCATCACGCCTCGCAGAAGGCGCGTTCTTGTCGCGGCCCGGGGTAATTCCGGAGGCACCAACTTGGCGGCATCAGCGCCAGCGTAGTCACAGGCCCGGCAGCACCTCGGCTTTGACAACAGGTTGCCTACAAGCACTCGAGATGCAGGGTCGCGTTGTCGTGGCTCGCTGCGAAGCTGGTAAGAATGATGTTCCACTGCGTCGTGGTTGTCAGAAGCGCGGCTCTCGGGAAACGCGCTATGTTTGGCACGGCTGAGGGCGACGTCGCAGTGGCGGAGGTCGGCTGGTGTGAGGTTGCCCCGCCGCCTACCGCGAACTCGACAGGCGCTGGCGCGGCCGGCACCCGTCAGCTGAATCGCTTGCCTCGGTAGTCGGACACGTCGCCACCGAAGCTCGCGCATCCATTGGCGTGGCATTGGTTGGCGCTCTGGATGCGTTGCGAGGCGATGAACAGCCAGGTAGAGGTGGGCAGGATCGTCGGACGTTGTCTTCGGGAGCAGCACCAAGGCGTAGAGCACGTCGGGTACGATGGGTTTCTGCGTGGGCTCTCGTTCGAAAACTACGGGTCCTTGCGGAGAGACCCGTGGAAGCTTCCCGCAGGCACGAGTGCTGACGTGACAAATGGTTGTTGGCTGGCTTACTCGATCCTTAAAGCGGGCAGTGGAACACGAGGCACGCGGAGGAAACGTCATCGCCCCTCCTCGCGCACAGCGCCACGTATATCAGCTGACGTAGAGTTATCACAGTTGGACACCAGAAGAAAGTGGATTAGAAAAGGTACGGGGAACTCGCATTTGATATCACTTTCGGAAATAAGAAAAATATTCACTTGTGAACAGAATAGGCGCCTGGATTTGGGACGAAAGAAAACATTTCCGATAAAGCAAATCGGAGAGGCAAAGACAAGAGCGACGAAAAAAGAGCGGCTATTTATGATGATGATAACGATCCCTTTTAATGGCTCGTACCTACTGAGAGGGATGGGCCCCGAATCGGGCGGCAGGAGATAGCTTAAGAGAATTCTAGTTTGAAGAGAAGAAGAAGAAGGGAGAAGAGAAGGGAAAACAAAAGGGGATGCTGGAATAACTTTACAAGTACGGGAGCGAGCTGTCCGACAAATTAAAGGGAAATTTTTAAAAGACGTTAAAATCAAGGAGAGAATAGAGAAAGTGGTGACAAACGATTCGGGGAAACCAATTTCAGCGATATTAATGCTTATCAGACAGGTAGGATAAAGCTACAATAATTCGGGAGGTTATTGTCTCGTTTCAGGTAAAAAAGCACTGCGCAGCAAACGCATTTGTGACTATAGCCTAGTATCGAGGCTCCAAATGATAATATTACCGGTACTCTTAATCCTAACCAATTTTTGCAAAGTGGAGCTTCGGATAACATAGTTCCATGGTTTGAATACTGTCGGCATGATAGAAAGAAGTAGTCTACTGATTGAATTTCCTTACAATTGTGGCAAAGAGGGGACATCATCAGACCAGCTCTATGTAAATAAAAATTCAATTGCGGGGTGCGATAGCGTAATCTGGTGTATGTAACTTCCAAATACGAAGAAGGACTTTACGAAGAAGGTTCATTTAAGGAAACACCGAGAGGTTGAAAGATTGGAGATGTTATCAGCGATGATTTGTTTAAATCATATTGCAGTAAGAAGATTCTGCATCTCCATGCTGAAGATATATCCAGTAAAATATAATAAATCTGCCATTTCATTTAAGTATAACCCTCGGTGGCTTGCAACCCAAAGTAAATTATATTTTTTTAAAGTGGTAGTTCCTAAATTTTGGCACACACTTCAGATAGCCGTATTCGTTGCGCGCAAAGCGATGAACATACCGACAGAGAACCTGTAACAAGGACAGCTGACGATTGATTCGCAGGAAGTTTGCGCAGCGCTAGAACAATCGCCTATAATTCTGCTATGAAAATAGGCGTCTCCCTCCCATGGTCGCACCCGAAATGAGGCGCGCTAAAGAAGGGTTCAGGATATGGCAGTGGAATTGTAGAAGTTACGAAAACAAAAAGTCAGTTTTGCAGCAGTATTTGAAAGACAAGGATACACCGGACGTCATAATTCTGCAGGAAACACACGGGATTGCGAAGCTAGCAGGATACAGATCTTTTGGCTATGCCGAAGGGGACACCAGGGCATTAACTACGCTGGTAAAAAGAAACATAACTTGCATGCAGCACAACACAGGAATAACGCACATTGAAAATATTCTATTGGAACTCATCCCACAAAAAAAGACAGGACATAGCTTATTTATTCTCAACATTTATAGTAACCCCATGCTACATAAACACAAATTCAAGAATCTATTCCAGAAAACACTCAGACTTGCTGGAGAAAATCCAATGCCTCACACACCACGTGGGGATACTTATATACCAGAGCAAAAGGAAGGGACTTATGGAACGACTCGCAAGAATTAGGCCTCACGCTCGTCACAGACCCCGCCACTCCAACCAGAGTAGGCACGGCGCTAAACAGGGACACAACCCCAGACCTAACCTTTACCAAGAATATTGAAAAGGCGACGTGGCACAACACACTGGAAGATTTGGGTAGTGACCACCGCATATTAGAGTTTCACGTCAGAGAAGCGCCGAATAGACCCAAGGAACGACAGATCAAATTAGTAGACTGGGAACTGTTTCGTAGAACGCGAGAGAAGACACAGCAACGATCAATCGCAGACATAGAACAATGGACTAAGGAGCTCAGTGATGACGTCAAAGCTGCCACAAAAATAGCACCACCTGAATCTAACTTGGATAAATGCGACAGCAGACTTCTCCACATGTGGGAAGCTAAGCAGTCGCTTCAGAATAGACTTAGCGGTCAGAAGCATAACAGAAAGTTAAGAAAGCGCATAGCACTCCTCAACAAAAAAATAGAAGAACATGCTAAGCAATTGACCAAACAACAATGGGACGAGATATGTAATTCCATGGACGGACAATTAAGCACCGGCAAAACGTGGCACATGCTCAGGTTCCTGCTTGACCATGACAATAACAAGAAAAATCACATGCAAGCCATTAATAAGTTAATACACGCATATGAGGGTACAGAAGAGGAATTTCTCAATGAATTACAGCAGAAATACTTAAAACAGGCACCCCCTTGCATCTATCCTATCTACAGCGGGAATACAAACGCAAAATTAGACGAGGAACTCACGGAGGCAGAAATCCGCGCGGCCCTACAAAAGTTAAACACCAAATCCGCCCCAGGCCCGGACGGTATAACCAACAAGACTCTCAGGAACCTGGATGATGAATCGATAGCCAAACTAACAGAATACATAAACGAGTGTTGGGTAAAGGGAGAAGTGCCAGCTCAATGGAAGAAAGCGACGATAACGCTTATTCCAAAACCTGGTAAGAAGCTTGAGATAGACAACCTCAGACCAATCTCCCTAACATCCTGCGTCGGAAAATTAATGGAACATGTCATTTTAAACATAGTAGACAACTTCTTAGAGGATAATAACATATACCCAGATACAATGATAGGATTTCGCAGAAATCTTTCGACACAAGATGCGATGCTCCAACTTAAGCATCAGATAATCGATTATAACACGCGCTCGACAAGGGCCATCTTGGGCCTTGATCTTAAAAAAGCTTTCGATAATGCCAACCACGCAACCATATTGGAAAACATCGAACGAATAGGACTAGGGCAACGGACGTATAACTACGTCAAGAGCTTCCTATCAGACAGGAAAGCAGTCATCTCCGTCGGAGGGCTCAAGTCGGCCGAGAAGGACATAGGGGGGGGGGGGGGGGGGGCCGGCACGCCGCAAGGCGCTGTCATTTCGCCGATGCTGTTTAATCTCGTCTTGATGGGACTCCCCGAAAAATTAAATCACATAGAGTCCCTGAATCACACAATTTACGCGGACGATATTACTATCTGGACCTGTGATGGCAGCGACGGATCAATAGAACAACGACTCCAGACTGCAATTAACACAGTAGAGGAACACCTCATAGGAACAGGCCTCACATGCTCTGCAGAGAAATCTGAACTTCTATTGTACCGCCCCACACTTAGAGGCAGGCCTCCCAAAGGATACGACAGAAACAAGGCTCGTGAGGAAATCAAGCTACACACCAAGAACGGGCGGACTATCCCAATAGTCAAACAGCTCAAAGTGCTGGGTCTGGTAATCGAGAACAAAGGCACAAATAAGGAAACCGTAAAGAAGTTAGACACAAAGGTAACAAACACCATGAGATTAATCAAACGAATTACTAACAAGCACCAAGGTATGAAGGAAGAAAGTATCATACGGCTTATACAATCATTCGTAATCAGTCAGATCACATACATAGCAGCCTTCCACAATTGGTTTGCAGTTGAAAAGCGTAAAATTAACAACATGATAAAAAAGCATACAAACTAGCTCTAGGGATTCCCATCAGTACGAGCACGGATCTCTTGCTAAAGTTAGGACTCCACAACACACTGTACGAACTCATAGAAGCACAACAAACATCTCAAACAGAGAGACTAACCAAAACCAAAACGGGACGGCATATACTAAGCAAACTAGGAATGAATTATCATAATCTATACGGGGAAAAGAGGACGATAATGAGAGAAATTCGTGACAAACTCCTGGTACCAAATATACCCAAGAACATGCATCCAGGTTACAACGACGGCAGACGCAAGAGTAGAGCAGAGAAAATTATCCGAAGCTTTGGGTCAGACGACAGAGCAATCTTCATAGACGCGGCTGAATACCCAGACAGAAATAGCTATGTAGCAGTAATCGTAGATCACACCCAAAAACCCCTTACAAGCGTATCAGTTAATACCAAACATTCCGAGACCGCAGAGGAGGTAGCCATTGCACTAGCATTGGTCTCCACGAATGCTCAGTACATCATAAGCGATTCTCAAGCGGCCATTAGAAATTATGCAAAAGGTAGGATCTCCCCTGAGGCATGGCACATCATCAGAGTCAATGAAGCAAAGTTCTCCGATGCAGAGAAGAACGGCAGGCAATTGCTCTGGTTCCCAGCGCATACGACTCCAGACATTCCCGCAGTCAACCTCAACGAGGTAGCACACCGCGAAGCTCGAGGTCTTACTCGCCGAGCTGAGCAAAGAGTGACTTCCATCGGTCAGGAGAACGCGGAGGAGGAAATCTGGAGAGAAAAAGATATATTAACAAGATTTAGTGATATTACCAAATTCTATCAAAATCGGAGGCGAGTATTACCACCGCCTCACACTAAACTGAACAGAGCTGAGTCCGTTACTTGGAGGCGACTACAAACAGAAACTTATACGAGTCCCGTGCAACTAAAAACTTTCTACACCGATATATACGAGAGCGATATGTGCAAGCTATGCAAGTCTGTTAGAGCCACCCTTCAACACATGTTGTGGGGATGTGAAATATACCAAAATAAAATGGCAGTCTCCCCAGAAAATCTACGGGCGCGGTGGTCGGCCGTGCTGCTCAGCTCAGAACTCCAAGACCAACTTTGGGCCGTCCAGCGAGCCCAGGAAGCCGCACGGTAGCAGCAGCTCCCAGTGGCCATCTAGGCGGCCCCAGGCCCGGGCCTCCCAATCGCCGGATTCCAAATAAAGTTATCACATCACACTTCAGATAGCCGTATTCGTTGCGCGTAAAGCGACGAACATACCGACAGAGAACCTGTAACAACGACAGCTGACGATTGATTCGCAGGAAGTTTGCGCAGCGCTAGAACAATCGCCTATAATTCTGCTATGAAAATAGGCGTGTAGTCCGGAAGGCGAATTGAAAACGGAGCAACTAAGAACAGGAGAGAAGATGCCTACGCCAGCCTTCTCGTCTGACAGTAAGGCATCAGTGGCAAATATATTGCCTGTTTCCGCGTGAGAAATGTAACCTTGTAATTGGCCATTCAAATATATGAATGGCATTAGCGTTCGGGCGAAAAATGTCATAAAATTCAATCCGAAGGCTTATCCTGAATTCACTTGTTGGGTGAGTACCTTGAATTTGCCCATTCATTTGTGTTACCTGTGCCTGTACGAATACGATCGGAAGGCTGTGTAGTCACGACCAATGATTACTAAAAAGAAGCATTTGGTTCTTTAATGAAACATCCACGGATCTTTGAGGATATTCGTAAATTTTTAGCTCCGTTTGGACTGTACAAATCCGAAATCTACTTTTTAAACAACGTATTCGCAATTTTATATAATACAGAGCGATGTTTGCAGCAAATGTAGGCACTCCAAGGCACAACCGCAACGCTCAGAGGTTGATTCAGCGGTTGAGTATTGGAGGTTAATTTTTATAAGTTTGGCTGCCGGAAAGCAAGACGCATCCAAATTCCATGATGGGATGGACATACATTTTATATATCATAATTAATGTATGTTTTCGCAATCAATGTCGTTGGTTGCTGATCTTGTGTAACCATCCCGCGGCACGAGTTGTATTACATGCGACTTTTTCAATGTGGCTTCTCCAGTTTAGCGTCCCATGATACGTGATTCCCACGTATTTGGGAGAATACACCGAGGGGCGGGGGGAGGGGTGAAATCGACGGTACATCAGTGAAATGTAAACATGAAGATCTAGACGAAAGAAAAGAAGTGCACTTTTACTGACATTCGAGGACATAATTATATTCTCAATCCAAGTTTCAAGATACACAAGTAATTTTGTAACTATTGATAAACTGAAGTAAACCATTATTCGATGAGAAAAAAGCGATGCCGCATAAACGCATACACGAATGTCCTGGAGAGGAGGAATGGAGCTTAAATATATATTAAATAAAACAGGAGAGCACACTGTTCCTTGTGGTTCTTCACGTTTCTGCTTACACCTAGACGGTGAGCATCCGCTTTGAAAACAATAGAATTCTTTCTCTTAAAAACTCTGAAACTCATGCCGTGGTGTACTTCGAAACCCTGTAATTCTGTAGTTGCTTTATCAGCATGCCATGCTCCACAGAATCATACGCTTTAGCTAGATGTAGGGTCACTAGTGCTGAATATTCTCTTCGGCAACGAGCATGTTGTGTGCGACTGTCTATGCCTGCGTGGCAACACTATGTCGAGGACCCAGATCTAAAGCCAATTTGACTGTGGCTAAGTATTGAATTTACAGAAAAATAGGTCGTCGTGCGGCAATTTTAAATTATTTCAATTAGTTTAACCAGATTGGATGCGAGAGAAATTGGTGTAACATTATCAAAACTATGCCCCCCTCCCTGTTTTCTAGGGATCGGAATTACTTTAGCAAGCTTCCATTCTGAAGGTATCCATCTATTTTTTGAAGAGTAATTGATCATATTTAGAATTTTTTGCGGGGTAAAATTTATACAGAAGTTTTATCACGGCTGCGGAAACTCCAGCTGCACCTGGTGCTGAGAGAGAGAGAGAGAGATGCAAATGAAAGGAAGGCAGGGAGGTTAACCAGACTTAAAACGTCCGGTTTGCTACCCTGCACTAGGGGAAGGGAAAGGGGAAGTAAAGACGGAAAGAAGAGCGTGACAAAAATGAAAGCATGAGAAAAAAAATATGAGAAGGGACGAAATGGGGTCATTATAGTCTTTCTAATAGGCCACTGTCACGTAGAAAAGTCAACAGAGCCTTGACCGACTTTTGCTGCGACGACGCTTCACGTCGGCATTCCAAAACGGACTGTTCTGAAGGTGGCCTGTCGTCAAGGCGCGCCAACGCGGTCGCTAGTGACAGCCGCTGCGTGCTGTATCGAGGACAGTGGCAAAGCACGTGTTCGATAGTCTCTTCGCCGCCGCAGTGTCTGCAAGCCGCGCTGTCATCCATACCGACTCGGAAGGCGAAGGATCTTGTATAGGCGACACCAAGCCACAGTCGGCAAAGTACTGCTGTTTCGAGTCGAGAGAGTCCAGGTGGGGGTCGAAGTCGAAGGGATGGGTCCAGTCGGTGTAGACGTGTATGCTTTAAGCTGGGTGTGTTCCATAAAGTTTTGATGGCTTCATTTGCAAGCACACGAATTTTCGTTGCAGCGTCTGTTCATGAGAATGGAATGGAGTCTTGCAAGCCCGCCTCGTGTGCAGATCGTGCTGCTGCGTCAGCAAGTTCATTGCCCATTATGCCACAGTGGCTTCGAATCCACTACAACGTGATGTCGTGTCCTTGCTCGACGAGGTGGTGAAGCAGCAGTCTGATTTCCATAACATAACCTGGTGCTGAAAAAGGCAGAGAGCTAACAAAGTACGCCAGTTCTGGCAATGTGACTTCCCTAAATTCCTCAAGCAGTAACGGATTCAGTAGGTACGGTGGAACGATTGAAGTGAACCTGCTTTCTAGTATCTTTACAACATTTATCAATAATTTGGACAATTCACGTTACGAAAGGGCAAATACAAAAACATTTGCTAGAACCCGAATCATCTTTCGGGAGCGCAAAAATCTAAAAAGGGCTCGTTTGTGTTTAGATATAGGACAGATAATTGAACTTGTTCATATACCTTTACATACCGCACGCTTCAAAGATACACTAACAAATTTGTTATAACTCTAATTTTTCGGACATTGATTACAAAGAAGTTGCTTCCAGGCAGCTGTTTTCAACGAGCCGGCGTGCTGTCCAAATTCCACCGCGAACTGAAAGATTCGCCTGTATAGGAGGCTAAATTAAACGCTGGATTCTTCAAGCAACGTTTTGAAACTGCACACACGCTCAAAGCCCCAATATCCTCTTGCATATTCGTGCGCGAAAGAATTGTCGATTTCATGTATCTTTGAAATTTGTCATAATGTACAAATGCGTCAATTTTGCTTCTTTAAAGAAATCAAACAGAAATCAACCTCAAAAATGATAGGAATGCGGTCGCTGTTTGCAGCACAGTATACAGCATTCCATAAGCATATGTTTAAAGACAAGCTGGAAAATGTAAGCTGTATCACTGGTTCAGACTAGCCGCGAACAAATGAACAAACGCACACACACACACAAAAAAAAAACAAAGTGAGGGAAGTAACGCTCAGCAGCAAGAAACCGCCTTCTCTTCTGTGGGCGCAATGTTTTCAACTGTCTTATTGGATAGTGACGTCAGAGTGCATTTTTTGTCCGAGAGGAAGTTCGGGTTCATTTATGTGAGATCGAGACACCATGGGTGCTTTGTCCCTCCGATTAGCCAGTAGGCAAAAGAGAAGTGGCAAAAAATGTAACTGAAGACAGTGGAGTGCGCCACTTGCCACTACAGCTTCATTTGACAAATATAAAGTTCGCTGATGTACAAGCAGTTTGACACGGTAGCTAATTTGAGATTGAATTGAGTTTGGTTCCCCACACTTTTCCTTTCCTTTTTTTTTTTTCAGGCGCCTCCTGGGAGTGCGTCGCCGTTTCCTTTTGGTGCGTGTGCTGTGCACATGCGTGCGTGCGTGCGTGTGTCTAATGAAAATCTGCGTTCTATATTTTTTTGCAGGGATTGGTAGCTCTATACGAATATGTATATATAGCTTATGTATACAATAATTTTGACCTCTTCAATGCGTCGAACAGTACTTTGGGTGCTATGTACGTTAGCATGGAGGTTCTGTTTTCTTTTTTGGGAGTATTGTATAAATATTGTATAATCTTGTTTTGTTTCCTTTTGTACTTGCTCATTATTGTATACCTGTTATTACCATGTGCAATTGTATTTGTTTTAAAAGTCTCGCTGTACAGGCTCTGCCAAGCGAAAGGGGGCTGCGGCTTTGTCAATCTGTATCTGACAGCATTTTCTGCGCCTCCGCGATCTGTACCTTTACAAGGCAGAAATGAATAATTTGAATTTTAATAAATATTTATCGTCAAAGCATCACGTCTATATGTGCACGAAGTTCGATAGGTGCGTGCATGCACACACAGTCAATACGCTTTCCAGGGAGCTTCGCACGGAAATGTCAGATATGCTTCACAGGAGACGGCGCTTGAAAAAACACTCATGATATACCATGAAGTTATTAATTCTTGACTGCTATGATTGTTGAATGCCATTAGTTCATTGAGCAAAAATTTGAAGAATTTGATCTAACTCTAGTTCTTCCCAATCAAATGCACGTCGACAGCGGAAATGCTCCATTTTATGATTTACATTAACTGGCATGCAGCCTTAATCATTCTTAGACGAATCGACAATAGCTACAAAAATTGCAGATTTTGACATCTCTTCACAATTCGGCTTCGTATAATCGCTTCTTCCACCCTCCCCAGTGAAAACATCCAACTGAAATGTTTTCCTAGAACTGTACACTCCACGAATCGCCTGCGCTTAGATCGTTTGACGATTGTTGCTGTGCTGCGATAGGGCCGTTTACAATAACAAGGCGTTCGCGAACAATTTTGCTTTACCCTTTCCGCAGTTCAGATGACTATTACGAGAACTGTCTAATGCAATATCCACTTGAGTAAATTTTGTTCCCAGTTCAATAGTTATTTTCTCGATAGTATACACTTAGACAAAAATTAAAGAAAGCAATAATGAACGATGTAATAGTGTTAGAAACATATCCGTTTTCGAAGTATTGAAATCTCGCGATTTTTCGTAAAGGAAATGTAATACTTCCGCCACGTGTATTCTTCCTATTACTTCCACATTCTCCACTAACTCTTATTCTCATAATAGTGGGCCGACTGTTTTCGGAAGTCGGGTGGCCAAGCTGCCGACTATTTCCTAACAATCGGCCAATCATCGGCAGTCGCCTAGGGTTGCTTGGGTATACGGCCGGGCATGCGGTTTCCGCTACGCTCCCAAGCACTGGCGCTGCTTCGTACACCGCGTACTGCGAACAAGCGGTAGGTCATCGGACGCATTCGATCTTATTACAATAAATTATGGGGTTAAAACCACGATCTCGTCATGAGGCACGCCGCAGTGGAGGACTCCGGAATAATTTGGGCCACCCGGAGTTCTTTAACGTTACGGGTGCTTTCGCATTTCGCCCCCGTCGAAATGCGGCCGCCGTGATCGGGATTCGATCCCGCGAACTCGTGCTCAGCAGCCCAACACCATATGGCCATTAAGCAACCACGGCGGGTAAAACATATAACATGTATCGGCGAGCGAAAGAGAAAGGTGCACTCCAACTCAAGCTAAGCTTTGCTTAATCCTTCACACGAGAACTGACCAGCCTACAAAACAGTTTTTAGCCTCACTTTATATAAGTGAAGGATATGCCGGCTTAGCTTCTGAAACGACAACAGACATCACTACGCAATTTACTGCAACACGAACCGCAGCGCACACTTGTCGCAAAAGCAGTCAGCAGTGTAGCAACGCCGCGCACCTTTCAGAGAAGCCTGCAAGATTTGCCTTGAACTTCCGACACGCTTGAGAGGCACTCTCTCAGATGCGGCTCGCCGAACGGACACGCATAGTGGAACGCCGCGGTTTCATGCTTGAACGCGGCAGAAAGCGAAAGTGCCGCGATGGTAGCCATGTTTTTGTTTGTTTGAAGAGCTTCAAATGGTTTCGAATGTGTATCGAAAAACAACAAAAGTCAACCAGGAGTACTAAAACCTACCGCGCGCTCTGACGCTTTTACACGTGTTGGGCCGCCATAAGGATTCAATCGCGTTGCTGGCGTTGCGGTGTGCTCCCTCCTATTATTTTCATCCTCCATGATAGCAGGTATATTCTAGGCCTTCAAGGCACTCTACTCTAGTGGTGTCGAAGTACACGCTCCCATAACAAAAAAAAATAATAATCTATGGAGGCTCCATAGCGATACGCTTTGAATTTAATATGCCGATCCTAAAGGCTCTACTTGTGGCGAAAGTGATAATGACAGCCGTAAACACGTCACAGACATTAAGTATTTCGTTGTCCAGCAGCGCTGTCATCAGTTCATTATCATCATCATCATCATCATCATCACCGTATTTCATGTGATGTTTCTGTCAGCTCACGTAGCGCCATGGCAGCGCTAGTTACTCCCGTTCGTTGATTGGCAGTCCGGCCAGGCTGGCGGAGTGGCAGCAGTTGTTCGTTATTCTATGGTCACTATGGTGTCAGCATAGAGCAAGTAACTTCTTTCTCTATGGTACAGCGAAGGGCGAGCCACATCCGTCTCGCGTGCTCGTCTTTATTTAGACAGGGGTTCTCGGATGTGGTGCTACGGACAACTCGGGAGAACGCGCCGCACGTGAGTCGAGCGCTCTCGTGATCGCGTTCTAATAATTCCACGTGAGGCTTTCAATGCAGGCTGTTCTGTCTTGCACCGAGTTGGCGGCAGCAGCGCGTCGAAAGGTAAGCTTGGCCTACCCACGTTCGCCGAGTTGTGAAGGTTTGGCCAGCTTGCAGTTTCGTGCCTTGTCGCAGTGTCCATTATCTACAGTGGTTTGTTCTTCCTATTCTAACTCGGGTTTTATTCCCCGTGCCCCGTTTTAGCCTAGGCACTGGCCATTAAATTTTTGTCGCGCATGGCTAGCGCACGGCAAAACTGTAAAGACACGGAAAAAGACGGGAGAAGCGCTGTCCTCTTTTCGTGTATGCATCTTGTCATGCCGTGCACTGCTGTGATAGATATGTACCAACTCGCCCGAGCCGCCATCCTTGTACAATTCAGTCGAGGCCGACTGGTTCCGTACGTGCTGTCGGCAAAAAGAACGATTTTGCATATTTTGCACAGCGCTGGCACTTGAAACATATTGCCGTAACGCACATTCTTTGCGAGAGTTGACAAATTTCGTCTCCGTTGTGGGCTATCGAATGCTCACCATACATGGTGCGTGAGCGCGTGCAGACGGCAGGGTGCAGGCCTCCGCGTGCGTCGTCTGCTGCTGAGCGTTCTAGTGGCCTGGCTGCGCATATACCAAATTTTTCAAATGACAAGTGAAACATCGTGTTATTCGTATCGGATTGAGTCAGAACTTTAAATTAACTACGAATAAACCGAGTCGACTTGTGGCAGAAACTAAAAAAAAAATGAACGAATAGCGATGGAGTTACTGGTGTTAATCACGTACGACGCGTACCCCGCATGGCATTCCCTGAAACATTGCTGAGAAACTGTAGCAGGTCGTCGCACTGCACGCTATAGGCTGGCAAACGCGAGGGCCGCCCGTACGCAGCAGCGTACTCGCATATGCATGCTTGCTGTGAATTGTTCGTTTGTTTTCCGTATCACCGTGGCGAGGAGGCGAATATAGCTGCCCCCAAAACATGTAGGCTGTGAAATCAGCGTTGCGGATCGAGCTCGGGGCCGAACAAGCAATCAGAGTTGTCACGTATACGTGACCACTCACATGACCCGAGTTTGTCGGAGCACGGTCGCGCTCCCAGGTAGAAGGTAGCGGCGCCTCCGAGCGTAGAGTTTCGTACTCTGTGCCTCCGAGTGCTCCGAATAACCCATTCGAATGTGTTCCGAGCGCTCGATTTAAAGCGCACCGCAAGAATTAACGCACTCGAAAGCGTCTTGTCGAACGTATACCTGATGACGCTTTCGCTTGGAGACTTCTAATTGCGTGCGATTAATAAAGAAATCGTTTTTCTCGGCAGCTGCTACGCCGAACTTGAAGTTTTTGTTACATGCAAAAGAAATAAATTCAAGTCTAGTTAGTGACTGTGGGCAACATATCTTCTGTGTAGGCCGCCGATTTTTAAAAATAAAATTAGTTGAAAATCGCAACATTTTGAAAAGGGAATATAATTGTTACAACTCTAACTCGGCAATGAAAAACGATATCAAGTCTGTAAACTACACCCATGAATACATCCAAAGCAGATAGCATTAATGTATTATACTGTACTCAGAAACACTACTAATGTGCGAGTGGGACTTCTGCAGAGCCCTTGTAAACGTATATTGTAATAAATTCACGTAAGCTGTAAATTCATATATAATAAGAGTTGTCCATTTTAGATATTCTAATGGATGCAGTTTACAAAACAGCGATGCTTGTTTTTAATGCAGACTAGCAGATTTGTAAACATTGTTTGTGCGTAGTGTGTGTGTAATACTGATTTCTGGCAATTTCTGTATGATTCAGGCTCTAAACCAAAATTCTGCTTAATGTCATTCGAGTTTAATGTCCTTTCATAAGCAACAAATTTCATTCAGATTGGTCCAGGGGTTTCATAAAAGCGTTTTTGTGTTTTACGTGTATTTGATTAGGCGGCATCCAAGTTGGACAGGAGCTAAAAGTTCCTCTTAAAATTTTTATTTGTCTTTAATTCGACAAACATTTGCTCAGTTTATTCAGTTTGTAAAGAAAACCATGACTCAAATATTAGTGGCTATATTTGAAATCGTATAAAGCGAATCACACCTGTCAGCGGCAGGCGGCAGTTATGCTTTTTCATTATGAATACACAACCCACCATTTCTTGACCCCCTATTTGTTTGGGCTTTTATTTCTTCCCAAATTTCTTTGTCTTGTCCCCATAAGTTCTGTTTCTAACTGGTTCATAAAAAAACCACGCCCACACCCTGCTCTTCTATCATATAGTTTTATCTTTGCATTTGTGTAATATATTACACAAACTGCTCAGCCTTCTTGTTTTCTAAAGGTATATGTGGCTTGCTTAGCAATTGTGTAGATATTGATAAATACTCTAAATTGTTCGTTAAGTTTCTGAAACCTGTATTCAACTTGTATTTAAGAAAGTTGGAAGGAACTCCAAACTGCGGGTAAACGCATTGGTGTGAATATAACTTTCAGTGACATCCTACCGTGGGTGTTACCTAATGTTACTGATAAGCATGGACAGGATTTTCGCACAGGAGACTATAGTTATCCAGGTAAATCTTTGCAAAATGTGAGAAAACCCGGTGCCAATATCGGTAAGATACTGCCTGGCAAAATAGTAAAGCCAGCGAGTAATGACCATATGTTTTGCAATTTTGTTGTAAAGCATTAACTTAAGGACGAGGCTTTACGTAAGGGAAAGGTGTAATGAAATTTCAGGCTACATGGAAAGCCTAGTTTCAGATAGCATAGATGCATACCAGCCTTCATGCAAAATTTTGTTGACATGAGTGGATGTTCCTTGAAACGCTAATAAAAATAATTTCTGATTCAAAAACTGGACAAAATACTACCGTTATCCCTCAGTGGAAGTCACGCAGAATCTGAAATGTTAAGAATTAGTGTGGGTCCTCGCCATGATTTTCAGATGAATTGGCCTGTTACCCCATGACACTTGAGAGATCCTGAATGAACCAGAACTAACAACTGAGCGAATGCAATGCATTCACCGTGGTTGCTTAGTGGTCACATTCCGCTGCAGAGCATAAAATCGGACATTCGGCTGCCCACAGTCAAACTTTGGCGAAGAGCGGAATGCAAAAAGGCTGATCTTGTGTGCTTTGGATGCGTGTTAACGAACCACGGCTGGTCGAAATTCACTAAGAGTGCCCCCGTCTGCTATGGCGTCCCTCATAATTCATTGTGCAGCTTTGCAGCAATGAATTCCATAATTCAATTTCCTAAATACTATGCAGCATGCCCGCCACGTGCCACCAGCTGAAGCTTCAAGTATGGTGGATCCTGTCTGACCGCAGAGAAAGCCACGACAGGTACCTTGACGAGTACCGAGTCTTCTTCAGCGAGCAGGCCCTGTTGCTGGACGTCGACGCAACATTTTCGTTCAGCGAGGTATACCACGAGCCCAGCAGGAACTTCTATGAAGAGCCAATCTACCAGCTGGACTGTACCATCGAGTGGCCCGGCATCACCTGGTTTGGCCCATCTGCGAAGCACCTGCAGGTGAGAGTTCACAGCCTGGAGAGATCAATGGCGATCATCTTTGTGACACAGTTTGTGTGCGACACCATCTAACAGCTGTGCTGAGCATTGTCGTTAAATGTAGTATAGGAAGTCCGTAACGCAAATTGCTGTTTCTGGAACACTGGAATCTTGAGACATAGACGTCGTAAACAGCAAAATTGGTGGTGCCATGTTGGGGCACAAAGCAGTGGCGTAGCCAGAAATTCGTGCGAGGGGGTGGGGGGGGGGTTATCGAGGGATCAAATACATGAATAATAACTGCATTTCTGTTGCCAAAGTTGCTGCAAACAAATTCTTAAACGCTACGCACTTGTCAAGGCAAGTAAAATGTATTTTTTCATAAAAGAATACACTCATATGTGCCAAAAATTGTGTCCGAAATAACTGATATCAATGCTTCCACGCTATTTCAAAATATCGGTAAAAATTGATAGTCTCTCTAAGTTTAGCAAATTTTGTGAGTACGGGCCCCTGACGATAGAAAAAAAAAAAAGTAAACAACATCATTCCGGTAAAAATGACGGCCTTTGCTTTCTTTGGGGCTGGTGAATTCGAATGTTTCCACTGGAAGCTTTGCCATCGTGTTTCAGGCTCGCAGTAGTGGCGCCATGTTTCTTTCCCAGTCACAATTCCAGACACGAAGTCCCATGGAAGTCGTCACCCTTATTGTAATATCGGATCAGATGAGTCAAGGCAGCGCCGAACTTCTCCATCTTTGGGGTGGTTGAAAATATTGGGCATCCGTTGCGCACACAAGAGCCGATAACCGAGATGTTAAGGAATTATGGTGTGAACTGAACCGTGACTGATGTTCACACGCTCTGCGAGCTCAACGATGCTTATCCCCCGTTATTGTACAATCAGCTCATCAACCTGTGCAATTGTGTTGGGGGTGATTGCACGGTGGCTTGGACCCGATTTTGAATCGTCTTTGCAACTTTCACGCTCTTCTTTGAACCGTTTGTTCCAACGCGTCACAGTGGCCAATGAAATGCAATGTTCAACGTACCCGGCAGCCATACGGCATCTAAATTCTTTTTAGGAAAGACCTGCACCTGTCAAAAACGTGACGACACCACGTTGTTCAATTTTCGGAGTGTCCATTATGTCACGCAATTATGTTCAACCCATTGTATGAGAGCATTAAAGAATCTTTATCCTCACAACTGCGTGCCACCTTTGTAAAAGCAAGATGTCTGTGTGCCACGCGCATGCTTCATAGATAATGAACAGAACCATTACTGCCCAGGGTTGGTTGGCTGGCTTTCATTTGACTCGTTCTCGTACATTAGAAATGCAAAGGTACAATGGAATGTACAAATGCGAAGAAACAGCTTGATAAAGCCCAAAAAAGTGTCACCGGCAACAAAATTCACTGCACGTATACACAAAACCTCGCAATTAGATATTGAAATATAATATAAGTCTCCAATAAATCTACCTATTTAAGAAAAAGTCATGGTATGTAATGTATCAAACAAGACAAATAAACATGTTGCGCAATCGCCAATTCACAGATGACAGAATCCAAAGTTCCCCCACTCTCCATCCACTCCACCTGATGTATCGCGTTTGATGGAAGGTATCGTGCTTCCTTCGCGCCTTTCTCCCTTGCGCACACAAGACTGAGCCACCATCGTCGGCTCACCCATGCCACACCCCCACCCTCTTTCACTCGCACTTACAGCATGCGGCATGCAGTCATGTTGTTATTGCCCTTAGACTTTATACGAAACATGAGGACGATGGCGACAGCAGGAATGCACCTGGAGTGTTCGTATAATTGCTATCGCAATAAAATTGTTACGCGAACAAAGGGTTAAGAGGGGAGACTATTTACAAGGTATATTTACAAAAGTTACCTGCAACGCTGGCCAGTTCAGCCGACAGCTCGAAAGCCAGAGAGCGTTCATCGTCTTCATCCGGGCGCCCACGTGCATCGGCCACAAGAAACACTCAATATGCATGTATCATTACCCCCTGCTGCAGAAGCACCATCCCGGGGTGTCTAAATATCGGTGATAACATGAGTAATATGAATTGAGACGTGCGACATGCACGACGTCAGTGGAATTTCGGGCATATGAGGCACTGGTACTGACTGGGGTGATTTCGTAGGTAACTGGAGTCACGGCCCGCAGCACGCAATATGGGCCTGTGTACCGAGACAGGAGTTTTTCTATCAGGCCAACGTGACGAGTCGGGGACCATAGGAGTACCAGAGATCTAGGTGAAAAGTGGACGTCTCTGTGTTGGCGATGGTACAGGTGCGTTGCTTGTCTTGAGAGATCAGGAGGTGAGCGTGGGCAATTTCGCGTGCTTGGGCGTTCCCTGGTGATGGCGTCGAGTGCATACACGCTGGTCTCTGCTATGGCGCATGGAAGGGATGCATCCAGTGCCAATGTGGGTTCTCGTCCGAACAGCAGAAAGAACGAGGAATAGCCGGCCATGTTGTGACGCGAAGAATTATGTGCAAAAGTTACATAAGGTAGGGCAAGGTCCCAATCAGTATGTTCGGACGAGACATACTTTGCAAGCATGTCTGTTAAGGTGCGATTCAGATGCTCAGTGAGACCATTAGTCTGTGGATGGTAAGACGTAGTCGGCTTGTGCTTGGTGGAGCGGGACTTCAGGATGTCGGCTATGACTGGAGAAAGAAATGTCCAACCACGGTCTGTGAGCAGTTGGCGTCCAGCACCATGCTACAGAATCGAGTCGTGTGAAAGAAAATTGGTGACATCTGTGGCACAGCTTGTTGGAAGCGCTCTGGTGATAGCGTAGCGCGTGGTGTAATCTGTTGCCACATCGACACATTTGTTGCCAAACAGGGATAGTGCGAAAGGGCCAAGTAAGTCCTAGCCAACACAAAAGAACGGCTCCGAAGGAATATCGAGCGGTTGAAGGCACCCAGCAGGGAGCATCGATGGTGTTTTTCGGCGGTGGCATTTTTCGCACGCCGCACTGTATTTCCGGATGGAGCGGGCAAGGTGCTGGCCAAAAGAAGCGTCGGCGGATCAGGTCGTAGGTGTGGGAAACGTCAAGGTGACCTGCCGTTGGTATATCGTGAAGTTCTTCGAGAAGAGCTGACCGGAGGTGCTTAGGAATGACGAGGAGTAGGGCAGGACCGTCGAGGCGTACATTGTGGCGGTATAATACACCATCCCGGAGTACAAACAGGTGAAGGGACGAATCAGAAGGCAAAGATTCCAAGCCATCAGTGATGGCGCACAAAATGGCATCACGGTGTTGCTCGTCGGCAACGTGTAACAGCTGAGAAACGGAGAAAACGCAAGCATCGGGCTCAGGGTCGCCGGGTTGTTCATCCACTGGATAGTGTGATAAATAGTCTGCGTCTTGATGTAATAGGCCTGACTTGTACACTACTGTATAGGAATATTCTTGCAGCCGCAGAGCCCAGCGAACCAAGTAGGCCGATAGGATCCTTGAGTGAGAAAAGCTAGCAGAGCGCGTGGTGTTCTCTTATTACGGAGAAGTGCGTGCCATACAAGTACGGGCGGAATTTTGAAACTGCCCAAACGCGAGCCAGGCATTCACGATGTGTAATCGAATAGTTGTGCTCCGCTGCTGTGAGGCGGCTAGCGTATGCGATAATGAAATTTTGACCCTGTTGGTGCTGGGCTAAGACAGCTCCGATACAGTGACCACTGGCATCGGTACGCACCTCTGTAGTAGAGGATGGCTGAAAGTGGGCCAATACAGGTGGCGTGGTGGGAATGTTGGTGAGGTGGGTAAACGCGGCATTTTAAGCGGGGCCCTATATAAATGGCACATCCTTCCTCAGAAGATCAGTAAGAGGTCAGCCAATCACTGAACTTTGAATTGGTATAGACCATTTGGAGTGACGAACATGATCTTCTCTTGGTCTTTTTCATCCACAGAAATCTGCCAATAACCAGAACGCAGGTCTACTGATGAAAAGTAGTTGGCACCGTGGAGACAATCGAGGGCGTTGTCAATGCAAGGCAAGGGACAGACCTGTTTCTTGGTAATGTGGTTTAGATAACGATAAACTATGCAGAAACGCCATGTGCCATCTTTCTTTTTAACAAGCACCGCGGGCGAGTGAAGTGAATTGAGAGTAAGTGAAAGAGTGAGTGAATTGCGAGTGAAGTATGGCTTCAGCCGCGAAACATGCATGACGTCAATGGGCGTCAGACTAGCGGATACATCAAACTGTAGCGGCGAAATCTCGTAATTTACGTCGGTAACTTGACGTAGGACTTCATAAGGCCCTGTGTAGCGACAGAGAAGCTTCTGGGAGAGGCCAGCCCGACGACATGGTGACCAGAGGAGCACCCAAGCACCTGGCACGAACTTAACATCGCGATGGCACCGTTCATAATGCTGTTGTTGTGTATGCTGCGAGGCTAATAAACGAGATCGGCCGACTTGACGTGCCAATGTGAGCACGATTGATGACTTCACGAGTTTACTCACTTGCAACATATGTGGCACGAAGGGAGGATGGGAGAAGGGACAACAGGCAGCTGGCGTAAGCTATCACGCACTCGGTGCCATTCTGTTGTTGGACGAGAACAGCGCCGATGCCATGGCCGTTTGCGTCAGTGCGAACTTCATTTAGTGCAGGTAGATAGAAGTGGCCAAGTATGGGAGGAGTAGTCAGAAAACCGATGAGGGCGGTGAGCGCATGAGCCTGCTCCGGGTCCCATGAGAATGGCGTGTTCTTCTTTAGAAGTTCTGTCAAAGGCCGAGCAACGTCCGCCGCGAAGTTTTCGATGAAACGGCGAAAGTTAGAACACAGGAGTAGGAAGCAGCGCACGTCAGAAGCAGAATGTGGCACAGGCAAACTGCATACGGTGCGAACTTTTCCTGGGTCTGGTTGAACACTGGATGTGTCGACCAGGGGCGCTATAACATAAAACTATTCCAATTCTTCAATCAGTGCACCGCGATTGGTGAAAAACTTTTTTGGAACACCCCACCTTCACCTGTCTGTCACGCAACGTCACAAAAACTGGGATAGCTATTCATCTTATATGATGTGTACACACTGATTATGTATAATTTGACCGCACAAAGTAAAAATAGTTATTTCTGATTCGACGCATTTTTGCCATTAGCCCTCGGCTATTGGTCAAAAGTTTTTGGGCTGCACCCACTTCACCTGCCTGTTACGTGACGTCACAAAACCCCAAAAGCTTACCGCGTCAAAGTGAAGAGAAGCTTACCGCGTGAAGAGAAGCATTAATATGCCGAACAAAACTGAATTTTCTTCTGAATAGCCGCAGGCTGCCCCGTTCCTAAAAGAATGAAAGATGGCTGCCGCCGATCGCTCCGGCACTGGCTACTTGGTCCTGCCGGAGAGCATGGGTTTATTCGCATATAATAAAGCTCTTTGTGTTGCCAAGTAACCTTTTCGAGAACTTTCGGCACGTTTACGACCTCGGTTCTGCCAACTCTCCTTTGCTGAAGATCTGTTTTAGCGTCATTCTTAAGCTTCCGTTGCATGCTGCTGCGATTGTCGACGAGCCACTGCAAGCTAAGTAAGAGAAAGCGGACCAATCGCAGACGCCGGCATGACCCTCTTGATCTGGTTATCGCTATTCGGTGCAGTGGCTCGGCCCCATCGAATCCCTCTCCTCTTGAGCATGCTCCTCGCCTCTTGTGAGCCTATTAGATAAGAGAAGCTGCTCAGTGCAGGCAGTGTTATTTGTTTTTCAAGCAAGCAAAAGTTACCTCTTATGAACGAGGGGAGCATTTGATTGGTTTGTTCAGAAAACCCTGCGACCGCCCGATGCTTGCCTCGGCGGTTACGCAAATTTGACGTCAGGAGATTGGAATAAAAACATACGGGAATAGTTTTACGTTATGCTGCCCCAGGTGTCCCAACACGGTAACCTGACAGCGCCAGAATCGACACTTCGAGGAGTTCTGTTGGAGGCCAGCTTTTCGGAAGACTGCAAGAATGGTAGCGAGTCGGGCAATGTGGCTGCCGAACGTGGGAGAGAAAACAATAACGTTGTCAAGGTAACAAAGACAGGTGATCCATTTGTAGCCTCGCAGAAGAGAGTCCATCACACGTTCAAATGACGTAGGAGCATTGCATTGGTAAAAGGGCATGACTTTGAACTGATATAAACCAGCTGGCGTGATGAAGGCCACCTTCTTGCGGTCCATTTCATCAACTGAAATCTGCCAGTAGCCGGATCGAAGATGGATGGACGAGAAGTATTTAGCTCCGTGCAAGCAGTCCAAGTCGTCATCGATGCGTGGTAGTGGGTAGACGTCTTTGCACGTGATCTTGTTTAAGTGGCTATAAACGACGCAAGAATGCCCGGTACCATCTTTCTTTTTCACAAGGACGACAGGCGAGGACCAAGGGCTGGCTGATGGCTCGATGACCCCTTTGCAGAGCATTTTGTCCACTTCAGATTGGATGACTCGACGTCCAGCATGCGATACACGATAGGGACGCCGACGAATAGGATTCGTGTCTACAGTGTTTATACGGTGGTGAACGACAGATGTTTGGCCTGAAAGCTGGTCGCCGAAATCAAAGATGTCTTTGTGCAATTCAAGCAGGAGATGTATGTCCGTGGCCTGTGCTGAGGTGAGGTCAGGTGCAATCATTTTCGCGAGGTCATCCATTAAGGAACCAGAGCTGTGAGCTGCAATTGGTGCTAAGAAACCACTCTCGGCATTCAGACTCTCAATGCAAAATTCGGAACCACTAGAAACGCTGGCCAAGAATATGCTGGCCGGAATCACGTGAGGGCACAGGCTGAAATTCAGAAGCAGTAGAATGGTGTCGTTATTAGTAACCGTGACCAGGGTATGCGCTGCAACAACATTCCGGTTCAAAAGCACGTCAACGATGGGGCGAAGCACATATTCAGCATCAGGAACCTGTGGCTGAGCGGTCAAAGTGATGGAAGGAACTGCCTCGGATGCCAGACGCACATCGTAAAGCAAGCACAAGTGCGGTGGGGCGGTGCTCGGTGCATCGGCGAGTTGAGGCAGTTTTAATGAATGACGCTGGTTGCGCAGTCTATGAGAGCAGAATGAGTCGACAAAAAGTCCAATCCAAGGATAATGTCATGAGGGCAGTTGTCGATCACAGCAAACAGAACAGAAGTAGGGTGGCCGGCTATACTTAAACGCGCAGTACACATTCCAAGAACAACCAACACGCTGCCGTCGGCCATACAAAGTACTCTGGTAGCTGCTTGGGTGAGGACCTTCTTTAAACGTCTACGTAATCATGCACTCATCACAGAAACGTGCGCTCCAGTGTCGATGAGTGCTTGGATAGGTATGCTGTCTCTTTTAACGTCAATTACGCTTTTCCTTATGGGCACTGACAGAGGATTTGCTGCAATAGTAGGCAATGCAGCACCACCTCAGAGGGCTGCATTTCTTAGTTTTCCGAAAAGTTGCGGCCAAAAGCCGCAGGGGACGAAAGGCGATGTGGCTGCGGCAAACGGGAAGATGGGCGACATGTTTGCGGTGAGCGCGACTAGTGCCCACGCGGCGACGATGGCTTGTACAAGGGGAACCAAAAAAGTGGTAGCATCAGGGCTACGCGAACAGGAAGCTGTATGTGCCCTCGCATCCAGTTCACGTCGAACGATTCGCACCACCTCCTCTGATTGGGACGCTTGTTGCTGTGCGGGTTGATCTTCATAAGTGGAGGTTGCGGCAGTATTGGGAAGTCTGGTGAATAGTTGCGAGACGCATTGGCTTTTTGCCTGCTGAAATTGGCGGCACTCTTTAATGGTGGCATCAACTGTAGAACAGCTTTTGCATATGAGCAGATAAAGCCATCGTCAGCAATGCCCTTAAGCACATGCCTGAGCTTTTCAACTTCTGTCAAGTCGCAATCGGCTTTACGACAAAGTGCCAGCACGTCCTGGATGTACGATTCATAGATCTCCATGGGGTATTGGGCACGGGAGGCCAGTTCCTGCTTTGCGGCAATGTTACGGCCGGCTGGTTTGCCATTGGTTTGCTCTTTGCATTGGTCTCAGCTGGTGAGCTCCTGTTCGTGGTTTTCGTACCACACCTTTGCCCTACCTTGTAGGTGGAACAACAGGTTGGCTAGCATAGGTGTAGGGTCCCGTCTGTTCATTCCACTCACGCGTTCATACATAGCCACCCACTCTTCAGCATCGGCGCCATCGGTCCCGCAGAAAGTTCCAGGATCCTTGGGTTGCACAGCCTCAACCGAAGGCGACAGCGACGTAGGTGGCGACGGGGACGTTGGAGGCAGAAACGACATTGATAACGTGTGCTCACCGTCATTCATGATGCAAACGGTCATGCGACATCCACTGCGGAGCTCCGTTCTGTATTTACAATATATATACAGGATGAGTCGGCGTAGACAAGATGGCTGACCACCAACAACACGCAGCAGCCAGCGTCTCGCAATCTTCTTCGTCTGCATTTTTTCATCCTTCCAAAACAATATTGCACCTCAAAAGTGTTGTGGCGGGTGGCAGAGTGACGGAGACGATCCAAGAGCACGTACCGCACTCTTTATTTCAGTGACAGCAAACTAGATATATAGGCTGCTTGCCTATGATGTAACATAAAAAGAACTAATCATGTTTGACACGTGTGGCACAGCACTTCATATCAAAAAGGACATCAGGAACAGGTGTGGCGACGTAATCACCATCGGGCGCAGGAAAAGATTATAGCAAATCGACGAAAGTCAAGGATTTAGGCGGCACGGGGACGAAGGCGGCCGTACTAAAGTTAAGCAGTTCAGCACGAATATGCGCGATTAGAGAAAGTTGGAGGCAAAGGGTAGCGGCAGAACAGTCGATCAAAGCTGAATGCGCCATAAGAAAGTCGAGTCTGAGGATTAGGTCATGGGGAGAATTGGTCAGCACTGTAAAAGGAACAGGAATGTGGCAGCTGGCGATACTTATACGAGAAGTACACATTCCAGTAACGTCAACAGCGCTGCCATCGGCCACGCGTACGGCTCGAGGAGTAGGAGGCGTGAGAACTTTCCGCAGTCAACGACGGAGGTTACAACTCATTATGGACACCTGGGCTCCAATATCTATTAACACCGTCAAAGGGACACCGTCGACCTTAACATCAAGTAACTTCTGGTTCGTTGGGAGCGTCAATGGAGGATTTCGACACGACGAAGATAATGCAGCACTGCCTCCAGGAGCTGCATGGTCTAGTTTTCCGTCCGGGATGGTTCGTAATTGGTTGGCGATGAATAGTGGGGTGTCTAGGGCAACAGGGGTTGACGGTGCTGAGGTGGCGGCGAGCGAGCAGGATGACTGACATCATCGGATACATCTGAGGTAGGAGGCATGCGGCGAGGCGAGTAACGGCGCAGGTCAGCATATGGGGGCGAGGATACAGGGAAAAGGAGCTCAAATACGGCAACGTCCAGGAGGTGCGGCAGTGGCGAGCAACGTGGCCAATGCGGAGGCAACGGAAGCAAATGGGCTTGTCGTTCGGAGTTCTCCACTCGGTAGGGTTGTGGTATCTGGGAGGGGAATACAGATCGCCGTGAGGCGAAGCAGTCGGCACTGGTCGGGCTTCAGGTTGGGAGACAGAGCAGGCAGCAGGAAAACCTAGGTGTGCAAATTCTTGCCGTGCAACTGCCGGAATGAGAGAGATCGCTGGGGTTGGTTGGTCAATGGTGGGTTCAAGTGGGCGTGAATGGAACGGTGCGGGACTGGTAGCCTTGAGTTCGCGGCGAACAATACGTGTGATGTGCTCATTTAAGGGTGGTCAAGTGGCAAGGTCAACGCACGACGACGTCACAGCTGTGTTAAGAAGCCATGAGAACTGTGGAATGACGCGGCGGCTTTTGGCGAGTTCAAAGCGGCGGCATTCCTTGACAATGACGTCAGTGGTGGACACATTGTTGAAGACCAACAAGTTGAAGGCGTCTTCCGCGATTCCTTTGAGTACTGGGCCGATTTTGTCAACCTTGGCCATTTTCTTGTCGACTTTCCGGCAGAGAGCGAGCATGTCTTGTATGTATGAGACATACGATTCAGTAGAAGACTGAACTTGGGTAGCAAGCTCTTTTCTAGCAGCCAGCTGCCGACCGGTGGGATTGCCAAAGAGGTCGACAAGCTTCTCCTTGAAAGCATCCCAGCTAGAGATCTCGTCCTCGTGTGTCCGGAACCGCACACGAGGAGTTCCGCCTAAGTAGGATAGGACATTGGCTAGCATAATGGTAGGGTCCCAGCGGTTGTTTTGGGTAACACACTCATACAGGTTGAGCCAATTCTCAACATCTACATTATCTTGGCCTAGAGAATATGCCAGGAATGTGGAGATTGGTAGCGGTAACGTATGTTGTTGGGGTTGCAGGAGTAGGAGATGAGGTGTCGTCACCAGGAGCCATGGCGGAAAGCAGGATGGTTCGGTCGCTGCGGAGCTCTGTGGCGAGGACAGGGAATGGCACCCTCCACCAAAACGGTACACGAACAGAGGATTAAGACTCGAGACTATTTACAAGGTATTCTTACAAAAGGTAACTGCAGTACAGGCCAGTTCAGCCGACAACTGGAGAGCCAGAGAGCATTCGTCGTTTTTGTTGGGGCGCGCCCATGTGCATCAGCGACAAGAAACACGCAATATGCATGTATCAATATAATAAGAATATCTGGCAACTGAAACGTCCCGTTGCCCATTACTTTCCGCAAGAGAAGAAGTAACAAAATTGAACTTTCACCATGCGACAGTTTGTTGCGCCACAGCAATGTCTGTGTGTGTTTGGGGGGGGGGGGGCACTGAAAAGAAGAAATGCAAAGGAAAGCATGTTGGCGGCACATTGGCCAAAATCGAATGCCTACTTGGGGCACCTAATGTAGCTACGGAATGAATATCGAAGAAAACGTGAGACGGTTGGTCCAAAGAGAACCATACGCATACTGCTCGGTATCCTACACCGGTGAGACAAGACTTTCCGGAGAGGTTGCACTAAAGCGAATGCGTTGCAATACGTCAAGTCCCACAGAGATGGTGGCGAGCGACCTATGTTTCTTTTTCTCTTCTGCTAGCCAGAATGTGCCCAAAAACTGCCACGCCAGGATCTACTCGGCCAGAGAAAAACTAACGTGCACCGAAGTGCACCGTGCAGTAATTGGGGCAACACAAAAAAAAAAAATGTGCTCTCGCTGGCTCTGGCAGCCTGCAGGTAGCGAGAACAATAAAATTGAAGAGGCCCAATGTGTCCTCGTGAATAAAAGTCGAAGTGCAAAAATAAATAGAACGTAGTTACATTTGCTGGCTTTAGTGTCTTGTCATTGATGCTTCGGCACAGGTGAACAAATTTTATTTTTTTCTGTTATATGACGGCACAAATGAACCACCACAACACTTCGTCTCATCTGACCTCGTTGCATGCTTTGCCAACTTGTCTTGATAGTGTGTTGATTTGGCTTGTCTTGTTGTATGTTCCGTTGCATGACTTTAGAAAAATCAATGACCTTTTGAGTCAAATGTTTACACCAACATTAAGCCCACAAAATTCCGGAATTGAAAAACTAAAGCACGACCTTAGGAATGTCAATGCACCTTTCGCATGAAAAGTTTTGAGAACTTTATGTCCGTAAAGTTTCGGTATTGAAATCCATGCGCTCCATAGACACCGTGGCCTCAGCGAGATGACGCGACGAGCCTGCTCGCCATAAAAACGCCCTTGAAACTTTGTGCTCGGCTGGGGCTCCTTGCGTTATGCGGCTCCTGGTGCATGGGCGTTGCCGCGAAATCCAGGCAGAGTTTGCAATGTCTTTTCGAGCGGGAAAAAGACAGTCTTGTCAAAATCCAGAATGATTTCAGGCACCGGGGATTATTTTGGTCGCTGGTGCATGGACAGTACGAAAAAACGGGGTGGGCTGAAACTCCATAAGCCCCCCCTCCCTGCCTACGCCCCTGGCACAAAGTATAACCAGAGAAACCAGCCTTATTGCACGGACAAACTTTAATTTGTTGAGCGCGGCTGTAGAGCATCTGCAAAAACGGCCGTTAATGTGCGGCTCTCCTCTACAGTTTGCCTCATAATTCAATTTTAGTTTTGGCACGTAGAACCCCAGAATTTATTTTAGTGTATTCCTCACAGGATCTAGATGTTTTAAATTCTCTTTGCGCAGTCATAATATTGACGCCAGATAGACAAAACAGCAGGGGTAGGGTAGCCAAAAAATTGCTCTCATTTAATGTGAGATGTATGGCTGTCATTTTCTCCAGTAATAATTGATAATTGACCTCTTTATTCTTAACAAATGAAAATGAGCATATTAAGACTACCACTCTAAACTGATTATCTGGTGTGGCTGATTGGTGTCTCCCTTTGATGTACCTGCAGCTGTTTCTGTGAATGTACAGCAGATTTCAGTGGTCCGGTGTTGTACTGTGCAGCAGCTGAAAAAACAACAAAGGAGAGCTTTAAATCATCCATGCCTGTGTATTACCCTTCATGGTATACTGGGTTACCAAAGACATGGAGGGCAATAGCAACACTGGTGTAGCATTACCTTGTTGCACTTTGCCCAACCACAACACATACTCTAGAAATGGGATTGTCTTAACCATGTGTCCTTGTTAGAGTAAGATGAAACGAATGTGGACCATCACACTGGCTGCTGCTCAGAGCCAGCAGCAAAGTGAAACATGGTTGGTCACTATAATAATAGCTCTGTGGCCTGCACCATGTCATGGTACAGTTGAACGCACTTATAACGATATCGGATTTAACAATATATCGATTATAGCAATGAGAAGCTACTGCAAAGTCGACTTTTGTGTGTTTTCCATGGTGAAATAACCCACTTACTACAATGCCCCGATGCTGCATTATCGGTATATGGATGAAGTCTGGCTGCTGGGTGTCCAAATAAAAAGGTAGTGAAATGCGAAATACTTGAAAAGAAAAGAAAGAAAACGAGAAATCCAAGCCCCTGCACGACGGGCCGCTGTTCCAACAACCGCTGCGCACTCATTTTCTAACCATCTCCGCGCGGCTCTCTCCCGTCGCCCTTCCACCCCTCCGAACATGAATGGGCTGCGTCCATAGCTCTACGCCGCCTCACCCTCTGAAACACAAATGGACTGCGCCAACTGCGCTGCAAGCAGATTGCTCGCATGTTGCTCGCAGGCTCCTCATTCAGTGCAGTACTGCGAACAGGTTACCCGCCGTGGTTGCTGAGTGGCTATGGTGTTGGGATGCTGAGCACGAGGTCGCGGGATCGGATTCCGGCCACGGCGGCTGCATTTCGATGGGGGCGAAATGCGAAAACACGCAGTGTATTTAGATTTAGGCGCACGTTAAAGAACCTCAGGTGGTCAAAATTTCCGGAGTCCCCCACTACGGCGTGCCTCATAATGAGAAAGTGCTCTTGGCACCTAAAACCCAATAATTAAAAAAAAAGCTTAATCGCTTACGTTAGTTTTTATTGGTTGTGTCGAAGTTGTTCCTGGCCACGCTGTTTCTCAACTTTGCTTGACTTGCCACCAAAACACAACATGGCTGATCCACCTGCTGATCATTTCCAATGCACGTCGTTGCCGGTGAAAAGAAAGTGCACAGCTATACATTTGGAAACTAAGTGCTTCTAACTGATGAGCAATCGTCGCGAACGTACTCTCATCGGATAGCGACGGCGACAATGGCAGCGATGATGAGGTAGGGCAGGCTGCCTCAACGTTGTCCTCACAGAAGGCCCGGCATGATTCAGTCCCCTCCGGGACTTTGTTTTCACAAGGAACTTTCTGCTGCACTACGTGAAGCACTTGGATACCTTGGAGAAGGATGTCGGCAAGCTTCACCTAAAGCATGCATAGCCGACAGACATAAGCTTTTCTCTTGCAAGCCAGTGACAAGTACAGGGTGAGATGCTTGTGGCGATCTCTCCTCAGCATTTCTTCTGGATTTCTCAAGCTGATAGGCTGCTCTGTCAAAATTTTAAAAGGGTCCTTTTGGGGCCACTGAAGTGATGCCTCGGCAGTGCTCGCATATTGCTTGCCACCCTCCTGTGACACCTCTTTGCTGTTGTTAAAGCAGTGCCATTCTTTAACGGCGACAGCCGTGGCTTGTTACATGCGATCGGAGCGCCAAGGAAGCAGGCAAACAAGCGAACGCAATCAGCAGCCTGTCGGAGGAAGGTGTTGGTGAAGGGCACTGGCATCCCTGCCTATATAGTTTTCTCATATCAGCTCTGCCATCGCCCTATTTTGATTTTTTCATGCAACCCGGTTGTAACAATTACCGGTTATAACAATCCAAAATCAAAAAAGGGGCTGACAGATGGAATAGCACACTGTGGTATAAAGTTTATAAACAGGGATAAGGTGCCTCAGACAGGCTGGCCAACGTTTCGATAGGAGGACGAAGATAGGTCCTCCTATCGAAACGTTGGCCAGCCTGTCTGAGGCACCTTATGCCTGTTTACAAACTTTATACCACGGTTATAACAATGTAATTTTCGTGGCACTTGAATATTGTTATAACTGGGTTCGACTGTATTACCATCACCGCTGTTTACATCTGTGGCTGAGTCCCAATACTCATAATTTACAGCTAAATGAACAGCAAAGCAGATAAGAGCCATTTTTTAAGTCTTGATCAGCTTCAGGCTGTAGTGGGCCTTCTGCTAGCCGGACCGCCGACGCAGACAGTTCGGAAGCCGTTGGCATGTGAAGTGTCGTCAGCGTGGCTTACTTCTAGCCTATTAAATATTAGCCCTGGACCTTGTGTTCGTACAAGACGAAGCCGACAAAGCAGACAACTCTGTGAGGGCAGTGTCGCAGCTGATAACAATGCTGGCTATTTTGCCATCCATATGAGATGGCAACTTAGCAGCCTCCCGAGAAGCTTGGCCTACGCAGAAGAAACTATAGTCAGGCTTATTTTTTGCAATTAAAGTAAGCCACTTTGTGTGTTTCTTTTTTGCGCACACAAAGTATTAAAATACAGTATTGACATTTCTATTTATTACGTATTTTGTTGACACGAAGTGGCATCAAAGCACAAAGATGCGTTCGGCTACTTCGGATTGAAACATTCATTCTGGCCATCAATGCCAAAACACCATCAACAGGCTTCATTGCTGGCCAGAAGTAGAGCACGGCCCATGTGCCCAGTAATACAGTATTCCATAAATGCTAATGCATGTACTGACATGCTGCCAAAGGCTTCTCTTGGAAGCATTATCGTTTTCCTTCCTCCCTATGAAGGTTTATGGTTAGCTACGACAAACAGACCGTACAATATCCACTGCCTGCAACATTGATTAAATATTGTGCCTCCCATAATGCTTATACTTTGCCTCCAACTTCTGTTAAATACTTTACCAGGGGAATCCATTATGATGCTGTTTTTTTAATGTTCAGTTTGTTTACATTCTTATCGTGTGCAATCTTGTCATAGATCTTTCATCTCCATACATTTCATATGGTGTCTTGTGCCCTTAATGGCTTAGATGCTATTTTTTTCTTGCATGCTGGCATACAGTGCGTGTAGGCTGCCCCTGTATGATGTGCATTTTCTGTGTCCCGCATGTCCTCAAGTGACCATTTTGTAGTTTTTTTTTGGTCCTGGATTCCTACCCTAAGACTAATAAAAAGCACTGATTCATCTGCCGTGGTGCCTTAATGGTTGAACATTGCTCTCCTGGAAACGAGGTCATGGTCTTGATTCATAGTTGCAGTGGCCAACATTTGAATGGTGGCAGAAAGAAAAAGAAAAAAAGAGGTTCTGTACCTAAATTTACATGCAGCTGGTAAAAAAAAATTACTCCAAAATGCAGTTTTGTCACATGGAATCCCAGAATTATAATCAATTTTCAATATGTAATTCTGTTCATTCGTTCAAGGTTGGTCGCGCGTGGTGCAATGCCAGCCGGGACGAGGGGTGGGACAAGGCACTGTTCCAGTGGCTGGTGCCAAGCCCCCTCGAGGCCTTTCAGTTGGCCACACATCCTGTGGATCGGGACTTGAGGCTCTTGTCACTCTCCATTGGCACGCTGGTGAAGCTTGCGGCGTACATTCAGCACCATACGTTCTTCGCGTCTGTCCTTCATGGCCACCGCAACTATTGGGTGCGCGCAACCTTTCAGCACGACCAGCGCACCCTACACGTTGATCTGCACCTCAACCACCATAGTGGCTGCGAAGATCGAATCACCGAGTATCGATTTGTCGTGCCCTATCTCAACATCCTCAAGGTGCGTACTTTCAGCCTAGTGTATTGGTGGTCACGGCATCATGCTACTGAGAGGGCTAGGCTGTGGGCTCGATTGGCGGCCACAGCCCCTGCATCCTAATGAGGGCAAAATTCAGAACTTGGGTACACTCGAGCTTAAATTTAACAAGCGTGGAATGTAAGAAATAATCACATACATAAAGAAATAAATGTACAGTGTACAAATCAGCAAGTGCACCTGCTAGCTCTCTCTAATATTTCATGAAGGTTACAAATTTGGGTGCATTTTAAAATTTTAGAAGCGAAGAATTTTTGCTGGTAGGTCCTCGAGCCTTTCGCTGGGAGTTTGTGATGGTGAAGAAATGCAAGTGTGGAATACTATTTTCAAACTGATTCAGGGCGATGAGTTCCCAAAGCAGGAAAAATTTGCAACACCAGAGTCATCGAAAAGGCCACGGTGATCCTAAAACAATGCTTTGCTGTCAGTCAGTATTTCCTGCGAAAAAAGTTTTTTGGCTTGTGAGCTATGCCTAAAAGTAAATAATCTTGTAAAGTGCTTATGCGTGCTGGAAGAGGTGTGTTCTTAGGGCAAGCTCTTTCAAAAATATATAGTGCTCTCTCTTCCTGACTGTTGTCTGCAAAAATTCCTAAAATTCAGTTTTATGTAATTAATTAAAATTAATTTATTAAGCAGGCATGCACATATTTTGCTTGCAAGAGGAGCAACAGTTTGATCTTGCTGTAATGTTGTAGATAAGAAAATGTATGCCATAAGGTGTACAAGCTGTCGCATAATGTAACAAAATCAACATAAACGTTTCGACAGGAAGTACATCAACAAGCAGAGAGATGCTCCTGTCGCGAGGAAAATCAACTGAAACTTTCGCGTTGAAGAGAAATAATGTTACACATTTCAGTGAATTCAACAAAGAACAAATTCTATCTGTTCTGGCATCAACACAATGACAGCAAAGTAAAACTATAGGAAAGCTTACCTTGGCAAGTTATATCCTACTGGATCAACGGCCATTCAAAAAGAAGCAATGTATAAAGAGGCCCTAAAACAATTCCTGGACATACTAAGAAAACGTTGCTGACCTGTACAGGAGGCTCCTGTACACGTTGGCCATATACTGTCGCACTGCATGCAGCAGGGAATTCACAATGTCTTGTGAAAAACAGTGTAAAATCACTTGCTTTTGCTGCCACAATGTCTTCGTGCACAGTCACTGCAAGCAGCTGGACCCACCTACAGCTGTTGGCCCGATTTCGTGATTGTGAGAACATTCTCAATAATACATAATCACTAATTTGGAGCTTAATACATGGAAACATATATGTCTGAAATTGCAGAGAGACAGAAAATAAATTTCATCTTTGCAGTGCCAATCTACACACAACAGCTGTACGCAGCTGCATCTGCTGTGTGTGGATTTCAAGAGAGCTGCGGCATGCTGTGTAGTGCAGACTACTGGAGCTGCCACGGAACGTTGCGACAAGCCCTTATGCTGCTGAGACACTCAACTTTTGGACAGGACTTCCCCCCTCCCCCCTTGGCTTCTCCCATATGTAGCTTCCAGCATGCTAGCAGACACTGAAAAACAAAGCCACATATCAGTTGGATAACGCGGCATGAGATTCTTGAGACGTCTTTTAATACTGAAGCCGTACTATGATTATTTTGATAAGTGTTTCAGTGCCCCTTTGCAGTAGGAATGACGCATATTTGTGAAGTTGTAGGAATGCAGACCTTATTATTTAATTAGCTTTGAGACAGTTTGTTTGCTTTTCTCGGTGTTGGATTTTTTTTGCTAAACAATGACTTCTGCAGGAATTATTGGACCAGAAATGGTTAGCAAGAGGAGAGGCAGTTCATTGACACGGCATTTTACGATGTAACTCGCTGGCATGTCTCGGGAGTGGTGTTACCCCTGTACATGACATTTCAGGTGCCGATCAACGAGAGGAACCGCTTTGTCGAGCTCTACCTTCACCTCAAGATACCGGGGATGCTGATGAGCGAAGTCGTGAACGACATTCCATCGAGGCCCGGCAGCGCAGGGGCTCTGCTCCGCTGGGAGCGCTACCTTGCCGTTGGGTGCAACTGCATCGGCGGTGCCGTGTATACGGCCTCCCTCTGCAGAGGCCTCTTCCTCAAGCTGGTCATACGGGACCGATCCCTCGCGAGGTGCGTGGTTCGGAGGCTCTCGCAGTGGTGCTCCCATGGGGCCCTCATCTGCTACGCACCCATTCGAACCTACTGCCCCGACAGTGCAGCGGTCCGGTGGACCCACAAGGTTCAGGTATGGGTGCTGCAGTGTTCCTAATGTAGGTAACAATACTATCGCTGCAAACATGGTTGTGAACGTGGTTGCAGCCTCTTCGGGTTGAGACAGCTTAGGTGTAATGGCTTCTCTAGTCGGTTCTTATTACGAACCGTTGTCGCATTATGAATACACAGCTTTAGAATAGTATTGGCCACCTTGCATACATTAAACGCAACCTGGACATGCTGTACATTTCAGTCAACCATGCCCACGAAAAATTTTTGTTCTGAAAACCTGGTACCATTCCCTGGTGCAGCATTCTCATCAAAATAATCAAGTGGCTACTAAAACAACTCTGTGGCAGTCGATTGATCAAAGGAAATCGCTGGACTAGTGAGACTCATCGTTGGCACGGAATTTATTGGAGCAATTGTGGGAGTGCAGCTATCTTGACAAATCACATTGAAGGGAGAGTAACGGGTGCTGATATATTTTTAACAATGCTATTTCTTAGCGTGAGTAAACACAATGTACGGTGAATGTGCAATATAATGTGTGTTAACATAATGCGTGTAAGCCACAGAAACTCAGTAGTGTAAAAAGCATGCGCAGTGAGGAGAAAGCAATTTTATGTATGTATGGTGCATGTTTGCTTGCAAACAAGGAAAGCCAGAATTTGGGAGCACCAGTTCGGCCTTCTTCCGCTGCCTGCCTAAAGTATGCTGCAGGTTGATGGAACAGTGCGTGTGTGTGTGTGTGGGTGTACGCTTGCATTCAACACTGTTCAACAAGACGTCAACACTATTATTGCAGCTAGAGTGTCTGTATCATTGCTTTTGCAATAAAAGAAACGGGTGGTCCTGCTGTTCACAATCTTCTAGGAGCGGGTCGAGACGATGGAGAGGACTCTGCCATTTCCCTGTGCCTACGCATTCAAGGCGGCCCTCCACATCACCTTTGATGCCCTTTACCAGATGGTCCTCATGTCCGAGTCGGAATTTGACAAGCTGGTGAGGGAGATCGACAGGCGATCTGAAAAGGAGCCGTTAGTGGTGGAGCGGGCGCTCAGCCCGAGCTGCATCCAGCATCGATGCAGGCCATTGCGTGGTGTTTTCACGCGCCTTCTATCCCGCCTGCAGCCTGTTCCACGACGAGAAGCCCCCACAGCTGGCCCGTGGCACCAGCCTCCTACGCAGCGTGTTTGTCACACCAGGCCGGCTCATTTTACGTCCCGCACAGGTGTGTAGATTCAGCGCCGCGGAGTCCTTTCTAGCAGCAGGCACGGCACCAGCTGTGTATACGTTCACATTTACATGATTTAAACAGTAAGCGCATGGGAGGTACTATTGTTAGAACTTACTGCCAGCCATGTCTCGTGACTATGCAATAAGAAATGCGAGAGCATTTTTAGTGTTAGATTTCGATGGACAGAATATGTAAGGTGTAAGTTTAATGAAAAAAATTGCTATCATTCTGCATGAAATTCGGCTGAATAGACAGTCCTCTCAAGGGTGTCCTAAAGTGTCTCAAAACAAGTGAAATATAGTTCATACACAAAATGTCTAAAAATTCAGATTGCTTACTGACTTAATTGTTGACTGGTGATGGTAATAAATTTACTTGGCTGACAACAAGCAGATTTTGAGGTGTTTTTGCGGTTCGCACAGATTCACGTGACGTAGCTGTTGAGCAGGCTTAAGATAACTCTTGGCATCAATCTCTTGTGCCATCTCATAGATGGAAATCAAAACACTTTCACAGCAATGGGAGGCACCCTTCATTATGCCTAAGACATACTCGCCAATTCATCCAATCGTACCGGCAGGGCCATGAATCTCCCATAAAACCGTCCCAACCCCAACGCAGAAGAATAAAGGGAAAAAAATGTATACTTGCACAATTGCATGTTAATAGCCATTACGCGCTATGTAACTATCCAGAGTCTGATTCACATCCACACCATTTGTGTGTAGGCAGTATAGGCTTAGGGGAGATGCTACTTGAACAATTTTATTATTTGTGCTAGAGGCTTGAAAATTTTGCCGATTAGAGAGTTTTTCGAGAAGATTTAGAATATGCCATTAGTTTTCGTCTAGCTGCTACATTTTTTATGTCCTACACGACGTCAAACTATAGTGATCTTTGTGGGCACTTTGTTGAATGTTAATCTTTCACAAAAAGCATCCTGCTGTAGTTTATTTACCTCTTGGTAGACTGCAAAGTGCCAATATCTATCCAAACAGCATGTACAATTACTAGTGGAACTATGCAAAAAAAGGTCAGTACACTTCAACTAAATTTTTTCACAGTCCCATGAAGTATAACCTTGTTCTTTCAGGACTAATGTTGAGAGATATTGCACTTTCAAAGAGATATCGGTATTCTACATATCTTGAAGTGTATATATGCCAAATTTCGTTGGTATAGAAAATTAAGTGCACAAGGTTATTCTTGTGCAGAGAATAAGGATGTTCCCAAGTTTCCAAGCTCGTATTTTGCCAGAGCTATGCCTACAGTGTCACAAGGAATAGCCAATCTCAAAAACAATGCAAGATTACTAATATTTTGTCCTTAAAGTCAGTAATTAAAGCTAAGCAAAAGTCGATTTTATCATTTGTTTCTGGCTGTCACGAAGCGCAAGTAGGAAAGGCAAGTTCTTATTGAAGTGGCTGGCCTGGGTGCAGTTATGTTGTTACACTGGCTACGCAAGACACCCAAGGTAGTTAGTGTGCGTACGTAATGCACAAAGCCCTTCTCTGCAGTTTTCTTGCAGCTGCTTTGGGCCTGCTCCATTACAGCATTGCACATGTGCTTCAAATATACTGCAGTAAAACTCTGAATTGCATTCTGCCGCTCCACATGTTTACTTCGAGAACAGGATCCTGCGACAGTTCAACACCAAATTCGCCATTCATGCTTCCTTCAGGGGCGACAACCTGGACAAGCTGTCGTACACGCTGAATCTGCATTCGGCTCGGGACACTATGCTGAACGCCCTTGTCGGAACCTTCCTGCATCAGGGAGTGTGTGTGTGCACCCAAAAAATCAAGTTCCTGCCGTCTTGCACGAGCCAGCTCCCTGACCACGGCTGCATAATGAGAAGAGCCGTTTATGCTTGTTAGTTGTGTGGGACAATATAGCGAATGTTTTTGGATATTATAACAAATTCTTTTTTGTGTAAGAAATTTATTTATATGAAATTTTAAACGTGAAGAATAATAAAGTGCGACTTACCTTACGAATTTTTATGTACAGTACCAGTTTTTAAGTGTGGTGAAGTAATAAGTGTGGTGTAAATAAAAGTGATGTTCTAATTGGTGCATGCAACTAAATTCAAATAAATGCAAGGCCATGCGTATATCTCATCACACTACCACGCACACATACTTTATTAATGATGCACCTGTGACGTCAGTTACCTCTTACAAGTATCTCGGCCTTCACATATCAAATAACCTTTCTTGGCACTCCCATATTGACTATGTTACTAAAAACGCTAACCGCATGCTCGGTTACTTGCGCCGTAATTTTAGCTCTGCCCCTTTTTCCCTCAAGCTAACTCTTTACAAAACTTTAGTTTGCTCCAAATTGGAGTATGCTTCAACCATTTGGGATCCAACTCAGCCTTCATTAGTTTCTACTCTTGAAAGTATTCAAAACCGCAGTGCGCGCTTTGTCTTATCCAATTATTCTCGCTATGCAAGTATCTCTTCTATGAAACGAACTCTTAACTTACCTGATCTTTTGTCACGCCGCAAATCTTCCCGTCTCTCCCTTCTTCGCAAAGTTTTTCACTTGAACCCCCTTTTAAACAAAACCCTTCCTGCCCCTCCATCTTATATTTCGGCCCGCACTGACCGCAGCCTTAAAATCGGCGTGGCATTGTGCATTTGAATGCACACAGTAGTTTGTGGGGTGATTCACGCTGTGATGCGTGAGGTCGCGTCATTGAACAGGTGCTTTTTTCCTCTGGAACATGTCTCTTGAAGACGAAGGAGCCCACATATTTTAGCCTGGCCAACAAGTCATACTCTGCCATAGATCTTAGCATTTTATCGCCAATCGCCAACCAGTATGGGAGTGACCACTTCCCAATAATCCTAACTACGCCGAAACAAGATCAACTTCCCCCGCAGGTCCCTCGGTGGAAGGTTGACTCAGCCGATTGGGAACAGTACCGAACTCTTACACACATGACCTGGTCTAAGATGTCCGGTATAACCATAGATGACGCTGTTGCATATTTTACAGCTTTTATACTTGATGCCGCATGTAAATGTATTACTCAAGCAAGCGGCATGGGTTCCAAACGGCGTGTTCCCTGGTGGAACGATGCATGTAGGCAAACACGGAGGGACCAGAACAAAGCGTCAGCGATGCTTCGCGATTCTCCAACAGCAGAAAACCTGGAAAACATTAAACATGTCAAATCCCAGGCGAGGAGAACGCACCGGCAAGCAAGACGAGAGAGTTGGGCGAAGTATATATCAAGCATCAACTCGTACGCAGATGAGAGGAAAGTATGGAATAGAGTGAAAAAAGTCAATGGGCAACAAACATATTCCCTGCCTTTAGTAAATAGCCACGGAGAAAGCCTGGAAGATCAAGCCAACTTTCTTGGTACACACTTTGAACACACATCCAGCTCCTCGCACTACTCCAAAACATTCCTAAATTACAAAACACGAATAGAGAAGCAAAAGTTAGAAAGAAAATGTGCAAAAAGTGCGGCGTACAACGAACCATTCTGCATAGCAGAACTGCAGGCAGCTCTGAACTGTTGTAATACATCCGCCCCAGGTTCAGACCGCAAAATATATGAGATGTTAAAACAACTACCATCCGAAACACAGAAAACCCTCCTTTCCCTTTACAACATTACTGTACGGTTTTCCGGCGAGATCCCCTCTGCTTGGAAGGAGGCTATAATCATTCCAATTCTGAAGCACGGAAAGTATCCTTCCTCTGTAACAAGTTACAGACCTATAGCACTAAAAAGTTGTCTCTGCAAAGTACTCGAAAAAATGATTAACTGTCACCTACTACACTTCCTAGAATCAAATTGCTCCACCCATACCAGTGCGGGTTTCGGGAGGGTCGATCCGCCACTGACCATCTCATATGTATCGAGGCACGTATCCATGAAGCTTTTGTCCATAAGCAGTTTTTCTACACGGAAATATGTTCAATGTTATTGAAAGTTATCTGTCGAATCGGACATTCCGTGTTCGAGTGGGCAATGTTCTGTCACGGAAATTTGTACAGAAAACTGAAGTGCCGCAGGGTGGGGTGCTTAGCTGCACGCTCTTTATTGTAAAAATGAATTCTCTTCGTCTACACATACCACATAACATCTTCTATTCAACACATGTTGACGACGTGCAGATAGGATTTCAATCAAGTTCTCTTGCAATCTGTCAGCGACAGGTCCAGCTAGCTCTTAACAAGGTCTCCAAATGCGCTGATGAGAACGGGTTCAGATTGAACCCACAAAAAAGCACTTGTGTGATTTTCTCTAGAAAAAGAGGCCTGCAACCTGATCCTGAAATTGTGTTGCATGGTGAGCGTCTACCTGTAAACAGGGAACATAAATTTTTAGGCATACTTTTAGACGCGAAATTAACCTTTGTACAGCACATAAAGTATCTTAAAAACAAATGTATGAAAACAATGAATATCTCAAAGGTGCTCTCACGCACAACCTGCGGCAGTGATAGAAAATGTCTCATGAACCTGTATAAAAGCCTAATACGCACACGACTAGACTATGGAGCCATAGTCTACCAGTCGGCTACTTCAACTGCTCACCACTTAGGAATTCGCCTGTCCACAGGTGCCTTTAGAACAAGCCCAGTGGAAAGTCTGTACGCTGAATCGGATGAATGGTCACTTCAACTGCAGAGAACACATTCATCCTTCATGTATTTTCTTAGAGGGAACGGAAACAGTCAGCACCCCGTGTATTACACCATAAACGATTTGTCCAGTTGTCAACTTTTTCGCAACTGGCCCAAGTGGCAAAGCCTTTCTCACTGCATGTTAGAGACAGCTGAAGAAACAAAGGTTCCCCTGCTTGAATACCACCTTATGTCCCCTGCTATTGGCGGCGAGGAGTTACGGAGTCGCCATCTATCGGAAGCGCCTCGCTGGCGTAGTATGAGGGATCACGTGGCGCGCTCCTCATAGGTTTTGCTGTCAGCGCTTACTGAAAACACCACGCGCGAGCTCTCCCGGACATTTCTGTAAGTACTTTCGAAACGAGAGAAGTTTCTTAGTGTCTAAATAATAATCTTGGGCAAACTGAAAGCACACAATCGTTTACAGACGCTATCTCTTTACCGAAAACGTACAGTGAACGCCACTGTGCGCGGTCGCCGTGATGGAGTCTCCCGAACCGGCTTCTTCCGTGAAAGGTAGGTAAACGCTGAGAGCAAACTATGTGAAATACGTTCTTATAGTGTTTGTATAACTAAATGGAGTGTACTAGAACGAAGCCTCAATGCAGCGATCGCGCAGATTCGCAGCGACCGACTGCGCGTCTGCATGCTTGTCCGCGCACTGTTTCGCTTTCTCCGCGCGCGCGTTTTCGCACCGTGCCATGAGCTACAGGCCGCAGAATATGAGCATTTAACAGTATACAAGCAACCATTGTTGCGTGGGCGCTATCAGCGCTGTTCAAAAATAATGTCTTGTAGGGACTTCGATGCCAGGGACTTCGATGCCATTGTAGGGACTCTGATGTGCCATCGCGACGATTCAATCTTTTTTTTTTCTTCTAAATTCTTTGACCTTTCAATATTATTTCTCGAGTTGCGTCGCACTGTATGTTTATCGGTGTTCTCAGCGTGCAATTTCCCGCTGCTCCTCTTTGTAATCCAGTGCATTAATTCATAACACAAACATGACCATATGCCATGCTTCTTTAAAATGTGCTTCTTACCGCTCCCTTTCCATTCCACTGAACTTGCCAGTATCTATAGCATCGACAAGTTCATAGACCAAACCGTCATGACATTAGTCGGGCAGCTGACTCGGGCGAGCGTCTCAGTGCGCGTTTTCAGAACATCGCAGACCGGGCGCCGTAGCAGAAATCTTCCTCGCGTCTGTGCTTGCTGCATACCCGAGTTGTAGCCGATGACTGTTTGCCGGTTTTATGTTTCGCGAACCAAGGTTCACGCAGCTTCTTGTCCTGCGGCTACGTGTGAATAAGGCTGACACCGGCCTCCGTTACGAGCGTCCGGCCCTGCGGCACCGAGCAGTAGCCTGCCATGGTGCGCGCCTTCAAGGGCAGCCACTACCTATTGTAGTGCTTTCAAGCGTTGTAAAGGAGACACTCGAAGCGGGAAAATTTCGCCACTAAATGAGGACCGCAGTGTACGAGGGAATTTATACTCGTTTTCAACTCGCTTCGGCGCGCCCGAAGCAGCCGACGCGGCCGCTATGTCCACGTGATCCCTCCTAGCACGTCACGCCGACGGTGGCGCCAGCTTTTCCAGTGGTGGAGCTCGAGGCCAATATGGCCCCCACCGTGGCAGTGGCAACCAAAAGAGTGTGGTACATCCTTCGTAGCTGTTACAAAGCGCGCCTCTCGCGCATATACGAATGTACTTCCTGGAATTACAGCACAAATACTCCTGTCCTGAATTCATTACAGACGCATCAAAGTGTAATTCTGGCTATCTTACGCAGTAGTCGGTCCATCCTTTTCAGACACCAGTGTTCTGCACACCAGCACAAGTATCTTTACAGCAGAGGCCTACGCTATATTCGCTGCCGTTAAACACATTAAAGAATTGAGTATCTCAAAGGCAGTTATATATACAGACTCTTTGAGCGTCGTAAACGCATTGAAAACTGTGAAGAAATATCAAAATCCTATAATTGTATCTCTCTATTTAGCATTATGCGCCACCTATGCGTCCAAGTAGCGTATCGTAGTATGCTGGGTGCTGGGACACCGCGAGATTGAAGGAAACGTGTTGGCTGACCAGCTAGCCACATCCGTCCACACGAACGGTGCAGACACTTCCACGACTGTCCCTGTAGTGGACCTTAAGCCCTCCCTAAGGAAAACGCTCAGGGCTTACTGGCAGCGGTTGGGGGATAAAGAAACAGAAAATAAACTGCATGTTATCAAGCCATATCTTGGCAACTGGCCGCCGGTATCAAAGAACCGCCGCACGGAAGTAACACTTTGCAGACTTAGAATAAGACACACATACAGTACACACGCATACCTCTTTTCAGGTGGTGATCCACCCATGTGTGATAAATGTGGTGAGCCACTTACCGTGCTTCACATCCTGATCCAATGCAGGGAATTAGATGCAAATAGGAAAAAGCATTTTCCATTACCTCACCGGCAACAAATTCCACTTCATCCTCAAATGATTATAGGTATGGAACCTCTCTTTTAACATCAATCACTGTTTCAATTTTTAAAAGCTGTACATAGTTTTCATATTATAGCCCCAGGAAATCCGTAGCACAGCCTCTTAACAGAGGTTTCTGCTGCGGTAGCTGTATTAAAAGAAAGCACCTGCCTCCCAGCCTTTGGGCTCAAAGGCTTTAAGGAGACATATGTGCTATTTCCATACTTATGCATTTTAGCCCCATGATCACTTGTCACTCGTGCTGTACCCAGAGACCACTCCACGTATCACTGTCATAATTTTATACCTATATATTGTCACGTGGTAGTGACGTTAAAGAACACAGTAGCAGTACTGTGAAAGACAAGACTAGCTTTTATTGGGCGAACCTGTGCCCACAAAACAGGCTACACTTAAAGCGCAACGATAGCGGCGAACACAGTCGGCGATCGTTGAAAATCTGAACAGCGGGTCAAGCGCGTCGGCTTTTATACAGCAGTCATCGAATGTTCCAGTCTAATCGTTCGGACCCGCGTACCTTCCACAAAGTTCTACACTATTCGCGTCACGCGATGAAATCAGATAATACAAGGTTCGGCGACAACAGACAGCGGATAGTAAATTAAATTAAATTATGGGGTTTTACGTGCCAAAACCACTTTCTGATTATGAGGCACGCCGTAGTGGAGGGCTCCGGAAATTTCGACCACCTGGGGTTCTTTAACGTGCACCTAAATCTAAGTACACGGGTGTTTTCGCATTTCGCCCCCATCGAAATGCGGCCGCCGTGGCCGGGATTCGATCCCGCGACCTCGTGCTCAGCACCCGACACCATAGCCACTGAGCAACCACGGCGGGTTTGACAGCGGATAGAAGCATCGATAACTTTCCAGAAACATCGGATACATGCAGGCGCGTCCCGCGCTGTGCGAGAATACACACTATGAATAGTAAGACAGCTACTTGCGTCAAGGTACACTGGATTCAAGGCCATTCAGCGAACCCTCACAACATTGCTGCTGACCAGCAGGCACACTGCCCTCCTAATCCTGATCCTCCCTCTATTCCCCTCCCACCCCAACCCCGTAACTCGCTGCGAGCCCGTAAAAATGTTCTCCGGCAGGACACACGCGCTCTTATCCCAGCGTGTGTCTGCTCCCTCCCCCTTCACCTTAATAGGGCGGAAGAAGTTGTGCTTAGGAGGCTTCGGGCCGGGGTGGCCCTTACACCGGCTGTTGTCTCAAGGTGGAACTGGTCGCATTTACCACTGGGTGCTACGTGTCCATACTGCTCCGTTCCTGTGGTGGAATCAGATGCATACCACCTAATATGGACATGTACGGGTTTACATTCGGAACGCTCGCGTCTCCTACTGCAAGCCGGCCTCCGCTACAGTGTGACAACCAGCTATGACCGCTGGATACATAACAGATTTCACAAAACACTGCTTCAATTCATACACAACACAGGCCTCACAGCACACATATAATACACATATAATATACATATACGCTACAACAATTATGCCTTAAGGGCAAGCCTTCATCGCAATAAAAAAAAAAGATAACATTTGTTCGGCGGCGAAACGTGGTCACCCGATAAATACACGTGTCAATACCCCCCTCTTAAAAAGCATCGACCCGATGCTACATACAAACGAAATAAAAACACCCGTAGCAAAGAAAACAACAAAAGTAAGGAATTTCGTCAGCGTCCGTAAAAGGGTTTAAGGCGGACCACGTGGACCACTTCAGATCGTGCGCGGCGCCGCTTTGAATGCGAAATGCCGTCTGGCACGACCTCATAGTCCAGAGCGCCAATACGTCGGATGACCTTGGAGGGTCCGAAATAGCGTCGGAGTAGTTTCTCACTGAGTCCTCGTCGGCGTATCGGGGTCCCTACCCAAACACGGTCGCCGGGCTGGTACTCGACGAAGCGTTGTCGGAGGTTGTAGTGTCGGCTGTCGGTCCTCTGCTGGTTCTTGATCCGCAGGCGGGCGAGCTGTCGGGCTTCTTCGGCGCGCTGGAGATAGGTAGCGACGTCGAGCGTCGTCGTCGGGTTTCTGCCGTAGACCAGCTTGAACGGCGTGATCTGCACTGTTGTTTCTTGCACCGCCGTGTTGTAAGCGAATGTTACGTTCGGCAGGACGGCATCCCAGGTCTTGTGTTCGACGTCGACGTACATCGCTAGCATGTCGGCGAGGGACTTATTCAGCCGCTCCGTAAGACCATTCGTCTGCGGATGGTAGGCCGCGGTTGTCCTCATGTGCCTTGTTTGACTGTATTTCAGAATACCCGCCGTAGTTGCTCAGTGGCTATGGTGTTGGGCTGCTGAGCACGAGGTCGTGGGATCGAATCCCGGCCACGGCGGCCGCATTTTCGATGGGGGCGAAATGCGAAAAACACCCGTGTACGTGCTCAAAATTTCCGGAGTCCTCCACTACGGCATGCCTCATAATCAGAAAGTGGTTTTGGCACGTAAAACCCCAAATCTTATCTGTATTTCAGGATGGCTTGGGTGAGCTCCGCTGTAAAGGCCGTTCCTCTGTCGGTGATGAGGACTTCTGGGGCGCCATGTCGCAGCAGGATGTTTTCGACAAAGAATTTCGCCACTTCGGCTGCGCTACCTTTCGGCAGTGCTTTAGTTTCAGCGAAGCGGGTGAGGTAGTCCGTCGCCACGACGATCCACTTATTTCCGGTTGTTGACGTCGGAAAGGGTCCCAGCAAGTCCATCCCGATCTGCTAGAATGGTCGGCAAGGAGGCTCGATTGGCTGTAGTAATCCGGCTGGCCTTGTCGGCGGTGTCTTGCGTCGCTGACAGTCTCGGCATGTTCTGACATAACGGGCGACGTCAGCGGTCAGGCGCGGCTAATAATACTTTTCTTGTATCCTCGATAGTGTCCGGGAAAATCCGAGGTGTCCAGCGGTCGGATCGTCATGTAGGGCGTGCAATACTTCTGGACGAAGTCCTGAAGGGACAACAAGAAGGTAGTTGGCGCGGACTGGGGAGAAGTTCTTCACGAGTAGATTGTTTTGAAGCGTGAAGGAAGATAATCCGCGCCTAAATGCCCGGGGTCAACGTCGGTGTGCCCTTCCAAATATTCGACGAGGCCTTTTAGCTCCGGGTCTGCCCGTTGCTGTGCAGCGAAGTCTTCCGCGCTTATCATTCCAAGGAAGGCGTCGTCATTCTCGTCGTCTTGCGGCGGCGGGTCAATGGGGGTGCGTGACAGGCAATCGGCTTCGGAGTGTTTTCGTCCGGACTTGTAGGTTACAGTGATGTCGTATTCTTGTAGTCTGAGGCTCCACCGCGCCAGCCGTCCTGAAGGATCCTTTATATTCGCTAGCCAACACAACGCGTGATGGTCACTGACGACTTTGAATGGCCTGCCATAAAGATAAGGGCGAAATTTAGCTGTAGCCCAAACGATGGCGAGGCATTCCTTTTCGGTCGTAGAATAGTTGCCTTCCGCTTTTGACAGCGACCGGCTAGCGTAAGCTATCACCTGTTCAACTCCGTTTTTCCTCTGGACTAGAACGGCACCGAGGCCTAGGTTACTGGCGTCAGTATGGATTTCTGTATCGGCGTACTCGTCGAAGTGCGCAAGTACCGGCGGCGACTGCATGCGTCGTTTGAGTTCTTCAAATGCGTCGGCCTGCGGCGTTTCCCACTTGAACTCAACATAACATTTATTTAGACGTGTCAACGGCTCGGCGATGCGTGAAAAGTCCTTGACAAAGCGCCTGTAGTAGGCACACATGCCAAGGAATCTACGCACTGCCTTCTTGTCGGTGGGCTGCGGGAACTTTGCGATGGCAGCTGTTTTCTGGGGGTCGGGGCGTACTCCGGATTTACTGATGACGTGGCCTAGGAACAAAAGCTCATCGTAAGCGAAGCGGCATTTTTCTGGCTTCAGAGTGAGCCCTGATGACTTGATGGCCTCTAGTACTGTGGCAAGCCGCCTAAGGTGATCGTCAAAATTTCCGGCGAATACAACGACGTCATCCAAGTAAACGATACAGGTCTGCCACTTCAATCCCGCTAGAACCGTGTACATCACGCGCTGGAACGTTGCAGGTGCCGAGCACAGTCCAAATGGCATAACCTTGATCTCGTAGAGGCCGTCTGGGGTGATGAAGGCGGTCTTTTCGCGATCTCTTTCGTCGACTTCTATTTGCCAATAGCCAGACTTGAGGTCCATCGAGGAGAAGTACTTAGCGTTGCAGAGCCGATCCAATGCGTCGTCTATCCGTGGGAGGGGGTATACGTCCTTCTTCGTGATCTTGTTGAGACGACGATAATCTACGCAGAAACGTAGGGTTCCGTCCTTTTTTTTTACCAGGACAACAGGGGATGCCCACGGGCTTTTCGATGGCTGGATGATGTCGTCGCGCAGCATTTCGTCGACTTGTACTCTTATAGCTTCAGGTTCTCGCGGCGAAACTCGGTAAGGGCTTTGGCGGAGTGGTCGAGCGTACTCCTCGGTGATTATGCGATGCTTGGCGACTGGTGTTTGTCGAATCCTCGATGACGTCGAAAAGCAGGCCTTTGTATCGTCGGAGCAGACTTCTGAGCTGCTGTTGCTTAATCACGGGGAGACTTGGATTAATGTCGTAGTCTGGTTCGGGAACTGTGGCCGTCGGGGTAGATGTGGTGGAATCCGAGAGGACAAACGCATCACTGGTTTCCAGAATTTCCTCGATGTACGCGATCGTCGTGCCCTTGTTGATGTGCTTGAACTCCTGGCTGAAGTTTGTCAGCAACACTTCAGTTTTCCCTCCATGCAGTCGAGCGATCCCTCTTGCGACGCAAATTTCACGGTCTAGCACTAGACGTTGGTCGCCTTCGATGACACCTTCTACGTCAGCGGGTATTTCGGCGCCGACCGAAATAACAATGCTGGAGCGAGGCGGGAGGCTCACTTGATCTTCGAGCACACTCAAGGCATGGTGACTACGAGGGCTCTCCGGCGGTATCGCTTTATCTTCCGACAGCGTTATTGACTTCGACTTCAGGTTGATGATTGCGCCGTGTTGGTTCAGGAAGTCCATACCGAGAATGACGTCTCGTGAACACTGTTGGAGGATAACGAAGGTGGCAGGGTAAGTCCGGTCATGAATGGTTATTCTTGCCATGCAAATTCCAGTCGGCGTAATCAGGTGTTCTCCAGCGGTGCGAATTTGAGGGCCTTCCCATGCAGTCTTAACCTTCTTCAACTGGGCGGCGATGTGTCCACTCATGACGGAGTAATCAGCCCCTGTGTCCACTAAGGCGGTAACTGCGTGGCCGTCAAGAAGCACGTCGAGGTCGGCGGTTCTTTGTCTGGCGTTGCAATTAGGTCTTGGCGTCGGATCACGGCTGCGTCGTGTTGAACTGAAGCTGGAACGTCGCCTCGTCAAGTCGTCTTTCGTCGGTGTAGTCTTGGCTTCCTGACTTCATCGGGACGGCGGTGGGTCGTTATTATGTCGTCGAGATGGTCTCTTCGTTGTCTTCGGCGGCGGCAGAGGATCTTCGTCAGTTCGACGAACAGCAACCGCACCTCCATCGGTTGCTGCTTTTAGTTTTCCGGATATGGGCTCGCTGACCGGCCCCGGCCTGGGCCAGTGTATGGTGGGCGCTGCGGCGAGAGGTAGCGACCTGGTGAAGGCGAACGCGACGATCGTCGAGAGCTCCACTGAGCAGCGGCGAGGTAGTCGGCGATATCGCGAAGGCGTTCACCTTGTTGCGGGCGCGGAGCGTTGACGGCGAAACCTCGCAGTCCCACCTCCCGGTATGGGCATCGGCGATACACATGGCCGGCTTCTCCGCAGTGACAGCAGAGCGGGCGGTGGTCGGGGGCTCGCCAAATGTCCGTCTTCCTCGCGTAGGTGCGCTGGGCGACGGGTGGGCGTGCTGGCGGCGGCGGCGGCGGACGACGGAATTGCGGCGTCACAGGGCCCTGGCGCGGTCGCGGAGGGGGTCATCGTAGGTTATCGCTTCCGGCTGGGGCTTTGGTGATTCTGGTTGCACCTCAGGAACTCCAAGCGATCGGTGCACCTCTTCTTTCACGATGTCGGCGATCGATGCCACTTGAGGCTGCGACGGAGGCAAGACTTTGCGCAGTTCTTCGCGCACTATGGCCCTGATGGTCTCGCGCAGATCGTCCGTGGCCAGTGATTGAATACCTACGTAGTGGGTAGAGCTTGTACGGCGGTTGAATTGCCGGTCCGCATTTCGAGTGTCTTCTCGGTGCTGGTGGCCTCGCCAAGGAACTCTTCTACGGTCTTCGGTGGGCTTCGAATCATTGCGCCGAAAAGTTCTTCCTTCACACCACGCATGAGAAGGCGGACTTTCTTGTCCTCGGGCATATCCGGGTCGGCATGGCGGAACAGATGGTTCATTTCTTCCGTGAATATGGCAACGTTCTCGTTAGGCAGCTGCACTCGGGCGTCCAGCATGGCTTCGGCCCTTTCCTTGCGCACGACGCTCGTAAAGGTGCGCAGTAAGCCGGTACGGAAGAGGTCCCATGTCGTCAAGGTCGACTCCCGGTTCTCAAACCACGTTCTGGCGGCATCTTCTAAGGCAAAGTATACATGCCGCAGCTTGTCGTCGGAGTCCCAGTTGTTAAAAGTCGCGATTCGTTCGTAGGTCTCCAGCCAGGATTCTGGGTCTTCAGTCGCTGCTCCATGGAAGGTCGGTGGGTCCCGAGGTTGTTGTAGGATAACGGGGGACGCTGGGGCAGCCATTGGGGTTGTTTGACCACGATCTTCTTTGTCGACTCAGGTAGAAGTCCGTGCTCTGCGGGCAGTCCTTGCAGTCTGCGGGTAGCACGCTGGTCTTGGGCGATGTTAGTTTTGTCCTCGGGCTTCGGGCTTGGATCGCGGCTTTGCGGGGACGTTCGGTGCATGAACGCACTAGCACCTCCACCAGATGTCACGTGGTAGTGACGTTAAAGAACACAGTAGCAGTACTGTGAAAGACAAGACTAGCTTTTATTGGGCGAACCTGTGCCCACAAAACAGGCTACACTTAAAGCGCAACGATAGCGGCGAACACAGTCGGCGATCGTCGAAAATCTGAACAGCGGGTCAAGCATAGAGAAAGGGTCAAGCGCGTCGGCCTTTATACAGCAGTCGTCGAATGTTCCAGTCTAACCGTTCGGACCCGCGTACCTTCCACAAAGTTCTACACCATTCGCGTCACGCGATGAAATCAGATAATACACAAGGTTCGGCGACAACAGACAGCGGATAGAAGCATCGATAACTTTCCAGAAACTTCGGATACATGCAGGCGCGTCCCGTGCTGTGTGATAACATTTGTTCGGCGGCGAAACGTGGTCACCCGATAAAGATAAATACACGTGTCAATATCGTTTTATGCTTCTACGATAGCAATTAATTTTAGGCCGCTTTACAGCCATGTTACACCAGATCATCGTAACTCACCAATCAGCGCTTAACACATCATTATCAGTCATGGCGCTCTTTGGCCACACCTGGCCCTTGCGCCACTAAACAACACACATCCATCCATTGTGCCATACAAACCGGTACAGTGACTCATTCATCCCTAGGACAAGCAGGAACTGGAATCGCCTTCCCGCATCAATCGCACTCATCACCGACTCCACCAACTTCAAGACCACTGTTCAGAATGCCTTTTGTTAATATTTTTTGTTAATACTTTCTGTTTGTATTATTACTGCATTACTTCTTGTTTTGACTCCACTCCTTTCTGTAATGCCTTCAGGCCTTGAAAGTACGTGAAATAAATAAATAATAAATATGACAAATTTTTGGATATAACAAACGGTCCGATATAACGAAGGTATCTTGATGTTAATATTTAGGCAGTAAAAATGTGAGGTGTAGACACCTAGAACAGGCATGAAAAGCCTCACTTTGGGTACGACAAGGACCAATATAAGTACTATGAATTGTTTGCAAACCACGACTGGTATTCAATGCGTGGAGCCCATGTTGTTGAGGAAATTGACGTAGCGTTCACTTCCAAGGTCTGGAAGGCACCAACCACATTGCACAAGCCCTCACTTCACAGAATTTTGCTGGGGGCATGAGATATGCTTTTTTTTGTCAGTCCGCATATTTTGGCCAATATGTTTAATATGTTTGTTCTGACACAATGGGCAGGTAGTGTACATTTAATAGCGATACTTTCACAAATCCTATCGCGATAGCCCAGTGGCTATGGCATTGTGCTACGGAGCTTGGTATTGCACAAAGCATGATCAGAGAAGTACGATGGGAAGAGCATTTTTTTTGTGCATAGTCGTGACCCGTACCTTTCAGCGAACAGCATGTACGTGGTATGGAGAGAATGCCTGTGCAAAGGGTGGCGAACACAAGCGAGGAGCCATGATGGTCACAGTCATTTATCCAACACCTCTAACTTCGCTGTTACGGCTTCGCTTCAAAATAAATTTCGAGAAGCTAAGATCTGAGCCTCTCGACTCGTCTTTACAAAGGAGAGTGATTAGCCACTTTCGTTGAGACGCTGACAGAGGCCATTCAGTGAGTGGCCCGTTCACCAGTGATGTGAACGGCTTCCCTAACAATGTATGGAGAGAATGCCTGTGTAAAGGGTGGCGAACACAAGCGAGGAGCCATGATGGTCACAGTCATTTATCCAACACCTGTAACTTCGCTGTTACGGCTTCGCTTCAAAATAAATTTCGAGGAGCTAAGATCTGAGCCTCTCGACTCGTCTTTACAAAGAAGAGTGATTAGCCCCTTTCGTTGAGACGCTGACAGAGGCCATTCAGTGAGTGGCCCGTTCACCAGTGATGTGAACGGCTTCCCTAACAATGTATGGAGAGAATGCCTGTGTAAAGGGCGGCGAACACAAGCGAGGAGCCATGATGGTCACAGTCATTTATCCAACACCTGTAACTTCGCTATTACGGCTTCGCTTCAAAATAAATTTCGAGAAGCTAAGATATTAGCCTCTCGACTCGTCTTTACAAAGGAGAGTGATTAGCCCCTTTCGTTGAGATGCTGACAGAGGACAATCAGTGAGTGGCCCGTTCACCAGTGATGTCAACGGCTTCCCTAACAATGTATGGAGAGAATGCCTGTGTAAAGGGTGGCGAACACAAGCGAGGAGCCATGATGGTCACAGTCATTTACCCAACACCTGTAACTTCGCTGTTACGGCTTCGCTTCAAAATAAATTTCGAGGAGCTAAGATCTGAGCCTCTCGACTCGTCTTTACAAAGAAGAGTGATTAGCCCCTTTCGTTGAGACGCTGACAGAGGCCATTCAGGGAGTGGCCCGTTCACCAGTGATGTGAACGGCTTCCCAAACAATGTCCAAAACTTGACATAAAATTCGGCTGTCAGACCATCGGGCCTGGACTGCGATTACGCTTCATAGACTTCAACGCAGAAAATAGCTCGTCCTCATCTATGGCTCGGTCATACTTGCAGCGGCTCAGCTGGTGAAGCAAATGGAAAGACAGCTGGAGAAGCAACTCGTTCGGCATACAAGTTCACGTAAAACTGCCTCGCCAGTGCAAGAACTCCGTCTGGTGAATCGACTATGCTTCCATCACGTGGATCGGCTAGGGAAGAGAGAGTTGTGCTCTTCCTTGAAAGATGCCTACGTAGGACATGTCTGCTGCACACTGCTACCGTTTCCCACTGCTCTGCTCGGGTTGTGGCCCTCAAGCCATCCCAGCGTCTCTGCAGGAGAATCCGAAGTTGCCTTCGGAGTGAGGCTAGCGCCGGGGCAACGCCAGGCCCACCGGACAGTGGCCTCGAGAGCACGCCACGAGCTGTTCGCGTTCAGAAGTGGTCGTCGTGTCTGAGCGGCGGCGCGTCGACGCCGTCGGGATGGCGGTTGTCGGCTGCCTGTCGTGCTGCGGCGCGCAGGAACCTCTGTTGAGAGCGGCGACGTTCGACAACGCCGGAGCGAGTGCCTCGTCTGAAACTTCAGCGAGCTCAAGTTTCAGAGGTGAACTGCTCGTGGGGGATCGTTTGTCGCGACGCATGCGGGCCCTTTGTGTTCTACGTAGCGTACTCGGCGTTTTCTTTTGGGGGGGGGGGGGGGGGGGGTAGTAATCGGTCTGTTTAATGGCAAGTGTCGATTTGTCTGTTTCAGAGGGTGACGGGCCCCGAGCATAGTCGCGTGCGCGAAAAACAAAGGAAAAGAACAGAAAAACAACGGCGTTCTCTCTGTTACAAAAAATTAAATAAAAAGAAGCTGCACCCTCGACAGTGCGCTTATGGCAATCCTGAATTTTGGGCGGCACATAGTACAGAACATGTTGCGGAAAATTCCGTTCGGATTCGGTGTACAACAGCGCGCTCGACGCTTGCAAGGGCGGTTCCAATTGAATGAGCGATTCAGCTCAGTTAGCCGGTAAACATTTCAATTGTCGAAAATTCAGTGCGGACGAAGAATTCAGCGAAGGCGGTTATTTTACAATATGATGCGAAGGAATTCGAGCGCGTGCCAGTCCACCATGGGTAGAGCTTCGTCGAAGCGAACGATATGCAGGTTGATGCTCGGGCGTTTACTCTTGTGTGCGTCTTTCGCGGAAGAGCGTGCGCTGAGCGCGGCCAGAAAACTCGCTGCTGCGTGATCACGTGTCGGGCCGACTTTCTCTCGCTTTAGTTTTGTCCCTTGACGCCCCCTTCTAAGCTTCTAAGCTGCGCGTGGTTTCGCGCGCTGAGCGCGCGCGCTCGCGCAACATCCGGCGGAGCACGGTGCAGGTAACACAGCGCAACAAGACACGGTGACTAACGCAAACCCGCCCACACAGCGCATTTGCCACGGCATGAAATCTACCAGAGCAACACGTGTGAGCGCTCAAAACCATAACAACGTCGCCATTGTGGCCCAAAAGGCGTGGCCATACAGCAAAAACAAATAAAAAAGCAGCAAGAAAATTAGAACCTACTACGTCAATCCGCCACACTTCTTTCCTAGCGCGCGGAGTGGGTAGGGCCTCTCCTTAGTTTCCTTCCTCCGCGCCTAAAGCCCCTTAAACTTCGTAAAGTAGCGACACTCTCCTCCCCCGCCTTCACTTCTCGTTTCTGCTTTCTTTCACGCTCCCTCCTCGACCGTGGCGCCGCCTACACTGCTCGAGCGTAGCAATGGCGCCAACATGCGCTCCTCGCCACTCGATGGTTCTAGCCACCATAGCCACTCCGTAGACGCTTCTTGAGCAAAAATGGCGCTGATGCATGCATGGCGCGAGCGACGCGGCGTCGGCCTAGGCCATCGTGATCATCGTGATGTTCGGTATAATGTCCAAGTGCGATAACATTGTGGCCGTATGCTGTGGGTGCGAGTGAAAGCGTGCAAGGGGAAGCGGAAGCCGACGATGGTGGCTGGATCTCACGCGTAGACGAAGGTGGGGAGGAAGCGTGCCGTCCTCATTTGTGCGCAAAGCATCATGGGGAGGGCTGGCGGCGTTCTGCTCTGGCGGCGCCTGAACACGCCCCTGCGGGCACTGTATTTGAGATTTTTAGAATAAGGGCCCCAATAGTTTGGGGCCCCAAAGAGCGTTGCGGGTGTTACCGTTGGGGCACGCACGAGTGAAGAGTTTTGCGTTTGCGGATAGGGTCCTGCGCTGACAGCGTCACTACGGCGTCAAAGAAAAGCTATTAGAAATGATTAATTAAAATATACCATTTTATGATAATGATAGTAATTTTTCCTTTTGTGTTTTCGCGTTTAATTACAATTTAGAGGTTATTCTGTAAGCAGCAAACAATTAGTTGCGCTTAGTTTTGAGTAACCAACTTAAATACGTGCCTTCACCTGCCAAGCTAAGCCGTGTTATAGGCCTACGAGCCATAATATCCACAATCGAATTCGGAATCAGCGGCGTCTAATGAATCAATCTTCATAACACAAGCTAGTTGAGAGAAAGCGATAACCGCAGTCACTTTTCCTAGCTTGCGAACTTCACGCGTTACCACGAATGGAACCCAGTTTGGTGCTAGGTTAGAGGCGCCGCTTCGATTGGTGCCGCCATGTTTGCTTACGCAAATCTTTTGGGGCAACTTTTAGGGCTCCCTCTAAACCAGTGAAATAGCGTGCTCGACGCAAAACCCAAACGCAGTTTGCGTCTCGCGCATGCGCAGTGGCTTCAACGCTATTTCTTTGGGGCCCCAGATCGTTTGGGGCACCTATTTTAAAACTCTATTGAAAGCGATCTGCCATAGGTACATAGTCTAGGTGCGGCGGGGGCTGATAGCTTCATGTGTGCTATGTTCTCGCCGCTTAGTTAACGTTGAAACGAGAGGTAGGCATAAGAAGGGTTTAAGGTCTGTGGATGTTATGGGTATATTTATGTCTATATCAGTGAAGGCTGCTGACGTTGCATTTTAGTCAGCAGCTACATTGCCTTTTATACCTCTTTGGCAAGGTATTGCTGGTAACGAAAAATTTGATGTCCTTGCATACGCAGTGCTCTGTCATGCTCTCAAAGTGAAGGGCTCAAAAGTAATCAAGTTAAGAAATCTGACATGAGAAATCACTGGTTCACTTTGAGTTCCACCACATATGCCATGCGTACCCAAGATATTTCGCCGAGAGGAAGCCTCACTTCTACATCGAATAAGGACAAGATCTGCTAGTACACCAGCATGGTTATTTAAGATGGGAGATATCAATTCTCCGAAATGTACGACATGCGGCAAGACAGGAGACATTCAACGCCTTCTGTGGTCGTGCCCGAAATTGCAAGATGAAAGGACGCTCTCTTGGAAAATCTGCAACATAAGGACCTTCCACATAACGTGCCTGCAGCACCTTGTGTTCCCCGAAGGACCAGCTATAGCACGCAAAGAAACTTCACGTGTCATTATCACATTCTTAGGAGAGACTGGTCTGATAAACGTGGTGAAACACCACAGTGATTCTATAAAAGGCGCTCATGCGGGGAAGTTTCTGGCCTTCATCGCCAGGGTTAACCTGCCTGTTGCTACAACTCACCACCACCAACCAACAAGTGAACCCGCTGTGGTGGCTTAGTGGCTGTGGTATTGCGCTGCTAAGCACGACGTCGCGGGATGAAATCCCGGCCGCAACGGATGCATTTTGATGGGGGCGAAATGCAACATCACCTGTACCCTGTGCATTGGGGGCACGTTAAAAATTACCGAGTGGTCAAAATTAATCCATACTCCCCATCGGCATGCCTCATAATGATATCGTTGTTTTGGCATGTAAAACCCGAGATTTCGATTAAAATTTTACCCATAAAATGAGAATGGCTTGGTTGCACATGTACGCTGCGCATACCAATGTGTGCCGTTGATGAAAAACAGTTTTTATATTTTTGTAAGCTCATTAGGGCTCTAACGACGCTCAATGACTCCGTGATTACAGTAGCTTCAGTGATATTTGTCTGCTTTATTTGTTTCATGGCTGTGAGTATCGTGCATATTTTCGTAGTGAATAAACTGCTGTGTGGATTTAATGCACCGGATGTTGAAAAGGACGCGCCCAGAGCGGCATTAGGCACACCAGCGGGAGACTTGGAAGCACCTGCATAAAATTCCGCACAACAGTACTTCGCTTGAAGTTCAAGGAAGTGAGAGCACATATGCATTTCAGGTGCATGTTTTGATATTTCTACAAAAGTTATATTACACTCTATAGTTTTCCATTCCCAAGGGGGTGGAAAGCGAGTAGGAGCCATTAGAACACTTTCTCGAAGTGGGACGCGTGTTTCTTCTGGCAATGCTTCCAAACACAAAGACAAAGCAGTCATCATAGCTGGGCGGTTACGATAAAGTCAGGCAATGGATATGTCACAGATAATAGAGTGACATGAATGTTCGACATTTGCTTTTGCCTTCAGGAAGTAAAAGGAAGCTAACAAAAGCCCGGGATACATGGGAGCGCACTTTCATGGCGAACTTCGCCCGGCACACATAGACGCGACAGGACGCCGCCGATGGTATGCTGGCATCGCTTACATTCAGCGAAAGACCGGCGGGCACCGCCACACACTCGCTGCGTATTTGTCAGTGTTGCCAGACTCTAGGAATGTGTTTTTGGATAAGAAATAAATAGTAAATAAGCTTTTATTGTGATATTTGTTGTTAATGACTAAACAACTTTAAAAAAGTTTCATAGAGGCGCTTGCAAACTATTTCCGCACATTTTAGCGGGCTGGATTTGCACCGTCCGGCTATGTGAGCGGTGGAGCGACGCCATTGCAGAAGGTTTTGCGCTCCTCCAAGAGGAACATTAGTCTACTTTGTGTAAAAACACAGTATGGTTATTCATGTTTACTTCAGTTTCAGTTCTTGTTTTAAAGCCTCCTCCAACAACAAGCGTTTAGCACTGTAGCCGGAGAGGATAGAATGCTTGATATTTGGAGTGAAATGGGCCATTCTCGATGCCCTAGGCAGTCCATGTGCCGCCTGGGCCTTCACATGGGCAAACAGCCAGAAGAACAGGCATGGTCGGCTTTTACCTATAATCTGTCGCCGCTCTTTTCCGTCAAGGAACTCAAGCAGAAGGGACTCATGGTTGTAGTGGAGCAGGGGTGATTTCTGACCGAAGAAGCACAAAACCAAGCTTGATGAGTACTCGTGCCGACAGAGAAAAACGAAAAATAAAAACAGCTTCGGGCACCGCGAAAGAGAAACCGTTTCGTCCCCTATACACGAATCCATATGGGTGCCACCACACAGAGAAGGCAATAATAAGAAAAGCAGTACAATGCACACACTATTTTGCGCCATGGAACCTTCGATCGGGGTGGTAAGAAAATTGCACTGCACTTATAATTATTATCTATTTTGTGAGCACTTGAGTTTGTAGACGAAAAGTAAGTTTACACAAACGTGTACTATTAACTCATGCTCTCAAACATTCAATATTAAGCTGTAATTATCAATGGTGACCCGTTCACGCCCAGACAACCCGAAAATGCGCGATCAAACTAGCCCAAACGCCCGCATTCCGTCGCTTCAGCGCGGGCGCGCGACGGACGCTCTGATGGAAAAGGAAAAACACAAAAACCAACCGGCTGCCGGAAGTCGGTGGGAGATCGATCGTCGCGACGCCTCGTGAGCGCGCGAGGCGCTCCTGCCACTTCCGACGGCGGTTTTTGCCGGGCAGAGGTTTTCCGATCGGACCGGGTAGCCGGCGGGAATAAAGTTTTTGTACGCCCAGGGGCGAGCGTTAGCCGCCAGCCCAATTTCGTTGCTTGAATGCTGGTTTTTCGCTCCATGTATGCCGGGCTTAAGGCATGTTGTTGGGCTAGTCGATTCCTGGATTCAGCAGAATTTTAAACTGCGCGAGGAAATCTGAATATATGAACTGACTAGCTCAACAACATGTCATGCAAGACGTGAAATGGGAAAAAGTGGCAGGTGAAGATGAAATAGCAGTCGATTTATTCAAGGATGGAGGAGACATCTTGCTTGAAAAGCTTGCGGCCCTTTATACGAAATGTCTCACGACTTCAAGGGTCCCAGAGAACTGGAAGAACGCCAACATTTTACTAATCTACAAAAAGGGAGACGTTAAAGAATTGAAAACTTATGGGCCTGTTAGCTTACTTCCAGCATTGTATAATATATTCACGAAGATAATTTCTGATAGAATAAGGGCAACACTTCACTTTAGTCAACCAAGGCTGGCTTCAGGAAGCGATACTGTACAATGGATCAGGTCCTTGTAATCAATCAGGTAATCGAGAAATCTACAGAGTACAATCAACCTCTCTACATGGTTTTCACAGATTACGAAAATGCATTTTATTCAGTAGAGATAGCAGCAGTCATAGAGGCGCTACATAATCAAGGAGTAGAGAAGGCTTACGTAAATATTTTGGAAAATATCTACAAAGATTCCACAGCTACCCTAATTCTCCACAAGAAAAGTAGGAAGATACCTCTAAAGAAAGGGGTCAGACAAGGAGACACAGTCTCTCCAGTGTTATTCACTGTGTGCTTGGAAGAAATATTCAAGCTATTAAATTGGGATCGCTTAGAGGTAAGGATCAACGGCGAATATCTCGGCAACTTTTGGTTTGCAGATGACATTATCCTATTCAGCAACACTGGGGAGAACTTACACCAAAGGATTGAGGACCTTAACAGAGAGAGTGTAAGAGTGGGGTTAAAGATTAAAATGCAGAAAGCAAAGATAATGATCCGCAGCCTGGCAGGAAACAAGAGTTCAGGACCACCAGGCAACTTCGAGAGTATGCGAAGGAATAAGTTTACCTAGGACAATTGCTCACAGGGGACCCTGATCAAGAGAATGAAATTTATAGAAGAAGAAGAAGTATTTTATTGACTGGAAAATGTAGAGAGGTCGGCCGGATAATGGAGCATCTGGCCTGCTACTCTACGTAAGGGAAGGGGAAGAGGGGAAGAAAAAATGGCTGTGGCTTAGCTAAGGTTAAGCCCAGGACGCGAAGCATACTAGTTTAACGCGACAGCGTTAAGGAGCTCGTGTCGCAGAAAAGCCGGTGTCGTCGGCATCGGCTCAGGCGTGCGGCGCTTGCTCAGGCGCACATTTCGTTGTCGCGCCGAACCAACACCACCTAGATAGCACAAGGCCTTTTCACTCCGATCCATGACGTCATGCTACCTGGCCCGACTGCCATAGAATCTAATGGGGATGCTCTCGAGTAGGCAACAGTGATTTTGACGTCACCGCTTTCATCACGCCAGCCTTGTCAATAGAAATTTCGGGCCAGGTAGCGTGTCGTCATGGATCGGAGTAAACAGGCCTTGTGCTATCTAGGTGGTGTTGGCCGAACGCTGCATTGCTCGACGCTCACCGCGTCCGATGCGGGGCGCGTAGTGGCTGTGCCGTAGCAAAGCCACCTAGAAACAGTCTCTGTAGCACGCCGCAACCTTCGCTTCTCATTCCAACGAGCAACTCTGTCTCCAGGAGGCATCTCACCTCGTGAGTGTCTAGCAGAGGCAAGCGCAGCTGCTCATATACCGCCGCGACGCCGCGACCGACGGCGAGAGTTGGAGCCCCGTGTCTCCTCTGTCGTGACGTCACGGTGTCACGTGGTCAGCCTTGAAGGCGACGCCGCGAGCGACGGCGCGAGTTGGAGCCCCGTTTCTCCTCTGTCGTGACGTCACGGTGTCACGTGGTATTGAAGGCGACACCGCCGCGCCTGAGGAGCTGGGTTGAGCTCTAGTAATATGCTTCGCATAAAAGGGTCACAATGGGGGATGATAATGGGAGGAACGAGGTGAAGGACACATTACACAACTGGTATCACAGGCGTGAGTGAATAATATTATGTTGGAGCGCAGACGGCAGACGTACTCGGATTCTTACTGGAAGCTTACCATTATCACTAAAAAGAAAGGTTTACAATCAATGCATTCTACCAGTCCTAACATATGGGGCACCAACTTGGAGACTGACAAAGAAGCCTGTCCTGCAATGCTCGTTACTCGCTCGTCCTGTGTGGCGATGTTCCTGTTTTTATTCTCAAAAACAAGTTAAGGACCGCACAAAGAGCGATGGAACGAAGAATGATAGGCATAACATTAAGAGACAGGATGACAGCAGTGTGGATCGGAGAGCAAACGGGCATAGCCGATATTCTAATTGACATTAAGAGAAAGAAATGGAGCTGGGCAGGTCATGTAATGCGTAGGTTAGACAACCGGCAGACCGTTAGGTTTACAGAATGGGTGCCAAGAGAAGGGAAATGCAGTTGAGGACGGCAAAAGACTAGGTGGGGCGATGAAATTAAGAAATTCGCAGGTGCAAGTTGGAATCGGTTGGCGCAGCACAGGGGCAATCAGAGACCGGAGGGAGGGGCCTTCGTCCTGCAGTGGACTTTAGCAACCCTTTTCTGCCGCAAGGCTTCGCCTATTAAATGCAGAAATAAAGACGTTAAAAAAAAGGGTTGTTGATGATGATGATGCTCAGGTGCTGGTTCGCCATTTTCGCAGCGTCTTTGCAGAGACAGCTTGTCAACGCTGTAGGTCTGTAGCTGCCGGCTAAAGACGGGTCCTTGCCCTCTTTGAGAATTTGAATTGCGATTGCTTGTTTCCAAACAGACAGAATGTAACCCGTAGACGATATTTCATTGAATAGTGACAGAAGTGTTATCTGAGTTTCAGGGTTTAAGTGTTTAATCATGTCGTAAACTATTCTGTCGGTTCCTGGAGCAGACTTGTTGCAGCAGTTCAGTGAAGCCTGAAATTTAGCCATGGTAAATAGGCGATTGGATGGTTCGTTTTGTATGCTTTTCCGATTCACGGGCCGTCGCTCTGCTTCTTCCTTGCATTTTAGGAATGTGTCAGAATAGTGGGATGAGATGGAAATGCGTTCAAAGTGTGCACCTAGAAAATTAGCTTGGTTTGCGAGAGCATCTCCCTGGGTACTTACTAGCGGTAGAGGATGAGATTGTCGGTATTTTGTTAACTCTGTTCGAGGCTTTCCTTTCGTCTGTATAAGAAATAATGCTACTGATGTATTTTTGCCAGATTTCCCGCTAAGTACGGTGGTGCGTTCGTCTAATTTGTGCATTAACCACCCTGAAGATAATGAGGTTCTCTGTGGTCAAGGAGTTAAGAAGGAGACTCCAAGCCTTGTTTTTCTTTTTCCAGGCTTCCTTAGACTCCTCATGCCACCATCAAATACGTTGTTTCGAAGGTGACTCATTTATTTGGGGAACACATACTGATGCAGCATGAGTTACAAATGCTGTTAAGTGCGCTACTGCATGATCAAAACTAAGTGCACAGACATAATCCCAGGTCAAACGTGTTAGTTCACGAAACTACGTCCAGTGGGCTGAATCGAAATTCCATCGAGGAACAAGTGTAGAGCATTCAATCTGTTTTGTAAGGTTTAAAACAATAAGAAAACTGTCACTTCTATAAGGGTTATTAATGACGTTCCACTCCAGATATGGCACGATTGTACCGGACGTTATGCTCAAGTCTATCAAGGAAAATGTATTGTATGTAAGGCTATAGAATGTTGGTTCCTTCTTGTAAAGCAAGTAGGCACTTGAGAATAGGAAATTTTCTATAAGACACCCTCTTTCATCACAGCGCGAGTCGTCCTACAGTGTACCATGCGCGTTCAGATCTCCAATGACAATGTAAGGGTGACGAAGTTCATCGATGGAGTTCTGAAACTCTGCTCTGGAGAGTTGATAACTCGGGTGGCTATGCATACACGACATGGTGACAAGCTTATCAAACAGCACCGCCTGGAAAGCAGCCGCTTCAAGGGCGCTTCGGAGTTGTAGTTGCCGGCAGGCAATACCTCTGTCAACTAGTGTATCTACACCACCGCACCACACGACAGTGTTGTCGTGGTCTTTCTGGAAAATGACATAATGGCCGGAGAAAGTATGTGCAGATTTGAGGTGTGTTTCCTGAATACACGGCACCCTGGGTCTAAATTTGTGAAGCAGTTCTTAAATGCCGACAAGATTGTGGACTGGACCTCTGAGGCTCCATTGAACTATTTTGCGTGCCCATAGTGAAAGTGGGGCTTGTTCTGTGTGTTTAGGTAACAAATATATGACATAGCCTTTCTCGGACCCCGTAATGCGTGGTTTCTCTTTTTTTTTCGAGCAGTCAAGAGAGTTCCGCTGCTCCCTAGGCTCTGGCGGCGCCATCTGGCTGGGAACAGTATCCATCGCTTCTTGCGAGGCGCTGGACACTCGCTTTTGGAAGCGGTGTGTTCGCCGCAAGGAGGCTAAAGAAATACTGCTGGAGTGGAAGCTCCCCTATCTTCTTACCAAGAAAGATGAAGGCAATGCTTGCCACTGCTTCACCTGAAATAGAGCCTTGACGGGTGATGTCCGCTTATAGATTAAGTGATGTGACTCTGTTATCTTAATGCTCGGCTAATCAGAAAATAAAAGCTGGTTGTTCCCAACAAAAACAGTAACTTTTGAATATTAATGACGTTCTCCCCAATGCCATGATATTTAGATTTCACGCTAAAACCAGTAATACAGAGATGCGCGTAGATAAGTATCTGTCAAATAAAATAGGCCGTGATTAACCAAGGAGGTTGATTAACTCGTGGGAAGTTTGTGAAAAGCGCTTCTTCACCATTCTTATTGTTTACTCATAGCTTTATCGTGCCTCCTCCTGTGCGGCCTCACCTTCGGGACATAGTTTACACTCCAGCAGTTTTTCTTTAACCTCCTTGGTTGGCCGTGATAGCCTCGCCTGTCGCCTCAAGAGATGAGAGCCCGGAACCCACCAGCGCGGTGACCGATGGGTTCTTTTCCGGGGATAATGAAGCAGCACTGGCTGCTAGCGCCTAGGGGGCAGGTGGCACGGCAGGGGTCACAGCGCTTGTGAGCCTGGCAGTGCCGGAGTCGGCTCCGGCGCTGCCTCCTTATGCTCAGCATCAGCATAGTGTTTGCTTTGAAGAAATGAATTGTGCTTGCACCCTTATTGGAAAGAAATGTTCTCTTTTGCTGTGATAGTGACCATAGGCGGAGAGTTCTCATTTTCTTTTTTCTTTTTTTTCGGGGGGGGGGGGGTGCGACCAGCTTTCCGAATCTCAAATATATATATATATATATATATATATATATATATATATATATATATATATATATATATATATATATATATATATATATATATATATATTTAAACTTAGTGTGAACTCGAAGAATTGAGCGCTGAAGTGATGGCGTTACATGACTATATAAAAGACCTCATGAGTCAGTTCAATTTCACAGCCTGAGTCCCCTCGGTGGTGTAATCTTCCTTCGTGTAATTGTCGCATACTTGACTATCACTAATGCTGCTTCGCCTTTCCGGGGAAACTGCAGCCTCTCTCTCACTTATTTTTTTCTGTGCGTCCGAGTATAAGCGCTGCTGCGTATGACTGCTGTTGATTCTGATTTCGAGTGAATTCAGCTTGGCTTCATTTCGGTTACCGAGTGAATTACACAGCGTTCTCCAACTATCATGAACCAAGACCTAAAAAAAGCAGTTGCGTTACTCGAAGAAAACCTAGTGCATATTGTTTCTGCTACAGTGGAGAAGCCGCCAGTAATTCTTTCATTACTAAGATTTAATTCAGTAATGGCAATTTATTATCCAACTCTAGAAGTGCTGTCCTCATTTTCAAAGGGTCGATGGGACATGTGTAGGTACCTCAAATTGGCACCTAAATGCGGTGTTCTCAACGACGTCTACTAATTGCGTACATTTTCTTTCCCGACTAGCAAAGGTTCCCCAAGAAACCTCACGAAGCATGAAAAATACCACGTGAATGCGCTCCCACCCGCATCACGAAGCAGTGCCCTCAAAAAAGCTGATTGAAAGCCACTGCATTGCCTGTCGCAAACCCGAAGAGACTGCGCATCATCTTGACAATGGTAGGGAAGGAGCGGCAACAGCAGGTTTCGCGGCTTCGCAGCTATTCCTTCCTCTTATTTCTACGTCACACTTATCCGTTTCTCAAGGCCGACTGATCGCATACACAACAAAAGCCCCTTGATTACGCGGCCGAAGCACCACTCTGGCCAAGCACGAAATGCGAAAAGCAATGTAATAGGCAAAGCATGTTTCAAAATCCCGGCTTTGCTGTCCGTTCAACACCATCTCCAGCAATCCGAACCGCTTGCCATTCTGCTCGAAATTATCCCACAGGCAACAAAGAAGAAGGGCCCCATGTTTGTTCTAAACGTCTACTGTCAGCCGAAAAGCGCGCCATCAGTCCTCAAACTGGTTTTGGAGCAAGTCACGCACGCAGCGGGCAACCATCCGCTTCCAATTGTGGGTGACTTTAATGCAGCCCACCCCCTCTGGGGTTATACGTACACCAACCCCAGGGGAAACATGCTTCACAAAGTTATTGAGGACATGGATCTCACACTCGTCAACGATCCAAGGAATAGCACGATCGAGGCTCGGCACAAGTGTTCAAAGAAACACGAACCCCGACTTAACCCTCACAAGAAGTATCCCCCAAGCTTGCTGGACCAATCTGGAGGAGTACCTACGCAGCGACCACGCGCTGCTAGCCACCACTCTCCATGGGCTCGAATACAAAGCCAGGATAGACACGGCTCGCCTCACGGATTGGATCAAGTTGCGGGAGATAGGAGAAGAAAGAGCTGCAAACGAACAAAGCCAACAGCTTCAGTCAATTAAGGACTGGATCACTCAGCTTCACAAGGATGTGAAGGCGCACACCAAAATGCTTGAAACATCCACCACCACTCCAAGCATCGACGCTCGCTTGCTCCACATGTGGGAAGCCCGGTGTAGCCTGCTGAAGCGTTGGAAAAGGCAAAGATTAAATCGCAAGCTCAAGAGGCGAATAGCACTACTCACACAAGAGGCTGCGGAATACGCTACCACGCTATGCCGAGAGAATTCGCTATCCCTCTGCGACAGCTTGAGAGGAAGACTGAATACTTCCAAGACGTGGAAGTCATTGAGGTGTTTAATCAACCCGGCCAGCAGCAAAACGGAATCCCACCACAATATGGCCCGAGTAATTCACCAATTTCCTGGAAACGAGGCGGACCTCCTTTTGGCTCTCAAAGCCTTGTACTTCCCCACACAGCCATCGGAGCCTCTGCCACCCTACACCGGCACCCCTAACGAGCTCCTAGATGAGGATATTCATCAACATGAGGTAACAGCGGCGATAATGGGCTCGAGACGCCACACAGCGCCGGGAATGGACCAAATTACCAATAAGGCACTTGTCAATCTTGACAGCCCCTCGCTAATAGAGCTTACCACTCATCTTAACGAAGTATGGAGGGAAGGAAACCTTCCCGAGGACTGGAAAATGGCCGAGGTTCGTCTGATACCAAAGCCAGGCAAACCACCAGCCATTGAGAACCTACGACCGATCTCCCTCCCTTCGTGTGTAAGAAAGTTCCTAGAGCACATCGTTCTCAACCGGTTACAACCATTCCTGGAGGACTCCGCGAAACTTCCAACAACGATGATAGGATTCCGTCCACACCTCTCAACTCAAGACATCCTACTTCAGCTGAAAGAGGAGGTGATTGTACCAGCGACACGCAACTCCCCCACGGCTATCCTCGCCTTAGATCTTAAAGGGGCGTTCGATAACGTCAAGCATACAGCAATCTTACAGAGGCTAAACGCGCTGGGCTGTAGGGCCAGGACGTACTCCTATATCAGAGATTTCCTCTCACATAGAAAAGCCATCCTATATGTCGGGGACAAAGCCACAAACCCCTTCTTACTGGGCGGGCGCGGCACACCACAGGTCTCAGTGTTATCCCCTCTCCTTTTCAATATCGCCCTAATAGGCCTACAGCCGCTCCTCGATAACATCCCAGGGATACGGCATGGCCTATATGCCGACGACATTACCATCTGGTCGTCCACAGGGTCCATTTGGAAATGGAGAACCGCTTGCAGGAAGCTGCAGACGTGGTGAGTGACTATGCTAAGTCATGCGGGCTCAGCTGCGCCTCCCAAAAGTCGGAGCTACTCCTGGTCTCATCGCGAAAGAAGCACACATCCGACTCGCCCACTATCACCATACAACTGGAGGGACACACCATCGTTCCGTCTAAGAGCGTAAGGACATTTGGAATGGCTTTCCAGTCCGATCGCACCAATACAATATTAATTCAAAAGCTTAAGAATACAACAGCCCAAGTTACCCCCATGATACGGCGAATAACAACCAAGACAAGAGGCAAGGGGGAGGCGGACACGCTTCGGCTTGTTCAAGCCTTTGTCGTGTCTCGAATAACTTACGCTATTTCATACGCACTACTCAACGCGACGGAACTCAAGAAAATCAACACAATGATCAGAAAGGCATATAAGCAGGCGATGGGCCTGCCGATCAGTACGTCCACAGAATGCCTACTGCGACTAGGTGTGCACAACACGGCCGAGGAGCTGATCGAGGCAAATTTATCCAGTCAGCGAACAAGGCTGGCGGTTACGGAAGCGGGGAGGTCCATTCTCTTACGCCTGGGGCTCTCTGCCCCTCTGAGCCATCCGCCGCCTCAGACTGTGACCTTACGCCATGCCATCCGGAGCATCATCACCGTACGTCCTCTACCTCGCAATATGCACCCAGTGCACCACGCAGAGCGAAGGGAGGCCCGCGCCCTGGCCATACACGAGCGATACGGGACTTTACCCTCTACAGCCTACAGGGACGTGGCTTCTTACCCCAGACGCGCAGCCACAACAGCCACCGTAGTCGTCAAAAAAGAACATCGGAGCAGCATTTCGCTCACACGAAACAATCCCCTCCAAGCCGAGGAAGCGGCCATAGCCCTCGCGCTCTCCCAAACAGAGCTTGAAGTCATAGTGATGACTCCCAACAAGCGTGCCGCAACTTTGCTAGCGGCAGAATTTATACCATTACGCTCCGGATCATCAATCAAAAGCCGCCGACGAGATCAGTCATGATCATCTGGGCGCCAGCTCATCAAGGCATTCCTGGCAACGAAGTCGCCAACCACGTGGCTCGAGGTCTGACCCACCGAGCCGACGGCGAGGAATCTGAACCCGAGCGCATGCACCCTTTAATCTCATACCAAGACATCACACAACACTACAAGCTAACCCGCAGAACATATGCACCCCCACACAAGTCTCTACCTAGAGAGCAGGAGCGATTCCTCCGAGCTCTACAGGCTAATTCATTCCACCACCCAACCAGAAATCACCTCATAGGCACTACACAATTCTCTCCGCAATGCCGCTTCTGCGCAGAGCCCTGGTCCCTCAGGCATATAGGGGGTTGCAGAGTGGCACCATTAAATCCTCCGAACCCTTACCCCACTAACGAGCTTTGGGAGAGAGCCTTGGCCAGCTCCGACCTCGAGGATCAGCAACGGCTGATTGCGAGGGCCCAGGACATGGCCCGAGCTCAAGGCATTCTGGAATGTGGACGCCTCTCCAAAGCTGCATTCACCCAATAAAAATGTTTATTCTCTCTCTTTCTCTCTCGCACCGCATTGAAAGCGTGCGCGCGAAGCTGTAGCTTCGCACCAGAAACTTGCTTCGGACCAAAGCCAAATTAAAGTGACCGTTTTATTTTTCATGAAAGTGTACACGTGCTCCAAAAGCAGGTTTGTCTCAAAAAATAAAAGCGAAAAAAACAGACCGGGAAGCGACCAACGTCTAGAGTAAAGGCAAAGCCGACGCGTTCAAGATAAATATACCACTTCTAAATTAGTCGCATTGCCAATCAGGATGCCTGCACAAAAACAAAAAAGCCCATCAGATTCCAATGTGCACTTATTATGTATGAATGCGTAAGCTCCGTTCAACACCAGCCTAGAGGACGTGTTCGAATAAGTCTCCTATTGCACGCGGTAATGTGTGGGTTTTATCACGTGAGTGGCTTTCTTGATGATCGACGCCAGAATTCTGCGGCAGACATCCATTAAAAATGCTTTGAACTAATCTAACGTCCGTCTCGATCAAGTATATAAGCACGATCTTTCATATAACCCCAAAGAAAAAAATCGAGTGGAGAGAAGTCAGGTGACCTTGCCGGTCAATTGACAGGCCCGTCCCTTCTAATCTATTGCGCATGAAAAGTCACATCCAGCCAGCTTCGTGCTCGGCTGCTGCTGTATGTGGGTGCCCCATCTTGCTGATGCCATCGAAGAGGATGACGTGACAGCGGGACTTCGCCGAGAAACATGTCCACCACTCCTTCAAGGATTTCGTTCACGTAACGCTGTCCAGTCAGTGTGTGATTGAAGTAGATGGGACTGATTATAGCACCGGCGTAAATTCTGAACCACACATTGAGGGACCACTGGTACTGGTGCCGGTTGCGCTTTACCCAGTGTGGATTGGAGTCCCTCCAATAGTGTGCATTATACAAATTTCGCTAGGCGTTTCTGCGAAAATTGACTTCCTCTTTGCACATGAGGTTGCTCAAAAAGTTCGGTGACTTATCGGCTTTGCGAGGACACAATTCGAGAAATCTAGACGATTCTACTGGTCCATATCTTCTAAGCATTGATGCTCGTTAAGGCACTACGAGTGAAAGGCCATCATTTAGAATCCTCCAAACTGGTCACTTGAAAATTGTTACCTGGGCGGCCACGTCCCCCACACTAGCATGATGGTTTCAGGCCATAATTCCTAGAACATCCGTGCGTAGGCTAGGAGCGCTATAACGTAAAACTATTCCAAACTTTTCTATTCCAATTTTGCCATCAGCCTTTCCAGATTCATACGCTTCATATTCTCACCTGTACATACTCATCATCACCGTTTTGGAGCCTGGTGGTGGGGCTCTGTCTCGGGAGAATAAAGAAGAGATTGGCTGCCTAAACCCCTTCTTGGACAGTCACCACCCCTCAGAAGGATCCACCGGTATTTGCTGGGCTTCCAGGTGACGACGTTGAAGACTGGTTGGAGCTATACGAGCGCGTGAGTGACTTTAACCACTGGACCGGTTTGTTACTACTGCGGCATCCGTGGCTACATTTCCAGGTTTTGCCGACGCCGTCAGCAAGATGAAAGACGTGGCTATGACGGCTTTGAAAGGGATCAGTTTTCTGGCCCTGTACCACGACGTCGGCGTTCTGACTACGTTTATTATCCACCACGTTCCCCATCTCCACAGGACTTCAACACTGCCAGTTCATCGCGTTTCCCGCGTCGTCGCTCTCCATCACCGATGCGGCGCTCTTCTTCCCCTCTACGACCGGCTACTTCGTCCTCCGATCACCGCCCGGAAAACTAAATGGTGCAGCTTCAGGAGGGAAAGCTGCATCGTTTGGACAACGTGAAATGCCTCCGGAGCGTGTACAGCACTCAGGCGAGTCCTACACTTCGTACATAGAGGACGTCCTCGCCCTCTGCCGCCGCGTGAACACCTCGATGGCAGAAAGTGAGAGAGGCACAAAGGAGAGATGCCTCGACCTGCACCACTAGTGTATCGCAGGTGTGAAGAGAAAGCCGAATTTAATATAAAAAATGAGGGAAGATATCCAAAATGTTTTTTTTAGAGAAATAAGAAAAGAAAGAAAGAGGAAAAGAAGATAGTAGAAGATAGAAAGAAGTAATGTTCATCACCGTCGGCGAAACCACAGCAAGGGAGCGGGTTGGTGCGGGATTCATTGATCAGTTATTTACGTATATGTTTCTTCATCTTGAATACAATGAATTCTTGAGGCTTGCTTGCCTCGAGCCTTGCATCTGGAGGCTTGATGTTTGACTTGCCCTTGACTTCAGGGGTCTTGCGTCAAGTTGAGTCGAACCTTTTCTCCTACTCTTCTTGGTGGTAGTATGAGGTTCTCTATTTTTCCAGATGTAAAACGATTGATGTCCTGCTTCCATTCTACGGGGATTATTCTATAATAGCTTGGGAGTGGAGCAAGTGATCCCTCGACTTTTCCCAGGTGATTAAACTAGGTAAGAGTGAATTGGTACCCGATGCCGGACGAAAGTACGTCTTACACCTAGCCCTTCCGGGGGTCGGTTCTCCTTCCGTGAGGCATCCGGTCTGTGTATAAAGTAAATTATATTTACGTGAGTTAAAATTGAAGTTTTGTTGCTATTAAATTTGTGGGATAGAGTCTGTAATTATCTTTACCATTTCTTCGATAATGTCCAGAGCTTGATTGTTTTTAATTATTTCTGGTTTTCTTTTTTTAGGGTTATTTCCAACAATTTTAATTAATTGTTTTCGTTGGATTTCTGTTATTCTACATGATTTCAGATAATGATCAAAATTAATGGCTGCTTGTTGACATTTGCATGTATTCGTGTTGGACAGGTGAAACCTAAAAAAGTAATGAGGAAATCTCCCATGACCTGAGATTGCCTGAGATGTATAATAGTTACCTTATGCAGAGAGTGACCGTGTACGCCACCTGCTCAAGGGTATAGGGACTGCGGCATTCAATGCTCTTGTAGTGCTGAATCCCACTACCGTCGCCGACATCATCAGTACGTGTCAGCGTCTCGATGACCTTCATATGCTCCGCTTACACCCTGACACATCTGATTTCAAGGCGTCCAACGACAGCGACCTACGTGCTTTGATTCGCTCCATCATCCGTGAGGAACTGCACGCCCAAGCTTCGTCAAACCCTCCTGAGGTCCATCTGACGCCTCCTGGTGGCGGCCTACGCCATATCGTGAGGGAAGAGCTTGCTGCCGTGACCTGCCCGCAAATCACGAGCCCGCACCCTATCCATACGCCAACGTACGCTCAGGTTGCCTCTATAGCGCCACCCCCCCCAGCAGCCACCACAACGGGCACCTGCACCGCACATGTCCCTGAATCCTATCACTGCAGGACCATCGCCTGTTCCGTCTTATAACGCATGGAGCCCACCTCGACCGGTTTGTTACTACTGCGGCATCCGTGGCCACATTTCCAGGTTTTGCCGACGCCGTCAGCAAGATGAAAGACGTGGCTATGACGGCTTTGAAAGGGATCAGTTTTCTGGCCCTGTACCACGACGTCGGCGTTCTGACTACGTTTATTATCCACCACGTTCCCCATCTCCACAGGACTTCAACACTGCCAGTTCATCGCGTTTCCCGCGTCGTCGCTCTCCATCACCGATGCAGCGCTCTTCTTCCCCTCTACGACCGGCTACTTCGTCCTCCGATCACCGCCCGGAAAACTAAATGGTGCAGCTTCAGGAGGGAAAGCTGCATCGTTTGGACAACGTGAAATGCCTCCGGAGCGCCCGTCAAATGTACTTTTGGTGTTTGTTGAAGGTGTCCGAATCGAAGCCTTGGTTGACACAGGTGCATCGCTTTCCGTTATTAGTGCTGACTTGTGTTCTCGATTGCGAAAAGTGAAGACACCGTATAATGGCCCTCCCCTTCGTTGTGCTAATGCAGTTCTTGTTCAGCCCTCCAGTGTTTGCACTGCGCGCGTTTTCATTGATGGCATCCTCCACCACATTCAGTTCGTCGTGCTGTCTTCGTGCACTTACGCGATGATTTTGGGATGGGACTTCCTGTCCTCCGCCTCAGCTTTAATCTCTTGCCGTCAGCGAACTATTCATATGACAGACACTGAATCTTCGTCCTCTGTCAGTGATCACAGCCTGCGTTTTGTCACGTCTACCGACTGTTTCATTCCCGCGGGCACTGAGCATATTCTGACGCTGACTTCTGACACTATTATTAATGGTGATGTGTTCCTTGCACCGAGTGGTTACTGCATTTCTGGTGGGCTTAGCCTTACTCCTAGCCTAGTACGGTTTCAGGACGGTAGAGCCTCAGTCGCTGTTCATAACCCTACTTCTTCGCCAGTTGTGCTCTCCCAGGGCTCTACTGTGACATGCTTTACTGACACCGAACCTCTCTCGCTGGTACCGCTTCACACCGAATCACCACTTTTGTCTACCACAACTGATTATCACACTGCTGCGGCTGCTTTAACGGCCGCGATAAATCCCGATTTGACCACTGCGCAGAAACAAGACCTTCTGGCACTCCTGCACAAACACAGAGCCTTATTTGACGTCCACTCCAAGCTTCTGGGGCGCACTTCCGTCGCAGTACATCGCATCGAAACCGAAGGCAGTTCGGTTGTACGCCGCCGCCCGTATCGCGTGTCTTCCGCAGAACGGAAAATCATTGCGGATAACGTTGATGACATGCTCAAAAGAGACATCATTCGGCCATCCTCCAGTTCTTGGTCGTCTCCTGTGGTGCTGGTTCGCAAGAAAGACAGCTCCGTACGATTCTGCGTCGATTATCGAGCCCTTAATAAGATCACGCGCAAAGACGTATATCCGATGCCAAGAATTGACGATGCCATTGACTCCCTCCAGGGTGCAGAATATTTCTCTAGCCTAGACCTCCGATCCGGATACTGGCAAATCCCCATGCACGAAGCGGACAAGGACAAGACAGCCTTTGCAACGCCAGACGGACTTTACGAGTTCAACGTCATGCCATTCGGTTTATGTAATGCCCCTGCAACATTTGAACGCATGATCGACACAGTTTTACGTGGCCTTAAGTGGAAGACCTGTCTGTGCTATTTAGATGACATCGTTATTTTTTTCTACAACTTTTAGTCAGCACCTTGAGCGCTTGGACGAAGTTTTCACTTGCATTTCCAACGCTGGACTCCAACTCAACACAAAGAAATGCCATTTTGCCAGAAAGAACATCAAAGTATTGGGCCATCTTATCAGCAAAGATGGCGTTCGACCAGATCCCGAAAAGGTTGCTGCCGTGCATCGCTTCCCTCGCCCTGAAAATCAAAAGCAATTAAGAAGTTTCTTAGGCCTGGCATCCTACTTCCGCCGCTTCATCAGTCATTTTGCAGCCATGGCGTCGCCGCTGCACAAGTTGCTCACGTCGGGCACTGCTTTCCCTTGGACAGATGAATGCGAACTTTCTTTCCAAGCCCTCAAGCAGGCATTAACCAGCGACCCTGTCCTCTGTCACTTCGATGAGAACGCACCAACTTGCTTGCACACCGACGCTAGTGGCCATGGGATCGGTGCTGTACTTTTACAGCGCGATACCACCTCACGAGAGAGAGTTGTTGCCTATGCCAGTCGCGCACTAACACCTGCCGAAATGAATTACTCGATCACAGAACAGGAATGTCTCGCAGTAGTTTGGGCGATCCAAAAATTTCGACCATATCTTTACGGACGCCATTTCACGGTCATAACCGACCACCACGCCTTATGCTGGTTGTCGTCAATCAAAAATTTGTCCGGACGACTTGGTCGCTGGGTGGTACGCTTACAAGAGTACGACTTTGACGTTGTCTACAAGTCTGGGAAAAAGCATCAAGATGCCGACGCTCTCTCTCGCTGCCAGCTGCCATTATTAGCTTCGAGTACATCTCTCCATTGCTCGCCACTTGATGATGAGACTAAGTCGTCACTCCCGTTATTACCGTTATTACCTCTCTCGGTTACTGACACGTTATCTTCCAATCGCCTCACTCACCTCGCCTCGTGTCAACGTTCTGACCCCTACTGCGACAGCATCATCCAACGCCTGTGCGGAACTACATCTGCACCAAATGCCCGATTACGTCGACAACTGCGACTATTTAAGCTTGACAACGATGTGCTGTACCGCTACATATACAACTCCGACGGACACAGCTGGGTACCTATTCTTCCACGCTCGATGCGCACACAAGTCCTTGAAGCCTTGCACGACGACCCATCTGCTGGCCATTTGGGATTCCACAAAACATACCACCGCGTTAGGAGCCGTTTCTTTTGGCCAGGCATGTCTACATTTGTGGCCAAGTACGTCGCTTCTTGCGTTCAGTGTCAACGGCGGAAACGACCGACTTCGCCTCCTGCTGGGCTTTTACAGCCCATCCCATGTCCCGAGACACCGTTTGCCATCGTTGGGATAGACCTCGTCGGCCCTCTGCCCATAACGCCAGCGGGTCATCGATGGGTCGTGACAGCTGTTGACCAGCTCACACGTTACGCAGAGACCGCTCCTCTACGCTCTAGTTCAGCCTCCGACGTCGTCACCTTCTTTCTAGATGCCATTGTGCTGCGGCATGGTGCCCCTCGTGTACTGTTAAGCGACCGCGGCAAGACTTTCATGTCAGCAATGCTCGCAGAAGTACTCGGAGCTTGTGGCACAGTTCATAAGACGACATCCGCATATCACCCACAAACAAATGGCTTAACCGAGCGATTTCATCGCACACTAATAGATATGATATCGATGTATATCGGGCTAAACCACGACAATTGGGACAAACTTTTACCTTTCGTGACTTTTGCTCACAACACCGCTATCCAACGAACTACGGGATACTCAGCTTTCTACCTAGTTTTCGGCCGTTCACCGACATTCACCATCGACGCCGCTTTCTTCAATGTTCCAACTAACACCTCAGACAGTACACCCGAACAGTTCATTTCGAGACTTGAGGAATGCCGTCAACGTGCTCGTTTCAACACAGAAGTCAGCCAGCTAGATCGCAAGCAACGTTACGACATCTCTCGTCGCGACGTCTCCTTTCGTCCCGGAGAGGAAGTGCTTCTTTGGACGCCCATTCGTGCACCCGGTTTGTGCGAGAACTTTCAATCCCGCTTTCTTGGACCCTATATTATTAACGAACAAACATCCCCCGTGAACTATCGCGTTACTCCCGTAGACGTTTCTTCCGACCATCGTTGTCGTGGTTCGGAGATCGTTCACGTTTCGCGCCTAAAACGATTCGTTCGGCGTTCCCCTCCTGGCTAAGTCGCGGCCTGGCTGGCCGCTTGCGCGTGCGGGGAAATTAGTGTGAGCATTGTTCATACGCTTCATATTCTCACCTGTAAATACTCATCATCACCGTTTTGGGGCCTGGTGGTGGGGCTCTGTCTCGGGAGAATAAAGAAGAGACTGGCTGCCTAAACCTCGTCTCACAATATATATATATATATATCAGTCATGGAAATGTGGCGGTAGAGCAAACGCCTAGACTATAATCAGAAATTATGAGAACCTGAGACGAACCGTATATATATATATATATGCGGCCTTCCTCCTGCTGCCATTTGCAGATCCTCCCAAGTCAAGGAGTCAAGGATCACGTTTACTTCCTGCTCATCAGAGAAAGACATCGCGAATGGGACGAAAGAGAACGCACCTTTAAACCTTTGCACTGACGTTGTCGAATTCGCTTTTGTGGTGATAGGTTTTGTGGCAAAAAACAAAACAATACATCCGTGCACTCTATCTAGGCTAAGACAACAGCTCTCACAGCTTGTTTCCAACTAACACCAAACGCGACATGTTACTTCGGCCGCGGGGCGGCTGATAAGGCACTAGCTCGATCATAATGTTTTTCTTTACTTCCTTTATTTCGTTCTGGATTACTCAGAGGGAGCCTGTTCGAGGGCGCTGCTTTATGATCCGGGAGGGAGCGCACTCACGTGGTATTCTCCATATTACGCGGGGTTCATCAGTCGGAAAAAAATTTGTACGCAATTAGGACGTACAATTAGATAATTAGGTACAATTACCTAACTCAATCTCAGTAACGAAAGAATAACTAGCAGCTACTCCACTGTACTGGAAACCATATGCACAAGATTTTCTTAGAGTAACGCATTACTCCTTTTTTTTTCAATCTTGGTGCATAGTAGTTAAACGGGACACCTTGTATATATTTATGACCTCTACGTTCAAGTGACGCTGTTTCTATGCGTAATAAACCTTGTAAATTATTAGAAGACTTTTTTTTTCATGAGTCGTTAGCATTGCTTACTGGAAAGAGAAGCAATACTGAGGCACACAATATTCACGTGCATTTCACACGCAATTGATAAAAGACTCTGCTCAAGGGGTCACGGAAGTCTATAGGTTCTTTTTCATGGTCAAAAAAGCACGAAAAGCAATTTGAAGTGTTGTGAACATACAACAACATGTTCACTCTCTAGGCATAGGCTATCCGTACCTTTAGAAATAATTTTTAATTGGCTGCCTCTATATCTTTCAGAAATACAATAAACTTTGCCCTGTGTGTATATTTAAATATATTGTGTATGTGCATCGTGTTTATAGGTGAAATTTAAAACAATGTTGAAGTGAGAAAATAATGATGAGGCAGCCGCCGCTAGTGCTTCTAATTCGCGTGTCCTCCTATTGCCAGGATTTGCAGAAATAAAGCGAAATTATGAATTAAATGCCATGCACGTCCGCGCCAACAATTATGAAGTAAGCTATTCGCCCCAGTAAAATTTTAAGAGAGAAGCTCGAGGAAAGTCAAAAGAAGCCTCAAAAGATGTGGGTGACAAAGCTCTGGTAATGACACATCAGGTGTGTGTGTGTGGGGGGGGGGGGGGGGTGCCGGAGGCTTCGGCATCGCCCGGGGGGGGGGGCTCAGCCCCCCCCCCCCGGAAAACTCTGGAGGGGGCTCGGGCCCCGAAGCCTCCCGCCCGTCCCCCCCCCTCCCCGTATTCGGCGCCTATGAGAGTGACAATGTTTTTTTTTTCCTTTTTCCATGTAGGTCAAGAGCGGGAATATACAGCGTGTTCGCAATCGCGGTTCACGCAATGGAGCGCACCACTACAGTTATCGTGGTCCCCGCATTTAGCACAAGTATGTTGGCCTATGCAGCTTCGCGGACCATGACCATACCGTTCACATTTCAAATATATGCGTGGGTTTAGGTGTGTATCCAGCCTCAATTGTCTCGGCGGTTCACTGGAAACAAAAGTAAGTATCATATGTTTTGTTGAAATTTCTTAGTTGCCCCGTTTCATTTTCATTATCTGTACCTGCTTGACGTTCTTGTCCTTCAAGCCCTCTAGGAGCTCTTCACTCAAGTTCAAAATGTCATCGTCTGATATCACTGCTTAGCATGTATTCAGTGACCAATGTGTTGACACCGTGATTTAAGCATCACCAAATTCCAGAAGATTTTAAAACTTTCAATGCTGGACCTTGTTGCGTACCTCAAGCAGGAGGTCACCGCTAACCATTTTTGTCCCTTTTAGCCAGGACCCAGTGGGTCCGTGAGTCATGTAGCAACAAAGAATGGCAAGATAGCTCTGACAGTCTTTCCAGGATTTTCAGTATGTATATGACAGGGTAGCTGCGGAAGTTTTCGTTGTGTTGGACAAAAAATGCTGAAAGTTTATCTTCAGTGCGTCCCCTTTTGGAAAAAGGACAATCAGATAGTATGGGGAAGGAAGATGATGCATGAAGCCTTAACTTCGGCAGCGACGCCAGCAGCCCACTGGCGAGCCCAATAAGGGGGCGTGACAGGGGTTCCTGCAAGGAAATTGGCCCCGACGTCCACGCCGGCTATCAAGCGTTGATATTGACACGTGTACTTATCTTTATCGGGCGACCACGTTTCGCCGCTTAACAAATGTAATCGCACAGCGAGGGACGCGCCTGCATGTATCCGACGTTTCTGGAAAGTTATCGATGCTTCTACCCGGCTGTCTGTTGTCGCCGAACCTTGTATTATATCTGATTTCATCGCGTAACGTGAATGGTGTAGAACTTTGTGGAAGGCACGCGGGTCCGAACGATTAGTCTGGAACGTTCGACGACTGCTCTATAAAGGCGACGCGCTTGACCCGCTGATCAGATTTCCGACGATCGCCGACCGTGTTCGCCGTTAACGTTGTGCTATAAGTGTAGCCTGTTTTGTGGGCACAGGTTCGCCCAATAAAAGCTAGTTTTGTATTCCACCGTACTGCCTCTTTCTTCACCGTCACTACCACGTGACAATATAACTAAATACCACATAACCAAGAAAGGTTAGCCACACAAGGTTAACCCTTGCCATCAATAAAATTTAATATATATTAGCTGATAAAAGAATACAGGACAGGTATGAAAGAAGAGAGCAAAGAAAAAGAGCGTGGAGAAGAGAAGAGTGCGCATTTGTGCTGGTTGGTTCATGATTACGAGCAGAAAACAGCGCTAAACAGGACGTTGTTTAGCGCTGTCTTTCTGAGTGTCTGAACCTTCAAGGTCCGTCAGCGGAGGCAACACACCTCTTTGGCCTGCGCTTCACGTCGAAGGCACCCGATCCTTCCTGGGGAAATTGGCAGTCACCTTTTCCAGTCGTCTTCAGCTTCACGAGCAGAAAACGGTGCTAAACAACAGGGCGTTGCTGCTGCCACATAAGCGGCTGATTTCAAGATACCGTTTCGTCTGCGAAGCAGCTCCTTTCTGTTGGTGCCGGCAGGCGGCGTCACAAGTCTGTGCCAGGGCCGGCTCTATGGGCGGCTTTTCAGACGCCATTTTTCCCATAGGCGAAAATAGTTTCTCATTTTTGTCTTAAAAGACAGGCGACTAATTGTACCAAGCGTTATACTAAACGAAGACGACAACAAAATGCGGTCGTTCTGCAAAATTTGAGCAAGAACAGTGTAGCGGTGAGTGCAAAATATATTTTTGAACACGCGCAGTCAATTATTCAAGACCCTGTATTATAGCGTCCGAGAATTCATTGTCGCATGGTGGTTGTGTGGCCACTCAAATAGGTTTACGGTTAAGCCAAAACATCCCAGCCAATTGACATTCCTTCGCTCTGTGGAAAGGAGCGTGTGGTTTGAAATTCTAAACCAGCAATTTTCTTTTCCACTGAGCATATTGCGATTTCTTGAATATTTCAGTTGGACTGAGCCTGCCACTTCTGTCATTTTTCTTATTTCTTGTTTAACTGTACTGCACAGGGATTCACTAATGTAATGTATCTTATTTATTTCTACACTAAATGCCATTTGATAATAAACATCGTTTGTCTTTCCAAAATCCATTAGTGTTAGAAGCTTTAGCTCGGGTGCTCCTATCTAAATACATGTAAAAGGAGAATTCGTTTTTATCGGCAACCTCTGCACCAAATTTGGCGGTTTGTTGCATTTAAAAGAAAAACTTAAAATCTAGTGACTGATGGCTTCGTATTTTCGGTTTAGGTCGTCAATTTTTTATTAAAAATAGGCGAAAATTGAAAACTTTAAGAAAACAGAACTATCAAGTTTACAACGCTGTAACTCAGCAATGAAAAATGATATCAGAATTATGTGAATTGCATCTAATGGTACATCTAAAGCAGAGAAAATTGGTATGTTAACATGAATCTAAAAAGTAGTAATATCGAAATACAGCTTTTGTAGAACCCTTGTACACAACGTAATTAATTCACGTAGGACATAAAATGTCATATCAAATTTGTCTGCTTTGAATGTTCTAATAGGTGCCGTTTACAGAACCGCGGTATATGTTCTTGATGCAGAGCTATTAATTCAGAAAGTTCGTGCTTCGATTTCTTTTCAAACTTTCGAATATTTGAAATCTTTTTAACAAAATTCAGGCCTTAAATCGAAATTACGCTTTCTACAGTCACTAGACCTACACTTTCTCTCTCAAATGCAATAAATTTCATTGAAATTGGCACAAGGGTTATCTCAGAAAAACATTTCTGCGTTTTACATGTGTTTGAATAGGCCGCGTCGGAGTTGGGCCCGAGCTAAAGCATCATCTTAACAAGTTAAAGATTATCCTTTATCAAACGTTTATACATTTGTGTTTCAAGTTTTATAATGCGCCCGGTAAATGTTCCGATTTTTCAATTAATCGATGAAATACCCAGCATCGAAAAAGATTAATCGAAGAATAGCTGAAATTAATCGACCATCCCTAAAGTGAAGGGTGTTTTTTGAGCCAATTGAAGTACTAAAATCAAAACAACGTTTTTGCACTCGATTCGCAGTTCAGCGTGTTGCCGTGGCCACGCATGCTCTTTTGATTTCCGACGCATGCTGTCTCTCGAAGACGTGATCGAGCTGCAACGAAGGATTTTTGGCTCGTATGCGTGCTGAAAATTTCGTGCGCGTACAAGAGGAATCATGCGCGCCGCCATGCATTCAGGAACTTGAGCGCCGTTGTGAGCGCGGCTCTTATAGGCGCCGGTTCCTGCTGCGCGCGTAGGCGTCATCCCTCGGCGTCCCTCGTAACGGAGCGAACGAGCACAGCGAGGATGAAAGAGCGAACGAGGAGCACGGATGAAAGAGTGCGATAGTGAAGAGAGCGCGAGGAGGAAAGCGGAGGATGAGGTTATGGCGGAAGCGTGTGAAGAAAAGCGTAGTGCCGCGCAAGACGGGCTCTGCGGCAACGATGGCTGCGAGATGGCACCCGTGTAACACGCGTCGTCTGTTCACCGATGACGCTACCGATGCCTTACATGGAAACAAAGCGCTGCATGAACTGATGTCTGTCTGCGGCGAGTGCTGTGAATCGCGCCCACGCGTCACCAACGCGGTGCCTCTCGCGATCTGCCGATTAGTGAGGCAGTCGCGTCACACTGCGCTCCGTTTGCAAAGTGCCGCACGAGACAGATTGTCCGGGCCAGCCAACACACCGCAAAATGAAAACACGTATACAAATGTGCTCAAATTTCGCACTAGGGAGTATCGTAATCGCCGGTGAACTTTTTGAACTTCGTAATGTGCATAGAATAAAGCGCAAAAGCCTCATAATATACCAACTGCAATTTTAAGCAATAAGTAGGCGGAACCTAATAACAGACGACTTACGTCAACTCTAGTTTTTTAAAGTTTTTTATTCTCTCTCTTTTTTTCAATTTCATACACAGCATCCCAACATACATCGCCACATCAGGAGGGAGGCTAAAGGCTGTGTATGCCTGACGAAGCCTACCCTCCTGCTGGAGACAAACAGTGCGTTTGAGATGACAAGCTTTTTTCTGAGGTAACATTAAAATCGCACATGAAAGGAACATCCACAATTCTGTACAGTATATAAATGGTTCGACATAGTAATTTTTGAAATTACAGCTGTGAAAAGAAACAAGAGAGCTCACAAAAATCAGTACATGAGTAAACCACCGTTATCTAGCAATGTTGTAAATAATCTGCCACGTTAAGACTACAGTAGGTCGAAGTTTGTGCTATATATATATAACTTAATAGATCTGTGGTGGTCCTACGGTCGCACAGCAGCAGCCAGACACTCTTTGCCCTTTTAGACTCGGTAATATCTTATCGCGGAGTGTGCGGGAAAGCGAAGTGGTGCGAGGGTGCGCGAACAAAAAAATAAAGTCAGTTGTTGCTTGTTCTTCAGGGACGCATTACTCGCTTCTTTCTGCTGATTCCCAGCCGCGCTCGCGTCCCGCACAACAGTTCAATAACTCTTTTTTTGTAAAGTATCTTACTTGGGATCTCGTGTACTAACGTTTCGATATCTTTGTTGTCATTCAAGAAAGTTATAAGGGTATGTTCAAAAGTATGAAGCCCATAGTTAGTTCTAACCTCAGGAGTTTTGCGATGGATATATCGGAGTTCATTAACAGCATCAGGCCGTCAAATTGAACAAAGCTAAGGTTAGGTTTGCTGTGGATCAAGCAATCAGCCTATATTGCCTGTCGAAGTGTTAACATATATATGTCAAGAAGGCCCAGTGGTCGCCGGTATTCTCGTGTACTCGAAGTGTAGGGAACATTAACGATTGCTCCAATTGTTTTGTTCCTTTAAGATAAATAAGGAGTTCAGGTTTGTATGTGTTGTTCTACCCCATACAAATAAGCAGTAATGGAGAAGTGACCGGGTAAGGGAAAATATAGTTTTTTTTTTTGCCAGGTTGGTAGAGAAAGCCATAATGAGTCTGATTGAGCGCGATATTTTGGAACGCAAGTAATTAATATGCTCAGTCCAGGTTAACTGCTCACTGAAGACCACACCAAGAAAACGTGTAGACCTCACACGTTCAATGTTTTCCCCTCTGAAACTGAGGACAGGCCCGAAGGTTAGAATTTTATTTTAGGTTTAAACACTATATTTTTTCGCATTTAGCTGAAGCTCATTGGCATGTATCCATAATGATAGTTCAGACAAATATTTGTTTGCATTTGCTATAGTGCTCAAGAAGTCATTACCGGAAAAAAAAGTATGTTAGTGTCATCTGCATACATAACTATATCAGCTGAACTATTTACATTGATAATATTATTAATCTAAAGTATGAAAAGTAAAGACCCTAAAATGGAGCCCTGTGGAAGACCTCTACATATTTGCCGAAAGCAGATGGAACACCGTTTACAGCTGTGCACTGTATTCTTGACGACGAACAGCTATTAATAAGCTCGAGAGCAATACCTCTTATTCCAAAAAACGATAATTTATGTAATAATATTTCATGTTTATTAGAATTGAACGCTGTTTTGAAGTCTAGCAATAACCCCAAGTGTGATGTGATGTGCTAACTTTATTTTGAATCCGGTGATTGGGAGGCCCGGGCCTGGGGCCGCCTAGATGGCCACTGGGAGCTGCTGCTCCCGTGCGGCTTCCTTGGCTCGCTGGACGGCCCAAAGTTGGTCTTGGAGTTCTGAGCTGAGCAGCACGGCCGACCACCACGCCCGTGGATTTTCTGGGGAGACTGCCATTTTATTTTGGTATATTTCACATCCCCACAACATGTGTTGAAGGGTGGCTCTAACAGACTTGCATAGCTTGCACATATCGCTCTCGTATATATCGGGATAGAAAGTTTTTAGTTGCACGGGACTCGTATAAGTTGCTGTTTGTAGTCGCCTCCAAGTAACGGACTCAGCTCTGTTCAGTTTAGTGTGAGGCGGTGGTAATACTCGCCTCCGATTTTGATAGAATTTGGTAATATCACTGAATCTTGTTAATATATCTTTTTCTCTCCAGATTTCCTCCTCCGCGTTCTCCTGACCAATGGAAGTCACTCTTTGCTCAGCTCGGCGAGTAAGACCTCGAGCTTCGCGGTGTGCTACCTCGTTGAGATTGACTGCGGGAATGTCTGGAGTCGTATGCTCTGGGAACCAGATCAATTGCCTGCTGTTCTTCTCTGCATTGGAGAACTTTGCTTCATTCTCCTTTCTGGAAACCATACTGATCAATTATTATTGCTGATGTTTTAGTGAGGTAACATGTTAATCGCCTCTTGAAAACATATTCTGCAATTTTTGAAAAAGGAACAGATAAAACTGAGATTGGGCGGTAATTATTAAGATCATTATGACTGCAGCCTTTGTGAATGACACACACACTTGCCGTTTTTAACTACTGCCAAAATATTCCTTTTTGAAACATTACGTTACATATGTGGACCAGGACGGGTGTAACTACGTTAGTTATAGTTTTCACTGCTTCCGCTTTAATATTGTCAGTTCCAGTAGAAGAATTATTCTTTAGTTGTGACATGTACTTCTGTATCTCATATGGCGTCGTCCGCTCGAGCTAGAGTCAACTTACCGAACAATTGAGCCGATAGTGAGTAGGGTCTGCACCGGTGGAGGTGGCATTGTTATTAGTACATACAGTTAGAAAGTAATCATTCAATTTATTTGACAAACAGGCGCCGCTATAAACCATTCCGTCGATCGTGATCTCGTTTGGTATTGATGGATTGGCTTTCGAACGTAATTTATTGAAAACTTTCCATATTTGCTCCGTGGTATGTTTCTTCAAAACATCGTGGTATAATATCCTTGCTTAACTTTCTTCAAGTCAGAACTTAGTTTATTTCTCGTTATTTTGAAAGTATGAAGTAAGTTTAAATCTCTACTTTGTAAAAACTTGGCGAAAAGTTTGCTTTTGTGATCAGTCCTTTTGTATAGTTCCTTATTTATCCAAGGCTTTCTCGTCCTTTTGTGTTTCGTACGATGAGTCAGTGGGAAAGCAATTTCGTATATCGCTACAATTTTTTTCAGTAATCTATCGTAACAAAGGCTGGGATTTCTTTCCTTGTATACTTCAGACCAGTTCAACTGAAGGGCTAATTCGTAAAAATGGCTCAATGTTTTCTGATTATATTTTCTGTAACAAGAATGCTGTATTGAATTATTTAACTCATGTTTATGAACCGGTAGGATAACAAAAGAAGAAAGATGGTCACTGAGATCAGAAGCTAGTAACCAGTTATAACACCAGACCATAGAAAATCCGTGAAACACAAGTCAATACTAGTTTCACTATTTTCGGTTATTCTTGTCGGTGCCGTAATTACACTCTCACAATTATAACTTGACGACAAAATATCAGATAGGTCTCTAGACGCCACATTATCTGATTTCATGTCAATTTTAAAATCACCGAGTACAACAAGCGACTTGTTAGTGTTAGCAATGCACTGGAGTGTATCCCCTATATACGACAAAAAAATTGATCTTTCCGGAGGGAGGCCTGTAAATTAAAACTACAATTATACGATTTAATTTAACACCCAAAACTTCATAGTCAACGTGCACCGTAGAGAACTCTTCAGTAACTCTTTAAAGAAGTTTTATGCACAGAAGCACAAAAGCAAGTGGAACCCCTATGCATTTCGACGGACACTTTGAAAATTAATATCCCGGAACTGGTGCTGTCCAGAGAATTCGTTCCAGGTGGATGCGCCTTGCGAACTCAGCGGCTATAATTTGTAGATTGAAATACGTGGCGTAAAGTAATTCCGAGAGGAAGTTCGGGTTCATTTCTGTGAGATCGAGCCAGCAGGCAATAGCTCGCCGTCGCACCACACCTGACGCAATTAGCGGGTCCCCAGAGGTACACATTATAACCATACGGCCAGTGGAAGGTGCAAATTTCGAGAAAGGTTACCGGCTCTCTCTCTCTCTCTCTCTTGTGCGCGTTTCTTCGCGTAGCGCCATATCGGGGAGTCACTCGAAAAAACAATGCCCATAGCCGTGCGCTGCGAGACTTCGTTATCGTGGAAGCCGTTGGTACCAACCCGACCTACACTTATGCACGTCCAATGACAAGTCCATTCATAGGCTTACGCCTGCCTGTGCACACATACGGCGCAGACGCTTTTAATAAATAGAAACGGCCTACAGCGATGAAATTATCACTGGAAACGCCAAACCTGTCTATCGAAATGCGTTCCTACGTCAAGGAATGTCACGGAACTTCCAATTTCACCATAACCATAAGCCCTGTTACGTATAAGTCTCAAAGCATTATTACATATGAGAAGGATTAATGATAATTACACGTTTTACTTTGTTGATTCGCATGATAAACGAAAATACTTTTTGTCCAATATGAGACAATTTAAGAACACTCTAGACGGCAGCGAGAAAAATGCTTCTGCCACATCGCGAGATGGCGATGCGGCACAAGCCGGGCGAAGGCAGTTCTAGTGCGAACACCGACGGGAGTGTTCTTTGGCTCCAGCTTCACTGTGTAGCCAAGTGCACGGTCGTGTGATGCCGGCGTCAACTCTGCTTCTTGGCTGCCACCTGTGCTGTTTCTGAGCATGCAGTTTTCTGGGTGGCGAGTCCAGCAGGCTGGATATTGCCCGGCCGCGCTCTCGCACTGGATGCTCTCTTCCCGTACCAGGCGGCTTGCCAGAAAGGAGAATCATCGCCACTCCCGCTGATTGTCCCGAAAGACACCATCGTGCACCTGAATGGACGAAGAGGACGCGATGGGCAGTGCGACCGTTGCCAACAAGGCGAAGCTTCAGTCGGAATCCGCAACATCTCGCTCCCCTTGAAGCCGCTTGCGTGGCTGCGCGATGGGCGACGGCCGTTGCAAAACATCGTGAGAGCGTCTGTACGTCTTGTACGATGTCCCCACCTGGACAACTCGGAAAGGCGCTGGGCGTGCACCGGTGACGGAAACATTCCTTGTGGTCCTGAGGCGGCTGCCAGCCGCTTCCGGTGGCGACCTGCCAGCTTTGTCGAACTGAGCCCGGCATCACGCCTCGCAGAAGGCGCGTTCTCTTCGCGGCCCGGGCTAATTCCGGAGGCACGAACTTGGCGGCTTCAGCGCCAGCGTAGTCACAGGCCCGGCAGCACCTGGGCTTTGACAACAGGTCGCCTACAAGCACTCGAGATGCGGTGTCGCGTTGTCGTTGCTCGCTGCGAAGCTGGTAAGAATGATGTTCCACTGCGTCGTGGTTGTCAGAAGCGCGGCTCTCGGGAAACGCGATATATTTGGGACGGCTGAGGGCGACGTCGCAGTGGCGGAGGTCGGCTGGTGTGAGGTTGCCCCGCCGCCTACCGCGAACTCGACAGGCGCTGGCGCGGCCGGCACCCGTCAGCTGAATCGCTTGCCTCGGTAGTCGGACACGTCGCCACCGAAGCTCGCGCATCCATTGGCGTGGCATTGGTTGGCGCTCCGGATGCGTTGCGAGGCGATGAACAGCCAGGTAGAGGTGGGCAGGATCGTCGGACGTTGTCTTCGGGAGCAGCACCAAGGCGTAGAGCACGTCGGGTACGATGGGTTTCTGCGTGGGCTCTCGTTCGAAAACTACGGGTCCTTGCGGAGAGGCCCGTGGAAGCTTCCCGCAGGCACGAGTGCTGACGTGACAAATGGTTGTTGGCTGGCTTACTCGATCCTTAAAGCGGGCAGTGGAACACGAGGCACGCGGAGGAAACGTCATCGCCCCTCCTCGCGCACAGCGCCACGTATATCAGCTGACGTAGAGTTATCGCAGTTGGACACCAGAAGAAAGTGGATTAGAAAAAGTACGGGGAACTCGCATTTGATATCACTTTCGGAAATGAGAAAAATATTCACTTGTGAACAGAATAGGCGCCTGGATTTGGGACGAAAGAAAACATTTCCGATAAAGCAAATCGGAGAGGCAAAGACAAGAGCGACGAAAAAAGAGCGGGTATTTATGATGATGATAACGATCCCTTTTAATGGCTCGTACCTACTGAGAGGGATGGGCCCCGAATCGGGCGGCAGGAGATAGCTTAAGAGAATTCTAGTTTGAAGAGAAGAAGAAGAAGGGAGAAGAAAAGGGAAAACAAAAGGGGATGCTGGAATAACTGTACTAGTATGGGAGCGAGCTGTCCGACAAATTAAAGGGAAATTTTTAAAAGACGTTAAAATCAAGGAGAGAATAGAGAAAGTGGTGACAAACGATTCGGGGAAACCAATTTCAGTGATATTAATGCTTATCAGACAGGTACGTAGGATAAAGCTACAATAATTCGGGAGGTTATTGTCTCGTTTCAGGTAAAAAAACACTGCGCAACAAACGCATTTGTGACTATAGCCTAGTATCGAGGCTCCAAATGATAATATTACCGGTACTCTTAATCCTAACCAATTTTTGCAAAGTGGAGCTTCGGATAACATAGTTCCATGGTTTGAATACTGTCGGCATGATAGAAAGAAGTAGTCTACTGATTGAATTTCCTTACAATTGTGGCAAAGAGGGGACATCATCAGACCAGCTCTATGTAAATAAAAATTCAATTGCGGGGTGCGATAGCGTAATCTGGTGTATGTAACTTCCAAATACGAAGAAGGACACCCCTGTTCATTTAAGGAAACACCGAGAGGTTGAAAGATTGGAGATGTTATCAGCGATGATTTGTTTAAATCATATTGCAGTAAGAAGATTCTGCATCTCCATGCAGAAGATATATCCGGTAAAATATAATAAATCTGCCATTTCATTTAAGTATAACCCTCGGTGGCTTGCAACCCAAAGTAAATTATATTTTTTTGAAGTGGTAGTTCTTAAATTTTGGCACACACTTCAGGTAGCCGTATTCGTTGCGTGCAAAGCGACGAACATACCGACAGAGAACCTGTAACAACGACAGCTGACGATTGATTCGCAGGAAGTTTGCGCAGCGCTAGAACAATCGCCTATAATTCTGCTATGAAAATAGGCGTGTAGTCCGGAAGGCGAATTGAAAACGGAGCAACTAAGAACAGGAGAGAAGATGCCTACGCCAGCCTTCTCGTCTGACAGTAAGGCATCAGTGGCAAATATATTGCCTGTTTCCGCGTGAGAAATGTAACCTTGTAATTGGCCATTCAAATATATGAATGGCATTAGCGTTCGGGCGAAAAATGTCATAAAATTCAATCCGAAGGCTTATCCTGAATTCACTTGTTGGGTGAGTACCTTGAATTTGCCCATTCATTTGTGTTACCTGTGCCTGTACGAATACGATCGGAAGGCTGTGTAGTCACGACCAATGATTACTAAAAAGAAGCATTTGGTTCTTTAATGAAACATCCACGGATCTTTGAGGATATTCGTAAATTTTTAGCTCCGTTTGGACTGTACAAATCCGAAATCTACTTTTTAAACAACGTATTCGCAATTTTATATAATACAGAGCGATGTTTGCAGCAAATGTAGGCAGTCCAAGGCACAACCGCAAAGCTCAGAGGTTGATTCAGCGGTTGAGTATTGGAGGTTAATTTTTATAAGTTTGGCTGCCGGAAAGCAAGACGCATCCAAATTCCATGATGGGATGGACATACATTTTATATATCATAATTAATGTATGTTTTCGCAATCAATATCGTTGGTTGCTGATCTTGTGTAACCATCCCGCGGCACGAGTTGTATTACATGCGACTTTTTCAATGTGGCTTCTCCAGTTTAGCGTCCCATGATACGTGATTCGCCGCCGCAGTGTCTGCAAGCCGCGCTGTCATCCATACCGACTCGGAAGGCGAAGGATCTTGTATAGGCGACACCAAGCCACAGTCGGCAAAGTACTGCTGTTTCGAGTCGAGAGAGTCCAGGTGGGGGTCGAAGTCGAAGGGATGGGTCCAGTCGGTGTAGACGTGTATGCTTTAAGCTGGGTGTGTTCCATAAAGTTTTGATGGCTTCATTTGCAAGCACACGAATTTTCGTTGCAGCGCCTGTTCTTGAGAATGGAATGGAGTCTTGCAAGCCCGCCTCATGTGCAGATCGTGCTGCTGCGTCAGCAAGTTCATTGCCCATTATGCCACAGTGGCTTGGAATCCACTACAACGTGATGTCGTGTCCTTGCTCGACGAGGTGGTGAAGCAGCAGTTTGATTTCCATAACATAACCTGGTGCTGAAAAAGGCAGAGAGCTAACGACGTACGCCAGTTCTGGCAATGTGACTTCCCTAAATTCCTCAAGCAGTAACGGATTCAGTAGGTACGGTGGAACGATTGAAGTGAACCTGCTTTCTAGTATCTTTACAACATTTATCAATAATTTGGACAATTCACGTTACGAAAGGGCAAATACAAAAACATTTGCTATAACACGAATCATCTTTCGGGAGCGCAAAAATCTAAAAAGGGCTCGTTTATGTTTAGATATAGGACAGATAATTGAACTTGTTCATATACCTTTACATACCGCACGCTTCAAAGATACACTAACAAATTTGTTATAACTTTAATTTTTCGGACATTGATTACAAAGAAGTTGCTTCCAGGCAGCTGTTTTCAACGAGCCGGCGTGCTGTCCAAATTCCACCGCGAACTGAAAGATTCGCCTGTATAGGAGGCTAAATTAAACGCTGGATTCTTCAAGCAACGTTTTGAAACTGCACACACGCTCAAAGCCCCAATATCCTCTTGCATATTTGTGCGCGAAAGAATTGTCGATTTCATGTATCTTTGAAATTTGTCATAATGTACAAATGCGTCAATTTTGCTTCTTTAAAGAAATCAAACGGAAATCAACCTCAAAAATGATAGGAATGCGGTCGCTGTTTGCAGCACAGTATACAGCATTCCATAAGCATATGTTTAAAGACAAGCTGGAAAATGTAAGCTGTATCACTGGTTCAGACTAGCCGCGAACAAATGAACAAACGCACACACACACAACAACAACAAAAAACAAAGTGAGGGAAGTAACGCTCAGCAGCAAGAAACCGCCTTCTCTTCTGTGGGCGCAATGTTTTCAACTGTCTTATTGGATAGTGACGTCAGAGTGCATTCTATGGTCCGAGAGGAAGTTCGGGTTCATTTATGTGAGATCGAGACACCATGGGTGCTTTCTCCCTCCGATTAGCCAGTAGGCAAAAGAGAAGTGGCAAAAAATGTAACTGAAGACAGTGGAGTGCGCCACTTGCCACTACAGCTTCATTTGACAAATATAAAGTTCGCTGATGTACAAGCAGTTTGACACGGTAGCTGATTTGAGATTGAATTGAGTTTGGTTCCCCACACTTTTCCTTTCCTTTTTTTTTTCAGGCGCCTCCTGGGAGTGCGTCGCCGTTTCCTTTTGGTGCGTGTGCTGTGCACATGCGTGCGTGCGTGCGTGTGTCTAATGAAAATTTGCGTTCTATATTTTTTTACAGGGATTGGTAGCTGTATACGAATATGTATATATAGCTTATGTATACATTAATTTTGACCTCTTCAATGCGTCGAACAGTACTTTGGGTGCTATGTACGTTAGCATGGAGGTTCTGTTTTCTTTTTTGGGAGTATTGTATAGATATTGTGTAATCTTGTTTTGTTTCCTTTTGTACTTGCTAATTATTGTATACCTGTTATTACCGTGTGCAATTGTATTTGTTTTAAAAGTCTCGCTGTACAGGCTCTGCCAAGCGAAAGGGGGCTGCGGCTTTGTCAATCTGTATCTGACAGCATTTTCTGCGCCTCCGCGATCTGTACCTTTACAAGGCAGAAATGAATAATTTGAATTTTAATAAATATTTATCGTCAAAGCATCACGTCTATATGTGCACGAAGTTCGATAGGTGCGTGCATGCATACACAGTCAATACGCTTTCCAGGGAGATTCGCACGGAAATGTCAGATATGCTTCACAGGAGACGGCGCTTGAAAAAACACTCATGATATACCATGAAGTTATTAATTCTTGACTGCTATGATTGTTGAATGCCATTAGTTCATTGAGCAAAAATTGGAAGAATTTGATCTAACTCTAGTTCTTCCCAATCAAATGCACGTCGACAGCGGAAATGCTCCATTTTATGATTTACATTGACTGGCATGCAGCCTTAATCATTCTTAGACGAATCGACAATAGCTACAAAAATTGCAGATTTTGACATCTCTTCACAATTCGGCTTCGTATAATCGCTTCTTCCACCCTCCCCAGTGAAAACATCCAACTGAAATGTTTTCCTAGAACTGTACACTCCACGAATCGCCTGCGCTTAGATCGTTTGACGATTGTTGCTGTGCTGCGATAGGGCCGTTTACAATAACAAGGCGTTCGCGAACTATTTTGCTTTATCCTTTCCGCAGTTCAGATGACTATTACGAGAACTGTCTAATGCAATATCCACTTGAGTAAATTTTGTTCCCAGTTCAATAGTTATTTTCTCGATAGTATACACTTAGACAAAAATTAAAGAAAGCAATAATGAACGATGTAATAGTGTTAGAAACATATCCGTTTTCGAAGTATTGAAATCTCGCGATTTTTCGTAAAGGAAATGTAATACTTCCGCCACGTGTATTCTTCCTGCTACTTCCACATTCTCCACTAACTCTTATTCTCATAATAGTGGGCCGACTGTTTTCGGAAGTCGGGTGGCCAAGCTGCCGACTATTTCCTAACAATCGGCCAATCATCGGCAGTCGCCTAGGGTTGCTTGGGTATACGGCCGGGCATGCGGTTTCCGCTACGCTCCCAAGCACTGGCGCTGCTTCGAACACCGCGTACTACGAACAAGCGGTAGGTCATCGGACGTATACTATCTTATTACAATAAATTATGGGGTTAAAACCACGATCTCGTCATGAGGCACGCCGCAGTGGAGGACTCCGGAATAATTTGGGCCACCCGGAGTTCTTTAACGTTACGGGTGCTTTCGCATTTCGCCCCCGTCGAAATGCGGCCGCCGTGATCGGGATTCGATCCCGCGATCTCGTGCTCAGCAGCCGAACACCATATGGCCATTAAGCAACCACTGCGGGTAAAACATATAACATGTTTCGGTGAGCGAAAGAGAAAGGTGCACTCCAACTCAAGCTAAGCTTTGCTTAATCCTTCACACGAGAACTGACCAGCCTACAAAACCGTTTTTAGCCTCACTTTATATAAGTGAAGGATATGCCGGCTTAGCTTCTGAAACGACAACAGACATCACTACGCAATTTACTGCAACACGAACCGCAGCGCACACTTGTCGCAAAAGCAGTCAGCAGTGTAGCAACGCCGCGCACCTTTCAGAGAAGCCTACAAGATTTGCCTTGAACTTCCGACACGCTTGAGAGGCACTCTCTCAGATGCGGCTCGCCGAACGGACACGCATAGTGGAACGCCGCGATTTGATGCTTGAACGCGGCAGAAAGCGAAAGTGCCGCGATGGTAGCCATGTTTTTGTTTGTTTGAAGAGCTTCAAATGGTTTCGAATGTGTATCGAAAAACAACAAAAGTCAACCAGGAGTACTAAAACCTACCGCGCGCTCTGACGCTTCTACACGTGTTGGGCCGCCATAAGGATTCAATCGCGTTGCTGGCGTTGCGGTGTGCTCCCTCCTATTATTTCCATCCTCCATTATAGCAAGTATATTCTAGGCCTTCAAGGCACTCTACTCTAGTGGTGTCGAAGTACACGCTCCCATAACAAAAAAAAATAATAATAATCTATGGAGGCTCCATAGCGATACGCTTTGAATTTAATATGCCGATCCTAAAGGCTATACTTGTGGCGAAAGTGATAATGACAGCCGTAAACACGTCACAGACACTAAGTATTTCGTTGTCCAGAAGCGCTGTCATCAGTTCAGTATCATCATCATCATCATCACCGTATTTCATGTGTTTCATGTGATGTTTCTGTCAGCTCACGTAGCGCCATGGTAGCGCTTGTTACTCCCGTTCGTGCGGTTGTTTGGTTGTTTGGTGCGGTTGTTTGCTTTAAATCAGGGGTACAATCAGGACTCGACGGGAACCAAAGGTCAGTGGGTCGCCTCGCATTGGGCGCTCACGGGAAGACTACAAATGAAGCTGTGCAAGGGGATATGGGCTGGACTAGTTTTGAAGTGAGGGAAGCTCGCAGTAAAATTGAGTATGAAGAACGGCTGAGGAATATGGAGGAAAGTAAATGGGCTGGGAGAGTGTTCAGGTATCTGTACAGGCAAAACATTGATTCACAGTGGAGGAAAAGAACTAGGAAGCTTACCAGCAAGTATGCGGCCTGTGGGGTGGGCAACACAGCAACAAAGAAGGTCAAGCGGAAAGTCAGAGAGGCTGAATTAATCTCATGGGTGGCGGCAATGGAAAAGAAACCTGCCATGAGTAACTACTTAAGGGGAAAAAACGAAATTAGGAAAGAAACCATTTATGATAACTCAAAGGGAAGCTCATTACTTTTCGAAGCGAGATCGGGATGCCTTAGAACACGCACGTATAAAGCGAGATATAAGAAGGAAGAAGAAGCATGTGCTTGCTGCGGTAAAGCTAGGGAAACGACGGAGCACATTTTATTAGAATGTGAAGACATCTATCCAGCGGTCGATTTAGGCACCACTGGCCTCCTTGAAGCCCTTGGGTTCAGCGGGAGCAGTGGTAAAGCAAACAGGTCCGCAATAGACATCAGTAAGAGGCGATTGGAGGATTGGTGGAAGTAGGGAAACGACAAAGGACGGAGACGTACAAAAGCACAGTTCGCAATAGGGTATCAGAAAATTTGGACGTGGTAGTTCATAGTGTTTTTTTTTTCTCATTGGTTAACCTAGGTAGGATATTAGGCAGCATAGTAGCAAGAGCTTGGTGGCGCAAGCCACCGCCCCGTTCCAAAGGGGACGCTCATAACATCCATCCATCCATCCATCCATCCATCCATCCATCCATCCATCCATCCATCCATCCATCCATCCATCCATCCATCCATCCATCCATCCATCCATCCATCCATCCATCCGTTGATTGGCAGTCCGGCCAGGCTGGCGGAGTGTCAGCAGTTGTTCTTTATTCTATGGTACAGTGTACTAGATAGGGGCAGTGTGTTCAGACGGCGCAGCGCGCCACGCATCGCTTTGAAGCCGGGAGCGTAGACAGGTCCCGGATGTATGCGGCGGCGCTGCAGTCGCACGGGCTGTACGGACGCGTTCTCCGTGTGTTGCGTTCTGTGGTGTTGCGGCCAGTTGCAGCGTGCTTGCCATATATGTGCTTGCTCTGAAGGGCTCTGAAGGAATTTCTCGAGTTTCTGTCTCGTTGGGAGTCACATGCAAAATGATTGCCATTTGTTGGGCGTGTTGGTAGACTGACTTGGAAAGCATATTTAGCGCCAGCGAACAAGGACAGTAGGGAGACGACACCACAATGCGCTAACTTTAACTTGATTGTCAGGAAACACCCGCCTTTTTAACTGTGCATGGGTTAAATATGTGGGCGTTTCCTGAAAATCAAGTTGTTGAAGTTAGCGCATTCTGGTGTCGTCTTCCTTCTGTCCCTGTTCGCTGGCGTTAAATATGCTTTCCATTGCAAAAGGACTTTGCGGCTTGAGCCAGTCGACGGGAGATGAGCTCCGTGCGACATTGTGCAGCACTTTGGCTCTGTTAGAATACATGGAAGGAGAGGGTTTTAAATACCTATTGACATCTAGACTAAGCCAATAAAAGTTGGAGAACTTCTTGTGAGGGGGGAGTGGTCGTGCGGATCCAACGATCACCCAACGCCGCCTCAATTTTTAATTGTTGTGAACTGCCTTTTTATATCTTGGCGAAGGCAATGCAAACAGGGAACACAGAGGTCAGCAAACATTTGGTATCGCTACTTCACTCACTTGATAATTCTGACAAGGAAGGAGACGTTGCGCCACAATTAATTGTTGCGTTCGTTGAAGCTGGAAATCTTACGCTGCTAGAGCAAAGGCTAAACAATACTCCGGCAGAGCACCGGGCTTATGTGTAGGAAAGGAGCGGTGACCGCCTCCTCCGTTATATATGGCAGGGTATGTCGCGAAGAAATTTTTTGCTCGCAAGAAATGTGAGGACTGCCGCTCCCTTCTTTTGCAGAACTCTAGTGTCAGTAGCAGTCTCAAAATTCACGAAATTTGTGACAGGGGAGGATTGCTGTATTCGTCCAAGTTGCTTTTCGAAGCACTAAAGAAACTTGAGGGAATATATTCACAACCTTCTTCCGCAAAGAGGAGCTTTGCAGCGACAGCATAGTTGATGTCATGATTCTAGTGAAAGCTTTAAATTTGGCTATGCCATATATGCTGCAATTACATGCTGATGATTTCACATCAGCAGTTGTGCGTTTTTATGTCCTAACAAGGCTGCACTTTTACGTAAAAAGTGTTAATCAGTGAAGAGAAGCATGACGAAGAAAGAAATTGCACTTTAAAGTTAGCGATACTGTTCTTAGCAGGCTGGTGAAACATATGTATGCTGACCCTTCTTTGTCTTTTTCATCTGAATGCACAACTTTTCCTGGTGCATTCAAAAAGCTAATTTTGTTAATATAATTGAAAATGAATGAAGTAATTTATTTGCGCATATTAATTCCGTTGTAGGTCTCCATTGTTTGGGTAGGAATGTACTTGCACTGTTTTTCTGTGTTTTGGCATACTGTGTGTAGTTTTGCAGAGATGCCTTTTACTTAGCGCCCTTCCTACCTGTTTTATTCCTTCCATAGAAATGTAGGATGTCGGTGTGTCTCATACTCGCACATGAGCCTGACGTTCAGGAATACTTCATGATGTAAATAAAAAAAATCACGAATAAACTTATATATAGTTGCAGGGGGCTCGCGAAACAGCACGAGGGGCAAATGTTTATCGCGAAAGAAGGTAAATGCCAAGCAGGGAAGCTCTTTGGCTTTGGGCTATGTACGTACATGTTGTTTTGCCTTCTCTTCTACAACAGCGGCTGAGGAACTAAGCGCTTGACGTTGGGTCGCGGATGCCGCGGCCGCTTTTTTATGAATGTGAACCGCAAAAGAAAATGTGTGCACCTGGAATCCGAGCTGGTTGAAATCAATTCGATGTCCTTCACTACGGCGTTACTTGCAGCCGACTTTTCCGTTCGAATAATTTCTGGTTACGTGGCAACGTGGCTCAAAACAAATTTAACGGCTTTATGCCACTATATATACTTCGCTGTCTGCAAAACCTTTGCTGTCAGGTTAATAAATGCGTTGAGCGTTGGGCTAATAATGGGCGCTGAGATGCACTAGGAGTGCACATACAATTCATCTCTTATATGAAGTGAGTTTCAAGGATACATCTTAACATCCGCCGAGCATTTGCACGTCTATTTGATTGCGAGAAAAAATGATTATCAAAATATCAGCATGCTGCGCTGGCGCTGCGCCGTCCGTTCCGTACAGCCCATGTTCCTACAGCGCCATCTCGTGCTATCTACATGAAGCGCCTCAGCGGCGAGCGCTTCCTCAACACACTGCCCCTATTCTAGTACACTGCATCTATGGTCACTATTAGCCCCGAGAATTAGGAGTGGCGCCCTCTCGCGAGTGACGTCACGGCCAGGACGCCGCTCGCTCCGGCTCGCTCGGCTGCCGCGCGCGCTCGTTGCCTTCGTGTATGCTTGGGGTATGGGTGGCTCGAGCCGTACGTATTGAAGAATACGTCGGCTTCTTTCAGCTGCCATACCTTAACCACAGTTTCTTCTTCAAAAGCGTGTGAGTCGAGAAACTTTGCGGCTTGGATATCGCAAGCTAAGTAGCGTTAAAGGGGTCTACTAGGTTTTGCAATGCATATATGCGCCGTGTCTATCGGTAAATTTTGACTAAAAAAGAATATGTGCAAATTCAACGCGCGAAGTTGTGTATGATGCTTCGCTAAGGATTTAACATTCCTTTAGTATTTAGCTATGAGAGGCATTGCATTTTACGTGGAAGAAAAATTTGGTAATTGGCGTCAACATGTTATCTGATTTTAGAAAGACACTGCCCAGCGAAGCTCTCATCATGATTCCTATTACTTTGGTGTGTTGTTCTATTCAAATATGGCCATTCATTAATGCGTAAAAAAATAGTTAGGCTCGCATTTCTTATGAAAAAGTTTGGTGCTACTTTCATCCCCCTCTGAAACAGGCCTCCAAAAAAACGAATTGCTCATGGCTGCTAACACGACGGCGCGTCATGTAGAGTATTTACATAGTTAATTCACAAACACCATAGTAGCAATCACCTGAGAGAAAAGTTTCGTTGTTAAGATCGAGAGCCACTCAATTGAAAGTGATGAAATGTTTCATAGTGGCCCTCAGTAGCCTTTATCGACAATATGGCACACCCCTGATCACGTAACGGTAGCAATCGACTGTCCGTATGGCGAGGCACGCTATGTTCGCGAAACCCATCAGTTCACTACAACTTCGAATTAAAACCATAAAGCATGTTTTTTACAGCGCCAACTGGAATGGCTAAAGTATTGTCGAGCTACTACACCGTAGCTTAGATTTCCTGTATACAAAAGGAAAATTAAAGCACCTTCTGTCTCACCATGTCTCGATCCAGCGTTATTCAATTATACAAACGGATAACTATTCGCTTCGTCGGTACATAAAAGAGAACCTTGCAGGCTAATTTAAGTTTGCTCCAATCCAATCGCAAACATTCATAAAGAAAGCACCACAAGCCTTGCATATACTTTCACTTGATTTCTGACCCTCCACCGGGGGAGTTTCGATATCTTCAATATGTCCCATACTACTAATCATTGACGCTTCGACTTCTTTCTGGCTGCAGCGATGCGGTCCAGCAGGCATACTTCACTAAAAAAATTGGGCCGAGCAGCCTGTGTCAGTTCGCCAAACAGATTCGTCATGTATATCCCTCAAGCAGCAAGCACCAGTAAATTTCTCAAGTGAGTTTGATTTGATTTAATAATTTCCATTTACACACACACATGTACAGAGGAGTGGTAAGTGGAGGTGGATGAGGGAAAAAAGTCGCACAGACGCGGCTTGAGGTAACCTCACCCCCTTAGGTACAATATGGCTGAACACATCAAGCGCCATATAAATTACATTTATATAGTGGCCATAAAACATTGCAGTTATACAATATATGAAAGAACAGTGAAATATTTCCACAATAACAATGCAAAACACACTGCGGCATTGAAATAAATAAATGATATACACTAAGTAACATAGACAAAAAAAGAGGAATATAACATACATTATTAATCATTAACAAACGCGCTCTAAAGAGGTGAGTTGAACGTGTAGCACGGAAAAGGGAATATATATTGGTACATTCCTATTTGTACTCTGTAAATAGCTGTAAGCCTTCATTAACTTTACTTCAAGTTTCCGCCGCTTAAAAAAAATGAACACATGAAGAACCGCCTAATGTTGACAAGCAGTTAAAGAAGCAAGTGAGGCGTGTAGAATCTAAGCTCCAGTATTAGTTAAGTCCCCGTGCTACTGCCGAGCGTTTCTGTGAGGAAATGCAAAAATTCGATATTATACCATGAACTTCTCGTCGTGAGCAAACCTATTTTAGCGGAATAAAATCAACTTAACTGCTGTAGAAGTCATATATAGCCAGCTTTGTGACATACTTATTGCACTGCGGCAGGTATGGTATTATAACTCGATTCCTATAGGCTATGCTTTTGCGATTGTCTATCCGCGTATGAAAAACCCGCAATGGGCTGGTCTGCGTCGCTTCGGCTGGCACTGTAGCGTTGCCTTCGAGAGCTGCATTGTTGTCTAAGAAATTAGCTCTTTGAATAAATGTTCGCAAAGGAAGACGTCGTAAAAATATATTTGAGACGACCACCATAAGTATACAAGCAGAGAGAACGAGGGCGAACAAACGAAAACACGGTAGAAAGCGCCCGGACAACGCCCGAACTGTAGCAGACGACAGGCGCGAGTCCGCGCCCTGACGTCACGCGAGTGGCGCTCGCAGCGCCGCTCGTGTTCGTTCTCGGGGCTAATTGTGTCAGCTGTCAGGAATGACGAGGAGTACTGGAATGACGAGGAATACTGTCAGGAATGACGAGGAGTAGGGCAGGATCGTCGAGGCGTACATTGTGGCGGTATAATACACCATCCCGGAGTACAAACAGGTGAAGGGACGAATCAGAAGGCAAAGATTCCAAGCCATCAGTGATGGCGCACAAAATGGCATCACGGTGTTGCTCGTCGGCAACGTGTAACAGCTGAGAAACGGAGAAAACGCAAGCATCGGGGTCAGGGTCGCCGGGTTGTTCATCCACTGGATAGTGTGATAAATAGTCTGCGTCTTGATGTAATAGGCCTGACTTGTACACTACTGTATAGGAATATTCTTGCAGCCGCAGAGCCCAGCGAACCAAGTAGCCCGGTAGGATCCTTGAGTGAGAAAAGCTAGCAGAGCGCGTGGTGTTCTCTTATTACGGAGAAGTGCGTGCCATACAAGTACAGGCGGAATTTTGAAACTGCCCAAACGCGAGCCAGGCATGCACGATGTGTAATCGAATAGTTGTGCTCCGCTGCTGTGAGGCGGCTAGCGTATGCGATAATGAAATTTTGACCCTGTTGGTGCTGGGCTAAGACAGCTCCGATACAGTGACCACTGGCATCGGTACGCACCTCTGTAGTAGAGGATGGGTGAAAGTGGGCCAATATAGGTGGCGTGGTGGGAATGTTGGTGAGGTGGGTAAACGCGGCATTTTGAGCGGGGCCCCATATAAATGGCACGTCCTTCCTCAGAAGATCAGTAAGAGGTCGGCCAATCGCTGAACTTTGAATTGATATAGACCATTTGGAGTGTGAAGAAGAAGACGCGCCTCGCGGCACAGCCGCATCGCCAACGCGCGGCTCGTCTCGGCTCGCGCTGTTGATTGCTGGCGTCCGTTTGGACAGTGCTTCGGGCTGCTTCGCCGTTCCCGGTTGCTGTGCCGTTACATTAGGAGCCGCCAATAAACCTTTTCTCAATTGGTGGAGGTGCGGGGTACTCAAACCCGTCGCTTGAAACCCTGGAGCTGAGATCACGAACGCTACCACCCGCCATGACCGACAGCTCCTCCCAAACGGCACCGACGCCACAGTCCGTCACCTGCACCGGCGTTCCACGACAACGGGACCCCAAGGTCTTCAGCGGTGCAGACGACGAAGACGTAGAAGACTGGTTTGCGTCGTATGAACGGGTGAGCGCACACAACAAGTGGGATGATCCCGCAAAGTTAACTCACGTCATCTTTTATCTGGCTGGTGTTGCCCAACTGTGGTTTCACAACCACGAAAGTGACGTGCCCACATGGTCAGTCTTCAAGACCACCTTTACGGAAGTGTTCGGCCGACCCGCTGTTCGCAAGCTCCGTGCCGAACAGCGCTTACGAGCCCGAGCACAGCACACGGCGGAAACGTTCACAAGCTACATAGAAGACGTCGTGGACCTTTGTAAACGAGTCAACGCCGCAATGCCCGAAGCTGAGCGAATTCGCCATATACTGAAAGGCATCGATGACGGCGCATTCCAGATGCTCCTAGCCAGGAATCCGCGCACTGTGTCTGAAGTTGTCAGCCTGTGCCAAAGTTACGATGAGTTGAGGAAGCAACGCGCTTCGACTCGGCGTCCTTTGGGAAGCGACGACTTGTTGGCGAGCCTTGACAACATGTACGACCCATCCTCATTCTTTCAGCGGGTCAAGGACTTTGTGCGTGAGGAAGTTGCCCGCCAACTTTCTTTAGTCCCCTTCACTCAGGAGCCCACCTCCCGTCTTCCAAACACGCTCCGCACCCTCATTTCCGAAGAGGTCGCCCAAGTTGTCCCTTCCGCACCACATCACCCGCCTGCAGCCGTGAATCTCAACTCTACGCGGGCAGTGCAGCCTGTCGCCACGCCTCTCACCTATGCGCAGCCAGTCCTGCCTGTGGCCGCGCCTCTTACGTACGCCCAGGCAGTACGCAGGCCTCCACCGGCGTCTTTCACGACCCAGTCCCAACCGTTGCCACCGGAAGCCCATGCTACATCTTGGACCACACCGCGAGCTAATCCTTGGCGGACACCTGACAATCGACCCATCTGTTATTCTTGCTGCACTCCCGGACACGTCGCCCGATATTGCCGCCGTCGTCCTCAAGCGTTCGGCGACGCCTCGCGGCCCTTCCAGTACGGCAGCCAGCCATTTCGCCAATACGCCGCTTCTTCCCCCCAACCGTATGCTCGTGCTGACATCCCAGAATTTCCTTCGCGTCGCTCGCCATCCCCTCGCCGACGCTCGCTCTCCCCAATGCGTCGGCGACCCGCACCACCTGACCAGGAAAACTGAACGTCGCAGTTCAAGAGGCAAGAACTGCGCCCCATTCGAACTGTCAAAGTCCTCGCGCTTCTCCTGCTAACGTCGTCGAAATTTGTGTAGAAGGTGTTCCTGCATTCGCTCTTGTGGATACCGGCGCAGCCGTTTCTGTGATAGCCGCCAAGCTGTGCCGTTCGCTGCGCAAGGTGACCACGCCGCTTTCCGGACTGTCGCTTCGTACGGCAAGCGCGCAGCCCGTCACTCCGCACGCAGCCTGTACTGTACGTGTGCTTATTCACGGCATTGTTTACATCGTCGAGTGTATTGTTCTTCCCACCTGCTCGCATGACGTCATCCTCGGATGGGACTTCTTATCCAGTCATAAAGCTGTGATCGACTGCGCACGCGCCGAAGTTGAATTTTCCCCTTGTGACGCACCCTTGGACGAAGATTGCGACCGCCCTTCTAAACTTACCGTGCGCGAGGACACAGATATTCCACCTGGCTCCTTCGCCCTCGTCCCCGTCTTTTGCGATGCCATAGCTGATGCAACGGTCCTCTTCACGCCGTCCGACGTCTTCATGAGCCGTAAATCTCTCCCACTACCCTTCGCGACGCTTGACATGGCTGGCGGCTGCAGCAATATCTACTTTTACAATCCCCTCTGTGCGCCTCTTACGTTGCTCGTTGGTGAATGCCTTGGCTTCGTGGAACTCCTCGACTCTTCGTCTTTGGTTGACGTCCCTGGAGACTCTTTTGACGTCGACCCCGGCCAAGCATCTTCGATGTCCGCGCTTGAAGAAACGTCCAGGGTTGCGTTCTCGCGTGCCATCGCCGATACCCTCACACCTGCCGAACGCGCCGACCTTCTTGATCTCCTGCACAAATTTAGAAGTTCATTCGACGTTTCACAACCTCACCTGGGCCGCACGTCGGAAGTGCAGCACTACATTGACACCGGTTCACATCAGCCGTTACGTCAACGACCATATCGCGTGTCTGCCGAAGAGCGTCGTGTCATTACCACCCAAGTCGAAGATATGCTGCGCCGTGATGTTATTCAACCTTCGCACAGTCCCTGGGCATCTCCTGTCGTTCTCGTTCGCAAGAAGGACGGGTCTATTCGCTTTTGCGTCGACTACCGTCGGTTAAATAAGGTAACGCGCAAAGACGTCTATCCTTTGCCGCGCATCGATGACGCCCTCGACAGTCTTCAGGACGCAGAATTTTTCTCGTCCCTTGACTTGCGTTCAGGGTACTGGCAGGTCCCCATGGCTGCGGCCGATCGCCAGAAAACCGCGTTCATTACACCTGACGGTTTATATGAATTTAAGGTGATGCCTTTCGGGCTTTGTAACGCCCCTGCCACCTTTGAACGACTCATGGACAACACGCTGCGTGGCCTCAGGTGGTCTATATGTCTGTGTTACCTCGACGATGTCGTGGTTTTCTCGCCTGATTTTCCTACTCACCTGCTCCGCCTTAGACAAGTTTTGACCTGTCTAACGAACGCTGGCCTTCAACTCAACCTCAAGAAGTGTCGCTTCGCCGCGCGAGAGCTCACCATTTTAGGCCACGTTGTGTCCAAGCACGGCGTTCTACCCGATCCTGCAAAACTTCGAGCAGTCGCTGAGTTTCCGAAGCCTCAGACCATCAAAGAACTTCGAAGCTTCGTGGGCCTATGCTCATATTTCCGGCGCTTTGTTCGAAATTTCGCATCGATCATGGCGCCATTGACTCAGCTTCTACGCGGTGACGCCGCCCTCTCCTGCTGGTCCCCTGCATGTGACTCCGCCTTTGCTACGCTGCGTCGTCTTCTCATCTCCCCACCTATTCTTCGCCATTTCGACCCGTCAGCTGCAACTGAAGTACATACAGATGCCAGCGGGGTCGGTCTCGGCGCCGTACTCGCCCAACGAAAGGCGGGCTACCCCGAATATGTAGTCGCCTATGCGAGTCGCACACTGACGAAGCCTGAGGCCAATTACAGCGTGACCGAAAAAGAGTGCTTGGCTTTAGTATGGGCACTTGGCAAGTTCCGACCATATCTGTACGGGCGCCCATTCGACTTGGTCACAGATCACCATGCGCTTTGTTGGCTCGCCAACTTGAAAGATCCCACTGGCCGCCTAGCCCGTTGGGTTCTACGCATCCAGGAGTACGATATTCGCGTCGTCTACCGCAGTGGACGCACACACTCCGACGCAGATGCCTTGTCTCGTTCACCTTTACCTCCAGACTCGGCCTGCGCAACAACTTCAGCACATTCCGTGTCATCTCTCGACATGGACTCCTTTGCAACTGCACAACGTCGTGACCCGTGGGTCGCTTCTCTTTTCGACTATCTTTCTGGATCGTCGACCATCCCTGTATCCCGAACCCTCCGACGCCAAGCAGTTCATTTTGCCATTCGTGACCAGCTGCTGCACCGACGCAATTACACTCCTGATGGTCGTCGGTGGCTTCTGGTGGTTCCCCGCAGCTTAAGGTCTCAAATATGTGCCGCTTTCCACAACGATCCGCAGTGTGGCCATGCCGGAGTCTTCAAGACGTACGAACGACTTCGCCACCGCTACTACTGGCGCGGCATGTACAATTTTGTACACAAGTTTGTTCGGTGCTGTCTTGACTGTCAACGCCGCAAATCGCCGCCTTTACGCCCATCTGGTGCCTTGCAGCCGCTCCCGTGCCCTGCCACACCCTTCGATCGCGTCGGCATCGACCTATACGGCCCGCTTCCTATGACACCAGACGGCAATCGGTGGATCGTCGTTGCTATTGATCATTTGACACGCTACGCCGAAACTGCAGCTTTACCAAGTGCTACAGCGCGGGATGTAGCCTCTTTCGTCCTACATCGCTTCGTGCTTCGACACGGCGCACCTCGGGAACTCCTCAGCGATCGAGGTCGCGCCTTCCTCTCCGAAGTCGTCGAAAGTTTGCTTTCGGAATGCCATATTATTCATCGGACAAGCACGGCATACCATCCACAGACTAACGGGCTCACAGAGCGATTTAACCGCACACTTGGTGATATGCTCTCTATGTACGTGGCGTCTGATCATGGTAACTGGGACCGTATCCTTCCATTCATCACGTTCGCGTACAACACCGCGATCCAGGCCACTACGGGATTTTCACCTTTCTTCCTCCTGTATGGCCGAGAGCCTACGCATACCATCGACACGCTCCTTCCATACCGTCCTGACGCCTCCGAGTGTCTACCTGTTTCCGACGTCGCCCGACAAGCCGAAGAATGCCGCCAGCTAGCGCGCTCCTTTACGGCAGAGCAACAGCAGCGCCAGAAAGAAAACCGCCTCGACACGCATCCAAGCACGACCTACGCTCCAGGCGTTCTTGTGTGGTTGTCGGTCCCTTTCCAAACGCCGGGGCTTTCCTCGAAACTCGTCCCAAAATTCGAAGGGCCTTACCGAGTCTTGGAGCAAACATCCCCGGTGAATTTTCTCATTGAGCCCCTGTCACCACCTGAAGACTTGCGCCGGCGTGGACGTGACATTGTCCACGTCTCGCGTCTCAAGCCCTACCACGACCCTCTGCCTCCCGATTCTTAAGGCGCCAGGATGGCTCTTTTTGTCCGGGGGGAGATTGTGAAGAAGAAGACGCGCCTCGCGGCACAGCCGCATCGCCAACGCGCGGCTCGTCTCGGCTCGCGCTGTTGATTGCTGGCGTCCGTTTGGACAGTGCTTCGGGCTGCTTCGCCGTTCCCGGTTGCTGTGCCGTTACATTAGGAGCCGCCAATAAACCTTTTCTCAGGAGGGACGAACACGATCTTCTCTTGGTCTTTTTCATCCACAGAAATCTGCCAATAACCAGAACGCAGGTCTACTGATGAAAAGTAGTTGGCACCGTGGAGACAATCGAAGACGTCGTCAATGCAAGGCAAGGGGCAGACGTGTTTCTTGGTAATGCGGTTTAGATAACGATAAACTATGCAGAAACTCCATGTGCCATCTTTCTTTTTAACAAGCACCATGGGCGAGTGAAGTGAATTGAGAGTAAGTGAAAGAGTGAGTGCATTGCGAGTGAAGTATGGCTTCAGCCGCGAAACATGCACGACGTCAATGGGCGTCGGACTTGAGGATGCATCAAACTGTAGCGGCGAAATCTCGTAATTTACGTCAGTAACTTGACGTAGGACTTCATAAGGCCCTGTGTAGCGACAGAGAAGCTTCTGGGAGAGGCCAGCCCGACGACATGGTGACCAGAGGAGCACCCAAGCACCTGGCGCGAACTTAACATCGCGATGGCACCGTTCATAATGCTGTTGTTGTGTATGCTGCGAGGCTAATAAACGAGATCGGCCGACTTGACGTGCCAATGTGAGCACGATTGATGACTTCACGAGTGTACTCACTTGCAACATGTGGCACGAAGGGAGGGTGGGAGAAGGGACAACAGGCAGCTGGCGTGAGCTATCACGCACTCGGTGCTATTCTGTTGTTGGACGAGAACAGCGCTGATGCCATGGCCGCTTGCGTCAGTGCGAACTTCATTTGGTGCAGGTAGATAGAAGTGGCCAAGTATGGGAGGAGTAGTCGGAAAACCGATGAGGGCGGTGAGCGCATGAGCCTGCTCCGGGCCCCATGAGAATGGCGTGTTCTTCTTTAGAAGTTCTGTCAAAGGCCGAGCAACGTCCGCCACGAAGTTTCGATGAAACGGCGAAAGTTAGAACACAGGAGTAGGAAGCAGCACACGTCAGAAGCAGAATGTGGCACAGGCAAACTGCATACGGTGCGAACTTTTTCTGGGTCTGGTTGAACACTGGATGTGTCAACCAGGGGCGCTATAACATAAAACTATTCCAATTCTTCAATCAGTGCACCGCGATTGGTCAAAAACTTTTTTGGAACACCCCACCTTCACCTGTCTGTCACGCAACGTCACAAAAACTGGGATAGCTACCCATCTGATATGATGTGTACACACTGATTATGTATAATTTGACCGCACAAAATAAAAAAGGTTCTTTCTGATTCGACGCATTTTTGCCATTAGCCCTCGGCTATTGGTCAAAAGTTTTTGGGCTGCACCCACTTCACCTGCCTGTCACGAGACGTCACAAAACCCCAAAAGCTTACCGCGTCAAAGTGAAGAGAAGCTTACCGCGTGAAGAGAAGCATTAATATGTTGAACAAAACTGAATTTTCTTCTGAATAGCCGCAAGCTGCCCCGTTCTTAAAAGAATGAAAGATGGCTGCCGCCGATCGCTCCGGCACTGGCTACTTGCTCCTGCCGGAGAGCATGGGTTTATTCGCATATAATAAAGCTCTTTGTGTTGCCAAGTAACCTTTTCGAGAACTTTCGGCACGTTTACGACCTCGGTTCTGCCAACTCTCCTTTGCTGAAGATCTGTTTTAGCGTCATTCTTAAGCTTCCGTTGCATGCTGCTGCGATTGTCGACGAGCCACTGCAAGCTAAGTAAGAGAAAGCGGACCAATCGCAGACGCCGGCATGACCCTCTTGATCTGGTTATCGATATTCGGTGCAGTGGCTCGGCCCCATCGAATCCCTCTCCTCTTGAGCATGCTCCTCGCCTCTTGTGAGCCAATTAGATAAGAGAAGCTGCTCAGTGCAGGCAATGTTATTTGTTTTTCAAGCAAGCAAAAGTTACCTCTTATGAGCGAGGGGAGCATTTGATTGGTTTGTTCAGAAAACCCTGCGACCGCCCGATGCTTGCCTCGGCGGTTACGCAAATTTGACGTCAGGAGATTGGAATAAAAACATACGGGAATAGTTTTACGTTATGCTGCCCCAGGTGTCCCAACACGGTAACCTGACAGCGCCAGAATCGACACTTCGAGGAGTTCTGTTGGAGGCCAGCTTTTCGGAAGACTGCAAGAATGGTAGCGAGTCGGGCAATGTGGCTGCCGAACGTGGGAGAGAAAACAATAACGTCGTCAAGGTAACAAAGACAGGTGATCCATTTGTATCCTCGCAGAAGAGAGTCCATCATACGTTCAAATGACGTAGGAGCATTGCATTGGTAAAAGGGCATGACTTTGAACTGATATAAACCAGCTGGCGTGATGAAGGCTGCCTTCTTGCGGTCCGTTTCATCAACTGAAATCTCCCATTAACCGGATCGAAGATGGATGGACGAGAGGTATTTAGCTCCGTGTAAGCAGTCCAAGTCGTCATCGATGCGTGGTAGTGGGTAGACGTCTTTGCGCGTGGTCTTGTTTAAGTGGCTATAAACGACGCAAGAATGCCCGGTACCATCTTTCTTTTTCACAAGAACGACAGGCGAGGACCAAGGGCTGGCTGATGGCTCGATGACCCCTTTGCAGAGCATTTTGTCCACTTCAGATTAGATGACTCGACGTCCAGCATGCGATACAAGATAGGGACGCCGACGAATAGGATTCGTGTCTATAGTGTTTATACGGTGGTGAACGACAGATGTTTGGCCTGAAAGCTGGTCGCCGAAATCAAAGATGTTTTTGTGCAATTCAAGCAGGAGATGTATGTCCGTGTCCTGTGCTGAGCTGAGGTCAGGTGCAATCATTTTCGCGAGGTCATCCATTAAGGAACCAGAGCTGTGAGCTGCAATTGGTGCTAAGAAACCACTCTCGGCATTCAGACTCTCAATGCAAAATTCGGAACCACTAGAAACGCTGGCCAAGAACATGCTGGCCGGAATCACGTGAGGGCACAGGCTGAAATTCAGAAGCAGTAGAATGGTGTCGTTATTAGTAACCGTGACCAGGGTATGCGCTACAACAACATTCCGGTGCAAAAGCACGTCAACGATGGGGCGAAGCACATATTCAGCATCAGGAACCTGTGGCTGAGCGGTCAAAGTGACGTAAGGAACTGCCTCGGATGCCAGACGCGCATCGTAAAGCAAGCACATGTGCGGTGGGGCGGTGCTCGGTGCATCGGCGAGTTGAGGCAGTTTTAATGAATGACGCTGGTTGCGCAGTCTATGAGAGCAGAATGAGTCGACAAAAAGTCCAATCCAAGGATAACGTCATGAGGGCAGTTGTCGATCACAGCAAACAGAACAGAAGTAGGGTGGCCGGCTTTACTTAAACGCGCAGTACACATTCCAAGAACAAGCAACACGCTGCCGTCGGCCATACAAAGCCTGGGTGAGGACCTTCTTTAAACGTCTACGTAGTCATGCACTCATCACAGAAACGTGCGCTCCAGTGTCGATGAGTGCTTGGATAGGTATGCTGTCTCTTTTAACGTCAATTACGCTTTTCCTTATGGGCACTGACAGAGGATTTGCTGCAGTAGTAGGCAATGCAGCACCACCTCAGAGGGCTGCATTTCTTAGTTTTCCGAAAAGTTGCGGCCCAAAGCCGCAGGGGATGAAAGGCGATGTGGCTGTGGCAAACGGGAAGATGGGCGACATGTTTGCGGTGAGCACGACTGGTGTCCACGCGGCAACGATGGCTTGTACGAGGGGAACCGAAAAAGTGGTAGCATCAGGGCTACGCGAACAGGAAGCTGTATGTGCCCTCGCATCCAGTTCACGTCGAACGATTCGCACCACCTCCTCTGATTGGGACGCTTGTTGCTGTGCGGGTTGATCTTCACAAGTCGACGTTGCGGCAGTATTGGGAAGTCTGGTGAATGGTTTCGAGACGCATTGGCTTTTTGCCTGCTGGAATTGGCGGCACTCTTTAATGGTGGCATCAACTGTAGAACATCTTTTGCATATGAGCAGATGAAGCCATCGTCAGCAATGCCCTTAAGCACTTGCCTGAGCTTTTCAACTTCTGTCATGTCGCAATCGGCTTTACGACAAAGTGCCAGCATGTCCTGGATGTACGATTCATAGGTCTCCATGGGGGATTGGGCACGGGAGGCCAGTTCCTGCTTTGCGGCAATGTTACGGCCGGCTGGTTTGCCCTTGGTTTGCTCTTTGCATTGGTCTCAGCTGGTGAGCTCCTCTTCATGGTTTTCGTACCACACCTTTGCCCTACCTTGTAGGTAGAACAACAGGTGTCTAGCATAAGTGTAGGGTCCCGTCTGTTCATTCCACTCACGCGTTCATACATAGCCACCCACTCTTCAGCGTCGGCGCCATCGGTCCCGCAGAAAGTTCCAGGATCCTTGGGTTGCATAACCTCAACCGAAGGCGACAGCGACGTAGGTGGCGACGGGGACGTTGGAGGCAGAAACGACATTGATAACGTGTGCTCAAAGTCATTCATGATGCAAACGGTCATGTGACATCCACTGCGGAGCTCCGTTTCCAGCCATGGTACCCCACACCTCCACCAATATGTTATGGGGATGTTAAGACTGTATTTACAATATATATACAGGATGAGTCGGCGTAGACCAGATGGCTGACCACCAACAACACGCAGCAGCCAGCGTCTCGCAATCTTCGTCTTCGTCTGTATTATTTCATCCTTCCAAAACAATATTGCACCTCAAAAGTGTTGTTGCGGGTGGCAGAGTGACGGAGACGATCCAAGAGCACGTACCGCACTCTTTATTTCAGTGACAGCAAACTAGATATATAGGCTGCTTGCCTATGATGTAACATAAAAAGAACTAATCATGTTTGACACGTGTGGCACAGCACTTCATATCACTGCTCCCTTTCTTTTAAAACTGCATTTTTGCTCGGGTCTTCGTTGTCGGGTAGACCTCCGTAAGACCGGCGGACTTGGGGGAGAGAGAGCCTGTTCGGCTGGGACGGACGTTGGAGCTGTTTTCGAAGGAACAGGCGCAGCGCCACTTGCTTCTGGAGTGGCCAGGCTGCACTGGGCTTCTGGTGCTGACGTGGGCCGATTCTTGTTGTCCAGGCTGGGTTGAAGCGAGTCGGGAGCCTCCGCTTTTGGGGTCACGGGTGACACAGGCACGCGACGGAAAATTTGGTCGAAGTGATGTCTGGCTAGACCATCTGGAATGTCGACCGTTACAAGGCGTGAACCCTCTATGCTCTTGACGATGCCTGGACGCCAACGCTCCCCTTGGCCAAAGTTGCGCACCCACACTTGGTCGCCGGACTGGAATCTGGGAGGCTGCGAGTAACTTTGAGGTAGAGAAGGGAGGCAAGTATCCAAGCGCGAACGAATTTGGTAGTTCAGCAGCATCTCTGAAAGAAACTTGCCCCACGGCAGTGGGGTATGTTGATAGCCTAGGAGCACTCGTGCTAGTTTTGTTTCGAGATCATTCACCATCGAGTGCTTAAGAAGGCCATCCTTTATTGTGCGGACTGCACGCTCTGCGAGACCATTAATTAGATAGTGGGTGGTACGGCGCACTACGTAGATGAGTTATGTTGTTGACAGTCATGAACTGGGAAAACTGCTGACTTGCAAACTGAGGCCCGTTATCTGATACAACTGTTTGCGGCAAGCCAAAACGCGCAAACAATTCTCGAAGCCGCGCAATTGTGACTTCTGTGGTCGCCGAGTTGACGGGAAGTGCCTCAATCTATTTAGTATGCGAGTCGACGACTATGAACAGCATGCATCCCTCTATCGGTCCGGCGTAATCAATGTGAAGCCTTGACCATTTGGTTCCCGTTTCTGGCCAACAGATAGGAACCTGTTGATGGGGCATTGGCTGAGCTTGTACACATGAAATGCACGAACGTGCAAAGCTTTTGATCTCACCATCCAACCCAGGCCACCAGAACAGCGTCCGAGCCAGTCTTTTCATCGCAGATGCACCCTGGTGTGACCGATGTAGCTCAGCGAGCATGGAGACTCGCGCTTTGCGGGGTACGACGATGCGATGACCCCAGTAGAGCAGGCCTTCTACGCTTGACAGCTCCAGTCTTCTGCAAAAATAAGGTTGAAGGTGATTGTGACACGGTGGCAAGCGTTTAGGCCATCCATTCAGTACAAAGTGCTGCACAACGCTAAGGTTTTCATCTCCGTTCGTCAGCGCCCGTATGGCATCCGCTGGCACGAACGAGCTGTCAAGGGTCTCTGTAGACAATACGTATTCTGGTAAGGTGCCCGATCGACAAACGTCTGTTATCGGCACGGGCAAGCGGCTGAGTGCGTCCGCGTTGGCGTTTTCCTTGCCGGCCTTGTACTCTATGCGGTAGCTATATTGGCTTAGAAACAGAGCCCATCTCTGAATACGTGCCGACGCCGTTGGGGGCACAGGTCGATCTTCTCGTAGAAGTCCCACCAGTGGTTGGTGGTCCGTGACCAATATAAACTCGCGGCCCAGCAGGTAGTCTCGAAACTTTGTTACTCCGAATACCAGTGCGAGCGCTTCCTTCTCGAGCTGAGAATAATTCTTTTCGGCGTGTGTTAACGTGCGTGAACGGAAAGCAATGGGCTTATCCAATTTTCAGATTCGGTGCGAGATTACGGCACCTAAACCCGAAGGTGACGCATCGCATTCAAAACGCACTGGTTGGTTGGGATTGGAATACGTCAGAACAGGCGAACTCGGAAGTGTTTGTTTAGCCTTGAGATATGAATTTTCCTGCGCCGTTCCCCAGTGCCATTTATGCTCTTTTTCAAGCAAAAGATACAACGGCACCAGCATCGTTGACATGTGTGGCAAGAACCGCTGATAATAAGCCAACAGACCCAAGAAAGAGCGCAGTTCGCTCACATTCGTAGGCCGTGGCGAGTCGCGTATTGCTGCTAGGTTCTTCTCAAGCGGATGCAAGCCGTCTTTGTCAATGCGATGGCCCAGGTAGACGATTGAGTCTTTGCGAAAGTGGCATTTTTCAGCCTTCAGCTTGATACCATTTTCTTGAAGCCTGCGCAAAACGTCCCGAAGCACTGAGCCATTATCGTCTTGACGTTCCGCTATCAATACATCGTCCAAATACACTTGCACGGCTGGAAAACCGGCCAGGACCGTTTCCATGCGCCGCTGAAAAATCGCGGCAGCCGAGGCAACTCCAAACGGAAGACGGTTATAGCAGAACAACCCCTTGTGAGTGTTTACCACGGTCAACTTCCTCGCCTCCTCATTCAATGGGAGTTGGTTATATGCATCCTTAAGGTCCAGTGTTGTGAAAAATCCATATCCCCCACGTAGCGACGCGAAAATGTCTTCAATGTTTGGTAAAGGGTACTGCTCAATTATGCACGCAGCATTGATTGTAGTTTTGAAATCGCCGCAGATGCGAAGGGAACCGGCTTTCTTCAGTACTGGTACGATTGGCGCCGCCCACTCAGAATGTGCTATGGACGATAATATGCCTTGCTCTACTAAACGGTCCAGCTCCCTTTCCACTTTTTCACGAAGAGCATAAGGAATTGACCGCGCCTTGTGGAACTTCGGTTGGGCACCTTCTCGAATGTGGAATTTCACAGGTGGCCCCTGAATGTTTCCAAGTCCTGGCTCAAAAAGGGCAGGAAACTCGGTCCTGAGGCTGTCGGGATCTGCTGACATCGATCGAACCACAGCGAGAAACCCGGACGGCAAAAGCGAGAACGCTTGGATTAAGTCCCTTCCGCAAAGGCTGGGACCCGAGCAGCCTGTAACTATCAGTGTGGCAGGTACAGTCTTCCCCGCAAAATGGGCTTCAAGGTGCAGTTCACCGACAATGGGTAACTTGCCCAAGTAACAGTTGAGCGTGTGTTTGCATTTCGATAAGCGTGGCCAACTCGGACGGTGCTTTAGATACACCTCCTGCGGAATGATAGAAAACGGTGATCCCGTGTCAGTGATCATGTTCATGGGCACGCCACCCCAGTGGATAACTCTGCGGAACGCCTGGAGCAAAGATTTCTTTTCCCGTGATTCCTGCAATGTGAAGACTGATGAAATATCGCCTTCCTCGGTTTCGGATACAGCGCTCTCATAATGAACTGCGTTAGCGACGCCATTGTACCTACGACCAGCCCGCAGCCCCGACTGAGAGCGGCATTTTTTTGCGAAATGACCAGTCTTCCGACAGCGAAAACACTGCTCCTTTTTGTGCGGACAGTCGCTTGCTTCGTGATCGTAGTTTCCGCAGCGTGCGCACTCAGTATGGCTTTGCTTATCTTTAGTGAAGGCCTGATATCGGCGCGATTTATTCGCTACAATGCACACCGCTGCCTCATTATCAAGTCCAGTCATGGCGCTTACTTCCAGTGCCGCTGTCTCTGCTGCTATGGCACTCGTTTCAGCTTGGGCAAGTGCGAGCTCAGTTTTTCAAGCAGCGTCTGCTGCACAGCCTGATTTCGGATGCCACAAACAATGTGGTCCCGTAACATACGATTCAAACTGGTGCCGAAGTGACAATTATCCGCAAGCTTCCGTAGCTCAACAACATAGTCCCGGACAGATTCGATTGCAGCCTGATCCCTTGTAAAGAACTTGTAACTTGCGGCAACCTCATTAGTCTTCGGCGCATAGTGGTTATTTAGGATGGTAAGTGCGTCCTTGTAACTCAGGGCGTTTACTTTCTGAGGGGCGCACTGTCCAGCAAGAACGCCTACCGTCTTCGTTGATAGTGTCGAAACCAAGAGCGCCCTTTTCTTATCATCTGTCTTAATATCATTTGCTTCAAAAAATGCCTCCAGTCGAGTCAAGTAAATATCCCACTTATCTTGATTTTCGTCAAAACTTGGGGTACCGAGGTTCGTAGCCAGGGCCATGACCGCCGATGCTCCGTAGACTCGATTACTTTCAGTACCTAGCAGGACTCCCAGCGCTACCCAGACGCCACTGTTCGTGGTGGGGGCTCCGCGGGGTGGTCACCCTCGTCGCCACTGTTGTGGCGGGTGGCAGAGTGACGGAGACGATCTAAGAGCACGTACCGCACTCTTTATTTCAGCGACAGCGAACTAGATATATAGGCTGCTTGCCTATGACGTAACATAAGGAACGAATCATGTTTGACACGTGTGGCACAGCACTTCATATCAAAAAGGACATCAGGAACAGGTGTGGCGACGTAATCACCATCGGGCGCAGGAAAAGATTATAGCAAATCGACGAAAGTCAAGGATTTAGGCGGCACGGGGACGAAGGCAGCCGTACTAAAGTTGTTCAGCAGTTCAGCACGAATATGCGCGATTAGAGAAAGTTGGAGGCAAAGGGTAGCGGCAGAACAGTCGATCAAAGCTGAATGCGCCAAAAGATAGTCGAGTCTGAGGATTAGGTCATGGGGAGGATTGGTAAAAGGAAAAGGAACAGGAATGTGGCGGCTGGCGATACTTATACGAGAAGTACACATTCCAGTCACGTCAACAGCGCTGCCATCGGCCACGCGTACGGCTCGAGGAGTAGGAGGCGTGAGAACTTTCCGCAGTCAACGACGGAGATTACAACTCATTATGGACAGCTGGGCTCCAGTATCTATTAACACCGTCAAAGGGGACACCGTCGACCTTAACATCAAGTAACTTCTGGTTCGTTGGGAGCGTCAATGGAGGATTTCGACACGACGAAGATAATGCAGCACTGCCTCCAGGAGCTGCATGGTCTAGTTTTCCGTCTGGGATGGTTCGTAATTGGTCGGCGATGAATAGTGGGGTGCCTGGGGCAACAGGGGTTGACGGTGCTGAGGTGGCGGCGAGCGAGCAGGATGACTGACATCAACGGATACATCAGAGGTAGGAGGCATGCGGCGAGGCGAGTAACGGCACAGGTCAGCATATGGGGGCGAGGAGACAGGGAAAAGGAGCTCAAATATGGCAACGTCCAGGCGGTGCGGCAGTGGCGAGCAACGTGGCCAATGCGGAGGCAACGGAAGCAAATGGGCTTGTCGTTCGGAGTTCTCCACTCGGTAGGGTTGTGGTATCTGGGAGGGGAATACAGATCGCCGTGAGGCGAAGCAGTCGGCACTGGTCGGGCTTCAGGTTGGGAGACAGAGCAGGCAGCAGGAAAACTATAGGTGTGCAAATTCTTGCCGTGCAACTGCCGGAATGAGAGAGATCGCTGGGGTTGGTTGGTCAATGGTGGGTTCAAGTGGGCGTGAATGGAACGGTGCGGGACTGGTAGCCTCGAGTTCACGGCGAACAATACGTGTGACGTGCTCATTTAAGTGCATTTGCATACATACATAAGTCCATGCCGAAAGACCCAACCACACACAGCCATCAGGGAGGCTCTTTTGACATGTCTGGTTGCCGTAAGTTCGCGGTCTTCTCCTGCCTGCCACTCATACTCATGGCAGAGCAAGTCCTTAAAAGGTGAAGATCCTGATCGAAGATCATGACCATGTCGTACGTCACTGGCAGGGACCGATCACGCATTTCAGCGATGTACGCCACAAGCTTGGCCTCCAGCTTCGGAAAACATCCCGACTTCGGCCCACGGAAACCTCTTAGCTTGCCGTCACAGGTGAAAATTTTGCTTCACTGCAGTCGCCACTCTCACACCAACCATTAAGAAACATCAAACTTGTGGCCCGCTGCGCAGTTATTTGTTTCTTCAGTGTAAAGGATGGCAGCCCTCTTGAACGCTGCTGTGGACGAGCCCCGAATGTTTACTGGACTTGGAGCACTCATGACGACTGAGGAAGCACGGAAGTAGCACGTGGCCGGCAGTCAAATAGACCGCATGAAACTAGAGCTGCATGGAAATAGAAACATGTGAGCGGTGTCTGCTCTTCCATGAACTTTCGATACTTCCCGCAAGTGCCGCTGACTTAGGGTGTCACCATAAATGGAACTGCGGCACTTCCACGAACTATCAACAACCCCCCATGAGTGCTGTGTGTGCTGTAAAACTATAAAAAACGTTAAAAGACCCTTCTAAAAAGCGAACAAATGCATAGGATAGCGGAAAGCTACATGTAGGGCCGTAGAGCAAACATAAAATTGTAACTATGTTGTAGCTCCCTTGATATCTCGTTGGTCTCGCTTTTTTTTTTCGGTGCCATGTTTTGGTTTCGATTGTAAGTTGACCCCCGACTTCAGCTTTTGAAATTAAAAGAAAAACAATAGGTCGACACACAATCGTGCAAATACGCTACGGTTTCAAGCTTTGTCAATGACATCTCCACGTCGGCGGTACAATGTTGTACGAGGTTGGTGCACGTCTCCTTTACTAGCATGGCTGCAGGCTCTGCGTGCAGCGTGCATGCCCTGTTTTAGAGGTAATGTGCGACGCGTGCAGAGAGTAGGCAAGCTCGCTGAGACGGCATGGCATCATGCGTTGTCTTCCTGTGCATTTAATGCTGGAGGTTGCGTAATCTTGAGTTTAGAGACGCGTTGAAGTGAGAAGCAGCCGAAGCATTCGCTCCCCGCACTGCCGGCGATACTATCAGCCACAGGGGACGGAGTGGACGGGAAAGCGTGGCTGGTCTTGCTTCATGCCGCCGACATGAAGATATCGCAGACACGACACGAAACCGTATCTTTTGTCGTCGACTCTCAAATTCTACAAAATGTTTTTTTTCCCCTCAGTAAAAGTTGATTTTTCAGATTTTCCAATAATACGGAAAGTTTTGTGGCTCCTTCCATTTTCAAATATCAAAATTCATTATAATGAAGTGAAGTTCTGATTTTACGGACTCAAGGTTTAACTGCATTTTATTTTTAGAGCCATCGGCACTCCCTCTCGTGTTATATATTCATTACCCCATTGTGTTCGCGCTTTCAAGCTTATAAAATAGCGTGGAGAGTTGCAAGTACCCTGCAATACTAGTGGCCCCCATTGTGCATTGAAGCAAAAGCTGGCAAGTGTAGCTGTGCTTCGTCAGTTGTGTTTATCGCATAACATTTCTTGTCCATTTCTTTGTTTTACACAGGCAAACAATCGTGAACTTGAGCGTGAGGTAGCTGTTCTCAAGAAAGAACGCGATGACCTCTCTGCCATGCTATCAAGCCAGCAAAACACTAAAAGGTTAGTTGCTGCACGTTTGCATTAGCGGTTCATGTGGAATTTATATGCCCTCCCTTGTTCTTTGAGCTCTAAAGTGAAGATAATCAGCATTGTGGTACTAGTGCGAAACACACTAATATATGAAGTGCCAAAACTACTTTTTCTTGCCATCTTTCTATCAAAGGGACACTATTTCACTGAAGGCTGTACAGGACATGTAGCATCACACAATATTCAATTCATAATACAGTGAAAGCTCGTTAATTCGAACTTCAATAATTCGAATTTATGGATAATTCGAACTGTACGATTTGGTCCGGCCAAGCTCCACAGAAGTCTTTGTATAAAAAAGTCCGTTAATTCGAATGCGAGAAGGTTCCCTCACGGATAATTCGAACTACGCTCACCTGGCACACGGCCAGAGAAAAGCACCTACTGCCTACACACAAGGCTGTATTGCCTCCGAAACGGAGAGAACGGCGAGAGAAGGCAAAATCGGAAAAAAATCTAACCGACGCGGGGTCAGCCAGAAGGCAGTGGCGGCTGCCGCCTCTCCGTTCTACGTAACCTCCAAGACTTCTTGCCCGTTGTGAATCTCGGAGGCTTTGCAAATCTTGTACAGCTGCTAATGTTGTGCGGAGATGGCACGGCAAGCGCCAAAACACAGCGAATCAAGTACGTCGCAGCTGCGCTTGCAATCAAGAACCAACGAATCGGGGCCTTCGCCACCTTCACATGTTCAGCGTCTTTGTCTCGGCAGTCTTCATCGGTTGTGCACCTCTGTTTTCAGCTTAGGAGGTATCGGCCGTCGCGAATCATTGTGATAGTGTTAAGCCTCGGCTAACGTTCGTTTCGATGGACATCGGTGGTGTGGCACAGTCGGACCCAGAGCTTCAACTTGAAGATGGCGTGTGCCCGCGGCACACGCCATCACTTTCTGACACGCCAAATTTCTGACATTCCCTACTGCTTCCAAATCGCAGTGTACTGTTGCTCTCCTTCACTTTCGTTAGTTCGAACTTTCGTTAATTCCAACTGAAGCGGCTTCCCCTTGCGGTTCGAATTAACGAGCTTTTACTGTATAGTATAAACTTCATACGAAATAAGTTTCTCATTGGTATTAGTGAGGCCTGATCAGCAAAAACCTCTTAACCTGTATCCTGCAATACAAATAGTCAGATGATGATAGTGAATTGGTTCGCACATCTGTGCTTATACTGTTTGAGTGTGACAGTAATGTACTTGCTACTACATTTTTAGGTTGTTTCGGGCTATATATACACGATTAGAAATGCTTGTTCTGGATGTCCTGAATCTTGTTGCGGTTGGCCTTCAAGTGCTTGTCTTGCTATCGTTTACTGAAGCGCTCTACATCGGCGGCTGCCTGCAAGTGCCGAGGACTGTGCCGCTCGGGACGCTATGGATGTTCCAGGAAGCAGAGGAGCTGCTCCTCCCTCTGCTCCTGCAAGGGGGAGTGTCCCGTGGCGCAGCACTCCATAAGTAGTAATATACAGTTTGTTGCAAGAGCCACCGTGGTAGCAGCAATTGCCTTAAAGGCCCCCACGCCCCCCACTGGGCCCCGCACCGGGCCCCATTGGAAATTTTGGTTATGTATTTTACCACAAGAATTTTTCAGTTTGCTTCGTTATTAGTGGAAACGGGAGAAATTTAAATGTTGCGTTGCCACGCTGCCAGATGGCAAGCTTCCCCGCATTCTCCCATACCGAAGATGTAAGACCACATCACGTTTACGTCACGAGCCCCACCTCTTTTTGTTTTTTCCTTCCTCTTTTGCTGCGTGGCTCACTCTCAATGGTGGTGTGGCATGTTCTGCATTGGATGATTTACCAAGTTCACGTGCCGTAATAGGTGATGTTGTGGACAGTGCATCTTGTGCGGAGGCATTCGCGTGTGTGACTGACTCGCTGGCTGGAAGCAGGGCTCCCTTGAAAGGAAGGGTGGACAGGCTTCTGCTTGAAATTTCAGCTGGAAACACTTATTCACCAGCTTTATTGGTCATTGCTACGAGGTGCGTGGGTGCTTTATTGGTGATTGCTATGAGTGCGTGGGTACATTGCACTGCCTCCAGGATCAGCCAGTGCTGCAAACCACATTTAAAACTTTGCGAGGACGCACATTTTGAACTGGTATAAGAATCGCCACAACAAGTAACCACCTCAGAGTAAAGGAACACTAAAAAGAAAAATTACTCGAGCTGCATTAGCAAATTACTGCTTCTACAATACCGAAAAATTGGTCGATCTTACATGAGAAGAGCCTTTGTAAGCTCGTAAGCGAGAAAAAAACCAAAACGAAATGTGGGTGGTGACACCAGCTCGCAGTGATGTCACCTGCTTGGGCCTAGTTAAGTTTTTGGTGAAACGTAGACTGCATTGCATTCTAAAAAAAAAGCCATAAACTGACCTTGCCAAAATTCAGGATCTTTTACTGGGCCAAAACAGCACAAAATATGAATTAAGTACTTTGAAATCTGACTCCACACAGACGGTGTTAAAGACACGTTGGTATTGGCTCAAAATTCAAGAAATTCAATTTTGACATTCACATTCTTCTAATAATCAACCTGTTCCCGCAAAAATTCACCAGCTTAAACTAGTTCAGCGTTTCTCTTTAGTGGCTCTTCAAGCTGTCTCTGGGATCAGCACTGTCCACTCAGCCAGACAGCCATCCATGCACTGTGCGGGAAAGAGCCAAAGAAATCTCCGCTTTATTACTTGACAAGGGCTGCTCAAGTGCTTGCAGGAGCCCGTATCCATCCCAATGAGGCTTCATTGGCAGCCACATGGTATGATGCTAAGCAATGCTGTGAGAAAGCAACTGCAAAACACCCTGTGACACTGTACACTTCAGAATGGCAGAACTCCTCTGTTATCTTGTCTATTGAAATACATATTGTAGGGGAATGTTCACAAAACTGGCCGAAGTGGTCTGGCTCTTAAGTGTTCCTGAGTGGCACCCGCTGTAGTAGCTTAGCTAGTGGCTAGGGCATTGTGCTGTTAAGTTTACTGGTTCATCGCAGCTGCGGTGGCCGAATTTCGATGGGGGGCAAAAATGCTCCTGTACTTAGGTATACTAAAGAACCCCAGGTGGTCAAAACTAATCCCGAATCCCACCCACAATGGTGTGCCTCATAATCAGATCGTGGTTTTGGCATGAATACCCCGAGAATTTACGTTCTTTTTTTCCTGAGTGGGTTATGGCCCCTTTATAAAGGTGTTGCAGGGGCTTATCCAAAGGTGCTCATTTAAAAAATAATACAAACAAGTTGTTTGTAGTTACTGAAAGTAGCTTAGACTTCTGACTATATTTCTTTATTTTTGTCCTGCATTCTTTTTTCAGGAGTCCGATTTGGCCATTCCAGAGGACACGTTGACCGAAAGCTTGCCAGAAAAGCAGCTCTCTGTTAGAAGCAAACAGTGACATGACACATTTTGTACATATATTATATATTTATATGCGTCTGTACGAACGTTTCGCGAATTGGATGACGTAAATTTGTGTTGGTGCTCTACATCTTTCTTTTACCGCCTCTTTGAAGGAACACAGCTAGCGCTCTCTCGTAATGAACTCGCTACTTTTAATTTTGACCATTTCAGTGTCTCCACTTATCTTAAGTCTGTTTTAATTTCATAATTATTGTCACTTTCTATTTCATTCGTCACATCGCTCTGTGTCTGACAACTCAACCCTATGCTGTGTTTTGTGACAAACATTCAACAGCCACCAAGACAGCATGGCAGTGGCATCCAGAAGGTAACTTTAATGTACAAGTGTCATAGTGAACTGAGGTGCACTACAGTGGTTGAAGCCTGCGCAGGAACTGTTGGCATCTTATGTCCCTTCCATAATTCATTCAGCTGCATGGATTAGGTTGGATGACCTGCAATTAGTTCCCCGTTTTTCAAAAGAAGGCAGGAGCTGGGACAAGTAAACCATCTAACATTCGTCTTGTGTGCCGTGCATGCATGTGCGTGTGTGTGTGGAGAGTGACCAATGTTGGCTTACGTGGAGGTACTTCGAAAACACAAGTTACACAAACCTGCCAAAAATATCTGTGGGCACATTGTCCTTTTATGTCTTGGATGGCGTCTTCGTGGGGCTTCTTTTTTAGTGATTAATATGTGGATGTACAAATGAATAAATGTGTTCAGAAATTCAAGAGTCTCTCCGACTAAATGGTGTCGGCAGTCCTGACCCTTTAAAGCCGAAGGGTTAACAGATATGATGACGGACACATTTGTATGCCCTGACCTGCATTTTTACTCTAAGTAAAAGGTGTTGCATTTACTACCACCTTGTCATCACAAATTTTGCAACAAGATTTTTTTTTTGCTGGCTTTGTTCAGCAAAACACTTCACATTTCTGCTTGTGTACTTAGTATGATCTTCCTTAGTCCACATCACTGTGGCAGGTTACCTCTTGGATGGCGAGGCGAGCGTATGACAGTTCGTATAAATAATCGACTCTCGTATCGCATTTGCCGTTGTCTATAAAAAATTTAATGTCTTCTGTACAGCCCATAGTGCATTTGATATTCTGCATTTATCAAACTACTTCGCAGCTTTTACAAACAGGATCATGGCTCACACCTAGGCTAACCACTTTGCTAGGTCTTTCTGCAATACATGCAATTCTCCAGAACACCAAGAACACTCAACTCGACATGTGTAAAATAATGTGTAAGTAGTTTGATATGCTTTTGTAATGGGGCTGAAAGCTGTGCATCTTCATCATGCTATGCAAGAACTCATTCGATCGTCATCCATAGTCACCATCTTGTGGTGGCAGTGGCGATGATACTGGCTGGGCTTGCTCCGGTGGTAGGGTTTTGCGAATGTGGTTTTGGTTTCATATCGGATTGCACCACCTAAGCAATTCTCTGGCAAACTTTCTTGGAAAACAAACAAACTATGTAAATATATGTGAAGCGAACCTTTAGTGAACTGGGTAAGTAAATGCTTTACAACTAACGGCAATGTGTACAATTTAAAAAACAAAAGTTGCAGCACTAAGCAGACAAGGACGAAGTGAGACGCACGACACATGCGGGCGCCAACTTCCTACTGTTTATTCCCCAGAATCCACACAAATTTATACAAGAAACTTAAGTGAAATGTAATTGCTGTAGAGATAGGCAGGGGTGATATGAATTAATACGGCTCATAGGCAAGTGATCTGTACTGAATTACGGCAGGTACATATGAGCACGTGTGCATTACAGGCATAATCTGAGCATCCAACCAAGTGTGGCAGTTGCACGTTCTAATCCTAGCGGTGATCACCGGCTATATTAAAAAATAATACAAACAAGTTGTTTGTAGTTACTGAAAGTAGCTTAGACTTCTGACTATATTTCTTTATTTTTGTCCTGCATTCTTCTTTCAGGAGTCCGATTTGGCCATTCCAGAGGACACGTTGACCGAAAGCTTGCCAGAAAAGCAGCTCTCTGTTAGAAGCAAACAGTGACATGACACATTTTGTACATATATTATATATTTATATGCGTCTGTACGAACGTTTCGCGAATTGGATGACGTAAATTTGTGTTGGTGCTCTACATCTTTCTTTTACCGCCTCTTTGAAGGAACACAGCTAGCGCTCTCTCGTAATGAACTCGCTACTTTTAATTTTGACCATTTCAGTGTCTCCACTTATCTTAAGTCTGTTTTAATTTCATAATTATTGTCACTTTCTATTTCATTCGTCACATCGCTCTGTGTCTGACAACTCAACCCTATGCTGTGTTTTGTGACAAACATTCAACAGCCACCAAGACAGCATGGCAGTGGCATCCAGAAGGTAACTTTATTGTACAAGTGTCATAGTGAACTGAGATGCACTACAGTGGTTGAAGCCTGCGCAGGAACTGTTGGCATCTTATGTCCCTTCCATAATTCATTCAGCTGCATGGATTAGGTTGGATGACCTGCAATTAGTACCCCGTTTTTCAAAAGAAGGCAGGAGCTGGGACAAGTAAACCATCTAACATTCGTCTTGTGTGCCGTGCATGCATGTGCGTGTGTGTGTGGAGAGTGACCAATGTTGGCTTACGTGGAGGTACTTCGAAAACACAAGTTACACAAACCTGCCAAAAATATCTGTGGGCACATTGTCCTTTTATGTCTTGGATGGCGTCTTCGTGGGGCTTCTTTTTTAGTGATTAATATGTGGATGTACAAATGAATAAATGTGTTCAGAAATTCAAGAGTCTCTCCGACTAAATGGTGTCGGCAGTCCTGACCCTTTAAAGCCGAAGGGTTAACAGATATGATGACGGACACATTTGAATGCCCTGACCTGCATTTTTACTCTAAGTAAAAGGTGTTGCATTTACTACCACCTTGTCATCACAAATTTTGCAACAAGATTTTTTTTTTGCTGGCTTTGTTCAGCAAAACACTTCACATTTCTGCTTGTCTACTTGGTATGAACTTCCTTAGTCCACATCACTGTGGCAGGTTACCTCTTGGATGGCGAGGCGAGCGTATGACAGTTCGTATAAATAATCGACTCTCGTATCGCATTTGCCGTTGTCTATAAAAAATTTAATGTCTTCTGTACAGCCCATAGTGCATTTGATATTCTGCATTTATCAAACTACTTCGCAGCTTTTACAAACAGGATCATGGCTCACACCTAGGCTAACCACTTTGCTAGGTCTTTCTGCAATACATGCAATTCTCCAGAACACCAAGAACACTCAACTCGACATGTGTAAAATAATGTGTAAGTAGTTTGATATGCTTTTGTAATGGGGCTGAAAGCTGTGCATCTTCATCATGCTATGCAAGAACTCATTCGATCGTCATCCATAGTCACCATCTTGTGGTGGCAGTGGCGATGATACTGGCTGGGCTTGCTCCGGTGGTAGGGTTTTGCGAATGTGGTTTTGGTTTCATATCGGATTGCACCACCTAAGCAATTCTCTGGCAAACTTTCTTGGAAAACAAACAAACTATGTAAATATATGTGAAGCGAACCTTTAGTGAACTGGGTAAGTAAATGCTTTACAACTAACGGCAATGTGTACAATTTAAAAAACAAAAGTTGCAGCACTAAGCAGACAAGGACGAAGTGAGACGCACGACACATGCGGGCGCCAACTTCCTACTGTTTATTCCCCAGAATCCACACAAATTTATACAAGAAACTTAAGTGAAATGTAATTGCTGTAGAGATAGGCAGGGGTGATATGAATTAATACGGCTCATAGGCAAGTGATCTGTACTGAATTACGGCAGGTACATATGAGCACGTGTGCATTACAGGCATAATCTGAGCATCCAACCAAGTGTGGCAGTTGCACGTTCTAATCCTAGCGGTGATCACCGGCTATATTAAAAAATAATACAAACAAGTTGTTTGTAGTTACTGAAAGTAGCTTAGACTTCTGACTATATTTCTTTATTTTTGTCCTGCATTCTTCTTTCAGGAGTCCGATTTGGCCATTCCAGAGGACACGTTGACCGAAAGCTTGCCAGAAAAGCAGCTCTCTGTTAGAAGCAAACAGTGACATGACACATTTTGTACATATATTATATATTTATATGCGTCTGTACGAACGTTTCGCGAATTGGATGACGTAAATTTGTGTTGGTGCTCTACATCTTTCTTTTACCGCCTCTTTGAAGGAACACAGCTAGCGCTCTCTCGTAATGAACTCGCTACTTTTAATTTTGACCATTTCAGTGTCTCCACTTATCTTAAGTCTGTTTTAATTTCATAATTATTGTCACTTTCTATTTCATTCGTCACATCGCTCTGTGTCTGACAACTCAACCCTATGCTGTGTTTTGTGACAAACATTCAACAGCCACCAAGACAGCATGGCAGTGGCATCCAGAAGGTAACTTTATTGTACAAGTGTCATAGTGAACTGAGATGCACTACAGTGGTTGAAGCCTGCGCAGGAACTGTTGGCATCTTATGTCCCTTCCATAATTCATTCAGCTGCATGGATTAGGTTGGATGACCTGCAATTAGTTCCCCGTTTTTCAAAAGAAGGCAGGAGCTGGGACAAGTAAACCATCTAACATTCGTCTTGTGTGCCGTGCATGCATGTGCGTGTGTGTGTGGAGAGTGACCAATGTTGGCTTACGTGGAGGTACTTCGAAAACACAAGTTACACAAACCTGCCAAAAATATCTGTGGGCACATTGTCCTTTTATGTCTTGGATGGCGTCTTCGTGGGGCTTCTTTTTTAGTGATTAATATGTGGATGTACAAATGAATAAATGTGTTCAGAAATTCAAGAGTCTCTCCGACTAAATGGTGTCGGCAGTCCTGACCCTTTAAAGCCGAAGGGTTAACAGATATGATGACGGACACATTTGAATGCCCTGACCTGCATTTTTACTCTAAGTAAAAGGTGTTGCATTTACTACCACCTTGTCATCACAAATTTTGCAACAAGATTTTTTTTTTGCTGGCTTTGTTCAGCAAAACACTTCACATTTCTGCTTGCTACTTGGTATGAACTTCCTTAGTCCACATCACTGTGGCAGGTTACCTCTTGGATGGCGAGGCGAGCGTATGACAGTTCGTATAAATAATCGACTCTCGTATCGCATTTGCCGTTGTCTATAAAAAATTTAATGTCTTCTGTACAGCCCATAGTGCATTTGATATTCTGCATTTATCAAACTACTTCGCAGCTTTTACAAACAGGATCATGGCTCACACCTAGGCTAACCACTTTGCTAGGTCTTTCTGCAATACATGCAATTCTCCAGAACACCAAGAACACTCAACTCGACATGTGTAAAATAATGTGTAAGTAGTTTGATATGCTTTTGTAATGGGGCTGAAAGCTGTGCATCTTCATCATGCTATGCAAGAACTCATTCGATCGTCATCCATAGTCACCATCTTGTGGTGGCAGTGGCGATGATACTGGCTGGGCTTGCTCCGGTGGTAGGGTTTTGCGAATGTGGTTTTGGTTTCATATCGGATTGCACCACCTAAGCAATTCTCTGGCAAACTTTCTTGGAAAACAAACAAACTATGTAAATATATGTGAAGCGAACCTTTAGTGAACTGGGTAAGTAAATGCTTTACAACTAACGGCAATGTGTACAATTTAAAAAACAAAAGTTGCAGCACTAAGCAGACAAGGACGAAGTGAGACGCACGACACATGCGGGCGCCAACTTCCTACTGTTTATTCCCCAGAATCCACACAAATTTATACAAGAAACTTAAGTGAAATGTAATTGCTGTAGAGATAGGCAGGGGTGATATGAATTAATACGGCTCATAGGCAAGTGATCTGTACTGAATTACGGCAGGTACATATGAGCACGTGTGCATTACAGGCATAATCTGAGCATCCAACCAAGTGTGGCAGTTGCACGTTCTAATCCTAGCGGTGATCACCGGCTATATTAAAAAATAATACAAACAAGTTGTTTGTAGTTACTGAAAGTAGCTTAGACTTCTGACTATATTTCTTTATTTTTGTCCTGCATTCTTCTTTCAGGAGTCCGATTTGGCCATTCCAGAGGACACGTTGACCGAAAGCTTGCCAGAAAAGCAGCTCTCTGTTAGAAGCAAACAGTGACATGACACATTTTGTACATATATTATATATTTATATGCGTCTGTACGAACGTTTCGCGAATTGGATGACGTAAATTTGTGTTGGTGCTCTACATCTTTCTTTTACCGCCTCTTTGAAGGAACACAGCTAGCGCTCTCTCGTAATGAACTCGCTACTTTTAATTTTGACCATTTCAGTGTCTCCACTTATCTTAAGTCTGTTTTAATTTCATAATTATTGTCACTTTCTATTTCATTCGTCACATCGCTCTGTGTCTGACAACTCAACCCTATGCTGTGTTTTGTGACAAACATTCAACAGCCACCAAGACAGCATGGCAGTGGCATCCAGAAGGTAACTTTATTGTACAAGTGTCATAGTGAACTGAGATGCACTACAGTGGTTGAAGCCTGCGCAGGAACTGTTGGCATCTTATGTCCCTTCCATAATTCATTCAGCTGCATGGATTAGGTTGGATGACCTGCAATTAGTTCCCCGTTTTTCAAAAGAAGGCAGGAGCTGGGACAAGTAAACCATCTAACATTCGTCTTGTGTGCCGTGCATGCATGTGCGTGTGTGTGTGGAGAGTGACCAATGTTGGCTTACGTGGAGGTACTTCGAAAACACAAGTTACACAAACCTGCCAAAAATATCTGTGGGCACATTGTCCTTTTATGTCTTGGATGGCGTCTTCGTGGGGCTTCTTTTTTAGTGATTAATATGTGGATGTACAAATGAATAAATGTGTTCAGAAATTCAAGAGTCTCTCCGACTAAATGGTGTCGGCAGTCCTGACCCTTTAAAGCCGAAGGGTTAACAGATATGATGACGGACACATTTGAATGCCCTGACCTGCATTTTTACTCTAAGTAAAAGGTGTTGCATTTACTACCACCTTGTCATCACAAATTTTGCAACAAGATTTTTTTTTTGCTGGCTTTGTTCAGCAAAACACTTCACATTTCTGCTTGTCTACTTGGTATGAACTTCCTTAGTCCACATCACTGTGGCAGGTTACCTCTTGGATGGCGAGGCGAGCGTATGACAGTTCGTATAAATAATCGACTCTCGTATCGCATTTGCCGTTGTCTATAAAAAATTTAATGTCTTCTGTACAGCCCATAGTGCATTTGATATTCTGCATTTATCAAACTACTTCGCAGCTTTTACAAACAGGATCATGGCTCACACCTAGGCTAACCACTTTGCTAGGTCTTTCTGCAATACATGCAATTCTCCAGAACACCAAGAACACTCAACTCGACATGTGTAAAATAATGTGTAAGTAGTTTGATATGCTTTTGTAATGGGGCTGAAAGCTGTGCATCTTCATCATGCTATGCAAGAACTCATTCGATCGTCATCCATAGTCACCATCTTGTGGTGGCAGTGGCGATGATACTGGCTGGGCTTGCTCCGGTGGTAGGGTTTTGCGAATGTGGTTTTGGTTTCATATCGGATTGCACCACCTAAGCAATTCTCTGGCAAACTTTCTTGGAAAACAAACAAACTATGTAAATATATGTGAAGCGAACCTTTAGTGAACTGGGTAAGTAAATGCTTTACAACTAACGGCAATGTGTACAATTTAAAAAACAAAAGTTGCAGCACTAAGCAGACAAGGACGAAGTGAGACGCACGACACATGCGGGCGCCAACTTCCTACTGTTTATTCCCCAGAATCCACACAAATTTATACAAGAAACTTAAGTGAAATGTAATTGCTGTAGAGATAGGCAGGGGTGATATGAATTAATACGGCTCATAGGCAAGTGATCTGTACTGAATTACGGCAGGTACATATGAGCACGTGTGCATTACAGGCATAATCTGAGCATCCAACCAAGTGTGGCAGTTGCACGTTCTAATCCTAGCGGTGATCACCGGCTATATTAAAAAATAATACAAACAAGTTGTTTGTAGTTACTGAAAGTAGCTTAGACTTCTGACTATATTTCTTTATTTTTGTCCTGCATTCTTCTTTCAGGAGTCCGATTTGGCCATTCCAGAGGACACGTTGACCGAAAGCTTGCCAGAAAAGCAGCTCTCTGTTAGAAGCAAACAGTGACATGACACATTTTGTACATATATTATATATTTATATGCGTCTGTACGAACGTTTCGCGAATTGGATGACGTAAATTTGTGTTGGTGCTCTACATCTTTCTTTTACCGCCTCTTTGAAGGAACACAGCTAGCGCTCTCTCGTAATGAACTCGCTACTTTTAATTTTGACCATTTCAGTGTCTCCACTTATCTTAAGTCTGTTTTAATTTCATAATTATTGTCACTTTCTATTTCATTCGTCACATCGCTCTGTGTCTGACAACTCAACCCTATGCTGTGTTTTGTGACAAACATTCAACAGCCACCAAGACAGCATGGCAGTGGCATCCAGAAGGTAACTTTATTGTACAAGTGTCATAGTGAACTGAGATGCACTACAGTGGTTGAAGCCTGCGCAGGAACTGTTGGCATCTTATGTCCCTTCCATAATTCATTCAGCTGCATGGATTAGGTTGGATGACCTGCAATTAGTTCCCCGTTTTTCAAAAGAAGGCAGGAGCTGGGACAAGTAAACCATCTAACATTCGTCTTGTGTGCCGTGCATGCATGTGCGTGTGTGTGTGGAGAGTGACCAATGTTGGCTTACGTGGAGGTACTTCGAAAACACAAGTTACACAAACCTGCCAAAAATATCTGTGGGCACATTGTCCTTTTATGTCTTGGATGGCGTCTTCGTGGGGCTTCTTTTTTAGTGATTAATATGTGGATGTACAAATGAATAAATGTGTTCAGAAATTCAAGAGTCTCTCCGACTAAATGGTGTCGGCAGTCCTGACCCTTTAAAGCCGAAGGGTTAACAGATATGATGACGGACACATTTGTATGCCCTGACCTGCATTTTTACTCTAAGTAAAAGGTGTTGCATTTACTACCACCTTGTCATCACAAATTTTGCAACAAGATTTTTTTTTTGCTGGCTTTGTTCAGCAAAACACTTCACATTTCTGCTTGTCTACTTGGTATGAACTTCCTTAGTCCACATCACTGTGGCAGGTTACCTCTTGGATGGCGAGGCGAGCGTATGACAGTTCGTATAAATAATCGACTCTCGTATCGCATTTGCCGTTGTCTATAAAAAATTTAATGTCTTCTGTACAGCCCATAGTGCATTTGATATTCTGCATTTATCAAACTACTTCGCAGCTTTTACAAACAGGATCATGGCTCACACCTAGGCTAACCACTTTGCTAGGTCTTTCTGCAATACATGCAATTCTCCAGAACACCAAGAACACTCAACTCGACATGTGTAAAATAATGTGTAAGTAGTTTGATATGCTTTTGTAATGGGGCTGAAAGCTGTGCATCTTCATCATGCTATGCAAGAACTCATTCGATCGTCATCCATAGTCACCATCTTGTGGTGGCAGTGGCGATGATACTGGCTGGGCTTGCTCCGGTGGTAGGGTTTTGCGAATGTGGTTTTGGTTTCATATCGGATTGCACCACCTAAGCAATTCTCTGGCAAACTTTCTTGGAAAACAAACAAACTATGTAAATATATGTGAAGCGAACCTTTAGTGAACTGGGTAAGTAAATGCTTTACAACTAACGGCAATGTGTACAATTTAAAAAACAAAAGTTGCAGCACTAAGCAGACAAGGACGAAGTGAGACGCACGACACATGCGGGCGCCAACTTCCTACTGTTTATTCCCCAGAATCCACACAAATTTATACAAGAAACTTAAGTGAAATGTAATTGCTGTAGAGATAGGCAGGGGTGAGATGAATTAATACTGCTCATAGGCAAGTGATCTGTACTGAATTACGGCAGGTACATATGAGCACGTGTGCATTACAGGCATAATCTGAGCATCCAACCAAGTGTGGCAGTTGCACGTTCTAATCCTAGCGGTGATCACCGGCTATAATTTATGAATGCCATTTCTTTGTCAGGTAATGCTAGTGATTGAATGAACAGTTCGAATTTGGCGCCCTAATGTGTCGTTTGTGTCTCACTTCGTCCTTGTCTGCATGGCACCATAACCTTTGTTTTTAAGTCATGAACCAACTAGCTCACAAGTTTTGTTAAATTGTAGGATTTTATTTACTTTCATGTTATGCAGCATGTAATGTCATACGTTTGTTTATTCACCACAAAGGTCAACACTTTATTGGCATACAATTTTTATGCTTCGCTCGCAAGCTGTGCCAAATGCAAGCGCCATGTCAGGAGAAAATGAGTAACAGCGCTGGACAACAGGACATGATTGAGACAGACGAAGCGCTGACTTTCAACCAATATTTTATTGCGCACGCAGCAATATATACAGGGGCTTGAATAGGCAGGAGGGAGAGAACATATAGTAGGAATACATTGCGAGAAAGACAGTGACGATGGAGAACATGAAAACCATACAACTAAACATTCGCCATCATCCATGTGTAAGATACAAAAGTTCCTCCGTGAGGAGTGATACCGAAGGCACACACATGTACGTATCTCCTTTCTTGTCGACACAAAAGGCCTCGTACACCTCATGTGCACACTGGTCACCATAGCACCTGAGTATTTTGCATTTGTCAAACAGTGCTTGACAACCACAACGGGAGCTACGCATGGCTAGGTGGTTGACCTCTTCATTAAATTTGAATGTTCTCTGAGGCGGTCAGTATTACAACGGCCAGTTTGGCTGATGTAGCAAAGACCGCATGAGAGGGGGATCTCGTACACTACCTCGTGGGAGCAATCAACAGGCTTGTTTTTTTCCTTATCTCGCGAAGGAACTCGTGTATCTTACTCATGGATGATTACGACCATTTTGTTGTGCTGTTTTCACGTTCTCCATCATCTCGATCTTCCTGACAATGTATTTCTCCTGTGATATGTTCTCCTCTCCCTCGTGCCTATTCAAGCCCCTGTATATTGCCTTCAGTCACGGAGTACACGTTTGTGGGCGCGACTTACTTTTGCATTACTGTGCTGTGGTTGCAAGGAATAGATAACGAACATTAAGCATTGAGTAAATTGAAAATTGTGCTTTCCTAAAGCACACCCAATTTGCTTCTGAGAGAAATGTGTCGCTTTAGACGACTCCTTTGGTGAAGGCACTACCGTGTTTGACGGGACGTTTGAAGTGGGGTGTTTCGGTAGTCATTTCGAACGATGTTTCTCCATTGTTGCAATGCCTGTGCCAAATAATTAACATGTGCTTGTAATTCGAGCGGGTGATTCAATATTTTTAATGAAGAGACGCAGCTTTACTGACTGTACAATAAATGAATATGTAATTACCATGTAATTATGGTAGCTCTCTATAAAATGCACAATCATTCTCGTCCCACCTTGACTTGCTTTCTGTGGAGCCTCCAGCACCTTGGCATAAAATTATGTAAATTTTACACATTTATTAACAGTCGAACATAATTCGTTACTGAAGGGGATATATTGCTGCGTGCGCAATAATATATTGGTTGAAAGTCAGCGCTTCATCTGTCTGTCTGTCTGTCTCAGTCACGTCCCGTTGTACAGCACTGTTACTCTTTTTCTTCAGACATGTACCAACCGACCCAAGTTGGCACGTTATTGCACCATATCGCTGCACAGTGTGAAACACTTATGCAGCGATGTCATAAGGGTATGAGACTTCTCAAGGGAAGCATGGGGATGACAGGTGTATGAACGAAAAGCTGTGACATATATCAAGTAAGGTTTAGGGATTCTGTACTTCTTGCGTTGTAATGGGAAATACCCATTTTGGAGGTTTGTCCAAGACCGGGCGCAGATCCAGTGACACACTGAGTGGCTAAATCAAAATAAAATTAATTGAGGGATCCATTAAATATGATTCATTTCATTTACAGATTGAAGTGCCTGTAAGTGACATTATTATAGGTTCAAGTTTTATTTTGACTCCTTTTTTTTAACGCACAGGTGGCCATACATCGTAAGAATAGCAGGGTTATATAAGCCACTTGGCGGTTACTTTCATATAACTTTTGTATATACATCCACAAATATTGGCGGCGAGGAGTTACGGAGTCGCCATCTATTGGAAGCGCCTCGCTGGCGTGTATGATGGATCACGTGGCGCGCTACTCATAGGTTTTGCTGTCAGCGCTCACTGAAAACACCACGCACGAGCTCTCCCGGACATTTCTGTACGTGCTTTCGAAACGAGAGAAGCGTTTATTGTCTAAATAATAATCTTGGGCAAACTGAAAGCACACAATCGTTTATAGATGCCATCTCTTTAGCGAATACGTACAGTGAACGCCACTGCGCGCGGTCGCCGCGATGGAGTCTCCCGAGCCAGCTTCTTGCGTGAAAGGTAGGTAAACGCTGAGAGCAAACTATGTGAAATATGTTCTTATAGCGTTTGTATAACTAAATGGAGCGTAATAGAACAAAGCCTCAATGCAGCGATGGCGCAGATTCGCAGCGACCGACTGCGCGCCTGCATGCTTGTCCACGCACTGTTTCGCTTTCTCCGCGCGCGCGTTTTCGCACCGTGCCATGAGCTTTAGGCCGCAGAATATGATCATTTGACAGTATACAAGCAACCATTGTTGCGTGGGCGCTATCAGAGCTGTTCAAAAATAATTTCATTGTAGAGACTTCGACGCCTACGGGGACTGTGATGTGCCGTTGCGACGATTCAATCTTTCTTTTCTTCTAAATTTTTTGACCTTCCAATACTATTTCTCGAGTCGCGTCGCACTGTATGTTTATCGGTGTCCTCAGCGTGCAACTTCCCGCTGCTCCTTTTTTTGTAATCCAGTGCATTAATTCATAAGACAAACATGACCATATGCCATGCTTTTTTTAAATGTGCTTCTTACCGCTGCCTTTCCACTCCACTGACCTTTCTAGTATCTATAGCATCGACAAGTTCATAGACCAAACCGTCATGACATTAGTCGGATAGCCACACAGCGGGAAGTGCTGAGCGACTCACGCAAGCCAGAACACCTGCAGCCACCGCGCAGTATATATGCCTCGTACACAGCAAAATAAATAGCTCTAAAAGACATGGAGAAGTTTCAAAAATATGTAAGTCGGCTGCTCGGCAAGACTCTTTCTTGACCAAAAACTTCAGTCTACTGACTACAATGCTTTCTAGTACGATCCTCCAGGAAGGAAGCGCGAGCACAAAACCACGGCCGGCCAGGAAATCTGGAGTCGGAGAGCAGGCAGCCCTGCACGGCTGTTACAGCCTCTGACGCAGCAGTACCGCCATCCCCGGCCCACGCTATTTTTTCCTGGGCCGTTTTCGATGTCTTGCACATTTGTCATCGTAAAACAGCGGTATGAGAACGTTTACCCGCAGGGTGGTGGCGCACGTGGTTCAGAAGTTTCAAATCACACGCGGTCATAACAACACGTGCGCCACTACGCCGTCGACTGAAGTTGTATCAGTACCAGAGTTGCGCTTTCAACGCTACAGGTGGCGCGGCCGTCGCCGGGAAACTCCACTGTCAGGAGCGTATTAGGCTTTCATACAAGTTCATCAGACATTTTCTATCACTGCCCCAGGTTGTGCGTGAGAGCACCTTTGAGATATTCATTGTTTTCATACATTTGTTTTTAAGATACTTTATGTGCTGTACAAAGGTTAATTTCGCATCTAAAAGTATGCCTAAAAATTTATGTTCCCTGTTTACAGGCAGACGCTCACCATGCAACGCAATTTCAGGATCAGGTTGCAGGCCTCTTTTTCTAGAGAAAATCACACAAGTGCTTTTTTGTGGGTTCAATCTGAACCCGTTCTCATCGGCCCATTTGGAGACCTTTTAAGAGCTAGCTGGACCTGTCGCTCACAGATTGCAAGAGAACTTGATTGAAATCCTATCTGCATGTCGTCAACGTGCGTTGAATAGAAGATGTTATGTGGTATGTGTAGACGAAGAGAATTCATTTTTACAATAAAGAGCGTGCAGCTAAGCATCCCACCCTGCGGCACTTCAGTTTCCTGTACTAATTTCCGTGACAGCACATTGCGCACTCGAACACGGAATGTCCGATACAACAGATAACTTTCAATAACATTGAACATATTTTCGTGCATACTTAACTGTGAGAGGTCTCTCAATATCCCAAACCGCCACGTTGTATCATAGGCTTTCTCCATATCTAAGAATACTGATAAGAAAAACTGCTTATGGACAAAAGCTTCACGGATACGTGCCTCGATACATATGGGATGGTCAGTGGTGGATCGACCCTCCCGAAACCCGCACTGGTATGGGTGGAGCAATTTGATTCTAGGAAATGTAGTAGGCGACAGTTAATCATTTTTTCGAGTACTTTGCAGAGACAACTTGTTAGTGCTATAGGTCTGTAACTTGTTACAGAGGAAGGATACTTTCCGTGCTTCAGAATTGGAATTATTATAGCCTCCTTCCAAGCAGAGGGGATCTCGCCGGAAAACCATATAGTAATGTTGTAAGGGAAAGGAGGGTTTTCTGTGTTTCGGATGGTAGTTGTTTTAACATCTCATACATTATGCGGTCTGAACCTGGGGCAGATGTATTACAACAGTTCAGAGCTGCCTGCAATTCTGCTATGCAGAATGGTTCGTTGTACGCCGCAATTTTTGCACATTTTCTTTCTAACTTTTGCTTCTCTATTCGTGTTTTGTAATTTAGGAATGTTTTGGAGTAGTGCGAGGAGCCGGATGTGTGTTCAAAGTGTGTACCAAGAAAGTTGGCTTGATCTTCCAGGCTTTCTCCGTGGCTATTTACTAAAGGCAGGGAATATGTTTGTTGCCCATTGACTTTTTTCACTCTATTCCATACTTTACTCTCATCTGTGTACGAGTTGATGCTTGATATATACTTCGCCCAACTCTCTCGTCTTGCTTGCCGGCGCGTTCTCCTCGCCTGGGATTTGACATGTTTAATGTTTTCCAGGTTTTCTGCTGTTGGAGAATCGCGAAGCATTGCCGACGCTTTGTTCTGGTCCCTCCGTGTTTGCCTACATGCATCGTTCCACCAGGGAACACGCCGTTTGGAACCCATGCCGCTCGCTTGAGTAATACATTTACATGCGGCATCAAGTATAAAAGCTGTAAAATATGCAACAGCGTCATCTATGGTTATACCCGACATCTCAGACCAGTTCATATGTGTAAGAGTTCGGTACTGTTTCCAATTGGCTGAGTCAACCTCCCACGAAACACAGAACCTCTTAAAAACTTCTTGAAACGGCTACAAACGGCTATAGACGTCTTGGTCTATGATAAGACTGAAAATAGAATTTCTTCTAAACATAACCTCAGCACTTGGAATATGCTAGTATATATTCTATTTGTGGCAAAACCCACTACGGGTGTCACTAGAGTCTGTTTTGGTATACGCATTCAGAATGTCTAACTCAAGAACTTTTCTAGATCTTTTTGTCTAAAGGTGCACAAAATGCCAAACGACGTGTTAAATGTGCGGTTACCGTCGGCCGTCGGCGTTAGCGAATAAAAGACTCCTCAGACAAATCGAACTCGTTCGAAGCAACATAAGTTAATTGGCTTTAATATTAAATAATTTCACACCAGAACTTCAACAATCAAGGGCGTGTTATTGTTTTCCATACGGGACGCGCACACGACGCCTGGAAACCATTCTATGCTCGCGCAGCAGGTATTTACAGCAGCAGGAGCGAAACGCCGGTGTTGCACAGCGGTGTCACAGAGCCACCGCGCTGCGACCACTTCGGCGGCGTAATCCAAATTTGCCGGAAATCTCATTCTGTGCTGGAAACACTGGGAGGCAGAAAGTTTGAAAAAACGGCCACTAGAGAGTTTTAGCAATGGCGAATTACGGTACGGTAAGTGCGGTATTCGGTGCGGTATTACCGTTCCGTACTAATTTACTGCGATGACCGAAGACGTTTTAGCTGCGTAAGCCGCTCGATACGTACGATAATGTGATAACGATGATAGCGGCTAATATTGTGGCTTTGCAGAATGCAATAAGTATGCGCTGAGCGTAAAATATTCATTTTGACGAATACTTTTACACAGCTTTAGCTTGTCCGTACTCGCATTATTTTTTACAGAAGTGCCCGGCTACGGCGAACTTAGACGCCAGTCACAAGGCTGGTAGCGACATCTTGTGGCACTTGCCCTGCAACACGTGAAACCTTTTGTCACATAGGTGTTCTTATCTAATCAATACATAAAAAAGGGTATGTTTCTTGTAAATTGCACCGCTGCTGACATTTTACACCAGCAGATAAGTAGAATTAGTTACTGCAACAAAAACTCTGCATCCCCTCTAAGTAAACTCTGCATCACTAGATGGCGCCACCTACCTGGTCATTTTTTTTTTAATGCCACTGTTTTCTTTTTGTCACTTCATCGCTCCGCAGAAGGTGATATAAGTAACCTCTTGCCTTGGTATTATCACGGTAAAAAAAGCATGCGAGACGTAGACTCTGTGGCTGTCATCAGCTTCTCTCTATTTTGGCTTGGTGCATCTCGGCTCGCGACACACGGTGCCAGCAGAGCCTTACCGATTCCTTACCGTCTAGTATGCCATGCGGAAAGTCATTCCGTACGGTAAAGTTGGCGCATGCGCAGTCCTCGACCGGTACGGTATTACGCACTTACCGTACCGTAAACCGTACTTTCCGTAGCACTGCTAAAAGTCCCTACTATCGCCCGCTATTTCTCAGTCGTGGGTTCGTTATCCAGTTGTGCGAGCCGTTCTGTACATTTATACTGGATATTAACTGGAGTCATTTAGCTGTGCTGATGCTGTGTGCCGTGTGTTTTGCATCAGTGCTTCGTGACATCGGCTGTATTGCGTGTTTTCGCCGACGGCTTACTACCACAATGGGGGGATCTGCGTTCGCCGCCTTCGTGTCTCGGTGCGCCTTTGTACGTCGCACGTTCGGATAAAACTTTTTCCGGTAAGTGAAATACATTGCGCTTCGTTTTTCGTCAACAATGTGAATATATTTAGGTGTTACCCGCGGCAATTCTTGATATATGTGCTCTTCTGCCCTGCGAGTTTTCGTCATTACTTTTATACGAGGGTTCTGCTTGTGTTCAGCTGTTAAGCACTACCGCGCTCCACGACTTCCGCAACAACAGTCAGAACTTTGCCCTGCTTGTTAGCCTGTGGTTAACGTAGCACGAGCCAAACGAAAGGAGTGCATTCGAAGACGACGCGCTGGCTGTAATGCTGAACCAGACTGAACTCGCCTTATTTTGTGTCCTTTTGTACTTACGTGTGCGCGCGTGTGTCAGTGACTATGCAGTTTGTAGCTATACCACTTTATAGCAAAACAAAAAATATAACTGCAATGTTTACTTCATCTATACAATTCCAAATTAAATCGTCTGCTGATGTACCAATTTCACTTGTTTTGTTCTAAATAAGCAGCAAAACCTTTAACCTAGTAGGTGCTTCATCTGGGAGTGAAATCATGACAGCTTGGCATTTATTAATGAATGACTGTAACTAGGTCACCTTATTTGTAATTGCAAATCTGCCTTTCAACTGACTTCATGCTATCTTATTTTGTCCCTTTCACTTTATAGACGGCCGGACATCCTTCTTGTACCTTGGCGCTAGCTGGATGACCGGACCTCATGATCAGTGTAAGCCAATGTACTTACTGTACCCTCTCTGGTCCTCCCAGTGCTTTTTATGTGCGTTAAGGCCAGGGAGCGCTTCGTGGTAAAATAGCTAGTTGGTGTCTCAACAACGGCCATTTTTTTGCACTGGTCCATTATAAGCTGCCACTATTATAACGAATTTCTCAGTGCCAGTGTACATACACAGTTCTACTAATAATTAGTTTCCCTAAGCCTTACAAAATTTACCTGTAGGTAGTCATTGCTATGTAAGAACTCACAAATTAACTCTGCTGTGTCATAGAAGTATTCCATACATGAGTAAAAATTTTCTACAACAGTGTACATTACACCTTGCTTCCCTAATGCACAAATGTATTCAAGCCAGTATTTGATTAGTTTGGTATTCTAAATGTTTTCTGTGTGATTTAGTTTCTTTACAGGAACTTATTCTACAGCATCAGCAAGCAGTCTAATTTAATATTTATGTGTGCTGTAAAAGGTGTGCTTTGCCGCTAGAATTGATAAAACATGGGCCAAGGCTTCCATACAAGGACAAACTTCAATTTTGCTCTACCACCATCAGCACTTGGCTGGCGCTTGCAAAATGAATCGCATCAAGTAGCTTGTGCCAGACTGTTTTTTAACCTTATTGTGAGGAGATCACAAAGTGATCTGTGGAGGCGCCTGCGTCTGAGACATAGATTGCGCTGCAACATATGTGCGTGTAGAACAGGCATGATGCTGAGGGTTCCAGCAGTTTGCAGAGGTGCTTTTAAAATTTTGTCATGACTGCAATTTTACCTGTGCTGTTTTTTATCACCTATTTCAATAATATCATTGGAGGTGTTATCAGAATTTATCATTCTATTTGTCCTGGCCCATTAGCCTGCCACATTTGCCTTTTCACCAGGTGGGCAATTATTCTGCATGGACCATTACTTGAATACACCTTTTTGTGTGCAGTGGCTTCTCAGTTGCAAGTCAGCATAGATGCTCAGAATTACCTGAGGCTATAGATACACTGATAATTTGCCACCTATACGAATCACTTTGCACTTTCTCATGCAAACAGCATGTTGACACTTCCAAGATACTTTCAACTTTGTATGACGCATCATCCAAGGTGTTGCGTCATTTCTGTGAGGTATTGCCCGAAGCCAATTAGGGTCACTTGAAGATATATCAACAAAAGTGATTGATCCAGCTAGGAGTGTTGCTTTGGAACACTACTTTATCACCAGTCCTCCTTTGCATGCTACCTGCTTACTCCGTACTGTGTCATGTTCAAGTTTGAAAGAAAGGCAACAGCTAGGCAGCGTAAAATGCCAAACTTGCTTTTAGTTCAATATAAGACTCTATTTAACTTTTTAATTAAGTTAGTACATCATTTACTTGCAGAGTGAATTACTGTTTTAAACTGATTATACTTTGCAGGAAGCTTATAAGACTTGTTTGACAGGTTGATAAGTGACTTTTTAGCCACAAAACACCATACAATAATTTAAAGGCTGACTTCGACTCTGCTATGCAACTTAATGACTATATGCCAGGAACAAGGTCTCTGAGTTGGGGCGCTGGCTAACACTCCCAGCATTCTACTAGGACACATAAATACCCAAGAAAGTGGATGGGAAAACTACGCCGCTATAGCTCAATTGGTAGAGCATAGCACGCGAAATGCGAAGGTTGTGGGTTCAGTTCCCACCTGCGGCAAGGTGTTTTTTCATCCACTTTAATTTGTATTAATTTATCCTTTTTTATTTAATTTATTAAGCACAAGTAATTTCCCCTATGTTGTCCTTGGTGTCAGTGTTTGTTGGCTTCTTATGATAGGAAATATACTAGTCATTTTAAACATCATCGCATGCATACCTTAAGGTACCCGTAATTTAAGAGAAAGGAGTGCTTAAATTTATTTTTAATGTGAGCCAAACTTCTTACTTAGCACATATTGCTAATTGAAGTTCCAATTTCAACATTCCCATTTCCTCCCTTGCCATTTTTTCCTGTTCTGTGCAGGTATTGCTTTCCTATGTCTACAAGAACCGTCACGCGTGGCCTGTGACAGCAAGCTTTTGTGGGCAGCCAGTGCTCTCCTACGAAGGCTGGCCTACTCTGGCAGCGGCGGCAATCATCTTCAAGATTTATCGATGATCACCTTTGCTGCTATTTGTCACTCTTCTTAATTACACTTTCTGCATCTTTTCTAATCTATTAGGTAATAAAGTATGAGTATGTGACATGGTGTGAAGTTGATGCCTTGCTGCATTTTCGCTTGCAATCACCTTTTATGCATGAAAAGCTCATCATACAATTTACGAAAAAAATAACAGCATATTATGATTTATCTTTCAGTTCTTGTAACATGCAACGTACAAGGAATTCACTAATGGATGGTATGCCGAAGAACTGGCCATTATTTCTGCGTGATGCAGTGCAAGCATGTGGCGTTACTTTACAAGAGGCACCCAGGAAGTAAGTTACAATTTACTTTTAAATGAAGCATGTACATCAGAAAAAATATATTTATATTGCTAGTTAGAGTGGTTCGCAGAGTGTTTTTCCAGATGTGTACTATCCTTTATTTCTTAACTCATTGCAGCACAGTGTTCTGTTTCGTATACTGGTGTAAGGCTATTGTGCCCCCTGTAGCTGAAACCAGGATGTAATTTTTGCCTGAACTGCAGCATCACTGACAAAATTTTTCTTTGCTAGAAACTGTTTCAATTTGGTGGAGACCCAGCAGGGCGAAGTTTTGTCAATAATGACGTGTTTCACGCAGAGATGTTCTTGTTTAGGTCAATGAGTGAACATTGGAATTATATCAGCATACAATACAGATCTTGTTTGATTTGCAAAATAATTCTGACAGGTGGCATTCAATTGATTGGTCTAATTAAAAAGCAGAAATTGACCAATGAGGCTGTACTACACTATTCCCATGGTTCACATCTGAAAAAACTACCTCTGCATCACTCTATCCGACAATATAAACTTTTTTTTTCTGATGTCCATGCCTCGTTTAAAATAAATTGTAACTGTGGGCAAACGTCGTGTTACTGTAAGAGCTGCCGCAAAAATTTGAGGGAATGTCTAATAAAAGTCTGCAGTTGTTCTTGTCAAGCTGTCCATTAGCCAACTTTTAGCGTAACGTTAGCAGGGCTAACTGAAGTACTTCTAGACGTCCATGGCTACTAAATGTCTTGATCAAGACAGCTACTAGGCTTTTGAATTAGCCGTTGAAGACATCTTTTAGACATCAACTAGCTGCTTGCGTGTTTCGTGGGCTTCCACTGAGGGACCTGCGGGGGAAGTTGATCTTGTTTCGGCGTAGTTAGGATTATTGGGAAGTGGTCACTCCCGTACGGATTGTTAAGCACATGCCATTTAAAATAGGGTAAAAGCGTCGGCGATAAAATGCTAAGATCTATGGCAGAGTATGACTTGTTGGCCGGGATAAAATATGTGGGCTCCTTCGTGTTCAAGAGACATGTTCCAGAGGAAAAAAGCACCTGTTCAATGACGCGACCTCACGCATCACAGCGTGAATCACCCCACAAACTACTGTGTGCATTCAAATGCACGATGCCACGCCGATTTTAAGGCTGTGGTCAGTGCGGGCCGAAATATAAGATGGAGGGGCAAGAAGGGTCTCGTTTAAAAGGGGGTTTCAGTTTTCGTCTAGCTGCTACATTTTTTATGTCCTACACGACGTCAAACTATAGTGATATTTGTGGGCACTTTGTTGCATGTTAATCTTTCACAAAAAGCATCCTGCTGTAGTTTATTTACCTCTTTGTAGACTGCAAAGTGCCAATATCTATCCAAACAGCATGTACAATTAGTGGAACTATGCAAAAAAAAGGTCAGTACACTTCAACTAAATTTTTTCACAGTCCCATGAAGTATAACCTTGTTCTTTCAGGACTAATGTTGAGAGATATTGCACTTTCAAAGAGATATCGGTATTCTACATATCTTGAAGTGTATATATGCCAAATTTCGTTGGTATAGAAAATTAAGTGCACAAGGTTATTCTTGTGCAGAGAATAAGGATGTTCCCAAGTTTCCAAGCTCGTATTTTGGCAGAGCTATGCCTACAGTGTCACAAGGAATAGCCAATCTCAAAAACAATGCAAGATTACTAATATTTTGTCCTTAAAGTCAGTAATTAAAGCTAAGCAAAAGTCGATTTTATCATTTGTTTCTGGCTGTCACGAAGCGCAAGTAGGAAAGGCAAGTTCTTATTGAAGTGGCTCGCCTGGGTGCAGTTATGTTGTTACACTGGCTACGCAAGACACCCAAGGTAGTTAGTGTGCGTACGTAATACACACAGCCCTTCTCTGCATTTTTTTTTTTTTGCGGTCGCTTTGGGCCTGCTATATTACAGTATTGCACATGTGCTTCGCATATGCTGCAGTAAAACTCTGAATTGCATTCTGCCGCTCCACGTGTTTACTTTGAGAACAGGATCCTGCGACAGTTCAACACCAAATTCGCCATTCATGTTTCCTTCAGGGCCGACAACCTGGACAAGCTGTCGTACACGCTGAATCTGCACTCGGCTCGGGACACTATGCTGAACGCCCTTGTCGGAACCTTCCTGCATCAGGGAGTGTGTGTGTGCACCCGAAAAATCAAGTTCCTGCCGTCTTGCACGAGCCAGCTCCCTGACCCCGGCTGCATAATGAGAAGAGCCGTTTATGCTTGTTAGTTGTGTGGGGCAATATAGCAAATGTTTTTGGATATTATAACAAATTCTTTTTTGTGTAAGAAATTTATTTATATGAAATTTTAAACGTGAAGAATATTAAAGTGCGACTTACCTTACGAATTTTTATGTACAGTACCAGTTTTTAAGTGTGGTGAAGTAATAAGTGTGGTGTAAATAAAAGTGATGTTCTAATTGGTGCATGCAACTAAATTCAAATAAATGCAAGGCCATGTGTATATCTCGTAACACTACCACGCACACATACTTTATTAATGATGCACCTGTGACATCAGTTACCTCTTGCAAGTATCTCGGCCTTCACATATCAAATAACCTTTCTTGGCACTCGCATATTGACTATGTTACTAAAAACGCTAACCGCATGCTCGGTTACTTGCGCCGTAATTTTAGCTCTGCCCCTTTTTCCCTGAAGCTAACTCTTTACAAAACTTTACTTCGCTCCAAATTTGAGTATGCTTCAACCATTTGGGATCCAACTCAGTCTTCATTAGTTTCTACTCTTGAAGGTATTCAAAACCGCGGTGCGCGCTTTGTCTTATCCAATTATTCTCGCTATGTAAGTATCTCTTCAATGAAACGAACTCTTAACTTACCTGATCTTTTGACACGCCGCAAATCTTCCCGTCTCTCCCTTCTTTGCAAACCCCCTTTTAAACGAGACCCTTCTTGCCCCTCCATCTTATATTTCGGCCCGCACTGACCACAGCCTTAAAATCGGCGTGGCATCGTGCATTTGAATGCACACAGTAGTTTGTGGGGTGATTCACGCTGTGATGCGTGAGGTCGCGTCATTGAACAGGTGCTTTTTTCCTCTGGAACATGTCTCTTGAACACGAAGGAGCCCACATATTTTATCCTGGCCAACAAGTCATACTCTGCCATAGATCTTAGCATTTTATCGCCGACGCTTTTACCCTATATTAAATGGCATGTGCTTAACAATCCGTACGGGAGTGACCACTTCCCAATAATCCTAACTACGCCGAAACAAGATCAACTTCCCCCGCAGGTCCCTCAGTGGAAGGTTGACTCAGCCAATTGAGAACAGTACCGAACTCTTACACATATGAACTGGTCTGAGATGTCGGGTATAACCATAGATGACGCTGTTGCATATTTTACAGCTTTTATACTTGATGCCGCATGTAAATGTATTACTCAAGCGAGCGGCATGGGTTCCAAACGGCGTGTTCCCTGGTGGAACGATGCATGTAGGCAAACACGGAGGGACCAGAACAAAGCGTCGGCGATGCTTCGCGATTCTCCAACAGCAGAAAACCTGGAAAACATTAAACATGTCAAATCCCAGGCGAGGAGAACGCGCCGGCAAGCAAGACGAGAGAGTTGGGCGAAGTATATATCAAGCATCAACTCGTACACAGATGAGAGTAAAGTATGGAATAGAGTGAAAAAAGTCAATGGGCAACAAACATATTCCCTGCCTTTAGTAAATAGCCACGGAGAAAGCCTGGAAGATCAAGCCAACTTTCTTGGTACACACTTTGAACACACATCCAGCTCCTCGCACTACTCCAAAACATTCCTAAATTACAAAACACGAATAGAGAAGCAAAAGTTAGAAAATGTGCAAAAATTGCGGCGTACAACGAACCATTCTGCATAGCAGAATTGCAGGCAGCTCTGAACTGTTGTAATACATCTGCCCCAGGTTCAGACCGCATAATGTATGAGATGTTAAAACAACTACCATCCGAAACACAGAAAACCCTCTTTTCCCTTACAACATTACTATATGGTTTTCCGGCGAGATCCCCTCTGCTTGGAAGGAGGCTATAATAATTCCAATTCTGAAGCACGGAAAGTATCCTTCCTCTGTAACAAGTTACAGACCTATAGCACTAACAAGTTGTCTCTGCAAAGTACTCGAAAAAATGATTAACTGTCGCCTACTACATTTCCTAGAATCAAATTGCTCCACCCATACCAGTGCGGGTTTCGGGAGGGTCGATCCACCACTGACCATCCCATATGTATCGAGGCACGTATCCGTGAAGCTTTTGTCCATAAGCAGTTTTTCTTATCAGTATTCTTAGATATGGAGAAAGCCTATGATACAACGTGGCGGTTTGGGATATTGAGAGACCTCTCACAGTTAAGTATGCACGAAAATATGTTCAATGTTATTGAAAGTTATCTGTTGTATCGGACATTCCGTGTTCGGGTGCGCAATGTGCTGTCACGGAAATTAGTACAGGAAACTGAAGTGCCGCAGGGTGGGATGCTTAGCTGCACGCTCTTTATTGTAAAAATGAATTCTCTTCGTCTACACATACCACATAACATCTTCTATTCAACGCATGTTGACGACATGCAGATAGGATTTCAATCAAGTTCTCTTGCAATCTGTGAGCGACAGGTCCAGCTAGCTCTTAAAAGGTCTCCAAATGGGCCGATGAGAACGGGTTCAGATTGAACCCACAAAAAAGCACTTGTGTGATTTTCTCTAGAAAAAGAGGCCTGCAACCTGATCCTGAAATTGCGTTGCATGGTGAACGTCTGCCTGTAAACAGGGAACATAAATTTTTAGGCATACTTTTAGATGCGAAATTAACCTTTGTACAGCACATAAAGTATCTTAAAAATAAATGTATGAAAACAATGAATATCTCAAAGGTGCTCTCACGCACAACCTGGGGCAGTGATAGAAAATGTCTGATGAACTTGTATGAAAGCCTAATACGCTCCTGACAGTGGAGTTGGATGTGGATGGATGTTATGAGCGTCCCCTTTGGAACGGGGCGGTGGTTGCGCCACCAAGCTCTTGCTACTATGCTGTCTAATATCCTACCTAGGTTAACCAATGAAAAAAAAAACACTATGAACTACCACGTCCAAATTTTCTGATACCCTATTGCGAACTGTGCTTTTGTACGTCTCCGTCCTTTGTCGTTTCTCTACTTTTCTTCCACCAATCCTCCAATCGCCTCTTACTGATGTCTATTGCGGACCTGTTTGCTTTACCACTGCTCCCGCTGAACCCAAGGGCTTCAAGGAGGCCAGTGGTGCCTAAATCGACCGCTGGATAGACGTCTTCACATTCTAATAAAATATGATCCGTCGTTTCCCTAGCTTTACCGCAGCAAGCACATGCTTCTTCTTCCTTCTTATATCTCGCTTTATAGGTGCGTGTTCTAAGGCATCCCGATCTCGCTTCGAAAAGTAATGAGCTTCCCTTTGAGTTATCATAAATGGTTTCTTTCCTAATTTCGTTTTTTCCCCTTAAGTAGTTACTCATGGCAGGTTTCTTTTCCATTGCCGCCACCCATGAGATTAATTCAGCCTCTCTGACTTTCCGCTTGACCTTCTTTGTTGCTGTGTTGCCCACCCCACAGGCCGCATACTTGCTGGTAAGCTTCCTAGTTCTTTTCCTCCACTGTGAATCAATGGTTTGCCTGTACAGATACCTGAACACTCTCCCAGCCCATTTACTTTCCTCCATATTCCTCAGCCGTTCTTCATACTCAATTTTACTGCGAGCTTCCCTCACTTCAAAACTAGTCCAGCCCATATCCCCTTGCACAGCTTCATTTGTAGTCTTCCCGTGAGCGCCCAATGCGAGGCGACCCACTGACCTTTGGTTCCCGTCGAGTCCTGATTGTACCCCTGATTTAAAGCAAACAACCGCATTTCCAAAAGTAAGTCCTGGAACCATTACCCCTTTCCACATACCTCGGAGGACCTCGTACCTATTGCATCCCCATAGCGCTCTGTGCTTCATTATGGCTGCATTTCTCTTCCCCTTGACTGTTATGGTTTTTTCCTGTGTTTCCATATATCCGTTGCCTTCGTTTATCCATATACCAAGGTATTTATATTCTGTTACCCGAGGTATTTCTTGGCCCTGTATCTCCACTCTCTGTTCACTGTTTTCATTGAATACAATAACACCTGATTTTCTAACACTAAATTTCAAACCTAAATTGTTGCCTTCCTGTCCACAGATATTAGCCAGACGTTGCAAATCACTTTGCTTGTTTGCGAGCAACACAATGTCGTCCGCATAAAATAAACCTGGGAGTTGCTGCTCTATTACTGTACCTGCCTGTTTGTATGAGAGATTAAACCCGATATTACTTCCTTCTAGCGCCCTCTCCATCCTCACCATGTACATCATAAACAGCAGCGGGGATAAAGGGCACCCCTGCCTCAGTCCCTTGTTAATATGAACTTTCTCCGCGCTCCTCATCCCTTCCCATTCAACGCAAACAGTATTTTCTAGGTAAATATCTCTCAAAAGCTGTATACAATCGTTACCTAAGCCTTCCCCTTCCAGAATATCCCACAAAATGCTGCGGTCTACGTTGTCGTATGCTCCTGTAATGTCCAAAAAGGCCACATACAGCGGTCTGCTTTCTGCTTTTGATATTTCAATACACTGAGTAAGAACAAACAAGTTATCATCCAAACGCCTACCTATTCTAAAGCCATTCTGAAGCTCTCCCAAAATGCCATTATTTTCTGCCCATGCTTGAAGCTTTAATTTGATTGCCTGCATTGCTAGCCTGTATATTACCGATGTAATGGTCAATGGTCTATACGAGTGAATTCTGTCTTTCTCCCCCTTACCTTTATAAATTAAATTCATTCTACTTTGTCGCTAACTGTCTGGTATTCATCTATCTTTTAAAGTTTTTTCAACTGCTTTCACGAGAGCTTCCTTACTTTTTGGTCCCAGTTCATTTATCAGCCTAACGGGAACCTCGTCTAGCCCTGTGGCTGTGCGCTTAGGAATTTTCTCTTCCGCTTTCTTCCAGTTTAAATTTGTAAGCACTAGCTCCTTTCCCCCTTGGGTCTCTTTCATGCTCTTTTTTTCTTCAAATACAACCTCGTCCTTGCCTTCCCTTATGAAAATGACTGTTGAAATGTTGTTGGCATATTGTTGACGAACTGTTGACTCAATAGCCTTTCAACAATACCTCAACAATTATTGAAACCACACAGCACTAATTCAACAGTAAAGTTGTTGGGCAGTTCACAACAAAAAAGTCGTTGACTAAATTCTGTTGGTATAGTGTTGAATAGTATTGAGTATTATTGAGCCATTGTTGAGTAGTTTTCAACAATAAAGTCCTTGACTAAATTATCTTGATATATTGTTGAATAGTATTGAGTATTATTGAGCCATTGTTGAGTAGTTTCCAACAACAAAGTCGTTGACTATATTCTGTAGATATATTGTTGAATAGTATTGAGTATTATTGAGCTAATGTTGAGTTATTTTCAACAATAAAGTCGTTGACTAAATTCTTTTGACATATTGTTGAAAAGTATTAAGTATTGAGTATTGAGTAAATGCTGTTAACTTATTGTTGAATAACACTGATTCACGAGCAATATTGAGTTTCGAAGTACATGTGAAAAACACACGCACATATGTATGTGTGCGTCTTTTGCACATATATGTTGCTTTACTGATCACTTGATCACCATTGCATATATACAGGGTGTTGTTTCACGTTACTTGAACCATAGACGTATATACACGTGTTTCAGCTAACTTTACTCAGAGTTTAAAAATATGCCGATGCACCATAAGACGATGCGACCAAATGCATGTTGCTCACTCCATGTACGTGTCACGCTATTCTTGTATTTTTCCTAAGTAGCTAATTAGTCAAGAAAATTAGCCATTCTGAATGAACAAAGTTAGGCGAAAAATTCCAATTAGAAAGTTCTAGAGCACTTTGCAAAACGTCCGATTAGGAAATTTCTAACTTTCTATCTATTAAGTGTTAGTGTTTTTCAGCTTACTGCGGATGCCCGAGAAATACAAAAAATATCACCTGACATACCCGCTTGCGCGCCGTGCGTGCAGCGCTCCCAAACGAGCATACCATCGAGCAGGGTGTGTTGCCGCTTAAAAGGCGACAGGGCAGTGACGAAGGCGTTGGCTGTGGTATTGATCGCCAACGACGTGCTTCCCTCGCTGCGGTTCATGATGGCGATAAGCAGACGGGTGTTCACACCGGTTAAATGGTATGTTTTCGTTTGTGCGCAGAAGGCTTAGGAGCAGTGTAATCATGACTCGCAGGCGGGCATGTCACGTGGTGCTTTTTGTATTTCGCGAGCATCCGCAGTAAGCTGAAAACACTAATACATAACAGATAGAAAGACAGAAATGCTTATTCGGACGTGTTGCCGACTGCTCTGCAACTTAAATTTCTAATTGGAATTTCTTTCCTAACTTTCTTTCTTCAGAAGTTGGTTAATTATCCTTGACTAATTAGCTAATTAAGCAATATATAGAAATAGCGCGACACGCTACATACCAAAGGGAGCAACATGCATTTAGTCGCGTCCTCAAGAGGGCATAGAGTGTACACTCGGCCTAAAGTTAGCAGAAACACCCTGCATACATATATATATATATACAGTTTGAGAAGACAAACGTCGCTACAAGCAGTGATAAACAACCGATGATTGGACGCATCCTGCATTTCTATCGGCGTCATTATAAGGGGCCAATGCCCTGGCTGAGTGTTAGGAAACGGCATTGCATGCCTCCATGTTAAAATGGTCAAGGTGGCGGGGAACGTTAACAAAATTCAAGTCTGGGGTTTGACGGGCCAAAACCACGCTTTGATTATGAGCCGCACTGTAGTAAGAAACTCCATATTTATTTTGACCATCTGGGGTCCTTTAACCTGCACCAAACGCACAGCACATGGGCGTTTCTGCATTTCCGCCCCATCGAAATGCAGCCGCCGCGGTCGGCATTAGATCCCAAGCACTCGGGTTAGTAGCGCAACACCTCAGCCACTATGCCACCACGGCGGGTGCGGCGGAGAAAGCAGTGAACATCGTTTTTACAGAGTGCGTTTCGCTTAGATGTTACCTGTTAGCGCGCTACAGAACGAAACGAAAAGCTTGGCGGATATGTACAACATGCTGCTCATATTTCACATGGAGGCCAAATTCTTTTCTGTGACCTAGACGGACTGCTGGCGAATGTGTTGGGAATGTGCTCGGCCAACAAGCACAATCTGCGCTGCTATACGTTCTCGGTGACAACTCGCACAGCGCAGAGGCACACGCACAAATGTTTAAAGAATGGGACGACAGACCGCCTGCAGTTTGCCATGACGTCGAAATAAGAAGCACAAATAGCGACGTTTCTGTACTTTTGTGGTCAATAGTTCAATTCGCATGGTTGCGGCACGCATTACTTTTTTTTAAAAATTCTAAACGACGAAAACTGTGCGCGCAAAATTTAGCACGGCGTTTGCGACGTTTGAATTTGGCGCCTTTACCCGCGCATCCCATTAGCTCCGGCCGGTGCACTGCGTTACTGCGCCAAAGAAAGTAGTTTATCGAAGAAGCGAAGCAAAAAACTTTCATACACTTGCAAATCGCAACAGTTGTTCAGTATTAACGTGAAATTACAGAATGTGTTATCAAATGGTATAATTCATGACAATATAGGCGTGTATTTGTATGAGTGTACACGTATAATTGCGCGTTTGAGCTGTTGCTGCTTGGCACATTTCGGCGAGTGCGTGCACGCTGTTTGCTTGAGAGCTTCCTACGTTTTCTGCGTTCTTTGTGTGCTTCGCTGTGACATCTTTGGAATATTCCTGCGTGTTGCTCGCTTTTTATGGGCTCGTTGCCTCGAAGATCGCCATGATCGCCTCCAACTCGGCGACATTAACGGTGAGTGAGTGTTTCGAATTTCCCTTGTTCGTGCATTGCGATCGACGCGGTGAACGGAAGCGCGGGAATTATTTCAGCGCTTGTGCGTGTCTTCCGCGCGCCTCTTTTCTAGTTTTCATTCCTAGTACTATCCTTCCGTTGCCAGAATTGGTTGTACAGCACTAGATTCGTGGTATATAACATGGATCTTTGTCCTGGTTTAACTTTGCACTCCGCTTGTGGTGACGTAAGGCAGCTATGTGGTGCCAGCTAAAACAGGGCATGTTGTACGCCATGATTTCTGATACGGTGTTCGAGCACCGATTGAGTTAGCCTTATTAATGAGCGCGAAACAATGCGACGTGAAACCATCTGATCTGTACTGGAATCGGAAGATATTTCGTTTGCGCCACGCTAGTACAAGGCGTATGAGTGAGCTGTAGCAACGGAGGGGGGGGGGGGGGATCAGCGAAAATGTATTCTGTTGCGCTGTTCCCTTCAGGATCAAGTGACTCCGCGGTGCTTCAACGCCACTCTGACACGCCGTGCGGCCGATGTTCGCGCTATCGGAAAACACAGAGGAGGCTGTCGCGCAATAATAATAAAGAATTTGAAGGGTGTACATGTGATTCTATGCGATACGTGAGATACAATAGAGGGGGATGCCACAGATTGCTGCGAAATCATCGAGTTATACGCCTTGCCAACCGCGTGTGTTTTGTTTTCCACCAGTTCGCGCGCATTCAGCTTTCTTTTTTCATCTTCGTTCGACGCCATCGAGTGCTTCGCCCAAACGGCTTCGCGTAGGCGCTGCTTAGCATTCACGGAAAGGCAGATTTCATGGCACTCCAGGTCCTACAACATTCAAAATAATGTAATTTCGTGAAATTGCAGCTTTTCGCACTTCAGTAAGTGATTGATTTAACAAAATTTTAAAATCAGTAAAGGAACGAGATGCCTGGCATATCTGCCTTGTCGTCCCACTGGGTTTCGAGGCGGCATGTATACGTTATCGGCAACATAAACATCAATAATTAGCATTGTTTCTTGTGACCATAGAAGTAGCTAGTTATGTCGAAAAGCTATTTTTGCTTTGAATCGGAGCACAAAAGAGTGAACAGATTGAAAGGGAAGTGCATAGTTGTGAACTAAATGACAACGCTTTGCCACAAGCTTGGAATAATGCATTGTCGAAAGAGCAGTTCTGTGAAATTCTTTCTTTGAGAGTAAGCAAAACTTCAGTAGCATCAGGTAGACGGGGAGTAAAAGAAGGCAACACTGTGGTTTTATATGAAGAAGCTGCCTTTAATATGTGGCCATAACAGTTCAGTAGATGCATGGAAATAATTTTTAAAATAATAGAGGGATGTGAAATAAATTATTTGACAAGCTCACACTGCCATTGGCAAGAGTGGCCACACTTTAGTGTATTCAATGACTAGTTATTTGTATCCGTCCATTTATGTCAGCCTAATGGTCCATGTAGCTCTTTTGATTGTTGCTTTTGCTGCATCGTGGCTTCACATTTTAATACTGACATCTTTTTTCAGATTCAAAATGAGCTGAGAGACACCCAAGCTGGAATGCTAAAGGTGAATTCTTTGGCCATCCATTCTGTAGCGTCACCATGATCAAATACAGTGATGCAGTGAAAATGTATTGCAGGAAGCAGAAAAAACAACATTGCTGATGCAACTGCAAGGCATTTGCTCCAGTGATCAATTGGTGCAGAGTGCCTTCATTAGGAGACAGTGCCTTTAAGCACTCAGCTGAAAGACTGCAACTGCACCGGGACTGGGAGTGAATTTCAATGTCACTTGTGAACATATTAAAGATAGAATGTGCCTTCTTCAGGGTATATGCCGGATATGAGAGGGGCGTTCAAAAACTTAGTGTGGACATTAGTGGTCTACGTGAGTGCACATCTTTCTAGTTTTACCAGAACGAAGGTATGACCTATGTCATGCACCAGTGCACTGCTAGAGGTATCAAACCAGAACAGCAGCACCCTTTGAGAAAGTTGGGTGAAGAACGAGCAGTGATCAGGGCTTTCTGCATTTCAAGGGCCAAATTCCAAAACGATTGATGCCGAGCTGGACGGTGTGAAGTGCCGGTCACCACATACTTTAGCCAGCATAGCATGAATCTCCTTGGCATTATGCCTCGTTAGGATACAGAAATTGCATCACTGCTCATAAAAAAAATTGGAAATTGGGAGGTTGAGGGGAAGTGGCAGGGCTCCCCTCTGAAGCAGCCAGTGCATGCCCATTGCTATACTGATAATCCTACCTTAATGAGAACCAGTGATGCATGTTAACCTATTACGCAGCTAAGTGCATTCCTTGTTTTGTATTAAGGGGACACTAATGACACCCTAAATGAATTTAAAATAAAGCATCATTTTAAATATCTATTTCTGTAAATTTCTTGGTAATTGCTTGATTATTAGAGAAAATAAAGCTCAACGTTCAATTTTCTGAGTACCGCCCCAAAATCTTTGTGCTGACATCTCATTGTCACATCGTGGATTTCAAGTATTTTTACAAACTTGGGTTGTATTGTTTCAGTAAAAGTTCCTGACGGTTTTTATTTTAAGTTTTTGGAATACGATGAAGAACATATGTGTAAAAAAAATTGCTGCACCTGAACAGACATCATCAAAATCCATGACGTCATAGCAAGCAGGTGTGGTAACTTCAAGGCAGCTCTGCCACCAATCTTTCCTCTAGCTGCTTTTACAATTTACTCAGCCTCTTGTCACGGTACGAGTGAATCTCTTGAATTGTAGAAAGGTCATTTACAGATACATCTAAAATAATTTTTCTCTTTAGTGCTTTCTTGCCATAGTTGCTTAGGGGTGTTGGCACAGCGCCGCTAAGCACGAGGTCACAGGATCAAACAACCGCATTTTTATGGAGGTGAAATCCAAAACTGCCAATGTACCTTGCAGCCTGATTTGGTAAAAATTAATCCAGAGTTCCCCACTATGGCGTGCCTAAAGCCTGTTTCACATGCAAGCGAAAATGCTTGCAAATCCTGCCGCCGCACCGCAGAAATCGGTTTCAAGCGGTGGCGGGAGCGGCAAGGTTCGGGCAAGTTGGAATTTCATCGCAGCGGCAGAGCGGCAGCACTGCTTCCGAATGGCCCACTTCCACACTTGACCATCGGAGGATTAGTTCTGGAAAGCCTGCGCATAGGACGATGTTTATTTAGTTGCTACGCGTGGTACAGGCAACATGCCAAGAGAGCTTTTCAACGAATTGTTAAATTGCTAAGCGCAGGATATGTATTTATAAAATAAAAATTTGAGATGCAGGGACAAAGCAATGCTTATGTTGGTAGTCGCAAACTACCGAAACTGGCTGAAAGTCCTGTGTTTTATGCCAGCAACATTGCTATTCGCAGCAGCGGAAAATGCGCCGCGGCAATGCATGTGAAACGAAACTTCGCGAAAAGCTTCGCAGCGCTGCGCCGCTGTTCGCTCCATTCGCTGAATCGCTTGCATGTGAAACAAGCTTAAACATCAGATTGTCGTTTTGGCACTTAAAACGCCGAAATTTAATTAATTTAATTTTACTTTAGTGCTCCTTTAAGCGGTAGAATTCATGATCTCTGCAAAAACTCATGCTCAAAGTATTTTCCGTAAAGATTAAATAAACAGTAGATATAAGTGTCTATTTATATTTTGAATTCTGTGATACGTGATGACTATTAGTGGTACAACGAGACAGAATTGTAATACAATGTGTGACGGCACAATGATGCACATCGAGGAAATGACCGAGTCTCCCCAGAGGTCTCTGACATGGACATCAACTGACTGTCCACAAACTTCTGAGTTCACTCCGTGATCTTGTGCAGCCTGTGCGTTGCGAGTAGCTTAATTTTATTGAGATTTAATTTACTGTCCTTGCGGCTTATGTACATTTCATACAGTGGAGTGGAATCTCGCATTACTTCTGGAGCACAGCAAGCGAACGTGATGTGTAGTGGTAATCTTAGTAATGATCGACAATCATGTCCCACTTCGAGCTCCTAATGCTGCTTGCCAACACAAGCAGCAGCATATGCTCAAGATAGCGTGAAAGAGATCATTGAAAAGTGGCATATGCCCAGGGTCGCATACCCAGTCACCTAAGCTGTTCCAACGGTTGATATTGAACTCTTCCCTAAACATAGCAGCCCAATCTCCCCATTAGACCATGGGCTACATATTCACACAAATGGATGGGACAATCGAGACAAACACCTGAAAATATGAAGTATCCCAAGAATGGTAATCACAATAAATAGTACTAGATGTGCATTAACGCAAGCTCTTGGGCCAGTTGGTGCATGATGAACTTGAAAAGGGGGGGTACCAGCAAAACAAAGGACGCGCACACATGGAAAAGGCGTTAGACAGGGACGAACGCTGGTCCGTCCCCATGTTCGTCCATGTCTAATGCCGTTTCCTTGTGTGCGTGTCATTTGTGTTTCGCTGGTACTCCCCTTTTTCAAGTACTAGATGTTTGGATACTTTGGTTTATTATTCTTGTTTGTGCTGGATTGTTTTTTTTTTTGAAACATGTGGCATCCAGACAGCATCAGAAGCTTGTAAGAAGTCAAGTTTAGCGTTCTAGATTTGCAACAAGTACTTTTGTAATTTATTTGCAGTATGGCTGTTGTGTGAATGTACTTGAAAGGCTTAAAACTGTTTTGCTAACATTTACTGAAACATGCAGGTTCACATAGGCTGTAAGAGTGCACATTCAGAAGGTTATCCTGGCCCAGCTTACTATGGCCTGCCATGGTGGACCAGGAAAGTTTGCAAGGGCCTTGCTTCACCATGTGTTCACAGAGGAGGAGCTCATGGGCCATTTGGGCTTTGGAAATAACACCAAGGGGCAACAGAGGCTCTTGACCCCATCAGGGTCAGTGCTGTTATAGGCAAGTACCATATATCCTTTCCGGTTGCATTTTTACATTCACATTTTTTTTCTAAAATTACGAACTTGCCATTGGCATAACAAACGACTTTCATGTCGCCCGTGTGTGCAGTTGTGTGCTACAATAGCCTACCATTTGGAATGACTGTTCATATGATCTTAAGTGCCTAATGCCGCCATACTCAAATGCTTCTAAAATTTAAAAGCTGCCTTCACTGCCGAAAGTTTTTAGCATCTCCACCAAATAAAATGAGCTGCATTTGTGCATTAGCAGTGCTACTTGGCTGTCATTGCAAGGAATAGTTGTCTGTGAAGCACGATCCAAATCTTTTGGCATGGAGGACATGGTTAATTAGCCTGAAAGTGTTATTCTAATACACGAATTGTGGAGAAGCTATGCTCAAGTGTGGTTACTGCTCAGCTCGAGCAGGAGCACGTTCACCAAATTGCAGAAATCAAAACAGCTCTCCATGTTCTGAGATGTGAAACAGTAGTTTCACCAATTTTAACAGACCACATCAAATCAAAGTTGCTCCTATCTTGAAGGAGGTCCATGTGATCCGACACAGAAACCTTTCAGCAGAGGGAACATGAGTGGTGTGGCAATTTTCTTCTGGTAGTTTCAATCAAAGAAACAACAGGGACAGAGTTGCCAGCTTCACTGTCAACAGTACTATGTTTAGTGGATGCTTACTTATTCTAAGCACCTAACCTATGACTCGTATTTATTAACATGCACTTTATCACTTTGTATTCTAAGATATGAAAAAAATATTATGTGGCTTTTCCCCATATACTTCAATAAATGGAGAATAGGCTCTTGGGGCCTAATGTATAAAGCTTCTTACAGACCATCGGACATGTCCACTACTCCCATTCTGAAATTATTAGAATTGTTTCCTGCTTCCTTACTTCACATACCTGTTAACAGGGTTATAACAGGGTTTGGGCTTAAATTTATCAAAAAGATGAATGGGCTTTTCTGTCGCTCTTGTTTAGCCCGTTGAGGATCACATTTTGGGGAGAAATATGCCTCTAATTTAGGAGTTATATATCTTTTGTGGTGTGCACATACTCAAAACTTTCGAATTGAATAGTGTCCTATTCAATTTAGTCTTTGAATGGTCACTATTTGTAAATGTGAGTATTATTCTAATATTTTGAAACACCAATAAAACATGAAATTTGAGCCAAAGTACGGTAAATTTTCACCTCCAATAACATATTATAGACATAAAACGTAAGAACTTGTAAGAATAGCAGACCAGGCTACGTTACTAAAGTAGCTGTACTTTAGAGGCTGTACAGCAATCATTTATGCTTACTGAAGAGTCCTGTGCATGTGAAGAAACTTTTTGCTGCTCCATTTGTGCTTTTAATAAACAGCTCTTCATAACATGACAATGACAGAAACTTGCTAACTTTAAGAATACTAGTATGTGAACCTCATCTTACATTAATTGTGATATCAGCTGTTCATTATTCAGAAGCTATCCAATATTTGATTTGCTTCTGGCATTATTCGGTTCAGTCTCAAAAATCACTTTTCGCGCATCCTTAATATTTTTATTGCAGATTTAAGTTCTTCAGGGCGACTTTCCGAGAAAATAAACTGGTAAATAATGTTTTTAAATAACAATAAAGTGGCAATACCATTTCAGTATTTGCAGTTTTACTTGTTTTATTTTTTATGCAGGATAAAGCAGCATAGTTTATTGTGTAATGAAACTTACAAAAACTTGTGGCAACACTCCCAAATTAGTGCAATGACAGACACCAAGGAGCTAAGTGAAAAATCAGTTTGGGAGAAACCCAAGGAGCGACAGCACTATAAGAATACTTTCTAGAAGTCTCAGAAGGTTGCAGCACCTCCAGTGGGATGCTAGGCAACACTTTGTTCTGAAAAGGCATATTTTTTCAGAACGTTCCGTCACGGCCACCGATGTATGGCAGTGAACTCTAAAAGGGTTAAAGAAGTCAGTCCTATGGCATATGGCTCTTAAAAGACAGCATTTCTTCGTATCTGTCACATTCTGCATGTGTCATGCTAAGCAGCTTGGTGCACAACTACACGGAATCCTCATTATAACAGTAATTCAGTCGTTGAGGCAGAAACCATACTTCGCTGTAAGCAGTGTCTTCTTTAATGTAGAAAGTCCTAAGTCATTGTAAGGTGAAAAGTACGTTCCGATTGCTTGTGAACTCAGGAAACCTAACATCAAATGAAGCTACACTCAGTTCTAGTGACATGACACTATTGTATTTGGAGCATGGAAAAGCAGTGAAGTGCTGCACATTTTAATTATGAAGTTACAAGAAACAATTTTAGTTGTCAGTTCAGGTTTATTTATGAACGACATGAATTTTTTTCACCATTTTGTTTCTCAGCAAGCAAAGTTCACATCTTTGACATTGAAGATATTCATAAAGTTATATTGCTACAGTGTTTTGTTCCTCTTTGCCCTTTCCTGCATTTGACACTTAGTGGAGTCCTGTGCCACACTAAATAAATTTTAATGGTCATGCTGTAAAGCTGTACCCGTGGAAAATTGGAATAAAGCAACACAAATACATAAATCAATTTCATTATAACGAGGGCATATTGCATGCCATTCTTTTGCATGTGGAAGTTGCTTTTTAAAACTTGTTCTGGCTTGTTTTTGCAGGCTTCACGTGTCGCAAATTTCCTGGTACCAACATGCCCTATGTAAAGAACTCTGGCCTCGCTTCTCGCATGGGACCCTGCCCCTTCACCTCTGAAGAGCCCAAGTTGGACAGCTCAAACCAAAACACAAGTGTTGTGCTCTTGTAACTCTCGACATTCTTATGTTTTATGTTAGTCTCCTGAAGGACCCAATTTGGATTTCTCAAATGAGCATACAAATGTTGTGCCTTTCTATGGCTTGACATTTTTACGTTAATATTATTTATGTTAACTATGCTAGTCTCTTGAGAAGCCCACATTGGATTGCTCAATCCAGAATACAAGTGCTGTGCTTTGTTATAGTTCACTACATTTTTATGTTAGTTTTCGATATGGTTCCAGAAAGGATAGTGTTTCCTTATTAATATATTTTTTAAGTATCTTAAGTCATTTCATGCCAAACCACCCAACAATTTTTTCAAGAACTGTTCCATTATGGCAAACCATTTCAAGTTTGCTTGATTTTGAGTAGGTACAGCGAGAAAATGTTCGAGAAAATTTGCTTTCATACATACTCTTAAGTCATTCCAGGGCAACCAACCAGCGTTTTTTTGGCCATCACAGATATAGTTGATGCTCCGAACTCTTGCTCCCCATTTATTTTCCTTCACAAAAATTTTTTTGAATTTTGGCAAAAATTTATTGTTCTTGCCCAGCTAAGCTAGAAGCCACTGATACACGTTTCTTCTGAAAGGGAAATTGTATGATCCAGATATTCAGATGGTGTTCATGTCAAGAGACTGAAGTGGTGACTGCCAAAATTTGCAAAGTTTGAATTTTCTTCTAACGTAGGGAAATACAGAAGGCACAAAACGAATATAAAATCAGACTGGTTGACTTGGTATAGCTGCAAAATATTTCAAGCCTTGGAGGTTCAGTTGATCAGCTAAAAAAACTAAAGTTGAAATTTTTTGCAAGCTTCGTGTTGAAGGTAAAAAATTAGCTTTGGTGGTTGGCACAAAAATGTGTCACCCATCACTACACAGCCGTACATGTCTGCTATGCATGTGACAAGTAACAAGAAGTTATTATTCTTTAAGTGCGATAAATTATTTTTTATAATGTTCATTTGTGGATCACACATACAGCACGAATATATGAAGCCATGTCATCTAGCAAGGAAAGGTTGTTAATATATTAGCCACAGGAACTACTCAACAAACTGACTGCCTTTTTTATCATTACGAAAGCAGGTGACATCAAGCGCTGCTGCTGCAGTCTCAACTCGTATTTTTTTAACTTGAACGCAAAAAGTTGTCGCCAATGGTGTCTGACCACATCAGACTGAACATGGCACATATGACTTTCATAGATGAGCATGTTCCAGCTCTGAAACAGTGGTAGCAAACAACACCACAAGAATTTGTTCATACTCATGTAGGTTTTCAGTCTGAATTATGAAGGTGTTTTCTACTTGCATCATCATTGGGCTTCAGGGAGCAGGGCACAAAGTGTCCTGCTCCCTCTATGTTTCATTGCAATGCGACATGCCATTTAAGATGCTTTGTATGAACAATATCAGTGCTCTTTCTGGATTTACTGTCTACATAATAGCTGATATTTCTTTTTCTAAACTGCATGGAACATATCTTTTAGCACTGCAGGATTCCCTCACATATTTATTACGTACGAGGTCTGTTAGAAAAGTATTCGACCTTTTTTTTGCGAACACCTGATGAATATGAAACAAGCACGTTTTCATCAGCCGCCCTGAACCTTTGTGCGCATGCACGAATTTTTTCCCACCTGCCAATATCGTGAATTGCTGAGACGCATCGTTTGAATGAGGTAGTACAGTGTTCTCATCGATTTTTTATTGCACGGAAAATGGCAGAGCGACTGGAGCAGTGCTACTGCATCACATTTTGCCAGAAACTGGGCGACAGCCAAGTGGAAACCATCCGGAAGATTCAGACTGCTTTCGGTGACTATGCTATGAGCAGCACAGAGATTAAGGAGTGGTACAACCAGTATAAAGACGGCCACACATCGGTGGAGAGCGAGCCACGCTCCAGTCGGCCATCAACATGCCGAAATGACCAGGTCATTGCCGAAGTGAACCCCGTGGTGATGCGGGACCGTAGTGTAACTATCCAAGAAATTGCGGAAGAGGTGGGCATCAGCACATTTTATCCACATTCCATTATCACCGAAGATTTGGCCATGGAGAGAGTTGCGCCGAAATTCGTTCCCAAGCTGCTCATGGTGGAGCAAAAGCAACTTCGTGTTGAAGTCTCACAGACATGCTGGATTCCACAAACAGTGACCCCAACTTCATGAACACCATAATCACTTGTGACAAGTCTTGGGTGTATGTTTACGACCCGGAAACCAAATCCCAGTCGTTACAGTGGAAGCATTCCACACCATAATCACTTGTGACAAGTCTTGGGTGTATGCTTACGACCCGGAAACCAAATCCCAGTCGTTACAGTGGAAGCATTCCACGTCGCCAACCAAAGACCGCTAAGTGTGCAGCAACGTCAAAGTGTTGCTGACTGCTTTCTTTGACTCCCGCAGTGTGGTACACCACGGATACACACCACAGGGTCAAACAATCACTAAAGACTACTACAGGGATGTCCTCCATGGCCTATGTGATGCTGTATGGAGCAAGATACCGAAGTTGTCAACAGGAAATTGGCACATCCATCACGACAATGCTTTTCTTGCACTTGATTCAGACTTTTTTGGCGAAAAACCAGACTCCTGTAGTTCGACAGGCTCCTTGCTCTCCTGATATGGCGGCCTGCAACTTCTGGCTGTTTCCCAAAATCAAGGGGTCATTGAAACAAGCGTGATTTCAGACAAGAGAAGACATTATGGCTGCAACGACAGCTGAGCTAAAGTCTATTTGGAAAGAGGCCTTCTCGGAATGCTTCTAACAATGGCAGCACCGCTGGGAGCAGTGGCTGGATTCCCAAGGAGACTACTTTGAGGGTGATTAAGTTTCCAACGCTTCAGTTATGCCAGTTTTTTTTCTTCAGCCAAAGGTTGGATACTCTTCTAACAGACCTCGTATTGATATTTTATGTGCAATGGCTGTATGGTTTACCTGGCCCACACCAAACACAAGCCTCGTTGCATTAGAGCATGTGTCCCTTGGCAATAAAATGCAGACCCTAACACCGCTTCTTTGTCATCTGTGTTGCATACGAAGCCGGCTTTGTTGTTTGCATTCCTGGCCAGCAAGCTGTGCGCACCTCAGAGAAAAGTCGGTGCTGACAAAATTTCAAAAAAGAATTTCTCGCATTTAAAAATGCCTTTTTTAACTTCACACATGCATAGCAGACATGTAGAGCTATCCAATAATGTATGGCATTTTTTCGCCAACTACGAAGGCTGTTTTTTCCTTGAACATGAAGCTTCTTGCAAAAGATTAGAATTTTTTTTTTTACAGGCGATCAGCTGAACCTTCAGAGCTTCATATATTTTTCTGCTATACTATGTCACCTGGGCTACCATTCTGTATTTAATTTCTGTCCTGTGAATTTTTTCTGACGAAAAAAAAACTAACGGATTGCAATTTGACTCATTTTTGCCGGTGCCAAAAGCAATTGAAGTATTCAAATATTTGAAAAATTGGCTATTTTGGCAGTTTCATCACTTCACCGTATTTCCACGCACACCATTTGAAGGCCTCGATCAATACAATGTGCATTTGGAAAAAAAAGTATTTGAAGCATTTGAAAAAAAAAATGAAAAGCTAGAGGACATTTGATGTCCTCTAGCTCAGCTGAACAGGAAAACTAAACTGTCACCTAAAATGCTACAAAATATCTGGCAAAAATAAATAAAACGTAACGAGCTAAAGGGTAACGAGCTTCGAACTCTAGTAAACATATGGCAATGTTTCAGATATATGTGTGGTGTCAAAAAAATGCTTGTCAATTCGGCATGGAATCGCGTACCTGCAAGTGCATCTGTGCCATTTTTAGAGTTCAGTAAAAACGGCATTTCGCATAACTTTGTAAAAATGGTTTATTGCTATCTAAAATACATGAGTAAAATTAATAGGTATAAGTCGGCTTAAATTTAATATGCAACGAAACATCTCCAGTAATGGCGATGATGTGCCTTTCATGTTTACTTAAAACCATATCTTCTGAATTCTTTCGTTATTTTTTGTGGCAGCGAATAAAATTGAAATGGAACTCGCACAAGGAGCAACTTTGCTGTATTCCAGCACATCTCTAATAGCTGTCTTTGTTTCATATGAAAATCTGAAGCAGTTAATATGAATAAGTCGCTTGATATGGAATTACCTGTGCAGGAACGTTATCATGGCAGAAAACACAACTGGATCATGCAACAGCAATGCAGCATAATAAACTGCTCCCATAAGCATCACTTATTGTGATTGCCATGTTTCAAAAGTATGTAAGGTTTACTGAAATTGGCGCACACCATTCAACCAACATATAAGGATTGTACAGTGATCCTTTTTCAGTTTTACAGTTATTTAAGTTGTCTGCCAGGTAGCATAATTCTTGTTCTTGAGCTGGATTATTCAGAGGTGGACATTACTAGCACAAGAAATGAAAACATTAAACTGATTGTCATAAATTTATTAATTCACTTATAACATCACAGCACATATTTCAGTTTGCAAATTGTAGCCAGTGAGTTTTCAAGACATTCACTTGAAATTAATTTCCAAGATGACACCAGTTTCGAAATTTTTCCATAAATGTGAGAGAAATACATAGGCATTCCGGTTACTTTTGTGCTTCGATGCATAGCAGTGCGTTTTGTTAAAAAAAGTAAGTGCTACAGCAGTGCATCTCTACAGCCAGTTTGATGGCATGTGTCTCGTTGCTAGTGTCATTCTGGAAATTCATTCTAAGTGCATACACCTTGTAAAATTACCGGCTACAATTCGTAAAAACTTTATTAGGAACTGAGTTTTTGTTAATCAGCTGACTATGGTGTCTTGTTTCTCATGCAAGTAATGTTTGGCACTCTGTATCTAGAATTATGTTAGCTGCAACAGTCAGTCTTCAATAAGTTCCATGAAACTTAAAGATAACCACCCTGCATATCAGGTCTCAGTTGAGTGCTGTGGGCACAAGCAAATTGTGCCATGGTTATAGTACCACTGGCTACCTAATAGAGAAAGCAAGTACCTTTTTTGAGTGTTCTTGTTTAGTCATGTCAGTCTGCTTGTACATTTTTTTATTTAGGCATTTATTTTTTAGAATTTATTTCTTTTGGTAAATGTGTTTTACTTGAGAGCCACACTGACTACATCTTCAGTATTCAATTTTGTTATGGTGTCAAGCTGCAGGAAGTTTGTACTGTGCGATAGTTTTTAAGAAGTTTCTGATCTCAAACTACAAATGGTTGTACATTTACACAGATGTGTGGTTACAAATAAACAGTTCACCTAGAAAAATGGTTTTTGTCTGCATCAGTTCAACACTCTTGATTTTTCAGAGGACCATTCACTCTGACAATTAAAAAAAGTGGCATAACAGTACTGCTAGCAGTTTTACAATATGGTTTATTACAGGCAATCTAGGAGCATGCTTTTGAGCCCAGGGTGACAGAGGCCTGCGGTACAAAATGCCTGTATTTAAATTTTATCCCTATCCTCTCATAGCAGACATACCACCGTGACATCAAAGGTAATTATATGCAACATAGCTCAGCAGTATTTTAAGGTAAGTGCAGGTTTAAACTGCTAAATACCCAGTGGGGCATAAAGGGCTTTCAACGTAATTTGTGTTGATGTTCAACAGATCTGCAACAATTCTTCCATGGGGTTTCAATATTGACGAACTACACATTTCAACAATACCTCCATAGGCTTTCAATTGAGAAGACTCAACACATCTGCAACAATGCTTCAATGGGCTGTCAACATTGACAAACAACACATTTCAACAATACCTCAATGGGCTTTTAATTTTGAGCTTCAACAATGCTTCAATGGCCTTTCAACATTGACAAACAACAAATTTCAACAATACCTCAATGGGCTTTCAATTTTGAACTTCAACAATGCTTCAATGGGCTTTCAACATTGACAAAGAACACATTTCAACAATACCCCAATGGGCTTTCAACATTGACAAACAACACATCTTCAACACTGTTTCAATGGGCTTTCAAGAGTGAAATACACCATCGTTTCAACGATATGCCAATGATCTTTCAAATTGAGAGGCCACAATGATGTTTCGACAAAATGTCGCGGGCCAATTATCAACACTTGTCAACAATTTCCTCAATGATGTTTCAACAATTCCCCAATGATCTTTCAAGGTCATTTGTTGACGTTGACCAATGATATTTCAATAACCTTTCAACAATTTTTTTTGTAAGGGTTGGAAAGATTCGGCTGTTATTTTTTGGATGTAATTTATTGCTGCTTCTCCTTCCAGTCTGTTTTCATCTTCGTCTAGGATATGTTGTTGTATTGTTGTTGACTTCCTGCCTAATAATTTTATGTGATTCCAAAATATTCTAGGTGCGGCCTTCTTTTTCTCACGTATTTCTGACAACCAACTTTCACTTTCACCTTTTAATTTTGCTTGCACCAGTATTTGAACCATATACTTTTTCTCCCGGTATGTTTCCCATTTACTGGTTACTTCATCCTGTGGCAACTGCGCCTTCTTTGCCTGCCTGTGCTCTCGAGATGCTTTCTGTCGTTCGGCGATCGCTTCTCGGAATCTCCTTGTTCCACCAGCTTTTCGGTTTCTTTTTTCCTTTCCAATGAACATGTTGTTTCTCTTTCCGTATTTCTGTCGTTACTACACTTAGAAGCTCACCATATTCCCACTCCTTACTTGGCGACTTGCCAATTTCTTCCTCCACTCTAGTGACTATGTTTGCTATTTGTTCAGCGTTCAAATTTGGACTGGCCATTTTGCTTTCGTTGCTCTCTTTCCCAACTACATATCCCATTTTCAAAATGATGCGTTTATGGTCACTCCCTATGCTGCTAAACCCTTCCTCATCGATGACCATTTCTCTCAACTTATCATGAATTCCTTCTGTCATCAGACAGTAATCAATGGTCGATTGCCGGTTTCCCACTTCCCACGTGATCTGTCCTTCACACTTAGGCCCTGTATTCACGGTCACGAGGTTATGTTGCTCGCAAAGGTCTAGCATTGACTTCCCGTTATTGTCGGTATAGCCATCTAAATCCTGTATGTGGGCATTCATGTCACCTAATAGGACTATCTCAGCACCATTCCCGAAACCCCTAATATCAGCGCTTATGCATTCCACTAACTCTTTATTCTTCTCTGTGCAATTTATTCCGGTCCACAAATACGTAACTCCAAGCCAAGTTTCTTTCCCACTCATTGTACCTGATAACCAAAGATGCTCTTGACATTGTGAATTTACTCTTTTCCATTTGGCTCCCTGATGGATGAGCATTCCGACTCCCCCTCCCTTTCTTTCCGACTTAGTTCTGTTGCACCCTTCCCATACATAATTCTCAATAACTGGCGGCTCTTCTGAGTCTCTTAGGTGCGTTTCTGTAACCGCATACACCCCTATTTGTTCTCTATGTAACTGCTCCTCAATCTCTGCCCACTTTTCCTTTCTTCTGCCGCCCTGCATGTTTATGTAGCCTAGTGCATGGCGAGCTCTTGTTCTTGCTTTCCTCCTTTTTCTCTTATCGACGGCGATGCTCTTCTGATGTTCCCCTAGGGGACCTTCTTTATTACTACCTACTCTGACCTCCTGAGCGCCCGCGGGCCCCCTAAAAAAGCAACAGCGCGACCCCCAAGTCGCCAGCCCACTTCTCGTGCTAGCCTGTAATTGAAGTGGATCCCATCTCGTTGAAAACCACCACAACTTCTCACTTCCCTGTTTACTTCGACAACCTCGAAGCCTTTCTCTCGGCTCATTTTCCATATTGCCTCATTGGCAGCCATTACGGCTCTTTGTACGTGACTGTCACGCACAGGCACCTCCGGCACCGTGCACACCACGATCTGCACCTGAGGGGATAGCTCACGCAAGTCGTCCACCCCCTTCGCCAAGCGCTGGGCTAGTCCTGGCCCTTTCCTGTTAAGGACGTCGTTTAGCCCACCTGCTACTACAAGGTTGCGCACGTGGGCATTTTCCGTGAGCTTTTCTTTTGCTCGCTCCATGACAGAACCCAGTGTCTGCCCTGGAAATGTCCCTACCGCCACTCTTTTGTCGCCTTTCACCTTCTCCACAATTGCTTTTGAGCACCCAGCCATGTTTGAGTCGCCAGCGATAATCACCCTTTCAATCTCTCCTACCTCTCCCTGCTTCCCGGCTTCCTGTGGCTGCAGCGTCGCCTCACTCGAGGCGTGTTGCGCTGCTTACCCTGCAATGCAGTTTGCCTGTACATGTCGCGCCACCTGGCAGCGGCGGTGAGCACCCGCGGGTAGGCCCTCACCGTCATTTCACCATTGCCCGTGGTGCGCTCAGGCCCGCCTGCAAGCTTGCTTTTCCAATTTTCCTATGGATTCCCCGCGGCCTCTTCGCAGCTCCCTTGGGAGAAGCATGAACAAAAAGAACAAGCGCAGATACTGCTGTGTTAAGGACTGTCACAACCGCGAAGGGGATGTCGGCATCAAATTGTACCGCTTCCCTTTAAAACCGGGGGAAGCAACCCGGTGGCTGAAGTGGATCATCGTAGTTCGTGTCGGTCTTGCGAATTTCTGTTAAACGAACGAAGACGTAAGTGCAACAACAAGAAAAAGAAATGAAAAAGAGCCAGCAGCGGCATCTATAAAAACACGCAATAAAGCGTCAACTGCATAAAAACGCGAGAATTGATTCCGGCTGTTGTAGATCAGTTTTGATAGTTGTTTTGCTCGTCTTGCTTCAAAACAAACGCACAGTGGCTGTTAGGTGTCAAATATAGCTTCGTAAGCGCTCGGTGCTGGAGCTTTGTATGCGCTGTGCTTCTTCCTGCGCCAAGATCAAGACGCGAATGCTGGAACCGAGCTCATTCATGCCGATGTTTACTCGCGCTTAGAACAACTGAACTAAGGTTGGAGTACACTGCAGAACACGTCGAATATTCGAAAATTAGCATTTCCCTCGCACACACAAGCGCATATTTGTTAAGTCTTCACGTTGTTTAGTCTCAGCTGATTGCTCTCTATGATGCTTCAGCGGTAATGCCTGTCTCTCACATTCGAGCCCGAACAACAACACCAGAATATGCTGGAGGCACTTTGTCAACGGAGAAAAAAGCACTTACCGACCTCTACAATGTGAGGTGCAATGCACGCTCCAAGTAAGGAAGCGACAAATTACAGTTAAATGACGTCCACGGCCGTATCTGCTCACTTAAGTGGCATAAAATAATGATTTGTTAACGCACTTTGAGATCGACGTCGTAAGCATGCTTACTTTGTTCTGATAAATACTTCGCGACCTGCGGACGGTTGCTAAGTGGCTACGGTGTTGGGCTGCTGAGCGCGAGGTCGAGGGAGTAAATCCCGGCCACGGCGGCCGAATTTCGATGGGAAAACACCCGTGTAATTAGATTTAGGTCCACGTTAAAGAACCCCAGGTGGTTCAAGTTATTCCGGAGTCTCCCGCCCCGGCGTGCCTCCTAATCAGATCGTGGGTTTGGCACCTAAAACAACACAATTTAAGCACCTCACTGTAATGTCCGTGCTGTTTACTTCTTTGACAAGGTATACGTGGTAGCAGTCGTAAATTTGACGTCCTTTCTCAAGCGTCGGTGGTAAAAAATGGGCCTCGACGTTTTCGATTGCCTTAAAACTGGAATTTAGAACGTTCGAAATGCTTCAAACGATTAGTAAGATCTTGATGAGGGCTAGTTCGTTCATACTTAGAACTGAGGTGAAACAGCGCGAAAAAGACGAGGACACAAGGAAACAATTACCACAGACAAGCGCTGACTGCCAACTGGAAGTTTATTTGAAAATCACCGGACATTTATAGCTTGGGAAATCTTATATAGGTCAAACGGGACAGTGTTTCAATGAAAGAGCTCGTCAGCACAGCACTAACCTAAAGAATGGCTATGGGAGTCATTTAGCTGGACACTGTAACATGCACCCCCATATTTGGAAAGACTAAATTCATAGGGAAAGGAAAGAGCAAGAAGGAAAGGGAGATAATAGAGGCCTTTCATATAAGAAAGGAAGGCGATAAATGTGTGAGCACTCCCTCTCTTGCCTTGTCGGGAAAAGAAATAACATTTTTGGAAGAAAGATTAAAATGATGATTTGCAGATGTTTTTGTGAATGATGTGCGCATGCCTATGCTGATGAAAGCTATAAATGTCCGGTGATTTTCAAATAAACTTCCAGTTGGCAGTCAGCGCTTGTCTGTGGTAATTGTTTCCTTGTGTCCTCGTCTTTTTCGCGCTGTTTCACCTCAGTTCTAAGCTTCAAACGAGCGCCGCAAAAGCATGCCTCCGCAGCAGCGGCCGCCTCAGTGTTTCGCGCAACTGACACGGTGGCGCTGACGGCTGAGCCGATCGCCGCGCCGCCTGACCATTGCAGGGACCCGCCGATTCACCGGCGGCGAGCTGGCGATCGCTTGCTTTGGCTCCCTGCCTCCCACTTCGCCCTCGCTTTGGTGTCCTGACCCTACATTATCCGCTGCCCGAGTCTCAAGAGCGTCGAGCCGCCTTTGCAGTTCGGCGCTCCTTTCTTTCGCCTCCCCAAGCTCGGCCACAGTCCTCACCAACTGCGCGGCCTGGGCCGCCTCCACCTTTACGAAATTTTTAACCTTCGCCTGCAGTGCTACCCGCTTCTCCTGCTCCTCCCTCAGGTTTGCCTTAAGCTCTTCAAACTTAGCCGCCCAATTCCCTTCCAGTTTTTGGACGGCTTCCTTGACGCCCTCGCACGACCTGCACGTGAAGCTAGACCCCACCGCTTCTGCTAAATTCTGGAAGTCAGTCTCGTCGAGGAAGCACCAGCGCAGGCACTCGTCGCACTGCACTTGCTCCCCGTCCCCCGCGGCCTTCACGTTTTTCGATTTCATCGCTAGGCCTACCTCCCTAGGCCCAACGAGCAAGTTCGCCGAATCACTCACGCAAATCCGACCTCGACCGCTATCCCAAACAAAAACAAAGAATTATCACTCCCTACTCCATGTAAGAATCCGAAGAGCTAGCTGAAAGAACTACCCCCTAGGCCTAACGGGGGAGCCGCCAGACCTAGACAAAGCCGGTACGTTTCCTACTCCTACCAAAAATTCAAAATTTGCGCCCCTACTCCATGCAAAAGAACACACTTCAAAACACTAGCTAATAAAGATAAAAGAGCACTTAGCTACGAGCGAAGTCGCTGAAGCCTCGTCCACAGGAGCGTCCGCGAGCCACGACTAGAGTGTACTAGAACATGGAGAGGGTCCGGAACGGCCGCTCTGTCAATGCATTCAAAGTGAAGCCAAACGACCGTAACGCCGCTGGGGGCGCTGCGATCGGTAGCACTCACGCGGCGTGGTGCCGAGGTAGAATGTCTGCTTCCCACGCAAAAGACCTGGGTTCGAATCTCAGCAAGGGGTAATGTTTTTCTTTTTTTTAATACTTCATACACCGATATTTTTATTATCTATACGGCTGCTTAATTCTTGCTTCCGTTGCTATCTAATGCAACAAAGAGCCAACCATAACATGCAGGAATAATAACAAAATAATTTTTTTTAACGTTGAACGATAATTACTGCAGCGCCACCTCACTGGAATGAACCAAACTATCCCAATTAATACATGGCCTCCGAGACCCATACGCATAGACAAGCCTGCCGACGCCGGCCCGACGGGCTCCGCCGTGCGATCATTGTGCGCTCTTGACTTGTCGTCTGCTAGGAGCGGCGACATTCGTGTGATTGTGCGCAGAAGGCATGTAAAATTGACTGCGAAACAGTCGTTTGAAGAAAGAAATAAAGAAAACAAAAATGTACTATTTCTTTACTCTATGTGACAGCTGAAGCAAAGTAAAATAAATTATGGAAATGCATTTATGTGTGTTAATTATTCGTCAACGGCCGCCTCGTTGTAGGCGCACTTTTTTCATCTTTTTGCCGTCTGCTTCGATTTCAACGGCAGTGAAACAGAAAAAGGCGCCCAAGGCTCCCCCGCTTGCTCTTCTTTTCATGTTCACATATCCAGCTTGCCCCCTAAAGAGGTAAGTGGAACTCGTAATTATAACATGCTGAATTAGGAAATCGCTAACCCCAATAAAGTATTGTAGCATATTTTGTAGTATGTGACATCGAATATGACAGATATCAACACACGGCTCCACCATTGTCGGTAAAGTTCAAACACGGAATTGTTTAACATGAGTACGATAGCTTTCTAAAACTTTGCAGGTTAAATTAGGTGTTTGCGAACGTGACGAAGTGTTTCGAAAGAACAGGGGAAGACGTACTCGTTGACGATGCTTTATATATTAGCTATAATGTACGTTTACTTGAAGGCGGGCAGAACATGGCAATAGCCGTGCAAGTGATTACATTATCTTAAGTAGATCAGTGCAATTCGGACCATATAGTGTTCCAAATGAGCATAAGCAAACATTTAATATTTTTTTTTCCTGTTTGTAATAAGATATATTGCTCTACTGTAGCCTTTTGCCCATTGTGTAGCACAGCTAGCCCAATAAATGTCTCGTGTGGTTTGTGTCCTACTAGCAATATGTATAACTCCAAGAAGCTTTACATTTCGGTAGCACTTGCATGACTGTGGGAATCCCTCAATTAAACCCAGACGGTAACCACCTTCCGCTAAGATATGATAGAAAATATGTATTTATTTATTTATTTACTTATTTATTTATTTATTTATTTACCTAGCTACCTACTAACTTATTTACTTTTTTTTTACTTAATACTAATAAATACATACCATCGGAGTTGCGTAGTATGTATTGCGAATGTACTGGTTATATATTGTATGCATTATGTTGTAAGAAGTGCCAGAAGAACATTGTTAGGGCAGTTAAAGTGATACGATAGCAGATCAGGGAGGGTGTAACAAACGTGGAGATATATGTGCTACTTCGTTGTTTCTTTAATATCCATAATATTTCACCTAGATGAAAACATGCGTGCATTCGCCTATATATATATATCCCTGAAATGTTAAGCCATGATCTGTAAGAACTTGTTGTCAAAAGCGCTTAAAGCTAGTTTACCATGTGAGCCATAATTGTCACTTTTGTATGGTCTGGAGCAGATTCAACAGATTGTTTTCGATCGAGCGTTTGCCAGTATTTACTGGGTATCTAAGTCAAGCCTCTTCGCTTGCAGTGTACACGAGAGTGATAAGTTTTATACATATTTCCAGGCAATGAAACCAAAGAGGCGGAACTTCTGCTCTGTTCCCGGGTGCGCGGCAAACTCCAGGAGAGTATCCGAAGGTCGGAAACGTTCCCTGTTTGTTGTCCCTAAGAGCCCTACCCTGAGAGAGAAATGGGAAGACAACTTGCAACTGCGCAAGGGAAGCTTGACAACCATGAGTGCGGTGTGCGAGGCACATTTTGAGCCACGTCATGTTATCCGAGACTTTGTCCACATCATAAACGGCAAAGAAGTCAGGCTGCCCCGTGAGCGGCCAAAGCTAGCCGTTGGAGCGGTACCTGTCGGAGTCAGCGCAGGGCATCGACTGCAGGGCGATGGAGGGGAAGATACCAAGCAGCCGACGCATCCTGATCACACCAAACTGTTCGGCACAGCAACCTTGGATGTCACTCAAGAGACCCGTGAGCCATCAACGGCCCAGTGCGAAAAGAGAAAAAGGACATCCAGCACTGCGAGCCTTACGGAAAATCTGCTAATGAAGTATAACAAAGCAGATCACTCCATGAATGACGGTAGTCTGGAGATAGACTGTGTAGACAGCAATGACCAGAAAAACACGCCGGCCCTCCTGTCTCTGATGACGCCTTCAACATCCAGATGGACAGTTCTTCAGTTCCCGAACGTTGGTGGTGTGTTCTACGTGACCTCTAGACTGGCACCACCAGCAGAAATATATCATGAACGAGTTGTATTCCTTACGTATGAGGAAGACACACTGCTGTGCCGAACACACATTAACGGCACTCTTTACGATGAAAGGAAAGGTCTTTCCCTGGCAGATGCGGAAGAACATATAAAGAAAGTTGATGCAATGTCAGTGTGCCGAGGCGCCATAGGGAAGAATGAGCTTGCTGAAAGCCATGTCAGGATTACAGCCTCAGGTCTCGATCTCCATGCAATCTCAGGTGCCATGGAGAAGTGTTCTACAGTACAAGCTGCCAGTGCACGGTACCTGACAAAGGTGAGCCGATTGCATGCGAGTCAGATGGAGAAGGGTTTCTGAATAAAGGAGTGCGCGCATACTTCGATAAAATGTATGTGGTTGAGCAACCGGAAGCGCAAACATAGCGAAACTTACAGCATTATTAATGTGTGTTGTTATTTTCATTAGTTTTTCTTGGTTTTCCTCAGGAGTAGAAAAGGAGTGTCGGGCCACAAGTATGAATATTGGATGCTTGAGCAAAATAATACACTATATACATATTCCATTAAAGCGATAAATTGTAGCCAGTCACGCACACACTTGTATACGTGCGTACGTTATCGAGAAAACGAGAAATTACGCGTGCTTTGTCTAGTCTAAATAAGTAGTGCAATCAGCAGCCATGAGGAATGTGCGCCTTTGTCTTAACGTTAATGTTTGAACACAAAAATAAGCAGGAATTACGGAGGAAAATATTACTTTATAAAATTATGGAGTTGTACGTGCCGAAACCACTTTCTGATTACGAGGCACGCCGTAGTGGAGGACTCCGTAAATTTCGGCCACCTGGGGTTCTTTAACGTGCCCCTAAATCTAAGTACACGGGTGTTTTCGCATTTCGCCCCCATTGAAATGCGGCCGCCGTGGCTGGGATTCGATGCCGCGGCCTCGTGCTCAGCAGCCCAACATGTACCATAGCCACTGAGCGACAACGGCGGGTCGAATATATTCTGGTAATGACAATAAGGTATACTAAGGTTCATTACTGGTAATTCTTTGCAGGTGGAAAATGCCGACCGTGTGCCAAAGGAAGGCTGTCCATCATGAGAAAAAAGTATGAGCTGAGCCGTTCCGGCGCTACAAAACGCAGTCGCTACCGTCAACAGAAGAACCTGAGACAGCAGCACCGGCGACTAAAAGCTAGACTATCGAACGTGAAAGAAAAACTGCAGGCGATGACGATCCAGTGCAAAGGGGTGAAGCAAGCCACGTTTGAAGAAAGTATTGAAGGCATGCCTCAAAAGCAAAGAGAAGCAGCACTCCATTTTTTCCGTGCTTCCAAACGAAAAAGCACCCGGGGCATGGAATTCACACAGGATTGGATTCTAGAGTGTCTGCTCATGAAGATGAAGAGTCCAAAGCTGTACAACTACATGAGGAAGAACAAAATTCTAGTTTTACCTAGTGAAGATACTTTAAGGAAATATTTAAGCTCGTATAAGACTGGCTTCGGTTTTTGCACAAGAGTCCTCAGGGCCCTGAAAGAACGAACCAGAGGAATGGACGCCTTTAAGAGGCACGGAGGCCTTCTAGTCGACGAACTGAAATTGTCGGAGCACTTGTCAGTCACATCTGCAGCCACAATTGAAGGTTTGGTAGATCTGGGCCGCTTTACACCGCCAAGAGAAAAATATGAGCCATGCGACCACGGCATGGTAATTATGTTTGCGCCATTCACAGGCAAGTGGACGCAGGTTCTTGCAGTGTTCGCGACACATGGAAACGTGAAAGGCGAGTTGCTTGCAAAAGCTGCTGGTCGAGGCCGTACTACTCGCAGAAGATGCAGGCCTTTTCGTTGACTTCGTGACGTGCGACGGTGCCACGTGGAACCGCAAGATGTGGAAAGTGCTGGGAATTGGAGCGACTTCAGCCTCTATTAAGTGCAGAATGAGGCATCCGAAAGACGCTAGTCGCTACCTCCATTTCCTTTCAGACTTTCCACACTTGGTGAAGTGTCTGCGCAACAACCTGCTCTGTCACGACTTCGAGACTCCTGATGGCCTGGTACGTTTTCTACGTAACACCGTAACAGCGTCTTGAAGTAAACTTAATTTAGTTGAAAATTGCCGCTTGTGCCCGTCATTTAGTGTTTCAAGTGTCCCGAAAAGTCCACTCAAAAAATTGAAAGCATACATAGCTCACATGTCCTGAAATGGCCTCTGACAAAACAAATGGCGCACAAGTACTCAAATGAATCTTGCTGTTTTTGTCGCTTTATCGCTTGGCTATGCACTTTTCATCAATACAGGGCAACATTAATCAAGTAACATACCTTTTTTTTTTCGTTTCAGGTATCCTTAGACACCGTCAAAAATGTCTACGACATGGATGGAAGCGCCGTGACACTTCGCGTGATGCATGGAATACGCGAGGCCCACCTGAACCCAAACAACTTCGAGAAAATGCGCGTCACGTACGCCTACCAGCTGTTCGGTCCCCAAGTAATCCGTGGCCTGCGTTTTTTCCAGCAAGATGTGGAGCAAGGAACAGGCAGTTGCATAGAGCCAACGCTGCGGTTTTTTGAGTGAGTTTGCCCTGTATTAGAGGTGATCACAAGGGAAAAGCGAACGAGGTGATAGCTAAGATAGGAAAACGAACGGAATCATGTAGATGGTGCCGAGCTGGGTTTTTACACGAGGCGCTCGGACGAGAGTATGTGCTGTAGTGTGAGTGTAGCGCACATATCGCAATTAACAAGTCTGTAAGGTCTCGACGTGTATCACAATTGTTGTCATAAGGGATGACAGGCAAGTGCAGGCGGTCGCTAAGGCATTTTATTCAGTACGTCACCCTGCAGTGCTTCCACTTGGACACTTCAGCCGGCTGAATCTAACCATTAGAACTGCACAGTGTTATGGTAGGCACCGGACACCTCATCGCCAAGACCTTTCGTTCTCCTCCCGAATTCACCGGGAACGAGCTGGCTGCGCTTGGTAGCACGCCTGAAAATATGCAGTTTCGAAAGTAGAGCGGCGTGTCCAGAGGCATCGCGTTCATCGAGTGAAAGGGCAATTTTGTTTACACACATTCTGTCTCATATTGAGGTTCCTGGGTTTATTTTCTGACAATTTTGCAACTTTCCGCGCCTTTGATCATCTGTGTACAATTACGGTGTATGTATTTTTCTAGAACGAAATTATACGAGATGGTCGAGAAACTAAATAATGGAATGAGACGCATGGTTCCGCGCATTGCAGGCAGTATCTGTGCATTGTGCGTTATTTTAGAAAATTAGACCGCGCCTAGTAACGGCACAAATTAAAAAAAAAAAACATTAGCGCGACGCATCTTTTTTTAAATTTTCTTTCTCTTTTATATATGCAGGATGATCCACAGTATCATCACCATTATGTCGTCTCGGCACCCCAGAAGTGCGTTACGGATGAACTCAACCGCCGTCGACTGCCTCTCTGCCTTCCTTGCGTACGTGACTGAATGGGAGACACACACGAAAGGGACACGGGGCTTCATGAGTCAGTCAACAGCAGCAGGTTTACGGGTCACGATCAAAAGCGCACTGCTGCTGTTAGAGTACCTGACTTTGAAAACAGGTTACAAATACCTTATGACTTCCAGGCTCAACCAAGACCCACTGGAGAGCACTTTTGGTATAGTGCGGCAGTGCAGCGGCAATAATGACCACCCTACACCGCAGCAGTTCCTAGACACAATGTCCTGGATCAGCTTCTCCAACCTTGTGCACTCGCCAGACAAGGGCAATGTAGGGCCCAACACGGTTCAAGCTCTCTTGTCTCCCAAAATGCGCCCTCGATCCTCACCTCAGAAGCCGGGCCTCGCACATGAACTTGCAAGCATTCCATTTGTAGGCAACGAAGAACTGCTCAACGATTTGTTAGAACACGAGAACGACCATGCAGCTTATATCTCAGCCAGGAGTGACCGCAGGCTGGTGCACTACATCGGCGGCTATGTGGCACGAAAATGCGTCTTACCAGTGAAGTGTACCGCTTGTGAAAGGCACTTGCTCGTTTCTCAAGAAGACGCAGGCAGCACCGTCGCCGAGCTCACCCTGCAGTGCGATTACGGAGGCCTTTTGTACCCGTCGTCAAGCTTGTTTGAATTTATAGCCTTTTTGGAGGACACGTTCACAGACTGTTTTAGCGCACGCCGCGTGCACTACAACAGTATTCTTGATTTGTTGGAGATTCTAAAAGGCAACAAAGTCAAGCTAGTGGGGTGTGAAAACCACTGCGTTCAGTTGACTGAGCGGATCATGGGTTTCTATCTACTAACGAGGTTGCGCTTCTACGTCAAAGCATATTGAACCGTGCACGACCGTCTAGGCGTAGATCTGCGCAAGAAAGAAAGCAGAGCAGGTGCTCATAATTGAGCCAGCCTAGGCTCTATATCATTAATTCATGCAGTATGCAAATCAGACTTGCACACATCCCAGAAGAAAATTCAACGATTACAATTACTTCATTCGAAAATGGTATTGATCGCGGTTACCAATTACGGCCCCACAAAAGTTATTGAGGAATTTCTCAAAATATTGTCACGTTGTCGTGACGCCGTATAATAACGTATTCTCAAAAATCCTGACATCAAAACATTAATGCTTTATTGGGCGAACCTGTGCCCAGCAAAACAAGTGGCACTCAAAGCACAAAGACAGCGGTGAGCACATTCGGCGATCATCGAAATCTAATCTGCGAGTCAAGCGCGTCCGCTTTTACATATGACGCGTCGAAATTTACGGCCGTAATTGCTGGTGTCCACGTGCCTTCCAAAAACTGTTACACAATTCGTGTCGCGCATGCAGTCTGCTTATACAAGGCTTGGCGAGAACACGCACAGCAGATAGAATCCACGCTAACATTCGTGTAAGTTCGACTTCGCGCAGGCGCGTCTTACGCTGAGCGATAACATTAATTTGTTAGCGGGTGAAGTGCAGTCTCTCATCGCCATTTTCTATCCACTATCTTATCTCGGCAGAAATTGTCAGACAAAAAATGGCTGTGGCTTAGGTAAGGTTAAGCCCAGGATGCGAAGCATACTAGCCTTTATTTTAGTTGTTGAACCACTGTTTAGCCTGGTGAACTGCTGTTGCTTGGCTATATTTGGTTCGGCTAGACGAAGAAACAACTCATGCATTACTTCTTCGCCTTCAAGAGTGGAACGCGACAGCGTTCCCGTCGACCCGCCAAGGGGTGTAAGACAATGGGCTACAGGGCAGCGACTACGCGCCCTGCATTGGACGCGGTGAGCGTCGAGCAAAGCAGCGTTCGGCGCGGCAACGAAATGTGCGCCTGAGCAAGAGACGCACGCCTTAGAAACAGCTCGTTTCTAAGGCAACACCGCATTCACTAGAGGCGCTTTTGTACCGCGTTGAAGCATCGTAATCGTGGCTCAGTGGTAGCGTCTCCGTCCCACACTCCGGAGACCCTGGTTCGATTCCCACCCAGCCCGTCTTGCAAGAGTTGAGCCAAAGCCACTTCTCCTCTGTCGTGACGTCACGGTGTCACGTGATTTCATGGTCACCGCCGCGCCTGAGGAGCTGGGTTGAGCCCTCGTAATATGCTTCGCATAAAAACAAAAGAACTCATTCGTCCACATCCAGCACCTTATTCCGGGTGCTAGACGCATGAGTCGTCAGGCCGTCCTCATGCAAGGATAAATGAGTACACGTGTCATAATTGATTACTTCTACACTACTTTCCTTCGAACTTTTATTATATACTAAACAAACCGACCAGCTGGCTTGGCAGTTTCAGTGCGTCCTCTGCGGCCCATTGACACACTTTGAGTAACTTCACTAGCAATATTGATTCTCGAAAATTTCGCCGGTCATCGTCCCTTGTTTTTGTAGTGAAGGCATGTACAGCGACGTTGAAAACTCATTCGATGTGCGCACGGGAAGGCAGGGCGGTAAAGTTGTAATGAAGGGATAACTTACGCAAAAGATTGATCGTTACTGGATCCAGCATCTAGATTCCGATCAATGAATGGTAGCGCTTCATTGCTGATGTGACTTAGAAAAGACGCGCCTGGTTAGCCCAAAGAAACGTTGACAAAACTCGCCCTTATGTGATTTCCGGGTATAATTTAATTAGGCGGCATCCTATACAAGTGTTCGATCGTCGCTCACCAACATCGGTTGAATTCGTTGGCCGTCATCTGGTGGAGTGTTCAGATGAGGAAACAAATACTTCATGAGCTCCCGGGTTTCCGTACCTGAACATTTACATCCGAGAGGCAGATGCGCACGCTCAGGTCTCAATTCTACTGCATTTCCCGGCAAATTTGCTCATGCTAATTCTCAATGTCGCGTCACCTGTCAGAGCTAGCTTGTCTTGTCAGTAAAATGACTCTTTACTATTGATTATTAATTTACAGTGAGATTTACTAAGTATATGCAAAGTAATCATGAAATTACAAATTTACCAGAAATTTCATTGATTATAATTAATTACGACAATTAATTACTTAAGTGTAACTAGTTACGTACAGGTCTGATGCAAATGCAGATAAAGTAAATGTCTGTTTCCTTGAGCTCCGTCGGCAGTGTTTCTAGTTGCGCGCCAGCTTTCCATTCATTTGATCGCGATTCAGACCGCGCTAATTCATTCTCTTTTGGGACACGCTCTCAACCACACGCGCGCCTGTGCGCGGGGACACAAGCCAACGATATATTGACCTTTGGCAACACATCAAGCACCGGCCAAATATTTCCAGTCTGTTTGCCGCTCGCTTATCTTCTTCATCCATGCCTGTCTCTTGATATGCTGAAGTTTCTGGTCTCTCTGCTTAGAACGCTCATTCTTGCATCCGCCGCAGTGCTTTCAACAGCGAATTCATATGCTGCGTCAACGCGCGTTCTCATACGTACACTGAATGCACCCCAAGAGAAGTCTCCCATCGCTGATGGTATGCAAGAAGCATGCACTTCGGTAAATATTTTGAAAAGTCGAAGTATTACGCCAATAAAGAAGGTTGTTCAAGAAATGTAGTCTTCGCTGTTAATTAATTGAACCTAGCTCTACGCATAGATCTCATTTACATGCACTTAATTCGCTCATGAAAACTACCGTGTCCACAGTTTTGTTTACAGTCAGTAAGAATGAAAGCACAGGCACAATATCGCTTCTTTAGTAGTATTCGAACCTGCGCCGTTTCGAGGTCACCGAACGTCGTCTACTTCAGCCCGTTTCTCCTTTTTGCGTCGATGGCTTCGGGTAGCACTGCCAGCGGAGCCCTTCGAGCCCAACGGACGAGCCGGCGTCGGCAGGCTTGTCTATGCGTATGGGTCTCGGAGGCCATGTATTAATTGGGATAGTTTGGTTCATTCCGGTGAGGTGGCGCTGCAGTAATTATCGTTCAACGTTAAAAAAAATTATTTTGTTATTATTCCTGCATGTCATGGTTGGCTCTTTATTGCATTAGATAGCAACGGAAGCAAGAATTAAGCAGCCGTATAGATAATATAAATATCGATGTATGAAGTATTAAAAAAAAAGAGAAAAACATTATCCCTTTGCTGAGATTCGAACCCAGGTCTTTTGCGTGGGAAGCAGACATTCTACCTCTGCACCACGCCGCGTGAGTGCTACCGATCGCAGCGCCCCCAGCGGCGTTACGGTCGTTTGGCTTCACTTTTGGAACCTCGTTCCGGGCACTCTCCAATTCTAGGTCCCACGACCAACCACTACGGCCACGGAGGAAGGACAGGTTCCCGGCGACGGCCGCGCCACCTGTAGCGTTGAAAGCGCAACTCTGGTACTGATACAACTTCAGTCGACGGCGTAGTGGCGCACGTGTTGTTATGACCGCGTGTGATTTGAAACTTCTGAACCACGTGCGCCACCACCCTGCGGGTAAACGTTCTCATACCGCTGTTTTACGATGACAAATGTGCAAGACATCGAAAACGGCCCAGGAAAAAATAGCGTGGGCCGGGAATGGCGGTACTGCTGCGTCAGAGGCTGTAACAGCCGTGCAGGGCTGCCTGCTCTCCGACTCCAGATTTCCTGGCCGGCCGTGGTTTAGTGCTCGCGCTTCCTTCCTGGAGGATCGTACTAGAAAGCATTGTAGTCAGTAGACTGAAGTTTTTGGTCAAGAAAGAGTCTTGCCGAGCAGCCGACTTACATATTTTTGAAACTTCTCCATATCTTTTAGAGCTATTTATTTTGCTGTGTACGAGGCATACTGCGCGGTGGCTGCAGGTGTTCTGGCTTGCGTGAGTCGCTCAGCACTTCCCGCTGTGTGGCTCGTTCTGAAAACGCGCACTGAAACGCTCGCCCGAGTCCGCTGCCCGACTAATGTCATGACGGTTTGGTCTATGAACTTGTCGATGCTATAGATACTAGAAAGGTCAGTGGAGTCGAAAGGCAGCGGTAAGAAGCACATTTAAAAAAAGCATGGCATATGGTCATGTTTGTGTTATGAATTAATGCACTGGATTACAAAAAAAAGGAGCAGCGGGAAGTTGCACGCTGAGGACACCGGTAAACATACAATGCGACGCGACTCGAGAAATAGTATTGGAAGGTCAAAAAATTTAGAAGAAAAGAAAGATTGAATCGTCGCAACGGCACATCACAGTCCCCGTAGGCGTCGAAGTCTCTACAATGAAATTATTTTTGAACAGCTCTGATAGCGCCCACGCAACAATGGTTGCTTGTATACTGTCAAATGATCATATTCTGCGGCCTAAAGCTCATGGCACGGTGCGAAAACGCGCGCGCGGAGAAAGCGAAACAGTGCGTGGACAAGCATGCAGGCGCGCAGTCGGTCGCTGCGAATCTGCGCCATCGCTGCATTGAGGCTTCGTTCTATTACGCTCCATTTAGTTATACAAACGCTATAAGAACATATTTCACATAGTTTGCTCTCAGCGTTTACCTACCTTTCACGCAAGAAGCTGGCTCGGGAGACTCCATCGCGGCGACCGCGCGCAGTGGCGTTCACTGTACGTATTCGCTAAAGAGATGGCATCTATAAACGATTGTGTGCTTTCAGTTTGCCCAAGATTATTATTTAGACAATAAACGCTTCTCTCGTTTCGAAAGCACGTACAGAAATGTCCGGGAGAGCTCGTGCGTGGTGTTTTCAGTGAGCGCTGACAGCAAAACCTATGAGTAGCGCGCCACGTGATCCATCATACACGCCAGCGAGGCGCTTCCAATAGATGGCGACTCCGTAACTCCTCGCCGCCAATATTTGTGGATGTATATACAAAAGTTATATGAAAGTAACCGCCAAGTGGCTTATATAACCCTGCTATTCTTACGATGTATGGCCACCTGTACGTTAAAAAAAAAAAGGAGTCCTTAATAAAACCTGAACCTATAATAATGCCACTTACAGGCACTTCAATCTGTAAATGAAATGAATCATATTTAATGGATCCCTCAATTAATTTTATTTTGATTTAGCCACTCAGTGTGTCACTGGATCTGCGCCCGGTCTTGGACAAACCTCCAAAATGGGTATTTCCCATTACAACGCAAGAAGTACAGAATCCCTAAACCTTACTTGATATGTGTCACAGCTTTTCGTTCATACACCTGTCATCCCCATGCTTCCCTTGAGAAGTCTCATACCCTTATGACATCGCTGCATAAGTGTTTCACACTGTGCAGCGATATGGTGCAATAACGTGCCAACTTGGGTCGGTTGGTACATGTCTGAAGAAAAAGAGTAACAGTGCTGTACAACTGGACGTGACTGAGACAGACAGACAGACAGATGAAGCGCTGACTTTCAACCAATATATTATTGCGCACGCAGCAATATATCCCTTTTAGTAACGAATTATGTTCGACTGTTAATAAATGTGTAAAATTTACATAATTTTATGCCAAGCTAGGTGCTGGAGGCTCCACAGAAAGCAAGTCAAGGTGGGACGAGAATGATTGTGCATTTTATAGAGAGCTACCATAATTAGATGGTAATTACATATTCATTTATTGTACAGTCAGTAAAGCTGCGTCTCTTCATTAAAAATATTGAATCACCCGCTCGAATTACAAGCACATGTTAATTATTTGGCACAGGCATTGCAACAATGGAGAAACATCGTTCGAAATGACTACCGAAACACCCCACTTCAAACGTCCCGTCAAACACGGTAGTGCCTTCACCAAAGGAGTCGTCTAAAGTGACACATTTCTCTCAGAAGCAAAGTGGGTGTGCTTTAGGAAAGCACAATTTTCAATTTACTCAATGCTTAATGTTCGTTGTCTATTCCTTGCAACCACAGCACAGTAATGCAAAAGTAAGTCGCGCCCACAAACGTGTACTCCGTGACTGAAGGCAATATACAGGGGCTTGAATAGGCACGAGGGAGAGGAGAACATATCACAGGAGAAATACATTGTCAGGAAGATCGACATGATGGAGAACGTGAAAACAGCACAACAAAATGGTCGTAATCATCCATGAGTAAGATACACGAGTTCCTTCGCGAGATAAGGAAAAAAAAAAGCCTGTTGATTGCTCCCACGAGGTAGTGTACGAGATCCCCCTCTCATGCGGTCTTTGCTACATCAGCCAAACTGGCCGTTGTAATACTGACCGCCTCAGAGAACATTCAAATTTAATGAAGAGGTCAACCACCTAGCCATGCGTAGCTCCCGTTGTGGTTGTCAAGCACTGTTTGACAAATGCAAAATACTCGGGTGCTATGGTGACCAGTGTGCACATGAGGTGTACGAGGCTTTTTGTGTCGACAAGAAAGGAGATACGTACATGTGTGTGCCTTCGGTATCACTCCTCACGGAGGAACTTTTGTATCTTACACATGGATGATGGCGAATGTTTAGTTGTACGGTTTTCATGTTCTCCATCGTCACTGTCTTTCTCGCAATGTATTCCTACTATATGCTCTCTCCCTCCTGCCTATTCAAGCCCCTGTATATATTGCTGCGTGCGCAATAAAATATTGGTTGAAAGTCAGCGCTTCGTCTGTCTCAATCATGTCCTGTTGTCCAGCGCTGTTACTCATTTTCTCCTGACATGGCGCTTGCATTTGGCACAGCTTGCGAGCGAAGCATAAAAATTGTATGCCAATAAAGTGTTGACCTTTGTGGTGAATAAACAAACGTATGACATTACATGCTGCATAACATGAAAGTAAATAAAATCCTACAGTTTAACAAAACTTGTGAGCTAGTTGGTTCATGACTTAAAAACAAAGGTTATGGTGCCATGCAGACAAGGACGAAGTGAGACACAAACGACACATTAGGGCGCCAACTTCGAACTGTTCATTCAATCACTACCATTACCTGACAAAGAAATGGCATTCATAAATTATAGCCGGTGATCACCGCTAGGATTAGAATGTGCAACTGCCACACTTGGTTGGATGCTCAGATTATGCCTGTAATGGACACGTGCTCATATGTACCTGCCGTAATTCAGTACAGATCACTTGCCTATGAGCAGTATTAATTCATATCACCCCTGCCTATCTCTACAGCAATTACATTTCACTTAAGTTTCTTGTATAAATTTGTGTGGATTCTGGGGAATAAACAGTAGGAAGTTGGCGCCCGCATGTGTCGTGCGTCTCACTTCGTCCTTGTCTGCCTAGTGCTGCAACTTTTGTTTTTTAAATTGTACACATTGCCGTTAGTTGTAAAGCATTTACTTACCCAGTTCACTAAAGGTTCGCTTCACATATATTTACATAGTTTGTTTGTTTTCCAAGAAAGTTTGCCAGAGAATTGCTTAGGTGGTGCAACCCGATATGAAACCAAAACCACATTCGCAAAACCCTACCACCGGAGCAAGCCCAGCCAGTATCATCGCCACTGCCACCACAAGATGGTGACTATGGATGACGATCGAATGAGTTCTTGCATAGCATGATGAAGATGCACAGCTTTCAGCCCCATTACAAAAGCATATCAAACTACTTACACATTATTTTACACATGTCGAGTTGAGTGTTCTTGGTGTTCTGGAGAATTGCATGTATTGCAGAAAGACCTAGCAAAGTGGTTAGCCTAGGTGTGAGCCATGATCCTGTTTGTAAAAGCTGCGAAGTAGTTTGATAAATGCAGAATATCAAATGCACTATGGGCTGCACAGAAGACATTAAATTTTTTATAGACAGCGGCAAATGCGATACGAGAGTCGATTATTTATACGAACTGTCATACGCTCGCCTCGCCATCCAAGAGGTAACCTGCCACAGTGATGTGGACTAAGGAAGTTCATACCAAGTAGACAAGCAGAAATGTGAAGTGTTTTGCTGAACAAAGCCAGCAAAAAAAAAAGAAAAAAAAATCTTGTTGCAAAATTTGTGATGACAAGGTGGTAGTAAATGCAACACCTTTTACTTAGAGTAAAAATGCAGGTCAGGGCATACAAATGTGTCCGTCATCATATCTGTTAACCCTTCGGCTTTAAAGGGTCAGGACTGCCGACACCATTTAGTCGGAGAGACTCTTGAATTTCTGAACACATTTATTCATTTGTACATCCACATATTAATCACTAAAAAAGAAGCCCCACGAAGACGCCATCCAAGACATAAAAGGACAATGTGCCCACAGATATTTTTGGCAGGTTTGTGTAACTTGTGTTTTCGAAGTACCTCCACGTAAGCCAACATTGGTCACTCTCCACACACACACGCACATGCATGCACGGCACACAAGACGAATGTTAGATGGTTTACTTGTCCCAGCTCCTGCCTTCTTTTGAAAAACGGGGAACTAATTGCAGGTCATCCAACCTAATCCATGCAGCTGAATGAATTATGGAAGGGACATAAGATGCCAACAGTTCCTGCGCAGGCTTCAACCACTGTAGTGCATCTCAGTTCACTATGACACTTGTACATTAAAGTTACCTTCTGGATGCCACTGCCATGCTGTCTTGGTGGCTGTTGAATGTTTGTCACAAAACACAGCATAGGGTTGAGTTGTCAGACACAGAGCGATGTGATGAATGAAATAGAAAGTGACAATAATTATGAAATTAAAACAGACTTAAGATAAGTGGAGACACTGAAATGGTCAAAACTAAAAGTAGCGAGTTCATTACGAGAGAGCGCTAGCTGTGTTCCTTCAAAGAGGCGGTAAAAGAAAGATGTAGAGCACCAACACAAATTTACGTCATCCAATTCGCGAAACGTTCGTACAGACGCATATAAATATATAATATATGTACAAAATGTGTCATGTCACTGTTTGCTTCTAACAGAGAGCTGCTTTTCTGGCAAGCTTTCGGTCAACGTGTCCTCTGGAATGGCCAAATCGGACTCCTGAAAAAAGAATGCAGGACAAAAATAAAGAAATATAGTCAGAAGTCTAAGCTACTTTCAGTAACTACAAACAACTTGTTTGTATTATTTTTTAAATGAGCACCTTTGGATAAGCCCCTGCAACACCTTTATAAAGGGGCCATAACCCACTCAGGAAAAAAAGAACGTAAATTCTGGGGGTATTCATGCCAAAACCACGATCTGATTATGAGGCAGGTGGGTGGGATTCGGGATTAGTTTTGACCACCTGGGGTTCTTTAGTATACCTAAGTACAGGAGCATTTTTGCCCCCCATCGAAATTCGGCCACCGCAGCTGCGATGAACCAGTAAACTTAACAGCACAATGCCCTAGCCACTAGCTAAGCTACTACAGCGGGTGCCACTCAGGAACACTTAAGAGCCAGACCACTTCGGCCAGTTTTGTGAACATTCCCCTACAATATGTATTTCAATAGACAAGATAACAGAGGAGTTCTGCCATTCTGAAGTGTACAGTGTCACAGGGTGTTTTGCAGTTGCTTTCTCACAGCATTGCTTAGCATCATACCATGTGGCTGCCAATGAAGCCTCATGGGGATGGATACGGGCTCCTGCAAGCACTTGAGCAGCCCTTGTCAAGTAATAAAGCGGAGATTTCTTTGGCTCTTTCCCGCACAGTGCATGGATGGCTGTCTGGCTGAGTGGACAGTGCTGATCCCAGAGACAGCTTGAAGAGCCACTAAAGAGAAACGCTGAACTAGTTTAAGCTGGTGAATTTTTGCGGGAACAGGTTGATTATTAGAAGAATGTGAATGTCAAAATTGAATTTCTTGAATTTTGAGCCAATACCAACGTGTCTTTAACACCGTCTGTGTGGAGTCAGATTTCAAAGTACTTAATTCATATTTTGTGCTGTTTTGGCCCAGTAAAAGATCCTGAATTTTGGCAAGGTCAGTTTATGGCTTTTTTTTTTTAGAATGCAATGCAGTCTACGTTTCACCAATAACTTAACTAGGCCCAAGCAGGTGACATCACTGCGAGCTGGTGTCACCACCCACATTTCGTTTTGGTTTTTTTCTCGCTTACGAGCTTACAAAGGCTCTTCTCATGTAAGATCGACCAATTTTTCGGTATTGTAGAAGCAGTAATTTGCTAATGCAGCTCGAGTAATTTTTCTTTTTAGTGTTCCTTTACTCTGAGGTGGTTACTTGTTGTGGCGATTCTGATACCAGTTCAAAATGTGCGTCCTCGCAAAGTTTTAAATGTGGTTTGCAGCACTGGCTGATCCTGGAGGCAGTGCAATGTACCCACGCACTCATAGCAATCACCAATAAAGCACCCACGCACCTCGTAGCAATGACCAATAAAGCTGGTGAATAAGTGTTTCCAGCTGAAATTTCAAGCAGAAGCCTGTCCACCCTTCCTTTCAAGGGAGCCCTGCTTCCAGCCAGCGAGTCAGTCACACACGCGAATGCCTCCGCACAAGATGCACTGTCCACAACATCACCTATTACGGCACGTGAACTTGGTAAATCATCCAATGCAGAACATGCCACACCACCATTGAGAGTGAGCCACGCAGCAAAAGAGGAAGGAAAAAACAAAAAGAGGTGGGGCTCGTGACGTAAACGTGATGTGGTCTTACATCTTCGGTATGGGAGAATGCGGGGAAGCTTGCCATCTGGCAGCGTGGCAACGCAACATTTAAATTTCTCCCGTTTCCACTAATAACGAAGCAAACTGAAAAATTCTTGTGGTAAAATACATAACCAAAATTTCCAATGGGGCCCGGTGCGGGGCCCAGTGGGGGGCGTGGGGGCCTTTAAGGCAATTGCTGCTACCACGGTGGCTCTTGCAACAAACTGTATATTACTACTTATGGAGTGCTGCGCCACGGGACACTCCCCCTTGCAGGAGCAGAGGGAGGAGCAGCTCCTCTGCTTCCTGGAACATCCATAGCGTCCCGAGCGGCACAGTCCTCGGCACTTGCAGGCAGCCGCCGATGTAGAGCGCTTCAGTAAACGATAGCAAGACAAGCACTTGAAGGCCAACCGCAACAAGATTCAGGACATCCAGAACAAGCATTTCTAATCGTGTATATATAGCCCGAAACAACCTAAAAATGTAGTAGCAAGTACATTACTGTCACACTCAAACAGTATAAGCACAGATGTGCCAACCAATTCACTATCATCATCTGACTATTTGTATTGCAGGATACAGGTTAAGAGGTTTTTGCTGATCAGGCCTCACTAATACCAATGAGAAACTTATTTCGTATGAAGTTCATACTATACAGTAAAAGCTCGTTAATTCGAACCGCAAGGGGAAGCCGCTTCAGTTGGAATTAACGAAAGTTCGAACTAACGAAAGTGAAGGAGAGCAACAGTACACTGCGATTTGGAAGCAGTAGGGAATGTCAGAAATTTGGCGTGTCAGAAAGTGATGGCGTGTGCCGCGGGCACACGCCATCTTCAAGTTGAAGCTCTGGGTCCGACTGTGCCACACCACCGATGTCCACCGAAACGAACGTTAGCCGAGGCTTAACACTATCACAATGATTCGCGACGGCCGATACCTCCTAAGCTGAAAACAGAGGTGCACAACCGATGAAGACTGCCGAGACAAAGACGCTGAACATGTGAAGGTGGCGAAGGCCCCGATTCGTTGGTTCTTGATTGCAAGCGCAGCTGCGACGTACTTGATTCGCTGTGTTTTGGCGCTTGCCGTGCCATCTCCGCACAACATTAGCAGCTGTACAAGATTTGCAAAGCCTCCGAGATTCACAACGGGCAAGAAGTCTTGGAGGTTACGTAGAACGGAGAGGCGGCAGCCGCCACTGCCTTCTGGCTGACCCCGCGTCGGTTAGATTTTTTTCCGATTTTGCCTTCTCTCGCCGTTCTCTCCGTTTCGGAGGCAATACAGCCTTGTGTGTAGGCAGTAGGTGCTTTTCTCTGGCCGTGTGCCAGGTGAGCGTAGTTCGAATTATCCGTGAGGGAACCTTCTCGCATTCGAATTAACGGACTTTTTTATACAAAGACTTCTGTGGAGCTTGGCCGGACCAAATCGTACAGTTCGAATTATCCATAAATTCGAATTATTGAAGTTCGAATTAACGAGCTTTCACTGTATTATGAATTGAATATTGTGTGATGCTACATGTCCTGTACAGCCTTCAGTGAAATAGTGTCCCTTTGATAGAAAGATGTTAGGCAAGAAAAAGTAGTTTTGGCACTTCATATATTAGTGTGTTTCGCACTAGTACCACAATGCTGATTATCTTCACTTTAGAGCTCAAAGAACAAGGGAGAGCATATAAATTCCACATGAACCGCTAATGCAAACGTGCAGCAACTAACCTTTTAGTGTTTTGCTGGCTTGATAGCATGGCAGAGAGGTCATCGCGTTCTTTCTTGAGAACAGCTACCTCACGCTCAAGTTCACGATTGTTTGCCTGTGTAAAACAAAGAAATGGACAAGAAATGTTATGCGATAAACACAACTGACGAAGCACAGCTACACTTGCCAGCTTTTGCTTCAATGCACAATGGGGGCCACTAGTATTGCAGGGTACTTGCAACTCTCCACGCTATTTTATAAGCTTGAAAGCGCGAACACAATGGGGTAATGAATATATAACACGAGAGGGAGTGCCGATGGCTCTAAAAATAAAATGCAGTTAAACCTTGAGTCCGTAAAATCAGAACTTCACTTCATTATAATGAATTTTGATATTTGAAAATGGAAGGAGCCACAAAACTTTCCGTATTATTGGAAAATCTGAAAAATCAACTTTTACTGAGGGGAAAAAAAAACATTTTGTAGAATTTGAGAGTCGACGACAAAAGATACGGTTTCGTGTCGTGTCTGCGATATCTTCATGTCGGCGGCATGAAGCAAGACCAGCCACGCTTTCCCGTCCACTCCGTCCCCTGTGGCTGATAGTATCGCCGGCAGTGCGGGGAGCGAATGCTTCGGCTGCTTCTCACTGCAACGCGTCTCTAAACTCAAGATTACGCAACCTCCAGCATTAAATGCACAGGAAGACAACGCATGATGCCATGCCGTCTCAGCGAGCTTGCCTACTCTCTGCACGCGTCGCACATTACCTCTAAAACAGGGCATGCACGCTGCACGCAGAGCCTGCAGCCATGCTAGTAAAGGAGACGTGCACCAACCTCGTACAACATTGTACCGCCGACGTGGAGATGTCATTGACAAAGCTTGAAACCGTAGCGTATTTGCACGATTGTAAGTCGACCTATTCTTTTTTTTTTAATTTCAAAAGCTGAAGTCGGGGGTCAACTTACAATCGAAACCAAAACATGGCACCGAAAAAAAAAAAAAAGCGAGACCAACGAGATATCAAGGGAGCTACAACATAGTTACAATTTTATGTTTGCTCTACGGCCCTACATGTAGCTTTCCGCTATCCTATGCATTTGTTCGCTTTTTAGAAGGGTCTTTTAACATTTTTTATAGTTTTACAGCACACACAGCACTCATGGGGGGTTGTTGATAGTTCGTGGAAGTGCCGCAGTTCCATTTATGGTGAACACCCTAAGTCAGCGGCACTTGCGGGAAGTATCGAAAGTTCATGGAAGAGCAGACACCGCTCACATGTTTCTATTTCCATGCAGCTCTAGTTTCATGCGGTCTATTTGACTGCCGGCCACGTGCTACTTCCGTGCTTCCTCAGTCGTCATGAGTGCTCCAAGTCCAGTAAACATTCGGGGCTCGTCCACAGCAGCGTTCAAGAGGGCTGCCATCCTTTACACTGAAGAAACAAATAACTACGCAGCGGGCCACAAGTTTGATGTTTCTTAATGGTTGGTGTGAGAGTGGCGACTGCAGTGAAGCAAAATTTTCACCTGTGACGGCAAGCTAAGAGGTTTCCGTGGGCCGAAGTCGGGATGTTTTCCGAAGCTGGAGGCCAAGCTTGTGGCGTACATCGCTGAAATGCATGATCGGTCCCTGCCAGTGACGTACGACATGGTCATGATCTTCGATCAGGATCTTCACCTTTTAAGGACTTGCTCTGCCATGAGTATGAGTGGCAGGCAGGAGAAGACCGCGAACTTACGGCAACCAGACATGTCAAAAGAGCCTCCCTGATGGCTGTGTGTGGTTGGGTCTTTCGGCATGGACTTATGTATGTATGCAAATGCACTTAAATGAGCACGTCACACGTATTGTTCGCCGTGAACTCGAGGCTACCAGTCCCGCACCGTTCCATTCACGCCCACTTGAACCCACCATTGACCAACCAACCCCAGCGATCTCTCTCATTCCGGCAGTTGCACGGCAAGAATTTGCACACCTAGGTTTTCCTGCTGCCTGCTCTGTCTCCCAACCTGAAGCCCGACCAGTGCCGACTGCTTCGCCTCACGGCGATCTGTATTCCCCTCCCAGATACCACAACCCTACCGAGTGGAGAACTCCGAACGACAAGCCCATTTGCTTCCGTTGCCTCCGCATTGGCCACGTTGCTCGCCACTGCCGCACCGCCTGGACGTTGCCATATTTGAGCTCCTTTTCCCTGTCTCCTCGCCCCCATATGCTGACCTGTGCCGTTACTCGCCTCGCCGCATGCCTCCTACCTCTGATGTATCCGTTGATGTCAGTCATCCTGCTCGCTCGCCGCCACCTCAGCACCGTCAACCCCTGTTGCCCCAGGCACCCCACTATTCATCGCCGACCAATTACGAACCATCCCAGACGGAAAACTAGACCATGCAGCTCCTGGAGGCAGTGCTGCATTATCTTCGTCGTGTCGAAATCCTCCATTGACGCTCCCAACGAACCAGAAGTTACTTGATGTTAAGGTCGACGGTGTCCCCTTTGACGGTGTTAATAGATACTGGAGCCCAGCTGTCCATAATGAGTTGTAATCTCCGTCGTTGACTGCGGAAAGTTCTCACGCCTCCTACTCCTCGAGCCGTACGCGTGGCCGATGGCAGCGCTGTTGACGTGACTGGAATGTGTACTTCTCGTATAAGTATCGCCAGCCGCCACATTCCTGTTCCTTTTCCTTTTACCAATCCTCCCCATGACCTAATCCTCAGACTCGACTATCTTTTGGCGCATTCACAGCTTTGATCGACTGTTCTGCCGCTACCCTTTGCCTCCAACTTTCTCTAATCGCGCATATTCGTGCTGAACTGCTGAACAACTTTAGTACGGCTGCCTTCGTCCCCGTGCCGCCTAAATCCTTGACTTTCGTCGATTTGCTATAATCTTTTCCTGCGCCCGATGGTGATTACGTCGCCACACCTGTTCCTGATGTCCTTTTTGATATGAAGTGCTGTGCCACACGTGTCAAACATGATTCGTTCCTTATGTTACGTCATAGGCAAGCAGCCTATATATCTAGTTCGCTGTCGCTGAAATAAAGAGTGCGGTACGTGCTCTTAGATCGTCTCCGTCACTCTGCCACCCGCCACAACAGTGGCGACGAGGGTGACCACCCCGCGGAGCCCCCACCACGAACAGTGGCGTCTGGGTAGCGCTGGGAGTCCTGCTAGGTACTGAAAGTAATCGAGTCTACGGAGCATCGGCGGTCATGGCCCTGGCTACGAACCTCGGTACCCCAAGTTTTGACGAAAATCAAGATAAGTGGGATATTTACTTGACTCGACTGGAGGCATTTTTTGAAGCAAATGATATTAAGACAGATGATAAGAAAAGGGCGCTCTTGGTTTCGACACTATCAACGAAGACGGTAGGCGTTCTTGCTGGACAGTGCGCCCCTCAGAAAGTAAACGCCCTGAGTTACAAGGACGCACTTACCATCCTAAATAACCACTATGCGCCGAAGACTAATGAGGTTGCCGCAAGTTACAAGTTCTTTACAAGGGATCAGGCTGCAATCGAATCTGTCCGGGACTATGTTGTTGAGCTACGGAAGCTTGCGGATAATTGTCACTTCGGCACCAGTTTGAATCGTATGTTACGGGACCACATTGTTTGTGGCATCCGAAATCAGGCTGTGCAGCAGACGCTGCTTGAAAAACTGAGCTCGCACTTGCCCAAGCTGAAATGAGTGCCATAGCAGCAGAGACAGCGGCAATGGAAGTAAGCGCCATGACTGGACTTGATAATGAGGCAGCGGTGTGCATTGTAGCGAATAAATCGCGCCGATATCAGGTCTTCACTAAAGATAAGCAAAGCCATACTGAGTGCGCACGCTGCAGAAACTACGATCACGAAGCAAGCGACTGTCCGCACAAAAAGGAGCAGTGTTTTCGCTGTCGGAAGACTGGTCATTTCGCAAAAAAATGCCGCTCTCAGTCGGGGCTGCGGGCTGGTCGTAGGCACAATGGCGTCGCTAACGCAGTTCATTATGAGAGCGCTGTATCCGAAACCGAGGAAGGCGATATTTCATCAGTCTTCACATTGCAGGAATCACGGGAAAAGAAATCTTTGCTCCAGGCGTTCCGCAGAGTTATCCACTGGGGTGGCGTGCCCATGAACATGATTATCGACACGGGATCACCGTTTTCTATCATTCCGCAGGAGGTGTATCTAAAGCACCGTCCGAGTTGGCCACGCTTATCGAAATGCAAACACACGCTCAACTGTTACTTGGGCAAGTTACCCATTGTCGGTGAACTGCACCTTGAAGCCCATTTTGCGGGGAAGACTGTACCTGCCACACTGATAGTTACAGGCTGCTCGGGTCCCAGCCTTTGCGGAAGGGACTTAATCCAAGCGTTCTCGCTTTTGCCGTCCGGGTTTCTCGCTGTGGTTCAATCGATGTCAGCAGATCCCGACAGCCTCAGGACCGAGTTTCCTGCCCTTTTTGAGCCAGGACTTGGAAACATTCAGGGGCCACCTGTGAAATTCCACATTCGAGAAGGTGCCCAACCGAAGTTCCACAAGGCGCGGTCAATTCCTTATGCTCTTCGTGAAAAAGTGGAAAGGGAGCTGGACCGTTTAGTAGAGCAAGGCATATTATCGTCCATAGCACATTTTGAGTGGGCGGCGCCAATCGTACCAGTACTGAAGAAAGCCGGTTCCCTTCGCATCTGCGGCGATTTCAAAACTACAATCAATGCTGCGTGCATAACTGAGCAGTACCCTTTATCAAACATTGAAGACATTTTCGCGTCGCTACGTGGGGGATCATTTTTCACAACACTGGACCTTAAGGATGCATATGACCAACTCCCATTGAATGAGGAGGCGAGGAAGTTGACCGTGGTAAACACTCACAAGGGGTTGTTCTGCTATAACCGTCTTCCGTTTGGAGTTGGCTCGGCTGCCGCGATTTTTCAGCGGCGCATGGAAACGGTCCTGGCCGGTTTTCCAGCCGTGCAAGTGTATTTGGACATGTATTGATAGCGGAACGTCAAGACGATAATGGCTCAGTGCTTCGGGACGTTTTGCGCAGGCTTCAAGAAAATGGTATCAAGCTGAAGGCTGAAAAATGCCACTTTCGCAAAGACTCAATCGTCTACCTGGGCCATCGCATTGACAAAGACGGCTTGCATCCGCTTGAGAAGAACCTAGCAGCAATACGCGACTCGCCACGGCCTACGAATGTGAGCGAACTGCGCTCTTTCTTGGGTCTGTTGGCTTATTATCAGCGGTTCTTGCCACACATGTCAACGATGCTGGTGCCGTTGTATCTTTTGCTTGAAAAAGAGCATAAATGGCACTGGGGAACGGCGCAGGAAAATTCATATCTCAAGGCTAAACAAACACTTCCGAGTTCGCCTGTTCTGACGTATTCCAATCCCAACCAACCAGTGCGTTTTGAATGCGATGCGTCACCTTTGGGTTTAGGTGCCGTAATCTCACACCGAATCTGAATTGGATAAGCCCATTGCTTTCCGTTCACGCACGTTAACACACGCCGAAAAGAATTATTCTCAGCTCGAGAAGGAAGCGCTCGCACTGGTATTCGGAGTAACAAAGTTTCGAGACTACCTGCTGGGCCGCGAGTTTATATTGGTCACGGACCACCAACCACTGGTGGGACTTCTACGAGAAGATCGACCTGTGCCCCCAACGGCGTCGGCACGTATTCAGAGATGGGCTCTGTTTCTAAGCCAATATAGCTACCGCATAGAGTACAAGGCCGGCAAGGAAAACGCCAACGCGGACGCACTCAGCCGCTTGCCCGTGCCGATAACAGACGTTTGTCGATCGGGCACCTTACCAGAATACGTATTGTCTACAGAGACCCTTGACAGCTCGTTCGTGCCAGCGGATGCCATACGGGCGCTGACGAACGGAGATGAAAACCTTAGCGTTGTGCAGCACTTTGTACTGAATGGATGGCCTAAACGCTTGCCACCGTGTCACAATCACCTTCAACCTTATTTTTGCAGAAGACTGGAGCTGTCAAGCGTAGAAGGCCTGCTCTACTGGGGTCATCGCATCGTCGTACCCCGCAAAGCGCGAGTCTCCATGCTTGCTGAGCTACATCGGTCACACCAGGGTGCATCTGCGATGAAAAGACTGGCTCGGACGCTGTTCTGGTGGCCTGGGTTGGATGATGAGATCAAAAGCTTTGCACGTTCGTGCATTTCATGTGTACAAGCTCAGCCAATGCCCCATCAACAGGTTCCTATCTGTTGGTCAGAAACGGGAACCAAATGGTCAAGGCTTCACATTGATTACGCCGGACCGATAGAGGGATGCATGCTGTTCATAGTCGTTGACTCGCATACTAAATAGATTGAGGCACTTCCCGTCAACTCGGCGACCACAGAAGTCACAATTGCGCGGCTTCGAGAATTGTTTGCGCGTTTTGGCTTGCCGCAAACAGTTGTATCAGATAACGGGCCTCAGTTTGCAAGTCAGCAGTTTTCCCAGTTCATGACTGTCAACAACATAACTCATCTACGTAGTGCGCCGTACCACCCACTATCTAATGGTCTCGCAGAGCGTGCAGTCCGCACAATAAAGGATGGCCTTTTTAAGCACTCGATGGAATGATCTCAAAACAAAACTAGCACGAGTGCTCCTAGGCTATCGACGTACCCCACTGCCGTGCGGCAAGTCTCCTTCAGAGATGCTACTGAACTACCAAATTCGTTCGCGCTTGGATACTTGCCTCCCTTCTCTACCTCAAAGTTACTCGCAGCCTCCCAGATTCCAGTCCGGCGACAAGGTGTGGGTGCGCAACTTTGGCCAAGGGGAGCGTTGGCGTCCAGGCATCGTCAATAGCATAGAGGGTTCACGCCTTGTAACGGTCGACATTCCAGATGGTCTAGCCAGACATCACTTCGACCAAATTTTCCGTCGCGTGCCTGTGTCACCCGTGACCCCAAAAGCGGAGGCTCCCGACTCGCTTCAACCCAGCCTGGACAACAAGAATCGGCCCACGTCAACGCCAGAAGCCCGGTGCAGCCTGGCCACTCCAGAAGCAAGTGGCGCTGCGCCTGTTCCTTTGACAACACCTCTAACGTACGTCCCAGCCGAACAGGCTCTCTGTCCTCCAACTCCGCCGGTCTTACGGAGGTCTACCCGACAACGAAGACCCGCGCAAAGAATGCAGTTTTAAAAGAAAGGGAGCTGTGATATGAAGTGCTGTGCCACACGTGTCAAACATGATTAGTTCTTTTTATGTTACATCATAGGCAAGCAGCCTATATATCTAGTTTGCTGTCACTGAAATAAAGAGTGCGGTACATGCTCTTGGATCGTCTCCGTCACTCTGCCACCAGCAACAACACTTTTGAGGTGCAATATTGTTTTGGAAGGATGAAATAATACAGACGAAGACGAAGATTGCGAGACGCTGGCTGCTGCGTGTTGTTGGTGGTCAGCCATCTTGTCTACGCCGACTCATCCTGTATATATATTGTAAATACAGTCTTAACATCCCCATAACATATTGGTGGAGGTGTGGGGTACCATGGCTGGAAACGGAGCTCCGCAGTGGATGTCACATGACCGTTTGCATCATGAATGACTGTGAGCACACGTTATCAATGTCGTTTCTGCCTCCAACGTCCCCGTCGCCACCTACGTCGCTGTCGCCTTCGGTTGAGGTTATGCAACCCAAGGATCCTGGAACTTTCTGCGGGACCGATGGCGCCGACGCTGAAGAGTGGGTGGCTATGTATGAACGCGTGAGTGGAATGAACAGACGGGACCCTACACTTATGCTAGACACCTGTTGTTCTACCTACAAGGTAGGGCAAAGGTGTGGTACGAAAACCATGAAGAGGAGCTCACCAGCTGAGACCAATGCAAAGAGCAAACCAAGGGCAAACCAGCCGGCCGTAACATTGCCGCAAAGCAGGAACTGGCCTCCCGTGCCCAATCCCCCATGGAGACCTATGAATCGTACATCCAGGACATGCTGGCACTTTGTCGTAAAGCCGATTGCGACATGACAGAAGTTGAAAAGCTCAGGCAAGTGCTTAAGGGCATTGCTGACGATGGCTTCATCTGCTCATATGCAAAAGATGTTCTACAGTTGATGCCACCATTAAAGAGTGCCGCCAATTCCAGCAGGCAAAAAGCCAATGCGTCTCGCAACCATTCACCAGACTTCCCAATACTGCCGCAACGTCGACTTGTGAAGATCAACCCGCACAGCAACAAGCGTCCCAATCAGAGGAGGTGGTGCGAATCGTTCGACGTGAACTGGATGCGAGGGCACATACAGCTTCCTGTTCGCGTAGCCCTGATGCTACCACTTTTTCGGTTCCCCTCGTACAAGCCATCGTTGCCGCGTGGACACCAGTCGTGCTCACCGCAAACATGTCGCCCATCTTCCCGTTTGCCACAGCCACATCGCCTTTCATCCCCTGCGGCTTTTGGCCGCAACTTTTCGGAAAACTAAGAAATGCAGCCCTCTGAGGTGGTGCTGCATTGCCTACTACTGCAGCAAATCCTCTGTCAGTGCCCATAAGGAAAAGCGTAATTGACGTTAAAAGAGACAGCATACCTATCCAAGCACTCATCGACACTGGAGCGCACGTTTCTGTGATGAGTGCATGACTACGTAGACGTTTAAAGAAGGTCCTCACCCAAGCAGCTACCAGAGTGCTTTGTATGGCCGACGGCAGCGTGTTGCTTGTTCTTGGAATGTGTACTGCGCGTTTAAGTATAGCCGGCCACCCTACTTCTGTTCTGTTTGCTGTGATCGACAACTGCCCTCATGACGTTATCCTTGGATTGGACTTTTTGTCGACTCATTCTGCTCTCATAGACTGCGCAACCAGCGTCATTCATTAAAACTGCCTCAACTCGCCGATGCACCGAGCACCGCCCCACCGCACATGTGCTTGCTTTACGATGTGCGTCTGGCATCCGAGGCAGTTCCTTCCATCACTTTGACCGCTCAGCCACAGGTTCCTGATGCTGAATATGTGCTTCGCCCCATCGTTGACGTGCTTTTGCACCGGAATGTTGTTGTAGCGCATACCCTGGTCATGGTTACTAATAACGACACCATTCTACTGCTTCTGAATTTCAGCCTGTGCCCTCACGTGATTCCGGCCAGCATGTTCTTGGCCAGCGTTTCTAGTGGTTCCGAATTTTGCATTGAGAGTCTGAATGCCGAGAGTGGTTTCTTAGCACCAATTGCAGCTCACAGCTCTGGTTCCTTAATGGATGACCTCGCGAAAATGATTGCACCTGACCTCAGCTCAGCACAGGCCACGGACATACATCTCCTGCTTGAATTACACAAAAACATTTTTGATTTCGGCGACCAGCTTTCAGGCCAAACATCTGTCGTTCACCACCGTATAAACACTGTAGACACGAATCCTATTCGTCGGCGTCCCTATCTTGTATCGCATGCTGGACATCGAGTCATCCAATCTGAAGTGGACAAAATGCTCTGCAAAGGGGTCGTCGAGCCATCAGCCAGCCCTTGGTCCTCGCCTGTCGTCCTTGTGAAAAAGAAAGATGGTACCGGGCATTCTTGCGTCGTTTATAGCCACTTAAACAAGACCACGCGCAAAGACGTCTACCCACTACCACGCATCGATGACGACTTGGACTGCTTACACGGAGCTAAATACTTCTCGTCCATCCATCTTCGATCCGGCTACTGGCAGATTTCAGTTGATGAAATGGACCGCAAGAAGGTGGCCTTCATCACGCCAGCTGGTTTATATCAGTTCAAAGTCATGCCCTTTTACCAATGCAATGCTCCTACGTCATTTGAACGTGTGATGGACTCTTTTCTGCGAGGCTACAAATGGATCACCTGTCTTTGTTACCTTGACGACGTTATTGTTTTCTCTCCCACGTTCGGCAGCCACATTGCCCGACTCGCTACCATTCTTGCAGTCTTCCGAAAAGCTGGCCTCCAACAGAACTCCTCGAAGTGTCGATTCTGGCGCTGTCAGGTTACCGTGTTGGGACACCTGGGGCCACGTAACGTAAAACTATTCCCGTATGTTTTTATTCCAATCTCCTGACGTCAAATTTGCGTAACCGCCGAGGCAAGCATCGGGCGGTCGCAGGGTTTTCTGAACAAACCAATCAAATGCTCCCCTCGTTCATAAGAGGTAACTTTTGCTTGCTTGAAAAACAAATAACATTGCCTGCACTGAGCAGCTTCTCTTATCTAATTGGCTCACAAGAGGCGAGGAGCATGCTCAAGAGGAGAGGGATTCGATGGGGCCGAGCCACTGCACCGAATATCGATAACCAGATCAAGAGGGTCATGCCGGCGTCTGCGATTGGTCCGCTTTCTCTTACTTAGCTTGCAGTGGCTCGTCGACAATCGCAGCAGCATGCAACGGAAGCTTAAGAATGACGCTAAAACAGATCTTCAGCAAAGGAGAGTTGGCAGAACCGAGGTCGTAAACGTGCCGAAAGTTCTCGAAAAGGTTACTTGGCAACACAAAGAGCTTTATTATATGCGAATAAACCCATGCTCTCCGGCAGGAGCAAGTAGCCAGTGCCGGAGCGATCGGCGGCAGCCATCTTTCATTCTTTTAAGAACGGGGCAGCTTGCGGCTATTCAGAAGAAAATTCAGTTTTGTTCAACATATTAATGCTTCTCTTCACGCGGTAAGCTTCTCTTCACTTTGACGCGGTAAGCTTTTGGGGTTTTGTGACGTCTCGTGACAGGCAGGTGAAGTGGGTGCAGTACAAAAACTTTTGACCAATAGCCGAGGGCTAATGGCAAAAATGCGTCGAATCAGAAAGAACCTTTTTTATTTTGTGCGGTCAAATTATACATAATCAGTGTGTACACATCATATCAGATGGATAGCTATCCCAGTTTTTGTGACGTTGCGTGACAGACAGGTGAAGGTGGGGTGTTCCAAAAAAGTTTTTGACCAATCGCGGTGCACTGATTGAAGAATTGGAATAGTTTTATGTTATAGCGCCCCTGGTTGACACATCCAGTGTTCAACCAGACCCAGAAAAAGTTCGCACCGTATGCAGTTTGCCTGTGCCACATTCTGCTTCTGACGTGTGCTGCTTCCTACTCCTGTGTTCTAACTTTCGCCGTTTCATCGAAACTTCGCGGCGGACGTTGCTCGGCCTTTGACAGAACTTCTAAAGAAGAACACGCCATTCTCATGGGGCCCGGAGCAGGCTCATGCGCTCACCGCCCTCATCGGTTTTCCGACTACTCCTCCCATACTTGGCCACTTCTATCTACCTGCACCAAATGAAGTTCGCACTGACGCAAGCGGCCATGGCATCAGCGCTGTTCTCGTCCAACAACAGAATAGCACCGAGTGCGTGATAGCTCACGCCAGCTGCCTGTTGTCCCTTCTCCCACCCTCCCTTCGTGCCACATGTTGCAAGTGAGTACACTCGTGAAGTCATCAATCGTGCTCACATTGGCACGTCAAGTCGGCCGATCTCGTTTATTAGCCTCGCAGCATACACAACAACAGCATTATGAACGGTGCCATCGTGATGTTAAGTTCGCGCCAGGTGCTTGGGTGCTCCTCTGGTCACCATGTCGTCGGGCTGGCCTCTCCCAGAAGCTTCTCTGTCGCTACACAGGGCCTTATGAAGTCCTACGTCAAGTTACTGACGTAAATTACGAGATTTCGCCGCTACAGTTTGATGCATCCTCAAGTCCGACGCCCATTGACGTCGTGCATGTTTCGCGGCTGAAGCCATACTTCACTCGCAATGCACTCACTCTTTCACTTACTCTCAATTCACTTCACTCGCCCATGGTGCTTGTTAAAAAGAAAGATGGCACATGGAGTTTCTGCATAGTTTATCGTTATCTAAACCGCATTACCAAAAAACACGTCTGCCCCTTGCCTTGTATTGACGACGCCTTCGATTGTCTCCACGGTGCCAACTACTTTTCATCAGTAGACCTGCGTTCTGGTTATTGGCAGATTTCTGTGGATGAAAAAGACCAAGAGAAGATCGTGTTCGTCACTCCAAATGGTCTATATCAATTCAAAGTTCAGCGACTGGCCGACCTCTTACTGATCTTCTGAGGAAGGACGTGCCATTTATATGGGGCCCCGCTCAAAATGCCGCGTTTACCCACCTCACCAACATTCTCACCACGCCACCTATATTGGCCCACTTTCACCCATCCTCTACTACAGAGGTGCGTACCGATGCCAGTGGTCACTGTATCGGAGCTGTCTTAGCCCAGCACCAACAGGGTCAAAATTTCATTATCGCATACGCTAGCCGCCTCACAGCAGCGGAGCACAACTATTCGATTACACATCGTGAATGCCTGGCTCGCGTTTGGGCAGTTTCAAAATTCCGCCCGTACTTGTATGGCACGCACTTCTCCGTAATAAGAGAACACCACGCGCTCTGCTAGCTTTTCTCACTCAAGGATCCTACCGGGCTACTTGGTTCGCTGGGCTCTGCGGCTGCAAGAATATTCCTATACAGTAGTGTACAAGTCAGGCCTATTACATCAAGACGCAGACTATTTATCACACTATCCAGTGGATGAACAACCCGGCGACCCTGACCCCGATGCTTGCGTTTTCTCCGTTTCTCAGCTGTTACACGTTGCCGACGAGCAACACCGTGATGCCATTTTGTGCGCCATCACTGATGGCTTGGAATCTTTGCCTTCTGATTCGTCCCTTCACCTGTTTGTACTCCGGGATGGTGTATTATACCGCCACAATGTACGCCTCGACGATCCTGCCCTACTCCTCGTCATTCCTAAGCACCTCCGGTCAGCTGTTCTCGAAGAACTTCACGTTATACCAACGGCAGGTCACCTCGACGTTTCCCGCACCTACGACCTGATCCGCCGACGCTTCTTTTGGCCAGCACCTTGCCCGCTCCATCCGGAAATACAGTGCGGCGTGCGAAAAATGCCACCGCCGAAAAACACCATCAATGCTCCCTGCTGGGTGCCTTCAACTGCTCGATATTCCTTCGGAGCCGTTCTTTTGCGTTGGCTAGGACTTACTTGGCCCTTTCCCACTATCCATGTTTGGCAACAAATGTGTCGCTGTGGCAACAGATTACACCACGCGCTACGCTATCACCAGAGCGCTTCCAACAAGCTGTGCCACAGATGTCACGAATTTTCTTTCACACGACGCGATTCTGTAGCATGGTGCTGGACGCCAACTGCTCACAGACCGTGGTTGGACATTTCTTTCTCCAGTCATAGCCGACATCCTGCAGTCCCGCTCCACCAAGCACAAGCTGACTATGTCTTACCATCCACAGACTAATGGTCTCACTGAGCATCTGAATCGCACCTTAACAGACATGCTTGCAAAGTATGTCTCGTCCGAACATACTGATTGGGACCTTGCCCTACCTTATGTAACTTTTGCACATAATTCTTCGCGTCACAACATGGCCGGCTATTCCTCGTTCTTTCTGCTGTTCGGACGAGAACCCACATTGGCACTGGATGCATCCCTTCCATGCGCCATAGCAGAGACCAGCGTGTATGCACTCGACGCCATCACCAGGGAACGCCCAAGCACGCAAAATTGCCCACGCTCACCTCCTGATCTCTCAAGACAAGCAACGCACCTGTAGCATCGCCAACACAGAGACGTCCACTTTTCACCTAGATCTCTGGTACTCCTATGGTCCCCGACTCGTCAAGTTGGCCTGTCAGAAAAACTCCTGTCTCGGTACACAGGCCCATATTGCGTGCTGCGGGCCGTGACTCCAGTTACCTACGAAATCACCCCAGTCAGTACCAGTGCCTCATATGCCCCAAATTCCACTGACGTCGTGCATGTCGCACGCCTCAATTCATATTACTCATGTTATCACCGATATTTAGACACCCCGGGACGGTGCTTCTGCAGCAGGGGGTAATGATATATGCATACTGAGTGTTTCTTGTGGCCGATGCACGTGGGCGCCCGGATGAAGACGATGAACGCTCTCTGGCTTTCGAGCTGTCGGCTGAACTGGCCAGCGTTGCAGGTAACTTTTGTAAATATACCTTGTAAATAGTCTCCCCTCTTAACCCTTTGTTCGCGTAACAATATTATTGCGATAGCAATTATACGAACACTCCAGGTGCATTCCTGCTGTCGCCATCGTCCTCATGTTTCGTATAAAGTCTAAGGGCAATAACAACATGACCGCATGCCGCATGCTGTAAGTGCGAGTGAGCCGACGATGGTGGCTCAGTCTTGTGTGCGCAAAGGAGAAAGGCGCGAAGGAAGCACGATAGCTTCCATCAAACGCGATACATCAGGGGGAGTGGATGGAGAGTGGGGGAACTTTGGATTCTGTCATCTGTGAATTGGCGATTGCGCAACATGTTTATTTGTCTTGTTTGATACATTATATACCATGACTTTTTCTTAAACAGGTAGATTTATTGGAGACTTATATTATATTTCAATATCTAATTGCAAGGTTTTGTGTATACGTGCAGTGAATTTTGTTGCCGGTGACACTTTTTTGGCCTTTATCAAGCTGTTTCTTCGCATTTGTACATTCCATTGTACCTTTGCATTTCTAATGTACGAGAACGAGTCAAATGAAAGCCAGCCAACCAACACTGGGCAGTAATGGTTCTGTTCATTATCTATGAAGCATGCGCGTGGCACACAGACATCTTGCCTTTACAAAGGTGGCACGCAGTTGTGAGGATAAAGATTCTTTAATGCTCTCATACAATGGGTTGAACACAATTGCGTGACATAATGGACACTCCGAAAGTTGAACAACGTGGTGTCGTCAGGTTTTTGACAGGTGCAGGTCTTTCCTAAAAAGAATTTAGATGCCGTATGGCTGCCGGGTACGTTGAACATTGCATTTCATTGGCCACTGTGACGCGTTGGAACAAACGGTTCAAAGAAGAGCGTGAAAGTTGCAAAGACGATTCAAAATCGGGTCCAAGCCACCGTGCAATCACCCCCAACACAATTGCACAGGTTGATGAGCTGATTGTACAATAACGGGGGATAGGCATCGTTGAGCTCGCAGAGCGTGTGAACATCAGTCACGGTTCGGTTCGCACCATAATTCCTTAACATCTCGGTTATCGGCTCTTGTGTGCGCAACGGATGCCCAATATTTTCAACCACCCCAAAGATGGAGAAGTTCGGCGCTGCCTTGACTCATCTGATCCGATATTACAATAAGGGTGACGACTTCCATGGGACTTCGTGTCTGGAATTGCGACTGGGAAAGAAACATGGCGCCACTACTGCGAGCCTGAAACACGATGGCAAAGCTTCCAGTGGAAACATTCGAATTCACCAGCCCCAAAGAAAGCAAAGGCCGTCATTATTACCGGAATGGTGTTGTTTACTTTTTTTTTTTCTATCGTCATGGGCCCATACTCACAAAATTTGCTAAACTTAGAGAGACTATCAATTTTTACCGATATTTTGAAATAGCGTGGGAGCATTGATATCAGTTATTTCGGACACAATTTTTGGCACATATGAGTGCATTCTTTTATGAAAAAATACATTTTACTTGCCTTGACAAGTGCGTAGCGTTTAAGAATTTGTTTGCAGCAACTTTGGCAACAGAAATGCAGTTAGTATTCATGTATTTGATCCCTCGATAACCCCCCCCCCCCTCGCACGAATTTCTGGCTACGCCACTGCTTTGTGCCCCAACATGGCACCACCAATTTTGCTGTTTACGACGTCTATGTCTCAAGATTCCAGTGTTCCAGAAACAGCAATTTGCGTTACGGACTTCCTATACTACATTTAACGACAATGCTCAGCACAGCTGTTAGATGGTGTCGCACACAAACTGTGTCACAAAGATGATCGCCATTGATCTCTCCAGGCTGTGAACTCTCACCTGCAGGTGCTTCGCAGATGGGCCAAACCAGGTGATGCCGGGCCACTCGATGGTACAGTCCAGCTGGTAGATTGGCTCTTCATAGAAGTTCCTGCTGGGCTCGTGGTATACCTCGCTGAACGAAAATGTTGCGTCGACGTCCAGCAACAGGGCCTGCTCGCTGAAGAAGACTCGGTACTCGTCAAGGTACCTGTCGTGGCTTTCTCTGCGGTCAGACAGGATCCACCATACTTGAAGCTTCAGCTGGTGGCACGTGGCGGGCATGCTGCATAGTATTTAGGAAATTGAATTCTGGAATTCATTGCTGCAAAGCTGCACAATGAATTATGAGGGACGCCATAGCAGGCGGGGGCACTCCTAGTGAATTTCGACCAGCCGTGGTTCGTTAACACGCATCCAGAGCACACAAGATCAGCCTTTTTGCATTCCGCTCTTCGCCAAAATTTGACTGTGGGCAGCCGAATGTCCGATTTTATGCTCTGCAGCGGAATGTGACCACTAAGCCACCATGGTGAATGCATTGCATTCGCTCAGTTGTTAGTTCTGGTTCATTCAGGATCTCTCAAGTGTCATGGGGTAACAGGCCAATTCACCTGAAAATCATGGAGAGGACCCACACTAATTCTTAACATTTCAGATTCTGCGTGACTTCCGCTGAGGGATAACGGTAGTATTTTGTCCAGTTTTTGAATCAGAAATTATTTTTATTAGCGTTTCAAGGCACATCCACTCATGTCACAAAATTTTGCATGAAGGCTGGTACGTATCTATGCTATCTGAAACTAGGCTTTCCATGTAGCCTGAAATTTCATTACAGCTTTCCCTTACGTAAAGCCTCGTCCTTAAGTTAATGCTTTACAACAAAATTGCAAAACATATGGTCATTACTTGCTGGCTTTACTATTTTGCCAGGCAGTATCTTACCGATATTGGCACCGGGTCTTCTCACATTTTGCAAAGATTTACCTGGATAACTATAGTCTCCTGTGCGAAAATCCTGTCCATGCTTATCAGTAACATTAGGTAACACCCACGGTAGGATGTCACTGAAAGTTATATTCACACCAATGCATTTACCCGCAGTTTTGAAGTTCCTTCCAACTTTCTTAAATACAAGTTGAATACAGGTTTCAGAAACTTAACGAACAATTTAGAGTATTTATCAATATCTACACAATTGCTAAGCAAGCCACATATACCTTTAGAAAACAAGAAGGCTGAGCAGTTTGTGTAATATATTACACAAATGCAAAGATAAAACTATATGATAGAAGAGCAGGGTGTGGGCGTGGTTTTTTTTATGAACCAATTAGAAACAGAACTTATGGGGACAAGACAAAGAAATTTGGGAAGAAATAAAAGCCCAAACAAATAGGGGGTCAAGAAATGGTGGGTTGTGTATTAATAATGAAAAAGCATAACTGCCGCCTACCGCTGACAGGTGTGATTCGCTTTATCCGACTTCAAATATAGCCACTAATATTTGAGTCATGGTTTTCTTTACAAACTGAATAAACTGAGCAAATTTTTGTCGAATTAAAGACAAATAAAAATTTTAAGAGGAACTTTTAGCTCCTGTCCAACTTGGATGCCGCCTAATCAAATACACGTAAAACACAAAAACGCTTTTATGAAACCCCTGGACCAATCTGAATGAAATTTGTTGCATATGAAAGGACATTAAACTCGAATGACATTACAAGCAGAATTTTGATTTAGAGCCTGAATCATACAGAAATTGCCAGAAATCAGTATTACACACACACTACGCACACACAATGTTTACACATCTGCTAGTCTGCATTAAAAACAAGCATCGCTGTTTTGTAAACTGCATCCATTAGAATATCTAAAATGGACAACTCTTATTATATATGAATTTACAGCTTACGTGAATTTATTACAATATACGTTTACAAGGGCTCTGCAGAAGTCCCACTCGCACATTAGTGGTGTTTCTGAGTACAGTATAATACATTAAAGCTATCTGCTTTAGATGTATTCATGGGTGTAGTTTACAGACTTGGTGTCGTTTTTCATTGCCGAGTTAGAGTTGTAAAAATTATATTCCCCTTTTTAAAATGTTGCGATTTTCAACCAATTTTATTTTTAAATATCGGCGGCCTACACAGAAGATATGTTGCCCACAGTCACTAACTAGACTTGAATTTATTTCTTTTGCATGTAACAAAAACTTCAAGTTCGGCGTAGCAGCTGCCGAGAAAAACGATTTCCTTATTAATCGCACGCAATTAGAAGTCTCCAAGCGAAAGCGTCATCAGGTATACGTTCGACAAGACGCTTTCGAGTGCGTTAATTCTTGCGGTGCGCTTTAAATCGAGCGCTCGGAACACATTCGAATGGGTTATTCGGAGCACTCGGAGGCACAGAGTACGAAACTCTACGCTCGGAGGCGCCGCTACCTTCTACCTGGGAGCGCGACCGTGCTCCGACAAACTCGGGTCATGTGAGTGGTCACGTATACGTGACAACTCTGATTGCTTGTTCGGCCCCGAGCTCGATCCGCAACGCTGATTTCACAGCCTACATGTTTTGGGGGCAGCTATATTCGCCTCCTCGCCACGGTGATACGGAAAACAAACGATCAATTCACAGCAAGCATGCATATGTGAGTACGCTGCTGCGTACGGGCGGCACGCGCGTTTGCCAGCCTATAGCTTGTGGAGGGCGACGACCTGCTACAGTTTCTCAGCAATGTTTCAGAGAATGCCATGCGGGGTACGCGTCGTACGTGATTAACACCAGTAACTCCATCGCTATTGGTTCATTTTTTTTTTTAGTTTCTGCCAAGTCGACTCGGATTATTCGTAATTAATTTAAAGTTCTGAGTCACGATACGAATAACACGATGTTTCACTTGTCATTTGGAAAATTTGGTATATGCGCAGCCAGGCCACAGAACGCTCAGCAGCAGACGACGCACGCGGAGGCCTGCACCCTGCCGTCTGCACGCGCTCACGCACGATGTATGGTGAACATTCGATAGCCCACAACGGAGACGAAATTTGTCAACTCTCGCAAAGAATGTGCATTACGGCAATATGTTTCAAGTGCCAGCGCTGTGCAAAATATGCAAAATCCTTTTTCTTTACTGTGCCGATAGCACGTACGGTACCAGTCGGCCTCGACTGAACTGTACAAGGATGGCGGCTCGGGCGAGTTGGTACATATCTATCACAGCAGTGCACGGCAAGACAAGATGCATACACGAAAAGAGGACAGCGCTTCTCCCGTCTTTTTCCGTGTCCTTACAGTTTTGCCGTGCGCTAGCTGTTGTCACGAGTGACAAAGCGCATGCCATGCGCGACAAAAATTTAATGGCCAGTGCCTAGGCTAAAACGGGGCACGGGGAATAAAACCCGAGCATACCCGAGTTAGAATAGGAAGAACAAACCACTGTAGATAATGGACACTGCGACAAGGCACCAAACTGCAAGCTGGCCAAACCTTCACGACTCGGCGAACGTGGGTAGGCCAAGCTTACCTTTCGACGCGCTGCTGCCGCCAACTCGGTGCAAGACAGAACAGCCTGCATTGAAAGCCTCACGTGGAATAGAACGCGATCACGAGAGCGCTCGACTCACGTGCGGCGCGTTCTCCCGAGTTGTCCGTAGCACCACATCCGAGAACCCCTGTCTAAATAAAGACGAGCACGCGAGACGGATGTGGCTCGCCCTTCGCTGTACCATAGAGAAAGAAATTACTTGCTCTATGCTGACACCATAGTGACCACAGAATAAAGAACAACTGCTGACACTCCGCCAGCCTGGCCGGATTGCCAATCAAGGAACGGGAGTAACTAGCGCTACCATGGCGCTACGTGAGCTGACAGAAACATCACATGAAACACATGAAATACAGTGATGATGATGATGATAATGAACTGATGACAGCGCTGCTGGACAACGAAATACTTAATGTCTGTGACGTGTTTACGGCTGTCATTATCACTTTCGCCATAAGTAGAGCCTTTAGGATCGGCATATTAAATTCAAAGCGTATGGCTATGGAGCCTCCATAGATTATTATTTTAGTGACTACAGTGACGGGGCCCGTCACTTTAACATCTGCACTACAGTGACGGGGCCCGGTACTTTAACATCTGCACTACAGTGACGGGGCCCGGTACTTTAACATCCTCACTACGGTGACGGGGCCCGTCGCTTTAACAACAACACTACACCGACGGGGCCGTCCCTATGTCGGTATTGGGGGCGAGGTCGACTTACGGAGTCGCCATCTGTCGGAAGCGCCTCATATGCGTCGGCGTTAAATAAAGGTTAAATAAACATACTACGCGGCAGCCCTCCTGAACAATTTTGCAAGTACTCTCGAAATGGCAGTATTTTACCTTTAAAATAATCATGTTGGACAAACAGAAAGCACATAATGGTTTACAAACGCTATCTCTTTGCCTACTACGTACAGTAAGCTGGGACTGCGAGCGGTCGCCGCAATCGATTCCACCGAACCGGTTTGCGTGAAACGTAAGCAATCGCTGAGAAAACTATGTGAAATATGTTCTTATAGTGGGATGGCTGTCTGTGTAAATAAATGTAGCATAACAGAATGAAGTTGCAATGCAGCGATCGCACGGGTTCGCGGTGACAGACTTCGCGTCTGCATGCATGTCCTCGCGCAATGTTTCGCTTTCGCTCCGAGCACGTTTTCGCACCGTGCCGTGAGCTTTATGCCGCAGCATATGAGCATTTGACAGTACGCAAGCTACCATTGTTGCATGGACACTATCGGAGCTGTTCAAAAATAATTTCGTTATAGCCAGGGGTCTTCGACGCCTACAGCGACTTGTGATGTTCCGTCGCGATGATTCAGTCTTAATTTTCTTTTTCTTTTCTTCTAAAGTCTTGGAAGCTTCAATATCATTATTTCTCAAATTTCATCGAACTGCATGTTTATCGGTCTTCTAAGCGAGCAATTACCCGCTGCTTCTTTTTCTTAATTCAGTAGAATATTGATTGTCAGGTGCTCACAAGCAGGAACATGGGCCGTGACTTTTTAAATGTGTTTTTACCGTTCCCCTTCCATTAGAGTGAACTTTATTATAATCATCATACGTGTTACAGTGCATACGCAAAAGATTGTACATTCGTGGACAAGTACCCATTGCGGTCGTTCGATCCGTATGTGTGCAATCATGTATTCGATTACTGCACGGAAGTTGCTGACATCGTGAAATTCACGTGGTGTTGTGGACAGTACTGGAATAAAATACCGCGGTCCGTAAAGTGCTTGGCATCCCCATAGGCGCCAGCACCGAGAAGCTCATGCAGCTGGGGGTCCACAACACTTTCGATGAGGTTGGGTCACAGAAGTTAGTCCGCTGGACTTTAACCCGTCAGGGAAAGGCAGTGCGTGCTCGACGCGTGGTCGCGGGAGGCCGTCACGGTCTCGCCGTTCCCGCGCAACGTGCACCCGCAACGCAATGTAGGCACACGCCGGGCCCGGGCCGCACTTCTCGGATCCGTCGCCGACGAACCACGATCGGTCGCGTTCGTCGACGTCGCCCAATACGGTTCGTCCGACCGGTTCGCGGCGGCCGTGGTGGATCACAGGGGCAACCTAATGCCGCGTCCGTGCGGGGCAGGTGTCCGGATTGCGGAGATCCATTCTGCACTTTAGAACACATGCTCTGGCGGTGACGGGGACCACGGTCATCTCACCACGGATGAAGAGTGGGAGGAGGCGGTCAGGCACGGCCTGCCCGTCCCAACGTCGGAACGGCTCGCGGCGGCCCCCTCCCTCATAAGGGGGTTTCGGAGTCGCTCCTCAGGACCTTAATAAAGTTCACTGCCTGCCGTGAAGTGCTCGAAGTTGTTTGCATAGAATGTTTGAAAGAAGTGCGGCCATTGACGTCGCTACAGTGTCGACGTAAAGTGCCGGTCCCGTCTGTGGTTAAGGAGACGGGCCCCGTCACTGTAGTGTGTATGTTAAAGTGCCGGGCCCCGTCACTGTAGTACAGATGTTAAAGTGCCGGGCCCCGTCACTGTAGTGCACGATTATGTTAAAGTACCGGGCCCCGTCACTGTAGTACAGATCTTAAAGTGCCGGGCCCCGTCACTGTAGTCACTACCTATTATTTTTTTTTGTTATGGGAGCGTGTACTTCGACACCACTAGAGTAGAGTGCCTTGAAGGCCTAGAATATACCTGCTATCATGGAGGATGAAAATAATAGGAGGGAGCACACCGCAACGCCAGCAACGCGATTGAATCCTTATGGCGGCCCAACACGCGTAAAAGCACGTGCGTAAAAGCGTCAGAGCGCGCGGTAGGTTTTAGTACTCCTGGTTGACTTTTGTTGTTTTTCGATACACATTCGAAACCATTTGAAGCTCTTCAAACAAACAAAAACATGGCTACCATCGCGGCACTTTCGCTTTCTGCCGCGTTCAAGCATCAAATCGCGGCGTTCCACTATGCGTGTCCGTTCGGCGAGCCGCATCTGAGAGAGTGCCTCTCAAGCGTGTCGGAAGTTCAAGGCAAATCTTGTAGGCTTCTCTGAAAGGTGCGCGGCGTTGCTACACTGCTGACTGCTTTTGCGACAAGTGTGCGCTGCGGTTCGTGTTGCAGTAAATTGCGTAGTGATGTCTGTTGTCGTTTCAGAAGCTAAGCCGGCATATCCTTCACTTATATAAAGTGAGGCTAAAAACTGTTTTGTAGGCTGGTCAGTTCTCGTGTGAAGGATTAAGCAAAGCTTAGCTTGAGTTGGAGTGCACCTTTCTCTTTCGCTCGCCGATACATGTTATATGTTTTACCCGCAGTGGTTGCTTAATGGCCATATGGTGTTCGGCTGCTGAGCACGAGATCGCGGGATCGAATCCCGATCACGGCGGCCGCATTTCGACGGGGGCGAAATGCGAAAGCACCCGTAACGTTAAAGAACTCCGGGTGGCCCAAATTATTCCGGAGTCCTCCACTGCGGCGTGCCTCATGACGAGATCGTGGTTTTAACCCCATAATTTATTGTAATAAGATAGTATACGTCCGATGACCTACCGCTTGTTCGTAGTACGCGGTGTTCGAAGCCGCGCCAGTGCTTGGGAGCGTAGCGGAAACCGCATGCCCGGCCGTATACCCAAGCAACCCTAGGCGACTGCCGATGATTGGCCGATTGTTAGGAAATAGTCGGCAGCTTGGCCACCCGACGTCCGAAAACAGTCGGCCCACTATTATGAGAATAAGAGTTAGTGGAGAATGTGGAAGTAGCAGGAAGAATACACGTGGCGGAAGTATTACATTTCCTTCACGAAAAATCGCGAGATTTCAATACTTCGAAAACGGATATGTTTCTAACACTATTACATCGTTCATTATTGCTTTCTTTAATTTTTTCCTAAGTGTATACTATCGAGAAAATAACTATTGAACTGGGAACAAAATTTACTCAAGTGGATATTGCATTAGACAGTTCTCGTAATAGTCATCTGAACTGCGGAAAGGGTAAAGCAAAATTGTTCGCGAACGCCTTGTTATTGTAAACGGCCCTATCGCAGCACAGCAACAATCGTCAAACGATCTAAGCGCAGGCGATTCGTGGAGTGTACAGTTCTGGGAAAACATTTCAGTTGGATGTTTTCACTGGGGAGGGTGGAAGAAGCGATTATACGAAGCCGAATTGTGAAGAGATGTCAAAATCTGCAATTTTTGTAGCTATTGTCGATTCGTCTAAGAATGATTAAGGCTGCATGCCAGTCAATGTAAATCATAAAATGGAGCATTTCCGCTGTCGACGTGCATTTGATTGGGAAGAACTAGAGTTAGATCAAATTCTTCAAATTTTTGCTCAATGAACTAATGGCATTCAACAATCATAGCAGTCAAGAATTAATAACTTCATGGTATATCATGAGTGTTTTTTCAAGCGCCGTCTCCTGTGAAGCATATCTGACATTTTCGTGCGAAGCTCCTTGGAAAGCGTATTGACTGTGTATGCATGCACGCACCTATCGAACTTCGTGCACATATAGACGTGATGCTTTGACGATAAATATTTATTAAAATTAAAATTATTCATTTCTGCCTTGTAAAGGTACAGATCGCGGAGGCGCAGAAAATGCTGTCAGATACAGATTGACAAAGCCGCAGCCCCCTTTCGCTTGGCAGAGCCTGTACAGCGAGACTTTTAAAACAAATACAATTGCACATGGTAATAACAGGTATACAATAATGAGCAAGTACAAAAGGAAACAAAACAAGATTACACAATATCTATACAATACTCCCAAAAAAGAAAACAGAACCTCCATGCTAACGTACATAGCACCCAAAGTACTGTTCGACGCATTGAAGAGGTCAAAATTAATGTATACATAAGCTATATATACATATTCGTATAGAGCTACCAATCCCTGCAAAAAAATATAGAACGCAAATTTTCATTAGACACACGCACGCACGCACGCATGTGCACAGCACACGCACCAAAAGGAAACGGCGACGCACTCCCAGGAGGCGCCTAAAAAAAAAAAAGGAAAGGAAAAGTGTGGGGAACCAAACTCAATTCAATCTCAAATCAGCTACCGTGTCAAACTGCTTGTACATCAACGAACTTTATATTTGTCAAATGAAGCTGTAGTGGCAAGTGGCGCACTCCACTGTCTTCAGTTACATTTTTTGCCACTTCTCTTTTGCCTGCTGGCTAATCCGAGGGAGAAAGCACCCATGGTGTCTCGATCTCACAGAAATGAACCCGAACTTCCTCTCGGACCATAGAATGCACTCTGACGTCACTATACAATAAGACAGTTGAAAACATTGCGCCCACAGAAGAGAAGGCGGTTTCTTGCTGCTGAGAGTTACTTCCCTCACTTTGTTTTTTTGTTGTGTCTGTGCGCGTTTGTTCATTTGTTCGCGGCTAGTCTGAACCAGTGATACAGCTTACATTTTCCAGCTTGTCTTTATACATATGCTTATGGAATGCTTTATACTGTGCTGCAAACAGCGACCGCATTCCTATCATTTTTGAGGTTGATTTCCGTTTGATTTCTTTAAAAAGCAAAATTGACGCATTTGTACATTATGACAAATTTCAAAGATACATGAAATCGACAATTCTTTCGCGCACGAATATGCAAGAGGATATTGGGGCTTTGAGCGTGCGTGCAGTTTCAAAACGTTGCTTGAAGAATCCAGCGTTTAATTTAGCCTCCTATACAGGCGAATCTTTCAGTTCGCGGTGGAATTTGGACAGCACGCCGGCTCGTTGAAAACAGCTGCCTGGAAACAACTTCTTTGTAATCAATGTCCAAAAAATTGGAGTTATAACAAATTTGTTAGTGTATCTTTGAAGCGTGCGGTATATAAAGGTATATGAACAAGTTCAATTATCTGTCCTATATCTAAACATAAACGAGCCCTTTTTAGATTTTTGCGCTCCCCGAAAGATGATTCGGGTTCTAGCAAATGTTTTTGTATTTGCCCTTTCGTAACGTGAATTGTCCAAATTATTGATAAATGTTGTAAAGGTACTAGAAAGCAGGTTCACTTCAATCGTTCCACCGTACTTACTGAATCCGTTACTGCTTGAGGAATTTAGGGAAGTCACATTGCCAGAACTGGCGTACGTCGTTAGCTCTCTGCCTTTTTCAGCATCAGGTGCAGCTGGAGTTTCCGCAGCCGTGATAAAACTTCTGTATAAATTTTACCCCGCAAAAAATTCTAAACATGATCAATTACTCTTCAAAAAATAGATGGATACCTTCAGAATGGAAGCTTGCTAAAGTAATTCCGATCCCTAGAAAACAGGGAGGGGGGCATAGTTTTGATAATGTTACACCAATTTCTCTCGCATCAAATCTGGTTAAACTAATTGAAATAATTTAAAATTGCCGCACGACGACCAATTTTTCTGTAAATTCAATACTTAGCCACAGTCAAATTGGCTTTAGATCTGGGTCCTCGACATAGTGTTGCCACGCAGGCATAGACAGTCGCACACAACATGCTCGTTGCCGAAGAGAATATTCAGCACTAGTGACCCTACATCTAGCTAAAGCGTATGATTCTGTGGAGCATGGCATGCTGATAAAGCAACTACAGAATTACAGGGTTTCGAAGTACACCACGGCATGAGTTTCAGAGTTTTTAAGAGAAAGAATTCATACCCAGGAATTCTGAATATGCGTTTAGTTTCTATTTTCGCCACCACGTGGCGTATCAACTTTAAAGATTTGAAATTCGCGCCATGACGTATGCCATGACGCTAACTAAAGAAAACACAATAAAAAGAAGCACACACCCTGAGAGTGTTGCTTCCCCTCGGCACTTGGAAACGAGCGCGCTTATGTATCAGCGTTATCTTGAAGACAACCTGCTACTTGCTCGACTTGCAATGAATCGATGATTTTGCCAGACACCTTGCCAGACAGCTCGTCGGCATTCCGGGTGAGATGTCTGGCCGAGATAACAGCCCCCGCAAAGCTTCGTTGGGTTCCCTTTCTTCGTTTTTTTCTCTTTATTTGTGCACGACTGCGGCCGCGGGCTTCGGTATAGTCAGCGTTATTAACGCGACAGCGTTAAGGAGCTCGTGTCGCAGAAAACCCGGTGTCGTCGGCGTCGGTGTCGGCGTCCGCGGCGTTGACCGTGAGCGATAAATCCCAGTAGGCACTTCATAAATAAAAAACATCTTGCAACATGGGCTGGTGGGAATCGAACCAGGGTCTCCGGAGTGTGAGACGGAGACGCTGCCACTCAGCCACGAGTTCGTTCCTTCAAAGCGGGACAAAATCGCCTCTAGTGAATGCAGTGTGGCCTTCGAAACGTGCAGTCGAAAGTTATACTGCGGTGTATATCGGTAATTATGACCATGTAACTTACAGAAGTCGCAGTTTCACGAGTAGCGAAGTACGTTTCCACTAAATTTCTTCTGCGCTCTGCGCACACGCAGGGCCATCTTGCGGCAAAAACAGAAGACCTCTCCTCGGAATGTACGGCGCTGCCCCGACACGTGGCGCGCCACTCGCCCCATGATCGCTTCCGCCTTCATGGCGCGTCGGGGCCCGGTTATCTGTGGCGATCGCGACGTTTGGCTGGCGTAGCGCGTTTGAGTAGGCGGTGCGAACGGGGTGCGATAACGCTATCGCGTTCCACTCTTGAAGGCGAAGCTTAAGCGTCCTCCAATTTTTTTTTCTTGCGTTTTCTAAGAACCAGTGTGATTCAATAAGAGGAAGCTTTAGCTCGGGCCCTTCTTCGATGCCGGCTGCTCAAATACATGCAAAATGCATAAATGATTTTATGAGAAAATCGCTCTAACGATATGAATGAAAATTGTTGCATTCAAGAGAGAACGTTTGATCACAGTGATCGCTGCAATAATAATATTGAACTAGGCCATGGCATTATTGACAAGAATTATAGGAAATCGGGACATTTGAAAAAGAAGTACGAAGTTTACAAATCCGTTAGTTTGGATAAAAACTGATATCGCCTCCCTCTAAACTGCATCCCTTGGAACATCTCAATCGGACAAATCCGATGTATGAATTTATAACTTATGTGAAGTTACAATGCCTGTTAAGATTTTGCGAATACCATATTCAGGAGTTAGGGGTGTATTTCAGGGTGTCATGTGATATATCATTTTTGTCTGCAATAAATGAAATATTAGGTGCACCTTAGAGAATTCCGATATCGCTTTTAGTTGCTAAGGTACAGAGTCGTATACTTTGAGTATTGTTTCTTGAGATTTCGCATTTTTTTTAAATTAGAAAAGTGGAAGCTAAATAAAAATTGGCTTTCCGAAATCTAATTTTAACTGTTTCTTTTAAGTTCAACATAACTCATGAGTTGCGCTGCAGTGGTTGTAAGAGGAAAGGATTGATGATTTCCCAGGTAGGAGCTAAAGCTTCCCGTTAAGTTAGGTTTAGACTAATACTTTTGCTGAGAGAAGAAGCAAGACGAGTATACCGCATATACATTATGGCGGCCACAGTTCGATGGGGGCGAAATGCGGAGACACACGCGTACTTAGATTTAGGTGTACGTTAAAGATGCCCAGGGAAACGAAATTTTCCAGATTCCCCAACTACGCCATGCCTCATAATCAGATCGTGGTCTTGTCACGTAAAACCCCATATTTTTGTATTTGCAGAATGTGCAGTAATTTACAGTAATTGACAAAGCCAAGCCTAGAGCATGCTAGTCATTAAAGCGTTCTCTTCTTCAGACCTAAGCTCGTGCTCATCTTCCTCAGCTTTGTGCAGAGCTGCGCATCATATTTCCACTTGGTGTGGAAGCGCCCTCCCGATGCGTTTTAGGCAGAAAAGGACTGGTAGCGTTTTAGGCGGCTGACCTGAACGACGTCATGGGAAGTCTGGATGGAGCGAGTAGTAGGTGTGACCGGAGACATATCGTAGGTCACGTAGGTTACCTGACAGAGAACCCGGTAAGCGCCGGAGTAGCGGGATATCAGTTTTTCCGAGAGGCCGAAACGGCGGGTGGGAGATCGAAGAGGGACAAGATCACCGAGAATATAATCGGCGTCCCGGTGACTACTGTCACAAATGTTCTTGTTCTGTCTCTTGTTCTGAGAAGCACAAAGGCGACGGTGAGCAACTTGGTGTGTTTCTTGGGCTCGAGCAATGGCATCGCTTTTATACTATGACACAGACTCTTGAGGGGTAGGCAGTATAGTATTAAAAAGCAATACTGAATCTCGGCCGCACAACAAATAAAATGGCGAGTAACGTGCAGTGTCGTGGCGTGATGAATTGTACGCTAATATGACAAACGGGCGAACAGTATCCCAGTCACGATGGTCATCAGAAACAGACATGAAGAGCATGTCTGTTAATATTCGATGAAGCCGCTCTGTAAGACCATTGGTCTGCGGATGACATGCATTAGTAAATTTATGCTTGGAATAAGGATGGAGGAAGTCGCCCACAACTGGATAGATGGATGGATATTATGAGCATCCCCTTTGGAACGGGGTGGTGGGTTGCGCCACCAAGCTCTTGCTATTATACTGCCTAATGTCCTACCTACGTTAAACAATAAGAAAGCACTATAGACTACCACACCCAAATTTTCTGATACCCTAATGCCAAATGTGCTTTTGTACGTCTCCGTTTTTTGTCGTTTCCCTACTTTTCTTCCACCAATCCTCCAATCGCCTTTTAGTAATGCCTATTGCGGACATGTTTACTTTTCCACTGCTCCCGCTTAACCTAAGGGCGTCAAGCAGGCCAGTGGGGCCACAATCGACCGCTGGGTAGACGTCTTCACATTCTAACAAAATATGCACCGTAGTTTCCTTAACTTTACCGCAGCAAGCACATGCTTCTTCTTCCTTCTTATATCAGGCTTTATAGTAGCGTGTTCTAAGGCATCCCGATCTCGCTTCGAAAAGTAATGAGCTTCCGTCTGAGTTATCATAAATGATTTCTTTCCTGATTTCGTTTTTTCCTCTGAAGTAGTTACTCATGGCAGGTTTCTTTTCCATTGCCGCCACCCATGAGATTATTTCAGGCTCTCTGACTTTCAGCTTGACGTTCTTTGTTGCTGTGTTGCCCACCCTACAGGCCGCATACTTGCTGGTAAGTTTCCTAGTTCTTTTCCTCAACTGCGAATCAATGTTTTTCCTGTACAGATACCTCAACACTCTCCCAGCCCAGTTACTTTCTTCCATATTCCTCAGCCATTCGCCATACTCAATTTTACTGCGAGCTTCCCTCACTTCAAAACTAGTCCAGCCGTATCACCCTGCACAGCTTCATTTGTAGTCTTCCCGTGAGCACCCAATGCGGGGCGATCCACTGACCTTTGGTTCCCATTGAGTCCTGATTGTACCCCTGATTTAAAGGAAACAACCGCATTTCCAAAAGTAAGTCATGGAACCATTACACCTTTCCACACACCTCGGAGGACCTCGTCCTCCGAGGTAAAGAGAAAGGAGCGACCCCTGTCGGTAAAAAGTTGACGAGGAGCGCCGGGGCGAACAATGAGGTTGTGCAGTACAACAGTAAGTAGGCTACGCCAGTTGGAAGTTTACCCGCCATGCTTGCTCAGTGGCTATGGTGTTGGGCTGTTGAGCTGTTGAACACGAGGGAGGGGGAACGAATCCCGGCCAGATTTAGGTGCACGTTAAAGATCCCCAGGTGGGCGAAATTCCCGGAGTGCTCCACTACGGCGTGCCTCATAATCAGAAAGTGGTTTTGGCACGTTAAACCCCATAATTAGGTTACGTCAGTTGGAAGGGCTCTAGTGAACGCGAACCAAATTGTATAATGTGTTGCGACGGCAATACACTTGTTGTATCAGTCAGATCTGGGGAAAGGTACCAAGAGATCTACACCAACGCGATAGAAGGGAAATTTGTCATAATGTACAAATGCGTCAATTTTGCTTCTTTAAAGAAATCAAACGGAAATCAACCTCAAAAATGATAGGAATGCGGTCGCTGTTTGCAGCACAGTATACAGCATTCCATAAGCATATGTTTAAAGACAAGCTGGAAAATGTAAGCTGTATTACTGGTTCAGACTAGCCGCGAACAAATGAACAAACGCACACACACACAACAACAACAACAAAAAAACAAAGTGAGGGAAGTAACGCTCAGCAGCAAGAAACCGCCTTCTCTTCTGTGGGCGCAATGTTTTCAACTGTCTTATTGGATAGTGACGTCAGAGTGCATTTTTTGGTCCGAGAGGAAGTTCGGGTTCATTTCTGTGAGATCGAGACACCATGGGTGCTTTCTCCCTCCGATTAGCCAGTAGGCAAAAGAGAAGTGGCAAAAAATGTAACTGAAGACAGTGGAGTGCGCCACTTGCCACTACAGCTTCATTTGACAAATATAAAGTTCGCTGATGTACAAGCAGTTTGACACGGTAGCTAATTTGAGATTGAATTGAGTTTGGTTCCCCACACTTTTCCTTTCCTTTTTTTTTCAGGCGCCTCCTGGGAGTGCGTCGCCGTTTCCTTTTGGTGCGTGTGCTGTGCACATGCGTGCGTGCGTGCGTGTGTCTAATGAAAATTTGCGTTCTATATTTTTTTGCAGGGATTGGTAGCTCTATACGAATATGTATATATAGCTTATGTATACAATAATTTTGACCTCTTCAATGCGTCGAACAGTACTTTGGGTGCTATGTACGTTAGCATGGAGGTTCTGTTTTCTTTTTTGGGAGTATTGTATAAATATTGTATAATCTTGTTTTGTTTCCTTTTGTACTTGCTCATTATTGTATACCTGTTATTACCATGTGCAATTGTATTTGTTTTAAAAGTCTCGCTGTACAGGCTCTGCCAAGCGAAAGGGGGCTGCGGCTTTGTCAATCTGTATCTGACAGCATTTTCTGCGCCTCCGCGATCTGTACCTTTACAAGGCAGAAATGAATAATTTGAATTTTAATAAATATTTATCGTCAAAGCATCACGTCTATATGTGCACGAAGTTCGATAGGTGCGTGCATGCATACACAGTCAATACGCTTTCCAGGGAGATTCGCACGGAAATGTCAGATATGCTTCACAGGAGACGGCGCTTGAAAAAACACTCATGATATACCATGAAGTTATTAATTCTTGACTGCTATGATTGTTGAATGCCATTAGTTCATTGAGCAAAAATTGGAAGAATTTGATCTAACTCTAGTTCTTCCCAATCAAATGCACGTCGACAGCGGAAATGCTCCATTTTATGATTTACATTGACTGGCATGCAGCCTTAATCATTCTCAGACGAATAGACAATAGCTACAAAAATTGCAGATTTTGACATCTCTTCACAATTCGGCTTCGTATAATCGCTTCTTCCACCCTCCCCAGTGAAAACATCCAACTGAAATGTTTTCCTAGAACTGTACACTCCACGAATCGCCTGCGCTTAGATCGTTTGACGATTGTTGCTGTGCTGCAATAGGGCCGTTTACAATAACAAGGCGTTCGCGAACAATTTTGCTTTACTCTTTCCGCAGTTCAGATGACTATTACGAGAACTGTCTAATGCAATATCCACTTGAGTAAATTTTGTTCCCAGTTCAATAGTTATTTTCTCGATAGTATACACTTAGACAAAAATTAAAGAAAGCAATAATGAACGATGTAATAGTGTTAGAAACATATCCGTTTTCAAAGTATTGAAATCTCGCGATTTTTCGTAAAGGAAATGTAATACTTCCGCCACGTGTATTCTTCCTGCTACTTCCACATTGTCCACTAACAGTTATTCTCATAATAGTGGGCCGACTGTTTTCGGACGTCGGGTGGCCAAGCTGCCGACTATTTCCTAACAATCGGCCAATCATCGGCAGTCGCCTAGGGTTGCTTGGGTATACGGCCGGGCATGCGGTTTCCGCTACGCTCCCAAGCACTGGCGCTGCTTCGAACACCGCGTACTGCGAACAAGCGGTAGGTCATCGGACGCATACGATCTTATTACAATAAATTATGGGGTTAAAACCACGATCTCGTCATGAGGCACGCCGCAGTGGAGGACTCCGGAATAATTTGGGCCACCCGGAGTTCTTTAACGTTACGGGTGCTTTCGCATTTCGCCCCCGTCGAAATGCGGCCGCCGTGATCGGGATTCGATCCCGCGATCTCGTGCTTAGCAGCCCAACACCATATGGCCATTAAGCAACCACGGCGGGTAAAACATATAACATATGTTTTACATGATACATATGTATCGGCGAGCGAAAGAGAAAGGTGCACTCCAACTCAAGCTAAGCTTTGCTTAAAGGGAAGCTGAAACACTTTTCGAAAAAAATGAGTTCTCTGCGGCATTCTACAGTTTTGAGTCCCCTGAACACGAATATCTCGTTCAAGAAGGGCGGAAACAAGCGCAAGCGGCTGTTTTTTCATGAAAACGCGCACCAGCGCCTCAGAGTAGCGCGCGAACGCCGCTGTTGCCCGTGATTGGTCGGAGCCGCTGTGACGTCAGTGGCGGCAGTCGCCGGTCGGCGCCGCCGTTTGAGAGCGTAGCACGCTGTTCTGTTCTGGCTGCATAGCTGAGTTGTAAGCATTATGGAACGTTATCGCTGTCTCGGACAGCTTGTATTTTCGCCGTACATGTTCGGACCGACAGCCGATACGGAAAACGATGGCGGCAACGGCGGCAACGACAATGTTGAGTGTGCCAAAAGCGAGAGCGATGTGTACACCTTCTCGCGTGCTGGAAATCTTAGCTGTTACGTATGCTTTTTTTTTTCATGTAGCTGCACGTTCCAATGACGGGAGAAAAAATGCGCTAAAGTGTCACTGGGAACTTGCTGCTGGAAGAATGCCGAAGCACTAACTTCTCATTAGATTGTAAACACGGGTACAATTCCGCGATGTCAAGCACCTTGCCGCTGCTTGTCTGAAGTCCCGTGGTTTTCTGAGCGTTGATACACGATCGCGAACATAAGTGCCGCGTTTCAAAGCGCGCACATGCAGTGCTGCGAGGTACAGTCATGGAAGTTGCTTATCATACACATCCAGATCGAGATGGTCAGGGGGATTATATGTGCAATATTCAGAATATGGTTCGACGACTTTGCGATTGTGGCTCGATCAAGAAACGGTATATGCGCGCTCCGTGCTAGTGTTGACATAAAGATATTAGGCAGTTTTAGCACCGCCGTGTGGTAAACATGATAACTGCAACCGTACGTCGAATGTCACTAGGCAAGCCTATACTGAAATTTATACCTCAGGTGCAACGCTGTGGAAGCTACGCACGAAGTCTGGTTACCAAAATTTATTACTGCGCGCGTTTCCGTCTATGGTTCGCAGCGTGCCAGCGGCATTTGCTCGCGCGAGCATGCACGTGAAGCTGCCGCGACGGGCTGCAATTAAAGAATGCCGAAAAGAAAATTGATTTAAAAGAACGTGTTAGCAGCCGTATAAGTACACGGATTGTTTCTATGGGTAAATTCTTTTTATGCGAAGCATATTACGAGAGCTCAACCCAGCTCCTCAGGCGCGGCGGTGTCGCCATGAAACCACGTGACACCGTGACGTCACGACAGAGGAGAAGTGGCTTTGGCTCAACTCTTGCAAGACGGGCTGGGTGGGAATCGAACCAGGGTCTCCGGAGTGTGGGACGGAGACGCTACCACTGAGCCACGAGTACGATGCTTCAAAGCGCTACAAAAGCGCCTCTAGTGAATGCGGTGTTGCCTTAGAAACAAGCTGTTTCTAAGGCTCAGGCGTGCGTCGCTTGCTCAGGCGCACATTTCGTTGCCGCGCCGAACGCTGCTTTGCTCGACGCTCACCGCGTCCAATGCGGGGCGCATAGTCGCTGCCCTGTAGCCCATTGTCTTACACCCCTTGGCGGGTCGACGGGAACGCTGTCGCGTTCCACTCTTGAAGGCGAAGCAGTAATGCATGAGTTGTTTCTTCGTCTAGCCGAACCAAATATAGCCAAGCAACAGCAGTTCACCAGGCTAAACAAGGGTTCAACAACTAAAATAAAGGCTAGTATGCTTCGCATCCTGGGCTTAACCTTACCTAAGCCACAGCCATTTTTTTTTCATTCAGAACTGAGCTTATATATGAAAAGTTTTCTCAAAAATCGGGTCAAGAAACACCGAACTTTTTCTAAGTGCGAACGCAGCCACTGCAAGAAGTATCTCAAGCCTCCACAGCGTTGCACCTGATGTATGAAACGGAGTATAGCAACGCTAGCAACAACGCGTTTCCGCATTTGTCGTAAGGCTATCCGGCTATCGCGGAAATAGTCCGAGCACAGCACAGTTGATTTCGTCGGCACGAACTTATCTCTCCTCACCGCACTGCGCTGCAAGCTTCTTGTGCTTCGGGAACCTGTGAAACACCACATCGTCTCGCCCGCGTGTGTTCGCGCAGCCGAATGCTGCACAGAACGAGGGCATGTTGGGCGCCCTTGGCTGTAGGCACTCATGCAGCACAGAAGGAAAGAACAGTTTACGAAAATCGCAAAACAAACGTGAGCGGCGGCGGCGGCAAATCTCTCGTAGCGTCGTTCAGTAAAGTGCAGGACGGAAAGAGGCATGCCAGCGCATGCCAGCACGCCGGTCCGGCAGCTCGGTCCCCGCCAGTGACGTCACTCTCGCCGGTTCTCTCCTCTGGTAACCTCCTCACCCGGCGCTCCGGGAAGCGATGGGGGCGTGTCCGCGGGGGTGATTTAGAAAGCGATTTCCGCCCCTTATATTAACAAAACGAAGAAAAAAATTTCGTAACCGTAAATTATTAGGTCTATTCTTCCCAATCCCAGCAATTCATGGATATTGAAAACCACTTCAGCTTCCCTTTAATCCTTCACACGAGAACTGACCAGCCTACAAAACAGTTTTTAGCCTCACTTTATATAAGTGAAGGATATGCCGGCTTAGCTTCTGAAACGACAACAGACATCACTACGCAATTTACTGCAACACGAACCGCAGCGCACACTTGTCGCAAAAGCAGTCAGCAGTGTAGCAACGCCGCGCACCTTTCAGAGAAGCCTACAAGATTTGCCTTGAACTTCCGACACGCTTGAGAGGCACTCTCTCAGATGCGGCTCGCCGAACGGACACGCATAGTGGAACGCCGCGATTTGATGCTTGAACGCGGCAGAAAGCGAAAGTGCCGCGATGGTAGCCATGTTTTTGTTTGTTTGAAGAGCTTCAAATGGTTTCGAATGTGTATCGAAAAACAACAAAAGTCAACCAGGAGTAATAAAACCTACCGCGCGCTCTGACGCTTCTACACGTGTTGGGCCGCCATAAGGATTCAATCGCGTTGCTGGCGTTGCGGTGTGCTCCCTCCTATTATTTTCATCCTCCATTATAGCAAGTATATTCTAGGCCTTCAAGGCACTCTACTCTAGTGGTGTCGAAGTACACGCTCCCATAACAAAAAAATAATAATAATCTATGGAGGCTCCATAGCGATACGCTTTGAATTTAATATGCCGATCCTAAAGGCTATACTTGTGGCGAAAGTGATAATGACAGCCGTAAACACGTCACAGACATTAAGTATTTCGTTGTCCAGCAGCGCTGTCATCAGTTCATTATCATCATCATCATCATCACCGTATTTCATGTGTTTCATGTGATGTTTCTGTCAGCTCACGTAGCGCCATGGTAGCGCTAGTTACTCCCGTTCGTTGATTGGCAGTCCGGCCAGGCTGGCGGAGTGTCAGCAGTTGTTCCAGGGGGGGGGGGACACTCCTCGGCTCCGGTGGCACAGGAAATTGGCGCCATCTCTGTAACGGGCGACGCGAAAATTCGGTTCCCTTGCATGGGCTCGTAGATCGTCGCGCGCACGCGCGCCGATCCAGGTGGCCAAGCCCTTACCCCCGCTCAACTCCTCTCCCTACGCCCTCTCTCGTAATACCCTCTCAACTCCCTCACCTTCGACCACGGAGGAAGGAAACTAAGGAGAGGCCCTGACGTCACTCTTTGTGAAGCAAAAGTGAAGCCGGAAGTTGGCGTTGCTCATGGCGATGCTCCGCCTTTTGTGCCACCCTCCTCTCTTGTTTACATCTTTCGCGAAACCACGCCGCGCTGCGCGTGGTTTCGCGCGCGGAGCGCTCGCGCTCGCGCAACATCCGGCAGAGCACGGTGCAGGTAACACAGCGCAACAAGACACGGTGACTAACGCAAACCCGCCCACACAGCGCCTTTGCCACGGCACGAAACCCTACCAGAGCAACACGTGTGCGCGCTCAAACAACGCCGCCATTGTGACCCAAAAGGCGTGACCATACAGCAAAAAAAAAATAAAAAAGCAGCAAAAAATGAGAACCTACTACGTCATTTCCGCCACACTTTTTTCCTAGCGCGCGGAGGGGGTAGGGCCTCTCCTTAGTTTCCTTCCTCCGTGCCTTCGACTGTCTACGGCGCCGCCGTGCCCTTCCCGCCGGCCCGGCGGCTGCTAAGTCCGCTACGTAACGCTTTATTTTTGTTATCTACTGTCATCGAGGTGCGTGCACGGCGCCAGCGGCACCGCGCCAATTTAGCGCTCTACATGAATTGCATATTTCGCTATCTGTTGTTATCGGGAAGCGTGCGTTGCGTGTGTTTGCCGGCATGGTCAGTTTCGTCAGTTTCGCGGCCATCAGTAACTGTGCTAGCGCTCCGCGATGTTTCCGATGTTTCGCCCGTTCCAGGACTGCGCGCACCGCACATGCATTGTGCAATGGTGCACGAATACCCCGAAAACGAGCCATGCAAGGTTCTTCCGGGTGCCTAAAGACAGCAGGTGAGCGGACAGCTTGCTTCCCGGCTTTCATTTGTGCTAATTAGTGTGCGCAGTCATACATAGCCGTTCTGGAGTGAGGCAAAAGTTAATTGCAAGTATGGCTGATTTGAGAAGAACAAATATGTTGCAGTAACACCGTTGGACCAACAAGCAGCTAACACAAACCACTTGAAACATACTGTATAGTTTCACCTTTGCGTCTCTCATATAACCACGTGCTTGGGTGTGTGCTTTGTATTTGTCTCCTACTGAAAACTAATTATCGTTGAAAAACTCGTTTCTGAGCCTCAAGGTAGATGTATCACAACTTTTGCTGTGCCGAGATGACGAAACGAGTTTTTATGCGTGATCCGAGTGCCCACTTTATCACGTTGGAATTTATGCTTTTCACTTACGTTTCTTCAGGATGGAAGCATATCTCGAGTACTCTGGGAGGCAAGACCTCATGGGTTTGCCCAGGCAGAAGGTCAGCAACTACAGAATCTGCTCGGCGCACTTCACGGATGGAGACTTTTTGGACCCGGCGGGACACAGGCTCGTTTGGTCAGCCGTGCCAACCGTGAAAGCGCCATTTGAGCGGTTCGAGTCAAAAGGTAGGTCCAGTTTAAACTTTTTAGCTAGACTACGTGGGCCTTATCTTACACTCCCCATTAAATAACACAGCTTTCTCGCACCATTGTCTTTTCATCAACTGGAAAAAAGCGTCGGCCCGTTTTGAAAGTGCACTTCTTTTTCTGGAATTTACTATGTGGTGAATATGTACTCTTCACTTTGTAAACTCCATAGAAAGAATAACTCTATTGTCAACTTTGCTGGCATACATTTAGTTTCCTTAATGGCACTTCCATTCGATTGGCACTTCAATTCGATCAAGGTAGGCTGCATTTAACTTGTTGATTGTTTAACAGTTGTAAAAATTCATGACGTATTGTAGCTTAACTATTACAAAAGCAAAAATTTATTTGGGGCACTATATATAGACATTAAGAAAGTAACTCAACATGCGTCCTAAATTCAGAGCCCTTCATTGTATAGGTATTGTAAACACAAACGAAGCTGGTGGCTTGTGCTATTATTCTGGCAATCAGCACATTTTGCACTTGCCACTGCTAATCACCCGTGTTTGCTGTTTCTTATGCAATAACTGCTGTATGAAAATGTGGCTCGACAGCTGAGCTTCTATATAACTTTACCCAGATGACGCTGCCAGCCCTGCGCCCCTGCGGGAGCGGACACCTGAGCCAGGACCGTCTGGACTATGCAGAGGTGGGCACATTGTTGCAGCACATTACATAGCACAAAGATTTGTTAAATACTTTAACAAACAGTTGTAATCCACGAAACAACCCAGTGTGGGTCCTAAATTCAGAGCTCGTCTAACATGCAAACATTGTGACGCATGACATAGTAAAATAAAATGTATAAAGCATTTGAAAAGACGGAAACAAAAATGGTGATCCCAACACAGGCACTAGCCCTCGCATTGCACCCTTCCTTTTCGTTTCTGTCTTTTCAAACACTTTTTACCTGTTGCCATACCTCAGCAAATCTGAATGTCAGCACACTGCACATGCATCTAATGCAGTCAATCTGTGCTCCTATAGTGGCAATTTTATAAACGCATAGCGTAAGCTTAGACTTAAGACCTGTTTTTGGGAAGCCGTTTCATCATGTGTACTAATTGCTTTTTACAGCTACACCAGCTACTGGCACTCCAACAGGACGGCGCCTAGGCACTGAACGTAAGTTTACTCCATAAAGCAGTGCACATGCATGTGGTAGAGTCTCTCAGACAAACATCACCAGTAATATAATACAAGCTCCCCGTTATTGTAGTCAAGGCAGTGAAGTGATGTTTACATTGATATTGCACTTGTAAGATACCCCTAGACTCCCACATCGTCAATTATGAATGCTTTTCTCTAAACGTTTTCCATATTTTCCCATTACTAATTGTTGTCTTTGACATAAGTTGAGCAATACCCACAGAATAAGAGCTATTTCATACAAATAAAGTGTGTTTTGACTTCTATGAAACTGCGCATTATAACAACGATGCACTACTCTTGTAGGTACACCTTCATGGCGTGGGCGGAAGGAGAAGCTCTTCAGCCCTGGCACGGGGAGAATTCTAAAGAGGTGCAAAGCAGATGCTCGCAGGTACCGGAGAGCCGTGTCACGGTTGCAAAAGCGTAAGAGTCCTCGTAAGGTTACTAAGAGGGATGCCATGGAAACCCTAAGGTCGTGCCTGACACCAGAGTTTTACAAGCTCGTGAGCAGTCAGGTCGTGCTCCATGGTCGCAAAATGAAGGGAAGGAGGTGGCCACAGGAAATGAAAGAGTTTGCCCTGAGCACATACTTTCATAGCCCGGTGGCATACAGGCACCTTTCCAATGTGCTTGCTTTGCCAACCTCGAGGTCTCTTCGGAGGTGGCTGACAGAAGTGCCAATGACAACCGGAATTATTCCTAATGTAATTGATGTACTTAAAGAAGCAACCACTGATTGGCATTTACTGGATCGGGCCTGTGTCATCATATTTGATGAAATGTCTCTGCGACAAAACTTGCAGTATGACATCAAAAACGATATTGTCATTGGCTTTTCAGATAATGGCTCTGAATGGACACCGAGTGTGGCAAACCAAGCCTTTGTAGTCCTCCTTTCTGGAATTTCTAAACCATGGGTGCAGCCTTTGGCGTTTGCAGTGGCACGAACCAAACTGTATGCTCCTTACATCAGGAGGCTGCTATTTGCCTTAATTGAACAGCTAAGCTCAATTCAGCTGTTCGTTAAGGCAGTGGTGTGCGATCAGGGGACAAGTAATGTTACACTTTCAGAGCAGTTAAACGTAACTCCAGATGAACCATTCTTCGAAGTGGGTGGTCACAAAGTTTATTTTCTGTTTGACACTCCACACCTTTTGAAGTGCACCAGAAATAACCTGCGTGCCCCTCACAAACTTGTTATTGGCACAGACATTATTGAATGGAAGCACATTGTGGAGTTATATAAGAGCTCTGATCCAATTGGAATGAAATTGGCAAGGAAACTGACAGATGATCATATATACAAGAGGGCTTTCAACAGTATGAAGGTAAAGTTTGCCGCCGAGGCACTGAGCGAGTCAGTGTCGGTGGCATTGACTGTCATGATTGCTCTGGGGAAAATGGATGGGACTGCCAAGTCTACAGCAGACTTTATTGATAGAATTGACAAGCTATTTGACTGTCTCAACAGCAAAAGCATCACTGCCAGGCCTGGCAAGATGGACTATGCCATCAGTGCTGACTCTGGTCATGTGGAGTTTTTGCAGGAGGCATTCAAATGGATCAAATGCTGGAGATTTGACAGCCCCAGACAGCCCCATGTAATTCGTGGCTGGCTTGTCACCATCCAGGCTGTCCTCTTGCTGTGGAAAGACCTCTGCCAAAATTTTGACTTCACTTTTCTCCTGACACGCCATTTGCAGCAGGACCGTCTTGAGAATCTTTTTGGCACTGTGAGAAGGAATCTTGGCTGTAATGAACATCCTAATGTGTTTCAGTTCATTGCTGCTCTGAAACACATTTCTTTCGGGAAACTAAGGAACCTGTTGCCTCGTGGGAACTGTGAAATCGGAGACACCTATTTATTGGCAAAAGTAATGGGTGGCGGTGCTGCTGCACCGCCACTCATTGCTGATGAGGCAGAGGTGCCAAGTTCCTGCGACACATCAGGTGGTGACCTTCTAGATGCCGAAGAGCAGAATGCACTGTACTGCTTTACGGCTCACCTCATGCAGCAATTTCTTAAAAAACGTCCTGCGGAGTGTGTTTGCAGCCGATTTTTAAGACATGAGGAGGAGGCACTAGTAGGTTCCCATCAGTTTATGGCCATGCTTCACGCTCATGGTAAGCCAGGGGGACTCTTTGCCGGCCTGACACAGCCTTCCGAATGCCTCTTTGGGGCGGTTAAGGACATATAAAAGGATTTTCTAGAAAACATTGGTGTTGTAGCTCATCTACCACGTGTAGTGCATGTGTTAGAGGAAAAACTGTGCGACAGCCTTTCCCAGGCACTGTTTTGCTCCACAAGCTGTCGTACGGACTTCCTCCAACAGTTTTGTCGGGCGAGGCTGCTGCTTCATATAAGGCAAGTAAATCGAGTTCTGCGTAAACAGCGGGAAAAAAGATCGTCCTCAAAAAGAAAATTGCGAAAACTGCAAAATTAAATTTTCATAATATACATACTCTCCTGAAACATTTTCTGTGCCTACAGGTTAAAGAGAACAATTTGTCATTATTGTGTCATTGGTGTCCTTATTTTACGTCCCTTATTTGGTCAGCAGCCTTAATCATAATGCACTGTCATGGGCTTTGGCTGAAATTGCAGCTGATTCTTTCATATTTTTGATCCGTGGTTCTTTCACCATTTTCATAGGTTCCTCATATTCGAAGTTGTGCTAATTCAGTTGTTATCGCAACATGTCTTACCTGTAGTAGACTATAAAATATGCAGAACATAAAATCAGATTTTCTTCTTTCTCTTTGCCACGAGCTGTGGTAATTATTGCAGTAGAAGACGCGCCAGTGATGGCATGAGAACTTTTTGCCTGCATTTAAATGGCCATGTTGTACTATGACATTTCCATGGCACTTTCTGGGTCCTTAAATGAACTGTATGTGACAATTGCACTTGTTTGCCAAGCCCATGACATTGCTCTACAACACCATAGCTATTCAATACTGCAGTGGCTAACGTGAGCACTTGTTCTGCGTCTGATATGTTACCCTTCAAGTGAAATCATGTAGCTCATAATTGTGCACTGATGTTGTTGCCCTGAGGTTCTTTAACATGCATCTGTGTTCACACAGAAGCAAATAAATGATTAAATGCTAGGGTTGTATGTACGAAAGCCGTGGTGTGATTATGAAGATACCGTAATGGTGGACTCCTGAATAATTCTGACCGTATGGGGCTCTTTAGTGTGCTCCAAAACCTAGGTACACAAGCTGTCTTGCACGATGTCCGTAGTGAAACGCGGCCGCTGAGGCTGGGATTTACCTAGCAACCTTGCGCTCTGCAGCGCAACGCCAGAGCCACTCGGCTACCGTGACGAGCTGATGTAGAAGCATCTCATTTTTTTACATTCGGCTTACATTGCATTGTGCCAGGAGCAGCTGAACACCTTCACTTTTTAGCCACTGCAGTTGGTTCCTTTAGAAAATCTTTTTCTATGTTGCGAGTGTTCTGCGCACTTCGCGATTTGGTCTGTGTGGATGTGGCTTGGCACAGAAAGACAAAGGCCAGTAGACAAAGAATGGCGATAAAGGCTTATTGGTAATTCATCTTGGGAAGCGTTAAATGGAGTGAAAGACCCTAGGACATACGACGGTGCATGTACACGAGCACGGCTTTATGCATGTGTATGTTCCATGTCATCGCGCCTTGACTGTGCTGCACTTTGCTCTTACCAGTAGACAAAGTTCACAAATAGATGTTCCTCCTCATAAAAAATTAAATAATGGGGTTTTACATCCCAAAAGCACCACCTGATTTTCAGGCATGCCGTAGTGGGGGACTCCGGATTAATTTGGACCACCAGGGAATCTTTAACATGCCCCCGATGCATGGGACATGGGTGTTCTCGCATTTCACCCCCATCGAAATGTGTCCGCCATGGCCGGAATTCGATCCCGCGACCTAGTGCTTTGCAGCCCAACAACATAGCCACTAAGTAACCACGACAGGTTATTCCTCCTCATTGTCATCTGCTATTCGGCTACTGTTTTTCTGTGCCGAGCCTCATTCTGCAACTTCAGAATCTCGCCCAGCTTACCATTCCGTTGCCAGTCATTTTTCTGTGTGATCATTCTATAAGCATACTAACATCTGAAAAATTACTGTTCATGTTTATGTATTATCTAAGTAATTGCTGATGGGAAAAACCGCGTGAACAACCTTCATGTGTAGGCATGATACGCTTTTCTTCTTGAAAGCATGAGCATTGGAAGTGTCCGGTTTGAAGAAATTTCGCAGTTTGTGTTTATTACACAATGGAGTGCCCAGTTACAAGGTATGACTTAGTGCCGTCAGTGATGAAATTTTTCTGCTAAACATTGCATTCTTGGTGAAAGTTGTGTCGGCTTACTTCACCGGGTCTTTGATGGATGAATAGGCTTTTCTGCCAAGGTGTTCTATGTGCTCCTACAAAAGGTGACTACCTTCTGCTACTAGTTGCCATAGTTACGGAAGTAGTGGCCAAGTGCAGAATAATGTGTATTTACGTTTTTCGTACAATGTTATTTTTGTCCTGCCATGTCTGCGTTTTCATTTTCTTCAGTAGTAATGAACATGTCGCGCATTTCATATACTTTTGTGCAGGTATGTAAGTAATTTACAGCTTTTTTTGGTATGACTGTCAATAAAAAAAATCTGCTTTTGGTTGCACTTTTTAGGTATCTTGCATGCCATCGTATTTGTCATTGCCAGTGAATTTTCACTTCCTTTAGTTGTCATGACTATGTCATACACGTCTTCCAGTTTTGTGCAATATCTTGGAGCATATACCAGAAGCTCGTCTACATTTCGGTCTTGAGGCCATTAAATAAAGGCCTTGTTTTGTTTATATGTGTGTGTACATGAAACGGCCTTCGCGTTTCTCAGCGCTTTTTTGTTATTTCACTGTCTGAACATTTGTGTTTAGTACTCTTGTATATGTCATGTACCTTTCACCTTTGCTCATTTTTTGAACGTGAGTCACCACCACATTATAACAAAAATCTGTTTTCGGAAACGAAGTCAATAAAGCGAGACCAAAAGATCTGTTGTGTTGGAAGTGGAATGTTTTTTTATGTCCCGGCATATGCTGGTATAATATAAGTATACCACCGTGGGCCTGCCAACGCATGGCCCACGGCGCACTACGCGCCAGCTCGCAAGCAATGCCAATGCGCTGCGTAGCGCGCGCATTGCTTGCGAGCTGGCGCGCGGCGCGCCGTAACAAGCGCGCTAAAAAAAAAAAAAACGCGCCGGTTACGGGTTAAAAAAAAAAGTGAGTGGCGCGCGCGGCATGGGGGAATGGGGGAAAGAGAGAGGAGCGAATCGGCATAATAAAACAAAAAGGAAAGAAAAACTTTTGGGAGAGGAGGTGCCGCGCGGCTGCTATTGCTGTTGCCATGACAACGTTAAAGTTCATGTGCGCCGCCATTTTTTTAATGCATCGCCCGTTGGTTAGGACGGTAACTGAAGGGGACCTTGGCGCTAGCGTCGAAAGAGCGTCTGCTCGAAAACGGCCAATGGGATGTATACGGAGTGTCCGGCCCCTGGTTGTTCTTTATTCTATGGTCACTATGGTGTCAGCGTAGAGCAAGTAACTTCTTTCTCTATGGTACAGCGAAGGGCGAGCCACATCCGTCTCGCGTGCTCGTCTTTATTTAGACAGGGGTTCTCGGATGTGGTGCTACGGACAACTCGGGAAAACGCGCCGCACGTGAGTCGAGCGCTCTCGTGATCGCGTTCTATTCCACGTGAGGCTTTCAATGCAGGCTGTTCTGTCTTGCACCGAGTTGGCGGCAGCAGCGCGTCGAAAGGTAAGCTTGGCCTACCCACGTTCGCCGAGTCGTGAAGGTTTGGCCAGCTTGCAGTTTGGTGCCTTGTCGCAGTGTCCATTATCTACAGTGGTTTGTTCTTCCTATTCTAACTCGGGTATGCTCGGGTTTTATTCCCCGTGCCCCGTTTTAGCCTAGGCACTGGCCATTAAATTTTTGTCGCGCATGGCATGCGCTTTGTCACTCGTGACAACAGCTAGCGCACGGCAAAACTGTAAGGACACGGAAAAAGACGGGAGAAGCGCTGTCCTCTTTTCGTGTATGCATCTTGTCTTGCCGTGCACTGCTGTGATAGATATGTACCAACTCGCCCGAACCGCCATCCTTGTACAGTTCAGTCGAGGCCGACTGGTACCGTACGTGCTATCGGCACAGTAAAGAAAAAGGATTTTGCATATTTTGCACAGCGCTGGCACTTGAAACATATTGCCGTAATGCACATTCTTTGCGAGAGTTGACAAATTTCGTCTCCGTTGTGGGCTATCGAATGTTCACCATACATCGTGCGTGAGCGCGTGCAGACGGCAGGGTGCAGGCCTCCGCGTGCGTCGTCTGCTGCTGAGCGTTCTGTGGCCTGGCTGCGCATATACCAAATTTTCCAAATGACAAGTGAAACATCGTGTTATTCGTATCGGATTGACTCAGAACTTTAAATTAATTACGAATAATCCGAGTCGACTTGGCAGAAACTAAAAAAAAAAATGAACCAATAGCGATGGAGTTACTGGTGTTAATCACGTACGACGCGTACCCCGCATGGCATTCTCTGAAACATTGCTGAGAAACTGTAGCAGGTCGTCGCCCTCCACAAGCTATAGGCTGGCAAACGCGCGTGCCGCCCGTACGCAGCAGCGTACTCACATATGCATGCTTGCTGTGAATTGATCGTTTGTTTTCCGTATCACCGTGGCGAGGAGGCGAATATAGCTGCCCCCAAAACATGTAGGCTGTGAAATCAGCGTTGCGGATCGAGCTCGGGGCCGAACAAGCAATCAGAGTTGTCACGTATACGTGACCACTCACATGACCCGAGTTTGTCGGAGCACGGTCGCGCTCCCAGGTAGAAGGTAGCGGCGCCTCCGAGCGTAGAGTTTCGTACTCTGTGCCTCCGAGTGCTCCGAATAACCCATTCGAATGTGTTCCGAGCGCTCGATTTAAAGCGCACCGCAAGAATTAACGCACTCGAAAGCGTCTTGTCGAACGTATACCTGATGACGCTTTCGCTTGGAGACTTCTAATTGCGTGCGATTAATAAGGAAATCGTTTTTCTCGGCAGCTGCTACGCCGAACTTGAAGTTTTTGTTACATGCAAAAGAAATAAATTCAAGTCTAGTTAGTGACTGTGGGCAACATATCTTCTGTGTAGGCCGCCGATATTTAAAAATAAAATTGGTTGAAAATCGCAACATTTTAAAAAGGGGAATATAATTTTTACAACTCTAACTCGGCAATGAAAAACGACACCAAGTCTGTAAACTACACCCATGAATACATCTAAAGCAGATAGCTTTAATGTATTATACTGTACTCAGAAACACCACTAATGTGCAAGTGGGACTTCTGCAGAGCCCTTGTAAACGTATATTGTAATGAATTCACGTAAGCTGTAAATTCATATATAATAAGAGTTGTCTATTTTAGATATTCTAATGGATGCAGTTTACAAAACAGCGATGCTTGTTTTTAATGCAGACTAGCAGATTTGTAAACATTGTGTGTGCGTAGTGTGTGTGTAATACTGATTTCTGGCAATTTCTGTATGATTCAGGCTCTAAATCAAAATTCTGCTTGTAATGTCATTCGAGTTTAATGTCCTTTCATATGCAACAAATTTCATTCAGATTGGTCCAGGGGTTTCATAAAAGCGTTTTTGTGTTTTACGTGTATTTGATTAGGCGGCATCCAAGTTGGACAGGAGCTAAAAGTTCCTCTTAAAATTTTTATTTGTCATTAATTCGACAAAAATTTGCTCAGTTTATTCAGTTTGTAAAGAAAACCATGACTCAAATATTAGTGGCTATATTTGAAATCGGATAAAGCGAATCACACCTGTCAGCGGCGGGCGGCAGTTATGCTTTTTCATTATGAATACACAACCCACCATTTCTTGACCCCCTATTTGTTTGGGCTTTTATTTCTTCCCAAATTTCTTTGTCTTGTCCCCATAAGTTCTGTTTCTAACTGGTTCATAAAAAAAACCACGCCCACACCCTGCTCTTCTATCATATAGTTTTATCTTTGCATTTGTGTAATATATTACACAAACTGCTCAGCCTTCTTGTTTTCTAAAGGTATATGTGGCTTGCTTATCAATTGTGTAGATATTGACAAATACTCTAAATTGTTCGTTAAGTTTCTGAAACCTGTATTCAACTTGTATTTAAGAAAGTTGGAAGGAACTCAAACTGCGGGTAAACGCATTGGTGTGAATATAACTTTCAGTGACATCCTACCGTGGGTGTTACCTAATGTTACTGATAAGCATGGACAGGATTTTCGCACAGGAGACTATAGTTATCCAGGTAAATCTTTGCAAAATGTGAGAAGACCCGGTGCCAATATCGGTAAGATACTGCCTGGCAAAATAGTAAAGCCAGCGAGTAATGACCATATATTTTGCAATTTTGTTGTAAAGCATTAACTTAAGGACGAGGCTTTACGTAAGGGAAAGCTGTAATGAAATTTCAGGCTACATGGAAAGCCTAGTTTCAGATAGCATAGATGCATACCGGCCTTCATGCAAAATTTTGTTGACATGAGTGGATGTTCCTTGAAACGCTAATAAAAATAATTTCTGATTCAAAAACTGGACAAAATACTACCGTTATCCCTCAGTGGAAGTCACGCAGAATCTGAAATGTTAAGAATTAGTGTGGGTCCTCGCCATGATTTTCAGATGAATTGGCCTGTTACCCCATGACACTTGAGAGATCCTGAATGAACCAGAACTAACAACTGAGCGAATGCAATGCATTCACCATGGTTGCTTAGTGGTCACATTCTGCTGCAGAGCATAAAATCGGACATTCGGCTGCCCACAGTCAAATTTTGGCGAAGAGCGGAATGCAAAAAGGCTGATCTTGTGTGCTTTGGATGCGTGTTAACGAACCACGGCTGGTCGAAATTCACTAAGAGTGCCCCCGTCTGCTATGGCGTCCCTCATAATTCATTGTGCAGCTTTGCAGCAATGAATTGCAGAATTCAATTTCCTAAATACTATGCAGCATGCCCGCCACGTGCCACCAGCTGAAGCTTCAAGTGTGGTGGATCCTGTCTGACCGCAGAGAAAGCCACGACAGGTACCTTGACGAGTACCGAGTCTTCTTCAGCGAGCAGGCCCTGTTGCTGGACGTCGACGCAACATTTTCGTTCAGCAAGGTATACCACGAGCCCAGCAGGAACTTCTATGAAGAGCCAATCTACCAGCTGGACTGTACCATCGAGTGGCCCGGCATCACCTGGTTTGGCCCATCTGCGAAGCACCTGCAGGTGAGAGTTCACAGCCTGGAGAGATCAATGGCGATCATCTTTGTGACACAGTTTGTGTGCGACACCATCTAACCGCTCTGCTGAGCATTGTCGTTAAATGTAGTATAGGAAGTCCGTAACGCAAATTGCTGTTTCTGGAACACTGGAATCTTGAGACATAGACGTCGTAAACAGCAAAATTGGTGGTGCCATGTTGGGGCACAAAGCAGTGGCGTAGCCAGAAATTCGTGCGAGGGGGGGGGGGGTTATGGAGGGATCAAATACATGAATAATAACTGCATTTCTGTTGCCAAAGTTGCTGCAAACAAATTCTTAAACGCTACGCACTTGTCAAGGCAAGTAAAATGTATTTTTTCATAAAAGAATACACTCATATGTGCCAAAAATTGTGTCCGAAATAACTGATATCAATGCTTCCACGCTATTTCAAAATATCGGTAAAAATTGATAGTCTCTCTAAGTTTAGCAAATTTTGTGAGTACGGGCCCCTGACGATAGAAAAAAAAAAAAGTAAACAACATCATTCCGGTAAAAATGACGGCCTTTGCTTTCTTTGGGGCTGGTGAATTCGAATGTTTCCACTGGAAGCTTTGCCATCGTGTTTCAGGCTCGCAGTAGTGGCGCCATGTTTCTTTCCCAGTCACAATTCCAGACACGAAGTCCCATGGAAGTCGTCACCCTTATTGTAATATCGGATCAGATGAGTCAAGGCAGCGCCGAACTTCTCCATCTTTGGGGTGGTTGAAAATATTGGGCATCCGTTGCGCACACAAGAGCCGATAACCGAGATGTTAAGGAATTATGGTGTGAACTGAACCGTGACTGATGTTCACACGCTCTGCGAGCTCAACGATGCTTATCCCCCGTTATTGTACAATCAGCTCATCAACCTGTGCAATTGTGTTGGGGGTGATTGCACGGTGGCTTGGACCCGATTTTGAATCGTCTTTGCAACTTTCACGCTCTTCTTTGAACCGTTTGTTCCAACGCGTCACAGTGGCCAATGAAATGCAATGTTCAACGTACCCGGCAGCCATACGGCATCTAAATTCTTTTTAGGAAAGACCTGCACCTGTCAAAAACGTGACGACACCACGTTGTTCAACTTTCGGAGTGTCCATTATGTCACGCAATTATGTTCAACCCATTGTATGAGAGCATTAAAGAATCTTTATCCTCACAACTGCGTGCCACCTTTGTAAAGGCAAGATGTCTGTGTGCCACGCGCATGCTTCATAGATAATGAACAGAACCATTACTGCCCAGGGTTGGTTGGCTGGCTTTCATTTGACTCGTTCTCGTACATTAGAAATGCAAAGGTACAATGGAATGTACGAATGCGAAGAAACAGCTTGATAAAGGCCAAAAAAGTGTCACCGGCAACAAAATTCACTGCACGTATACACAAAACCTCGCAATTAGATATTGAAATATAATATAAGTCTCCAATAAATCTACCTGTTTAAGAAAAAGTCATGGTATATAATGTATCAAACAAGACAAATAAACATGTTGCGCAATCGCCAATTCACAGATGACAGAAACCAAAGTTCCCCCACTCTCCATCCACTCCCCCTGATGTATCGCGTTTGATGGAAGGTATCGTGCTTCCTTCGCGCCTTTCTCCCTTGCGCACACAAGACTGAGCCACCATCGTCGGCTCACCCATGCCACACCCCCACCCTCTTTCACTCGCACTTACAGCATGCGGCATGCAGTCATGTTGTTATTGCCCTTAGACTTTATACGAAACATGAGGACGATGGCGACAGCAGGAATGCACCTGGAGTGTTCGTATAATTGCTATCGCAATAATATTGTTACGCGAACAAAGGGTTAAGAGGGGAGACTATTTACAAGGTATATTTACAAAAGTTACCTGCAACGCTGGCCAGTTCAGCCGACAGCTCGAAAGCCAGAGAGCGTTCATCGTCTTCATCCGGGCGCCCACGTGCATCGGCCACAAGAAACACTCAATATGCATGTATCATTACCCCCTGCTGCAGAAGCACCATCCCGGGGTGTCTAAATATCGGTGATAACATGAGTAATATGAATTGAGACGTGCGACATGCACGACGTCAGTGGAATTTGGGGCATATGAGGCACTGGTACTGACTGGGGTGATTTCGTAGGCAACTGGAGTCACGGCCCGCAGCACGCAATATGGGCCTGTGTACCGAGACAGGAGTTTTTTTGACAGGCCAACGTGACGAGTCGGGGACCATAGGAGTACCAGAGATCTAGGTGAAAAGTGGACGTCTCTGTGTTGGCGATGGTACAGGTGCGTTGCTTGTCTTGAGAGATCAGGAGGTGAGCGTGGGCAATTTCGCGTGCTTGGGCGTTCCCTGGTGATGGCGTCGAGTGCATACACGCTGGTCTCTGCTATGGCGCATGGAAGGGATGCATCCAGTGCCAATGTGGGTTCTCGTCCGAACAGCAGAAAGAACGAGGAATAGCCGGCCATGTTGTGACGCGAAGAATTATGTGCAAAAGTTACATAAGGTAGGGCAAGGTCCTAATCAGTATGTTCGGACGAGACATACTTTGCAAGCATGTCTGTTAAGGTGCGATTCAGATGCTCAGTGAGACCATTAGTCTGTGGATGGTAAGACATAGTCAGCTTGTGCTTGGTGGAGCGGGACTGCAGGATGTCGGCTATGACTGGAGAAAGAAATGTCCAACCACGGTCTGTGAGCAGTTGGCGTCCAGCACCATGCTACAGAATCGCGTCGTGTGAAAGAAAATTGGTGACATCTGTGGCACAGCTTGTTGGAAGCGCTCTGGTGATAGCGTAGCGCGTGGTGTAATCTGTTGCCACAGCGACACATTTGTTGCCAAACAGGGATAGTGGGAAAGGGCCAAGTAAGTCCTAGCCAACGCAAAAGAACGGCTCCGAAGGAATATCGAGCGGTTGAAGGCACCCAGCAGGGAGCATCGATGGTGTTTTTCGGCGGTGGCATTTTTCGCACGCCGCACTGTATTTCCGGATGGAGCGGGCAAGGTGCTGGCCAAAAGAAGCGTCGGCGGATCAGGTCGTAGGTGTGGGAAACGTCAAGGTGACCTGCCGTTGGTATATCGTGAAGTTCTTCGAGAAGAGCTGACCGGAGGTGCTTAGGAATGACGAGGAGTAGGGCAGGACCGTCGAGGCGTACATTGTGGCGGTATAATACACCATCCCGGAGTACAAACAGGTGAAGGGACGAATCAGAAGGCAAAGATTCCAAGCCATCAGTGATGGCGCACAAAATGGCATCACGGTGTTGCTCGTCGGCAACGTGTAACAGCTGAGAAACGGAGAAAACGCAAGCATCGGGGTCAGGGTCGCCGGGTTGTTCATCTACTGGATAGTGTGATAAATAGTCTGCGTCTTGATGTAATAGGCCTGACTTGTACACTACTGTATAGGAATATTCTTGCAGCCGCAGAGCCCAGCGAACCAAGTAGGCCGATAGGATCCTTGAGTGAGAAAAGCTAGCAGAGCGCGTGGTGTTCTCTTATTACGGAGAAGTGCGTGCCATACAAGTACGGGCGGAATTTTGAAACTGCCCAAACGCGAGCCAGGCATTCACGATGTGTAATCGAATAGTTGTGCTCCGCAGCTGTGAGGCGGCTAGCGTATGCGATAATGAAATTTTGACCCTGTTGGTGCTGGGCTAAGACAGCTCCGATACAGTGACCACTGGCATCGGTACGCACCTCTGTAGTAGAGGATGGGTGAAAGTGGGCCAATATAGGTGGCGTGGTGGGAATGTTGGTGAGGTGGGTAAACGCGGCATTTTGAGCGGAGCCCCATATAAATGGCACGTCCTTCCTCAGAAGATCAGTAAGAGGTCAGCCAATCGCTGAACTTTGAATTGGTATAGACCATTTGGAGTGACGAACATGATCTTCTCTTGGTCTTTTTCATCCACAGAAATCTGCCAATAACCAGAACGCAGGTCTACTGATGAAAAGTAGTTGGCACCGTGGAGACAATCGAGGGCGTTGTCAATGCAAGGCAAGGGACAGACGTGTTTCTTGGTAATGTGGTTTAGATAACGATAAACTATGCAGAAACGCCATGTGCCATCTTTCTTTTTAACAAGCACCGCGGGCGAGTGAAGTGAATTGAGAGTAAGTGAAAGAGTGAGTGAATTGCGAGTGAAGTATGGCTTCAGCCGCGAAACATGCATGACGTCAATGGGCGTCAGACTAGCGGATACATCAAACTGTAGCGGCGAAATCTCGTAATTTACGTCGGTAACTTGACGTAGGACTTCATAAGGCCCTGTGTAGCGACAGAGAAGCTTTTGGGAGAGGCCAGCCCGACGACATGGTGACCAGAGGAGCACCCAAGCACCTGGCACGAACTTAACATCGCGATGGCACCGTTCATAATGCTGTTGTTGTGTATGCTGCGAGGCTAATAAACGAGATCGGCCGACTTGACGTGCCAATGTGAGCACGATTGATGACTTCACGAGTGTACTCACTTGCAACATATGTGGCACGAAGGGAGGATGGGAGAAGGGACAACAGGCAGCTGGCGTAAGCTATCACGCACTCGGTGCCATTCTGTTGTTGGACGAGAACAGCGCCGATGCCATGGCCGCTTGCGTCAGTGCGAACTTCATTTGGTGCAGGTAGATAGAAGTGGCCAAGTATGGGAGGAGTAGTCAGAAAACCGATGAGGGCGGTGAGCGCATGAGCCTGCTCCGGGCCCCATGAGAATGGCGTGTTCTTCTTTAGAAGTTCTGTCAAAGGCCGAGCAACGTCCGCCGCGAAGTTTTCGATGAAACGGCGAAAGTTAGAACACAGGAGTAGGAAGCAGCGCACGTCAGAAGCAGAATGTGGCACAGGCAAACTGCATACGGTGCGAACTTTTTCTGGGTCTGGTTGAACACTGGATGTGTCGACCAGGGGCGCTATAACATAAAACTATTCCAATTCTTCAATCAGTGCACCGCGATTGGTGAAAAACTTTTTTGGAACACCCCACCTTCACCTGTCTGTCACGCAACGTCACAAAAACTGGGATAGCTATCCATCTGATATGATGTGTACACACTGATTATGTATAATTTGACCGCACAAAATAAAAATAGTTATTTCTGATTCGACGCATTTTTGCCATTAGCCCTCGGCTATTGGTCAAAAGTTTTTGGGCTGCACCCACTTCACCTGCCTGTTACGTGACGTCACAAAACCCCAAAAGCTTACCGCGTCAAAGTGAAGAGAAGCTTACCGCGTGAAGAGAAGCATTAATATGCCGAACAAAACTGAATTTTCTTCTGAATAGCCGCAGGCTGCCCCGTTCTTAAAAGAATGAAAGATGGCTGCCGCCGATCGCTCCGGCACTGGCTACTTAGTCCTGCCGGAGAGCATGGGTTTATTCGCATATAATAAAGCTCTTTGTGTTGCCAAGTAACCTTTTCGAGAACTTTCGGCACGTTTACGACCTCGGTTCTGCCAACTCTCCTTTGCTGAAGATCTGTTTTAGCGTCATTCTTAAGCTTCCGTTGCATGCTGCTGCGATTGTCGACGAGCCACTGCAAGCTAAGTAAGAGAAAGCGGACCAATCGCAGACGCCGGCATGACCCTCTTGATCTGGTTATCGCTATTCGGTGCAGTGGCTCGGCCCCATCGAATCCCTCTCCTCTTGAGCATGCTCCTCGCCTCTTGTGAGCCTATTAGATAAGAGAAGCTGCTCAGTGCAGGCAATGTTATTTGTTTTTCAAGCAAGCAAAAGTTACCTCTTATGAACGAGGGGAGCATTTGATTGGTTTGTTCAGAAAACCCTGCGACCGCCCGATGCTTGCCTCGGCGGTTACGCAAATTTGACGTCAGGAGATTGGAATAAAAACTTACGGGAATAGTTTTACGTTACGCGGCCCCAGGTGTCCCAACACGGTAACCTGACAGCGCCAGAATCGACACTTCGAGGAGTTCTGTTGGAGGCCAGCTTTTCGGAAGACTGCAAGAATGGTAGCGAGTCGGGCAATGTGGCTGCCGAACGTGGGAGAGAAAACAATAACGTCGTCAAGGTAACAAAGACAGGTGACCCATTTGTAGCCTCGCAGAAGAGAGTCCATCACACGTTCAAATGACGTAGGAGCATTGCATTGGTAAAAGGGCATGACTTTGAACTGATATAAACCAGCTGGCGTGATGAAGGCCACCTTCTTGCGGTCGATTTCATCAACTGAAATCTGCCAGTAGCCGGATCGAAGATGGATGGACGAGAAGTATTTAGCTCCGTGCAAGCAGTCCAAGTCGTCATCGATGCGTGGTAGTGGGTAGACGTCTTTGCACGTGATCTTGTTTAAGTGGCTATAAACGACGCAAGAATGCCCGGTACCATCTTTCTTTTTCACAAGGACGACAGGCGAGGACCAAGGGCTGGCTGATGGCTCGATGACCCCTTTGCAGAGCATTTTGTCCACTTCAGATTGGATGACTCGACGTCCAGCATGCGATACACGATAGGGACGCCGACGAATAGGATTCGTGTCTACAGTGTTTATACGGTGGTGAACGACAGATGTTTGGCCTGAAAGCTGGTCGCCGAAATCAAAGATGTCTTTGTGCAATTCAAGCAGGAGATGTATGTCCGTGGCCTGTGCTGAGGTGAGGTCAGATGCAATCATTTTCGCGAGGTCATCCATTAAGGAACCAGAGCTGTGAGCTGCAATTGGTGCTAAGAAACCACTCTCAGCATTCAGACTCTCAATGCAAAATTCGGAACCACTAGAAACGCTGGCCAAGAATATGCTGGCCGGAATCACATGAGGGCACAGGCTGAAATTCAGAAGCAGTAGAATGGTGTCGTTATTAGTAACCCTGACCAGGGTATGCGCTGCAACAACATTCCGGTTCAAAAGCACGTCAACGATTGGGCGAAGCACATATTCAGCATCAGGAACCTGTGGCTGAGCGGTCAAAGTGACGGAAGGAACTGCCTCGGATGCCAGACGCACATCGTAAAGCAAGCACAAGTGCGGTGGGGCTGTGCTCGGTGCATCGGCGAGTTGAGGCAGTTTTAATGAATGACGCTGGTTGCGCAGTCTATGAGAGCAGAATGAGTCGACAAAAAGTCCAAACCAAGGATAACGTCATGAGGGCAGTTGTCGATCACAGCAAACAGAACAGAAGTAGGGTGGCCGGCTATACTTAAACGCACAGTACACATTCCAAGAACAACCAACACGCTGCCGTCGGCCATACAAAGCACTCTGGTAGCTGCTTGGGTGAGGACCTTCTTTAAACGTCTACGTAATCATGCACTCATCACAGAAACGTGCGCTCCAGTGTCGATGAGTGCTTGGATAGGTATGCTGTCTCTTTTAACGTCAATTATGCTTTTCCTTATGGGCACTGACAGAGGATTTGCTGCAGTAGTAGGCAATGCAGCACCACCTCAGAGGGTTGCATTTCTTAGTTTTCCGAAAAGTTGCGGCCAAAAGCCGCAGGGGACGAAAGGCGATGTGGCTGCGGCAAACGGGAAGATGGGCGACATGTTTGCGGTGAGCACGACTAGTGTCCACGCGGCGACGATGGCTTGTACGAGGGGAACCAAAAAAGTGGTAGCATCAGGGCTACGCGAACAGGAAGCTGTATGTGCCCTCGCATCCAGTTCACGTTGAACGATTCGCACCACCTCCTCTGATTGGGACGCTTGTTGCTGTGCGGGTTGATCTTCATAAGTGGAGGTTGCGGCAGTATTGGGAAGTCTGGTGAATAGTTGCGAGACGCATTGGCTTTTTGCCTGCTGGAATTGGCGGCACTCTTTAATGGTGGCATCAACTGTAGAACAGCTTTTGCATATGAGCAGATAAAGCCATCGTCAGCAATGCCCTTAAGCACATGCCTGAGCTTTTCAACTTCTGTCATGTCGCAATCGGCTTTACGACAAAGTGCCAGCACGTCCTGGATGTACGATTCATAGGTCTCCATGGGGGATTGGGCACGGGAGGCCAGTTCCTGCTTTGCGGCAATGTTACGGCCGGCTGGTTTGCCATTGGTTTGCTCTTTGCATTGGCTGGTGAGCTCCTGTTCGTGGTTTTCGTACCACACCTTTGCCCTACCTTGTAGGTGGAACAACAGGTTGGCTAGCATAAGTGTAGGGTCCCGTCTGTTCATTCCACTCACGCGTTCATACATAGCCACCCACTCTTCAGCATCGGCGCCATCGGTCCCGCAGAAAGTTCCAGGATCCTTGGGTTGCACAGCCTCAACCGAAGGCGACAGCGACGTAGGTGGCGACGGGGACGTTGGAGGCAGAAACGACATTGATAACGTGTGCTCACCGTCATTCATGATGCAAACGGTCATGCGACATCCACTGCGGAGCTCTGTTCTGTATTTACAATATATATACAGGATGAGTCGGCGTAGACAAGATGGCTGACCACCAACAACACGCAGCAGCCAGCGTCTCGCAATCTTCTTCTTCGTCTTTATTTTTTCATCCTTCCAAAACAATATTGCACCTCAAAAGTGTTGTGGCGGGTGGCAGAGTGACGGAGACGATCCAAGAGCACGTACCGCACTCTTTATTTCAGTGACAGCAAACTAGATATATAGGCTGCTTGCCTATGATGTAACATAAAAAGAACTAATCATGTTTGACACGTGTGGCACAGCACTTCATATCAAAAAGGACATCAGGAACAGGTGTGGCGACGTAATCACCATCGGGCACAGGAAAAGATTATAGCAAATCGACGAAAGTCAAGGATTGAGGCGGCACGGGGACGAAGGCGGCCGTACTAAAGTTAAGCAGTTCAGCACGAATATGCGCGATTAGAGAAAGTTGGAGGCAAAGGATAGCGGCAGAACAGTCGATCAAAGCTGAATGCGCCATAAGAAAGTCGAGTCTGAGGATTAGGTCATTGGGAGAATTGGTCAGCACTGTAAAAGGAACAGGAATGTGGCAGCTGGCGATACTTATACGAGAAGTACACATTCCAGTAACGTCAACAGCGCTGCCATCGGCCACGCGTACGGCTCGAGGAGTAGGAGGCGTGAGAACTTTCCGCAGTCAACGACGGAGGTTACAACTCATTATGGACACCTGGGCTCCAATATCTATTAACACCGTCAAAGGGACACCGTCGACCTTAACATCAAGTAACTTCTGGTTCGTTGGGAGCGTCAATGGAGGATTTCGACACGACGAAGATAATGCAGCACTGCCTCCAGGAGCTGCATGGTCTAGTTTTGCGTCCGGGATGGTTCGTAATTGGTTGGCGATGAATAGTGGGGTGTCTAGGGCAACAGGGGTTGACGGTGCTGAGGTGGCGGCGAGCGAGCAGGATGACTGACATCAACGGATACATCAGAGGTAGGAGGCATGCGGCGAGGCGAGTAACGGCGCAGGTCAGCATATGGGGGCGAGGAGACAGGGAAAAGGAGCTCAAATACGGCAACGTCCAGGAGGTGCGGCAGTGGCGAGCAACGTGGCCAATGCGGAGGCAACGGAAGCAAATGGGCTTGTCGTTCGGAGTTCTCCACTCGGTAGGGTTGTGGTATCTGGGAGGGGAATACAGATCGCCGTGAGGCGAAGCAGTCGGCACTGGTCGGGCTTCAGGTTGGGAGACAGAGCAGGCAGCAGGAAAACCTAGGTGTGCAAATTCTTGCCGTGCAACTGCCGGAATGAGAGAGATCGCTGGGGTTGGTTGGTCAATGGTGGGTTCAAGTGGGCGTGAATGGAACGGTGCGGGACTGGTAGCCTCGAGTTCGCGGCGAACAATACGTGTGATGTGCTCATTTAAGGGTGGTCAAGTGGCAAGGTCAACGCACGACGACGTCACAGCTGTGTTAAGAAGCCATGAGAACTGTGGAATGACGCGGCGGCTTTTGGCGAGTTCAAAGCGGCGGCATTCCTTGACAATGACGTCAGTGGTGGACACATTGTTGAAGACCAACAAGTTGAAGGCGTCTTCCGCGATTCCTTTGAGTACTGGGCCGATTTTGTCAACCTTGGCCATTTTCTTGTCGACTTTCCGGCAGAGAGCGAGCATGTCTTGTATGTATGAGACATATGATTCAGTAGAAGACTGAACTTGGGTAGCAAGCTCTTTTCTAGCAGCCAGCTGCCGACCGGTGGGATTGCCAAAGAGGTCGACAGGCTTCTCCTTGAAAGCATCCCAGCTAGAGATCTTGTCCTCGTGTGTCCGGAACCGGACACGAGGAGTTCCGCCTAAGTAGGATAGGACATTGGCTAGCATAATGGTAGGGTCCGAGCGGTTGTTTTGGGTAACACACTCATACAGGTTGAGCCAATTCTCAACATCTACATTATCTTGGCCTAGAGAATATGCCAGGAATGTGGAGATTGGTAGCGGTAACGTATGTTGTTGGGGTTGCAGGAGTAGGAGATGAGGTGTCGTCACCGGGAGCCATGGCAGAAAGCAGGATGGTTCGGTCGCTGCGGAGCTCTGTGGCGAGGACAGGGAATGGCACCCTCCACCAAAATGGTACACGAACAGAGGATTAAGACTCGAGACTATTTACAAGGTATTCTTACAAAAGGTAACTGCAGTACAGGCCAGTTCAGCCGACAGCTGGAGAGCCAGAGAGCATTCGTCGTTTTCGTTGGGGCGCGCCCATGTGCATCAGCGACAAGAAACACGCAATATGCATGTATCAATATAATAAGAATATCTGGCAACTGAAACGTCCCGTTGCCCATTACTTTCCGCAAGAGAAGAAGTAACAAAATTGAACTTTCACCATGCGACAGTTTGTTGCGCCACAGCAATGTCTGTGTGTGTTTGGGGGGGGGGGGGGCACTGAAAAGAAGAAATGCAAAGGAAAGCATGTTGGCGGCACATTGGCCAAAATCGAATGCCTACTTGGGGCACCTAATGTGGCTACGGAATGAATATCGAAGAAAATGTGAGACGGTTGGTCGGTCCAAAGAGAACCATGCGCATACTGCTCGGTATCCTACACCGGTGAGACAAGACTTTCCGGAGAGGTTGCACTAAAGCGAATGCGTTGCAATACGTCAAGTCCCACAGAGATGGTGGCGAGCGACCTATGTTTCTTTTTCTCTTCTGCTAGCCAGAATGTGCCCAAAAACTGCCACGCCAGGATCTACTCGGCCAGAGAAAAACTAACGTGCACCGAAGTGCACCGTGCGGTAATTGGGGCAACACACAAAAAAAAAAAATGTGCTCTCGCTGGCTCTGGCAGCCTGCAGGTAGCGAGAACAATAAAATTGAAGAGGCCCAATGTGTCCTCGTGAATAAAAGTCGAAGTGCAAAAATAAATAGAACGTAGTTACATTTGCTGGCTTTAGTGTCTTGTCATTGATGCTTTGGCACAGGTGAAAAAATTTTATTTTTTTCTGTTATATGACGGCACAAATGAACCACCACAATACTTCGTCTCATCTGACCTCGTTGCATGCTTTGCCAACTTGTCTTGATAGTGTGTTGATTTGGCTTGTCTTGTTGTATGTTCCGTTGCATGACTTTATAAAAATCAATGACCTTTGAGTCAAATGTTTACACCAACATTAAGCCCACAAAATTCCGGAATTGAAAAACTAAAGCACGACCTTAGGAATGTCAATGCACCTTTGGCATGAAAAGTTTTGAGAACTTTATGTCCGTAAAGTTTCGGTATTGAAATCCATGCGCTCCATAGACACCGTGGCCTCAGCGAGATGACGCGACGAGCCTGCTCGCCATAAAAACGCCCTTGAAACTTTGTGCTCGGCTGGGGCTCCTTGCGTTATGCGACTCCTGGTGCATGGGCGTTGCCGCGAAATCCAGGCAGAGCTTGCAATGTCTTTTCAAGCGGGAAAAAGACAGTCTTGTCAAAATCCAGAATGATTTCAGGCACCGGGGATTATTTTGGTCGCTGATGCATGGACAGTACGAAAAAACGGGGTGGGGGGGGGGCTGAAACTCCATAAGCCCCCCATCCCTGGCTACGCCCCTGGCACAAAGTATAACCAGAGAAACCAGCCTTATTGCACGGACAAACTTTAATTTGTTGAGCGCAGCTGTAGAGCATCTGCAAAAACGGCCGTTAATGTGCGGCTCTCCTCTACAGTTTGCCTCATAATTCAATGTTAGTTTTGGCACGTAGAACCCCAGAATTTATTTTAGTGTATTCCTCATAGGATCTAGATGTTTTAAATTCTCTTTGCGCAGTCCTAATATTGACGCCAGATAGACAAAACAGCAGGGGTAGGGTAGCCAAAAAATTGCTCTCATTTAATGTGAGATGTATGGCTGTCATTTTCTCCAGTAATAATTGATAATTGACCTCTTTATTCTTAACAAATGAAAATGAGCATATTAAGACTACCACTCTAAACTGATTATCTGGTGTGGCTGATTGGTGTCTCCCTTTGATGTACCTGCAGCTGTTTCTGTGAATGTACAGCAGATTTCAGTGGTCCGGTGTTGTACTGTGCAGCAGCTGAAAAAACAACAAAGGAGAGCTTTAAATCATCCATGCCTGTGTATTACCCTTCGTGGTATACTGGGTTACCAAAGACATGGAGGGCAATAGCAACACTGGTGTAGCATTACCTTGTTGCACTTTGCCCAACCACAACACATACTCTAGAAATGGGATTGTCTTAACCATGTGTCCTTGTTAGAGTAAGATGAAACGAATGTGGACCATCACACTGGCTGCTGCTCAGAGCCAGCAGCAAAGTGAAACATGGTTGGTCACTATAATAATAGCTCTGTGGCCTGCACCATGTCATGGTACAGTTGAACGCACTTATAACGATATCGGATTTAACAATATATCGATTATAGCAATGAGAAGCTACTGCAAAGTCGACTTTTGTGTGTTTTCCATGGTGAAATGACCCGCTTACTACAATGCCCCGATGCTGCATTATCGGTATATGGATGAAGTCTGGCTGCTGGGTGTCCAAATCAAAAGGTAGTGAAATGCGAAATCCTTGAAAAGAAAAGAAAGAAAACGAGAAATCCAAGCCCCTGCACGACGGGCCGCTGTTCCAACAACCGCTGTGCACTCATTTTCTAACCATCTCCGCGCGGCTCTCTCCCGTCGCCCTTCCACCCCTCCGAACATGAATGGGCTGCGTCCATAGCTCTACGCCGCCTCACCCTCTGAAACACAAATGGACTGCGCCAACTGCGCTGCAAGCAGATTGCTCGCATGTTGCTCGCAGGCTCCTCATTCAGTGCAGTACTGCGAACAGCTTACCCGCCGTGGTTGCTGAGTGGCTATGGTGTTGGGATGCTGAGCACGAGGTCGCGGGATCGAATTCCGGCCACGGCGGCTGCATTTCGATGGGGGCGAAATGCGAAAACACGCAGTGTATTAAGATTTAGGCGCACGTTAAAGAACCTCAGGTGGTCAAAATTTCCGGAGTCCCCCACTACGGCGTGCCTCATAATGAGAAAGTGCTCCTGGCACCTAAAACCCAATAATTAAAAAAAAAAGCTTAATCGCTTACGTTAGTTTTTATTGGTTGTGTCGAAGTTGTTCCTGGCCATGCTGTTTCTCAACTTTGCTTGACTTGCCACCAAAACACAACATGGCTGATCCACCTGCTGATCATTTGCAATGCACGTCGTTGCCGGTGAAAAGAAAGAGCACAGCTATAGATTTGGAAACTAAGTGCTTCTAACTGATGAGCAATCGTCGCGAACGTACTTGCATCGGATAGCGACGGCGACAATGGCAGCGATGATGAGGTAGAGCAGGCTGCCTCAACGTTGTCCTCACAGAAGGCCCGGCATGATTCAGTCCCCTCCGGGACTTTGTTTTCACAAGGAACTTTCTGCTGCACTACGTGAAGCACTTGGATACCTTGGAGAAGGATGTCGGCAAGCTTCACCTAAAGCATGCATAGCCGACAGACATAAGCTTTTCTCTTGCAAGCCAGTGATAAGTACAGGGTGAGATGCTTGTGGCGATCTCTCCTCAGCATTTCTTCTGGATTTCTCAAGCTGATAGGCTGCTGTGTCAAAATTTTAAAAGGGTCCTTTTGGGGCCACTGAAGTGATGCCTCGGCAGTGCTCGCATATTGCTTGCCACCCTCCCGTGACACCTCTTTGCTGTTGTTAAAGCAGTCCCATTCTTTAACGGCGACAGCCGCGGCTTGTTACATGCGATCGGAGCGCCAAGGAAGCAGGCAAACAAGCGAACGCAATCAGCAGCCTGTCGGAGGAAGGTGGTGGTGAAGGGCACTGGCATCCCTGCCTATATAGTTTTCTCATATCAGCTCTGCCATCGCCCTATTTTGATTTTTTCATGCAACCCGGTTGTAACAATTACCGATTATAACAATCCAAAATCAAGAAAGGGGCTGACAGATGGAATAGCACACTGTGGTATAAAGTTTATAAACAGGGATAAGGTGCCTCAGACAGGCTGGCCAACGTTTCGATAGGAGGACGAAGATAGGTCCTCCTATCGAAACGTTGGCCAGCCTGTCTGAGGCACCTCATCCCTGTTTACAAACTTTATACCACGGTTATAACAATGTAATTTTCGTGGCACTTGAATATTGTTATAACTGGGTTCGACTGTATTACCATCACCGCTGTTTACATCTGTGGCTGAGTCCCAATACTCATAATTTACAGCTAAATGAACAGCAAAGCAGATAAGAGCCATTTTTTAAGTCTTGATCAGCTTCAGGCTGTAGTGGGCCTTCTGCTAGCCGGACCGCCGACGCAGAGAGTTCGGAAGCCGTTGGCATGTGAAGTGTCGTCAGCGTGGCTTACTTCTAGCCTATTAAATATTAGCCCTGGACCTTGTGTTCGTACAAGATGAAGCCGACAAAGCAGACAACTCTGTGAAGGCAGTGTCGCAGCTGATAACAATGCTGGCTATTTTGCCATCCATATGAGATGGCAACTTAGCAGCCTCCCGAGAAGCTTGGCCTACGCAGAAGAAACTATAGTCAGGCTTATTTTTTGCAATTAAAGTAAGCCACTTTGTGTGTTTCTTTTTTGCGCATACAAAGTATTAAAATACAGCATTGACATTTCTATTTATTACGTATTTTGTTGACACGAAGTGGCATCAAAGCACAAAGATGCGTTCGGCTACTTCGGATTGAAACATTCATTCTGGCCATCAATGCCAAAACACCATCAACAGGCTTCATTGCTGGCCAGAATTAGAGCACGGCCCATGTGCCCAGTAATACAGTATTCCATAAATGCTAATGCATGTACTGACATGCTGCCAAAGGCTTCTCTTAGAAGCATTATCGTTTTCCTTCCTCCCTATGAAGGTTTATGGTTAGCTACGACAAACAGACCGTACAATATCCACTGCCTGCAACATTGATTAAATATTGTGCCTCCCATAATGCTTATACTTTGCCTCCAACTTCTGTTAAATACTTTACCAAGGGAATCCATTATGATGCTGTTTTTTTAATGTTCAGTTTGTTTACATTCTTATCGTGTGCAATCTTGTCATAGATCTTTCATCTCCATACATTTCATACGGTGTCTTGTGCCCTTAATGGCTTAGATGCTATTTTTTTCTTGCATGCTGGCATACAGTGCGTGTAGGCTGCCCCTTTATGATGTGCATTTTCTGTGTCCCGCATGTCCTCAAGTGACCATTTTGTAGTTCTTTTTTTGGTCCTGGATTCCTACCCTAAGACTAATAAAAAGCACTGATTCATCTGCCGTGGTGGCTTAGTGGTTAAACATTGCACTCCTGGAAACGAGGTCATGGTCTTGATTCATAGTTGCAGTGGCCAACATTTGAATGGTGGCAAAAAGAAATTAGAAAAAAAGAGGTTCTGTACCTAAATTTACATGCAGCTGGTAAAAAAAGAAATTACTCCAGAATGCAGTTTTGTCACATGGAATCCCAGAATTATAATCAATTTTCAATATGTAATTTTGTTCATTCGTTCAAGGTTGGTCGCGCGTGGTGCAATGCCAGCCGGGATGAGGGGTGGGACAAGGCACTGTTCCAGTGGCTGGTGCCAAGCCCCCTCGAGGCCTTTCAGTTGGCCACACATCCTGTGGATCGGGACTTGAGGCTCTTGTCACTCTCCATTGGCACGCTGGTGAAGCTTGCGGCGTACATTCAGCACCATACGTTCTTCGCGTCTGTCCTTCATGGCCACCGCAACTATTGGGTGCGCGCAACCTTCCAGCACGACCAGCGCACCCTGCACGTTGATCTGCACCTCAACCACCATAGTGGCTGCGAAGATCGAATCACCGAGTACCGATTTGTCGTGCCCTATCTCAACATCCTCAAGGTGCGTACTTTCAGCCTAGTGTATTGGTGGTCACGGCATCATGCTACTGAGGGCTAGGCTGTGGGCTCGATTGGCGGCCACAGCCCGTGCATCCTAATGAGGGCAAAATTCAGAACTTGGTACACTCGAGCTTGAATGTAACGAACATGGAATGTAACAAATTATCACATATATAAAGAAATAAATGTGAAATTCACTAATTCTTTCGCCAATATTGGCATGTTTAATACCATTGTTATATCTCATCCGTTAAATACCCCTTCAAGTGGTACAATTGTTCACAAAAAGATTGCTTCAAACGCACTCGAAACCCAGCACAGCATTGTAACTTGCCACCTTTAGGTGCGAAATTATTCTGCCCATTGAAACTTTAGTTTCAGCATATTTCTTGCATCTTCAGACTCATGCAGAACATACTGCGGCAGAAAGGATTAAGAAATCTCTATGCTTCATTGTGCTTTGTCAGGATTACAGAATGTGGACTTTATGCGAGAACTTGCTACAAGCTTGTATAATATTAGGAGAACTATTTCACTTCTATCCAGCCATGTTAAATATATGCTGGATGTAAAGCATTAGGAAAAATGAAAAGTGAAGCTGCTACACACTTATGTACTGACACCAAAATCAAACACTCAGCTGTCTCATCTTCCAACTTATTTAACTAAAGGACATTACACATATCATTCAAACTTGCAGCACAGGTCCAATAATATGTGTTTCAAGGTGTTTGCGACACATTTTAACTATCATATTTCTTATCGGTGCATTTGCTCTCTAAGCACTCTTTTAGTTAACAATTGTAGCACTTGAAGTGGTTCCAACTTTAACGGACGAGATATAACAGTGGTATTTTCGTGTTGGATGCGACTTTTTTGTAACAAGGTCTGACTACTTATTTATTTCATTTATTTATTTAGAAATACTGTCAACTCTCAGTTGAGGGTCATATCAGGGAGAGATGTCACATATACGTTCATACAAGACAGCCAGATACAAAAGAAATATGCACATGCACTACAGTGTCCTACGGATACAATACAAGATACGATATACAGACTTTAAGACATGTATTCAAATTTTCAACCAGCTGCGGCACGCACACAAACTGAAAAAAAGGAAAAAGAGAAAAAGAAAAGAAAAACACTTTACAATATCCACATGGTACAGTTTTAGTAAAGAACCTTGATTGCATTTGTAAACAATGCAGTATCAGAACTGCGAACAATTTCTGCAGGCAGCTTGTTCCACAGCTCTATTGACTCTGGGGAGAACGAACAACGAAAGGCATTGGTTCGGGACAAGTACGGTTGAATAGCTTCACTATGCTTTAAGCGGGAGCTCAGTCTGCTTGGAGGTTTTAAATACAAATCTTTAATAATTTTTAGTTCGCCGTGAATTGTTTGAAATAATGTTTTTACTCTCTGCTTCTTGCACCGATCTTCCAATAATTCAAGACCGCAAAACTTTAACATCGCCGAAACTGAGTCTGTCCTTCTATATTTCGAACAAATAAAGCGCATCGCCCGGCGTTGCACCTTCTCTATTTTGGCCCACATTACCTTTTGATTTTGAGGCCAGTCTAGCAGTGCTATTGGAGGAATTAGAGGGCAGTAAATGGGATATCATAGGGCTCAGTAAAGTTAGGAGGCCAAAAGAAGCATATACAGTGCTAAAAAGCGGGCACGTCCTGTGCTACCGGGGCTTAGCGGAGAGAAGAGAACTAGGCGTCGGATTCCTGATTAATAAGAATATAGCGGGTAACATACAGGAATTCTATAGCATTAACGAGAGGGTGGCAGGTCTTGTTGTGAAACTTAACAAGAGGTACAAAATGAAAATTGTACAGGCCTACGCCCCTACATCTAGTCATGATGACCAGGAAGTCGAAAGCTTCTATGAAGACGTGGAATCGGCGATGGGTAGAGTGAAAACTAAATACGCTATACTAATGGGCGACTTTAATGCCAAGGTAGGCAAGAAGCAGGCTGGAGACAAGGCCGTGGGGGAATATGGCATAGGCACTAGGAATATCAGGGGAGAGTTATTAGTAGAGTTTGCGGAACAGAATAATTTGAGGATAATGAATACCTTCTTCCGCAAGCGGGATAGCCGAAAGTGGACGTGGAGGAGCCCGAACGGCGAGACTAGAAATGAAATAGACTTCATACTCTGCGCTAACCCTGGCATCATACAAGATGTGGACGTGCTCAGCAAGGTGCGCTGCAGTGACCACAGGATGGTAAGAACTCGAATTAGCCTAGACCTCAGAAGGGAACGGAAGAAACTGGTACAGAAGAAGCCGATCAATGAGTTAGCGGTAAGAGGGAAAATAGAGGTATTCCAGATCAAGCTACAGAACAGGTATTCGGCTTTAACTCAAGAAGAGGACCGTAGTGTTGAAGCAATGAACGACAATCTTGTGGGCATCATTAAGGAGTGTGCAATGGAATTCGGTGGTAACTCCGTTAGGCAGGATACCAGTAAACTATCGCAGGAGACGAAAGATCTGATCAAGAAACGCCAATGTATGAAAGCCTCTAACCCTACAGCTAGAATAGAACTGGCAGAACTTTCGAAGTTAATCAACAAGCGTAAGACAGCTGACATAAGGAAGTATAATATGGATAGAATTGAACATGCTCTCAGGAACGGAGGAAGCCTAAAAACAGTGAAGAAGAAACTGCGAATTGGCACGAATCAGATGTATGCGTTAAGAGACAAAGCCGGCAATATCATTACTAATATGGATGAGATAGTTCAAGTGGCTGAGGAGTTCTATAGAGATTTATACAGTACCAGTGGCACCCACGACAATAATGGAAGAGAAAATAGTCTAGACGAATTCGAAATCCCACAGGTAACGCCGGAAGAAGTAAAGAAAGCATTGGGAGATATGCAAAGGGGGAAGGCAGCTGGGGAGGATCAGGTAACAGCAGATTTGTTGAAGGATGGTGGGCAGATTGTTCTACAGAAACTGGCCACCCTGTATACCCAATGCCTCATAACGTCGAGTGTACCGGAATCTTGGAAAAACGCTAACATAATCCTAATCCATAAGAAAGGGGATGCCAAAGACTTGAAAAATTATAGACCGATAAGCTTGCTGTCTGTTGCCTACAAAGTATTTACTAAGGTAATCGCAAATAGAATCAGGAACACCTTAGACTTCTGTCAACCAAAGGACCAGGCAGGATTCCGTAAAGGCTACTCAACAATAGACCATATTCACACTATCAATCAGGTTATAGAGAAATGTGCGGAATATAACCAACCCTTATATATAGCTTTCATTGAGTACGAGAAAGCATTTGATTCTGTCGAAACCTCAGCAGTCATGCAGGCATTACGGAATCAGGGTGTAGACGAGCCGTATGTAAAAATACTGAAAGATATCTATAGCGGCTCCACAGCCACCGTAGTCCTCCATAAAGAAAGCAACAAAATCCCAATAAAGAAAGGCGTCAGGCAGGGAGATACGATCTCTCCAATGCTATTCACAGCGTGTTTACAGGAGGTATTCAGAGACCTGGATTGGGAAGAAATGGGGATAAAAGTTAATGGAGAATACCTTAGTAACTTGCGATTCGCTGATGATATTGCCTTGCTTAGTAACTCAGGGGACCAACTGCAATGCATGCTCACTGACCTCGAGAGGCAAAGCAGAAGAGTGGGTCTAAAAATTAATCTGCAGAAAACTAATGTTTAACAGTCTCGGAAGACAACAGCAATTTACAATAGGCAGCGAGGCACTGGAAGTCGTAAGGGAATACATCTACTTAGGGCACGTAGTGACTGCGGATCCGGATCATGAGACGGAAATAATCAGAAGAATAAGAATGGGCTGGGGTGCGTTTGGCAGGCATTCTCAGATCATGAACAGCAGGTTGCCATTATCCCTCAAGAGAAAAGTGTATAATAGCTGTGTCTTACCAGTACTCCCCTACGGGGCAGAAACCTGGAGGCTTACGAAAAGGGTTCTACTCAAATTGAGGACGACGCAACGAGCTATGGAAAGAAGAATGATAGGTGTAACGTTAAGGGATAAGAAAAGAGCAGATTGGGTGAGGGAACAAACGCGAGTTAATGACATCTTAGTTGAAATCAAGAAAAAGAAATGGGCATGGGCAGGACATGTAATGAGGAGGGAAGATAACCGATGGTCATTAAGGGTTACGGACTGGATTCCAAGGGAAGGGAAGCGTAGCAGGGGGCGGCAGAAAGTTAGGTGGGCGGATGAGATTAAGAAGTTTGCAGGGACGGCATGGCCACAATTAGTACATGACCGGGGTTGTTGGAGAAATATGGGAGAGGCCTTTGCCCTGCAGTGGGCGTGACCAGGCTGATGATGATGATGATGACCTTCTGATGGGGCGCCCATGCTACTAACGCATATTCTAGGGATGGTCGAATAAGAGATCTGTAAGCCGGCAGTTTAACATCTTTTGTTGCCCTCCCCAGTTTTGCTCTTAAAAAACCCAATTTCTTCTGTGCCGCAGAGCACACTCTTTCTACTTGATTGTGCCATTTTAAATCATGCGAAATAGAGACACCAAGATATTTTAAATAAGGAACATTAACTAGATTGTAACCTTGAATATCGTACTGAAAAGTAAAAATATTCTTTTTTGCAGTGATATGCGTGTATGTGGTCTTATCAAAATTAATTTGCATTTCCCACTTGTCACACCAACTCCCAAACGCCTGAAGGTTTCGGTTGAGCTTAATCTGATCCTCTAAACAAGATACCGGCGCAAGAATCAAGCAGTCATCTGCAAAGAGTTTTATCTTAGCAGAACTATCTAAAGCGGTTGCTACATCATTGATGTAAAGCAGAAAAAGTGTTGGCCCTAACAGGGACCCCTGTGGTACTCCTGAGTATACATCTACAAAACCAGACTCGGAACCATCAACGCGAACTGCCTGCTTGCGGTTAGTTAAATAATCTTCAATCCATTTTAGAACGTCGCCATTTATACCTGCTTTGTACAGTTTAAAAAGTAATTTACGATGGGGAACCTTATCAAAGGCTTTGGCAAAATCAACGCATATAACATCCATTTGTTCACGGTTGTCCATAGCTTTGGAAAAATCGTGTAATGTCTCAATGAGCTGTGTCACTGTGGAAAGTCCCCGTCGGAACCCATGCTGGCATGCGCAAAGGAGGCCATTTGATTCTAGGAAGATACCTATATGTTTTGCTATGAAGTGTTCCATAACCTTGCAGCAAACTGATGTAAGGGATACAGGACGGTAGTTATTCATTAGAGTACGATTGCCACTTTTAAATATGGGGATAACTACAGCACAACACCAGTCCTGTGGCACGGAATGGGTGCTTAGTGATTTCTGAAAAATAAATACCAAATAAAATGATATCCACTCAGCATACCTTTTCAAAAAGCCAGTAGGTATTCCGTCTGGCCCAGAAGCCTTCTTGTCATCTAACTGTAGCAACTGCTGGAATACGCCCCTCTGAGCAAAGTTGATAGCGTCCATGGAACTTTCGCTGAAAGATGCCCCATCATCTACTCGAAATGGTCGATCACTGCGCGTGAATACTGATTGGAAATATTTATTTAATCCATCAGCGATAACACCTTTTTCTTGCCCCATCATCTACTCGAAATGGTCGATCACTGCGCGTGCATACTGATTGGAAATATTTATTTAATCCATCAGCGATAACACCTTTTTCTTCTACTAGAACATTTCCTACAGTCATTTGCTTTATTTTTTCCTTTCTGTGGTCCAAATAACGCCAAAATTTTTCTGGGGAAGTCTTAAAAAAATCACTTAGAGTGCGATTAAAAAATGCTTGCTTCGAACTGAGTAACAAAGCCTTTAATCTCTGACGTACTGCGTGTATTTCCCTAGGATCTGCTTTTCCTTTGCGCAGCCTTTTTAATTTCCATTTCACGTGAACAATATCCCTAGTTATCCATGGGTTACTCCACTTCGTTTTCTTGAGTCGGGTCGGAACAAAGTGATCTATGCAGACTATAATAATAGCCTGAAAGCGCTGCCACAAATCTTCAACTGTTTCGACCTCGGAGACATTTTCGAATTCGTTGAAACACTTTTCTAAGTAATCTAGAATAGACGTATCATCGGCCTTAGCGTAGTCTTTGATTTCAACACGTACAGTAGGTTTTGTAGGTGGTGGTGTACAAGATAGCACATTCATCAAAATGATTTTGTGATCGGATATACCATCGGTGACTGCCATTTCATAATCGCCTACTTTATAGGAAAGAAACACCAAGTCAAGCAATGACTGCGATTGGGACGTTATACGTGTGTTTTCCTTCACTATTTGCCTTAAGTTATGAAAAAATGTGATATCCAATAATTTTTCGGCACTAGAAATTTATGTATTTCCAGGCGAAATAAGTTCCTAATCGATATGTGGCAAATTAAAATCACCAGTCATTATTAGCCTGGTGTTCCTGTTTACATGTGAGCAAAGAAACATATTTAACATATCTAGAAAATCAGGTGAAGTAGTTGGCGGCCTCTAAACGACTCCTATGAGGTATGACATGCCAGAAAACATGATTTTACACCACACCTATTCCGACATGTAACACATAACCGTACAGGCTGTCAGCGATGATTTAACAATAATGGCCACACCACCACCACGAGAGTCCCGATCCCACCTGAACATTGTGTAGCCAGGTGGGATAATGCAGTCGCAAGAAATAGCACTGTTGAGCCATGTTTCTGTAATGCAAACCACGTGCGGTCGCTCAGATAGCAACAGACATTCTAATTCAGTAACTTGTTAAGAATACGGCGGGCATTGAACGAAACGATTCTGAGCTATGCTGTATTTGAACTGCAGGAAGGCATGCCCTCCTTGTCATTGCAAGCTTCCCCTGACACTTTGCGATTGCTATGGCGGCCCTTATCACGGCGTTCTTGGCAAAGAATACGCTCGTTGCGACTGTGATCCTAGGCATATAGACGGTCATCAATCTTAAGCTTATCATGAACCAGAGACACCTTTCGCTTGTTGTCGCTTTCTACAATGGCAGTATCCCATAGTTTCTTTCTAACGTCTGCAGTTTCTTTTTCATAATCATTGCTGACGTGAACAGATTTTCCCTTAAGTTTCTTGCAATTCTTTAGAATGCTGTCCTTTTCCCTGCTGTCATAGAATTTGATTATGATAGGTCTATGTTTTTCTGACTTCTTCCTTCCAATACGGTGATCGAATTCTTTCTATTGTGGTGACATGGACACCTAGTTCTTTTTCAAAAATGTTATCTGCAACAACTGCCCTGAGATCTGACTCTGTTTCGTTCTCCTCTTCCGGGACACCAAACACTAAAAGGTTGTTACGCCGATGACGTAATTCTCGAAAGAAGCTTGTCGACGAATCGGAAATCCGTCATGTCCCCCATGCGGCCAAGTAGGAATGACGGGCCACGCGGCTTGCATGTTGTTGCATCCGATAGCATGTCGTTGTCGAGATGATACGGCAGGCAGGATGGCAATCCATCCCAAGTGATCGCTGTACCCGAAAACCACGACGTGACCTGCAAAACGAGCAGTAGCTTTTCAGCCATGCTGTCCCTCAGGCGTGTGCCGTGCCCTCTATAAAATGCTCATTAAAGATCCCCGTGGGTGTGAAATTTAATCTGGAGCTCCCTACAACGGTGTTCCTAATAGCCCATGTGTTGTCATAACTGGATATTTATATAATTGCCTACTTTCTGGATGCAGTGCGTGTACTCTGTTCCATAATTATGGTGCAAGGGTGCAAAAGGTAGCGCTACCATGTGCACTGCGACATTTTCAAACAAAAAAGTAGGGTCATATATCAGAAAAAAAGAAACATTAGATGATTAGACTTTCTTCATGAAATAAAAACCATACATAACATAGCTATATACTAACAAATTACGGTATGTAGGTGGTTTCTAATGCATTGCCTTGTTTTCTTTCTGCCTGCTTTCTTCCCCACGGTGTTTTCGCTAGTGTTTCACAATTAACTGATTGAAATTGCATCGGAAATGTCTTGGCAAATGTTCCTCTTGTGTATTGAATGCCGTCTGTGGCATTAGGATATAGAAATAACTTCATTTCTATGAGGATATAGATACATTCTATTTGACATGTTCTGACAAGTTTTCTGTGTAAACAAGATAGCGAGAGGTGTCAGTGCAAGGGTGCCCACTCAAGTGTCACTCAAGTGGGAGACCAGAAATGGGTGTAGTAACGCTGCGGCGACGATGTTGTAAACGTAGCAGCAGTAAGTAACGACAGTTTGCTTGGAAGTTGGTTCATAGGCGACGCATCTTCAATGCTGTTGGCATGCAGCGAAAGCAATACCATAACCATTGCCTGCACATACTTTGCGGTGCCATGCACATGTAATATCGCAAACCTCGTTATTGTCATCAGAAGAAACGGCACGCAGTTTACTCGGGGTATACATTCATGCAATTCCCCATAAACACTAAAGCAATTCACATTCTTTTGATTTAGAGTTATGTGTCCAAACCACTTGATCACAAAATCGGTGGTGCACATGGCAGGCTCTCCTAAGTCACGACCAGCACCTTGCCACTGTGCTTGAAAAGTACTACACAGAAGCTTGGGAAGAGGCTAAGGACTGTGCAACAAGCAACAGAATGAAATGAGTGCATAAGGCTAAGAGTTGAGGAGATGCAGGTATACCTGATACCTAGATTATGATGAATTTCAATGGCAGAGTCGAAGCAGCCAATCGACTCCACAAGCAAGCAACCCTGTTTGGCACAGAGAAACGGCTCCTAATTTACAAATGGAACAAAACCCATGTCGCCCGAGCGTAGCGTGACAATGGAAGCACGCTACCGGATCCAGAGTAACCCAGGATACCCTCCGTGTGGTCGTTCGGTTCTAACCCCCTAATCCATTATCCGGTATAACCCGGTAATCCATTATCATTATCCGTTATCATATAAGAGTTAGAATATCACGTAATTCAATATTACCCAAATTTGCCTACAACTTAAACAAACTTCTGTGATGCTCTCATTGTACACGGATTTGTTACCTACAGTGCCGAAGACAACCCAGGGAGGAATTGTCATAGTAGGCAGTATAAAAGATGAAATGCTTTTAGCCCCCATTGTCGGCGACCTTCAAGTGACCTTGAGCCAAAATCCAGAGCCGTTATCTGGGCACTCAAACGAGAACATCCAGGCATCGCTGCAAGAACAAAATGAGATCATCTGGGCAATCAGTCAATCTAAACTTTAAACAATGCGGTCTCTGGCCCCCAACCCTTTGTACAGAACTGCATTACATACACTAGTTGCCGTCTAAACAAGTTACAAAAATGATTGCTTCCGAGTTCTTTGTAATGTTAGTTCACGATATCACTCAAGCTATAACTATTAGGCTGACGCTGAAGTTTTATTTGTCATTTCCAACAGCGACATTGAAAAGGGAGATACAGGGCACCATACACTTTGTTGTCATCTTTTGGCGCTGACACGGGATTGCCTGTACTCTTCTGAATGCCAGCGGTCCGCGAGTTCCGCTGCACGCATTTTGCGTCGTTTCAAGAGATGGTGCCCCACAGCATGGCGCCTCCTTCAGGTGGTTTTCTTCTTCGAGATGGGCAGTGTGCTCTGTCTGCCTGGCTTCTTTTGCTGCCTGTCATGCTGCCTTCAGACGATTTTCTTTTAGCTGGGCAGTGCCCATATGGACCAGTGCACAGTATGGTATGGTGCGTTGGGATGTGCTGTTGCAAACATCCACTACACCTATTTTAAGATTGTGGCTGGTATCATCTCCAACCAATCTGCCTTGGCGGTTGCTCTTTCATGCTTACACCTAATCTTGATTATGGGAGAGCCAGCAATTTTTTTACATGTACCTTGTAGTGTTCATCGACATCACTGAGAATGGCGTTCTCAAGGCGCAAGATCATGCGGATGTGCTCTAGTCCGCTTCCCTCTACGTTGTCTCGGTGCTGGCGGAGCACGTCCACCGCACAACTGCATCCTAATGCATCGGGCGAGGCAGCTCCTCACTTAAGAGTGGACAGCCCCTCAAGTTTGATATATCAAATGTTCAGTTTGCTGTAAGGAAGTTATTTTGCTCGAGTATCTTTCGGTAAGTTCCGAGTGTTGCATGTAGAGAATAGTTTGTTATATTCGAGTTCAACAGTGCTCTGGTATACTTTGCAAACAATGCTGTGGAAGCTATGCAAGTAGTGTGGCTCATGGAAATGTCACTTTGCACATTTCTTTGTGAGCTGGCTTTCGATCTGCTACGTTTTCAACAGAATATATAATATGAAGCAACCATAATAACGTATGGAGTTGACATTTAGTCAAATCGTGCATTGTTTGTCTGCCTTGTGCTTCCAGTACGTACCGAGTGCACTATGTTTTGGTCATGAATGCAGGTAGTGTGCTGTGGAAGTTGTGTAGCAGGTGCGGTCAGTCGAGCATGTTGCTCTGTTGTTGTTGTGCCGTCATGGTTCAAGGCCCATATGCACAAAGAGCTCTAGGGCTAGAATTTTCGTAAGAGAAACTCTCAGCCAATTCCAAGTTGTGCGTATTATTATTTGCAAAATTGGCGGGCCAATAGCAAACAGCACTTACAAAAGAAAAGTTATGTAAGTTTGACCTCAGATCTGCAATGTGCTCATGTCATAATTGCTTTATAGATTGCACCTGTAACACACGAAGCCAGCGAAATGCCAAATTATCTATCGCATTCTTATTTCTTGCTCTCTTGTGCAACACAATACTTTTTGGTCACAGATGCAAGTAATGTGAAATGTTGCACTAGCATCTGCAGTGTTGCCGGCTACATAGGGAACGGAATATAGATGGAGGTTTCCGCTCCAATGTCTGAGCGAGTTATGAAATAAATATTAATGTGGAGCATCCCACTATGGCATTCCCCGTGGTCCCTCTCTTGGTTTGGGACAGTAACCCCCATCAGCCGGGGACTTTAAGAGTAGTATGTATTCTCATAGAGAGCAAACACAGGTAATGTGGCACTCCGTACTTCTTCTGATACCTGGCAGGCAGTGCTTTGGAATCTGCGCAAGCAGTCCGGTCATAAAAATCTCATGCTGCGTCTTCTGCAGTGCACTTGTCAATCGGTGACACCTTCAGTGGGATAGCTACTTCTCATTTACAACTACAACTTGTGAATGTAAAATAATGTCAAATCATGTATTTGTGCGTCTTTATGTTTGCTGCATGCGGCATACTATGTTTTCGTCACAAGCGCAGCCTGTGCATTGAGGCAGCCTGTCGCAGAAATGTGTCAGTCAATAGTCCAAGTGCAGTCTAAGTGCAATACTAAGTATGCTCATATCTGCAATGCCTTTCATGGAGTTACTATATCGTATCTTGCAACATAACAGTATGAGACCTAATGTCACATCAAATTACATGACACATGCTATAATTTTGTCTCGTGTGTGACACTATTTATTGCGAACACAAGCAGTAGAAATGCATTTAGCCTTTGTAGCATTGTCAGCTATAGTTGTGGACTATAGTTGGGATTAAGAAGCAGTATAGTTGAAGCTTATTTAATGTGCAGAGCAGGGCCCTTTGATCTGTTGCAATAACAGAGTGGTTGCCGAGGGAAATGAAGCACAGTCGAGGACGCCAGAGGATTATGGCAAGGTGAGATTATGAAATTCAGTCACAGGCTGAAGCTGTCCGATGGTTAACATGAAGTAACTGGTGCTTTCTGCCTGCAGTGGATGAAAATGAATTGATGTTAACGTGTTAAGTTGCTCCTGTCCCTTGCATTTTTCTTCACTTTATTACAATTTCACTTCCTCTTTTTATCTCCGTGCTTGTTTTCACGTTCAGTAATAGCATTGGAAAATAGATGAGAAAGTGACAAGAAAATCAAACAAAACGGATGACTTAAGGTGCATGTCGATGCCTGACTTGGCTCCTGACCTGCATGCCTTCCGACTATCCTGAATTTACCATAACGTTTATGAAGCCGGTGCTCGTTCTATAATTTTACGAAAGCTGCATCAAGTATTATGAAAAATGTATCCATTTCGTGAAAACGTATAGCTCATTTGTCTCGGACCCTGTTGCTATCTTCTGCATAACGATGGAGGGACACTAGAAGGGTAGCTGCTTTGAGCAAGCTTACATAGAAAAATTCCTGAAGCAGGTGAAATCGGCAACAGCAAAGGCATAAAAAAAGTGTTGCTGTGGTCTAAATACACTGTGCTTCTTGCCAGTCTCTGCTATTCCAAACTTGCTGCTGCTCAGTGTGCCAAGTCTAAAGGCAAAACAGCATTAATAAAGTGCATTAGTATACCACTTTAAAAAAAGAAATTAATGCTAACCCCCCCCACCCCCCCGAAGCCTCCCGAGAAGCTTGGCCTACACACAAGAAACCATACGTAGGCTTCGTTTTTGCACTTAAAGTAAGCCAAATTGTGTGTTTTTTTTTGGGGGGGGGGGGAGGGTTCGCACACGCAAATTATTAAAATACTGCATTGACATTTGTTTTTATTACCTTTTTTGTTGACACAAAAGTGTCAAGTCACACGGATGCGTTCCGATACTTCGGCTTGAAACTGTCTTTCTGGCCATCAATGCGAAAAGGCCATCGACAGGCTTCATTGCTGGCCAGAATTAGAGCATGGCCCTTGTGCCCAGTAACACAATATTCCAAAAATGCTAATGCATCTACTGACATTTGCCAAAGGCTTCTCTTGGAAGCATTGTTGTTTTCCTTCCTCCCTACGAAGGCCTATGGTTAGCTACGACAAACCGACCGCACAATATACACTGCCTGAGACATTGATTAAATATGGTGCCTCCCATGGTGCTTATACTTAGCCTCCCACTTCCGTTAAATGCTTTACTAAATGAATCCATTATGATGCTGTTTTTCTAATCTTCAGTTTGTTTACATTCTTATCGTGTGCAATCTTGTCATAGATCTTTCACCTCCAAACGTTTCATTCTCTTGTGCCCTTGGTGGCTGAGATGCTATTTTATTGTTGCATGCTGGCATACAATGCGTGTAGGCTGCCCCTGTATGATGTGCATTTTCTGTGTCCCACGTGTCCTCAAGTGACTTTCTTGTAGAATTTTTTTCTTCAGGGTTCCTACCCTAAGACGAATAAAAAGCACTCATTCATCTGCCGTGGTGGCTTAGTGGTTAAACATTGCACTCCTGGAAACGAGGTCATGGTCTTGATTCATAGTTGCAGTGGCCAACATTTGAATGGTGGCAAAAAGAAAAAGAAAAAAAGTGGTTCTGTACCTAAATTTACATGCAGCTGGTAAAAAAAAAAATTACTCCAGACTGCAGTTTTGTAACATGGAATGCCAGAATTATAATCAATTTTCAATATGTAATTTTGTTCATTCGTTCAAGGTTGGTCGCGCGTGGTGCAATGCCAGCCGGGACGGGGGGTGGGACAAGGCACTGTTCCAGTGGCTGGTGCCAAGCCCCCTCGAGGCCTTTCAGTTGGCCTTACATCCTGTGGATCGGGACTTGAGGCTCTTGTCACTCTCCATTGGCACGCTGGTGAAGCTTGCGGCGTACTTTCAACACCAGACGTTCGCGTCCGTCCTTCATGGCCACCGCAACTACTGGTTGCGCGCAACCTTCCAGCACGACCAGCGCACCCTGCACGTTGATCTGCACCTCAACCACCATAGTGGCTGAGAAGATCGAATCGCCAAGTACCGATTTGTCGTGCCCTATCTCAACATCCTCAAGGTGCGTACTTTCATCCTAGTGTATTGGTGGCCACGGCATCATGCTACTGAGGGCTAGGTTGTGGGCTTGATTTGCGGCCACAGCCTCTGCATCCTAATGAGGGCAAAATTCAGAACTTGGGTACACTCGAGCTTCAATTTAACAAACGTGGAATGTAAGAAATAATCACATACATAAAGAAATAAATGCACACTGTACAAATCAGCAAGTGCACCTGCTAGCTCTCTCTAATATTTCATGAAGGTTACAAATTTGGGTGCATTTTAAAACTTTAGAAGCGAAGAATTTTTGCTGGTAGGTCCTCGAACTTTTCGCTGGGAGTTTGTGATGGTGAAGAAATGCAAGCGTAGAATACTATTTTCAAACTGATTCATGGCGACGAGTTCCCAAAGCAGGAAAAATTTGCAACACCAAAGTCATCGAAAAGGCCACTGTGATCCTAAAACAATGCTTTCCTGTCAGTCAGTATTTCCTGCGAAAAAAGTTTTTTGGCTTGTGAGCTATGCCTAAAAGTAAATAATCTTGTAAAGTGCTTATGCGTGCTGGAAGAGGTGTGTTCTTAGGGCAAGCTCTTTCAAAAATATATAGTGCTGTCTCTTCCTGACTGTTGTCTGCAAAAATTCCTAAAATTCAGTTTTATGTAATTAATTAAAATTAATTTATTAAGCAGGCATGCACATATTTTGCTTGCAAGAGGAGCAACAGTTTGATCTTGCTGTAATGTTGCAGATAAGAAAATGTATGCCATAAGTTGTACAAGCTGTCGCATGATGTAACAAAATCAACATAAACGTTTCGACAGGAAGTACATCAACAAGCAGAGAGATGCTCCTGTCGCGAGGAAAATCAACTGAAACTTTCGCGTTGAAGAGAAATAATGTTACACATTTCAGTGAATTCAACAAAGAACAAATTCTATCTGTTCTAGCATGAACACAATGACAGCAAAGTAAAACTATAGGAAAGCTTACCTTGGCAAGTTATATCCTACTGGATCAACGGCCATTCAAAAAGAAGCAAAGTATAAAGAGGCCCTAAAACAATTCCTGGACATACTAAGAAAACATTGCCGACCTGTACAGGAGGCTCCTGTACACGTTGGCCATATATTGTCGCACTGCATGCAGCAGGGAATTCACAATGTCTTGTGAAAAACAGTGTAAAATCACTTGCTTTTGCTGCCACAATGTCTTCGTGCACAGTCACTGCAAGCAGCTGGACCCACCTACAGCTGTTGGCCCGATTTCGTGATTGTGAGAACATTCTCAATAATACATAATCACTAATTTGGAGCTTAATACATGGAAACATATATGTCTGAAATTGCAGAGAGACAGAAAATAAATTTCATCTTTGCAGTGCCAATCTACACACAACAGCTGTACGCAGCTGCATCTGCTGTGTGTGGATTTCAAGAGAGCTGCGGCATGCTGTGTAGTGCAGACTACTGGAGCTGCCACGGAACGTTGCGACAAGCCCTTATGCTGCTGAGACGCTCAAGTTTTGGACAGGACTTCCCCCCCCCCCCTGGCTTCTCCCCTATGTAGCTTCCAGCATGCTAGCAGACACTGAAAAATAAAGCCACGTATCAGTTGGATAACGCGGCATGAGATTCTTGAGACGTCTTTTAATACTGAAGCCGTACTATGATTATTTTGATAAGTGTTTCAGTGCCCCTTTGCAGTAGGAATGACGCATATTTGTGAAGTTGTAGGAATGCAGACCTTATTATTTAATTAGCTTTGAGACAGTTTGTTTGCTTTTCTCGGTGTTGGATTTTTTTTGCTAAACAATGACTTCTGCAGGAATTATTGGACCAGAAATGGTTAGCAAGAGGAGAGGTAGTTCATTGACACAGCATTTTACGATATAACTCGCTGGCATGTCTCCGGAGTGGTGTTACCCCTGTACTTGACATTTCAGGTGCCGATCAACGAGAGGAACCGCTTTGTCGAGCTCTACCTTCACCTCAAGATACCGGGGATGCTGATGAGCGAAGTGGTGAACGGCCTTCCATCGAGGCCCGGCAGCGCAGGGGCTCTGCTCCGCTGGGAGCTCTATCTTGCCGTTGGGTGCAACTGCATCGGCGGTGCCGTGTATACGGCCTCCCTCTGCAGAGGCCTCTTCCTCAAGCTGGTCATACAGGACCGATCCCTTGCGAGGTGTGTGGTTCGGAGGCTCTCGCAGTGGTGCTCCCATGGGGCCCTCATCTGCTACGCACCCATTCGAACCTACTGCCCCGACAGTGCAGCGGTCCGGTGGACCCACAAGGTTCAGGTATGGGTGCTGCAGTGTTCCTAATGTAGGTAACAATACTATCGCTGCAAACATGGTTGTGAACGTGGTTGCAGCCTCCTCGGGTTGAGACAGCTTAGGTGTAATGGCTTCTCTAGTCCGTTCTTATTACGAACCGTTGTCGCATTATGAATACACAGCTTTAGAATAGTATTGGCCACCTTGCATACATTAAACGCAACCTGGACATGCTGTACATTTCAGTCAACCATGCGCACGAAAAATTTTTGTTCTGAAAACCTGGTACCATTCCCTGGTGCAGCATTCTCATCAAAATAATAAAGTGGCTACTAAAACAACTCTGTGGCAGTCGATTGATCAAAGGAAATCGCTGGACTAGTGAGACTCATCGTTGGCACGGAATTTATTGGAGCAATTATGGGAGTGCAGCTATCTTGACAAATCACATTGAAAGGAGGGTAACGGGTGCTGCTATATTTTTAACAATGCTATTTCTTAGCTTGAGTAAAAACAATGTACGATGAATGTGCAATATAATGTGTGTTAACATAATGCGTGTAAGCCACAGAAACTCAGTAGTGTAAAAAGCATGCGCAGTGAGGAGAAAGCAATTTTATGTATGTATGGTGCATGTTTGCTTGCAAACAAGGAAAGCCAGAATTTGGGAGCACCAGTTCGGGCTTCTTCCGCTGCCTGCCTAAAGTATACTGCAGGTTGATGGAACAGTGCGTGTGTGTGTGTACGCTTGCATTCAACACTGTTCAACAAGACGTCAACACTATTATTGCAGCTAGAGTGTCTGTATCATTGCTTTTGCAATAAAAGAAACGGGTGGTCCTGCTGTTCACAATCTTCTAGGAGCGGGTCGAGACGATGGAGAGGACTCTGCCATTTCCCTGTGCCTACGCATTCAAGGCGGCCCTCCACATCACCTTTGATGCCCTTTACCAGATGGTCCTCATGTCCGAGTCGGAATTTGACAAGCTGGTGAGGGAGATCGAGAGGCGATCTGAGAAGGAGGCGTTAGTGGTGGAGCGGGCGCACAGCCCGAGTTGCGTTCAGCATCGATGCAGGCCATTGCGTGGTGTTTTCACGCGCCTTCTATCCCGCCTGCAGCCTGTTCCACGACGAGAAGCCGCCACAGCTGGCCCATTGCACCAGCCTCCTATGCAGCGCGTTTGTCACACCAGGCCGGCTCATTTTACGTCCCGCACAGGTGTGTAGATTCAGCGCCGCGGAGTCCTTTCTAGCAGCAGGCACGGCACCAGCTGTGTATACGTTCACATTTACATGATTTAAACAGTACGCGCATGGGAGGTACGATTGTTAGAACTTACTGCCAGCCATCTCTCGTGACCATGCAATAAGAAATGCAAGAGCATTTTAGTGTTACATTTCGATGGACAGAATATGTAAGGTGTAAGTTTAATGAAAAAAATTGCCATCATTCTGCATGAAATTCGGCTGAATAGACAGTCCTCTCAAGGATGTCTTAAAGTGTCTCAAAACAAGTGAAATATAGTTCATACACAAAATGCCTAAAAATTCAGATTGCTTACTGACTTAATTGTTGACTGGTGATGGTAATAAATTTACTTGGCTGACAACAAGCAGATTTTGAGGGGTTTTTGCGGTTCGCACAGATTCACGTGACGTAGCTGTTGAGCAGGCTTAAGATAACTCCTGGCATCAATCTGTTGTGCCATCTCATAGATGGAAATCAAAACACTTTCACAGCAATGGTAGGCACCCTTCATTATGCCTAAGACATACTTGCCAATTCATCCAATCGTGCCGGCAGGGCCATGAATCTCCCATAAAACCGTCCCAACCCCAACGCAGAAGAATAAAGGAAAAAAATATATATACTTGCACAATTGCATGGTAATAGCCATTACGCGCTATGTAACTAGCCAGACTCTGATTCACATCCACACCATTTGTGTGTAGGCAGTGTAGGCTTAGGGGAGATGCTACTTGAACAATTTTATTATTTGTGCTAGAGGCTTGAAAATTTTGCCGATTAGAGAGTTTTTCGAGAAGATTTAGAATATGCCATTAGTTTTCGTCTAGCTGCTACATTTTTTATGTCCTACACGACGTCAAACTATAGTGATCTTTGTGGGCACTTTGTTGCATGTTAATCTTTCACAAAAAGCATCCTGCTGTAGTTTATTTACCTCTTTGTAGACTGCAAAGTGCCAATATCTATCCAAACAGCATGTACAATTACTAGTGGAACTATGCAAAAAAAGGTCAGTACACTTCAACTAAATTTTTTCACAGTCCCATGAAGTATAACCTTGTTCTTTCAGGACTAATGTTGAGAGATATTGCACTTTCAAAGAGATATCGGTATTCTACATATCTTGAAGTGTATATATGCCAAATTTCGTTGGTATAGAAAATTAAGTGCACAAGGTTATTCTTGTGCACAGAATAAGGATGTTCCCAAGTTTCCAAGCTCGTATTTTGGCAGAGCTATGCCTACAGTGTCACAAGGAATAGCCAATCTCAAAAACAATGCAAGATTACTAATATTTTGTCCTTAAAGTCAGTAATTAAAGCTAAGCAAAAGTCGATTTTATCATTTGTTTCTGGCTGTCACGAAGCGCAAGTAGGAAAGGCAAGTTCTTATTGAAGTGGCTGGCCTGGGTGCAGTTATGTTGTTACACTGGCTACGCAAGACACCCAAGGTAGTTAGTGTGCGTACGTAATGCACAAAGCCCTTCTCTGCATTTTTTTTTTTTTTTGCGGTCGCTTTGGGCCTGCTATATTACGGTATTGCACATGTGCTTCGCATATGCTGCAGTAAAACTCTGAATTGCATTCTGCCGCTCCACATGTTTACTTCGAGAACAGGATCCTGCGACAGTTCAACACCAAATTCGCCATTCATGTTTCCTTCAGGGCCGACAACCTGGACAAGCTGTCGTACACGCTGAATCTGCACTCGGCTCGGCACACTATGCTGAACGCCCTTGTCGGAACCTTCCTGCATCAGGGAGTGTGTGTGTGCACCCGAAAAATCAAGTTCCTGCCGTCTTGCACGAGCCAGCTCCCTGACCCCGGCTGCATAATGAGAAGAGCCGTTTATGCTTGTTAGTTGTGTGGGGCAATATAGCGAATGTTTTTGGATATTATAACAAATTCTTTTTTGTGTAAGAAATTTATTTATATGAAATTTTAAACGTGAAGAATATTAAAGTGCGACTTACCTTACGAATTTTTATGTACAGTACCAGTTTTTAAGTGTGGTGAAGTAATAAGTGTGGTGTAAATAAAAGTGATGTTCTAATTGGTGCATGCAACTAAATTCAAATAAATGCAAGGCCATGCGTATATCTCGTAACACTACCACGCACACATACTTTATTAATGATGCACCTGTGACATCAGTTACCTCTTGCAAGTATCTCTGCCTTCACATATCAAATAACCTTTCTCGGCACTCGCATATTGACTATGTTACTAAAAACACTAACCGCATGCTCGGTTACTTGCGCCGTAATTTTAGCTCTGCCCCTTTTTCCCTGAAGCTAACTCTTTACAAAACTTTACTTCGCTCCAAATTTGAGTATGCTTCAACCGTTTGGGATCCAACTCAGTCTTCATTAGTTTCTACTCTTGAAAGTATTCAAAACTGTGGTGCGCGCTTTGTCTTATCTAATTATTCTCGCTATGTAAGTATCTCTTCAATGAAACGAACTCTTAACTTACCTGATCTTTTGTCACGCCAGAAATCTTCCCGTCTCTCCCTTCTTCGCAAACCCCCTTTTAAACGAGACCCTTCTTGCCCCTCCATCTTATATTTCGGCCCGCACTGACCACAGCCTTAAAATCGGCGTGGCATCGTGCATTTGAATGCACACAGTAGTTTGTGGGGTGATTCACGCTGTGATGCGTGAGGTCGCGTCATTGAACAGGTGCTTTTTTCCTCTGGAACATGTCTCTTGAACACGAAGGAGCCCACATATTTTATCCTGGCCAACAAGTCATACTCTGCCATAGATCTTAGCATTTTATCGCCGACGCTTTTACCCTATTTTAAATGGCATGTGCTTAACAATCCGTACGGGAGTGACCACTTCCCAATAATCCTAACTACGCCGAAACAAGATCAACTTCCCCCGCAGGTCCCTCAGTGGAAGGTTGACTCAGCCAATTGGGAACAGTACCGAACTCTTACACATATGAAATGGTCTGAGATGTCGGGTATAACCATAGATGACGCTGTTGCATATTTTACAGCTTTTATACTTGATGCCGCATGTAAATGTATTACTCAAGCGAGCGGCATGGGTTCCAAACGGCGTGTTCCCTGGTGGAACGATGCATGTAGGCAAACACGGAGGGACCAGAACAAAGCGTCGGCGATGCTTCGCGATTCTCCAACAGCAGAAAACCTGGAAAACATTAAACATGTCAAATCCCAGGCGAGGAGAACGCGCCGGCAAGCAAGACGAGAGAGTTGGGCGAAGTATATATCAAGCATCAACTCGTACACAGATGAGAGTAAAGTATGGAATAGAGTGAAAAAAGTCAATGGGCAACAAACATATTCCCTGCCTTTAGTAAATAGCCACGGAGAAAGCCTGGAAGATCAAGCCAACTTTCTTGGTACACACTTTGAACACACATCCAGCTCCTCGCACTACTCCAAAACATTCCTAAATTACAAAACACGAATAGAGAAGCAAAAGTTAGAAAGAAAATGTGCAAAAATTGCGGCGTACAACGAACCATTCTGCATAGCAGAATTGCAGGCAGCTCTGAACTGTTGTAATACATCTGCCCCAGGTTCAGACCGCATAATGTATGAGATGTTAAAACAACTACCATCCGAAACACAGAAAACCCTCCTTTCCCTTACAACATTACTATATGGTTTTCCGGCGAGATCCCCTCTGCTTGGAAGGAGGCTATATTAATTCCAATTCTGAAGCACGGAAAGTATCCTTCCTCTGTAACAAGTTACAGACCTATAGCACTAACAAGTTGTCTCTGCAAAGTACTCGAAAAAATGATTAACTGTCGCCTACTACACTTCCTAGAATCAAATTGCTCCACCCATACCAGTGCGGGTTTCGGGAGGGTCGATCCACCACTGACCATCCCATATGTATCGAGGCACGTATCCGTGAAGCTTTTGTCCATAAGCAGTTTTTCTTATCAGTATTCTTAGATATGGAGAAAGCCTATGATACAACGTGGCGGTTTGGGATATTGAGAGACCTCTCACAGTTAAGTATGCACGAAAATATGTTCAATGTTATTGAAAGTTATCTGTTGTATCGGACATTCCGTGTTCGAGTGGGCAATGTGCTGTCACGGAAATTAGTACAGGAAACTGAAGTGCCGCAGGGTGGGATGCTTAGCTGCACGCTCTTTATTGTAAAAATGAATTCTCTTCGTCTACACATACCACATAACATCTTCTATTCAACGCATGTTGACGACATGCAGATAGGATTTCAATCAAGTTCTCTTACAATCTGTGAGCGACAGGTCCAGCTAGCTCTTAAAAGGTCTCCAAATGGGCCGATGAGAACGGGTTCAGATTGAACCCACAAAAAAGCACTTGTGTGATTTTCTCTAGAAAAAGAGGCCTGCAATCTGATCCTGAAATTGCGTTGCATGGTGAGCATCTGCCTGTAAACAGGGAACATAAATTTTTAGGCATACTTTTAGATGCGAAGTTAACCTTTGTACAGCACATAAAGTATCTTAAAAATAAATGTATGAAAACAATGAATATCTCAAAGGTGCTCTCACGCACAACCTGGGGCAGTGATAGAAAATGTCTGATGAACTTGTATGAAAGCCTAATACGCTCCTGACAGTGGAGTTTCCCGGCGACGGCCGCGCCACCTGTAGCGTTGAAAGCGCAACTCTGGTACTGATACAACTTCAGTCGACGGCGTAGTGGCGCACGTGTTATGACCGCGTGTGATTTGAAACTTCTGAACCACGTGCGCCACCACCCTGCGGGTAAACGTTCTCATACCGCTGTTTTACGATGACAAATGTGCAAGACATCGAAAACTGCCCAGGAAAAAATAGCGTGGGGATGGCGGTACTGCTGCGTCAGAGGCTGTAACAGCCGTGCAGGGCTGCCTGCTCTCCGACTCCAGATTTCCTGGCCGGCCGTGGTTTTGTGCTCGCGCTTCCTTCCTGGAGGATCGTACTAGAAAGCATTGTAGTCAGTAGACTGAAGTTTTTGGTCAAGAAAGAGTCTTGCCGAGCAGCCGACTTACATATTTTTGAAACTTCTCCATATCTTTTAGAGCTATTTATTTTGCTGTGTACGAGGCATACTGCGCGGTGGCTGCAGGTGGTCTGGCTTGCGTGAGTCGCTCAGCACTTCCCGCTGTGTGGCTCGTTCTGAAAACGCGCACTGAAACGCTCGCCCGAGTCCGCTGCCCGACTAATGTCATGACGGTTTGGTCTATGAACTTGTCGATGCTATAGATACTAGAAAGGTCAGTGGAGTCGAAAGGCAGCGGTAAGAAGCACATTTAAAAAAAGCATGGCATATGGTCATGTTTGTGTTATGAATTAATGCACTGGATTACAAAAAAAGGAGCAGCGGGAAGTTGCACGCTGAGGACACCGATAAACATACAGTGCGACGCGACTCGAGAAATAGTATTGGAAGGTAAAAAAATTTAGAAGAAAAGAAAGATTGAATCGTCGCAACGGCACATCACAGTCCCCGTAGACGTCGAAGTCTCTACAATGAAATTATTTTTGAACAGCTCTGATAGCGCCCACGCAACAATGGTTGCTTGTATACTGTCAAATGATCATATTCTGCGGCCTAAAGCTCATGGCACGGTGCGAAAACGCGCGCGCGGAGAAAGCGAAACAGTGCGTGGACAAGCATGCAGGCGCGCAGTCGGTCGCTGCGAATCTACGCCATCGCTGCATTGAGGCTTCGTTCTATTACGCTCCATTTAGTTATACAAACGCTATAAGAACATATTTCACATAGTTTGCTCTCAGCGTTTACCTATCTTTCACGCAAGAAGCTGGCTCGGGAGACTCCATCGCGGCGACCGCGCGCAGTGGCGTTCACTGAACGTATTCGGTAAAGAGATGGCATCTATAAACGATTGTGTGCTTTCAGTTTGCCCAAGATTATTATTTAGACAATAAACGCTTCTCTCGTTTCGAAAGCACGTACAGAAATGTCCGGGAGAGCTCGTGCGTGGTGTTTTCAGTGAGCGCTGACAGCAAAACCTATGAGTAGCGCGCCACGTGATCCATACACGCCAGCGAGGCGCTTCCAATAGATGGCGACTCCGTAACTCCTCGCCGCCAATATTTGTGGATGTATATGCAAAAGTTATATGAAAGTAACCGCCAAGTGGCTTATATAACCCTGCTATTCTTACGATGTATGGCCACCTGTACGTTAAAAAAAAAAGGAGTCCTTAATAAAACCTGAACCTATAATAATGCCACTTACAGGCACTTCAATCTGTAAATGAAATGAATCATATTTAATGGATCCCTCAATTTTATTTCGATTTAGCCACTCAGTGTGTCACTGGATCTGCGCCCGGTCTTGGACAAACCTCCAAAATGGGTATTTCCCATTACAACGCAAGAAGTACAGAATCCCTAAACCTTACTTGATATGTGTCACAGCTTTTCGTTCATACACCTGTCATGCCCATGCTTCCCTTGAGAAGTCTCATACCCTTATGACATCGCTGCATAAGTGTTTCACACTGTGCAGCGATATGGTGCAATAACGTGCCAACTTGGGTCGGTTGGTACATGTCTGAAGAAAAAGAGTAACAGTGCTGTACAACGGGACGTGACTGAGACAGACAGACAGACAGACAGATGAAGCGCTGACTTTCAACCAATACATTATTGCGCACGCAGCAATATATCCCCTTCAGTAACGAATTATGTTCGACTGTTAATAAATGTGTAAAATTTACATAATTTTATGCCAAGGTGCTGGAGGCTCCATAGAAAGCAAGTCAAGGTGGGACGAGAATGATTGTGCATTTTATAGAGAGCTACCATAATTACATGGTAATTACATATTCATTTATTGTACAGTCAGTAAAGCTGCGTCTCTTCATTAAAAATATTGAATCACCCGCTCGAATTACAAGCACATGTTAATTATTTGGCACAGGCATTGCAACAATGGAGAAACATCGTTCGAAATGACTACCGAAACACCCCACTTCAAACGTCCCGTCAAACACGGTAGTGCCTTCACCAAAGGAGTCGTCTAAAGCGACACATTTCTCTCAGAAGCAAAGTGGGTGTGCTTTAGGAAAGCACAATTTTCAATTTACTCAATGCTTAATGTTCGTTGTCTATTCCTTGCAACCACAGCACAGTAATGCAAAAGTAAGTCGCGCCCACAAACGTGTACTCCGTGACTGAAGGCAATATACAGGGGCTTGAATAGGCACGAGGGAGAGGAGAACATATCACAGGAGAAATACATTGTCAGGAAGATCGAGATGATGGAGAACATGAAAACAGCACAACAAAATGGTCGTAATCATCCATGAGTAAGATACACGAGTTCCTTCGCGAGATAAGGAAAAAATAAAGCCTGTTGATTGCTCCCACGAGGTAGTGTACGAGATCCCCCTCTCATGCGGTCTTTGCTACATCAGCCAAACTGGCCGTTGTAATACTGACCGCCTCAGAGAACATTCAAATTTAATGAAGAGGTCAACCACCTAGCCATGCGTAGCTCCCGTTGTGGTTGTCAAGCACTGTTTGACAAATGCAAAATACTCAGGTGCTATGGTGACCAGTGTGCACATGAGGTGTACGAGGCCTTTTGTGTCGACAAGAAAGGAGATACGTACATGTGTGTGCCTTCGGTATCACTCCTCACGGAGGAACTTTTGTATCTTACACATGGATGATGGCGAATGTTTAGTTGTACGGTTTTCATGTTCTCCATCGTCACTGTCTTTCTCGCAATGTATTCCTACTATATGTTCTCTCCCTCCTGCCTATTCAAGCCCCTGTATATATTGCTGCGTGCGCAATAAAATATTGGTTGAAAGTCAGCGCTTCGTCTGTCTCAATCATGTCCTGTTGTCCAGCGCTGTTACTCATTTTCTCCTGACATGGCGCTTTCATTTGGCACAGCTTGCGAGCGAAGCATAAAAATTGTATGCCAATAAAGTGTTGACCTTTGTGGTGAATAAACAAACGTATGACATTACATGCTGCATAACATGAAAGTAAATAAAATCCTACAGTTTAACAAAACTTGAGCTAGTTGGTTCATGACTTAAAAACAAAGGTTATGGTGCCATGCAGACAAGGACGAAGTGAGACACAAACGACACATTAGGGCGCCAACTTCGAACTGTTCATTCAATCACTAGCATTACCTGACAAAGAAATGGCATTCATAAATTATAGCCGGTGATCACCGCTAGGATTAGAACGTGCAACTGCCACACTTGGTTGGATGCTCAGGTTATGCCTGTAATGCACACGTGCTCATATGTACCTGCCGTAATTCAGTACAGATCACTTGCCTATGAGCAGTATTAATTCATATCACCCCTGCCTATCTCTACAGCAATTACATTTCACTTAAGTTTCTTGTATAAATTTGTGTGGATTCTGGGGAATAAACAGTAGGAAGTTGGCGCCCGCATGTGTCGTGCGTCTCACTTCGTCCTTGTCTGCTTAGTGCTGCAACTTTTGTTTTTTAAATTGTACACATTGCCGTTAGTTGTAAAGCATTTACTTACCCAGTTCACTAAAGGTTCGCTTCACATATATTTACATAGTTTGTTTGTTTTCCAAGAAAGTTTGCCAGAGAATTGCTTAGGTGGTGCAATCCGATATGAAACCAAAACCACATTCGCAAAACCCTACCACCGGAGCAAGCCCAGCCAGTATCATCGCCACTGCCACCACAAGATGGTGACTATGGATGACGATCGAATGAGTTCTTGCATAGCATGATGAAGATGCACAGCTTTCAGCCCCCATTACAAAAGCATATCAAACTACTTACACATTATTTTACACATGTCGAGTTGAGTGTTCTTGGTGTTCTGGAGAATTGCATGTATTGCAGAAAGACCTAGCAAAGTGGTTAGCCTAGGTGTAAGCCATGATCCTGTTTGTAAAAGCTGCGAAGTAGTTTGATAAATGCAGAATATCAAATGCACTATGGGCTGTACAGAAGACATTAAATTTTTTATAGACAGCGGCAAATGCGATACGAGAGTCGATTATTTATACGAACTGTCATACGCTCGCCTCGCCATCCAAGAGGTAACCTGCCACAGTGATGTGGACTAAGGAAGTTCATACCAAGTAGACAAGCAGAAATGTGAAGTGTTTTGCTGAACAAAGCCAGCAAAAAAAAAAAAAATCTTGTTGCAAAATTTGTGATGACAAGGTGGTAGTAAATGCAACACCTTTTACTTAGAGTAAAAATGCAGGTCAGGGCATACAAATGTGTCCGTCATCATATCTGTTAACCCTTCGGCTTTAAAGGGTCAGGACTGCCGACACCATTTAGTCGGAGAGACTCTTGAATTTCTGAACACATTTATTCATTTGTACATCCACATATTAATCACTAAAAAAGAAGCCCCACGAAGACGCCATCCAAGACATAAAAGGACAATGTGCCCACGGATATTTTTGGCAGGTTTGTGTAACTTGTGTTTTCGAAGTACCTCCACGTAAGCCAACATTGGTCACTCTCCACACACACACGCACATGCATGCACGGCACACAAGACGAATGTTAGATGGTTTACTTGTCCCAGCTCCTGCCTTCTTTTGAAAAACGGGGAACTAATTGCAGGTCATCCAACCTAATCCATGCAGCTGAATGAATTATGGAAGGGACATAAGATGCCAACAGTTCCTGCGCAGGCTTCAACCACTGTAGTGCATCTCAGTTCACTATGACACTTGTACATTAAAGTTACCTTCTGGATGCCACTGCCATGCTGTCTTGGTGGCTGTTGAATGTTTGTCACAAAACACAGCATAGGGTTGAGTTGTCAGACACAGAGCGATGTGATGAATGAAATAGAAAGTGACAATAATTATGAAATTAAAACAGACTTAAGATAAGTGGAGACACTGAAATGGTCAAAATTAAAAGTAGCGAGTTCATTACGAGAGAGCGCTAGCTGTGTTCCTTCAAAGAGGCGGTAAAAGAAAGATGTAGAGCACCAACACAAATTTACGTCATCCAATTCGCGAAACGTTCGTACAGACGCATATAAATATATAATATATGTACAAAATGTGTCATGTCACTGTTTGCTTCTAAGAGAGAGCTGCTTTTCTGGCAAGCTTTCGGTCAACGTGTCCTCTGGAATGGCCAAATCGGACTCCTGAAAGAAGAATGCAGGACAAAAATAAAGAAATATAGTCAGAAGTCTAAGCTACTTTCAGTAACTACAAACAACTTGTTTGTATTATTTTTTAAATGAGCACCTTTGGATAAGCCCCTGCAACACCTTTATAAAGGGGCCATAACCCACTCAGGAAAAAAAGAACGTAAATTCTGGGGGTATTCATGCCAAAACCACGATCTGATTATGAGGCACACCGTTGTGGGCGGGATTTGGGATTAGTTTTGACCACCTGGGGTTCTTTAGTATACCTAAGTACAGGAGCATTTTTGCCCCCCATCGAAATTCGGCCACCGCAGCTGCGATGAACCAGTAAACTTAACAGCACAATGCCCTAGCCACTAGCTAAGCTACTACAGCGGGTGCCACTCAGGAACACTTAAGAGCCAGACCACTTCGGCCAGTTTTGTGAACATTCGCCTACAATATGTATTTCAATAGACAAGATAACAGAGGAGTTCTGCCATTCTGAAGTGTACAGTGTCACAGGGTGTTTTGCAGTTGCTTTCTCACAGCATTGCTTAGCATCATACCATGTGGCTGCCAATGAAGCCTCATGGGGATGGATACGGGCTCCTGCAAGCACTTGAGCAGCCCTTGTCAAGTAATAAAGCGGAGATTTCTTTGGCTCTTTCCCGCACAGTGCATGGATGGCTGTCTGGCTGAGTGGACGGTGCTGATCCCAGAGACAGCTTGAAGAGCCACTAAAGAGAAACGCTGAACTAGTTTAAGCTGGTGAATTTTTGCGGGAACAGGTTGATTATTAGAAGAATGTGAATGTCAAAATTGAATTTCTTGAATTTTGAGCCAATACCAACGTGTCTTTAACACCGTCTGTGTGGAGTCAGATTTCAAAGTACTTAATTCATATTTTGTGCTGTTTTGGCCCAGTAAAAGATCCTGAATTTTGGCAAGGTCAGTTTTTGGCTTTTTTTTTTTTTTAGAATGCAATGCAGTCTACGTTTCACCAATAACTTAACTAGGCCCAAGCAGGTGACATCACTGCGAGCTGGTGTCACCACCCACATTTCGTTTTGGTTTTTTTCTCGCTTACGAGCTTACAAAGGCTCTTCTCATGTAAGATCGACCAATTTTTCGGTATTGTAGAAGCAGTAATTTGCTAATGTAGCTCGAGTAATTTTTCTTTTTAGTGTTCCTTTACTCTGAGGTGGTTACTTGTTGTGGCGATTCTGATACCAGTTCAAAATGTGCGTCCTCGCAAAGTTTTAAATGTGGTTTGCAGCACTGGCTGATCCTGGAGGCAGTGCAATGTACCCACGCACTCATAGCAATCACCAATAAAGCACCCACGCACCTCGTAGCAATGACCAATAAAGCTGGTGAATAAGTGTTTCCAGCTGAAATTTCAAGCAGAAGCCTGTCCACCTTTCCTTTCAAGGGAGCCCTGCTTCCAGCCAGCGAGTCAGTCACACACGCGAATGCCTCCGCACAAGATGCACTGTCCACAACATCACCTATTACGGCACGTGAACTTGGTAAATCATCCAATGCAGAACATGCCACACCACCATTGAGAGTGAGCCACGCAGCAAAAGAGGAAGGAAAAAACAAAAAGAGGTGGGGCTCGTGACGTAAACGTGATGTGGTCTTACATCTTCGGTATGGGAGAATGCGGGGAAGCTTGCCATCTGGCAGCGTGGCAACGCAACATTTAAATTTCTCCCGTTTCCACTAATAACGAAGCAAACTGAAAAATTCTTGTGGTAAAATACATAACCAAAATTTCCAATGGGGCCCGGTGCGGGGCCCAGTGGGGGGCGTGGGGGCCTTTAAGGCAATTGCTGCTACCACGGTGGCTCTTGCAACAAACTGTATATTACTACTTACGGAGTGCTGCGCCACGGGACACTCCCCCTTGCAGGAGCAGAGGGAGGAGCAGCTCCTCTGCTTCCTGGAACATCCACAGCGTCCCGAGCGGCACAGTCCTCGGCACTTGCAGGCAGCCGCCGATTTAGAGCGCTTCAGTAAACGATAGCAAGACAAGCACTTGAAGGCCAACCGCAACAAGATTCAGGACATCCAGAACAAGCATTTCTAATCGTGTATATATAGCCCGAAACAACCTAAAAATGCAGTAGCAAGTACATTACTGTCACACTCAAACAGTATAAGCACAGATGTGCCAACCAATTCACTATCATCATCTGACTATTTGTATTGCAGGATACAGGTTAAGAGGTTTTTGCTGATCAGGCCTCACTAATATCAATGAGAAACTTATTTCGTATGAAGTTTATACTATACAGTAAAAGCTCGTTAATTCGAACCGCAAGGGGAAGCCGCTTCAGTTCGAATTAACGAAAGTTCGAACTAACGAAAGTGAAGGAGAGCAACAGTACACTGCGATTTGGAAGCAGTAGGGAATGTCAGAAATTTGGCGTGTCAGAAAGTTTTATACGCTATTTTATAAGCTTGAAAGCGCGAACACAATGGGGTAATGAATATATAACACAAGAGGGAGTGCCGATGGCTCTAAAAATAAAATGCAGTTAAACCTTGAGTCCGTAAAATCAGAACTTCACTTCATTATAATGAATTTTGATATTTGAAAATGGAAGGAGCCACAAAACTTTCCGTATTATTGGAAAATCTGAAAAATCAACTTTTACTGAGGGGAAAAAAAAACATTTTGTAGAATTTGAGAGTCGACGACAAAAGATACGGTTTCGTGTCGTGTCTGCGATATCTTCATGTCGGCGGCATGAAGCAAGACCAGCCACGCTTTCCCGTCCACTCCGTCCCCTGTGGCTGATAGTATCGCCGGCAGTGCGGGGAGCGAATGCTTCGGCTGCTTCTCACTGCAACGCGTCTCTAAACTCAAGATTACGCAACCTCCAGCATTAAATGCACAGGAAGACAACGCATGATGCCATGCCGTCTCAGCGAGCTTGCCTACTCTCTGCACGCTTCGCACATTACCTCTAAAACAGGGCATGCACGCTGCACGCAGAGCCTGCAGCCATGCTAGTAAAGGAGACGTGCACTAACCTCGTACAACATTGTACCGCCGACGTGGAGATGTCATTGACAAAGCTTGAAACCGTAGCGTATTTGCACGATTGTAAGTCGACCTATTCTTTTTTTTTTAATTTCAAAAGCTGAAGTCGGGGGTCAACTTACAATCGAAACCAAAACATGGCACCGAAAAAAAAAAAAAAAGCGAGACCAACGAGATATCAAGGGAGCTACAACATAGTTACAATTTTATGTTTGCTCTACGGCCCTACATGTAGCTTTCCGCTATCCTATGCATTTGTTCGCTTTTTAGAAGGGTCTTTTAACATTTTTTATAGTTTTACAGCACACACAGCACTCATGGGGGGTTGTTGATAGTTCGTGGAAGTGCCGCAGTTCCATTTATGGTGACACCCTAAGTCAGCGGCACTTGCGGGAAGTATCGAAAGTTCATGGAAGAGCAGACACCGCTCACATGTTTCTATTTCCGTGCAGCTCTAGTTTCATGCGGTCTATTTGACTGCCAGCCACGTGCTACTTCCGTGCTTCCTCAGTCGTCATGAGTGCTCCAAGTCCAGTAAACATTCGGGGCTCGTCCACAGCAGCGTTCAAGAGGGCTGCCATCCTTTACACTGAAGAAACAAATAACTGCGCAGCGGGCCACAAGTTTGATGTTTCTTAATTGTTGGTGTGAGAGTGGCGACTGCAGTGAAGCAAAATTTTCACCTGTGACGGCAAGCTAAGAGGTTTCCGTGGGCCGAAGTCGGGATGTTTTCCGAAGCTGGAGGCCAAGCTTGTGGCGTACATCGCTGAAATGCGTGATCGGTCCCTGCCAGTGACGTACGATATGGTCATGATCTTCGATCAGGATCTTCACCTTTTAAGGACTTGCTCTGCCATGAGTATGAGTGGCAGGCAGGAGAAGACCGCGAACTTACGGCAACCAGACATGTCAAAAGAGCCTCCCTGATGGCTGTGTGTGGTTGGGTCTTTCGGCATGGACTTATGTATGTATGCAAATGCACTTAAATGAGCACGTCACACGTATTGTTCGCCGTGAACTCGAGGCTACCAGTCCCGCACCGTTCCATTCACGCCCACTTGAACCCACCATTGACCAACCAACCCCAGCGATCTCTCTCATTCCGGCAGTTGCACGGCAAGAATTTGCACACCTAGGTTTTCCTGCTGCCTGCTCCGTCTCCCAACCTGAAGCCTGACCAGTGCCGACTGCTTCGCCTCACGGCGATCTGTATTCCCCTCCCAGATACCACAACCCTACCGAGTGGAGAACTCCGAACAACAAGCCCATTTGCTTCCGTTGCCTCCGCATTGGCCACGTTGCTCGCCACTGCCGCACCGCCTGGACGTTGCCATATTTGAGCTCCTTTTCCCTGTCTCCTCGCCCCCATATGCTGACCTGTGCCGTTACTCGCCTCGCCGCATGCCTCCTACCTCTGATGTATCCGTTGATGTCAGTCATCCTGCTCGCTCGCCGCCACCTCAGCACCGTCAACCCCTGTTGCCCCAGGCACCCCACTATTCATCGCCGACCAATTACGAACCATCCCAGACGGAAAACTAGACCATGCAGCTCCTGGAGGCAGTGCTGCATTATCTTCGTCGTGTCGAAATCCTCCATTGACGCTCCCAACGAACCAGAAGTTACTTGATGTTAAGGTCGACGGTGTCCCCTTTGACGGTGTCAATAGATACTGGAGCCCAGCTGTCCATAATGAGTTGTAATCTCCGTCGTTGACTGCGGAAAGTTCTCACGCCTCCTACTCCTCGAGCCGTACGCGTGGCCGATGGCAGCGCTGTTGACGTGACTGGAATGTGTACTTCTCGTATAAGTATCGCCAGCCGCCACATTCCTGTTCCTTTTCCTTTTACCAATTCTCCCCATGACCTAATCCTCAGACTCGACTATCTTTTGGCGCATTCAGCTTTGATCGACTGTTCTGCCGCTACCCTTTGCGTCCAACTTTCTCTAATCGCGCATATTCGTGCTGAACTGCTGAACAACTTTAGTACGGCCGCCTTCGTCCCCGTGCCGCCTAAATCCTTGACTTTCATCGATTTGCTATAATTTTTTCCTGTGCCCGATGGTGATTACGTCGCCACACCTGTTCCTGATGTCCTTTTTGATATGAAGTGCTGTGCCACACGTGTCAAACATGATTCGTTCTTTATGTTACGTCATAGGCAAGCAGCCTATATATCTAGTTCGCTGTCGCTGAAATAAAGAGTGCGGTACGTGCTCTTAGATCGTCTCCGTCACTCTGCCACCCGCCACAACAGTGGCGACGAGGGTGACCACCCCGCGGAGCCCCCACCACGAACAGTGGCGTCTGGGTAGCGCTGGGAGTCCTGCTAGGTACTGAAAGTAATCGAGTCTACGGAGCATCGGCGGTCATGGCCCTGGCTACGAACCTCGGTACCCCAAGTTTTGACGAAAATCAAGATAAGTGGGATATTTACTTGACTCGACTGGAGGCATTTTTTGAAGCAAATGATATTAAGACAGATGATAAGAAAAGGGCGCTCTTGATTTCGACACTATCAACGAAGACGGTAGGCGTTCTTGCTGGACAGTGCACCCCCCAGAAAGTAAACGCCCTGAGTTACAAGGACGCACTTACCATCCTAAATAACCACTATGCGCCGAAGACTAATGAGGTTGCCGCAAGTTACAAGTTCTTTACAAGGGATCAGGCTGCAATCGAATCTGTCCGGGACTATGTTGTTGAGCTACGGAAGCTTGCGGATAATTGTCACTTCGGCACCAGTTTGAATCGTATGTTACGGGACCACATTGTTTGTGGCATCCGAAATCGGGCTGTGCAGCAGACGCTGCTTGAAAAACTGAGCTCGCACTTGCCCAAGCTGAAACGAGTGCCATAGCAGCAGAGACAGCGGCACTGGAAGTAAGCGCCATGACTGGACTTGATAATGAGGCAGCGGTGTGCATTGTAACGAATAAATCGCGCCGATATCAGGCCTTCACTAAAGATAAGCAAAGCCATACTGAGTGCGCACGCTGCGGAAACTACGATCACGAAGCAAGCGACTGTCCGCACAAAAAGGAGCAGTGTTTTCGCTGTCGGAAGACTGGTCATTTCGCAAAAAAATGCCGCTCTCAGTCGGGGCTGCGGGCTGGTCGTAGGCACAATGGCGTCACTAACGCAGTTCATTATGAGAGCGCTGTATGCGAAACCGAGGAAGGCGATATTTCATCAGTCTTCACATTGCAGGAATCACGGGAAAAGAAATCTTTGCTCCAGGCGTTCCGCAGAGTTATCCACTGGGGTGGCGTGCCCATGAACATGATTATCGACACGGGATCACCGTTTTCTATCATTCCGCAGGAGGTGTATCTAAAGCACCGTCCGAGTTGGCCACGCTTATTGAAATGCAAACACACGCTCAACTGTTACTTGGGCAAGTTACCCATTGTCGGTGAACTGCACCTTGAAGCCCATTTTGCGGGGAAGACTGTACCTGCCACACTGATAGTTACAGGCTGCTCGGGTCCCAGCCTTTGCGGAAGGGACTTAATCCAAGCGTTCTCGCTTTTGCCGTCCGGGTTTCTCGCTGTGGTTCAATCGATGTCAGCAGATCCCGACAGCCTCAGGACCGAGTTTCCTGCCCTTTTTGAGCCAGGACTTGGAAACATTCAGGGGCCACCTGTGAAATTCCACATTCGAGAAGGTGCCCAACCGAAGTTCCACAAGGGGCGGTCAATTCCTTATGCTCTTCGTGAAAAAGTGGAAAGGGAGCTGGACCGTTTAGTAGAGCAAGGCATATTATCGTCCATAGCACATTCTGAGTGGGCGGCGCCAATCGTACCAGTACTGAAGAAAGACGGTTCCCTTCGCATCTGCGGCGATTTCAAAACTACAATCAATGCTGCGTGCATAATTGAGCAGTACCCTTTACCAAACATTGAAGACATTTTCGCGTCGCTACGTGGGGGATATGGATTTTTCACAACACTGGACCTTAAGGATGCATATAACCAACTCCCATTGAATGAGGAGGCGAGGAAGTTGACCGTGGTAAACACTCACAAGGGGTTGTTCTGCTATAACCGTCTTCCGTTTGGAGTTGCCTCGGCTGCCGCGATTTTTCAGCGGCGCATGGAAACGGTCCTGGCCGGTTTTCCAGCCGTGCAAGTGTATTTGGACGATGTATTGATAGCGGAACGTCAAGACGATAATGGCTCAGTGCTTCGGGACGTTTTGCGCAGGCTTCAAGAAAATGGTATCAAGCTGAAGGCTGAAAAATGCCACTTTCGCAAAGACTCAATCGTCTACCTGGGCCATCGCATTGACAAAGACGGCTTGCATCCGCTTGAGAAGAACCTAGCAGCAATACGCGACTCGCCACGGCCTACGAATGTGAGCGAACTGCGCTCTTTCTTGGGTCTGTTGGCTTATTATCACCGGTTCTTGCCACACATGTCAATGATGCTGGTGCCGTTGTATCTTTTGCTTGAAAAAGAGCATAAATGGCACTGGGGAACGGCGCAGGAAAATTCATATCTCAAGGCTAAACAAACACTTCCGAGTTCGGCTGTTCTGACGTATTCCAATCCCAACCAACCAGTGCGTTTTGAATGCGATGCGTCACCTTCGGGTTTAGGTGCCGTAATCTCGCACCGAATCTGAAAATTGGATAAGCCCATTGCTTTCCGTTCACGCACGTTAACACACGACGAAAAGAATTATTCTCAGCTCGAGAAGGAAGCGCTCGCACTGGTATTCGGAGTAACAAAGTTTCGAGACTACCTGCTGGGCCGCGAGTTTATATTGGTCACGGACCACCAACCACTGGTGGGACTTCTACGAGAAGATCGACCTGTGCCCCCAACGGCGTCGGCACGTATTCAGAGATGGGCTCCGTTTCTAAGCCAATATAGCTACCGCATAGAGTTCAAGGCCGGCAAGGAAAACGCCAACGCGGACGCACTCAGCCGCTTGCCCGTGCCGATAACAGACGTTTGTCGATCGGGCACCTTACCAGAATACGTATTGTCTACAGAGACCCTTGACAGCTCGTTCGTGCCAGCGGATGCCATACGGGCGCTGACGAACGGAGATGAAAACCTTAGCGTTGTGCAGCACTTTGTACTGAATGGATGGCCTAAACGCTTGCCACCGTGTCACAATCACCTTCAACCTTATTTTTGCAGAAGACTGGAGCTGTCAAGCGTAGAAGGCCTGCTCTACTGGGGTCATCGCATCGTCGTACCCCGCAAAGCGCGAGTCTCCATGCTCGCTGAGCTACATCGGTCACACCAGGGTGCATCTGCGATGAAAAGACTGGCTCGGACGCTGTTCTGGTGGCCTGGGTTGGATGGTGAGATCAAAAGCTTTGCACGTTCGTGCATTTCATGTGTACAAGCTCAGCCAATGCCCCATCAACAGGTTCCTATCTGTTGGCCAGAAACGGGAACCAAATGGTCAAGGCTTCACATTGATTACACCGGACCGATAGAGGGATGCATGCTGTTCATAGTCGTCGACTCGCATACTAAATAGATTGAGGCACTTCCCGTCAACTCGGCGACCACAGAAGTCACAATTGCGCGGCTTCGAGAATTGTTTGCGCGTTTTGGCTTGCCGCAAACAGTTGTATCAGATAACGGGCCTCAGTTTGCAAGTCAGCAGTTTTCCCAGTTCATGACTGTCAACAACATAACTCATCTACGTAGTGCGCCGTACCACCCACTATCTAATTAATGGTCTCGCAGAGCGTGCAGTCCGTACACAATAAAGGATGGCCTTCTTAAGCACTCGATGGTGAATGATCTCGAAACAAAACTAGCACGAGTGCTCCTAGGCTATCAACATACCCCACTGCCGTGGGGCAAGTCTCTTTCAGAGATGCTGCTGAACTACCAAATTCGTTCGCGCTTGGATACTTGCCTCCCTTCTCTACCTCAAAGTTACTCGCAGACTCCCAGATTCCAGTCCGGCGACCAAGTGTGGGTGCGCAACTTTGGCCAAGGGGAGCGTTGGCGTCCAGGCATCGTCAAGAGCATAGAGGGTTCACGCCTTGTAACGGTCGACATTCTAGATGGTCTAGCCAGACATCACTTCGACCAAATTTTCCGTCGCGTGCCTGTGTCACCCGTGACCCCAAAAGCGGAGGCTCCCGACTCGCTTCAACCCAGCCTGGACAACAAGAATCGGCCCACGTCAACGCCAGAAGCCCGGTGCAGCCTGGCCACTCCAGAAGCAAGTGGCGCTGCGCCTGTTCCTTCGAAAACACCTCCAACGTCCGTCCCAGCCGAACAGGCTCTCTCTCCCCCAAGTCCGCCGGTCTTACGGAGGTCTACCCGACAACGAAGACCCGAGCAAAGAATGCAGTTGTAAAAGAAAGGGAGCAGTGATATGAAGTGCTGTGCCACACGTGTCAAACATGATTAGTTCTTTTTATGTTACATCATAGGCAAGCAGCCTATATATCCCCCATGGAGACCTATGAATCGTACATCCAGGACATGCTGGCACTTTGTCGTAAAGCCGATTGCGACATGACAGAAGTTGAAAAGCTCAGGCAAGTGCTTAAGGGCATTGCTGACGATGGCTTCATCTGCTCATATGCAAAAGATGTTCTACAGTTGATGCCACCATTAAAGAGTGCCGCCAATTCCAGCAGGCAAAAAGCCAATGCGTCTCGCAACCATTCACCAGACTTCCCAATACTGCCGCAACGTCGACTTGTGAAGATCAACCCGCACAGCAACAAGCGTCCCAATCAGAGGAGGTGGTGCGAATCGTTCGACGTGAACTGGATGCGAGGGCACATACAGCTTCCTGTTCGCGTAGCCCTGATGCTACCACTTTTTCGGTTCCCCTCGTACAAGCCATCGTTGCCGCGTGGACACCAGTCGTGCTCACCGCAAACATGTCGCCCATCTTCCCGTTTGCCACAGCCACATCGCCTTTCATCCCCTGCGGCTTTTGGCCGCAACTTTTCGGAAAACTAAGAAATGCAGCCCTCTGAGGTGGTGCTGCATTGCCTACTACTGCAGCAAATCCTCTGTCACTGCCCATAAGGAAAAGCGTAATTGACGTTAAAAGAGACAGCATACCTATCCAAGCACTCATCGACACTGGAGCGCACGTTTCTGTGATGAGTGCATGACTACGTAGACGTTTAAAGAAGGTCCTCACCCAAGCAGCTACCAGAGTGCTTTGTATGGCCGACGGCAGCGTGTTGCTTGTTCTTGGAATGTGTACTGCGCGTTTAAGTATAGCCGGCCACCCTACTTCTGTTCTGTTTGCTGTGATCGACAACTGCCCTCATGACGTTATCCTTGGATTGGACTTTTTGTCGACTCATTCTGCTCTCATAGACTGCGCAACCAGCGTCATTCATTAAAACTGCCTCAACTCGCCGATGCACCGAGCACCGCCCCACCGCACATGTGCTTGCTTTACGATGTGCGTCTGGCATCCGAGGCAGTTCCTTCCATCACTTTGACCGCTCAGCCACAGGTTCCTGATGCTGAATATGTGCTTCGCCCCATCGTTGACGTGCTTTTGCACCGGAATGTTGTTGTAGCGCATACCCTGGTCATGGTTACTAATAACGACACCATTCTACTGCTTCTGAATTTCAGCCTGTGCCCTCACGTGATTCCGGCCAGCATGTTCTTGGCCAGCGTTTCTAGTGGTTCCGAATTTTGCATTGAGAGTCTGAATGCCGAGAGTGGTTTCTTAGCACCAATTGCAGCTCACAGCTCTGGTTCCTTAATGGATGACCTCGCGAAAATGATTGCACCTGACCTCAGCTCAGCACAGGCCACGGACATACATCTCCTGCTTGAATTACACAAAAACATTTTTGATTTCGGCGACCAGCTTTCAGGCCAAACATCTGTCGTTCACCACCGTATAAACACTGTAGACACGAATCCTATTCGTCGGCGTCCCTATCTTGTATCGCATGCTGGACATCGAGTCATCCAATCTGAAGTGGACAAAATGCTCTGCAAAGGGGTCGTCGAGCCATCAGCCAGCCCTTGGTCCTCGCCTGTCGTCCTTGTGAAAAAGAAAGATGGTACCGGGCATTCTTGCGTCGTTTATAGCCACTTAAACAAGACCACGCGCAAAGACGTCTACCCACTACCACGCATCGATGACGACTTGGACTGCTTACACGGAGCTAAATACCTCTCGTCCATCCATCTTCGATCCGGTTAATGGGAGATTTCAGTTGATGAAATGGACCGCAAGAAGGCAGCCTTCATCACGCCAGCTGGTTTATATCAGTTCAAAGTCATGCCCTTTTACCAATGCAATGCTCCTACGTCATTTGAACGTATGATGGACTCTCTTCTGCGAGGCTACAAATGGATCACCTGTCTTTGTTACCTTGACGACGTTATTGTTTTCTCTCCCACGTTCGGCAGCCACATTGCCCGACTCGCTACCATTCTTGCAGTCTTCCGAAAAGCTGGCCTCCAACAGAACTCCTCGAAGTGTCGATTCTGGCGCTGTCAGGTTACCGTGTTGGGACACCTGGGGCAGCATAACGTAAAACTATTCCCGTATGTTTTTATTCCAATCTCCTGACGTCAAATTTGCGTAACCGCCGAGGCAAGCATCGGGCGGTCGCAGTGTTTTCTGAACAAACCAATCAAATGCTCCCCTCGTTCATAAGAGGTAACTTTTGCTTGCTTGAAAAACAAATAGCATTGCCTGCACTGAGCAGCTTCTCTTATCTAATTGGCTCACAAGAGGCGAGGAGCATGCTCAAGAGGAGAGGGATTCGATGGGGCCGAGCCACTGCACCGAATATCGATAACCAGATCAAGAGGGTCATGCCGGCGTCTGCGATTGGTCCGCTTTCTCTTACTTAGCTTGCAGTGGCTCGTCGACAATCGCAGCAGCATGCAACGGAAGCTTAAGAATGACGCTAAAACAGATCTTCAGCAAAGGAGAGTTGGCAGAACCGAGGTTGTAAACGTGCCGAAAGTTCTCGAAAAGGTTACTTGGCAACACAAAGAGCTTTATTATATGCGAATAAACCCATGCTCTCCGGCAGGAGCAAGTAGCCAGTGCCGGAGCGATCGGCGGCAGCCATCTTTCATTCTTTCAATAACGGGGCAGCTTGCGGCTATTCAGAAGAAAATTCAGTTTTGTTCAACATATTAATGCTTCTCTTCACGCGGTAAGCTTCTCTTCACTTTGACGCGGTAAGCTTTTGGGGTTTTGTGACATCTCATGACAGGCAGGTGAAGTGGGTGCTGCCCAAAAACTTTTGACCAATAGCCGAGGGCTAATGGCAAAAATGCGTCGAATCAGAAAGAACCTTTTTTATTTTGTGCGGTCAAATTATACATAATCAGTGTGTACACATCATATCAGATGGATAGCTATCCCAGTTTTTGTGACGTTGCGTGACAGACAGGTGAAGGTGGGGTGTTCCAAAAAAGTTTTTGACCAATCGCGGTGCACTGATTGAAGAATTGGAATAGTTTTATGTTATAGCGCCCCTGGTTGACACATCCAGTGTTCAACCAGACCCAGAAAAAGTTCGCACCGTATGCAGTTTGCCTGTGCCACATTCTGCTTCTGACGTGCGCTGCTTCCTACTCCTGTGTTCTAACTTTCGCCGTTTCATCGAAACTTCGCGGCGGACGTTGCTCGGCCTTTGACAGAACTTCTAAAGAAGAACACGCCATTCTCATGGGGCCCGGAGCAGGCTCATGCGCTCACCGCCCTCATCGGTTTTCCGACTACTCCTCCCATACTTGGCCACTTCTATCTACCTGCACCAAATGAAGTTCGCACTGACGCAAACGGCCATGGCATCAGCGCTGTTCTCGTCCAACAACAGAATAGCACCGAGTGCGTGATAGCTCACGCCAGCTGCCTGTTGTCCCTTCTCCCACCCTCCCTTCGTTCCACATGTTGCAAGTGAGTACACTCGTGAAGTCATCAATCGTGCTCACATTGGCACGTCAAGTCGGCCGATCTCGTTTCTTAGCCTCGCAGCATACACAACAACAGCATTATGAACGGTGCCATCGCGATGTTAAGTTCGCGCCAGGTGCTTGGGTGCTCCTCTGGTCACCATGTCGTCGGGCTGGCCTCTCCCAGAAGCTTCTCTGTCGCTACACAGGGCCTTATGAAGTCCTACGTCAAGTTACTGACGTAAATTACGAGATTTCGCCGCTACAGTTTGATGCATCCTCAAGTCTGACGCCCATTGACGTCGTGGATGTTTCGCGGCTGAAGCCATACTTCACTCGCAATGCACTCACTCTTTCACTTACTCTCAATTCACTTCACTCGCCCATGGTGCTTGTTAAAAAGAAAGATGGCACATGGAGTTTCTGCATAGTTTATCGTTATCTAAACCGCATTACCAAGAAACACGTCTGCCCCTTGCCTTGCATTGACGACGCCTTCGATTGTCTCCACGGTGCCAACTACTTTTCATCAGTAGACCTGCGTTCTGGTTATTGGCAGATTTCTGCGGATGAAAAAGACCAAGAGAAGATCGTGTTCGTCACTCCAAATGGTCTATATCCATTCAAAGTTCAGCGATTGGCCGACCTCTTACTGATCTTCTGAGGAAGGATGTGCCATTTATATGGGGCCCCGCTCAAAATGCCGCGTTTACCCACCTCACCAACATTCTCACCACGCCACCTATATTGGCCCACTTTCACCCATCCTCTACTACAGAGGTGCATACCGATGCCAGTGGTCACTGTATCGGAGCTGTCTTAGCCCAGCACCAACAGGGTCAAAATTTCATTATCGCATACGCTAGCCGCCTCACAGCAGCGGAGCACAACTATTCGATTACACATCGTGAATGCCTGGCTCGCGTTTGGGCAGTTTCAAAATTCCGCCCGTACTTGTATGGCACGCACTTCTCCGTAATAAGAGAACACCACGCGCTCTGCTAGCTTTTCTCACTCAAGGATCCTACCGGGTTACTTGGTTCGCTGGGCTCTGCGGCTGCAAGAATATTCCTATACAGTAGTGTACAAGTCAGGCCTATTACATCAAGACGCAGACTATTTATCACACTATCCAGTGGATGAACAACCCGGCGACCCTGACCCCGATGCTTGAGTTTTCTCCGTTTCTCAGCTGTTAAGGGCCGTTTATAGTCCGACGTAACGCACGCGCGCGCACGCTACGTCACGTCGGCGAAAACGACACCTCTATAGTCGGGCGCACCGGCGCAGCTAACGTAACCGGTGGCTTCCAACGCGCCCCGACGGGCCCGGCGCCGATTTGGCTCCGGAGCCATTCGCGCGTCGAAGTCGGCGGAACTTTCGCACCACAATGCATTGCGCGCGAAGAAAAAGGCGCCAACACAACTCCGCAGACGGCTTTTGCGGACGGCGCGCGACTTGGCGAACCTTCTGCGCATGCTCCGAAGATAGCAGCCTACGGCGCGCGCGTTGAAGTATAGAGGGGATGGCATCTCGGCTGGCGCAGCGCAACCGACGTAGCCTGACTGACCGCGAACGACGCTCGCCCGCGCGCCGATAACGGCGGACTATAAACGGGCCTTTACACGTTGCCGACGAGCAACACCGTGATGCCATTTTGTGCGCCATCACTGATGGCTTGGAATCTTTGCCTTCTGATTCGTCCCTTCACCTGTTTGTACTCCGGGATGGTGTATTATACCGCCACAATGTACGCCTCGACGATCCTGCCCTACTCCTCGTCATTCCTAAGCACCTCCGGTCAGCTGTTCTCGAAGAACTTCACGTTATACCAACGGCAGGTCACCTTGACGTTTCCCGCACCTACGACCTGATCCGCCGACGATTCTTTTGGCCAGCACCTTGCCCGCTCCATCCGGAAATACAGTGCGGCGTGCGAAAAATGCCACCGCCGAAAAACACCATCGATGCTCCCTGCTGGGTGCCTTCAACCGCTCGATATTCCTTCGGAGCCGTTCTTTTGCGTTGGCTAGGACTTACTTGGCCCTTTCCCACTATCCCTGTTTGGCAACAAATGTGTCGCTGTGGCAACAGATTACACCACGCGCTACGCTATCACCAGAGCGCTTCCAACAAGCTGTGCCACAGATGTCACCAATTTTCTTTCACACGACGCGATTCTGTAGCATGGTGCTGGACGCCAACTGCTCACAGACCGTGGTTGGACATTTCTTTCTCCAGTCATAGCCGACATCCTGCAGTCCCGCTCCACCAAGCACAAGCTGACTATGTCTTACCATCCACAGACTAATGGTCTCACTGAGCATCTGAATCGCACCTTAACAGACATGCTTGCAAAGTATGTCTCGTCCGAACATACTGATTGGGACCTTGCCCTACCTTATGTAACTTTTGCACATAATTCTTCGCGTCACAACATGGCCGGCTATTCCTCGTTCTTTCTGCTGTTCGGACGAGAACCCACATTGGCACTGGATGCATCCCTTCCATGCGCCATAGCAGAGACCAGCGTGTATGCGCTCGACGCCATCACCAGGGAACGCCCAAGCACGCGAAATTGCCCACGCTCACCTCCTGATCTCTCAAGACAAGCAACGCACCTGTACCATCGCCAACACAGAGACGTCCACTTTTCACCTAGATCTCTGGTACTCCTATGGTCCCCGACTCGTCACGTTGGCCTGTCAGAAAAACTCCTGTCTCGGTACACAGGCCCATATTGCGTGCTGCGGGCCGTGACTCTAGTTACCTACGAAATCACCCCAGTCAGCACCAGTGCCTCATATGCCCCAAATTCCACTGACGTCGTGCATGTCGCATGCCTCAATTCATATTACTCATGTTATCACCGATATTTAGACACCCCGGGACGGTGCTTCTGCAGCAGGGGGTAATGATACATGCATACTGAGTGTTTCTTGTGGCCGATGCACGTGGGCGCCCGGATGAAGACGATGAACGCTCTCTGGCTTTCGAGCTGTCGGCTGAACTGGCCAGCGTTGCAGGTAACTTTTGTAAATATACCTTGTAAATAGTCTCCCCTCTTAACCCTTTGTTCGCGTAACAATATTATTGCGATAGCAATTATACGAACACTCCAGGTGCATTCCTGCTGTCGCCATCGTCCTCATGTTTCGTATAAAGTCTAAGGGCAATAACAACATGACCGCATGCCGCATGCTGTAAGTGCGAGTGAAAGAGGGTGGGGGTGTGGCATGGGTGAGCCGACGATGGTGGCTCAGTCTTGTGTGCGCAAAGGAGAAAGGCGCGAAGCAAGCACGATACCTTCCATCAAACGCGATACATCAGGGGGAGTGGATGGAGAGTGGGGGAACTTTGGATTCTGTCATCTGTGAATTGGCGATTGCGCAACATGTTTATTTTTCTTGTTTGATACATTATATACCATGACTTTTTCTTAAACAGGTAGATTTATTGGAGACTTATATTATATTTCAATATCTAATTGCAAGGTTTTGTGTATACGTGCAGTGAATTTTGTTGCCGGTGACACTTTTTTGGCCTTTATCAAGCTGTTTCTTCGCATTTGTACATTCCATTGTACCTTTGCATTTCTAATGTACGAGAACGAGTCAAATGAAAGCCAGCCAACTAACACTGGGCAGTAATGGTTCTGTTCATTATCTATGAAGCAAGCGCGTGGCACACAGACATCTTGCCTTTACAAAGGTGGCACGCAGTTGTGAGGATAAAGATTCTTTAATGCTCTCATACAATGGGTTGAACATAATTGCGTGACATAATGGACACTCCGAAAGTTGAACAACGTGGTGTCGTCAGGTTTTTGACAGGTGCAGGTCTTTCCTAAAAAGAATTTAGATGCCGTATGGCTGCCGGGTACGTTGAACATTGCATTTCATTGGCCACTGTGACGCGTTAGAACAAACGGTTCAAAGAAGAGCGTGAAAGTTGCAAAGACGATTCAAAATCGGGTCCAAGCCACCGTGCAATCACCCCCAACACAATTGCACAGGTTGATGAGCTGATTGTACAATAACGGGGGATAAGCATCGTTGAGCTCGCAGAGCGTGTGAACATCAGTCACGGTTCAGTTCACACCATAATTCCTTAACATCTCGGTTATCGGCTCTTGTGTGCGCAACGGATGCCCAATATTTTCAACCACCCCAAAGATGGAGAAGTTCGGCGCTGCCTTGACTCATCTGATCCGATATTACAATAAGGGTGACGACTTCCATGGGACTTCGTGTCTGGAATTGCGACTGGGAAAGAAACATGGCGCCACTACTGCGAGCCTGAAACACGATGGCAAAGCTTCTAGTGGAAACATTCGAATTCACCAGCCCCAAAGAAAGCAAAGGCCGTCATTTTTACCGGAATGGTGTTGTTTACTTTTTTTTTTTTCTATCGTCAGGGGCCCATACTCACAAAATTTGCTAAACTTAGAGAGACTATCAATTTTTACCGATATTTTGAAATAGCGTGGGAGCATTGATATCAGTTATTTCGGACACAATTTTTGGCACATATGAGTGCATTCTTTTATGAAAAAATACATTTTACTTGCCTTGACAAGTGCGTAGCGTTTAAGAATTTGTTTGCAGCAACTTTGGCAACAGAAATGCAGTTATTATTCATGTATTTGATCCCTCGATATCCCCCCCCCCCCCCCCCGTCGCACGAATTTCTGGCTACGCCACTGCTTTGTGCCCCAACATGGCACCACCAATTTTGCTGTTTACGACGTCTATGTCTCAAAATTCCAGTGTTCCAGAAACAGCAATTTGCGTTACGGACTTCCTATACTACATTTAACGACAATGCTCAGCACAGCGGTTAGATGGTGTCGCACACAAACTGTGTCACAAAGATGATCGCCATTGATCTCTCCAGGCTGTGAACTCTCACCTGCAGGTGCTTCGCAGATGGGCCAAACCAGGTGATGCCAGGCCACTCGATGGTACAGTCCAGCTGGTAGATTGGCTCTTCATAGAAGTTCCTGCTGGGCTCGTGGTATACCTCGCTGAACGAAAATGTTGCGTCGACGTCCAGCAACAGGGCCTGCTCACTGAAGAAGACTCGGTACTCGTCAAGGTACCTGTCGTGGCTTTCTCTGCGGTCAGACAGGATCCACCATACTTGAAGCTTCAGCTGGTGGCACGTGGCGGGCATGCTGCATAGTATTTAGGAAATTGAATTCTGGAATTCATTGCTGCAAAGCTGCACAATGAATTATGAGGGACGCCATAGCAGACGGGGGCACTCCTAGTGAATTTCGACCAGCCGTGGTTCGTTAACACGCATCCAGAGCACACAAGATCAGCCTTTTTGCATTCCGCTCTTCGCCAAAATTTGACTGTGGGCAGCCGAATGTCCGATTTTATGCTCTGCAGCGGAATGTGACCACTAAGCCACCATGGTGAATGCATTGCATTCGCTCAGTTGTTAGTTCTGGTTCATTCAGGATCTTTCAAGTGTCATGGGGTAACAGGCCAATTCATCTGAAAATCATGGCGAGGACCCACACTAATTCTTAACATTTCAGATTCTGCGTGACTTCCGCTGAGGGATAACGGTAGTATTTTGTCCAGTTTTTGAATCAAATTATTTTTATTAGCGTTTCAAGGCACATCCACTCATGTCACAAAATTTTGCACGAAGGCTGGTATGTATCTATGCTATCTGAAACTAGGCTTTCCATGTAGCCTGAAATTTCATTACAGCTTTCCCTTACGTAAAGCCTCGTCCTTAAGTTAATGCTTTACAACAAAATTGCAAAACATATGGTCATTACTTGCTGGCTTTACTATTTTGCCAGGCAGTATCTTACCGATATTGGCACCGGGTCTTCTCACATTTTGCAAAGATTTACCTGGATAACTATAGTCTCCTGTGCGAAAATCCTGTCCATGCTTATCAGTAACATTAGGTAACACCCACGGTAGGATGTCACTGAAAGTTATATTCACACCAATGCATTTACCCGCAGTTTTGAAGTTCCTTCCAACTTTCTTAAATACAAGTTGAATACAGGTTTCAGAAACTTAACGAACAATTTAGAGTATTTATCAATATCTACACAATTGCTAAGCAAGCCACATATACCTTTAGAAAACAAGAAGGCTGAGCAGTTTGTGTAATATATTACACAAATGCAAAGATAAAACTATATGATAGAAGAGCAGGGTGTGGGCGTGGTTTTTTTTTATGAACCAGTTAGAAACAGAACTTATGGGGACAAGACAAAGAAATTTGGGAAGAAATAAAAGCCCAAACAAATAGGGGGTCAAGAAATGGTGGGTTGTGTATTCATAATGAAAAAGCATAACTGCCGCCTACCGCTGACAGGTGTGATTCGCTTTATCCGATTTCAAATATAGCCACTAATATTTGAGTCATGGTTTTCTTTACAAATTGAATAAACTGAGCAAATTTTTGTCGAATTAAAGACAAATAAAAATTTTAAGAGGAACTTTTAGCTCCTGTCCAACTTGGATGCCGCCTAATCAAATACACGTAAAACACAAAAACGCTTTTATGAAACCCCTGGACCAATCTGAATGAAATTTGTTGCATATGAAAGGACATTAAACTCGAATGACATTACAAGCAGAATATTGATTTAGAGCCTGAATCATACAGAAATTGCCAGAAATCAGTATTACACACACACTATGCACACACAATGTTTACAAATCTGCTAGTCTGCATTATAAACAAGCATCGCTGTTTTGTAAACTGCATCCATTAGAATATCTAAAATGGACAACTCTTATTATATATGAATTTACAGCTTACGTGAATTTATTACAATATACGTTTACAAGGGCTCTGCAGAAGTCCCACTCGCACATTAGTGGTGTTTCTGAGTACAGTATAATACATTAAAGCTATCTGCTTTAGATGTATTCATGGGCGTAGTTTACAGACTTGATGTCGTTTTTCATTGCCGAGTTAGAGTTGTAAAAATTATATTCCCCTTTTTAAAATGTTGCGATTTTCAACCAATTTTATTTTTAAATATCGGCGGCCTACACAGAAGATATGTTGCCCACAGTCACTAACTAGACTTGAATTTATTTCTTTTGCATGTAACAAAAACTTCAAGTTCGGCGTAGCAGCTGCCGAGAAAAACGATTTCCTTATTAATCGCACGCAATTAGAAGTCTCCAAGCGAAAGCGTCATCAGGTATACGTTCGACAAGACGCTTTCGAGTGCGTTAATTCTTGCGGTGCGCTTTAAATCGAGCGCTCGGAACACATTCGAATGGGTTATTCGGAGCACTCGGAGGCACAGAGTACGAAACTCTACGCTCGGAGGCGCCGCTACCTTCTACCTGGGAGCGCGACCGTGCTCCGACAAACTCGGGTCATGTGAGTGGTCACGTATACGTGACAACTCTGATTGCTTGTTCGGCCCCGAGCTCGATCCGCAACGCTGATTTCACAGCCTACATGTTTTGGGGGCAGCTATATTCGCCTCCTCGCCACGGTGATACGGAAAACAAACGATCAATTCACAGCAAGCATGCATATGTGAGTACGCTGCTGCGTACGGGCGGCACGCGCGTTTGCCAGCCTATAGCTTGTGGAGGGCGACGACCTGCTACAGTTTCTCAGCAATGTTTCAGAGAATGCCATGCGGGGTACGCGTCGTACGTGATTAACACCAGTAACTCCATCGCTATTGGTTCATTTTTTTTTTTAGTTTCTGCCAAGTCGACTCGGATTATTCGTAATTAATTTAAAGTTCTGAGTCAATCCGATACGAATAACACGATGTTTCACTTGTCATTTGGAAAATTTGGTATATGCGCAGCCAGGCCACAGAACGCTCAGCAGCAGACGACGCACGCGGAGGCCTGCACCCTGCCGTCTGCACGCGCTCACGCACGATGTATGGTGAACATTCGATAGCCCACAACGGAGACGAAATTTGTCAACTCTCGCAAAGAATGTGCATTACGGCAATATGTTTCAAGTGCCAGCGCTGTGCAAAATATGCAAAATCCTTTTTCTTTACTGTGCCGATAGCACGTACGGTACCAGTCGGCCTCGACTGAACTGTACAAGGATGGCGGCTCGGGCGAGTTGGTACATATCTATCACAGCAGTGCACGGCAAGACAAGATGCATACACGAAAAGAGGACAGCGCTTCTCCCGTCTTTTTCCGTGTCCTTACAGTTTTGCCGTGCGCTAGCTGTTGTCACGAGTGACAAAGCGCATGCCATGCGCGACAAAAATTTAATGGCCAGTGCCTAGGCTAAAACGGGGCACGGGGAATAAAACCCGAGCATACCCGAGTTAGAATAGGAAGAACAAACCACTGTAGATAATGGACACTGCGACAAGGCACCAAACTGCAAGCTGGCCAAACCTTCACGACTCGGCGAACGTGGGTAGGCCAAGCTTACCTTTCGACGCGCTGCTGCCGCCAACTCGGTGCAAGACAGAACAGCCTGCATTGAAAGCCTCACGTGGAATAGAACGCGATCACGAGAGCGCTCGACTCACGTGCGGCGCGTTCTCCCGAGTTGTCCGTAGCACCACATCCGAGAACCCCTGTCTAAATAAAGACGAGCACGCGAGACGGATGTGGCTCGCCCTTCGCTGTACCATAGAGAAAGAAATTACTTGCTCTATGCTGACACCATAGTGACCACAGAAGGTAGTTCTGAACTTAGTGTCACACATTACTTCCCCCCTCTTCTTTAGCTTCTGGATTGGATTGGCGCGGCTCGCTACGTGCTTGCGTGCGCTTTTCCGAGCGCAGATTGGTGTGCGCCTGGTTTCTGCACTAGGCTGTTATGCGATCGCTTTTTCGAGCGCAGATTGATGTGAGCCTGGTTTCTGCACTAGGCTTTTGCACGATCGCCTGCTTTTTGCACTGGGTTTTCAAAAGGCGAAGTGAGCGTCGCTTACTGCGGAAGTGCAACGCCGCGGGCCTACCGTGTATGGAAGCGCGCAGCAATGCCGGGAAACATTCATACAAAAGCAAAGGGTCAGAAAAGTGCGCTTTATTTTCCATTACTATGTCACACTGGGTAGCGCCGTGCGATCGCTTCGAATAAACGCAGAAACGAGTCCTTGCAGCGCATGTGCCCATTAATCGATGCCCACCATAGCCATATCAGGTGCGACTCGAGAAGCTGTAGAGTCACCCTGTAGCCGGCGGAGTCGAGGTAGCGCTTCACCTTCTGCCAGTAGCTTTCGATTTTCTGGGTGTGAGCGCCCGTGATTGGGTCTACAAAGTTCATGCTGTGGTTAACAGCCTCCCATTGCAAATTCAGTCTTGCTCCGTTAGCCCCCCCCAAGTTCGGGATGCAGTTGTATGGGGCCCATTCATCACTGTGGATGGTGGTTCCCGGTTCAACGTTGGCTGCAATAATGGGGCCTAGCGTCGCCGCGTCTCGTCGGTCGACCTTGAATAGTCGGAGCTCCCCGGTGGTCACGCAGATCATGCCGAATACCCATGGTCCACGATCTGCAATGCCGCCGTAATTTTGGCGGCTCGGCGGAACGTTGTCGCCCGTCATCAGGCGGCCTCGATTGTATTTTCGCTTGCCGCGAAGGAGGCATTCATCAATTTGCACAATCCTCCCGGGGCCACTGAGTGGGGGTCGCGCCAGCAGCTCGTCCCGCACGACCTCACGAGCGTAGTTCCTCCAGTCGGCGATGACATGGTCCGACAGATTAAGCAAGTCGCCGGTCATCTCCTTCATGAGCCACGTGCCTATGTTTTTGCTCACGCAGTACGTGAGCCAAATCACTTGCCGCCTGCAGTAAGCGACGCTCACTTCGCCTTTTGAAAGCCCAGTGCAAAAAGCAGGCGATCGTGCAAAAGCCTAGTGCAAAAACCAGGCTCACATCAATCTGCGCTCGAAAAAGCGATCGCATAACAGCCTAGTGCAGAAACCAGGCGCACACCAATCTGCGCTCGGAAAAGCGCGCGCAAGCACGTAGCGAGCCGCGCCAATCCAATCCAGAAGCCAAAGAAGAGGGGGGAAGTAATGTGTGACACTAAGTTCAGAACTACCACCACAGAATAAAGAACAACTGCTGACACTCCGCCAGCCTGGCCGGATTGCCAATCAAGGAACGGGAGTAACTAGCGCTACCATGGCGCTACGTGAGCTGACAGAAACATCACATGAAACACATGAAATACAGTGATGATGATGATGATAATGAACTGATGACAGCGCTGCTGGACAACGAAATACTTAATGTCTGTGACGTGTTTACGGCTGTCATTATCACTTTCGCCATAAGTAGAGCCTTTAGGATCGGCATATTAAATTCAAAGCGTATCGCTATGGAGCCTCCATAGATTATTATTTTTTTTTGTTATGGGAGCGTGTACTTCGACACCACTAGAGTAGAGTGCCTTGAAGGCCTAGAATATACCTGCTATCATGGAGGATGAAAATAATAGGAGGGAGCACACCGCAACGCCAGCAACGCGATTGAATCCTTATGGCGGCCCAACACGTGTAAAAGCGTCAGAGCGCGCGGTAGGTTTTAGTACTCCTGGTTGACTTTTGTTGTTTTTCGATACACATTCGAAACCATTTGAAGCTCTTCAAACAAACAAAAACATGGCTACCATCGCGGCACTTTCGCTTTCTGCCGCGTTCAAGCATCAAATCGCGGCGTTCCACTATGCGTGTCCGTTCGGCGAGCCGCATCTGAGAGAGTGCCTCTCAAGCGTGTCGGAAGTTCAAGGCAAATCTTGCAGGCTTCTCTAAAAGGTGCGCGGCGTTGCTACACTGCTGACTGCTTTTGCGACAAGTGTGCGCTGCGGTTCGTGTTGCAGTAAATTGCGTATTGATGTCTGTTGTCGTTTCAGAAGCTAAGCCGGCATATCCTTCACTTATATAAAGTGAGGCTAAAAACTGTTTTGTAGGCTGGTCAGTTCTCGTGTGAAGGATTAAGCAAAGCTTAGCTTGAGTTGGAGTGCACCTTTCTCTTTCGCTCGCCGATACATGTTATATGTTTTACCCGCCGTGGTTGCTTAATGGCCATATGTTGTTGGGCTGCTGAGCACGAGATCGCGGGATCGAATCCCGATCACGGCGGCCGCATTTCGACGGGGGCGAAATGCGAAAGCACCCGTAACGTTAAAGAACTCCGGGTGGCCCAAATTATTCCGGAGTCCTCCACTGCGGCGTGCCTCATGACGAGATCGTGGTTTTAACCCCATAATTTATTGTAATAAGATCGTATGCGTCCGATGACCTACCGCTTGTTCGCAGTACGCGGTGTACGAAGCAGCGCCAGTGCTTGGGAGCGTAGCGGAAACCGCATGACCCGGCCGTATACCCAAGCAACCCTAGGCGACTGCCGATGATTGGCCGATTGTTAGGAAATAGTCGGCAGCTTGGCCACCCGACTTCCGAAAACAGTCGGCCCACTATTATGAGAATAAGAGTTAGTGGAGAATGTGGAAGTAGCATGAAGAATACACGTGGCGGAAGTATTACATTTCCTTTACGAAAAATCGCGAGATTTCAATACTTCGAAAACGGATATGTTTCTAACACTATTACATCGTTCATTATTGCTTTCTTTAATTTTTGTCTAAGTGTATACTATCGAGAAAATAACTATTGAACTGGGAACAAAATTTACTCAAGTGGATATTGCATTAGACAGTTCTCGTAATAGTCATCTGAACTGCGGAAAGGGTAAAGCAAAATTGTTCGCGAACGCCTTGTTATTGTAAACGGCCCTATTGCAGCACAGCAACAATCGTCAAACGATCTAAGCGCAGGCGATTCGTGGAGTGTACAGCTCTAGGAAAACATTTCAGTTGGATGTTTTCACTGGGGAGGGTGGAAGAAGCGATTATACGAAGCCGAATTGTGAAGAGATGTTAAAATCTGCAATTTTTGTAGCTATTGTCGATTCGTCTAAGAATGATTAAGGCTGCATGCCAGTCAATGTAAATCATAAAATGGAGCATTTCCGCTGTCGACGTGCATTTGATTGGGAAGAACTAGAGTTAGATCAAATTCTTCCAATTTTTGCTCAATGAACTAATGGCATTCAACAATCATAGCAGTCAAGAATTAATAACTTCATGGTATATCATGAGTGTTTTTTCAAGCGCCGTCTCCTGTGAAGCATATCTGACATTTCCGTGCGAAGCTCCCTGGAAAGCGTATTGACTGTGTATGCATGCACGCACCTATCGAACTTCGTGCACATATAGACGTGATGCTTTGACGATAAATATTTATTAAAATTCAAATTATTCATTTCTGCCTTGTAAAGGTACAGATCGCGGAGGCGCAGAAAATGCTGTCAGATACAGATTGACAAAGCCGCAGCCCCCTTTCGCTTGGCAGAGCCTGTACAGCGAGACTTTTAAAACAAATACAATTGCACATGGTAATAACAGGTATACAATAATAAGTACAAAAGGAAACAAAACAAGATTATAGAATATTTATACAATACTCCCAAAAAAGAAAACAGAACCTCCACGCTAACGTACATAGCACCCAAAGTACTGTTCGACGCATTGAAGAGGTCAAAATTATTGTATACATAAGCTATATATACATATTCGTATAGAGCTACCAATCCCTGCAAAAAAAATATAGAACGCAGATTTTCATTAGACACACGCACGCACGCACGCATGTGCACAGCACACGCACCAAAAGGAAACGGCGACGCACTCCCAGGAGGCGCCTGAAAAAAAAAAAAAAGGAAAGGAAAAGTGTGGGGAACCAAACTCAATTCAATCTCAAATTAGCTACCGTGTCAAACTGCTTGTACATCAGCGAACTTTATATTTGTCAAATGAAGCTGTAGTGGCAAGTGGCGCACTCCACTGTCTTCAGTTACATTTTTTGCCACTTCTCTTTTGCCTACTGGCTAATCGGAGGGACAAAGCACCCATGGTGTCTCGATCTCACATAAATGAACCCGAACTTCCTCTCGGACCAAAAAATGCACTCTGACGTCACTATCCAATAAGACAGTTGAAAACATTGCGCCCACAGAAGAGAAGGCGGTTTCTTGCTGCTGAGCGTTACTTCCCTCACTTTGTTTTTTTTTTTGTTGTGTGTGTGTGCGTTTGTTCATTTGTTCGCGGCTAGTCTGAACCAGTGATACAGCTTACATTTTCCAGCTTGTCTTTAAACATATGCTTATGGAATGCTGTATACTGTACTGCAAACAGCGACCGCATTCCTATCATTTTTGAGGTTGATTTCCGTTTGATTTCTTTAAAGAAGCAAAATTGACGGATTTGTACATTATGACAAATTTCAAAGATACATGAAATCGACAATTCTTTCGCGCACGAATATGCAAGAGGATATTGGGGCTTTGAGCGTGTGTGCAGTTTCAAAACGTTGCTTGAAGAATCCAGCGTTTAATTTAGCCTCCTATACAGGCGAATCTTTCAGTTCGCGGTGGAATTTGGACAGCACGCCGGCTCGTTGAAAACAGCTGCCTGGAAGCAACTTCTTTGTAATCAATGTCCGAAAAATTAGAGTTATAACAAATTTGTTAGTGTATCTTTGAAGCGTGCGGTATGTAAAGGTATATGAACAAGTTCAATTATCTGTCCTATATCTAAACATAAACGAGCCCTTTTTAGATTTTTGCGCTCCCGAAAGATGATTCGTGTTCTAGCAAATGTTTTTGTATTTGCCCTTTCGTAACGTGAATTGTCCAAATTATTGATAAATGTTGTAAAGATACTAGAAAGCAGGTTCACTTCAATCGTTCCACCGTACCTACTGAATCCGTTACTGCTTGAGGAATTTAGGGAAGTCACATTGCCAGAACTGGCGTACGTCGTTAGCTCTCTGCCTTTTTCAGCACCAGGTTATGTTATGGAAATCAGACTGCTGCTTCACCACCTCGTCGAGCAAGGACACGACATCACGTTGTAGTGGATTCCAAGCCACTGTGGCATAATGGGCAATGAGCTTGCTGACGCAGCAGCACGATCTGCACACGAGGCGGGCTTGCAAGACTCCATTCCATTCTCAAGAACAGACGCTGCAACGAAAATTCGTGTGCTTGCAAATGAAGCCATCAAAACTTTATGGAACACACCCAGCTTAAAGCATACACGTCTACACCGACTGGACCCATCCCTTTGACTTCGACCCCCACCTGGACTCTCTCGACTCGAAACAGCAGTACTTTGCCGACTGTGGCTTGGTGTCGCCTATACAAGATCCTTCGCCTTCCGAGTCGGTATGGATGACAGCGCGGCTTGCAGACACTGCGGCGGCGAATCACGTATCATGGGACGCTAAACTGGAGAAGCCACATTGAAAAAGTCGCATGTAATACAACTCGTGCCGCGGGATGGTTACACAAGATCAGCAACCAACGATATTGATTGCGAAAACATACATTAATTATGATATATAAAATGTATGTCCATCCCATCATGGAATTTGGATGCGTCTTGCTTTCCGGCAGCCAAACTTATAAAAATTAACCTCCAATACTCAACCGCTGAATCAACCTCTGAGCTTTGCGGTTGTGCCTTGGACTGCCTACATTTGCTGCAAACATCGCTCTGTATTATATAAAATTGCGAATACGTTGTTTAAAAAGTAGATTTCGGATTTGTACAGTCCAAACGGAGCTAAAAATTTACGAATATCCTCAAAGATCCGTGGATGTTTCATTAAAGAACCAAATGCTTCTTTTTAGTAATCATTGGTCGTGACTACACAGCCTTCCGATCGTATTCGTACAGGCACAGGTAACACAAATGAATGGGCAAATTCAAGGTACTCACCCAACAAGTGAATTCAGGATAAGCCTTCGGATTGAATTTTATGACATTTTTCGCCCGAACGCTAATGCCATTCATATATTTGAATGGCCAATTACAAGGTTACATTTCTCACGCGGAAACAGGCAATATATTTGCCACTGATGCCTTACTGTCAGACGAGAAGGCTGGCGTAGGCATCTTCTCTCCTGTTCTTAGTTGCTCCGTTTTCGATTCGCCTTCCGGACTACACGCCTATTTTCATAGCAGAATTATAGGCGATTGTTCTAGCGCTGCGCAAACTTCCTGCGAATCAATCGTTAGCTGTCGTTGTTACAGGTTCTCTGTCGGTATGTTCGTCGCTTTGCGCGCAACGAATACGGCTATCTGAAGTGTGTGCCAAAATTTAGGAACTACCACTTTAAAAAAATGTAATTTACTTTGGGTTGCAAGCCACCGAGGGTTATACTTAAATGAAATGGCAGATTTATTATATTTTACCGGATATATCTTCTGCATGGAGATGCAGAATCTTCTTACTGCAATATGATTTAAACAAATCATCGCTGATTACATCTCCAATCTTTCAACCTCTCGGTGTTTCCTTAAATGAACAGGGGTGTCCTTCTTCGTATTTGGAAGTTACATACACCAGATTACGCTATCGCACCCCGCAATTGAATTTTTATTTACATAGAGCTGGTCTGATGATGTCCCCTCTTTGCCACAATTGTAAGGAAATTCAATCAGTAGACTACTTCTTTCTATCATGCCGACAGTATTCAAACCATGGAACCATGTTATCCGAAGCTCCACTTTGCAAAAATTGGTTAGGATTAAGAGTACCGGTAATATTATCATTTGGAGCCTCGATACTAGGCTATAGTCACAAATGCGTTTGTTGCGCAGTGTTTTTTTACCTGAAACGAGACAATAACCTCCCGAATTATTGTAGCTTTATCCTACGTACCTGTCTGATAAGCATTAATATCGCTGAAATTGGTTTCCCCGAATCGTTTGTCACCACTTTCTCTATTCTCTCCTTGATTTTAACGTCTTTTAAAAATTTCCGTTTAATTTGTCGGACAGCTCGCTCCCGTACTAGTAAAGTTATTCCAGCATCCCCTTTTGTTTTCCCTTTTCTTCTCCCTTCTTCTTCTTCTCTTCAAACTAGAATTCTCTTAAGCTATCTCCTGCCGCCCGATTCGGGGCCCATCCCTCTCAGTAGGTACGAGCCATTAAAAGGGATCGTTATCATCATCATAAATAGCCGCTCTTTTTTCGTCGCTCTTGTCTTTGCCTCTCCGATTTGCTTTATCGGAAATGTTTTCTTTCGTCCCAAATCCAGGCGCCTATTCTGTTCACAAGTGAATATTTTTCTTATTTCCGAAAGTGATATCAAATGCGAGTTCCCCGTACCTTTTCTAATCCACTTTCTTCTGGTGTCCAACTGTGATAACTCTACGTCAGCTGATATATACGTGGCGCTGTGCGCGAGGAGGGGCGATGACGTTTCCTCCGCGTGCCTCGTGTTCCACTGCCCGCTTTAAGGATCGAGTAAGCCAGCCAACAACCATTTGTCACGTCAGCACTCGTGCCTGCGGGAAGCTTCCACGGGCCTCTCCGCAAGGACCCGTAGTTTTCGAACGAGAGCCCACGCAGAAACCCATCGTACCCGACGTGCTCTACGCCTTGGTGCTGCTCCCGAAGACAACGTCCGACGATCCTGCCCACCTCTACCTGGCTGTTCATCGCCTCGCAACGCATCCGGAGCGCCAACCAATGCCACACCAATGGATGCGCGAGCTTCGGTGGCGACGTGTCCGACTACCGAGGCAAGCGATTCAGCTGACGGGTGCCGGCCGCGCCAGCGCCTGTCGAGTTCGCGGTAGGCGGCGGGGCAACCTCACACCAGCCGACCTGCGCCACTGCGACGTCGCCCTCAGCCGTGCCAAACATAGCGCGTTTCCCGAGAGCCGCGCTTCTGACAACCACGGCGCAGTGGAACATCTTTCTTACCAGCTTCGCAGCGAGCCACGACAACGCGACACCGCATCTCGAGTGCTTGTAGGCGACCTGTTGTCAAAGCCGAGGTGCTGCCGGGCCTGTGACTACGCTGGCGCTGATGCCGCCAAGTTCGTGCCTCCGGAATTAGCCCGGGCCGCGACAAGAACGCGCCTTCTGCGAGGCGTGATGCCGGGCTCAGTTCGACAAAGCTGGCAGGTCGCCACCGGAAGCGGCTGGCAGCCGCCTCAGGACCACAAGGAATGTTTCCGTCACCGGTGCACGCCCAGCGCCTTTCCGAGTTGTCCAGGTGACGACATCGTACAAGACGTACAGACGCTCTCACGATGTTTTGCAACGGCCGTCGCCCATCGCGCACCCACGCAAGCGGCTTCAAGGGGAGCGAGATGTTGCGGATTCCGACTGAAGCTTCGCGCTGTTGGCAACGGTCGCACTGCCCATCGCGTCCTCTTCGCCCATTCAGGTGCACGATGGTGTCTTTCGGGACAATCAGCGGGAGTGGCGATGATTCTGCTTTCTGGCAAGCCGCCTGGTACGGGAAGAGAGCATCCAGTGCGAGAGCGCGGCCGGGCAATATCCAGCCTGCTGGACTCGCCATCCAGTTGGAGCTGTTGGACTTTGTGGTCTCCGAGCTAACAGCGACACCAGCTGGACCTGCTGTCATGGCCGATTGCGGATGCCGTTCAGTCAAGCCTGACCAGTGCCGCGGCTGTGAGAAACCACTACAGTGTTCCGGTGGAAGCGGGCAGCAGCCAGCCTATTCACAGCGCTTGAGAATCGCGCATTTGAGTTATAGAGAAAACTGCACGCTCAGAAACAGCACAGGTGGCAGCCAAGAAGCAGAGTTGACGCCGGCATCACACGACGGTGCACTTGGCTACACAGTGAAGCTGGAGCCAAAGAACACTCCTGTCGGTGTTCGCACTAGAACTGCCTTCGCCCGGCTTGTGCCGCATCGCCATCTCGCGATGTGGCAGAAGCATTTTTCTCGCTTCCGTCTAGAGTGTTCTTAAATTGGCTCATATTGGACGAAAAGTATTTTCGTTTATCATGCGAATCAACAAAGTAAAACGTGTAATTATCATTAATCCTTCTCATATGTAATAATGCTTTAAGACTTATACGTAACAGGGCTTATGGTTATGGTGAAATTGGAAGTTCCGTGACATTCCTTGACGTAGGAACGCATTTCGATAGACAGGTTTGGCGTTCCCAGTGATAATTTCATCGCTGTAGGCCGTTTCTATTTATTAAAAGCGTCTGCGCCGTATGTGAGCACAGGCAGGCGTAAGCTTATGAATGGACTTGTCATTGGACGTGCATAAGTGTAGGTCGGGTTGGTACCAACGGCTTCCACGATAACGAAGTCTCGCAGCGCACGGCTATGGGCATTGTTTTTTCGAGTGACTCCCCGATATGGCGCTACGCGAAGAAACGCGCACAAGAGAGAGAGAGAGAGAGAGAACCGGTAACCTTTCTCGAAATTTGCACCTTCCACTGGCCGTATGGTTATAATGTGTTCCTCTGGGGACCCGCTAATTGCGTCAGGTGTGGTGCGACGGCGAGCTATTGCCTGCTGGCTCGATCTCACAGAAATGAACCCGAACTTCCTCTCGGAATTACTTTACGCCACGTATTTCAATCTACAAATTATAGCCGCTGAGTTCGCAAGGCGCATCCACCTGGAACGAATTCTCTGGACAGCACCAGTTCCGGGATATTAATTTTCAAAGTGTCCGTCGAAATGCATAGGGGTTCCACTTACTTTTGTGCTTCTGTGCATAAAACTTCTTTAAAGAGTTACTGAAGAGTTCTCTACGGTGCACGTTGACTATGAAGTTTTGGGTGTTAAATCAAATCGTATAATTGTAGTTTTAATTTACAGGCCTCCCTCCGGAAAGATCAATTTTTTTGTCGTATATAGGGGATACACTCCAGTGCATTGATAACACTAACAAGTCGCTTGTTGTACTCGGTGATTTTAAAATTGACATGAAATCAGATAATGTGGCGTCTAGAGACCTATCTGATATTTTGTCGTCAAGTTATAATTGTGAGAGTGTAATTACGGCACCGACAAGAATAACCGAAAATAGCGAAACTAGTATTGACTTGTGTTTCACGGATTTTCTATGGTCTGGTGTTATAACTGGTTACTAGCTTCTGATCTCAGTGACCATCTTTCTTCTTTTGTTATCCTACCGATTCATAAACATGAGTTAAATAATTCAATACAGCATTCTTGTTACAGAAAATATAATCAGAAAACATTGAGCCATTTTTACGAATTAGCCCTTCAGTTGAACTGGTCTGAAGTATACAAGGAAACAAATCCCAGCCTTTGTTTACGATAGATTACTGAAAAAAATTCTAGCGATATACGAAATTGCTTTCCCACTGACTCATCGTACGAAACACAAAAGGACGAGAAAGCCTTGGATAAATAAGGAACTATACAAAAGAACTGATCACAAAAGCAAACTTTTCGCCAAGTTTTTACAAAGTAGAGATTTAAACTTACTTCATACTTTCAAAATAACGAGAAATAAACTAAGTTCTGACTTGAAGAAAGTTAAGCAAGGATATTATACCACGATGTTTTCAAGAAACATACCACGGAGCAAATATGGAAGGTTTTCAATAAATTACTTTCGAAAGCCAATCCATCAATACCAAACGAGATCACGATCGACGGAATGGTTTATAGCGGCGCCTCTTTGTCAAATAAATTGAATGATTACTTTCTAACTGTATGTACTAATAACAATGCCACCTCCACCGGTCCAGACCCTACTCACTATCGGCTCAATTGTTCGGTAAGTTCACTCTAGCTCGAGCGGACGACGCCATATGAGATACAGAAGTACATGTCACAACTAAAGAATAATTCTTCTATTGGAACTGACAATAATAAAGCGGAAGCAGTGAAAACTATAACTAACGTAGTTACACCCGTCCTGGTCCACATATGTAACGTAATGTGTGAAAAAGGAATATTTCGGCAGCAGTTAAAAACGGCAAGTGTGTGTGTCATTCACAAAGGCGGCAGTCATAATGATCTTAATAATTACCGCCCAATCTCAGTTTTATCTGTTTCTTTTTCAAAAATTGCAGAATATGTTTTCAAGAGCCGATTAACATGTTACCTCAATAAAACATCAGCAATAATAATTGATCAGTATATGGTTTCTAGAAAGGAGAATGCACTTAAATGGCACTATTCAAAATAAAAGACAAAATTATTAGTAATATTGAAAATAAGTTTATTGCACTTGGGGTTATTGCTAGACTTCAAAATAGCGTTCAATTCTATTAAACATGAAATATTATTACATAAATTACCGTTTTTTGGAATAAGAGGTATTGCTCTCGAGCTTATTAATGGCTGTTCGTCGTCGAGAATACAGTACACAGCTATAAACGGTGTTCCATCTGCTTTCGGCAAATATGTAGAGGTCTTCCACAGGGCTCCATTTTAGGGTCTTTACTTTTCATACTTTAGATTAATAATATTATCAATGTAACTAGTTCAGCTGATATAGTTATCTATGCAGATGACACTAACATACTTTTTTTTCCGGTAATGACTTCTTGAGCACTATAGCAAATGCAAACAAATATTTGTCTAAACTATCATTATGGATACATGCCAATGAGCTTCAGCTAAATGCGAAAAAATATAGTGTTTAAACCTAAAATAAAATTCTAACCTTCGGGCCTGTCCTCAGTTTCAGAGGGGAAAACATTGAACGTGTGAGGTCTACACGTTTTCTTGGTGTGGTCTTCAGTGAGCAGTTAACCTGGACTGAGCATATTAATTACTTGCGTTCCAAGATGTCGCGCTCAGTCAGACTCATTGTGGCTTTCTCTACCAACCTGGCAAAAAAAAGAAATAACTATATTTTGCCCTTACCCGGTCACTTCTCCATTACTGCTTATTTGTATGGGGTAGAACAACACATACAAACCTGAACTCCTTATTTATCTTAAAGGAACAAAACAATTAGAGCAATCGTTAATGTTCCCTACACTTCGAGTACACGAGAATACCGGCGACCACTGGGCCTTCTTGACATATATATGTTAACACTTCGACAGGCAATATAGGCTGATTGCTTGATCCACAGCAAACCTAACCTTAGCTTTGTTCAATTTGACGGCCTGATGCTGTTAATGAACTCCGATATATCCATCGCAAAACTCCTGAGGTTAGAACTAACTATGGGCTTCATACTTTTGAACATACCCTTATAACTTTCTTGAATGACAACAAAGATATCGAAACGTTAGTACACGAGATCCCAAGTAAAATACTTTACAAAAAAAGAGTTATTGAACTGTTGTGCGGGACGCGAGCGCGGCTGGGAATCAGCAGAAAGAAGCGAGTAATGCGTCCCTGAAGAACAAGCAACAACTGACTTTATTTTTGTGTTCGCGCACCCTCGCACCACTTCGCTTTCCCGCACACTCCGCGATAAGATATTACCGAGTCTAAAAGGGCAAAGAGTGTCTGGCTGCTGCTGTGCGACCGTAAGACCACCACAGATCTATTAAGTCATATATATAGCACAAACTTGGACCTACTGTAGTCTTAACGTGGCAGATTATTTACAACATTGCTAGATAACGGTGGTTTACTCATGTACTGATTTTTGTGTGCTCTCTTGTTTCTTTTCACAGCTGTAATTTCAAAAATTACTATGTCGAACCATTTATATACTGTACAGAATTGTGGATGTTCCTTTCTTGTGCGATTTTAATGTTACCTCAGAAAAAAGCTTGTCATCTCAAACGCACTGTTTGTCTCCAGCAGGAGGGTAGGCTTCGTCAGGCATACACAGCCTTTAGCCTCCCTCCTGATGTGGCGATGTATGTTGGGATGCTGTGTATGAAATTGAAAAAAAGAGAGAGAATAAAAAACTTTAAAAAACTTGAGTTGACGTAAGTCGGCTGTTATTAGGTTCCGCCTACTTATTGCTTGAAATTGCAGTTGGTATATTATGAGGCTTTTGCGCTTTATTCTATGCACATTACGAAGTTCAAAAAGTTCACCGGCGATTACGATACTCCCTAGTGCGAAATTTGAGCACATTTGTATACGTGTTTTCATTTTGCGGTGTGTTGGCTGGCCCGGACAATCTGTCTCGTGCGGCACTTTGCAAACGGAGCGAAGTGTGACGCGACTGCCTCACTAATCGGCAGATCGCGAGAGGCACCGCGTTGGTGACGCGTGGGCGCGATTCACAGCACTCGCCGCAGACAGACATCAGTTCATGCAGCGCTTTGTTTCCATGTAAGGCATCGGTAGCGTCATCGGTGAACAGACGACGCGTGTTACACGGGTGCCATCTCGCAGCCATCGTTGCCGCAGAGCCCGTCTTGCGCGGCACTACGCTTTTCTTCACACGCTTCCGCCATAACCTCATCCTCCGCTTTCCTCCTCGCGCTCTCTTCACTATCGCACTCTTTCATCCGTGCTCCTCGTTCGCTCTTTCATCCTCGCTGTGCTCGTTCGCTCCGTTACGAGGGACGCCGAGGGATGACGCCGACGCGCGCAGCAGGAACCGGCGCCTATAAGAGCTGCGCTCACAACGGCGCTCAAGTTCCTCAATGCATGGCGGCGCGCGTGATTCCTCTTGTACGCGCACGAAATTTTCAGCACGCATACGAGCCAAAAATCCTTCGTTGCCGCTCGATCACGTCTTCGAGAGACAGCATGCGTCGGAAATCAAAAGAGCATGCGTGGCCACGGCAACACGCTGAACTGCGAATCGAGTGCAAAAACGTTGTTTTGATTTTAGTACTTCAATTGGCTCAAAAAACACCCTTCACTTTAGGGATGGTCGATTAATTTCAGCTATTCTTCGATTAATCTTTTTCGATGCTGGGTATTTCATCGATTAATTGAAAAATCGGAACATTTACCGGGCGCATTATAAAACTTGAAACACAAATGTATAAACGTTTGATAAAGGATAATCTTTAACTTGTTAAGAGGATGCTTTAGCTCGGGCCCAACTCCGACGCGGCCTATTCAAACACATGTAAAACGCAGAAATGTTTTTCTGAGATAACCCTTGGGCCAATTTCAATGAAATTTGTTGCATTTGAGAGAGAAAGTGAAGTTCTAGTGACTGTCGAAAGCGTAATTTCGATTTAAGGCCTGAATTTTGTTAAAAAGATTTCAAATATTCGAAAGTTTGAAAAGAAATCGAAGCACGAACTTTCTGAATTAATAGCTCTGCATCAAGAACATATACCGCGGTTCTGTAAACGGCACCTATTAGAACATTCAAAGCAGACAAATTTGATATGACATTTTATATCCTACGTGAATTAATTACGTTGTGTACAAGGGTTCTGCAAAAGCTGTATTTCGATATTACTACTTTTTAGATACATGTTAACATATCAATTTTCTCTGCTTTAGATGTACCATTAGATGCAATTCACATAATTCTGATATCATTTTTCATTGCTGAGTTACAGCGTTGTAAACTTGATAGTTCTGTTTTCTTAAAGTTTTCAATTTTCGCCACTTTTTAATTAAAAATTGACGACCTAAACCGAAAATACGAAGGCATCAGGCACTAGATTTTAAGTTTTTCTTTTAAATGCAACAAACCGCCAAATTTGGTGCAGAGGTTGCCGATAAAAACGAATTCTCCTTTTACATGTATTTAAATAGGAGCACCCGAGCTAAAGCTTCTAACACTAATGGATTTTGGAAAGACAAACAATGTTTATTATCAAATGGCATTTAGTGTAGAAATAAATAAGATACATTACATTAGTGAATCCCTGTGCAGTACAGTTAAACAAGAAATAAGAAAAATGACAGAAGTGGGAGGCTGAGTCCAACTGAAATATTCAAGAAATTGCAATATGCACAGTGGAAAAGAAAATTGCTGGTTTAGAATTTCAAACCACACGCTCCTTTCCACAGAGCGAAGGAATGTCAATTGGCTGGGATGTTTTGGCGGAACCGTAAACCTATTTGAGTGGCCACACAACCACCATGCGAGAATGAATTCTCGGACGCTATAATACAGGGTCTTGAATATTTGACTGCGCGTGTTCAAAAATATATTTTGCACTCACCGCTACACTGTTCTTGCTCAAATTTTGCAGAACGACCGCATTTTGTTGTCGTCTTCGTTTAGTATAACGCTTGGTACAATTAGTCGCCTGTCTTTTAAGACAAAAATGAGAAACTATTTTCGCCTGGGAAAAATGGCGTCTGAAAAGCCGCCCATAGAGCCGGCCCTGGCACAGACTTGTGACGCCGCCTGCCGGCACCAACAGGAAGGAGCTGCTTCGCAGACGAAACGGTATCTTGAAATCAGCCGCTTATGTGGCAGCAGCAACGCCCTGTTGTTTAGCACCGTTTTCTGCTCGTGAAGCAGAAGACGACTGGAAAAGGTGACTGCCAATTTCCCCAGGAAGGATCGGGTGCCTTCGACGTGAAGCGCAGGCCAAAGAGGTGTGTTGCCTCCGCTGACGGACCTTGAAGGTTCAGACACTCAGAAAGACAGCGCTAAACAACGTCCTGTTTAGCGCTGTTTTCTGCTCGTAATCATGAACCAACCAGCACAAATGCGCACTCTTCTCTTCTCCACGCTCTTTTTCTTTGCTCTCTTCTTTCATACCTGTCCTGTATTCTTTTATCAGCTAATATATATTAAATTTTATTGATGGCAAGGGTTAACCTTGTGTGGCTAACCTTTCTTGGTTATGTCGTATTTAGTTATATTGTCACGTGGTAGTGACGGTGAAGAAAGAGGCAGTACGGTGGAATACAAAACTAGCTTTTATTGGGCGAACCTGTGCCCACAAAACAGGCTACACTTATAGCACAACGTTAACGGCGAACACGGTCGGCGATCGTCGGAAATCTGATCAGCGGGTCAAGCGCGTCGGCTTTTATAGAGCAGTCGTCGAACGTTCCAGACTAATCGTTCGGACCCGCGTGCCTTCCACAAAGTTCTACACCATTCACGTTACGCGATGAAATCAGATAATACAAGGTTCGGGGACAACAGACAGCCGGGTAGAAGCATCGATAACTTTCCAGAAACGTCGGATTCATGCAGGCGCGTCCCTCGCTGTGCGATTACATTTGTTAAGCGGCGAAACGTGGTCGCCAGATAAAGATAAGTACACGTGTCAATATCAACGCTTGATAGCCGGCGTGGACGTCGGGGCCAATTTCCTTGCAGGAACCCCTGTCACGCCCCCTTATTGGGCTCACCAGTGGGCTGCTGGCGTCGCTGCCGAAGTTAAGGCTTCATGCATCATCTTCCTTCCCCATACTATCTGATCGTCCTTTTTCCAAAAGGGGACGCACTGAAGAAAAACTTTCAGCATTTTTTGTCCAACACAACGAAAACTTCCGCAGCTACCCTGTCATATACATACTGAAAATCCTGTAAAGACTGTCAGAGCTATCTTGCCATTCTTTGTTGCTACATGACTCACGGACCCACTGGGTCCTGGCTAAAAGGGACAAAAATGGTTAGCGGTGACCTCCTGCTTGAGGTACGCAACAAGGTCCAGCATTGAAAGTTTTAAAATCTTCTGGAATTTGGTGATGCTTAAATCACGGTGACAACACATTGGTCACTGAATACATGCTAAGGAGTGATATCAGACGATGACTTTTTGAACTTGAGTGAAGAGCTCCTAGAGGGCTTGAAGGACAAGAACGTCAAGCAGGTACAGATAATGAAAATGAAACGGGGCAACTAAGAAATTTCAACAAAACATATGATACTTACTTTTGTTTCCAGTGAACCGCCGAGACAATTGAGGCTGGGTACACACCTAAACCCACGCATATATTTGAAATGTCAACGGTATGGTCATGGTTCGCGAAGCTGCATAGGCCAACATACTTGTGCTAAATGCGGGGACCACGATAACTGTAGTGGTGCGCTCCATTGCGTGAACCGCGATTGCGAACACGCTGTATATTCCCGCTCTTGACCTACATGGAAAAAGGAAAAAAAAAACAAACATTGTCACTCTCATAGGCGCCGAATACGGGGAAGGGGGGGGGACGGGCGGGAGGCTTCGGGGCCCGAGCCCCCTCCAGAGTTTTAGGGGGGGAGCTGAGCCCGCCCCCCCCCCCCCCCCGGGCGATGCCGAAGCCTCCCGCACCCACCCCCCCACACACACACACACCTGATGTGTCATTACCAGAGCTTTGTCGCCCACATCTTTTGAGGCTTCTTTTGACTTTCCTCGAGCTTCTCACTTAAAATTTTACTGGGGCGAATAGCTTACTTCATAATTGTTGGCGCGGACGTGCATGGCATTTAATTCATAATTTCGCTTTATTTCTGCAAATCCTGACAATAGGAGGACACGCGAATTAGAAGCACTAGCGGCGGCTGCCTCATCATTATTTTCTCACTTCAACATTGTTTTAAATTTCACCTATAAACAGGATGCACATACACAATATATTTAAATATACACACAGGGCAAAGTTTATTGTATTTCTGAAAGATATAGAGGCAGCCAATTAAAAATTATTTCTAAAGGTACGGATAGCCTATGCCTAGAGAGTGAACATGTTGTTGTATGTTCACAACACTTCAAATTGCTTTTCGTGCTTTTTTGACCATGAAAAAGAACCTATAGACTTCAGTGACCCCTTGAGCAGAGTCTTTTATCAATTGCGTGTGAAATGCACGTGAATATTGTGTGCCTCAGTATTGCTTCTCTTTCCAGTAAGCAATGCTAACGACTCATGAAAAAAAAAAGTCTTCTAATAATTTACAACGTTTATTACGGATGGAAACAGCGTCACTTGAACGTAGAGGTCATAAATATATACAAGGTGTCCCGTTTAACTACTATGCACCAAGATTGAAAAAAAAAGGAGTAATGCGTTACTCTAAGAAAATCTTGTGCATATGGTTTCCAGTACAGTGGAGTAGCTGCTAGTAATTCTTTCGTTACTGAGATTTAGTTAGGTAATTGTACCTAATTATCTAATTGTACGTCCTAATTGCGTACAATTTTTTTCCGACTGATGAACCCCGCGTAATATGGAGAATACCACGTGAGTGCGCTCCCTCCCGGATCATAAAGCAGCGCCCTCGAACAGGCTCCCTCTGAGTAATCCAGAACGAAATAAAGGAAGTAAAGAAAAACATTATGATCGAGCTAGTGCCTTATCAGCCGCCCCGCGGCCGAAGTAACATGTCGCGTTTGGTGTTAGTTGGAAACAAGCTGTGAGAGCTGTTGTCTTCGCCTAGATAGAGTGCACGGATGTATTGTTTTGTTTTTTGCCACAAAACCTATCACCACAAAAGCGAATTCGACAACGTCAGTGCAAAGGTTTAAAGGTGCGTTCTCTTTCGTCCCATTCGCGATGTCTTTCTCTGATGAGCAGGAAGTAAACGTGATCCTTGACTCCTTGACTTGGGAGGATCTGCAAATGGCAGCAGGAGGAAGGCCGCATATATATATATATATATATATATATATATATATATATATATATATATATATATATACGGTTCGTCTCAGGTTCTCATAATTTCTGATTATAGTCTAGGCGTTTGCTCTACCGCCACATTTCCTAACTGATATATATATATATATATATATATATATATATATATATATATATATATATATATATATATATATATATATATATATATATATCAGTCATGGAGTCATGGAACCGGCAGCTTCAAGAAGCAGCGGCGGGGACTCATCTTTGAGTCCTAGGGCCCTATAACGTAAAACTATTCCAATGTGTTTTTATTCCAATCTCCTGACGTCAAATTTACGTAACCGCCGACGCAAGCATCGGGCGGTCACCCGCCAGGTTCTCTGAACAGACCAACCAAACGCTCTCCTTGTTCATAGGAGGTCACTTTTGTTTGCTTGAAAAACGAATAACATTGCCTACACTGAGCGGTTTGTCTTATCTAATTGGCTCACAAGAGGCGAGGAGCACGCTCAAGTGGAGAGGGATTCGATAGGGCCGAGCCACTACACTGAAAATCGATAACCGGATGAAGAGGTTGGTGCCAGCGTCTGCAATTGGTCTGCTTTCCTTTACTAAGCTTGCGGTGGCTCATCGACAATCGCGGCGGCATGCAACGGAAGCTTAAGAATGACGCTAAAACGAATCCTCAGTAAAGGAGAGTTGGCAGAACGAGGTCGTAAACGGGCCGAAAGTGTTCGAAAATGTTACACGGCCACGTAGAAAGTTTTATTATACGCAAATAAACCTATGCTCTTCGACAGCTGCGAGTAGCCAGTGCCTGAGCGATCGGCGGCAGCCATCTTTTATTCTTTTCGGAACGGGGCAGCCTGCGGCTATTCAGAAGAAAATTCAGTTTTGTTCGGCATATTAATGCATCTTTATCGCCTACACGTCTCTTTGACGCGGTGAGCTTTTGCGGTTTTGTGACGTCGCGTGGGAGGCAGGTGAAGTGGGCGCAGCCCGAAAACTTTTAACCAATAGCCGAGGGCAATGGCGAAGAGGCGTCGAATCAGAAATAACTAATTTTCTTTTGTTCGGTCAAATCATGCATAATCCGTATGTACACGTTATATCAGATGGAAAGCTATCGCGGTTTTCGTGACGTCGCGTGACAGACAGGTGAAAGGGGGGTGGTCCAAAAATTTTTGACCAATCTGGAAAGGCTGATTGCAAAATTGGAATAGAAAAGTTTGGAATAGTTTTACGTTATAGCGCTCCTAGCCTACGCACGGATGTTCTAGGAATTATGGCCTGAAACCATCATGCTAGTGTGGGGGACGTGGCCGCCCAGGTAACAATTTTCAAGTGACCAGTTTGGAGGATTCTAAATGATGGCCTTTCACTCGTAGTGCCTTAACGAGCATCAATGCTTAGAAGATATGGACCAGTAGAATCGTCTAGATTTCTCGAATTGTGTCCTCGCAAAGCCGATAAGTCACCGAACTTTTTGAGCAACCTCATGTGCAAAGAGGAAGTCAATTTTCGCAGAAACGCCTAGCGAAATTTGTATAATGCACACTATTGGAGGGACTCCAATCCACACTGGGTAAAGCGCAACCGGCACCAGTACCAGTGGTCCCTCAATGTGTGGTTCAGAATTTACGCCGGTGCTATAATCAGTCCCATCTACTTCAACCACACACTGACTGGACAGCGTTACGTGAACGAAATCCTTGAAGGAGTGGTGGACAAGTTTCTCGGCGAAGTCCCGCTGTCACGTCATCCTCTTCGATGGCATCAGCAAGATGGGGCACCCACATACAGCAGCAGCCGAGCACGAAGCTGGCTGGATGTGACTTTTCATGCGCAATAGATTAGAAGGGACGGGCCTGTCAATTGACCGGCAAGGTCACCTGACTTCTCTCCACTCGATTTTTTTCTTTGGGGTTATATGAAAGATCGTGCTTATATACATGATCGAGACGGACGTCAGATTAGTTCAAAGCATTTTTAATGGATGTCTGCCGCAGAATTCTGGCGTCGATCATCAAGAAAGCCACTCACGTGATAAAACCCACACAGTACCGCGTGCAATAGGAGACCTATTCGAACACGTCCTCTAGGCTGGTGTTGAACGGAGCTTACGCATTCATACATAATAAGGGCACATTGGAATCTGATGGGCTTTTTTGTTTTTGTGCAGACATCCTGATTGGCAATGCGACTAATTTAGAAGTGGTATATTTATCTTGAACGCGTCGGCTTTGCCTTTACTCTAGACGTTGGTCGCTTCCCGGTCTGTTTTTTTCGCTTTTATTTTTTGAGACAAACCTGCTTTTGGAGCACGTGTACACTTTCATGAAAAATAAAACGGTCACTTTAATTTGGCACGCACGCTTTCAATGCTTTACGAGGGAGAAAGAGAGAGAACAAACATTTTTATTGGGTGAATGCAGCTTTGGAGAGGCGTCCTCATTCCAGAATGCCTTGAGCTCGGGCCATGTCCTGGGCCCTCGCAATCAGCCGTTGCTGATCCTCGAGGTCGGAGCTGGCCAAGGCTCTCTCCCAAAGCTCGTTAGTGGGGTAAGGGTTCGGAGGATTTAATGGTGCCACTCTGCAACCCCCTACTATGTGCCTGAGGGACCAGGGCTCCGCGCAGAAGCGGCATTGCGGAGAGAATTGTGTAGTGCCTATGAGGTGATTTCTGGTTGGGTGGTGGAATGAATTAGCCTGTAGAGCTCGGAGGAATCGCTCCTGCTCTCTAGGTAGTGACTTGTGTGGGGGTGCATATGTTCTGCGGGTTAGCTTGTAGTGTTGTGTGATGTCTTGGTATGAGATTAAAGGGTGCATGCGCTCGGGTTCAGATTCCTCGCCGTCGGCTCGGTGGGTCAGACCTCGAGCCACGTGGTTGGCGACTTCGTTGCCAGGAATGCCTTGATGAGCTGGCGCCCAGATGATCATGACTGATCTCGTCGGCGGCTTTTGATTGATGATCCGGAGCGTAATGGTATAAATTCTGCCGCTAGCAAAGTTGCGGCACGCTTGTTGGGAGTCATCACTATGACTTCAAACTCTGTTTGGGAGAGCGCGAGGGCTATGGCCGCTTCCTCGGCTTGGAGGGGATTGTTTCGTGTGAGCGAAATGCTGCTCCGATGTTCTTTTTTGACGACTACGGTGGCTGTTGTGGCTGCGCGTCTGGGGTAAGAAGCCACGTCCCTGTAGGCTGTAGAGGGTAAAGTCTCGTATCGCTCGTGTATGGCCAGGGCGCGGGCCTCCCTGCGCTCTGCGTGGTGCACTGGGTGCATATTGCGAGGTAGAGGACGTACGGTGATGATGCTCCGGATGGCATGGCGTAAGGTCACAGTCTGAGGCGGCGAATGGCTCAGAGGGGCAGAGAGCCCCAGGCGTAAGAGAATGGACCTCCCCGCTTCCGTAACCGCCAGCCTTGTTCGCTGACTGGATAAATTTGCCTCGATCAGCTCCTCGGCCGTGTTGTGCACACCCAGTCGCAGTAGGCATTCTGTGGACTTACTGATCGGCAGGCCCATCGCCTGCTTATATGCCTTTCTGATCATTGTGTTGATTTTCTTGAGTTCCGTCGCGTTGAGTAGTGCGTATGAAATAGCGTAATTAAGTTATCGAGACACGACAAAGGCTTGAACAAGCCGAAGCGTGTCCGCCTCCCCCTTGCCTCTTGTCTTGGTTGTTATTCGCCGTATACCATGGGGGTAACTTGGGCTGTTGTATTCTTAAGCTTTTGAATTAATATTGTATTGGTGCGATCGGACTGGAAAGCCATTCCAAATGTCCTTACGCTCTTAGACGGAACGATGGTGTGTCCCTCCAGTTGTATGGTGATAGTGGGCGAGTCGGATGTGTGCTTCTTTCGCGATGAGACCAGGAGTAGCTCCGACTTTTGGGGGGCGCAGCTGAGCCCGCATGACTTAGCATAGTCACTCACCACGTCTGCAGCTTCCTGCAAGCGGTCCTCCATTTCCCAATGGACCCTGTGGACGACCAGATAGTAATGTCATCGGCATATAGGCCATGCCGTATCCCTGGGATGTTATCGAGGAGCGGCTGTAGGCCTATTAGGGCGATATTGAAAAGGAGAGGGGATAACACTGAGCCCTGTGGTGTGCCGCGCCCGCCCAGTAAGAAGGGGTTTGTGGCTTTGTCCCCGACATAGAGGATGGCTTTTCTATGTGAGAGGAAATCTCTGATATAGGAGTACGTCCTGGCCCTACAGCCCAGCGCGTTTAGCCTCTGTAAGATTGCTGTATGCTTGACGTTATCGAACGCCCCTTTAAGATCTAAGGCGAGGATAGCCGTGGGGGAGTTGCGTGTCGCTGGTACAAGCACCTCCTTTTTCAGCTGAAGTAGGATGTCTTGAGTTGAGAGGTGTGGACGGAATCCTATCATCGTTGTTGGAAGTTTCGCGGAGTCCTCCAGGAATGGTTGTAACCGGTTGAGAACGATGTGCTCTAGGAGCTTTCTTACACACGAAGGGAGGGAGATCGGTCGTAGGTTCTCAATGGCTGGTGGTTTGCCTGGCTTTGGTATCAGACGAACCTCGGCCATTTTCCAGTCCTCTGGAAGGTTTCCTTCCCTCCATACTTCGTTAAGATGAGTGGTAAGCTCTATTAGCGAGGGGCTGTCAAGATTGACAAGTGCCTTATTGGTAATTTGGTCCATTCCCGGCGCTGTGTGGCGTCTCGAGCCCATTATCGCCGCTGTTACCTCATGTTGATGAATATCCTCATCTAGGAGCTCGTTAGGGGTGCCGGTGTAGGGTGGCAGAGGCTCCGATGGCTGTGTGGGGAAGTACAAGGCTTTGAGAGTCAAAAGGAGGTCCGCCTCGTTTCCAGGAAATTGGTGAATTACTCGGGCCATATTGTGGTGGGATTCCGTTTTGCTGCTGGCCGGGTTGATTAAACACCTCAATGACTTCCACGTCTTGGAAGTATTCAGTCTTCCTCTCAAGCTGTCGCAGAGGGATAGCGAATTCTCTCGGCATAGCGTGGTAGCGTATTCCGCAGCCTCTTGTGTGAGTAGTGCTATTCGCCTCTTGAGCTTGCGATTTAATCTTTGCCTTTTCCAACGCTTCAGCAGGCTACACCGGGCTTCCCACATGTGGAGCAAGCGAGCGTCGATGCTTGGAGTGGTGGTGGATGTTTCAAGCATTTTGGTGGGCGCCTTCACATCCTTGTGAAACTGAGTGATCCAGTCCTTAATTGACTGAAGCTGTTGGCTTTGTTCGTTTGCAGCTCTTTCTTCTCTTATCTCCCGCAGCTTGGTCCAATCCGTGAGGCGAGCCGTGTCTATCCTGGCTTTGTATTCGAGCCCATGGAGAGTGGTGGCTAGCACCGCGTGGTCGCTGCCTAGGTACTCCTCCAGATTGGTCCAGCAAGCTTGGGGGATATTTCTGGTGAGGGTTAAGTCGGGGTTCGTGTTTCTTTGAACACTTGTGCCGAGCCTCGATCGTGCTGTTCCTTGGATCGTTGACGAGTGTGAGATCCATGTCCTCAATAACTTTGTGAAGCATGTTTCCCCTGGGGTTGGTGTACGTATAACCCCAGAGGGGGTGGGCTGCATTAAAGTCACCCACAATTGGAAGCGGATGGTTGCCTGCTGCGTGCGTGACTTGCTCCAAAACCAGTTTGAGGACTGATGGCGCGCTTTTCGGCTGACAGTAGACGTTTAGAACAAACATGGGGCCCTTCTTCTTTGTTGCCTGTGGGATAATTTCGAGCAGAATGGCAAGCGGTTCGGATTGCTGGAGATGGTGTTGAACGGACAGCAAAGCCGGGATTTTGAAAGATGCTTTGCCTATTACATTGCTTTTCGCATTTCGTGCTTGGCCAGAGTGGTGCATCGGCCGCGTAATCAAGGGGCTTTTGTTGTGTATGCGATCAGTCGGCCTTGAGAAACGGATAAGTGTGACGTAGAAATAAGAGGAAGGAATAGCTGCGAAGCCGCGAAACCTGCTGTTGCCGCTCCTTCCCTACCATTATCAAGATGATGCGCAGTCTCTTCGGGTTTGCGACAGGCAATGCAGTTGCTTTCAATCAGCTTATTTGAGGGCACTGCTTCGTGATGCGGGTGGGAGCGCATTCACGTGGTATTTTTCATGCTTCGTGAGGTTTCTTTGCTAGTCGGGAAAGAAAATGTACGCAATTAGTAGACGTCGTTGAGAACACCGCATTTAGATGCCAATTTGAGGTACCTACACATGTCCCATCGACCCTTTGAAAATTAGGACAGCACTTCTAGAGTTGGATAATAAATTGCCATTACTGAATTAAATCTTAGTAATGAAAGAATTACTGGCGGCTTCTCCACTGTAGCAGAAACAATATGCACTAGGTTTTCTTCGAGTAACGCAACTGCTTTTCTTTAGGTCTTGGTTCATGATAGTTGGAGAACGCTGTGTAATTCACTCGGTAACCGAAATGAAGCCAAGCTGAATTCACTCGAAATCAGAATCAACAGCAGTCATACGCAGCAGCGCTTATACTCGGACGCACAGAAAAAAATAAGTGAGAGAGAGGCTGCAGTTTCCCCGGAAAGGCGAAGCAGCATTAGTGATAGTCAAGTATGCGACAATTACACGAAGGAAGATTACACCACCGAGGGGACTCAGGCTGTGAAATTGAACTGACTCATGAGGTCTTTTATATACTCATGTAACGCCATCACTTCAGCGCTCAATTCTTAGAGTTCACACTAAGTTTAAATATATATATATATATATATATATATATATATATATATATATATATATATATATATATATATATATATATATATATATATATATATATATACATATATATATATTCTAAAGGTGTTTATTTGGCAGGGCTCGGGAGCAGCGCAACGTCGACGGGCAGGGCAGTCAGAGCTTCCAAGCACGAGAGCCGTTGCTGAGCAGGAGCGCTCGACCCACTAGCGTTTAGAGCCAGTAGCGCTGAACCCACTAGCGTCTCTTCTAAAAACTCTTCGCTACAACCACCCCCCGGGAGCGAGAAGGGAGCCGTCCGGCGACCTAACAGTTCGTCACGATGAGCGGGTCGTAGTAAGGCTTTAAACGGTCGACATGGACAAGGTCGCGTCCCCGGCGGCGCATGTCTTCAGATGGCTCAACTGGTTCGATGACATAGTTTACAGGAGATGCGCGTTCGAGAACACGATAAGGGCCTTCATACTTAGGGACCAGTTTTGATGAGAGGCCAGGGGCAGTTAAAGGGACTGAGAGCCACACGAGCGCTCCCGGATCGAAGGTGACCGCGGCAGTGGCGTCACCGCGAGTGCTCCTCTGGCGCTCTTGAACATCGGAAGTAAAGGCCCGTGTGAGGTCACGGCAGTCTTCTGCATATCGGACTGTGTCAGAAATAGGGACGTACTCGGATGCATCCGGCCGGTACGGAAGAATGGTGTCGATGGTGTGCGAAGGGTGTCGACCATACAGCAAGAAATAGGGTGAAAATCCAGTGGTGCTCTGCGTAGCGGTATTATACGCGTAGGTGACGAATGGCAGAATGGCGTCCCAGTTCGTGTGGTCGGAGGCAACGTACATTGAAAGCATGTCGCCGAGCGTACGGTTGAAGCGTTCTGTGAGGCCATTCGTTTGAGGGTGGTACGCCGTAGTTGTGCGATGAACAACGTGGCACTCTTTGAGAATTGCTTCAACTACTTCCGACAGGAAGACGCGTCCGCGATCGCTGAGCAATTCTTGAGGTGGACCATGCCGCAGAATGAATCGGCGAAGCAGGAATGATGCAACATCGCGCGCTGTAGCTGCGGGGAGAGCGGCGGTTTCGGCGTATCGTGTCAGGTGATCTACGGCCACAATGGCCCAGCGGTTACCAGCCGACGTCAGGGGAAGTGGTCCATACAAATCGATGCCAACGCGCCCGAACGGTTGGGTAGGGCAGGGTAGAGGCTGCAGGCCAGCTGGCGAGAGGTGGGGTGAAGATTTTCGGCGCTGGCAGTCGGGGCATGAACGAACAAACTTTTGAATGTAGTTGTACATTCCTCGCCAGTAATAGCGTCGTCGGAGGCGCTGGTAGGTTTTGAAAAGTCCCGAATGCGCACACTGTGGATCAGAGTGGAACGATGCGCAGATTTCAGAACGCAGGCTTCGAGGTACAACTAATAACCACTGGCGGCCGTCAGAGGTGTAATTGCGTCGATGAAGCAGGTCGTCGCGAATGGCGAAATGGCGAGCTTGACGGCGCAATGCACGAGTGGTTGGCTGCGATGACGGATCAGCAAGGCAGTCTATGATGGAGGCAATCCAGGGGTCCTTGCGCTGCTCAGAAGCGATGGTCCCAATGTCGACGGAAGAAACGTCAAGCTGGGATATTGCGCAACAGGCATTGTCGTCTGGCAAGGGAGAACGTGAGAGGGCGTCAGCATCAGCATGCTGGCGTCCGTTGCGGTACAGTACGCGGATATCGTAATCCTGTAAGCGAAGCGCCCAGCGGGCGAGACGGCCTGAGGGATCCTTCAATGACGACAGCCAGCATAGTGCATGGTGGTCCGTGACGACATCAAATTGGCGACCATACAAATAGGGCCGGAACTTGGTAAGCGCCCAGATGATCGCCAGGCATTCTTTTTCCGTGACGGTGTAATTGGTCTCGGCTTTAGTAAGCATACGGCTTGCGTATGCCACAACATATTCAGGAAACCCTTCTTTGCGCTGTGCTAAGACAGCGCCGAGGCCAACACCGCTGGCATCTGTGTGTACCTCAATAGGTGCCGTTGGATCGTAGTGGCGCAAAATGGGAGGAGACGTCAGCAAACGACGGAGCTTAGTGAACGCCTCGTCGCACTCGGACGACCACGAATGGAGAGGTCCGTTGCTGCCAAGGAGCTTCGTCAGGGGTGATATGACGGCGGCGAAATTGCGAATGAAGCGCCGGAAGTAGGAACACAAACCTACAAAACTGCGCAATTCTTTGACGGACGTCGGTTTAGGTAATTCAGCTACGGCACGAAGTTTGGCTGGATCGGGGAGGATTCCATCCTTCGAGACGACATAGCCTAGTATCATAAGCTGCCGCGCTGCAAATCGGCACTTCTTTAGGTTCAGTTGAAGGCCAGCGTTCGCTAAGCAAGTCAAAACATGCCGTAGACGTTGAAGGTGCGTGGTGAAGTCAGATGCAAAAACAACAACGTCGTCGAGATAACACAAGCACGTGTGCCACTTCAAACCGCGGAGGACTGTGTCCATCATGCGTTCAAAAGTTGCTGGCGCATTACAAAGTCCAAACGGCATGACGTTAAATTCGTATAGGCCGTCGGGTGTGACAAAGGCTGTCTTCGGCCTATCGACGTCAGCCATAGGTACTTGCCAATAGCCGGAGCGTAAATCTAGAGATGAAAAGAATTCTGCTCCTTGTAGGCTATCGATGGCGTCATCAATTCGCGGCAGCGGGTATACATCTTTGCGAGTGATCTTGTTGAGGCGGCGATAGTCTACACAGAACCGTATCGAGCCGTCTTTTTTTGTAACAAGGACGACAGGGGATGCCCATGGACTGTTCGAGGGTCGGATCACTTCGCGGCGAAGCATATCGTCCACTTGCTCATTAATCATACGACGTTCCGTCGCAGAGACGCGATATGGTCGTTGCCGCAATGGTGGTTGGGAGCCAGTGTCAATATGGTGCGTGACAGCAGACGCCCGGCCCAAGGAAGGTTGCTCGACATCAAAAGAAGAACGAAATTCTTCTAAGATGCGCAGAAGCTGCGAACGCTGAGGTGGGGTGAGGCCATCGGCAATAGATGAATCGAACACACCTGTGGGCAAAGGGTCGGACGTCGACAGAGAACCGAGCGTGTTGTAACTGGCGCAGGACGTGTCTTCGGGAACATCCGTAATTTGTACGGCGTCGAGCACTTCTACGTGGCCAAGACATTCGCCTTGAAGCAGCATCACAGGGTATGAGAAGGGGTTACACACAAAAATAGCTGTGGAGCCCTGTTTGACGTTCACAGTCGCAAAAGGCAGCAGCAGACGTTTTCGAGTGTAAAAGCGGCCCGACGGAGAAAGTAGTGCGATGGCGTCAGAGAGGCTGTTGCACTGCATTGACACAATCACTGACGAGTTGGCAGGAACGTTTGTGTCGTGCCTGACGAGTAGTTTGTTCGCAAAAGGAGCATTATCGGCAAGCGTCATATCTGCTATCGGCGACAGTTCTAGTTCGGCCCGTGCGCAATGAATGACGGCATCGTGGCGGGCGAGAAAGTCCCACCCCAGGATAACTTCGTGGGAGCACGAGGAAATCACAATAAATTCGATGGCGTATACAACGTCCTCGATGAGAACACGAGCGGTGCACGCCGCAATCGGGTGAATACGCTGTGCGCCTGCTGTGCGGAGGGCGAATCCACCAATGGGCGTCGTAACCTTTCGAAGGAAGCGACAAAGCTTTGCGTCCATAACTGATACAGCGGCTCCGGTATCCACGAGGGCAGATGTGCGCACACCGTCAACTAACACGTCTATCACATTGGTCGGGCTACGTTGAGGACTTCCGCGTTTCGACGGCGTCGCAGCCCTTGCCTCATGGACTGCGACGATTAGTTTTCCTCATCCCGAGCTTCGGGACGAGGCCGCATCGGTGATGGGGAGCGTCGGCGTGGAGAAGTTGAGCGGCGGATGTTAGCGGACCGGCGGAATGGTGGTGACGCAGCCCGAGGTTCGTCATCGTAATAAGGGCGCGGAGAACTCGCCATAGAACTTGGCCCATAAGGTGTAGCGCTAGGCGACTGCACGCGACTACAGTAGCGTGCGACGTGGCCTGCATAGCCGCACGCAAAACATATTGGTCGATTGTCCGCTGTACGCCACCGAGTCGTTGCGGGAGGTCCCATCCATGTGGAAGGACGCGTTGGACGTGGCGCCTGGTGAAGTGATTGCATAGCCGGCTGTTGTCGGGGCATAGCGAGGACTTCGGCGTACGTGAGAGGTCCCCGTTGATGGAGTGGTTGAGGCTGGGTGACGACTTCCGCGTAGCTGAGTGGCGCAGCCGTCGGCATCTGTTGGGGCCTGGCCATGACTTCGGCGTAGCTCTGAGGCGCAGCCGCAGGAACACGCTGGTGGTGCTCAGGCAAAACCTCGTGCAGTTCTTGCGCTATGACGCGGCGAAGCGGAGGCGCAAAACTTGGCGTAGGCGTGTGTACCGAATGCGGCTGTGCAAAATCCATCAACGAGAGTTGCCGGGCAACTTCCTCGCGGACGAACGCCTTCATTTCTGCGAGCAACGCTGCCTGGTTGGACATGGCAGACAAACCAGCGAGGTGTTCGTCACGTGGTAGAGATCGACGGGTCAGTGACCGCTGCCTGCGGAGTTCTTCATAGCTCTGGCACAGTGTGACAATTTCAGCCACAGAGCGTGGACTTTTGGCCAGCAGCATGTTAAAGGCGTCGTCTTCTATGCCCTTGAGTATGTTTCGGATGCGATCAGACTCCGCCATGGTCGAATCGACTTTCCTGCATAGATCCAGGACATCTTCGATATAGCTGGTGAACGTTTCGCCTGGCTGTTGAGCTCGTTCTCGCAAACGTTGCTCGGCACGCAGCTTGCGAACAGCAGGGCGCCCAAACACATCGGCGAGGGAAGTCTTAAATTCCGACCATGTCTGGAACTCTGCTTGGTGGTTGTTATACCACAGGCTGGCCACTCCAGCGAGGTAGAACAGAACATGGCTCAATTTGGCTGCTTCATCCCACTTGTTATGGTCGCCTACTCTGTCGTACGCCGTGAGCCATTCGTCCACGTCAGTGTCGTCCGCTCCAGTGTAGATAGGAGGGTCGCGATGACGAGGCACCCCGGGACACGCAGTGGGCGCAGGAGGAGGCGTTTGCTGGGAGGCGTCTTGGGGCATGGTAGATGGTATGGTACGGGACCGGAGTTCCAGGATGATCGTCTGAGGTTACCCCGCACACTCCACCAATTCTAAAGGTGTTTATTTGGCAGGGCTCGGGAGCAGCGCAACGTCGACGGGCAGGGCAGTCAGAGCTTCCAAGCACGAGAGCCGTTGCTGAGCAGGAGCGCTCGACCCACTAGCGTTTAGAGCCAGTAGCGCTGAACCCACTAGCGTCTCTTCTAAAAACTCTTCGCTACAATATATATATATATATATCTTTGAGATTCGGAAAGCTGGTCGCACCCCCCCCCCCAAAAAAAAAAGAAAAAAGAAAATGAGAACTCTCCGCCTATGGTCACTATCACAGCAAAAGAGAACATTTCTTTCCAATAAGGGTGCAAGCACAATTCATTTCTTCAAAGCAAACACTATGCTGATGCTGAGCATAAGGAGGCAGCGCCGGAGCCGACGCCGGCACTGCCAGGCCCACAAGCGCTGTGACCCCTGCCGTGCCACCTGCCCCCTAGGCGCTAGCAGCCAGTGCTGCTTCATTATCCCCGAAAAAGAACCCATCGGTCACCGCGCTGGTGGGTTCCGGGCTCTCTTGAGGCGACAGGCGAGGCTATCACGGCCAACCAAGGAGGCTAAAGAAAAACTGCTGGAGTGTAAACTATGTCCCGAAGGTGAGGCCGCACAGGAGGAGGCACGATAAAGCTATGAGTAAACAATAAGAATGGTGAAGAAGCGCTTTTCACAAACTTCCCACGAGTTAATCAACCTCCTTGGTTAATCACGGCTTATTTTATTTGACAGATACTTATCTACGCGCATCTCTGTATTACTGGTTTTAGCGTGAAATCTAAATATCATGGCATTGGGGAGAACGTCATTAATATTCAAAAGTTACTGTTTTTGTTGGGAACAACCAGCTTTTATTTTCTGATTAGCCGAGCATTAAGATAACAGAGTCACATCACTTAATCTATAAGCGGACATCACCCGTCAAGGCTCTATTTCAGGTGAAGCAGTGGCAAGCATTGCCTTCATCTTTCTTGGTAAGAAGATAGGGGAGCTTCCACTCCAGCAGTATTTCTTTAGCCTCCTTGCGGCGAACACACCGCTTCCAAAAGCGAGTGTCCAGCGCCTCGCAAGAAGCGATGGATACTGTTCCCAGCCAGATGGCGCCGCCAGAGCCTAGGGAGCAGCGGAACTCTCTTGACTGCTCGAAAAAAAAAAAAGAGAAACCACGCATTACGGGGTCCGAGAAAGGCTATGTCATATATTTGTTACCTAAACACACAGAACAAGCCCCACTTTCACTATGGGCACGCAAAATAGTTCAATGGAACCTCAGAGGTCCAGTCCACAATCTTGTCGGCATTTAAGAACTGCTTCACAAATTTAGACCCAGGGTGCCGTGTATTCAGGAAACACACCTCAAATGTGCACATACTTTCTCCGGCCATTATGTCATTTTCCAGAAAGACCACGACAACACTGTCGTGTGGTGCGGTGGTGTAGATACACTAGTTGACAGAGGTATTGCCTGCCGGCAACTACAACTCCGAAGTGCCCTTGAAGCGGCTGCTTTCCAGGCGGTGCTGTTTGATAAGCTTGTCACCATGTCGTGTATGCATAGCCACCCGAGTTATCAACTCTCCAGAGCAGAGTTTCAGAACTCCATCGATGAACTTCGTCACCCTTACATAGTCATTGGAGATCTGAACGCGCATGGTACACTGTAGGACGACTCGCGCTGTGATGCAAGAGGGTGTCTAATAGAAAATTTCCTATTCTCAAGTGCCTACTTGCTTTACAAGAAGGAACCAACATTCTATAGCCTTACATACAATACATTTTCCTTGATAGACTTGAGCATAACGTCCGGTACAATCGTGCCATATCTGGAGTGGAACGTCATTAATAACCCTTATAGAAGTGACAGTTTTCTTATTGTTTTAAACCTTACAAAACAGATTGAATGCTCTACACTTGTTCCTCGATGGAATTTCGATTCAGCCCACTGGACGTAGTTTCGTGAACTAACACGTTTGACCTGGGATTATGTCTGTGCACTTAGTTTTGATCATGCAGTAGCGCACTTAACAGCATTTGTAACTCATGCTGCATCAGTATGTGTTCCCCAAATAAATGAGTCACCTTCGAAACAACGTATTTGATGGTGGCATGAGGAGTCTAAGGAAGCCTGGAAAAAGAAAAACAAGGCCTGGAGTCTCCTTCTTAACTCCTTGACCACAGAGAACCTCATTAGCTTCAGGGTGGTTAATGCACAAAGTAGACGAACGCACCACCGTACTTAGCGGGAAATCTGGCAAAAATACATCAGTAGCATTATTTCTTATACAGACGAAAGGAAAGCCTCGAACAGAGTTAACAAAATACCGACAATCTCATCCTCTACCGCTAGTAAGTACCCAGGGAGATGCTCTCGCAAACCAAGCTAATTTTCTAGGTGCACACTTTGAACGCATTTCCATCTCATCCCACTATTCTGACACATTCCTAAAATGCAAGGAAGAAGCAGAGCGACGGCCCGTGAATCGGAAAAGCATACAAAACGAACCATCCAATCGCCTATTTACCATGGCTAAATTTCAGGCTTCACTGAACTGCTGCAACAAGTCTGCTCCAGGAACCGAGAGAATAGTTTACGACATGATTAAACACTTAAACCCTGAAACTCAGATAACACTTCTGTCACTATTCAATGAAATATCGTCTACGGGTTACATTCTGTCTGTTTGGAAACAAGCAATCGCAATTCCAATTCTCAAAGAGGGCAAGGACCCGTCTTTAGCCGGCAGCTACAGACCTACAGCGTTGACAAGCTGTCTCTGCAAAGACGCTGCGAAAATGGCGAACCAGCACCTGAGCATCATCATCATCAACAACCCCCTTTTTTTTAACGTCTTTATTTCTGCATTTAATAGGCGAAGCCTTGCGGCAGAAAAGGGGTGCTAAAGTCCACTGCAGGACGAAGGCCCCTCCCTCCGGTCTCTGATTGCCCCTGTGCTGCGCCAACCGATTCCAACTTGCACCTGCGAATTTCTTAATTTCATCGCCCCACCTAGTCTTTTGCCGTCCTCAACTGCATTTCCCTTCTCTTGGCACCCATTCTGTAAACCTAACGGTCTGCCGGTTGTCTAACCTACGCATTACATGACCTGCCCAGCTCCATTTCTTTCTCTTAATGTCAATTAGAATATCGGCTATGCCCGTTTGCTCTCCGATCCACACTGCTGTCATCCTGTCTCTTAATGTTATGCCTATCATTCTTCGTTCCATCGCTCTTTGTGCGGTCCTTAACTGGTTTTGAGAATAAAAACAGGAACATCGCCACACAGGACGAGCGAGTAACGAGCATTGCAGGACAGGCTTCTTTGTCAGTCTCCAAGTTGGTGCCCCATATGTTAGGACTGGTAGAATGCATTGATTGTAAACCTTTCTTTTTAGTGATAATGGTAAGCTTCCAGTAAGAATCCGAGTATGTCTGCCGTCTGCGCTCCAACATAATATTATTCACTCACGCCTGTGATACCAGTTGTGTAATGTGTCCTTCACCTCGTTCCTCCCATTATCATCCCCCATTGTGACCCTTTTATGCGAAGCATATTACTAGAGCTCAACCCAGCTCCTCAGGCGCGGCGGTGTCGCCTTCAATACCACGTGACACCGTGACGTCACGACAGAGGAGAAACGGGGCTCCAACTCGCGCCGTCGCTCGCGGCGTCGCCTTCAAGGCTGGCCACGTGACACCATGACGTCACGACAGAGGAGACACGGGGCTCCAACTCTCGCCGTCGCTCGCGGCGGTATATGAGCAGCTGCGCTTGCCTCTGCTAGACACTCACGAGGTGAGATGCCTCCTGGAGACAGAGCTGCTCGTTGGAATGAGAAGCGAAGGTTGCGGCGTGCTATAGAGACTGTTTCTAGGTGGCTTTGCTACGGCGCAGCGACTACGCGCCCCGCATCGGACGCGGTCAGCGTCGAGCAATGCAGCGTTCGGCCAACACCACCTAGATAGCACAAGGCCTGTTTACTCCGATCCATGACGACACGCTACCTGGCCCGAAATTTCTATTGACAAGGCTGGCGTGATGAAAGCGGTGACGTCAAAATCACTGTTGCCTACTCGAGAGCATCCCCTTTAGATTCGATGGCTGTCGGGCCAGGTAGCATGACGTCATGGATCGGAGTGAAAAGGCCTTGTGCTATCTAGGTGGTGTTGGTTCGGCGCGACAACGAAATGTGCGCCTGAGCAAGCGCCGCACGCCTGAGCCGATGCCGACGACACCGGCTTTTCTGCGACACGAGCTCCTTAACGCTGTCGCGTTAAATTAGTATGCTTCGCGTCCTGGGCTTAACCTTAGCTAAGCCACAGCCATTTTTTCTTCCCCTCTTCCCCTTCCCTTACGTAGAGTAGCAGGCCAGATGCTCCATTATCCGGCCGACCTCTCTACATTTTCCAGTCAATAAAATACTTCTTCTTCTATAAATTTCATTCTCTTGATCAGGGTCCCCTGTGAGCAATTGTCCTAGGTAAACTTATTCCTTCGCATACTCTAGAAGTTGCCTGGTGGTCCTGAACTCTTGTTTCCTGCCAGGCTGCGGATCATTATCTTTGCTTTCTGCATATTAATCTTTAACCCCACTCTTACACTCTCTCTGTTAAGGTCCTCAATCCTTTGGTGTAAGTTCTCCCCAGTGTTGCTGAATAGGATAATGTCATCTGCAAACCAAAAGTTGCCGAGATATTCGCCGTTGATCCTTACCTCTAAGCGATCCCAATTTAATAGCTTGAATATTTCTTCCAAGCACACAGTGAATAACACTGGAGAGACTGTGTCTCCTTGTCTGACCCCTTTCTTTAGAGGTATCTTCCTACTTTTCTTGTGGAGAATTAGGGTAGCTGTGGAATCTTTGTAGATATTTTCCAAAATATTTACGTAAGCCTTCTCTACTCCTTGATTATGTAGCGCCTCTATGACTGCTGCTATCTCTACTGAATAAAATGCATTTTCGTAATCTGTGAAAACCATGTAGAGAGGTTGATTGTACTCTGCAGATTTCTCGATTACCTGATTGATTACAAGGACCTGATCCATTGTACAGTATCGCTTCCTGAAGCCAGCCTTGGTTGACTGAAGTGAAGTGTTGCCCTTATTCTATCAGAAATTATCTTCGTGAATATATTATACAATGCTGGAAGTAAGCTAACAGGCCCATAAGTTTTCAATTCTTTAACGTCTCCCTTTTTGTAGATTAGTAAAATGTTGGCGTTCTTCCAGTTCTCTGGGACCCTTGAAGTCGTGAGACATTTCGTATAAAGGGCCGCAAGCTTTTCAAGCGAGATGTCTCCTCCATCCTTGAATAAATCGACTGCTATTTCATCTTCACCTGCCACTTTTTCCCGTTTCACGTCTTGCATGACATGTTGTTGAGCTAGTCAGTTCATATATTCAGATTTCCTCTCGCAGTTTAAAATTCTGCTGAATCCAGGAATCGCCTAGCCCAACAACATGCCTTAAGCCCGGCATACATGGAGCGAAAAACCAGCATTCAAGCAACGAAATTCGGCTGGCGGCTAACGCTCGCCCCTGGGCGTACAAAAACTTTATTCCCGCCGGCTACCCGGTCCGATCGGAAAACCTCTGCCCGGCAAAAACCGCCGTCGGAAGTGGCAGGAGCGCCTCGCGCGCTCACGAGGCGTCGCGACGATCGATCTCCCACCGACTTCCGGCAGCCGGTTGGTTTTTGTGTTTTTCCTTTTCCATCAGAGCGTCCGTCGCGCGCCCGCGCTGAAGCGACGGAATGCGGGCGTTTGGGCTAGTTTGATCGCGCATTTTCGGGTTGTCTGGGCGTGAACGGGTCACCATTGATAATTACAGCTTAATATTGAATGTTTGAGAGCATGAGTTAATAGTACACGTTTGTGTAAACTTATTTTTCGTCTACAAACTCAAGTGCTCACAAAATAGATAATAATTATAAGTGCAGTGCAATTTTCTTACCACCCCGATCGAAGGTTCCATGGCGCAAAATAGTGTGTGCATTGTACTGCTTTTCTTATTATTGCCTTCTCTGTGTGGTGGCACCCATATGGATTCGTGTATAGGGGACGAAACGGTTTCTCTTTCGCGGTGCCCGAAGCTGTTTTTCTTTTTCGTTTTTCGCTGTCGGCACGAGTACTCATCAAGCTTGGTTTTGTGCTTCTTCGGTCAGAAATCACCCCTGCTCCACTACAACCATGAGTCCCTTCTGCTTGAGTTCCTTGACGGAAAAGAGCGGCGACAGATTATAGGTAAAAGCCGACCATGCCTGTTCTTCTGGCTGTTTGCCCATGTGAAGGCCCAGGCGGCACATGGACTGCCTAGGGCATCGAGAATGGCCCATTTCACTCCAAATATCAAGCATTCTATCCTCTCCGGCTACAGTGCTAAACGCTTGTTGTTGGAGGAGGCTTTAAAACAGGAACTGAAACTGAAGTAAACATGAATAACAATACTGTGTTTTTACACAAAGTAGACTAATGTTCCTCTTGGAGGAGCGCAAAACCTTCTGCAATGGCGTCGCTCCACCGCTCACATGGCTGGACGGTGCAAATCCAGCCCGCTAAAATGTGCGGAAATAGTTTGCAAGCGCCTCTATGAAACTTTTTTAAAGTTGTTTAGTCATTAACAACAAATATCACAATAAAAGCTTATTTACTATTTATTTCTTATCGAAAAACACATTCCTAGAGTCTGGCAACACTGACAAATACGCAGCGAGTGTGTGGCGGTGCCCGCCGGTCTTTCGCTGAATGTAAGCGATGCCAGCATACCATCGGCGGCGTCCTGTCGCGTCTATGTGTGCCGGGCGAAGTTCGCCATGAAAGTTCGCTCCCATGTATCCCGGGCTTTAGTTAGCTTCCTTCTACTTCCTGAAGGCAAAAGCAAATGTCGAACATTCATGTCACTCTATTATCTGTGACATATCCACTGCGTGACTTTATCGTAACCGCCCAGCTATGATGACTCCTTTGTCTTTGTGTTTGGAAGCATTGCCAGAAGAAACACGCGTCCCACTTCGAGAAAGTGTTCTAATGGCTCCTACTCGCTTTCCACCCCCTTGGGAATGGAAAACTATAGAGTGTAATATAACTTTTGTAGAAATATCAAAACATGCACCTGAAATGCATATGTGCTCTCACTTCCTTGAACTTCAAGCCAAGTACTGTTGTGCGGAATTTTATGCAGGTGCTTCCAAGTCTCCCGCTGGTGTGCCTAATGCCGCTCTGGGCGCGTCCTTTTCAACAACCGGTGCATTAAATCCACACAGCAGTTTATTCACTACGAAAATATGCACGATACTCACAGCCATGAAACATATAAAGCAGACAAATATCACTGAAGCTACTGTAATCACGGAGTCATTGAGCGTCGTTAGAGCCCTAATGAGCTTACAAAAATATAAAAACTCTGTTTTTCATCAGCGGCACACATTGGTATGCGCAGCGTACATGTGCAACCAAGCCATTCTCATTTTATGGGTAAAATTTTAATCGAAATCTCGGGTTTTACATGCCAAAACAACGATATCATTATGAGGCATGCCGATGGGGAGTATGGATTAATTTTACCACTCGGTAATTTTCAACGTGCCCCCAATGCACAGGGTACAGGTGATGTTGCATTTCGCCCCATCAAAATGCATCCGTTGCGGCCGGGATTTCATCCCGCGACGTCGTGCTTAGCAGCGCAACACCACAGCCACTAAGCCACCACAGCGGGTTCACTTGTTGGTTGGTGGTGGTGAGTTGTAGCAACAGGCAGGTTTACCCTGGCGATGAAGGCCAGAAACTTCCCCGCATGAGCGCCTTTTATAGAATCACTGTGGTGTTTCACCACGTTTATCAGACCAGTCTCTCCTAAGAATGTGATAATGACACGTGAAGTTTCTTTGCGTGCTATAACTGGTCCTTCGGGGAACACAAGGTGCTGCAGGCACGTTATGTGGAAGGTCCTTATGTTGCAGATTTTCCAAGAGAGCGTCCTTTCATCTTGCAATTTCGGGCACGACCACAGAAGGCGTTCAATGTCTCCTGTCTTGTCGCATGTCGTACATTTCGGAGAATTGATATCTCCCATCTTAAATAACCATGCTGGTGTACTAGCAGATCTTGTCCTTATTCGATGTAGAAGTGAGGCTTCCTCTCGGCGAAATATCTTGGTTACGCATGGCATATGTGGTGGAACTCAAAGTGATCCAGTGATTTCTCATGTCAGATTTCTTAACTTGATTACTTTTGAGCCCTTCACTTTGAGAGCATGACAGAGCACTGCGTATGCAAGAACATCAAATTTTTCGTTACCAGCAATACCTTGCCAAAGAGGTATAAAAGGCAATGTAGCTGCTGACTAAAATGCAACGTCAGCAGCCTTCACTGATATAGACATAAATATACCCATAACATCCACAGACCTTAAACCCTTCTTATGCCTACCTCTCGTTTCAACGTTAACTAAGCGGCGAGAACATAGCACACATGAAGCTATCAGCCCCCGCCGCACCTAGACTATGTACCTATTGCAGATCGCTTTCAATAGAGTTTTAAAATAGGTGCCCCAAACGATCTGGGGCCCCAAAGAAATAGCGTTGAAGCCACTGCGCATGCGCGAGACGCAAACTGCGTTTGGGTTTTGCGTCGAGCACGCTATTTCACTGGTTTAGAGGGAGCCCTAAAAGTTGCCCCAAAAGATTTGCGTAAGCAAACATGGCGGCACCAATCGAAGCGGCGCCTCTAACCTAGCACCAAACTGGGTTCCATTCGTGGTAACGCGTGAAGTTCGCAAGCTAGGAAAAGTGACTGCGGTTATCGCTTTCTCTCAACTAGCTTGTGTTATGAAGATTGATTCATTAGACGCCGCTGATTCCGAATTCGATTGTGGATATTATGGCTCGTAGGCCTATAACACGGCTTAGCTTGGCAGGTGAAGGCACGTATTTAAGTTGGTTACTCAAAACTAAGCGCAACTAATTGTTTGCTGCTTACGGAATAACCTCTAAATTGTAATTAAACGCGAAAACACAAAAGGAAAAATTACTATCCTTATCATAAAATGGTATATTTTAATTAATCATTTCTAATAGCTTTTCTTTGACGCCGTAGTGACGCTGTCAGCGCAGGACCCTATCCGCAAACGCAAAACTCTTCACTCGTGCGTGCCCCAACGGTAACACCCGCAACGCTCTTTGGGGCCCCAAACTATTGGGGCCCTTATTCTAAAAATCTCAAATACAGTGCCCGCAGGGGCGTGTTCAGGCGCCGCCAGAGCAGAACGCCGCCAGCCCTCCCCATGTTGCTTTGCGCACAAATGAGGACGGCACGCTTCCTCCCCACCTTCGTCTACGCGTGAGATCCAGCCACCATCGTCGGCTTCCGCTTCCCCTTGCACGCTTTCACTCGCACCCACAGCATACGGCCACAATGTTATCGCACTTGGACATTATACCGAACATCACGATGACTGTGACGGTGGAATTGCACCTGGATTTGCATATAATTGCTAATGCAATAAAATCTTTTCGCGAGGTTTTTGTAGCACTCCACTCAGAGGTTGCAGCTGCAATGCAAGCATATCTGTAGAGCATGTGCTTCCCAGCCCTGGCGTCCAAGGGCTCTGTAGAGGTACTAGTGCTACAGTCAACTATACGTTTCACTATTCATCCTTCGTCGCAATATTTATTATCATATCACACATCACTAATCATTATCATTATTTTAATATATTAATATTTTAAGCAATTTACGCAACAGATTTAAGCTCATTTAGAGCCATGTTACATCCCTGTCTCCATGTACAATTGTTGGCGTATTACACCATGTGCTTAGCATTCTTTCACCAGAACTGGCCCTTGCTCCATTAAAATCCATTTATCAATGAACTTTTGTCATGGCAATTAGTTGTGAACGGTCCAAAGCTGGCTCGACTCAAAACTTGGGTCATTTTCCCATAACAAGTTTCACATCAGCATTCACGTCGTCTTTGTTGTTACTGTTAATTCGTTCAAACATTTACGCATAGCACGTCTTTCTCCCCCTTCCCAGTTTCACATTTCAAATAAATAAATAAATAAATAAACATGCAAATGTGCCTCGCACATGGCTTATGTTCATAATCCTATATTATCACGCGAGATTATGGTACATGCATGGGTCTTACTTGCATGGCTTCCAGCGGCAGCCTGTGTGAATTGAGACCACTATCTAGTATATGGATTGCTCCATAAAGACTGGGGCCCTGAAATATTTATTTCTTAAAGTTATTCATCGGCACTTTTATCCGTTTCTATAAGTTCCCAATAAATGGAATGCCCTCGCCCCACCGTTACTGCCACCGCTAGATAACGTGAGCCAAGTGATCTTTCCACACCTATAGTTAAAAATCCCCTTCAATGTTTTCTACACCTGGCTTCATGTCATGTTTCATATCAAAACCGTGTCATTTTTTTACTGTTTCCCAAAGCATTGCAACAATCCACTTACACGTCCTATAGTCCAGATGCGGCACCCTACCCTCGGACTTCTTTATGTACCTCACGGTAAAAGTAAAAAGGGACATTGTTTTGATATAAAACAAGGTATGGTTAACATATAGGAGCGATCTTGAAGTGGTTGCCAATGACTTTTCAGAAATAAACAATTTATAGCACCAACCTCGGTCTTTATAGAACAACCCACGTATGCATACACAGCACCACCAAAGCGGGCGGAATGACGGGCGCGTTTGCCATTTTACGTGATGCGACTTTCCCCGACTGCCGTGCCGTCACCGGTGGCTCGAAGCCACGCTGCAGCGCCTCAGCCTCTACGACATCCGGCATTTATCCTCGCTGGACTTGCTCACGGCGTGCCGGCTCGCCGAACTTCGCATTTTCGCCGTCTCCTGGAGCGACGAGAAGAACTACCGAGGCATTGGAGCCCTGCTGTGCGCCAATCCCACCCTTCGCTCCTTCGCCTACGAGTATAACAGATTGGGCTTTCAGTGCGAGGAATTCCGCCGCGAAATTAGGCTCGCGAAGCACCTTCGCATCTTGTCGCTGTACTCCGAGCAGCGCACCAGTGCTCCTGTGATCGGGGAGCTCCTCGAGGAGCTCACGTCGGACATGCCTTGCCTCGAAGCCCTGCACCTGCACTACACTGACATGACCGAAGCTGAGGCGCCGCTGACCTGGCTCGTCAACGAGCGCCGCCTGGGGCTCAACACGCGCGGCGTCACGGTCTCCGACAAGCCGTGTGCCTTCTGCGACCGGTCTACTTATATCGGCCTCGCCAGCGCACACAACCGGAGCGGCGCCCGCTTCTACTAGCTTGCCGGTGTTAGATATGGCCCCGTTTCCTGAGGCTACTTCGTGTTCCCCAGACCACATCGAATCGCAGCACAGCTAATTGAGGAATGCAGAAGCAGGAATGCCACATTCCTGAGGCAAGACACGTGCAAACAAGTTGGCGGCCCCCAGGTCGTGTGCCGTCGGTGGAGCTATTCAATGCTTGAGTTTTCCAGAAAGCGAAGGGATAGCCCGGCATTGTTGCAAGGAAAGTGGGTCCCGAAACAAGACGGCTGCGATTTACCGGGAAGGCTAGGCACAGGCTAGGTACCGGGACAGCTAGGCAGCGTCGCCCCCACCTGGCTTTTGTGACGGCGAGTTGCTAGTCAGCAAGGCAAGGGGGATCAAGCGATCAAGCAAGGGGGACCAAGCGGCGACTCTCTTCGCCGGGTATGACACCATCGCACGGGCGCCTACCATTGGCCGAAAATGGCGTCATCTGAGCGGACTCTCCCATTGGCCAAACATGACGTGACTTCCAGTCCTCGAAGGATTTAAAAGGAGCATTCCAGAGATTCCAGAGCATTCTGGAGAATTCCCTGATTGACCTCTCTCGAAATTCTTGCCGCGGGCCGCAGCACCCGAGTTGCTGCCGTCCCGTAATGACTGTACGACTGTTACTTGACTCTCACCTCTCTGTATATAATGTAAAATAAATACTCCCAAGTTGGTTTTCATCCCGAAGTCCGCCCTTCAACCCCTACACCGGCCAACGCTTGATTTGCGAAACAGCCCAAGAGTCTCGCTGTTAATTTACCTGCGTTTTCGCAAGCAAAAACTTGCTCATTCAAACGCTGCTGAAATACTTGCACTCATTCATCTTGTTCTCAGTTCCAAAATAAACATCGCAGAAACTTCTATGTCTACTTATTTCCCTCGAAGTGATAGCGTTACCACAATGTTTCGTTGCATTGTTTTTTTAGTGGCACGAGCATCGAGTGGCACAACCGAGAAGGAAATTCAGAATAAATAAGAAAAATAGAAAAAAAATAGCACAATACAAAATTCATGAGCTTCATAATAGATATGATATCGGAGCATACGTTTAGTTACAAGTTGAGTTACTGAAGTGTCCGGAATAATTAGAATTAGAAATCACTGAGACGACCGGGGACAAAATTCAAAAGAAATCAGAAAGAAATTGTACAGTAAAAAATTCATGGCTTTCACTTCGTTCATTGGCTGTCTAGAGGCGTTATTAAAATGCTCAAAAAGTTTTGCCACCGCCCTGAAAAAATAAAGGTGGAAGCGATTCTTGCACTAAATGGGTGCCATTTGATGGGTGACGTGTGCTGAAAGCGTATTTTTTGAACCGCGCAGGAGGAAACTTGCTCAATTTCCTTAAACAACTCAGCCATGCCACAATAGACGAGTTGCAAAACAAAATTCGTTGCAGCGCCATCTGTACTTGCGTACAGGAAGCAGCCAGCGGCCGCCATTGTGCATGAATAGTCGTGTGCGTTTCGCCCGTTCGGTACACGCGTGATACCGGCTTGGCGTACTGAATCGACGCTTGTGGCGAACTCATCCCTTTTCGTGCTGTTGTTGGGCGACTGTGACCTGGAGTCATGCCAGTTAACTGCTGTGTGCCACTGTGCACGCAGTTTGGTGGCTTTGACAAGTCTGGAGAAAAGGTAAGTCCCTTCTTGCTGCGTCGCACCTCCGTCGTGTGCTTGTCAGGCAGTAGCTTGTTTATGTAATTAAGCATGTTTTTACTTATTTTAATGGCTAGACATGTAGCTTGATTCATCTATAAGTGATCTCGATACGGTTTAGCGATGAAATTATTAAGTAAATGCCTTTAAAAACCTGAAACTTTTTGCGGTTTGTGGGATGCGGCACGATGTTTACCGGACGCCGTCACACGGTTTTGACCACTTGTCTCCCTAAGCAAAGGGCTATATCGTTGTGTTACGCTGTAAAGGGAACGTTTTGAGATCGTGCTGTGCGCGCATGCCATTCATTAAGGGCGGAGGCCATTTGTGGTTTGGCACAGCTCTGCGAATGCTTATGTCGAAACACCGTCTGCGCCGTTTATGTTGGTAGCGAAACACATCCGGTTTGCGATGTTCGCAGGCAGTACTTGTGCCGTGTGATATGGTCAAGCAAGACAACTAAGTGTGTGTGGACCGACGATGTCAGACATAGCCGTGCATTTCGCCTGACGGCTGCATTACTGTGCACACGCACTTTTAGTCGAGCCCTGTATGCATGTCAAAACATAATTTCGCGTTTTATTTCGCTATAAAGTTACTTTATCTGCCTTCATCGAAAAAAAAAAAGACAGATTCTGGTCCGTTGTCGTAAAGCCCTACGCATATAAGTACCTGAAATCGATAAATTTGTAACGGTGCAGCCATGTGCGTAGACCTCGGTTGCGCAGATTTGTCGAGTGTTTGAAACCTTGTCTTGCATGGCATCGTCAATTCTTTGTTTTAAGAGAGCGCGTTGTTGAGATATGTCCCAATCAAGGCAGAAAGTGTTCTGAATATTGACTTTTATTCACAGGTGTCATACCACAGATTCCCAAGAGACCAGGACATATACAAAAAGTGGATTGCAGCCATCAGGCGAGATGAAGGCCCACTCTTCACAGTTTCGAAGGCCACCAGGGTCTGCTCTCTCCACTTTCTTAAGAGTGACTTTGTTGCTAATGTTGCTAATGGTTACCGACACTTACACCAGTCTGCTGTGCCATCCATATTTTTATTCAAGCAGCCAAAGCCATCGAGGAAACCACCAGCTCAACGGGCACCACTTCAGAAAGTTGCATTATCAAAAAGGAAGTGTAATGGTAATGTTCAAGGGCTTTTCACTACAGGACAAAAGGTAGACACCTGTATCGATAACCGAGCAGATGACAAGGAAAACTCAGCAGATGGATGCAACAAAAATACATTCAGTGAAGGCACTGACGTCTTCAATGTTGAAGATACGGGCTCCACTTCGCTTCCTGACAAACCGCAACAGTCACCAGAAGAACCAGCCTCTGGAAGTATTTGTGCATGCAGAGAAAATATTTCTGCCCTAGAGCAGGAGCTGGCTGCAAGCAAAGCAAGCGGAGCAGACACAGAAGCTGAAAATCATCACCTGAAGCTGCAAGTAAGCTCTTTAAGAAAAACTATTGCTGACCTAGAAAATAAACTTGCTGCAAGCAAAGCAACCGAAGCAGAAAATCAGCGCCTGAAGCTGCAAATAAAGGCACAAAATAATGAATTAAAGCTGCTTCGCACAGAGCTTGTCACTGCACAGAAAAATATTGAGAAGCTGGAAGAATTGCCTCCATTTGGAATTCAAAGATTCAAGGACAACAATGATGACATTGAGTTTTACACTGGACTGCCCAGCTATAAGCACTTCTGTGCTCTCATGCATCTCCTTGATTTTGGGGAAAATGGAGAAAACATTGCACGCAAGCGTACGAGGAGCGGGCTAAGAAATGTTGAGTGTAGTGGTCGGCGACACAAGATTGGTATGGAGAATCAGCTCTTTCTTGTGCTTGTTAAACTTCGAGTTGGCTTATTTCACAGACACATCGGCCACTTGTTCAACGTCTCCATCAGCACAGTGTCAAGAATTTTTTCCACAGTGCTTGACTATATTTATTTGCAGGTAACAGAAATGACAACATGGATATCACGACAAGCTATTGATGCTGCCATGCCATCTGCTTTCAAGGAAAAATATCCATCAACGCGTGTCATCTTGGATGCCACTGAGATTAGATGTGATGTGCCAACATCTTTCGTCACGCAATCACAAGTCTATTCCTCGTACAAGTCTACCCATACGTTCAAAGCACTCGTAGGCATATCCCCTCATGGAGTACTGACTTTTGTTTCCGAACTATTTACTGGGTGTACGTCTGACAGAGAGTGTGTGGAGAAGAGTGGATTTTTAGACCTGAAGTTTGACACAGGTGACTCAGTCATGGCTGACAAGGGATTTAAAATAAAAGACCTGCTACAAAGCAAGAAAGTTATGCTGAACATTCCACCCTTCCTCATGCATGGGCAATTTACTGCCGCCGAAGTGGAGGAGACTCAAGAAATTGCAGCTATCAGGATACATGTGGAGAGGAAGATCAAGAAAATCAAGGGATATCACATTTTTGACCGGTCGATTCCAATCTCCCTTGTACCCTTAGCGAATCAGATGTGGGCCGTGTGTGCCTTCCTTACAAACTTCCAGCCATCACTTCTAAAAGAAGACACAAACTGATCGAATCCACAGTGTTCCTTAAAGACACTCATTTGCTAGTCATATGTCAATCCTCACTGCCTCGTGGTGCTGCCCTCCTCTTGTGTGCAATAAAATGTTTGCAGCCCTACTTGTCTTTTCGACATGCCATTTTTGCATTGTTTTCTGTATCACATCAGATTACAGTGCTCAACAGGTATGGCAGCAGTGTGTCAAAGTAAAAGTTGTCGAGCACCTCTCTGGCACTTCTCCATTCATTTTCATTAAATCTTATTCTTTCAATCAAAATAAAATCTCCTCCATAGACCACAAAGTCACCCCAGCGCAACTGCGATACACCCATCTGCCCAAGCAGTTGATGGTAATACTGGTGGTCCCTCTTCAGCTCTGGTACACCATCCCTGATTATGCTACAGAAATCAGTGTTTACAAGGGCAGACGCCTTGTGGTCACGTAAAGAGTAGGGACACTTTATCTCCACTACACCATAGGATTGTTCTGTGGGGTCGTACACAATCCTGTCGGGCGACGCACCCAACCAAGGAAAAGCTGGGTTAACCAGCAATCCACAGGTGCTAACTGTAGGAGCATGGCCCAGACGGCGTAGAGCATCCTCGTAGCGTTGAGCAGCTAGCGACTCCATCTTGATGCCGTAACTGGAAAAATGTAACAGAAATAAACTTAGTGCAATGTTAGTTAAGCTACAATGTATAGCACAATTTTTGGATACACTAATGCCACTCTGTGGCATATATAATTTGTTCATGTGTTTACAAGGATAAAAAGAAAATACTAACTTGACTGCAGTAACTCTAGAAAGGTCTCTTGCAGCTGTGAGGTTCTGCAGGCCCTTAATAGTCCACTCCTTCCTATTCAGGACCGCACCAAACTTGGAAGATGTGACCCGAAGCCGGCGTTCCTGCTGCCATGTTGCACTTTTTGCCTGCTGGCGGCTGTCCTTTTCAAGTGTTTCAGCTGCCAATGGTGTCACACATATCTCCTGATGCAGGAAATAAATGTCAGACAGATATGAAAATTAAAAACATTGCATGTTTCCCACGCTCCTCACGCTCAGTGCACACATTGGTCTAACGGATAAAGAGATGTACGTCTTAATATTTGTGGGGTTGCTAAAAATACAAAATATTACATCTGTCCGATACAACCTAGTGACAGGAAACTATATGAAAGTGCGCATCTATTTGCTACCAAACGCGGGTCCAAGGCAATTAAAATATTGAACGTGATGACTCTGCCTATAGCATCGAAACCATGGCTAAACGTAATTCGCACAAGGATTTGGCACCAACACACAACAATCGAGAGGTTCATAATAATTCCTTGCAAGAAACATTGACCAGCCTCTGACCTGCAAAACACTGTTTGACTCAAGGTGTGCTGGAGGATTCCAGGCTGTGCCGCTTTCGAAGAAAGTGACAGTCGGGATGCTTTCACAAGGATTTTCTTCGTTTGCTGGTTCTAACCCAGAAAGAAGCACAGTGAAACCGTGTGGCAGCAGGGACTGCTGGTAGCTCTGTGGCGCCAATGAGGACACCAACCCAAACCTGGACTGCACGGTGTCGCCTTCGTCGGTCAGCAGGAGCGCTTTCGCGAAGTCATTATCTGGATCAAACGAAAGCAGTTCTTGAGCAAACTTGTGCTTCGCCTCTTCTTGCTCCTGCCGATTTCTACGGCGTACACGGCGCTCCTTCGGCAAGGCAAACTTTGGCGCGCTAGTCCCGCCTTCTTTCGCTTTGCGCCAGTCCACGGATTGAAGCGGGCATCCTCTGATCGCGCTTCTGCGGGGAATCCTCCATTGCTGAGGCAAATCCGTGCACGAGAGCTGGTCCGGCGCCTCTGAGAAACCTTTTGACTGTAGGAGCATGGCAGTCCTCAAAACAGCGATCATGTGGGTGCAGGCGAGCTTTCCTGCCGGGCAGTCGCAGCTTCCATCGATGATGCGTGTCGCGTCCAATGCTACCATCACGGAATACGGGGGCGCGTTCTTCTTTTTGCTTCGGTAGCATGGTGCCTTCAAGAAGATGAGCCCGGCGCTGGAAATAAATAAAGAGTGCTAAGCTCCTCCATCCATGACTTCAGACAAGAGAATAAACTATTGCACCAACTGATCTATAATTTGTTTTCTTAAACCTAAGCATAAATAAAGTCATGAGGATTTCTTAACATTCACACAACAGCAAAGCACTTTTATCACTGAGAGTCAACGGTTGCGACTATCGCCCGTTTACATGCGATAGAGTTGCACAAATATTTACCTGTTTTGGGTGACATTGGTCTTCAGCGCACATACGTTGACGTACGATTCCACGTGAAAGTTGTAGCTTCGTTCGTAGCTTCGTTTCGTTCCCGATCGTCCTGCATAAAATTCGTGTACGCTCCGATCTGACAGCGGAGGTAACACGGCCAGGTCGTTCTTCCATCCAGTGATGGGGAAAATTACCTTCCCTGAATGGTGCGACATCGTTGAGAGCGATTGCACAAACGGGGAACACAAAATGCAGCGCAGACGATTGTTCACGTTAAGATAAGGCCACAGAACAAAAATCAACTTGCCTACCCCTATCGCATCCGCATGTGCACTGCAGTTTTTTTTGTAATGTTTTCATGCACAATGGCGGCGCTGCACAGTGTTGCTTGAACACTCCAGAGCTTTTTACAGTGTTGCTGGCATTTATGCAACTGGTCTATTTGACATTCTAAAGGAATAGGGGGCATATTATGCGTGATGCAAGGGCAAATTTTCAGTGATTGTCAGGTAGTTACACCCTTCCGGAATACTTTCTTAAGCAAGTGCTAGAAGCTCCTATGAGGTCATTATCACCTATATGGCCCAGTGTATCAAGAGAATGCTACGTCACACCGAGTTAACATCTACTGAAAAAGGAGGTTAAGTGTTTGAGTACTAAGTGTCCGCTGTGTTTCCCAATCTCCCGAAATGACTCTACGTCACAACGTGTTAACCTTTGGCGAAAATTGGAGGCGTGTTATGCGTATTGGTGTGGGCGAAGCGTTAACGTTCGTAATTAATTAGGAGCTCTGCAAATAATTACTGAACAGTCGTTTTCTCCCTAATTTAATGCTTTACATAAGATGCACGTAGTGACCGCGATAAATAAACAAATCACCATTATTAAATTCCGTGAATATATCAGGAAGATTACGGTTAATGTGTAGGCAAAGTTTCAAGTTTGCCGTTCAGTTACAGCATACAAGTGAGCCCTCTCGGCCTGATAGAACTGTACGCTACCGATATCAAATTTGGTGGATGGGGGAACATTATAACCGATATGCAAGCGAGGCACATGGGTGAAGTACAGCCTTGGCAGGAAATTCTCCAAACAAAAGTAAGGAGAGCTGGGTCAGCTGGTTCGGTAACACGATGATACAGCTCTAAAAACCAGCGCAAAAAAGAAGAAACAAATGGCAGTTGAATACTCTAAAGTGTTATAGTCTGCATGGAATAGTTACAACGCGTGAGTCATGTTCGGGGATCGTTTTAGAGTGTGCGTGTTTTTTTACTAGCAACCGAAATTTGTAATGTGACTGCTCGAAAAATAACAGTCAAAGGTGGTGATTTGGGCGAATCGGTTCGGTTATGCATTTCGAAACGGTTTTCGCGCTTGCAGATGCGAACAAGGAAAGGGGGTACAGGACGCGCGAAGTGCTACTAACAACTCATTTATTTCGAAACAGAACTTGCGCTATTATACATAGGACGTTCTGAAAGTAAATTTCGCCATTTATTTTCACACATAAACTTTATTGCATGGCATCATAAGCTATACACACTGCATTATTTTTCCTCATAGTCGCCAACGACATTGAGACAGGTGTTGTAGCGTGCAGTCAGTTTGAAGAAACCACTATGGCGAAACTCCGTGCCCTGCGATGAAAAGAATTGTCGCGCAGCCTGCTACACCTCAGCATTGTTTCGGATGTGACGTCCCGTGACTGCAGCTTTCAGTGCAGGGAACAGGTGCCCATTCATACCGGATGACAGCACGCACTTCCATTGGCGACCACGTTGCCGGCACACGACTGCCTGCCATCGTGATTTGTACTCGAATAACCTCGAGCACGCCGGTCTGCTGCTACCAACGCAGTAACGTTGGCTGCTGCTCTACCTTCTTCGGCGTTCTGCGCATGCGTCATTCCTCCTCCGCTGACGCTCCTTCCGTCGTTTAACAAGCAACGGGCGTGGATTCTTGTGGCGATTGTTTGTTTCACCTGGCGTGCCATCTTTTTCGAAAAAAAAAAAACATGACGAAACTTACTTTCGGGACGTCCCTCGTACAAGACCTGTTGGAATGGGGACTTTGAGTGCGCACTATTCTTTAGATAAGTAATTTCCTTGTTGGAAAGCGAGAAGGAAGGCACGCTTACACAGTCGTCACTTAACTGTCTTATCGCTACGTCTTCGACGATTTCCCTAGTGCACTCGTTTTTGCTCCGGCCGACTATTGAATATGCGAGTAAATTAGGCTTGCCAAGGCAATAGCTGCAGTGAATGGCAATATAACTGTCGTTTTTTTTTTCTTTAAACTTTAGAGTTGTGCTCTCTCAGACGTTCATTGAGGCACCGCCCTGTTTGACCAACCTAACTTTCACCCAGAACATCGTGCGACCTAATAGGAACCACCTGTTTGCATTAGACGTAGTTCCCTTTATGTTTTGCAGTGCATCGTGAGGCCTTTTCTTTGCACAGGGCGTGAAAATTTCATGTGCGCCAGGCAACGCTGCCGAAAACAGCCCCGGGTGCTGTTTTCGTGGTGTTTTCATTGCGTTCCCGAACAACTGCAGTCATCAAGCCTGCGACAAGAATTCCGGAACACCTAATTCAAAATTGAGCCCATTTAGTGCACAAATAATAGCCATTCGCTGGCATCCTCAAGCCTTGCATCCCTTTCGATAAGTGCGCGCGCCCTGCAAATATGCGGCGTATTGGAGTGCTTAACATTTATCGTGATTGCATTTTTTAAGTCTCGATGAGCAATAACTTGTAATCCTGCTACAACATATCTAAAGATCTGGCCGGCCAAACAAAATGTTAGTTGTGTTGTAATCTCCACCGGTTCTGCAGCCTCCACATCATTCCACAGTCTAATTCAAACAATAGTGTAGTTCGAGATGCACTTTTTCATCACTGTATATGCCAGGCACGTACCCAAGGGGGGGCCCAGGGGAGCCCGTGCCCCCCTCCCGAAATTAAGACGCATACCCTCCCCCCCCCCGTTCCCCGCCCCCATCCCCACTTTTCACACACATTCCTAAAGCGCCGCCAAATCAAATGTTCAAATTTCACAGCTATTTGGCGCTCAACATTCCGCTGCCTTTTTCTCTCCTTTTGGATGGCGGTAGTTATCCATGTCTCTTGGAATGTGAAGGCCAGTTTCCTCATCAATTCGATGCCCGCGCGATTAACTCCAGATGCGTTCAGTTGTCACCGTCTATTCAACGCTCATGCGCATCGTTGTTGCTTCGTTAGTTCTACCTTCCGCGTTTAGCCTGATCCAGGGAGAAGGAAAGGGATTCAGTTCGTGGTCAGCTGGTCTGTATTCACCTGGAACGAGTTTCGGCCAGAGAAAGTGCCAATTGCGTTTAACTTTTCTTTTTGTTTCATTATTTCCTCGAGTGACGGCTCACCGCGACGCTGACAGATCCTGAGAAGCATTGTAAGGATTGGGGGGTCAATCCCATCGCTCGTAATCAGTTGTCAAAATTGGAGTGGGGGCATGAATTAGAAGGTAGCTGGCCCATGCCGTCGTCCAACTTATCCACGCTGAGGATGTTGTTGAAGGGAAGGACTGCTTCTCATCGAGAACGAAGAATATGGGTTTATTTACAGTATCTACATGCAGTTCATCAGTCTAGCATGACTGCGAGAGAAAAGTACATCAGTCTAACATGACTGCTTGAGAAAGTGCACTGAGCAGCTGCACAACAGCGGTTTATAAACACTCGGTCCTCCCTCGATCCCAAGGTGAGGGAAACGGTCGTCCAGTCATCGTAAACAAGTCGCCTCTCTGCGGGACGGCTTAAACACACTCACTCACACACAAACTTCTTTGCGCGAGGTTCACGGTCCCCAACCGAGGTCAGACGGACTTCGTGGAACTCGGGGCTTACGTCAGGAAAGGCGCCTTTTATTCCCCGAGCTGACCCCCGCAGCGCACCGCCAGGTGCACATTGTCTTGCCTCTTGAACGGCGCGTGGGAAGGAGCCTCGAACTACGTTCCCGCGAGCACTTCCCTGCTCGCGGCAGACCAGGGCGGCGGTGGCGGGCTCAGTACCAATAGTTTGTCCACCGATCGCATTCAGGCACAACGGCGACTAGGCTAGAGCGTAACGGTGGCGTTCCAAAAAAAGTTGCCGCCGCTGTCGCAACTGGTTGGCAAAACTTGCACTTCAGCTGGCCGTTCTTAACAGCATATACCCGTGATATGGGTTTGGTTAGGTGGAAAATAATATAATGGGGGACAGTGTCCATCATCAAACCCTGCAATGACCCTTTACTCATAGGCAATATGAATGTCACCCGTTAACTCGTCTGGTTTTCCCTAATTGTACAGCTCTTTTCGTGCAAAATTGCCAACTGGAAACAAGAGTCGCAACAATTTGAGAAATTAAACGATCCACTAAGGGAAAGAGCCAAGGCAACAGTCAAACAGGAAGGAAAAGCGAAAATTAACAAAGTTAACCATTGTTTATGAAAATATTTATGGATCAACATCTTTTTATTTTAAAAAGGAAGTAGAGAAAACGCCGCCGGAAATGAAGGGCAATTCCGTGTGTTCTGAATGACGCATCTACAGTTATCATTCGAGCCACCTAACGTAGCCACTTCTCTGCTGTGTTTATGTAGGTGTTCTTCTAACCTTCCGCGGTGGGCGCAGTACGTGTAGAATCGCAGCTTCCTGCGTCATACGTGGTTTTACGTGACTGGCGACCACGCATCGTTACGTAACTTCGCAAATAACAATACGAGTCGGATGTGGCACTTGTTAGAACAGTAAACGAGGGATCCAAAAGAACTGTGACTGTTCCGCAAATACATATTTCTATATAATTCTTCCAGAGCTAATTAAAAAAACGCAATTATAGTCTAATACAACCTAAGTCTGCAATGAAGCCCCGCCCACGCCCTCATAACCGCCAGCCACTGTTCCTCCGCGAGGCTGCAAATAATTCGTACTTCAAAATGTTTCTGTTACCCAAACATGGCGGTATCTACAAAAATAAAATTGTTAGCGTGATTTTCATACCTTTTCCCTCGCCTATTGTAGTGGAATGGCGAATGCCTAACTCTTTGTTGAACTGAAATAACATGCTTGCTTCGCTACAACTTCTTGTTGTGAAGTTTCACTTCAGTTGGCAGGGAAGTTTCATGAGTAAAACTTTTTCAGCAGTGAGATGAACTGCACCGCAGACTTTTGAAGAGCGAAATGCTCAGACTGCATACATTTTGTCCATGTCTGCTGCACACCTCATTACTTCCGCCGATGAAAAGACTCTTCAAGAACAGCAGACGCTCCGGAGGTATCAAGTACGACGCCATTTTGAAAAGGCCGCATGACGACAATTTTGTCTGGTTTTGTGATTGGCTGGCGCAGTAACACAAATCCGCGCGGTCCGTGTGCCGTTGTTGCCAACTGCTTTTTTTTAAAGTTCTGTTCTACTAAAGTAACCTTTATTTTACACTTTCAGCGTCTTTACTTGTTCTTGGCAGTGTTCTTCCTGCGCTTCTTTCCTGCGCGAACTCATTTGACATGGTTATTTGTTTGCCAAGTAAAGGACAGGTGTATCGCACATAGCGTACCTCTAAAATACATCTTATTTAATTTTTCTTTTGCAGGTTTACGCGTTTTTATGGTGAATTGTGGGCGTTATTCACATTTGTACTAGTAAAGGTACCCCCCTCATTTGCATAGGAGAGTTACTTCGGGTTGCCCCCCCCCCCCCCCCCCCCGAAAAAAAATCCTGGGTACGTGCCTGAGTTGAGCACATTCTCTAAGCAGAGGCTGCGCACGGTTGCGCCGCACATGGGTTCCGCCTTTACATCGCTAAACCCTGGATAATTGACGTCAGCGCCGCCACAACCAGCCTCAATCGACTCCTTACGTCGAGCGGAACACGTGGACACTCAAGGCTATACTGTGAGTCGCTTGCTCCACGAATTACCGGACTCTGAACTTCGCAAGAGGCGCCCGTCCAGCTAAGCCTAACGACGGGCACGGTCTAGCCGGAGACTTTGACCCAGTTCGACGCACCAATGGCCACCAGTGAAGGCACCGAGATTAATCTCGAGCACGCACAAATCCCACTTCCTGATGAACCTGCCGGCGGAGACTGGCTCACTGTTAAGTATACGGTCGGAAGAAAACATCGACTCCCACCAATCCACCCCTCCAACCCCGACACCCATCGGTTCCCCGACAACCCCGACTCCCACCGCTGCCTCGAAACGACCTCAAGGTAATCATCCGTCCCCAAGAGGGACTCAACCTTGCCACCTGGACCACGCCACAGGTTGCTGAAGGCATCAAGCTGGCATGTCAGCACCCCACTACTGAGCACGTACGGACCCTTACTGTAAGAATTGACCCAGTACAAAACATCGCTATTGCTAACACACCAAACGAAGAGCTAGCTATGAGCATCCGTCACATCACTACAATTCGCCTGGGCGGTCGAGAATTTGCAGTCACGGCATACGTGGCGGCAACCGACAGCTCCGTCAAAGGGGTCATTCACGGTATTCCCGCAGGAACTCCCATAGAAGTCCCCCTTAACGGGCTCTATGCACCTGGCCGAGAAATCTTACATGCCCGTATGCTCGGACAAACCGCTACGGCAGTGATCACATTCACTGGTAAGGCTGCACCCTTCTACGTGCGATACTACAGCGGTGAAGTACGATGCAAACCGTACCGACCAACCACGCATTTCTGCCGCATCTGCCACCAAGTCGGCCACCGGACCGATGTATGCCCAACTCCAGAAGCAAACATATGCCCACAGTGTGGTACACGGAACTCCACTCAGGACCACCCCTGTCACCCCTGGTGCGCCTTATGCCAGGGGCCTCATCCTACGGCTTCCGAGGAGTGTCCTGATCGACTGAGGAAGGCATCCTCAGCATCCCAAAGGACCAGCCGCCGGGACTACTCACGGTCGAAGTCTCGGTCACGTACACTCTAAGCCGAAAACGGGGAAAAGGGGACTAACGGCAGCCGTTGGACCTTTGGATCAACGGTTAATCCACCGTGCGTGCCGTGTGCAGAGGCAAAGTGTCGTGCGCAAATTTGTGGGACCAAATGTTCGTCCTTGCAAGGTAACGGTCGACGGTATGGATCAACGGCACAATTTAGTCCTCTGACTTTAGTCCCTTTAGAGAGGGGGGCTCCGTGTCCTCCCTCTCCTCCCTGCCTGGACGGGGTAGCAGCGGGTCATAAAACACTGTCGCTCTGCTGTCATCCCGCCCACACGAAGGTCAACAGGCTTTCGCCATTGGCTAACATTTTGGCGGGAATCGGGCCCTGCTTGCGTGCACTCCGCGTAAGCGCGCGCAAGTCGGGTCCCGGGGAGACCACATCGGGGCGTCTGAAGGTGCGTACGTGTTCCTCTCTGCCGGCGGCGGCCCCCTTTTTCCGCCGCCGGCCGATGGTTACTTCGGCTCGTCGGGGTCCCGGCATCGGCGGGCGCACGCGCACTTTTCCGTCGTCTCGATGTCCTGAGGCAGCGTCTGCCGATCATGCCCCCGTCTGTTCGTCTGTCATTTCTTTCTCGGCTTTTGTTCTCGATTGCCGCAAGGCGTTCATGCGCCGTCTGGGCCGGCAACCGGATACAAGAGGCCGAGACGAGGCATACGGTCGGTTTCTGAGGGAGCTCGCGCGTCCCTTTTCCCCTGTAGGCATTCCAGGAGGAAGGCGACGGCCCGTGTTCTGCTCGGGCTACGTGACCCTTTGAAGAAAAAGCCAACCTATTCGAACGCACTAGGCCGGAGTCACAAACAAGAAAAAAAAACTGCAACATGTGCTGCGAACGAAGAGTACCGAGCGCCGTTGAGTCCCCTGCCCGGACCCATATGGGTGACAACACCCGATAGAAAACAAAATAAATAAATAAAATGACACGTGCAAACGATTTGCCTGCTTCGCATGGAGGGTTTGTCGAGAACAACGAGAGGGAGAGTGCGACACCGTCGTAGACATCGCAAATTGGCAGTGCGTGTCGTCTGCTAGGAAAAGAAGTTGTGGGGCTCGCGCGACGGCCGCGCGCCGCATTTGGTACGAAATTGCTGTTCTGTCAACAGGCTTTGACGCTGAAATGTCGCACTCACGTACGGTCTCCTCCCAAGAGAATGGACCGCAACGCAACACGGCAGCCCGTTTTAAAGAAGACGAAAAGAGCCTGCCGACGACACTCCTGAACGGCTACAAGCATATTGTGGAATGCAAGAAAACTGATGTCGCGTCGTTGACCAAGAAGAATCAGACATGGAAAGAAATAGCAAAACATTAGAATGCCAACCACGGGATTACGCGGCGCGATCACCTGCAACTGAAAAAATGCTGGACCAACCTGAAGCAAAAGCGGAAAGAGGAAGCTGCGGAAGAAAAGGGAAAGCGCCACAAAACTGGTAAGCGCACATGTTCTGCATGACTGACTTATTTGGGCTACTTTTTATTATGTGTAGTCACAGGAGATGAGAAAATACGCTCGCAATCAGTCTTTCCGCGACTGCGGGAAGCGCACCAGCATCGGGCGCGGGTGCTTCGCGATGAGCAGAGTCACCTTTCCAACTGCGCGGCACACTGTTGACTGAGGAATGCGGACCGGACCTCCGGTGACTGTTTGAAACGTGCCAGCGCCGTAAAAAATCACAGCCATCAGCAACTGCAGCATGGGAGGCACACAGTCGGTCCTCTGTTGTCCCCGCTTACCCGGATAGGCAACATAGCGAGAAGTCGCACGGCGTTCTTCGTGAATCTGTAGCGACCGAGGAATTGTTCGTCGTCGTACAGCTCCATCGAATTCCCTCGGTCACGTAGGGTGGGTCGCGGAATTTTCGGCAAGGGCTGCGCCTATGAAAATGCTGTATCCATGGCGTAGCAAGCAAACTCGAAAGCAGCTAACCTCCGCGCGACGTCCGTTCGGGAGGCGGCCATGTTGGAATAACACATGAAGTCAGTTTCAAGCTAGCCCGGGAGCAGACTTCAAACTTGAGCGGACTTCGACGCAGCCAAGTCGTTCCCAAGTCGTCCGCAAGATCAAGCACGATTTACGACGCGCGGCGAAGCTGTCTTCAGACTGCCAGAAGTCAAGTTCGAGCCAAGTTAGATCTCTGCATTCGGGGGTTAAGATTATATTTGACTGTGACTGCTCCTGACTTAATTTCATTTTCATGTTTTTACTCTGGCTATGACACGTTTCATCTGCTGTATACATTGGAGTTGTTTTATTTTGTTTGAACTGCTGCATATTTTCAGTCAATTTTTTTATCTTCTGTATTTATATGTCATTACTGTATACCAAGGACTTGGCATTTGTATACTAGTATTCCTTTTTTGTTTTGTTAATTGTGGCTCAAGATGATGGTGGCAATATGTAATTAAAAATAAACATGGGTTACTTGAGTTCGATCATTGTTTTTGCTTGAAAAGCTATGGCAACCTGGAATCATTGGAAAAGTGATTTCGGTGCATGACTGAAAAGTATGATTTATTCCAAACACTATATTCAATCCGAAACAAATTGTTTCGGATTGAATGTTAATCATTCCTGTTTGAACCGTTAGCCTTTAGAAGAACATTAAGGTGGTATAACCATTACCTTTATGGTGGGCAACATTTAATCTTGGGGGAACAACTTTTGGTTTAGTGGAAGTACTTGAAAGGAAGAACATTTCTGCAGAGAAGGGCGAACAGATAGTCTCTGGGCTAACTTAACCAGCCCAACTATTGGTCCTCCCTGGCTTAAAAGTTGCTCCTGCAGTTACTCCCTGTGGACTAACCTGAACAGACTAACCGCTGGTCCTCTAGGGACTAACTGGGAAGGACTAAAAGTTGCTCCTGCAGTTACTCCCTGTGGACTAACCTTAACAGACTAACTGTTGGTCCTCTAGGGACTAACTGGGAGGGACTAAAAGTTGCTCCTGCAGTTACTCCTGTAGACTAACTTTAACAGACTAACCGTTGATCCTCTAGGGACTAACTGGGAGGGTCTAAAAGTTGCCCTCACTTTTAGTCTGCAGTAGTTGCTCCCCCAGTTAGGCCGCTGCATTTGCTCCCGCAGTTAGTCCAAAATTGGTTCAAAATCTGTGGCAGGTCATTTAGTCCCCCAAGAGACTAACAGCCATACCCGTTTTAGTCCTTTTTGGCTTAGAGTGTACAGACCAGCAACGGAAGCGTTCCCGCTCCAGGTCTCGCTCCTGCTCGCAGAACCAACAAGTAGCGACCAGGAACCTCAGCGGACCTGCTGTACCGGGATCACAAGCGGTGAGCTGGTCAGCACGGCTTTTCCCCTCTCACACAGTCCACCAAGACAACACCCTCTCATCACGTCTACACACAGCACCCACCCCACATAATTCTTCATTCATGCACAATCAGGCACGTACCCAGGATTTTTTTTCGGGGGGGCCCACCACCTCCATCATCATCATCATCATCATCATCATCATCATCATCATCATCATCATCATCAGCCTGTTTTATGTCCACTGCAGGACGAAGGCCTCTCCCTGCGATCTCCAATTACCCCTGTCCTGCGCCAACCGATTCCAACTAGCGCCCGCGAATTTCCTAATTTCATCGCTCCACCTTGTTTTGTCGTCCTCGATTGCGTTTCCCTTCTCCTGGTACCCATTCTGTAACCCTAATGGTCCAACGGTTATCTAACCGGCGCATTACATGACCTGCCTAGCTACATTTTTTTCTCTTGATGTCAATTAGAATATCGTCTATGCCCGTTCGCTCTCTGATCCAAACCACTCTCTTTCTCTCTTAATGTTATGCCTAGCAATCTTCATTCGATCGCTCTTTGCGTGGTCCTTAACTTGCTCTCAAGCCTCTGCCCCATATGCACTGGCAAAATGCACTGGGAAATGCACTGGCAAATGCATTGGCACTGGACATTTTGCACTGGCAAAATGCACTGATTGCACACCTTACTTTTCAATAATAATGGTAAGCTTCCAGTCAGGAGCTGGCAATGTCTGCCGTATGCGATCCAACCTATTTTTATTCTTCTGTGAATTTCCTTCTCTTGATCAGGGTTCCCTCTGATTAATTACTCCTTCACAGTCTCTGGTGGCTGACTGGCCATCCTGATCTCTTGTTCCTTTGCCCGGCTATTTATCATTATCTTCATCTTCTGCATAATAATATTCAACCCCACTCTTACACTCTCTCTGTTAAGGTCTCCAATCATTTGTTGTAACTCGTCTGCATTGTTGTTCAATAGAACAATGTCATCGGCAAACCGAAGGTTGCTGAGATATTTGCCGTCGATCTTTACTCCTAAGACTTTCCAGTTTAATAGCTTAAATTCTTCAAAGCACGCAGAAAATAGCTTTGGAGAAATTGTGTCTCCCTGTCTGACTCCTTTCTCTATAGGTATCTCCCTGCTTTTCTTGTGTAGAATTAAGGTAGCTGTAGAATCTCTGTAGATATTCTAACGCGAAAGACGAGTCAGTAAGACGAGAAACTATTTACAGATTATATTTACAACAATGGTTACAGCGCTAACCGGTTAGATTCACAGCGCGAGCCCAGTTCGTTCTTCCTCATCTTTTCTGGAGTGATGGCGCCTACGCGCCTCGTTCAAACAAACAAATACCTGACGCATGTAGCAATATTTTCTAAGCTTTTTACGTAAGCGTTCTGTACTCCTTGATTACGGAGTGCCTCTACGATTGCTGGTATCTCTACTGAATCAAATGCCTTTTCGTAATCTATATAAGCCACTTAGAGAGGCTTATAGTACTCTGCAGATTTCGCGATAACCTGATTGATGACATGGATGTGATCCATTGTAAAGTATCTCTTCCTGAAGCCAGCCTGTTCCCTTGGTTGACAAAATTCAGTGTTAACCTTATTCTATTGGAGATTATTTTGGTAAATATTTTATATAATACTGGGAGCAAGCTAATGGTCCCATAATTGTTCAATTATTTAACGTCTCCTTTGTTTCGTGGATTAGTATAATGTGTGCATTCTTCCAGTTTTCTGGGACCCTTGCAGTCGATAGACACTTCGTATAAAGAGCCGCCAGTTTTCCAAGCATCATGTCTCCTCCATCTTTGATTAAATCGACTGTTATTCCACCTTATCCTCCCGCTCTTCGTCGTTTCATGTCTTGCAGGGCCCTTCTAACCCCATCGCTAGTTATAGGAGAGTTTCTGTATCCTGTTCATTACTGTTCCTAAGTGAACTATCGTGACTTCTGTGGGTACTGTAAACAGGTCAGCTTAGAATTTTTCCGCTGCTTTTACAATATCTTCGAGACTGCTGATGATGTTATCCTTATTATCTTTTAGTGCATACATCATGGTTTGTCCTATGCCAGGTTTCGTTTTTACTGATTTCAGGCTGCGTTCATTTTTTACGGCTTCTTCAGTCTTTCTCATGTTATAGTTTCGAATATCAGTTATTTTCGCCTTGTTGATCAGTTTTGACAGTTCCGCGAATTGCGTAACGCTGTGCGGCCGCCAGTCCCATACAACCGCGTAGAGCGCAGGTCTCTGCGATTCTAGACGTACTGCGCTCACTGCGAAAGGTTAGAAAAACGCCCACATAAGCACAGCAGAGAAGTGGCTACGTGAGGTGGTTCGACCGATAACTGTAGAAGCGTCATTGAAAACAAGTAATTGTTCTCCACTTCCGGCGGCGTTTTCTCTACTTTCTTTTTAAATAAAAAGATGTTGATCCATAAGTATTCTCATAAACAATGGTTAACCTTTTATTATTCGCTTTTGCTTGCAGTTTGGTTGTTGCCTTGGCTCTCTCCCTTAGTAGATCGCTTAATTTTTCAACTCCTTGCGATTTTTGTTTCCAGTTGCCAATTTTGCACGAAAACTGCTATACAGTTAGGGAAAAACAGACGAGGTAACGGGTGACAGTCATCTTGTTTATGGGTTTAAGGTTTATTGCAGGGTTCCATGATGGACGCTCTTTCACATTATTTTATTTCCCACCTTAGCTAACCCATATCACGTGTATATGGTTCCGGGCATCTGCCAGCGTCGCGGCGAGCCGTAACTCAAGGAAACAATGAAGCAAAGCGATAAGTTAAACGCAATTGGCGTTTTCTCCGGCCGCAACTCGTTCCATGAGAGTACAGACCAGCTGAGTAACAGCCGCATCCCTCTCCTGGTCCCAGAATCAGCTTAAACAAAGAAGGTTGAACTAACAAAAGCAACAGCTATGCGCGTGACGGTTGAATAAATTGTGACAACTGAACGCATCTCGAGTTAATCGCGCGGGTGCGGAATCTACGACAAAACTGTCCTTCACATTACAAGAGATGCCGATAACTACCGCCATCTAAAAGGAGTGAAAAAGGCAGCATAATGGTGACCGATGAACAGCTGCGAAATCTCAACATTGATCTGGCGGCGCTTTAGGAATGTGTGAGGAGTGGTGGCGTGGGTGGGGAGGGGGGGATATGCCACTTGATTTCGGGGGGGGGGGGGCGGGCCCCCCCGGGGCCCCCCCCCTGGGTACGTGCCTGTGCACAATACTGATGTTCAACTGCAAATTCTAGCTGAACTAAAGGCCATCAGAGAAGAAAACAAACGCCTTCATGAAGAAAACAACAAACTTCGCACGCAGATTGCAGAACTATACGCGACTCGTACTGCCACTCAGCATTCCACACCAATAACCGCACCCTCAATGCCATGATCTTCGGAACATTCTGAACCCATGATTCTCGCGGAATCAGCAAAACCGACAGAAATCGCACAAGTCGAGGAGAAAGTTGATGTACTGCAACTGCAGCTTCTAACAATGCAACAAAGCATCCAGTAACTGGCAAGTGTTATTGAAGAAACACGGCTCGCAAAAGATCAGCGACGCAAGAAAGTCAGAACAATAGTACAACAGGAAGTAGAGCAGAGACACCCTGCCGATCCACCCGTCAGCCAGGACAAATAGCAAAACCAACCACAGGAACGAAAACCCACTCATAATCTGGCAATGAAATTGCCGCAGCTACAAACGCAAGCAAGGATCACTGAGACAGTACATAAGTAACTCCAAAACGACACCAAGCGTAATCGCACTACAGGAAACAGGCACACACCCAACTCAAACTGGCTACATCACACATACCACCACGCCTGAAAGCCACGTGGCCACACTTACAGCTAAAACGCTCACAACCACACAACACACAATAGACGGCAGTGACGTCGATCATAACCTAATTGAGATCCTGCCGCTCCAACGAGGCCGAAAGAGCCTTTTCATACTGAATATATACAGCCCACCCAGGCAGAAGCAGGCCAAGTTCGACTACTTGATCACTAAAGCGATTGGCATAGCCAAAAATAATAGTATGCTGATTGTAGGCGACTTCAACGCTGCTCACCAGGCACGGGGCTACACGACAACCACATCAAAAGGCACTGCACTCCAGTGCACGATACAGCAGCACCGTCTCACCATCCTTACAGACCCCTCATACCCCACACGTCTAGGAAACAGCGTCTCCCGAGATATATGCCCTGACCTCACCCTCGCTAAAGGGATACAGCAAGCTGCCTGGCACAACACGGAGGAAACTCTGGGCACTGACCACTGCATACTTGCCACCACATTGAACGTTACGCATACACGCCACCCGATAAAAAAGACAACACTCACAGATTGGACAGCTTTTCGCAAAGAGCGAGCGGATGACTCCTCAACGGGTATTACGGATCTCGAGCAGTGGGTACGAGAGCTCCATCAAGACGTAGCCAGACATTCAAAACAGATCACACTCACCACAGACATACCGGCCTTAGACCCGCACCTTCTTCACCTCTGGGAAGCACGTCGAGGCCTTGTTAGGAGATGGAAGCGCCAAAAACATAATCGTAAATTGAAACTACGTATAGCGAAACTCACGGCAACCACGGAATTTTATGCTGGGGAGCTCACCCGTCACAACTGGCGACAACTATGCAACAAGTTGCAGGGTAATCTTAGCACGGCCAAAACATGGTCGCTGCTCCGCCATCTTCTTGACCCCACACAAAGCGAGGCAATTAGCCAGCAAACAATCCAACGTGTCCTCCACAACCATCCGGGTTCTGATGACGAAATCCTGGAGGAGTTGCGGGCGCGGTACATAGGCGATTTCGAACCCGCACAAGGACAACCTCCAACCTACAGCGGGAGTGACAATTATGATCTCGACAAGCCGATCACTATCACTGAGGTGCAACAAGCACTCCATGCACTCACACGAAACACCACCCCAGGCAAGGACAAAATAAATAACAAGCTCCTGCGCAATCTGGATGATGGCACCATTCAATCTCTTACTGACCTCTTTAATCATCACTGGGAAGCGGGTACACTACCAGCAGATTGGAAGCACGCGGACATCATACTCATTCCGAAGCCAGGCAAACTCTTCAGCTTAGAAAATATGAGACCAATCTCTCTGACTTCATGCTTAGGCAAGCTTCTGGAACATGTCATTCTGAACCGGCTTCAACCTTACCTAGAATCCAGCGACCTCTTTCCTGAAACAATGTTCGGATTCCGGCCCCACCTTTCTACCCACGACATCCTTCTTCAGCTGAAGGAACAAGTCCTTGAACATATCTCACCGCACAACACCGGAGCGATTTTAGCACTCGATCTCAAAGGCGCTTTCGACAATGTGGCTCACCATACCATCCTTACAAACCGAAGCCTCACGAACTGTGGTCGTAATACTTACAATTATATACGCGCCTTTCTAAGCAACCGCACGGCCACAATAGGCACTGGCTCACTCAGAACCCCGACGTTACCTACCCGCAACACATGAACCCCACAAGGTGCTGTTCTATCAACAACCCTTTTCAATATTGCTATGATGAAATTACCTGACAAACTCAACGCAATACCAGGAATCAGGCATGCAATATACGCCGATGACATCACTATCTGGACCACCGCTGGTTCCAAAGGAGAGAAACAACACGCCCTTCAACAAGCGACCGACGTCGTCCAGCAATATGCAAGAACAAGTGGTCTCCGGTGCTCCCCCGAGAAGTCAGAACTATTAGTCGTTCGACAGAAATCCCGAAGAAAACTCAATGAACTACCAAACATCACACTCACCCTCGACGAGAAAGAAATACCCACAGTAAACCGCGTCCGCATTCTCGGACTCTACATACAACAGGACGGCAGAGGCGCATACACCATCCAACGTCTCAAGCAGACCACCTTCCAGATCATGCGAATGGTCAGCCGTATCACCACCAAACAATACGGACTGAAAGAAGACGACATAACACAGCTCGTCCAGGCCCTGATAATCAGCCGCATTGCCTACGCTGCCCCGTACTTGCCCCTCACTCCCAAGGAGATAGATCAATTAGACGTACTTCTTCGGAAAGCCTACAAGCAAGCGCTCGGCCTACCCACGGGAACAGCGACACTCAAGCTTGAAGCCCTAGGAGTCCATAATACTATAAGAGAAATTATAGACGCCCACCTCACAAGCCAACGAGAACGACTAGCCCTCACACCAACAGGAAGAACAGTCCTAGCGCGCCTAGGCTACCCCACACACAGCAAAGGCCTCGAACAAGCAATCCATCTGGCCCCCAACTTCCGGGAGCACATCAAGGTAGCCCCTATCCCCAGAAGCATGCACCCGGAACATCATGCCGACCGTCGCCAAGCTCGCGCAAAAAACTCTACAGTCAAGATATGGCAGTCTCCCCACCACACTATACACAGATGCCGCGCAGTACCCCCAAAAAGCAGCCATGACGGCCAGCGTTGTCGACTATAACCTACAAGAGGTGGTCTCGATGACGGTCCGCACTGCCAGCGCCCTCGTAGCGGAGGAGACAGCCATCGCCTTGGCCATCACCTCTAGTCTGACCAACGAGTAAATCACAATTATTACCGACTCCCAGGCAGCTTGCCGTAGCTACGCGAGAGGTCGAATATCTTCAATCGCCCACCGACTCCTCAAACAAGCCTCCGAATTCCCGGACGTTGAAATAGTGTGGACTCCAGGACACGAGTCCCTCCGTGGAAATCAGCGTTCGCACGCTGTAGCCCGAGCTGATGCCTCCCGGGCGCAACAAGAGAGGGATACGGACGCATTCATGGAGCCCGTACCTTTACAATACAACGCCATACTACAACACCACAGATTGAACAGACGACAATACCCACCTCCACACAAGACCCTCTCACGTGAAGACGCCGTAACATGGAGACAACTACAAACCAATACATGCCCACATTTAAGCAGACTACACGCAATCCACCCGACGCTATATTGACGCGTGTACTTCTTTATCTTTATCGGGCGACCACTTCTCACCGTCTAACACATGTTATCGCACAGCGCAGGACGCGCCTGCATGTAAAAGAAGTTTCTGGAATGTTATCGATGGTTCCGTCCACTGTCTTTCACCGCAACTTGTGTAATCTGATTGCATGTATGCGTGACGCGAATAGTGTATAACTTTGTGGAAGACACGCGGGTCCCAGCGGTTACTCTGGAACATTCGACGACTGATCTATAAAAGCCGACGCGCTTGACCCACAGATCAGATTTTCGACGATCACCGACTGTGTTCGCCGCTATCGTTGTGCTTTAAGTGTAGCCTGTCTTTGTGGGCACAGGTTCACCCAATAAAAGCTAGTTTTGTATGGTGGTACAAAGACTGCTTTTCGACGTCGTCGAGGATTCGACAAACGCCAGTCGCAAAATATCGCATAATAACTGAAGAGTGCGCTCGACCACTCCGCCAGAGCCCTTACCGACTTTCGACGCGAGAACGCGAAGCTATACGACAAGTCGACGAAATGCTGCGTGACGACATCATCCAGCCGTCGAAAAGCCCATGGGCGTCTCTAGTTTTAGTGAAGAAAAAGGACGGAACCCTACGTTTCTGCGTCGATTATCGTCGACTGAACAAAATCACGAAGAAAGACGTATACCCCCTCCCACGGATAGACGATGCATTGGATCCGCTCTGCAATGCTAAATACTTCTCATCGATGGACCTATAGGGTGCGATCTTGTACGCGTTCCAAACTCGAACGGAGGCGGTCCGTTCTTTCCGTCGCGAAATTGGCGGTCCGTTCCGTTGCGTTCGTCCGATAGCAGACAACACGGAATGATCGACAGCAGATATCGCTTCACAATTGACGTCATGGCGTTCGACACCGTTCAAACTGACCAAGCGTGTGTGGCTCGGTGGAACGGACCGCCTCCGTTCTATTTTGGAACGCGTACAAGATCGCACCCCAAGGGTGCGATCTTGTACGCGTTCCAAACTCGAACGGAGGCGGTCCGTTCTTTCCGTCGCGAAATTGGCGGTCCGTTCCGTTGCGTTCGTCCGATAGCAGACAACACGGAATGATTGACAGCAGATATCACTTTACAATTGACGTCATGGCGTTCGACACCGTTCAAACTGACCAAGCGTGTGCGGCTCGGTGGAACGGACCGCCTCCGTTCTATTTTGGAACGCGTACAAGATCGCACCCCAAGTCTGGCTACTGGCAAATAGAAGTCGACGAAAGGGATCGCGAAAAGATCGCCTTCATCACACCAGACGGCCTCTACGAGTTCAAGGTTATGCCATTTGGACTGTGCTCGGCGCCTGCAACGTTCCAACGCGTGATGGACACGGTTTTAGCAGGATTGAAGTGGCAGACCTGTCTCGTTTACTTGGATGACGTCGTTGTCTTCGCCGGAAATTTCGACGATCACCTTAGGCGGCTTGCAACAGTACTAGAGGCCATCAAGTCGTCAGGGCTTACTCTGAAGCCAGAGAAGTGCCACTTCGCTTACGATGAGCTTCTGTTCCTAGGCCACGTCATCAGCAAGTCTGGAGTCCGCCCCCACCACCACCACCACCGCCCCGACCCGCAGAAGACAGGTGCCATTGCAATGTTCCCGCAGCCCATCGACAAGAAGGCAGTGCGTAGATTTCTTGGCATGTGTGCCTACTACAGGCGATTTGTCAAGGACTTTTAACGCATCGCTGAGCCGCTGACAAAGCTAACTGAATGTGACGTGGAGTTCAAGTGGGAAACGCCGCAGGCCGACGCATTTTAAGAACTCAAACGACGCATGCAGTCGCCGCGCGTACTTGCGCACTTCGACGAGCACGCCGATACCGAAATACACACCGACGCCAGTAGCCTAGGCCTCGGTGCCGTCCTAGTCCAGAGAAAAGATGGACATGAACACGTGATAGCTTACGCTAGCCGGTCGTTGTCAAAAGCGGAAGGCAATTATTCTACAACCGAAAATGAATATTCCTCGCCATCGTTCGGGCTACAGCGAAATTTCGCCCTTACCTCTATGGCCGGCCATTCAATGTGGTCAGCGACCATCACGCGTTGTATTGGCTAGCTAACTTAAAGGACCCTTCAGGACGGCTGGCGCGGTGGAGCCTCAGACTACAAGAATACGACATCACTGTAACATGCAAGTCTGGACGAAAACATTCAGATGCCGATTGCCTATCACGCGCCCCCATTGACCCGCCGCCGCAAGATGACGAGGATGACGACGCCTTCCTTAGAATAATAAGCGCGGAAGACTTCGCCGATCCACAACGAGGGGACCCGGAGCTAAAAGCCCTAATCGAGTATGTGGAAGGGCACACCGACGTTGTCCCTAGGGCATTTAAGCGTGAATTATCTTCGTTCACGCTTCAGAACAGCCTACTCGTGAAGAAGAACTTCTCACCAGTCCGCGCCAACCTTCTTGTTCCGTCTGCGCTGCGTCCAGAAGTACTGCACGCCCTACATGACGATCCGACCGCTGGGCACCTCGGTTTCTCCCGGACGCTATCGAGGATACAAAAAAGTATTACTGGCCGCACCTAACCGTCGATGTGGCCCGTTACGTCAGGACATGCCGAGACTGTCAGCGACGCAAGACACCACCGACAAGGCCAGCGGGATTACTTCAGCCGATCAAGCCTCCTTACCAACCTTTTCAGCAGATCGGGATGGACTTGTTGGGACCGTTTCCGACATCAACTTCCGGAAATAAGTGGATCGTCGTGGCGACGGACTATCTCACCCGCTTCGCTGAAACTAAAGCTCTACTGGAAGGCAGCGCAGCCGAAGTGGCAAAATTTTTCGTCGAGAATATTCTGCTGCGACATGGTGCCCCAGAAGTCCTCATCACCGACAGAGGAACAGCGTTTACAGCAGAGCTCACCCAAGCCATTCTGCAGTACAGCCATTCAAGCCACAGGAGGACAACCGCCTACCACCTGCAGACGAATGGTCTCACGGAGCGCCTGAACAAGACCCTCGCCGACATGCTAGCAATGTATACGTCGACGTCGAGCACAAGACGTGGGACGCGGTCCTGCCGTACGTAACATTCGCTTACAACACAGCGGTGCAAGAAACAACACAGATCACGCCATTTAAGCTGGTTTACGGCAGGAACCCGACGACGACGCTCTACGCCATGCTGCCGCACGTCACTGACGAGGAAAATCTTGACGTCGCTACCTATCTTCAGCGCGCCGAAGAAGCCCGACAGCTCGCCCGCCTGCGAATCAAGAACCAGCAGAGGACCGACAGCCGACACTACAACCTCCGACGACGCTTCGTCGAGTACCAGCCCGGTGACCGTGTTTGGGTTCGGACCCCTATACGCTGACGAGGACTGAGCGAGAAGCTTTTGCGTCGCTATTTCGGACCGTACAAGATCATGCGACATACTGGCGCACTGGACTATGAGGTCGTGCCAGACGGCATTTCGCTATCACAACGGCGCCGCTCACGTCCTGAAATAGTCCATGTTTTGCGACTCAAGCCGTACTACCAGCGTTAATGAACTTTGGGACTTCGCGTAACTGACCTTTGGACTTTGTTTCTTTTCGTTGTTTTGTTACTTTTGTTTAATAATTGTTTTTTGGGTTTCGCTCTCTGATATTTGTAGCATCGAGACGATGCTTTTTAAGAGGGGGGTAATGACGCGTGTACTTCGTTATCTTTATCGGGCGACCCCTTCTCACCGTCTAACACATGTTATCGCACAGCACAGGACGCGCCTGCATGTAAAAGAAGTTTCTGGACTGTTATCGATGGTGCCGTGCCGTCCAGTGGCGTAGCCAGAAATTTTGTTAGGGGGGGGGGGGGGGGCTCACTTTGCAGCTCGGCCTGCTCCTTATAAGATTAGTCGAGGGATATATATATATATATATATATATATATATATATATATATATATATATATATATATATATATATATATATATATATATATATATATATATATGTATGTATATAAAGCACATATAAAAGCACATATAAAAAGCAGGAGTTCTGCAACATATACGAGGGCGAGTCAAATGAAAGTGAGCCAATGCGAATATATGACAAACGGGGTACTTTATTTAAAAGTAGTCACCATGAGTATTTAGACACTTGTCCTACTAACGAGTCGCGTAATTCCCGTCTCATAAAACTCCTTGGGTTGCTGCCTCGAAAATCTGTAAATGACTACACGTCATCTTCCGACACGAATCTGGTTCCCTTGAGCAGTTTCTTCAAATTTTACCAAATGTGGAAGACGCAAGGCAACAGGTCTGGGCTGCATGAGGGATGTTGCAGCGTTTCCCACTTGGAACTTTGCCAGTTTTGTATTAACCACATCAGCGACGTGGGACCGGGCAATGTCGTGAAGCAAGATGTCCCCAATGCTCAATTTTCCACGTCGTTTGCTCTTAATTGCGACACGCAACCGATCCGATCTTTCACAATATCTGAGACGATTTAGAGTCTCTCCAGGTTTAGAAAATTCGATCAATAGTGGCCCCTAATGATCTAAAAAGAAGTCAACGCTTTTCTGGCATAAATGACGGCCTTTGTTTTCCTTGGGAGTGGTGAATTCAAATGTTTCCACTGTAAGCTTTGCCGTAGTGTTTCAGGCTAGTAGTAGCGGCACCATGAGTCATCCCCGGTCACAATTGCAGACAAAAAGTCGCCACCCTCATCTGGGGTTCTTTGATGTGCACTTAAATCTAAGTACACGGGTGTTTTCGCATTTCGCCTCCATCGAAATGCAGCCGCCGTGACCGGGATTCTATTCGCCCGACCTCGTGCTCAGCAGCCGAACACCATAGCCACTGAGCAACCACAGTCTTTTCAATTGTGTTGGGGGTGATTGCACGGTGGCTTTGGCCCGGCCATGGATCGTCTTTGTAACTTTCATGTGCTTCTTTGAACAGTTTGCTACAACGCTTCACAGTGGCCAATGACACGCAATGTTCAACGCATACGGCAGCCATACGGCGAATAATTTCTTTTTGGGAAACATCTTCATTTGTCAAAAACCTCACGACACCAAGCTGTTCAACATTTAACCTCACCTCTGCATATCACTTGTAAATGAGATGCGTATGTGCTACGCACATGCCTCGAAAATAATGAACCGAACCATTATTGCGCGGGGCGGGTTGTCTCACTTTCATTTGACTCGCCTTCGGACATTAGAAATGCGAAGATACAATGGAACATACAAATGTGAAGATACAGCTTGATACAGGGCAAAAAATTTTCACTGGAAACAATGTTCACTGCGCATATGCACAAAACCTCGCAACAAGATATTTAAATATACGCATAAGTCACCAATAAATCTACGTACCTAAGAAAAAGTCACTATATATAATGCATCAAACAAGGCAAATAAACAGGTTCCGCAACCACAGATCACAGCACCCCCCCCCCCCCCCTCCCTCCACTCCCAAAATGTATCGCGTGCGACGGAAGGCGGCGCGCTTCCTTCCCGCTTTTCTCCCTTGCGCACACTAGACTCAGCCACCATCGTCGGCTCACCCCCTCCCCTTCGCCCCCGCACGTTTTCACTCGCACATAGACCATGCGGCACGCGGTCATGATGTTATCGCCCTTGGCAGGTATTTATACAGAACATGAGGGCAACGACAGAAATGCGCCTGGATTCTTCATAGAGCTGCTATCGCAATAATAAAATAGTATCCGGCAACTGAAGCGTCCCGTCGCCCATTACTTTCCGCAAAAGAAGTAACAAAATCGAACTTTCACCATGCGAAAATTCGCTGCGCCGCAACAATGTCTTCTTTTTTTCTGTGTGTGTGGGCGGGGGGCGGCGGAATAGAACAACGCAAAGGAAAGCATGTTGGCTACAATCGAATGCCTACTTTGGGCACCTAGTGTGGCTACCGAAGGAATATCGAAGAAAACGTGTGACGCTTGGTCCACAGAAAACCATACGCGTACTGCTCGGTATCCTACACCGGCGAGACAAAATTTTCCGGAGAGGTTGCGCTCAAGCGAACGCGTTGCAATCCATCGAGTCCCCGCAGTGCTGGCGGCGAGCGACTATGCATTGTTTCTTTTTCTCGTCTGCTAGCCAGAAAGCGTCCAAAACTCTGCCAGGCGAAAATGCAGTCGGCCAGAGAAAAACAAACGCGCATCCAAGTGCGGCCCGCGGTTATCGATGCAGCACGAGAAAAACGCATGCGCTCTGGCTGGATCGGCAGCCCGCGGGTTGCGAGAAAAAAAAGAAAGAAAAAGGAATGAGAAAGAGGCTCAATATATCCTCGCGAATAAAAGTCTAGGTAGAAAAATGAATAAGAACTTAGTTACAATGGTGGCTTTAGTGTCTTGACATGGATGCTTTGGCGCAGGTGAAAAAAAAATGTTTATATTCTTTTCTGTGACCTGACGGAACAAATGAACCACCACAACGCTTTGTCTCATCGGACCTCGCTGCGTGCTTTGTCAACTTGTCTGATAGTATGTTGATTTGGCTTGTCTCGTTGTATGGCCCGATGTACGACTTTAGAAAAGTCGATGCACATTTGGCGTCAAATGTTTACAACAGCATTAAACCCAAAAAGTTCCGGAATTGAAAATCTAAAGCACGACTTTGAAAATGTCAATGGACCTTTCGCATCAGAATGTTATGGGATCTTTATACCCACAACGTTTCAGAATTGAAATGCAAGCGCTCCGTAGATTCTGCGGCCTCCGCGAGATGCCGAGACGAGCCCGCTCGCCTTCAAAACGCCCTTGAAATTTTGTGGCCAGTGGGGCTCCTTGCGTTACGATATGTGACTCCCGATGCATGGGCGTTGCCCCGAAATCCAGCCCGATTTAGCTACGTTCGCGCTAAAATGTCTTTTCGAGCGTGAATTAAGGACATTCTAGACAAAATCGAGCATGATTTATGGCGCCGGGAGTTGTTTTGGTCGGCGGCACATGACAGCACGAAAAAATTTCGGGGGGGGGGGGGGCTGAAGTGTATTCTTGGAGTTCAATGAAGAAATGTTAGAATACTCAAAATTTATTCGGTATAACACTTTGATAGGGAGCGGCCTTAACATAAACCTTCCGAAGGATAATTTGACCTCCCGGGAATTCCTTAACAAGCTTTAGGCTTGTGGCTACAATAACGTCATTACAACCACCGAAAAAAAATCCTGGGTACGTGCCTGGTATATGCGCTGCATAAAAATATCAATCGCAATGAAATAGTCGATCAAAGGCTTACACATAAAAAATTGCCGCATAACCCACCTCACGATGACTGTCGACGGCAGCGCGTTAGCGTCCAACTACATAGCGACGAAACATGTTGCCACCGTCGAAATGAGTTATGTGTAAGGCGTGTACTGCAGGGGAGGGGCAGGGTTCCTTTCAAATTTCCCTATAAGAACACTCGGCGCCATCTAGCACTTCCCGGCGTTCCGTGACAGTCGGGGTTCCGCGATATAGTTCTTATCCCCTCGGGTTGCTGCCAAAATTTGGAAACGGCGGGCTTTATTACGGAATAGATCGTTCTTTGGCTGTGCGAGCGAAATAAATAAATAAATACCATGCACGTACGACCTTTTGTGCAAGAAACAAAAAGAAAATTACTGGTGATTACGATACTCCCTTATGGAAACTTGAGCGCAGCTGTATACGTGTTTTCATTCTGTGGTATATTGGCTGGCGCGGTCAGTCTGTCTCGCGCTGCACGTGGCAAACGCAGCGAAGTGTGGCGCGACTGCCTCGTTAATCGGCAGATTTCGAGAGACATCGTATGGGTGACGCGTGGGTGCGATTCACAGTAGCCGCCGCAGACAGACCTGTGCTCATGCAGTGCTTTGTTTCCAAGCATGTTATCGGTGGCGTCATCGTTGAACAGACGACGCGCGATACTCTGGCGCCATCTCGTAGTAATTGTCACCGCAAAGCCCGCCTTGCACGGCACTACACACTTTTCTCCTCACCATGGACGAAAGAAACAAAATAGGAGAGGCCCTGACGTCACGTTGTTGAAGCCGGAAGCAGCTATGTTGGTGTGCTATCTGCTTTTCCACCTACAATAAGCTCGACAGAGAAGATAGGTGCAAGCTTTGAACTTGCATTGTTACGAGCCTCCGGAAGTGTGTACTGCCGACGCGCGTCAGAACAAAGCCTTCGAAACTTCTGAAACTGCTTTAGTGAAGTAACCGCGCTCCTATGCCTTTCCGTGGCACGTTGACGAAGATGACGAAGACCAGCGCCGCGATTAATTTAGTGTCTCTGTTGCTGACTGACACATTGATAGACCCTCAACACAACTTTAAAGCTTACACACCACGCTACAAGGTCAGGTTGCCTCGCGAACAGAATATCCTGCGAGAAAGACACGAGCCGAAAAATCTCATCTCACTTTTCAGAGGCCGAAAGCAGCACCTATATAGAGCTTCCGGAGTGCGGTTGCTATGGCAACGTTGACATTTAGGGTACCAGTCCCAGAGCTCTTTTGCGAAAAACAACACGTTACTTGCGCCACACTTTCCCCAACACGTCCGTGCTGGCCGGGGGCGCTATTCTGAGGCGCTATTCTCGACACGCATGGCGGCTGCACGGCCGCCATTATCCGCCATGTTGACTCTCCTATTGGCTGTGGAGAGCTCACCTGGCTTGAAATTTGCGCCGGGAAACGGAAGATTTGCAAAATCCAATTTTGCGCTTTCATCAAGAGGACGAAACGTGACGTGGAGCTAATTTTATCGACTAATAAATTTATTTTCTTGGGGGGTACTTGGCAGCTATATTGCGACGTTAGCGCTTGAAAAAGAAAGTGAACGGTAGGGTACGGAAGCCAGTGCAATGCATCTGCACTTTTGCGAATATGTGGTGGCGATCCAAGATAACCGCCATGCTAGCTTGCTGATTGGCTGAAGGAATCTCCCGTGAGGAGCGTCACAGGAAGGGCTGTTTCGTAAACGTCATTTTGACGATGCGTGACGTGGCGTTGGGCCGCCATTGCTGAGATTTTCCGCCATAATTTGCGGTGCGTGTTGTGTTGTGTTGTGTTGGGTTTAATGGCGCATAAGCAGCTTAGGCTATCATGCGCCAAACGCAAGGTCAGATTTCTTTTTAAAAAGTTGGGTCACCTCAGCGACGATTCTTGTCTAGGCAAGGACTCTGAGGATCCCGACAAACTAAAGACCTCAGTCTTCTTCTCAAATATGAGAAGGTGGGTGAGGTGTATAACAAGATGAAATTTGTGATAGGCTCATTTATAGTTTTTCAATGATACCTGCTTCTCTTAAGAAGCTAATAACATGTGTGGCATCCACAAGTGCATCTTCGCTTAAAATCAATGCTGGGTGAAAGGGTATGTGTTGATTATAAAACGAAGTAAAGTATTTTGTCCTTAGTGTTTCGAGTTTTACGCATGTTAATAAGATGTGGTTTACAGTAAGTTCATTTCCGCATTTTTCACAGCAAGGCTTGTCTTGTTTTGTCAGGAGGAAGTTGTGCGTAAGGTGCGTGTGTCCTATACGAAGGCGACATAAAATTACTCCGATGAAGCGTTCTTGGTGTGAGCATGTCTTCCATTCTTTTATTATAGGTTTTACTAGGTGTAGTTTATTGGTTACTTCACTATTCCATGTAGTCTGCCATTTATTCCTCAGTTTATGGTTTACTAATTTCATACAGTCTTTGTAAGGAATTCTTGTTTGGATGATTTTTTTATGTCGAGCTTTCGCAGCACATTCATCTGCTTTTTCGTTGCCACCGATTCCGACGTGACTGGGCACCCAGCAAAATTTTATGTTGTGTCCTTTTCTAGTGGTTTTTCTTATGTTATGTAGGATGTCGCCGATTAATGGTGTAGTTGCATTTCTAGGGTGAAGTGCTGTTAGTACGCTTAGTGAATCTGTGTAAATTATGCTGTTTTCAATGTTCTTATTTAATATTTTTTCTACAGCTAGAGAGATTGCGTAGCATTCTGCAATAAAAATGGATGCACACTGAGGTAGGCGTACCGTTTTTTCCCAAATGTTTTGTATCGAAGCACTGCCAACGTATCCTGCCGATTTGGAGCCGTCAGTATAAAACGCTGTGTATTCCACGTATTTTTCGTTTAGTGCTAAAAATTCTTGTATGATGTGTTCATGTGGTGTTTTTTTTTTTTGAAGATGTGTTAATGTGAAGTCACACACTGAAGGCTGGCAATACCAAGGTGGGAGTGGATCGGGTTTTCGGGCTATCTGAGGCAATGTGTCCCTTATATCTAGTTCTTGGCATCTCTCCTCGAAGCGGAGACGAAGTGGTCTTATTGCTTGGGGTTTGTTTGTAAATAGTATTCGTGATGGGCACCTTGTAACTATTGGGTAGCAGATGTGTTTCGGCAGTGAACGAATTTTTAGGATGTATGAGCATGTAAGCATGGTTCTTCTGTCGGAAAGGGGTGGTTCATTTGTTTCTACATATAGACTGTGTATAGGAGATGTCCTGTATGCACCAGTTGAAAGACGTAAACCTGAATTATGTACTGGGTCAAGGCAGTTCAAATATGACTTCCTTGCTGAGCCATACACTATGGACCCATAGTCTAAGCAGGAGCGTATAACAGAACGGTAAATGTGTAGGAGGCATACCCTATCAGAATCCCAGTGTTTGCGTGAAAGGACCTTAAGTATGTTCAGAGATCGAGATGCTTTCTTTTTCAGCGCGTTGATGTGCGGAAGAAAGGTGAGTTTTTTGTCAAAAATTATGCCTAGAAATTTGTGCTCGTTTTGGACAAGTAATCTGGCTTCGTTCAGGTGTAGGGTGGGGTCTGTCTGTACTCCTCGTTTGAGTGAAAAGAGAATGACCACTGTTTTCTGTGGAGAAAAACGGAAACCATTTCTGTCTGCCCATGTTGCTAGTTTATTTATTGTAAGCTGTACCTGTCCTTCGCATGTTGATATGTTCGATGATGTGCAGGCTATCTGAAGATCGTCAACGTATACGGAATACATAGTGGACTTTGGGATTATTTTGCTAGTGGAATTCATTTTTATAATAAAAAGTGTTGTGCTTAAAATACACCCCTTAGGTATTCCATTTTCCTGAACGAAATTTTTCGACAGGGTTGAGCCTAGGCGCACATGGAACGAACGGTTCGACAAAAAATCTTTTATGCAGTTCAACATCCTGCCGTGGATGCCAAGGTCGGCCAGATCATTACGAATCCCGAACCTCCAGGTTGTGTCATATGCCTTCTCTAAATCGAAAAAACAGCAAGGCAGTGTTGTTTGTGTATAAATGCTTCTCGTACTGTGTTTTCAAGACGAACTAGATGGTCATTAGTGGATGATCCTTTTTTAAAACCACATTGATGGATATCGAGCAGTTCACGGATTTCTAGCACGAAGGTTAATCTAATATTCAGGACATTTTCGAAGGACTTCGCAAGGCAGCTGGTAAGGGCTATAGGCCTGTAGCTACTGGGGGAGGTTGGTGGTTTTCCGGGTTTCAAAAATGGAACAATTATAGCTTTCTTCCATGCTTCAGGTATCTTCCCCGATATCCAAATTTTGTTTAAAAAATTTAAAAGGGCTTTTATGGCATGTTCAGAGAGATGGCCTAGCATTTGGTAATGTATTCTATCGGGGCCAGGTGCAGTTTTTTTACCAGTGGATTTCTTGAAATTTAATTAAAGTATTGTATGGTTCATTTCTGCTGCTATTTATCGGTAGTCTTTGTTTCTCAGCTGTGTTTTTGATTTTTAGAAATGATTCTGTATAGTGTGATGAACTGGAAGCTGCCGAGAAATATTCACCCAATATATCTGCCTGTTCTTCTATGCTTGTCTGTATACCGGGGGCTGCGAGAAGTGGAACTGTAAATGGGGAATAGCTGTTATTTAGCTTTCGTACCTTCTCCCACATTTGTTTTGATGTGGTTGAGCTGTTTATAGAGGACACGTAGCTTTTCCATGAATTCTTTTCAGCACTGCGGCGGACATATCGAGCTTTTGCTCTCGCTTTTTTAAAGCTTATAAAGTTTTCTGCCGTTCGGTATCTGCGAAATATTCCCCAAGCTTTGTTTTGTTCTTTTTTCGCTTCTCTACATTCTTGTGTATACCAAATTTTTTTATATTGTTTTGCTACCCCGGACGACTGAGGTATAGCTAGGTTTGCAGCGTCAATAATACAGTTTGTAAAAGCTTCATTTAGTTCGTCTATGGTGAGATTATCTGACACAATTTTTTCTAGGCTGGCTTTCTCTTGAAAAAGGGCCCAGTCGGCTAAATGGAGCTTCCACCGATATGGTTTTGTCGGGATTACTTCCGGTGAGGATATTAGGCTGATTAGAACAGGTAGGTGATCGCTTCCATATGGGTTGTCTAGTACGTCCCATTTTAATTCAGTGATAATAGAGGGTGAACAAAAGGAGAGATCGATGCAGCTCATTTTTCCTGAGCTAGGTGAACAATAGGTTGATTTTCCAGTGTTTAGTAAACATAGGTTATTACTCAGTATAAGATCCTCAATAATTTGGCCTCTTTTATCGGTTTTGTCACTACCCCAAAGGCTGGAGTGCGAGTTAAAATCTCCGACTATCAAATATGGCTCGGGTAACTGTTCTATAAGGTGCTCTAGTTCATGTATAGTTAATCCTAGATGCGGCTCCAGGTATAGACAGCATAATGTAATTGTTTTAAATGTGTGCAGGATGGCTGCCACAGCTTCTAATTTAGTATTAAGATGGTGTTCTTTAGCTGCGATCCCCTCTTTAACTATAATAGCAACGCCACCTGAGAGCCTGTTTGCGTGCTCTCGGTCGCGGTGGAAGACTTTAAACTTTTTTAGTATGTTTTTATGTTTGGAACCTAAGTTTGTTTCTTGGAGACATAGGGCCACGGGTGAGAGGGTGGTCAGTATGTCTTTTATGTCATTTATGTTATGTAAAAGTCCCCTGCAATTCCAGTGTACTAAAGCCATTTTGTATTGTATGTGTGGGGTGAAAGAGGATCTAAGTTTTGTTTTCAGGCCACTTGATTGGAAGCCTCTCTTTAAGGTGGCGATCCAAGGAGCCCCGCCGTTCACCCGACGTCGACGGTACAGGGTTTCCTTGACTTGTGTCCATTGTATCCTCAGATATGCTGGACGTCCGTGCCGGACGCATGGTTTCGTTCACGTTGGGCCTCGCCGTGTGGGGAGGGACCCTAGAGCCTGCTGACCTGGGGGTCCGCACGGCTTGTTTTTGAGGTAGTGGCGCAGCGCTAGCTGCGTCCACTGTGGGCGCTGGAGTCTCTGCCCGAGCCTCACTATGTGTGACCTGGGCAGGCTGGGAAGGCCGCTGTGTTGCCCCGCCCTGTTGCAGCACAACGGAATAGCTTTTTTTTTGCACCAATGAAAGTCGCTTTCGCGCTTCCCTGAAAGTGATATTTTATTTTACTTTGAGTGTGATGATCTCTTTTTCTTGTTTTCATGTTGGGCAGGCACGCGAGTAGGCAGGATGATTGCCCTCGCAGTTTATACAATGGTGTAATTCAACTTCACAGTTGTCTGAAGGGTGATCCCCGGCAGCTCTGTGAGCCGTCGCCGTACCTTTGGCATTTGAAACAGCGTCGCGGGTTGGGTATGTACGGTCGGAGTTTCAGATTGGTGTAGCCTACCTCCACAGATTCAGGCAGTGTGCTCAATGCGAACGTTAGGACGAAGTGCTTTGTTTCGATTTCCTTGTTTTCCCGTCTGATCTTTATTCTGTACACATCTGTAACAATTTGTTCATTTAGTCCGTTAAGGGGTTCTTGTTCGGTCATATACTTAAGGTCATCGTCAGAAATGATGCCACGAACGGTATTCAGTGATCGGTGAGGGCTGATTGCTACGGGAATGTCACTAAAGGCTGTTACTCCTGAAAGTTTCTCGTACTGATGTTGGTACAACAATTCCAAAAGAAGGTCCCCATTTGCTAGTTTCTTTATTTTATATCCTTGTCCAATGGTGTCGGTTAGGGTCCTTGTAACATTTAGAGGAGAGACATATCGTGCAGAAATTTCTGAATGCTCACTATGAACCACGTGGAATCTGGGAAAGTTGCTTTTGGTTTTCGTGAAGAACTGGGCAGTGACATCGGTGCGCCCTCTCTTGTTAGGAGGGCGATCGCTTGAAGCAAAAGAGTTGGCCATAAAAATTGTATTTTTCGGTCGCGGTACCAGCCGCCCACCACGGAGCCCAACGAGGGGACGGGACAGGAGCTTGCAAGCAAGCCCTGTCCACGCCAGCTGTATACTGCGGCTATAACCCAATACGGCGTAACTCAGGGTAGTTAGCCACACAAAGGTTAACCCTAGCCACCAGGAAAGGAAGGAACAAGAAGTGAAAAGAAGACAGGAAAGATGGAAAAGTGGGAGAGAAAGACGAAGATTGGAGAGGAGGACGGGAAAAGGCGACTGCCGATTTACTCCAGGTGGGTCAGCCTGGAGGTGCCGTCTATGTGAAGTCGAGGCCGAAGAGGTCCTCCGCCGGGGGGCCTTAAAGGTCTAAACACCCAGCATCGACTCAACCCCCAGGATCCCCTTTACCCCAGACACGGCTAAGCCGCGCACGGCTACACGCGGGAGTGTCCAACCCACGTGTGCTCGGGTCCGTGGTGTCGCAACACAACAAACGCCTGCTGACGCAGTCGCCCGTGCGGAGAACTTGCGGTGCGGCGAGCCATAGAGTTTCATACAAATTTGTATTGTATGAAACTCTATGCGACGAGCCAAGCGAATTATTCTAATGAGCAGCCATATGCAATGGCGGCCGAGAGGAATGCATATCGCCACATTTTCCCCGTCGTTTGGCGCCATAAAAATATTTTGTTCATAATGCGTCCTCATAGTATTTGCATCGCTCTCGGGTGGTGTTGGCATTTGTGTTTGGGGTCATCATTTTTTAAAAGAACGCGTTTATACGAAATAATATCGATTGAACATAGCAAATTTTAGGCAATGTTGTCCACTTTTCGCTGTTGCATTTGTATTGTAATGCCTTTTCGCACAATCAAAAGTTATGACAACGGCGTCTTTCTAATTTATAAAAAGAAATGTACGCCAGGCGGCGCCTTGAAGTTTCCTCCCGTAAAGCCCCTTAAACTTCGTAGTAGTGCCACGCTTTGAAGAATACAGCCTCCTCCTCGCGCGCTCTGACCGAGGCCGCCGCCGCCGCGTCGCTATTGGCCTAATAGCATCACGTGGCCTCTCGCGCCTTGCTTCAGCGCCATTTTTGCTCGAGAAGCGTCTACGGAGTGGCGAGGAGCGCATGTCGGCGCCGTTGCTACGCTCGAGCAGTGTAGGTGGCGCCAAGGTCGAGGAGGGAGCGTGAAAGAAAGGAGAAACGAAGAGGAGTGAAGACGGAGGAGGAGAGTGTCGCTACTTTACGATAAGGGGCTTTATCCCGCCGCGGTGCGAGTAAACAGCGAAGTGAACAAGAGATGGCAGCGCCGGCGCTTGCGTCGCGCCAGTGGATATATCTGGCGCGAGCAACGCTATCGGTGATATTCGGCCATTTCTCAGCCAGCCGAGTCGGGCTGAGTCCAGTGGCGTAGCAACAGGGGGGGGGGCGGGGGGCCGTGGGCCCCGGGTGCAGGGGCCAGAGGGAAGAGGGGGGGTGTCATACGCCTGAAGACACCCCTTTTTCCGCCGGCTTGACTGGGCGCAAATGGCAAAGAATGCTCCGCTATCCAGTGGCCCGAGCTCATGTACCCGATGCGTTGCGCCACAGAATTGTCGGCTGCAGCTCTATCAACACTCCATGAAATAATTGCACGAATGTGCGGGCTAAGAAATTTAATTCCCAAAATGGTCGCTAAACTATTCGCCTTAGCGGAATGTTTCATGTGGGGTGTGCCGTGCGTTCATGCTGGGAGCAGGAGTCGCTAAACATACAGTAAGGCGTTGAGGCTCTTGGGTCCCTCTTCCGTTCAGAACGCGCAGCGAAGGCGAACAGACAGCAGTAAGAGAGCGTTCAACGAGCGCGCCCGGCGCTCTCCTTTACGGCGAAGCGTTCGCTGAGAGCGACGTTGCATAAGTGCGGCTATGGTGGGCCGTCAAAAGTCGCGAATGGGATTCTCTGGATCGTCTTCAGACTCGGTGCGGCCGAAGAGTTGGGCGGCGTATGACTCGACAGGCTGTATGTAGTCGCGGGCGTCGCGATGTTCAGCTCGCTTTCACTTCCCCTATCCCGCTCGCTCCGAGAAGTCGCTGCGAAACCAGCCGCTATGTTTCACGCTTTCCTTCTTACCCTCGAAAGTTTCAGAAAACTGTTGTTATTGTGTGACTTCATGTCAAGTACAGTGTCTGTGTCAGCTGCACAGAATTTAAAAAAAAAACGTGAATTTTGTAAGGATATTTCCGGTTGTTTGACGTAGTAGTTCTGCGGAAACCCGCAAGGTGGAGAGAAGTAATGAATAAAGCGAAAATGAGACATCCACCCGTTCGTAGCAATTGCTACAAAGGAAAGGCTTTCCTTTCGAGGAACCCGTATGGGTTTCCTTTGTAGCAATTGCTACGAACGGGTGGATGTCTCATTTTCGCTTTATTAATATTTCCGGATATTCTATGAAGTTATGTGTCTGTGATTACTCGGAACTCGGTAGTATGGAAAATATGGCAGGTAAGTAATAACCATATCCTAATATTCCCCTAATTAGCGCTTATAGAGGAATTACTTCAATTCCAGAATTGAGGATTCAAAGTCATATTATTAACTCAACAAAAACTTCTTAAACAAAATCATTTTGGGTGCTACAACCTACAGTACATTGGCACTGCAGGTGGCGCCTAGTATGGCAGTAGCGAAAGAAATATGAAATAGTGGACCAGTGAGGTTGATCCCTCAACCCTCTCCATTGCGAGTGCAGACCAACAGGTTTCGCTGGCACGGGCTTCATCGAGGTCCTTTTTTTTTATGGTGACGCCAAGAATCGACGCGAAGTGTGCTCTACTCTGGTCCCAATCTTTTGGTGGTACCACAGCTAGGATAATCACGTTTGTCTGTATAGCAGCAAATAAAAAGAAGGCTTTATTGATCACAATAAAGAGAAGTCGTAATTGTCATAACATTGGCGGCCGCGCAGCAGGGAGGCAGGTGGCGTTTTCCGTTTTTCTAATATGGTGGGGAGATCAGCGTCACTGAGACATAATTTAATTTTCGTTTTCGTTCAGGGCTGCTCACAGCCAAAATACTGCGGGCCATAGTTACCTACGACGATTTTTGTGAAGTTGTTGTTGGGCAAGATATGAATGTCGGCCTTCAATTTTGCAAATTACAATGTTGCCGCTAAAATTTGTAATTAAAACTTTATGGTTTTTTTTTTACTTGTGACGTGAGCCGTATTTGCCACGATGCCTCATTTGGATTGGTTGCCAAGCCTTACAGTCTGACAGAAGATGTGCACATGCGCTTATCACAAGTTATCAGTGCAGCACACTGTGTTATTTGGCACAGAAAAAAAAAACAGCGTGTATTGGCTTCGAGCTCCACTGTGGTATAGCTCCACCACTGGAAAAGCTGGCGCCACCGTCGGCGTGGCGTGCTATTAGGGATCACGTGGACATAGCGGCCGCGTCGGCTGCTTCGGGAGCGCCGAAGCGAGCTGAAAAGGAAATTTAAGTTCCCTCGCACGCTGCGGTCCTCATTTATTGGCGGGATTTACCCGCTTTGAGTGTCTCCTTTACAACGATTTAAAGCACTAGAATAGGTAGTGGCTGCCGTTGAGGGTGCCCAACATGGTAGACTGCTGCTCGGTGCCGCAGTGCCGGACGTACGCAACGGAGCCCGGTGTCAGCCTTATTCATACGTAGCCGCAGGACAAGAAGCTGCGTGAAGCTTGGCTCGCGAAACATAAAACCGGCAAACAGTCATCGGCTACAACTCGGGTATGCAGCAAGCACAGACGCGAGGAAGATTTCTGCTTCGGCGCCGGGTCTGCAATGTTCAAAAAACGTGCACTGAGACGCTCGCCCGAGTCCGCTGCCCGACTAATGTCATGACGGTTTGGTCTATGAACATGTTGATGCTATATATACTGGCAAGTTCACTGGAGTGGATAGGGAGCGGTAAGAAGCACAAAAAAAAAACGCATGGCATATGATCATGTTTGTGTTTTGAATTATTGCACTGGATTACAAGAAAAAGAAGCAGTGGGAAATCGCACGCTGAGAACACCGATAAACATATAGTGCGACGTAACTCGAGAAATAATATTGAAACATCCAAGAATTTAGAAAAAGAAAGAAGATTGAATCGTCGCGACGTCCGGCACATCAGTCCCCGTAGGCGTCGAAGTCTCTACAATGAAATTATTTTTGAACAGCTCTGATAGCGCCCACGCAACATTGGTTGCTTGTATACTGTCAAATGCTCATATTCTGCAGCCTAAAGCTCATGGCACGGTGCGAAAACGCGCACACGGCGAAAGCGAAACAGTGCGCGGACAAGCATTCAGACGCGCAGTCGGTCGCTGCGAAGCTGTGCGATCGCTGCATTGAGGATTCATTCTATTACGCTCCATTTAGATATAAAAACACTATAAGATCATATTTCACATAGTTTGGTCTCGGCGTTTGTCTACCTTTCACGCAAGAAGCCGGTTCGGGAGACTAAATCGCGGCGACCGCGCACAGTGGCGTTCACTGTACATATATTCGGTAAAGAGATAGAGTCTATAAATGATTCTGTGCTTTCAGTTTGCCCAAGGTTATTATTTAGACAGTAAAAAACTTCTCTCGTTTCGAAAGTACTTACAGAAATTTCCGGGAGAGCTCCCGCGTGGAGTTTTCAGTGAGCGCTGACAGAAATCCCTATGAGGAGCGCGCCGCGTGACCCCTCATACTACGCCAGCGAGGCGCTTCCGATAGATGGTGACTCCGTAACTCCTCGCCGCCAATACCTGCTGCATTCGCGACCTCTGGGAAAGAAAGCGAAGGAGAGGGGGACCCGGGGGACGTGCGCGGTGTCCTAGGCGGCTGTACTGGTGCTGAAACCCGGAAATTGTCGATATCCTCGCCTTCCTCGAGTACACCCAAGGGGGTGGGGGGGGTGACAGAATACCTGTGGGCCCCGGGTGCCAGACGACCTAGCTACGCCACTGGTCGTAGATCCTCCACACTGTCTGGAGCACTTAACGCTTAGTGTCCTTTGCCTTCTCCAAGAAAGTAAAGATGTTCTCCGCGTTGTAGATGAAGGCGTCTGTTGCTTTCGACCAACCAATCCCTAGCACTCTCTCGATGTCCAGCGTCCTCGTAGGCTAGAGGGGTAAGAGCATCACTGGAGTCGAACAATCGGTCTAGTTGCCTACAGCTTGAGCTCCATTTCCTTAAAGGCATACCAGCATCATTCATCAGCTCTTTCATGCACTTGTAAAGAGTCGCTGATGCTTCTAAGTCATTCGCTCCGAATATGAGGTCATCGACGTAGAAGGATTTCAGAAGTAGCTGTGCTACGGCCTCTTTCTCTGGATGAACTTGTGTCTTCAAGGGATGATGTAGAGTAGCCGTAAGCATAGCCGTATAAGTGTAGAGGAGTTCGATGGAGCCGAGCTACTGCACTCAAAATCCATCACCGGATGAAGAGGGCGGTGCGAGCGTCTGCGATTGGTCCGCTTTCCTTTACATAGCTGGTGGTGGCTGTTCGAAAATCGCAGCGGCGTGCAACGAAAGCTTAAGAATGACGATAAAACGGATCATCAGCAAATAAGAGTTGGCAGAACGATGTCGTCAACGTGCCGAAAGTGCTCGAAAACGTTACACGGACATGCAAAAAGTTTTATTATATACAAATAAACCCATCCTTTCCGGCAGGTGCGATTAGCCAGTCCCTGAGCTATCGGCGGCAGACATTTTTTATTCCTTTCGGAATGGGGCAGGGCCGCTATTTTGTAGCGATGCCTTATGCCTTATTCTATGCTATTCTTATCATCTACCACACACGGCCGCCTGATCCCGTTGATAATGTGGGCAGACCGTCGCTCTGACCACTGGCCAAGCGCGAAAGGCCTGAAAAAGCATAGAATCAGATAAGGCATCGGTACAATATACCGGACCAGCCTGCGGCTATTCAAAAGAAAATTCAGCTTTGTTCGGCATATTAATGCATCTTTAACGCGTACACGTCACTTTAACGCGGTGAGTTTTTGCGGTTCTGTTACGTCGCGTGACAGGCAGGTGAAGTGGGTGCTTCCCGAAACCTTTTGATCAATAGTCGAGGGATGGCGAAAAGGCGTCGAATCAGAAATAACCATTTTTCTTTTTTTCGGTCAAATCATGCGTAATCAGTGTGCATACGTCATATCAGATAGGGAGCTATCACTTTTTGCGGGACGTCGCCTGAGAGACAGGTGAAGTGGGGGCGGTCCAAAAACGTTTTTGACCAATCGCGGAGGGCGGATTGCAGAATTGGAATAGAAAAGTTTGGAATAGTTTTACGTTATAGCGCCCTTGATTGGACCGTCGCCAATATCTGCCGTTCCCCAACACAGGGAACTAGGAAAAGAAGTTATTTAAACGCAGGTTTTAGACTGAGCAAAGCAGTCTAGAAGCTGAGCCTACAATCTGCTGAGAATCGTCAAGGTGCTAGTACCATCCAGTATCGCCTGGGCCGCCTATAGCCGCGTCTGAACTGCGAGTTACTAGTTGACGTAAGAGACGACAAACCAACGCCTGCAACGAATGGTAGTTCCCCTCAAGTTAGCTCAACCTGCTCGAGGAAAGACGTCAGACCTAGACTCCCGGGAAACCCAGCCCAGCAATCGCATCCACCGCTACGAGATCGGCTTGCCAGCGTTCTTCGGGAAAGCTCAGCCGTCGACTTCATGCTTTATGGACTTGCTGCTGTTGCCCGGCCATGCGTATGTCATGATTTGTTTTCTTTTGAACTTTGTTTAGTTGACCAACGTTAAGTGTGTTTTGTGTAGCGTTAATTTCTATGAGCAGTAAAAGAGCGCTAAACAACAGGATGAGGTGAGGGACACATACACCAGCGCTGACTAACAACCAGATGTCTTTATTCTTTCAGTCAGCATATATATTGGCGGCGAGGAGTTACGGAGTCGCCCTCTATCGGAAGCGCCTCGCTGGCGTAGTATGAGGGATCACGTGGCGCGCTCCTCATAGGTTTTGCTGTCAGCGCTCACTGAAAACACCACGCGCGAGCTCTCCCGGACATTTCTGAAAGTACTTTCTAAACGAGAGAAGTTTCTTACTGTCTAAATAATAATCTTGGGCAAACTGAAAGCACACAATCGTTTACAGCCGCTATCTCTTTACCGAATACGCACAGTGAACACCACTGCGCGCGGTCGCCGCAATGGAGTCTCCCGAACCGGCTTCTTGCGTGAAAGGTAGGTAAACGCTGAGAGCAAACTATGTGAAATATGTTCTTATAGTGTTTGTATAACTAAATGGAGCGTAATAGAATGAAGCCTCAATGCAGCGATCGCGCAGATTCGCAGCGACCGACTGCGCGTCTGCATGCTTGTCCGCGCACTGTTTCGCTTTCTGCGCGCGCGTTTTCGCACCGTGCCGTGAGCTTAAGGCCGCAGAATATGAGCATTTGACAGTATACAAGCAACCATTGTTGCGTGGGCGCTATCAGAGCTGTTCAAAAATAATTTCATTGTAGAGACTTCGACGCCTACGGGACTGTGATGTGCCGTCGCGACGATTCAATCTTTTTTCTTCTAAATTCTTTAACCTTTCAATACTATTTCTCGAGTTGCGTCGCACTGTATGTTTATCGGCGTTCTCAGCGTGCAATTTCCCGCTGCTCCTTTTTTGTAATCCAGTGCATTAATTCATAACACAAACATGACCATATGCCATGCTTTCTTTAAATGTGCTTCTTACCGCTGCCTTTCCACTCCACTAAACTTGCCAGTACCTATAGTATCGACAAGTTCATAGACTAAACCGTCATGACATTAGTCGGGCAGCGGATTCGGGGCGAGCGTCTCAGTGCGCGTTTCCAGAACATCGCAGACCGGGCGCCGTAGCAGAAATCTTCCTTGCGTCTGTGCTTGCTGGATACCCGAGTTGCAGCCGATGACTGTTTGCCGGTTTTATGTTTCGCGAGCCAAGCTTCACACAGCTTCTTGTCCTGCGGCTACGTGCGAATAAGGCTGACACCGGCCTCCGTTACGTGCGTCCGGCCCTGCGGCACCGAGCAGTAGCCTACCATGTCGCGCGCCTTCAAAGGCAGCCACTACCTATTGTAGTGCTTTCAAGCGTTGTAAAGGAGACACTCGAAGCGTGAAAATTTCGCCACTAAATGAAAACCGCAGCGTACGAGGGAATTTAAGCTCGTTTTCAGCTCGCTTCGGCGCGCCCGAAGCAGCCGACGCGGCCGCTATGTCCACGTGATCCCTCCTAGCACGTCACGCCGACGGTGGCGCCAGCTTTTCCAGTGGTGGAGCTCGAGGCCAATACTCCGCCGCTATCTCAAAGCACAGAATCAACAGAATTCAGCATGCGCAGGGGATAAAAATGCAATTAATGTGATAGGAAGGCAATCTCCTTCGAAAGGAGGGAAATAGAGGGAAGGCTTACATTCTGGCTGCGCCACTAGTAGGGCGCAGCCAGAAGCGCACGGACGTCTTGCGCTCAAGATTGTCGTTCGTCAGCATCTTGGTCCTCTGTGAAGTGCAGTGCTTCATTGTTTTATTGTTGCCATGGGACTTGAAGAAGACGCTTCCGGTTGGGCCAATGAAAAGCTGTACAAATGGTTCGTAGGCCATTCCATGATACTAACGCCCTGAACGGTCGTCGCTATCGAGACGTACAAGCACCGGTTCAATTCGTCAAGCAACATCTGTTGACGCGGTAGCGTGAGGAAACAAGTATTCAGTACCCGGGTTTGCCTGTCTAAACGTGCGCATTCGCGGCGCTGCTGCGTGGCATGATCTCGTACGTTCTACTGCAGTTCCCAACAAATTCAGGTTCCTAAAGCTGAGTCGCCTGTTACAGCTTGTCTCGTCATTAAAGTAACTAATTATATGTAATTGATTGCTCAAAAGAGTAATTGAATTACAGCGAGCGTTACCAATTAAATATGTAATCATAATATTACGAAAGTATGTAATACATTACAAGTTAATTAATTACATGTAACTGGTTATACGTACAAGTCTGTTGAATACGTACGAATAATCGCTGGCCCAGAGGACAAAATGGAAGTATAGGGTTCCATGGAAACTATATGTGACTTAAGGGGAGCCCGAAGCACAAGTTCGCTGTTCCCTCGATTGTGCCGCGTGAAGAGCATGAGCAGAATGGTCACTGCGGCCGCCGTATGCATTTAAACGTAACGTGAGGTGCGATCTACTGTAACTATTAGTGCGTAATAATAATAATATTTGGGGGTTTTACGTGCCAAAACCACTTTCTGATTATGAGGCACGCCGTAGTGGAGGACTCCGGAAATTTTGACCACCTGGGGTTCTTTAACGTGCACCTAAATCTAAGCACACGGGTGTTTTCGCATTTCGCCCCCATCGAAATGCGGCCGCCGTGGCCGGGATTCGATCCCGCGACCTCGTGCTCAGCAGCCCAACACCATAGCCACTGAGCAACCACGGTGGGTATTAGTGCGTGCGTATTCATGTACGTCATGGTCATGTACTTAGTATTCCCCCTGCCAACGGTATGTCGATGCGTCAGCAGTAATCACCTTGCCAAAAAAAAGAAAAAGAAAAACTGATTATGGGATTTAACGACCCAAAACAACACACGGAATACAGGCGGACGATTGTGGTGGCAAAGACCTATTCATCCCATAGCCAGGGCTGCTGTAGAACAACACCAAAACGCGCTTGTTTTGAGTGAGAAGCGAGTGAGAAGTCCCCTCAGAAATGTAAATTGACGAAAAAGACAGATGTGTAAGAAATATTAAGACCAAGAATTGTTCTAGGAACTGGCACAGGCCGGAAGCCGGCTGCATGTTTGTGGACAAAAAATTAACGTGTAAGTCCACGAAGTCAGTACAGCCTCTATCGTTCCTGCCAAAACTTGCCGCCCAGCGCTGCGCAAATTTCCAGTTGTCCTCCGTTTCAACGAAGCTGCCAAAATTCGGAACATTGCAGCATTGACACGGAGTCAGCTCGTTTTGTTCCTGGACGAGGAAACGGTGCTCCTATTCCTCTGTTTTGCGCTGTGGTGAAGGCACGCACTCATGCCCTTCTTGCTGCCCCCCGGTCAATGGCGCTATTGGATCGAACGCAGGCACTGCTGGTGTTGAGGAATGGTTCACCAGACAGCCGTCTCAAAGTTGAACTTCCACTATACTAGGCCTGAGCTTCTCCATGGATCCGTGACTGGACACTAAGTGTTTAAAGGCTAGGCATATAATTGATCACTTATTATTTTTCACAGAATATTGCAAATTCTCACAAAAGTTGATGCATGCCATCGGCATGAAATTTTATACTCTGATTACAGCAAAATGAAGGCAAGCGAATTTAAAGCAAGGTCAGTGTTGCATGGTACATCCTGCAGACTGAATGTATCGTACTAGCATCAGAACTGGGCCACAGCCACTAGGCACCTAGTGTGCTCGCACAAAACTACTAGGACACTATGCAGCAGTGGCCACATATTTCCTCAGTAGAGCTGCCATGAAAAAAGAGGTGAAGGAGCCGTTGTGCTAACAATGTCGCATGTTAGATGAAAAGTTTTTCTAGACGAGAATTAGGCCCAGCACACCGGGCCTAGTAATCTTATCAGCATGAACGCAACATAATCTAAATAATGCCCCCAAGTTGTGGCATTCTTGCATGACACAGTCCAGTATTACAAAACAAATTTAGTGACCGGCACTCTTTGAAGAAGGAGAACCAGCGAAGCTGTGTTAGCGTGACTATATTGACAACTATATTGAGTTATATGGTTATCGCTATATTTATTCAATAAAGACACATACACGTAACTTCGTGGTTGTTATCGTCTTTATTTTGTCTCAGTCGTTACCAGAGTGGCCATAGCTTTGGGGCCTCCGTGCTATACCGCGATCGGTTGTACTGCTATGCTAGACATGTTCTTGCCAAAGGTTAAGTCTGTACACGACCGGTGACGCGTGGTCGGCACGTTGACGGCCGCGTAGCACTCAATTCCAAGCCGTTCCAACAGGAAATACATAATCCACTTGTCGTCGGTGTGCGCTAGGTCCACGTTAAAAGTCGGCAATTGGTGGGTACACTATTGCGTTTTGTTATACTTTTCGACCCTCCAATGGGAGCGAAGGAGAGGCGCCATCCAACGTTTTATACAGGGTGTCCCACGTAAATTTAGCCAAAGTTTAAAAATGTGCAAATGGCACGTAGCTGGACAGAACAAAGGTAATGTTTGTCATCGCTTGGAGATACTCAAATAATTGTATTGTGATTCCGACTAATGAGATAATTAGTGCTATTAATTAATCATCTTCTCAAATAATATAGTTAGATGAAAAGTGTTAATGAGAAAATTGTAGAGAGACATGAAAAACTTCCGATACAGCTTTCTGTTGCTCAATAAGTGCTACATAAAAGTATTTTTCCGAGCGTGAAAGCAGCCCACAGATGCACGAAAATTGACGCTCGACTGACCGCTCGAGGCACTTTGCCTGTATTCACGGCTTTCTTTCACGCTCGGAAAAACACTTTTATGTAGCACGTATTCAGCAACAGAAATCTCTATCAGGAGTTTTTCATGTCGCTAATTAGATTATTTAATTAAATGTAAGTATTATATTTGAAAAGATTATTAATTGATTAGGACTAATATTGTAATTATTTTACCAGTGCCGACATATGGGACATAGACTTAGAGACTGAGAAAGAAGCTTGAGAACAAGTTAAGGACCGCGCAAAGAGCGATGGAACGAAGTTTGCTAGGCATAACGTTAAGAGACAGAAAGAGAGCGGTTTGAATCAGAGAGCAAACGAGTATAGACGATATTCTAATTGAATCAAGAGAAAAAATAATGGAGCTGGGCAGGTCATGTAAGGCGCCGGCTAGATAACCGTTGGAACGTTAGGGTTACAGAATGGGTACCAAGAGAAGGGAAGCGCAGTAGAGGAAGGCAGAAGACTAGGTGGTAAGATGAAATTAAGAAATTCGCGGGTGCTAGTTGGAATCGGTTAGCGCAGGACAGGGCTAATTGGAGATCGCCGGGAGAGGCCTTCGTCCTGCAGTGGGCATAAAACAGGCTTATGATGATGATGACGTATGTAATTAGGTTGAATAAAAAAAATAATCTGAGTATCTCCAAGCGACGGCAAACAAAATTATTTTGGTTCTGTCCAGCTACGTGGCATTTGCATATTTGTATACTCTGGCTAAAGTTAGCTGGGACACCCAGTATATGGCCATGATCATGCGTCATAACATAGTCGATAAGATGATAACATTCCGAGTGACCGCCGCGACTGATAACGTAATGCGGGCGAAGCTACAATTCCGTTACGCGGAGCATGCAAGGTCGATTCAAATAGGTCGCGAAGCTTCGGGCGAAAAGCGGTTCAGTACAGATTGTCACCGACATCAGCATGGGGGGTTATGGGAGCAGCGATTGAAGTGCGACTATGTTTGGAGGGAACAAACATTGGGAAAGAAAAACGCGTTTTTTTAATTCAAACGAGACACAGTTAGATTCATTCAACGAAAATAAAATTCCTAGACAATTTTATACATTCTTGACGAGTTAAGAAAATACAAGTTTAAATTTATTATTATTAATAAATTCATTTTCTTTAAGCGCCCATTGCTACAGGGGGCGTTGACGCCACTATCACTCGCAATGCAATGCACGTCTTGAAATGGGCAGAAAGGCGCACTCGTATCACCTGTTGAAATACGCCCCCCTCACAGTTTGTGCTTTCTTGCTTGTCAAAGTTTGTCTGAATTTGGTGACGCGGGTAGCTTCATTGATTCTTAATCTGTTCAGTCAAAAGTAGTGAGTTACGACCGCCAGATAATTGTGTAGTTGTTTTCGTACGACCGCGCTGGCCGACGGGCTTGGCATCCAACAATAGGATCAGCACTCTACACCTAAAGCTTTCGTCGGCCTCCAAAGAAAGTATGTTCTGTGCAGGGATGCGATTTCGACAACAGTACGGCTGGCCTTTTCCTGCATCGTTTTCCACGCTGAAAGCTCGAAACGCCCATCAAGTCGAATGGCAGGGCATTTGAATATATAGCTCCAAAGGAAGAACAACAAAACAAATTTCGCGCCTTCGATAAACAAAATGACGTCACTTCTGCTTTTAACGAACATGGCGTCACATTACTTTTTCTTCCACCGGAAGTGTTCCCACCACATACAGATGGCGCTAAGCCCCATGGACCGCCGATGGACCGCCATGTTTTGAACGTATGGGCTCCTATGGAAGCTTCGCTACCAGGTACATTTACCTTGGAGAATGCGCAAAACATTCCCAGATCACTGACGTTTCGACACACATCGTCATAAAGAAGCGTTTCGGCAATAGCGTTCATCGCTCCGGCGCATTGTTTTTGTAAACATCTCGGGCACATTTTTTTTTCCAGATCCCAGCCATAGACAGCTTTGCTGTCAAATATCTGTTCTTCCCCTTTTACCTGAGACCTTCTTGGGTCCCGTGCGTGACAAGGGTAGTTCAAGGGCGCGTTACAGGTCCGCGAGCCCACAGAGGTATGCGCCATTGTCCTTGGACCCTTTCTTTTGTTTTTGTCAGCATCTCGCACACGTTTTTCCAGATCCTATAGCCATAGGCAGCTTCGCTGTAAAACTTGCCGAATGGTACAAAAGTAGGTGTAACACTGCTGAAGCAGTCAACTTCTTGCCCGCTTACATGGCTCAACGTGGGTGAGCTTTACGTGTAACTGGCCTGAAACATTTCGTGCGCGAGCATGAGTCTCACGGCCAAATTTATAAGCTGAGAGTGCGTTTTGCCCTCAGTTGCCAAGTCTTGCACAGCAGCAACTTGCTTGTGCAACTAATCTGCCCTGCTAAGCGCTAGTCAACTCTTGGAGAAAATAATGTGACATTGAAGTACATGTGTCCCCACGTGTATATTTTAATACATCAAGAAAAAACGAAACGGAAGTCCCCGAAAGCAACCAACTTGTTCGCATGAAAGTGGAGCATTGCTCTCTCACAGCTATTGTAATCTAAACCTGAAGCTATGCACTTTGCAGCAGAATGTACTGTAGTCACAAGCTCGAAAAAAAACACACACAGCACATAAAAACCAAGTTCCTGTTTGACTTGCTGCAATAACTAAAGTTCAGCATGAGGCCACAGTTATTGGCAAAGCAGCAGCAAAGCGATGGTGGCAGCCCAAAGGGAAGCATTGTTTCGTGAAGTGCTGCTTGCCCCCCCCCCCTCCACCCCACGCACATTTTAGGGGTTACTGGAGGAAGATGCTGTATTCGAAGGGGAGTCAGGTGCGCTTCCGCTGCTGTTTCCCTGTGAACTCTTGATGCAAAGTTTGAGAAGCTTCAACTTACTTCCCGCAAGAGAAGCCAAACGCGGCTTCATCAATTCAGAGCTGACCACTACATGCAGCCTCACCATACAAAATACAGCCGCCTTCCGTATGGAACTCTCGCTGTGGTCATACGCTGTCAGCAAAACAGGCATCATCTGGTGCAGAAGCTCCACAATTATAATGTTTGGGTGCACTTCCGCGAGTCCGGACATGACCTTGATCGCAGCGATGACGTCTTGGTCGTCCGACTCACTGATGAAGGAGTGCAGGAGCCGCATTGTTTGCTCGGGTGGTAGCACAGCAGCAGCCTCCATAGAACACAGTTCGGCAGCACGACTCACCTCTCTCTCAGGTGACTTGAATGTTCCGAAGATCTTGATTATGGTGATCTCGGCATACTTATGGAAGTGTTGAGCTGCCTCTTCAATATAGCCATACTTATGGAAGTGTTGAGCTGCCTCTTCAATATAGCCAAGACGCTTAAAGCCGTCACATTTACAGGCACCACTTGTTCTTCGAGATTCTCCACTAGGCACCGTAGCACGTTCCTGAAGTTCTCATCCCACAACTCTGGTGAGCCATCCTTAGTGAGGGGTATGAGCTCAGACAAGGTCTGTTTGCGAAGCTCCGTCCTGCTGCTAAGGATTTGAAGTATGGCAAAGATGTTGTTGAGCGTGTCTTGTTCATTTCCACCGAAAACGCGATGTTCACCTGATCCGATGCATACCAGTTTCACCATCGTATACCCAGCTCTCTATGCGGTTGACGTGCGAGACCTCGCGGCGGCCGGTCAGGCGCTGCTGCTGCGAGAAAGTGCACAGCTCCTCCTAAACCTGGGGAGTGAGCCACTGTCTGAAGCTTCCCCCTACACACAGTTGCCGAAGTATCTTGGCGCCTCCAGAACAAGGGGTTGAAGCATACTCCGCCAGGTCTATCCCCCGGCCCGGGTCCAATGCCAGTCGGTGGGTAAGGGCAGCGGGTCGGCGCTGCAGCGAGCTGTACAGCTCGGGCGGGTTCCCTCAGTGGGCAGTGTTGTCCTCCTCTTCTTCCAGTGAACGCTGTATTTGCATGCTTGACCGGCTCCCACTACACCGGCTGCCCCTGTTTGGCGTACTGCTGATGGGAGAATGGACATGTACCGTGATGGGACTAGGTGTTCGCCGCTCACTGTCATCAGTACGACCATGTATGTAGGACAGAAACAGACCCATCGCAAAAGCCTCGTTGTCAGGGCCAAGTCTGCTGAATAATCCATTGATTTCTGCTGCCCTAAGCTTGAATATGGACACAATTACTTCCTGGACATGACTCTTAGGTTTAGGACTCTTCTGATCGCGTACTGGGGGAGAAGATTTTTGATACCATTGAGTGTGCCTTGGATGTGTTGACCAGCAAGTCCCCAAAGTCCATCGCTTGCAGCAGCGATATCAAATACTGTACAATTGTGATCTTGTTCTTAATGTTTAGAGTCTGTGGTGGATCAGTGACGTAATTTACTACTGCTAGAGATTGGTCGCCATGAGGAAAACAGTCTCGAATTATAGAGAGGACCTTCTGTATCTTTGTTTGCAGCGAACTTAAAAGGTCGGTTTCAGTCTTGATGAAGAGACGGGTCAGCAGAACATACAGCCAGCTATGCAACTCCACAGTATGGACATGGATCAGCTCCCCCAAGGCTACCAAAAAGCATGGGAACACCTTGGTGTGTGGGTCCATGAACATCTTGGTGAACATGTCAGTGACTTCCTTCATGTTAGGCAGAGAGAGGGTGTGCCTCGACCGCAGCACTGACAGCAGGACCAACAAACCCTCTTTGCGGTTAAACCTGTGGATGCTGGTAAAATGCTGCAAGATGCTTGGCACATCTAGTAGTGCGATGTGGCCCTCATAACCACCTCTGTTGTAAGAAGGGAACGAGCGGTCCGAGCAAACACTGGCCGTTTCGCTCTCATCCGACTGATCGTCGAGGGCATTGTACCAGTTCTTTCTTGGAGGCATGTTCCAACATACTTATGCATCCGCCACATCATTCTCTGCCTCTTTGCTATGTTGCAGTATCTACTGTGCCATCAATAGAGCGCCTGTTGTGATGATAGTTGGGCGATACCGTTCCCTAGTACCAACAAAAGAGCGCCTTGTGCCTCCGCTGAGACGACGCACGTACATTCCTATCAACCAGGGCTTGTTCCAGCGGGCCGCGTGGGGCTTACCTCGCGGGTCGTGCCCACTGTCATGGGAATTCCAGATTTTCGGCGGTCTCGTCCCGTGCCGTCTGTGAGTGTAGCCGAGTATGAAGCGTAGCTCAGCTACGATGTGGGTGAGCCAGACCTACTGCGTGGCTGTGACCGGAAAACACCCTTCGTTCGACTTCGACTGATTTGCTCCGGCGATGCCATCGTGCTTGACACCATTGCAGCAACGCAGGTTAATTTTCGCTTGCAATTCTTGCTGATGAAACGGAGCCAAGGTACTTGTAACGCCGTCCATGGCGCTACTAAAACTTGCACTACTCTAACCGCGCTTGGCAAATGGGCGAGTATCGCGGCGCCTGTTGTATAGTCGATGGATGAGTTACGTAAGTGGCGTCCCCTCAGTGCCGTGGTGGTTGCTGATTGCCCCTTTGTGTCCGCTGTTGCTTCTCAGTGGTTATGGCGCTCTGAGCCTGAGGTCCTCGTGGTTTAATTTCCTGTCAAGGCGGTCACTTCCCGATGGGAGCAGAATGCTAATATGCCCACATACAGAAAAAGTAATGAAAGTGAGTCCGAAGCCCTCCGCTACAGCGCCTCATAGTGGACGTAAAACCCTTTCGGCTATTGTTTACGTTACCATCACCGACACGGACCCGCCGCGGTTGCTCAGTGCCTATGGCGTTCTGCTGCTCAGCACGGATCGATCGGTCAGCGGATCGATTCCCGGCCGTTTCGATGGGGACAGGACGCCAAAAAAAAATCTTTGGAGTCACGTTTAAGAATCACGGGTGGTCGAAATTAGTCTGGACACCCCCCCACCATTACGAAGTCTCCCATTAGCCCGTGCGTTGCTTTGCATGTACAGTCTGCTCGCCTCAACAGCACCATTTTTCTTCTTCGGGCCATTGGCTCTCGCATCATACTCAGCCAGTGTAACTCGTTTTCGCTGCTACCTGTTGATTTGCAGAAATTAAACCGGTCTAATGAGCTAACCAATATTCACGAGGGCCGTCCGTTTGCAGAAAATCTGTTATGGTTCCAATATATTTAGTGGGTGTACAGCAGATATGGGTGTGAAATATTGCGTGGCTGCGCTACCATAGGCACGTAATAGTAGTTTTGTAAGTTGTTCAAGACCCTCCATCCCCCCATTCTTTTATTGCTGTTGCTCTTAAAACTGCACCCCCCCCCCCCTCTATTACTGAGAGACATGGTACCAACCCCACCTACTTCTGTCCCACGAAAACTATAGAACTTGAAACCTGTGAACGCACACAAGTTGGTTCGAGATTCTTTTTCTTTTTCTTGAGTGGTAGTGTACCTCAGGACCTAATTAAAGTTCTCTGTCTTTCTCTCTGTCTACTACGGCTAAACAGACTACTTAGCTCACAGATGGAACGGTCACTATAGCATGACACAGCACGACAAGACGATGAAAAATCGCATAAAATCTAATCCGCTCATCACTCTTGTGGTCAATTAAGTTTAGCGAATTTGTTGCGTTAGTAGCTCCGTACAAGCGCCGTAAATAAAAGAGCGTGCTTGACACCAACAAAAAATTTCTGTTTGCGTATTTTGTGCGCATATGCACCACGACAGCCTGCGCTGCATGTATGACGGTTACACCCACAACCACGTTGGGCTTATTGAATTGAGGGACGTGATGAAAGCGGGAAACAGAAACTGCACATACAAGCTGCCTTCACTCGACAGTGAATTGCAGCGTATTGGTGACACTTGGTCGCAGTAAAAAAAGAAAAAAGAAAAAGCGCGTATTACGTGTCAAAACGACGACCTGATCACGAGGCGCGTTGAAACGGGAGATGCTGGATTAATTTTGACCACCGGCGGTTCTAATTATAAATCGAAATACACTGAGTGTTTACGGCCTGACGACAATTGGATGACGATGCTGGAGTGACGACAGCGTAATGCCAATGCCGGAATTATGCTGATCAGTTGTACGATGATGACGGCATGGTGACGACTATCTCACTGCCACGATGGCATGAAGGCCGTCGTGGCTATGACGACGACGCAAGGGCTACAAGGGCAGGACGACGATGCAATTACGACGACGGCTTCACAACCGCGGTGTGTTGGTGTTAGAGCTCACGTCCGCGCGTACATGCATCGCCGACGGCCGTGGGTCGACTCGATTCGCGCTTTATCCGGTGTTCTTTTACACGATGTCCGGTATACCGGCCAATCGTCCAAGACTAGCCAGGCGCCAGCATGGACGACAGTGGTACGACGACGACAGCGTGATGGCAACGCTACTTTCACCACGACCCACCTATTCGGTAAGAGCTATTCGGCAAGACGGCAACCAACGATCATCATCACCGCCACCACCAGCAGTAGCAGCTGGAGGAGGAAAGTAAAAGGAAGAGGAAAAAAAAAGGCTTTTCTTTAAAGTGAAACGAGGCAACCTGCTCGGTGGTTCCTAACGTGAACTAAAAAAAAAGTAAAATTGCGGTGTTTCAGTGCAACGTGGCATTCAGAAATGCACAATACCTTTTCTCTCTATTTTTATTTCATGCCTCCCTCCCTTGTCAGCTGCGCTCTCTAGGCTCAGTCAAGAGCCATCTCCACCCCGCATTCTATACAGAGCGAAGCTTTTTCTAACTTTATCAGATTCGCTCGTTGATAACCCCGTGTCTTACCTACGCCTACGCAAGCGCTGTTTCGACGAAGTATGCGGACAAACTTCGCAGCTCAAGCATAGGATAAGAAACTAGATAAAAATAATTTGTCTGACTGCACTATTAGCAACACGCTGTGGTGGCTGTTGTGGCTATGGCGCTCTTCTGCCAAGCGCGAGAGTGCGGGTGCGATTCCCGACCACGGAAGCCGCATTTCGACGGTTTGCGAAATGCAAAGAAAAAAAAAACCACTCGCGTGCTCAGATTTCGGTGCGCGCCAAGGAACCCCGGGCGGTCAAAATTGATCCGGAGCCTTTCACTACAGATTCTGCCATGGCCGGATTTAAGACATTAAACCTCGTGCATCAATCGCTATTGATAGCATGGTTAAACCTTCCTGTTTTATTATTACGTATTTTCTTGCATTAAGTGGGCGTATCCCATCCCGCGGCGGGAAACATCGTTGTGGTGGACGTTCCCTCGCATACGTCGCCCTCCTCCACGACAACAGTGGACGAAGACCAACAGGCGACGCTTTGCCTACGACGAAATTTTTATTTTAACAGGCCAGAGCATATCAGCTCAGGCCGACCTCACTGCCTTTCTGCTGATAAATTCTCTCTCACTTGACAACCTCGTAGTCGCTGCTTCGATTTTCATCCGTCATGTCAATTTTGGTCTCTTTTTCAGTGAGAGTCTATTTTCGTTTTCTCAAACACGTACTGCTAATTTTTTTTCGTCGTCTTTAAATGCGTTTAAACGAAATATTACAGCGGCTTTTCAGCTTGATGTGTGTAATATCTGAACTCAGCATAACGTGTTACCTATTTATTTATTTATTTATTTATTTATTTATTTATTTATTTATTTATTTATTTATTGCCGAAAACACATGCTGTTAGAAACGGAAACGGCAGCTTCAGGCAGCCTATTCCTTTCGTTTATGTTGTGAAGGAATAAAAGAGAGAGAGAGAGCCTTACAGATGTGAGACACAGGAATGAGACACAGATGTGAGACACACACCTTCCGGCTACGGTTGGTCTCTTCCCTGCGACACGCAGAGAGGCAGTTTTAAACATGCGCACATCGATTCATCTCTTTTCGCATGCCTAAAGCAGCTGCGACAGCTTTTTTTAAGGAGTTTGGGTCCCCTGTTTGCAGGTACCGTGTACGGGTGGCTCGGTTTTGCACGAATTCAAGTTTTGTTGAGGGGCTGATACTGTGTGCGGAAATACCATATAGAAACTGCGTACTCAAGAACGTGTCGAGCGTTTGATCTGTATTAGATTTCGTTGATTTCCCAAACGTGTCTTAAATTTTTTTTAATTAAATAAAGGAAAGAAAGGAAGGGTTTATGAAGAAGGTTGGGCATGCGACCACTGCTTTCAACGTGTACTGGAAACCGAATATTCGCAAATAAATTAGGTACACCATTTTGTACAGCCTATTTCCTTTTCTTTTTTGTTGACTTTCTTTTATTTTTCAGTGTTTTTATTATAAGGTTTGGAAAAGAGAAGCAGCCTGAAACGCTTCTCTCACTACATCCCTTCCCGCCTTCTGTAGTAACTCACGCAGCGTCTGCACGAAGCATCAGAGACCAACTGCGATATACCTGCATGAAGTTAGGAATAAGATTGTAAACCAAACTAACTAGAGCAATCACGCCCCTAACTAATCAGACGCCGAAGGCGTATCGATAACTACACATTCTATACGGTCTGTGGCTCGTTTAGTTGCCCCATCGAGCCCTAGAGGCATAAGCGCTAAAAGACGCTGTACTTCCAAAAAGTTACACCATGGATATGGTTGCGAGTGACGGCCCTTTGCCTGAACGACGTCCCCGTGGGTTACGCCCAGAAGCTGCGCTGTGGGCTATCAGAGTCAACGTAGAGAGTCCGAGATTAACTTCTGATGACCTGGTAGTATTTTACGTGCACCTAACTCAAAGCTCGCGCACTGTTCTGCGCTTTGCTCCCAGTCGACGGCGGCCGCCACAGTCGTGGTTCGATCCAGTCAACTCGCGATTAGCAAAACCACTCATCCACCGCGGCCGGCAACGTGAGCGACCTTATTTCGTGCTTTTCACATCATCATCATCATCATCATCATCATCATCATCATCATCATCATCAGCCTGGTTACGCCCACTGCAAGGCAAAGGCCTCTCCCATATTTCTCCAACAACCCCGGTCATGTACTAATTGTGGCCATGCCGTCCCTGCAAACTTCTTAATCTCGTCCGCCCACCTAACTTTCTGCCGCCCCCTGTTACGCTTCCCTTCCCTTGGAATCCAGTCCGTAACCCTTAATGACCATCGGTTATCTTCCCTCCTCATTACATGTCCTGCCCATGCCCATTTCTTTTTCTTGATTTCAACTAAGATGTTGAAATGTTGATGGGCACAGAGAACTGGACAAATCAAATATTAATAGTTATGGACAGCAGCCAGGATTAAAGTGGGCCACACTTGTTCTGAAAATATATGAATGAATGAATGAATGAATGAATGAATGAATGAATGAATGAATGAATCACCTTGGTTAAAATTTTCTGATAGCGCAAGCTCTAGTTTATTTATTTTTATTTAATCATTTTTTTCTCCCTATACCTCCTTGCATGTGTGACGTTGTTCATTCCGACACCCCATTATCGTTTTTGTTATCGTGTCAGCTGCTTCTGTCCTTAAAGTTGCTGCTCAAGGTGAGACATATATAGAGGCGTTATTTTATGGGAACGGTGAGTAACGGCTTACCGTGTTGCTCGATATCAGAGTGGAGATCTGCCTTTATCGATAGCAACATTTCACAAATAAAACCTGAGGAAATACGCAAGCTGGGGGAAAATTCATGAAAAAGAAGGAACCCGCTGCGTGTGGCACCAGGGATCTCGTAGCTTCTTGCTATGTCCAGGTTGATGCTGTATTTTATCTTTCCCGTACACGAGCGACATCGCATCGTCGTCGCGGGACAGAAGATACCCCCTGTGAAGGTGGATTCGCAAAAATACAGATAACATCGAGCAATAGCAAAGGCTGAATATATTCATTCGAGTGCTCTGGATGGTCGTTGGTTGGGCTATATGGTAGTGGTTGCTATATAGCTATTGTTTAGGCGTCACGTGGCAGTTCCTGCGGGCAACGAAATAATATGGCCTTTGGTCGTGTGACCGCGAATTCCGCGCTGAAATGAATTTTTCTCGTTTGTTTATGACAAGCGTACTACAAAAGAAAGCTTGGCTTAGTAGCCGGCGATTAGAGCTTGTTGTAGATTCCTACAGCGCACGCCACACGTTCGCATATACCAGGTGTCTATTCTTATGCGGAACACCAAAACAAACAAACAAAAACTGATGCGTCATTCCAAAAAAAAAAATTAGGGTTTTACGTGCCAAAACCACTTTCTGATTATGAGGCACGCCGTAGTGGGGGACTCCGGAAATTTTGACCACCTGGGGTTCTTTAACGTGCACCTAAATCTAAGTACACGGGTGTTTTCGCCCCCATCGAAATGCGGCCGCCGTGGCCGGGATTCGATCCCGCGACCTCGTGCTCAGCAGCCTAACACCATAGCCACTGAGCAACCACGGCGGGTGACGCGTCATTCCACTTCTGTAAAGGTGGATTACCAGCGAAGCTATTTAGCACACAGCATAGAGGTGACAAAGAATTTATATCAAAGGTATGAGCAAATTTTATTTCTTTAGCGGTGATGGTGGTCATCCCGAAGAAAGACACACGCACACACATCTTTATTATGATCGATGGGTCTTGATCGGCACACACATGCATTTATTCTAGATCGGCGGAACACCAACGCACACACACATTTTCTTGCTCGCTGTGCCTTAGTCGGTGGACTTAGTAGGACCATGTTCGTATTATTCGCTTCATTCTATACAAAAGCTTATACATCTCATCACTTGGATATGCACTTACGGTGCTGATCGTTGGTCATCGTCACGACAGGTACGCACACACATTCTCCTATCACCTCTGTTATTAAATGCGCAAGCATTTCTGTGCCTACCCAACGAGAAGTTTGTCCGTCACGTGAGATAATGACTCATACCCCTTAATAAGCAATGGCTCATACATCCGTGAGCGATGAGACGTATATAAGCTTTTGCATAGAATGAAGCGATTTTGCACCTTATTCGAGCTGGCTTTTTGCACATGCATACTTGTTGACGGACACGAAAAATCCACGGAACCCTAGCCATAAACAGCTTTTGCATGTAGACCTGTTCATCGGGCGAGGAGGAAAGAGCGCGCGGTGCACGTTTTCCTCCTCTCTGGCTTGTGCGAGCCGGCGAGGCTCTGCTCGGATGTGCTGCTGTCACGTGCTGTGGAGTGATTTGAAGATGTTACATCTCGTTTTTCTTGAAATCCACGTGATATCAGTTCGTGCGAGGTCGTCGAAGAACCACTACCAGCTGTGGTGGCTTAGCAGCTATGGCGTTGTCCTTCTAAGCACGAGATCGCGGGATCGAATCGCGGCGGCCGCATTTCGATGGGAGTGACATGCAGAAACACCCGTGTACCTTGTATTGGGTGCACGTTAAAGAACCCCAGATGGCCAAAATAATCTGGAATCCCTCACTACGGCGTACCTCATGATCGGATCGTGGCTTTGGCGCATAAAATCCCTGGGAAAAAAATAATAAGGAACCACTATGCAGCCTTTAGGTGCAGCAATAGCTACAGTATGCATGCGGAAGCTTATCTTGGCTTCATGAAAATGTGAAGCGCATCATCAGCCGCACTGTGTGTATCTGTTGTCAACTATTTTGGCTGTATCGGCTTTTACTCGATGAAGAGCAGCGGTGTCTCTGAAAGGACAGCATGAATTCGAAAATAATCTTACTGTCCGATGGCTTGGCGTGGAAACTAAAACACAAGAGTGCTCGTCTACGGCTAACTCAATCCAATCCCGAAACCGCTAGGCGCCAATCGTTATAAACCATTTATTTCAGTCACCAGTATCGTTCTCACGCATTTAAAGTCTGGTAGACTTGAAATTACTATACTATGTCTAGGTTAGCCTCCTGTATGAGGCCGATGACATTGCTCAACACAGCGATCACTGCGGTTTTGTGCTTTGGCATTGCCTTTCTGCCCTGTAAAGCAGTAATATTGTATAAGTAATTATAATTATAAGTAATATAAGTATAAGGTAATTCACCCGCGTGGTTGCTCAGTGGCTATGGTGTTGGGCTGCTGAGCACGAGGTCGCGGGATCGAATCCCGGCCACGGTGGCTGCATTTCGATGGGGGCGAAATGCGAAAACACCCGTGTACTTAGATTTAGGTGCACGTTAAAGAACCCCAGGTGGTCGAAATTTCCGGAGTCCTCCACTACGGCGTGCCTCATAATCAGAAAGTGGTTTTGGCACGTAAAACCCCAAATATTATTATTAATTGTATAAAAAGAATGCAGCGGCTGTTTCTGAGGACACAATTTCAGTAAGACGGTAAGTGCACCGTACAGTGCGAGACCAAGAAGTAAGTAAGTAAGTTTATTTTCGATCATCACGTCATACATGATGATGCAGGGGGACCGAAGTAAAAGCTGTCTTTCAACAGCTTGACAGAGCAACGGCCCCCCTTATTTAGCAGTAGCATACAAAGTCATAAAAAAGAAGATACACAAAAAGAAACACTGCCCACGGCGGTCACATTACACCACATAGCAATATATAAACATATTACATAAAGGCTGCATCTGGTACATAACTTAAAAAAAGAATTAAGTCATGCTCACATGGCAAATAAAGAAATGAAGGATTTTAATCGTTTACACAATGCAATGACATGGCAAAGGCACTTTAATAGAAAAAAAAAAACAGGAATAACACCGAGTAACACCATACTTCTGTAAAGCGATTCGGCTTTCGTTGCATAAAGAAATAACAAGAAAAAGTTTAGGAAAGAAAGTAAGCCAAGAGTGTCCGAAATGTGGCATTTTGAAGTATTATATCCTGTCTCAATAGGTCATTAAGAAGTTGTGGAAGCCGGTGTTCTAACGTTTGTAGCCCATATGTTGTTCGAAATGTTTTAATTTCCCACATATCCTTATTTCTTGTGTTGTAGCTTTGTTCACGCCTTGTCAGGCCTGAAAGAGCTTGAATAAAAGATGTTTTGCTTAAATGTTCTTGTCTAAGTGTTCGGCTGAGGCGATAGTCGTAGATTTTTGTTACTGGAACTATTTTGTGTTCTAAAAATATTTCTCTTGTATGATGCAACGTCGGTAATTTCTTAACAATCCGCATTGCTTTTTTTTTTGTAATACAAGTAATTTGTTCATGTTTGCCTGTGTTGTAGTTGCCCAGATAAGGCTACAATAGTTAAGGCGAGAATTAAATAAAGAGTCGGCTAAAATAAAATAAAGTCGGCTAAAAAAGTTCTTAATATTTTCTCATGCAAAAATAAAAATAAAGAAAGAACAGAACACGGCCTAACTTCGCAAAAGAACTTAGCATGGTCATGCCACTTGCTTGGATCATACGACATAGCAAACACACAGATATGCATCTATCATGCACTGCTTCGGACGCTCGCGCAGTCTGCAGCTATAGCTAGTCGCTCGACCATTCGACAATTGGGATTCAAACTCTATGGTATGCTGTTATTATTAGCCAAAACTATTTTCTTCGCGAACTGAAACCTCGTCCAGCAAAGAGGGAGTCGCGGGATGTATTTACAGATAACAATTTTAACGCTTGTCAAAGTAAGCAGCACACTTATTCCGTAGCAGAGCGTCATACCCCGCTGTTAGGATCGTCATATGTTTCGCAACTACTCATTGCAGCAAAACCAGAGCTTAGAATTGCAGTAAAAACGCTACAGTAAGGTCACATTTATGAAACGAATTTTCACAAATACACAACTGATCTTCGAGACTGATTGTAGGCTCAAACACGTGCACACATCGCGCTGGGTGTTCCGTTCGCACCAACGCCAGCAGAAACTCTGGCCATGCCGACTTAAATCACTTCAGGTCATCTCACAAAACCCTTCCCCACGTGGAAGACGCCATGTCATGCTAAATAGACCGCACGAGAACGAGGAAACCACCAGAAACTGCCGGCCGAGCGTATCCCATGGCATACCACACCGAACGCTCGCCCAAGTCAGCATGGCGACTGCCCATAGACGACACCACTGCCTATACAATATGGCGATGCGCATGAGAAAAAAACGGTCTATATGCTGCGGGGCCAGGCGAACACTATTGGCGGCGAGGAGTTACGGAGTCGCCATCTAGCGGAAGCGCCTCGCTGGCGTAGTATGAGGGATCACGTGGCGCGCTCCTCATAGGTTTTGCTGTCAGCGCTCACTGAAAACACCACGCGCGAGCTCTCCCGGACATTTCTGTAAGTACTTTCGACACGAGAGAAGTTTCTTACTGTCTAAATAATAATCTTGGGCAAGCTGAAAGCACACAATCGTTTACAGCCGCTATCTCTTTACCGAATACGTACAGTGAACGCCACTGCGCGCGGTCGCCGCGATGGAGTCTCCCGAACCGGCTTCTTGCGTGAAAGGTAGGTAAACGCTGAGAGCAAACTATGTGAAATATGTTGTTATAGTGTTTGTATAACTAAATGGAGCGTAATAGAATGAAGCCTCAATGCAGCGATCGCGCAGATTCGCAGCGACCGACTGCGCGTCTGCATACTTGTCCGCGCACTGTTTCGCTTTCTCCGCGCGCGCGTTTTCTCACCGTGCCATGAGCTTTAGGCCGCAGAATATGAGCATTTGACAGTATACAAGCAACCATTGTTGCATGGGCGCTATCAGAGCTGTTCAAAAATACATTGTAGAGACTTCGACGCCTACGGGGACTGTAATGTGCCGTCGCGACGATTCAATCTTTTTTTTTCTTCTAAATTCTTTGACCTTTCAATATTATTTCTCGAGTTGCGTCGCACTGTATGTTTATCGGTGTTCTCAGCGTGCAATTTCCCGCTGCTCCTTTTTTGTAATCCAGTGGATTAATTCATAACACAAACATGACCATATGTCATGCTTTCTTAAAGTGTGCTTCTTACTGCCGCCTTTCCACTTCACTGGACTTCCCAGTATCTATAGCATCGACAAGTTCATAGACCAAACCGTCATGACACTAGTCGGGCAGCGGACGCGGGCGAGCGTCTCAGTGCGCGTTTTCAGAACAACGTAGACCGGGCGCCGTAGCAGAAATCTTCCTCCCGTCTGTGCTTGCTGCATACCCGAGTTGTAGCCGATGACTGTTTGCCGGTTTAATGTTTCGCGAGCCAAGCTTCACGCAGCTTGTCCTGCGGCTACGTGTGAATAAGGCTGACACCGGCCTCCGTTACATGCGTCCGGCCCTGCGGCACCGAGCAGTAGCCTACCATGTTGCGCGCCTTCAAATGCAGCCACTACCTATTGTAGTGCTTTGAAGCGTTGTAAAGGAGACACTCGAAGCAGGAAAATTTCGCCACTCGTACGAGGGAATTTAAACTCGTTTTCAGCTCGCTTCGGCGCGCCCGAAGCAGCCGACGCGGCCGCTATGTCCACGTGATCCCTCCTAGCACGTCACGCCGACGGTGGCGCCAGCTTTTCCAGTGGTGGAGCTCGAGGCCAATAGAAAAAAACTGAACGATAATAATAGTAATATCCTTTATTTCATGAAAATATTACACTTTAAAAAAACCGGTCAGCTCAAGCCATGAAGGCTTGTCGGGCTGTACCCGGCAGTCAGCGACTAAAAAACAAAACAAAAAATTAAGCAAAGTTAGCAAGCTATACACTGAAGCAATTTACAAAACAAAAGTAAACTACAACGCAAAAGGAGGCTACAACACAAAAGCAAAGTACCACAAACAAAACGTGAGCTACGAGCAAACGCTAGCTACAAAAGATATAAAGTGAAACAAACAAGTATACACACCAATCTAGACCAAACGAAACTAATCGAAACTATAGCACGGGCTCTAATGACAACTAAACAGAAGAAGAATTGGTTTTGAGGTACAGTTTGAGTGTCCGTTTTGATGAGATAGAGTACAGTTCAGTGGGTAAAGAAATAAAAAAAAACGTTAGGAACATAATATTTTCTGGTATAACGACCAAAACGGGTATAACACCGCGGGGTAGTGAACGTATTATGGTGTTTCAGGAGTCTGACAGGAATCAGCGGAAAGAGAAAATCACTGTTCGAAAAATGTTTTAGCGCCACAGTTTGAAAAAATAATGCTTCAAATGAGGGTAATTGCAAAAAGGAAAATAGATTAATATTAGGGGGAATGGTCTCGTTGTATATGCAACATTTCGAAGAACAGATTTCAGAATAGAATTCAATCTTGCGCGCTATGTAAATGAACAGTGATGACTTTGCTTGACTTTGCTAATGAACTAATATATCCTATTTAACGTGCTAATTACTAACTTTAGAGCACATGTTGTAAATGAGAAATTTGTGCCGAGGTGTAACGGATATATATATATATATATATATATATATATATATATATATATATATATATATATATATATATATATATGTGTGTGTGTGTGTGTGTGTGTGTGTGTGTGTGTGTGTGTGTGTGTGTGTGTGTGTTTGTGTGTGTGTGTGTGTGTGTGTGTGTAGTGCGATGATGGTTTCAGTGGATCAGCTCGTAGTTGGAACTTGAAACGACGGTACGATGAAGCGTGCCTTCGTTCACCCCCCCCCCCCCCCCGAGATTTTTTCGTGCTGTCCATGCAGCGCCCATCCAAGCAATCCCCGGTGCCGGAGATCCTTCTGAATTTTCTCTAGAATGTCTTTTTCACGCTCGAAAAGACATTTCAGCGCGAACCTTGAGATATCGGGCTGGATTTTGCGGCAGCGCCCATGCACGGGGAGTCACATTACTCAAGCAGCCCCATGATGATGTGTGGCGTTTTATGGCGCAAGGGCCAGGTATGGCCAAAGAGCGCCATGACAAATGTAATGTTAACGGTGCATTGTGAATGGTGTAGACAATGAATTCCTCATGGTATATGTGACATGGCTGTAAAAAGGCCTAAAATCTGTCGCTGTGGATGGCGTAAAACATATTGTTGCTAAAATAATGACACTAAGTAGTGCTGTTGGCTATGGCAGTGGGGTTTCGTTAAACGCATGATGCAATAAATCATAACGTTGACACTTTATAACAAGAAATTCTTTGGGTACAGGGGCTGTTATACGTGAGCTAAAAATTTCCTGGCCAAATGATTTCCAGAGTGTCTGTTTGAGCTAAAAGCTCCAAGACTAGTTTCGGATTAAAAAGCGGTTCATTGCTGAGAAAAAATTTCGGATGAAGTGGAATCTTTTCGCGATATGCAGAAATGAAATACTTTTTACTCTGTGCTTCTATTGCAGGGCATTGAATAAGAACGTGCAGAACTGTGAGATTTTGGCCGCACTCACTACAAGTGGGAGGATACCTCCCAGTCCCAGTGCCGTAAGTGTGTCCTATTCTTAATCGCCAAAGGAGCACTTCGTTTTACCGTGATGTTCTCTCCGATACCCAATATCCTAATTTCGGTTTTATCAAGTGCAGTTTATTTGATATCTCAGCATTCCACTGTTGCTGCCAATGTATTTTGAGCTTGTGACACAAGTATGCTTTAAGATATGTGGCTGGGATGAGTAGGTTTATGTCCGTGTCACTAAAAGCTACTGAAGTAGCTTTCTCATCAGCAGCTTCGTTGCCTTTTATACCACAGTGGCCAGGTACCCAGCATAGGATGATCATTTGTTTAGCATTATAAGCTGAGCATAGCAATGTATACAGTTCATTAAAGACAGTGTTTTTTATGTTTACGTACATTCATTAGGGCTCGCACTACACTCAATGAGTCTGTGAACAATATAGCCCTAGTCAGATTCGTTTGCTTGATGTGCTTCACCGCAGAGAGTATTGCATATGCTTCCGCTGTAAAGATACATGTATGTGGGTTCAATGTACCGGATATTAAGAATGCTGGTCCTAGTGCTGCGTAAGCAACACCAGAAGAAGACTTAGAGGCATCTGTGTAAAATTCAGCACAAGAATATTTCTCCTGAAGCTCAAGAAAATGTGACCTTGTGTGTGCCTCAGGTGCTCGTTTTGATATTTCTGCAAACGAGACGTCACATTCGATAGACTGTCACTCCCACGGCGGTGGAAGCCGCGTAAATGCCATTATGACATTCTCTAAAATTGGCGCACCCGTTTCTTCAGACAATGCTTCCAACCGAAGGGACAGAAGAGGTCTAGTGCCTGGGCGGTTATGGAAAAGCCTAGCCGTAGACAGGTCGTAAATAACTGAACGGCATGGATGATGGAAATCTGATTTAACCTTGAGGGCGTAAGAGAGACTTAAATATGTTCTTTGAAGATGCAGGGACCATTCGTTAGATTCAGCATACATGCTTTCTACGGGGCTAGTCCTAAAGACACCTGTAGCAAGGCGGATACCTAAGTGGTGAATAGTGTCAAGAATGGCGAGCTGCGAAACAAGATTGCCACACAGTTACGACAGGGCGACACGACGCGCACCTCTCCCTCTCCGTCGCTGCAGCTGGGAGGCGTTCAAAGAAGCGGCCTTTGCGCTGGAATCCGCCGCCTTCCACCCGCCCCATCGACATTGTGACGGAACTAGTTCGGCGTGTGTGAACAATGATTCCGGAGTTCCCCAACGCGGAGCTGATTTGACACGCATGGACAAGCTGCCGTGGGGACGACGTATTTTTCTGCTTCTCACGCTTCGGCGTGGCACGGAACAACGAGCGACCCTCGATCGGCACCGATAGTTCCCGGAACGGCACCCCGCCAACGCCGTCGTCGGGCATCAGAGCGCGGCTGCCTTTGTGTACGTAAACTGATCTGCAGAGCAGCGGCGAGTTGGTGATGAGTAAACGAACAGTCGCCGCGTCGTATGACCGGCGGATCGAGTGTATAAAAACTGTGGTTGTGCGAATGCTGAGGACACTTCTCTTGAGCAGTCATGTTAGACTGAGTCACTTCTCTCATGCAGTCATGTTGGACTGATACTCTTTTTCTCAAGCAGTCATGTTAGACTGATTTAATTTCTGTAAATAAACCCTTTTCCACGTTCTCGATGAGAAATAGTTCTTCACTTCATCAACGATCTCAGCGTAAATAAGTTGGACGACGGCATGGGCCAGCTACCTTCGAATTCATGCCGTACTCCAATCTTGGCAAAGGACCACGGACGATGGGATTGAGCCCCCAATCCTGACAACTGGCTGACAGCGGTGAGATGGACTTTGCGACATGGTGCTGTATCTGCGGTGAGTGCTTGGTTTTTGCTTTGACTCTCTAGGCTTCATTTTGTGGTTGTTCTGTTTAGAACAGTAGGGAAGCTAGATTGTTGTGTTAGCTAGGTTGTGTTTTCCTAGCTAGATTTAGAGAGCAGAATCAAGGCAGTAAAGCAGCAGTCATGGAGTTAAGGACACTGCTGAGAGACGAGTTGTTGATTGTTGGTGAGGAACTGGGCCTAGATGTACGCAAGGAAATGCTCAAATCGGAATTATTGGAGCTAATTTCCAATCAGGCCAGTGAGCAAGATATTGAAATGGGATTGGAACTTCTCAAAAAGAGAGAGAAACGGGAAAGAGAAAGAGAAGAACGGGACAGAGAAAAACGAGAGAGAGAGGAACGCGATAAAGATCGCGAGTTAAGAAAAATGCAACTTGAACTTGAAAACAGACGTTTGGAGTTGTCTCAAGGAAGTGAAGGCGCTCTGGGTCGATCAAGTGAGGCAGAATCGTACCGCATGGACAGGCTATTAAAGCCATTTGAGGTCGGGACCGACATAGGCTTGTTCCTAAGCAATTTTGAAAGGACTTGCGAGAAGATGAACTTCGGCCCGAGTACATGGCCACAGCGGTTGCTGTCTATGTTGCCGTGTGAGGCGGCGGAAGTAATCGCCAGATTGAGTGTGCAGGATGCATATGATTATGCAAAAGTTAAGGCTAGTCTCCTGAAGAAATACCGCCTTTCAGCCGAAGCTTTTCGGCAAAGGTTTAGGAGCACAGGCAAGAAAGATAGCGAGGGCTATCCGGAGTTTGCATATAGCTTAAAGGCCAACCTAGTCGAGTGGCTTAAAAGTGCGGAAGCGTACGACAGCAGAGACATGATCATTGAATGCATGTGTCTAGAGCAGTTTTACAAAACCATCCCCCAAGCTGTGAAACTGTGGGTGCAAGACAGAGGTAATGTAAACACTGTGGAAAGGGCGGCTGAATTAGCCGAAGAGTACGCAACCCGTAGAAAGTTGAACGCCGAGGAGGGAAACTGGGACGGTCGAAATGGACCGCGGAAACCATTTCCGTGCAAAAAGGGTGCGCAAACTAGACGATCCGAGCCTGTAGACATGGCGGAAAAGCCCGCAGAAAAGAGCGAGGAGAAACCCAACGGAGAAACCGCACAAAAAGAACAGAAAAGAAAATTCGAATCTGTTAGACCAATTCGCTGTTACAAATGCCACAAACTAGGACATATAGCTGTAAACTGCGAGAAGTCTAGCGTAGTTTTTTCCTACGTGGAGGAAAAGGATGAGAATATGGAACTTTTAAGTCCATATCTCCACGACCTGCAAGTTAATGGAAAACCATGCCGAGTGCTAAGAGACAGTGCCGCCACGCTGGACATTGTCCATCCGTCTTACGTGATGGTAGATGACTTCACCGGAGAAGTAGCGTGGATAAAACAGGTTGTAGAAGAACACAGCGTGTGTCTGCCCATGGCCAAAGTCAAAATCAGTGGACCATTCGGGGAGCTAGAGACTGAGGCTGCAGTTTCCAAATTTTTGTCACTGCAGTATCCCTACATCTTTTCGAATCGTTCGAATCAGTTACTGCGTGACAGAGGGCTCAAACTGGGAGAGGGCATAGTACAGGCATTGACCCGAGGCCAAGCTCGTAAGATCGCGGCGCTTTCGGCTGAAAATGCTCAAGCTCCTCCAGCTGAAGCAGAAAAGGGGATAGCTTATATACCCGAATCCGAGCTAGGCCCGAGGGACAAAAGAACAGTTGAGGAGAGCCTGCCAGTTGACCAGCTCAATGAGAGCGTAGCACTAGAGTGTCAGAGTTCTAGCCTGCAGGAAGAGCAAGCAGACGCGCTCACAAGCGAGACAGGGTCGTTATTATCACCGGCCTCAAAGAACTTTGATCAACTCTTACGTGTGGATAGAGAGTCACTGGCAGCTGAGCAAAAGAATGATGAGAGCTTAGCTAAATTACGTGACACAGCTAAAGAAGGCATTGCTAGGCGCAACGTAACGATACATGAGAGAGGAGGATTGTTGTATCGGCATTACAGAGATCGAAAGGGTAGGGTTTTAGATCAGTTAGTCATACCTACTAAGTATAGGGAGGACCTTTTGAGTCTTTGTCATGGAAATGGGTGGTCCGGCCACCTAGGCATAAACAAATCAAAGGAAAGATTGCTTATGGAATACTACTGGCCTGGCTGTTTCAAAGATGTAGAAAACTTTGTAAGATCATGCGACGCCTGCCAGCGTTCTGGTAAACCAGGAGAGACATGGAAAGCTCCACTGAAGGTAGTCCCCTTAATAACAGAGCCTTTCAGACGACTTGTAATAGACACGGTAGGGCCTCTTCCAAAAACAAAATCAGGCTACAGGTACTTGTTTACCATGCTGTGTCCGGCTACCAAGTTTCCAGAAGCAATCCCTTTGAAAGAGCTCAGCTCCACCGAAGTAGTAGACGCGCTTTTGACAGTGTTTGCACGAGTTGGGTTTCCAGCCGAAATTCAGGCAGATCAAGGGTCAGTATTCACGAGCGCACTGACTTCCACATTCTTGCAAAAGTGCGGGGTAAAGTTAATACACAGTTCTGTCTATCACCCTCAGTCAAACAGTGTAGAGAGGTGGCATTCGGTACTTAAGCGAGTTTTGCGTGCGCTCTGTTACGAGCACAAGGAGGACTGGGAGAACTGTCTGCCGGCAACTTTGTTTGCTTTGCGAACGGTTCCACATGAGGCGACAGGGTTCTCACCAGCAGAACTAGTGTATGGGAGGACACTCCGGTCTCCACTGAAAATGTTAAGAGAGATGTGGGAGGAAAGAGGGGAGAGTCCAACAGTGGTTGAATACGTGCTAAATTTACTGGAACGGCTAAGCGCAACCCAAGAACTAGTCGGAAAGAACATGGAAATAGCTCAAAAGAACGCCAAAGTCTATTACGACAAGGATGCGAGGCTTCGTACGTTTAAAGTCGACTTAACGATGAAAGCGGAAAAGTGTAGGTTTGGTTGTTCACAGGTTACTTATCTGGGCCATGTTGTCGGTCAGGACATGAGCCGGCCGGCTGAGCTGAAAATAACTACGATTGGAGAATTTTCTCAGCCGCGCCCGAAAACGGACCTTCGTTCATTTTTGGGACTTGTGGGGTACTATCAACGGTACATTCCGAATTACTCGCAATTGGCAAGTCCATTAACAGACGCCCTCCGAAAGGGAGCACCGAGTAACGTACACTGGGATAAGGACAAAGAGAACGCTTTCCAAAGTTTGAAAACGCTATTGGTTTCTCGCCCTGTGCTTCGCGCGCCAGACTACACAAAGGAATTCATAGTTCAATGCGACGCAAGCGACAGAGGTATGGGCGTGGTACTTAGTCAGGTCGGCGACGATAACGAGGAGCATGCTATCCTCTACGCCAGCCGTAAACTAAATGTAAGAGAGGAAGCCTACAGCGCTTCAGAGAAGGAATGCGCTTGTTTGGTTTGGGCCGCCCAGAAGTTGTCGTGTTACTTGTACGGAGCGAAGTTCATCTTCGAGACCGACCACTGTCCTCTGACGTGGCTCAATCAAATGTCACACAAAAACGGCCGCTTGCTCCGATGGAGCCTCACTCTCCAAGAGTACAACTTCTCCGTTAGATATAAGAAGGGAAAGTTGCATAGCAATGCGGATGGTTTGAGCAGGCTAATTTGAATTCTGCGTTTGAGGGTCCCGCCTAAATTTTAAGGTTACTAGTGTTAGCTTTTCTTTAGGCGAAGAAAATCCCCTCTCATTTGGCAGAATTCCCTCCAATAATTGCTGAATTTGTCAGCAGGAATTTGCTTCAGAAATTGGCATAGTGAAATGTAGCATTTTTTTTTTGTTTCTGCACTTATGTTGTTGTTTTTTTTTTGAAGCCTAGCGAGTCTAAAGTGAGAGCCAATGCACGTCATCTCGGCGCAGAGCCGTGTTGTGGGGTTCATTTTGCAGTTGCCTGTCCTTGTTGGATGTTTTGGGGCGGTGACATCAATGCACAAGTGGTCGCTGCGAGCCAAGACATCAATCCCCCCCCTCTGACCAGCAGCCGTTCTCTTCCTGCCAAGCGGTTGTCAGCGCTAGACAGTCGAGACTTTCCGGGCCATGGAGGCGCTGTCAAGAATGGCGAGCTGCGAAACAAGATTGCCACACAGTTACGACAGGGCGACACGACGCGCACCTCTCCCTCTCCGTCGCTGCAGCTGGGAGGCGTTCAAAGAAGCGGCCTTTGCGCTGGAATCCGCCGCCTTCCACCCGCCCCATCGACATTGTGACGGAACTAGTTCGGCGTGTGTGAACAATGATTCCGGAGTTCCCCAACGCGGAGCTGATTTGACACGCATGGACAAGCTGCCGTGGGGACGACGTATTTTTCTGCTTCTCACGCTTCGGCGTGGCACGGAACAACGAGCGACCCTCGATCGGCACCGATAGTTCCCGGAACGGCACCCCGCCAACGCCGTCGTCGGGCATCAGAGCGCGGCTGCCTTTGTGTACGTAAACTGATCTGCAGAGCAGCGGCGAGTTGGTGATGAGTAAACGAACAGTCGCCGCGTCGTATGACCGGCGGATCGAGTGTATAAAAACTGTGGTTGTGCGAATGCTGAGGACACTTCTCTTGAGCAGTCATGTTAGACTGAGTCACTTCTCTCATGCAGTCATGTTGGACTGATACTCTTTTTCTCAAGCAGTCATGTTAGACTGATTTAATTTCTGTAAATAAACCCTTTTCCACGTTCTCGATGAGAAATAGTTCTTCACTTCATCAACGATCTCAGCGTAAATAAGTTGGACGACGGCATGGGCCAGCTACCTTCGAATTCATGCCGTACTCCAATCTTGGCAAAGGACCACGGACGATGGGATTGAGCCCCCAATCCTGACAATAGCATCTAGCATTTTCAAAGCGCTAGGTGCAGCAGAATTACAGACTATTGCTCCGTAGTCAAGCCGTGTTAATATTAGACTTTTGTAAAGTTTTAAAAGGCACCGCCTGTCACTTCCCCAAGATGTGCGTGACAAGAGCTTCAGCAGATTCGTAGTCTTGAGGCATTTTGATTACAGATACTTCAGGTGTGGTACAAAAGTCAGCTTGCTGTCTAAAAGGATTCCTAGAAATTTGTGTTCATGGCTTACAGATAGCCGTTCTTCATTTAGATATATTGCGGGGTCCGCAAGTATGCCTCTTGTATTGGAAAACAGTACGCATGTAATTTTTTGTGGATTTAGTTTGAAACCGTTTTCGACCGCCCACTTAGATAATTTATTTATGCAAATCTGTACTTGTCGCTCGCAGATACTTAAGTTACATGATTTGAAACCTATCTGGATGTCATCCACATATACAGAATAAAACATAGTATGTGGTATGGCAGTCTGGATCGAGTTCGTTTTGACAATAAAAAGAGTACAGCTTAGCACACCACCTTGTGGAACACCAGCTTCTTGCGTAAATGGACGAGACAGAACGTCACCAACTCTAACACGGAACGTGCGATTGGAGAGGTAACTCTGAATCACGTTCAGCAAGGTGCCTCGAACTCCCATTTCAGACAGATCACGGAGGATTCCAAAGCGCCAGGTCGTGTCGTATGCCTTTTCCATATCTAAATATACTGATAGGAAAAAAATTACCGACGATTACGTTACTTCCTAATGCGAAATTTGAGCGCAGCAAATAAGCTGTTTCACCTTTTCGATAGATTGAGGCAAAGAAATCGAGCAACACATGTATGCGCTATCACAGAATTTTTTTTTTTCAGAAAGAACTGGCAGATAATTTCGCAGTGGCGAACGGCAGCGGCAATTTCGGCTCGGGCGGTGCACATATACAGATCCGCCGCCTCCGATCTGGCTCTCTGATTGCCACCGCACAGGGGTTGCATTGGAGGAGGAGCGAGACTCGCAGGAAGAGGGGGGAGGGGGGCGGCGTGTACACCCAGCGGCAAACGATGGGGGCAGAAGCGCGCGCAGCAAGCGTACAACACGATAAAGGGAGGCGGGAAGAGATAGCAGCGACTGACTGATGCCGCTGACGCCGATAGTGAGTCAACCCCAGCTGCGGAGTTGGTTACAGGGACAACGCCGCCGATGCGGAAAAGGGGGGGGGGGCCGACGGTGTTCTATGCAGTCACGTTATCTTCACTCTCTATGCAAGAACAGGGGGGGGGGGGCGACGGTGTTCTATGCAGTCACGTTATCTTGACTCTCTAGCGGCGTCAGCGGCATCCAGCGGTATCAGTCGGTCGCTGCTAGCGCTGGGGGGATGAAAGGGGGGCGGAGCTGGTTACGAGGCCGACGACGACGCGAAACCCAGGAACGGACGCCAAAGAGCTGCGCTCTAAAACTGTTTGTGGACAAAGGCATCGCGGATATTTGTCTCGATGCGGACAAGGTGATCTGTTGTGGATCTACCCTCCCTAAAACCGCACTGAAAGGGATCAAGTATCTTGTTGCTTTCAAGAAAATGGATGAGGTGACGGTTAATCATTTTCTCAAATAATTTGCATAGACAACTTGCAAAGCTATAGGCCTATAACTATAGGCCTATTAGGCCTATAGACCTAATGGTAGAGGATGCTTTCACGGCCTTTTAATTTGTTTACCCTGTTCCAGGCTTTTCTTTCGTCTGTATAAGAATTAATTTGACATAAAAATTGTAACAGCGCAAACACGTGCAACCACAAAGTACGAAGGACGAGACACACGCTGTTCACAAGCGCTGAGACACAGCGCTTGTCGAACTCCCCAGCGCGGACATGATCTGCTACGCGTGCGCGAGCTGCCGCGGGAAAGCCGTTTTTTGTTGCTTCCCACACTCCGACCAGGACGCAGGACAACGAGCTACCCAGAATGGCTCCGAGCTACCCGGAACGGCTCCCCTCCGACGTCGGCTCCGGACATGGGAATGTGTGTGCCTTTGTGTGCGTAGGCCGTCCTGCGGGAGGCGGCTAGTTTTGCGATGAAACACGAACGTTCGCCGCCTTGTATCGCCGGCGGACCGAGTGTTTAAAAACTGCTGTTGTGCGGGTGCTCGACACACTTTTTCAAGCAGTCATGTTAGACTGATTTAAATACTGTAAATAAACCCATATTCCTCGTTCTCAATGAGAAGCAGTTCTTCCCTTCATCAACGTCCTCAGCGTGGATAAGTTGGACGACGGCATGGGCCAGCTACCTTCGAATTCATGCCGGACTCCAATCTTGACAACGGATCACGAGCGATGGGATCGAGCCCCTAATCCTGACAGTACGAGCACCTGAGCTAAAGCTTCCTCTTAAGGAGGGGACCGAGCTGCAATCTGAGCCCCCTCCCCCCTCCCTAACGAAATTTCTGGCTACACCACTGATATATATATATATATATAGATATATATGGTCCTGAATTTAGCTGCGTGTTTTCAAAAAAAAAAAGAATTTGCGCTTACCGTTGCACTATTCTTGCTCAAATTCTGTAGAACGATAGCATTTTGGCGTCGACTTCGTTTAGTATAACATTTGGCACGATTATTCACCAGTTTTTTAAGACAAATATGAGAAACTGTTTTCGCCTATGGGAAAAATGGCGTCTCAAAAGCCGGCCTGGCCCAGACTTGTGTCGCCACCTGCTGTCATCTGCAGAAAGCAGCGTTTCAGGGAGGGCTGCCGTGTGTTGCCAACTGGTGTTGCCCGCTCCTGGAACAAGCGACTGTCCTTCCTGAACGCTGCTTTCTACAGATGACGACAGGTGACGACACAAGTTTATGCTTGCGCCGTCGCGGCAGTTAGCTTGCATCCCTATAAACGTTGGCAAATTTCCACTTTTTTCTTAGAAACTAGGCAATTAAGTGTGCCAAGTTTTCTACTAAATGAAGTCGACATCAAAATGCGATTGTTCTGGAATTTTTGAGCAAGAACAGTGTAGTGGTGAGCGTAAAATCTTTTTTTGAACACGCGCAGCCAAATATTCAGGACCTTACATATAGGTACGTAAGGTTGAATGGGATGAGTCTTGCCAAACTCGAATAAATTAAATGTGGATTCTTTTATAATAAATACAACAAGTCCAGAATCATTACATGCCCGACGTTCACAACTTCTGTCCGTTATGCCTGGTAGTACACATTTGGAATGTAATATTCATTATTTAAATTGTGACTTCGTTAATGCAAATATTTTTTCTAGGGCTGTGTATAGACTAATTGTTTTAGCCGGATTAATTGGATTTGTGGATTTACATAACTTAGCTAAATATCAACAATTTTTTAATTCATCAATTCATTCAAAAATGCTCTATGTACAGGCCCAACAATTCGAAGAAAAAGCTAACCCTGTTATTAAAAGCTAACCCCACCTATCTTAGCTAACCTAAGGAAGGTGGCAGGCAGGTTTTGAGTCCCCCTTGTCTTTTCAGCTCCTTTTCAGCTGGCGCGGCTCTGCCCTCGCACCTCCCGTGATCAGTGGCATAGCAGCGAGGGGGGGGAGGCATGGGGCCAGTAGGGGGGGGGTGTCATATACGTCTGAAGACACCCGAAAATTGTCGATATCCTCGCCTTCCTCGACTACACCCGGGGGGGGGGGGGGAGGGTATTACAAAAGAGCTGAGGGCCCCGGTTGCCAGATGACCTAGCTACGCCACTGCCCGTGATCCTAAAGGAAGGCACGGGTTTGTCAAGAACCATAGCAAGCCGTATGCAAAATGCAACGTAGGTGTTGTGCACGAAATCCCCCTGGTGTGTGGGAAGTCCTACATAGGGCAGACAGGATGGTGCCTGAATCATCGAGCCAGAGAACATGAACAAAATTTAACGAAAGATCAATTGGTGCACTTGCCTGGCGCACTGCAATGCCTGCCCCTGTGCACCACTTAATAAGGAGATAAAGATGCTGGGGAGAAGCCAGGACTAGACTGCACGCGAACGGATGGAGGCATATCACATAAAAAAGAAAGGCCAAGACTGTGTTAGTGACACTTCCATTAAGTTGTTTCAATCGGAGATAGATTTTTTTTTATAACTGGTTGCCCCGCTAGGCTGATGAGTGTTCGTGTTTGCTGCGTTCTGCGCATGTTCTATTTGTCTATATATGCCCACGGGTTGCCGTGAATAAACCATTTTGAATTTACCACCCGTTTTGTTTTTGTGTTCTCTTCTGCTGTCCCCGCCTTTATTTGAGGTCAATATGATATGCAGTAAGCACCAACTAGGCCAAACTGAAGTTCTGACATACATGAAGTATGTCATGAAGTAGGCACCTTCAGGATGGAAGGAGAAAATCTTTAAAAAAGTAGGGTGGGGGATGAAAACGCAAAAGGGATAGCCTCGCCCAGTCACACGTATTAGTCACTGAAAGTTGCATTCCATCGAGAAGTTCGACCGACGGGAAGCGCATAAGTATGCATTGAACTTCACACCCATTAACATTGTTTCGTGCGAGAAAGGTATCCTGTGCATTCGGAAGCAGCAGGGATAAGCGATAAAGTTAACTTTTCATAGTTTTCCGTTCGCACATCGACTGCTCGGCTTTGAAATGACAGTGTACAGGGTGGTTTAATGTAAGTAATGTAAGGGTTTCTTTCGCTCGATTATATTCCCAACTACTAATCGATCGATCAAGGTCGATCGATCCCGGTGATAACGGGGGCGGAGCAGCGCATAGATCACTGACGAAATGCGAAAAGAAAAAAAAGAACATTGAATGGAATATTGCATTATCACGGCGGGATTCAAGGATGTAAGGTGTGCCATGCTTATAAGCCAGGCGGCTTGTGTGAACACTGTTGGTGCGCAGCTATCCAGCCATCCTAGTGCACAGTGGCGTAGCAACAGGGGGGGCCGGGGGGCCGCGGGCCCCGGGTGCACAGGGCCCGTAGGAGGGGGGTGGGGGTGTCATATACGTCTGAAGACACCCGAAAATTGTCGATATCCTCGCCTTCCTCGACTACACCCGGGGGGAGGGGGGTGACAGAAGAGCGAAGGGCCCCGGGTGCCAGATGACCTAGCTACGCCACTGGCTGAGTCACTTGCGTTTCACGAGATAGCGATAACGTGGCCTAGAACGCGCGCGCATCACCACTGGTAAGTCACGTATGTTGTCTCAAGGTAGAAAACAAGCGCGTTGGCGTCAACATACGATGATTGATTCCATTTCCCCGGGACACGCATCTTATCTAATGAAGCAGACGACGGAAACGAGAAGCATTTTCGACGGAATTATCATGCGCTTTGAGATAGCTGCTTTATTTTTACAGCAGAGGAAAACTGTTTTGCTTTACCGAGAACCTTATGTTCAGCGCCTTCATTTCAGTTTCCTAGGCAAAACGTCAAGTTGGCGTCACGTCACGAAAGATAGATAGAATAAACTTTAATGTCCAACGGAAAAGGTGATCTACCCCTACCCCCCCCCCCCCCCCTGACACGCAGGTCAGGGGGCGAGTGCCGCCGCCTCAGATGCAGGCTGGGAGGTCTTGAGTCCCAGCAGCCTCTTCAGCCAGTTGGATGAGCCGGAGCTGGAGCTCAGAGTCCGAGCTACGCAGCAGGGTCTCCCAGGTGTCCCTGCTACCTATTTTGTGCGTTCCCCCGGGAGAGTACGGACATTTCCACATTATGTGGTCGAGGGTCCCTCTCGCCCCACAAAGATTACATTTATCGCTCCTGGCCTCGGGGAACATGTGGTTCGCCATAACCGGGTGCGGATATGTATAAGTTTGTAGTCGTCTCCACGCGACTGCTTGTCTGTTGTTTAATTTTGGGTCTGGCGGGAATACCAGTCTACGAGCCAATCTATAATGCTGCGTGATCTCCCCATATTTTAGCATGCGCTCTCCGCTCCCTCGGTCATCAAGGGGCCCCGTAGCGGCTCGGCGGTAGAGATCTCGAGCCAGCTCGTGGGCCGCCTCGTTACCGGGGACGGCTTCGTGCGCCGGAGTCCAAATTATTTGAATTTTTCCATCTAGCTTTCTCTGGCCTAGGATTCTGGCCGCTAAGGGCGAGATCCTTCCCTTGCTAAAATTTTGTATGGCAGTTTTGCTGTCACTGATCACAAATTTCGCGTCCGTTCCAGCGCAAGCTAATGCGATCGCAATTTCCTCGGCAACTTCTATGTTGCGCCCGCGCAGAGTGACAGCGGTCACGGGAATACCCCGGCCGCTGACGGCCGTTGCCACCGTAAAACTGCCGCAACCTCCCGCCGCGTCTACATAGGCCACCTCATGCTCCGAGATATTACCGAATCTAATTTTTAATGCTTCGGCTCGTTCATGCCTCCTGTCTTTATGTTCCGGGTGCATGTTTTTTGGCAGAGGGGGGATAATCATGTCACGAAAGAAAAATGAGGCCATCGGCGCCATTTTACTCGCATCGCGTCTGCGTCACGCATCGAAGAAAATGGCGGAATGTCCAGAATAGCGCCCTTGATTAGCGGCTCCTAGGCATCCCATTCTCCTCGTCTTTTTTCTGCACATCTTCTTCCCTCTTCACTTTTGTTTTGTAGTTCTTTATTTTACCGCGTTTTCGCGTACCTACCGCTGCCTAGCCACAAGGAATGAAACAAAGCAGGGGCTGAATCTTATAACGGTTAGGTTGGGGAACCGTTCCTTTGGCCTCACCTGGTTGTCCAAAATTTTGGTTACGTCACAAGTCGTCACAGGCAGTGGGGCGGTATCGCAATTTATGAATACGTCACGCATCTTTCAATCATCTTCAAAGCGAACCGCTCGTAGGAACTTGGGAAGGGGTAGTCCGCTTTGGGGGCGCTATTCTGGACATTCCGCCATTTTCTTCGATGCGTGACGTAGGCGCGACGCAAACAAAATGGCGCTGGTGGCCCGGTTTTGCTTACGTAACGTGACGCCAACTTGACGTTTTGCCTAAGAAACTGAAATGAAGACACTGAATGTAGCGTTATCGGGAAAGCAAAACAATTTTCCTCCGCAGTAAAAATAAAGCAGCTATCTCAAAGCGTATGATTATTCCGTCGAAAACGCTTCTCGATTCCGTCGTCTGCTGCGTACAAGCCGTCGTCTGCTTCAATAGCTAGGATGCGTCTCCCTGGAAAATGGAATGAGTCATCGCATGTTGGCGCCAACGCGCTTGTTTTCTTTCTTGAGACAAAATACGCGACCTACCAGTGGTGATGCGCGCACGTTATAGGCCACGTTATCGCTATTTCGTGAAACGGCCAAATATCACCGATAGCGTTGCGCGCGCCAGAGATATCCACTAGAGCGACGCAAGCGCCGGCGCTGCCATCTCTTGTTCATTTCGCTGGTTTCTCGCACCGCGGGAGGAAACTTCAAGGCGCCGCCTTGCGTACATTTCTTTTTATAAATTAAAGAGAGGCCGTTGTCATAACGTCTGATTGTGCGAAAAGGCATTAATCTCGATTACAATACAAATGCAGCAGTGAAAAGTGGACAACATTGCTGAAAGTTTGCTATATTCAACCAATATTATTTCGTATAAACGCGTTCTTTTAAAAAACGATGGCCCCAAACACAAATGCCAACACCACCCGAGAGTGATGCAAATACTATGAGCACGCGTTATGCACAAAAGATTTTCGTGGCGCCAAACGACGGGGAAAATGTGGCGATACGCATTCCCCTCGGCTGCCATTGCATATGGCTGCCCATTAGCATAATTCGCGAGGCTCGTCGCAGTAAAAATTATGGCGGAAAATCTCAGCAATGGCGGCCCAGCGCAACGTCACGCATCGTCAAAATGACGATTACGAAACAGCCCTTCCTGTGACGCTCCTCACGAGATATTCCTTCAGCCAATCAGCAAGCTGGCATGGCGCATATCTTGGATCGCCACCACATATTCGCGCAATTGCAGATGCATTGCACTGGCTTCTGCACGCTACCGCTCACATTCTTTTTGAAGCGCTAACATCACAATATATCTGCCAAGGACCAAAAAAATGTATTAGTCCATAACATTTGCAGCTCCACGTCACGTTTCGTCATCTTGATGAAAGCGCAAAATGACATTTCGCAAAACTTCCGTTTCCCGGCACAAATTTCAAGGCACGTGAGCTCTCCACAACCAATCAGAGAGTCAACATGGCGGATAATGGCGGCCGTGCAGCCGCCATGCGTGTCCAGAATAGAGCCCTGGGGCGCTATTCTGGACATTCCGCCATTCTCTTCGGTGCGTGACGTAGGCGCGACGCAAACAAATGGCGCTGGTGGCCCGGTTTTGCTTACGTAACGTGACGCCAACTTGACGTTTTGCCTAAGAAACTGAAATGAAGGCACTGAATGTAGCGTTATCGGGAAAGCAAAACAATTTTCCTCCGCAGTAAAAATAAAGCAGCTATCTCAAAGCGTATGATTATTCCGTCGAAAACGCTTCTCGATTCCGTCGTCTGCTGCGTACAAGCCGTCGTCTGCTTCAATAGCTAGGATGCGTGTCCCCGGAAAATGCAATGAGTCATCGCATGTTGGCGCCAACGCGCTTGTTTTCTTGCTTGAGACAACATACGCGACCTACCAGTGGTGATGCGCGCACGTTCTAGGCCACGTTATCGCTATTTCGTGAAACGCAAGTGACTCAGCCCGACTCGGCTGGCTGTGAAACGGCCGAATATCACCGATAGCGTTGCGGGCGCCAGAGATAACCACTAGCGCGACGCAAGCGCCGGCGCTGCCATCTCTTGTTCATTTCGCTGGTTACTCGCACCGCGGGAGGAAACTTCAAGGCGCCGCCTTGCGTACATTTCTTTTTATAAATTAGAAAGAGGCCGTTGTCATAACGTCTGATTGTGCAAAAAGGCATTAATCTCGATTACAATACAAATGCAGCAGTGAAAAGTTTGCTATATTCAACCAATATTATTTCGTATAAACGCGTTCTTTTAAAAAACGATGGCCCCAGACACAAATGCCAACACCACCAGAGAGCGATGCAAATACTATGAGCACGCGTTATGAACAAAAGATTTTCGTGGCGCCAAACGACGGGGAAAATGTGGCGATACGCATTCCTCTCGGCTGCCATTGCATATGGCTGCTCATTAGCATAATTCGCGCGGCTCGTCGCAGCAAAAATTATGGCGGAAAATCTCAGCGATGGCGGCCCAGTGCAACGTCACGCATCGTCAAAATGACGATTACGAAACAGCCCTTCCTGTGACGCTCCTCACGAGATATTCCTTCAGCCAATCAGCAAGCTGGCATGGCGCATATCTTGAATCGCCACCACATATTCGCGCAATTGCAGATGCATTGCACTGGCTTCTGCACGCTGCCGCTCACAATCTTTTTGAAGCGCTAACATCACAATATATCTGCCAAGGACCAAAAAAATGTATTAGTCCATAACATTTGCAGCTCCACGTCACGTTTCGTCATCTTGATGAAAACGCAAAATGACATTTCGCAAAACTTCCGTTTCCCGGCAAAAATTTCAAGACACGTGAGCTCGCCACAGCCAATAAGAGAGTAAACGTGGCGGATAATGGCGGCTGTGCAGCCGCCATGCGTGTCCAGAATAGAGCCCCTGGGTTCCGTTGCTGTGGCTTGGCTGTTGGCTTGTGACCCTGGCCGCGCGCGCCAGTCGCGCGCCTCCGGAGACACGCGGGCGTCGCGCGCGCGTGCGTTGGTTGCTTCGGAGGCTATGTTACTTCCCTTCGTCGTCTCCTTGGCGTTGCTCTTTCGGTGTCGACCGCGGCTGGAAGTGCGATACGCTTTCGAAGAAGTGACGGATATTGAGTTGCACCGCCCTTGCTGGCTTTCTAAGTAGACCTTTTGCAGGCTACGCTATCAAATGTAGGAGACTCGGGTGCAAGCGTACCAGTGGTCATTCCACGCAGAGGAATGAATATTGCGCGCTGCAGTTCATCGCCACCGGCCTGCAGTTCCCAGAGGTCGGTCAGAAGCGAAGCATTCATCGGAATGGCCTAGATCTCTGCTGCCGACACTGTCCACAAAGTTGATCTCGCAATTACTGTGTTGGTCGGTAGAAGGGCTTGGTCACCTTTCCCGTGACTTCCGCTTCAAAGCCAATGCCAAGGAGATATTTGCTTGGAGAGATCGAATTCCCAGGGCTATCGCCAGCGTGAATAGCTCGCAGGTCACCGTCCAGCAATCAGAATTAAGGGTTCAACCTGGGTTGGTTCAGCGCTTCCTTCGTTCGGCTGATAAAACTATACAGTCAGGATGGGAAGGTATTTTGGAGATCTCTTATTTGGCTGCCCTTCTTTCTCTATTTCGGGAATACCACACTTTGTTCCTCAATTTCACAGCACAGCGGGCACCGTGAGCAGCACACTCTTTGATTTTATTTCGCGCAGGCAATGCAGGGCCCGTATATCGTAATGTTTGATTTCAAGTTCCATTTCTTCTATCACGCGACGCGCCGTGGGGAAGATCGCAAGGATAGAGGCAGCGCGGAGGCGAGCGAGTCATGTCCGAGCCGATGACGAAGGGCGAAAAAAAAAAGGAAAATTGATTTAGTCGGCTAGTAAAGGTGTCCCTAAGAACAAGTTCACGGTTTTGTTGCGCTCGCTATACTTAGGAAGTGCTGGCAGTGCCTGTTGCCTGCATCGTGCGAGCTCCTGGTAGCAGACGACATATAGGGCTGCGCTCTGCTAAAACCCCTCCATGGGGCTCTTGCATTGCCCAGGGGGCGCTGCGAAAAAGGTGCTAAAAAGCGCCCTCTGCGCTAAAATGGGTCGTACCAAGCTCGGTCGTCTGCTTCGGAGAGCACGTTTACACTATGGACCCGCCACTTTCGGTTGTGTTGTTTCACGGCCTGCAGCGAATATAGGGCGCCGAAGATTTTTTTCAGGGGTGGCACGCTGCGTAAAGGCAAGAAAGAATGCAGTGCCGAATACGTGTGGGCCGTTCAAGAATTGGGCGGCGAAGCTTTAGCACCGTGTCAATCGCAAGCGAAGCGAGTCGCGTACGAAGTGGAACTTCAGGTAAGGTTTGCACGCTAGCTGCTAGATTCAGGCGCACAAACGCGAGGAAATGCTTGCTATAAATGAATCCACAGCGGCGATAAGCAGACATCATGTGTACGGAACTGCTCGAGCACACGACGGCACGCGCCGCGATGTACGAACTGCTCGAGCGCACGATCGTACGCGCCGCGACGGCAGCGGTCTTTCGACATGCCGCGAAACGGCGGGCCTCCTGCAATCTTTGTTGACTGCATGCCGGTAAACAAGTAGTTATGCCTGCGTTGTAGTAGCGGCCATCTGTCCTTTTTAGTAACTGGTAATAACTGATGCAATGCATATGAGCTCGCTCGTACGCCGCTCGCTTGATGTCGGTTTTAATGACAGCGCTCGAACATCGATGTGCTGCAATCAATACTGCCTGGCTGCGTTGCCTCAACGTGCTGGCTTGAGATCAAGGTTGAGCGCATTTAACTCTCTTAACCTGTGCTGCTCGTAGTGGAGTAGTGAATTGTCATCGAATGAGCCCGACCATTTGTACTCATTTTCACACACCTGGTCCCTTCACCAGTTCACATCGGTCGAATTGTTAATTGTCGCTGTAGCCGGGTCTGATATCGTGAATTACCAGCCATGCCTGCTGCTATGTCGGTCTGCTGTCGGGACGGTAGGTGCAAAAGACCGAACATTAGAACGCAGATAATCAAGCAAGCTACAAGACAGGCGAAGCAGTCAGCATGGCGCGAAGTTTCGCTTACTCAGCGCGACGAACTGCAGCTATGCAGCGCGCCCTACGCTCCACTTCGTGAGGCCTTGAAGGAAAACGGCAGAATATGATGTTGGGATTCAGGCCTTCTTGTTCATGGCAGCCCACGACGCAGAAGTAATGACGGTGACGCCTTCTCGAGGCTGGGCTAGGTCTCTCCGGATCGGCGCCACCGATTCCGTCTGCTCCCAGCATTGCGTCCCACGGCACACGGAGAGCCCGTTTTCGTTAAACTATAGGCTGCGGCGAGCTCGCAGCGTGGTCGGAATGGTCTGCGAGAAGTGACGAGCCTTTTCGCACTCGCAACAGGGCAGAAAAAAGTGCGAATCGACGCAAAACTCGGCCTAGAAACGTGCTTCGCCACAGCCAGGGCTCAATACGACCCAAGCTGGTACGACCCAGATGTCGTTTCCCGCGCTGCCACCAGGCGCCGCTACTATACCTCAAACTCCAGCGCAAGACGCCCATCCACGCGCCACCGCCGCTTTCTTAAGTAGCGACAACCTTTGCTGTGCGCCGCCTTTCCTGCTCACACCAAATCCGGTTCCGGTATTTTCGGTTCCGGCATTTCCGATTTAAAAATTTCCGTTTCCGGCGTTTCCGCTTCCTGGAGTTGCGCTGCGGGAATTTCCGCTTTGACTGCTGTTAGACGATGGTGAGACGCCCGCGCGTGCTTAGCAGAGCTGTGGCAGTCACCATAAGAAGAATGCAAAGGGGACAAGCTGTTGTATTCCGCTGAAGTAGTAGTTCGCGGTCGCTGCTTTCCAAGTGCACGAAAAACGGCAGTGGTCTCCAAGCACCCAGGCACTACATTCCACTGTACGTTGTCGCTCGTGTCACAACCCGTCGCAGGTTGACGCGAAGCAGCGAACACGAGCAGATCGCTGGTTACAATAGGCGGTGGTTCTTGGATGGAATCGCATTCACAGTTTCAACCGCAGCTGGTGCAATTAAAGCCTCTCCATCGACGGGAAAGTGAACAACGCTAAAAAACATAGCGTCATTTCCACTCGGAACAGGAAGCTGCAGCTACGTAAGTTCCGCTTGACGCCGGAAGCTAAGGGGGTGAGTGGGAGAGGAGCATGGAGGAGGAGGGCAGGTTGGCGGTACTTAACCAACACCACCTAGATAGCACAAGGCCTGTTTACTCCGATCCATGACCTCACGCTACCTAGCCCGAAATTTCTATTGACAAGGCTGGCGTGATGAAAGCGGTTACGTCAAAATCACTGTTACCTATTCGGGAGCATCCCCATTAGATTCTATGGCAGTGAGGCCAGGTAACATGACGTCATGGATCGGAGTAAAAAGGCCTTGTGCTATCTAGGTGGTGTTGACTTAACCTGGTCGGCGGAAACGTGTATGGAGGGGCTTTACGCTCTGCCAACTCATTTATGCTAGCGATACCGCTTGTCGGCTGAGAATGAAAAAGAGTGACATTAATAAATTATTTCTGCATTGCGTAAACGCCCGGCGCCACACGTTTATACTTCTGAACTTGGCGTATAATATTTATTTATATTTTACATTTATTTGGCAAGCTGAAACATGCTGCAATTCCTCGATTAGCTCGTCATATAATGACGCACACTTCATAGGTGGCATGCTCTCATCTATTGGTCGCGTACTCCCCTTCTTCCACCACCAGCTTGGGAGTGGTACATCTAGTGACGTAAGCGGCGAAGCGAACGATTCGTATTCCGAACCGTTATAAGATTCGGCCCCAGCTGAAGCAAGGGCAACAACGAATAATCGACGCCAATATGCGGTGTACGAAGCGGTAGAACCGTGGTGGCCATCATTACAATAATTACATCTGTATTTGGTAAAGTACTGCCTTCACTACGCGTGCATGTTGTTTTGATGTTTCTATGTATTAGGAAAAATAAATATTGCTGAAAAATATGACAAATTTATTATAGGACGCATTTGCGCCATATTTTTTTATTACTTTCGAGGCGATGTCAGCGCTAAGGATACGTTGCGGTTCCTGTTAAAAGCTTCAACTGAGACCATCTGGAGACCGTGTAGCACCGACACATATCCCTTGAACTAATGTGCCTTTGAAAGCTCAATGCTCCTTCAAAGGACCTTTGGCATGCTCGTGTGACTGCATGGGGTAACTCTACCACTAGCGCGACTCAAGCGCCGGCGCTGCCATCTCTTGGTCACTTCACTGGTTACTCGCACCGCGGGAGGAAACTTCAAGGCGCCGCCTTGCTTGCATTCCTTTTTATAAATTAAAAAAAATGCCGTTGTCATAAATTTTGATTGTGCGAAAGGCATTAAGCTACATTTCAACACAAATGCAGCAGCGAAAAGTGAACAACTTTGCAAAAACTTTCCTATGTTCAACCAATATTATTGAAAGTAAACGAGTTCTTTTAAAAAGATGATGGCCCAAAACACAAATGCCAACACCACCCGAGATTGTTGCAGATACTATTAAAATTAAATTATGGGGTTTTACGTGCCAAAACCACTTTCTGATTATGAGGCACGCCGTAGTGGAGGACTCCGGAAATTTGGACCACCTGGGGTTCTTTAACGTGCACCTAAATCTAAGTACACGGGTGTTTTCGCATTTCGCCCCCATCGAAATGTGGCCGCCGTGGCCGGGATTCGATCCCGCGACCTCGTGCTCAGCAGCCCAACACCATAGCCACTGAGCAACCACGGCGGGTAATGCAAATACTATGAGCACGCGTTATGAACAAAATATTTTCATCGCATCAAAGGACGGAGAAAATGTGGCGATATGCATTCCTCTCAGCCACCATTGCATATGGCTGCTCATTAGCATAATTCGCTTGGCTCATCGCATGGAGTTTCATACAATACAAATGTGTATGAAACTCTATGGCGCCGGTCCTGTCGTTTGTGTTCTTCTTCTTGAGCCCTGGTCCTCTGCGCCTTGCCTTTACTACTTCAAGCATGAACCAACTAGCCCAAGCAAGAGTTTTACTGGAAACTCTATGCCTCGCCGCACCACGAATTATGGCGGAAAATCTCCGCAATGGCGGCCCAGCGCAACGTCACGCATCATCAAAATGACGTTTACGAAACAGCCCTTCCTGTGAAGCTCCTCACGGGAGATTCCTTCAGCCAATCAGTAAGCTGGCATGGCGGTTATCTTGGATCACCATTACGTATTCGCGAAATTGCACATGCATTGCACTGGCTTCTGTGCGCTATCGATCACTTTCTTTTTGAAGCAATAACGTAGCAATATAGCTGCCAAGGGCCCAAGAAATGTATTAGTCGAAAAAATTTGCAGCTCCACGTCACGTTTCGTCAAGCCCCAGAATCTCTCGGCGCTAAGTCGGAAACCGTCCATCGCCCAATTTCTCTCTGGATGCCTTGTTTTCGTTCAGAGAGAAGGTACAGTGGCAGCGTTATCGAATGCACTGCATCGGAAGCGTCGGTCGCTGTCGTCTCGCACACCGCTCCGGTGTCATTGCTTCGAGGCGCCTGATTCTTCCAATGCGACGGAAATGTACACGTTGCCTGGCGACTGCTTCTATCGCTGGTAGCCCACTGATCGCCTTGCCTGTGTGCACCTAAGAGAGTCTTGTAAGCACAAGGGTCATGCAGCTTTCCCACTGGAAATGTACGGCAGGACGGCCCGCTCGTAGCGTCTGCATTCGCTGGTACGGTCGTGCCTAGGCGCAGGCCGATCGCTGACGGGTGAATGGACCAATGATGCGGACGTGATGCTAGCTCCTCCGGCACCAGATGGGCCTCGGAGTGTATATAGGTGATCCTTGCCGCCGATTGAAGAAACGATGGCAGTGGCTACGAGGCTTGGCTGATGCAGTGTTGCAGTCTTTGGCCGCATGTTGCTAACACGCTTTATGCAGATTGCCCAAATATTATACATGACCCGCCACGGTTGCGTACTTTGACATAGCGCTGCTAATCCCGAAGTCGCGGGAACAAATCCCGGCGACGGCGGCCGCATTTCGATTTGGACGAAATGCAAACATGCCCGTGTTACCGAGCATTGGATGCACGTTAAAGAACCCTAGGTGGCCAACATAAATCCGGAGTCCCCCAATACGGCGTGCCTCATAATCATATCGTGGTTTTAGCATGTAAAACGCAAGAATTTGATTAAGATATTCGAGGACAGCTAAGCACTTATTATAAACTGCGAGTGTCAAAGCATTAATCGCCAATTGAACGCCGCTGAGTGATTCTTGGAGTTATGAACTCCTCAGCAATCGAGCGCGTCGAGATGCTTGCCCAACGCAGCCTATAATGGATAGCACAAGGCCGATGAACTTCGATCCGTGATGTCATGCTACCTCGCCCGACTGCCATCGAATCTAATGGGGACGCTCCCGAGTAATCCGCGGTGATTTTGACGTCACCGAATTCGTCATGGAGGGCTTGGCAATGGAAATTTCAGTCCAAGTAGTTTGACGTCATAAAGCAGAGGGCACAGGCCTGCAGCGCTGTCAAAAAGACGTTCGCTTGGCGCATTTTCATTTGGCCTTAGGTGAGAGCTTGAGTGGATAAAGGTACGTCCTCACTTGCGGAAATAAGCGCGCGCAAGGCGCTTTCGTGGCACGAATTTTCTGCCACGCGAGCATGGAGGAAGGAAACTGAGGAAAGGCCCTACCCCCTCCGCGTGCTAGGAGAAAGGTTTGGAGGAAATGACGTAGTAGGTTCTCCTTTTTTTGCTGTTTTTTTATTTCTTTGCTCTAGCGGCCACGCTATTCGGGCCACTATGCGGCTTTGTTATGGTTCTGTGGGCTCACACGCGTTGCTCCGTAGGTTTCGTACCGTGGCAAAGGCGCCGTGCACGCGGGCAGGTTTGCGTTGGTCTCCGTGTTTTGTTGCGCTGCGTTATCTGGACCGTGGTCTCCCAGATGTTGCTGTGGGCAGGTGGGACAGAAGGAACTAAAGTTCCTGAAATGAACGCGCATGCAACACTGTACGCAATGTACCACGCCACAGCAATGGCAATGGACGAAGGTATATCCGCGGGAAATTTTGCCTTCTTTGGCGGAATCATGCTAACGTGCCGTCGCAGGCCGAAACCGATGCGTTTCAGAATCTGTACAATGAACGCCTTGCAGGTCAGTGATTCCTGCTTTTGACGGCGCATATGGTGCATTTGCGGCACGTAGAACGCACGTTATGAATGCATAGTTCGTGTTCAGTAACAACTTTCTTTTGTGAATATTGAAACGCATGTTCCTTAACTGTTGCTCGTTCTTCGCAGTACTCGCGACAGCACGAACTCTTTTAAGCAGAGCGTGTTCGGGGTTCATGTACACCTGCACACCTGTACGTCAATACACGTGCTGGTAGAGCGTTACGCTGAATATGTGCATTTTGCTGCCCTCGGCACCGTGCGCCGGCCAGCCGACACTTCGTCCGGGAAGATGGGAAAGGAGCGGCTGCTTTGACTTAAGGAACGAATCCCCCTACCGCAGGCGTATTTTATCTGTGGTCTCGAGGAGCGCAGCGAAGTGAAGGTTAGCGGTTGTGCTGCAAGAGTCGGCAAGGCTCCACGGAACGTACGCCTGCGAACACATCAAACGGCTGTTCCATGATCGCATGTAGGCCGGCTCTACACGCGTACTGTTCTGCACCGTGAGCCGGCTATCGCAAAAATTTGGTTCCGTGATGCTTCACTTACCGTGGTAAGAAGGCACCTCAGGCCGCAGTCAAATTATGAATTTAAACACGAAGTCAGAAATGACATTTTGCCTACTCGCCGGCGCGCTGTCGTACTGATGCGCGTCCACCCGAAGTTTGTTCAATAAAGCACGACGATTCCTCAAGCGAGAATGTGCTTGTGCTCATAAACTCCAAGTGGGTCGCTAATGGGTTGATCGGTGTGTCGTACGTGTGTCCAGGGCGTTCTTGCAGTGCAGTGAGAATGCATGCATTTTTTTCGTATCGCCAGACGTCTAGCTCGCAAGACCGTCTGAGAGCCCCAGGAAGCCCAAGCAGAGAAAAGCAAGTAGGGGGCAGCGATAAAGGTGACCTTTTCTTTAAAAACACGCAAGAACTGGGCAGCGGCCAGTACCTACGGTTGATGAGAACAATTCAGTTGGCTGGAATGTTTATTTTCATAAAAGCCGATAAAAGTAGCCCATTCGACCTCACGGCCTAATTTGCGAAGTTCATTATGAACTTCTTTCAACATTACTTCGGCAACGGGAATGCCATGAGACATCGCGATGGTTTAGTATTGCTGCGGAGCGCGCGCGTCCGAGCAGCCCGGTTGCGCGCAGCGCGGCCGGGCTGCTCGGACGATGCGTTGCTCCGCCGATAGGCGGAGCAACGCCATGAGCAACCCCAACTTCCGGCTTCATTTTCGCTTCACAAAGATTGACGTCAGGGCCTCACCTGAGTTTCCTTCTTCCATGCACGCGAGGATGGGTCCCGAACCCATTTTTTCGCGACGCCGCGTTTTCGCAAACCCGAGGGAGCCAATCACAGGCGCTCAATTCGTCACGTGGGCGGTGAGGTCAATGCTCTCGCCGGCGAGCCCAGCAGCCGAGGAGGAGCAACGACTGAAACGCGCGGGAATTCTCGCGGGCTCCCGAGGCATCTCGAGAGAGGGCGAGAACTCTCGCCTGCCCGCCGCTTTCCGCGATCGCGCAGTGGTGTGGCATTTGGAACGCGGCGCCCGTTGGGCGCCCGTTTTTCCGCCAGTGAGGACGTACCTTATCACAGGGTTCCGAGAGCGAGCGAGGATGACAAGACGTCGCGACGATGCCCTCTCCCCAAAAGCAACAGTCTTGCGTAAAACCCCTTAAACTTCGTAAAGTACTGCCACGCTTTGAAGCATGCCGCCACCTCCTCGCGCGCTCTGGCCGAGACCGACGCCGCGTCGCTATTGGCCTAACAGCATCACGTGGACCCTCGCGCCGTGCATCAGCGCCATTTTTGCTCGAGAAGCGTCTACGGAGTGGCGAGGAGCGTATGTTGGCGCCGTTGCTACGCTCGAGCAGTGCAGGCGGCGCCACGGTCGAGGGAGTGTGAAAAAGAGGAGAAACGAGGAGGAGTGAAGACGGAGGAGGAGAGTGTCAGTACTTTACGAGGTTTAAGGGGCTTTAGTCTTGCGTGATATCGCCAGTAGGTGTACTCTTTAATAATAATATTTGGGGTTTTACGTGCCAAAACCACTTTGTGATTATGAGGCACGCCGTAGTGGAGGACTCCGCAAATTTTGACCACCTGGGGTTCTTTAACGTGCACCTAAATCTAAGCACACGGGTGTTTTCGCATTTCGCCCCCATCGAAATGCGGCCGCCGTGGCCGGGATTCGATCCCGCGACCTCGTGCTCAGCAGCCCAACACCATAGCCACTGAGCAACCACGGCGGGTAGGTGTACTCTTTCACCCGCTCTGCTTAGTCGAGGCGCTTTCGTGATGTGGCGTCGCAGCCAATGGGAATTTAGGTGCCGCTTTTTCTCTTGTCCGGATGACAGATGCCGGCCTTTTCGCTCAATGAGCCGTTTGATGCTTTCGCTTCAATAATCCATAGACCCACGCCAGTAACCATTCCTCTCCAAACGACCAGGCCATTAACCATACATGCAGAAAATTGGTGTCGGAGCATACAATGTAACTTGCGTATAGTTAGCTAGTTCGCTGTCTATTTTAGTACAAGATGTCAACAGTCTACCAAAAAGGCTCGTGCTCCGACCTCGCTTGGTGGGAAACCAGGCGAGTGACTTGAAAGTGTTTATAAAGTTTAGCGCACTGCGAATACAGACGACCTATATCTAGAGCTAACCCACATGCTATAAGCGTCATATTTAATTAGTTTTGTTTTGCCACGCGCTACGAGTATTGACTCTATAATCGCAGCAAGGTTACAGGATATCATGCTTGTCACAGGTCATGTGCTGAAAATCTACATTGCGTGGGATGTGCGCGTTAAAGTACGTCCTCACTTGCGGAAATAAGCGCGTGCAAGGCGGCGCGCTAGTTGCGCAGGCCACTATGACTGGGCGTTTGTGGTTGCGGAGTGCGGCGGGCAAGCGAGAGTTCTCGCCCTCTCTCGAGATGCCTCGGGATACCGCGGGAATTCCCGCGTCTTTCAGTTGCTTTTCCCCGGCTGCTGGGCTCGCCGGCGAGAGCAGTGACCTCACCCCCCACGTGACGACTTCGGCTACTGTGATTGGGCTACTGTGATTGGCTCGCTCGGGTTGGCGGAAACGCCACGCCGCGAGAAAATGGATTCAGGACCCAACCTCGCGCGGCAGAGAATTCTTGCCGCGAAGGCGCCTTTCGCGGCGCGCGTTTTAAGCGCGCCGCCTTGTGCGCGCTTATTTCCGCAGGCGAGGACGTACCTGGGCCCTGCGAGCGAACGCTCTGTAAAGCCACAGTGGCGGCGCAACACGTCACCTCTCGCGTCGAGATCACGGAGGATATTCGATATTTCCCGAAATTTTTGGTTACCGGTAGTTTTTATTCGGTGCACGCTCGACCGGCAGCTGCTAGCTGCTCAGACGGAGGCCTCCGTGGCTGCTCAGCTTGTCTACCTGTATTTCTGGTCGCATTTTTCGCTGGATGCTTGTTTCGCTTCGGTCGTTTCCTGCAACGCATGTGTTCCGCACTTTGGGCGAGTTGTGGGAGGTTCACAATCCAACGTCAGCGCATTTAGGCTACAGGTTATATACTTCGGCCGAAGTAAACAGACCGTTGTGAGCTACAATGGGCGATATGTATTCGTCACATTTTTCAGCGAGGCCTTGCCCGTGTGTACTTTGCCTTGTTATGCGAGTATTGTTGATTTGCATTGTCGCTGGATCAGCGGCATGTTACGCATAAGGGTTTGCATACATGCGATTGATCACATTGCGGGAGGGGAGTCATCCTTGCAGGCCAAATGCGGTGTAGCTTTTTGCCTCAGGTGGCGCTGGCTCCCGCAAGAAACGGTGAGTTGCATTTGCTACGTACGTGCTATGCTGTTCTCTCGTGAAACGCGGTGCGTTGTCAGTTTACCTGTTCTCAAAGAAAGCAGCAGCAACTGCGAACAGCGCTTGTTCCAGCTTTTGGCGTTTGAGACCGATACCCAAGCAACAGAAAGTCCCTGTTATAATAACGGCCCGACGTCTCTGGCCGACTGCAAAACGGTTGGCCCGACCTCGGCGCCCGATGGAGGGCCGGTATCGGGGATTGACATTGGCCTCGCGTCTGCCAATCGTCGTCAAGTGACTTAGGCCCGACCGCTGTAGCCGACGTGGCCGAGTGTACACTGCATGCGGGCCGACTACGGCCTAATACTTCGTAAGCACCGGTTTGCCGTTGGCCATCGGTCGGGTGCGGACGGTTTTTTTTAAATTTTTTTATATTAAAAACAAATCAGGTTTTTCTTTTTTTGCTGCGTGTTGCGTTTTCAGGTCAACGATATACAGTTTATTAGTGGTGTTTAACTCGCGCAGACAATTAATATACGCGATATGCGCGTAATTCACAAGTGAAACATAATTAACGGCCTCTAATTCTCTGTACTCGTTAGTGTAAACACGCAACAAAAGAAACAAGTGAACGCAATGTTTTCTCTTTTTAGGTGTTTATTTTGCAATCATACCATACATTAATTTTTTTCGTGCAGCAGTGTTAACAACTTGCAAGTAGTCTTTGTTCCCTGAAATAGTATGATACAGCCAAAGGACAGAGCTGGTCTGCTGTGAGAGTTTCCCCATATACTGCCCGGGAGGCTCTCTTTCAGCCGTTCCCATGTTTTTGGCTCTGAACGGTATAGCATCCGGCATTTCTGTCACCGTCGAGAGTGAAGCTTGGATAGTTACAGTGCTCATAAAAACTGAAACAAACGAACAAACAAATAATATAGTAATGCTTAACTCTGCGAACCATGCAGATGATTTATAGTGCACTTTTTTCACAGTCGTGCGCAAGAAATCCCGATCCTGACACAGCCACACACATGATAATTATTTTGTCGTTGCACATGCATGTAATGAACATATACTGTGCACTTTCAGTGAAAATTAGTGCGTTCAACTTCTGCCTCGTGATTCACGCTTTAGAGCCGCCCAAGGAAACATGAGTACAGGAAGGATAGATTTACTGACTTGGCTGAGAATATCATTGGGAAAAAACAAAAGAACATCCAGGCAGCGCGATAAATGAATACAACACATTGTTGCACAAACAAAATAGCACGCAGACTGCCACGAGACAAATGTATAGGTATACATAACGTCGAGATCGCGGTGACGAAGTATTACACGTGAACTACGAAAATGCAACAACAGAAAAATTGAGGAACAACTTGCATATGGGCTGTGCGCAGGGTTTCACGTACGTGCCTTCTTGTCTAATGTTCCTAGATCTACTCTAGTCCACATGCGGAGAAGTCCCACACACAATCCATTCTTACCTGCAATGCAGCAGACGTATATCCTACAGTACTGGGTATTTAGTTTTGTTTTTTTTTTCATCTGTGGGAAGGAACGAAAGCGACTTCTAAATAATTATGACTTTTCCGCAATGACAACCAGACAAGCGTCTTACCCGATTTCTTCCCGAATGGTGATAACAGTTCCGAGCGTAGCAGGTCATTCGTACACTGTGCTTCAATTTAAGCAGTGTCGTTGCAGTGTTTCCTAGAGAAAAATTAAGGAAAATACGTCGCGCTTACAAGACGAAAAAAATAATATTAGAAATATCCACATGAAAGTACGTCTCACATTTCCCTGTGCCAACTCTCGAACGCTTGATCCGTTCTCATATAAAGCCTCTTTTTTTTCTTCCTGTCAGAAAAAATAAACACAATATCAAGGAGTTTATCTTACGTTGCAAAACTATTTATGCAATACAAAGCGAGTTTTGTTCACTTGAAAAAGACGGCCATGCATTACACAACGTGAAATTAAAATGTCACTTACGAGTACGCATATCTTGAATGGCGAGATACAGCGGCTCCACTGCATGGAAAGGGCTGTTCTTGTCCATGTCACTTTTGTGTAGTTTGCGTTTATATGCGGAGTCCATGATAACAGAAATGCACCAACTAGTCTACCAAGGGACGCGGAACGACCTGGCATCCAGAGCTAGCATTTGGCAGCAACTCACGCCACTGCCTGCGCCCCCGCGCCATTTGGCGGGAACTCGCCTGCGCCCCTGCGAGCAGGCGGCGTTCGCCTGACGAAGAAAAAATAGACAGCAAGGAAAGTCCCGCTTCGCTGAGACGACGCTGTTCGCTCTGTTGTCACCTCAGCTCTGTAATTTTTGCATAGGTTTTGCTATTCATTAAGTGAGTTATTTATATCCTTGGAAGACGGCCGCATCTTTAAGGCGGTACTGTCCCTATGGGAAGGGTACGGCTGCTCCGGCGCCGGCATCTTTAAAGGGACAGCGCCATCCGAAGGAAGACAGCGTGGCGGAGGCGGCCATGGCCTTGCAAGGTGTGGAGCTGCCAGACATCAGGGACGATAAGCAGTCCAGTGCGTCATCATCGATCAGTGGGGATGACACAACTATCGTCGACCCTGACGAGGAAGTGGCTGATATGGCGGAAGTGGACAGCGACGGCTTCAAGGTGGTGAGTCATCGGAAGCAAAGAACGGTCGGAACACCAGTGGTAGTTTTGCCAACAGAGAAAGGTGTTGATTTGAGAGAGCGGTACCCTATCAGGCTCTTCGAAGCCATTAAGGTACTGCTGGGATCTGCCCCGATTCGCAGCCGCTTCACATCGCAAGGCGCGCTTCATTTAGATATCGCAACGGACGAGCAAGTTGACATTCTGCTCCGGTGCTCTCAGATTGGGGACATAAGAGTTAATGCCCGGCTGCCCCACTCCTACATGAGTAACACATGTGTTATTAGGGGAGTACCAGTATGGTATTCGGAAAGCGACCTTCTTGACTACTTGAAACCGCAAGGGGTTCTGCACGTGAAACGTCTCATGCGCCGGGTGGAGACTCAAGAAAAAGAATGGGCAGCGAAACCTACTAACTCTGTTGTGATAACGTTTGCTCCTAACACCGAGCGCCCCGAAAAAATTGACCTCGGTTTTACCAAGCATGCAGTCAAAGAATTCGTTGAACCTCCTCCCCGATGCTTTAGGTGCCAACGCTTTGGGCATGTAGCTAAAGTTTGCATCAAAGATCAACGTTGCAAACGATGCGGTGGCGCCCACGATTACAAAGCCTGCAAGGCAGATTTTGCTTGCGCTAATTGTGGTGGTGACCATCCAGCGAGTTTTGGTGGCTGCCCCTTCCGTGTAAGCGCCTTACACCGCCGAGTGTCCTTCATTAGTGGTCCCAAACCACAACCTACTGAGAAGCGGATACCTGGAAGTGACGAGTTCCCGGCGTTAGATTCGGAAGTTGAGTTCCCTGCGTTAGAGTCGGACGTTCGTAGCGTGGTAACCAGCAACGTCAGAGAGCGACCTGAGCCTAGCAAGACGGCAAAGTCATCTGTGGGTGAGTCGGTTCGATCTGCTGCAGCACAAAGTGTCCAAGTTTCTCAGCGACCAGACTCGACAGCCAGACTCGACAACGTGGAGGACATTCCCTCGCCTCAAAAGAGATGAAGAAACCAGCTGAAGTGGCCAACAGTGGGTCCAAATCCGCAACCTTTGTTGAAGTTGTGAGGAAGTGCGTACAGCAAAATAAGGAGCTCAAAAATCAGGAACTGTCCGACCTTCTGCGAGTTTTGTTTGAAGTCCTGCGTTCATATGTTCACGTGATGCAGACTGGCACCCTGAAGAACTTTCTACAGCTCGTTCTTTCCTTTGAGCCCATGATTACCACCTTCGCAGCGACCTTTACCTTATAATTTGGCTAGTCTTCTTCAACCTCGTGCAACAAAAAATCACCGAAAAGTGCCGTTTATTATGCAATGGAACTGTGCTGGGATTATAAGTCGATTAGCAGAACTTAAATTATTTCTGAAAGATACGTGTGTTCCAGTATTAGCCCTCTCGGAGGCTGGCCTACCAAGCGGGAGATATTTAACTGGATATGTCGCCCATAAGAATTGCAGCATAAAGTCATTTCCCGCGGGAAGCGCCACCCTTTACATACGAAGAGAGATTCCTCATGTGGATTTGAACGTCACCGATCTTTGCACCGATAGTATTGAGGTAGCGGCTGTGAGGATACGTCTTGGCTTCCGAACTCTTTCTGTTGCATCCGTATACGTGTCTCCGCGGAAGAAGGTAGCAATGGACTTGTTTCTGCAGCAGCTTTGTGACCGTTGCCCAGCGCCCCGAATTATCTGCGGGGACTTCAACGCTCATCACTCTCTCTGGGGTGACAGGAACACAGATTCCCGCGGACGCAAACTTGTAGAAGTTATCGATAGTTTGGACTTGTGCGTGGCCAATGACGGAAGTCCCACTTTCTTCCGGCCTCCAGCCTCAGCTACATCTATAGACCTCACCTTGCATTCATCTGACGTCCGCGTGAAGTGGTCAACTGCACCTGACCGCATGGGAAGTGATCACTATCCAATTTTTGTGTTTACTGCCGACTTCCATTTGCGCGACTCTAAAATTAGCCATGTTGTTAATTGGGACAAATACAGGGAGCAACTTGCATGTGTTTCTGGTGATGTGATTGACAAAATGATTTCTGGTAAGATGGCTGCTACCACAGCGGTCAAGTTGCCTAATCATTTTCCGACTCCGGATTTAAAACTCAGGAACCTTTGTGCAGCGCGCAGAAGGGCGGAGCGGCAACTGATGCGGAAGAAGGACGACAGATCCTTGAAGACGACCTTCAATAGGCTTAACTCTGCCATTCGACGCCATACGAACAAGCTCTGTAGGTCGCACTGGGCGTCCTTCTGCGCTAGCTTGACGGTTTTCTCACCGATGACGAGAATTTGGCGAGTCATTGGCAGTCTTGCTGGTGATTCTCGTCCTAGGAAACCTTTCGAAGCGCTTGCACTGCGCAAGCAGAAACCTCTCGGGTGCTTGGCAGAGGAATTTGCAGATGCATTTGTAAGTGCAAGTTCAGGAATTCCTCCCTGCACTCCACCTGCAACATCTACGTCTGTGATGGACGCCCCGTTTACACTTCGAGAGCTACAGACAGCACTCAGCGGCCTGCGGCGTCGATGTGCACCAGGTCCTGACGGCATCACCAACCAGATGATGCAGAACCTACCTCTGGAACACCGGACGATGCTTCTAAGCTATCTCAATCGAATGTGGGAGACTGGTGACGTTCCTCCTTCATGGAAAGTGGCTCGCGTTGTCCCAGTGCTGAAGCCCGGCAAAGAAATGACAGACTTCGCCTCGTATCGTCCTGTATCACTGACGTCGTGCGTGGCTAAGCTTATGGAGAAGCTGGCAAGTAAGCGTTTATCTTGGTGGCTCGAAGATAGAAGGGCTCTACCAACATGCATGACTGGATTCCGAACAGGTTTAAGCGCGCAAGATAGCGTCTTGGACTTGATAAGCCATATTGAACATCATAGAGCTTTCGGCCTTTCAACACTAGTTATTTTCCTAGACGTATCAAAGGCTTATGATACCATCCTTCAGGGCTCAATACTAAATAGTTTGCAGGCCATGGGCGTACAGGGCTATCTTCTGCGCTTCATTCAATCATTTATCAGTGATCGGAAAATTCAAGTGCGGTTAGGAAGTACCACAAGCACCGAAAGGGTGGTATCGCGAGGTGTACCTCAAGGAAGTGTTCTTTCCCCAACGCTCTTTAACGTTGCAATGGCTGGTCTTCCCGCTGAAGTGCAAAAACATTGCAGGCATGTCCATATGTCGATATATGCGGACGACATTTGTCTTTGGTTAACCGGATATCAACCCAAGCGTTTAGCTCTGATAGCTCGATAGGCATTACTTTCAGTTCACAATTACCTTCAAGGTGTGGGGTTGACTCTCTCGGTGGAAAAATCTGGCTTCATCATGTTTCCAGGTAGAGGAAGAAGGTATGCGCGGCTGAAGATAGACCTTAATCAATCTTGTCTTCGACAATTTAAACACAAGCGCTTTTTGGGCGTCATTATTGACTACCGCCTACAGTGGCGACGAGCTGTGGACTCGGTTGTGACATCGATATCTTCGCGTCTCAATGTAATCCGTAGAGTTGCAAGTGAGCAATGGGGAAATCACCCTTCTTCAATGATCAGGTTGCACGATGCACTAGTGACGAGTCGAATAATGTATCAGCTCCCTTTAATTTCCCCATCGATATCACAGCTGGAACGACTTGAGGTTCTGCACAGAAAGGGCCTAAGAAGGGCTCTTGGCGTTCCGCAGACTGCTCCTAACAATGCAGTACTTTATGAATCTCTATCGAGACCTCTTAGCTTAGTCGCTTCACAAAGGTTATTGATGCAAATTGGCCGCCTCAAACAGACGGCAGCCGGCCGAGCCCTTCTACAGCGCCTTCGAAAGAGATCCGAGTCCCGAGCGTACTTGGCCCTTAATACTCTTGGTTACCTGGGTCTTGACGCTAGAGGTCGAACTAAAAGGTTGAAACCACCTTGGTCTTTCGCGAGCCTGAATAGTTCGTTGGCAGTTCCTCACGTTCGTGCTAAGCGGAGTTCTCCGTTGGCGGCAACGCGTTCGCTCGTACTGGAACATCTTGAAACGGAATATGCACGTCATCTTCAAATTTTTACTGATGGCTCTGTGGACAAGGTCAGAGGATCTAGTGCAGCTGCTTTTCACATTCCCTCTTTGAACTATGATTGGTCCGTTCGCTTCACTGCAGTCGTGTCCTCCACAACGGCCGAAAGCGTTGCCATTGAGGCAGCTCTCAAAAAGCTACGGTTTTGTACGCCTCAACCTGTTGTCATTCTTACAGATTCGAAATCCGCCCTTCAAAGGTTAGAGCACGGGTTCCCTACTGATGCCTTATCTCTAAGCTCCCTACGTTCGGTGCAAAATCTCAGTGTCAAAGGCTTCTCCATACGATTCCAATGGGCGCCATCACACATAGGTATCATAGGCAACGAGATGGCGGACAGCCTCGCCCATAGAGCGCTGTCTGGGAATCCTTTGAGAAAAGTGCCTCAAGAAGACGGGAGACTCTTCAGAGAAGCGGTGTCGTGCCACTTCAGTTCTTTGTGGAGCTCACCTCACAAGCCATGTGTGATCAAGGGTCTCAAAAGAAACCAAGCCACCTTACTGCTCCGCATTCGCACGGGCTCTGCTCGTACCCCTGCGTGGATGTTTAAGACTGGCCTGGCGTTACCACCATTATGTTCAACGTGTGGTGTGTGCGGTGACATAGAACATTACCTAATGTGCTGCACTGTGTATAACGCGGAAAGGAGGGTGTTATTCGGGTCCCTCAAGAACACAGGACTTCCTCACAGTTCGCTTCAGGACATAGTTTTCCAGCGCGGGAACCGGTTGTGTAGGAAGGAGGTCTCTCGCCTTCTGTTAAATTACCTACAGGACACGGATTTGGCTTCCACATGGTGAACTGAGGAGTGAACATTTGTAATTGGGAGGTCTGTGTCGGATTACGTGATTTAATTATTTTAAGTGTCGCTACGGTGGAGCAATTGCCGGCAGCAACTGCAAGGCTAATCCCACCAGTAGCCTACAACAACTCAACTCAACTCAACTCCCGCTCCGCTTTCTCGCCCCGTCCTCGCTACGTTAGCATGGAGGTTCTGTTTTCTTTTTTGGGAGTATTGTATAAATATTGTATAATCTTGTTTTGTTTCCTTTTGTACTTGCTCATTATTGTATACCTGTTATTACCGTGTGCAATTGTATTTGTTTTAAAAGTCTCGCTGTACAGGCTCTGCCAAGCGAAAGGGGGCTGCGGCTTTGTCAATCTGTATCTGACAGCATTTTCTGCGCCTCCGCGATCTGTACCTTTACAAGGCAGAAATGAATAATTTGAATTTTAATAAATATTTATCGTCAACGCATCACGTCTATATGTGCACGAAGTTCGATAGGTGCGTGCATGCATACACAGTCAATACGCTTTACAGGGATGATGATGAAGCAACATTCACTGGGCCCGAGCTTCGCACGAAAATGTCAGATATGCTTCACAGGAGACGGCGCTTGAAAAAACACTCATGATATACCATGAAGTTATTAATTCTTGACTGCTATGATTGTTGAATGTCATTAGTTCATTGAGCAAAAATTGGAAGAATTTGATCTAACTCTAGTTCTTCCCAATCAAATCCACGTCGACAGCGGAAATGCTCCATTTTATGATTTACATTGACTGGCATGCAGTCTTAATCATTCTTAGACGAATCGACAATAGCTACAAAAATTACAGATTTTGACATCTCTTCACAATTCGGCTTCGTATAATCGCTTCTTCCACCCTCCCTAGTGAAAACATCCAACTGAAATGTTTTCCTAGAACTGTACACTCCACGAATCGCCTGCGTTTAGATCGTTTGACGATTGTTGCTGTGCTGCGATAGGGCCGTTTACAATAACAAGGCGTTCGCGAACAATTTTACTTTACCCTTTCCGCAGTTCAGATGACAATTACGAGAACTGTCTAATGCAATATCCACTTGAGTAAATTTTGTTCCCAGTTCAATAGTTATTTTCTCGATAGTATACACTTAGAAAAAAATTAAAGAACGCAATAATGAACGATGTAATAGTGCTAGAAACATATCCGTTTTCGAAGTATTGAAATCTCGCGATTTTTCGTAAAGGAAATGTAATACTTCCGCCACGTGTATTCTTCCTGCTACTTCCACATTGTCCACTAACAGTTATTGTCATAATAGTGGTCATTGCATGCGCACCCGCATACATAGCGAGAATAAATTTGATTCTGATTTCATAATTGACTCCAATTACTACTGTTCGATCAGTACAGAACAAAACACAGAACCATATCCTTTAGCCGGAAGTTTATCTAACAGCCAGATAAACTGTCACTGGCGTCTGTATGTGATGGTTGCTGTTTTTCCCCGTGTGACGACCCGCCGTCATCGCTTTTGTATAGCTGCTCTATATTCCGTCATCATTCGTCCGTCAACAGCTGTTACGCAAAAACAAACAAAAAATTATTTCTGCCTCTCACTTGTTCAAAGCACTGCGCAGCCAACGCACTGGCGCGTGTGAACGCGTGGCCTAAAGGCTCAATTTCAAAGTATAAATTCCTGGCTGAACCACTGGTGAAGACTTCGCGCCACGTTACGTTATTATGCTCGCTTTTCTTGTGACCGATGACAAGACATTAAGTTTGTCGGCCTTTGCAAGACAAAGCTGTTATATATATATATATATATTACACGAAGTGATGCCTCAAGGAAACAGGAAACGACGTATAAAAGCGGGTGCACGCAAGGCGCAATTTATTCCTCGTTACTGCGAACTGCCGTTGCAAAATGCCGTGAAAGGACGAGTGCCTGCACAATTACTCGTTGTTACTGCCGACTTCTTTGTCACCGTCGGCGATGACGGTTTCTGCCCACCATGCGACCAAAGTTATTCGGCAGGCAGCACTTCAGACATACCCGTGATAGAATCGAATACGGCGAAGGCACTGTGCGACGATCCTCCGGGTGACTTCGAAGGTCGCTTGCTTGGCGTGCCTGCACATCGTCGCCGATCGTCTTGCACAAGGTTTCGATAAAGACGCCGCAACCTGTGGCACTAAGAGCGTTTTAAACCGGGAGGATAAAGGCGACGCGAAATGAACAGTGAAAACTCCCAGCTCGCGCGCTCTTGCGCACGGTGAAACGTCACCGTTAGATGAAGTAAAAGAAAAATAGCACACGTTATGTTCATGTCACGAACCCGAATATAATGCGAGGCGCGTTCCAAGGCTCGAAACTTCGGGGGGGGGGGGGGGGGGGGTAGGGAACTCGCTCTATATTCGCGCAAATATATTAAGTGCGTATCTCTCGTGTATCGTAGCTTCTGTGGCTCACGTGCTCTCACGCTGCATAGCCTCTCCTATAGCCGGTGACACTGGTAGCAGCAAGTAAAGAACACCTCCTTTTATAGTAATGTTATTTCATTATTTCAATGGTCAACTTACGCCAGCATTAAGGCACTCCAGCTAGGTGTGTCTCTGTGTCGTTGTACCCATTCGCTACATTATGCCATTAATTAGAGATGCTCATTTAGGCGTAAATCTCCGTTTATGCATGATGGTTTATTTTTTTATCAATCAGACGTCACTTCGCACATTCGGTGGTGTCGATTTGTCACGTTCCATCGCGCTCAGTACCAGCTCCAACGCGAGACCATTTTACCACGCGCATTCGCGTTGTATATAGCTCACATAGAGCGCGATTTTGCATCATATATACATCTATATATATATATATATATATATATATATATATATATATATATATATATATATATATATATATATATATATATATTGACACGTGTACTTATATTTATCGGGCGACCTGGTTTCGCCGCCTAACAAATCTTATCGCACAGCGCGGGACGCGCTTGCATGTATCCGAAGTTTCTGGAAAGTTATCGATGCTTCTATCCGCAGTCTGTTATCGCCGAACCTTGTGTTATCTGATTTATTCGCCTGAGGCGAATGATGTAGAATTTTATGGAAGGCACGCGGGTCCCAACGATTAGTCTGGAACATTCGACGACTCTGTATAAAAGCCGACGCGCTTGACCCGCTGATCAGATTTTCGACGATCGCCGGCTGTGTTCGCCGCTATCGTTGTGCTTTAAGTGTAGCCTGTTTTGTGGGCACAGGTTCGCCCAATAAAAGCTAGTTTTGTCTTTCGCAGTACTGCTACTGTGTCATTTAACGTCACAACCACGTGACATCTGGTGGAGGTGCTTGTGCGTTCATGTACCGAACGCCCCCACAAAGCCGCGACCCAAGCCCGAAGCCCGAGGACAGAACCAACATCGCCCAAGACCAGCGTGCTAGCCGCAGACTGCAAGGACTGCCCCCAGAGCACGGACTTCTACCTGAGACGACAAAGAAGATCGTGGTCAAGACAACCCCAATGGCTGCCCCAGCGTCCCCTGTTATCCTACAACAACCTCAGGACCCACCAACCTTCCGTGGAGCAGCGACTGAAGACCCGGAATCATGGCTGGAGACCTACGAACGCATCGCAACATTTAACAACTGGGACTCCGATGAGAAGCTGCGGCATGTCTACTTCGCCTTAGAAGACACCGCGAGAACTTGGTTTGAGAACAGGGAATCGACCTTGACAACGTGGGACCTGTTCCGTAGCGGCTTCTTACGCACCTTTACAAGCGTCGTGCGCAAGGAAAGGGCTGAAGCTATGCTGGACGCCCGAGTGCAGCTACCTAACGAGAACGTTGCCATTTTTACGGAAGAAATGAGCCGTTTGTTCCGCCACGCCGACCCGGATATGGCCGAGGAGAAGAAAGTCCGCCTACTAATGCGTGGTGTAAAGGAGGAACTTTTCGCCGGGATGGTAAGAAGCCCACCGAAGACCGTCGAAGAGTTTCTTCGTGAGGCGACGAACATCGAGAATACACTCGAAATGCGGAACCGGCAATTCAACCGCCGTACAAGCTCTACCCACTACGCAGGAATTCAATCACTGGCCACGGATGATCTGCGCGAGACCACCAGGGCCATTGTGCGCGAAGAACTGCGCAAGGTCTTGCCTTCGTCGCAGCCTCAAGTGGCCTCGATCGCCGACATCGTCAAAGATAAGCTTGCGCGATCCCTTGGAGTTGCTGAGATGCAACCAGAAATACCGCAGCCCCAGCCGGAAGCGATGACCTACGCCGCCGTCGCCCGCCGCCAAGGCCCCCCTGCACGACCGCGCCAGGGACCTTTAACGCCACAATTCCGTCGTCCACCGCCGCCGCCGCCAGCACGCCCGCCCGTCGCCCAGCGCCGCTACGCGAGGAAGACGGACATTTGGCGCACTCCTGACCACCGGTCACTCTGCTACCACTGCGGAGAAGCTGGTCACGTCTACCGCCGATGCCCATACCGGGAAATGGGACTGCGAGGGTTCGCCGTTAATGCGCCGCGACCACGGCTTGGTGAACGACCTCGCGATATCGCCGACTACCTCGCCGCTTTACTCAGTGGAGCGCTTGACGACCGTCCCGTTCGCCGTCACCAGGCCGCTACCTGTCACCGCAGCGACGACCATACACTGGCCCAGCCCGGGGCCGCTCTGCGAGCCCATATCCGGAAAACTAAAAGCAGCAACCGATGGAGGTGCGGTTGCTGTTCGTCGAACTGACGAAGATCCTCCGCCGCTCACGAAGACGACGAAGAGAGCATCTCGACGACATAATAACGACATACCGCCGTCTTGACGAAGTCAGGAAGCCAAGACTACACCGACGAAAGACGACTTGACGACGCGACGTTCCAGCTTCACTTCAACACGACGCAGCCGTGATCCGACGCCAAGACAAGAAAATCAGGGAGATACCTATAGAGAAAGGGGTAAGACAGGGAGACACAATTTCTCCAAAGTTATTCACGGCGTGCTTAGAAGAATTCAAGCTATTAAACTGGGAAGGCTTAGGAGTAAAGATCGACGGCAAATATCTCAGCAACCTTCGGTTTGCCGATGACAGTGTTCTATTCAACAACAATGCAGACGAGTTACAACAAATGATTGGAGACCTTAACTGAGAGAGTGTAAAAGTGGCGCTGAATATTAATATGCAGAAGGTGAAGATAATGGTAAATAGTCGGGCAAAGGAACAAGACATCAGGATCGCCAGTCGGCCACTAGAGGCTGTGAAGGAGTTTGTTTACCTAGGTCAATTGATCACAGGGAACCCTGATCATGAGAAGGAAATTCACAGAAGAATAAAAATAGGTTGGATCGCATACGGCAGACATTGCCAGCTCCTGACTGGAAGCCTACCATTATTATTGAAAAGTAAGGTGTGCACTCAGTGCATTTTGCCAGTGCTGACATATGGGGCAGAGACTTGAGATCAAGTTAAGAACCGCGCAAAGAGCGATCGAACGAATATTGCTAGGCATAAGATTAAGAGAGAGAAAGAGAGCAGTTTGGATCAGAGAGCGAACGGCTATAGACGATATTCTAATTGACATCAAGAAGAAAAAATGTAGCTGGGCAGGTCATGTAATGCGCCGGTTAGATAACCGTTGGACCATTAGGGTTACAGAATGGGTACCAAGAGAAGGGAAGCGCAGTAGAAAACGGCAGAAAGCTATAGATGGTGCGATTAAATTAGGAAATTCGCGGGTGCTAGCTGGAATCGATTGGCGGCAGCACAGGGGTAATTGGAGATCGCAGGGAGAGGCCTTCGATCTGCAGTGGATATAAAACATGATGATGATGATGATGATGATGATGATGATGAAGGTGGTGGGCCCCCCCCCCCCCCCCGAAAGAAAATCCTGGGTACGTGCCTGGCATGAGTCATATATTCTGATGACGAAGCTTTATTTTAGATGGGAGCTATAGGTTACGTGAGCGCCTGCATGCAGCGCCCAGTCTGCCTTTGGGAAGTGGTGCCATTGTCCAGAAGGCCCTTCCTCTTGCGCAAGAGCGTTATATGAAAGCGTTGCACGTGAAAACGTATAAAGTTGACAGCAGCAATTTATGGACAAGAAAAAAGAAACCTATATAATATTGCCTAATGTAAGCTGTTACATGTTTTCTGCGAGAAACATAACTATATTAGGCAAAGCTCTATAGGTAAAACTATACTGATTTAAAAATGTATATATTACAATTAAACCGTACATTTGTTGCGACGCACTATAGCGTATGCATCCATGTTATTTCTTCCGCATGCAAGTGCTTTTGTGGTGCTGCCTTGGGTGCGTTTCTGAATTTCTCATCTTGGGCTCAGATAGATCGCACCGTTTATTCAAAATTTACTGACGACAGACACCGCTGGCTACTCGGCCGCAAGCGCAGCGTACAGGGGCCGAAAAGATTCCCGAGCTTCTCCGCCTGCCTTCCCTGGTTGCGCACATTTTGTATTTTTCTTTCTTTTTTTTCTTTCCCCTCCTAGCTCCATACTGCGGTTACCCGGCCACGCTACTCGGCCTTGGGCTCGGTCCTCCTTTCTTCCCCGTCTCTGGACTGTCTTCCTTTACTTTTTTTTCCCTTAGTCCGAGTCGCCAGACGCTACATCGGCTTGTCGCTGTAAGAAGGCATGCGCGTTTACATTGCTTGTCCGTTCGCGCTCAAATTTCGCAATGAGGTCGCATTCTTTCTTCTTGCATTTTTCATAGAGTGTTTAATTAGTATTTCTGCTTGCCACGGTTCATGCGAAAAAGACACCTCCTTCCTACCCAGTCGAACCGAACCAGCTGCGAACGAACCAGTTTAAAAGCAATTCAAAGCGTTTTACCCATGCGGAGAAAGAAAAAATTCCGCCTTTTAGCGAAACGTGAATTGAAACCAAGTAGCAACACGAGCAAACTCATTAAAAAAAGGATTTTAAAAAGTCGAGTTGCAATCTGGTGCTTCTGCAGTGTGCACGTGGCAGCATGCAAAATGCTTGTTATTATTGCAGTTATGTACTTTGTGCAATACATTTTATGCTGTCTCACAAAAAAATGGCTGTGGCTTAGGTAAGGTTAAGCCCAGGATGCGAAGCATACTAGCCTTTATTTTAGTTGTTGAACCACTGTTGAAGCCTGGTGAACTGCTGTTGCTTGGCTATATTTGGTTCGGCTAGACGAAGAAACAACTCATGCATTACTGCTTCGCCTTCAAGAGTGGAACGCGACAGCGTTCCCGTCGACCCGCCAAGGGGTGTAAGACAATGGGCTACAGGGCAGCGACTACGCGCTCCGCATTGGACGCGGTGAGCGTCGAGCAAAGCAGCGTTCGGCGCGGCAACGAAATGTGCGCCTGAGCAAGAGACGCACGCCTTAGAAACAGCTCCTTTCTAAGGCAACACCGCATTCACTAGAGGCGCTTTTGTACCGCTTTGAAGCATCGTACTCGTGGCTCAGTGGTAGCGTCTCCGTCCCACACTCCGGAGACCCTGGTTCGATTCCCACCCAGCCCGCCTTGCAAGAGTTGAGCCAAAGCCACTTCTCCTCTGTCGTGACGTCACGGTGTCACGTGGTTTCAAGGCGACACCGCCGCGCCTGAGGAGCTGGGTTGAGCTCTCGTAATATGCTTCGCATAAAAAAAAGAAGTACGTGGAGCCAAAGTTCAGTCGGCAGCTAAAGCCGGCCCGATGCATTGCCGGCTTATTGCACCGACGAGCGTTTGGCGCGCTCGGCGTTCAGTCGTGCTCTGACGGAGGCCCAGCCCGCGCGACCGGCCCCGTGCCGAGGTAGCTGGAAGTAGACGTCCGGCCGACTGTTTTCGGACGTCGGGTGGCCAAGCTGCCGACTATTTCCTAACAATCGGCCAATCATCGGCAGTCGCCTAGGGTTGCTTGGGTATACGGCCGGGTCATGCGGTTTCCGCTACGCTCCCAAGCACTGGCGCTGCTTCGAACACCGCGTACTGCGAACAAGCGGTAGGTCATCGGACGCATACGATCTTATTACAATAAATTATGGGGTTAAAACCACGATCTCGTCATGAGGCACGCCGCAGTGGAGGACTCCGGAATAATTTGGGCCACCCGGAGTTCTTTAACGTTACGGGTGCTTTCGCATTTCGCTCCGTCGAAATGCGGCCGCCGTGATCGGGATTCGATCCCGCGATCTCGTGCTTAGCAGCCCAACACCATATGGCCATTAAGCAACCACGGCGGGTAAAACATAACATGTATCGGCGAGCGAAAGAGAAAGGTGCACTCCAACTCAAGCTAAGCTTTGCTTAATCCTTCACACGAGAACTGACCAGCCTACAAAACAGTTTTTAGCCTCACTTTATATAAGTGAAGGATATGCCGGCTTAGCTTCTGAAACGGCAACAGACATCAATACGCAATTTACTGCAACACGAACCGCAGCGCACACTTGTCGCAAAAGCAGTCAGCAGTGTAGCAACGCCGCGCACCTTTCAGAGAAGCCTGCAAGATTTGCCTTGAACTTCCGACACGCTTGAGAGGCACTCTCTCAGATGCGGCTCGCCGAACGGACACGCATAGTGGAACGCCGCGGTTTCATGCTTGAACGCGGCAGAAAGCGAAAGTGCCGCGATGGTAGCTATGTTTTTGTTTGTTTGAAGAGCTTCAAATGGTTTCGAATGTGTATCGAAAAACAACAAAATTCAACCAGGAGTACTAAAACCTACCGCGCGCTCTGACGCTTTTACACGTGTTGGGCCGCCATAAGGATTAAATCGCGTTGCTGGCGTTGCGGTGTGCTCCCTCCTATTATTTCCATCCTCCATGATAGCAAGCATATTCTAGGCCTTCAAGGCACTCTACTCTAGTGGTGACATCTCAGTAAGGTGCCTGGTGGTGGTCTCGTGCTGACGATGCTCTCTCGGTGAGCGCATATTTCCCCCCTCATCTTTTAAGAGGTTCAATACTTACAAGCATTTGTCTCGCAAACCATATTTATTTCAAGGGAATTTTCCATGTCTCAATAATTTCTCTCGTCGTATTCGAGTGCTGATTGCCGTGTTATCGTTTGTTACCAGCCATAGAGAGAGCATCGCGAGAGAGAGAGCATCGAGAGAGAGAGAGCATCGAGAGAGCATCGTCAGCACGAGACCACCACCAGGCACCTTACTGAGATGTGGGGGGGACTTCGCGGCCGGAACGAAGCCTCCCTTCTCCGCCGGCCAAGTGGGAAAAACGCGCTTTCCGATCGCTCAAGGTTGCGCGGACACAATAGTATAGCTCTAGCGTCTAGGAAAAGCTTAAAAATGTGCGAGGGCGGCATGCATAGCGTGGGGAGCTAGCCGCCAGAATAGCTATCTCAAGGACTGCTGCTGACGAGGGCGAAATACCTTCGTGTAATTATAATAACCCTAATAGGACTACTTTCGAAAGAACAAAAAAGAAAAAGAAAGGAAACGGCCCAGAAGGCTATACTACGAGAGCTATGGCTGATAATTTTCTCTATATATATGTATTCATCTCATCTATGGGATCGCATGCGCGCGTTGTTGCTTTGTCTCTGCGTGTATTAGTGAAGAGGGCCAGTTTAAGGGCGGAGAAGAATCAAGGAAAGGAAAGCAAAATTGCAGCGCCGTGGTTTTAAAGCGCACCCGTGGTAGAGAAACGGAAGGCGATATAAGCGTGCGTGGCTATGATACGCACACGAAAAAAACTGCCTCAAAATAGTTAGACTTGAGGGAAATCTTCGTTAACAAACGATAGCACAGCAATCAGCATTCGAATATAATTATAACCCTAATAATAATTGCAAATATTCATCTCATCTATGGGATCTAATGCGCGCGCTGTTGCTTTCTCTCTGCGTGTAGTAGTTAAAAGAGCCAGTTTAAGGCGATATAAGCGTGCGTGGCCATGATACGCACACGACAAACTGCCTTAAAATATTTAGACTTGAGGGGAAAGCTTCGGTAACAAACTATAACACGGCAATCAGCACTCGAATACGACGAGAGAAATTATATAGACATGGAAAATTCCCTTGAAATAAATATGGTTTGCGAGACAAATGCTTGTAAGCATTGAACCTTTTAAAAGATGAGGGGGGAAATATGCGCTCACCGAGAGAGCATCGTCAGCACGAGACCACCACCGGGCACCTTACTGCAAGGCGAGCAGCGCGAATCGTTCACTAAAAACAGTAGCTCAACACATGAGCTGGACGAGTGAACCGAAAAGCTTACTTGAAAGGTATACGTACTACGTGATTTTCAATAGCGCGAAGCAAAGCGAGTGGCCCGAACCGTTTATTCGTAACAGTAGCTCAATGCAGAGCTGGCCGCGTGAACCGAAAAAGGTTACTTGAGAGGCAGGTACTAAGTGATTTTCAATAGCGCGAAGCAAAGCGAGCCGCGCGAACCATTCACTAGAAACAGTAGCTCAAAGCAGAGCTGGCCGCGTAAACCGAAAAGGTTACTTGAAAGGTATACGTACTACGTTATATTAAATAGCGCGAAGCAAAGCTAGCCGCGCGAACCGTTCACTAGAAACAGTAGCTAAAGCAGAGCTGGACGAATGAACCGAAAAGCCTACTTGAAAGGTATACGTACTACGTGATTTTCAATAGCCTGAAGCAAAGCGAGCCGCGCGAACCGCTTACTAAAAACTGTAGCTCAAAGCAGAGCTGGACGAGTGAACCGAAAAGCTTACTTCGAAGGTAGGTACTACGTGATGTACAATAGCGAGAAGCAAAGCGATCTGCGCGAACCGCTTACTGGAAACAGTTGTTCAAAGCAGAGCTGGACGAGTGAACCGAAAAGGTTGCTTGACAGGTAGGTACTACGTGATCTTCAATAGCGCGAAGCAAGGCGAGCGGCGCGAAACATTCAATAGAAATAGTAGCTCAAAGCAGACCTGGCCGTGTGAACCGAAAAGGTTACTTGAAAGGTATACGTACTATGTTATTTTCAATTGCGCGAAGCAAAGCGAGCCGCACGAACCGTTCACTAGAAACAGTAGCTCAAAGCAGAGCTGGCCGCGTGAACCGAAAAGCTTACTTGAAAGGTAGGTACTACGTGATTTTCAATAGCGCGAAGCAAAGCGAGCCGCGTGAACCGCTCACTAGAAACAGTAGCTCAAAGCAGAGCTGGCCGCGTAAACCGAAAAGGTTACTTGAAAGGTGGGTACTACGTAATTTTCAATAGCGCGAAGCAAAGCGAGCCGCACCAACCGTTTACTCGAAACAACAGCTCCAAGCAGAGCTGGACGAGTGAACCGAAAAGCTTACTTTAAAGGTATACGTACTACGTGATTTTCAATAGCGCGAAGCAAAGCGAGCTGCGCGAACCGCTCGCTAAAAACTGTAGCTCAATGCAGAGCTGGACGGGTGAACCGAAAAGCTTACTTGAAAGGTAGGTACTAAGTGATTTTCAATAGCGCGAAGCAAAGCGAGCTGCGCGAACCGCTCGCTAAAAACTGTAGCTCAAAGCAGAGCTGGACGGGTGAACCGAAAAGCTTACTTGAAACGTAGGTACTAAGTGATTTTCAATAGCGCGAAGCAAAGCGAGCCGCGTGAACCGCTCACTAGAAACAGTAGCTCAAAGCAGAGCTGGCCGCGTAAACCGAAAAGGTTACTTGAAAGGTGGGTACTACGTAATTTTCAATAGCGCGAAGCAAAGCGAGCCGCACCAACCGTTTACTCGAAACAACAGCTCCAAGCAGAGCTGGACGAGTGAACCGAAAAGCTTACTTTAAAGGTATACGTACTACGTGATTTTCAATAGCGCGAAGCAAAGCGAGCTGCGCGAACCGCTCGCTAAAAACTGTAGCTCAAAGCAGAGCTGGAAGAGTGAACCGAAACGCTTTTTTGAAAAGTAGGTACTACGTGATTTTCGACAGCACGAAGTAAAGCGAGCCGCGCGAACCGTTCACTAGAAACAGTAGCTCAAAGCAGAGCTGGAAGAGTGAACCGAAACGCTTTTTTGAAAAGTAGGTACTACGTGATTTTCAACAGCACGAAGTAAAGCGAGCCGCGCGAACCGTTCACTAGAAACAGTAGCTCAAAGCAGAGCTGGAAGAGTGAACCGAAACGCTTTTTTGAAAAGTAGATACTACGTGATTTTCAACAGCACGAAGTAAAGCGAGCCGCGCGAACCGTTCACTAGAAACAGTAGTTCAAAGCAGAGCTGGAAGAGTGAACCGAAACGCTTTTTTGAAAAGTAGGTACTACGTGATTTTCAACAGCACGAAGTAAAGCGAGCCGCGCGAACCGTTCACTAGAAACAGTAGTTCAAAGCAGAGCTGGAAGAGTGAACCGAAAAGCTTTTTTGAAAAGTAGGTACTACGTGATTTTCAACAGCACGAAGTAAAGCGATCTGCGCGAACCGTTTACTGCAAACAGTAGCTCAAAGCAGAGCTGGACGAGTGAACCGAAACGCTTACTTGAAAGGTAGGTACTACGTGATTTTCAACAGCACGAAGTAAAGCGAGCCGCGCGAACCGTTCACTAGAAACAGTAGTTCAAAGCAGAGCTGGAAGAGTGAACCGAAACGCTTTTTTGAAAAGTAGGTACTACGTGATTTTCAACAGCACGAAGTAAAGCGAGCCGCGCGAACCGTTCACTAGAAACAGTAGTTCAAAGCAGAGCTGGAAGAGTGAACCGAAACGCTTTTTTGAAAAGTAGGTACTACGTGATTTTCAACAGCACGAAGTAAAGCGATCTGCGCGAACCGTTCACTAGAAACAGTAGTTCAAAGCAGAGCTGGAAGAGTGAACCGAAAAGCTTACTTGAAAGGTAGGTACTACGTGATTTTCAACAGCACGAAGTAAAGCGAGCCGCGCGAACCGTTCAATAGAAACAGTAGCTCAAAGCAGAGCTGGAAGAGTGAACTGAAACGCTTTTTTGAAAAGTAGGTACTACGTGATTTTCAACAGCACGAAGTAAAGCGAGCCGCACGAACCGTTCACTAGAAACAGTAGCTCAAAGCAGAGCTGGACGAGTGAACCGAAAAGCTTACTTGAAAGGTAGGTACTACGTGATTTTCAACAGCACGAAGTAAAGCGATCTGCGCGAACCGTTTACTGCAAACAGTAGCTCAAAGCAGAGCTGGACGAGTGAACCGAAACGCTTACTTCAAAAGTAGGTACTACGTGACTTTCAACAGCACGAAGTAAATCGAGCCGCGCGAACCGTTCACTAGAAACAGTAGCTCAAAGCAGAGCTGGACGAGTGAACCGAAAAGCTTACTTGAAAGGTAGGTACTACGTGATTTTCAACAGCACGAAGTAAAGCGAGCCGCGCGAACCGTTCACTAGAAACAGTAGTTCAAAGCAGAGCTGGAAGAGTGAACCGAAACGCTTTTTTGAAAAGTAGGTACTACGTGATTTTCAACAGCACGAAGTAAAGCGAGCCGCGCGAACCGTTCACTAGAAACAGTAGCTCAAGCCAGAGCTGGACGAGTGAACCGAAAAGCTTACTTGAAAGGTAGGTACTACGTGACTTTCAACAGCACGAAGTAAAGCGATCTGCGCGAACCGTTTACTGCAAACAATAGCTCAAAGCAGAGCTGGACGAGTGAACCGAAACGCTTTTTTGAAAAGTAGGTACTACGTCAGTTTCAACAGCACGAAGTAAAGCGAGCCGCGCGAACCGTGCACTAGAAACAGTAGCTCAAGCCAGAGCTGGACGAGTGAACCGAAAAGCTTACTTGAAAGGTAGGTACTACGTGATTTTCAACAGCACGAAGTAAAGCGATCTGCGCGAACCGTTTACTGCAAACAATAGCTCAAAGCAGAGCTGGACGAGTGAACCGAAACGCTTACTTGAAAATTAGGTACTACGTGATTTTCAACAGCACGAAGTAAATCGAGCCGCGCGAACCGTTCACTAGAAACAGTAGCTCAAAGCAGAGCTGGAAGAGTGAACCGAAACGCTTTTTTGAAAAGTAGGTACTACGTCATTTTCAACAGCACGAAGTAAAGCGAGCCGCGCGAACCGTTCACTAGAAACAGTAGTTCAAAGCAGAGCTGGAAGAGTGAACCGAAACGCTTTTTTGAAAAGTAGGTACTACGTGATTTTCAACAGCACGAAGTAAAGCGAGCCGCGCGAACCGTGCACTAGAAACAGTAGCTCAAGCCAGAGCTGGACGAGTGAACCGAAAAGCTTACTTGAAAGGTAGGTACTACGTGATTTTCAACAGCACGAAGTAAAGCGATCTGCGCGAACCGTTTACTGCAAACAATAGCTCAAAGCAGAGCTGGACGAGTGAACCGAAACGCTTACTTGAAAATTAGGTACTACGTGATTTTCAACAGCACGAAGTAAATCGAGCCGCGCGAACCGTTCACTAGAAACAGTAGCTCAAAGCAGAGCTGGAAGAGTGAACCGAAACGCTTTTTTGAAAAGTAGGTACTACGTGATTTTCGACAGCACGAAGTAAAGCGAGCCGCGCGAACCGTTCACTAGAAACAGTAGTTCAAAGCAGAGCTGGAAGAGTGAACCGAAACGCTTTTTTGAAAAGTAGGTACTACGTGATTTTCAACAGCACGAAGTAAAGCGAGCCGCGCGAACCGTTCACTAGAAACAGTAGTTCAAAGCAGAGCTGGAAGAGTGAACCGAAACGCTTTTTTGAAAAGTAGGTACTACGTGATTTTCAACAGCACGAAGTAAAGCGATCCGCGCGAACCGTTCTCTAGAAACAGTAGTTCAAAGCAGAGCTCGAAGAGTGGACCGAAACGCTTTTTTGAAAAGTAGGTACTACGTGATTTTCAACAGCACGAGGTAAAGCGAGCCGCACGAACCGTTCACTAGAAACAGTAGTTCAAAGCAGAGCTGGAAGAGTGAACCGAAACGCTTACTTGAAAGGTAGGTACTACGTAATTTTCAATAGCGCGAAGGAAAGCGATCTGCGCGAACCGTTTACTGCAAACAATAGCTCAAAGCAGAGCTGGCCGTGTGAACCGAAAAGGTTACTTGAAAGGTATACGTACTACGTTATATTCAATAACTCGGAGCAAAGCAATCTGCGCGAACCGTTTACTGGAAGCAATAGCTCAAAGCAGAGCTGGACGAGTGAACCGAAACGCTTACTTGAAAGGTAGGTACTACGTAATTTTCAATAGCGCGAAGGAAAGCGAGACGCGCGAACGGTTTACTAGAAACAGTAGCTCAAAGCAGAGCTGGACGAGTGAACCGAAACGCTTAATTGAAAGGTAGGTACTATACGTAATTTTCAATAGCGCGAAGCAAAGCGATCTGCGCGAACCGTTTACTGGAAACAATAGATCAAAGCAGAGCTGGACGAGTGAACCGAAAAGGTTGCTTGACAGGCAGGTACTACGCACCTGATTTTCAATAGCGCGAAGCAAAGCTAGCCGTGCGAACGACTCACTAAAACAGTTGCTCAAGCAGAGCTGGACGAGTGAACCGAAACGTTTACTTGAAAGCTATACGTACTACGTGATCTTCAATAGCCTGAAGCAAAGCGAGCCGCGCGAACCTTTCACTTGAAACTGTAGCTGAAAGCAGAGCTGGACGAGTGAACCGAAACGCTTATTTGATAAGTACGTACTACGTGATTTTCAATACCGCGAAGCAAAGCCATCTGCGCGAACCGTTTACTAGAAACAATAGCTCAAAGCAGAGCTGGACGAGTGAACCGAAACGCTTACTTGAAAACTAGGTACTACGTGATCTTCAATAGCGCGAAGCAAAGCGAGCCGCGCGAACCGTTCAGTAGAAACAGTCGCTCAAAACAGAGCTGAACGAGTGAACCGAAAAGCTTTCTTGACAGGTATACGTACTACGTTATTTTCAATAGCGCGAAGCAATGCGAGCCGCGCGAACCACTCACTAAAAACAGTACCTCAAAGCAGAGCTGGACGAGTGAACCGAAGCACTTATTTGAAAAGTAGGTACTACGTGATTTTATATAGCGCGAAGCAAAGTGAGCCGCGCGAACCATTTACTGGAAAACAATAGCTCTCAGCAGAGGTCGACCAGTGAATCGAAAAATTTACTTGAACGGTAGGTACTACGTGATTTTGAATAACGCGAACCAAAGCGAGCCGTGCGAACCGCTCACTGTAAACAATAGCCCAAAGCAGAGCTGGATGAGTGAACCAAAACGCTTACTTGAGAGGTAGGTACTACGTGAACTTCAATAGCGCGAAGCAAAGCGAGCGGCGCGAACCGTTTACTGGAAACAGTAGGTCAAAGCAGAGCTGGCCGCGTAATCCGAAAAGGTTACTTGAAAGGTGGGTACTACGTAATTTTCAATAGCGCGAAGCAAAGCCATCTGCGCGAACCGTTTACTAGAAACAATAGCTCAAAGCAGAGCTGCACGACTGAACCGAAACGCTTACTTGATAGGTAGGTACTACGTGATCTTCAATAGCGCGAAGCAAAGCGAACAGCGCGAACCGTTCGCTAGAAACAGTAGCTCAAAGCAGAGCTGGACCAGTGAACCGAAAAGGTTACTTGAAAGGTAGGTACTACGTTATTTTCAATAGCGCGAAGCAAAGCGATCTGCGCGAACCGTTTACTGGGGCCCTATAACGTAAAACTATTCCAGTATGTTTCTATTCCAATTTCCTGACGTCAAATTTGCGTAACCACCGACGCAAGCACCGGGCGGTCACCCATAGGGTTGTCTGAACAGACCAATCAAACGCTCTCCTCGTTCATAGGAGGTCCCTTTTGTTTGCTTGAAAAACGAATAACATTGCCTACACTGAGCGGCTTGTTGTATCTAATTGGCTGACAAGAGGCGAGGAGAAGGCTCAAGTGGAGAGGGATTCACTAGGGCAGAGCCAGTGCACTGAAAACCTATAACCGGATGAAGAGGGTGGTGCCGGCATCTGCGATTGGTCGGCTTTCCCTTACTTAGCTTGTGGTGGCTGGTCGAAAATCGCGGCGGCATGCAACGGAAGCTTAAGAATGACGCTAAAATTGACCCTCAGCAAAGAAGAGTTGGCAGAATGAGGTAGTAAACGTGTCGAAAGTGCTTGAAAACGTTACACGGTCACGCAAGAAGTTTTATTATACGCAAATTACACCCATGCTCTCCGGCAGGTGCGAGTAGCCAGCGTCTCAGCGATCGGCGGCAGCTATCTTTTGTTCCTTTCGGAACGGGGCAGCCTGCGGCTATTCCGAAAAAAATTCTAGACCTAGACTGGCGCCAAAGCAGGCGTTCACATGCGCATAGAGTTCCTTGTACAAATTCCCTCCTCCGTACAAACTCACTCCTTCTCCCGTTCCGGTCTTGTCTCCCTATTGGCTAGGAGCAATCGTCTCTTCTGGGAGGTTATCGATTTTTCTTTCGCCCCGTCGACGCCAAACGCGAGAACGAAGGGAACAGGGCGACTCCACACGCGGGCGAAGTTACGCGCCCTCCGTCGCCTCTGAGTCATCTTTTTCTACTTCTGTCTGGAAAGTTGGGGGGGCAGACTAACCTACTTTTTCCGTCGAGCGCACGCGAGGGTGCGCAGCCAGTAGGCAGGAATGGGCCCTGGAGACAGGCCTTTGTGCCCAGCTCTCCAACTTCCCCCTTCACTCTTCCACAACCCTAGCCCGAACAGTGAACATTCTATGCCCCACGACACGCGGACAAAAGCACATGTGACGTCTTTTTTTCCTTTCCTGCCTAGACTCTGCCATCAGACTCATCATCATCTGCTATCGGACTCATCCTCCCCCGCCCAAATTACCATCACGGTAAAGAAAAGTCGAATGAGAGGCACTGTTTGGTACTGCAGCACATCCTTTCTATGAGAAGGACAGCGGCGGGACTATTTGAGAGGTGGAGGGTGACGTGGTGGTGAGATTTAGGTCCTTATCCCACATTACATGTTTTAGGTGTTTCCCCCTTGTCCCTCCTCTCCAGACAGCACTGGACAGACGGACTGACAGAAAACCACAAAAACTCTTCCAAGCAAACGCACCTCGCTTCGTAAGAAAGAGGGCCCCGCCGTGCTGGCGGAGGATTCCTGTTTTTGCAGCTTGATAAGCTCTCCCTAAATGATCAGACTAAACGCATGCTGTTACATTAGGCGGGGGGCCCCGTTTGCTCGCTCTGGTTTTCTCGCTGTATACATGTCGCTCGAAGTTCCGTTGGCCATGGTTCCTTATACTAAGCAGGTTAGAATAAATGAGCCTCCTTCTGAAGCCCTGGGCTGCAGCCCCCTTAACCCCCCCCCTCTTAAACCAGCGCTGCCTGCGGGGGGTAGCGACCTTCAAACCCTTCTCGGCCCGCTTCAACGAGTCGCTTCTTCGGAGAACCGACGACTTCCTAGCCCGCAGCGACGAGTCGTTTTCGAGAGCCCACAATGCGCCACCTGCGGATAGCCAACGACGCCGGCAAGTTTAGCCACGTTCGGGGGAGCGAGTATTGTTAGTTGATTAGCTCTCACCTTCACGGTCTACTTGGAGCAAAATAATTCCTGGAAGAGCGTGTTTTGCGGTGCTTTCTCACGGGCCCCAGAAATCGTCACAGTCGATGGACCGACGCAACGGCTAACTGGAATCAAGAGACGCCAGCTGGGGTCAAGCGTGACAACCCATGTCTACGAGGACCCTCTCAACTCGCTGTGTTCAGTGAAACCAAAGTGTGGGAGTGTGTGAACCCTCCCCCTCAAAGGCAAGTCGACTACGCCTCCAACGACTGTGGACGGTCCGATTGGACGAAGGTTGGACAGCAGTTTTCTCTCACCTAGGGATCTAGAGAGGACAGAGGGATTTTAAGCAGCAGTTTTCGGCTGCTCGGGGTGCTTCGCCTTTCGTGCTCCATTTGGGAGTCATGCCAGACTATTGAAATATATCTCCTGTCGTAATGTAAACATTGTAAATAAATCCCGTACTCCTAGTTCTAGATGAGAGCAAGTTCCTCGCTAAAACCACGTCCCAAGCGTGGGTGAGTTGGACAACGGCATAGGCCACCTATCACATATTTCATGCCCGACTACAACCCGTACAGCTGGTTGCCAGCGGTGGGATTGTCCTCCAAGTCTTACAGTGGCGATTCGACTGGGTTAATGCAGTCACTGCTCTGTTCTACGGCCGAGGTTGCAGTACTGGGTTTTCTTGACATCTTAGGAAAACGTAGGACACGATTGATGCGCTTACGCCTTGCGGTAGGTGGAAATGCGTGGTAATGCGCAGCTTTTCCGGCACTCTGCCTACCGCTTTGTGACGTTTCCTCCCGATATGCTTGTGCAGTTTCGGTCGTTCATTGCAGCTTCTCCATTTATCGTCTGCATTGAAAGTTTGATCCTTTGTGCAGCAGCCTCATGTTGCTGGATGACATGTCTTTTCGGAAGAGCGTGCGCGAAGGCAGTCGTGGAAGAGACTTAACATTCCGCGATATGATCACGTACTATGCGTGTTGGATTGTGTGTTGGTCCCACATATGTCCGGTATGGGACTTCCCGTTGAAAACTTCCTTCGGACATCCATAGGATCAAAGCTTTGGGATTTGTGTAGATCCCAGAAGTTCAATCATGTGAATGTCCGAAGGATGTATTAAATAGAACATCCCAAAATTATTGTCCTCGTGTTATCCACTGGCCGTCCTGACTGGGACTTGGACGTTCGGATCTAATCAGGATGTCCAGAGGATACTCGTGGTCAAATGGGCTGATTCTCCGTCTTCCTTACCTCTTTCAGTTAGATGGTTCCGCCAGAGGAGCGCGGCTTTGAAGCACCTTCTGGCATCGAGCAGGTACGGGTAAATCTGCCTTCTGCAAAGCGCATAACCCATACAGTTTCATGCAATCATGATCTTAGGAAACTCTTTGACATAGCCATAGAGCTATAGAATAATCATCGTAGGGAAACGCTATGGACATAACCACAATTCGTCATCATCATCATGGGCACATCACTGAAATCTTCCTCGACTAGTTTAGTGGCTAAGTGAAATAGGCCGCTCCCGTCCCAAAAAGTAAATAAAATGAAAATTAAGTACAAGGTAAAAAATTTAAAGATAGATAAATAACAGACAAAAAGGCCTTAAGAGGAAGCTTCAGCTCTGGCGCTCCTCTAAATACATGTAAAAGGAGAATTCGTTTTTCTCGGCAACCACTGCGCCAAATTTGACGAAGTTTGTTGCATTTAAACTTAAAATCAAGTCACTGTTGGTTTCGGATTTTTGATTTAAGTCGTCAATTTTTTAATTAAAAACTGGCAAAATTTAAAAAATTCAGAAAACAAAACTATGAAGTTTACAACTCTCTAACTCAGCAAGGAAAAATGATATCACAATTCTGTGAATTGTATCTGACAGTACATCTAAAGCGGACAAAACTGATACGTTACATATGAATCTAAAAAAAAATTTAGTACTATGGAAATACAGCTTTTGCAGAACGCTTGTACAGAACATAACAAATTCACGCAAGATATAAATTGACATATAGAATTTGTTCGCTTTGAATGATCTAATGGATGCCGTTTACAGAATCGCGATATCTGTTTTTGATGCAGAGCTCTTAATTTGTAAACTTCGTGCGTCTATATTTTTCAAACTTCCGAATTTTTGAAAATCCCTTTCATAAAATTCAGGCCCTAAATTGAAATTCCGGCTCCAATAGTCACTATAATTTAAATTTCTCTCTTAAATGCAATAAATTTCATTAAAATCGGTCCAGGGGTTATCTCAGAAAAACTTTTTGTGGAAGTGCACACAGATCATATCAGTATATGTAGAGGACAAGATAGAACCGGACCTTCTCGAGGAGCGATGGCTAAGCGCTCTGACTAGCTCAGAACTACACGACCAATTATGGGCTATCCAGCGGGCCTGGGCAGCGGTGGGAAGGCTATGCCTCACCGCACACAATGCCCGGGTGGCCTGAGCCCGGGCTGGCAACCTCGCAGGTCCCTTTTCCATTAAAGTTTTTTTCCGTCCGTCCGTTCGTTTTTTGCGTTTTACATGTATTTGAATAGGCCGCGTCGGAGTTGGGCCCGAGCTGAAGCTTCCTCTTAAAGGGACACTAAAGGTTACTATTAAGTCAACGTGGACTGTTGAAATACCATCCCAGAAACTTTGAAGCACTTGTTTCGTGCGAAGAAAAGACTTATCTTAAGAGAAAATGCGTTCCGAAGCGTCCGCGTACCTCTAGCGCAGTTCAAATCGCCCGCCCGCCGATCGAGGAGTGGTGATGTCATGGTCTCATATTGACGTTGCGCCGTCGGCGAGTAAGGTGGTGGTGGTGGTAAAAACTTTATTTCGTCAACAGAAAATGATTTATGAGATTAGATGTGGGAAGTCATGATGGCTTCGTGCGGTGGCCGTCAGACCGTGTCTTACGGCGACTTCTAAAGCCCACGTCACGGCCCGCAGTTGAACCGCGGGTTCCGAGCTGGTCACCGCAGCCTCCCACTGCTCTCGGTAGGATAGCTGCCATTCAGGTCTAGGTTTGAGCTCAGGGCATCCGTGCAAGATGTGTGCTAAATCGGCTTTGTCGGCCTCGCATAGCGTACATTCGGGGGAGTGTATCCCTGGGGATAGTTTGTACGGGTTGGGGAAGGTGTGTGTTTGGATTTGCCTCCACGTCGCCTGCTGGTTTTTGGTTAAGGAATTGTGAGGGAGTGGGTATTCGAGTCTTTCGTTTTTATAGTATTGCGTAATTTCGTGGTAGGTTATCATGCGCTCTCTTGCTCCTCGCAGGATCTGTTGGCTCACTGCCCGGTTGACGAGTCCTCGGGCGAAATTGTGAGCCGCTTCGTTCCCGGGATGGGACGAGTGCGCAGGGATCCAGATGATTTTGATCTGACGGGGCGTGAAATGTACTATCTTTAGAATTTGTAGCGCCGGTTCGTGGGTTCTGCCTTTGGCAAAATTACGCACTGCCGTCTTGGAGTCGCAGAATATTATTTTGGCTGCGGTATTTGTGATAGCTATTGCTATCGCGGCTTCTTCCGCTTCTTCCGCGTGCCTTCCAAAAATGGTGACCGCGGTGATTGGTTTAGATCGTTTCCTACTACCCCTGCGGAGAAAGCGTCGCGTTCTCCGAGTTCGGCTACGTCTACGTAGACCGCCTCCTTGTGGTTTGCGTAGTGTTTCTGGAGTGCTTTGGCCTGGGCCTGTCTCCGTTTGGTGTGATACTCCGGGTGCATGTTCTTTGCGATTGGGTTGACCCTGAGGCGACTGAAGATGTCTCTGGGCATGGGCCCGACGTTTGTTTGAGTGCTCTCGAACGGGATGTTTAATTTCCTTAGGATGTGTCTTCCCGCAGGTGTCTGGGTTAATCTTTCATATTGGGCTGTTCTGTGTGCTTCAACTATTTCGTCGAGCGTGTTGTGGACGCCCATTTTCAGAAGTCTTTCGGTGGATGTGTATATCGGCAGGTGGAGCGCCACCTTGTAGGTTTGTCTTATGAGGCAGTTTACCTTTTCCTTTTCCGCTTTATACAGGTTGAGTTATGGGAGGGAGTACACGAAACGGCTGAGCACGAAAGCCTGGATTAGATGCATGCCTAAGATCCACTTCCTTCATCCCAGTGTTTATTGGCGATGCGTCGGATTAAACGGTTGGTTTGGTTCACGCATACAGTAAGTTTGTTGATAGTCACTGTGTTTTTGCCGTTGCTTTGTAGGTGCATACCTAGTATCCGGATCGTTTGGACCTCGGGAACTAGGGTGCCGTGCACGTATATTTCTATAGGGACTGAGGTTTTTGTATGGCCTCGTGGATTGTATCTCATGACGAGAAGTTCAGATTTTTGTGGGGAGCACGATAATCCTATCTTTCTGGCGTGTTCTGAGACTACGCCTGCCCCAGTTTGCAGTAGGTGCTCGATCTCTCCGTCGTTCCCTTTGGTTACCCAGAGTGTAATGTCGTCTGCGTACAGGGAATGCGATAGGTTTGGTATTCCTTCGAGCAGCTGTGCCATGGATATGAGCACGACATTGAAAAGTAGGGGTGAGAGTACCGATCCTTGCGGCGTTCCTCTGCTTCCCAGTGTGAAAGGGTCGGATGTGAGTGACCCGAAGCGTATCTCCTCCGTCCTAGCGGATAGGAAGGCTTTGACGTAGGTGTGGGTTCGCTCGCCTACTCCTAGATTTGAAAGGGCTTCCGTGATAGCCTCGTGCTTGACTTGGTCGAATGCCTTGGTTAAATCCAGAGCTAGGATTGCTTTGGTTCATTTGCTGTGAATAGGGTTGATGACCTCCTCCGATAGTCCGAGCATGAGGTCTTGTGTGGAGAGGTGTTGTCTAAAGCCCAACATTGTGCTGGGGAAGAGTTCGTGCTTGTCCATGTGTTCTTGCAGGCGATCTAGAATCACATGTTCTAGCAACTTGCCCAGGCATGACGTGAGGGAGATAGGTATCAAATTTTGTATTTGTAGGTTCTTCCCTGGTTTCGGTATGAAGGTTATCTTTTCGTGTTTCCACGCTGCCAGCAGCTTGCCTTTTTCCCAGCATTGGTTGAAGAGTTTTGTGATAGCGTTGATTGACTCCTCATCCAGGTTTCTCAAAGTTCGGTTTGTGATTCCGTCAACTCCCGGGGCAGAGGATGTGCGGAGTTTGTATAGCGCCGCCCTCACCTCTGCCGTCGTTATTTCCTCGTCCATTCCTGGATTCGGAGGTCCTTTGTACTCGGGAAGCGTTTCCTTGTCGGAGGTATCTACATATCTGCTCCTGAGTTCGTCGAGGAGTTCGTCGTGTTGAAGGGGGTGTTCGTGTATAATACGGCCGATGTTCTTGTTATGTGCCGTCTTACAATTTTCAGGGTCTAGGAGGTACCTGAGTAGGTGCCACGTGTCTTTTAGGCCCAGTTTTCCATTCATCTGGTCGCATGTTTGGCCCCACAGTTGTTTGGCCAGATCTTGTGCGTGGTGTTCTATTTCTTTAACTAGGCGAGTAATTTTGAGCTTCAGTCTTCTGTTTTATTTTTGTTTGAGCCATCTCTTTTGAAGGCTCTCGTGTGCTTGCCACATGTGTAGTAGTCTGTTGTCTATTGCGTGTGTTTCCGCTGCGACTGGTGTGCTTTTGGTGGCGGTTTTGACGTCCTTGCCTAGCTGTTCAACCCATTTGTCGAGGTCATTATGGTGGTGGGTTCGTCTCGTGCTCTGATGAGTCTAAATTTGTCCCAGTCGGTGATCGTGATCTCTTTCCTCCCTTTCTTTTTTTTAGAGATGTGGCCGGGATGGTGGTTTCGATTATATAATGAACGCTGCCTAGGCTACAGGCGGTGTTCCTCCATTTCCCTTCTCTCACGTTCTTACTGAGCGTTACATCGGGACTGTTGTTCGTCTGCACACTGTTTCCTATTCGCGTGGGTTGTAGCGGATCGTTCAGGCCATCGTAGCGTGCAGGCCTTCGTGCAGGCCTTCGTGCAGGCCTTCGTCTTGTATGTAATTCCATATGGCGGTGCCCTTCTTGTTGTTTATTCTGTAGCCCCAGGCCATGTCCCTGGCGTTAAAGTCGTCTACTATTAATAGCGGTTTGTGTCCACAGAGACTGAGTGTTTTGTTAACTGCCTCTATTATCGAGGGGTGGTTCGATCTGGGGGCGCTATATACGTTGAGAATAAATAGGCTCGCTTGTCCTCGTTTCTGCGGAATTATTTCCACGAGGAGGCAGTCCGCGTCCTTCGTTTCTATTTCGTGTTCGACGGTGGTCAGGTTTCTGAGGACCAAGACGGCAGCACGCGGGTTCTGCGCTCTCATTTTTTCGTATGTTTTATAGTTTCTGAGTTTGACTTTAGTTAGCGTTTCTTGCAGTACTATGATGTCCGGAATTTCCGATTTGTCTAAGTTTTGGATGTGGAGTTGTAGGTTCTCCCGCTTTGGGCGGAAGCCCCTGCAGTTCCACTGCCATGCTTTGATTTTCTTAAGGTTTCCCTCCATATTGGTTTGCTCTTTGTACCTGAGCGTTTATGAGACCGGATTTGGATAGTGAGATCGCTGCAAGTTGCTCAGCATGATCTGAGAGTTGAGTTTGTATCGTGGCTACGGTTGCCTCTGTTTGGCTTAGTCTGGTGTTGAGGGCGTCCACGCGTCCATTTAGCTGCGTAGCTAACGCGCCAATTTATTCCTTCATGTCTGCCCTGATTCTGTCTTCGTTTGCTGCCATCTTCTCCTCCATGCGATCAAGTCGGGTGTTCATGCCTTGCATTAGGTGAATTACGTCGTTTAGGGTGGGGCTTTCCGCGTCCTTGACCGTTTCGATCGTTCTCTTTTTAGCCGGGGGGCTTCGTTGTGGTGACGAGGCACGCGAGGACGCCGCGGAGGGGGTTACTGAGCTGTTGGGTCTCGTAGAAGGGGTGCGTTGTTTTGAGCTTTGTGTTTCCTTCTGGGGGGAGTTTCTACCCTGCATGTTTACAATGATTTGCTTAAGCACCTTGATTGTTCCATGTTGTCTTTAAATCATAGCCCTGAGGTCTGCGTTGCCATCTCTCTCTCTCGGGATGTCTGCGGTTTCCAGCTCACCTGTTTTGGGCGTCCTTGACTGTCGGCTTTCGGGAGGGGAGGGAAAGAGATGGAACGGCTACGGCTTCTCCAGCGTCTTTGGCTGGAGTTGGACCTTTCCCGGCTCCTGGAATGGTGTCCTCCAGTATGGTGTCCTCCATAGAGTTTCGTACTCTATGGTGTCCTCCGCTGTCTTGTTGTTGTCCGCGTCAACACAACAAACACAACAAAAGTTTGCCCTGCAAGAGCAGAGTTTCCTAAATTACGTAAAAAGTCAGAATACGCAAAGAACCACCAACGACGCCAGAGACAATACAACGAACGTAGGTTCGGGGCAGAAACCCCCAACGCAACCAACAATAATCAGACATGGCAGAACGGGAACAACAACACTTAGAAATCTGGCAATGGAACTGCAGGGGGTACAAGCGAAAGCAGGGCCTCCTACAGCAATTCATATACACCAGAGGAACCCCACCAGATGTAATCATGTTGCAAGAAGGAAACAGCACCCCAACGCTCAGGGGCTACACGTCTAGAGAGCGGCCGCACCGCGACCCTCATAAGCAAACAAATAGTAGCCATAGCACACAAAGAGATAGAGGATACCCAAATAGAGCACGTAATCACGGAGATAATTCTCAAAAAGAAAAGAAAAGCCAAGAGCACCTACATTGTAAATCTATATAGCCCACCCAGACAAACAAAGGGGAACTTTATTAGGCTCTTTGCGGAGGCGAAAAAGTTAGCGGGGCAGAATACTCTAACCATTGCGGGCGACTTTAACGCCAAGAGTCCGAGATGGGGCTATACTAACGAGGACAAAAAGGGGCACGGCATCTGCACGGCGGCAGAGAACGTAGTGTGCGAGCTGCTAACCGACGAGAACCAACCGACCAGGCAGGGGAATAGCGTCAGTCCAGACACGAGTCCCGATCTAACCTTTATCAGGGGCGCCAAACAAGCGGAGTGGGAAAACCTGCTCGAGAACCTTGGGAGCGACCATCACATAATAAGGATCAGCACGGTGGCGGACAACGTCCGGAGGAAGATTGGCACGGCTTGGCTGACGGACTGGGACGCCTTTAAAGCGCACTGCAAGCAGCTCGAAGGCAGCATCGTTTCGGCGGAAGAGTGGAGCCAACAACTCAGGCGAATCCAAGACCTATACACGAAGGAAGTAGACAGGACGGAACAGACGCCGGAGGTGGACAAGCGGCTCCTCGGGCTATGGGAGGCGAGACGCGGGCTCACCAAGAGGTGGAAGAGACAGAAACTCAACAGAAAGCTAAAAAAGAAAATTGCGGACATCACCAAGAAAACGGAGGAGTACGCGACGCAGCTGGCCAGACAGGGGTGGCAGCAATTTAGCAATTCGTTAAACGGCACCCTCAACTACGGCCAGCACGCGGCAGATCCTCAGGGCCCTCATGGACCCGAGCAAAAACAAATCCGAAGGCAGCAAGTCGATACAGAGTCTAGTCCACCAGTACGAAGGCACGGACGAACAACTCCTTGAGGAAGTCCGGGTCAAATGCTACGGCAAAGAGCAGGTCGAGAGCTACAAGGAAGAATACCGCGGCGAAGAAAACCCTACCACGGACCGACCCATCGTGAGAGAAGAGGTCGTCGAGGCGATAAGATCGGCCACCAAGAACACGGCGGCGGGGGCGGACAAAATCCGGAACTCGCTAATCAGAAATGTCGGCGACAAGGCCATCGACCAACTGACGGCCTACCTCAACAAGCTCTGGCAAGAAGGAAGAGTTCCGGCGGAGTGGAAACACGCCGTCGTCGTAATGATTCAGAAGCCAGGGAAGAAACTCCAAATAGAAAATCTCAGGCCGATATCCCTAACGTCGTGCCTGGGCAAGCTGTACGAGAAAGTGATCACGAAGAGAATCCAGTCGCACTTGGAAAACGAGCGATGGTACCCGGACAGCATGTACGGTTTCAGAGCCAACCTCTCAACGCAAGACGTGCTGCTCCAACTCAAGGAGGAAGTGCTCGAGACGATGCCGAAAATGGGCGAAAACGTCGTCATGGCCATCGACATAAAGGGGGCCTTCGACAACGTGAGCCACGCTGCCTTCATGGAGGGCATCAACAACACCAACTGCGGGAAGGGAGTGCACGATTATGTCACGGACTTCCTGAGCAACAGAACGGCGACGGTGGGGCTGGGCGAGCTGAGAAGCAACGTCTTCCCCACGCCGTGCAAGGGCACACCCCAAGGATCCGTCATATCGCCCGTCCTCTTTAACGTGGCAATGATTGGCCGGGCAAGAAAACTTAAGGAGATCCGAGGCATCCAGCACGCGATATACGCCGACGACGTCACAATCTGGGTCACCCAAGGATCCCTCGGAGAGAAACAAGAAAAACTGCAGGAAGCGGCGACCTGCGTGGAAAACTACACCAGAGAAAGGGGACTGCGATGCTCCACGGAGAAGTCGGAGCTCCTCAGGGTCGGCAAGCACCCAACGCAAGCGACACGGGAGGTGACCCTCGAGGCACACAACATCCCGGAGAAGAACATGATTAGGATACTGGGCATGTGGTTACAAGGCAGCCGGAAGTGCAGCCACACCATTAGCCTGCTGAGCAAGGCGGCGGAACAGGTGGGCCGCATGATCAATAGGGTATCCCAAAAGAGATACGGAATGAAAGAAGAAGACACTCTCAAGCTAGTGAACAGCCTAATTGTCAGCCGAGTCACGTACTCCCTGCCGTACCACGTGACGACCGAGGCAGAAAGAGAGCAAGCAGACACCATCCTCAGGAAGGCGTACAAGACGGCTCTGCGTCTACCGAGAAACACGTCGAACGAGAAGTTGCTCCAGCTGGGCATCAGCAACACCTTCAGCGAGCTCGCCGAGGCTCTGCTGGGTACGCAAACCGCGAGACTCAGAGGCAACCCTACGGGACGAGCGCTCCTGAGGAGGTTGGGTCGGGATACGAGCGGACTGACAGACAGATACGCGGACGTACCGGACCACCTCAGGAAAACCATTAATGTGGGACCACTGCCAAAAAATATGGATCCCAACTTACACGAAAACAGGCGAAAAGCTAAGGCCGAATATGTTGAGAGAACGCTATAGCCCAGCTAGACAATACAGTATACACGGACGCCGCCGTATATCCACACGGAAGAGAACGCGCGGCCGCGGCGGTAGTGGTTAACAGGGAAGGAAACCCGATCACGTATGCCACGGCAAAGGTCGCTGGCACAGCGGAGGCCGAGATTGCCGTAGCGCTGGCGGCAGCGGAAGGTTATAGAACAGGCCGATCTCTCAACACACTGACGGACTCAAAAGAGGTGTGCAGGATGTGCAGGAACTACACGAGAGGCAGAATCAGCAAAACTGCCCTCAGAATACTCAGTGGAGCCATCTCCGCCGAGAAGGAAAAGCCCCAGCACAAACTAATCTGGATCCCGGGTCACGTAGGCATAGTGGGGAACGAAAGGGCAGACAGCCTAGCTCGAGGCGAAGCGTTCCGAGCTGGGTGGTCGAATGCCCCGGAGACCCACCTACAGGCTTGCGAGGGGGGATACGCAGAGACCCTGAACTTACATAGAGGAACTAGAATTAGATATCCGCCACCACACAAAGACCTCTCAAAGGAGGAAGCGACCAGCTGGCGCAGACTACAGACAAACTCCTTCCCCAACTTACACGTGCTCAATAAGATGTTTCCGACACAATACAGGGCCACCTGCCCTTGGTGCGGTGCCAAACCTACACTCTACCACATCACCTGGGAGTGCGAACGCAACAAAGCATTCCACAAACACGAACACCCGAGTGCGGAGCAATGGGAGAGTCGGCTCACCAGCAGCGAGCTCACGGCCCAAAGGGCCCTGTGCAGCACGCGAGCGATGCAGCGCGACTCAGTGGAGCCTTGGAATAGGGGCCCACCCTTGCTGAAGAGAAGTCTCAAGTCGCCAGCGCCAAGAAGATGAAGACGACGGAGACCTCGTAACCGCGAAACTCTTGAAAGACTCAAAAGTTTTCACTCACTCACTCACTCACTCACTCACTCACTCACTCACTCACTCACTCACTCACTCGGTGGGTTTTCTTCCGCTGTAGGTGGGTCTTTCGAAGTAGGCCTTGCAGCTTCTGGTGCCCGTGAAATGATCTCCGTTGTACAGGATGCATTTTGGGGTGCAGTCCGGTTTCTCCTTGGCCGGGTGTTGCGTCCCGCAGCGGTTGCACAGCTTGGTCTTTTCCCTCGGGCAGACGTCGGCTCTGTGTCCGGCCCGTCGGCAGTTAAAGCAGGCTTCCGTTTTGTCACGGAGGGGGTAGCACGAGTATAGTCCTCCGAACAAACGGATTTGGCTGGGTACCTTTTGGGTTCCCGTAAAGGTTATTAGTAACGATGAGGTCTTGCCTAGCCTTCTTGATTCTGCAATTTAGCACCCTTTGTTGAGGTCCTGGATGTCTTCGAGGATTTCCTCGTGGGTTTGGTCTTCGAGCACGTTGTAGGCGATTCCCTTGATGGCTTCGTCCGGGGCCACAATGTATGCATTGACAGGGTATATCTGGTCGATGATTATGAGGTTTTGTAGACTGACGTATTTCTTGACTCTCTCCGCCGACGGAAAGCTCACGGTGAAAGAATTATTGGTTGGGTTGACACGCACCTGGTCTTGCTTTCGAGCTGTAGCGATGTCCGTGTCGGACCCCTGGCGTACCGTTTGCAGGAGGGTGGTGGCGGTGTGGGAACGGAGATCGAGGCCTCCTTTCGGTCTCAAAACCACTTTATAATCCGTGGCCGGGAGGCGAGGAAGCGGTCTCTTTTCTTCTGATTGTTGGTCGGCCAGCGGCCGATTTCTCTTTCTCGGCGGCCTTGCCGTTGCCGTCGTTGGTCGTGATGGATGACGCATGCGGCGTCGCAATCTTCTTAGGGTGGACGAGGTCGTGGGCCTTGATGGCATAGGTCCAGAGCTTTTCGTTGTTGTACTCTTCCGGGGAGATATCCTCTCTATCCACGGTACACTCCATTCGGGCTCGGCGCCGGCGGTCTTCGCCGGCGTCGGCAGAGAGAGGCCCTTGTCGAGTTAGGCCTAAAGTAGGCCCGGCTCGACTACGTGCGGCTGGGCCCACTGGACCACAGATCTCCAGTGAATGTCCAAAGGACGTCCTACAAAGGATATTTTGCTGTCCGTCGGACACCCCTAGAAGTCCCGATGATGTACTACGGATGTCCATAGGATCGTCCGACGCAAGAGAATTGCACATCCCACGAACGTCCATCGTACATCAAAATCAAATTTTCGGACGTCCGCAGGACCTTTGAAGATAATCCCATTGGAGCACCAGCGTCCTACAGATGCCCAGCAGAGATCGAAAACGGGACATTCGGACGTCCCTGGGATTGACGTTCATAGAAACGTCCCCCCAACGTCATAATGGGATATTCGGACGTCCAAGAGATGTTTAAATATGGATTATTCTTATTGCATAACCCGGAGTACATCCCAAGGACATTTTTGAGAGGATGTAGGACGCTTCTGGGACATTTTACCAATCGTACAAAGGACGTTTGTGGGACATTTGGTTGGGGATTGAGGATATCCACAGGGCGTTTATATTGATTACAAATTACCATAATTGGGACTTTCCTCAGAATGGGCCCTACAGTGCAGCAAGCCTGCTGCAGTTTACATACCATTAACAAAGTAAGCTGGTTTTGTGATGATTTGTAGGCAATGATGAAAAGGAACTGCATGGCTCTTGAAGATCCATCCCAGCGGTGAATTTCAATTCAAGTTTATTTTGCATCTATACATGTACAGATGACAGGAGTACAGACAAAAAGCCAAATGAATTCGGCTTGACAAGGTCTGTACCCCCTACAGAAATGGCACCGCGCACAATAAAGAGAACACAAACATAACATAATGGATAAACGAGAAAAGAAAGGTGAACATTGTATAACAGAAATGCATAAGGGTAAAAAATTAACAATAGAACGCTGCAAGAAATTATATTACAGAAAGTGAATAGTATAAAATGATACAAATAATACAGCCTTGAAATTCACATCTATAAATAGTAAGTTATATGCAAGCGGAGAAAATTGGTTAAGCATTCATGGCGTTAGTGTATACCAGAGCAACACAAAAAAATCCAGGAATCCAATAAGTCAACCAAATATTTTTGTCATGCAAAAGCTGAAGTACCAGGAGATAAGCCAGGAATGCAGCCCACCGCATCTCAAAGCACGTTAAATGAAGGCTGCAGTGCAACTAAGCATTGTGCACATGGTTCCCTGCTACGCTAAGCAAATACATTACATACAACTTGATAAAAATGCATTAATTCAAAACATATAGACATTCAACCTATACTTCTTTGTGCTAACAGGGACGAAGCTAGAGAACTAAGTTCTGCAGGCTGCTGAATCATTTGACAATCTCATTTAAAATACAGCATTTATTTCAATAGAACAGTTGCAGGAAGATCACTCGTTGAACTCTAAAATGCACTAACAGTTTTTAGTAAAACCCATCAATGCAAATAAAACTCGATAATTTCATCATACAAGTTCAGCTATTAGGAGTTATTTATACCGCACCATGGTTAGTAAACGTGCACATTATTCAAACTCTTTACAAATGCACTTTGGGTAGCAAGAAAATTTAAGAATTCGCAGTGGGGCCACTATGGAACTTATCACAAGGCTTGCTGTGGGCTCACTGTCGTGGTCGCAGGCACATCAATGAAAAATTTGCTGAAATGTTTAGATATGTTAGCCACTTTAAGTTGCCAGAGCCTTTCCCTAGGCCATATTCAGTAGTTACATACACAAACACGAGGTATGCTAAATTAAGATGTCACAACTACATTAGGCAATTAACAAAATTACTCGAGGCTAGTTCAGTGGTCATATATAGACAAACAGCTGCTGTATGATCATCCATTTACACTCTAAAAACAGTTGCACCCTTTGGGGTGCATATTTTCCACAGAACAATAATCGTCATCTGACTTGCCTGCATTTCCTTTCTTTAACGCTGCAAGCCCAGTACTTCCATGTCACGAACGGCATGCGCATTATCAGCATGACAGAGCATTCTCGACAGGAAAGTAATGAGCGCAGGGTTTTCAAGGAAAGGCAAGTAAGACAGATGACGATTATTGTTCTGTCGCAAATTTACACCCCGAAGGGTGCAACTGTTCTTAGAGTGTAGAGCAAATGCACTGTGCATCCATAACAAGTTCTGGCAAAGGTAACCAGAGCAAACATCGACACTTTCGTGTGTAGTGACAAGACCATTTCAGTTGAGCTAATAATTCGCAGATGCACCTCGGCCAGTAAAAGAACTTCAAAAGCCCTATGCAAGGGTGGGGGGTACAAAGGAAGTTAGTAGGAGGGCTACTGTGGGCTGGCTCACTTCAACGGTCGCGGGCCCTTAAATACAATATTTACTGGAAAGTTCAGAGGTGTCTTAGCCATGACGGAAGCTACTCCACTTTCTGCAGGCCTCCTTCAGCGGTTGCACACAGTAGAAGTACTACATATTTTATAGACACACTGGGCATTAAAAAAAATTACTCAAGGATCACTTAAGCAGTTGCAAACACGAACATTACTGGAGAGTTCACAGATACAAAAGCAGTTAGAAGACGCTTCAACACAATACCAAACTGATTTCACAAGTACTAGAGTCACAAGACACTTGCTGCATTTGAGTGGTCACAAACAAAAATTCACCATAAGTGAATTTGTGTTTCTGTTTCTTCTGCTTCTGTTTACTTGCTTAGAGGCTTGAAGGCCTCTAAGCAAGTAAACAAGCTGAATGGACCTCTCCGTGGCCACAGCCAAATATTGCTGAAACGTCACAGGTACCCTGGCGATTACACAATTAACTAAAAGCTTGCAGCATGATCGCTTCAGCATTATATGAGTTCACTCATATGAAAAGCTAATAGAGGATTTGTGTGGGCTTGCTTCAGCGGCCACACAAAAACACCATTTCATCCTAAAAATTCACGGGTGTCAGACAGCCTCGATGGAAGTTACCAGAGGCAGAGCGTGGCTGTTATTCCATGGCAGCAGATACAAATACTTGTGAAAGGATTGCAGGTATCTTGGCGACTAAACATTTTACTAAGGCTCACTGCAGGCTGGCTCAGCGGTCGAAGACAACTACATTGCAGTTCACGTGTACTAAGAAATTTAGTGGGGCATTTCTGTGGGCTTGCTTGAACAGTCCCAGAGACAAAAAGTAACCCAGAGTTCACAGGTATATCAGCCCATAAGGAAGTCGCCACACGCTGGGTGAAGTCTTTCGTCCATATATGTTTCAGATGCAGAACAGAAGAGATCCGGGGTACGCTACACAATTTACTAGTAATCCTGAAGGATCGGTTCCAGTGGTCGCAAACAAGAAAATACATTGCTGAGACCAGAGGTACTAAGAAGGTTAGCAGATTTCCGTGGGCTTGTTTCTGTGCTGGTCATCAACGAAGAATGATGTCGACTCAAAGTGACACCAGGCTCATGGCAGGAACACAGCATGGCTGTAAAGTATGCAATAAAAACGTGTTAGAAATGTTTACGAAAATTGCTATTTAACAACCTGCACATTTAACAGCAGTCTCCAGGTTCTGACAGCAACTTTGCTTCTTTGTGGCTTAATACAAACTCGTTGAGCGAACAGTTATCAGAAAAGTAATGATTTCATCTCTGTACAAAGATAAAAGGAATTCTCCTAGTCACTACGTCAGCATAGCATAGTTTCGTCCGAAAAGCGAAGCAGCGATTGGAACAGCAAATTACCAAACGGCTATATTTAAGCAGCTGCACGTGTTATCGCCACTTTAAGTTACAGTAAACCTTCGCTTCCTTGTTAAATTAACAAACAGTGTCGTGCGCAAAGCCAAGCATGAACACATCTCCCTGACGGTAAACACGCTGTATGAACGCTGCTGTGAAGAGGGGGCGGTAGCAACACGCGATCGCTTCCTGCTGCTTCCAGCCACAATGCCTTTCCAGAGCCAAATTTACGCGAACTTCGACACTAAGCTGCGCGGGAACAGCGCCCACGAAGTCACTACCCATCGCGGCGCACGTCCGCGTCAGCGGAATTTCATCAGGAGTGTCCGTACAATTCCTATCGCAATAATAATACAAAAATTAGGCGATTGTCGACTATATAAATCCAGTAAATATACAATGACAACATGGGGATGCAACAGGCTCGTAATCTTGTCCAGCGCGTCGCGCACACATGTCAGCACAAACGCTGGCCCAAATGATAGCAAATGCGAGAAAACTGAAGCAGCACGGTTGGTCAACCGCCCTGTGTGCGAGGTGCTGCCATTGAAATACAAATGCCTACAATATAGTTCCGTTATTTGGAACTTCCACGATTGTATTGGTCTTGCAAACGCGATTATGCGAATAAAACTCCAACGATAGACAAAACTTAGGCGACACGGTAAATCACCTGACAGAGTGAGTGAACAAACTCTTATTGTGTCCAGCAAAACGCGATAAAACGCGCACCCGACAGAAATTTAATTAACAGCCAAATTAAATTATGGGGTTTTTACGTGCCAAAACCACCTTCTGATTATGAGGAACGCCGTATAGTGGAGGACTCCGGAAATTTCGACCACCTGAGGTTCTTAACATGCACCTAAATCTAAGTACACGGGTGTTTTCGCATATCGCCCTCATCAAAATGCGGGCGCCGCGGCCGGGACTCCATTACTAAAAATAGGACAACGTGCTAATTCGGAGCGATAGCCTAATAGGCGTAAACGATTCGATCGTTACAGACATCTGAGACGTAAGCTTGACCTCACCAGCATACTAGCATGCACCCGAGAACGCGTAATAAATGTCGCCCAAAATTTCGCTATTCCCAGAAAAGAACGTGTAGGGCATTGTATGACAGAAACGCGTGGGAAAATTGAGCAGCGCGGCAGGCCAACCATCACGTGCAACAAGTGCTGGGATCGCGGTAAAAATTCCCACAAATGTATAGTTATTTCAACCGCATGATATTTTACGATCGCTCTCGCAGTCGCAGTTACGCAAAGAAAACTCAAACGGCAGATGAAGCTCAATTGGCGACACGGTTAATCAGTGAGGGCGGTAGCGTGACGCAAATTTAGCAGTCAACGAAGATCGACAAACGTTCCCCATTATTAATACGAAACAATACGACCACGTGCGAACGAGCTATAGTATAAGTGGCGTAAATGTGTCAATTGTTACAGGAAGCTGAGGCCTAAGCTTGATCTTATTACCCTCATAATAGCATGCATCCGACCACATGCAAATAGGCAGCAGCCTAACAAGTTGTCCCAAAGTTTCGTTATTTCGAAAAATGTGCATGTCACTGTTTGGCACATATATGTATGCTGTACGTAATGGTGAAGTGGCCGGCCGCACTGCTGAACTTTACCACGCTTGTCTTTACGGTTGGTATACCAGCCGTAAAGACAAGCGTGGTAAAGTTCAGCAGTGCGGCCGGCCCAATTGGCCATCACGCGCAGCAAGTGCTCCGATCGTAATACAGATGCCTACATCTGTATTCCACGTCCCAAGTTCACGTACAAACGTGCACGGTTATTCCTTCTTCTGAGGTCAGCGACAAGCTGTCCCATCATACTTCAAAACCACGATTTCCACTTATTGTGTAGGATCCCACCCCTCTTTATAACGCCCTGCGTGACATTAAGAGTATTGAAATAAGTAAATTCAGTTGATCCATCCTTACGCAGTTTTTACGATTGCTATCGCGATCGTTAAGCAAACAAAACAGCAATGGCAGACGAAGCTTAAGCAACACGGTTACTCACTACGAGCATGTGATGGAGTCAACCCTCACTAACTCTTATAATAAAGAAATTGCGACCACGTGCGAACGAGCTCATCAGCGCGCACGTTTCGTCGTTACAGAGCTGAGACGTGAATTTGACCGTAACACCATACTAGCATGCATCCGTTCACGTGTAAATAAGCAGAAACCTAACAAGTCGCCCAGATGTCTCGTTATCGCGACAACGTGCACGACACTGTTAGCCAAAAAACAATACCAGCCGTAAATACACGAGATGTTAAATTCAGCAGCGCGACCGGCCATCACGGGCTGCAAATTCTGAAATCGCGATACAAACGACAACAAAGTTCTACTATCCCGAACGAACGCAGTTTTACTATTACTTTGGAAATCCCTGTTACGCAAACAAAACGCCAACAGCACACGTACCGAAGTTTAAGCGACACGGTTATCACTACGAGCACGCGAAGGAATCAGCCAAGTAAGAAAAAGTTTCACTGTTACGTACTAAAAAATACGACCTCTTGCGAACAAGTCATTAAGTCTAACAGTCTAACAAGTCGCCCTAAAGGTTAGTTATTCCAAGAAAAGTGCATGCACTGTTAGTAAGAATATAGCAGCCCTAAAGACAGGCGTATTAAAACTCAGCAGCGCTGCCGGCCATAACGTGCAGAAATGTGCCCCGACCGCGACACAAATGCGTACAAAATTTCAGCTATTTCAAGCTTACGCAGTTGTACGATTGATTGCTATCGCAATCACGGTTACGCAAAGAAAACGCAAACGAAGCTGAAGCAAGGCTATTCTGGACAGTGTGTCGGGAGGCTATTATAATTAATATTCATTTTCTTATTATTCGCCACTGCATGTTCAGTAAAAACAACGATAACTTTCGTGGGCTCATCCTGTGTGCTACAGGGGAGTTAACGGTTCTGAAGTTTCGAATTCAGAATTTTTTTTAGCGGATATCAGCGCTGCGCAGAAATATAGGACAGAGTAAGCTCAGAAGTTTGCAGAAAAGTAGTACGATGCGATCAAATGCAACACAACGCATGGTCAATCACCGATTGATGTTACCGTCGCTGCAAAAGATGGGGATGTACTACATTGCCCGTCCTTCGATTATGGGCACGTTGCAAGTGCTAGGCGGCGCCCTGTCTTTCCGACCCCTAGCGCCATCTGAGGAATAGTTGCGCGGATGTGGTAGGATAACTCACGGCGTCAGCAGCCCGCGCTGCGTGTTTGGCGTCCTGTCAAATGGCAGCGATGGCGCGAAACAGCGCGCCGATATTAATTTTAACCGGGTTCCGGGAATTACAAGATCTTCATAGCTTTTTTTGTGAAAAGAATTTAGACAAAGGAAGTCGTCTATTTGAAGTGGGGCACGTCTACGACGTGAGGGAAGTGTTGAACTCGCACTGATCGGATGTGACTGCTAGGTGTATTCCGCAAACGAAAAATAATGCACCAGCGAGATGCGTGAAGCTCAGCGTTAGTTACTTCGTTATCTACCGTGTGGACGCATGAAATTATAGGCGACATTGATTCATGAAGATCGGCGACAGCAGACAAATCCTAGCGGGGAGTTGCGATTGCCGTGCTGGCATCGCAGGGAAGTGCAAGGACGCCGCAGTAGTTTCCCTGTACATACATACAGGACGGCAAATACGAATCCAAAACATCTCATCCAAGAACGTGGGGCGTACGAACGACTCGTAAGACCTACCAGAGGTATTCTAACGTTGCTCTCCCCAAACACAAGAAAAGGGGATGAACTTACCAGTTGTGTTAGACTACGCTGGGAAAATATTTTCGCCCAAGTTACTGGAAGTGCGATACTTTTATGTTGCGATTTTTCAGTGTGTGCAAAGGAGGTTCCAATAAAGCACGTCAAAAATTTTGGTGATCTTATCCGCCCCTTCGTTGATATGCTTGGCGCAGAAGGGTGTATGCCACCTCAGTCGGCTGCAACCCCTCCTCAAATCTCTCAGCAAGCCCTAGCGCTGTTTGAATGTGAGAGGATTGGGAAAGAGTTCCACAGCTTTACTGCGGTTCAGTGTGGGAACAAACTACTTTGTTTGCTGCATATCCTGATACGCACTGCAGGCTGCAGTGGCGTAGCAAAGGGGGGGGGGGGGGGCGTGGGCTCCGTGTGCGAGGGGCCACTGGGGGGGGGGGGGTGTCATATACGTCTGGAGACACACGGAAATTGTTGATATCCTCGCCTTCCTCGAATAAACCCGGGGGAGGGGGGGCAGCAGACCTATGGGCCCCGGGTGCCAGACGACTCAGCTACGCCACTGACTGCAGGTGTCCCGTTACTGCCATCATTGCTGTAAAAGCAAAGAATTCAGCGTTATAACGCACTTGGCATAACGCCGGAACATAAAACAGCTTATGCCGTCGGACGAGCGCTATACAGTGTTGACGCCGTTCTGCTTCATACGGTCGGCTTGGAAACCCGTAAAACTTTGTTCCTCGTGAGTTGGTGTACGTGCTGTTGCAGCCCACTATTCAACAGCTCGGGTTGCACTTCGGCATTGCTCAGAAAAGGAAACAGCTACGCGCGAAACAGTGCACATACAGGCTTTCCGAACGCAAGCGGGCCGGTCGTATCCTGCCGGTTCCGCGCTCGCCGCCGCGAGGGGCGCCCAAGTAGGCGCGGGAACTACGTTCGCAACCTGCCTATGCGCAGACACGACACTTGCGGGGCTGCTAATAGAAAAACATTGATTTCATGAACTGTCACTTACCTCTTGATAGGCGTAAGACGTACAGGCGCCGCAGAAATGGAGCTCCAAAGCGCATGACAAAAACGTTCACCTGGAGCTGACCAACGCTCACCCTGGAACTCATGAGCACATGGCACAACGATACAACCACCACGTTCAAAGAGAGCGCGCGAACTGAGCGTGTGAGAGCGTGGAGCACACCAACCCAGCAACCTTTGCAAGCCTTCAGGCATTCCGAGCTTGCAAAGAAGGGCGAAGAGATCCAATAAGACCACGTCGTTAAGTCATGTGACCGACTACGCGCAAATCAGCGCAAAGCGTGCGTGTGCATGCAACAGACAGTGGTGATTCGACTGGGTAAAGACAGTCACTGCTCTGTACAACGGCAGGGGTTGCAAGCGTTGCAGAGCTCGCCGTACTCCTCTTTCTCGACATGTTCGGAGAGCGTGGGAGCATAGGACACAATTTATTCGGTTACGCGGGTTACGCTTTGCGGTATATAGGTGGTAATGCGCAGCTGTTTCGGCGTTCTACCTGCCGCTTTGTGACGTTTCCTCCCGATAAGCTTGTGCAGTTTCGGTCGTTCATTTCAACTTCTCCATTTATCGTCTGCATTGGAAGTTTCATTATGAGTGCAGCAACTTCATATTGCTGGCTGACATGTCTTTTCGGAAGAGCGTGCGCTGAAGGCAGCCGTGGTAGAGATTTATATGCCGCGATATGATCACATAGTACGTGTTGGACTGTGTGGTGGTCCCACATAAGGCCGGTACGGGACATCCCGTTGAACACATCCTTCGGACATCCATAGCATTAAAGTTTTGGGATTTTGTTTAGATCCCAGAAGTTCAATCGTGTGGATGTCTGAAGGATGTCTTAAATAGGACATCCCGAAATTAATGTCCACATGTTATCCACTGGACATCCTGACCGGGACTTGGACGTTCGGATCTTATCGGGATGTCCAGAGGATATTCGTGGTCCAATGGGGGGGAAGTGCCCGAAATCTGCCTATGAGCAGGTCTTGCCTCCAAAAACGTAGCGGTTAGGTGCACAGCACCCTCACTGACTTCGGTGTGATGTTCCCGGGTCGTCGTAGTCCGTAATGTTGCCAAAAATCGGTCGAAACTCGGCAGCCCATGCGAAACATATCCGCACTGCCCGGCGGCAAGAAACGGTGCCCGCAGACGGCGCTACGGCTTTTCTGCGCAAAACGCAAACGCGCGGCCAGAAACAGAGCCGACAGCTGCGCGAAAGCGAAACTATGGTAGCTAGCGGAATGGAAAGCGTGCGACGATAACCTGGTTCTCTATTTCATGACGCCAACTTCGACACTCGTTGCAATGGACGACCCTGACAACGACACATTGGCTCGCGATGCTGAGCTCGACTTCAGCGATTTCGGCACTGATAAACGTGACCTGAGCCTGCTGAGGGCTCGCGCTGCCGGCGTCGTTGCGTACTACAACGACGGCGGCCTGCTTTGAAAGGCACTCGACACGACTTCAGTAAGTCGGCGTTGAACTCGTAATCCTCTGGACGAAAGTGCAGCGAGCACACTACGTGATTTTTCGGCCCTTTGCCAGCGCGCTGTGGCAGAGGTACGGCACTTAACCACTTCGAACGGAGAGGTTCACTCATTGGCACACAGTGATAATAACGTTGGGTTCACCGCTGCCACTGCCCTTGGCCAATTAGTTCCGCGGACCGTTCCCGCACCCCACGACATCACATGGACGTGACATTCTCGCTCCTTGTTCCAAATGCAAGTTTCGCGAGCCAGCAGGACCACCGCAGCACGACGCGATAACGAAACAACTGAACCTACAAAGCGCACGCGGCGCAAAGTCGAGCACGCAGAGTCGAGCGAAAACGAAACCTCTCGATCACCCATACTACTCAAGGGTAACGTCATTTTTTTTTTCTTAGAATCGAATAGAAGTAGACAAGTAGCATTTTCTTCCTTCTTATAATCTAATGATATGATCTTTTTAATATGATTAGATGAGTACTAGTGACATAAATTATGATGAGGAGTGCCTTTGTCATCGGGCTACTACCGGAATGTCGCTAGAGTCTCCGGAGTCTACCGGAGTCTCAAATCGTGTTATGCATTTACCTCAATTTCTCGGTTACTAAAGCTCTGTTCGCGATTATATTGACGCCTTCGACGTTCTAGAGCATTGCTTTATCACTTTAACTTGACGTCATAGCAGCCTTTAGTGTCCCTTTAAACTGCAGCCATATTATTCAGCGCGCAGACAGGATAGGTGGAGCTGTGGGTAGAGCTCCATAATTTTGATTGGCCAGCACGGGCGATCAAACCATTTTCTTTGTTATCGGCTTATACATGTAGTTAAACGAAGTTGCGCTCTACATCTAACCGTCATCGTAAACTCGTTTGTCGTTTAAATGTTTCTTTTTTGACGTCCGTGTTAGCCGGCGAATTAGCCCTCGAAGACAGCAGCCTCTTCAGAAGGCGCAAATAAGCGGGACATCGAAGGTTATAGAGCGGCGTGTCACCCCAGGTGCTTCCGAAGGCCGCCATTGCGACAGCTCGCCAGTCTACAACGCCACTACAACGGTACCCCCGAGTGCAACAGGAAGCCAGCGGGCCGCCCGAGAAATACCGTGCCGGGGCCAGACTGTCAGCCGAAGGAAGCAAGGATGGGCGCTTCGACCTCACGCAAGCTGCGAAGCTACTGCCGCCGCGCTGAAAGATTGCGGAAGCGCGAAGCAGCCAAGGCTAACTTTATTTCATTTAATTTACGCATAAGAGCAAACATTGTGGGCAGCGTCAGCGGAAACAAAGGCCAGCAAAGGAGACCGCGTCGTGATCAAGCCACGGCAGTCGTTGATGCGTCTTCTGTAAAGCATCAGCTAGGTCTTAGGAGGAGCCCCCGCATTAGCAACAAAGGCAAGCGGGAACGCTCGACGAAGGCGAGCTTGACGAAGGCAAACGCCGAGAGCGTGGTGAGGTCTCGCAAGGGGCGACGCCTGTCAACTCGCGCCCCCGGGCGTACAGCCAGCTGGATCGACAAGCGCAAGAAGGATCGCCCGTCTGCTAACGAACCGTCGATGTCGAGCGGGGTACGACGGGCCAAGAGCCTTTGTGCCGTCACCACAGTACCAGATTTGCCGGTGGCCGCGTCGACGCGGGGCCACACGCGTGGCAGTCGCAAGCGAACGCATTCCGCTTCCAGCGTTTCCACCAGGGCTAACAAGCCCGCGCCAAAGAAACAACGCCGCTTACGTACCGGCGCGCTTGCGGGTCCGGTGACAGCACCAGTGCGGATCAGCAGGCGGGGCGGTCGCACGCGAACGCGCCTGTCCACCAAGGCCAGCGCGGTTACAAGTCTACTGCCAAGAAATAACGCCGCGCGAGGAATGGGCCTGCGAGCTTCGACACGGGCAACGCCAAGGCAGGGGCTACGAGCCACAGGACGAAACCGCGAAGAGAGGATGCCACCGATACAGCGTGCCAAGAAACGAGGATGTGTAACGAGAAAGCCGTAGTCGGGAAGTGGGCCAAGCCAGAAGAGGTTCCGGTTTCCCTGAAATTGTAAACATATAGCGGCAAATCTGCCCGCACAGCCGCCGCAGCATGGCGGCCAGTGTGTTCCTCAATAAAACCGGTTCACCAATAAAACCTCTGAATTGAATTATCCTGCAGTAAACACTATACCTCCCGAATGATTCCTACAATTAACCCATGGCCCTCAGTCCCCAGCAGCTACAGAGCACCTGACCAAGGCGGCGGTCAGACCTGTAATGCAGCAGAGGGTGCTAAGAATCTCTGGGTCCGGACAGGCCGCTAATGGAAACTGACCCTGTCAACCTTTAATTGCCGAACTCTGTTGAGTGAGGCCAGCTTAGCAGGACTCTGAGGAACTATCAGACATTGTTTGGGATATCATTGGCCTTAGCGAGATCAGAAGAACTGGTAAGGTTTATACATTGCCGAATAACAGACATGTCCTCTGCTATAGAGATCTCCCAGTTAAGAAGCCATACGGGGTAGGATGCCTAATTCATAAGGACATAGCGGGCAACATTGATGAATTCTACAGCATTAATGAGAGGGCAGCTGTAGAGGTATAGATTAAAGTTAGTACAAGCCTACATTCCAACATCCAGTCACGATGATGATGAAATAGATCAGTTTTATGAAGATGGTGAATTAGTGATGAAAAAAGTGCAAACTCAGTATACGGTAGTAATGGGCGACTTCAATGCAAAAGTGGAGAAAAGGCAGGATGGCGATCAAGCAATTGGCAACTACGGCGTTGATTCTAGGAATGCTAGAGGAGAGATGCTGGTAGAATTCACAGAAAGGAATAAGCTGAGAATGATGAACACCTTTTTCAAGAAGTGTAGCAACAAAAGGTGGACCTGGAAAAGCCCTAATGGTGAAAACAGAAATAAAATTGACTTCATACTTTATGCTGATCCCAGTATAGTGCAGGACGTAGAAGTGTTAGGGTAAAGTGCAGTGATCATAGGTTAGTGAGGGCTAGGATTTACCTCAATTTGAAGAGAGGAAGGGTAAAATTAGTCAAGAAGAAACAGGTCAACCTACAGGCAGTAAAGGTAAAAGCAAACAAATTTATGCTGGTACTTGCAAACAAATATGCAGCCTTAGAACAGAGAGATGAGGATGACATTGAGTTAATGAATGAAACCGTAACTAGGCTGTCTTCAGAGGCAGCAATTGAAGCGGGAGGCAAGGCACCAAGGCGACCAGTAGGCAAGCTCTCCCAAATAACTAAGGACCTAATAAAGAAATGACAAAGAATAAAAGTGTCCAACTCGAGATAAGATCGAATTTGCAGAACTGTCAAAACTGATCAACAAGGCGAAAATAAGTGATATTCAAAATTATAATGTTAGAAAGACTGAAGAAGCCGTAAAAAATGGGCGCAGCCTGAAATCAGCGAGAAGGAAACTTGGCATAGGACAAACCAAGATGTATGCACTGAAAGATAAGCAGGGTAACATAATAAGCAATCTCGAAAATTTAGTAAAAGCAGCGGAAGAACTGTACTGAACTGTACAGTATCCAGAGGAGTCAGGATGCCTTAATTAGAAACAATAATGAACTGGATACAGAAACTCCTCCCATAACTAGCAAATAACAGTCGATTTAATCAAAGATGGAGGAGACATGATGCTTGGAAAACTGGCAGCTCTTTATACGAAGTGTCTATTGATTGCAAGGGTCCCAGAAAACTGGAAGAATGCAAACGTTATACTAATCCACAAAAAAGGAGACGTTAAAGAATTCGAAAACTATAGGCCCTTTAGCTTACTCCCAAGTATTACATAAAATATTCACCAAAATAACCTTGAATAGAATAAAGGCAATACTGGACTTAAGTCAACCAAGGGAACAGGCTGGCTTCAGAAAGGGATACTCTACAGTGGATCACATCCATGTCATTAATCAGGTTACTGAGAAATCCGCAGACTACAATAAGCCTCTCTGTATAGCTTTCATAGATTACGTAAAGGAATTTGATTCAATAGAGATACCAGCAGTTATAGAGGCATTACGTAATCAAAGGGTACAGAACGTTTACATAAATACCTTGGAAAACATCCACAGAGGTTCCACAGCTAACTTAACTCTACACAAGAAAAGCAGGAAGATCCCTATAAAGAAAGGGGTCACAAAGGGAGACACAATCTCTCCCATGCTATTCACTGCGTGCTTGGAAGAACTACTCAAGCTATTAAACCGGGAAGGCTTAGGAGTAAGGATCGATGCCGAATATCCCATCAACCTTCGGTTTGCCGATGACATTGTTCGATTCAGCAACAATGCAGACGAATCACAACAAATGATTGAGGACGTTAACTAAGAGAGTCTGAGAGTGGGGTTGAAGATTAATATGCAGAAGACAAAGATAATGATAAATAGCCAGGCAAGGGAACATGAGTTCAAGACCACCAGTCAGCCTCTAGAGTCTGTGAAGGAGTATATTTACCTAGGTCAATTAATCACAGCTAGGGAACCCTGATCATGAGAAGGAAATTCATAGAAGAATAAAAATGGGTTGGATCGCTTACGGCAGACATTGTCAGCTCCTGAATGGAAGCTTACCATTATCATTGAAAAGGAAGGTGTACAATCAGTGCATTTTACCGGTGTTGACGTATGGGCAGAGACTTGGAGACTGACAAAGAAGCTTGAGAACAAGTTAAGGACCGCGCAAAGAGTGATAGAACGAAGGTTGCTGGGGAAGAGACAAAAAGAGACTGGTTTGGATCAGATAGCAAACGGGTATAGCCGATATTCTAATTGACATTAAGAGAAAAAAATGAAGCTGGGCAGGTCATGTAATGCGCTGGTTAGATAACCATATTGGACCATTAGGGTTACAGAATGGGTACCAAGAGAAGGGATACGCAGTCAAGGAGGGCAGAAGACAAGGTAGAGCAATGAAATTAGGTAATTCGCGGGTGCTAGTTGGAATCGGCTGGTGTAGGACAAGGGTAATTGGAGAGGCCTTTGTCCTGCAGTGGACATAAAAGAGGCTGATGATGATGATGAAACAATATTTTGTTGCATAACATGTAACTATCCACTTGTCAGATTGCATGGACCATGCTTGTGGCAGGCAAGTTTTGTTCCCAATATTGTTGCAGACTTTTTGTGCAGAATTACTGCAAAAAATAAAAGCTTCTTGAATGGAGGTTTGCAACAGTTATTAGATAATTTGTTGGCCTGTCTTGTTCCATTGCAACAATTTGGCGGTACCAGAGCTCTAGACAAAAACAGGTGTGGGGACTATTGCGATGCTGCATTAAATAAGTACACATTGTGAAAAGTATGATTGACATAAGCAACTTGTACACTGGCACAAGGTTTTCTATGAGGGTGCACAAGAGTGTTATATGCTTATCTCCAACAAAGAACTGAGCCCCACAACTTAATTGTAGTATGCTCTACTCTTAAAGACAGCACCTAAACAAAAAATTGCAACACATCTTGCTCAGAAATGAGTGCCTTGTATGAAGCACCAGGCAGACATTTGTAAATACTTGCGTAACCCGCATAGTACCTTCCTGCGTTATAGTCTGAAATAAGTGTTCCCTTTAAGGGTAGGCTGTACTGCACATTGTTGACGTTGATTCTTTAAACATGGCACACAGCTGCCAGGGGAATGGGCCACACATCAAGAAATGAAATAACTAGCAAAAACGTAAAAGTAAATAAATATAAAAACAAGGCAATTGATGTGGATCCATAGCAAAAATGGGGAAATAATAATGAAAAGATCATGTGAATATAAAAAAAAATGGTGCACATACTTTGTCCTTAACAATGCAACCAGCTGGATGCTTCGATGAACTAGTGAAGCTTAGTGCAAATTGCTTCGCGGGTAATACCATACAGTACAGCTCTAAACCATATGATAGCAAGAATAAAAAAAAAGGTCTCTTTATCAATACAACATAAGCCAAGATTCTGTGTCCTCTAGGCTTTCTGGCAACATGTCACAATCCCCATGTCACAATATCCTTCGCTCATATAAAGGTTGCAGGGCAATACAGTTGTTCGACACACTATATACCAGGCTCATGTAAATGAACGTGACATCTCATGTAGATGATATGGCAAAGTATCTTCATTAATAAAGACGAAAAAATTACTTTTCTGGAATTTCAATGTTTCCTAGCTGTTGGCTTCCCAAGTTCTTAGTACAGTACACCATTTTTCATTTCCTTTGAATTTTTTCTAATTGTTTTCTTTTCTTTATAAACAGGACCAAAAGTTCTTTTCTACAGTTGTGCCCGGTTCTTGGCCAATTTCCCATAGTGGATGCATGCCATAGTGAGAGAACCGAACAATACTAAACCTTGCTTAACTCGACAATTGACTAACTTTAACTTGGGTTCTTGGAACAGGGTTGGAAAGATCAGAAGTACTTAGCACAATGGAGATACAGTAAAGCATATCCACACCGGAATACTGGAAGGTGTATTCAAGAGCAGCAGCACTGTTGGTACATTTCAGTGCTGTGATCAATCATGTTGTGCTTGAAGAGTTCTCATTTTGCACAACTATTTTGTTCAAAAGCAAGGAAAATGCACAAAAATCATTTCATGATGATTTACATTGCTCTGCTGACATGCTCATGACCAGCACAGAAAAAAAAGAAATGCCTTCAGAAGATGTTCTACACCTTGTGGTATAAATGACTTAGTAATGTTGCTTTGCTGGACAGCACCAACTGTGCAATGATTACCCTCTTTGGGACTGCTCTTATAGCAAACAAGTGATGTTCAAGAGGCACTGCGGCAGTTTGGGTGTCCCTATAAAGTATGCCGATGCCACCCAATAGAGAAGCAGCACAAATGGTACTACGACATTTGGACAATGACAGACGCATGCCTGCATCAATGCTTGCCGACGCTCGACGCATCTAGCCAAGCTCTGCCCATGGGCAAGTGCGTTTGTTGCGAGGAGCGCATGCAATCTTACATTATAGCATGCCAATGCCCATTCAGGTCAGACGCTGGACATGCATGCACCTCAAGCGGTGAATCTGCCTACATGAAATCACCGCTTGTCCAACTAAAAACTGTTTCCTCCACCTGCTAGGCTGTGCTACAGTGCTGCTGTTGGCACACAACGTTTCAGCACTGATTGCACATAGAAAGAGCGGGCAAACTGGGGAACAAAACCTGCTGCTTCTGCATCAGACAATCATATGGTGCTGGTACTTAGTTGCTATGGCATAAAACACAGCTTCCAGAGCATCATTACCCTGCAGGTATTTTTAACTGTCTTTGTCCAATGCAGATATTTGCAACACAATGTAATGCACTTAAACAGGTAACAAGTGGATGATACCAGTCCAAGTACAGTAATGCAGTGTTGTTTGGCAGTTAACTGCCCAAATCCATGTCTGGTGTACAATCTTTTGTAAGCAAGCTGGTCCAGGAGAAATACTATTTGAAATTTTCAGTGTGTATGGATATGGCAACATCGTCTTTAAAGGGCTGTGCTGCATACAGACAAGTGCGGTGCATAGTTCATGTCCTGACGATCCTGTCTGCAAACCATCAAACTGCTGCATGGCATGAAAAGAGCGAAAATCTAAAACGAAAGCTTATACATGCTTCCTCTCAAGGGAGTTCTGCTTCGTGTCGAAGAATCAAGCCCACATGCATAAACACCTGTTCGGATCACACAGCCTGCAACTTCGCAGAAAATGGTTTGCAAGTTCAGTATGTCATCGAATGCACAATGCACAAAACCACCACTGGAAGTGCACGACGTAGCAAAAAAAGATGAAGAAAAAATAGCAGGCAGGGCTTGGGACTTAAACATGGAGTGGTCCCTCAGCTACAGTATAGGAGAAGGCAGAGAAGGAATGTCACTTGTGGACACTAGTTGAGACAAAGAGTGTGTCCATGTTGCCATCAGCGCTTGCCTTCTGGCATCATGGTGTTGCAACAATTGGACTTTTGTTTACCTACTTTAATAATGCAATTATAAAAAGTTCTTGGGGTCAACTGTTCCCTCAAATTTTTGAGTGTACAACCAAACTTTCTAATGGGATCTGGTAAGGGGCCCTCTAACAGTGATAGAAAATACCAGAGTAAGACCAAGTGGGAAGTATCAGGAAAGTTTTAAATACGAGGATTATACCAAAAACAATAGGAGCAGTTACGATGCATGCAGATGACAGTGGAGGTGCTTAAGGGCCAAAAAAGAAGGCATAATACAACTCTACCACACAGCTTACTTGATTAATATTCAATAACGACAAAACTAGCTTTAATAAATCATGTCAGTGCCAAGCTACAAAGCTAATAGGGTCATCACAAATTTTTGTTTTGTGCAGTCCTGCACTGTACGCTTTACTTTGTGCAGATATTGAATTAAACCCAGGATTGTTGGAGAAAGTTAGTTTTAATAAATCATGTTAATAATGCCAAACTACAAAGCTAACAGTCAGGCAGCAATTTTTTGTTTTGTGCGGTCCTGCATTTTACCCTTTACTTTTGTTACTGTGAGAAGATATTGAATTAAACCCAGAGCCGTCGAAGCAGTAGTTCACGCACTTACTGCAAGGTTAAAAAGCTGTATAATGTATGTCAACAGAAGCTACACCAGCCCAGCTGACTACAGATGTAGCTCAGCTAAGAGTGGAATTCGCTCAACTGGATTCAAAGCTTGAAAAAAAGACTTCTGTAGTATTATAAGCCTTATCATGGGCCAGCTACAGTAGGAGCAGAGCATCATGTATAGGTTGGTTGGCAAATATAGACGATTTAGAAAATCACAAGAGACAGAACTGAACTGCTCTTTTATAGTATTGCAGATTCAGGTGCTGCCATTATTGCAGGGAAGGTGGAAGAACAGATTACAATATAGCGCAGTTTATCAACTTAATTTGCCTTGTGTATACATAGGGCGAGCTCATCAGATACGAACTTGTCGCGATGGCTGAGCATGCCTGGCCATAGTGCAGTTTCAATCCTTCAAGGCAAGACAATCGGTACAAATCAATGCTCATAAATTGAAGGGCTCGGGCTATAGTGTGTCAAAAGATTTCTCCGACACAGTTTGTGAGAAACGAAAAAAGTTGTGCGATTAAGCCAAGCAAAACGGGCAGGAAGGAACAAAAACTGTATTTAAGTTTGCAGGCTTTATCTTGGCAATAAAATTTTCGTCTGCGATAGTTTGACAGGTGCAGCAGTTGCAAAATGATGGTTGCACCTGTCCGGTATTACAAGCCTGTCGGCGTTTCACGTGCAAGCTGCAGGAGTTTAAAAAACAAGGTAGATGTATTTCGCTTCCTTCTTCAGTCCATTAAATCAATGATTGTTTTAGATATGGAATCATGGCTTGACCCATCAGTCTCTAATGTGGAAGTGTTTACATTAGATTACCAGAGCTTCAGGCGTGATCGTTCTACACGTGGTGGTGGTGTGCTTGTTTTAGTACAAATTTTGCATTTTGCTGTCATAGATTGTGAATACATCTTTTGTCAGCCACAGATGTCCAATTGAAAATGCTTTACCGTCTGCCTAGTAAGTCTGATAAACATATACGCTCCTTGTCCAAGGCACGTGGAAGTATTAAATGCGATCATCTAATGATGGGAGGCTACTTCAACCTTCCCATTATTGTTTGGCCATTAAGCTATCCGAGAGGCACTGCTGGTAGAAGCACGTACGTAATGTTTTTATATTTACTGGATGAATACGCATTCAAACAATATGTTGATCAGGCATCCCGTAATGACGAGCCTGACCATATCCTTGATTACTCCCATTACAGCATACATTGTCTGGACTTGGCACTCACAGCATTATCCTGGCGACTCAGCATGGTTGCTTAGCAGCTATGGCATTGCACTGCTAAGCAAAAGGTCATGGGATGAAATGCCAGGCACGGCGGCCACATTTGAATGGGGGGCGAAATGCAAAAAACGCCTGGGTGCTGTGGACTGAGTGCATGTTAATGATCCCCAGGTGGTCAGAATTAATCTGAAGTCCACCACTACGGCATGCTTCATAATCAGATCATGGTTTTGGCACATAAAACCCAATAATTTAATTTTAATTTAATGATGCTGGCACCTTTATAGTACCATATGTGCCACAATTTATACATAACACAAGTGTACTTGTATTCTAAAGGTGATTACGATGCAATAAATTCGGCCTTGGAGCCATACTTCTCTACTTTTCACACACTAGCAGATTAACCTAACATTGATGAATCGTGGTAACTTCTCAAAGAAAAAGTGTCTGAACTTGGGAAGCACTTCGTACCACCACAATTAAATCTTGAAGACAAGGCCACGGTAAACCTTGGTTTAACAGAGAGTTACGAACTTCGATATGCAAAATGAAACACGTATACCGCAACTGTAATAGAAGAGACTGAAAAATTACCCGATTTAAACAATCTAAAATCTGACTTTCATTGCCTGTTGGCATTTGCTAAAAAATGTTATGTACGTCCGTAATCTCAGGAAGGAGCTAGTCTCTGATCCTAAACAGTTTTGGAAACATGTTTAGCGTTACGGTAAGGTCTATACTTGTATACTTGTATACTGCCTTTGAAATATAAAACTAGTGTACAATTTATGATGATCTAAGTAAGGCTAACCTGTTTCCATTTCTCATGTGTTTAGTCAATCCGCTATTGGCCCAGCAGACCATGCCTTCCTTCTTAAAATAGACAATATTCCTGAAGTAGAATCTTTAATGTCAGGTATTTGTAAGCTGTTAGAAAAAGTCAAAGCAACAAAGGCATGTGGCCCAAACGATATCCCTGTGGCAATTCTCAAAGACGGCCGAGGGCTGCTGTGCCTTTATTTCACATGGCTGTTTCGAAAAAGCTAAGCAGAAGCTGTACTTCCCGACGAGTGGAAAGTAGTGCATGTGGTGCCGTTCCCAAGAGTAGGCCCAGACAATGCGTAGAGAATGACAGGCTGGCGTCTCCGACTGGTTTACAATGGAAAGTTATGCAGCACGTCCTTTATACTTGTGTAATGATGCATCTAGCTTCACGCAGCCTTCTTAACCTGGCGCAACATAATTTTATATGGGGACTTCACATTAGTGGGTGGAGTGTGCAACATTTTGATGAGACACACAGAGAAATCCACACCACAGAGCGTTACTTGCAACTATCGTTTTATTCCCTTGTCAGTGGAATAAATACAGGAAGATACTCAAAAGGTGTGTCTCGTCAAAATGTTGTGCAATCCAATCTCTAATATGCTATACCAACACGTCCAGTCTTCAACCTTGACTTTCACATACAACACAGCTCAGATTTGCCCATGATGTAGCAGTAGCCATAGGTAGACAATTAATTTGTGACTGCATGTTACTGGATTTTAAAAAAGCATTCAACATGGTATTTCAGTCTTCTGATATCAAAACTACAAAGATATAAATGCAACACGTCCAGTCTTCAACCATGACTTTCACGTACAACACAGCTCAGATTTGCCCATGATGTAGCAGTAGCCATAGGTAGACAATTAATTTGTGACTGCATGTTACTGGATTTTAAAAAAGCATTCAACATGGTATTTCAGTCTTCTGATATCAAAACTACAAAGATATAAATGCAATGAGAAAGGAATATCATGGATAGCAGAATACTCAACTTCAAGAATCTTAAACAGTCAATAGTTCTCAATGGCCATTTGTCAGAATATGCCGAAATTACCTCTGGAGTACCACAAGGTTTAGTGCTGGGGCCACTGCTGTTCCCGTTATATTATGACATTATTGCAGGCACACATAGCATCCACTTTCTGAATTACTGCTGATGACTGTGTGTTATATAAGATAGTGAATAATGCGCACGATTCTGAGCTTGCAGAGTCATTTGAATTTAGTTGCAGACTGCTGTGATGGGATATGTTGCTGCAAGCAAGAAAAATCTGTACACGTCACCTTTACAAGGAAAAGTTCCTCTAGCAACTCTACCTACAGCATAATTCAAGTCTAAGTACAGTCAGTACATTTCTAGCAAGGCAGCTTTCACTCTTCGATTTTTGCAGACAAAGATTAACCAATTCCCAAGTAGCCTTAAGCAAGAGCTCTTGTTTTACACACATCCATTCAATACTTGAACATGTCTCGGAATGTTGGGACATGCACATTTATTGACTTACAAGCTTGAAAAAATTGAAAACAGGGCAGTGCGCTTCGCAACTGGTAACTATAACAGGACATTGAAAATGACAGCAAATAAGCAACAATGCAACGGCAACCACTTAAAGACTCCAGAAGGAGCCTGAGGTTCAAGTTTTTTCACGTTTATCCCTTGAAGACAGGAATAGACTGTGAAAAGTACAGGCGCCCAAATCTTTAACTGGCGTGTGCGAGCGGGGACTTTTCCGGGCGTCAGCGCCGTATGACGGGGCGAGGCTGGAAACACCCTAGCAGACGATTGGCCCAGCTGAGCGGGCTTTGTCTGCATGCGCTTAGCTTCAGACTGTTTCCAGCCTCGCCCCGTCACACGGCGCTGACACACCGAAAAGTCGCCGCTCGCGCACGCCAGTTAAAGATTTGGGCGCCTGTACATCGTGCTGCCCCATTAAGTGTCAATGACCAAAACTTGGCGAAATTCCTTTTAAAGGCAACACTTACTTTTTTTTGTTCGTATCATTCAAGTTTGGAAGTTTCTTGCCCAAGATGTTTGTTCTACATCAAATGAAGCCTACCACTGTTTTAAATGTACAAAACTGTTGTTGCTGATACAGTGGGAGAGATGTCAAGTTAAGGCCTTAATTCCTTCCGTGCCTTGGACGAGCTGGGTTCGTCCACGTGCTCAGTTCATCAATGGTACTTTTAATTTTCTAGCAATGACATGGACAAGCCTAGGTTCATCTTGGTGCTTTGTTGTGTCTTTGGAGCAGTGCAAGAAGAGAATTGTTTCCAAAAAAAACAAGTATAAGTAAAACATCTTGTACACTGGCATCCTTAAAAACAATATGCCCATTTCTGGTCAGAATTCGGGATGACAGTGTGGTACAGAAGGGGTTAAATGGGTTCTGAACCACTTTTCATCGAAGTGGAGAAGGGCATTATAAATGAAAATCGGCTACTTCCGAAATACTTTGCCACAAAAAGTACTTCAATGCATTCAGCAGAAGCGGAGTTACTGGCAATCAGATATGGCCTCCGCTGTGCTCACATTCCTTTTTCAATAACTTGTACAGCGAAGGCTATGGCAAAGTGGGGGCGTGCCCACAACACTCTGCCTTCTGTCATCGTGGCACACAGTAAAAATTTGTTTGGTTGTTAACGTAGATGCCACGACTTCGGATTTTGGTGCCTACGACGTGCTAAACGCAAGCCAAACGCGGTTGTCCTCAGCAAGCCATAGTGTGCTTAGGTAGTGGACTCGTGGCGGCACCCCGCAGCGGTCGCTGTATTTACACTACATAGCCAACCACAGCTACGAATAGCAGGCGCATAGTGGAATGCAGTTTATTAGGAAATAAAGTGCCCAGAAGAGAATGAGGAATACGCTTCTGTTGAAAAGAGCATTTCAGAGAAAGGTGACAGTGTTCCGCTTGCAAGCTTCACGCACCGCATACGTCAGCAAAACTCAGCAGAGATGTTCACATCAGCATATGTTACTCGCGGATTATGTTACTTCAAGCCCAAGGAGTGATTCAGGGTCCCTTTAAAACACGATGCTAGCACCTAACTAACAATTAAAATAACCAAAGGGGGCAATGAGAGGTGCCACAGCAAAGGCCTGGTATGCTTTAAAGGGACCGACAACCAATTTTCAAGGTACTCATTTCTTTTTATTTTTTTTTTTTTTAGGGCAATGGAAAGCTTACAGGTCAGTGTGTCTAATCATGGAATGCTAACACGGAAAACACAATGGAAAATTTTTATCAGAATTTTTCTATCTGCAGTGAGGATGAAGTCGTTCAGTGGAAGCATGTTCAAAACCGTGATAGGCGAGCATGATAGCAAACATACATTGGCATTAGTGGGAGGCAGACAAGTGTGGCCTTCTCTGCGACAAAGCATGATTTTGTTTATCAAGTCGATGTTCCTGCGATTCATGTTCACCAAATTGTTAAACGATTTCTGCGATAATAGCTACATACTTTCCTATCCAACTGCTTTGGCATTTAACCAGTCAAAACTAAACTAATCGGATCGAAAACAAAATGCGTCCATTACATGTGATACGGAGTTCAGCGTGCTGCTGTAGCCATGCATGAAATTTTTATTTCCAAAGCATAGAAGAATGCACGAGTGTCTAATAATATACCGACTGCAATTTTGAACAATACTTATGCTGTACCTAACAGTCGACTTACGTACAGTATCTCGTAGAATACATCCGAAGTACCAATATCAACCATACCATCTATGCCGACATCACCACCATCTGCGCGTACCGAGGCAGTGATGGTCAAGTGGAGTCAGCCCTAGCTCCATATGGAGATTGACACGGTTGAAGCCTATCTCCAAGGAACCGAACTGCGCTGTTCGCCGGCTAAATAGGAGCTTATTTCCCTACAAGCCCATTCAGTGGGGATGCCCTCCCAAGCACCAATCTGATCACCGACCCTGTGACGCCATCACCCTACGCCTTCAAGATAGCAGTCCTATACCACACATTCCTAGTATCCGGGTCCTCAGTCTCACCATCTCTACCAACGGCTCCAACGCCTTGGCTTTCAACAAGATCTGTGCCCAATCTCAAAACACCCTACGCCTTCTAAAATGTATCTCCAACCGACGTGGGGGACTCAAAAGAAAGCCTCCGCCTCGTGCAGTCCTTTGTCATATGTCGCATATTACCTACGTTGCTGCGTACCTCAACTACCGGGCTGAGCAAAACAAGCTCGACACCCTCATATGAAAGGTCTACAAACAAGCACTTGGCCTCCCGTATTACACCAACACTGAACTCTTCAACCAACTGGGAGTTCACAACACCCTTGCCTAACTCACTGAAGCCCAACGCTCTCAGCTTGAACGGCTCACCGTTACTGAAACTGGATGCTTTATTCTATCCACGCTTGGCTTCACTTATGATCAGCAACAGGGCCCCAAACAATCGATCCCGACTGACATCTGTAGCTGGATCTACACAGACCCTATCCCTATAGAAGCATGCACCCTGAATATAACAGGGCCCGGCACCAAGCTAGGGCCGGAGCTATAATAAAAGCTTTCGCTCGATCACGTACCTATTGTGGCCGTCGCCGCATGCGATGGAGTCCTACACCATGCCTCCAGCATCACTACCCCCACTGCCGAGACGGCTGAAGAAGTGGCAATCGCCCTGGCCACTCTAGATCCCACCTGTCACACCATCATCTGCGACTCTCGCTCAGCCGTCACCAACTTCAGCAAAGGCCATATTTCTCCTAAAGCTCTTCGCATCCTCTGCCAGGCACCACACTCTAAAAGACAGCATGATCTCCCCGACATGGATCCCGGCCCATGCGAGCCCTGTCCACCCACACCTCCCAACCTCAACGAGGCCACCCACTCCATTGCGTGAGGCCTAGTCAACCGCACAGGAGTCACTGGAGACGAGTTGGACACCAGGGAAAATCTGACCACTTACAATCTCGTTAAGGCCTTTCACCTCAGTTGCTGAACCTTCCCCCCACCTCACTCCAAGTTCAGCCGGGCGCAGGCTACAACCCTGCATCTGCTACAAACATGTACCCTTCACCCGCCCGCCTCCACCTTATATTCCCAGACGTTTACACTACCACCAACTGCCGGTGCTGTGGCACTCACCCGGCTACGCTTCCGCATATGCTGTGGGAGTGCCCGGCACAGTACGCACACATCAACACGACGACCCTCTTGTCGAGGTTGTGCGAGGCTCTGCGGAGCTCTGCCCTTGACGACCAAACCCGGGCGACCCAGCAAGCCCTTGACGTCGCCTCATGGGAGGCTCAGGCCCGGCCATCATGAAGTCTAGTGCTGGTTCAATCATCATCATCATCATCATCATCATCAGCCTGGTTACGCCCACTGCAGGGCAAAGGCCTCTCCCATACTTCTCCAACAACCCCGGTCATGTACTAATTGTGGCCATGCCGTGCCTGCAAACTTCTTAATATCATCCGCCCACCTAACTTTCTGCCGCCCCCTGCTACGCTTCCCTTCCCTTGGGATCCAGTCCGTAACCCTTAATGACCATCGGTTATCTTCCCTCCTCATTACATGTCCTGCCCATGCCCATTTCTTTTTCTTGATTTCAACTAAGATGTCATTAACTCGCGTTTGTTCCCTCACCCAATCTGCTCTTTTCTTATCCCTTAACATTACACCTATCATTCTTCTTTCCATAGCTCGTTGCGTCGTCCTCAATTTGAGTAGAACCCTTTTCATAAGCCTCCAGGTTTCTGCACCGTAGGTGAGTACTGGTAAGACACAGCTATTATATACTTTTCTCTTGAGGGATAATGGCAACCTGCTGTTCATTATCTCAGAATGCCTGCCAAATGCACCCCAGCCCATTCTTATTCTACTGATTATTTCCGTCTCATGATCCGGATCCGCCGTCACTACCTGCCCTAAGTAGATGTATTCCCTTACGACTTCCAGTGCCTCGCTGCCTATTGTAAATTGCTGTTCTCTTCCGAGACTGTTAAGCATTACTTTAGATTTCTGCAGATTAATTTTTAGACCCACTCTTCTGCTTTGCCTCTCCAGGTCAGTGAGCATGCATTGTAATTGGTCCCCTGAGTTACTAAGCAAGGCAATATCATCAGCGAATCGCAAGTTACTAAGGTATTCTCCATTAACTTTTATCCCAAATTCTTCCCAATCCAGGTCTCTGAATACCTCCTGTAAACACGCTGTGAATAGCATTGGAGATATCGTATCTCCCTGCCCGACGCCTTTCTTTATTGGGATTTTGTTGCTTGCTTTATGGAGGACTACGGTGGCTGTGGAGCCGCTATACATATCTTTCAGTATTTTTACATACGGCTCGTCTACACCCTGATTCCGTAATGCCTCCATGACTGCTGAGGTTTCGACAGAATCAAACGCTTTCTCGTAATCAATGAAAGCTATATATAAGGGTTGGTTATATTCCGCACATTTCTCTATCACCTGATTGTGTGAATATGATCTATTGTTGAGTAGCCTTTACGGAATCCTGCCTGGTCCTTTGCTTGACAGAAGTCTAAGGTGCTCCTGATTCTATTTGCGATTACCTTAGTAAATAGTTTGTAGGCAACGGACAGTAAGCTGATCGGTCTATAATTTTTCAAGTCTTTGGCGTCCCCTTTCTTATAGATTAGGATTATGTTAGCGTTCTCCCAAGATTCCGGTACGCTCGAGGTCATAAGGCATTGCGTATACAGGGTGGCCAGTTTCTCTAGAACAATTTGTCCACCATCCTTAAACAAATCTGCTGTTACCTGATCCTCCCCAGCTGCCTTCCCCCTTTGCATATCTCCCAAGGCTTTTACTTTTTCCGGTGTTACCTTTGGGATTTCGAATTCGTCTAGACTATTTTCTCTTCCATTATTTTCGTGGGTGTCACTGGTACTGTATAACTCTCTATAGAACTCCTCAGCCACTTGAACTATCTCATCCATATTAGTAATGATATTGCCGGCTTTGTCTCTTAACGCATACATCTGATTCTTGCCAATTCCTAGTTTCTTCTTCACTGTTTTTAGGCTTCCTCCGTTTCTGAGAGCATGTTCAATTCTATCCATATTATACTTCCTTATGTCAGCTGTCTTACGCTTGTTGCTTAACTTCGAAAGTTCTGCCAGTTTTATTTATTTATTTATTTATTTAAACAATACTGCAGGCCCAAATGAGGGCCCAAGCAGGAGGGGCAGAATACATAAATATTTGCGTATGCACGTACTTATATATACATACAGACATGAAAAGAAAATACAAAAGCAATGCAACATATGTAAATATTATAAGAAAACAAAAAATGAAAGCGACGACTAATAAGATTAAGAGAAGGTACACTGGAGGAAGGCAACTTGACAAACATTAGAACAGTATCACACGCATATATGAGCACTGGCAACCACTATCGAGAGAGCGAAAAAAAAGTACCAGAAGTTGAACGAGCGCTCATTGCAAAATACTGAATAGAATAAGGATGATGTGGAAGGTATTATACAATATTCACGTGTAAAAAAAGAAGAAAACAGTAACAAGGTTTGCCCATATGGCAATACCCCCAGTATCACAGACACAAGCGGTCAATAGAATCGGTGTTTATCAATTGTGATAATGGCAGGCTGTTCCAATCTGTTACAGTGCGAGGGAAGAATGAAAACTTGAAAAGGTTAGTTCGGGTGTTATAAGGCGTCAAAGAATCAGCGTGACGATGCCGTGTTCGGCGCGCTGTAAGTGGTTTAACATAAGCCTGCGGCTGGAGGGACAAACAGTTGTTTTTAAGCAAGAAAAGAAATTTCAGGCGTTGTATTTTCCTGCGTAGTTGTAGCATTTGGATATTATGTTGAATCATTAGGCTAGTAGGAGAGTCACTCAGTTTATATTTAGAAAAAATAAACCTGACAGCTTTACGCTGGACCATCTCTAAAGTGTTAATGTTAATTTTCTTATAGGGATCCCACACAATGCATGCATATTCCAGTTTCGGTCGGATGAGTGAAGTGTAAGCCAGTAATCTAGTACTAGAGGGAGCGTGCTTTAGTTTGTGCCTGAGAAGACAAAGTTTCCTGAAAGACGAGTTACATACGTTAGAAATGTGCCTATTCCAGCTGAGGTCGCTGGTTATTGTGATTCCAAGATAGTTATATTGGCTGACCTTGGTCAGTGGTTCCGTGCCGAGGTTATAGACAAACGACATTTTATTTATTTTTTTTGTTATGGACATATAAACAGTTTTTTCTCTGTTCAATTCCATACCCCACCGACTGCACCAGGAAAGAATGTTTTGAAGGTCAGAGTTAAGCATTAATTGATCATCGTGACAAGTAACCTCGTTAAACAACACACAATCGTCAGCAAAAAGCCTAACTTGAGCGGGATGAGAAATTTCGTTAGTGATGTCGTTTATGTAAATTAGAAATAGTAAAGGTCCTAGCACGCTACCTTGAGGTACTCCAGAGGTTACTGAAAGTTCGTTAGAAGAGTAATTATCAATTGAAACGAACTGCTTGCGATTACACAGATAAGCCGCCACCCAGTTAATAATATAGGTTGGAAGATCTATTGACTAATTTTTCTATAAGTTTATTGTGAGGTACAAGGTCAAACGCTTTCTTAAAGTCTAAAAATATTACGTCAATTTGGCTTGACTTGTCAAGAGCACTTGCAAAGTTGTGAATAATTGTGGTTAATTGTGTCACAGTAGAAAAACCCTTCCGGAAACCATGCTGATGAGGAGATAGTACGTTGTTGTCACTTAGGAATTTGGTTATTTCATTAGCTATAATATGTTCGATTAACTTGCAACATGATGAAGTTAATGAGATAGGACGATAACTAGTTACTAGGGTTCTGTCACCTTTTTTTGGTATGGGAACGACACGTGCAGTAAGCCAGTCTGTAGGAAGATTAGCCGTAGATAACGAGGAACGGAAGATAACAACAAGAAAAGGGGCTAACGCTTCAGCATATCTGCGCAGAAAAGCGTTCGGTATGTTGTCTGGTCCTGGAGATGATTTAGCTTTGAGGTTCAGCAGCATCGACACTACACCCGGTTGCGATACAATATCAGAGGTCGAGTTGCATGACATGCGGTTAACGTTTATACCACCATCAAAATGGGAAAAAACACTCTGAAAATAATTATTGAAGTGCTCCGCGATGCGTTGTTTTTCGACAACGACATGGCCCTCGTGAACAATTTGATTAATTGGCTTGGTTTTTGAGCTTAGAAAAGCCCAAAATTTTTGGGGTGCTGTTTGAATGAAATTTGGCAATGTATGGTGAAAATACCAGTGCTTAGCTAGCCGCACTTCTTGGTTTAGCTTACTTTGGATTTCATGAACTGAAGCACGTGAGGCACATCGTCGTCTTAAGCGCTTAACTTTTCTTTTAAGGTGCAAGATCTTTCTCGTTATCCAGGGAGTAGTCTTGGAAGTTTTTTTTAGTTCTATTAGGAATGAAGTTGCTAAGGCAGTGAGCGATAATTTCTTTAAATATATCCCAAAGCACAGTAGTATTGTTACTGTGAAAGTTATCAAAGCATTGCTCAAGATAATCCAAGACACTTTCGTCTCTGGCACGAGAAAAATCTTTAACAGTGGTTGTTTTACATTTTTTAGTGTTAAGCACTCCCAAAGAACAAGAAAAATATACCAGACTATGGTCAGAAATTCCAGGCTCAACCGAAACAAAAAAGTTTTCTAATGAACGACTGACAAAAACGAGGTCAAGTATGGTTGCTGACGTACCATAGGTGCGCGTTGGCTGTCTCACAACCTGGTGAAGATTGTGAGACAGAATGATGTCATTTAAGTAATCTAAGTGTGAATTAATCCCGGTGCAGAGAAACCCATTCTCCCAATCAATATCTGGTAGGTTAAAGTCGCCCATAAGTAGCACTTTATCGCTTGTGAATGAAACCATGTGTTCAAAAAGATTACGAAAAAATTCTGGGCGCGAGTCAGGTGCTCGATAAACTGCAAATAGCAAAAATGATTTATCCCAGCAAGTAAGCTTCATTGTAACAGATTCCAGGTTATCGGCCTGACATAACAGAGTACCGGATATAGTTTCTTTAATCAAAACTGCTACCCCGCCTCCTCTAGTACACCTGTCACGGCGATATGCTTGATAAGATGGAGGAAACACAACAGCATCTTCAATATTGTCATGCAACCATGTTTCTGTTATCACAACTACATGTGGATTGTAACCCATGATAGTTGCCTCAAGGCTTTCCGATTTATTAACGATCTAATCTAGCTGTAGGGTTAGATGCTTTCATACATTGGAGTTTCTTGATCAGATCTTTCGTCTCCTGCGATAGTTTGCTGGTATCCTGCCTAACGGAGTTACCACTGACTTCCATTGCATACTCCTTAATGATGCCCACAAGATTGTCGTTCATTGCTTCAACACTAAGGTCCTCTTCCGGAGTTAAAGCCGAATACCTGTTCTGTAGCTTGATCTGGAATTCCTCTACTTTCCCTCTTACCGCTAACTCATTAATCGGCTTCTTATGTGCCAGTTTCTTCAGGTTCAATAATAAAAGTTTATACCCCCCCCCCCCCCCCAGATTTCACCGCCAGGCCTCGCCACTTACTGGTTTTTGAGACTTTCTTTGCCAATTTAAAATTACAATTCCCACTTAAGTCGCAAACAGCGTGCTGGATTCCATCACTATAAATCATGGTCTTCCCATCAAAGTCTCAACACATTCTGGTCAGTTCTCAGTCCCTTTAAGGGTGGCCCACACCAATTTATTGCAGTAGCAAAGTGCTGTGTACACAAAGACCTTACACATTTCCTTCTGGTATAACTCATTACACAGAGTGAACATATTCCAGGAAACCACTTAGCTATAAACAAGGCTGCCTTGAACCTACCCATTACAGCAAGACACCGAACACATTGCTATGGTGGAGGCAGAAGTGATGCATATGTTCTACAAGCACAGCAAGACTGGCTATATTCATATGCACCTCTTCATTTGCAAACTGCAGTTATTATTGTGGCATGGTTTACTAAACCGCTGAACAAACCCAGAGCAGGTATATGTATCCTTCTTACAATCTCTGTACTTTCAAATAACACAATCTGCCAGGGCTGCTGACAATATTGACAGCTGAAGTCGGTAAAACAGCACCGCCATGTTGCTCGCAAAAAACTTTCGTAGCAGTGCAGTACCACTCATCATAACAGGTCACAACGCAAAGTAGAAGCATGCCAAATGCACATATAGGCCATGCAGCGGAACGGTTGTGGGGGCCTTTGTTATCGAGGAAATGTTACAGTTAATGAGCCACCCCCCTTCTATGCATGTCGCTGTGTAACCTCATAGCTACTTGAGTCGATCACGTGCAGGCTTCTTGTACACTAACAATTTTCCACTGCCACATGTAAAAGATACAGCTGCTGGATGAACAATTTTGGCCATTAGCAACTACACTCCATTTCGCCAACTCCTTTCAGTGCAGTGAAGTCTAGAAGTCATGATGGCCAATCGAGAGCCAGCCAAGTGTTCTAGAGAAAGTATGGGGGGCTCGCCCATTGTGCACCAGTTATTACCCCATGAAGCTTCCATTCAGCTGGCAATGTGCGGGGAAAAACCGGGAGGCAGGCAATAGAGCAGCCCCTCCTCTGGTTCTGGTTGGCCGAAGCAACGTGTAGGTTCTGCTGCACTGCACGTAGTTGGCGAGATGGAGTTGCTTGGCCTGACAAGGCTGGAAAAAAAGAAGAGGAAATACAGCACACACACACGCAATTTTTTTTTTAAATTCCTCCTTTTATTAGCAATGTCACCTGCAATGTGTGCCAACCAGTGTTCAGCTATGTAGGTGGAAGGTATAATTACATTTGAGGGGGAAAGAAAAAAGAATAAACAAAAAGCACTTTGAACCTACTTAAAAAAATCGAAGTACAGCATTTTTTTTCTTTCACTGCTGGCGACCTTCTCTTTAGGGAGGAAAATAAGAACTTGTGAACAGCCTACATACAATCCAACAATATTAGGGTCACAGGAGTGCTGCGCAAGTTACACATGCAGCTTGCACTGTCCGCTGTTTCCAAGGCCTGCAAGTAATCCACCACCACAACAGCAGCAGCAGCAGCAGCAGCTGTGCACACGCATACAGCATGACAAAACGAGCACATTGTTTCGCCACTGTTGAGCCGGTGGTACTTAGTTGTCTTAAGACCACAAGCTATATAAAACCACTGCTGGGCTAGCAGCAGTGGCTACAAAATCTCGTGTGGTGGCCCTCTTTAGGTATCTGGCCAATATGTAGCACACTGCCTGTTTATCCGAAACACAGAGTGGCTCCATAATACTTGAAGGGGAGGGGGAAAAGAAGAGGTGTACCACTATCACATCCTGAACTAGTGCCCGTCATCGAGTGGCCATGAACGGGACTCTGCAACCAACAATAGACAACAAAGTGAGAAGCCTTTTTTTTTGCTTACTTGCCCCCATTTTGTTATAATGTACAATCAAATGAATCACTCGCACATACACACAGCACACAAGTGCCATAGGGAAAATAGTTCACTGACCACAGTTGGTCAATACAGATCATTCGTTGAGGAAAGAAATAATAAAGCCCAGTAGAGAAATCTCAAAGCAAATAGCAAACACCGCCCATTTCTAGTCTCTCTCCCCACCTCATCCCATCCCCGCCTTTAACACCCATAAAAACGCATGTTGCTCGGTGTTTTTGGATGACACTCGAAAGGCAGATCGCAGCACAAACAAGAAAACACCAGTGTCATCCGTGCATGAAACATTCCTATCCGAGCACCTGCCGCTGTTGGAACTTTGCGGTATTTCGATTCTACAACAATAATGTAAGCTACTATGATGGGCCTTACAAAAAAGCTGCTGATGGCCCTAAGGTTGTTGATGTCATTGCTATAATCGAAAGGAGTTGCACAGTGGCAGGTATTATATACGATCTTCACAATGCGCGGGGGAAAAAAAAAGGAAAAATAAAGACGAGACTGTCGCTGCTGCCCAAACCATGCAGTGTCAGCAGCTCTGAAGCAAATAAAAATACACCTTGTGCCAAGCCTCCCAGTGAAAAAGCGAGGAATGTTTTAACAGAGGCAATGCACACAGACCAGAAGCACAGGTAAGATGCAACACTGCACTGCAATATTGGCATCCCTCCTTGCCAGTACTGATGCAGAAAAACAAATTTAACAGAAAAAGAAAGGGCATTTACAAATTCGCATAGCAGAAATGAGAGAAGAAGAAAAACATGAATTCTGACCAGGTTACACAAGCAAGCAGCAGCCTTCCAAGCACTGGACGCTGATTCTGTCTTATGTCCACACCTCAGCAAGGCCCTTCAATGTGGAGCCGCATGAACAGTGCGAATGCTGAAAAAGTGGGCACCTTAAAGTCTGACTAGACCTGGTACTGAAGAGGGGGAAAAAAAAAAAAAAGAAGCAGAAAGCACAGGCTGAAATGTTAATAGAAAGGTAAGTTCCAGCTGTTGCTTCCTCAAATCCAAACATTACTATGGAGTTCAGTCTTAAGGTCTCCAGCCAGGGTACGTCCTGCTAGTCAGAGATGGTGCCTGTTGAACTGAGGTTATATGGCAGCAAGGTGGCACGTGCACAGGGAAAAGAAACCACACATTTATTTCTCCGCCCCTGAAACATGTGAGCGCACGCGCACACACATACATACAAACACACACCAAAAATAATGAACGAGGCATAAAAAAAGAAAAAGAGAAAGGAGAGAGCTGTGTGAGAGACTGAGGGCAAGAACAGAGTTAAGCAGTGGCAGCAGCAGTACTGGGACCTGTTATGACAGTGGGGAGTAAGGGAATGAGACTAAAGAAAATACAGGGGGCCGGCAGGCTGCCATCCTCCCTCCTCTGTCTGGTCACTGCCGCTGCCCTCACTACACGAGGAGAGACCCGTGTGTGTTGTTTGTGTATGTCCGATGCTTCCTCAAGTCCTGCCCTGCTCCCCCCCCCTTTCTTCTAGGCTCCTCCCTCTTTTCCCCCTTGGTAGTAGCAGTCCCGTTCAGAGCAGCGCCTCCGTCCACCTTCACTCCTCTGCTTCCCTTGTCCTCCCGTGGTTGAAAGGCAGCCCTGGACTGCGTAGAAGTCGTCGCACACTGCATGACATGAAGGAAGAAAAAAGGAGAGAATGCCTATTGATCAAAGCTGTCTTATGAAGCAGTGATAAACTGGTCCCAAACTGGCCTATACACCTTTCCAACGAGAGCTCCCCGAGAGTTGCCATAATGCCCTCTGGACTTCTGTAAATACATGTGAGCCCTCTGCAAAAGCACTGCAGAGGCAGCCGCGCATGCCTTTGTACTCCCTCACAGCAGTCCAGAGAGGAGGTTCTACTATGGAAAAAAAATGTTTGCCATCATACTCAGCGAGGTTGTTTAACGACTCTTCGGAAAGCAAAAACAGGAAATTTATGCAGCCTGTTCTTGGTGCTGTCAAGAATTTAAGAGTTCCGAGGGGGCAATACGTTAAAAATGCTTCTTTTATGTACAGGCTGCCAATGCAATAAATACATTCTGGTTTTAAAATTGTATGCCACCCTTCATTCACCATGCAATCGACATTCATTGTGCCCGCCATGCCAACCCAGAAGTAACTGCTATGCTGAGAATAAGTATTGCAGGCCTGTAGATAAGCCTATAGACCTTTTACAACAAGAAGTCGGCACAATGCACACCAGAGGCTGTCACAGATGCACTGTCTGTGGCTTGAATCCCTTCTAAATTGGGAGAAACAGGCATTGGCCACCGCCAGCTGCTCCAGCAATGTTCTACTGAGAGGCCAGGGTTCACTTAGCACTAACTATTGATAACGGTATCCTGCCTAACTCCGTTAGGCAGGATACCAGTAAACTATCGCAGGAGACGAAAGATCTGATCAAGAAACGCCAATGTATGAAAGCCTTTAACCCTACAGCTAGAATAGAACTGGCAGAACTTTCGAAGTTAATTAACAAGCGTAAGACAGCTGACATAAGGAAGTATAATATGGATAGAATTGAACATGCTCTCAGGAACGGAGGAAGCCTAAAAACAGTGAAGAAGAAACTGGGAATTGGCAAGAATCAGATGTATGCGTTAAGAGACAAAGCCGGCAATATCATTACTAATATGGATGAGATAGTTCAAGTGGCTGAGGAGTTCTATAGAGATTTATACAGTACCAGTGGCACCCACGACGATAATGGAAGAGAAAATAGTCTAGACGAATTCAAAATCCCACAGGTAACACCGGAAGAAGTAAAGAAAGCATTGGGAGATATGCAAAAGGGGAAGGCAGCTGGGGAGGATCAGGTAACAGCAGATTTGTTGAAGGATGGTGGGCAGATTGTTCTACAGAAACTGGCCACCCTGTATACGCAATGCCTCATAACGTCGAGTGTACCGGAATCTTGGAAAAACGCTAACATAATCCTAATCCATAAGAAAGGGGACGCCAAAGACTTGAAAAATTACAGACCGATAAGCTTGCTGTCTGTTGCCTACAAAGTATTTACTAAGGTAATCGCAAATAGAATCAGGAACACCTTAGACTTCTGTCAACCAAAGGACCAAGCAGGATTGCGTAAAGGCTACTCAACAATAGACCATATTCACACTATCAATCAGGTTATAGAGAAATGTGCGGAATATAACCAACCCTTATATATAGCTTTCATTGATTACGAGAAAGCATTTGATTCTGTCGAAACCTCAGCAGTCATGCAGGCATTACGGAATCAGGGTGTAGACGAGCCGTATGTAAAAGTACTGAAAGATATCTATAGCGGCTCCACAGCCACCGTAGTCCTCCATAAAGAAAGCAACAAAATCCCAATAAAGAAAGGCGTCAGGCAGGGAGATACGATCTCTCCAATGCTGTTCACAGCGTGTTTACAGGAGGTATTCAGAGACCTGGATTGGGAAGAAATGGGGATAAAAGTTAATGGAGAATACCTTAGTAACTTGCGATTCGCTGATGATATTGCCTTGCTTAGTAACTCAGGGGACCAACTGCAATGCATGCTCACTGACCTCGAGAGGCAAAGCAGAAGAGTGGGTCTAAAAATTATTTTGCAGAAAACTAAAGTAATATTTAACAGTCTCGGAAGAGAACAGCAATTTACAATAGGCAGCGAGGCATTGGAAGTCGTAAGGGAATACATCTACTTAGGGCAGGTAGTGACTGCGGATCCGGATCATGAGACGGAAATAATCAGAAGAATAAGAATGGGCTGGGGTGCGTTTGGCAGGCATTCTCAGATCATGAACAGCAGGTTGCCATTATCCCTCAAGAGAAAAGTGTATAATAGCTGTGTCTTACCAGTACTCACCTACGGGGCAGAAACCTGGAGGCTTACGAAAAGGGTTCTACTCAAATTGAGGACGACGCAACGAGCTATGGAAAGAAGAATGATAGGTGTAACGTTAAGGGATAAGAAAAAAGCAGATTGGGTGAGGGAACAAACGCGAGTTCATGACATCTTAGTTGAAATCAAGAAAAAGAAATGGGCATGGGCAGGACATGTAATGAGGAGGGAAGATAACCGATGGTCATTAAGGGTTACGGACTGGATTCCAAGGGAAGGGAAGCGTAGCAGGGGGCGGCAGAAAGTTCGGTGGGCGGATGAGATTAAGAAGTTTGCAGGGGCGGCATGGCCACAATTAGTACATGACCGGGGTTGTTGGAGAAATATGGGAGAGGCCTTTGCCCTGCAGTGGGCGTGACCAGGCTGATGATGATGATGATGATTGATAACGTGAAAGAGCAAAGGAAAAACATTCTCTTCGACAGAGACAGACTTGAACTATGACAGATCCTTGAAGGTGTGGGATGAGACTGTATGTGAGCTTCATCCACCTGCACTGCACAAGGAGTGCCCGCGTTTACGACTGTTCGTCATGCACTCCTTTCCACAAGGTAAGCACAACAAGCTCCAGCACCAGCATTGGATATTCAGTCGCTGCAATGACTGTCAACGTATGTTGCTGGCAATGACTGCAGGCTAACACTGCCTCCATCAACAACAGCATTACTGCCACCACTGACAAAAAGTATCACGGAATGTTGAACTTCAATAAGCATGCCAGTCAGCACTAGATCCTCCCCACGCCAGCGCGACTGACATACTAGAGCAACTTCACTATCCGTGGTAGCAAAATCAAATGAATGCGAGCACTGCAAGTTTTCTTGCCACGTCAGGAATAAAACAGCAGGTGAGCTATCGTTCGGCCATTTACAACACTGTTGTACATGCGCACACAAATACATATTAATATGCGCTGTAAGTAATCAGAAAGCCATTCGCACATTATGTGATCAGCAGTGGCAACAAGAATGATGCAGTCAGAACTAAACACCGTGGTCGGAGCAGGAAGGAAGCATTTTCTGCGCATGACACACGTGCCCATTCCCTAACAAAGTTGTTGCACATACAATTAATGATGACAACATGTGCACAACCTGACAGAGCCTTAGAAATCTACCACTGTAGAGATTATATAAAGAGTGAAAGTGAACATCAGGATGCTGTTTCCACCCTCAGCTGGTAAAAACTTTCACATTATTAAAGGGGCCCTGAGCCACTTTTTACCGAAGTCGAGAAATACATTTGAAGTTAAATTAGACTATTGAGAAATAAGTTCCTCAACGCGTTCCGCAGAAGTGGAGTTATTGGCAATCAAACATACTGTTCACGGTGCTTCCATGCCTTCTTCAATGATTTGCACTGCGAAGCCTACGGCGAAGTAGGGTGAATTCACAACGCTCCCCCTACTGAACATTACCGTGGCACATAGTTCAAATTTGATTTTGGATGTTCACGTAGATGCCACTATTTCCGATTTTGGCACTTATGATGGCCTAACGCGGTTGTCTGCTGTCAGTGAGTAACCCGGCGTCCGACAGATGGCGGTACTGAGTCAAGACAGAGCGGTTGATTCGCTGCTGCAGCTGCTTTTTGGTCAAGTGATCTGCAGCGTTCGGGTATCTCGCGACATCACATAGAAGTTGAATTCTCTGCTACTTGCAGTTTTTGCGAGTTTTGCGAGGCAGCAAAACCAGTGCATCACAACGCGAAAGTGTGGGTGGCGCACAGTCGAGTGCAAACAAAACCTTTCGACTGCGCGGGTCATTGTCAACAGCAATTTCAATTAGTTCTTTTTTTCTAACAATGAAATAGAATTGGACAAGTAGCATTTTATTTCATCTTATAATACAATAACAGAATGTTTCTTGCAACGAGTAGTTGAGCACTAGTGACAGAATTTAACTGAGGAGTGCTGTCGTCATCGGGCAACTGCTTGAATGTACCGGGGGAGTCTCTGATTATGTCTTGCATTTGCCTCAATTTCGCGATTATTAAGCCTCTGTTCGAGATAATATTGACGCCTTAGGGATTCTCGAGCACTAATTTATTACTTTAGCTTGACTCAGTATTTGCCTTTAGTGTCCCTTTAAACTGCATCAATAATATACACATTAACAGAAGGAAAAGGCGCACTAGGCCTCTTTGATTTTCAGAGTTCCGGCAGGCCACTGGCAGTCAGACGGCAGCCAGCTAGTTCGGGTCCTCATAGGAAGTCGCGTGGCCTGGGATCCCAAGACAACCTGGAGCTGCCCGAAGTTTGCAAAATCGAACGCCGGGACAGCTTACTGCAGGATAAATGTAAACATGCTACCAGCATGTCAGCGCCCCGCAAGGCCGGAGTGCACTCAGTGTAGTTGGCCCATTTATGTGCTGCCAGCTTGAAAATATATAGTTGCATTCAGAAATACGATCACTTTCGAGAGATTTCACTTGACTTGGCACAGGACGCACACTAGGCCAACCTCACTTTGCACAGTGCAACAGGTGGCCTGCGGCATGTCCGATGCCAAGACATGAAATAGTGTGCGAGTGATTGTATCCCTGAAAATGATCACTCGAGAATGCGTGCTCACAGCGATCACGTCGCATTGATGGATTGGCGTTGCGTCATCACTTGAGAAGACATGAAAAAAGAAGACAATGGGTATGTCTCATCATCATCAGCCTGTTTTATGTCCACTGTAGGATGAAGGCTGCAGTATACGTCTTATACGCACAAAATTTCATGCCAACCTGCTTGAGCTTTGATTTCAGAAAGCTTGCTTCAGCTGGTGGTGCTTCTCTAGTGACCAAAAGCAGCTGGAAATGCGGCTGGCACATGAAAACGCAAGCTGCCTCTGACCAGCGAAAAGTGTTGCACGAGAAACCATATTAGTCGCGATAATGATAGCAATAAGCTGATGTAGGTGTGCGTATTACTCAACCAGTGCATTCTTAACATCCAACGACCCAGTTAGAATACATTGGTTTCAACCTGCCACCCCAACATATGACAAAGAGATTGAGCGAACACTGGCTAGTGACTGCGACACGTTTGCTAACTGATATCACCGCATATACCGTAAAAACCGGACTATAGGTCGGACCGGAATATAGGTCGATCCCCCAACTAACGAATTCTAAAAATCAGTCACTCAGTCAGTCAAGAACTTTACTGAAGTCCTGAGGAGTTTCAATCCATTGGAGATCCCAGGTGGGGAACTCCTCCGGCAGAAACCATAGGCGACACCCAAGTCGGGACGGGAACGTGGCGACGCTCCGCCAAATGAAAAAAATATTTTTCAACTGCAAAAGTACCGAAAGACACCCTTACCTTGAAACAAATGCGACTCATGCACAATAGTGACAGTATTTATTTAAATGCTGATCGCATGTGCACCAGGCCAATTTTGAACTGTATCGCGCGACCATCGACCCGCGTGCTTGTCGGCACCTTATTAATGGCGCTGAGCGGCGAAACAAACGAGATACGCGCATGTGTACACGTGCGCTTACTTTCGCTATCTCGCCGCTCCGTGCCATGATTATAAGGTGCTGACAAACACACGGGTCGATGGTCGCGCGATACTGTTAAAAATTGGCCGGGTGTACAGTACGCAGAAGGGCACGAAGTGCGCAAGCGGTACTCCAAATCAGAGCAACGTGTTTGATTAGAGTGGTCTGAACTAGAGCCGTATGACGAGTGCTTCTCGCTGCCCAGTCCAGAGGCGCATGCGATTTCTACTGCTTTCAAACAAATGCATTCGGCTGTCACAGGCAGCGATCTTACACGCAGCTCCCGGACGAACTCCGCAACCTTGTCTTCCAGTTTTGCGGTCTGCTGCAGTCCGCCCACGAAATGACGTTTTCTGTTGGTTTGCTGCTTCTGTCTCCGCCAGTACCGAATGCTCTTTTCAGATACTCCAAATTCGCGCTGTGCCGCGAGGTTGCCGTGGGCTTCCGCGCACTCAATCGCCTTTTTCTTGAACGCGATGGTGACTTGTCGTCGGCTTCCGCTCATTTTGAAACAAAATGTGAAAAAGCAAACTTTAACCAATATAACTTTGTGACAATGTAAACACAAATTGGCAGTGCCACAATGTCGCCACGACGCGCTTGACGAATTTCTTTCTCTATGCTTGACGCGCTGCTGCTGATGGTGAAGGCGCTTCTTTACTTCATCCGCCCATTGTTGCAAGACTTCCATAGTTTTTCCGCCAATGTCCGGTATATAAGACGAGGGTCGACTTTTCGCAATAGTTCTTTGAAAAAAAGTTCGACCTATATTCCGGTCTTTACGGTATATGCGAGATATGAGAAAATGGTCGTCCAGCAGGCCCGCGAGGCCTCGGAGACACAACACCTCGATGTCCCCATGTAGGGGACCGAAGGCCCCATCGGCAAAATCTCTGCAGGACTATGAATAAGGTTGTTACCAAACAATGAGAAAAGGAACACCACCAGACAAAGACGAAAATGGACTGCAATGTTTGTGAATGAGCATTTGCAACTTGCGCGAAACACGATGCAGATAGTATGCATGCATAAGAGCGCGGCGCACTGTCCATGGCCTGGAAGAAGCTTTCACGGGACACAAACACAGACATGCACAAAAGCTTAGAACAGTTCCCTGTTGCTCATATCACACTGCCTCACAATGAAGAATGGTGTGTTAGAACTTAAGGAGATAACGCTAGAAGTAAGGAAATCCGAAGATGACCATAGCTAGTAAGGCTGAGTGAGGTAAAATCCTCAAGGGCCCACATTGCAATGCGTGAAGTCTTCACAAAGATGGTGGCGAGCGCCCATCGCCTCTTTTAGTCGTCTGCTAGCCAGAGAACTTCCGGAGAGCGGCCAGACCAAAATCATCCTTGCTTGTTCTGGCAGCCCGCAGGTAGCCATAAGTGTAAAATCGAAGAGGCCCACTGATCCAAACACCTGTCTTGATTGATGTCGGCTATTGGCTAATAGCAACCGCATATGGGCATCTGCTATATCACAAGATATGTGTTCAGAAAAGAGTGAGGAGCAGACTTCTATTGAAAAGAGAGTGTTCGAGAGAAAGGAGACTTCACAGTCCGCTTCTGCGATCCACATGCCGCACATGACCGCAATAACAAAAGATAGGTGGCGACACCTCCATGAAGTTTCTGCAACAGCTCACTGCGGCATCATGGATTCTATGGGGAGCACATGTGTTCATTTCCTCCTGCATACTCACGTTGTCACATTTACACATTGTGGACAAGTAGAAGAGCCGGCATAAACACAGGAGAGGCGCACTACACGCTCTCCTAGTTCTCGCTCGCTCTTGCAACGCATCTTTAACCCTCCTCCTCCTGACTCGTGGGCAAGGTATCCGATACGCGAAGAGGATATACTCTCGCAAAGGTAAAAAGGGAAAAAAGAGCATCACCGGTGGGGACTTTCTCTCTCTTTGGCGCCCCAATATCGAACAGACCACTGACCTAATGTATACCTGCCACAAACCGCGAGTAACCTTGTTGCCCTACTAACCCACGCAATGAGGCAAGCCTACTTATCACCTACTACAGAGTGTACTTTCCCTCTGCAAGTGTTGCTTAATGCACGCAGCAATAAACATTGTTAGAGTTGACACCTCTGGTTGCCTTATACAGGGTGACCGAAAATTACTGTAACATGCATTGAATTTCATGTTATTGATTATTGTTTGCATTTTTGAGCATCAACACTGATTTTTTCATGTCACTTGTGTTTTTCTAAAATAGAATTACTATTTTTACTGCTATTGGTGCAATATTTTCCAGGAAAAATGGTCTGAAGAATTGTGGTACTCCATTGTTGCCCACCACAGGCTGGGGATGCCTATTCCGAAAATTGCAAAGATGCTTAAATTGCAACGAGTCCAAGTGCATCGTGTCATCAAACGATTCCAGGAGGCGGGACGTGTCAAGGAGCAGCCGCGAAGCGGAAGGCCTCGAACTGCATGAATCAGGGAACTGAAATTGGCTGTCAGCAGGAAAGTCAAGCAAAATCACCTGAGGAGCATGCGAAAACTCGCCTGCGAGTATGGAGTTAGCAACTGCACCATGCAATTACTTGTAAAAGAAGATCTGGTACTCCAGGTGTGCAAACCAGCAAAAGGCCAGCTGCTTACGGACCACATGAAGGCCTCCAGATTAGAAAAGTGCCGCAGAATGAGGCAGCTGAGCCGCTGCAAAGCCCTCAAACGGGTTCTCTTCACAGATGAGAAGATTTTCACCGTTGAACCAGACTGGAATTCACAAAACCATCGAGAATTGCTGCCAGTCAGGTTTCCTCAATATGTTGGAGTGGAGAAACCCCATTTCCCCAAGAGCGTCGTGGTTTGGGGTGAAATTTCAGGCCTTTGGAAAACCAAGCTTGTTTTTGTCCCAAACGGTGTCAAAATCAATGCCGAGACCTACCGTGAGCTAATCCTGGAGGGTGCCGTCATACTCTGGGCTGAAGAAAATGCAAAAAACGTTAACTGGTGGCTGCAACAAGACTAGGCACCTGCCCATGGAGCGAAGAAAACAATCCAGTGGTGTGAGGCGAATCTCCCTGGCTTCTGGGGGAAGGATGTTTGGCCGTCCAATTCCCCTGATCTCAATCTTTTGGATGGACTTTGCTGGTTGGGGTATCCTGGAGCAAAAAGTGTGTTCGTCGAAGCACAAATCCATCAAATCCCTGTAACGTGCTCTGCAGAAGGCCTGGAACGAAATCACTCCAGAAGGCATCGAGGCTATGTTGAAAATTTTCTGAAAGCGTCTGGAGGCCTGTATAAAAGCAGAAGGTGGACATTTTGAGAATCAAATGTGAACTGTTTTGCAGAATTCAGTGCGGTTACAAATAAAAGAAGGGGCCTCAATTTGGTTTTTTGTTGAAAAGTTAGTCTTTTCGCGTTACAGTATTTTTCGGTCACCCTGTACACCCGAAGTCAAGGTAGCTGCGATTATACGTACTATGGGTTGGAGAGCACTACAGAACGACTGTATGTAGCTAGATCCAAAGCTTGCCTTCATGGAGAGCGTAGCCCCCAAATTGTGACAGCTTTCTTAGGGCCTAGTTAATTATTTAGCGGTCAAGACAGACTACATTGTGTTCTAATGGAGCCAAAGGTTGAACATGGCAAGGAGGAGGAGGAAATAACTTTATTGGGTCCTTAGAAACCCCTTCCCACCCACTCTTGGTTTAGTGGTTGGCAGGGGTCGCAGGCCGCACCCACGTTGGGACGGGAAGCCCGTGAGCCTCCGCCCTTTCGTGAGCCCTCTGGACAGCCCGGAGCTGGGTCTGGTGGTCGTCGCTTCGCAGGGCGTCCACCCAGTCTTTTTCTTTGCTTGAACACGGTGCCACTTAACACGGAGCATTGCCAGAGCATGTGCGCTAGCGAGCAGTACGATTCGCCGCACTCCGGACATTGCGGCTCCGCATCCGGTGAATAAAGGCTCAGCCTGCCTCTCGAGGGGAATGACCTTGTTTGAAGCATTCTGAATATAGGCGACTGTGGTCTAGTGAGTTTAGCGTGGGGGAGCGGGAAGGTCCTCCTTGACAGCTGATAGTGCGTTGTTATTTCGTTGAAGGTGAGCAGCGGGGTCTCGGTGCTCTCCTCCTTCCCCGCCACTTCGCTCGCCACGATCGCCGCGGTGCGTAAGTCCTCATGCGCGTCCATGCGCTAGCTCGTTGGCGTTGGGAAAGTCGGGGTGCACGTCGGCCCCCATGTGGGCTGGAAACCATTTCACGATGTGATGACCGGCGGCTCTCTCGCTGCCGAGGACGGCCGCCGCTTCCCGCGATATCGAGCCTGAGGCAAATGCTCTGGCCGCCGATCGCGAATCTGTGTACACATAAGGATGTTTGGGGTCCCTCACTGCCATGGCTATTGCCACCTGTTCAGCCACCTCGGACGTTACCCCCTTGACCAATGCTGCGTTAATGATCGTACCATCCCCGCGTATCGAGACGGCCGCATACCTGTCGCTGTGCCCGTACTGGGCCGCGTCTACAAATGCCGCCAGTCCCGGGAAGTTGGCGGTCGATTTCAGCAGTGCTCGGGCCCTCGCCTTTCGGCGCCCCTCGTTGAATTGCGGGTAGATGTTTCTCGGAAGCGGTTCTACCTTGAAAGTGTCCCTGACCGCCGCGCTGAGCGCGACCTTGCGTGCGTTGCACTCTGCCTCTGCATTTATCCCTGCTTCTTCTAGGATGCGTCTGCCGGCCATGGCAAGTTTCGGAATATTTTGCTGGGCCAAAGCATTCTAAATACCAAAAAAAAGAAAAAAAAAACTTGAAATCCGTCACATCCCAGTGCTGTACCAGTGTACGGGATTCGGCCTGAAATTCAACAACTGAAACTTTGACTTTCATTTTCTGTTCTAACAATGAGCCTGTTATTTCAAAATTAATGACAACAGAGATTTCATACAACACCTCATCAGTTCAAACTGACTCAGAATTTTGATTTAGTGCCCCTTTAAGATTATGGTGAATATAGAATGCATAAATTAAAAGCATAATCAGACTGCCTCTGCAGCTTTGATAGTCATCTGTTGTCTACCCACTCACTGCTCGCTGTAGTGGCCAAAATAGCAGCTGTCTGAGCCATGCCTGTGGCCGCCGTGGCCATTGTAAACAAGTGAGCAAACGCCAATCAGAAGGTGCTCAATGATGACCACTGTCAGGTGACCAAATATGGCGATGCCCACTAGTGCTGTAAATGGTCCACAGATCCACCAGTAATACAGTCGAAACCCGCGGTAACGAAATCCCGATGGAACAAAATTCTCGCCGCAATGAAATATTTTCATATCCCCGGCGAACAGCCATAGGAGTCAATGCATTTCCTATCTCGCGACAACGAAACTTTTTTCTATAGCAATCCCTCATCAACAAAATTTTCTGAAACGACAGTCTGCAAATAATCTACTCATACACTAGTTATGTCCGGAAACTGCTCAAATGCATTCGTTGTGCGCTTAAATTGCATTAACTACTGCCACAGCACACTTGCGTGGCTGCCGCCATCATTGTTTACAATACAAAAAAGCCTCGCACCACCTCTCATGACAGACGACAGCGATGATGATGATGGTGGTCGTTCGCCCGTCGCAACGGGTGACTGCGCAGTGTCTGGGCCAAAAATGCAATTAGCATTTAAATGATACAAATAAAAAAAGACAAGAACCGTAGGCGATCTCGCAGTGAGCACATTTTATTTAATACTGTGTGCCATTACAGCTTGTGCTAAATGCGGAGCGAAACGCCTGCGTGCGTGGCAGCCAAATCGACATCTACTACACGTGAAGGCTCCGATAACCCGGATGACGCTTTAGTATCAGTGGGCTTTGTGTACTGCCGCACATGGTCGTGTGCTCAGTGTCGTTGGTGCTAGAGTGCGTCAATTGTGTGTCTCTGTGCCAATCGGACCATTTGCTTTGACAGCCTGCTAAGATGCCGCCTCCAGCCAAAAGGGGAAATTTATGACACTGCAGGATAAGGCTGCAATTATTGCCCAAGCTGAAAAGGGCAGGAAGAAAATGGATATTGCCGATTCTGAAAAACAAGGCCTTCATTCCCGGCGCGCTCGGAAATGGTGTGAGTGCGAAAAACAAAACGTGAGCGCTGCGGCTTTTCCAGACGTTGACAAGGCGGTGTTTGCATGGTTTTGTGAACAGCGTACCAACAAAGTGCCGCTGTCTGGCAGAGTTCTTCAGCAGGAAGCGCTGGACTTCGCATGCATTCTCGGGCACGCTGATTTTAAGGCTAGCCCTGGCTGGTTGAGCCGTTTCAAAGCCCGCCACGACATAGTGGCGAAAGTCATTTTCGGGGAGGCAGCAGCCGTCGACCCTTTAACAACGTCGTCGTGGCTGCTGACCAACAAAGTACTGGACCAGTACAAGCCCTCGGACATTTACAACGCAGATGAGCCGGCCTTGTTCTACGAGATGCTACCATCGAAGACCCTGGACTTAAAAGGCCAGAAATGCCTCAGGGGGAAACACAGCAAGCGGCGTGTAACAATTTTGTTGCGCACCAACATGGACAGCACAGATAAACGGCCACTGCTTGTAATCGGCAGAAGTAAGAAGCCCCGCTGCTTCAAGGGAAATCGTCGGCTGCCCGTACAGTACACCGCGAACCTGAAGGCATGGATGACCCGGGCCATATTTGGCAGCTGGCTCGAGGCCTTCGATACGGACATGCGGAAGGCACGCAGATCAGTCTGGGACAATTGCAGTGTCCATCATGTCGATGACGTGGAACTGGGAAATGTGCGCTTGGTTTTTTTTTCCCACCGAACTGCACTTCCGTGCTGCAGCCACTTGATCAAGGCGTCATTCGTAGCATCAAGTGCGCCTACAAGGAGAGGCTGATTCAGCGTCTGCTGCTGAACCTCCAGTTGAAGCGTCCCACCGTAGTGGACATGTTCATGGCGCTTGAGATGATGGCCACCGCATGGGTTGCGATGTCGCCAGCCGTGATAGCTAATTGTTTTAATCATGCCGGCTTCATTGCCACTCGGCAAGCATCATGCGCTGATCCAGTGGCATCGCAAGAAGATTCGCCTGAAGGTGCACTAGTTTACAGTGCTGACGGAGCAGTGCCGCCATCGCTGGCCCACACATGGGATGAACTTTCTGCCGTGACAGATGGTGTTCCGGATGGCCTCAGCATCGATGAGTTCGTTCGTGGGGATGAAGGTGTTGTCGTCCATGAAGAGATGACTGATGAGGTCATCATAAGTAGCGTTTGCCAAGGTGCCGATGCCGCCGCCGACCACCATACACCAAAGCAAGAGAGGACTGCGAACCCACGGGATGTGTTGAATGCCTTCGATGTAATTCGATAATTTTTCGGTGAGCATGACGACGGCGTGGCAATGGACCACTTCTTGCAGTGCGAGTCGAGAGCAGTAAACTTGCTGCAAGGCAAGACTCGGCAAAGTAAGCTGACTGACTTTTGGCAATAAATTTTTTTTTTTTGCAAGCCAATTTTCTTCCGTCTTTTCTGCCTCATTCTCGCACTAACGAAATTCCCGCAAAAGCGAAATGTTTTGCTTTCCCCAGCAATTTCGTTATTGCGGGTTTCGACTGTAGTAAAGGATCCTCTGGTGCAGAGGTTCTAACTTTCTGGTCTTGCGGAACCCCATCAACCTTCCAGGGTGTCTACCCAGTTGACATTTCCAAATTCCCCGAGTTTTCCAGGTTTTCCCTGAGTCCCTTTGCAATAATTCCTGAGTGACACAGAACTTTGTTTTATGTCAAGACGGGCTCCGTACATCATGTCGCCCAATGGTGTCACTCTCTAGTAAGCATGTTAAAGAATAAAAAAACAACTTAATCCAGTTTGAATAGTAAGGGGTAGTGTTCATTTTATTCAAAAAGAAAACAGAAGGGAGGGGTTAGTGAAATGCACAGCGAATAAAATATCTTCGAAGGAAAATAGTAAAACCCATGGCAAACTGAGTCGAACATTCTCAAATGCGAATAAAAGAAAAAGATGCATACAGAATATTTTTGAATATGAGCTATTTGTATCGATTGATAGCAAGCTAACTGGTATGCAGCCCGAACTTTATCAAAGTTAGATTCTCTCACAACAGCTGGTAAGTCAACCTCAACTGTCCTGACAACTCAGCCTACGCACAAGGCCTCAGTGTTGCGTTTCACTGCTTTAAAGAGTTCTTTTTTTTTTACTTGGGTGACGGACACCTGCATCTCCGTATCCGCCAACACTTTGCTTTTAGAGTGCAAGCTCCCTAAAAAAAAGAAAAAGAAAAAAAAACGGCAGCGTGCTTCCTTCCCCGTTCATTTCTCAATGCCTAGGTCCTTTGTCTTGTTCTCCTTAGGCTGCACATTCACCACACGGACTATTTGAAGCATCCTCTTGGACAATTGTGCAGGCAGCGTCTGATTTTTCGGACTCCGTAGGGGCCGACAAAACGTTAAAAAAAAAATGAATGCATGTCTTTCACAGCCCTTAAGGGTTCAAATCGCCACAAGCACGCCCGAAAAAGTTCTGAAGGCCTGCCAGTACACTAATTAGGCATATAGGTGCTCGTACTGTGACAGAAGATGGCGGGTGTACGCGTGTATAATTAAGGAATATATGTCATACTATGTCCCAAGCCAGCTGCCCCTTCACACACTTATGCTTCACAGCGTAACACTTCTGTAATGCGGTGAAGTTGACCTTCAGGAACCGGCATTAAGCAACGCGCTGTGCTTTCCGAACTTCGAAGCCAGTCGCGATGACCACAAAGGCGGTGTCGGTGCCACTGCTGATAGCAGCGAATTCTTTCAATGAAAAACACGGTACAGAACGGCAAGAAGCTTAAGCTAGGCCTAGCATTGCTGCGGTGGTTGCTACGGCTGCCAGCGGATCTGCGTGCAAGTGTGCCGGTTCGGGGCAGCGAGGTTATCAAAATGGCGGAGGTTGTGGCTTTTGTTAATGCCAATTCGGACCTGCGGTCACGGCAAAAAGTCCGGAAAATTTGACGGCGAAGAATTCTTGTGTCCGAAATTTCAGCGTTCTTATACACCCTATGGGGTACGTACTGGTGCCGCGAAGCCGTCCGAATTATCTAGCGCCCGGAAAATCGCTCGTTGACTGTACTTTGACAACTCCTCCAGCCAATGAGGCGGCGTCAAAGACCATTCGTTACGATTCCTTTTTGTTACTCGGGCCAGCATTACCATGACTTTGGGTTCCCTTGCAATAAATTTACAGCCAATTTTCCCTGATAGGAGCACAAATTCCCTGAGTTTTCCCCGAGTTTTTTCAGACTACTCAAAATCCCTGAGAATTCCCGGTTTTCCTGGTTGGTAGACACCCTGACCTTCCCAAAGTGCTGCAGAACCCGCCCCCTCCACCACTAAAGTATACAGAGAATGGAGAAGAATGCGGGAGGAGGACGGGCTTCACTCTGTCTGGATCTGCCTAACCAAAATAGCACCGCTGCTGCATTTGTCTGTGGCCTCTGTAATTTACAGTTATCTTTACCCTCAAAGGCCATTGCTCTTGATGAGGAACTCAAGACAATACACAAGCAAGTGATTGATTTTTTTTCCATGTCACTTTGTGTGCCAACCATACAGCCACTGCTATAGGCACCATGTGCCATTAACAGCATCTTCACACAAACAAAGTGTCAGGTGCACAAAAGTTTATTCTATTAATGTGAAAGCACTATATGCCCCATTGAGTGAAAATCCATCCCAGTCGGCGAGACAAAGTTGGCGTAGCAGCACGACTATCGCTTCCAAAGCAAGCGAAGAAGATGGGCTCGCGTGCGGACAGTGCAAGAACAGAACACGCCAGCGTACTCAAACTGGGCGGCTGCGGTATCTGACGCTCCCAGGATCTTACGGCACCATGGCTGGCTAGTCTAAATAAACCATGGCCACTGAGGCTACCCCTGCGCGCCGCCTCGCACAAGTTGGTGACCTGGACGTGATCATGCATGCCAGTGTCGGCATACCCACTCTACTAAGGCGAGTGGCTTGACTTCATGTGGTCCAGCAGACATGCCGCAGTTGTAGGGTGTCTAGGAATCCTACAACAGGCCAGACATCTGGTTCATCCAGCTGGACAGCCACTTCCTTCTCAACAAGGTTCCAGGCTCCAGATGCCACCCCAAGGCCCCAATTTCTGTGACAACTTGCGGACAGCTGTCCTTGCTCACTTTGTCACCTCGAGCACTGAGTCACAACCGCTCTTGCCATTTGAACAGTCACATTATTCCGCATCTTATCGTTGATGCCACATCACCTGCATCCACCTGTGCTGTTCGTCAGCATCATACCTCTACTCGGTTCCTGAGCCTCCTCCCCAGCTCAAAGACAGCAGGGTGACTATAGCCTCTAAAGCAAGCAAAGAAGAAGATGGGCTCACGTGCAGATAGTGCGAGAAGACAACACATCAGCGTGCTTGACCGGTTACCCCTGTGCGCCACCTCCCACAATGGTACCAAAAATGGCCGACGGCACAGAGACTAAAAACACACTAAGAAATATGCTCGGATTCACGTCAAATTTCTCAGGGATGTTCTTGTAAACAAAGTAAATTAATGGCTTTGAAATGAAAATTTGGTAAATTTCGATCTGGGTGGGAAGCGAACCTGGGCCTCTGGCGTGCAAGACAAGCACGCTTCACCAACACCACGGCGGCTCCATGGTTTGGATTGACTAAATGTGTGCCTGGTGCATGCATCATTGTATATACATCACTTCACAGCCATGTGGCTGACTAAAGGTGTGGCCTAGCGTGTGCGTCATTGGGCACCTGACGGCGCAGCCAATGGGGAGGAGGTGGAGTCATGTCATGAGTGCATAACACGAGTGTTTTCATGGTGTTCCTAGGTCTACAAACGATATAATGATTTCGCATTATATCGGAGACTTGCAGCTCTCTGCCAGCATGCTCAATGCTGTTAGACTGGTTGCACTCTTACTTCTGCGGATCTCATGACAGGCAAATGTGGATTATCAGTGACAGTTGCATTGCAGAAGAGGTCAGGTCCCTTGGCGGTGAGCTGTGAGCTTCGGTTTACCCAACAGCAATTTACCCCCATTTGTGGGCAATGTTCGTGACCCAATGCACATAAATATTATAACAAAGTAATGGGCATAATGAAAAAAGTTGAGCTCCCTCTTCAACTTCCATTATAAACAGGTCTTACAGTGGAATCTTGTTAATTTGAACTTCTGGTTTATTCAAACTGACATTGCAGTCCTGTCAAAATTACATGTATTTCAATGCGAGGGAAACCCCTGGCAATTTGAGTGCCTAAGTGGTTGTGGAGTTAACTCTTTCATTACAACACCTATTCGAATCAATTGCTGGTGATCAATGTTTATATGGCTGATTTCCACAGGTTGTAGCCATTTCTCATCCACTTAAGGCCATCCAGTAGTTAATACAGGCACTGAACTTTCAGGATCAGTTTAACTTTCCCGCTACGGCAATGGTGTAATTTTTGATGGACCTTTTTGTGAACTGATGTGCGTATGTTGTAGCGAAAAGGGGCGTGGCTGTCCCACTCTGCCGTGCTCAAGAAAAAATCATGCCACTCACGATTGCATCGCACTAGCATCAAAATTCGGTACTCAAAATGACTCCCAGCAAGTCAAAAATTATATGTATTGCCGGCTTTGCTGTCCAACAGTGCTAAGTGGTGATGACCCGAAAATGACACCAGCTGTTCACTAGTGAGCTTTGGTTTGAAGTCAGAGTCGCATTATTCCACTAAAGTGTATTTCTGAAGCTCCGCCGCATGTCCATGTGGATTTGGCAATGTTGTCCGGGACGCGAGCACAGCTGGAAATCAGCAGATAGAAGCAAGTAGTGCGTCCCTGAAGAACAAGCAAAAACTCACTATATTTTGTGATCGTCAAGCCTCTACGGCTCGGCTGCACACCCTCGCACTGCTTCCCTTTCACACACACAACGCAATAAGATTTTACGGAGTCAAAAAGCGGAAATGGCTTCTGCTGTGCAACTGTGAGGCCCGCCACATCACTTCCCATACTAGTCAGTTAGTAAACGTTCATAGGACGATTTAAATTGTTCACAAGTCCATATGACTGGGCGCCCTAGAGACTCGTCCACTGCGTGTCCTTGTGGCTTGGCGTGTTTGGACAAGTAGAGTCTTGGAGGGTGGTGCCAGAGATGACGGTTCATGTGAAACGGTGTCTGCTTCTTCAATGTGTGCTTGGCTTCAGCCAATCGAGTGATACCACTTTGTTACGACCGCGCACGTCGATAGTGAACTGCTTCTTACCTCAATGCAGCACTCGGAGTGGCCCGTTATACGGTGGTTGGAGTGCCGATGAACTGCGTCATGGCGCACAAACGCGTGGGTGCACGAAGTGAGTTCTGATGGCATGTACACTGCACGTGGCGCTGCCTGTCGCGGTAGCGTAGTGCGAAGGTTTTCCATCATGTCTCGTAGCCTCAGTGCGTACGCTGCGGTGGCTGTACAACCATCTTAGGGACTGGCTGTGAAGAATTCTCCTGGAAAACGTAATGTCGTTCCGTAGACCAGTTTGGCCGCGCTGTAGCCGATGTCTGTCTTGACAGCTGTCCGGATTCCCAAGAGGATGAGTGGTAGTGCCTCCATCCAGCTGTGCTCTTCTGCTGCGGCGAGCGCAGACTTGAGGTGGCGGTGGAAACGCTCCACCATGCCATTGCTAATCGGGTGGTAGGCGGTTGTTATGATGCCAGAAGCACCAATGAAACATATAATGCTGGTGAAAAGTGATGATTCGAAATGCCTTCCACAGTCCGTTGTTATTATAGATGGTGCACCGAAACGAGCAACCCAGTCATGCAAAAAGGCGCAGGCAACCGTGTCAGCAGTGATATCTGCTATAGGTATGGCCTCCGCCCAGTGCATGAATCTTTCAATGCACGTCAGTAAATAGGCATACTCTTGGCAAGGCGGCAGAGGTCCGACAATGTCAAGGTGTACATGGTTGAAACGCGCGTCTGGAGACGCGAACATTGTCAACGGGGTGGGATCACAGTATGCTGATGAACTTTGGCATGCTGACACGCTATGCATCCTCTCGCCCAGCAACGCACGTCTCGGTTCATACCTGGCCAGATGAACCTTGCTGTGAGCAACTTTTGCATAGCTTTGATTCCAGGATACGATAGCTGGTGAACAGAAAGGAAAATGCGGCGATGTAGATTGGCAGGCATGAACGGCCGTGGGTTGCCCGTGGAGGTGTCACAGAAAATCTGGTCGCCTGATCCTGGAATCTGCATCCACTGTAGCTTGAGGGCTGTTTTTGTTGTTATGAGGCTTTTTAGCTCTTCATCTTCTCTTTGGGCTGCCACCAGCACGTCGAAGTTAACTCCTTCAGTATCGTTGACGTTTACAGCGCTCCGCGACAGGGCATCGGCAATGACGTTGTCGCTCCCTATTACGTGGCGGATGTCTGTCGTGAACTCCGAGATGTATGCCAGTTGCCAAAGTTCACGGGCCGTGTGCGTGCCACCGTCCAAACACAGAGCGTAGAGCATAGGTCAGCAGCTTATGGTCGGTTAAAATGAAGAGCTTGACACCTTCCAAGAAACGCAGGAAGTTGCATATACTCGAGTAGACGGCTAGCAGTTCACGCCCAAAGGTGCTGTAGCGGCGCTCAGTAGGTGTCAGCTTCCTCGAGAAGAATGCAGTTGGTTGTCATGTGCCATCGCTTAGCTGTTGCAACACGGCACCGATAGCCATGTCCGAGGCATCGACCATTAAACACTGGGGAATTCCTGGCCAAGGGTATGCCAGGAAAGCCGCATTTGCCAAGGCCAGCTAGCTTTGGTTGAAAGCCCTTTTTGCTTCTTCGCACCAAGGCAGGTAATTCGAAGATCCTTGTGTTGCCTTGAGCAGTCCATGAAGCGGTTGTATGATATGGGCGCATTTAGGCACAAAGCGGAGGTAGAAGTTTAGCAATCCGAGAAATTCACGTAGTTGGTGCTTCGTGATTGGCAGTGGAAAATCTTGTATGGCCTGCACTTTAGATGGGTGTGGCGGTACTTCCGAGCTCGAAATCATGTGGCCCAGAAATGATAACTCAGGCACGCCGAGTTCACTCTTGGCCGTGTTGACAATAACACCGTGCTCAGATAGGCGCCAGAAAACAATCCACAGGTGCTCTTCATGTTCTTCTGGGGTGGTGCTCGCGATAAGCAAGTCGTCCAGGTAGGTGCGACAAAAATTGAGGCCCCATAGAACACCATCAATAAACCTTTGGAACATTTGATCTGGGTTGCGAAGGCCGAATGGCATGCGCAGGAATTCAAATAGACCAAAAGGTGTAGTGATAGCAGTCTTGGGGACATCTTCCGCTGACACAGGTATCTGGTAGTATGCCAGCACGAGATCAAATTTTGAAAAAAGTTTTGCCCCATGCAGACCTGCCAGTATGTCGTGAATACCGTATTTACACGATTGTAAGTTGACTCGAATGTAAGTTGTGGGTCCGATGTGGGGGTTCTCACACCGGTACTCTTGGGACAAAGGAACGACAACACAGTAGTGCAAACAATCACAAGGGAATTTATTGCACCTTTCATAGATCAATGCCTGCTAGCCGAGTTGCTATCCACAAAACATGCCGATGGGCGCGCGACAAATCTAGAAGTCCGACTCACCACGACTGGAAGCGAGCGAATATGTTCGCCCCATGTTGGATCCCAATGCCTGGTCGTTCGCGTGTATGGTCACGCGAATCGTGGTGCGTTCGAAGGCGGCCATGCGAGGCGGTCTCGCAGAAGCATGGGTCGGCCGCGAACTCGGGAGACGTCCCCGCCGTGCGCCGACCCGCCAAGAAAGAGGGTCGCTGCACGTGCGGCACGACACGTCCGTCCCGCTTGCTGTCTCGAACCCAAAGAGATTCCCGAACCCAAGTAACCGCTCAGAGGCGCGACGCTCGTGCCATCTCTCGCACCACGCTTGTACTACTCCGACGGCGCACGGAGACGGGGCTATGCGGGAAAACAAGATATCAGAGGAGGCGCGAGGGTCGCGCATCCCCACAAAGTCGACCCCCCCATATCGCTTGACCGGGTGAAAAAAAAAAAAAAAAAAAAAGAAGAAGTAGGAGAGCATACCCGAGGGTGCATTCGGTAACGAAAATTTATTAGTAGCTGACATGGTCACTAGACTACTCGTCCTTACTAGTGCTGCCATCGTCATCGTTGCTGCAGTCCCACAGCGCGTCGTGGTCCAGCGAAATTTCAAATTTGGCAAACGACGGCACCAGGACATCTTGCAGAACAGCAGCCCACGCCAAATGCACCCAACCACACGCAGCCGTCAGGGAGGCTCTTTTGACAGGTCCGGTTGGCGTAATTTCGCAGTCTTCTGCCGCCAGCCACTTGTACTCACGGCGGAGCAGAACCTTAAAATTAAGGCGAAGGTCCAGGCTTGTTTCATGACCACATCGCACTTCAATGGCAGGGACCGATCACGCATTTCAGCGACGTACGCTGCAAGCTTAGCCTACAGCTCCGGAAAGCGTCCAGACTTCGGCATGTGGGAAATTTCTCACTTGCCGTCACAGAGTGAAAATTTCACTTCGCTGCAGTCGCCACTCTCGCACCACCCATTTAGAAACATCGGAATTGCGGCCCGCTGCGCAGTGATTTGTTTCTTCGGCGTAAAGAATGGCAGCCCTCTTGTACGCTGCTGTGAACGAGTGCCGAACGATTAGTGGGCTTGGAGCACTCATGACGACTGGGGAAGCATAGAAGTAGCCCGTAGCCGGCAGTCAAGTGGAACGCGTCAAAAAGTTGGTCAAACCAATACCAATGCCTTTAAACAGAGAAAGAGAAACCCGCGAGCAGTGTCTGCTCTTCCATGAACTACCGATACTCCCCGGAAGCGCCGCCGTTCTGAGGGTGGCGCCGCAAATGGGAACAGCGGCGCTTCCATCAACTATCGACACCCCCCCTCATGAGTGTTGCATACACTGCAAGACTTTCAAAAATGTTGAAAAACCCTTCCGAAAAGCGAACAAACACGCGGGATGGCGAAAAGATACGGGTAGGGCCATAGAGCAAACATAAAATTGTAACTACGTTGTAGCTCCCGTTGGTATCGCTTTTTTTGGCGGGGCCATGTTTTGGTTTCGATTGTAAGTCGACCCCCCAACTTCAGACTTTCAAATTAAAAAAAAGGGGTCGACTTACAATCGTGTAAATACGGTATGTGGCACGGGGTACCTGTCGGGTGTTGTGACACTGTTCAGCGCTCGATAGTCCCCGCAAGGATGCCAGTCACCCGATGATCGCTTAGGAACCACATGAAGGGGAGATGCCCAAGGACTGGAAGAAGGTTGGATGATACCCAACTCCAACATACATATGGTCAAATTCCTGTCGTGCCACCACCAGTTTCTCAGGCGACAATCGACGTGGTCGAGCATGAACCGGTGGTCCAGTAGTAGTGATGTGGTGCAACACGTCGTGTTTTACTGGGGATCCCACTTGGCGCTGGTGTGTCAGGTCAGAAAATTCGCTCAGTATGGAAATGAAATGAAGAGGGCCTGCTGGCTTGATCAGCATAGGGCTGAGCGGCGTATGTCTTGAAGGCTTGCCTTTTACATCGCTTTGTGACACAGGGTCCTGTAACCTCCGGCTACGCACGTCGACTAACAGTCCGAAGTGGCGCAGAAAATCCGCCCCGAGAATGGCGAAATTCACGTCGGCTACTATGAAACTCCATTGTAGCGTTCTCTGCAGGCCCAGACTGACGGTTAGGGAGCGGTTTCCATACGTGGTGATGGCCAGGGTGATGGCCGTGTTGTTGACTGCTTGCAGAGGCTATGTGTTTGGGCACATGCGGTCCGTGGGCGATGCTGGGAGTAAGCTCACTTCGGCGCCTGTGTTCGACGAGGAAGCGGAAACCACTGTTGCCGTCGGTTAGGAAAAAGACTGATGAGCGACGTTCTTGCATGGCAAAAGCGTCGGTCGCCCTCAGCACCTGCACGGGGAGTTTTCGAGAGCTCGCACAGTGGTACACGTTTGCATGCAGCATTGCCGAGCTTGCGATGGTACCAACATACCGTAAAAACCGGACTATAGGTCGGACCGGAATATAGGCCGATCCCCCAACTAACGAATTCTAAAAATGAAAAAAATCTTTTTCAGTGCCAAAAGCACCGAAAGACATGACACCCTTACCTATAAACAAATGCGACTCAGCGGGTTGCACAATGGTGACAGTATTTATTTAAATGCTGCTCGCATGTGCACCTGGCCATGTTTTTAGCGGTATCGCGCGACCATAGACCCGCGTGCTTGTCAACACCGTATTAACGGCGCTGAGCAGCGAAACAAACGAGATACACGCATGTGTACACATGCCCTTACTTTCGCTATTTCGCCGCTCCGTGCCGTGATGATGAAAGGTGCTGACAAACATGCGGGTCGACGGTCGCGCGATACTGTTAAAAATTCGTCGGGTGTACAATACACAGAAGGGCACGAAGTCTGCAAGCGCTACTCCGAATCAGAGCAACACGTTTGAACAGAGTCGGATGATGAGTGCTTCTTGCTGTCCAGTCCATAGGCACGTGCGATCTCTACCGCTTTCAAACGAATGCATTCGACAACAGGCAGCGATCTTACACGCAGCTCTCGGACGGACTCCGCAACCTTGCCTTCCAGTTCTGCAGTCCGCTGCGATCCGGCCACGAAATGACGTTTTCTTTTGGTTGCTGCCAGTTGTAATACATTGCTTTTACCTCCGCCACTACTGAATGCTATTTTCGGATACTCCAAGTCCGCGCTGTACCGCCAGGTTGCCGTAGGCTTCCACGTACTCAATCGCCTTTTTCTTGAAGGCGACGGAGAATTGACGTCGGCTTCCGCTCATTTTGAAACAAAATGAAAATGCAGCCTTCAATTAATATAACTTTGCGACAGTGGAAACGCAAAATGCCGGTGCCACAATGTCGCCACGCCATAGAATAAAGAACCAACGCCGCGCTGCTGATGATGGCGATGGCGAAGGCGGCTGTATACTTCATCCACCTACTGTTGCAAGACTTCCGTAGTTTTTCCACCAATGTCCGGTATATAAGTCGAGGGTCGACTTTTCGCGATGGTTCTTTGAAAAAAAAGTTCGACCTATATTCCGGTTTTTACGGTAGTTTTTGGCATTTCATAGGCAACTGCGGAGCACTCTTGACTGGTTGATCGTGATGCAGTATGGAGGGCGGCCACGGAATCCATGAGACGCGAGATTTTGTTCTTCTCTTGAAGCTGCTCATGTGGAGACTGTTCGCTTGCGACGTCCGCGACAGATGTGGGAGCTACCGCCATGAGCTTGTAGGCTAACTCGGCCAGTTTGGATAGATTGTTCCCATTTGAGGCAGTCATGACCATTCTGACGTTCGGGGGGATTTTCTGTAGAAATATTTCTCGGAGCAGCAAGCTGTCAAAACCATCCACTTTGCCGCCCAATAATTGCTACATGACGCAGCAGCTGGCTTGGCGTTCTGTCGCTGAGGTTGGCTTCATGGAGAAGCTGTTGTAGCTGTTGGCTTTCTGAGGGCATGATCCTGGAATGAGTGTTGCCTTCAACGCCTCGTAAACGTTGTCTGCTGGTGGGGAAAGCAACAGGTCTCGAATTTCGCTGGCGGTTGATGGGGGCAGACTGCTCACCACATAATGGTATTTCGTGGAATCTGCTGTGATGCGCCATGCAGCAAATTGTGATTCTACCTGAACGAACCACAATGCAGGACCCGCAGTCCAAAACAGAGGCAGTCTGATGTCGACGTCGGAGAGTGTCAGAATTTTGTTGCCTTGAGGTGTGTCCATAGCCCTTGCTGCTTGTCCGGGTTACCAATGTTGTGCGGGACACGAACGTGGCTGGAAATCAGCAGATAGAAGCAAGAAGTGCGTCCCTGATGAAGAAGCAAAAACTCACTTTATTTTGTGATTGTCCAGCCTCTACGGCTCATTGCGCACCCTCACACCACTTCCCCTTCCCGCACACTACGCAATAAGATTTTACAGAGTCAAAAACGGGAAAGGGTGCCTGGCTGCTGCTGTGCGACCGTGAGGCTGCCACAGTATCTTCAACCAGGTTCCAAGAGTTTCAACTTCACTTCTCTCATCAAATCCCGGCAAGCGGTGATGCCGGTGTCACTGCGCAGTTATCGAAAGTCGCTCACATGGCGTTGCCCCACGCAGCTAGGTTGCGAGAAAAGCGTTGCGCTCAAAACTATGCTGCACCTGCACTTCAATTTAATGATGAGGACTCAAGTTATGATTCTGAAGATAACAGCAAAGCAGATTTAAGCTCTGACAGCAACAAGGTTGTAGTCAGCCTGGGACATTCGCAGCGGTTCACCAACGAGTTTCCATTACAGTCGTGAGCGGTCTCCTTCCATGTGTGCACTTATCTCTTTTTGCACAACCTGGGAGCTCTACTGATTATCTGCAGGGTGCATACTTCACTTGGTCCTGATGTGCTGCCATTGGCAGCAAGGAAACTTCCGTTCATGCCAAGAAGGCCGCCCGTAGCAAAACTTGGCCCAGCACTATGGAGCAGCGCAAGACAGTTTACAACGGCGTACGATTTCTTCCTACTCTTCTTCTCTGCAAGAGGTGATAAAGACAATCTGCAAACGAAAACAGATGTGCTTGGATCCATTATTCTGTAGTTGCCCAGCTACGCCAAGAGCAATCGGTCCAGGGAAGAGGTGCATGACTCCAGACAAAATGGTGAAGTATGTTCCTTGGACTTCTCACTAGACTATTTTCAAAAGATGCCGAAAAGATGGAACTGCAAAATCGTGTTATGAGGACCGCAAAGTTGAACAAAAATTAAACGTTTTGTGGGAAAAGTGCAGAGAGCCCCTATGCTTCACAAAATCCAGGAACTGCTTCACCGCATGGCACGAACAATGACCTGGTCAAAGTTTCTTTTTTGTATCCGAAGAACAGCAGTGTACTGAACATTTACATTTGAAGACACTATTTCTAGGTTATTTATCGTGTTAGGCTGCTGAGCACGAGGTCGCGGGATCGAATCCCGGCCACGGCGGCCGCATTTCGATGGGGGCGAAATGCGAAAACACCCGTCTACTTAGATTTAGGTGCACGTTAAAGAACCTCAGGTGGTCGAAATTTCCGGAGCCCTCCACTACGGCGTGCCTCATAATCAGAAAGTGGTTTTGGCACGTAAAACCCCATAATTTAATTTTTAATTAAGGTTATTTATCTTTGAAATGTATACTCTGAATTTCTTTTGATATCAATGTTATTGTAGGCCTGGGGAATCTCAGGACCGAGAAGTTCCCCATACCGCAGAAAGGAACCCTCCAGGGGTCGGTGATCTCCCCGTTGCTGTTCAATATAGCGATGAGGGGATTGCCGAACCTCTTGGAGAACATCAGGGGTATCCGTCACGCAATGTATGCAGACGACCTGACCATGTGGACGTGCACGGGATCGGCGGGCGAACAACAAGACGCCCTGCAGGAAGCCATCGACAGGACCGAGCATTATCTACACCGCTGCGGTCTTTCATGCGCGCCGGAAAAGTCGGAGCTCCTGATCCTCAAAAAGAGGACAAGAGGGCGGCCTCTGCAGGACACACCTGACCCAACGTTGACACTAAATGGAGTCAACATACCCAAGGTGGACACACTCTGTATTCTGGGCCTCACTTTCCAGAAGGACGGTGCCGATCTCGCTGCCATTAGAAAACTGAAAGCGACAGTTACCCAAGTCGTGCACTTGGTGCGAAGAGTGACAAACAAAAAGCATGGCCTGAAGGAGCAGGACACAATCAGATTAATACAAGCCCTGATAATCAGCAGAATCACTTACGGCACCCCGTACCTGGGTCTCAAGAACAGCGAGAGAGACAAATTGAACACCCTAATACGAAAAACCTACAAGCTGGCACTGGGGCTTCCACCGACGACGTTGACGGAGAAGCTACTCAGCCTGGGCATCCACAATACTTGGGAGGAACTAGTAGAGGCCCACAAGACCAGCCAGATAGAGAGACTCAAGCTCACCAGCACGGGTAGGGACACGCTAATAAGACTGGGCTACCCAGTCGAATATGAGTCTACAAAACAGCGGGTTCCTCTACCCCTGAGGGAGAAGATCACGGTGGCCAGCATCCCGAGAAACATGCACCCTGAATACCACAGAGAAAGGAGGCGAGCAAGAGTGAAAGCTCTACGTAAGGCCTACGAAGGACCAAAACAAGGAGAAGTCCGATACACCGCCGCGGCAAAGTACAAGAACAGAGCGGCCCACGCTATCAGCGTGATCAACGGCCAAGGACAAGAGGTAGCTGCGGCCTCGGTAAACACTCCAGACATCAACTGCGCGGAAGAAACGACGATAGCCCTGGCGGCCACTACGGGCCAGCGAGAGGAAGATCTAATCACAATCATCACAGACTCACAAACAGCATGTAGAAATTACCAAAAAGGCCGCATTTCCAAACAAGCCCTGAGCATCCTCGAAAAACGAGACAATTTTCCAGAACTCATTGTCTGGGCCCCAGGACACGAGTCCCTGGAGGGTAATGTAGCGGCTAATGCCGCTGCCCGAGATCACATCCTCCGGGCTATCCCACCAGGTTCACTAGCACCGGTAGACCAACAAGATAGCGTCCCGAAAAGATACGCCGATATCCTGAGCCACTACAGGCTGGGTAGGAGGATCTATCCACCCCTGCATCCCCAGCTGACAAGAGAAGAGGCGGTGATCTTCCGAAAACTACAGACCGGCACATTCCCGCACGGCACCCTGCTACACGCCATGTATCCTACGAGCTACAGTCGAACACGGATATATCGAACCCACATATATCGAATTATTGTCTGTATCGAACTCGTAAATTATCCCCTTGAAAATTCTGTGTAAAAGTATAGAAATTCGTACGTTTATATCGAACGATATTTTTACCCGCCATTGGATATATAGAACGCCGCGTGATCTCGGCACTCGCTGCACCCGCGTGCTCCGCGCCTCCCCCGAAAGGCTCGGAAAATGTGAGAGCGAGAGGGAGGGAGGCTCAGACGGTACTCCCGCTGCGCACGCTCTCCGACTTGCGGCAACACCCAGCTTGCGGAACTGCTTTTATTTTTCTCTCTCCCAATGTCTCTCATCCTTCCCCCGCGTAACCATAGTGATCGGCTCGGAAAAGGTAGCCAGGAACGAAGGCGGCGGTGGCCTCCTCCTTTTGCCTTTTTTTTCTTGTTGCTTTTTCACGAGTTTTGCTCAGCCAACCAAAGCTCCTGTCTTTCGTACTTCGCTGTCGCCCTCGGAGGTGGCCATCGCGAGCACTTTGTTGGCGGTGGCTGTGCACGTGAATTCTTGTGTTTTGTGCGCGTTCCTGAGTTTCGTGTTCATTATTGTTTTGCGTGCGTCTCATGACGTGTGACTGGATCGTGGTGAGCTGACGCGGAAGCAATGGCCGCAGCAAGCACAAGCAGCGTCAAGAAGCGCAAGAACCTGGACTTTGCGACAAAGCTGAAAGCCATTCAGCGTGTTGAGGCGGGCGAGAAAAGTGCGACGGTGGCAGACGACTTCGGGATTCCTCGGAGCACTCTAAGCACCTTGTTAAAAAACAAGGCGGACATAAAGTCGAAAGCGGCGGAGTTACGAACATCGGGAGCTTGTCGTGTGCGCGCTCCTGCCCACGAGAAAGTTGAAAAGGCCCTCTTTGCGTGGTTTTTAGAGGTGCAGGCTAAGAACATTCCGGTGGATGGCCCAATGCTAATGGCTAAAGCCAAATGGTTTGCCGCTGCACTCGGTGATGACAACTTCGCCGACAAGACAGGGTGGCTGCAGAGGTTTAAGAACCGCCATAAGATAGTTGGCAAAACCATTTCTGGGGAAAGCGGAGCCATTATCAGCCAGGATATCCAGCAGTGGATTTCGAAGGAATGGCCGGAAATTTGCGCGAAGGTTTCATCCGCAGAAATCTTCAACGCCAACGAGACCGGGTTGTTTTGGCAGATGCTGCCCAGCAAGACGCTCGACGTCCGGGGCAGCACGTGTCACGGGGGCAAGATGAGCAAAGTCCGTGTGAGCGTTCTGCTCGCTGCTAACATGTCTGGCTCTCAAAAGCTCCAGCCCTTTGTGATTGGCAAAGCAAGGGCACCGCGCTGCTTCAAAAACTGTAAGCAGCTCCCCGTTCGCTACGCCTTCAAGAAGAAGGCGTGGATGACGCGTCAGCTGTTCACAGAATGGCTGCAAGCGTGGGACGCCGAACTGGGCAAATCGGGGCGTCACGCTTGCCTCCTCGTCGATAACTGCTCGGCCCATCACACCACCTGCAAGCTCGAAAACATCACGCTCAAGTTTCTGCCGGCTAACACGACAACAAAGTTGCAGCCGCTCGACCAGGGCATCATTAAGTCGTTCAAAGTCGGCTACAGGAGGCGACTCATTGATAGGCTTTTGGTGAACCTCCGCATGGGCACCGAGCTTAAGGTTGACCTGCTGGGGGCCATTTAAATGATGACGGGCGCCTGGAAAGACGTGAAGCAGGATACTGTGGCCAACTGCTTCCGGAAGGCAGGCCTCGTGACAGCCAAACTTCCTGAAACCTGCGAAGACGGCGATGGCGACGAGTGCATGGACGACGCGTTTCGCGAGTTGTCGTCCCTTTTCCCGGCTGCCGTTCCAGCCTAAGTGTCTGCTGACGATTATGTGAACGTTGACAGCAATGTTCAGGCTGTTGCGAGCCTCGCCGACGAGGATATTGTAGCTGCTGTCGGAGGGATCCAGGCTGACAGCTTGAGTGGCGACGAAGATCGTCCGGACGAGGGCGCGGCTACACACTCGTACTCCGCCGCTGAAGTGGCGGCAGCGTTCAGCTTGATTCGCCGTTGTTGCGGCGACATGGAAGGAACCGGGCTTTCGCACCTGAACAGCCTCGATAAGATCGAGGTTGGCGTCTTTAATTTCATTTGCAAGGCGAAGAAGCAGACCAACATAAGCGATTTTTTTTCACGCAAATAAAGCATTACGTTGTGTCGTGTGTGCGGAAATAGTTGTCGTTGAATGCGCCGATCGGTAGGTCATCGTCCGCCACAGGTAAAGTCTCTGGGCCTGTATTTTTTATATCGAATTTTTGATATATCGAATTAATTCGCGATCCCCTTCGAGTTCGATATATCCGTGTTTGACTGTATACCCACAAATGCGCTTTCTGCTCTACGCCTAATACCCTCTACCACATGGTATGGGAATGTCAACAAAACGCATCGACACCGCCCATCACCGGACCAATCGTCGAGCAGTGGGAGGCCCAGCTGACAAGCTCGAGCCCTGAAGACCAGCATCGCCTGGTGAGCAGGGCCAAGTTATCAGCTCAGGCCCACGGCATCCTGGACTAGGGAAGCCGCCCACCTCGGACGATTTTACCGTCGGCTCATTTCTACTAATAAAGTTTATTCCTCCTTACCCAATAATTTTTTTTTGGCAACGTATGTTTTTCGAAAAGGCATTTCATTATGTACAATATGCTGTGCTGCGATGTGTGCTGGGATATTGTTTGTAGTGATAAATAATTTTTTTACGAGACCTACAAAAACTACCACTTTCTCTCGGTAACAAAAGAGTTAATTCGAATATACTGCACCGCCGACCTTGCTCTCAGCAGCGCACTAACTCGCATGGTATTCCTTCCGACGCAGCAGAGTGCCTGCTGCTGCTTAGTCTTCTTTCATTGCAAATAGATAATTCTGGCACCTCTAACCTACACCGAAAATTTTCATTGAACAGTAAAGTCAGGGGGCGGGGGGTTACACACAAATTTTGCCTTGAGTAGCGGCTTCACAGCAGCGAAAATTTCACATAAAAGTGTGGCTTCATGGCAGTACGCACTGCCATTAAGCCACATTTCCAGAATTCGTCACTCCTGTGCGAGCTGTGTGCATGCGCCACCTATCTCAATGCTGCATGCAAGTCTTCCATTCAATGCGCTTAATTCAATTTAAACAAATTTTGTGGGCCCCCTCTGAGAATGAATTATCGAGATTAGACTACTGAAAATCAAAGTGCCACCACCACAGTTCGATGTTGCCACATGGAGGAACAGTACTCCCAAATGCAGCAGACAAGTGCATGCTGCATTGACAACCTGTGTGAAACTTGCACAAGTGCATTCACATTAGCAAGCTTGCTACACGTTGTCGCCCGCCACAAACCTGTGCCCACTTACCCGGAAGGGGGGGAGGGGAGAAGCAGGGGTTCCTAACAGCCACAGGTCTCCTTGTCTGTGGTAGCCTCACTCGTAAGGCTTGTCGTGGTCCGTGTCTGGGGCTTGTGCTGCACGCCAGACTCGGCTGCATTCAGGTCCAGGCTGGCAACGACAATGAACAGCGGATTGACGATGATGAGGAGAGCACAAGCCTACTTTCGTATTAGTGTGTTCATGGTTTCAAGTGAGATCACAGTAGGGCAATTCCATGAGATATCAACACAGGTCTGAAAATTCGTACTTCACATTAAATTAAATATTTTATATTTTAGGCACATATCACTTAGTGCTACGAAAGTGAACTCGGCTTCTTTGACAAATGGATAGTCCAGGAGAAAAAAATGCCAAAGTTCTTCACTGTGGAGGTGCCATTTACATGCACCGGGCCTACTCGCAAATTCAGAACAATGTGAAATACGAAATATTAGGGCTACAGAGAATGCGTTTTCTTGTGTAAAATGTATGTCTAAGGAAGAGTCAGGCAGCACTGCTTGAGGTTTCTGTGCAAAACAGAAGTGTCTTAGAAAAACTTCTTATTGTGCAACAATTTTCAAAAGTTACATTTACAAATTTGTGTTTCCTAAACCAATGCATGTGGTAACTTGTTCAACAATTGAGCTGAACATTGTTGCTGTATCACGAATTACCATTTTTTGCAGTTTGCCTTAATTGTGTAGCTTTGAAAAAAAATGAACACTAAGAATCAAGAAAAAAGAAATCGTTAATTTTTCTCAAAATCTTGTGAACAGCTGCTCACAGACTGAAAAAAAAGGAACATTTAAACATGTTGCATTAATCTGTTTGCAGACACTTATAGGTGACAGAAATGTTGAGGAGACAACAGACAGTGCACCTGAAATGGCTAGAATGAATGTAGCTTCACCTGGTTAAGGCAGCTGCCACATCGCCAGAAACTTGGAACGTAGTTTGTTTCACTTGCTCTGTCTGCCACCACCTCCAGTAGACCCACTCCCCATTATATTATAATCTACCAACTCATTGTAGACAGACGATTTTTACAACCACCTCACCTGAAAGCGCGGACGACGGCCAATGAGAGGCCTCAATACCAAAATGTACATCAGTAAGTAAGACATTGCCTTGCTTGAAATCGTAATTCTAGTTTACCAAAACTGCCTTTTGTTGCAATTATGGTTAAGTTTAGCCAAGTCAGAGGCTTACCAACATTTTTTTTAATCCTGATGTCCATTTTTCATAACACCCTGCTGCATCTTGGCGAGGCTTTCATTTTAACCGCCTATATTGTCATTGCAAACGAAATAATGCAACATGTTTTTTATTGTTATTTTTTCAGGGTCTGAACATCTGATTGAGAGATCTTAAGAAAAATTAATGTATTTTTTTTTATTTTTTCAAAGTGCTCATTTTCATCAAAACTATACAATGTCCTTGGCAGTATGTATGAATATTCTTTCTCCCTAATGGGCCATAATACATTTTGACATGGCTGTGGTGCCAACTTCAGCCACACTGCCACCAACAATCATGTTTTACCTGCCGTGGTTGCTCAGTGGCTATGGTGTTAGGCTGCAGAGCACGAGGTCGCGAGATCGAATCTCGGCTACTGTGGCTGCATTTCGATGATGGCGAAATGCAAAAACACTCATGTACTTAGATTTAGGTGCGCGTTAAAGAACCCCAGGTGGTCGAAATTTCCGGAGCCCTCCACTACGTGTGCCTCATAATAAGAATGTGGTTTTGGCACGTAAAACCCCATAATTTAATTTTTTTGACAATCATGTCGGCTATAGAAATTTAAAAATTATTATATTATGGGGTTTTACATGGCAAAATCCCATGATCACAAGGCACACTAGAGTGAGAGACTCTGGATTATTTTGACCAGCTGGGGTGCTTTAATATGCACCTAAGTCTCTTGTAGTACACGAGCCCTTTGAGCATTTCATCCCCACCGAAATGCAGCCGCTGAAGCCAGGATGGGACCAGCGACCTTGAGCTCAACTGCAGAATGCCACAGCCACTGGGCTACCACGACAGGTTGGCTATGGACATTCCAACCACGAATGCAAACCTCCCGAGTCAGCACACCATGGAGCTGACATTATCATGCAGGCACGTACCCAGGGGGGGGGGGGGGCAGCACCCCCCCCAAATCAAGTGGCATACACCCCCCCCCCTCCCCTCCCCACCCACACCACCACTCCTCACACATTCCTAAAGCGCCACCAGATCAATGTTGAGACTTCGCAGCTGTTCATCGGTCAGCATTATGCTGCCTTTTTCACTCCTTTTAGATGGCGGTAGTTATCGGCATCTCTTGTAATGTGAAGGACAGTTTTCTCGTAGATTCCGCACCCGCGCGATTGACTCGAGATGCGTTCAGTTGTCACCATCTGTTCAACCGTCACGCGCATAGCTGTTGCTTTTGTTAGTTCAACCTTCTTTGTTTAGGCTGATTCTGGGACCAGGAGAGGGATGCGGCTGTTACTCAGCTGGTCTGTACTCTCATGGAACGAGTTGCGGCCAGAGAAGACGCCAATTGCGTTCAACTTATCCCTTTGCTTCTTTGTTTCCTTGAGTTACGGCTCGCCGCGACGCTGGCAGATGCCCGGAACCATATACACGTGATATGGGTAAGCTAAGGTGGGAAATAAAATAATGTGAAAGAGCGTCCATCATGGAACCCTGCAATAACCCTTAAACCCATAAACAAGATGACTGTCGCCCGTTACCTCGTCTGTTTTTCCCTAACTGTATAGCAGTTTTCGTGCAAAATTGGCAACTGGAAACAAAAATCGCAAGGAGTTGAGAAATTAAGTGATCTACTAAGGGAGAGAGCCAAGGCAACAACCAAACTGCAAGCAATAGCGAATAATAAAAAAGTTAACCGCTGTTTATGAGAATATTTATGGATCAACATCTTTTTATTTAAAAAGGAAGTAGAGAAAACGCCGCCGGAAGTGGAGAACAATTACATGTTTTGAATGACGCTTCTACAGTTATCGGTCAAACCGCCTCACGTAGCCACTTCTCTGCTGTGCTTATGTGGGCGTTTTTCTAACCTTTCGCAGTGAGCGCAGTACGTCTAGAATCGCAGAGTTCTGCGCTCTAGGCGGTTGTATGAGACTGGGGGCCGCACAGCGTTATGCAATTCGCAGAACTGTCAAAACTGATCAACAAAGCGAAAATAACTTATATTCGAAACTATAACATGAGAAAGACTGAAGAAGCCGTAAAAAATGAACGCAGCCTAAAATCAGTAAAAAAGAAACCTGGCATAGGACAAACCATGATGTATGCACTAAAAGATAAGAAGGATAACATCATCAGCAATCTCGAAGATATAGTAAAAGCAGCGGAAAAATTCTAAGCTGACCTGTATACAGTAGCCAGAGAAGTCACGATAGTTCACTTAGAAACAGCTCGCCAGTCTACAACGCCACTACAACGGTACCCCCGAGTGCAACAGGAAGCCAGCGGGCCGCCCGAGAAATACCGTGCCGGGGCCAGACTGTCAGCCAAAGGAAGCAAGGATGGGCGCTTCGACCTCACGCACGCTGCAAAGCTACTGCCGCCGTGCTGAAAGATTGCGGAAGCGCGAAGCAGCCAAGGCTAACTTTATTTCATTTAATTTACGCATAACAGCAAACATTGTGGGCAGCGTCAGCGGAAACAAAGGCCAGCAAAGGAGACCGCGTCGTCATCAAGCCACGGCAGTAGTTGATGCGTCTTCTGTAAAGCATCATCGAGCCCGTTCAGACAATGGCCGAGGAAACGAACGAGACCAAAGGAGCGTCGGCCGCTCGACAACTATTCTGCTAATTAGCACTGGTAAAAATCAGCTAGGTCTTAGGAGGAGCCCCCGCATTAGCAACAAACGCAAGCGGGAACGCTCGACGAAGGCGAGCTTGACGAAGGCAAACGCCGAGAGCGTGGTGAGGTCTCGCAAGGGGCGACGCCTGTCAACTCGCGCCCCCGGGCGTACAGCCAGCTGGATGGACAAGCGCAAGAAGGATCGCCCGTCTGCTAACGAACCGTCGATGTCGAGCGGGGTACGACGGGCCAAGAGCCTTTGTGCCGTCACCACAGTACCAGATTTGCCGGTGGCCGCGTCGACGCGGGGCCACACGCGTGGCAGTCGCAAGTGAACGCATTCCGCTTCCAGCGTTTCCACCAGGGCTAACAAGCCCGCGCCAAAGAAACAACGCCGCTTACGTACCGGCGCGCTAGCGGGTCCGGTGACAGCACCAGTGCGGATCAGCAGGCGGGGCGGTCGCACGCGAACGCGCCTGTCCACCAAGGCCAGCGCGGTTACAAGTCTACTGCCAAGAAATAACGCCGCGCGAGGAATGGGCCTGCGAGCTTCGACACGGGCAACGCCAAGGCAGGGGCTACGAGCCACAGGACGAAACCGCGAAGAGAGGATGCCACCGATAAAGCGTGCCAAGAAACGAGAATGTGTAACGAGAAAGCCGTAGTCGGGAAGTGGGCCAAGCCAGAAGAGGTTCCGGTTTCCCTGAAATTGTAAACATATAGCGGCAAATCTGCCCGCACAGCCGCCGCAGCATGGCGGCCAGTGTGTTCCTCAATAAAACCGGTTCACCAATAAAACCTCTGAATTGAATTATCCTGCAGTAAACACTATACCTCCCGAATGATTCCTACAATTAACCCATGGCCCTCAGTCCCCAGCAGCTACAGAGCACCTGTCCAAGGCGGCGGTGTAGGGGTTGGAGTACGGACTCCGGGATGAAGACCAACAAACTTGGGAGGGATTTATTCTACATTATGTACAAGGAGGTGAGCGACAAGTAACATTCGTACAGTCATTACGGGCCGGCAGCAACTCGGACGCTGCGGCCCGCGGCAAGAAGTTCGAGAGAGGTGAAACAGGGAATCAGGGCATATCCCAGCATCCTCAGGTCTCTCTGGAAGGCTTCTTATAAGCCCTTCGAGCACTGCAAGTCACGTCATGCTTGACCAATGGGAGAGTCCACTCCGATGACGCCACTTGCAGCCAATGGTAGGCGCCCGTGTCGCGTGGCACACCTGTCGGGGCTCTCTGCGGTCTTGCCACGCAGACTGGCAATCACTTCTAGGCCGGAGAAGGAGGGGGGCTGCACCTGCTCCATTGTCCGACGCCCACCTGCAAATCCCGGCGACTCGGCTCCGCAGCGGTGGCAACAGCCTTCTTCAAAGACGAAGGGGGTCGATTGCGCTCCATTGTCCCAGGCCCCCTTCTAATCCCGGCGACGCACGAACTTGTTGCCTTAAACTTGTTTGCTCGGCCGCTTCTCTGGAATGCGCTTTCCTGCTCCTGCATTCCTCAATTAGCTGTGCTGCCACTCGAAGCGGTTTGGGGAACTCGAAGTAGCCTCAGGAAATGGCGCCATATCTAACAGCTCGTCCTCGCCCCGGTTGTTCTGAATGGCCGGTGAACTCAATTCGCTGGCCATGAGGAACGCTGACAGAAGCTGCAGGGTACTGGGGTAGAGCCTCGTTTGACAACCCTCGGGATCCTGGGCCCTGGAGAACATACGTCAAACAAACCAAACAACACAGCGCTGCACCACGCGTAAGCGCAGGCTCTTCACCCCTGACTCGCCAGGCTATTACTGAGTCAAAATCAACCCTGATCTTTTAGTTCCCCAATTTTGACAACAGTTCCAACCACCCTTCCAAACAGCCATGCATTTCTCCTCGATTGCCGACAAGACCAGAGCACTATTGTTGTTGCAAAACAAAAGGGTCGTTGAGGATGCAAACAACAAATGAAAACAGCCGAACATAACATAAGTGGCCTAACTACACGAACAGCATGTTTTCAATCTATCGCAGTGGCGTACTTATCGCACGTAATGGTGCCACTGAACAATCTGGTCAACTCCACAAGTACGTAATCACAAGTGCACCAGCCTTGTGGTCACTAAACAGAACGCGTACTTGCATTGTAGGCAAACTTTTCATTTACGCTTACTCACGTTTCTTCCCTGAAAGTCCTACAGGACACGTGACGTAAACGAACAATTAAACTTGCGGGACTTACACACTCCGCAGAACTCTTAAAATGATGCGTCTTCTACTAACTCTTTCCACGCACGCTCACTAAAGAAGTCAGAATACGGCTGCCCTCCACACACGAGCAACCCAGTCATAAATCTGCTTCCTTCCGTCCACACAGGACATGCGCTAATGGAACTAAGAACGCTTCTCAGTGCAAATCATGCACTCACTGAAAATCTACGCGCTTAACCTTAGAAAATTCAAAAACACATAAAAAGCAGGTTAAATAACACACGCGCTTTACCATAGGCCTCTGAACGATAACCTTGACCTTCAGGTTACTCGCACACACACAAAAAAAAGCCTATCCACTTATTAATGAGCATCTCGCGAGACTACATGTTTACATAAAACGCATCTTTCGAATCTCGGAGCTTTCTCAAACCAAAACATAAACAAAGCTCAAACCTTACACCTTGAAAGAAATCCTAGTCTCAAATCGCGAAAAACTTTCCAATGCTCAAAATAAAAAAACAAGACACTCCATTTCTACGGAAGGGCTCTTCGCCTCCCTTTCCAAACGCTTATGTCTGACTCATACTCTGAGCCGTCCTCGCTGTGGTCGCGGCTTGAAAGCTACTCTGGCTGCCGAGAGACAACAAAAGGGCTGACTAACTATCAGCTCCCCCAAGACGTTACGGTCTTCTGCCAATTTGCGTCCTCGCGCCCCGCTTTCAACACAAACTCGTTTGACCGCGTCGCTACTGCCCACCTGGTCTCGTCCTGCCACCTTGCGTTTCTTCGAACTGCACGCTGAGCTGTGAAAAGAACTACGGAACGACGAGGAGCTTAACTGCCTCGTGCCCTTTGTCCGCGTCCGTGCAGAACATTCTTCGCGGTCCCCCTTTGACCTGTGGCTCGAACGTTCTGGATGCGTCAACGTCGGCCTAGACGACCGCACCTTCTTCCTCGCGCCCTGCCCTTTTGGGTTTCTCGCCATCTTTGGCGGCGCTACATTAATTACCGACTTTCGGTCTCTACCGCGCTTCTTTTTACGGCGCTTCCTCTTTGCACTCGCTTTCATGTCGCCTTCTCGTGCCTCGTGCTGGCCGGTACACATTTCGTCGGCCCGGATCGGTCTCTTACCCGCACAGTCTGAGTGATTCTCACTTAAATCAACACTCGCTCTGCCTCGACTGGCGGACAGCTCAACCGACTCTGGAACAATGCAGCAGGCTTTACTCCAGTAAGACAACTCGCACTCTTGCGAACTGCCCTCTGCAACATTGCCCAGCTCACGCTGTGCATCGGCACACAGCCCGTCGGTATCGATCGCTGTCTCACGCGCACAGTCCGAATGATTAACTGAATCATCCCTATCTAGGCCATCTAGACTGGCGGAGAGCCGCACCGATCCCTGAACAATGCAGTTGTTTTCTCGTGAGCTACGGAGCTCGCCACCCCGAGAATTACCCTCAACTGCACCGCTCAGCTCGCACTTCACTTCTGCACGCACATCTGGCTCTACATGGGTGCTCGCTTCTGTCGGGTCAGAAGTGCCCTTCTCTTCGCTAGCAACCTCGCTAACATTACCAGCGACGCACACGCTCGGTAACTGTGCCAATTTGTTCGCAGCTGGCCTAGCTGTCTCCACAGTCATCTGTTGGCACAGCACCTCGTCGCTCTCACTACGGCCTTTAACGGCCTCTGTTGCCACTAAGGCATCGTTAGCAGCTAGCCTTTTCCCTTTACTTATGAATCTGCAGCTAATCTCACAGGCACTACTCTTTTCGTCGGCTTCTGGCGAAAATCTGCTAAATGCTTTCTCATTCTTTCGCTCTGTACTACCTACAGAATTCTCAGAAAGCCGTTGTCTCTGTGCCAATAACTGATCACAATACTCTATCTCTTTGATCAGTGCTGCCTTCTCTCTCGCATACTTTTCCTCTCGCTCACGTTCGCGTTCATTCTCACGTCCGTGACGCTCACACCTAAGAGTAAGTTCTTGAAGCTCCTGCTTCCGTTCATTCTCGCGTTCTTCACGCTGACGCTCACTCCTAAGCTCACGACGCTCTCGCAAACGTACACGACGCACACGCTCCCGTGGCTCCTGTATCACCTCCCAAGCAAGCTTAATGCTTTCATCATCATTGCCACTATCTTGAATCGCCTTTATGATAGCTGGCGTTTCCATCCGTTCGTCCGCCTCAACTCCCAAATCGTCGCACACCAGCAACAAGTCTAACCTCGTCAACCTTCTAAGATCCATGGCAGCTGCCCCGACAGGTGGTTAAAACTGTTTTCCTTAATTAATTTGTGCAAACACACAATGCAACAAACTCCCGATTCCCAGAACTATCAAAATTGAACACACAACCTTTGAGTCTGGCGAATCATAAGGAAAAAAACCACGCGCTCACTTACGGTTGCAGCACCCTGCCATCCGGTTCGTTCGTCCGCTGTTGCCGGTTCCTTCCGGACTCCCTGGGTCGAAGGCTCGCTCCTTCTTCGATACTCCCAGTCTCTTCGGACCTCTTTCGACGAAGGCTCTCTCTTCTTCGCTCTTCCCGGTTCTTTACGATCTCTCTCGACGAAGGTTGATTCGTAGCGCTGCCACCAGCTGATGCATTCGGAGGCGATCCTACCGCTGCCAACCAGATGTAGGGGTTGGAGTACGGACTCCGGGATGAAGACCAACAAACTTGGGAGGGATTTATTCTACATTATGTACAAGGAGGTGAGCGACAAGTAACATTCGTACAGTCATTACGGGCCGGCAGCAACTCGGACGCTGCGGCCCGCGGCAAGAAGTTCGAGAGAGGTGAAACAGGGAATCAGGGCATATCCCAGCATCCTCAGGTCTCTCTGGAAGGCTTCTTATAAGCCCTTCGAGCACTGCAAGTCACGTCATGCTTGACCAATGGGAGAGTCCACTCCGATGACGCCACTTGCAGCCAATGGTAGGCGCCCGTGTCGCGTGGCACACCTGTCGGGGCTCTCTGCGGTCTTGCCACGCAGACTGGCAATCACTTCTAGGCCGGAGAAGGAGGGGGGCTGCACCTGCTCCATTGTCCGACGCCCACCTGCAAATCCCGGCGACTCGGCTCCGCAGCGGTGGCAACAGCCTTCTTCAAAGACGAAGGGGGTCGATTGCGCTCCATTGTCCCAGGCCCCCTTCTAATCCCGGCGACGCACGAACTTGTTGCCTTAAACTTGTTTGCTCGGCCGCTTCTCTGGAATGCGCTTTCCTGCTCCTGCATTCCTCAATTAGCTGTGCTGCCACTCGAAGCGGTTTGGGGAACTCGAAGTAGCCTCAGGAAATGGCGCCATATCTAACAGCGGTCAGACCTGTAATGCAGCAGAGAGTGCTAAGAATCTCTGGGTCCGGACAGGCCGCTAATGGAAACTGACCCTGTCAACCTTTAATTGCCGAACTCTGTTGAGTGAGGCCAGCTTAGCAGGACTCTGAGGAACTATCAGACATTGTTTGGGATATCATTGGCCTTAGCGAGATCAGAAGAACTGGTAAGTTTTATACATTGCCGAATAACAGACATGTCCTCTGCTATAGAGATCTCCCAGTTAAGAAGCAATACGGGGTAGGATGCCTAATTCATAAGGACATAGCGGGCAACATTGATGAATTCTACAGCATTAATGAGAGGGCAGCTGTAGAGGTATAGATTAAAGGTAGTACAAGCCTACATTCCAACATCCAGTCACGATGATGATGAAATAGATCAGTTTTATGAAGATGGTGAATTAGTGATGAAAAAAGTGCAAACTCAGTATACGGTAGTAATGGGCGACTTCAATGCAAAAGTGGAGAAAAAACAGGATGGCGATCAAGCAATTGGCAACTACGGCGTTGATTCTAGGAAGGCTAGAGGAGAGATGCTGGTAGAATTCACAGAAAGGAATAAGCTGAGAATAATGAACACCTTTTTCAAGAAGAGTAGAAACAAAAGGTGGACTTGGAAAAGCCCTAATGGTGAAAACAGAAATAAAATTGACTTCATACTTTATGCTGATCCCAGCATAGTGCAGGATGTAGAAGTGTTAGGGTAAAGTGCAGTGATCATAGGTTAGTGAGGGCTAGGATTTACCTCAATTTGAAGAGAGGAAGGGTAAAATTAGTCAAGAAGAAACAGGTCAACCTACAGGCAGTAAAGGCAAAAGCAAACAAATTTATGCTGGTACTTGCAAACAAATATGCAGCCTTAGAACAGAGAGATGAGGATGACATTGAGTTAATGAATGAAACCGTAACTAGGCTGGCTTCAGAGGCAGCAATTGAAGTGGGAGGCAAGGCACCAAGGCGACCAGTAGGCAAGCTCTCCCAAATAACTAAGGACCTAATAAAGAAGTGACAAAGAATAAAAGTGTCCAACTCGAGATAAGATCGAATTTGCGGAACTGTCAAAACTGATCAACAAGGCGAAAATAAGTGATATTCAAAATTATAATGTTAGAAAGACTGAAGAAGCCGTAAAAAATGGGCGTAGCCTGAAATCAGCGAGAAGGAAACTTGGCATAGGACAAACCAAGATGTATGCACTGAAAGATAAGCAGGGTAACATAATAAGCAATCTCGAAAATTTAGTAAAAGCAGCGGAAGAATTCTAAGCTGACCTGTATACAGTACCCAGAGAAGTCACGATAGTTCACTTAGAAACAGTAATGAACAGGATACAGAAACTCTCCTATAACTAGCGATGAGGTCAGAAGGGCCCTGCAAGACATGAAATGATGAAGAGCGGGAGGATAAGGTGGAATAACAGTTGATTTAATCAAAGATGGAGGAGACATAATGCTTGGAAAACTGGTGCCTCTTTATACGAAGTGTCTATCGACTGCAAGGGTCCCAGAAAACTGGAAGAATGCACACATTATACTAATGCACAAAAAAAGGAGACATTAAAGAATGAACAATTATGGGACCATTAGCTTGCTCCCAGTATTATATAAAATATTTACCAAAATAATCTCCAATAAAATAAGATTAACACTGGATTTTGTCAACCAAGGGAACAGGCTGGCTTCAGGAAGAGATACTTAACAATGGATCACATCCATGTCATCAATTAGGTTATCGCGAAATCTGCAGAGTACAATAAGCCTCTCTATGTGGCTTATATAGATTACAAAAAGGCATTTGATTCAGTAGAGATACCAGCAATCGTAGAGGCACTGCGTAATCAAGGAGTACAGAACGCTTACGTAAATAGCTTGGAAAATATTGCTACATGCGTGAGGTATTTGTTTGTTTGAACGAGGCGCGTAGGCGCCATCACTCCAGAAAAGAGGAGGAAGAACGAACTGGGCTCGCGCTGTGAATCTAACCGGTCAGCGCTGCAACCATTGTTGTAAATATAGTCTGTAAATAGTTTCCCGTCTTACTGACTCGTCTTTCGCGTTAGAATATCTACAGAAGTTCTACAGCTACCATAATTCTACACAAGAAAAGCAGGGAGATACCTATAGAGAAAGGAGTCAGACAGGGAGACACAATTTCTCCAAAGCTATTTTCTGCTTGCTTAGAAGAATTCAAGCTATTAAACTGGGAAGGCTTAGGAGTAAAGATCGACGGCAAATATCTCAGCAACCTTCGGTTTGCCGATGACATTGTTCTATTGAACAACAATGCAGACGAGTTACAAGAAATGATTGGAGACCTCAATAGAGAAAGTGTAAGAGTGGGGTTGAATATTATTATGCAGAAGATGAAGATAATGATAAATAGCCGGGAAAAGGAACAAGAGATCAGGATGGCCAGTTGGCCACTAGAGATTGAGAAGGAGTACGTTTACCTAGGTCAATTAATCAGAGGGAACCCTGAACATGAGAAGGAAATTCACAGAATAAAATTAGGTTGGATCGCATACGGCAGACATTGCCAGCTCCTGACTGGAAGCTTACCATTATTATTGAAAAGTAAGGTGTGCAATCAGTGCATTTTGCCAGTGCAATATGTCCAGTGCCAATGAATTTGCCAGTGCATTTCCCAGTGCATTTTGCCAGTGCATATGGGGCAGAGACTTGAGACCAAGTTAAAGGGCCCCTGAAACGGTTCGGACAAATTTTGTAGACGCGTAGGGTACAGCTTAAGTAGAACATTCGCACCACAATTTAAGTGAAGCGTTACGTATTAATGGAGCTACAAGCGATTAGAAGTTACCCTCCTCCCCAGCCATGTTTTTCCTCCTCAACTCGTTCGCCGAGCGAGCGGGGCTAAACGCCGCCTTTACTGGTCCTGCGTCACGATGCGACGTCACATCGTCCACTTCTGGTTGTTTGGAGCCCACCCCCGCCCGCGCGAGACCTCTCCGCTAGCCGCTTGGCTGTCGACCCCAAGCGAGAGCTATCGAAGCAGCGTGCGTTGCGAGCATTCTGTCGTAGCTCCGAACGTGTCTGGTATTCCGGTAACCACAGGCAAGCTGGTCATTTCGGCAAATGACTGGAGGCATAAACTCAAGCTGATGAAGGAACTTTGGCGTAGACGTAGGTGAGCGGCCTGATCGGTCTGCACGGTCCAGACACTTGTTGGCGCAGCGCTTAACCAGCCAAACAAAGCGCTAATATTGCTCTAACCAAGTGTAAAACACTTTAAACATTTATAAAAACAATGTGTTCATGATTGCACTCCTGCGAGAAATACGCACCAGCAGCAAAGAAGAATACGCTTCGTTGCTGCTACTGCGTATGGTTGAGCTCCATGCCACCAGGTGGCTGCACCGTGCAGACCATTAACATTTGCCCTTCTGCTCATCTCGGCTCATCCCGTTGCGGCACAGTCAAGCGGCCAGACCTTGTCCCCTGGCGCTTAAGTTTGCCCTAATACGGGACTCGCGAAACGCTATTGCGTTAGTAATCTTCCGGTGTAAAGTGATGGCCACAAACACGCAAATCCTGGCGCCGATCGGATAGCTGCAGTCCAATGCGCAGCAGCCAGTTCGCTCGTACGCTGCCTTGCAGAGGGACGCGATGTCGCAGCTTGACATATTGCCAGTCGCTACGTTTGCAGTCCACAAGGCAACAAAGTCGAATCATAGTGCTCGCGAAAAGACTGAGACCAACTCTGACCACGGAGCTCTCGTCAAAATGGAGTACGTTGTAACACAAGCAGACGACACTTGCTGTGTGCCGGAAGTGCTTAAGTGTACTGAAAAATTGTTCTTGTGCATTCTCTTTATGTTACTTTCTTTTTATAAAAACAAATTAACTAACATTCCAACTATTACGAAGATCATTTGTTTACCATAAAGTTGGAAAAATTATCGATCACGCGCCCTGGTCAGCCAATCGGATAGCTCGCCCCAGTGACGTCATATGGGTGATTTCGGTCATATGGGTAGGGGCGGCTTAAAATTCCACCGAGCAGTGTGCTGCGATTGGCAGCGATGTGCATTTTTAAAACCTTATAATAAATTACACGCTTTACACAGAGCACTTAGATGTGTCAATTAATGAACAGAAGGACCTACTCTAACGACTCAGTATGTTTGTAGAAAATCGTCAAAAGCGTTTCAGGGTCCCTTTAAGGACCACGCCAAGAGCGATCGAACGAAGATTGCTAGGCATAACGTTAAGAAAGAGAGTGGTTTGGATCAGAGAGCAAACGGGTATAGACGATATTGTAATTGACATCAAGAGGAAAAAATGTAGCTGGGCAGGTCATGTAATGCGCCAGTTGGATAACCGTTGGACCATTAAGGTTACAGAATGGGTACCAAGAGAAGGGAAACGCAATCGAGGACGACAAAAGACTAGGTGGAGCGATGAAATTAGGAAATTCGCGGGCGCTAGTTGGAATCGGTTGGCGCAGGACAGGGGTAATTGGAGATCGCAGGGAGAGGCCTTCGTCCTGCAGTGAACATAAAACAGGCTGATGATGATGATGATGGAGGTCTTAACGTCTTAATTGAGGTCTTAATTTGTCTTAACGGAGCTCATGCTATGTTGATTTTCAAGTTTTGAACATTCATTTTTTCTGCCTTCTTGAGTGCTGTTGGATGTAGCATGACATCGTCTGTATGTTAAACTGATTTTTCTTTCTTTGGCGCTACAAATGATTTACGTAGCTGCCACACCCCTATTTTAATAATGCATCTGGGCAGAAGTAGGAATGCAAATAAACAGTAAATTAATGACATCTTTCTTTTACCACAAGCCCCCTGCAATAAACCAGTACATCTTGCCTATCTCCTGTGGAACACCTTGAAGCGACTGACAGATTGTAATGCCCTGTTTTCCAGGTCACATAACAGCTGAGCATTTGGCCCAGTGCACACCTACACTTAATAGGCACCCATTGGCAGTATTCTTCTGCAACCGATGCTCTACTATAAAGCTCTTTGTAACTAGACAAGAGGCCACCAGAGACGACTAAGTTCTCATTGGCCCCTCCTGGTGAGATGGGTGCCACCTACAAGCAGCTGAGCACCAAGGCAGTGGGTTACTTTAACCAAATAGAAAGATTTGTGCCTTTCAGGAAGCAGTGAATTCCAACCCTTTAGTTCCTGCATTTGAGGCAGATGCTGTACCACGTATTTATTTCTGTGGTTTCTGCAGTGCTATTACTGCCTCGAAACAATTACATATGGCTGTGCACTCAGAACAGATAATTTTACTCAAGGTTACGATCTTGTTTCACTTAACCGACCAGAGAATATTCACTTTGGCGCCCAACATGAAAACTCCACTCCCAGAAAATTTAAGGTCCGACAGGAGCCATTTAGAACCTACTCTCAGCTAAAGGTGAACTTATTCCAGGGTCCAATGCTTACACTTACCGTATTTACTCGAATCTAACGCGCACCTTTTTCCGATAAAACGGGCCCAAAAATTGCATGCGCAAGTACGGCCCTAAATTTGGTTTACCATATCGCCATCGGCATTTGAAAAATGAAAAAATGGCCGCCTCGTATGCGCTTCTAGCCTAGCTGCCGTAGCTTCCACCATGTGCGTACCTCCATGTTGTATGTGTAACCAGGTGCTGGTGTAACCTAGTCTACCACCTGTCTTCCCCTTTTCTGCGTTTATTCAATCAGCACGGAAGCGCCGACTGTGGAGACATGCCGAGTCCACCATGATGCCGCATTTAAAAGGAAAGTTATCATGTGCGCGGAGACTGACAGAAATCAGGCCACACCATGGGCGTTCGGAGTTCCTGAAACTTGCGTGCGGGACTGGCACAAACAGAAGGAGAATATTTTCGCCAGCAAAGCAACAAGGAAGGGTTTCAGTGGACCAAAGCAGGGTCACTTCGCCGAAATAGAAGAGCTATTTGCGGAATATGTGCAAGAGCAGCGAACAGCACAGTGGCTTGTGACGACCTATCTGCTCAAAGCACGGGCGATGCAGTTAGCCCTACAGAAAGGGCTGATGCGGAGTGACTTCAAAGTGAGCAGGTGCTTGCTATCAAATTTTATGAAAAGAAAAGGCCTTTCTCTTTAAAGGCGGGCAGGGATATGCCAAAATTGCCTGAAGAATATGAAGAGAAATTGTACAGTTTTCAGTGGTACTTTTGAAGTTGCGCCATAGAAACGGCTACCACTTCAGACAGATTGGAAATGCCCATCAGACGCTGCTCTACTCTGACATGCCTGCCACCACAACCATAGAAAAGAAGGGGGCAAAGCAAATGCGCGTTTTGTCTTTCGGCCACGAAAAAACTGCGGATGGGCACAAGCTGCCCCCATATCTTATCCTCAGACAGAAGATGCTCCCGAAAGGAATCGTGTTTCCGAGTGGTGCAGTTGTGTGCACAAATGAAAAAGGTTGGATGACCACGGATTTGGTTGCAGACTGTATTGATAACATTTGATGGAAGAGACCCAGCGGCAGTTTGGGTCTGCGTGGGATGCTTGTGCTGGACGCGTTCAGGTGCCACCTTGAACAGCGCATCAAGGACAAGCTGGCTGCATGCAACATTGACCTTGTCGTGATACCCTACGGCATGACATCGCAGCTCCAGCAGCTCTACACTGAATGACTTGTCAGTGGCTGCCACGAATTCACGCCCGTCAACAAAATGAAGCGTGCCTCACTACAGGACTTTGCTGGATGGGCGAAAGATGCATGGTGCATGATCCCGTCTGCCATGGTCAACAAGGCCTATAAAAAGTGCGGGATTTCGAATGCGATGGACAGTACCGAGGATGAAATGCTTTGGCCTGTTGATAGCTACGAGGAGTGATATCTAGGTATTGCCTCACGCGATTCGTACCGGCGCAGTGAACTCCTTGGCGTCAAGGTATGCCGCTTCCATTTGTTTTTATTCATCGCAACTTTAGTGTATTGGGAATAAATCTGTTTTTTCCAAATGAGAGAAAATAGCATTTCCATATGAAAGCACGAGGTGCGCAGTACAGTAAAAGCTCGTTAATTCGAACTTCAGTAATTCGAATTTCGGGATAATTCGAACTGTACGATTTGGTCCGGCCAAGCTCCATAGAAGTCCATGTATAAAAAAGCCCTTTAATTCGGACGTGAGTTGGTTCTGCACGGTTAATTCGAACTACGCGCCGCCGCGCCTGGGCGGCGTGCCGCCTGGCACATGGCCAGAGCAGGCCTTGTCGCGAGGCTGCAGCGGCTGAGTTGCCTCCAAAATGGGGAGAGAAGGAAAAAGCGGGTAAAACCGGTGCCAGCACCCGGCGCAGAGGCTGAAGGGCAAGGGGTGACAGCTGTGGCAACAGCTACGCCCTCTCTCTACCTCCGAGAACTGCGGTTTCCGGTTTTGAGCCGCCGATCTCAGATGCCTAAGAATCTTGTCGTATAGCTGCAGTTGTTAACCGATGGATGGCGCAACCAGCACAAAAAATACAGCGAATCCAGTACATCGCAACGCCGCTAGCGCTCGAGAATTGAACGAATAGGAGGAGCCTTCATCAACGTCTTTGTCCTGAACTCGCGGTAGTCTCGGCCGCTTTCAGCAGCCTCGAGTTTTCTGGTTTTCGGCGCGCTTACGACCTTTGTTGTGCGGATCGCTTGAAAAGTTAGGCCTCGGTGGTGTGCTTCGCCGTGCTGACGTGCGATTTCAGAATGGCGTGCGCCCGCGGTAAATACTGCGCCAAAACACTGAAGGATAAATGCGACATCTTACGGGAAGTGGACGCCGGAGTCTTGTCGAAACAAGAAATCGCCAAGAAGCATGGGATACCGAAGAGCACGCTGTCCACTTATATAAAAAATAAGAGGGCGATTGAAGACGCCTTAGAGGCAGAAGTTGCCAGGGAAAGGAAGAGGATGCGGCTGGCAAAGTACCCCGACCTTCCGTGAAAGGTACGACCTTGTGTTTCGTGCGGTGTCAGGGGAGATGAAGGCTGTTAACTTTGAAACATGTGAAAGTTGGCGCTCCGAGGTCCTACAAGGCTCTACGGATTTTTTCAAACATTAAATTGAACTGGCGCCATGCCCTGCTGCTTCCTGGTCGCGGTGTCCTGTTTTTCTTCATTGCTTTCGTTAGTTCGAACTTCGTTTAATTCGAACTGAGATGGTGCCCCCTTGCGGTTCGAATTAACGAGCTTTTACTGTATTGTACTTTTTCATTTTGCTCTGTCACAACGGTCTTACGATGACTGCACTCTGTAGGTGGACTCAGCCCTATTGACACAATTATCTAGTTGTGGCTAGTAATAAACATTGGAGGCCGGACGACCAGGTACATATTTTTCAGAAGCTGCAAAGCCTCAAGGTGGCAGAGGGACGGCAGAGCAGCCCAGCATGTTATTGTACTGCGTGATCTCCTCTGGCAAATCCGTCATGATCTTTGTTGGCAGCACCATGGCCAAAGGAGCCACATCACCACATACATCTGGTTTACCATGTAAATGCAAATGCAAAATTTGTCATGTATCACTGTTTTCTATGGGTGTGCGAATATAGAATAGTAGATTTCGAATTGAATCAATACAGAAAACTGCAGAATATTGAATTGAATACCAGAAAATTTAATGCAAACTTTCATGCTTCATGCTTCCAAATTTTGTGTAAAACCAGTGCTGCACATGCTCAGGAGGCTAATCACATTACTTAACAACAATCTCATTAGCTATGAGTAACTTAATTAGGAATCGAGATGTATACTGTGGTGTACTCTTATTAAAGGGAACACCAAATTAGTATGCCTGCACTCATAACTCAGTTCATATACAAAAGTCAGAGAAATATTTTTTTATTGGTCTAAGAGAACTGTTTTTTCTGCTGAAGCTGAAGAAATAGCAAAGTTGTCCTAAATACCCTGTCAGGGTATTTAGTTTAATAGTGGGCCATACTGTGCTGAATGGCAATCTTTTATTGCTTAGAAAGTATTGCTTTCTACTTTCTTCTAGAAAACTGTGGGTCTGTGAGGAACACAGATACTCCGTCATACCACAGCAGTTATCAGTAATGTGTTATAACAGGTGAAGTGGCATTTTTAGTGGTCTCAGTACACTTGCTGTTGCTGGACATTTCACAATTAACAATTGAATGTCACTGGCGCAAGGGCAAGGTGTGGTTAAAGAGCACCAAGGCCATTGGCAGTGGTTCGCCAATGGTGCATGAATTGTGAATTTTGGATGATTGATGAAACACAGCTGTATAGAGGCTTAAAAACTGCTGTAAAATGCAGAAAATATTTGTCTGAAAACTATGATAATGACACATGAGGTGCGAGATGTGCTACAGGCATAAAAGATATGCAACGAGGAGATGAATATTTCACGAATGTTGATACTTATGAACACTAGGCTTCTACAAGCTTGACTGCAATTTGATTCTCCACTGATAATCTGTTCCCATCTGAAGGTTTTGGCTAATGGCAATACATTTTTGCGAGTTGTACCTTCTATTCTTTTTTACAGTTAGCTCAAAGCCTGCAGTCCCCTAACAACTGCTCTTATGCACACTAATTGGCAGCACGACTGTCACTGGCATTTACTGCGAATACAGTAGAACCTCGTTCATACATTCTGGAAAGAAACCTGAAAAAAAAAAAGTGTACTAACAGGAAAAGCACACAATCCAAAGTCGAAAAGAAATTTGACAGACTGAACTTTAACCGAGATGCACGTAACGTGAAGCATTGCACAAACCTTTGCAGTATGAGCCACTGACACACGCCGAGCAGTTGGACCCCAAGCGGTACAGAGAAATGCATTGTCACATTTGTGGCTTCGACAAGCTTACATTGGAGCTCCTTGAATTTGGCCTGGGTCAGCAGTTTCTTTGGGTGGGGCATATTTGTGATAAGTGTTGAAGGGCCCAATCGGCAAGAATCACTGTGGCACTAGACTAGCTGGTGGCGCTCGAGCGGTCCGGTACATGCTTTGTCATTTTCCTATTGCGTAGTTGTTTTAAGATAGCGGTAAGAAAACAAAATAAATCAAACTGGTGGACGATGGTGCAATAAGACGCTGTCCGAGTGAGACTTGATGCTTCCTTCGTGCTGCCTGCAGCAGGGACATTGGCGCGTTCAGGTTATTGCCTATTAAATGAGTGCAGTACACTTCCAAGGCACATGCTGATAAATGAAGATTCTTATTGCGATAGGGTTGCTAGCGAAGCACGAAGCTGTGAATGCGGCGTGCAATTAACCTGTGAGGAGATTTGCTTGCACCGAAATAGGAACCTGACCATGCCAGCATTTTCATGAGGCATAAAACGAGCGAGTACTGCAGGGAAGCTGCTGCAGCAAGCGGCTACTGTTTTCAATGACACATGACTCGCACCTTCCCTTGTTTGCATGGGATCCAGCGGCGGAAAAATGTATAATATAATTGCAGTTTGCCACTGTGCGCAACAGCAGTGCCGAAGAGTCATGCTTTCCAGGAATGTATAAACCAATAAAAAGAAGTGTAACTACATTGAGTCAATTTATATGTTTGCCAAATATCAGCAGCGGGAAATCATATAAAATGGGATCGTACATATGAGGATCTACTGTATTTTGGCATGCATATCAGACCAGAACTTGTGCTTAGACACCTCAACGCTGTACTCCAGGCCCCAAAAGTACTCCTTCAGCAAGAGGCCAGTGCCAGAGAAGCATTTTAGAGACGCTGGTACCTTGTGTAGTACGCTAATGCCAGCATGTTTTCAGCATGAATAGCAGCTGATGGTTGCTAAGTGTGGCAACCAATTATGGCAAATTTTTCTGGTACTGTCCATGTCAGTTTAGTGAAAGTGAAATGTGCATTTACAAAATCTACAAATTCCAAATAAGGCAACTAGGTGGCGAAATCTACTTGCTCCGACTGTAGAAGCTATTTGCAATGGTCATGACATGAAAAGTATGTCTTGCTTCTAAGTGTTAAGAAAGTGTTATGCTTCGCACGCCCTTTCCAATCTTACTGGGAAAAAAAAAAAAACAGTCCCTTCTGGCATCATGAAACGTGTTGATCAATATGAAATGCTATTTCACATAATCAATTGCAACTTATTCTTCACAAAACAACCTCACCTGCCATCCTGAATATTTTGGAAGATCTTCTTAGCAGTCTCGAGGAAGGCCTCCTCAACATGCTCACCCCTATTTTTGAGAACAAGCAGGAAAAGAGTTATTTTCAAATACCTTCAAGAGCATATGAACATGGGAAATGTGTCTCAACTGGCTTGTTAAGAGGCAAGACAACACGCAGCTGGATTCGATTTGCTCACTGTGCTTTACGCTATTCTAATGTGCACACTTTTCCCCAAAATTCACCAAAATATGGCATGCATGTTAGAAGTGAGTACGAAGTTAGAACTACAATGGGTGGCGTCCAAATACCAGCCCCTAACATCAAATTGCACCTAGGAGTCCTCAGACAGCTACGAGTGCTGTCTACTACGGCTTGGATACAATCAATTTTCTTTTTCCAAATGAGAACAAGTCGCTATTTCTGTCTCTTGCCATGAAAACGTGGTGAGGAAACAATCAAGGGTTACAATCGGGGGCATTCAACTTCTCATTTCTGTCCGTGAAAAATCTGGTGAATGTCACAATTGAGGTGTGTTACAATAGAGCAAATGCAATAATTTTGCAGTTTATAATGTACTCACACTTTGTATACATCAAGTGAGGTATACAAAGGAGGTGAAGGATAATGCAGTCAGAAACTTGGGAACAAATAGGAAAGCAAAACTGTTACACAGCTCTGCCCAGCAACGAAGTTGCCCATACCACAGCTTGAGGATTCTCAAGCCAAGTGAAAGGACAGGTGCCAGAAGGGGTGAGGACAGGATTTCTTGTTAACTACCATGATATCCTACAACATTAGAGACAATCAAGCGCACTGTATCCGGCAGCACACAAATTTGTAAGAAAATGACAAGTAGCAGCCTGGCAGAGGCTGCAAACTAATACTTTTCCTAATCCATTGTTGCTATGCAACATTTATTCAGGTCAATATAATACTAACTTATGTGTTAAATGCCAAAAAGCAGCAAATCTGTTCCGTATCCTCTGGGCATGCCCCAAAGCTGACAGAAGAGAAGTAATTGCCGTATTTACTTGCATATTTGCACTCACGTAATGATCGCACCCCTGAATTTTGCTGTCGAAATTCTATTTTTTTCTTTCCTGTGTAATGATCACATCCCAAACTAGCCGCAGCGATATGTCGTGTGCCAAGTCTAGCTCATGATGATCGTGCTTACCATCTGTCGAATGCTGTCGAATGCTACACGAACGACTCTTCAACACATACCAAGCGGTCTGCAGGAATCAAACATCCTTAAGCAGATGCCCCATTTCATTCCTTTCATCACTTTTGGCATTTCCATGAAACTTGCCTTGGCTTTATTATTTGTAGGCTTTATAATGGTTGTAGTCAACAACAACAAAAATGGCGCCTTTCAATTCCTCTTGTCTGCACTTGTGCGCACGCAACAAATCGCGAGCGGCAACGATAGTAGCCATGTTTACACTGATACTTTAGAAGTGTACCCTATTCATACGCCGACACTTGTAATGCAGCTAAGATATTTGCCCACGCTTAGCAGAGACGTGCCGTATTAGAATAGTAGTGAAGACAAATGCCGTGGTTTTCGCAGCATGCCCGCCATGTGTTTCTATGTCACTGGCAGCTAAGCGTGCCCATTTCTTTTTCTGTCCCCTCAAAGTGGACATGGCTATGTTATTGCTGCAAACTTGCCGATATTAACAATATTATTAATTACTGATACAGAAGAGTGTTTCAATGCGTGTAATGTACTCACGAGAAGGAAAAAATTACCGGCCGCCATTTTTGTTTTGGTGTCCCACACTGTTACAGCGGCAAGCCGCCTATTTGTTGAGCTGTTGTCATCCCGTAGCAAATGAGAGATGAAAAAAAATTTTTGTTTCTTTTCACGGAAAATTTAACCTGCATAATGATTGCACCCCTGAATTTGCGTCAAATTTTTTGACAAAAAGTGTGATCGTTATGCAAGTAAATACGGTACTACAGAGCAGCAGGAGGCCATGTTGCTCAGCTCGGGCTGCTGCCCCAAGACACGGTCGTCGCACCAGCTGAGGAAGCAGCCAAGATCCAAGGACTCGCAGTCGCTTAAAAACGTGACCTCTAGCACTCTAAAATTCCCCTTTAACAGATAAAGTTTCTACTCGCTCACTCACAATGCAAACTGAATTACAGAAAAGAATAAAGACAATTAACAGTAGCACTACGAATAACTAATGATCGGATGTAAAAAACATAAATGGTAAGTGTTACTTAGCTAACACTTTCATGAAGGCTAAACTATACAAATACTCAGATGGGTTGCAGTGCAATTTATGCACTGAAAATCACGCATCAAAATGAATTGTGAATGTAGAGCACTGAACTGCTTCATGCAATCATTTTGATGCTAGCATGCTGCCCAATCGAACCATAAACAGCAATAAAAGAAGCTGTACCACAGGAAAATCCATGTACTGTTAACGATTCCCACAGAGGCTGGACAGCAGCAGTCACCCATACTTCCCTTCTAGTAATCTTCGTAGAAAACCCTACGACCCAACCCTAACTGGATGCCATACTGGCACACTAAGCACGCTGCTAAAACATCCTCACAAGCATTGTGTGCCTCGTGGGGAATATCTCACACCATGCATATCTTTCTCAAGAGCAGCGTCAAGGTGAACAAGCTGGCCAAGAGCAACCAATATACCAAGACCTCTTGCAAAACGATGACTGCTCAAATTAACAGCACTGTGCCTCTCTTCTCCAAGGTTTTTGTCTTTTTGGGTAATTGAACAATCCACTAGAATATTTTTCGCGGCAAGATGGACTTCGAATTAATGCAGTTATAGTGTATAGTCATGGCATTAAAGAATAAAGCAAAGCTAAAAGACTTACGTTTTTGCACTAGCCTCCACAAACATTAGACCTGCAAGATGAGAAAAAGAAAAGAAAGGAGGGGATTCAGAGAAGGACAAGAATGAGTAACCATTTTGAAGCAATGAACCAGGGGGCATTCTGAAAGCAAGAACACAACTGATGTAAATCAACTTGTCAGGCTTATCGGACTTTTCGTTGGTGTCTACTGCGCACGCACGTACAAGAAAATCAGGGACAGGCAGACATTGTAAGAATGCAGACTACAAAGTCTGTGCTTGATTTCTCTCTGCCTGTTCCATATTCCTTAGATATACAAGGTGTTTCAGCAAACACTTTCAAATTTTTGAAAAGGTTGGCTGTGGCAGATAGCACAATTCTAATTCATGAGCTGGTCTACTCGAAGAGGCAGACATTACTTACAAAAGAAATTAAAATGCATAATCGACGAATTAACAAAAATCAATAAGCAAGTTTTTAAATAATTACCTTATGGCCGATCTTGCAATTTACAAGTTCTAGCCGTGAAGTTCGCAAGGCTAATCAACTCAGAACGAATTCTCAGGATGACAGAGAAACTTTGCAGAGAAATGCATTGGGGTTCCAGTTACTTTCTTAACAAAACATTTTATGCATTGAAGACAAAAGTAGCTCGAACACCAATGCTTTTCTTCGCGAAGTTCAGGAATTAATATCTTGAAACTGGTGTCATCCTGAGAATTCGCTCCAGGTGGATTTGCCTTGCAAACTCCACATCTAAAATTTGGAAATTGCAATATGGGCCATAAGGTAATTAGTTAAAATCTTAGTTAGTTAATCTTTGTTAAGTTCAGAAGTGTTCTATTTTTTTTAAATTTTCCTAACCACAAGAGCCTTTTTTATTGCAGGTTTTGAATCGCATTGTTACGAGGCATCGCGTCTGAGCATGCCATACAGGACCGCTTCGCCATGCGAAGAGATAGAAGACAGGGCATGCCGCTGGAGATGCTATCAGCCATTCTGCAGTATCAGCAGCCTATAGATATTGTAACATACAGTTTCGTTTCTTCCCTGTGTACTTGTGAATCCCAGTGACAACATTGTACTAAAAAGCAACTACTCGAAGTTGAAAAAAATATTTGCACCACATATAAAGTCAAATCAACACAATATAGTTTATTTCTGAATCTTACATATGAAACCAGCCGCCTGCTGCTAATAAAAAATGCAAACCACATCAAGAAAACAGTCAAAAATGCCTCATCACTGTTCACTTGTGTAAGGCTAATCAACATTTGTCTGTATCACTCTGGAGTTTCAAAGCAAAGAATGACACTGGGACAAGAATATTTTAGCTTTTCAGCCACATTGCAATTGGTTTCATTGACCACTAGTGTACAGTAGAACCCCGCTGTTACGTTCCTCACTGCTGCGTTTTCCTGGCTGCTACGTCGTTTTCATCCGGTCCCGGCATAGCTTCCATAGGATACAATGTATTGACCGTTTTATCGTAGGCGCCGCCATATTGTGAACGCAGTGGCGCCGCCTATGAGCAGCGCCATACTGGCTTGGGTGAAAGCAGTCTTTTGCACGGCAGGTATACGCTCGGCGGTAGGTTCTAGCGTTTGTTTTCGCGGTCGTGCGTTCTGTTTAGTATGACGTGCATCTTCTACGTGGTAAACAGTTCTGCGGGACGTGCTGAAGTGGTTTAAGGCGTTATGGCTGGAATTTCTGCTGAGTATTCCGTCCACCGCTGCGTGTCCCGTCCACCTCAACGGTGGACGGGACACGCAGCGCGATGTGTGCGCGCATATTTGAGCCTACAATCAGCCTCGGAGATCAATTGTGTATTTCCGAATGTTCCAATCACTAATGTGACCTTATTGCAGTATTATCCTCTATTTCTAAGCTGCGGTTTAGGAGCCATGAAACATACGCGACGATCGTAACAGCGTGAGTACCGTTCTGCTACGATAGGAGCTGCGCTGTTATACTTTGACAATCGTTCAAACTGTTCGCTGCAGGTTACATTGCGTGACTACTTGGTTGGATGGATGACGTTTCCACCCATGAATAAAATAGATTTGGCTAGTAATAGCAGCATACCTTACAGTCTGAATTAAGCTTGTCCAGCAAAGTGACCGTTTACGAACTGCGCGAGCGTCCTAAGCAGTAGTAGGTGCTGGATTACAGATATCTTTGTTCTATATAGCGCATGGTCCAAGCATACGGCATCAGCGGTTATATATTTATCAACGTTGTGCAGCATTAGCCCGTTTTCTCTTGCTTTTTAGAGAAAGAGGATGGTAACCGAATTCTTTTTTCGGTTGCGTTCGTTCAGTCCTCTATGACGCATTCACAAGTATTACGGAAATTTTGCGCTAGAAAATAGCCATTGCATTCTTTTTATGCGAACCCTCCCATATATTATGGCTGTATACAGGACAAAAAGGCAATGCCGAAGCACACAGCTTATATATGTATCGTGCTGGCTCACCAACCGCAGTGATCGCTGTGTTGAGCAGCGCCATGGGCCTCATGCAGCAAGGCTAGCGTAGACATATGGCAATTTCAAGCATACTAGACTTGAAATGCGTGAGAACGATGCCAGTGTATCACAAATATTTGATAGCACCTGCCGCTCAGATGTTTCGTGGTTGCCTTAGGTTGGTCGTGCACGAGCATGCGCTCTTTTGTTTTATGTTTTACTCCCTACGCCAATCGATCAGACAGTGAGCTGATTTACCATTTAATGCTAATAATACAGAGACGCCGGTTTTCTTTGTTGAATTAAAATCGATATAAGCAATATAGTAAACAACACATACACGCAGCGCGACTGATAATGCGCGTACACCGTGGCCGATTATGCGCGTCACATTTTTGCGCCCCCAATACATATTTCCGCCTACAGTAGCTACCAATGCACCGAAAGGCTTCCCTGACGACCTTATATGAACGAACATGGCGTAAATTTCACAAAGTACGATCTAAATCATATCGAAATCGTTCCGCAGCACGCGGCAGCAATACTTTCCAGCAGCGCCGCGCCGGATCGCCCAAGCCAGAGAGGTGGAAAGGCTCGCCGCGCGCCCTTTCCTCCTCGCCCGATGAAACGGTCTATAAGGAACCCCACTGTTACGTAGTAGCTGTGAAAACGTTCCCGCATGGTACGTCGCAACTTAGCACCCCGCACCCGCCTGGGCTAAAGTAGGCAACTCGTTCCAACCGCCATTTTGGCTTTTGACGAGTTTTGGCTGGGCTTGGCTATGGAACTGGCTGCAAGAAGCCGCAGGCCAGTTCGAGAGGCCGCCACTAAGTGGCCATTCGTGAAAAATGCTCTCACTATCATCACTGTGATTACGGTCACCGCATCGTTGTTGGCATAGAGTTTCTCACTACATTACCTAGAGGGAAATCTGGCGCTGCTGCGCTGTGGTATGCATGGGAATGCCGGTATATTGTGGATTCGGATCGGCATCATTCTCGTAGAGACAGGACACCTTGAAGACGCGCTTGGCAAGTACCGTTCCGTCTGTCACAATGATTCATTTTCTACTAGAACAGCACGTGAAAAGCTGTTTTAGCTTTATTATTACGCGAAAACATGCTTTGTTTAACTATGAGAACTTGTTATTGTGTGTACGACTACAGTCGAACCTCGATATATCGAACAGCGCGGTGATCGCAAAATAGTTCGATATAGCCAGAATTCGATATATAAAATCGCGTAGAAAACGCATCAAAAACTAGCGCAAATCAATCGATGAACCAATCGTGGCGCAATAGATACTCACATGAAGCTTCAAACAAAGTATTTATTTAGTTCGCTGAAAGTACTGAAGCAGCGTAGCCTGCATATTGGCAACCGCGCGTTTGACCACGGCGTCCTCAACATAGTCCAAACGGTCCACAAGAGACAGTCCAGTGCCTTCTATTGTGCCGCAGTAGCGGCGTACAACGGCCAAAGCAGCTACAGCCTCAGTTGCAGTCGGGAGCGGGGCAACATCAGCGCTTGCTGGATCAGCCTCGGCAGCGTCTTCGTTTGGCCGCTCAGCAGTCACTTCTGCCGCGATCTCCACGTCTGTTAACTCCGCCACTGTTCCGGTGCTGTCGTCACCGCCAACGAAGTCCGCAATGCACATGATGTGTGGCTCAGCACCGACAAAGCGCTCCAACTGGCTCCACGGCCGCCTCGATCACGCGCGCATAGGTACGGCTGGGGCAAGCCTCGCTGTGCGCGCGTGATCGAGGTGGCTTGCCCAGCCGTGCGCGCATAGGTGCGCGCGTGATCGAGGCGGCCGTGCTGGCTCCAAGACGCCGCGTGTGTACGCCGCTACGTTCGAATGGCGCCCTCGGCGCAACCGATGTGGGCAGCTGTCGTACGCAGCAGTCTGGAACGCCGATCGCGCCGCCATCTTCGAGAGTGTTGCGGGAAAGCTCGCCTCCTGTCAACAGAGCGCACTTGGTCTGGGGCGGCGGAGTTCAATATATCCATTTTACATCCGGCCCCGTTCGAAATAAAGAATTAAAAATGCATGCGATTTTCTATGTGATATAGAAATCGTTCGATATACGCAATAATTCGATATATCGAGGTTTGACTATACATGTTACGTAAAAAGTATCAGCGGGCCGCTAAAGTTGGAGGACAGACAACAAGGTTCGCGCTCGCTTTGAAACAGTTGGTCGTATGTTCTTGCTTTTCTTCGTTTGGTCATGCATCGTGGGCGAGTAAAGATGTACAGTGAAATCTCGTTGATACGATTCGGCTAAATACGTTTTTCGGCATGATACGTTTTTTTTTGTTCCCGGTCGATGCCCTATAGAGGTAAATGAGTTTTTGTACGGCTAATACGATCGTATTTCCACGTCGGTTTGGATAATACGATCCCGGAAACGTCTTCTGTATGATGATAACATCAGAGCCAGTCCTTTGAAGCGGGTGGGCAGAGCTACTGAAATTAACATCGAGCGAAACGACAGGCACGGCGGACTAAAGACGCGGCGACGCGCGCTTTGTATGCTCGAGGCTTGGCCTGGCTCGGCTCGGCTAGAGTCCGGCCGTGCTTCTGCACAGCGCCTGCAGCAGTGTGGCGGCCTCTGGGAGCAATTTTCGCAAGCTCGCACACCAAACGCACCGAAGGTTTTTAGCGCCATCTATCCTAAGACATAGTACTCACAGTAAAATCACGTGACCAAGAAGCAGTGATTGGCGCATGCATCGACGATGCTGTCGGCTTTGTTGGCTTTGTGCTTGCCATTTCTCGTTGCCATTTTGGTGTTTCGAGCGTTCAGCTTGCACTTCGCCCTTATCGTTTCTTCTGTTTTGGTTTTTACGAGTTCCAGAAAAGCTTGCTGCAGGACCTCGAAAAGCAAAAAAGTGCAGCGCAAAGTGACGGATTATTTTAAAGTGCTTTAATAAAAGCAAGTTCTGTGCCAAGTATGTATTATTCGCGATCTTTTGGAGTCCGTTTTGGATAATACGATTTTTGGATAATACGTTTTTATTTTCGGTGCCCGTGAGAATCGTATCAACGAGATTCCACTGTAATATGCGTGAATGGAAACATTTCATGAAGATTTTACTTTGAGAAAGCGTTATTTGTGTAGCCATATCCACGTTTTCGATGAAGCCTCTTACAACACCAGCCAACACGAGCCCCGCAGACACATATACCGTCATTGACGGCACGGTGCCCCCTTAAGAAACTCCCATAGACGGTGGCGCCATATTACCCTCTAGGTGTTATAGTGAGAAACTCTATGGTTGTTGGACGTGTCGACTCACGCGGAGGAAGGAAACTCAGGAGAGGCCCTGACGTCACTCTTTGTGAAGCTAAAGTGAAATCGGAAGTTGGCGTTGCTTGTGGCATTGCTCCGCCTATCAGGCCAGCTCTCCTCTCTTGTTTACATTTCTCCCACGCCGCGCTGCGCACAACCGGGCTGCTCGGACGCGCGCGCTCCGCAGCAATACTAAACAATTGTTAGCACGTTAGCATGATTACGCCAAAGAGGGCAAAATTTCCCGCGGATATTCCTTCGTCCGTTGCCATTGCCGTGGCGCGGTGACGATGAGGAGCACGAGCCGCATGATGCCGGGGAGTTGCCAAATTGTAGCTTTGGAGAAGCCGTCGCCGCTTTGGACCTCCTCCGCAGGTACGTCGCACCTCACAGCGACACTGACAGCAATGCGGCCTTCCAGGCTACTGAGAAATGTGTGGCGATTTCTAGCGAGCGAAAGAAACGGCAAGCCACCATTATAGACTTTTTTAAGTCCTAAGCACACTCTGTGGAAATAAATTGTCTATATTGAAGCTACATTTTTTCATTCATTTTCAGAGCTTTCTTCACTGTTGTGTTTTCCCGGCTGTTACGTTTTTTTTTTCCCCGGTCCGGTGAAAAACGTATGAACGGGGTTCCACTGTAATCGGTTCATCGTCGAGAAACTACTGTATGTACTCCAGATAGTCATCTGGCGACATCAAATTGAAAGTCTTGCCTGGAATGGCCAAAAATGAAAACGGGAAGCTTCATGTGAGGATTGCCGACATCAAGCTGCGCCCACTGACGAGCACTTGCAATGTTCGCTTCTGAGATGTTCTTAGCATCACCAGAAGTACTGCTCAAGTCAGCGTCATCACTGTCTTCTTCAGGACACAAGATAAACATCGGTATGCAAATCATCTTCAATGGAAGAAGATGATGAAGATGGAAAGCTTCTTTTTTGGGTTGACAGGCCAGCTATGCATGCGTCGCCGTGATCAGACAAGATTTTTTCACACAAAAACCGCATTCCTGCCACAAGAGAAACTGAAATCGTTAGTGCTTCCATCTTTTGGTTGACATGCAATCTAAGTCACAGATGAGTGCTTCTTGTCCTAAACACTCAAGAAGACAGCATATTCTGGTAGAACGAGCTCTGCTCATAAAAAACAGTTTGGGGATGCTAGAGCAGACCAGCTAGAATCGAGCAGACCAGCTAGAATTACGCTATCTGCCACAGGCAACCTTTAAAAATGTTTGAAAGTGCTCGCTGAAACACCCGGTATATATATGTGCTGTGAACACCACAGAAAACAACTATTGCCAACTAACACGAGCTTCCACACTCGCATGCTGTATCAAACTTTTTCAGAGCAAAGTTAGAAATGGAATGGTTTAATGGCTGGGGAAAAACTGAACAGCAGGGATGTTAACAGCACGACTGACAACTATGCTACAAGGTTATCTGAAACTGCTCCACACATGACAAAACAAACTTATTGCATAGTTTCCTAGAAAAAAAAAAAAGAACAGCATGAAAATGTGCATGTAGCAGTATTGCTATGAAGCAATTTGAATATAACTTCATTTAAACAAAGCAACAGGCATTCACACTTTCAGTCTTGAAAGGCTGGAGGCAAATTAGTTGTGCCGTCTTGCATGGCTTCTTCGCCTAGTGATAAGTGCCGTTTTTACTTATGCTCCTGATTCAAGCTAACCAGTGAAAGTAAAACTTCACAGTAACATAATATTTATCCGCTACATGAACTCCCACAATGTAATGAACAAGTATTAAAGAGGTGTCTTAGCAATTGGCTGAGAATTATGACAGAGTAAGAGGTTAAAAAAATACTGTCACAATATTATCAATTCTTCATTTTTTTGTTTAAATTAAGGCCCACGACTCCTAAACCCTAGAAAATATACTGGCAAGCCTCGGAACGCTCTAATATAATACAATAGTCGACTTCCGTTAATATAATCCTGACGGGACCAACAAAATTGATTTAATTATCTGGTGGGTGGAATTAATCAAGATGCAGAAAAAATACCGAAACACCCTGCCCTATTCTACCACGCCCTCGAAACAAACATGCGGAGCTACGTGTTGAAAGTAGAAAACCAATATAGAAATGACATTAAAGCTCCTAAACAAAGTAGAAATCTACCATGAACTTAATTTTTTAGCAGAAAAATTTGGCAAGGGTCTAATATGTGCTGCACAATGGCCAACTTCGCTTCATTAGATCTGTGTTAAGGCCAACCACCATGAAGCGAAAAAGTGACAAGCTTTCAACGACCAAAAACTGATTGTTGCTCTTGCTTGCATTAAGTGTAGAGTGGCTAATATGCAGCAGTGCTCCATGCTGGGATATTCCACTATGCAATATTCACTGTGAAAGTTCGCTCCATGGAGGTCGGCCTTTATGCAGTAAAGCATAGAAATGCTGCAAAAGCTGCTTTGATTTCCTGTCTGACTGCACTGCGCAGGCAATTTTCAGCCCTATTTTCTTGAATAAATAAATGAATAAATTTAAAAAGGGAGGGGGTACACATTTGAATCAGGTGAATACCATAACCAGACATTGTGAGCTATGGTTACTGCTTAAACATCTTCCTAGGGCAAGCCGAAAATAGGAGTTCTTGACGGGAGATATTTTTTAACACGTGTTCTACGCATTCATTGTCCCTTAAGCTTCAATGAGATAGATGCTGCCATTAGAGTGGTTGCTATTACAGTCACCATAGAGGTCAGGCGTGTGTGTGCGTGCCGACTAGTCAAGTTCAAATTATCTGGCAAAGGCAAATTTTAGGATCAAAATAGCGATATTTTGAACCCATAAAAATGCATGGGCACTGGACGGGACCTTCAGTCATGATCAAATTGACTGAAAATCCAATTAACCAGAGTCAGATTAACAGAAATCTACCATAGCTTTTCTCTAGCCATTTTCAATTTTATTTCTTAGGAAATACTAAAATACTTAACGATGGAGATGCACAAAAGTACGCTGTGGATAGACTGCGTTGCGAACAGCTGGCAGCAAAATGGTGCACATAATTTTTGCGAATCAGATGCAGTTGCAAAAGCAGCCGTCCTTCAGGCTTCTCACATGCACACTTATGCCATATCTGCTATGCTACTTTGTTAATACAAAAAGGAATTCCTTCCAATCTGCTTGTTTCCACTGCTCACCATTTTCATCAGCGAACTGCTTTGCCTCGTCATATGTGACATCTCTCTGAGCTTCAAGATCACATTTGTTGCCAATCAAGAAGATGACCTGCACACAAAAAGGAGGAAACAATGTAAATGTTGAGACGAAAAAAATCTGGAATACAAGATCACTTCTTTTTTAATGGTGTGAACCACACAACAAGGCTAACAAAACGAGAGTATGCCTCATTAACTGGAAGCAGGCACAAGCAGAATATTTCACTGTTTCATTTTTTGTTTTCTTATAATATTTACATATGTTGCATTGCTTTTGTATTTTCTTTTCATGTCTGTATGTATATATAAGTACGTGCATACGCAAATATTTATGTATTCTGCCCCTCCTGCTTGGGCCCTCATTTGGGCCTGCAGCATTGTATAAATAAATAAATAAATAAATAAATAAATAAATAAATAAATAAATAAATATCCATCTTTCTGTATTTTTAATGAGCACATACTTAACTGTGCTGTCATAGCCGTTTCTCTGATCATCTCATCACCCACCACTGTTCTCTTAACAGGGCTTATCACATTGCAGAACCCTTTCTCTTTGTTGCCAAGTTAGCTCTTCTAAAACCCCTCAACATACATTTCTGCAGACAAGGTTAAGTACCGGCAACCTACAATCCTTCACAATCCTCTCTCGCTTATTCCCTCAGCTTCTGGCATGATGCTTTCGGATGACGTAAGTGGAACTTACGTCACCTCAGCATCTGGTTCAAAGCAGAAGCAACATCATCTGCCATCTGCTACTGCTGCATAGAGGTGCGAGCATGCAACAGCAGTGAAAGGGAAAATCCAGGAAGCTGAAACCCCGGGAGTAGAAATTGTGGAAGTGGAACAAGTGTGAGCGATGTTGAATCGGGGAAGGACGGTGTGCATCAAAGGTTGGCACTACTTGACAAAAGCGGTGGTGGCACGTGAATGGAGGGGCTGGCTGTAAACCCTTTCTTCTCCATGAGCCACACCTTTTATAGGCTTCCGTGGCTTCTGTCAGTGCATCATGAAACCATTGCTGGTAATTAACCCAGAGGAACACTGAGATTAGGAGGGTGCGAGTCCTGTTAACAACCTGAACAATCCCACAGTATGTCTGTTGCTTTATTCCCTAAAGACAGGTACAGGCTGACGGTTTGATTCACAGTGCAAATGGTGCAGTAGCTTTTTCTATTCCATAAAGCCAAAAGTGACGCATGACCTAACATATGTCTCCTTGGCATAACCTCGGAGATTGCAACGGCGCACCCACGCAATCTCAGAGACCATGCTGCTGCATAAAGTCAAAACTGTGGCCGCCGCGGGGTGCCGCAATGAGCCCTCCTGCCACTGGGATGCTCAGATGCGAGCCAACCTGAGTGACCGGCGTCCGTGGTGTACTGAAAAAATCTGATGTGGCATGCTGGGACTTGCATCTTTCTTTTATGGGGTTTTACGTGCCAAAACCACTTTCTGATTATGAGGCACGCCGTAGTGGAGGACTCCGGAAATTTCGACCACCTGGGGTTCTTTAACGTGCACCTAAATCTAAGTACATGGGTGTTTTTGCATTTCGCCCCCATCGAAATGCGGCCGCCGTGGCCGGGATTCGATCCCGCGACCTCGTGCTCAGCAGCCCAACACCATAGCCACTGAGCAACCACGGCGGGTCATCTGGGACTTGCATCATAGAGACACCACCAGGTGCATGCATTGTCTGCTTAGGTGCTGTTAAAGGCTGCCAACAAAAAAAGCTATATAATTACCAGCTCTGTGGCTTTTACTTGTCATCTTTTGCCAAAATTGATTCAACGGTATAAAGTATTGCTCATTTATCACCAATTTATCCAATGTGAAATTTCGTTGCAGCTGGTCTTTAACCTTTGGACGCGGACGAGTAGATGCACACCAGCATGCACTCAGTGCTAGTGTGTGTCTATATTAACTGCCATGACAAATTGCGAAAAATTTTTTTTGAAGTGCTGAATTTTTTTTTTAGACCTCCACACTTTGTGCCAATTTTTTTCTACAAAATATGATTACCAGGAATTCCTACTGTATTTCTACTGGTCTTGTTGAAAAAGACATAGGAAAAGTCCTTGTGTATTATATTTACTTCACAAAATTGCAAGAAACTGCACATATACACAAGCAAAAAATTGCGGGGAGTTCACAACTCTTCATCAGCACCAGAGGATGCTTGTGATGACGAGTTACCTCGTCTAAAGCATTTAACGAGTTAACCTAACCTACTGTTTTGCTTAAAACCATGTATATGCCTGCAAAAGGCTTCACCTTATCAGTAATTATAAGCCATCACTGCCAATGATTCGGCTGTCAGGATCCCACATATTGACAGGTGTACACATATTTGAAGCTTTTGAACAACTCATCTATCTGCACTGTTCTTGAATCGAATTGTTGCTATTTAAAATGTCTTAACTATTTCATAAAATGTGCACTGGCTCTGCAATGACTACTTAAAAACAAAAAGGTACTAACATTCCTTTTAATCACTAATGTAAGCACATACCAGAACACAGACGGCAGTCAGTCAGTTCAGGTGATTGTTAACTAGCACAAACACCAAGGAAAAAACTTTTGTCCCTTTGTATTGAAGTTGAACTAGACAAGCAGGTTGAACTTATCTTTCAACAAGGCTTTACAAATCAGCAGCAAAAGCACTCTCAAAGTTAACTGCCTGCAAACGGTGCCATGTGGCCATTTTTTTCCTCATATTTTGCTGTTTATTCAAGACAAACACAAGTGTTGCAAATTTTTATTGTTGTGAAATTTGGTGTTTTAGAGTACCACAAGCAGACACAAAATTATAAACCAGGAGGCAGCATAGCACAGTAAGAAAGGCATGGAAACCTAGCAACTGCAATGGAAGAGTGCCTTTTATCTGTGGCTGCAATGATTTAGGTGTCAAGTGAAAGAAATCTTTATTTCTTCCCTCTAACATCATAATAAGCAGGTGGGATAGCTGTTCTTAAAACATGTGCCAACAAATGAGGACTGTGCCAACTACACAAAAATTTAGCTGAATTTTCGGTGAAATGGAAATAAGTTTTGCTGCATCAAATTTAGCCTAGATATGCCTTTTTTTTTCCTGAATACTTTTTTTCTAAAAATTGAAGTCCTTTCTTCCCTCCAGTCAAGCTAATATTAATTTAAAAAATTATGGGGTTTTACATGCCAAAACCACGATCCAATTACGAGACCTGCCGTAGTGGGGGACTCCGGAATAGTGCACCTAAATCTAAGTACATGGGTGTTTTCGCATTTTGCCCCCACTGAAATGTGGCCGTCATGGCCGGTCCGCAACATCGCGTTTAGCAGCCAATACCATAGACACTAAGTAACCACGGTGAGTCTAATATTCATAACTATATTGTTTGTGAGTGAGAAGGATCGGGGGAACAGAGAGACTACTTATAATAACTATGTGAAGCCAACAAACAATGAAACCTGGGAAAATGTAGGATAAAGTAACTATTATTTAAAATGAATTGCATAAATAATTATGATTAAGGGTTACATGTGCAAAGTGTTTATATTCTTAGTAAAGAAAATAGTAAGTGAAAGTGGAAGAACTGCCGCTGATGGAAACTATACCTACAACCTCCAGTTCCCAGACGTGGCAAGTTGTCTTTTCTTTTTCATTTCACTTTTACTCTGTATGCTAACGCATGCCTTTTCCTCATTTCTGTGCTATTCGACATGGCATATGGCAAAAACATCACCTATTATCTGTGGTATCTTGGTTTAATTTTTATGCTCGCCTTGTTCTAGAAATTTAGTTTTACAGCCCCTTTTCTACTAACAGGGCAAACGAATGCTGCTTGTAACTACAATTACCAGCCTGGTGCAAAAAGGACAACAGCATTCCCACATTCTTATGTTGTTTGGACAAACAACACAAGTCTACAAATTACAACATAATAACAAAAGACTAGAACATTGCATTAAATTAATGTCAGAAAAACCTCTGAATCAACGCTATCATTATTTGAATCTTATTTTATCTGGCTGCAGGAAAACATACTACTTACTGCTACAAATGTGAATTCTATGCCTACCAAAACCACTAAGCTTTAAACAAAAGCAGACCCTTCCAAAAGACGGAAGCAAAAGTAGTTAGTACAACCAGCATTCAAGCAACAATGTGCAGTTTCAGCATCACTAAGCATTCGATACTTCATACTTCATAATGCAACTCACACCATCGGGACATATGCGCAACTTGTCTTGCTCAATGCCTAGTATGTGCTAAGCATACTATAAATGGGGAGATGGGGAAACTTAAGGACACACCAAACACTACAGACTGCAGCTCCAGCACACTTGCCAACATTCCATACAATTTCTGGAGCACAGGACACAGTGCATTGCCGTGGCACAAACAAGGACTCACTGTGTTTGGGTTGGTGAGGTTCCTTGCATCAGTTAGCCAGCTGCTGAGATGGTTGTACGTGCTGCGCCTGCAGCCAAGACACGAAATGCATGCGGCACTCTTCAATGTGCATTCAAGACCACAGACCCAAGTGGTCAGGCAAGGGCCACTCTTTTTCACATAGCTCCTAATGAAGTTTAGCAGACGGCTTATGATTGACTGAATAATTTGTGGGGTTTACTGTCCCAAAGCAACACCAGGGCTGTGAGAGATGCTGCACTGAAAGACTCCAAATTAATTTTGATCACTTGAGGTTCCTTAGCATCCACCTAAGTATTAGCACACGAGCATTTTGTCAGTCAGTCCCTCTTGGAATAAAGCCGCCACGGCCATGGACCAAACCCCCTTGACCTTAGTCTCAGCAAAAGAATGCCATAGACAATGAACTACCACATTGGGTAACACATGGCTTTTTACACTCCATGGCAAGCAAGTGGGAATACATTCCAAACACAACTAACAACCCTAAACAAGTACAATGACACACAACAGAAAGTACTGATGCTTTCTGTAAACCTTAGAGGGTCTGAGAAAAAAGAAAGGGGGGGGGGGAGGATTATTATAATTAAACACTTATTAGATTCACCACTTTGTAAGAGTTGTCTTACTTTTGCACTAAGTCATGCAGTTGGAGACCGGACAAGCACGCTCTGTGACTGATCACCCAGTCACTTTCATTTCGCAGTGCATTCTACAAACCTAGGGCTTGAAGGTCCACAAGTGAGACACCTCTGACCAGGTTTTGGGACAGCTACAAGTTGTTTGCAAATTTGTATAACCAACTCTCCCGCACACCATTAAAAAACTTAGATGCAAGCACCATCCAAGAACTCCCTCATGTCCGTACCTTTACGCGTTTTTATTCATAAACACAAGAATCCACTCATATTAATGCAACCAGTGCGCTATAATGGCCACTGAAAAAAAAACTAAGAAAACTAGCAACACTAGCACTAGGACAACAGCTTTAAACACCTTTGTTACAAAGGGAATGCTAACTATATTCAAGCTAAAGCTCTGTTATGCTAAGAGGGGAAGGTTGAGTGCAGCTACCGCAGCTACTAGAATAGCTGCTGCTAGGTTTTCTTGCATTAAGTGAGCATAACTGCAGTATGCCGTAACACAGATTCATCCTAACCATGGTAAGCATGGTTAGCATGGCGCGTGTGCTGGGGAACAAGAGTGCATTTCTTTGACATAGTTGTCAGGAAATTTATAAGCTGCCACTTCATATAGCAATGCAACTCATGCTTCATGAAAACCGAGACCGTACAATTAGTGCATAATGTGTGTTGTGGTTCTTTCTGTCTCTGATCTACTTGTCTGGCTGCCAAATTTACACATCTTCTCATTCATAAGAGCCGTTTCACATTGCCCAGATGCCTTTACTAATAGTAGAATTCCGCTAATTCAACCGTGACAGGAACGACGAAATTAGTCGAATTAAACAAGATGGCCAAAAAAACCCCAAACACACCGCTGATTCATTTGGCAGTATTTGCCTAATCCTAACATGCCCCCGAATCAAAAGCACGCTCACTTTCCATGTGTCCAAAGTAGAAAACTAAGTATAAACCTAATTTGCACCCATTCTTTAGCAAGAAAAATGGGCAAGGGTCTAATATGTGTAGCACCATGGGGGCCGGATTCCTAAAACTAGCTTCGCTGTAATGCATGCGTGTAGTTATGAATAAAAAAAAAAGAAAGAAAGAAAGAAAACCTAAAGTTATGGACATGAGGGAATTCTTGTATGGTACTTACAGTTTTGCTCCATCTAAATTTTTTTAAATGAGGTGCAGGAGGGTTGGTTATGGAAATATGCAGTCAATTTGTTTCAGCTGTCCCAAAACCTGGTCGACGATGTCGCACTTGTGGACCCTCAAGTCCCAGGTTTGTGGAATTCGCATTGTGAAATCAAAGTGACTAGGTGATCTGTCACATGACATAAGCAGAAAGCTTGCTGGTCTGGCCTCCAACAGCATGACTTAGAGCAGCGTGCAGCAAAAAAGAAAGAGGAAAGATGGAGGCTAGGCTTATCATGTGAATGTGCCGCGGTCCCTCTGCTCCTGTATGTGAAAAAGTAAGGAAAGAACGCCACTTATAGACGCTAGTCAAGGCAAGTCTCTCTAGACAGACACTTGCCTCTCATGAATTTCTATGGGCCCAAACTTTCGATATTTAAAGCATGTGAAATGTGCAGCTATGGTTAATACTTGCTGAAAGCTGTCTGTACAAATTCCAAACAAAGCCTGAGATGGCTTGGGGTGAAGCCCACTTCCATTTTTCTGCCTGGAGTTTCCTCCTCCTAATTCTACAAAAGTTTTTGCAAAATATTTTCTTTTTGTTGATTATGCTTATTCTTGATCTGTCTTGCACATTTAGATGAAAAGAAATACGCATTTTTCCAGGTATCTATATGTGCTGTCATTAAAAGGCTAAAGGCCTCCTCACCAGGTTTGAGCATTGCAAATAGACAAGCACAGCATGTAGACCACGCCGCGTCATTTGTGTCTGCAAAATTTGACACAGCTGGTGCGAAAATGATCAAAATTGTGTGTGACACCACTGCAGCCGAAGATCTCGCAATCTGCGTCTCCTCTGACCATGCTTTAAAATAAAAAAATAATAAAGTCCCGTGCCGAACTTATGCTTCATCATCCTCTGTTCCTGCTCTAAACCAACAAATGACGCTTGCTGCCTGCCATTCAGTGTTGACCGAAGACATGTAGCCAGAAACTTCGTACTCAATACTGAAACTCGGCAATCAAAACAGGGTTAACAATGAGGGAGTAGAGGGATAAACATGCCAATGATTATTAAATAAACTTGATAGGATGCCTTTGCACACTTTGAAGTAGCAATGGCTGTGTTTTGTATAAGAGACAGAAACAAGCAACTAAAACTGCCACTTCTGGATTTCTAGAGTGCCAAAATGGCACTCTAGAAATCCAAAAATGGCATCCGATAGTTCTGCTTATGAGTGAACAAGAAGGCGAACCAAAAGGCCTAATTTTGTTAGTCACAACGATACAAAGCCAACAGATAATGAAGCCATTGAAAGCACACAGGAAATTATTTGTAGATCTAAGTGAGTATAGAAATGATAAGCTAAAGGGAAATGAAAGTGGACGGAAAAATAACTTGCAGCCAGTGGGAGCCAAACCGACAACCTCCACATTACGTGCATGTTGCACTTTGTGTGCTGTGTATGTACAGTCAAACCTCGATATATCGAACACGGATATATTGAATTATTGCGTATATCGAACACTTTCTATATCGCGTGGCAAATCGCATGCATTTTAAATTTTTTATTTCGAACGGGGCCGGATGTAAAATGGATATATCGAACTCCGCCGCCCCTGATCAAGTGCGCTCTGTTGACAGGAGGCGAGCTTTCCCGCAACACTCTCGAAGATAGTGGCGGCGCGATGGGCGTTCCCGACTGCTGCGTACGCACGCGGCGGCTTGGTGTGGTCGTGGCTTGGCCAGGTTGGCCAGTTTGACAACGTCAACGACACGTGCGTCTCGGTGCTGCCGCTTGTGCTATGCCAGTCGTTTGTGTGTGGCTTAGGCCTGTCGTGGTTGGTGTGATGGCTGCAAACGTGAAGAAGCGGACGTCTCTGACATTTGCTGCGAAATTTGAAGTGATACAGTGCATTGAAAATGGAGAAAAGAAGTCGAGTGTCGCCGAAGCAAGATCGCGGCAGAAGTGACTGCTGAGCGGCCAAACGACGACGCTGCCGAGGCTGATCCAGCAAGCGCTGATGTTGCCCCGCTCCTGACTGCAACTGAGGCTGTAGCTGCTTTGGCCGTTGTACGCCGCTACTGCGGCGCAATAGAAGGCACTGGACTGTCTCTTGTGGACCGTTTGCACTATGTTGAGGACGCCGTGGTCAAGCACGCGGTTGCCAATATGAAGCAGGCTACGCTGCTTCAGTACTTTCAGTGAACGAAATAAATACTTTGAAGCTTCATGTGAGTATCTATTGCGCCACGACTGGTTCATTGATTGATTTGTGCTAGTTTTTGATGCATTTTCAACGTGATTTTATATATCGAATTCTGGCTATATCGAACTATTTTGCGATCACTGCGCTGTTCGATATATCGAGGTTCGACTGTAGTATGCATGTGTATGTACATGCACACTTGTGTACGTGCAAGTGTGTGCCCAAAGGGCGTTATATAGGGATTGTAGCAACCGTCTGTCACCAATTTGTCCCTCACTTCTGTGAAATTCAGTTACCTCGCCTGGCCTCCACGTGGGAGTAATTGTCCCCTACTGCTTTTTCTTGGGATGCAAGGTGGCTGCCCGACAGGGGCACCACCACTGCCACTCGGCAAACCTGTTTAGCTGTGGAATAAAGCCAGTCTATTCTTCGTTCTCAACCTGTCAAAATGTGTATTACTTGCCTCCGCTAAACCGAGCTCCCAACAGGACTATCCATGGTGTCTAGACAAGCAATGGCATTTTTTTGCCAAGCATACAAACATGGGTTCAACTCTGGTGGCCAAATTCTGATGACGGTGGAATAGAAAAGAATGCAAGGTCACCTATAGATCAAGATTACAAAGCACCTTAAATAGCTGGTGAAAATTGGAGCTTTCAATAGCCAAGACACATCCTTGGGTTTGCCACATTCCATCAATTAATAAAAATGCAACAAAGAAAATACGCTGGAGGGACATACTGAATGGAGGAATAAAAACAAAGCGCAACAACGTTGAATGAGCTCGCAACGGTATGAAAGCGACAATGGAAGAAAACAAGCAGAAGACCAATAGCCACCCATCTCATCACCTAATAACTTTACTCATTATGGCATGCTGCATTAGCACTATAATGTGACAAAGTAGGCATTAGGAAACTATTGCCAACCAGACCAAATTTTGAGCACTTTGTTAACAGCAAGCCACCTTGGAAGGCTAGTACCAGTCACTTGTGGCCCACATGTCAAATTTAGCAGCACCTTTCATTTTCCATGAATTGTGAAATCTGGTGAAAAATTTTTTTTTAGAAAGTGGGATCCAAATGGTCAAAATTATCGATGAACAGTCACAGAAGTGCAGCCTGTCAGCTGCTAAGCCCTTCAAGGTCAGACATCTTTTTTCATAAAGATAGTGGGGCAACAGCAGTGACAAGCATTACTTAAATATTAAGCAGAAACAAAAGTTTCTTGTGCGGCTACAGCGAGACTAAAAATTTTTATGGGCACTGTTATATGTTTACCTAGTTTTTGTGCTTCACTTCTTATATGTTTTAGGCTATGTTACCTTATATTAAGTTTTAGCAACGAAAGAAAAAAAAAGGCCGCCTACCACTTGGCTCATACTCCATTATTTACACTTCGTCGTAACACAATCAGAAAGCTGCTTTTTACCATGTTTCCACAGGCCCCCGCTACAGTGTTGCTAACTTATGTTGTTACTGAATTCGCACAAAAAGTTATGGCTGCACAAACTGGCATGCGTCGACAAAACCATGCACAAAGCTTCACCGTAGTACTAAATGCTTGTTCTTCAATCATGAAGGATCTATTCCACACTTGCCAACCTGTGATATCTAAAATAAAATCCTCACAGACTCGAAAATGAAGCGGGGTGGGGGAGAGGGCTTAGCGTGGGAATAGCACGCATTCTTCATTAAATGTTTACCCCGAGTACACACCTTGTGTGGTATACATACGCAATTCGTTAACGTTGATTCACTTTTAGACACAGTAGACAATTAGTATCAAACTTGGAGCAGCTCAGTCTGATAAGCAACACATTGCTTCTAGATGACAGTGACTTTGCTGCTGCCAAATTCACCTGCTTCAAGAACTTGTCTAAAGCTCACTTGAAGCAGGTACCCCTCTGGCATATGGAACCTTGCACAGCCACAAGAGGGTAGCGCAGGTACTATCAGAATTACCTTTCGTACGATTTTTTTTTTTTTTGCAGTTTTGTGCCGATTTTTTGCGAAAAGGGAAAAGGTTCAGTTAAATGTGTTGAAAGATGGGGGGGGGGGGGGGCATCTTTTAACGCATTTAACATCTCTTTGCAAACAAAACTTTTTTCACAATACTTGATGCAAGATTCATAATATTGTACAATGAGCCCAAATTTGTAAGCATTATGATAAACACAAAGAGCTGGAAGATATGCTATTCCCACTGGCAGTACCGTTTACTGTCAAGTCTACAGTTGTATTGTTGGTAACATGTTAGTAGAAGAAAGCGACACATAAAGAGGCGAGGAAAAAGAAAAATTTGCCATCAAATCACGCTCAAGAAATGAAAGTGACAATTACAAAACAGTGAGAAGAAAATTTTACTGGTTACAAATAATTCATTATTAGTCAATTCATATGAACAAGTGTGCTCCAGACAGTTCATTGTGTCACAACCTTAAAGAGCCCCTGAAACAGTTCAAACAAATTTTGTAGACGTGTAGGGTACAGCTACAGTTAATCATTCGCACCAGAATTTGTGTGAAGCATCTCATTAAGAGAGCTACAGACAATTACAAGTTGCCCTTCTCCACAGCCACGCATTTTCTCTTCAACTCGTTCGCCATGTGATTGGGACTAAGCCCAGCCTTTACTGGCTCTACGTCATGATGGCACATTGTGTCGTCTACTACCGATTGTCTAACAGCCCGCGAAGCCTCTCCAACCTCTCCGACAGCGGTTTGGCAGTCGACCCCAAGCGAAATCTATCAAAGCAGCGTGCACTGCGAGCATTCTGTCACAGTGCTGAGCGCGTCGGGTATTCCAGTAATCACAGGCGAGCTGGGCGTTTCGACGGATGGGAGGAGGCATAAACTCAAGCTAATGAAGGAGCTTTGGCGTAAACGTACGTGAGCAGCCTGATCGGTCTGCATGGTCCAGCCACATGGTGGCGCAGAGCTTAACCAACCAAACAAAGAGCTAATATTGCTCTAACCAAGCGCAAAACATTTTAAACATTAACAAAAACAATGGGTTAATGATTACACTCCTGCAGAAAATTTAGACCAGGACCCAAATAACAATACACTTCGTTACTGCTACTGTGTTTGGTTGGACCCACTGTGGTTGCTTAGCGGCTATGGTGATGGGCTGCTAAGCATGAGGTCGTGGGATAGAATCCCAGCCACAACGGCCGCATTTTGATGGGGGCAAAATGCGAAAACATCTGTGCACTTAGATTTAGGTGCATGCTAAAGAATCCCAGGTGGTCCAAGTTTCCGTAGTCCCGCAACACGGCGTGCCTCATTATCAGATCGTGGTTTTGGCACATAAAAGACTACAATTTTTTTTTACTGTGTTTGGTTGAGCTCTGTGCCACCAGGTGGCTGCACCGTGCAGACCATTCACGTTTGCATGTCTGCTCATCCCATGAAACAGCACTGTCAAACGGCCAGGCACGGTCCGCTTGCGCTTGCATTTACCCGAATACCAGAAACGCGACACACTATTGTGGTAGTAATCCTCTGGCATAAAGCAACGGCTGCCAACATGCAAATCTTGGTGCCAATTGGATAGCAACAGTCCAGTGCACTGCAACCACTCCACTCGTCTGCTGCCTTGCAGAGGGACATGATGTCGCAGCTTGACATATTGCAAGTCGCTACGTTTGTGGCCCACAACGTAACAAAGGCGAACCATAGTGCTTGCGAAAAAAAATATTGAGATCAACACTGACTGCAGAGCTATTGTCAACATGGAGCATGTGTAACACAAGCAGACACTCGTTTTATGCTGGAAGTGTAAGTGTAGTGAGAAATTGTCCTTGTGCATTCTTTTTCTGTTACTTGCTTTTTATAGAAACAAATTAAGAAACATTGCAACTGTTACAAACAACATTTGTTCACCATAAAGTCGGAAAAATTATCGATGATGCACCCTAGGCAGCCAATCAGATAGCTCACCCTACTAACGTCATTAGGGCATCTTGCGTCAGATAGTCAGGGGCAGCTGAAAATTCGGCCGAGTGGTGTGCTGTGATAGGTAGCAATGTACATTTTTAAAACCTTATAATAAATTACAAGCTTTACATGGGGCACTTAGATGCATAAATTAATGATTAGAAGGACCTACCCTAACGACTCAGTATGTTTGTACAAACTCGTCAAAGTTGTTTCAGGGTCCATTTAATGTCAGTAGTCCTATGCCCCAATGCAGGAAATATAGCATTTAACCTAACCTATCCTACAAGCACTCCTTCAGAAAGGTAAAGGCAAACATTGCGTTCCCATGCGCTTCCTCAAACCCTACAGACTGGTACCGTATAGGCTAGATTGTCATATTTTCCCATGCATGATAATATACTGTCGGGCTAGTTTGCTCATGATCACAAAGTCGCACATTAAAAATGCACAGAAAAAGAGGCATACATAAATTGACACGCACACGCACACACACACACACACACACACACACACACACACACATGCAGTGCTGACTGGAAACTTAATGGTTTATTTGAAGTTCAACTTTTTTTTTTATACGTACAAGAATGTCGGTCTTCTCATCCCACCTCACAAAGTTGTGCAAAGACATTGAATTTCTTTTTGCAGAGATCTGCATGGAAGCGCAGCTCACACAAATAATTGAAACACAGATGCATTGTTTTTAGCCTTTCGGTAGATTCAAACGATGGCGTCTGCCAATGACAGCTTGCACGCTAGTTGTCCGTGCAAAAGAAAGCCGCTTCTAGATTGTGACTGGCCTTAGAAATGCTGGCATGCCTGAAAATCTTTTTTTTTTGGTAAAAAACTTTGCTTTGCAGAACAGTGTATTTTGAAAAAGGCTAAAATAAAGTATTTTCCATTGTTTCTACTTGAACCGTTTGTGGCAATGACAAATACTGACATGTTGAGGTAAAATGATGTTTTCACACTTTAAACATAAAGCAAATTGGCTGAAAAAACTTCAGAAGCATTTTCGATGAAGTGAAGTTTGCAAGTAAGCCATATATATATATATATATATATATATATAATACACATATTAAAAAAAAAAGCAAGATGGGGTCACTTTTGGTATAAATAATAAAGTACTTAAGAGGAAGCTTTAGCTCGAGTGCTCCTATCTAAATACATGTAAAAGGAGAATTCGTTTTTCTTGGCAACCACTGCACCAAATTTGACGAGGTTTGTTGCATTTAAAAGACAAACTTAAAATCTAGTGACTGTTGGTTTCGAATTTTTGAGTTAAGTCGTCAATATTTTATTAAAAATTGGCAAAAATCGAAAATTTTCAGAAAACGAAACTATCAAGTTTACAACTCTGTAACTCGACTAAAAATGATAATACAATTCTGTGAATTGCATCTAATAGTACATCTAAAGCGGACAAAATGGATATGTTACACATGAATATAAAAAAATTTAATCATAGGGAAATACAACTTTTGCAAAACCGTTGTAACCAACGTAACAAATTCACGGTAAGATGTTTTTAAAATGACATATTGAATTTGTCCGCTTTTAATGATCTAATGGATGCCGCTTACAGAACGGCAATATCAGTTCTTGATGCAGAGCTATGAATTTGTAAACTTTGTGCTTCTATTTTTTTCAAACGGTCAAATATTTGAAAATCAATTAAAAAAAATTCAAGCCTTAAATCGAAATTCCGCTTCCAACAGTCACTAGAATTTAACTTTCTCTTTCAAATGCAACAAATTTCATCAATATCGGTGCAGGGGTTATCTCATAAAAACATTTTTGCGTTTTACATGTATTTGAATAGGCCGCGTCGGAGTTGGGCCCGAGCTAAAGCTTCCTCTTAAGGGCTAACAGTGATAAAACAAGCTGTGTCGATGGAGCCAACGTTTCAACAAGGGGCCCTAACAAAGACAAGTTCCCTTGTCGTAATGTTAGCTCCAGCCTGAGACATTCCTTGTTCTAACACTGTTAGTCACCTCAAGCCTCTATTATCCTGTGAATTTACCTCTTGTTTGAATCTTCGAATAAAGTATTTAGTTACCCACCAGTGCTGTGTGTGTGCACCTTTCACTTTGTCTAATTTTTCGTGCACTACCACATGTATTGCGTATGCTTACATGTTATGAATCTAATCTGCGTCTGCAAAAGCGTGCCTCCTTTTTCAAAAGTTCTCGGGCCATGACCAGAGTGGACTCTAGTCCGCGCAGTGCAGCTCACGATGCAATCCCTTGTACCCCATAGGTTTGGAGGGCGAGGACAACCCACTCGTCTCACACTCCCTAGCTTTCAGATAGCAGAGAGTACCAAGCAAGCTCCACTGCACACCCAAGAGCTGTTAACTCTGGTCCCCCGAGTTAGTCCTACACCCAAGAACCCTAGAACTCGTCACACAAAAGTGCTGAGCGCAAGCCACAATACAACCCCAGGCACCTGGTGATGTCGTAGACCATGAGTGCTCCAGCAGCGCCGCGGTAGTAGGAGCGGGTGACAGCACGAAAGCGCTCCTGGCCAGCCGTGTCCCAAATCTGGAGCTTGATCTTCTGACCGCACACCTCGATGATGCGCGTGCCGAACTCAACACCAATGGTATGTGGGCAGTCAGCCATAAACTTCTTTTCGGTAAACTGGTGCAGCAGGCATGACTTGCCCACGCCCATGTCACCAATTATGATGTACTTGAAGATGTAGGAGTAGTTGTATGGCCCTGCAGTCATCCTGCTGGCTACGGTGGTGGCTGCTCAGGCTGCTACTTTTCACTCGCTATCTGTCACTCTTCCACTGGATGGGTCACCTGCAATCAATGATTGATGTGTTAGCATAGGAGAGAAAAAAGAATTCTACAGAATGAACAGCACACATTAGGCATCTCAAACATTTACTTAAAGCGACTGAATTGCTGAAAGACAATTAGGCATTTGAGAAAACAAATTATTTCTTTAAGAAGTGTAGTACAGGAAAATAATTTCTGTATAACATTCTTCTTCGAAAAACAGTGGTGCAAGGTAACATGCATCCATGGATGCAAGTATACATGGTGGAATCAAAGCTGTGAGCGCTCCTACTCGGATGTGGCACTACGATTTTGGTCACAAGAGCATGCTGAACAGGAGCACAAAACTTTGTCTTTGGTGTGTGTGTGTGTGGCTGTAGCTTGCCCACTGCCCGAACTTCTGCCCCCATGTGGAAATCTGACTGAAAAAGGATTTCGCTCGATTTGCTCACCTAGCTAAGCAATATGCAAGAATGACTCCATTAACAGTTGGCACAGCAAAAACAAAACATTGCTAATGCATGTGTCTAGCTAGCATTTACAAGTGACTGCATTCACAAGTAAGTCAGTTACAGATGGATTCTCTGCATTTATTTTTTCCTCACATGCACTGCAGTGTTATAGCAATTGTACTTCAGTTTCATTAAAACAGAATATGATAACAGTATGCCTTCCCCCAAAAGTACCCAGCCTCACTTATTTAAAAAGTGAGAAATTAACGAAACACTGCTGCAGAGTCCTTGAAATAGCCACAAAGCAGGCAATTGGCTGGGTTGAATAACTTCTGCAAATCATACATGGTGCAAGCACTTATCACAAACTTTACCAAATGAGAACATTCTTTTGGTTAACAATTCATAGTTAATTTGGTCAAGCTGGTTCAGCATGAAAAAGTTGTATTCTTACATATCACTATGCTAGAAGCTTAGGCTCCAAATTATTCACTCCTTGATTGGGATTTTGCGCAGCTGCATTAAAGCAAGAACCGAAACAATTATTTTGCCGTGCCTTAACTTCATGCTTTGTAGATCTTTCTACAAAAGTTTTCAGAATGCACAGCCCACAAGAACGACCGAGTCCTCATGGTCTAGGTAACACAATCTACAATTGAAGCACTGTGTGCACATAGTTTACTGATGAATTTTAAGCTGCATGCTATGACTGCAAAGAAATTGATGTGTTTGCATAGGTTCTGCATTCAAATAAATTTCGTGGCTATGTTAACTAAGACTAAATGATTACTGTACTATTAAAATAACACCAACTTCGGCTGACAAATGAGCAATCTGATGCAAGGTTATAAGAATGCAATGGGTTGTCACTTTCAATGAAAGATAACTAGACTGACCTTGAATATGGTCATGACATTTCCACACACACTCAGCATCAAGGTATGTTACAACCTGAACAGCACCTCATGATAATCCATGCAGCGATTTTCACTGTGGTACATGCGTAGCTGAAAATAAACTGCTGCTGTTTTGAAATTCATTTCCCACTGAAGTGACAATACAGTAGAGAGAAAGCTGCAAATGTTTCATACAACCAGATATTGAAAAACACTAAATTGTTACAAGATTTTCAGAAAGCTAGTGTCAGCATTCACTGGCCATGCAAGTCAAAGACCTGAATGCCTACCCAACATAACTGAAACAACTCTGACTTTCTGATGGGCAGAAGAAACTAAGTAGACCTTTATTTAGTCCTTTCAAATTGCACTCCCATCAATATGTGGCACATTGAAAAAGGACAGATCGGGGCCAACAGTAGTTTCAAAGGGTGTACAGACTTGCCTAAGCTGTGGAATTTGTAGCACCTATTCCACTGCAACAAGAAACACCCATGCATTGAACATCAGTGGCAAAACATACCTCAAGACTGATAATGGTGTGTTCTAAAGCCTCCGACACTGAGCAATGCTGCGCTTCTGCAACTGATTGCAGTGACGTGCTGTCACAACAGTTCCACGACAACTACCAGTGTAGAAAATGCTCTAGAACTGCTTTTGTTTGTCCACTGGAAGTCATTACGCAACTTTAAGGTTAGGGACAATTGACATGACACACCTACACTGAAGAACAGAAATGGGTAGTTCAGCTACCCCATCTGCAGCCAAACAGCATGCATTTCTGGGAAGCAGAATCCTTGACGTGATACAAACCAGAATAAGAGCCAGCTTCAGAATGCTTGGCAGGCCATAAACCACTGCCTGTATCCTCTCACTTGCCAACACCATAGCGTGGCCTGAATTTAAAGTGAACCCTGCCAACGGCCACCATCAATGTGTCTCAACCTAGGGGAGGTATCAGTATGCACAGGGTGAATGTGCAAACACAGATTCCTTCTTCAGAGGAAAGAGAAGTTGCATAGTCATCTCAACCCACGTGTCTAAATGAGGAAGAAGCCCCAAACAAAATATGCGAAACTGCTTAATCAAGAATAAAAGTCAAAAATAAAAACATTTCCTGGTGCACAGCTGGAAGATTAACTGTACATTCCTTCAACAAACTTGGGCTGTACATAAGTGTGCAAAAATTAACTGAACAGCAAGAATGCTACTGAACGTGCGGAACAATACAGAAAAATGGCAGCAATGTGCTATCACCACAGGTAAATGAGAATGTAATCAGTGGGTATGCCAAAGGGAGAAAGGCAACGAGCCGGACAGTGATAAGAATGACAAAGCGGGCGCAGCATTCTACAACTAGAAATTGAAGCAAGTCAATAGATGACATGATAGAATAGACTGACGCAAATGCTTCAGCACAACCTACAAAAAGGTTGAGTGCAATACAAAGCACACAGTACTCATTGCAAAGACCCTGTGATAACCTATGTCAGAGCACAACAAAATGAGATAGTGTGCAATGGCTTCCACATTAAGAAAGAACTGCAAAAACTGTCACTCAATGCACTGCGTTAAAGCAGCACGGCAGTATAAACAGTTGCGCAACAGGCCAGCAATTGCATACTGGACTATTTGCGTAAGTAAAGGTAAGAAGATACAAGGCAGTTCTTCAGCAATGCCTGTACAGAGCAAACAAATCAGTGTGCACCAAAGTATGACAATAGCAAAATCTGAAAAGGAGCAGCTAAATAAGCGCCAAAAAATGCTGCCACAAAATATTTCATGTGCGACGTGGCCTGGCACATTTACGAAGCTCACAGCACAGCTGTCCCAATGGGAAGGCAACATATAGATAACAGATGTGTGCAGGAAAGAAATGGAGGGAGGGGGCAGCAACAGATATGTTCATTTCTATGAAAAACATCACACTAGTGTATCAAAAAGAAAGCCCGTTCACCTTTCCTCCAGTGCTCATAATGTGTGGCCACTAATATACTATAAAGCATGCCTGCTTGATCGGACCCCTCATCAAGGAAATAAAATTAAAAAAATTAATATGGTGGGGGGGTCGCCTGTTCCATCAAGGAACACTGCTTTCACATTCCAAATTCTCTCACAAAAAGGCAACAATTTTCAGCCACTGTAAACACTACAAAGTGCGCACGACAACATGGCAATCTTCTTTTAGTGTGGCCACCAACCCACACACCTGTCAATATTCCCAGGGCATGACCAAACACACCCTACCGCTGTGACAGTTGACATTATTTCCCACCCACATAACCAGGACGAGCAAATGGTGCAGGACAAGAGTCACAAGGGGGGGGCTGTTGTTTGCCATGAAGAGCAACACATGGTACATAGAAACGACATTGCTTACAAATCAACAGCACAAGCGTTACAGCAGCCAACCATCAAGTTAAAAAAAAAAAAACTGATTTATCTCAACATTATCAAAAGAACAGGATATCAATAAACGTGTGAAAGTGACCAAGTAAAAACAGTGGGCCTTACAATGCCAGTGGCAAAAAAGAGGGTAAATGTGGCCACCCAGTAAGAAAATTAGAAGACGTTACACAAAGCCCAACAGCAATGTAAAAAAACAAATACTTGACAAGTACACAAACTGACTTTAAGGCGATGCTGGAAGGGTATGTTATAATCAGTAAGCCACAAGAAAATTGAGCCTTCACGGCTACACTCCTGCTGCCGCTTTTTTGTGTGTGTGTGTGCTAGTGTATTTAGGAGGCATAATATCGTCATGGGATGCAGTGCCTACAACTTCATACACCAAGAAATCTTAAGCGCAAAGGAACAAAAATTCCCAGATTTAAAGTGTATCGCATAGAATGTAAGTAAATTCAGATTGGACCAGTGCTGCAAGATTGGCGACTGTGTAAAGTGCATTAAAAGCACGAAAAGGTAAACATACGTAAGTCACTGGCGGTGTTAGCACAGCAGCCAATATGTCAGGGAGATATCCGAAACACCAAGGTGCTTTTCCAGACGCTGCACATTGTACAAATAACTGTCTTTAATTCAGGAATGCTTTTGCGGTTCCATGTGCACAATGCACATTTATAGAACCAATAAGGTGCTACTTGACTCTTCTACCGCGTTTTGCTGTTTTTTGCAGACAATAGCAAACGAAGCTAGAAAAGTGAAAAAATTTTCTGCTCCATCGAATGTACGTGGTGCCGAAATAGGGATATCTCAAGTCTGCCCGATATGTACACGGAAGGAAATGTGCATTAAACACAGCTACACCACAGCCAAAACTATGCAGAAGTCACGATCGCTGAAGCCAATGCAATTTCAAAGTGGCCTTGACCGAGGAATGTCCTTCAGATATTCCTCGGTTAAGTAGGAGTCACCATAGCCTTAATAGCTTTTTCCCACGTAATATTGAATTCTGGAAATTATTTCCTGGAACAATTAGGTCACTGCCATTAAACGATTTCCTGTTGAAAGTTACCTACACCTGATTTTATGTATTTTCTTGTTGTTACAGAGTATTGACTCATTCTCAATTTTGTACTGACTCTCAGTGTTGCTGTTATTTTGAGTTTCATTTGTGTCATCTGCCTTATTTCTTGTGAATTGTTAATATGTTACTGTTTACTTTTTTTTTGTACGACTGCTTTTTGTCTAACCCACTCCTGCAATAGCCCCATAAAGGGGCTGCAGTATGTAAAATTAATAAATAAATAAATCGAAGTAATACCGGCGTCACACGTACACTTTTGGTCGCGATTGGCTCTCTCGCGCATTTTGTGCAAAGGAGCCAATCCCGACCGAGAAATTCCATCCGGATCGGGCTTGATCGTGATCAAAAGGGCGCCATGTGTCACCCGTATAAATAAACACTGCAGTTAATGAAACGTGAATGAATTCGGCGACATGAAGAGAAGAAGCATTTTCCAAAACTATCGCGTAGACGAAAACAAATGATGGTCGAAGGACTTCTAAACGAAGGCAACAGCAGAGGCGTTCGTAAAGATCAATGACGAGCCAGTGCACGCGTGGTTTCGAATGCTCGCTCGCACGGCCCGTTCCTGTTCTGAATGGAGTAGAAGAGGCCCATTGGCGCTTCGTCAGCATAGGAAAATTAATTGGCTAAACCATAACGAAACGCTTCCAGGATACCTAAGACTGCAGCCAAAAACTTTGGCCAGTGCAGTAGGTTCTGCACGAACAGTTTACACGAACCGTGCACACCGCAGATCGGAAATGCACAAGCATGTCCGGAGAAGCTAAAATTTCTTTAGCGCGAGCGCCGTTACCGAGCAGCTATAAGAGCGGGCCACAACACATTTGCTGCCTTACACGAAGTCGATTCCTGTCTCCAAATGACAAGTCCTTTGGCGTCCGAAAGAAGATGAGCCAACGAGACAAAACAAACTTCACGCGCGAGGTTTATCGAGGGGCGGTACGGGGCGGCGTTCTTCACTCGAGAGATTGACATGGCCGAGCATTCCCTAATCATGAGTGCGAGAACACGAATTTAATAACAACTCTATAAAGAAAGAAAGGAAGAAAGAAAGAAAGAGTTCCGAAAGCTGGCAACTCACCAGCTGGGAATGACGGAAACGGTCAAGGTCCGGTCGCGATGTCGTGTTCTTTCAACCCGCCTCGTCGGAGTAGCTCGCGGACGATCGCGAGCCTGAGAACACGAGGTGGTTGCACAGTGGATATAGTACGAAGCAAAACGTATGTGTAAGAGCACTGCCTGCCGCACAGGCGGTTTCGCGACGTCCCCTCCCACTGGGCGAACAAAGAGGCCTCTGTGGGCCGAGCGACGCGACGATCGCAATTTTTTTCCCCTCAGTTTCTTTTTGTCCCTGCGCGAAGTCGACGTCGACATACGTTTGCGCCAAGGAAAGGCACACGCTTCGAGATCGAGCAACTGGCGACCCAGTCGTTCTACGCTCCGCTATGTGGCCAGCCTGTCGCTCACAGGCGGAGCAGCGGGGCCGATGTGCGCAGCTCAGGGAATGAATCGGGAACGCTCGTCCTTTGCGGACGCGACCCGAAGGCGGTGCGCACAAGGGTAAGACCTCACCTGGCTGACAGTCTCCGGTTAACGCGGGCCCCGGGCGCGTAGCAGAGTCCCGAGGTGCAATCGCACGGCAATTAAATAATCTTCGAAACAGTGGTGGACACCTAATATGGCCGACAGATGACTGACCACGAAGGTGACGGCAGGCTGCTGGCTTGCGCTAACGAAGAAAAAAGAAAAGGAAAAGCAAAATTGATTCACAACGCCCAGCTCATGTTTGTCTTTACTATAAAACAGCAATTAGTAGAACAGACATTTTCTACAGTTACTTTCTGCTCTAAAAAAGCAAAAATACGTGACTTTTTTTTTATGAGCACAGTATATGCGGTATATGCACGCACTTGAACGATATGTATACACCAAGTGCCCATTGTGCATGTTATTATTTCATATAGTAAATAAGACAGGCAGGTACTAGCTAATAGAAAAAGGCTGCGCAATCGCTTCTTGAAAATTAGTACGATGAAATGCAGCAGGTTGGGGTTTCTGGCGTAATCCAAAGCATGCAAAGCCTAGTCAATCCAATCCACATTTTATTTTACGTTAAAGGCGCATGCAGAATAAATAAAGAACTTGCGCATGCGCACAGAGGAAAACACGTGCACGGCGAAATCAACGTGGGTGGCAGTGGGCGGTGCATGGGACGTGAGAAGCACAAGAATTGCGTATTCCGCATTTGCCGTGTTGGATATTTCGTGTAAGGGACATCGTCGTTGTGTGGAACATATGAATCATGAAGTGCACTCGCTGACTCGTCGACAGAAAGCAAACGCGAGCACATAGAATGCATCAGCAGGCCGAAGTGTGATCCACGTGATAGTGAGGCAACATCGGCAGACACTACTCCTGTTGCTGTCGTAGGGCGTGACGTAACCGGCGAGAAGCGAGATTGATTCTCAGCTGGCTCACTGGCCATTGGCCAACATATCAGCATATATATCCAGTGGTTCACCACGCGATCAGCCGCACGCACGAACCCCCGCTGCAGCGACCATGAGCAACGACTGCTCAGCTGTTCTGCCTGCCTCTATGCAGCAAGTTATTCTGAACACGGGCAACATCCTGGGCTGCAAGGACCTCACAAAAAAAGTGTTTCAGTCGCTCGGAGAGGAAGCAAGTTGCCCGTTTTTCTTTTGTTTTATTTTTGCATTTATGCCTTGGGACGCAATCTCGTATTTTATAGTTACTTTCAGAATACGCTGGCCGAAAATGTAATCGCTGTTGAAATAGTGCTGTGCAAACATTTCTAGTTTGCCGGCACTGTGTGGCCTTGCGCACTTTTGGGTTGCAACGGGTGGCTGCCGCGTTATAATTACGATCTAGTTACGCAAGAAATAACGATCGGCAAGCGTGCCTAGAAACGCTCGTCAGTGCTGCGGCCAACTGTCGTCTAGCACGTTCGTAATATGTTCCGACGCGTTATTGCCTACAAACTTGCAGTTCGGACAGCGTGGAGAGCGCGTGAGCGGTTGTAAAGCCGTGCTGCATTAATTCGAGATAAGTCTCGCTGGCTTTCATTGTATGTCAAATATAATGAATTGCATGCAGTTCGTGCCGGAAGTAATGAAAAAGCCTTAATTACGATATTCTTTGAACGATTTCAGCGTAATATTGCTGACCCTTTGTGTGTTTGTGTGTGAATTCCCCGCAGTTTTCCCTTGGTTTGCACACACACTTTCACCACGATCGCAGAATCAGACTTCCCCTGCTAGAACTATATTTCTAGCCCTCCAAAGAGAGTGAGGCAGTGCGGCCTGAATTGCAAGTAGCTCTGATGCTTGATATTTACTGCACTTCAAATGACATCCTTCACAAATCGCTCAGATAACAGCTGAGAAACTCCAGGTACAACTGCAGGGTCTCGGTGTTGAAGAGCCTTCAGTCTCGTTTTTGTCAGTTTTCTTCCATGCCATGCATACATTGTCATACTGCAAGATGAACATTCTTCTAGAATGTTTGTCTGGCAATTCGAGACAGAGCTTGTGCTATGTCCTACAAGCACAGCAAGGACTTGTGGTTTGTTGCGAGTTCACAGAGTCCACACAAAATAAATTCCAGCATAACCAAACTCGTGATGAATGTGGATGTTAATGCAATTAGTATTGAAGCATTGTGGCTATACATCATATTGCAACCACTAAATTGCATCATGTATGGCATGTGTATGCAGCCGTGTTCCTTTTCACTGGACACACTGTGCACTCGTAGTACATGTCATTATAGTCCTTGCCTTAATCTTATTACCTGTAGATTTTACGCACTTTACAGCGACTATTTTTAGGCCCTTTTACAACCACAACGCATCAACTACATAGAAACCATCACTTCACTGTGCAGTCACTGACTGGCATGGCACTCTTTGGCCATGACTGGCCCTTGCACCACTAAAAACCACGGATGGATGGATGTTATGAGCGTCCTCTTTGGAATGGGGCGATGGGTTGCACCACCAAGCTCTTGCTATTATACTGCCTAATGTCCTACCACACATTCATTCACTGCGCCATCTAGCCGTGCCACTGTAAAGTCCGTGCATGTCTTAAAATATATATTCAGCTAAGGTTGTCTGAATATACATGACGCAGGTTTGATTCTGCCCAGCAGCAGAGAGATTTCAATTACCCGCCATGGTTGCTCAGTGGCTATGGTGTTGGGCTGCTGAGCACGAGGTCGCGGCATCGAATCCCGGCCACGGCGGCCGCATTTCGATGGGGGTGAAATGCAAAAAGACCCGTGTACATAGATTTAGGTGCACGTTAAAGAACCCCAGGTGGTCGAAATTTCCGGAGTCCTCCACTACGGCGTGCCTTATAATCGGAAAGTGGTTGTGGCACGCAAAACCCCGTAATTTAATTAATTTTTTTTAGAGTTCAATTTTTTTATCATTAAAAAGTTCCATATACCCAGTAACCCTAGTTATCACCAGATAGGTTCATTGAAAAGCAGAACACACCCAGTGTCACAAACTCAGTGACCCAAGTTGACATGAAAAAAGTTCATCGTAGAGCAGCACAAGTTGGTCCAACAGTTAGTTTGGTCCAACAGTTAGCTCAATCTATTATACCGTACCATGGGCTACCCAGTGACTAAAGTTGGCAGGAAAACGGTTAGAGACATAGAAACACAGATACTGGAAAGTGCATGAAGTGCCCTAAGAAGGCTAATCACATTAAAAAAAAAATTATCCACCTTCCAGAAGGCTTGTGGTAACCTAACCCTGACAGCTACTACAAGCATGATTTTGACCGTTTTGATGACCGTCTTTAATGTACACTCCATTCAGATGAGGTTTTAATTTCCTCCGAGACAAGAATGAATTTGGTATATGACTCGGCTTGTTCATGCCCAACAAAATTGTTTCCGCGTGCAACCAGCAATTGCAGAAGAGACAAGTGTCACATGCCACAGAACACCCACCCTTGTGCTGTTTTCGTACGTGGTGTATAAAAATTGTTGCTCATCAGTATCACTGTCACCCTTGTAATCTGTTAATGCCTCATAGGATTATTTCAGGGTGTCTACCAACCGGGAAAACCGGGAATTCTCAGGGAATTTGAACAGTCTGGAAAAACTCAGGGAAAACTCAGGGAATTTGTGCTTCCATCAGGGAAAATTAGCTGTAACTTTACTGAAAGGGAACGAAAGTCGTGTTAATGCTGGCTCCAGTAACAGAGGAATCGCAACGAATCGTCATTGACGCCGTGTCATCGGCACGAGTAGTTAACGACCGATTTTCTAGACGCCCGATTTTTCGGACATGCCCGATAATTTGCACGGTTTTGCGGCACCACCACGTACTCCATATAGTCAATGTATACTGCCCTGACTGCAGGTCTGAAATGGCATTAATCAAAGCCGCCACCGCCGCTATTTTGATTATCTCGCCGCCTCGAACCGGCACTCTCGCAGGCAGATCCGCTGGCAGCCGTAACCACCACCGCGGCAACGTTAGGCCTAGCCGCTTCTATGTTCGCTATTAAGCTTCTTGCCGTGCGGTGCGTGTTTTTCATTGAAAGAATTCGCCGCTATCACCAATGGCACCGACTCCGCCTTTGTAATCCTCGCGATTGGCTTTGAAACTCGCAGAGCACAGCGCGTTGCGTAATGCCAGTCTCCGAAAGTTAGCTTCACCTCAGTACGTTATTGTTAGGCGGTGAAGCATAACAAGCGTGGGAAGGGGGCAATTGTCACGGGACATAGTATGTATTCCTTAATTACACATGCGTGCACCTCGTCTCCTGTCACAGTACAAGCCCTGATATGCCTAATAAGCGTACTGGCAGGCCTTCAGAGCTTTTTCAGACTTGCCTGTGGTAATTTTAGCCCTTAAAGGCAGTTAAAGACATGCATTAATTTTTTTCAGACTGCCCGTTTTTTTTTTTCGTTTTTTTTTTTGCGGCCCCTCGGAAATCCGAAAAATAAAATGTTCACTGCACAACTGACCAAGAGGATGCTTCAGATGATCCATGTGGTCAAAGCGTGGTAGAAGGAGGATGAGAACAGAAAGGACCGACGCACTGAGGAATTAACGGGAAAGGAACTGCCGGCGCCTTTTTGAAGGAGCTTGAGCTAAAATAACTAAGTGTTGGCTGACGCTGAGACACAGGTGACCCTCATCCAAACCAAAATAAATTGTTTAAGCAGTGAAACCCAACACTGAGATGTTGTGTACGGGCTGAGAGTATGTCAGGACAGTTGAGGTTGACTTTCCAGCTGCTGAGAGAGAACCTTAATAATTAGTTGTGACAAAGTTCAGGACCTCATACAGATGAGCTTGCTATCAGTTGATGGAAATAGCTGATATTAAAAAAATATTTACTTATGTATGCATCTCCTTTTCATTCGTATTTGAAAATCTTCGACTCAATTTGGAATTGGCTTTACCATTTCTTTCTCTGTGCATTTTACACCTTCCTTCTGTTTTCTTTTTAAATAAAATAGATATTACTCCTTACTATTCAAACTGGATTAAGTCTTTTTTTTTTGTTTCAGTATGCTTACTAGAGAGTGACGGCATCGGGCAACGTGGTGTCGGCCTGTCTTGACATAAAACAAAGTTCTGGCTCATTCAGGGAATTTCGCAAAGGTGCTCAGGGAAAACCTGGAAAACTCAGGGAATTTGGAAATGTCAACTTGGTAGACACCCTGTATTTTTTTTTACTACTGTTGTTGCTAATGTAATGGCGACACTCAAAGTGCACTTTGTACTATTGCTATGCGAACCAGTGCAGTCTGAAAAGTTTTTGAACATGTTAGGTGTGAGCATTACATCACTTTCAAAGCAGTGTGAGCACTAAAGTTGTTTTTTTTTCTTTTTGTCACAATACTTTGTCATTTTACCCAATAATTGTATGGAACCTAATTTTTCTCCTGTGGCTTGCAGAAATATGTGTATAATTACAGTGCATAGTAATATCGATGCAAAGAAAGTTGCACATTTTGTTGATGTTTTGGTGTTTTTTTTTCGGTTAACTTTTTTCTGCTTAGTTTTATTTTGCAGCATGACATGCCACGGTGGCTTAGTGGCTATGGTGTTGCGCTGCTAAACACAAGGTCGCGGGATCAAATTCCAGCCATGGCGGCCGCATTTCGATAGGGACGATATGCAAATACATCTGTGTCCTGCGTATTGGGGGCACGTTAAAGATCCCCTGGTGTTCAAAATTTATCCGGTGTCCCCCACTACAGCATGCCTCATAATCAGGTCATGGTTTTGCCATGTAAAACACCAGAATTTCTCTTATTTTGCAGAGTGTTCTCATGACTGAGCTCATGCTATCATGTGTTTGGTTGTTATTGCTATTTATTTGTGTTCATTGCAACAGACCCTTCAGTGGTTTCCGGTATGTGCTCCTTCCTTTGTTAGTTTTGGTTTCCAGTAATGAAAGTAAGCAGAGCTTGAAAAGGGCCTAATTGATGTAGCCTCATCGTTTTGTGCTGTGGCAGGCACGGTGACACTCAAAATCTTACAATGCAGTTTTATCATTAAGTGATGATTGTCTCTCTCTTATTGCTCTCATTCTAGGTTTCGATTTGAAACTGCAAATGTTAAATGCAGAAAGTTGATGCTTGCAGGACTAATCCTGCACACTGTGCCATAAAAGGCCTGGTACATATAAGCATGATCTGGTTTCATATTAAATAGGCTTACAAGCCTCCAATACTTTAACGACACAGCATTTGCAGTTCTCTTCTAGCCACATACTAATGCACATGCTGTTGTAGTATTGCAATTTGTGCCTCCTAAGAGTAAACATCAGCAATGTTTAGTTTCTTTTTTTCTGGAGGGGGGCATTGTATGTTTCATTTGGTGACCATGTTTGGAGTTAATGCACTCCTCAAGTAAAGTAAAGCACCCTGTTGTCCTTAAAATCATATGAAATACGCTGTAAGCTATCTTTGTCATGGACACTTATTACAAGATATCCTTGCATGGCACAGAAATAAGACAGCATGGTTATGTACTAGAGGCATGTTGTTGATAGTGATAAAACCTGTGTTAGTGTGTGAAGTGCTAAAATTGGAGTCCTCGCTGTGTGAGAGTCAAACCATTTCCACATCACGAGGCAGTGTATCAAGTGTGGAGAACACTGTGGAGTCTATTTTGATTCTGTTCATCTGCCGCAAAGCAGTTCCCTCAGATAAATGTTTTCATCAAAAAAATGAAAAAAAAAAGATGAGGGAGGCTATTACACTGGCATAATGTCATAGGTCAGGGAGAGTCCATCAAGTGCCAAACTGCATCAGAAAAAGGGCCTTCAGAGAGGATTGAAATGGGAAAGTGCTGGAAGTAGAGATAATACTCTAAGGATGATAGTGATCAGTAACGTACCGGCATTTTAGAAATTGTCCTTCATTGCTTAATTGGTTTTCAAATGGTCCATTTCTCGGCAAGATTAGGAGAATAGCTGGTTACTTGGCTTAAAGATACTAACAGAGTGTTGTGCTGCTGCTTGTTTTCTCAATGTAACTTTTTGATTGGAATATGAGAGCCACATAGCAATGTTGTCAGCTTAGCTTCTGCTTGCATATATGTTGGATTGGTATGTCAGTGGCAATATTTGTAATCTTGCAGTGATATATTTTGCGAAACCAGGCTGAATAATTGGGAATTCTTTGCATTTTAGGATTGGTGTGGGTCTTCTCAATACAGATTTGCTGCATTGAGAAGTCCTATTGAATGCAGTTTCCTTGTCTCAAATGTTTGGCTTTCTTGTGTGTTTGATTTTGCAGCTCATACAAAGCCTGACAATGGCACTTGTCAAGTGGAAATCATCGGGCAACGATGTGAATTGTTCTGTAAGTCTGACTGAGATTGAAACATATGACGACGAGTCATCTAGCTTCTTCAGTCGCAGTTCTACAATTTCATGAGCATGTCTCACTGTTGTCGGCATCCAAATTATTTTGCATATTTGAATGTGATGCATTGTTAAAGTTGATTTTATTAAATGGTAAATAAATTATACTTACAATTACAGTTACATTTACAATAAATTACAGTTAAGTGATACATTTATATTAGTGCACTTTATTCCACTCTCTTTACAGTACACTGGGAACATTTAACTTCAAAGCAGCAGAGTGATGAATGCTACAAGTAAAATAATAAAAGCGATGTCCCCGAGTGTAACAGCAAGTGGAACAAAATGGATAGACCTTAGTTTAGGAAGATTATACAGGGTGTCCCAGCTAACTTTAAAAATATGCAAATGCCACATAGCTGGACAGAACAGAGGTGGTGTTGTTTGCCATCGTTTGGAGATACTCTATATTTTTCATTCCACCTAATTAGATAATTAGTGTTAATTGATTAATCAACTTCTCAAATATAATTCGATTGAAAGTGTCCGTGAGAAAATTGTAGAGCGACATCAGAAACTCCTGATACAGCTTTCTGTTGCTCAATACATGCTACATAAAGGTGTTTTCCTGAGCATGAAAGAAGCTAGCCTAGTAATGCACGCAAAATTGCCGCACGGCTGACTGCTCGAGGCCATATGCTGCTGGCAGGCTTTGAAACCAAGAAAAGCACACAGGAAATCAACTGTATTTTCATTTTGTGACAATGTAGAGTAAATTATCAGTAAGAGTTGAATTTCCATTAGGGTTTGCATATTTAATAAAGAAAAAGAAAAGGGGGAAGTTGTAGGGGAAGGAAAGACAATTTGCGCCAGTGGGAACCAAATGGACAACCTTTCCATAACACTTGCAGTGCTCTACCAATCGAAGTATGGTTGCGGCTCTACCTCTGTTCACTTTCGTTGGTATTTGTGCGCATGTATTAAGTTTAGCCATGAGAGTGTGTTAACCAACACCACTCGCAGTCGAGGTGGCTGATATGGAGCATCCTTCAAATCACAGCCATCATGTACGTGTTCTCTGTGGTAGGCAACTGGCCAAGACCATTGTACATTATCTCAAGGCATTAAGGCTGCCAGTTTTAAAACCTTTGCTATGCAGTGGGTGAAAGCAATCACTGGAGTGAAGTGACTTGTTACAGCAGAATCCTGTTGTGTTTGTTCAACGGACCACAAAACAAAAACGTAACAGCCGGAAAAAAATAATAGTGATGAAATCTCCGAATCGCCCCAGCAATGTCAGAAACAGCTCTTAATGGCTGCTAGTACAATTATTAAACGTCTAGGCACTCGTACTGCGACTGGAGACACGTATACTATGTTCCGTGTCAGTTGCCTCTTTCCACTATTAATATGCTTCACCTTATAATAGGGCTGTATTGCAGTGGAGAGTACTTTAGGGAACCGGCAAAAACCACTACTGCACCGAGAAGCACTTATCAGGGCTGACAATTGTGTACTTTTGCCATTGTTGGAGGGGGGAGGGGGCTACGGGCAAGGCTTGACAGGCTTAATTACGAGCGTACATTTATTGTCTTTGTAGCAATGTGTGAGAGTGAATTTGCCTCTGCACCTCTAAATTTACAAGACCACCACGTTCAAACACAATGAAAGATGCAGGACCATTACAGAATGGCGACTGTGAACATGGTTTCGACAGCGAAAACACAATGTAGCAGCCAGGAAAATGCAACAGCGAGGAACGTACTAACAGGGTTTCACTGCAGAGTACATGTTGAAGGGCTCTGATGCATAAATGTTACATGGGATGTGCCACAAGAGCTTTTCAATAATTTAAACGGTACGTTTCTGCAGGATTCTTGAAATTGACAGTGCCATCTTCTGGGGTAAGACATTCGGAGGGGAGTATTACTGAGCAGGATAGATCAAGAAAGCTTTTGTTCCTCACATCTATCTGAAATGCTGCAGTAAAGTGACTAGCATGACCAACCACACTTCACCAGTGCATAGCAAGAAATGACCGTCCTGCTGTACAAAGCAGGCAAAATTAAGCGGAAATTGAGTGAAATCTACGCAGTCGTGACGTTTCTTTGCCGAGTGCCTTTTTTCCTTTTACAAACGTTTGAAGGAGGCACACCCAAGTGTATTGCAATGCTTGGGCTGTCAAAAAAAAAAAAAAAGAAAGGTGTCTGCTCATGCCACAGCTCTGTAGCCAGGAATTGAGAGCTGTGGCGTAGTAATTGTGTACTCAAGTTCAGAGCACAAGTTTCACTTCCATGATTAATGTGTTTGCTGCGAGGATATGTTATTTTTATTTTCACTTCCCTCAGGTTCCTTGACTAGCATGGTCAGTAGTAAAGCTGTACAATGCAGGGCCACCTTTTCCCCCAGTTCTTGAAGTGATGAAACTTGAGCCCCTGTTTGTGCAGTGGCAGGGAAGAATTTGTCTTGTCAGTTCTTTCAAGTACTGTTCTGTACCATAACTGTTATAAAAGGAAACTTGTCTTATTATCTTCCCAAAAGTGCTAATACACAAGAGGTGTGGCATCTTATGCCTTTATTGAATATTGCTTGCCAATTTGTAAAGCAATCTGTGCAGAGGTGAGAAATGTGTCCAGTTAGGGTGCACACCACTAATTGTGTGACATAGTACCAGCTATCAATGTTCAGAGGATATGTGGGCAGTGATCACGAGGTAGGGAATTACTTATGATGCCCCATCATTTGTCTTGAACCAATAAGCACCAAAAGACATGGTGTGTGTGTGAAAGGCATGGTGTGTGTGTGAAAACTTTTATTGTAATGAGGTCCGGAGACTCGACTTCTTAAGCCAAGCTCCCACGTTGGCACTGTCAGACCAAGCCCTTCAGCGACATCATGGGCCCTCTGGATGGCCCTTAGTTGGTCTTGAAACAGTGGGCTTTCAATCCTTTTTTTCCCACTGGGTCCTTTCTTCAATGAGGTTGGGGAGAATTGTGGGACACCCTGCCCAGCATATGTCTGATTCCAATAATGTCATTACAATCATTGCAGTCCATCTTAATCTCCCTCTCTGGATATATTTTATTGATGTGGTACGGCGTGGGATATGTACCTGTTTGCAATAAGCGCATTGAGACAGCTTGAGGCCTGTTCAGTTTTGAATGTGGCAATGGGAATTGCCTGCATCCTAAATAGTAATGTTTGGTAATGTCATTGTAAGTTATAAAATGATCTCTAGATTCCCTGGCTTGATGGTGAACGGCTCAGTTGTGACTGTCACGGTTAGCAAGTCCTTGTGCCAAGTCATGAGCAACCTCATTGAGGTTTACCCGAGTCTTGTCCACTTTCCCCATATGCGCAGGAAACCATCAGATTTCAATTCTCATAATCTCAATGTTTTTAAAAAGTTTAGCTGCAACTCCAGCTACGTAGCCTTTATAAAAACACTTCATAGTGGATTTTGAATCGCTGTAAATGCAGGCCCACTTATTACTCCTGATGGTTAAAGCAATCACCGCTTGCTCCGCCACCATGGGGTCCTTGGTAAAAATAGTGATAGTGTCTTGCACCTTCGCTTGATAATTTGATACAATGGCCGTATATGCTTCTTTACCTTTCACCCAGGCAGCATCAACTATAGCTGCCAGTTGGTTCTGCTGCTCTATTTCCTGCAAGATTGCTTTAGCTCTTGCCTTTCTCCTTTTGATATTATATTCTAGATGCATGTTTCTGGGGAGAGGGTTGGTTCTGATCTTGTTCCTAACATCAGTTCTTAATTCTACTTCAGCCTCTATTGGGCTCCTTGATCTATTCAGATCTACACCTATTGCCTGTAATATGTTCCTGCCAGCTCGTGTTTTTGTCATTTCAAGTTGTTGGGCCTCTGCGATTTCTCCCGTTGTGTTGTGCACCCCTAGACTCACGAGTTTGTCGGTTGCAGCATTACTGGGTGACCCTAGGGCTACTTTAACAAGCTTCCTGAGCATCACATTAAGTTTGTTAAGTTCTGCCTGCTTCCATTTGAATAATCAAGCCACTCTAGTGAAGTGACAGAGAGCAAAGGTATGTATTAGGCCTCAAAGTGCTGTCTTCTCCTAAGCCTCTGTGTCTATTGGTAATTCTCCTTAGTAACCTAATGACTTCATCTATTTTATTCGAGATATGTTGTATTGTTCTATAGTTAGCATTGGGGGGGGTTCCTTCTATGTGATGCCCAAGAACCTTAATTTTTTTCAACTAACCTGATTGTGGATCATTCATGAGTGTATAAGTGCACTCTTGGCTCATCTTCCAGAATGTAACCTCTTGGTTTATTACCTTTTCTGCGATGTTTAATGACGAAGAGTTCTGATTTGGCTGCCGAGCATTTCAACCCCATGTCTTTCAGTGTGTTCTCTACAACATATAAACTTTCCTGTGATCTGGTCTCTGTCTGTCCTACATTACCCTTGGCACTACATATGGTTATGTCGTCGGCATATACCACATAATGTATACCCCTGATTTTTCTCCAGATTTCTTGCAACCTTGGACATTGCTAAATTGAATAGCATGGGTGAGAGCACAGCCCCTTGTGGAGTGCCCCTATTTCCCAAAATTTTACCTTTGTTTTTCTTGTTTATTTGTTGCCTGTATGACCGAATCCTGTGAAAACTTTCAATTGTCAAAATGCATTGATATCATTTGGGACCTGTTCGCATGATTGCATGAGGGGGAAAATTTAATTGACATGCTTCTCTACCCACCGTGGTGGCTCAGTGACTGTGGCATTCCATTGCTGAGCATATCGTGGGTTCTATCCCTGGCCATGGCAGCCGCTTTCCAATGGGTGCAGTATGCAAGAGCGCTCGTGCATCATGCATTGGGCTTGGGTTTAAAGAACAGCAGGTGGTTGAAATTAATCCAAACCCTTCCTCATTATTGTGTCCCTCATAGCTAGTGTGTTCTAGTGAGGTGTTAAACCCCATAATCTTATTTGACATGCTGTTCCAGTATCCTGACTTCATGTGAGTTTTTTTTTCTCAATGTCCCATGTGTAACTGAAGAATACAACTGTTATACATCCACTACACAAACTTCGGTTGCTTAAATTTGAGACAGTATAAGTTTGTGTAGGGTGCTTTAGCGTCTACTGCTGCATGGCGAAGCTTGTTTGGCTTATAGTCAAGAAGAGGGCTGGAACATGGGAATGTGTGTAAACAGTTGTGAAGGAGCATGGGCAAAGAGCTGACAGAATGTCAGACACCTTTATTAGATCAGTCATATTTCTAGAACTGCCCGTTGAGGCTGAGATATGTGGTCTACAGTCAAACCTTGATATAACGAATGCAGATATAACGATTATCGGAAGTAGCATAGTAAGTATTACATTTGGTTGGTCATGCTTTACTTAAATCGAGTATTGTACTGCTATAACACATCTGAAAATGTGGAATCTGACACAGTATCGGTCACAGTGAAGCAAATTTTGATAGCAGGTGCCTCAAAATATATATTCTGGTAACAAAAATGTCAAATACAGCTGCCGACCGATTCAGACAACCAATTTCTCAGACCTGCGCAATTATTCTGACTTCCCAGCAGCACCACCACTTACACCCATAACACCAATGTATAACAGCAATAACTGAAACCTCGGGCGCCACACAATGTTTCGGGCATAAACCATGCATGTGACGCCTAAGACATGGCAGTCATGAACAAACTTGCCACCATATCGACTGGCATGAAACCACAACTTTGGTTGCTCACTTCCGACGAAGCAGTGCTGGATAGGCTAAGGAGTGCAGCTGGTTCCGCATTGCTGGAAGTGTGCGCGCGTATGTGTTCACAGACCTTTTCAGCAATTGAGCATAAGGTCAGACGCATGGGCATAGTAGCAAAGTACGGATGCACATGTGGTCTCCTGTGTTTCCAAAAAGATTGTCAGTGGTGTGCATGTTCTTCTGTTCGCATTCGTCGACAGATATAACGAAGCAATTTTGGTGTCCTGTGCGACTTCGTTATAACAAGGTTTGACTGTAACAATGGCGGCAGCAGTGTCCATCTTCTGATTTTGGGGTGCTTACATTGCAGTACTGGGAGTGAAGAACTGCAATAGTGCTTTAGGGCCATTTACTGGAGTGTCGGCAAATTGACTTCGTTTCATTGTGCAGCACGGGTCACTCTTGGCTGGGATTTTGTGAAGAGTCTGTTCCCCAGAAAGGGAAAGTGCTTTATGACCTAGGCACCTTGTGTTCAACACTGGCTGAGTAAGTGATTTCTCTGGAACCATTGTTTCAACAAGGGAACTTATCTTAATCAGGGCCATGACGTAAGCACTTGACGGAATAAAGTCCCCTTGTTGAAATGTTGACTCCAGGGGACATCTCTTGCCCGACCACTGTTGATCACTTCAAGTGTCCATGTTCCTCTGAACGTCTGTCGTGTTTAAACTCTGGGGCACTCCACAAAGTATTAGAGGGATGAAAGTGATGGATTTAATAGAGGTCTTCCTGCACAGTGTGTGTGGTTACAGTTGGCATAAGTCAGGCAGGCACCTGGTGTTTCTTTCAGTAGGAACTGTTAGTTTAGCAGTGGTGGCTCTGGAACTGAGCATTCTTTTCATTACACACTCATTGAACTTACCTGAAAGGGCAAGCATGGAGATTTTGCCGCCACATAAAAGAGACCACTTGTTGAAATGTTGCACTGGGCTGAAACTGTACTGTCGTTTATCTCTCTATTCTTGTGCGCCACTTGGGAAGGTTTACCCACCGTGGTTGCTCAGTGGATATGGTGTTGGGCTGCTGAGCATGGAGGTCACGGGATCGAATCCTGACAACGGCGGCCGCATTTCGATGGGGGCGAAATGCGAAAACACCCGTGTACTAGATTTAGGGGCATGTTAAAGAACCCCAGCTGGTTGAAATTTCTGGAGTCCTCCACCACGGCGGGCCTCATAATTAGAAAGTGGTTTAATGGGGTCCTTGCTTATGGCGGTAGAGAATTGTGAGGTTGATGGCTGTGATTCTGAGCATAAAGATGCATGCAGCAAAAAGGGGGGGGGGAGGAAGGGGGGGTCTACACAAAGGCTGACATGTTCCAAACTTGTTCTCGGGCTAGTCAGTTCATACTTAAAGCAGTGACCATAGTGTTAGCACGATGACAAGAAAGGCCGAGAACATGTTCTGCTCAGCCATCTTTTTTCTACAGTGGGCCCTTTTCTGTATTCCTCTCGTATCAACAGTTTTGCGAGTCTACCTTTCTTGTGTCCATTGTCCTAATGCTGCAGTTATTGCTTTAAATCTGACATGTACAGTATGGTCCACCCTTGCCTTAAAAAGCCAATGCATTTGAAGCTCCTTTATAAAGAGAGAAAAAGATGATAGAGCACATTAGACTGACACTTATGCACTAAAATATTGTCTGCATATTTTCATGCCGTAGTTAAGCTGTAATTAGATGCTAAATACTAATTGGGTGTTCCTTCTGACAGTGGATCATGCTGTACATTAGCTTTTTGTCCCACATAGCACTTCTACTTTACCTTTATCCTTTGCGCAGCTTTTCTGTTTTAGGTTGGCCTGTAAAACTATTACCCATAATTATTTTCCTCTGAGCTTGCTTGGCATATATCTCGTCCACATTTTCAGGATGGGAAGGTGCTGAAGTATGCCAACAAAGACCTGCCATGTCGAGTAGCCATCAAAGAACGGTCAACCTTCAAAATCACAGGTGTGCTTGTCCTCTCTTACGTAGCTGTTTAAACCCCTTTAAGGGTGAGAAACAAAAATACTTGAAACAATAACGGCACCTCTTCTTCCTCTAAATTTCTAAGTTCTTCAAATAAGTTTATGAAGCAAAGTTACATGAAAAAATGGTAAGAAAAAGGTGTTGTTTATTATTGACAAATACTAATACAAAGTAACAAAATAGGGGTTTTACTGAACTTGTGTACCTACTGTACACACCAACATTAACGATACTTTTCCAATTTCAAAACTCGATGCCTTTCCGATGAGGAGTGGTCAGTCCGCTGCCACTACCAACGCCACAATGCTGCAATCGCCCTTTGCATAAAGAGCCTGGGCATTGCATTGCATGAGCAGGCCATGTTGTTATAATTTTAAACGTGCTTGCCGTCCAAGTCTATAACACTTCATTTGTTGTGATCACCATCATCAGTCTGTCTTTTTTTATGTCCGCTGCTGGACGAAGGCCTCTCCCAGCAATCTCCGATTATCCCTGTCTTGCGCTAGCTTATTCCGACTTGTGCCTGCAAGCTTCCTAATTTCATTGTGACACCTAACTTTACAGGCTGAAAACTTGTTGCAGTATGACGGCTATAACTTTAGAATAGCACAGGCCATGTGTCAGTCAATTATTCTCTGTGGAGCTAGGCTAGAATAAACAGCATTTGCCGGTTGGTTTAATACTTCGCATTCTTGAGATACTTCACGCACTTTCCGGGGCCTACTGTATTTGTGCTTGTTTGTAACCATTTCCGTGCCTACCTGGGTCGCTGGGTATTCTGTGGTTGATTGTTTAGTGCATCGGGCTGCTTTGCTGAGGTAACAGGATTTGAAACCAACCATCGGATCAACTTGGGTCACTGAGGACGTGCCAATGTGTACATACGTGCTTCTCTTCAAAGATCTTTCACACCAACATGGGTCATTGTCGATGCGGAATGAGTAAAAACTACTGTTAGAAGAAACTCTTTGACGCTGACTCGGAGCACTAGGTATGTGCCACTCGATCTGTGCTGGTCTTCAATGAACCTCTTTGACGCCAACTTAGTTTACTGGGTTCCTCTGGCGAAGACACAAGGAGGAATTCTCCCCTGAAGAATTTGTCCCAGCCGCAGAAAAACACGATTACTAAAGCTCAATAAAGTTTTCACTCATTCACTGGCTATGTGCCCCTCTTCAATCAACGTCTTTGATGCCAATTTGGGTAACTAGGCTAGTGTCACTCTAGAATGATGAAAAGGCTCCCTTAAATTTCTCTGATCCTCTCTCCCTGGCAACGAGGCGGTGGCTCGACAACGTAGCTCAAAGATTTACTTGCCGAGCAAGTGAGCCAGCCTAGCCGGGAACGAGAGGAGATGACCGCATGGTCAGCTGCAAAGAAATCGCCGATTACTATCAGCTGGGAAGAGCCGGTACTCACCACCTCATCCATAGCTAACCAAGAAACAAGCGCAAGCCTGGTGCCTCCTGCAAACAAATGCTTATCCTAACCTGGTGGCCTGCATCAGATTCTATCCTGGGCAATACAATGATCAATGTAAATTATATGTGGGTAGGGCCAATCTGCCACATATTCTATTGGCACACTCGAAGATGGTTCCTTGCGAGGGCTGCAAAATTCAAAACCCGCAGCAGTGGGAGACCCTGCTGCTCAGCTCAGACCTTCAAGACCAGGTCTGCGCCATCCAGCTAGCTGAAGCAGTCGCTGAGACCCAGGAGATTTCAGGCGTCTGCTAGGTGGAGGGAGGCTGCATCAGCCCTCGTAATTGCTGGGAATAATAAAAGTTGACTCTCTCTCTCTGATGCTGCCCAGAATCGAACCCACGTCACAAGGGTTCTTCAAGGACGGTTACCCGATGCATTAGCAGGCTGCGCCACAAATGCATTGGGCATGTGCTGCTTTTCAAAGAACACCTTTCATGCCTACACTTTAGCAAGCTGCGCCATGAATGCACTGGGTATGTGCTGCTGTTTAATGAACCTCTCGCCAACTTGAGCCACTGAGTATGGGCCACTGAGTTCACGGCAAGCGAGGGAACAATTCTAAGTGTTCACGGGCACCAGTGCACTACGCTTCTCGTTTTGGAGGCCACACGTGGACTTCTCGGCAATGCCACTAGAGGGCACAGCGTGTCCAGAAAGGAGCACGAGAGAGCGGCACATACCCAGTGCGTTCATGGCACAGCTTGCTAAAGTGTTGGCATGAAAGGTGTTCTTTGAAAAGCAGCACATGCCCAATGCATTTGTGGGGCAGCTCGCTAATGCGTTGGGTTGCTGTCCTTGAGGAAGCTTGCGATGTGAGTTAGATTCTGTTCAGCAGCGAAGAAGTTTAAGGGATATTTTTAGACAACCAACCAGGAGTCATTAAAGAGAAAGTTAGAAAAACAGAGGACAGAAACAAAAAAAAAGAAACCATGGAGATTTCCAAGTACGGCAAGGAAGAAATCGGGAGGTAAAATCCGGGTGTGATAACACAATGGGCAGTCAGTGCCTAGCTCTTTTAGGCCCGAGCTGGCTACCAGAGGACATAAACATACCAAAGAAAATATTTGAAACAGGATGAGACATGTGTCTGCTGCAGCAAAAGTCCGAAAGCGACTCGGCACATTGGAAGGGAATGCCAAGATATTCTCCCAGCCAGACCTGTAAGAAAGATCCACTTTTCAGAAGTTCTGGGATTTGAAGTGGACGAAAGCATTGACTCGTCAGCAGCCGAGACAAGCAAGGGATGTTCGGAGTATTGGTGGAAAATGAGCGGAAAGAGATTGATAGAACAGGGCCATGATTTTGTAGTGACACCTTTTCCCGATGCTAATGTGTTTAGGTGCTTTTTGTGTGTGTGTGTACGGTCACTGTGAAGCTCTGGCCAAGGCAGAGCGCCAGTTTGACCAATCGCAAACACAAAAAGGGCCAAAAGGCATTAGCACTGGGAAAAGGCATTGCTACAATATCACGGCCCTGGTGTCGTTACAGGCATAGGGACCACTCCATGCCAACTGTGCCAGCCATGTGCTCAACCATGTCATATTTTGTTATAAGAAATGTAAGATAATTAGTATTACTGGAAAAAACCTTTACGCGAAATATTTGAGGTGAAAAAAATGTTTTGTACATTTGAGTCATTTGAATTTTCTCAAATTGCTTCAAATTAGGTTGGAGGAAAAAAAAATGCCATAGAGTATTTCCTTCATTGTCACAAAACTTACATTATTATAGTTGGTAGGCAGCTTTTTATGAAAAAATAGTTAAACAAAAGATTTTACAGTAGAACCTCATTCATACGTTTTAGAAAGAAACATGAGGAAAAAAGCATACGATCAGAAGTCTCTAAAAATTGACAGGCTCAACTGTAGTTGACATCTACGCAATGCAGAGCGTTGCACAAATTCTTGTAGCATGAGACACTGACTCGAGCCGAGCTGGTGGGGTTCTAGCGACCCCGAAACACGTGTTGTTGTTTTGTAGCACAGCTCTTAGGTGCCCATTGCTGTTGCGAGCGTCGGCGTCGATATAACCGAGCGAGCGAGCACAGCAAAGGCTGAAAGAGCAAACGTGGAGTGCAGCAGGGGATGAAAGACGTGAGGAGGAAACCGGAGCAGAAGCATGCAGATCAACCATAAGGTGAACAGTGGGGGAGGAGGGTAAGGTAAAAGTGTCTGAAGAAAAGTAGTGCCGTGACGATGGCTATGAGGTGGCGCCAGAGTAGCGCGTGTCGTCTGGAAGGTCTGTTTTCACCGGCTGCTGCGAATCGTGCCCTCGCGTCACTCGCGTGCTGCCTCTCGCAATCTCCAGATTAGCGAGTTGCACCATACTTCGCTCTGTTTTCAACGTGCCACACAGGACAGATTGTCCGCACCAATCAATATATTGTGAAATGAAAACACATGTAGAGCTGCGTTAAAATTTCACATTATGGAATATCGTAATCATTGGTGAATTTTTTTATGGCTTTGGTAAGCTTACGTTTGTGCTCATCAAATTTGGCCGGGGGCAGCAGCTTCTTCGAGCGGGGCATTTTGGTGGAAAGTTTTGATGGTGCCCACTCAGTGTGATTCGTTGCAGTACAAGAAGAGGACGTCCGTGCTTCGAGCTGGTAAGGCCTAAGCGACCTCATTGGACGTTGCTGTTTTCCTATTGCACGGTGTTTGAGGCTGACACTGGAAATATAAATGAAATTGAGTTGATGGGCAACACCGGAATACGATGCCGCCAGAGCGATACATGGCGCTCCCTTTGCGCCGCATGCAGCAGGGAATGGCAGCGCGTTTGGGTTATCTCCTATTAAAAGTGTGCGGTACACTTCCAACGGCACTAGGGCCTATGTGCTGTGAAACAGATATGTGAAGATGCTTATCGCTAACCTCTGGGAGGAGATTTGCTGATACTACCAGAATAAGAAACTTGGCGCACACCAGTGTTTTCATGCGAGAAGGGTGGGTGAGTATTCCAGAGAAGCTCCTGTGGTGGACAGCTCACTATTCTTGTATCACTCGTGCCTCCCACCTTGTCTTGTTTACATGGGATCTAGGTACCAGGAAATGTATCATATGATTGCAGTTTGGCGATCAACTGAACAATGACACCTGAAGGTTGTGTTATCCGGGAACATATGAACCGGTAAAAAATAAGTGTAACTGTATAGGGTCGCAACAACTTGGTTTAAACGAGTTGGTTCATTTTGAGTAAAACTTGAAGCAGCACGAGGAAGATGAAGACAGTAATTGAAAACAAACAGCGCATCTCCTGTTGTGTTTATTTTCAATAACTGTCCTTGTCTTCTTTGCGCTGCTTCAAGTTTTACTCTATAGGGGAACTTTTTATGTTCTCAAAAATGTTGGTGCCAGAAAATTGTATGTAACGGGATCATACCAGTGAGGTTCTACTGTATTGCCCTAGTGATTCAATGCATCGAGAGAATTTGCCAGTCACAAATGAACACCCCGCAGGGGCGTCTGCGTCAGCAGGCGTTTGGTGTGTTGCGACACCACGGACCCGAGCACACGAGGGTTGGACCCTCCCGCGTGTAGCCGTGCTCGGCTTAGCCGTGTCTGGGGAAAGGGGGATCCTGGAGGTTGAGCTGAGGCTGGGTGTTTGGACCTTTAAGGCCCCCCGGCGGTGGCAACACACCCCTTTGGCCTCTGCTTCACATAGACGGCACCCCCGGACTGACCCACCCGGGGGAAATCGGTAGTTGCCTTTTCCTGTCTCTCTCTCCCTACAACCTTCGTCTTTTCCTTACTTTCCACCTTTCCTGTCTCCTTCTCATTTCTTTATTACTTCCGACCTTCCTGGCAGCAAGGGTTAACCTTGTGTGAGTAGCCAACCTTGGTTATATCATATTGGGTTATAGCGGCAACGTACAGCTGGCGTTAGCAGGCCCTGTTTTTCAGGCCCTGCAGCGTCCCCTTGTTGGACTCCATGGTGGGTGGCTGGCGTTGCTGCCGAAAACTACACGTCCACACATGGCTACTTCCTTCCCTCCACTACCTGATCGCCCTCAGAAAAGAGGGCGCACCGATGAAGTCTTCCAATTTTTCGGCCGCCAAAAAGAATCCTTCCCGCGTTTCCATGTGATCCATTCTGCAAAACCAGATAAACCAGTAAGAACTATCTCACCCTTCCTTGTTTCGAAGTCATTGACTGAAGCCTTTGGTCCTGGATATAAGGCATCAAGGATGGTAAGCGGTGATCTCCTCTTGGAGCTCCGCGATCAAAAACAATATGAAAAATTGTCAACACTAGTGTCATTTGGGGAAACCCAAATAATTATAACCCCGCACCGCACGATGAACACCACCCGTGGTGTTGTCTCTGACGATGACTTGATGGAGCTCACTGAGGCTGAACTCTTGGAGGGCTTCAGTGACCAGAATGTTATAAATGTTAAACGAATTAAGATGAGGCGAGATGGAAAAGAGATGAAGACGAAACACCTGATACTCACTTTCGGCTCAAGTGTCCTTCCCGAATCCATCGAGGCTGGTTATATCAAACTTCGTGTCCGGCCATACGTTCCCAATCCTCTGAGATGCTTTAAGTGCCAACGTTTCGGCCACAGTTCACAGAACTGTCGAGGCCGGCTGACTTGTGCCAAGTGTAGTGACAATGAACATTCCTCCGAAGCGTGCCAGAACACTCCACATTGTGTCAACTGTGATGGCGAGCATGCCACATACTCACGCGCCTGCCCGTCCTGGAAAAGAGAAAAGGAAATCGTTACCATCAAAGTCAAGGAAAACATATCTTTTAAGGAGGCACGTAGGCGGGTGTCATACCTGTCTAAGAGCAGCTTTGCCGATGTGGCGCGTAAGGGGGCAGCGCCGCAACGGTCTCCGGCGGCTGTCCGACCCACATGCAGTGAGCCGGCAGCTACGCCATCTGCCCCCGCGACGGTTGCAGCTAGCGCTGCTCCGTCAACCCAGAATGACGGATCATCGACCCCGAAGGTTGGCGCTGCCGAGGCTGCCCTGGCCTCCCCAGCCCCCCCGGCCCCTTCCAGCGCTGGCAACATCCAGCGCAGCCAAATCCCTCAGGAAGCCCCATCGACCTCCGGGCCGGTGGGCGCAGGGGTCTTGCCCTCTAAGGCGGGACTCCCTCTGGTAACTTCTCGCTCGCAAGAGCACGTGTCCGGAGCCTCACTAGAGGCAATGGACACTACACCTGTCCTGAAGGCGCACCAAACGCCTAAGGAGCGGCGAGGCTCTCTTGAACGCTCCAGAAAGGGCAAAACCCCAATTACAGGGCCTCGGAAGGGCTCTGTAATTTAATCTCTGTAATTTCCACAATCACTACTTCTGTTTCTGTACACACAGCACCCATTTACTATCAACATGGATACACAGATAATTCAATGGAACGTGAGAGGTCTCCTTAGAAACCTTGATGATGTGCAAGAACTCATCCACAAACACAATCCAAAAGTGCTGTGTTTACAGGAAACACACTTAAAATCTATACACACAAACTTTCTCCGAAAGTATGTTACATTTCGCAAAGACCGCGAGGATGCTGTCGCATCATCTGGCGGTGTAGGCATTATTGCTGACAGAAGTGTAGCGTGTCAGCATTTGAAGCTCCAAACCGCCCTTGAGGCCGTGGCCGTTCGAGCCGTACTTTTAAATAAACTCATTACCATCTGCTCTTTGTACATACCACCACATTATCAGCTTCACAGACGCGACTTAGAATCATTAATAGATGAGCTCCCTGAGCCCTATATGATTCTCGGTGATTTTAATGCACACAGTACTTTGTGGGGCGATTCACGCTGTGATGCGCGAGGTCGCGTCATTGAACAGGTACTTTTTTCCTCCGGAACATGTCTCTTGAACACGAAGGAGCCCACGTATTTTAACCTAGCCAACAAGTCGTACTCTTCCATAGATCTTAGCATTTTATCGCCGACGCTTTTACCATATTTGAAATGGAATGTGGTTAACAACCCGTATGGGAGTGACCACCTCCCAATAATCCTAACTACCCCAAAACAAGATCAACTTCCCCCGCAGGTCCCTCGGTGGAATGTTGACTCAGCCGATTGGGAACAATACCGAACTCTTACACATATGACTTGGACTGAGATGTCCGGTATAACCATAGATGACGCTCTTAGATATTTTACAGCTTTTATACTTGATGCCGCATGTAAATGTATTACTCAAGTGAGCGGCATGTGTTCCAAACGGCGTGTTCCCTGGTGGAACGATGCATGCAGGCAAGCACGGAAAAACCAGAACAAAGCGTGGGCGATATTTCGCGATTCTCCAAGTGCTGAAAACCTGGAAAACTTTAAACATGTCAAATCCCAGGCAAGGAGAACGCGCCGAGAAGCAATATGAGAGAGTTGGACGAAGTTCATATCAAGCATCAACTCGTACACAGATGAGACAAAAGTCTGGAATAGAGTGAAGAAAGTTAATGGGCAACAAACGTATTCCTTACCTCTAGTAAACAGCCACGGAGAAAGCCTTGAAGACCAAGCCAACTTTCTCGGTGCACATTTTGAATACATATCGAGCTCTTCACACTACTCCGAAACCTTCCTAAAATACAAAACACAAATAGAACAGCAAAAATTAGAAAGAAAATCTGCTAAAAGTGCTGCGTACAACGATCCATTCTGTATAGCAGAACTGCAGGCAGCACTAAACTGTTGTAATACATCCGCCCCAGGTTCAGACCGCGTAATATATGAGAGGTTAAAACAACTACCATCCGAAACACAGAAAACCCTCCTTTACCTATACAACGTTATTTGGTCTTCCGGCGAGATCCCCTCTGTTTGGAAGGAGGCTATTGTAATTCCAATCCTAAAACACGGAAAGGATCCTTCCTCGGTATCGAGTTACAGGCCTATAGCATTAACAAGTTGCCTCTGCAAAGTATTCGAAAAAATGATTAACTGTCGCCTACTGCACTTCCTAGAATCAAACAAATTGCTGGACCCATACCAGTGCGGGTTTCGGGAGGGTCGATCCACTACTGACCATCTCATACGTATTGAGGCACTTATTGGTGAAGCTTTTGTCCATAAGCAGTTTTTCTTATCAGTATTCTTAGATATGGAGAAAGCCTATGATACAACGTGGCTGTTTGGGATTTTGAGAGACCTCTCAGAGTTAGGTGTACACGGAAATATGTTCAATGTTATCGAAAGTTATCTGTCGAATCGGACATTCCGTGTTCGAGTGGGCACTGTTCTGTCACAGAAATTTGTACAGGAAACTGGAGTGCCGCAGGGCGGGGTGCTCAGCTGCACGCTCTTTATAGTAAAAATGAATTCTCTGCGTCTACACATACCACATAACATCTTCTATTCAACATATGTTGACGATGTGCAGATAGGTTTTCAATCAAGTTCTCTTGCTATCTGTGAGCGACAGATCCAGCTTTGTCTTAACAGGGTCTCCAAATGGGCTGATGTGAACGGGTTCAGACTGAACCCACAAAAAAGCACCTGTGTCATTTTCTCTAGAAAAAGAGGCTTGCACCCTGATCCTGAAATTGTGTTGCATGGTGAGCGTCTGCCCGTAAACAGGGAACATAAATTCTTAGGCATAATTTTATACGCGAAACTAACCTTTGTACAGCACATAAAATATCTTAAAGACAAGTGCATGAAAACAATGAATATCTTAAAGGTGCTCTCACGCACAACCTGGGGCAGTGATAGAAAATGCCTCTTGAACTTGTGCAAAAGCCTCATACGCACACGACTAGACTATGGAGCCATAGTTTACCAGTCGGCTACTCCAACTGCTCTAAAGATGCTTGACCCTGTTCACCACTTAGGAATTCGCCTGTCCACAGGCGCCTTTAGAACAAGCCCAGTGGAAAGCCTGTACGTTGAATCGGATGAGTGGTCACTGCATCTGCAGAGAACATATTCGTCTTTCATGTATTTTCTTAGAGTGAACGGAAACAGTCAGCATCCCGCGTATTACACCGTAAACGAGTTGTCCAGTTGCCAACTTTTCCGCAACCGGCCCAGAGTGGCACAGCCTTTCTCCATGCGTGTTAGAGACATGGCTGAAGAAACAAGGGTTCCACTGCTTGAATACCACCTTATGTCCCCTGCTATACGGCCCCCGCCGTGGCAGTGGCAACCAATAGACTGTGATACATCTTTCGTAGCTGTCACAAAGCACGCGCCTGTCGCGCATATACGAATGTACTTCCTCGAATTACAGCACAAATACTCCTCTCCTGAATTCTTTACAGATGCATCGAAGTGTAATTTTGGCGTATCTTACGCAGCGGTCGGTCCATCTTTTTCAGATGCCGGTGTTCTGCACCCTAACACAAGTATTTTCACAGCAGAGGCCTACGCGATATTGGCTGCCGTTAAACACATAAATGAATCTAATATCCCAAAGGCAGTTATATACACAGACTCTTTGAGTGTTGTAAATGCTTTGAAAACTGTCAGGAAATATAAAAACCCTGTAATTCTATTTCTTTACTCAGCCTTATGCACAACCTATCGGTCCAAACAGCATATCGTCGTATGCTGGGTGCCGGGGCACCGAGAGATAGAGGGAAACGTGTTGGCTGACGAGCTAGCCACATCCGTCAACGCGAACGCTTCCAACACTTCCACGACTGTCCCTGTAATGGACCTCAAGCCCTCAATAAGAAAAAAGCTAAGGGCTTTCTGGCAGTGCTTGTGGGACGAACAAACAGAAAATAAACTACATGTTATCAAGCCGTATCTTGGCAACTGGCCGCCGGTATCAAAGAACCGCCACACAGAAGTAACACTTTGCAGACTCGGGATAGGACACACATACAGCACACACACATACCTCTTGTCCGGTGGCGATCCACCCATGTGTGATAAATGTGGTGAGCCACTTACTGTGCTTCACATCCTGCTGCAATGCACTGAATTAGACGCTAATAGGAAAAAGCATTTTCCATTACCACACTGTCAACAAATTCCCCTTCATCCTCTTATGATCATAGGTATGGAACCGCTCTTTAAATATCAATACTTGTTCGCATTTTTAAAAGATGTACACAGTTTTCATGTCATATCACCAGGAAATCCGTAGCACGGCCTCTTAACTGAGGTTTCTGCCGCGATAACTGCACTAAAAGAAAGCACCTGCCTCTCCCAGCTTTTGGGCTCAAAGGCCTCCCGGAGGCTTAGGTGCTATCTCCACACTTTTGCATTTTAGCTCCACGATCACTGATCACGCGTACTAGATCCATAGACAACTATATGTATCACTATCATAATTTATATTATATATCATTTTACGCTTTTATGATACGGATTGATTTTAGGCCACTTTACAGCCATGTCACATCCCACCATCGCAACTCACAAATCGGCACTTAACACAACATTATCAGTCATGGCGCTCTTTGGCCATACTTGGCCCTTGCGCCACTAAACAATACACATTCATTCATTCAGTCACAAATGAACAATTTCATCCCAACAAAGAAGATTTTTGCACGTATCTTCAGGATAGGACTACATTCAATTCTTGGATGTTATAGTAAGAGTGACTGGACCCCACCCTTCGCTCATCCAAACAAGACACGGGGAGGTAAGATGTCACATAAGTCACCTCCCATGTAGGTCCACTAGGAAATGCGAGCAACCATTGTCTCCTCCAGCACCCTTGATGATGGACCTGCCGATGCCCACGATGCACACGGCAACTCAGGACTCGTACAAATCAGAACACCTGTAACTGCCAAACAGTACGCATCATAACCTAAATAAAGAGTTCTAAAATACATAACAGAAGATGCCAAGTGCATGCCACATAGCTGACTCTGCTTAAATAAAAGCTCACCATTTGCTAATTTAAGGTGAACTTTGAGGAATTCCTTAGGAAAACTGAAGTAGTTGTACAGAATGAAAACTGCTATTTATCCTCCTCTTTTGTAACTTTACATCCTTCATCTTGAAAGGTGAACCATCGTACGTTCTATGACAGCCCACAAAATAGTTGGTACAGCAGAGGTTATGACTGCATTATGCACCTGAATAGATGCAGCCATCCAGTTTTCTTTGAGTGTTCAGCCTCACTGGAAAGCTCCATGTGCACATCGTTGTTAGCTATGTTAGCAATAATGGCACACCTATGTTTCTTGCTGGATTAGTACACGCAATATCAGAATCCAGCTTTCTCTCGCTTAAATGTTCAGTTCTGATTCATGAGCTCGGAACTGGCATGGTGTGAAATTGTAACAAAAGGCTTAAAGCTCATTCACGCTCTGCCTTATTTTATTTTGCGCATGTTCTTCGGTGTGTACAGAGGTGTGCAGGGTCAGTTTTATTGAATCTTTGCCAATAGTGAGTGGGGCAAAGTGTGTGTGGAGAAGACCTGAAGCCTCTAATTAAATCATTAAAGTTGTAAGGAACCCTTTAAACATGGGTGGGTGCTTTCAAGGTGGAAATAACTTTTGTTAACGTTCGAACCCGGGTCCACTAGATGTTATGTACTCAGGATAAAGTGCCACTGCAGCTGACAGAGTAAACTTCTACAAACTTCAGTGATCTCCAAAAAAACCCAAGAATTGGCTAAAAATTGTTTTTGGAAATCCTTGAGGACCTTCATGTGTTCACTTTCAACAGACGTGATTCTTTATGCTTGCACTGATCTACAATTGCCCTGGCTTTTCTTTTGTTAAATAAAGCCGGGCTCTCAAGGCACAGTTAAAATTTTTTGAAGTTTGGTACAAAAGTGCTCTTCCACATTTTGCATGAATTGGTATTCCTTTTTCAGTGAAGATCTTCCTAAGTGGTTTCGACGCTGTGGCCTTGGAGTCTGCTACACATAAAGGTATTGCTCACAAATTTTTCTTAAAAATTCAAAATGAAAATACACAACAGTTTGTTGCTACCACCCTTGAGGGCTTTTGGTTGGTCTGACAGTGTTTAATCAGTTCTGTGTTGGAGTACCAGAACTCTATTATCTATGGTATTTATTTTCACATGTGGAATTCCCTTTTTAGGGCTATGGCTGCAATGGGGAATTATACAATTGTGCAGTGTACGAACAGTGCAAATTTACACAGCAAGGAAGAAAAAGGTCACTCACACTCAAAGTTCAAACAAGGAATTGCCCAGCAGAAGAAGACGAATGGCTTATTGTGAAACAACCGTAATAGTTGTTGCAGTTGAGATACGGTTGTTGTTCCCATATGCAGGCCTTGTAGGCAAGGCAGGGAATTGCAATTTTAGTGGCTATGTACACATTGGTCCTTTATGAAAGGAAACACGCGAGCACATGGCCTGTGCTCTGTGGTGGCTCTCTATTGGTGGCCAGCATAACCAGGCATGGCTAATAGGCAAGCGCCCGCTGGACTCCTTCCCCTGCTAGATGGATGCGCAAAGAGTGGAGCCTGCAGCGCAGCATCTGCAGCTAGCAAACTGCGCTTGGTGTGTAAGCAGACTGGAAATGCGGAAGTGCCAAAATACACCACCCTGTAGTTATTAAGTATAGTAAAATCTCGATAATACATAGTTGGCGAGGAACATGGATCACGTACGCACTAAACAGTGTACTAATTATCCAACAAGGGCAGATGAGCAGCTGTAGACTCACCGGCCAGAAAAGAACTGTCTTAATTCTCACTCAAGCACACACAGACAAGTTTTGTTTGCGAGCAGGCAGCCAAAAATAGCTTATTTTCACTTGTTGCCTGGTAGCCTAGCAGTGACAACTATATCTTCAAACTCCACAAGGCTGCGAGCTAGTTTCTCAGCCGGCCCCATTTCTCTGCGAGCACCCTCATGACTGTCAACATATTCACCACGTCGGATATGGAAGGGCCATCATCCGCTTCCAAATTGTTGGCGTGGACGACATGGAAGCGCCAGAAGCTATGGGAGTAGGCAACACATCATGGCCACCATGTTTTCGTGTCGCCATTGGTGGCAACTGTAGTCCATGAAAGGTCTGTGTGCCACAACTTCCCTATCTATAAGTAAATATTACGCACTAACCTTTTGGCATGTGGTAAGCGACTGTAGTGTAAGTGGTCAGCCAATATATGAAGTTCAATGGCGGAAGTGTGGGGGATTCATTGCTGCTTTAATTAAACCACAATTACTTATTAAATAGGTACATATTAACAAGGTTTTACTGCACTCCCAGCATATCTTTCTGCAGCATGCAAATTTGGCTTTCCATTTCCCCGCATAGCATGAATAAAGATTACGTGATTCGAAACAGTGTAGGAGAGAATGATATACTTTCGTCAAGCATTTCAGGTGGTAATTAAGTTGCCCTATTAATTAAATGCTTAATTATATGTATGTATTCACATATTGGTGACATTATCTAATAGGTAAATTAATCAGCACTAATTATTCATACGATTCACTTTAATTAAGCATGATACATTTGGATAATCATTGAATAAATTTATTTCTAATGTTACTTAAAACATTAAATCTTTCCAAAATAAATTAATAGGTGTACTTAATTACTGTAGATTAAGGTAAATTATTTTAATCTGTGTCACTATATTTAATTACTCTCAATTAATTGTTCTTATGATTAAGTAATTTCACGGCAATCAATGTCCATTAGGCTTCCTTATCAGGTGTTAGTCTTAACGAGTCTTATATAACACTAATTTCATCATAATTCATCTTATTAGTCCTTTATTAACCTTAATTACTCTTAGTACTTCTTATACAGGCTGTCCCACATAACTAGAGCCAGGTTTTAAAAATGATAGGCACTCCGGATGTGAGTTGAGCCAAATGCATAATGTAAGCACTGGGCCTAGAGTTAGTCAGGCTATTTTTTATTTTCCCCTTAAGTAACGGATTAAGTATGTTCAATTAACCAACTTTTTAAGTATTGGCTGCAGACCCCAAGTGTGATATCAAAGTTGTAGAGCACCTTGAGAAACCACTCATTTGTTTCCAAGAAGATATATGTTGCGTGGTCCTTTCTTCCGCGTTCCAAAGAAAGCCCGCGAAATATGAAAAAATACCATGTGACGGGGCGTTTGTGCACTTTTATTGTGCTGCTCTCAAACGTGTGATGGATGAACAAGGTCGGCTGCAGCGAGACTGGCCCGCGATAGGGCGTTATGCCTGGTGAGGGTATCCGGGCATGCGGCTCTTATCGCATGACTGCAAATGCATGCTGCTGGCCAAGCAGTGCTGAAGCGATAACGCGTCTAAGGCCACGAAAAAGAAAAGACGAAATTGAATCTGCTTGAAAGAAGGAAAGGGCAAAGTGTGCGGGAACAATAGAAAGCGATAATGGCTGCTACAATTTTGCTTTTGTACACAAAGGACCTTGTAATAGTTTTCGAATTGAATGATGATGCTACAACTTTAAACCTTAGGGCTTGAATACAGTGGATAAACCACACGGCGACAAAACTAACTAATGGTAAAAAAAACCTTGGCTATATTCAAGGAAGATTATGCATGTCTTCTTCAGACGATGACTCTTTTTACACTGGCCCCGTCTGCTCCCCTTCTCACACTTAATGTCTATCGAATGTTCTTTTTTGGTCTCGCACCCCGCACGTGCGCATCGCTTTGTGGTCGCAGTATCGGGTGGCCGCGTGTGGCTTCACACTTGTGCACTGTGACCGGCGCGTCAGTCCCTGAGAGAGTGCGCAGCAGGATGTTCCAGTTTACTGGCTCTACATCATACCTTATGTACCTCGTTTGAACCAATCCCAGCAAACTGCAATATATCCAGTGCTCTTCAGGCACCTGTATCCCTGCATGTTCTCCACAGCAACGCTATTTGGCTGTGACCACTGTTGAGCAGCAGATATGGCTCACTCCAATGAGGAAAGAGTGGATATGGTTGTGGCTCTAGAATGGTCAAGTGGACATAGAAGGCGCGCAGTTTAGCTATTTCAACGCTGGCACCCAGGTACGCGTCCGAGCTCAGTAATGATTGTGCATGCATAAGAAATGCTGAGACAGACTGGGACTTTTGCAAAGAAACAACATAAATCTTCAATCCTGGGCGAGGACGTGGAGACAGATATGCTGTCAATTTCCTTCAAACCCACATGCAAGTATTCGTAGTGTGGGTGCTGAAGCTACCACATGCAGCTGCACCAGATGTATGAGCCCCGCGATTTCCAAAATCTAAAGGACTTTGCAAACTAGATTATAATCAAGACAGAAGAGGACCCAGGCTTTGTCAACAAAATATTGTGGACCGATGAAGCTACCTTCTTACGTAATGCCCAAGTGAACATCCACAGCGCTCACTATTGGAGCGACGAAAACCCTCACTGGGTTTTGAAGACGCATCACCAATATCAGTGGTCGGTTAATGTGAGGTGTGGAATTTACAGTGGCACTATCACTGGCCCTGTGTTTTTTGATAACACACTTACAGGTGAAAGATATGTCAATGACATCCTTGATGGGGCACTTGAGGATTTTCTTTGTGAAGTTCCATTGGCTAGAATCAAGGATATTTGGTATCAGCATGATGGTGCTCGCACGCACGGCAGCAGCAAAACTTGCAAATGGCTGCATGAAGTATTCCTGCAGCAGTGGATTGAATGGCATGGGTCCATTGCTTGGCCAGCATGGTCGCCAGATTTTACTTCCCTCGATTTCTTTCTCTGGGGCTAATGTCAAGGATCAAGTATACCGAACACTAACCACATCATCGGACAATCTAAAAGAAAAAATAAGAAAGTTTGCAACTCCATCCCTGATACCATTATCAAGAATGCCTTGGAAAATGCGCCTATGAGATTCCAAATGTGCATTGCAGCAGGTGATGACCTCTTCGAGCACACATTATTATCAAAGGGCGGTTTTTGGATTGAAGGTCACTGGAAAAATAATTCCAGTCCTAACGCCGCCTCCCCACCGAACCCCATATACACTCCGTCAGCAGGCTACCAGCTCTTGCCCATTTCAAGCATAAAAAAAATAAAGCTATGTTCTTGTTCTTTCGTCATTAGATGCTTTATTGTTTCGACACCGCTCGGCCAGCAGCATGCATTTGCACCGTCATGCGATGAAAGCCGCATGCCCAGATACCTACACCAGACATAACGTCCTGTCTGCTGCGGGAAATATATCGTGTTGGAAACATTTATTGAGAGGTTTCTCAAGGTGCTCTACAACTCAGCGTATCACACTTGGGGTCTGCAACCAATACTTGAAAAGTTGATTAATTAAACATAACTCATTCATTAGTAAAGGGAAAATAAAAAATAGCCTGAGTAACTCTAGGCCAGTGCCAACATTATGCATTCGGTTCAACTCGCGTCCGGAGTGCCTTTCATATTTAAAACTTTTGCTCAAGTTATGTGGGACAACCTCTATACGAGTATAGTCATAATCGTAAATCTCAGTAGTCATACGTAATCATAAGGCATCTTATATATACCTCCATAGGACCCCATGTATACTTATAGAGTGAGTCATGTTACGCATTACAGGCGGGCACACAGATTTCCGAGGGTAGTAGCCATAGAATGCTTATACAATAAAATAGGCTAGGAGTACCTAATTACTACTGGGCATATGTTGGCACTTCCATGTTTCAAGTGCGCTTGCATCTCAAGCGTGATTTACTAGCAGCAAATGCTGCGTTGCAGGCCCCGCCCCTTGTGCAACAGTCACGCAGGTGAGGGATTCCAGCTAAACCACGCAGGCTCTTGCTTATCAGCCATGCCTGGTTATTCTGGCTCCAATAGATGACGCCAAAAGCAGACCTGCTTCCTCTTCCTGGCGCTCGCCAAGAAAACTGTGGCCGTCGAGTACAAATCTGCTGTTCCCTTTCATGTTTGTGCAGCACGAGAGTGACACTGTCACATTTTAAAAGGCTTCCTATTACTTTATGTATTTAAAGGAGCACTGACACATATATTCCAAGTTGTATAAACTCTGTTATGTGCTTCTCTCATGTGAATGGATGACCATGAGCATGGTTGAAAATTGCGAAACACTTGGACAGTCGAGCCTCCTTATAATGAATCTGTGTCTGACACAAAAATGCCTTCATTATATCCAGTGTTCATTTTAAAGAATGTATTCATTGCACACTGATATTGGCAATAAAGCATTGCAGGTTTAGTTCATTATATCTGATATTTTGTTATATCTGTCTTCATTCGGTCGAGGTTCAACTTTATTTTTTGGTACTATAATTGGTCTCAAAATGTTGCAACTGGTCTTATCACCATTATTGTGATGTCGTGACGTACAGCAAAATTTGCTGACCTTGTATGGCAATAAGGTTACATATCATGACATTTCTCGTAACAAAATGAACAGTGCTGCACAGCTTCTCTTGGCTGCGCTCGCATGGGGCAGCTGTAGCAAACACAGTAACATAACGAGCCAATGTATCGTGACGTCATGACACATCCACATGCTGGGTACCAAACCTTGTTCATAGAAACGAAGTAATATAGTAATTTATTTAGGGTGCTCTGGTGCTTACTAGTATTTCTTCTAGAGCTTGAAGAGTCTTGACCTTCATTCGAGGGGGAACATGGCTCTCGAAATTAACTTCCTCATTTCTTCATGGATTTTGAGGAAAATTGGCAGAGGTAGTGCTGATGTTTCTGTGATGTTATCATAAAATTTTTAAAGCTATCTGAACAACTTTATTATCTACAAATTTCTTTCTCTTTTTAGGCTTGTCCCAAGACTGAACGACTTACAAAATTTGACGAGACTAATTCAAAGCACTGCGTGTTTCAAAATGAATGGTTGAGGACATGACATCCTTAGGTTCTTTCTTTATTTACAACATGATTTTTTTAGTTCTCATTGTTTATCAGGTGACTGTACAACAGGCATCTAAACTGTGACCAACTAGTTCAATCATTAATTCAGAAAAATGTTGTACTGCAAAAGCAAGAAATTCACACTCTGAACTGCACTTCAATGAACACATTAAAATATACGGAGTTGAAATGGACCTAGCAGACGTGAAGAAATCAGCAGGAAATCAGCAGGAAATCAGCAGGACAAGCTGAGCAGGAGGCAACAGAACCGGTTTCGAGGAAATGGCTTTCAAAGTTGTACCTTTGGTTTTAGGTTATCACAACTCACCAGGGCTGTACTCATTGATGTCTTATTACATGCAGAGCTTCTGGAGTGTTTTGCCTTTAGTCTTAAGGGCTTTGCTTGCCTTTTTTTCCCCAAGACATCCTTGTCCGCTGCGCTGTGAAAAGCATGTTGGCAAGGTTGCAGACCAAATATCTCTCAAAAGCACAGCTGCTCCCAGAATTGTTTGCAGACTGCCTTGCTGAAGGCTCTCTCTACTGGAGCAGGGAGGCTTACCCCTTAGCATCACTCACATAATGTCCCTGTCACATTCAATGGCACAATTTTGTCTTTTTCTAACAATGACCTGATGGCTAAACAAAGGCTTTTAGCAGCATTGTGAATTTTGTATCCTAGGCAGCAACTGCAAAGCTAACTGCATATGAAAAAGGCACTGGTTCATGGGCAGCAGTGCAGCTGAAACATGCATGCCTCTGAAGCCAGCACTTATGTTGAGGTTTACCCTGTTTTCATCATCATCATCAACAACAACCTATTTTGTTGCACTGTAGAACGAAGGCTTCTCCTGGTGATCTCCAATTACCCCTGTCCTGCGCCAACCGATTCCAACTAGCTCCCGCAAATTTCCTAATTTCATCGCACCACTTAGTCTTCTACCACCCTCTACTGTGCTTCCCCTCTCTTGGTACCCATTCTGCAACCCTAGTGGTCCTTTTATCTAACCTGTGCATTACATGACCTGCCCAGCGCCATCTTTTTCTCTTAATGTCAATTAGAATATTAGTTGTGCCCGTTTGCTCTCTGATCCAAAGCACTCTCTGTCTCTCAAGGTTATGCCTAGCATTCTTCATTCCATCGCTCTTTGTGCAGTCCTTAACTTGTTCTCAAGCTTCTTTGTCAGTCTCCAAGTCTCTGTGCCATATGTCAGCACCGGTAAAATGCACTGAATATACACCTTCCATTACGATGATAATGGTAAGCTTCCAGTCAGGAGCTGACAATGTCTGCCGTCTGCGATCCAACCCATTTTTATTCTATTAATATCCTTCTCATGATCAGGGTTCCCTGTGATTAATTGACCTAGCTAAACATACTCCTTCAGACTCTAGAGGCTGACTGGCGATCCTGAACTCTTGTTCCCTTACCCGGCTATTCATCATTATCGTAGTCTTCTACATATTAATCTTCAACCCCACTCTTACTCTCTCTGTTAAGGTCCTCAATCGCTTGTTGTAACTCGTCTACACTGTTGCTGAATAGAACAATGTCATCGGCAAACCAAAGGTTACCGAGGTATTCGCCGTCGATCCTTACTTCTAAGCCTTCCCAGTTTAATAGCTTGAACATTTCTTCCAAGGACAAAGTGAATAGCATTGGAGAGATTGTGTCTCCTTGTCTGACCCCTTTCTGTATAGGTATCTTCCTACTATTCTTGTAGAGAATTAGGTTAGCTGTGGAATTTCTAGATATTTTCCAGGATATTTACGTAAACGTTCTGTACTCCTTGATTACGTAATGCCTCTATAACTGCTGGTATCTCTATTGAATCAAATTCCTTTACGTAATCTATGAAAGCTATATAGAGAGGCTTATTGTAGTCTGTGGATTTCTCGATAACCTGATTAATGACATGGATGTGAACCATTGTAGAGTATCCCTTCCTAAAGCCAGCCTGTTACCTTGGTTGACTAAAGGCCAGTGTTGCCCTTATTCTATTGGAGATTATCTTGGTGAAAATTTTATATAATACTGGTAGTGAGCTAATCGGCCTATAATTTTTCAATTCCTTAACGTCTCCCTTTTTATGGATTAGTATAATGTTTGCGTTCTTTCAGCTTTCGGAGACATTTGCACTCGATACACTTTGTATCAAGAGCTGCCAGTTTTCCAAGCATTATGTATGTCTCCTCCATCTTTGATTAAATCGACTGTTATTCCATCTTCTCCTACCGCTTTTCCCCGTTTCATGTCTTGCAAGGCCCTTCTGACCTCATCACTAGTTATAGGAGTCTCTGAAACGTGTTCATTACTGCTTCAAATGGAGGTATCGTGGCTCCTCTGGGTACTGCACAGGTCAGTATAGAATTCTTCCGCTGCTTTTATTATACCTTTTAGAATGCTGATATTATTACCCTGCTTATCTTTCAATGCATACATCTGGGTTTGTCCTATGCCAAGTTTCCTTCTCACTGATTTCAGGCTGTGTCCATTTCTTACGGCTTCCTCTGTCTTCCTCTGTCTCTGCATTATAATTTCAAGTATCACTTATTTTCACCTTGTTTATCAGTTTTGACAGCTCCACAAATTCTATCTTCTCTCTTGAGTTGGACACTTTCATTCTTTGTCGTTTCTTTATTAGGTCTTTTGTTACTTGGGAGAGCATGCCTACTGGTCGCCTTGGTGCCTTGCCTCCCGCTTCAATTGCTGCCTCTGAAGACAGCCTAGTTACGGTTTCATTCATTACCTCTATGTCATCTTCATCTCTGTTCTAAGGCTGCATATTTACTTGCAAGCACCAGCCTGAATTTTATCTGCTTTTACCTTTACTGCCTGTAGGTTGACCTGTTTCTTCTTGACTAATTTTACCCTTCCTCTCTTCAAATTGAGGTAAATCCTAGCCCTCGCTAACCTATGATCACTGCACTTTACCCTAACACTTCTACGTCCTGCACTATACTGGGATCAGCATAAAGTATGAAGTCAATTTTATTTCTGTTTTCACCATTAGGGCTTTTCCAGGTCCACCTTTTGTTGCTACACTTCTTGAAAAAGGTGTTCATTATTCTCAGCTTATTCCTTTCTGTGAATTCTACCAGCATCTCTCCTCTAGCATTCCTAGAATCAACGCCGTAGTTGCCAATTGCTTGATCGCCATCCTGCCTTTTCTCCACTTTTGCATTGAAGTCGCCCATTACTACCGTATACCGAGTTTGCACTTTTTTCATCACTAATTCACCATCTTCATAAAACTGATCTATTTCATCATCATCGTGACTGGATGTTGGAATGTAGGCTTGTACTAACTTTAATCTATACCTCTACAGCTGCCCTCTCATTAATGCTGTAGAATTCATCAATGTTGCCCGCTATGTCCTTATGAATTAGGCATCCTACCCCGTATTGCTTCTTAACTGGGAGATCTCTATAGCAGAGGACATGTCTGTTATTCGGCAATGTATAAACCTTACCAGTTCTTCTGCTCTCACTAAGGCCAATGATATCCCAAACAATGTCTGATAGTTCCTCAGAGTCCTGCTAAGCTGGCCTCATTCGATAGAGTTCGGCAATTAAAGGTTGACAGGGTCAGTTTCCATTAGCGGCCTGTCCGGACCCAGAGATTCTTAGCACCCTCTGCTGCATTACAGGTCTGACCGCCGCCTTGGTCAGGTGCTCTGTAGCTGCTGGGGACTGAGGGCCATGGGTTAATTGTAGGAATCATTCGGGAGGTATAGTGTTTACTGCAGGATAATTCAATTCAGAGGTTTTATTGGTGAACCGGTTTTATTGAGGAACACACTGGCCGCCATGCTGCGGCGGCTGTGCGGGCAGATTTGCCGCTATATGTTTACAATTTCAGGGAAACCGGAACCTCTTCTGGCTTGGCCCACTTCCCGACTACGGCTTTCTCGTTACACATCCTCGTTTCTTGGCACGCTTTATCGGCGGCATCCTCTCTTCGCGGTTTCGTCCTGTGGCTCGTAGCCCCTGCCTTGGTGTTGCCCGTGTCGAAGCTCGCAGGCCCATTCCTCGCGCGGCGTTATTTCTTGGCAGTAGACTTGTAACCGCGCTGGCCTTGGTGGACAGGCGCGTTCGCGTGCGACCGCCCCGCCTGCTGATCCGCACTGGTGCTGTCACCGGACCCGCAAGTGCGCCGGTACGTAAGCGGCGTTGTTTCTTTGGCGCGGGCTTGTTAGCCCTGGTGGAAACGCTGGAAGCGGAATGCGTTCGCTTGCGACTGCCACGCGTGTGGCCCCGCGTCGACGCGGCCACCGGCAAATCTGGTACTGTGGTGACGGCACAAAGGCTCTTGGCCCGTCGTACTCCGCTCGACATCGACGGTTCGTTAGCAGACGGGCGATCCTTCTTGCGCTTGTCCATCCAGCTGGCTGTACTCCCGGGGGCGCGAGTTGACAGGCGTCGCGCCTTGCGAGACCTCACCACGCTCTCGGCGTTTGCCTTCGTCAAGCTCGCCTTCGTCGAGCGTTCCCGCTTGCGTTTGTTGCTAATGCGGGGGCTCCTCCTAAGACCTAGCTGATTTTTACCAGTGCTAATTAGCAGAATAGTTGTCGAGCGGCCGACGCTCCTTTTGTCTCGTTCGTTTCCTCGGCCATTGTCTGAACGGGCTCGATGATGCTTTACAGAAGACGCATCAATGACTGCCGTGGCTTGATCACGACGCGGTCTCCTTTGCTGGCCTTTGTTTCCGCTGACGCTACCCACAATGTTTGCTCTTATGCGTAAATTAAATGAAATAAAGTTAGCCTTGGCTGCTTCGCGCTTCCGCAATCTTTCAGCACGGCGGCAGTAGCTTTGCAGCTTGTGTGAGGTCGAAGCGCCCATCCTTGCTTCCTTCGGCTGACAGTCTGGCCCCGGCACGGTATTTCTCGGGCGGCCCGCTGGCTTCCTGTTGCACTCGGGGGTACCGTTGTAGTGGCGTTGTAGACTGGCGAGCTGTCGCAATGGCGGCCTTCGGAAGCACCTGGGGTGACACGCCGCTCTATAACCTTCGATGTCCCGCTTATTTGCGCCTTCTGAAGAGGCTGCTGTCTTCGAGGGCTAATTCGCCGGCTAACACGGACGTCAAAAAAGAAACATTTAAACGACAAGTGAGTTTACGATGACGGTTAGATGTAGAGCGCAACTTCGTTTAAATACATGTATAAGCCGATAACAAAGAAAATGGTTTGATCGCCCGTGCTGGCCAATCAAAATTATGGAGCTCTACCCACAGCTCCACCTATCCTGTCTGCGCACTGAATAATATGGCTGCAGTTTAAAGGGACACTAAAGGCTGCTATGACGTCAAGTTAAAGTGATAAAGCAATGCTCTAGAACGTCAAAGGCGTCAATATAATCGCGAACAGAGCTTTAGTAACCGAGAAATTGAGGTAAATGCATAACACGATTTGAGACTCCGGTAGACTCCGGAGACTCTAGCGACATTCCGGTAGTAGCCCGATGACAAAGGCACTCCTCATCATAATTTATGTCACTAGTACTCATCTAATCGTATTAAAAAGATCATATCATTAGATTATAAGAAGGAAGAAAATGCTACTTGTCTACTTCTATTCGATTCTAAGAAAAAAAAATTGACATTACCCTTGAGTAGTATGGGTGATCGAGAGGTTTCGTTTTCGCTCGACTCTTCGTGCTCGACTTTGCGCCGCGTGCGCTTTGTAGGTTCAGTTGTTTCGTTATCGCGTCGTGCTGCGGTGGTCCTGCTGGCTCGCGAAACTTGCATTTGGAACAAGGAGCGAGAATGTCACGTCCATGTGATGTCGTGGGGTGCGGGAACGGTCCGCGGAACTAGTTGGCCAAGGGCAGTGGCAGCGGTGAATCCAACATTATTATCACTGTGTGCCAACGAGTGAACCTCTCCGTTCGAAGTGGTTAAGTGCCGTACCTCTGCCTCAGCGTGCTGGCAAAGGGCCGAAAAATCACGTAGTGTGCTCGCTGCACTTTCGTCCAGAGGATTACGAGTTCAACGCCGACTTACTGAAGTCGTGTCGAGTGCCTTTCAAAGCAGGCCGCCGTCGTTGTAGTACGCAACGACGCCGGCAGCGCGAGCCCTCAGCAGGCTCAGGTCACGTTTATCAGTGCTGAAATCGCTGAAGTCGAGCTCAGCATCACGAGCCAATGTGTCGTTGTCAGGGCCGTCCATTGCAACGAGTGTAGAAGTTGACGTCATGAAATAGAGAACCAGGTTATCGTCGCACGCTTTCCATTCCGCTAGCTACCATAGTTTCGCTTTCGCGCAGCTGTCGGCTCTGTTTCTGGCCGCGCGTTTGCGTTTTGCGCAGAAAAGCCGTAGCGCCGTCTGCGGGCACCGTTTCTTGCCGCCGGGCAGTGCGGATATGTTTCGCATGGGCTGCCGAGTTTCGACCGATTTTTGGCAACATTACGGACTGCGACGACCCGGGAACATCACACCGAAGTCAGTGAGGGTGCTGTGCACCTAACCGCTACGTTTTTGGAGGCAAGACCTGCTCATAGGCAGATTTCAGGCACTTCTCCCCCCCCATTGGACCACGAATATCCTCTGGACATCCCGATAAGATCCGAACGTCCAAGTCCCGGTCAGGATGTCCAGTGGATAACATGTGGACATTAATTTCGGGATGTCCTATTTAAGACATCCTTCAGACATCCACACGATTAAACTTCTGGGATCTAAACAAAATCCCAAAACTTTAATGCTATGGATGTCCGAAGGATGTGTTCAACGGGATGTCCCGTACCGGCCTTATGTGGGACCAACACACAGTCCAACACGTACTATGTGATCATATCGCGGCATATAAATCTCTACTAGGCTGCCTTCAGCGCACGCTCTTCCGAAAAGACATGTCAGCCAGCAATATGAAGTTTGAGTGAGAACGGGGTGTCCGGTGGTGGTGACACCTGCATAGCTGGCCCGTCAACCCAAAAAAGAAGCTTTTCAGCTTCGTTGTCATCTTCCAATGAAGATGGTTTGGATACCAATGTTTATCTCGTGTCCAGATGTAAAGAAGACAGTGATGACGCTGAATTAAGCAGTTCTGATGATGGTGATGATGATGATAACATCTCTGAAGGAAACATTGTGAATGCTCGTCAGTAGGTACAGCTTGATGTCTACAATGGTGGTGCGAAGCCTCCTTAGTTTCCAGTGAAATAGCCAAAGGTTGATTAGCCTACACAAGTGAAGGATGATGAGGCGTTTGCGAATGGTTTTTATGTGATTTGTAATTTTTATTAGCAGCAGGCAACTGCTTTCCTATGTAATTTAAAAAAAATAAACTGTATTATGTTGATTTTACTTAGTATGTGGTGCAAGTATTTTTTAGACATTGAGTAGTTGCTTTTAGTACAATCCTAGGTTGTGACATTCGCGATACCTACATCCAGTGGTAATGCAACGAATACTAGGAATTTTTAATTAGAGCCGGGGCTTTCAAATGAATACAGTTAGTTAACTGGAGAAAACGTCTAATAATTTTTAGCTTTATGGGGGCAAGTCTTTCATTCTCGACATGCTTCATTCAGTTGGGTGAAACAATCGCTACAATTTAGGAACCCTGCGCCTGTCGTGCAGCGTCGCCAATGCTTTAGTGAGCAGTGCCGCACCTATGACGGAGGCTTTGTCCGTGGCATTTGAAGCAAACAACATTTCGAAGGGAAAATGCAGAGTGTATGGCACAGTCGCTGCATTTTACCAAGGTGTTAAGCCTTCTGGAGTTCCAAGAGATTTTATAAACCATAAACATTAAGAAGACTGCTGTCTGCACTGCTACTGGGTGTGTTCATAAGATCAAGACACAAACATGCAATGCTGAATGTAGTGCCAGTGAAGCTTCCAGAGCACAACTCTACCCCCCACAACATGAAGTATGCTTACTGAGTATGACAGTCGTTTGTGCCTTTATTCTTTTGAGTTAATTTTTGTGACAGTGGTTGTCACACATATTGCGATTTTGCTGTACAAAGGCTGGGACCAAAATCACTTAATCTTAATCACGTCATCATGTTTTGCCCTGACTTGTGTGTCAGCACTGCTTTCAGTAATATTCAGATTTCATATGACCAGCTGCAATGACCAATCGGACAATAACGCAACAAATATTAGTTTAAATTACTGTTAAAAACAAGACTAGAGCTTCACTTAGTAAACCAATAAACCTAGACGAGAGAAAGGTCATAAGTGCGGCATAATAAAACGTGCTGCTTTCAGTGGAGTTGCGTTGCTGCCTGTGGAAGCTCGGCATAAGGAGAAGGTTGCGACGTAAAGGTGCCATAAACACTTTCACCTCTTTCAACGAGTAGACCAGGACTGAAAAAAATCCAGGGGCATACTTTTTCGATCCAAAGATTTTGGCATTGAAGTCTGCATAATTGTGATAGAAATTGGTGAGACAGTGCGATTTCTTGTTTTCCCATGTTTACATGTCTGCCCATGCAGCCCATGATGCAAGAAATGTGTTCAGACGTTGTGCACCAAGAGTTTTACCGATGAAATGAGAATAGGGCCAAAGACAACAATCGCAGCATGATTGCAAAGCATTGGTTGGTAGTCCATAACTGTTAACACTGAAACACACTGAACGAGTGCATGAGCTTGCTATCATCTTTTTATTTATTTGCTTATTTCAGCAGTAGTGCCAGCCTCTCACACAAGGCCTTAGGCAGGAGTGGGTTGTAAAAAAAAATAGAAAAAAAAAGCAGATGTGGTAATACAACAGTAAAACTTGCACAAGGCAAGTCCATAAATGCAGATGTTACGAAGAAATCATCACCAAATACAGTGCATCAAACTTAACATTTTTAATCTTTAGAACAACTGTAACTAATGAATAAAGGGAAAATCAGACATCCACCCGTTCATAGCAATTGCTACAAAGGAAACCCATACGGATTCCTCGAAAGAAAAGCCTCATAGTTGAAGAAAAATTCGTCCTGGTCCAGGTGGATGTCTGATTTACCCTTTATTCATTACTTCTCTCCACCTTGCGGGTTTCCGCAGAACTACTACGTCAAACTCTTGCCTTTGCTTTGTGTTGTTGACAAATTCGACTTCGCCCTGCCATCTGCTAGCCGCCTGGTTAGCTCAGATGGTAGAGCGGCTGCCTCGGAAAGGCGGTGGTCCCGGGTTCATGTCCCGGACCAGGACGAATTTTTCTTCAACTATGAGGCTTTTCTTTCGAGGAATCCGTATGGGTTTCCTTTGTAGCAATTGCTATGAACGGGTGGATGTCTGATTTTCCCTTTATTCATTACTTCTCTCCACCTTGCGGGTTTCCGCAGAACTACTACGTCAAACAAATGTAACTAAAACAGTAGTACTTGTACATTTTATGAGTCTTCCGCATATACACACAGAATAAAAAGAAAGGAACACCAGATTGTGAACGATAACAAACATCTCTTAGTGGAGCAATATCGGTAACCTTTCAAAATACAAAGCCTTGTAAATACGCAATAATGCAATGGACGCCGATTAAATCTTTCAGGCGTACATAAAAGTACAAGAAAGTGAAACATAAATTGGAACTTAGTACGCATGCATTGTGTGAGGCCGAGTGGTGGAAGAAAAAAAGAATAAAAGAGGGAAATCAAGTACATTTTTGTTGTCGCAGTTTTGTCATGAACGATTGAACATTTGTACAGTTTACTAGGTCCGCACACAGAGCATTCCAATCAGTGATGGTGCATGGAAAAAATTAATTTTTGAAAGCATGTGTCTTGCAGAAATATGCCCTCAATTTTTTTGGATGCTCGGATGGCGTTGATCGGCGATGAAATGATTCTATGTACACATTCTTATTTATGTGCAGCTTATCATAGTACAGTAAGAACACCAATTTAAATCTCTTGCTGTCGTCTTGTCTGCAATGTATCCAAGGCAGCATTTTTTAGAAGTATACTGGCTGATGTACAGGAAGTGTAGTGATTATAAACAAATCGTATTGCTTTTCTTTGAGTCATATCAAGTTTCTTAATATTTAGTTTGCTGTGAGGATCCCATACCACTGATGAGTATTCAAGGATTGGATGGATGAAAGTTTTGTACTCAATTAACTTCACTTTTGGGGTGGATCTACTCAAGGACCTTCTTAGGAATCCTAGTTTCTGCATAGCTCTCTCTTCAGTGTAGGCAACATGATCATTCCACTTAAAATCTGTGCTGAGTACAACACCTAATTATTTATAGGTATTCATTCACAAACAATACTTTATGGCCATTTATTGTGTATTCATGCCGTAAAGGTAGTTGTTTACTTGTTATAGTCATATCCAGCATTTTCTTTGCGTTAAGCTTCATTTGCCAGGTTGCGCACTAAAAAGATATTTTCATTAAAGTTGTGTTTAAAAGAGCCTGGTCACGTGGGCTGCGTATTTCTAGGTAAAGAATGCAGTCATCTGCAGATAACCTTGAAGTAACCGAAATATCCTGGGTGATCTCGTCAATAAAGATTAAGAAAAAGAGTGGCCCAAGCACTGAACCTTGAGGAATTCCGGACTTCACCGGTTGTGAATCGAAGTATACATTATCGATAGAAACTATTTGATTTTGGTAAAAAAGGTAGGCCTGATTCCATGAAATTAAAGTATCATTTTTCAATATAGGTTCAAGTTTTGCAAGAAGTTTTGGATGCGATAAGTGATCAAATGCTTTTTCAAAGTCTAGGAATATTAAGTCAATTTGGCCTTGTTTATCTAGAATAGCTGCAATATCATGAACAGTTTCCAGAAGTTGTGTAACAGTAGAGAATTCTTTATGAAAGCCGTGCTGCCTGTCATTGATTAAATTGTTTTCCTCAAGAAAAATGGAAAGGTGCTTGAATATGATGTTCTAGAATTTTGGCACATGAGCACAATAGGGAGATGGGTCTATAGGAGGAAATGAGAGAAGAGTTAGTTGTTTTGTCACTGATTTCTTATAAATAATGCGCAAGAACTTCAAGCACCATACAGCATACCTCAGAAGAAATGCGTTAGGTATGCCATCAATACTAGACAACTTTTTTGGATCAATATTAAAGAGCAGTGACAAGATCTCTTCGTAAGATATCGAGATGTCACTTATTGGTGGAACATCATGAGCTGTTTTCAAACATGGTTTTCTACCATCATCATCGGTAAACACTGAGCAGAAGAACATATTAAATCATTCTGCATTTGCTTCTTTGTTAGTAACAATAGCCCCATTTATAGACATATTAAGGAAGCAGTTCTTTCTAGGGGAAAAATGCTGCCAGAATTTGTCTGGGGATGAATGTAAAAAGTTTTCCAAAGTAACGTTATAATAGTAATATTTCGCTCTATTGATAGTGTCTTTCAGCTGTTTGCGCACGACGCAGGCTTTATGCATGTTAGTCAAACATGGGTTCTGGTGATGCTGTTTTTTTATCTTCTTCGCCTCTCATCCCAAGCGAACAACTGACTTAGTAATCCACAGGCTTACATTTCTTGTTACTTTTACTTTTGTCGGTATGTAATCATGAATGCACCGCAATACAAGGTTCTTGAAGAAACACCCAAAGACTGTCAGAAGAACATTAGTTAGATTCAAAATGTATGGGAAATCGAGAAAAATATGTCTAATGTGTCTAGTATTTCTACGTCATTAACATGCAAGAAGATAGAGACCACGCATTCTTCGCTCTTGCTTATTGAAACTTCGTTGAGGTTAACGCTCTAGTACACCAATTTATGATCCGATATTTCACCAAACACATAGATGTCCGACGCTCTACGTAACATGCTATGAAATTTTGTATAAATTATTAGCTGTCTAAAACTGGCAGAAGGTGCTGATTTCATTGGGTGCTCAGAATGTCTCTTCCTGAGTATTGTCTGCTCGACATGCCACAAAAGAAATGTACATCATTCCATCTGGCACAAAAGTATGTGTAAAGCGAAAAACGAAACAGATGCTGACCTAGTGAACAAGGCTCCCATGTGGGGAGCCTTGTTCTCGGCCCAAATGCTGCAGTACAAACTCAGCCCAAATGCTGAGTTTTTAAATAATTTTGCACCTTGGTCAATGTCTGTTTTGTTTTTCGCCATGTTTCTTCTGGACCGGAGAAGGTTTTGGCAGATTCTCAGCTTCATCATGCGTAATGCTTCAGCTTGAATCATGCGCATTGAAATAGTGCAGATTTTCACAGGTTTTTAGTGCATCTGACACTGTGGCCCTCCTTAGGCTCATTTTAAGGTAACCAGTTTCCTTGAAACATGAAGTGTGACGCGAGGGGGGAAACAGAGGCCAGGGATTGTTTAAGGATGTACGTAAAATAGTAGGTGTGCAGTTTGCTCCCCACTTTCGTTTTGGGGCTTATTTTTTAGTTTTTTTCGTGTTAGGCTGCCTGAACAGATTAGGGTTTTGTCAAAGTCGGGCCCTGGTACATTAGCATCTGTGCATGTGTTGTATGTTGAGTGTACTAGACAATGGTCGAGTGGGCCGAACGGTGCTCTCCCACTGAGGTGCTGCATGTGAAAAAATTGTGCGAGTGCACTGCAAGCGAACTGGATTGGGGTGGAGACATGCTTCACGACATATTCAATGTAATCTTGCTGTGGGCACTGAGACCGATTGCGCACGTACGCTCTTGTAATGGCACCTCATTTCAATTTCAAATTTATATTGATGCCTTTTTGTTGCGTATACGTACTTGAGGCATAGGTTATACAACATGTCATCTTCAATTTTGCTCTCGTTGTCAAGTACGTCCTCTGCTAGTGAGTGCGCGTTCGTTGCGCGGATGTTGGCGGACGGCCAGTTTTTCTTGCAAAAAGTATGTGCAGTAAAATTTTTTATGGTTATACTTGCTTTAGTGTGCCCGCGACTCCTGTCGGCCGGTACCAATAGTAGTTTTAGCCAGGCGAACTGCTGTTTTTAACTGTTTTTTTTTAAAGTCATACCGTAATTTTTGTTAGAGAGGCCGCCTATTTGCAACTCGAAGCTACGTAAGAAAATGTTATTGATATCGTGTCATTTGACACACTCTTCTTGTTGGAATATTGATCAGGGACAATGATAGAAGAAAACGATATTATAGTGAAATAAACCAAGTTCATTTACTGCGTGGCACAAAGAGATGCAGATGACCAAAGCACCTCTAGGTAAATCTAAGGGTGCATAGACGTATATATCCATGACATATATGTAAGAGAAAAATTATCAAATATTCGAAATGCACTGATTGAAAAAGTGAAAACTCCCGACTGGAATGCATGTGTTCTTTTTAAAAGCTGCACCAGCCCCAGGTGAACCAATGAACTTTCCCAAAAAAAGGAATCGGGACAATTATTGGACCTTAGCATGAACAACAGTGTTAGGGAAATGATATTGCCTATGTACTCTGGCTGAATCGGGAAGACACGGAAGTCTTTACCAATGCAATCTCTATGGCTTGTCTGGCGATCTTCAACGTGCCAGCAGTTGAAATGAAGTAATGTAAACATATAGTTTAATTGAATGGTATTTGCTATTCAAATCGTATTCGACTTCAGAATTCATTATTAGAAATTATCAAATAGCAGTTTCCGTTATGTAACACTTAAAGCCTGTTTCACATGCAAGCGATTTTTGGCCAAAAACAGCACGGCGCCTGTCGCGTGAGCAAGACTTTTCCCAATACCAGTTTTCTGAGCGGTGCGCACTGCTGTGATCATGATCGCAACATTTGGAAAAATTAGCGAGCGGCGAGAGCAGCAACCACTGGCCGAGCGCCTTGAGCAGTGACATTAAGGTCACGTGGCAGGGCTGTGGCCGAAGCGTAGGCGGCGCGGGGAACCGGGGAACTCGCTCGCTGGAGCAGATGGTTCTAGCACACGAAATTTGTAGCAGACATCTGCTGCCAGTTTGCAATGCCTTTCACTGTTTTCAATGAGCTGTTCATCAAACTAGTTGTGCAGTGTCCACTTGTTTGGGATACTAAAATTATGGATTTTCACAACAAAGGGAAGGGTTTTTGTGAAGAAATTATGGACTGAAGCATAAAGTACTCGTCGTCGCAAGTGACGCATACTTCCATAAAGTAAATGTCGGCGTCGCTCGAATCAGCCGTGTTCGTTGGCGACAAAAAATTGCCGCTTGTTTCCATCTGTCTATTTCGAGTTCTATTCTTTGGAGCCAAATTGCCCCCATGTGCTGTTTTCTTCTTGCCTCTTTTTTCCCCCAATGGTGGTCACATGTGGGCCCGGACAGACACAATGAAGCGGCAGCTCATACGTTTTGTTCGCAGTGCATGTAGGTGCTTTTTTTTTTTCTTCTTTACAACTCCGAGCTAGCGTGTTCGTAGTTTTGTTTGGTCATGTTTCTTCAGTTAAAAGGTGAAGTACCCCGAGCTCTACAAGGGCTGCTGCCTTTCTACTCAAATGCCTAGAGGTGAAAAGGGACACGAGCTTCTTTGAAAGCCGGTCCATAGGCCTCTTGCATCCGGGTGGCCAAGATGGTACCCGAGTGCCTTGCGGTATTCGAAAACGGGAGCTTTTGGGAGATGTGCACATGCTTCAAGTCCAAATCGCAGAAAAAAGAACCAATTCATTTGCTTCCAGGTGGCTAATTCTGTGTGCATGTACTAAGCAAGACCTTTAAGCTGTCGCCTATAAAGAGCTAAAAGAGACATAAATGTGAATAAAGAAGGTTGTATTCACCGTTCCGTACACAGTGCTTTTATTTTATGCAAGGTTTACAAGCACAAAAGTGGAGCACCAACTTAATACACTGGTCAAACCCACAGCTCAAGTGCGCCGAAACATGGAAATGTGGAGCAAGGCGCAGCTCTTGAAGACCGCTGAAACCCACGGCTCACAGGTGCTTTCCGCAGGCAACACTGCATCACAGCGGCACGCGGTGCACCAAAATGAATTATGTGAAACAAAGCTGCATCTGTGCACCGCGCTGCCGCTCAGCCACCGTGACCACCGCCGCTTCGTCGCTTGCATGTGAAACAAGCTTAACAGCACTTTCAAAGTCTCGAAGGTGAGGGGCCAATGCAAGTGAAGACTCTTGTTCAGAATGAGTGTGCTACCAGTGAGCCGTGGCTGTTGCATAGAGGCACACCAGTTCCCGAGAGAATTAATGCATAAGTGCTAATCGATTCTGCTCAACAAGTTCCTAGCTCTCATTCAATTTTGGGGCAGCCTGTAAATCTGCTAACTTGATTCAGACAAGGAAAACATATTTCTGACAGTCTCAACACGTCTACAAGACTGCAACCCATTAAATCTGGGTGCCCAATGGGGTACCACACTTAACGAACACAGCAGATCTGCAAATATCTCTACGTGTATCTGAGGCATGCCATTACTTTAATTGCTTCATTATTTTCCCTATGATAGTGCTCTGGAAAAACTGAAAGCAGCCAAAAGCTGCTTCGTTGGGCAGACGTACAGTTGGGAACAGCATTACACTTAGTTATAAAATATAAGTGTAACATATTTTTCTTAGAAATCGGACTCTAAAATAATTTCTTTCATTTACGCCCCCAGAAAAAAGGTGAAGGACACTGCTACCTTCCTTTCTTTTAATTAAACAAATTCTGGTGTTTTACAACTGGCGATATGATTATGAGGCACCCTGTTCAGTTCTCACAACCTGTGGTTCTTTAACTTGTACCTAAACAGGAATACATGTGTTTTTCCATTTTGTTCCCATCAAATTCCGTGACCTGGTTTGAACCCATGAGCTCCAGTTTAGCAGTGCAATGCCATATCCACTATGTAGCCACTAATTAGGCTACCACACTGCTTTCTTCTTCTTTTTGTTGTTGTTGTTAAGCATGGACTGCACAAAAAATTGCACATGCTTATGTGTTAAAGGTTGGAACTTATAATGGCTACATAAAACTGTTTTTGGCACCCGAGGTCCGATTGCAATAAAAAAAACGTAACAATTATTCCACATTCTGTTACGCGAGGAAAATGGAAACATAAATAGAATATTGCACTGCAGTTATGTTTCTTTTTTCTATAAGGAGACTTCCCGTAAATCTGAGTATAAGGCACCAGATGGGGCAAATATGTTTTTTTTTTTGTCTGCGTTTCGCAAGACCTACTGATGGAGAACTATATGCGCAAAAATACACATGAGAGATACATGCTGCTTGAAAAACAGGAAAAATATTTGTTCTCCAAAGGGAGCCATACAGTAACATAGAATGAAAGCCGACACTGTGGCTGCAATGCACGTGCAATCACCGGGTGGCATTAAAAAAATATAATGAAATAAAGAAGAGAAAGAAAGGCATATATTTCTAAGGCATAAATACATGTCATGTGCAGTTATAAACACTGTTTGAGCAGTCTGAACACACATAACAGCACGTGAAGTAGTACGAATGACCCTTCCGAGAAGTATCACCAACAGTTTCCAATGGCACAACCTTTATGCAGCCCAATTCACTTTGATTTCAGCGCTGCCACAGTATTTTTCGTCGTCGTGCCCCTCGCTGCAAAGCATGCGCTGTCCTAGCCACTCGTCCCACTCAACCTTATTCTAGTACACACTAGTTGTATGTGCATGCATAAATGCCAGAGTAACTTTTTTAGTGCTGATGAAGGAAGCTCTGGGCCATGTGGGCATTCCCTAAGAATTGCATAAAACACACTCAATGGCGTGCCTGCCCAACAAATTTTTTTTTTTTTTTTGCTCACGACACGGTGTTTTTATATATCTACAGTCGTGCTCCCTGTGGCTGGCCAACAGAACTATGTTAGTAAAAAAATGTAAGGTAAAGGGCCCTCGCCATATACTTGCTAAAGTGAGGGGTCCCCATTTTGGTCCATTACATTTTATATGCACAGAGTTCCGCTACCCTGTGATTGGCCCATGTCACTGGGGTGCATGGTAACAATGTAAGAAAGCGTTATCATTCATTAGTCTATGACTGCTAAAGCAGCATCTACATAAGGCCCCCACCCCATTCTCCCTGGGCTACTTAATGGATTGCTTCGCTCCCCGCAGGGGCATCTGCGTGAACAGGCGTTTGGTGTGTTGCGACACCACGGACCCGAGCACACGAGGGTTGGACCCTCCCGCGTGTAGCCGTGCTCGGCTTAGCCGTGTCTGGGGAAAGGGGGATCCTGGAGGTTGAGCTGAGGCTGGGTGTTTGGACCTTTAAGGCCCCCCGGCGGTGGCAACACACCCCTTTGGCCTCTGCTTCACATAGACGGCACCCCCGGACTGACCCACCCGGGGGAAATCGGTAGTTGCCTTTTCCTGTCTCTCTCTCCCTACAACCTTCGTCTTTTCCTTACTTTCCACCTTTCCTGTCTCCTTCTCATTTCTTTATTACTTCCGACCTTCCTGGCAGCAAGGGTTAACCTTGTGTGAGTAGCCAACCTTGGTTATATCATATTGGGTTATAGCGGCAACGTACAGCTGGCGTTAGCAGGCCCTGTTTTTCAGGCCCTGCAGCGTCCCCTTGTTGGACTCCATGGTGGGTGGCTGGCGTTGCTGCCGAAAACTACACGTCCACACATGGCTACTTCCTTCCCTCCACTACTTGATCGCCCTCAGAAAAGAGGGCGCACCGATGAAGTCTTTCAATTTTTTGGCCGCCAAAAAGAATCGTTCCCGCGTTTCCATGTTATCCATTCCGCAAAACCAGATAAACCAGTAAGAACTATCTCACCCTTCCTTGTTTCTAAGTCATTGACTGAAGCCTTTGGTCCTGGATATAAGGCGTCGAGGATGGCAAGCGGTGATCTCCTCTTGGAGCTCCGCAATCAAAAACAATATGAAAAATTGTCAACATTAGTGTCATTTGGGGAAACCCAAATAATTATAACCCCGCACCGCACGATGAACACCACCCGTGGTGTTGTCTCTGATGATGACTTGATGGAGCTCACTGAGGCTGAACTCTTGGAGGGCTTCAGTGACCAGAATGTTGTAAATGTTAAACGAATTAAGATGAGGCGAGATGGAAAAGAGATCAAGACGAAACACCTGATACTCACTTTCGGCTCAAGTGTCCTTCCCTAGTCCATCGAGGCTGGTTATATCAAACTTCGTGTTCGGCCATACGTTCCCAATCCTCTCAGATGCTTTAAGTGCCAACGTTTCGGCCACAGTTCACAGAACTGTCGAGGCCGGCTGACTTGTGCCAAGTGCAGTGACAAAGAACATTCCTCTGAAACGTGCCAGAACACTCCGCATTGTGTTAATTGTGATGGTGAGCACGCCGCGTACTCGCGGTCGTGCCCATCCTGGAAGAAAGAAAAGGAAATCGTTACAATTAAAGTCAAGGAAAATATCACTTTCAAAGAGGCACGCAGGCGGGTTTCATACCTGCCCAAGAAAAGCTTTGCCGAAGTGGCGCGTCAGGGGGCAGCGTCACAACGGCCTTCGGCGGCTGTCCGACTCACAAGCAGTGAGTCGGCAGTTACGCCTTCTGCCCCCGCGGCGGTAGCAGCTAGTGCTGCTCCGTCAACCGAGGAGAAGGGACCATCGACCCCGAAGGTGGGCGCAGCCGAGGCTGCCTCAACTTCCCAGGTCCCTTCCAGCGCTGGCAACGGCCGGCGCAGCCAAATCCCCCAGGGAGCCCCATCGGCCTCCGGGCTGGTGGGCGCAGGGGTCTTGCCCTCCAAGGCGGGACCCTCGCTGGTAACTTCCCGCTCGCAAGAGCACGTGTCCGGCGCCTCACAAGAGGCAATGGACACTACACCTATCCTCCAGGGGCGCCAAGCGCCTAAGGAGCGGCGAGGTTCACTCGAACGCTCCAGAAAGGGCAAGACCCCGATTACAGGGCCTCGAAAGGGCTCTATAGTCTAAGGCATAACTTCTATTTCCGTACACACAGCACCAAATTAACTTCATTATGGACACTCTAATTATGCAGTGGAACGTCAGAGGTCTCCTCAGAAACCTTGATGATGTTCAAGAACTTCTCTACGAACTCACTCCAAAAGTGCTGTGTGTACAGGAAACCCATCTTAAATCTAAACACTCTAACTTTCTTCGTCATTATGTTATTTTTCGTAAAGATCGTGATGATGCTATCGCATCATCTGGCGGTGTAGCCATTATAATCGACAAAGGTATAGCGTGCCAACATCTACAACTACAAACGCCCCTAGAGGCAGTGGCCGTTCGAGCCATACTTCTAAACAAACTTATTACCGTCTGCTCTCTGTATATACCTCCGCATTACCAGCTCCATAAACATGAATTCCATAAATTACTAGATCAATTACCCCAACCCTATTTGGTTCTGGGAGATTTAAATGCACACAGCAACCTATGGGGCGACTCTCATTGCGATGTGCGAGGTCGACTGATTGAACAGTTTCTCTTTTCATCTGGTGCATGCCTTTTGAATAGTAAGGCACCTACATATTATAATACTGCACATAAAACCTACTCCTCTATAGACCTCAGTATTGCATCTCCCACCCTTTTACCTGATCTTAAATGGAATGTTATTGGAAATCCATACGGTAGTGACCATTTCCCGATAATTCTGTCTACATCGAAGATGAATGCATGTCCCCCACAGTTTCCTCGGTGGAAAACTGATTCAGCCGACTGGGAACAGTTCTCAAAAATCACTCCCATATCGTGGACTGACATCTGTGCTCTAAGCCTAGAAGCTGCGGTTGGATACTTCACCTTTTTTCTGATTGATGCCGCAACCAAATGTATCCCAGAAACAAAGGGATCATCTAACAAGCGCCGTGTTTCCTGGTGGAACGAGCAGTGTCGTAACGCGCGTAAAAAGCAGAACAAAGCATGGGGGTTGCTCCGCAATTCTCCTACTGCAGAAAACCTTGTTAATTTCAAGCATGTCAAATCTCAGGGAAGGAGAACGCGCCGACAAGCTAGAAGAGAGAGTTGGCAAAAATATATATCAGGAATTAACTCTTACACGGATGAGACAAAAGTCTGGAATAGAGTGCACAGAATGAAAGGCCGACAACCTTACTCGCTACCCTTAGTAAATACACAGGGAGATAGTATGGAAGACCAGGCGAACTATCTAGGCGCACATTTTGAACGCATATCCAGTTCGTCACACTATTCTGACACATTTCAAAGACATAAAACACGAATAGAACGGCAGCCGCTAGTACGAAAAACTGCAAAATGTGAGGTATATAATAGACCATTTGGCATAGCAGAACTTCAAGCAGCACTAAACGGCTGCAACAAATCTGCCCCAGGCTCTGACCGCATAATATATGAAATGTTAAAACACTTGCCATCTGAAACACTAAAAACTCTTCTTTTTCTTTACAATGGTATATGGTCTTCTGGCCAGATTCCCTCTGCCTGGAAAGAGGCCATTGTAATTCCCATTTTGAAACAGGGTAAAGACCCTTCCTTGGCAAACAGTTATAGACCGATAGCGTTGACAAGCTGCCTATGCAAACTCTTTGAAAAGATGGTGAATAAACGCTTGCTCCACTATCTTGAAACCAACAAAATATTAGACCCATACCAATGCGGTTTCAGGGAAGGCAGGTCGACGACAGACCAGCTTGTCCGCATGGAAATGTACATCCGTGAAGCCTTTATCCACAAACAGCTTGCCGTTTCTGTGTTCCTTGATATGGAAAAGGCGTATGACACCACGTGGCGCTTTGGGATCCTTCGGGATCTTTCTGGAATGGGTATACGTGGCAACCTGCTGACCATTATTGAAAGCTACCTGTCTGACAGAACGTTTCGTGTTAGAGTTGGCAATGTGGAGTCTCGATCATTCGTACAAGAGACAGGTGTACCGCAGGGTGGAGTGCTGAGCTGTACACTCTTTATTGTGAAAATGAACTCCTTACACACCGTCATACCTCGCACACTCTTTTACTCGGTTTATGTAGACGATGTACAGATAGCTTTTAGATCGTGTAATCTTAGCATCTGCGAGAGACAGCTACAGCTCGGCCTAAACAAACTCTCAAAGTGGTCAGAAGAAAATGGTTTTAAATTTAACCCTCAAAAAAGCACATGTGTCCTCTTCTCAAACAAGAGAGGCGTATCACCAGGACCCACTCTTCACCTTAATGGACAACGACTGTCGGTCAGCCTTGAACACAAATTTTTAGGTATTATCTTGGACTCAAAACTTAATTTTATTCCACATTTGAAATATCTCAAAGCGAAGTGCCTGAAGACAATGAACCTGCTGAAGCTACTTTCTCGAACAAACTGGGGCAGTGACAGGAGGTGTTTGCTTAGCCTATATAGGAGCCTTGTACGATCACGCCTCGACTATGGAGCCTTGGTGTACCAATCCGCATCGGATAGTGCTCTCAGAATCCTCGACCCAGTCCACAATCTAGGCATACGGCTGGCAACAGGTGCATTTAGGACAAGCCCTGTGGAAAGTCTGTATGTGGAGGCGAACGAATGCTCGTTACATCTGCGCAGAACGTATCTAAGCTTCTCCTACTTTTTAAAATGTAAATCGAATAACGAACATCCGTGTTATTCAACTGTACATGACTTATCTTCTGCAAGACTTTACCATAACCGCCCATCTGTTCGACCTCCTCTATCTGTGCGCTTAGAACAACTGGCTCATGAAACTGCTATTCAACATCGAGAAACAGTCCTAATGACTCCCACTAACATTGCACCACCTTGGGAATGGCAGAATATCCAGTGTGATATGTCTTCCGTCGCATTAACTAAACATGCGCCTGAGGTACACATACATTCACACTTCCTCGAACTCCAGGCTAAGTACTCCTGTGCGGAGTTTTATACAGACGCTTCAAAGTCAACTTATGGTGTAGCTTATGCAGCTCTCGGACCGTCATTCTCAACGTCCGGTGCACTAAATCCAAACACCAGCATTTTCACAGCGGAGGCATATGCGATCCTCTCTGCTGTGAAACATATAAAACAAACAGGTATAATAAAGGCTGTCATATTCACAGATTCATTAAGCGTTGTTAATGGCATATCAAGTCTGCGAAAACACAAAAACCCTATCCTTAATGAAGTCTACAACCTTCTATGCTCAGCATACATGTCGAACCAAATAATTGTTCTTTGTTGGGTGCCTGGCCATAGAGGCATAGAGGGCAACGTAGCTGCTGACGAAAGGGCTACATCTGTAGCTTTTTGTGACGCAAACTTCAATATACCTGTACCGTACACAGACCTTAAGCCTTTTTTACAATATAAACTACGGAAATGTTGGCAAAGGCAATGGGACTCTCGGGTATCCAACAAACTGCATTTAATCAAACCAAAGATAGGGAACTGGATTTCTGAGAAAACAAGACATCAGGAAGTACTGCTCTGTAGATTAAGAATTGGGCATACCTATAGCACTCACTCGTACATTCTAACTGGAACTAACCCTCCTACATGCACTAGGTGTGGCAGAAGACTTACAGTCCTTCATGTTCTCGTTCAGTGCCCATTATTAGAAAGGGAGAGAAAAAAGTTCTTCCCATTCTTATACAGTCATAATGTACCTTTACACCCAGTCTTCTTTTTAGGCAATGACCCTCTATTTAATTTTAAATTAGTACTGAACTTCTTAGAAGAAACAAATACAATAGACATTATTTGGCCAGGCTACTTGTAGCACAGCCTCTGCCTAGAGGCTGTAGCTGCAATGGAATCACTCACAAAGCACATGCCTCGCAGCCCTTGCGCTGAAGGGCTCTGCAGGGGCACTGGTGCTGCTATAAATTAACACGTTTTAGTATCTACTCATTCACAACGTACTTTTACAACCATAGAACTCACTTTTCATTGGCATTATTTTAATAGATACAGATTTTACACCCTTTATAGCGAATATTTTAGGCCAATATACAGCCACTCGTTTCACGCCATATTCAACGATACTCATTTCCATTCATAATCAAATGTCATGGCGCTCTTTGGCCATTTCTGGCCCTTGCGCCAAGAAACAATATCCATCAATGGATTGCTTCGCTCCCTTCAGCAGAAGCCCTCGGTGTCGGGTGTAGTGAAGCATAGGACAGAAAAAAAAAAACAAGTACAGCAGAAGCGAAATAAAAAGAATTAAAATGCAGCAACGAAAAACAATAATTCTAAATTTCTATGACTTGGTTTGAACCCAGGACCTCCTATTCATGAGCTCAATGCTTTTTTGCGACACCATAACACCAGACAGCAAGGTTTGCTATAAACAGGTTCTGCATCTACTGCTGTTACCTTGTCACTATAGTGTTATGGCTATAGTGATGGACCCCCTCACTATAGTCATTTCTCTGTTAAATATGAAAAATTTTTCACACTGGATGCATTGTGTTATCCACCTTCCCTTTATGCTTTAATTGCCAATTTGTGCACTCAATCATAAAAAAGGAAAGTGTCAACCAAGTGTTGATGCTAAAGAAGACAAGGTTGACGTACATGGTTGTTCAAATGATTCAAGGATGAAATATTCATTACATGTCTCTATTTTGTCTGTTTTTCAGGTTTATATTCACTTAATTCCTATTCTAATTGTATCGTATTTCACACACAATTATGATGATGGCTATCTGGTCTCCTTCGCCAACCTATTATGTAGGAGGCGCTCATTGTGTTCTTCAGAAGCCTTGGCATCCATGTATATGTGTTGGGTGACTCTCTTCCATTAGGGCCCCCAAACGCTGCTCGATATTTTGCAGCTCCTGGTGGGCAGCGTACAAATTACGCATCTGGGTGAGATGGGCCTTGTGAGCTTCGGCCATCTTTTTGACATGGCTGGTGCATGCTTAACACGTGTTGGCACTCTCATTGACCCGTCGAACGTGTGCAGTCTCGGTGCACTTGTGTTTCCTCTCTTCAATGTTGACAGCTGTCTTTTGACATGGTGGCATGTTGCCATTATGAATCCATCATGATCAATTTATAGTCTGGCGTTTTCAGGGTATCAGGCAGCGGTCTGCAATGCCAGAATCACTAAAGATTTGGCACTTATATAGTTAAGCATGTTAAACTTGGCCTACAGCAGCACAGCGATCAGCCGTTGCTGCAATGTATTCGCACGAGTGCATGGCGAACAAACTCTTTTTCATTTGGCAAAGGTACAAACTTAACGCTGTCTTCTTTTCACCCGAACTGTAAGCCAGCATGCTGCCGGCTAGCCAAGTTAGCGTGCCATGCACTTTGCTCTAGTGGCTTCGGTGTGAGACAGGACATGTTCTACTCATGCCAGCCATGCCAAAGTGCACCAAAGCGCACCAAATGCCGCCGGTCACGTTGACTGCACCAGATGCTAGACTATATAAGCTTACACTTTTCATCGGTGTAGGAGAACTGTGCCGCGCATTGTGCATCTGAGCTGCGCTGAAGTATAACTTGCCCTTGACGCACTCTGAGATACTGCAGTGTGCTAAAACTTCGTCAAGGCCAGCCAAGTCAGTGAGGCCAGCATAGCTCTTTCACCTCCACGTGCTCAAAGATGACAGCACACATGTGCACTCAAACATGCTTCTTAGACCTAGCTTTCATCCCTTTCGAACTCTAGGTGCCTCAATGTGCACGCCTTCCCTGCCACCATGTTCAGCGGCGCGCGAGTAGTGAGGCACCTTATTGAATTTAGGCACTCAGTGCCATCTGGCGGAGAGCGCTGCAGTTAAGTTAGATGGCACTTGGCAGCGGCATGATGGCGGGTGACATCGACATTGTCTCATTTACGACTACTTACACTCATTTTTTATTGTATCCTTAGTGGCTGACTATTGCTACGTATTCTCGGCATAACAAGGTGTTATTTAATACCATTGTCATGTGCATACGACATCTACAAGTAGCCTAACTGACTGTTTCTTTCTAGAAGTAGTTACAAGATAGCCAGATCCCAGATATGCCAAATCCATCTCGAGTCTAAGACCTTGTCTTCAAAATTACCGCTTACTTGACTGACAATGATTTAATGGGACATCACCTGCCTCTTTACTGCACTTGATATTGCTGCTAAGCTGATCAAAGCGCAGTATCATTAGTACAACAGGATGGCCTTTTTGTTGGTGACCTGAACTGTCCAGGATAATTAGGCACTCCTGGGCTGGAATAATGTAATGATTCTATTGCAATTCTTGTCATTTTTGTGCTTTGTCATTGGCTCAAGAGGTGCACGGCCTGTGCCACCACCAGAACGGGCCGGTCTGGAGTTCCAAAATAAAGAATGGAATGAAGTTGGTTCAAAAGGAATCATTGTGTTATACTGGCACTTGTCTCTTGAACTTATGTGCACACGAAGGCTGATATAAACATCACTTTGTCCAGTTAACCTTTGTCTATTTTTGGATATGCTTTGTTTATCTTGCACCATATTGTGTCTTTTGCTTTATAACTAGCTTACCATAACGTTGTGGCGCTGTGCCCTATTTTTCAGTGTTGGAGGAGCTTGGTGTGTCTGAGCTGGACTCTCTGATTGTGGCCTTCCCACCAAGTGCAAAGTCCAGCACAGAACCGGTGCGACCCCTGTGGGCTGCCGCTGAGCAGCTTTACCGCCAGCGCCTGGCACTCTCAGTCGGTGTTTGCGACCTGGACACAGCACAGCTGCGGGATCTTCACTCATGGGCTGAGGTGAATAAGAAAGTATTTTGTCTCATTTAGAACAGACAGTGCTCGTTGGTGAGTACCTGCACATCGAAAATGCCAGGCAGTTAATAGCAGCTGTTTTTTTTTCCCCCATTGCCGTGCATAGTGGCAGAATCATGCTCTCTTGCAACACAGAACTGCCTCTGTGATGATTGTTTTGATTGCTAACTCAGTGTGTATATTTTACATTTGCAGAACAATCATATTACTCATTTGTTAAGGGGGCTGTACCCTTCAACTTGCAAAAAAAAATTGCAGAAAATTTTTTTTTGTGAAGGTTATAGATCCGTTTAGTGTAATTTGTTTACCAGCAGCTCTGAAGTGATTATTTATAGAAGCTAAATGGAAGGCCTCTAAAAATCGGTTTTGCCAGCCAAGGTGGAAAAGAATTTTGTAGAACTTGTGAAGGATCTCCACTTTTCGAATGCCCATATCTGCAGACTGCATAACTGAGTGCCACCATGCTAGGTCACCACCAAGCAGCGCTAACTGTCCCAACTGTGGCGCTCGTGAAAAATCATTTCTCTCAAAACATTACGCAAAAATTACAAGTATATAAGCATTACTTGCACAGTATTTTCCCAAAGCATTTTGAACGAAAAAAAGTGAATTTCATGAAAAGATGGAAAACCAGGTGCAAAAACCAATTTGCCAAAAATCGACTGTTTTTCACATTATTTGAAAATTTGGGGCTTTGCGTTGTCTGAACATTGCTCTTTCATTATAAAATAACTTCATGTTTTTTTACCCCTTAGCACTGAGGTGAAAATGTGCAAATTCTAGCGTATTTGCGAAATTTTCCCCAAAAGACACTCAGGGGAGAAAAACCTCGAATTACTTTTATAGAAATTGCCCTAAAACGTGTTATCTTCTAAAATATTATTTTTGCCTATGTGCTGCTCACAGGCTCCAAAATAAAAGCCTGAATTTGGCAAAAACGCTATTTTGGCCTATATTTAGATGTTAGCAACACACTGGGTAGTCCATGAAAAATAAGCAGAAAAATGGATATCATTGAGAAGAATAACAGGATATCATTGAGAAGAATAACAACTTTTGCCACGGAAACTTTAGTGAAAGTAATTCGCGTTTTTATCGAGAAAAAAATTTTGAATTTGAGTCCCACCATTGCATTACTTTGGTTTGCACTTCCACTTTTATCAAACTGACTGACTATTTTTATGAATATATTCCATGAAAATGGTTTGCTGAGATGTGACATCACAAAGGCCCTGTAGTTCCTCTTCCAATAAAAACTTTGCCGATTACTGTCTATCTGGCCCGAAGTAGCCGAAATAATAGTATGGACATCACAGAACTAGTTAAATACACTCAATCAAAAATGTTCACCAGATAGTCAGGATGTTTTCACTGGCTTTAGGGTGACTGAACATGTGTCATTCAAGTGGTACTTCTAGTTCATGCTCATGAAAGCAATGTGTGGCCCGCTCTACTGCCTAATGCGTAGTGGCAGCCGCATATGTATACTTCCAGTACCATGGAAGTGCGCAGTGTTGATCTACCTTAAGTAAGCACCTTCAAGATTCATATTCTTACGAACTCCTGGTGAGCTCTGCTTTTATTCCTCACCAGACAGGCCACCATGTGCACCACCCTGGCTTGTATTTCCTGCCAACATGCTATCAGGTCAAGTGCGAGCGCGAACTAAAGTAATGCAATGGTGGGACTCAAATTCAAAAAAATTTTTTTGCTCCATGAAAACACAAATTACTTTCATTAAAGCTTCTGTGGCAAAAGTTATTTTTCTCAGTGATATCCACTTTTCTGCTTAATTTTTCGTGGACCACCTCAGTGTGTTACTAACGTGTAAATATAGGCCGAAATAGCGTTTTTGCCAAATGGAGGCTTTTACAGTATTTTGTAGCCTGTGAGCAGCACATAGGCGAAATTATATTTTAGAAGCTATGTAGCACGTTTCAGGGCAAGTTCTGTAAAAGTAATTCGAGGTTCTTTCCCCTGACCGTCTTTGTGGAAAATTTTCGCAAGGATGCTAGAATTTGCGCATTTTCATTTCGGTGCTAAGGAGTAAAAAACATGAAGTTCAGGGTGTCTACCAACCGTGAAAACCGGGAATTCTCAGGGAATTTGAATAGTCTGGAAATACTCAGGGAAAACTCACTGAATTTGTGCTTCTGTCAGAGAAAATTAGCTGTAATTTATTGAAAGGGAACGAAAGTCATGTTATTGCTGGCTCCAGTAACAGATGAATCGCAACGAATCGTCAATGACGCCGTGTCATCGGCACAAGGTATTGCCAGAGTAGTTAACGACCGATTTTCCAGACCCCCGATTTTTTGGACATGCCCGATCATTCGCACGGCTTTGCGGCACCACCACGTACTCCATAGAGTCAATGTATATTGCCCTGGACAGGTGCTCTCGCACACAGATCCGCTGGCAGCTGCAGCCACCACCACGGAATGTTAGGCCCAGCTGCTTCTACGTTCGCTAGCTTCTTGCCGTGCGGTGCCGTGTTTTTCATTGAAAGAATTTGCCACTTTCAGCAACGCCTTTGTAATCCTCGCGATTGGCTTTGAAGCTCGCAAAGCACAACGCGTTGACTAATGCCAGTCTTCAAACGTTAGCTTCGCCTCAGTACAGAAATGCTATGCGGTGAAGCATAACAAGCGTGTCAAGGGGCAATTGTCAAGGGACATAGTATGTATTCCTTAATTATACACGCGTGCACCCCCGTCTCCTGTCACAGTATGAGCACCGATATGACTAATAAGTGTATTGGCAGGCCTTAAGAGCTTTTTCGGACGTGCCTGTTGCCTTAGCTCTTTCGTTACTGCAACAAAATGGTAGTTTTTTATAGGTCTTGGAAAATATTTACCACTACAAATGATATTCCCGCACACAATGCACCATAGCATGTTGTGCATAATGAAATTCTCTTTCCAAAAACATACATTGCAAAAGAAAAAAAAATTTTAGGTAACACAATTCTAGAAAGCGCCATTTTTGCTGCAAGTTGATAAGAACAACAATAAAAAAAACGATATCTACTAAAACATTAATATCAAAGTAAATTCCGAATGTACATTTCAAAGATAAGTAACTCAGGAATAGTGTCTGAAAAAATAAATGCTCAGTACACCGCTGTTCTTGGGATACAAAAAAGAAACTAAGACCAGTTCATCGCTCATGCCATGCAGTGAAGCAGTTCCTGGAATTTGTGATGCATAGGTGTACTTCGCACATTTCCCACAAAATGTCTGGTATTTGTTCATATTTGCAGTCCTGTAACACATTTTGCAGTTCCATCTTTTCGGCATCTTCTGACGATGGTCTGATGAGAAGTCCAGGGAGCATACTTCACCAGTTCGTCTAGAGTCATGCACCTTTTCCAGGACCAACCACTCTCAGCGTAGCTGGGCAACTACAAGATCATGCATCCAAGCATATCTGTTTGCATTTTTGCAGATTGTGTGCATCACTTCTGCAGAGAAGAAGAGTAGAAAGAAATCCTACGCCGTTGCAAACTGTTGTGCGCTGATCCGCAGTACTGGGCCGAGATGTGCTACGGGTGGCCTCCTTGGCGTGAACGTTTTTTTTTGCTGCCGATGGCAGCACATCATAACCAAGTGAAGTATACACCCTGAAGATAATCAGGAGAGCTCTCGGGTCGTGCAAAAATACCGGCAGATAACTACGCACAAGGAAGGAGACCGCTCAAGGTTGTAACGGAAACTCGGTGGTGAACAGTTGCGGATATCTCACGCTGACTCAAAACATCGTCGCCGACAGAGTTTGAATTTGCTTTGCTGTCATCTTCGGAATCATAACTCGAGTCCTCATCTCTAAATTCAAGTGCGGGTTCAGCATAGTTTCGAGCACGACGCTTTTCTTGCGACGCAGCCGCGCGGGATGACGCCATGGGAGCCTCTTTCAATACCTAAGCAGTGACACCGGCAGCGCCCCTTGCCTGGATTTTACGAAAGAAGCGAAACCGATACTCTTGAAAACTGGTTGAAACTGCCAGGTCCACATGCTATACATGCGGCGGACCTTCAGAAGTACACTTTCGTTGAATAAAACGACTCGGACTCCAAACCAAAGCTCACTAGTGAACAGCTGGCGTCATTTTCGGTTAATTATCACCGCTCAGCACTGTTGGACGGCAAAGCCAGCGATGTAATTTAATTCTTGACTTACTGCGAGTCATTTGATTACAAAATTTTGATGCTAGTGCAGTGTAATCGTGAGCGACATGATTTTTTCTCAAACGCGGCAGAAGGTGACGGCCACGCCATTTTTCGCCCCAACATACGTGCATTGGTTCGCAAAAAGGTCCATCAAAAATCGCAACACACCAGAGTACGAAAATTTTAACTGATTCTGAAAGTTCAGTGCCTGTACTAACTACTGGATGGCCTTAAGTGGATATGAAATGGCTCCAACATGTTGAAATCAGCGATCTAAAGTATCGATCACCGGTGATCAATTTTAATATGCATGGTAACCAAGGAGTTAAGGGCAGTTTAAGACATGCATTCATTTTTTTCGGACTGCCCGACTTTTCTGATGTTTTGGCAGCTCCTAGGGAGTCCGAAAAATCTGACGTTGACTGTACAGCTGACCAAGAGGATGCTTCAAATGACCCATGGGGCGAACACGTGACGGAAGTAGGATGAGAACAGAAAGGACCAATGCACTGAGGAATTAACAAGAAAGGAAACGTGCCGCCACCTCTTTGAAGGAGCTTGAGCTCAAGAAAACAGTGTTGGCTGACGCTGAGATCATCCAAACTCATCCAAACCAGAATAAACTCTTTAAAGCAGTGAAACCCAACACTGAGATATTGTATACGGGCTGAGAGTACGCCAGGACAGTTGATGTTGACTTCCCAGCTGCTGAGAGAGAATCTGAATTGTGACAAAGTTCAGGTCTCATACCGATGAGCTTGCTATCAGTTGATAACAATAGCTCATATTCGAAGATATTTACTTCTGTCTGCATCCCCTTTTCACTAGTATTTGAAAATGTTCGACTCGATTCGGAATGGGTTTTACCATCTTTTCAGCTGTGCATTTTACTATCACTTTCTTTCTGTTTTATTTTTGAATAAAATAGATATTACTCCTTACTATTCAAACAGGATTAAATATTTTTTAACATGCTTACTAGAGAGTGACAGCATCGGGCAACATGGTGTCAGCCCGTCTTGACATAAAACAAAGTTCTCGCTCATTCAGGGAGTTTTGCAAAGGTGCTCAGGGAAAACCTGGAAAACTCAGGGAATTTGAAAATGTCAACTTGGTAGACACTCTGAAGTTATTCTGTGAAACTGTTTTATAATGAAAGAGCAATGTTCAGACAATGCAAAACCCAAAATTTTGAAATGATGTTTAATACTGTCAATTTTTGGCGAATTTGCTTTTTCCACCTGGTTTTCCATCATTTCGTGAAATTCAAATGGCGCTCACGTGGTCAAAAATTTGTTTTTCCGTTCAAAATATTTTGGGAAAATACTGTGCAAGTAATTCTTATATACTTGTAATTCTTTTGTAATTTTATGAGAGAAATTATTTTTCTCAACCGCCACGGTTGGGACAGTTGGCGTGGACCCAGCAAGCTTCTTCGCATCATATTTGTTACCTCCACTGGCTCTTTCAAGCAGGAGGGAACCTGTGAAAGATGAAAGTTTCAAGGGTCTCGTGAGCAGAAATGGGCCACCAATTGGCTTTCCATGCCACTTAACTCTTTCCCCACCATGGGGAAAATAGGCATTTTTTGTAGGTTACACCAGATTTTTTTTTCTGAAGGAACTGCTGCACTCGGTATTTTATATAATACATAAACAAAAAGCACAATGACACACTTTTCATGCATAAAAGTTTTATAAAAAAGCTTTATGTCGTCTATATCAGCTGCGTTATCTATCACACAATTACCAATAATGAAAATGACGCTATTCTGAATAAAGCATTTTCCTGGTGTAACGAGGGGCAAATGAACATCAATTTTTGCAAAACTGCCTCTCTGTCCTTCTAGACACGTACTACACAATTGCATCTTCCTTATTGTTTCAGTGGGATTCCTCTAGTAAATGTTTCTCAATATAAGTACCTTGGCATTCTATTCACGCTCGATTTGTCCTGGTCCAAACATATTGAAGCAACCTGTCCTAAAGCTCTACCATGTCTAGGTTACCTAAAGCATTCTCTGCACTCAGCCCCTAATGAAATTAAAACAAATTATGGGGTTTTACGTGCCAAAACCACTTTCTGATTATGAGGCACGCCGTAGTGGAGGACTCTGGAAATTTCGACCACCTGGGGTTCTTTAACATGCACCTAAATCTAAGTACACGGGTGTTTTCGCTTATCACCCCCGTCGAAATGCGGCTGCCATGGCCGGGATTCGATCCCGCAACCTCGTGCTCAGCAGCCCAACACCATAGCCACTGAGCAACCACGGCAGGCCCCTAAAGAAACAAAATTGCTCACTCATAAAACCCTAGTGTGGCCCATCTTGGATTACGGGTGTGCCATTTAGAAGTCATACCGGAAATTCGACGTAAAAAAACTTGAATCCATCCAAAAAAAAGCTATCCGATTTATATGCCAGCGTTATGACAAGGACTTCTTCCCCACTTCTAACCTTCCCTCCTTGAACATCTCTTCGCTGGTAGAGTGGCTTAATGTCAAAAGTCTTAAACTGTTTTACACGACTGTTAACTCTGAACATTGCTCATCCTTGGAATACATTAAGTTTGCTAAAGCATCTAACCCACAGAATTTCCACCCTCTAAATATAACACCCCTGTATGCCCACACTGACAAATTCAAATATAGTTTTTTTCGCTGATTCATTGAATTGTGGAACCAACTGCCCCCTGACATACAAAAATTGACATTTGATCATTTTGTCAAGGCAATCACTGGTTGATGCCTGTAATTCCTAAAAACATGTATTATTCACTATGTTTATATGCATATATGTATGTACTGAGACCATTTCTTTTTCTTAACATATTCCTTATACTAGTGCTTTGTTTTGTACCTTTGATTTGTGTATCTCCTTTTGCTCTGTGTGTGGCACCCTTGATTTTGTACCCCACTCCAGCAATAACCCTCTTAGGCTTTTACAGTATGTATAAACAAAATAAATAAAAATAAATAAAGAAGATATAAATTGTCAGAATGAAGATTGTGGGATAAAATTGAACAAAGTTTGTAAAGACACACTTGTATCTACTAAGAAAAAAAATGTAACAAAAATTATGATATACAAAATGTATTGCCGTCTAACTGGCACTATCTCTGAAAAAAAATCAATTTTTAATTGAACAGGTATTCCACTACAAAAATTTAAGTGCCAGCACTACTATTTTGGCATGCCGGCCTGCGGCCGCCGGTGTTCCAGGCTGGCTTGTGTCGTAGTTGCTCTCAGAGTCAAAGTCCAACGAAAACGCAGCATCCTCAGAGTCGCTAAATCAGCTGTAAACGCAGTGGAATCGTGAGATGTGCAATTTTTTAAGGCGCGGCCATTTTTGCTTTCTACTTTGACAATCGCCAAACTTCGGAGTGTGTTCAAAAATTAACACCTGGTGGGAAAAAGCTAATTGCTTAGAAAACAATAGAGTTCTCCTTCGTGTCCTATGATGTGGAAGGTCTCGAAAGCGGCGTTTCAAACCATCGATACCGGGCTGCCATTTTTTCTTTCTACTTTAATGACAGTGAAAACTTCAGAGCCCATTAAAATATCACCACCCAGGGGGGAGAAGTTAATTGCTTAAAAAACAAAAGAATAGTTATCCTCCATCATGTCTAATTGTGCAGTGTGTACGTGAGCAGCATGGAAAGTCTCCAAACTGGCGTTTCAATCCATTGTTAGCGAGCTAACAATGCCCAATGGGCACGGTGCATAAAGAGTTAAACGCACTCAGTCATGAATTTCCTCCGCGATTGCTTCCAGCACCGAGTGTGCCCTGCACAGGAGCATATTCTACTGTTATTGCTCTACTACCTGCTATTTTGAGCTTGATGGGGTTGCACATTGGTGTATTTTAGGATTTCTCTGGTGATTATGGATTGACGGTCATTCAATAAATAGGGGAAGACTCATTGTTTCAGTAAACATGTCCTTAATTTACCAGAGGAGGACGGTTTAAGACTCCTGTTCCAGCTTCTGGATTTCTGAAGAACTGTTCTGCTCAATATGTGTTGTGTGCTTTAGTTGAGTTGTTAACTTAACCTTGCACTGCCAGCCTCCAGGTTAGCTGAGTGCTACAAAAAGACATTTGCATCAAGTTAATCGCTCGATCAAGGTGAATTTTTCTTCAACTAAGAAGCTTTCTTTCTGGGAAACTCGTAAGGCTTCTCTTTGTAGCTCCGAGCTACTGTCAGGTGGATGACCAGCTCTTTCTCCATTTAATTCTTCCACCTGTTCCTGAATGTGTCTTATTTACTGATGCACTCGATGGTGTGCACACATGGCACATGGCCTCATCTGTAGCTCTATGTTGGCAAGATGAAAGGAATGCTGCATGCAAGGACAGGTGAGATCATTTGCAGGGTGTCTACTAACCGGGAAAACCGGGAAAACCGGGAATTCTCAGGGATTTTGAGTAGTCTGGAAAAACTCAGGGAAAACTCAGGGAATTTGTGCTTCTATCAGGGAAAATTAGCCGTAATTTTTTTAGAGGGTCAAAAGTCGCGGTAATGCTGGCTCGAGAAACAGACAGGGCTCGTGACGAATCGTCGTCGGCTGGAGCAGTTGCCAGTGTACAGTCAACGAACGACTTTCCGGATTCCCGATAACTCGGACGGCTTCGCGGCACCACCACGTACCCCAAAGAGTCAATGTATCATGACGTCTTAAATTTCAGACGCAAGAACTCTTTGCCGTCCAATTTTCTAAACGTTTTGCGTGATCGCAGGTCCGAGACGGCATTAATGAAAACCACCACCGCTGCTATTTTGATTACCTTGCCGCCTTGAACCGGTGCTCTCGCACGCAGATCCGCTGGCAGCCGTAGCCACCTCTGCGGCAACGCTAGGCCTAGCTGCTTGGATGTTCGCTTTTAAGCTTCGTGTCGTTCGGTGCCGTGTTAATTTCTCCGCTGACAGCAGTAATTTTGTCTTCGAAGCTCGGAAAGCACGACGCATTGCATAATGCTCTTTTCCGAAAGTCTGCTTCGCCTCATTACAGTCGTGTAACGCGGTGAAGCGTAACAAGCGTAGGAAGGGGCAATTGTCGCGGGACACTGTATGTATTCCTTAATTTTACACGTGTGCACCCGCCCCCACCTGTCACAGTAGGAGCACCGATATGCCTAATAAGTGCACTGACAGGCATTCAGAGCTTTTTCAGACGTACATGTGTCGATTTTAGCCTTTAAGGGCAGTAAAAGACATGAATTTATTTTTTCGGACTGCCTGATTTTTCGGAAGTTTTCGCGGCCCCTAGGGGGTCCGAAAAATTGGACGTTGACTGTAAATTGACCAAGAGTATTCTTCAAATGGTCCGTGGGGTGAACGCGCGGCGAAAGGAGGACGAAAACAGAAAGAATTGACGCACTGAGGAATGAACGGGGAATTAAGTATGCGACCGCTTCTTTGAAGGAGCCTGCGCTCAAAAAACAAATTGTTGGCTGATGCCGAGATGCAGGTGTCCCTTATCCAAACCAAAATAAACTCTTTAAAGCAGCGAACACAACACTGGGGCGTCTTGCGCGAGCTGAGAGTATGTCAGGACAGTTGCATGACACTGAGCATGCTATCAGTTGATAGAAATAGCTCATATTCGAAAATATTTGCTTCTGTATGCATCTCCTTTTTATTTGTACTAGAGAATGTCCAACTCGATTTGAAAATTTTTTCGAATACATTTTATTTGCTGTGCATTTTAATAACCCCTCCCTTACATTCTTTTTTGAATAACATAAACACTACTCCTTAGTATTCAAATTGGATTAAGTCGGTTTTCGTTAAAATGTTTTTCATATGCTTACTAGAGAGTGACAGCATAGGGCGATATGGTTTCAGCGCGACTTGACATAAAACATAGTTCTGCATCACTCAGGGAATTTTGCAAAAGCACTCAGGGAAAACCTGGAAAACTCAGGGAATTTGGAAATGTCAACTTGGTAGACACCCTGATTTGTTTGTGGGACGTTTGAGCCATGACATTTATGAAATATGTTTTGTTAGCATAGTGAAAGTAGTTCCATGATAGTAGCTTCATCCTTCTTGGCTCACCCTCACACGTTCTCCTTCTCACCCACTGATAACTGCACGGTTAACTGATAACCACTGATAGGTGCAATTTTATCGCTCTTGGGCTTTATACGGAACCTAGGCTTCTTCCTGCACATGTAGTCGTGCACTGGTGGAGGAAACTTAATGACTTTTTCAATGTGAGCTGAGTGACAGTATTGGTTTTGCGCACTGTACCGCACAATTTATCGGGCACTATATATTTAAGGGGGCTCTCCTTAGTTTAAACCCTGTTTTATTCGAATAAATTTCCTGTCCCTTAGATTTCAAATTAACAGATTCTACTATACCAGCACATCGCCTCTAAAATTTTTCAGCTTTCTGTGGGCTGCCACAAGCAGTAGCTAATCTCAGAGGTCATGTGAAGGAGTCTCATGATATGAGTCATGCATCACTTCTGGTGAGCTGTAACGCCACGCTTTTTTTTTTTAGTTTCGGTGTCAAAAACATCTGCTTTTGTGATTCTTTTGGCACATCCACTTGTTTCTCAAGCAAAAGATTTTGCACAGAGGTAGTTCTGTATCTCCACTGTCTCATTCTAGGCTTTTTACAAGGCCCAAAATTCCCTTGCATTTGGCCTTTAAAGGGGGGGGTATGAAACACTTTATGAATGCAGCAAGAAAACCTAGCCGATCTGTTGTAGAGGCTGCTGTGAACATGTGAGCCAAATGTTACTGCACTGCATGCAGCAGGGAATTTACAATTTTATGTCATAAATGGCAAAAAAATCCATTGCCCTTGCTTCCACAATGCTGCCATGCAGCGTCATCAAAAGCAGCTGAACCCACCAACTCTATTGACTGATTTTGTGATCGCAAGAGCATTCTCAGTAATACATAATTGCTCATTTTGAGTTAGAGAGAGAGAGCAAATGATAAATGAAAGGTAGGGAGGTTAACCAGGACTGAGCCCGGTTGGCTACCCTACACTGGGGAAAGGGAAACGGGGACAGAAAGATTAAAGAAAGAAGAGAAAATCCACCGGGGATATCGTTCAGTCACTCAGTCCGGATTACAGACGCTGACTCAATCCTGTATCTTTCAAATATCGCAGCAGCGCTTTTGTAGCCTTTTGTAGCTGCGATATACGAGGCCATGGTCCCAAGATCTTGTTCAAGGTGAACAGTTTTCTATCTAACTGGTTGAGAGCTGTGCAGAGATCTTGTCTTTCATTTTCAAATGATGGGCAGTAGCACAGTAGATGGTTTATAGTTTCTTTGACACCGCAGGCATTGCACTCGGCGCTATCAGCCATTCCAATCAAAAACGTATATGCATTCGTGAATGCGACGCCCAAGCGTAAGCGGCACAGCATTGTTTCCTCATTACGCGGAAGCTCTGGTAACAGCCGCAGTTGCATAGATGGATCGAGTGAATGCAATCGATGTTGAGTGAAATCAGGTGTGTGCCACTTCTCCAATGTCATACGGTGCGCTAGCTTGCCTAAGTGTTGGGCTGCGTCAGTACGCGATAAAGGTATAGAAACAAGGGTTGCTCCTTCGTGTGCTTTCTTAGCAGCGTTAAATAAATGAAAAATATATATGTCTGCAATCTAAAAAAGACAAAGATAATTTCATCTTTGCACTGTGCGTAGCTGTGTCAGCCACACATGGCCTCCGAGGTGGCAACGGTGTTCTGCACACACTGTTGCCACCTTAGGGTGTCACAACGAGTCCTTTCGCCGCTGCGACACTCAACTTTTGGCCAGGGCTATCCCGTCTTGACTTATCCTCTGTGTAGCTTCCAGCGCGCCAGTGGAGATGAAAAGAGAGAGAAAGCTGGGCATCGGTGCGATAACGCCACTTATAGTTGAAGGATTCAAAGAAATTTTGTGGCATGAGATTCATGCGATGATGTCCTTTAATAGTGAGACCATTCTGTGATTAGTTAATAAAGTGTTTCAGGGCCCCTTTAAGCACTTGACTGATAAGCCAGTGCATCAGCTGTTCGTCAGGCAACAGCTGCTCGAGCACTGTAAATTAAAAATATGTTGCAGATATAATGAACATGGATACAGGGAAGTTGCCGTAATTAAATATCTCGTAGTCCAAATTGACAGACGATTCGAATTGAACGGTTTGTCCCAGCAAAGTTGCATGTATTTGAATGGGGAAAAACTTCTGCAAATTAAGCTCCTAGTATTGCATAATGGTCATTTCTAACGAAATTTCTTGTTCCTACGGTGTATCCATCACCTTTTCCACGGAACCAGGGTGAAGTGCCAGGGCATCAACCTTTAGCATGCTGTCATCGCCTGCTGTGCTTCAGCGGATAAGCAAAGTAATGATGCAGTTAAGAATTGGGCTGTTAAGGCATTCTTCATCTCCAAGGAATGACCAGTATTAAATGCTGTGGTGCCATTTGAAGACACACCAGTGCAATTAACCTTCTCTTTGCATTCCCAGCTCAAATTAGTCGCACTTGCTAGTGATCTGTAATTTCCGAGACAGTGCGTCCAGAAATACATGGTGTAAGGCACTAGCCCTCCAGGTACAGTACAGTCGCCCACCGATAATTCAGACAGGGTCGCAGAAATTTCAGACAGCTTACAACATGCCGCTCAAGAATTCGGACTTGGATTTGTTCTGCCTGCATTACTACATGCAATTCAGCTACCAAGTTGCACACAAAATGCAATATTTTGATATGTCACCAGAGCTTTAACAGTCGCAGCCGACCGAACCCCAAAGCACAGCACAAGCCAAACCAAGGTGCTAACTTGTAAGGGACTACATTTGCAGTTTGTCATGCAAGTTCTATGCATCCAGATTTATTCCTTTGCATGTGAAATTGTGACAAGGTCTTGGGTGATGTCTTTGACTGCAATTAGAAATTTTTGTCGGTTACAATCATCAAGGAGACCCAGACAGTGCCAACTCCACCCTTAATGTCTCTGCTGCAGCTGAAAAGGATGATTAAGGGAGGGAACTGCCTGATAATGACTGTTGCGAAGAAACCCACAAACATATGGCTATCGGAGTGCAGTCAATCTGTGTTCAAGTTTTAGGGGATCGATACGTGGTTCATTTCGAGGCTGTCTCTTCGTCTGTCTTTAGCGACAGCCGTGACGGTGGTCAAAATACAGACATATGTAAGCATGTGGGCATGCAGCAACACATTGACCAGCTTTTTTGCCCGCTTGTGGAAAAAAGGATGATTTTCTGGCAAATTTCATAGTTTGGAATTAATTTATTTGGACATTTATACTCTCTCCACTAAATCTGAATTATTGGTCAGCAACTGTATTGTGCATGGTACCATGCAATTTATCAAGCATGATATTCAAAGGGGCTCTTTTTTGTTAGAATTGCATTTTGTTCAAATAATGTTTCGGTTTGCTTAGAGTTCAAATGAATTGGGTTTCACTGTATAATCATTTATCAGATATAATTGAAATAAGTCTAGAGTTTTTTTGCTGATATAAGCCGGTAACAACATATGCTTATACTGAAGGTATTTAATGTCAAAGGCAGCTTCATTATAATAAGGTTCAACTGTATTAACTGTTAGAGAGAATGCAGCTGAATTCGGCTGCTCACTTTGTGTTGGAAAACCATGCTATAGAATTTATGCGTTGGAACAAGGCATAGGAAAGGTTCAAAACTCTTTAATGAAAATTACATCAGAAGTTACTTTGTGCATGCTACCATTCACAGATGACCATTAAAAAAGTAATATACTCATTGCTATTAGCTCTTTCAACGTCACAGACATACTGGTACGTTTCCGTGCCTTTGTCTCGCCATCTTCCTTTCCACATTCCTTTTTTGAGATCGGAATTTGAGGACCACACCAAGATAGCATTTGCCATTATCCGTGTCACGTTTTCATTTCTGCACAACCAAAAATAAACCATTGTGTTCGTCTCATAATGCGTCACTGCTGAAAAAATCCGACACTGAGAGGGTCAACTTACACTGAAAGCATTCAGATCACATTAAACTAATAGAATGCTATAAAACACAGTTGCTTTAGATATGAGCTTTTTCTTTTATCAGAAGTATTCAATATTGAATCAAATTATAAATGTCGGTAAACAAGAACACACCTGCATGTGAAACAATCAACACGTGACACTTTTCTTGAACTTCTTGGGTGCACTCTTGAAACTGGTGTCAGAGATTGATTGTCATTCCTACATGCAAAGAAAGATGCCTGCTCGAAAACTCTGGCAGACTTGTGCTACCTTGTAGTAATGTAACCCCAAGTTCCAGTGAAGCAAAGTGCTGCAAAGGGGCCACAGTGGGCAGCTTTCTTAGTTCTGTGGAACTCCCTCGCTGACCTCGTGCATCCTCCCAACTGCCTCTGCGCTGAGCCACAGCTGTCACACCAACATTGGTGGTGTTAAATACATGACTGCGTACAACTAACATTCTCAAAGTAACATTTCTGAATTTAGAGTGAAACTTCCCGACTTGATTTAAAGCATACATGGTTTCCCATACTATATGTGTGCAAAGTTTGAGAAAAAAAATGCAGAGCTGTTTGTGTACAGCAACAATTCTAAAATTTAATTCACTACTCAAGAGGTGCATTCTGAAGGCTATGACAGCAGTTATAGAATTTCTTATGGTGCCTTCACTGTACCAACACCTTTAATATTTCTTCAGTATGATCCTCAATATGCACTGTTTATTCCTGGTATTGCTTTGAAACAGCAAATTCTATCAATCAGTCAAGAACATGCCATGTACTTTTTTTTTATTTGTATAATTTATTTATTATGTAATTTTAAAAGCCACCCCTGTGTAAGGTCCAGCCCCTAAAGTTTGGTCTAAACGGATTTTAAAATATGTATTTTCTTTGTACATAGTAGCTCATGCATGGGCCCCGCTCCCCATTCTTAAGCGTGCACCTCATTTCATCACCTGCAGCTGCATGGTATATTGACATGGTGCCAAGAGTGCGCGCATATTGGGCTCTCCTATGATATGTTTGTTACTCCTACAATTGCTAATCTGTTAAAGATAAGCTTGTTGTGTCAGCGTTGTCACGAAGTCACGAAATTGATATCCTATTGACCTATGGCTTGTCTGTGCACACATTCATGCAAGCATACCCCACTTTACAGTCTGTAGGCAGCACCTGCCACAGCACTGAGCGCGTATTAGTGTGCGTAGACTTTGCACTTCATACGCATAATAAGTTTGTGCAGGGAACTCTTCCTGCTTGCGTCTCTCCTGAATCGCATGTAGGGGCCATCGTTTTTAACATTCTGTTCATGTTTCCTCCAAAGATCCTGGCATTTCAGTGGCGTTCACAGTGCAGACTTAAGGAAATAAGGGACAGGCAGAGGGAGAAAGAGTGCTCTTTCGCTTTCTGCATGTCTTTTATTCTTTAAATTTGTTTGCATAATACTGTGCAAATAGAGTAAACACCATCGAAAGAAAGCACTTCTGCAAAAAGCCCCTGCAGTTTCTTTTTTTTTTTGCTAGTTTGTTCGTATGAAACCTTACGTGCTACACAACGTCCAAGCCTGCATTCGAGGATGGCTTTGGTTTTGAACAGAACACTTCCAGTGAACCAGCCTCGAGCTACTTCAGCTCTGCAGTTATGTTCCAATCACAATGAGTGAGGTAGCAAATGAAGCTAAAATAAAGGCTCCCCAAGATCATTGCAGATAGCAGCAAGCACATCGTACTCTCTTTTTAAAAGAACCTACACTCTTACTTTTTTCTTGTGTTGGATGTGTCACAACACCACACACCTGGGCAAATATGGCTAATGTTGAAAGTTGTGCTGGTCGGTTATTGGAATTATGAAACATACCGTATTTACTCGAATCTAGGCGGACGCCAATTCTAAGCCGAGCCCCTAAAGTCCAAAGCCAACAACAAAAAAATATATTACCTCGAATGTAGGCCGAAAAAAAATAGCGAGGACAGCGTTCTCAAAATGCAAACAGCATTTATTAAATCTGAACATGCAGAGCTCATTCAACGTCGTCATCGCTGCTAGACTCGTCGCTGTGTTCCTTGTCATTGTCACCTTCAAACAGTACACCATCTTCGGTACCGTCAAGCGCATTAGATATGCTGCGTTTTTTAAAGGCGCACATGACCAAAGTACCTGGGATGTCGTCGCACGCTGCAGCTACCCAGCCCGCCAGCTGTGATAGCGATGCACGTTTGATGCGGCCCGTTGCCGTTAGCATGTGATCTGCGTCAATCAACCAGTCCGTGTAATATTTCCGTAGATGATCCTTAAAAGGTTAGTTGATGCAAACATCAAGTGGCTGCAACTGGCCCGTCATGCTGCCCGGTATGACAGCAAGGTCCGTGTTCGCTTGAGCAAGCGCAGCCTTCACATTGTCGGTCAAGTGCCCACAGTAAGAGTCGACAACAAGGAGCAAGTTCTTTGTCAAAACGGCTCTTGGACACCGTCGCCACACAATCTTAACCCACTCTTCCACCATCGCACCCGTCATCCACCCGTTCTCATTTGCCCGCACAATGGCATTTCTTGGGAAAGTTTCTTGAGCAGGCAGTGTCTTCCTTTTAAATATCATATAAGGAGGGAGTTTATGTACATCAGCTGTGCAGCACAGCATCACAGTTGCGCACTGCTTGTCGTAGCCTGCAGAGCGCACCTTCACCTCCTTGGCACCCTTTTCATTCACGGTGTATGCCACTGGCATATCAAAATGCACAGCCGTCTGGTTGGCATTGCCGTTTTGCCCAAGGTTGTAGCCTGCCGCTTCTCTCTTTCGCAGCACGTAGCGCTGAAAAGCTATCAGCTTTTCTTCAAAATCGCTTGATTGAAGTGCGAGATTGTGATTGAAGTGCGAGGTCGTGAGCTGAAGCCGAAGCACTTCATGAATTTCTGAAGCCAGCCCCGGCTGGCTTTGAAATCCTTTGGTGTTAGGCCTCGCTCCCTCGAAAGTTCCCTAGCTATCGTTTGGAGCACTTCTGTTGTCACTGGAAGGGCAGCTGCTCTCTGCGTCAGAACAAAGTCGGCCAAAACTGTCTCCACTTCGTGGTGACGGCCTTTCTTTGGTCCGCTAAATGCCATCCTCGTTGTGGCGCACGCAAAAAGCTGCTGTCGTTGTCCCCTCCAACGACGGACGTTTTTCTCATCGACGCCGAAGTCGCCACCCAGCTTGAAGGTTCGACGATGCCTCTGCGCTATCACAAGTTTTCGCTTGAAAGCGGCACTGTAGTGGTGTGGTGTTCTTCCAGGCAGGCAGGAGCCAGGCAGTTGCAGAGGAAGTACGCAAAAGGAATTTCTATTCCATTTACAAGGTGACTGGTGAGCGCCAGCACAGCTGGGCCGCCAACTGTGATAAGCTGGGAAGAAGTGCGTGGGCTACGCTCGGCACCGCAGTATATAAGCCCTTATCAAAGAGGCAAGTCACAGTAGAGCACATGTCGCTTATCGGTAGACGTGCAGCCACTACACTCCCCCGTTCTTATTCTATGTCGGGCGCATGCATGAAACAAGAAGTAGTTCATGGCACATAGCGGTCTGGAGGGCGCCGCTGCCTTGCAGGATAACGCCGCTCTGCCGTGGCTGAAGGAGAAGACGAAGCTGGCTGCACCGGGTGGTCGCGGCTGTCAGGCCGCGGCTGCTCGGGGTCGTCTCGCGGTTCAGAGATGTAAGGAAAGTCCATATCCCTGGCTTGAATTACGCGGTTCTGGTGGCGCTTCCAGGCAAGCACACCTCGACCGGTTTCCACACGAACTCTGTATGAAACAGGTCCAGCCCGACCTAACAAGTGGCATCTCCTGCTTGGTGCCATCGCAATAATACCCCGCTGCACACCGATAAGGCCGACACGACACAGGTCAAAATGGCGACCTCGCTTGTGCACGGTTGGCTACTGGCACGGCTAGTAGTGGCTGCAATACTGACCTTTCTAGATGGCATTAGCTATGCACCACATTTAGCAGTTTCAATCAAAAACTGACACGTTTTTTAAAATCCTCGAATCTAAGCTGACCCTAGAGTTTGGAATATGATCATTTAAAAAAAAAACTATCGGCCTAGATTCAAATAAATAAGATAGTTTCAGCACTTCGGAAGTTGAAGACAAACATAAGCTTCACAGGATGGGTGCTGGGCACCAACATCTTTATTGCACCGATGCTTACATGCATGAGAGGCATACTTACATCAAAGTGGCCATTGAGTGATCATTGCTGTATGGGTAGAAGTTCCCGCTACAGAAATACAGATTAACACAAGCTTATAAGCAGGTGCACTACGACTGTGCTTGGGCCAAAGCATAACACCTTGCTTACTGTACCTACCTCCTTCAACATTAGTAGCAATAAGCAACATCCTACAGTTATTGCCAGAACCACATTTGCTAATGAAAGATATTAGTGTACATTGTTCTTTGTAGTTGTGTGACAACTGAATCATGAGGCATCCACAATATTATATAAAACATATGTACCTGACCTGACAATCTGTTGTATTTATTGATGACAGAGCACACACTGTTCCTGACAATAGGTTCGTAGCAGAGGCAATCCAAGGGGGGGAGGAGATGAGGTGATCTTTCCCCCCCCCCTCCCCTTAAAAAAAGAAAACGTATTTGCTTGTGTCATGTTGCCATCGCTATTTAACAAATTGGGCAAAAACAGCCACTGTTCCGGCAGACAGAACAATTCGTGAAGCCGGTGACAGAGACCAGTGGGTAGGATTTACACCTATCAAAGACTCCTCTCGCATTGCCCCCACCTGGGTGCAGTTGGTGTTTGTCAGCATGGATTGTCTCAATTTTAGTGAGGGTTATGATTTGCCCAAGTATAATGCATCGATGACAACTGTGGTGATAGGAGGGTATTGATCAACGCTATGCTAAGTGCTTCCGTCACCCATGTGTTCAACAAGGCAAGAAGGTGCCCTGCATGTAATGCAGCAGCAGAACATTGCGGTCCCACGGAAGGAGCACCTCTCCCACATTGCAGATCGCGATTGCCCAGCCATACAGCATCAAACACGACAGTGCGTTTGACAGAACTCTGCTAGGTGAATAAGTAGAGGCATTGCTGTTTCCCATAAAGCTGTCTTCGCTACCTGTTTCTTCTTGTCTCTGATTTTCATCATGTACATAAACTTCAGTTTTGCTAGGAATGTCTCTCGTCACTGCCCAGTCCCTCAATGCTAGATAGCGGGGGCTAGTCTCCTGTGGCCCACTTAGCTCGTAAGACGGGTCGCTTACAGCTAAATAGCCCATCCTAACAAAACATCTCTCCTGTCTTCAGAAAAACCTTAACATCGGCCAGAAGTGCGTGTCACAAGACAATGCTTTCAAATCTCGGAGCTGCTAGCCTTTATTTCACTATCAACTATGGAGGCAATCGATCATAACAATGACGTCCGATATTCTCTCTTTTTTTCTAGTTCTGTCTGCCTCATCAATTCCCGAGTGTGGTCAAATAATGATAGGTGTTGTGTGATGAGAACGACAAAGAGTAGATTGACTGACCACAAAACCATAATCTCGAGTTCAATCCAAACGTATCTTGAGCAAAGAAGAATGCCAAGTTATGGAATAAGTCACTGAAAGTGAGGGACACTGGTGCAAAGCTTTGCTAGTGTATTTTAAATATAGTAGGAGCATTTGCACAATAGTGCACTACATCTCCAGGCTTGGAGTGGCGTCTGACATCGGCAAAAGATGCCAATAGCCAGTGGGGCTATACTAATCTAGGTACAACCAACTTAGGAAGGCCCACTAAGCTTCAACAAAGACACTCCCTGACCAGAACAGGAATTGGCTTCACTGCTGCAGTATTCGGCCACTACGTCCCTCATGATTCCTACAATTAACCCATGGCCCTCAGTTCCCCGCAGCTGTGGAGCACTTGACCAAGGCGGCGGTCAGACCTGTAACGCAGCAGAGGTTGCTAAGAATCTCGAGACCCTGACAGGCCGCCAATGGAAACTGACCCAGTCAACCTTCAACACCCAAACTCTGTCAAATGCGGCTAGATTAGCAGAACTCTTTGAGGAACTATCGGACATTGTTTCGGATATCATCGGCCTTAGTGAGATTAGAAGAACTGGTGAAGCTTATGCAGTGCTGACTAACGGCCATGTCTTCTGCTATTATCATCATCAGCCTGGTTACACCCACTGCAGGGCAAAGGCCTCTCCCATACTTCTCCAACTACCCCGGTCATGTGCTAATTGTGTCCATGTTGGCCCTGCAAACTTCCTAATCTCATCCACCCACCTAACTTTCTGCTGCCCCCTGCAACGCTTCCCTTCTCTTGGAATCCAGTCCGTAACCCTTAATGACCATTGGTTATCTTCCCTCCTCATTACAAGCCCTGCCCACAACCATTTTTTTTTCTTCATTTCAACTAAGATGTCATTTATTCGCATTTGTTCCCTCACCCAATCTGCTCTCTTCTTATCCCCTTGACGTTACACCCATCATTCTTCTTTCCATAGCTCGTGTCATCCTCAATTTAAGTAGAACCCTTTTCGTAAGCCTCCAGGTTTCTGCTCCGTAGGCGAGTACTGGTAAGACACAGCTGTTATACAATTTTCTCTTGTGGGATAATGGCAACCTGCCGTTCATGATCTGGGAATGCCGGCCAAACGCACCCCAGCCCATTCTCATTCTTCTGATTATTTCAGTCACTTGATCCAAATCCGCGGTCACTACCTGCCCTAAGTAGATGTATTCCCTTACCACTTCCAGTGCCTCGCTACCTATCGTAAACTGCTGTTCTTTTCGGAGACTGATAAACATTACTTTAGTTTTCTGCAGATTAAATTTCAGACCCACCCTTCTGGGGCTTTGCCTGTCCAGGTCAGTGAGCATGCATTGCAATTGGTCCCCTGAGTTACTAAGCAAGGCAATATCATCAGCGAGTCGCAAGTTACTAAGGTATTCTCCATTACCTCTTAATCCCAGTTCTTCCTAATCCAGGTCTCTGAATACCTCCTGTATATTTGCTGTGAATAGCACTGAAGATGTCGTATCTCCCTGCCTGATGCCCTTCTTTATTGGGATTTTGTTGCTTTCCTCATGGAGGACTATGGTGGCTGTGGAGCCGCTGTAGATATCTTTCAGTATTTTTACGTACCACTCATCTACACCCTGATTCCGTAATGCCTGCATGACTGCTGAGGTTTCGACTGAATCAAACGCTTTCTTGTAATCAATGAAAGCTATATATAAGAGTTGGTTATACTCCACACATTTCTCTATCACCTGATAAATAGTGTGAATATGGTCTATTGTTGAGTAGCCTTTACGAAATCCTGCCTGGTCCTTTGGCTGACAGAAGTCTAAGGTGTTCCTGATTCCATTTGTGATTACCTTAGTAAATACTTTGTAGGCAATGGACAGTAAGCTGAGTGGTCTATAATTTTTCAAGTCTTTGGTGTCCTCTTTCTTATGGATTAAGATTATGTTGGCATTCTTCCAAGATTCCGGTACACTCAACGTCATGAGGCATTGCGTATACAGGGTGGCCAGTTTCTCTAGAAAAATCTGCCCACCATCCTTCAACAAATCTGCTGTTACCTGATGCTCCCCAGCAGCCTTCCCCCTTTGCATAGCTCCCAAGACTTTCTTCTACCGGCGTTACTTGTGGGATGTCAAATTCCTCTAGACTATTCCCTCTTCCATTATCGTCGTGGGTGCCACTGGTACTGTATAAATCTCTATAGAACTCCTCAGCCACTTGGAACTATCTTATCCATATTAGTAATGATATTGCCGGCTTTGTCTTTTAACACATACATCTGATTCTTGCCTATTCCTAGTTTCTTCACGGCGTTTAGGCTTCCTCCATTCCTGAGAGCATGTTCAATTCTATCCAAATTGTACTTCCTTATGTCAGCTATCTTACGCTTGTTGATTAACTTGGAAAGTTCTGCCAGTTCTATTCTAGCTGTAGGGTTAGAGGCTTTCATACATTGGCGTTTCTTAATCAGATCTTTCGTCTCCTGTGATAGCTTACTGGTATCATGTATAACGAAGTTACCACTGACCTCTATTGCACACTCCTTAATGATGCCTGTAAGATTGTCATTCATTGCTTCAGCACTAAGGTCCTCTTCCTGAGGTAAAGCCGAATACCTGTTCTGTAGCTTGATCCAAAATTTCTCTGTTTTCCCTCTTACTTCTAACTCATTGATCAGCGTCTTATGTACCAGTTTCTTCCGTTCCCTCCTGAAGTCTAGGCTAATTTGGGATCTTACCATCTTATGGTCACTGCAGCGCACCTTGCCGAGCACGTCCACATCTTGTATGATGCCAGGGTTAGTGCTGAGTATAAAGTCTTTCATTTCTAGTCTTGCCATTCGGGCTCCTCCACGTCCACTTTCGGTTATCCCGCTTGCAGAAAAAGGTATTAATGATCCCCAAATCATTCCGTTCTGATAATTCTACTAATCACTCTCCCCTGCTATTCCTAGAGCCTATGCCATATTCCCCCACTGACTTGTCTCCAGCCTGCTTCTTGCCTACCCTTGCATTGAAGTTGCCTATCAGCATAGTGTATTTTGTTTTGACTTTACCCAACGCCGATTCCATGTCTTCATAGAAGCTTTCGACATGTTGGTCATCATGACTGGATGTAGGCATGTAGACCTGTATGACCTTCAATTTGTACCTCTTATTAGGTTTCACAACAAGACCTGCCACCATCTCATTAATGCTATAGAATTCCTGTATGTTACCAGCTATATCCTTATTAATCAGGAATCTGACTCATGGTCCTCGTCTCTCCGCTAAGCCCCGGTAGCACAGGATGTGCCAGCATTATATAGGAGGTTGTGGCCAAGTACTGCACCAAGGTGGCCAATCCTTCTCTGGTGAGGAAGTGCGTTACCGGTTCTGGTCACTGGGGTCAGGCCGCACTCCAGGCCTGTTTATGCAATTTTATGAACATGCAGTTTTTTTTTTTTTATCCGGTGGGAAATTGCATGGCACCGGGATTTGAACCACGGTCCTCTCGCACACGAGGCAGATGCTCTATCTCTACGCCATCGCTGCATCGTCTCCCAGATAAGAAGCAATACGGGGTAGGATTCCTAAGCTATAAGGACATAGCGGGTAACATTGACGAATTCTACAGCATTAATGAGAGGGTAGCAGTAGTCGTAATCAAACTTAATTACAGGTATGATTAAAGGTAGTATACGCCTACGCTCCAACATCCAGTCACAATGATGATGAAGTAGATCAGTTTTATGAAGATGTTGAATTAACGATGAGAAAAGCGCAAACTCAGTATACTGTAGTAATGGGCGACTTCAATGTAGAAGTAAGAGAAAAGGCTGGGGAACAAGCAATTGGTAACTACGGCGTTGATTCTGGGAACGCTATAGGAGAGATGCTGGTAGAATTCGCAGAAAGGAATAAGCTGTGAATTATGAACACCTTCTTCAGGGAGCGTAGCAACAGAAAATGGACCTGGAAATGCCCTAATCGTGAAACAGGAAACTGATATCACACTTTCTGCCAATCCAAGCATAGTGCAGGCTGTAGAAGTGTTAGGTGTAGGGTAAAGGTGCAGTGAATGGATGCAGCTTGAAACCGGTGCGAAGGAAACTTGGCATAGGACAAACCAAGATATATGCACTGAAAGATAAGCAGGGTAATATCATCAGCAATCTCGAAGGTATATTAAAAGCAGCGGAAGAATTCTATACTGACCTGTGCAGTACCCAGAAGAGCCACGATACCTCCATTCAAAGCAGTAATGAACAGGTTGCAGAGACTCCTATAAATAGCGATGAGGTCAGAAGGGCCTTGCAAGACATGAAATGGGGAAAAGCGGCTGGGAAAGATGGAATAGCAGTTGATTTAATCAAAGATGGAGGAGACATAATGTTTAAAAAACTGGCGGATCTCTATGCAAAGTGTCTATGGACTTCAAGGGTCCCAGAAAACTGGAAGAATGCAAACATTATGCTAATTAAGATAAGGGAGACGTTAAAAAATTGAAAAGTTATAGGCCAATTAGCTTACTCCCAGTATTATGTAAAATGTTCCCCAAGAGAACTTACAATAAAATAAGGGCAACACTGGACTTAGAAGGAGACATCGAACGTCAGGCAAATATTTTTGCACTCATTTTCAAAATGTCTTGAGTTTCTGGAATTACTAGCAGAAGTTCCAAATCAGAAATGTGAAATGAAAGGACAGGAAATAATTATTAACCTGAGTTACAGAGATGCTTATAAATATGTCTTGCTGTTCAATCAATGAAATCCAGTATAGAAAGTAGGGCTGCAAGGCCAGATAGCTGCAATTATGAAGTGCTGAAAATTCTGCAGTACAGCACTGCAGATACACAGGAGTGCATATTTTTGGGTTTGTTGGTTCGTTGCATGAAGTGAGGTTGACGTCTCATTTTCCTTTTATTAATTTAATGAGGTCATAGCGCTTGATTTTGCATGGACAAGAATGACGACAGGACATGCGTTATACTGTAAACTGATTTTATTTCAGAAGAGCACGTCCTGTCGTTTTTCTTTGTCTGTGTGGATCCAGCGCTATGACCTCATTTAACTCTAGATACACTTCTGTAATATTTAACAAAATGTTACCTCATGGAGATGTGTATTATTGATGTCTATAAAGCCCAGAAAGGATACCTTATAATTGACATAGTTGTCAGCTACTTGCCTTGATGAGTTTCATGTGGAAAATGTGTGAAAGGATGATGAAACGCTGTCTCATGCACATTTCAGGAGTGAAATGAATGCTTGATAAGTATCAGTGTAGATTTTTAGCTCTCCCTTCTGCAATCAGCCATCTCATCCTCTCCTGCAAATAATTTATTCCACAAATGGAAAGGATTCAGGATATTGGTTATTTGTTCAGAAGCAGCGCTGCATGTCCATATTTTCAACTTGATGTACGATAAAATTATGGAAGCTTCAACAATTACAAGGAAACCATCAGCTTGGAGCCAATGTTTGCAGCACTCTGGCCCTGATGAAGGCAAGTCCTCTTATAGAACCGTTGGCTCTTAGCTTAGGCTTTCCGTGTTTGCCCAGGGTTGGATGCTTCAAGTCTCCATCTTCCTGTGAACCCTTTGTTTTGTTAAGATGCACTTAGGCATTCTGACAGACTTGGTGTACTGTGGATTTGTGGTTTGGATGTTGGTCATGTTATATTTCTGGGGAACTGTTACTTTTGAGTGAAACTGGAGATGGCATTTCTAAGAAAACCTGGGCATGAAAGTGGTTCACCACAACATGGAGTCCTCAGTGTGACACACCCAGTCATAAAGATAAACTCATTCACATGGTGTTTTATTTTATCGCAGACTTACTTTATGTAGGCGGTGTAAGCTCAGCTGTTCTTTCTAAACTTTTGCGCGCACAAAGACAGGACGTCGAACAAAGAAGGGACACACAACATGCGCATGTTGTGTGTCCCTTCTTCGTTCGATGTCCTGTCGTTGTGCTCGGAAAAGTTTAATAACAACCATGTACAACCAACTCGCCCAAAATGTAATGCTTTTGAAGCTCAGCTGGTCCTTATGCAATATCTACTCTTGTGAATGACATATACAGGTAGCTGTGAATACCATGGCTTACTGGAGAGACAAAATTGGTTTAAATGTTTAACACACGCACATGCACACATACAGTGTGATGCCACATTTAACTTGAAAAGAGACGTATCACTACTTCTTGAACATTGATATTTAAGTGTCCTTGACAAAAAGAAAAAAAAAATAGAAAGTCATGTCGTGTACTCTAGTTTTCACACATTTTTAATGCTTTTTCCCTGTATTGCTCATAAATTTTAGGGCTCAGACAGAACTTGCGTACTAAAATCATGGTAAAACTGCCTCATGCATTTGCAGCTGGATTATACATGTTTTTTAATTATTTTGTTTTTGTTTAACGGCAAGAAAGTCTGCATTGAGACACTTGGATCCAGTTCACCACCTGGGTTAGCGTGTCTGCACAGGCGCATTTTGAACTTCATCTATCAAAAGTCTTTGTGCAGAAAGCAACCAGTGGCCACTTTTAAAACACAGGCTATTTTGCTTTGTACTATAAAAGTGTTGTCGCAGGCACATCACCTATGCTACTGATTACTTACGTTGCCACATCTTGCCAGATGTTATCTAGAAACAGGCCTCAGCAGGCCCCGTCATTGTTTGTGCAACATCTTTTATTAAGCTAAAGCTTTCTGTGACGTGTAGCTAGTAAAAAAAAATATTGTGCCCTTGTTAAAGGGACACTAAAGGTTACTATGAAGTCAAGTTAAAGTGATAAAGCAATGCTCTAGAACGTCTAAGGTGTCAATATTATCGCAAGCAGAGCTTTAGTAACCGGGAAATTGAGGTAATTGCCTGACACGATTTGAGACCCCCCAGTGACATTCTGGTACTAGCCCGATGACAAAGGCACTCCTCATCATAATTTATGTCACTAGTACTCAACTACTCGTATTAAAAAGATCATTTCATTAGGTTATAAGACTGAAGAAAATGCTACTTGTCTACTTCTGTTCGATTCTAAGAAAAAATAACATTTTGACGTTACCCTTCAGTAGTATGGCTGGTCGAAAGGTTTCGTTTTCGCTCGACTCTGCGCGCTCGACTCTGTGCCGCGCGCGCTTTGGAGTTTCAGTCGTTTCATTATCACGTCATGCTGCACTGGTTCTGCTGGCTCGCAAAACTTGCATTTGAAACAAGCAGCGAGAATGCCATGTCCATGTGATGTCGTGGGATGTGCAAACGGTCCGCGGAACTTGGCCAAGGGCAGTTGCAGCGGCGAATCCAACGTTATACTTATCACTGTGTGCTAACGAGTGAACCTCTCCGTTCGAAGTGGTTAAGTGCCGTACCTCTGCTACAGCGCGTTGGCAAAGAGCCGAAAAATCGCATAGTGTGTTCGCTGCACTTTCGTCGAGAGGATTACGAGTTCAATGCCAACTTACCGACGTCGTGTGGAGTGCCTTTTTAAGCAATGCTTTACCGTAGCGCTGTTCCGTCGGTCTTGCCTGCATTCTCTGAAGCGCAAGAACAACTGCAGCATCGCTAGCCAATGTGTCGTTGTTGGGGTCGTCCATTGCAACGAGTGTCAAAGTTGTTGTCATAAAATAAAGAACCAGCTTATCGTCGCGCGCTTTTCCTTCCACTAGCCACCATAGTTCCGGTTTCGCGCTGCTGTTGGCTCTGTCTTGGCTCTGTTTCTGGCTGCACGTTTGCGTTTTGCTCAGAAAAGCCGTAGCGCCATCTGCGGGCGCCGTTTTACTCACCGACGGCTCAACGCCGCTGTGAGATGACAACGTTACCACTCCTCTATCGGAGGGCGGGCGATTTGAACTGAGCTAGAGGTACGAGGACGCTTCAGAACGCATTTTCTCTTAAAATGAATTTCTTCTTCGCACGAAACAAGCGTTTGGAGGTTTCTGGGATGGTATTTCAACAGTCCACATTGACCTAATATTAACCTTTAGTGTCCCTTTAATGGTTAACAAAAGGGCAGGCGTGAGGACTGTGGTACATTTAGGAGGAAACTGTGGGCCAGCATGGTGTCATCCAAATCTGAGGTTACAGAGAATAACCTGATAGAAATGTTTTTCTGTGGTGGCAACTTCTCCATTCTGTTAACATAGTTTTCACTAATTGTGATTCATTATGATTTGTTTGTTATAATTTGTTTGTCTCATTCAGCCGGACAGTGTTTACAGGCATTTTGCATCAGATATACAGTGCAATCCTAATAATATGGTAGGATGTCTGTGATCCACAGGTCCTTCACAGAAGTAGTCAGTAAATTGGCTTCGTTTACTTTTATACCTACCTATGTGGCTAGGTATCCAGCATAATTAAATGTCAAGACCTAGGCTTCGGCACTGAAAATATTCATGCCAGTACATTTTGCAATAAACCGTGTTCCTTAATTCCCCCAGAACGTACAGCTTTAAGGCACTTGAAGAATCACTACAGCTGACAGATATACTAAATTTGTGACCTTCTATGAGTGCTAGTATCATAAGAAAAGGGTAATGTTCAGCTGAATATATGTTAGTTTTGTTATCAAGTCTTCAGCTGGACTTCAGCTGCACAGCCTACGTGACTGCATGTTTTTGAACCACCCATGCAAGTTGTCTGAAAGATTGGTGTACTGCTTGACCAACCAAATTCATGTAAAAGAATTTGCGACGGTACTTCACTGCGTCAAAATTTCCTTTTGCAGGCATTTTTTTTCCAGGAAGAATATTCATGTATTACTCCATGGAGTAATATATGAATATTCTTCGAGTGCCTTAAATGCTTTATGTTCTGGGGGAATTAAGAAACATGGGTCATTGCAAAATGTACTGGCATCAATATTTTCAGGGCTAAAGCCTAGGTCTTGACATTTGATTATGCTGGATACCTAGCCACATAGGCATGTATACAAGCAAACGAAGAAGCAAATTTGCTTACTACTGCTGCAAAGTACCTGTGGATCACAGACATCCTACCATCCTATTTGAATTGCACAGTACATCTGATGCAGTACACCAGGCTGAATGAGACAAACAAATGATGACATACAAATGATAGTAACCAACTATAATTAGTGAAAACTATGTTAAGGGAACAGAGAAGTTGCCACCACAGAAAATATTCTATGAGGTTATTCTCTGTAACCTCAGATTTTGATGACACCATACTGGCCCACAGTTTCCTCCTAAATGAACCATAGTCCTCATGCCTACCCTTCTGTTAACCATTAACAATTCTGCACATTCCGAATGTCTGTTCCCCCTGTATGCAAATCAGAACGAAACATTTTAATGCATTTTATAGATACCATGCACCTCTTTTCCCAGCATATATACTCAGACAAGAACCACCCATTGAGTTTTTTTTAGTTCAAACCTTGGTAGATACATACATGAAATTGATATTTGACATAAACTGTTCTGAAATGTAATCTTAAAGCAAGGTCTAGGGCATAATGCAGCAGCTAGTGACTTTTTCGCATTAAAAGAGAAATTAATTTGTCTGTGGCTCTAAATAGTTGTAATGGCTGCTGCACAAACAAAAAAAGAAAAAGCAAGAACAAGCCAAATTTACAAACTTAAATGATGTTTGCTGTCTGGCATATTTTGCCTTTGTGTTGTCCTTTTCCGTTTTAGCACAGACCGCTTATGACATCTAGTGCAGCAAAGCCTGCTGTCCTCTTGACACGCTGTTTTATCAGTGCCAACTTATTGTTGGTTTGCATCGCAGCTAGTGTGTGGCAAGGTGTTCACAAATCTTTAAGAGGAGATCAGCTTTCAAATGTACACAGTTGCTTTAAGAAATTGTTCTAGTGCACTTGTGTAAATTCTTTCTGCAAGAACTAGTTGTGGAGTTTTGCAAAATACAAGCTTCATACAAGCAGGCAGATAAACTTGTGTGTTATCATCCGTAGGTGAAGCCGAGCGTGAACCAGGTGAACCTCGACTCATGCTGCGTCATCCCTCAGGAGATGCAGGAATTTGCCAAGGCAAACAACATTCAGCTCCTGACACACAGTGACCCAAAGGGTAAGAGAGTGTGTGCTCAGACTAGCATCAGTGAAGCATGTTGAATGCCTGTATAGTTGCCTGGTCATAGCTGCTCAGTTTTTCCAATACTAGTTCGTTGCTGACTTTGTTGCATTTGTTGCATACCAAGGGCTGCTAGCATGGAAAATTTTATCCAATTGTTAGAAAGCTTTGCATTAGTGACAGTAAGCTGCCACACAAGAAGTTGCCGGGTGACAAAGTAGTCATGTTTGTGTGAAACTTTTCGTGCTTCAGAAGAACTTCAGATCTTGACCTAGCTGGTGTTTGCTAAAGGACTCAAGAACACTAGAGGGACAGATATACTACATGAAACAACCACCACAGTAGCTTAGTGGCTATGGTGTTGCACTGCTGAGCTCAAAGTCACGGGTTCGATACTGGCTGCAGTGGCCGCATTCCTATGAGGGCGATATGCAAAAGCATTCGTGTACTTATATTTAGGTATATGTTAATGAACCTCAGGTGTTCAAAACTAATCTGGAGCCCCGCACTTCAACATTGCTTACAATTAGATTATAGTTTTGGCACATAATACCCCAAAATTTCTTGTTTATTTATTTTACACTACAACAAACATAGATGGGCCCGGCAGTAACTTCTGAGTAGATTATGTTGCGGGGAAAGTTGGTTGAAGTCTACTGGGTACATATTAGTGCTCGCTCTGTTCTTTGCTACTCCTTCCTCTGAGTCTTCGTTTCCACGTCACGGTAATATGTACCCCCTAGTAACTTCTGACTAGCTTATTTAGGCCACAACTGAGGGATATATACTATACACAGGCAAAATTTACAGCAGTGACAGTGGATCTTAAACTGTAGAGCTATTACTTTCCCGAACAATTGAGGGATATACTGTACACAGAGAGACAACAGGCACAGGATGCAACACTAGAAATGACACACAGATGTCATCACAATCAGTGGCTGATGAGACAACCAGTTGTCGAAGCAGGCTGCCTGCACACCTCTTTTGACAATTGGGTGTCCTGTCTAAGGAGGGCCAAGTTCCCTGGCTCATTGCTAAAGTTGGTGGCATAGACAATCCCAGGAAAGGTCAAGAGCAGTATGTATACAGCAAGGCTGAAAAGACGTAATACATTAAGTGGTGCCCTAGGTACACAAGATTGCCCATAACAGCAAGAAAGTAGTAGCAAGCAGGTCATCTCTCTCGTCTTCTCGGCCTCCTTGAAGCTGGCCCGGCTCAGTTTACATACCTCAAGTGAGGCTGTGAACCTCGTAGGTGTTTGGGAAAAGTGTGCAAAGCCTTAAGCGAAGGGTTCTGTAGTAGTTTATGGTATGACATACCCTTGACGTGCAGCATTTCTTATACTTGGAGTCCTTTATTTTTGGGTAAAACCCTATATAATTCCGGATTTTCGCTCCCTGTACCAGTTTTATCAATAACAAGTTAAACCTGATTTGTCCCCAAAGTTTGTTCTTTTCGTAAAGGATAATAATGAGTGTAGGTGTTACAAAACTAATGAATGTTTCCCACTTTGTGTGAGCAAGGGATCAAGATAGGTTATATTAGTAGTAATATTGTTCTTATGTGAATATTATAAGTAGAAGACTGCATATCATATTGACTGTAAATAAAGACGGGGACAGCGCAAGAGAACACAAAAACGAGACGGGCAAACAATGTGATATGCAGTAAACACCAACTAGACCAAACTGAAGTTCTCCTGAAGCATAAGTAGAAGAGTCGAATGCTGGGCTAGTTGGTATTTTGATGTGAGAACCATCTTGAAATATATATTTAGATTTACTAAATTTAGATTTACTAAGGCTTGCAAGAGATATCACATGCGATGAAAGTGCTGTGCTGCAGGTTTTCTTTAGTGTTAAGACACATAAACCCAATGCTCCGTTTCGTACTATTGTGATTGAAAAGGGCGCATGGCAGCATTGTTTTAGTTTTTGCTGAAAGTCTTGAATAACTTTGAGATAAGTGACCCATTCCTCACAAAAAGTTCAGGTGATGTACGTTTCCTTCAAGAGAACAAGGATATTGGTTTTGGCTTTTCTATTGATGTGCAGGAGCTCTTCTACACTGTGCCTCACCGTGAACTGTTTGTTGCAGTTAGAGAGCGCATAGATGAATATGGTGCCGTTGCTTTCCAAAATGCTGCAGGCATGTCATCAGATAGCCTTTTAGCCCTTTTAGAATTTTACCTTCAGACTATTTTCATCAAATTTTACGACCAGATGTATCTGCAAAAAGGAGGCATTTGTATTGGTTCCTGCATCACACCTGTGTTGTGCCACATCTTTTCATCTTCCATTGGTCGCTCTTTACACAATCATTTTATTCATACTAACAATGACACTGTCGTTAAAATTTTTCGCTATATGAACAACTTCTTAATTCTTTTTAACAAGTGCTCCAGCTCGTATGAGCATGCACAAAAGTGTGTTCGTGATGATTTTAAAACTCATGGCAAAGGGCCAGTGGCGTAGCAACAGGGGGGGCCGGGGGGCCGTGGGCCCCGGGTGCAAGGGGCCAGTGGGGGGGGGGTGTCATACGCCTGAATACACCCCTCCTTCCGCCGGCTTGACTGGGTGCAAATGGCAAAGAATGCTCCAGCATCCAGTAGCCCGAGCTCATGTACCCGATGCGTTGCGCCGCAGTATTATCGGCTGCAGCTCTATCTACACCCCACGAAACAATTGCACGAATGTTCGGGCTAAAAAATTTAATTCGCGAAATGGTCGCTAAACTACTCGCCGCAGCGGAATGTTCCATGTGGGGTGCGCTCGTGCCGTGCGTTCATGCTGGGAGCAGGAGTCGCTAAACATACACTGAGGAGTTGTAAGGCGTTAAGGCTCTTTGGTCCCTCTTCCGTTCTGAACGCGCAGCGAGGACGAACACAGACAGCAGAAAGAGGGCGTTCAACCAGTGCGCCCGGCACTCGCGTTTACGACGAAGCGTTCGTTGAGAGCGACGTTGCATAAGTGCGGCCATCAAAAGTCGCGAATGGGATTCTCTGGATCGTCTTCAGACTCGGTGCGGCCGAAGGGTCTGGCGGCGTGTGACTCGACAAGCTGTATGCGCCGCGATGTTCAGCTCGCTTTTACTTCCCCTCTCCCGCTCGCTCCGAGAAGCCGCTGCGAAACCTGCCGTTATGTTTCACGCTTTCCTTCTTATCCTCGAATGTTTCAGAAAACTGTTGTATGATTTCATGTCACAAGTACAGTGTCTGTGTCAGCTGCTCAGAATTTTACAAAAATGAACGATAACTTTGCAAGGATATTTCCCGATATTCTATGAAGTTATGTGTCTTTGTGATTACTAGTAACTCGGTAGCGTGAAAAATATGGCAGATAAGTAATAACCATAACCTTAATAATCCATTAATTAGTACTTATAGAGGAAGCACTTCAATTTAAAGAATTGACGACTCAGAGTCATATTATTAACTCAACAAAAACTTCTTAAACAAAATCGTTTTGGGTGCTACAACCTACAGTACTTTGGCACTGCTGGTGGCCCCCAGTATGGCAGTAGCGAAAGAAATATGTAGTGGACCAGTGACGTTGATCCCTCCACCCTCTCCACGGGCTGCACGGGCTGCATCGCGGTCTTCTTTTTTTATAGTGACGCCAAGAATCGACGCGAAGCGTGCTCTATTCTGTTCCCAATCTTTTGGTGGTACCGCAGCTCGGATAATCACGTCTGTCCGTATAGCAGCAAATAAAACAAGGCTTTATTGATCAGCATGAAGAGAACTAGTAATTGTCATAGCATTGGCGCCCGCGCAGCAGGGAGGCAGGTGGCATTTTCCGTTTTTCTAATATGGTGAGGAGATCAGCGTCACTGAGACACAATTTAATTTTCGTTTTCATTCAGGGCTGCCCACAGCCAAAATACTGCGGGCCATAGTACCTACGACGATTTTTGTGAAGTTGTTGTTGAGCAAGATATGAATGTCGGCCTTCAATTTTGCAAATGCTATGTTGCCGCTAAAATTGGTAATTAAAACATTATAAAAATGTTCCTTTTTACTTGTGACGTGAGCCGTATTTGCCACGATACCACATTTGTAGTGGTTGCCAAGCCTTACAGTCTGACAGAAAATGTGCACATGCCCTTATCACCAGTTATCAGTGCAGCACCCTGTGTTATTTGGCGCAGAAAAACGGAGTGTATTGGCCTCGAGCTCCACCACTGGAAAGCTGGCGCCACCGTCGGCGTGACGTGCTTAAGTGGCGAGATTTTGCCGCTTCGAGTGTCTCCTTTACAACGATTGAAAGCACTAGAACAGGTAGTAGGTAGGCTGCCTTTGAAAGCGCGCAACATGGTAGGCTACTGCTCAGTGCCGCAGTGCCGGACGTACGCAACGGAGCCCGGTGTCAGCCTTATTCATACATAGCCGCAGGACAAGAAGCTGCGTGAAGCTTGGCTCGCGAAACATAAAACCGGCAAACAGTCATCGGCTACAACTCGGGTATGCATCAAGCACAGACGCGAGGAAGATTTCTGCTACGGCGCCGGGTCTGCGATGTTCGAAAACCGCGCACTGAGACGCTCGCCCGAGTCCGATACCCGACTAATGTCATGGCGGTTTGGTCTATGAACTTGTCGATGCTATAGATACTGGCAAGTTCAGTGGAGTGGAATGGGAGCGGTAAGACGCACATTAAAAAAAAGCGTGGCATATGGTTATGTTTGTGTTATGAAATAATGCACTGGATTACAAAATAAGAAGCAGCGGGAAATCGCACGCTGAGAACACCGGTAAACATATAGTGCGACGCAACTCGAGAAATAATATTGAAACGTCCAAGAATTTACAAAAAAAAAAAAAGATTGAATCGTCGTGGCGGCACATCGCAGTCCCCGTAGGCGTCGAAGTCTCTACAAAGAAATTATTTTTGAACAGCTTTGATAGCACCCACGCAACAATGGTTGCTTGTATACTGTCAAATGCTCATATTCTGCGACCTAAAACTCATGGCACGGTGCAAAAACACGCCCGCGGCGAAAGCGAAACAGTGCGTGGACAAGCATGCAGATGCGCAGTCGGTCGCTGCGAAGCAGTGCGATCGCTGCATTGAGGCTTCCTTCTATTACGCTCCATTTAGTTATACAAACACTATAAGAACATATTTCACATAGTTTGCTCTCAGCGTTTGCCTACCTTTCACGCAAGAAGCCGGTTCGGGAGACTCCATCGCGGCGACCGCGCACAGTGGCGTTCACTGTACGTATTCGGTAAAGAGATAGCGTCTGTAAACGATTCTGTGCTTTCAGTTTGCCCAATATTGTTATTTAGACAGTAAAAACTTTCTCTCGTTTCGAAAGTACTTACAGAAATGTCCAGGAGAGCTCCCGCGTGGTGTTTTCACTGAGAGCTACAGCGAAACCTATGAGGAGCACACCGCGTGATTCCTCATACTACGCCAGCGAGGCGCTTCCGATAGATGGCGACTCCGTAACTCGTCACCGCCGATACCTGCTGCATTCGCAATGTCTGGGAAAGAAAGCGAAGGAGAGGGGGACCCGGAGGACGTGCGCGGTATCCATCGCGGCTGTACTGGTAGGGTGGCTAGAATTGGGAGGTGTGAAGACCGCGCCGCCGCCGCCATTGCCTAAGGAGGCCCCGCTGCGCGTTCCTCCCACTGGGGGAAAATTTGGCGCTTCCGTCGGGGGCGCCGTGAGCTTGTCAGTCTCGTAGGCCACAGTGCATTGCAAAGTGATCTCTCGTGGTCGGTGTAGTGCAGCTGTGTTTTTCTAATGTTTCCTCAGTTTTTCTTCAAAGTAGTTGGTGTGAGCTGCTGTCGCTATCCCTTGATACCCTGTGAACATGTTACAACGACATGGAAGGTCGACAGCAGTGCCTTGACATTGAAAGTTGCACCCAAGTTGACATATTCACACACATATTCTAGTGGATTCGAAAAGATGCAGGTAAATCTGGCCTTCAGTATTTTCAACAGTGCAGTTGTGCACGCCATGGACTTGCACAAAGAAAATATTTAGCAACAGTACTCAAATCTGGAGCCAACAAGGGTGTTCATCGACGTGATGGCTCAAGCAATTGAAGCCATGACATCACGGTTTCCAGCTGAAGCTCTGAGATATGCCCACAGCAACTGTGCTCATTTTCGTGTGCCGGTGGTAAATGCTTTTCGTGTTTCAGACGTGGCAGTGCTCAAGAAACTGCACTTAACAGCATGCTAGCATTTCTGGATCAGTGGGAGGCCCATGCAAAAGGGCTCGGCTTCTTAAGCAAGGGCACATCAGAAGGTCTGCGTGTGACCATACATTCCACTAAAGACCTCTTGACGTATCTAACTGAGAAGGTTGGGTTCAGGTTCTTGATGACTTCCCGCCTCAGTCAGGACTGCTGTGCTTGGAGCGTTCATTTGGTATTGTGAGACAGTCCAACGGAGCCAATGATCACCCCACTCCTGCGCAGTTCATCATTATAATGAAGTATGCAAGCTTATGCATTTCAGTCTGGGGGTGCATGGGGACATGGGGGGCTTCTGTATCCCTCAGTCTGTCTATACAACCTCATTCAGACAGTCGAGGACAGGTTCACCCGTGCATTTAACCCTACGCGACTGCAAGCAAAAGTTGTCAAAAATTTCTTGCTTCTAGCAGCCAATGTGCCACAGATTGGCTGCAGGAAGCATTACGCTGATCTAACAGGATCGGTGTCTAGGTTTTATTGTATAACACGTATTCACTTTTTCCTCAAAGGCTTAAATCAGTGTGCTATACACAACAAAGCCAAGAAGGTTAAGCCCTGTGTTTTGTAAAAATGTGATTTTATGCAATAACTGTGTTATCTCCAATAAACATGTATTAAATCGCAAGCGCGTTGTACTTTCTAGAATTTCTTCACCACAATGCTGATATATTGCATGAACTTCCTCCATTTAAAGTTATGTTACAATCCCAGATATGTGACTTATGTGCGGGCGACACATTCAAGGTTATTCCAATGCGCTGGCCTTGCTCGGCGATTCCTATGAACTATACTTTCGGCAAGGAATAAGCGCGCTAATCTCGGCAAGAGGTGGTCGCAAAAACCGTTGCTGTGTCGGCTGCATAGTCGGTGCTCGTTCTTTCCATGTGGAATGAGAGCAGCGAAACATTAAATTCTCTCAGCATCTACAATGTAGAGAAAGAAGTCTGGTCAGATTCTAACACATTCAAACGCTAAAACTAAGTGCTACCAAATCATTTTCCCGCCCGGAGGTATGCCGACGCCGCGAGAAACTACAGCGCCCTAAACGGCGCCCCGGCCGGCAGCGCCGTCACGCGGCAGGAACGCGTTTTGGGGCCAGCTTCCGGAGGCCGGTCTTCACACCTCCCCATTCTAGCCACCCTAGTACTGGTGCTGAAAACCGGAAATTGACCACTTGCAGAAGTCGGAGCGCCACCTAGCGCGAAAAACGGGAAGCTTGCGCCTCGCCGCTTGGTTGGAAAACATCCCGGCTCCAGCCTTGCTTTGGTACGGCGGCATGACGGCGGCATCGAGTGGCGACGTTGTGTTTGCAGAGCTTCTTTCACGTTTTGTGAAAGCGTCGACATTCTTTGGTAGTTGCCATATATGACCTGCCTTAAATATGATTGAAAAGGACTTCATTCTCTTGCCGTTTTTGCAAATGGGACGGACAGCTGACTTCTCAGAGCGCTGGATAATGAGCGACAATGCGTGGGGTTATCTTCATGTCAACACTTCGTCCGTTTGTCAGGCACACCGCCGATGGGCTTTAAAAAAATAGGGTTAAGTTAAGCACATAAAACTGAACGTAAACACCGTGGACCTTCCACTTGGCCTCATAGGAGCTACGTACACGCCATCCATGAAGTCGGGCATCTACGTGGTTACAGCATGGTTCACGAAAGCCATTGGCGACATTGCCGGAGAGCACTGTGAATGCGTGGCCGGATGAGTGCTTTATGCCTGTCGCATTCCCCGAACTCTTAGTTGTTGCATGGAACAACAGATGTACACGTTCTAGCTTGCAAATTTGATATTATTATTTATTATTTATTACATACTGCCAACTGCCTCTTGGCAGTCCAGGCAGGAGTGAGTGTATACAAAGTCGGCACTGCAAGTCAAAATAACAAAAACTTGGGTTACGAGGAACCATAAAAAAAAGAATGCTTAATGATACAGACTATTGCGTCGGGAAAGGCAGCATGTACAAAATTACAAAAATAGGAAAATGGTGATTCTAAAACGAACACGCTTCATTGCAAAGATTGTACGGCAGCCACAAATGAATCAACCGAGGCGACTTCTTGCGGTAGAGCATTCCACTCTGCTATAGTTCGAGGCAAAAACGAGAAGCGATAAGCAGTAGTTTTAGTCGGTGGCATCACAATCGTTTTGCTGTGCTTGCGTCTGGTTTCTCGTTTTATTGAAATTGATGTATATGTCGGGATCCATTTTTGTTTGTTTATTAACGATATTAAACAAAGTTTGTAGGCGATGCAGTCTACGCTGAAATTCAAGTGATGGAGGCCAGACCGTGTTCTGAGATCAGTGATCGAGACTCGTCTATTATAAATATTATAAATAAATCTAAGGGCTTTCTTTTGCACGCTTTCAATGTTGTTGACACCGGTCTTTGTGTGGGGATCCCAGACAGCATCGGCATATTCAAGCAGTGGCCTAATGAGTGTCGTGTAGGCAGCGAGTTTAGTCCTACTAGTGCAGTGTTTAAGCCGGTGTTTAATTAGCCATAGCTTCCTTAGCGACGCCGAAACGACGTATTGGACATGAGCGTTCCAGGTTAACTTCGAGTCAATAACTACACCCAGATACTTAAATTTGTCAACTGTCTTAATTGCTACATTATCGATTTTATATGTACAAATTGATGGTGCTTTCTTTCTTGTAATCATCATTTGAGTACATTTTGTGGCATTTAAATTCATGCGCCAGGATTGACACCAGTTATCGATTGCATTAAGGTAATCCTGTATAGCAGTCTGATCATGGGGTGACAGAATGTTGTGGTACACAATACAATCATCAGCGAAGAACCGGCAGCGTACCGGGGAATCAAAGGACAAGTCATTCAGATAAATCAAAAAGAGAAGAGGTCCAAGTACTGAACCTTGCGGTACACCGGAAAGTACAGGAGCAGGTGAAGAAAATGAGTTTCCTATACGGACATATTGTGTTCGATTAGTTAAATAAGAGTCAAGCCAGCGAAGAATTTGTTCATTTTTCAGCGTACATTGTAGCTTCAGCTTTAGTGTTTGGTGACAGACACGGTCAAATGCTTTCTGAAAATCAAGGAAAAGCACATCTATTTGCCCGCCGCAGTCCAGCGCTGCCATGACTTCATTGGTAATATGTAGAAGCTGAGTAACTGTAGATAGGCCACGCCGAAATCCATGCTGTTTTTCCGAAAAAAAATTATTGTTTTCCAGAAAGCTGCTCAGGTGCTTAAAAACATAGTGCTCCATCACCTTACTAGCGGTGCAGAGAAGAGAGACAGGTCTGTAATTAGTAATACTGAGTTTATCTCCGGACTTATGAATGGGAATTATCTTTGCTGCTTTCCAATCGTTAGGAAGGACACCTTGCTTTAGACTTTCGTTAAATATTATGTACAGATACTTTGCGCACCACTCTGCATATCTAAAAAGAAAATTATTTGGTATGTCATCAGGACCAGCAGATTTCTTTATATCTATGTTTAATAGGGACGAAAGAATACCTTCTTCGGAAACAAAAAGGTCCGGAAGTTCGCAGCCAGAACCTGAAAATTCTAGGCTATCGTCTTCAGTACCGCGTAGAAATGCCGAAGCAAAGTACTCGTTGAACGCTTCCGCAATATTCTGGTTGTCACTGGTCTCGGTATCATTCAATCTAATTTTGGTGACCGGGTTCTTTTTCTCGGTTATGTGCATCCAAAACTTTCTTGGGGCGTTAGATAAAAAATAGTGTAGTTTAACATTGAAAAAATGGTACTTTGAGTCTTTTATTTTTTTCCTAAGTTCGGTACGCATTGACGGTAGCACAGAACGATCGACACAACTATTGGGGCGTGACAAGCGTTTTAAGCGGCGCTTTAGCTGCAGTATGTCCCGAGTGATCCAAGGGTTATTGCGGGCCATTCTCTTGCGTTTTGTTGGAATGTACCTGTGCATACATTCCTGCACTGCGTCCTTAAAATGCAACCATAAATCATTGACACAGGTTACACCTTGATTTGATTTTTTAAGAAAAATGTCGAAATCTTGCTCTAAGTAGTCGAGTAGACTTTCATCAGCAGCTCTCCCAAAATCCAAGACTTCTTTGTCTGGACAACGGATAATATTTTGCTGTAGATTGCTTTTAAGCAGAATCGCTTCATGATCTGATATGCCTGGTAAAACTTCTACAGTAAATCCTTTTTCACTGACTGCTTCAGAGATAAGAACAAGGTCGAGGATAGTTTTTGAGCTTGAAGTAACACGTGTAGGTGTTCCTACTACTTGTTTTAGATTAAAAGTAAACGCCAAATCGAGTAGCATTTCAGCATGTTGACAACAATGCCGAACACAGAGATCGTCCCAGTTTATCATCGGTAGATTAAAGTCCCCGCATAAAATGATATGAGTATAGCGTTTACTGTGGACGTAAAGAAAATCATGCAGCGATTCCAAAATTGAGATATCTGCATTTGGAGGCCTGTATACTACACCAATAAGAACCTTACATTTGAAAGACGGCACTACAATCCAAACCATTTCAGCAGAAGTATTGTGTGGAATGGATGTGAATGGGATGCCATTCTTTATTATGGCCGTGACACCACCCCCTCTCGAGCCACGGTCGTGGCGTATTATGTTGTACGAGCTGGGTATTATGTCAGAATCAGGGATAGCATCATGAAGCCATGTTTCTGTTAGAAGCGTGATGTCAGGATTGTAACTAAGAAGTAGGCTCTCAAGGTCATCAGACTTGTTCACAACGCTCCGGGCGTTAACATTTAAAACAGTTAGCGGACTGAAGACGTGGGGTAACTCTAACAAATGTGCTTTAGTCTTACTTTCGTGCTGTTTTTGACTGGAATTAGACCGGTTATGTCAATTTGCTGCTGAGGGAACTGCCCTGTCCAATGCCTCGTCCCATCTGAATGTATTGCCATTGATTCTAACCTTGTCGAAGGATAGAAATACTTTGTCGCCTCTGTCTCGGTTCTCTTTTGTCCAGGTCCAAAGCTTTTTTCTTATTGATTGAACTCTAGGAGAGAAGTCCTCTGAGATGCTGTATGGAGTGTTCTTCAAAGCTTTACACTCTTTCAGTATTTTTAATTTGTCTCGGTAGTCTACTAGCCTGAATATTACGGGGCGGAATTTGTCGTCCCTAGGCTTCCCTATTCGATGAGCTCGTTCAATTGAAACATTTGGAACATTTAGTACGCTGTCAAGGATTTTTGTCGAAACCTCTCGTTCCAAAGATTGGTGTGCTTCTTCCTTCGGTTCCGGTAGACCATACAGTATTAAATTGTTCCTTCAGCTTCGGTTTTCGAGGTCATCTACTTTTAACAGTAGGCTGTCAAGTTTTCTGCAGGTCGTCTACCTTGACTGTGTAGGTCTTAACAGTAGTCGAAATATCCTCTACTTTTCGGTCAATGGAAGCTAACTTATCAATACTTTCATCTAGACGCTGGTTTGATATGGCCACACCTTCCTTGAGTTCTCGCAAGTCGTCCATAATTTTTTGCAGCATGATTTCGGTAGAGGGGCCTGGATTCAATTCAACGTCCCCACAGGAAGCTAGTAAGTCCACAAAACAATGGTACACATTATTTAACGCATCTATAAACGGCCGTGGGCACGGCAAGAGCAAAAGACACACATCGTCACTACTATAGCCAGAATCATGGCGGTAGTCTCTCTCCTGTATTAGGAACAAAAACGGATTCTTTAAGCGCATGGTTCCAAAGCTCTCGCCGCGCCCACTGGTCGATTGCCACTCTTGAGTTCTTTTTATACTCTCCGATAGCTGTGACGTAGCGGATGGTGGCGCTCGATGTCGGTCTAAGTGCATCGTCCAAGTGCAGCTGCGCAGGCCCGGCATGTCGTCAGCGGAAAAGCCTGTCGATGTATTGCGCTGGTGGCCGCGCAATTCCGTCAGTTTCCATGCAGCTGGATCGGACTCTGTAGCTGTGGCTGCATCGCTGTAGTTGATGCAAATCAGGGCCTGTATTAGGAACAAAAACGGATTCTTTAGGCGCATGGTTCCAAAGCTCTCGCCGCGCCCACTTCAATTCATCTCGTGCTGTTTCGCCAAACTGCTGTGTTGCATGCTTGTGGTTTACGAAGCCGTATCCCAAATTTCGCATGCGCTATATGTACGCGGTAGGTTATTCAGTCTGTTTTTGCGAGCGCTAAGGCCTCAAAGCTCACGCCAACCTATTTTATTATATGTTATATTAGCTTAAATATGGGCAGCGTGTGCGTCCACAGGCCAGTACGCTCCCGCTCACTCGCGAATACTCATCAAGGCAGATAGTTTGACGAATTGGTTCGAAGTCATGTTGGAAGAGAGCGCAACACAACTGACATGTACGGAAAAAAAGAAGATGGGCGCAGACTCACAAATGACATGACGTACATAGACTGGCCGCATCTGTTTGCGCCGTTCTTCACAAATCGCTTAATCGTACTCGCATATACTCAGGGTCACTCAGTGACGAGCGCGAAGGAAAACTGCATTCTTTATATTTTACAGCCTCAGCGAGCCCTGCCAGCACGTCGCTGGCCTTCTGTTCAGCGTTGCAGAACTGGCAGGAGATGACAAGGGAATAGAAGTCGCCTGCATAAGCCACAGATCCTAGAATGCACTGTTAGCTGCCACGGCGTGCCGTCCGGGTTCGACCGCTTCACCGCTGCCGTCCACAAACTTCTCCACTTTAACCTTCGCGGGTGGAAATCTGAAGAAATTACTATTTCCATTTTCATAATAATAGCTCGTGCAGCCGAAAGCGACTCAGTTGGCCGGCATGTCACGCCCGAGCAGCACAGTTTGCTTTCCAACCACGGAGACGGCGCTCACGAAGCGCCGCCCCGCGGCCGGTTTTGGCGCATGCGCAGTCGTACTTCTGCAAGTGGTCAATTGTCGATATCCTCGCCTTCCTCGACTGCACCTGGGCGGGGGGAGGTGAAAGAAGACCTATGGGCCCCGGGTGCCAGACGACCTAGCTACGCCACTGCAGAGGGCTGACCTTTACACGAGCATCCAGAAGAAGGAAGGCTGAAGTTTTTAGATTTACACCTGAAGTTCAGCGAAAGCCACGTGTGCTGGGTGTATTCCCCGCATGCACAAAAACAGCTCCTCCTATACCAACCTGCTCACTCTAAGATAATTACGAGAGGCATTGCAACACTCTGTTTGGAATGCGCACTTCGGAAGTCGTGTATATTCACAATATGCAAGTAGCTTTGATCAACAATTGGCAAGGCTTTTTTCAGCTGGCTTCCCCCAGTTGGTCGTTGTGTCAGTAGCGGAAACACTCCTCAAGAAAATGAAGCGCCCTGCTTGCAAAAATGTCGCGGAAACCCTGGTGGGCACTCGGAGGCCGGTAGTGGTTCTGTACATGCACAAGTTGACACATTGCCTGAAAAAAGTGGCCACTCGGTTTAACGTGCCAATGTTTTTTTTTTCACCCCCAAGAAACTTGCTCAGCTAAGCCGTCGCATCACTTGTGCAGATAAAAATGTGGGCTATAAAAAGAACCATGAAAAGCGAATAGCCGAGTGTGCCAACAACATCATGTACGAGATCCCCCTATCCTGCAGAAAGGTATACATCGGCCAGACAGGGCGATGCATCACTGACTGACTCGTGGAGTACGCAAGAAATCTAGCTAATAAGGAGAATACACGTCTTGCTGAACATTGTACAGTGTGTCTACCAACCGGGAAAAGCAGGAATTCTCAGGGATTTTGAGTAGTCTGGAAAAACTCAGGGAAGTTGTGCCTCTATCAAGGAAAATTAGCTGTAAGTTTATTGAAAGGGCTGAAAGTCGCGGTAACGCTGGCTCGAGTAACAGACAGGAGTTGTAATGAATAGTCTTTGACGCCCTGTCGTCGGCTGGAGGAGTTGCCAGTGTACAGTCAACGACTGACTTTCCGAGTTCCCGATGATTTGGACGGCTTCGCGGCACCACTACGTAGCCCATAGAGTCAGTGTATCAGAACGTCTGAAATTTCGAACGCAAGAACTCTTCGCCGTCCGATTTTCCAGACGTTTTGCCGTGACCGTAGGTCCAAAACGGCATTATTCAAAGCCACCACCGCTGCCATTTTGATTACCTCGCCGCCTCGAACCACCGCTTTCACACGATTATCCGCTGGCAGCCGTAGCCACCACTGCGGCAACGCTAGGCCTAGCTGCTTCGACGTTCGCTATGAAGCTTCTTGCCGTTGAGGGCAGCGTTTTTTATTGAAAGAATTTGCTGCTCTCAACAATGGTACAGACTCCGCCTTTGTGGTCCTTGCAGTTGGCTTAAAAGCTTGGAGAGCATGGTCAGGGTGCGGGAAAACCGGGAATTCTCAGGGAATTTGAACAGTCTGGAAAAACTCAGGGAAAACTCAGGGAATTTGTGCTTTTATCAGGGAAAATTAGCTCTAACTTTATTGAAAGGGAACGAAAGTCGTGTTAATGCTGGCTCCAGTAACAGAGGAATCGCAACGAATCGTCGATCATTGACGCCGTGTCATCGGCACGATGTATTGCCAGGGTAGTTAACGACCGATTTTCTAGACGCCCGATTTTTTGGACATGCCCGATAATTTGCACGGTTTTGCGGCACCACCACGTACTCCATATAGTCAATGTATATTGCCCTGACTGCAGGTCTGAAATGGCATTAATCAAAGCCGCCACCGCCGCTATTTTGATTATCTCGCCGCCTCGAACCGGCACTCTCGCAGGCAGATCCGCTGGCAGCCGTAACCACGACCGCGGCAACGTTAGGCCTAGCTGCTTCTATGTTCGCTATTAAGCTTCTTGCCGTGCGGTGCCGTGTTTTTCATTGAAATAATTCGCCGCTATCACCAATGGCACCGACTCCGCCTTTTTCATCCTCGCGATTGGCTTTGAAGCTCGCAGAGCACAGCGTGTTGCGTAATGCCAGTCTCCGAAAGTTAGCTTCGCCTCAGTACACTAGTGTTAGGCGGTGAAGCATAACAAGCGTGGGAAGGGGGCAATTGTCACGGGACACAGTATGTATTCCTTAATTACACATGCGTGCACCCCGTCTCCTGTCACAGTACAAGACCTGATATGCCTAATAAGCGTACTGGCAGGCCTTCAGAGCTTTTTCAGACGTGCCTGTGGTAATTTTAGCCCTTAAAGGCAGTTAAAGACATGCATTAATTTTTTTCAGACTGCCCGTTTTTTTTTTGCGGCCCCTCGGAATTCCGAAAAATGAAATGTTGACTGTACAACTGACCAAGGGGATGCTTCAGATGATCCATGTGGTGAAAGCGTGGTAGTAGGAGGATGAGAACAGAAAGGACCGACGCACTGAGGAATTAACGGGAAAGGAAGGGTGCCGCCGCCTTTTTGAAGGAGCTTGAGCTAAAAAAAGCTAAGTGTTGGCTGACGCTGAGACGCAGGTGTCCCTCATCCAAACCAAAATAAATTGTTTAAGCAGTGAAACCCAACACTGAGATGTTGTGTACAGGCTGAGAGTATGTCAGGACAGTTGAGGTTGACTTCCCAGCTGCTGAGAGAGAACCTTAGTTGTGACAAAGTTCAGGTCCTCATACAGATGAACTTGCTATCAGTTGATAGAAATAGCTGATATTAAAAAATATTTACTTATGTATGCATCTCCTTTTCATTCGTATTTGAAAATGTTCGACTCAATTTGGAATGAGCTTTACCATTTCTTTCGCTGTGCATGTTACTAACACCTTCCTTCTGTTTTCTTTTTAAATAAAATAGATATTACTCCTTACTATTCAAACTGGATTAAGTCATTTTTTTGTTTCAGCATGCTTACTAGAGAGTGACAGCATCGGGCAATGTAGTGTCAGCCTGTCTTGACATAAAACAAAGTTCTGGCTCATTCAGGGAATTTCGCAAAGGTACTCAGGGACAACCTGGAAAACTCAGGGAATTTGGAAATGTCAACTTGGTAGACACCCTGTTGTAATAACTGTCCCACTTGTGAACCATGTTTCTGTAGCGTGAAAATCCTAGGCTAAATAGAGCAAACAAAAAACCGCTCGTGAAACGTTAGAGGCATTTTTATCAGAAAAGCCGGTCAGGATTGTGCAAGCGAAACATGGATTGCACTGCACGATGCAGAAATGAAATTCCTTTCGCGCCTGGTTTAATCACTTCCTGTTCGATGAATCCCAGATTTCCTTGTAACGGTGCGTCTGCGCAGCTCGTGGATGTATATACCTGTGGGTTTTGCTTCAGTAAAATTAGTTGTTAGTTGCGCCTGTGTTCGTCTTCCTTTCTGTTGTGCCGTGCCATTGCGCTATACAGTCAAACCACGCAATAACGAAAGCCCTTAACAATGAAACTCGCAACAGCGAAATATTTCGGCGCTCCCGATGGAGGTACATAGGAATACGGGTATTTCATATGTCTAAACAACGACACATCTTCAACCGGCAGCCTGGCGACAACGAAAATTTCTGCTGTAGCGGGCTGCGAGTTTTCTTCACATGGTCTCAACATATAACATCAAAAAATGAAATCCTAATCAAAAATGTGCTAAAATGCTTTTTAATCACTTCAGAAACTTGCTTGCTGCCACCTGTTGTTGCTTGCTTAAGGCTAGTTGTGGTGCATAACTCGTATTGCTGCCAGATGGCTCTCATGTTATTATGTTATTATAAGTAGATCGTCGTTGATATGATCCCGTTTCATATGATTCCCCAGTGCCCACATTCACAAGAAATGACACTGTATGGTTACATTTCTTTTTTTTTCCTTTTTCACACAGTAAAACCTCACTAATTTGAAGTCATTGGGTCCGAAAAAAAATCTTCGAATTAAGCGGGTTTTCGACTTAACCGAACACACAAAAAAATGCACCCCAGGCAAAAAATTTCGCTGCAGGAATGCGCTACCTTTATTTGGCGATCTTTGGATTACTTAATGTAATCAGAGATGCTGGTTTGCCGTGTCCCGTAGTTCGAGGCTCCAAGGGTCATGTTTTCTAGTTAGCCAACTACGTGCAGCATTTGAGAATTTCCATGGTGGCACTCAACAAAACTGCGGATAACGTTCAGCGATCCGATAACTTCCCCAAGAGTGGCTGCTCGTTAGCGTCGTCGTCTTCGCACATGGTTGCATCAGTGGTAGCTTCACTCTCCAAGTCTTAGTAGCACGTTTGTTGAGCATATTCAAAGTTCAGCTACTCGGCAAAGCCGACTGCACCGGATTCGCTATCCTCTGCGCAGAGTGCATTGATGCGGTCGCAATACTCGGCTCCTCCTTCATCAAGTGCACAAGAATAGTCAGCGTCAGCATTGACGGTGCTTACCTTCAAGAAGCCAGCATGTTCAAAACACCGCATGATCAAAGTAGGTCCCACTTGCTTCCATGCATACACGATAAGACATATGGCCCCGAGGAGGTCGATGGAGTACTCCTTGCCATTGTCGTAGTAAAGGAGCATGCGCTTGAGCAGATGGTGATGGTAAAACTTCCTCGTGTGGTGAATGACGCCTTGGTCCATTGGCTGCGAGATCATGGTGTTCGGAGGAAGAAATACCATCCTGATAGCTTTCAGGTGTGGGATGCCACGATGCGCCGGGCAATTATCAACAACGAAGAGTACATTCATGCCTGTGGCCACGAACTTGTGGTCAAGCTGCCGAATGTAATTTTAAATATTGTGCCTGTGACCCAGGCTTTCTTGTTGTGCCGGTAGATAAGCTCATCCCTTGGCGGCAGCCGTAAATTTTTAAAGCAGCGAGGCTTCCCACTCTTTCCAACTACGAGTAGCAGCAGCTTAATTGTGTTTGTTGCACATGTTCGCACCGAACAGAATGGTAATTCTTTCCTTGCCTTGCTTTCAACCCTTGGCTGCGGTGTCCTTCGCTGCAAACGTTTTTGTGGGCAGCATCTTGTAAAAAAGGGCTGCCTCGTCAAGGTTGTACACATTATCTGCACCGCACTCGATAAGCAACGGAGCCAATGTGTGTTTCTTCCACTCCTCGACGACGCTCTCGCTTGTGCTGCCGCTCTCGCCACAGACGGCTACGAAAGTCGAATGATTGCGCTCTGAACCATCCATTGCTACACTTGAACTCTTCGATCGTGCCCAAGTTGTAGAGCCAAGTCGTTGGCCTTCTCCCGCAGTATCATTCCATTGACGGGAAGGTGGGATGCGTTTGCTTTCTGCAGCCAGCGAAGTAAAGCTGATTCCACATCTTTGTACGTCGGCGCCCGTACTCGCGACCGCTTCGAAGAATATGTAGGCCTCCAGTACCTTCGACTTGTTCTTCAATGTTGTGGACAACGTCGAAAGGGGCACGCTGTGCCTTTCAGCCAACTCGGTCTTGGAACACGTGTTCTTACCCACTTCTTGGATCAAGCAGAACGTCTGCTGCAGCGTTAAAGTCTTGTACTTTGACATCTTCGCTCACTGGCACTTCTGCACAGTTCAGAAAAGAAAAGACCACACTAGCTGCAACACCCCTAACCACCGCACACAAAGAAACAGCGCAGACCGGCGTTGCCCGCACACACATCGCCGCAGGCGCAGAGAGAGAACGGGCAAACGGCTGCCAGTGGCAGTGGCACAGAGGATGCGCTGGCGCTGCGAGGAGCGTGCGGAGTGGGGGACGAGAGCACATGACAAAAACCGGTATGCAGGCGTGCGTTTCAGCGGTGCGTGGGGCATACCGTGGACTGATTTTTGTGCTAGCAGCGCTACGGGTCGGGCGCTTCGTCTATAAATAATCGCGATTGCTATGTGGCATTGCCTCGCGGCTCCGAATGGCCATCGTTTCATCGGGTATGTGGTGAAATGGGGATTGGAAATTGCCGCGTAGCACCCCAAATCTTCGAATTAACCAAGTTCGCCTAAGCCGCCAGTTCGAATTATCCGGTCAAATTTACATTGCAAAATACGGGACCGCAGAAAACTTTGAAATTATCCGGGATTTAGAATTAACAAGGTTTTTGCTGTATGTTCCCAGAAAACAATCTTTTGGCAACAATGTTCATTACATTGCCAGACTGAGATTTTGTACCTTTTCTGGTCACTAGATCTCATGTAAACGAGAAAAGGCATGAAGCATGTGCAATTGAGGGCAGTAAGTGCCCACTACGGCAGCTTCGCTATACTACTCCCCCACCCGTGTCACGTGAAAATACTGGCACACAGTCACTTTGCACTTCCAGTACTAGCGAACCTCGCAGGTTGTCGCACTTGAGTCCATAGCTGTCGCTGCCAACCGTGTTGCATTAACTACCTTCATTTATCTAGCTGTTTCTCTGCACGTGCAGCATAGTGCCGCTTGAAGTGTACTGCACATGTTTAATAGGCAATAACCCAAACGCTGCCGTTCCATGCTACAGTTGGCGTGAAATGAATGTCATGTTTCGCTCTGATGGAATCTTATTTTGGTGTTGCCCACCAGCTCGATTTCGTTTGGGTTTCTCGTTGTCGTCTTAAAACATTTCACGACAATGCGCAGCTCAGGCTGCTCCGCCACCATCTTGTCAATGTCTCACCAAGTGGGCATGTCAAAGCATCCTTTTTGCAGGATTGAAAAACATAGTTTCTGCGGTAATAAAAGTTCGCATATTTTTTGTCTACATAAAACACAACTGATTGTGAGAGAACCAATTTCTGATATTCGTTAATTCTTGAGTTGTTACATCTTGCAATTGTGTGAGTTAATTACCTGTGAACAATGTAGCAGTTTCATCTGCATAAATTAAGATTTCAGAGTATTGAAGAGCTTCAGTCCATTTATTGATAAAAATTGAAAACAATATAGGTCCTATAACTGATCTCTTTGGTACTCCGCATGTCACAAGACCATATACAGCATGGATGGTTCTAAAAACTACTTTTTGCTTGCGTGAAGACAAATAACTAAAGAAATTTAGTCACTATCAGCAACCTCATAGTACTCTAATATGTTTAGCAGTATAGAGTAACAAACGGTGTCAAAAGCGTTTTTTTTTTTTATATCAAGAACACTACAACAGGACAGCTGTTCTGATGGAGTGCAAAACTGATATACTCGGAGAGAGCTATTACAGTCATGGCAGCTGATGTGTTGCACACAAATCCATGCTGCTGTGGGCATATTGTGTTATGATCACTTAGAGATATTTAAAACTGTAGAGCTACTACTTTCTCGAGCAAGTTATTAATTGCACTAAGCACTGAGATTAGTCTATAACTACTGGGATCGTTATGGTCGCCATTTTTGTACACCAGCACTACTTTTGCAACATTTCGCTTCTCTGGGTAGGTACCACTGGAGACTTGCTTGCCACCTAGCTGACGGCGGTGGGCAGCGTGGAGCCACTTCCATGGTCGCCCCAAAAACCTTTATTACCTGTCCAGGCTTCGCACAGGACGATATTGAGGGAAGCTTGCCACTAGTGTGTTAGTTCCTTCTGAAAAAGCTTATTTTGTACTTTCCACATGTGGCAGAAAAAATTTCTGCGCAGTGTACTTCTGAACACATGCATCACCACTGCTAAGTGCGTTCTTTATGCATCATCTAGACAAACTTTAATTCTCGAGAATTTTGTCCATTGTAGCCAATGGTCGGTCCGATACAGCTTGGTCTGTTGAAAGCTGTATTTATTGCAGGAGTGATATAGGGAGACCAAGTTAAGTGAGAATGGCCCTTTAGATCTGAAAGTATGTTGTATGTGGATCTGTTGTAACAGACATGGACTGCATTTAATGTCTTAGCATTCACTTCTCCATACACTTGCATGATCACCAAAGCCTTACAAATCTATTTGGTAGTAGAATGAGCCATTAGTGTAGCCGGGGGGGTCGACCCTCTCTCCCCCCCCCCCTTTTCCATGGAACAGAAAGTTTCAGGAGGTGGGCTCTCAAAAAAAGTGACGTGGAAGAAAGGGAAAGCTTGAATGTGAAAGCAACGCGAGGGCTAGTGGTGGTCCGAAGGGGTAGGGGGTTGTCATGGGGCCAGTCCTCTCTCCCATGCACAGAACGTTGAAGCCCCACCCATGGCATGCCTCTACCTCATTCAGAATCCTGTTAACAATAATTGCTGTGGGGGGATCAGCGTTGAAAATTCCACACAGAGATAAAGATGAGACCAAAGCTCCTCTGTCCGTGCGCCACCGCCGCTTTTACGTGGTCGGTGAAACTTGTATGGAGGGGCTTTAAATGGGACGAGAGTGTGCATAAAACTTGAAGGCATTGTTGCTCCCCACCAGGCCTTCTTGTCGTCGAAGAGCTTCTCATTTTTGGTACTTGACAGAATTGTTGAGCATGCTGCTGCACAGAAGATGAGCATTTAGAAAATATTGCGATTTGCTTGTCTAGGAAAAGCGTAATAAGCACCCCCCTCCCGTTTTAACGCGACATCGTTAAGGAGCTCGTGTCACAGAAAAGCCGGTGTCGGCGGCGTTAGCCGTGACGGAGAAATCCCTGGAGGCACTTCATAAATAAAAAAAACTTGCAAGATGGGCTGGGTGGGAATCGAACCAGGGTCTCTGGAGTGTGAGACAGAGATGCTACCACTCAGCCACGAGTTCGATGGTTCAAAGTGGTACGAAAGTGGCTCTAGTGAATGCGGTGTTGCCTTAGAAACGTGCCGTAGAAAGTTATACTGCGGTGTATATCGGTAATTATGAGCATGTAACTTACAGAAGTCGCAGTTACACGAGTAGCTAAGTACTATCCGCTACATTTCTTCTGTGCTCTGCGCATACGCAGAGCCGTCTTGCAGCAAACACAGAAGACCCCTTCGCAATGTGCGGCGCTGCCCCAACACGTGGCACGCCACTCGCCCACTTCTCCCCTTCGAGCTGTGCGGGGACCGGTGTGAGGATGCCCCACTGCCCTTGCGTTTAATAAGTTTTCTCGCTCTCTCCCCTTCCAACTTCCAGCGTGCGTCACTCGAACCCTCGTGTTTAGGCGATGCGGCTCCTCTTTCCGCTCACAGCGCGATTCCTAGGTGCAGCGTCCGATGCCGGACGCCTCTGACCTGATCGCTGCACCGTAGCGCGTCTGGTGGGAAAGCGTCTCCTGCGATGTGCCGAGCTGCTTCCGAGGAGTCATGTCTGCGTGGTGATCCCAAGTGAGATAGAGGACAATCCTATCGCGGCGTCAGCCCCATGATCGCGTTGGCCTTCATGTCGCGTCACGGCCCGGCTGTCCGTGTCGATCATGACGTTTGGCTCGTGTAGATAGTTTCTCCCTCCGAGACACCGAGTTCTTTGGTTTGTTCCGCTTGCTTCGGTGCACGTTTCATTGCCGCGCCGAATGCTGCGTTGCTCGGCGCTCACCACGTAATTGGTGGGTGGAAAGTCCGGTGCGGGGCGCCTCATAAGTAATCGCTGCACCGTAGCGCATTGTCTTACACCCCTTGGCGGGTCGATGGGAACGCTATCGCGTTCCACTCTTGAAGGCGAAGCTTAAGTTATTTCAGCTTCAGTTATTTTTTAAAGTAAACCTTTCTTTGTCTCTTCCTTCGACTTTCCTACTGCTGCTGCTGCTATTGCTATTGCTGCTGTTTCCGTCTGCCACACTGAGAGCGTGTGTATACATAACAGGAGTGCGGCAGAGAGGAAAGGCAATGCAAGAAACTCATCCGGACCTATGCACCGCATCAAATGTGCACAATGCCCTCTGGAGCTCCTTGGGCATCACCACATTGGCCTTTTGACAGCTGTAATTATCCATGACCCCCTGCACAAGCATTGCAGAAATGGCAACGCTTGCCTTTCCAGAGGGAAACTAGATAGAATGGTAGAGAGGAGGGGGGAGAGGAGGCAGATAATGGGCAGAACCAACGCATTCGCAAAACGAGGGAATAACAGCCTTGCCACCTTTCGCTCACAGTTTCCATACAAGAGGGGATGGGGATATGGAAAAAGGGACTTGAGAAGGCAAAGAAAGGCTACTGTTAGACATGACAGTGGTTGCAGGCAAACAGGATAAGTCTACCCAGTACGGTACGTTTCTGCTATTTTTTTAAAATAAACACCATGTAAATTTGTCAAGCGGACAACTTACGCAGGGCGTGCAGAAGCACAACCGCATTAAAGTGCACTGTAGTGTCTAGGCGACACTACCGAAGTGGTCACACGTAAAATCAAAACTTCGGTGCTCACCGCAGTAGCTTTGCTGTTATGGCATTGCTTAAGGTCGTGGGTTTGATCTTGATTCCAGGAGCTGCATTTTGATGGGGGTGAAATAAAGAATGCTTCTGCACTAATATTCAGGCACACGTTAAAGGACACCATGGTGTCAAAATTAATTCTTCAACGTGCATCATAATCCAGTTGTAATTTTAGCACATACAGCTCCATAATTCAATTAAATTTTAATACTTCACCATGATGCGATGTGCCATGATAGGCAATTAATATCGTCAACCCTCTCAGAGGTTAGGAAGTATGGCACACAATGCCTCAAGTAAACACCTCCCCCTTTGTATTCTGTGTACTACGCAGACAAACAGCAGTGGTGCATCCAATGTAACATTTAACGCCAACACACCACTCTCGTATTGGACTAAACGCTGAAGAAATGACACAACATCACCGCTAATTATTGTCAATCCAAGCAAACAGAACAGAAATCTTTGCTTACACCAATTCCCACAGTGTGTGGGATGCACATAATTTTCTTTTTCTTTTCCTTGTTGCTGACTTTCACTGTGTTAATAAACTTGAGACGAGCTTGCTGTTAGGCTAGCTTGTACATGCTGTTAAGAATGAAAATGAGGCAAAAAACAGGACAAGAAAGAAACACCTACAGGACGCTGATTTACACACGGCAAAATACATTAAGGATGGGGGTGCTGGGCCAGGGAAGTTAAGAAACCGCCACAACAAGCAGGGGGGAGGGCAGGTAAGTGAATGGCCTCGAAGTCCATGCAGAAACAGATATATAGGAATGTTAGGGGCCACCACACCATTCAACAACCCAGTGAATGCTGAAGAGTACGACAGTGACTAACGGAAAATAATTTTAAGAAGGGGAGTGGAGTGATGGACATGAGGAGGGGAGGGAGGGGGTAACACACATAGAAGGCGTCGAAAACAAAGTTGGCAGATAATTATGGACATAGGAAGAGCGTCTCGTCACTGCCCGATTGCTCAGCATAGGACGGTTGCGGCCAGTTGCCTAGCTGAGGCTCACCTACCCTGTCGTAACACCTGCTTGCTGCAGAGAACCCATCCTAACTAAACATCTCGGCAATTTTCAGAATATACAGGTGTAAGGAGACACACTTTCAAATCTGTCGGAGCTGCTGGCCCTTTCTTTACTGCGAACTACGGATGCCATAATTGTGACAAAGGGTTCTAAACAGGGAGCAGCCCTACTTCAGGCTGTCCGACTCATCAATTCCCATGTGTGATCAAACAACAGTATGCCTCGCGTGTTTACTACAATGCCATGATTGCAAGTTACTTCTAAACATATCTTCAAATAATTCGGACAGCAGGTCACCAAAAGTGAGTGAAACTTACACCATATGTTTCAAGCGTAGTTTCATCCGTAGTTTCATGCGCATTAATGGTTGAATGCAGGCATTTAACTCATCACCACTACCAAGAGCTGTTGCACATTTTAACAGTCTCCCGGATCGCATTGCATCCATCTCCAATCGTAAAACATTCCGTGATAACCTGAATTTGTTGCGTATTAATATTGTATAATGTTGTTGCTCATTGCTATTTTTGGCATGTAATTACTGTTGCCCGCCTTACTCAGTGCCCTTCATTGGGCCTGTAAGGTAATGTGAATAAATAAATAAATATGATTCTATTGAAGTTCTAGCGCAAACCTCCATTCCCATATTTTAAAATCTAGAATAATATAGCATGCCCAGAATGCCAACAGCATGGTTGAGTGATAGGCGATTTGCAAAACAAAATACGTAGCCGTAGTAGAATATCAGGCTGGAAAACAACTGTTATCTGGGGTGCAACAAGTCTGGCTTGCCTACAAGAAGACACGCGATAGTAGGTTCTCTTGGTTTTGTTTGGCCCCATCTTTAGCCCTGTTTGTTTTTACAAGGCATGTACCAGCTTGGTTATCGACATATATTATATAAATGCATCAATTCGTAAATGAAATTTTAGTCTTTCTTTAAATATCACCATTTTTAAAAATAGCATGAGGATGATAGCATAATTTGGTGCGAAGTGACTGTACACATTAGCCATGAAAATCTTTTGTCAGAAGTTAAGCTAAGTGTTGTTTTGACAATGCAAAAACGTGAATCCTGGTTAAAGCATTCGTTAAAGTGCTAGGAGTTCGCGTGGTGTACGACCTCTATATAATGCACACACATGCATGCACACACACTAGAACCTCGTTCATACGTTTTCGGAAAAACCGCGAGAAAAATACATACTAACCGGGAAAGCATACAATCTGAAATAACTAAAAAAATTTGGTGGACTCAACTATTGTTGACATCTATGTAATGTGAAACATCGTGCGGATCGTTGCGGCACGAGGCACCGACACGTGTCGAGCTGGTGGTGCTCCAGAGGCCCGTGACACGTTTTGTTGTTTTCCCATTGCATGTTGTCCAAACATTGAATTTCAAAGCACATGTGGGCATAATAATATTGTATTATTTTTTTTTCGTGTATGTAAATTTTTTGTTTACATTTGCAATACTATGTTTCATTGTTAAATGCAAAGCTTTCTTTAGTGGTTCTTGCAGAACTTTGTAAGGTGTGGCCCTTGTTGAAGGGCATAAGGTGCTGTACTTTGCATGGGTGTGTACGTGCATGTCACTCTGTGTGTATGCATGTGTGTGATTGTGTGTGTGCATACAGAACATAAGCTTTACAAAGACACTAACCAATAATGGATGTTATACCAATGAATGCTGAAATTAAAACTAATGACACACGTAGTGGCTTCAACATGTCGTGGTGTTTACAGCCATAGCCTTGCAAAGATTTTTGGGAAACACTTAAGCAAGTAGCATTAGTTGCTGCAGTGCACTTCACTGCAATGCCTCTTGCACTGTACCCTTCCCTGCAGTGCTGCTTGACCATGATGGCATGGCCCGCCTACTCAAGGGCTATGTGGCAGAGGAGGACATCCACCGCTGGTCAGCACCCTGGGTGGCCCGCTATTCAGTGCTTGTCAAGTGCCGAGGCTTCCTGCAGAGCAAGGGCTACGTTGCGAGCCTTGTCAAGGAGCCATAATGATCAGAAAGGACCGTGCTTCATCTAAACACAGGCACGAGACTGGACTGCAGCATTGGGAAGCGAGGTGCTGTACGAGTGATTCTGCTCAGATCAAAAGTCCACAAGACAGTGAAACCCTAACCTGAGCGTTCAAGGAGGGTCTGCTTTGTGATGGAAAGTCCGCTTATGATGCAATGGATCTACGTGTGAAAGATAAAAAAAGGGACAACAAACAGGGGGCAAGGGTTTGAAGGTGTCTGCATGTTTCTTTTTTAGCTAATATTGTATTGTGCTGCTGCCGGGGTTTTTTATTTTGCTTTTAGACTCCTTCACTGCATAGGTTGGTGTAATAGTGTGATAGTCACAATACAAGTGTCTCAAGGTTGGTTATGTTTAGTGTGTTCGTGTGCTTGGTTAAGTATAGTGGATAACATGCTTCCCATTTAAGCATAGTCACTCTGGAACAGCAACTGGAAAAGTGGTGACAGGGCTGGTATGAAAAGTTTGAGTGTTTGACTGGTACAGCCCTTAAAGGGAGGGAAGCTGAAGAGTCTGTCGAATTCAATAAGACGCTCATATATGGATGCGGGAACCTTATAAATCATGAAGGTAAAATTTTGGGGGGATTTCTCCCTTAGGAACGACGCAATCGTCGGTTAAAATAGCGCTGACGCTGACGATGCGACCAGAGACAGGAAACCGTCGCGGCTTAGTGACGTCAACACTGGTGTTCTGCTCCTTCGCAGTCTCCGTGACCGTGCCTGACCGGGCTTATTCCTGCGTGCGTGCTGTCCTAATCTGCTTCGCTCAACCCTACATTCCTTTATTTGTGTGTATATAGGAGTGGTAGTTGACGTGCGCAGCATCAGTTGAATTTGTAGGCCGATCATGCTGGCGTTCTGTGCAGCCTACGCTTGCACGAACACCAGCGGCCGCGACGATGTTCCGATGTTCCATTAGTTCCTGCAAGACGGGAAGCTTTCAGCTAAGTGGGAGGCTGCTGTGAAGTGAAACAACTTCAGGCGCTCAAGAACAACAGTGTTGTGCTCTAACCACTTCCGTGACGATTACTACCGGAGTTTATCAATAATGCGTGCTTTGGGTTCTCCTAAAAAAAAAAAAAGTTAGCACGCTGAACGGAAGGTGCATGTTTATCGCCCATCCTTGACGCAGGTTTCATGGCCAAGCGCCGCAAATTTTCTATTCGCATGTGTGTTGTAAAACAGCTTGCATGCAGCTACCATAACGCAGTGCAAGCGTAAAGTTTGCATGTGTTGGAAAGCCTGCTCACGCCAAGACGCTGCGCTCCCCCTTCTCTCGCACACATAAGAAACCAACCATCTCACATAGCCGACGGAATTCGCCGGTTACGAGTAGCGTGCGGATGGCGCGCTGATGAAGGTTCTATACTACACGTGCTACAACAGCCGGTAAACTTTTCCCGCATTTAAACCGTCTGTGTAGATTGCCGACAGCTTTGGGGCAGCGCACAAATGCTGAAGATCGCATCACCGCTTACATTCTACGAGGAGGCATGCAGGAACATAACACTGCAGTTGTTTGCCCGGAAACATACTCACTGGAACGCTGAATGCAGCTTAGCAAAAAACATACTCGCCAAAGAACATTTCCAACACAAGGAGATGCTAACACTTCGCCTTCGTTCGCGTGGAAAGCAGTGCTTGCACCAGCATTTTTTGCTTCTTGGAGAGGCCGGCTCTTCGCAATCAGCTCGTACATGTAGTATGTACAAGTATGTACAAGTATGTATGTACGTGTAGTATGTACAAGTATAAATCCCTTACAAGTTATCTTGCACGTGACAGCGACAGCGCTACAAGCGAGGCTATGGCTGTCGCGTTCACTCGTCGTCTGCAAGCTGAACTCCACGCGAGCGACGGCTTTGAGCGACGACTTCCCGGTATGAGGGCAGCAATATACGCGCTGAATCTAGCGTGACGCATGCTTTATCAATTTAAGTTGATGTATTTTACTGAAGAAGGAGCACAAAATATTTCTGAAGGTCTTGCACTAGGTTCTTATTCTTGCACGTGTAAAATTCAATAGTTTGCTCGTTCCGTGCGACAAACAGTAGTATTTGAGTTATGTACATCCAGTTTCGGCTTCGCACAATTGGCTAGTCGCTCATAGCATTTCCAGGCGACGAGCGACGAGTTCTAGATTTCTAGAAACGAGCGATCGAGCGACAACACCGAGCGATTTGTTCAAGCGACGGCCCGTTTCGTCGCTCAAAGCCATCGCCCGTCACCGTCGCGCGCAAAATCACTCTCGTAAAGTTTGGACTTAACGCCGAACTCCTCAGAGAAACGCAAACTCTCTAAAATTTCCATGGCCGTCTCAGCAAAACACCACCAAACTACTTTGCACCGTGCTTCGTGTGCAGCGGCAGCAGTTGGCCCGGATGAACACCATTGTTGACGTCACGAGGTGCCCGTCCAATCACAGGCGGAAACGAAGCGCGCGAGCTGGGCGTGTCTGCTGCTGCACTTTTCGTCGAAATAAAATATGTTTGCGCTTTCTTTCGCTCAATTTCGATGCGAATTCAGAGGATTGAAAACAACGGCGTACTGCTCTTCACTCATTTTTTCTGGAAAAGCTTTCAGCTTCCCTTTAATGTGAGAAATTCTTAGGAAGTCTAGATGTTGTATGAACCCCTATTGCAGCATCTTGTATGCAAATGTGCTAATGCTACTGGCTCTAGTAAGAAAAAGTATTTATGGCACGGTGATTTACTGCCTAAAGTTGCTCTATGGACCAATGAATGTACTGCTGGCTCTACAGTGGATGTGTAAAGCAAAGGTGTAAGAAACCTAATGAAAATAGTGTGTAAATGTGTTGATTTATTTATCATCTGTCCGATCCAGAACAAAATTCAGCAGAGAATTTATTGCTATGTAATGTAAATGTGCCTTGCATTGAGAAATAGAATGCACAGCTGTCAGCTGTGTTTAATATAAGGATCACAGCATGTCGACCCAATCGAAATGCTATCATTGTGTCACTTACTTTATCAGTTGTCTAGAATGTATCTGTTTCTGGAATGTATTTATTACGCGTTCTTGCAAAAGCTGTATCAGGATGACACATATATAGTGACAGGCGGTAGCTTTACTGAATCATCACTTTAGTGTCCCATACTCACTGAGAAATTTCCGCTTGGCGACAGGAAATATCTAAATCGTTCCACAGAAGAAAGGCCTCGTCGTGTCAATGTGTCCGAGACTCATTTTCGATTTTGTGTGCACTGTTTATCATATGTGGCAGCTGAAAAGTGCTGGCACTAATATGTTAATCTGTTTTCTTTTAGTAGGATTAAGTAAAGCAGGCATGAAATAGTCTAAAAATTTTTTAGATGTAGAGGGAACTATGAAAATGTCTTATTAACAGAGCAGATGGAAAAGATAGTTGACTTCTGTTAATTTTTCTTTGATGAAACTGATCACATTGATCAAATTATCCAGCAGGTCAAATTAGAAAAAAGAAGGGCACAAGGACACCGCTGCTGCTCTTATTTCACAGTACTTACCTCAATGTAATGCTCCCCCTGATCTAATCCACTGCCAGTTTTTACGGATTCAAAGTATATAGGAAAGAATGTGCTCCCAAAAATAACATGCACCCAGTTTTATAACATGAAAACCTTATCATACCTATAATTCTGGCAATCAGAGAAAAAAATGAAACCTTCATAGATCCAAATTTCTTAAATTTAATGTCCATATTTGTCCTACTCTGACAGCCCTCTAATCACTATGGGCCATAATATGTACTCCATGCAGTCCCCTGTGTTTCGTGTTCTGCATTTCTGGAATGACTCCATAACCATTGCGAATGGGATGGTGGCCCATGCATAGCCTAACCACTGCAACATGCTGAGAACGTGTGACGCAGCTTTGTTGTTGCTAGCTTAGCATGTAAAATAACTTTTTCTGTAAATGCTCTTTTGTAATCAAAGCGACATCACCTGCTTACACGAACATTTCTTCTGTCACCACTTTGTGATGATAATAGTGATGATGCTGGTTCTGATGGTGTCTATCGACAATGCCTCAAACATGGTTTCGGTTTATTTTATTGTTACGCACTGGCAATTTTCAGACCCATTTTCTTGGAAAAAAGGTGGGCATTGCTATTGGGTAACCATGATGATAATTAATTGTGAACTGCCTTTTCACTTCAAACTCTGCCAAGGCAAGGCCAAAAATTATCATTGTTTGCAGGAGATAGCATGTCTCCGATGCAGTCATTGTCCACTAGTGCCACCATGACAGGTACTGCAGCCATTGGGGCCATGATTGGGAGTTGCCATTGAGGTCAGGTGTGCACGTGCTGACTAGCAAAGTTTGAATTATTCAGTTAGGAACACTCTCAGAATTTAATCGAGTTTTGGCCTATAGAAATGCATGGGTGCTGGCTAGGGCCTTCGGCTCAGATGAAATTGTCCAGAGTCAAATTAACGGGAGTCTACTGTTTTAAGTTTAAAAACAACTAACTTTGCTGCACCTTAGAATGCCACCAGTGCTGAAACCTCATTAATGTACTGTTGTTAAGTCTCACACTTCAATGTAATATCACCTAGCTGAAATTTCAGATAGTTGATCATGTTGCATTTGCCTGACCACCAAATTTGCCTGTCTACGTCATCTTGCATGTCATCACAATGCTGCAATGTGCAGATGTCAGACATTCCCTGCCTAAATAGCAACTAGCTGGCTGTCTAGGTTGCATCAAAGAAATTCAGTTTGTCACTAGTGATGTTCATGTAATTTTTATCCACCCTATCACGAAAGTGTGCAGTTGAAGTTGTAGGTGTGGGACTCAACGGTGTTCTTGGTTTCGGTTGGTTGCATAAATAACTGGCCTGCTGCTACCAATCAAGCCCATCCGTGTTGCTCAGTGAACTTTATTTTTGCTGATTGCTGTTCCACTGTAGCATTGTAAGCACAGTACAGCGACAGCTATTGAGGTTGCCCTCATGAGGACTTCTGGCTTGCCATGCTTGAATGCTACATCTTCAAAAACAAAGTGATGAAATGTGGCTTGGTTGTAAGCACAAATATAAACGCTTCCTGCATATATTTGTCATAGAATAGCTATAGATTGAAAAGGCTGGCCAAAAGCACTTCATTTGTACTAGTCTTAGCTACCAGGCATCACTGGAAATGCAAAAAAATTTCCTTTTAAGCCAAAACAAAGGTATGGGGATGTGGACTAGCAGCAGCTGCATTCATAGCTGCACTATACTGTATTTACTGCACCCCCAATTGCATCCCCAATTTCACTCTTGAAAATTGTAGGTTTCTTTTTTCCTTGTGATAATTGCAGCCCCAATTTCGGTCCCGTGCTGTACGGCTGTGTTGTAGTTTCTCATTTCACTGGCTCCAGCTGATTATGACAGCGCATGCTACATGCCACCTCTAGGTGAAAAAATTTATGCTTTCTGCTGCGGTACCAGTGCAACAGCTAATCAAAACACTGTGCATACAGCTGCGCAGCTAGCAGCGAATGGACAGGTAAGCAATATGTTAGCCCTATTTTTAAAATGAAGCTTTCTTTGCTTACTTCTGCACGATTTAGTATGTCATCATCATCGGTCGTCTCGCCGAGTAGAAGCAGTCATTGGGGGATACAATCATTTTCATGAGGCTTTGCGTGAGTAAGCATAGAATGCATTGGTGCATACAGCTCACATTTCTGGCACTGCGCCATGCTCTCTATCTTCATGCAATGCTAAGAATGCTTTCGGCCATCTAGTTAGATGCATCTAGTGCAGACCTATGCGAAATCTTGCAGTGATAGCATCACCAAACACAATCTCTTGAGAATATTGTCCTTGAATGAAACTTACCTTTGCTCTGCAAGGTACACCACTGTGGCTTATGACCGTTACTGTATGCGTTCATGGCCCAAATACACAGCACATTTCTTATTGCGATATGCTGTTCTGTCTTGCTGGCTCATCAAAGCTTCGCTTGCACCTATTTCCACAGTGCATACTTTTTTTTTCTTTAGTTTGGAGGCAACTATTCCACAAGTGTACTCTGTTGCTCGATTTTCTGCTTGTATTGCATTTTTATGTGGGCCATGAACTGTAATTCCACTTATACAGCTGGTATAAGTAAAACATTATGGAGTATGCAGTGGAGCAAGGAAATATGATGCCAGAAGGCATTTCGGTGTGGACGAAGTCCACATGTCCTACTGGCAGAAGCAGCATGACCAGCTGCTCACTGCTGAATAGGGCACATTGTTCTTGGTCCTAGAAGGTGCGACAGGAAACCATTATTGTTTGCAAATTGTGTACGTGTATATTTGCTTCAAAGTTAAGTTTCTAATGAATTTTCTAGTCATTACCATCTTACCTTTAACTTCATTCTGTTTCGAAAAAGTTCCTGTAAAACTTACCCTGCATGTTGCATCCCCCAACTTTGCTTTGGTCTTTCAGGGAAAAAAGAAGTGTGTTCATTATGTGAGTGAATATGTTATTTGCAGTGTGGTATGTGCAGATTATCTTCAAAACACCAGGCATGATATTGTGTGGCATCTGAAATTTCATTTGTGTTTATATATGTTGATTCTATCGGGTATGATGTAGTGCCACTGTAATGTCGAAATAATCGAGCAGATTCAGAAATGTAATTGGAAACTGTGCATACTGAATTTAGCATTGTAGTCGACAGGTTCAAGCACAATCCATGCCTTTGCAATGAAACTCGAGCTGTAGTAATGCACAGTGCTGCGACTGTGACTTGCTATGGCTTACTGTGGACCCGTTTTGGAAATTGGCATTGTGTAAGCTAAAAGTATTTTGTTACATCTAGCTCAAATGCGAGTTTTACTGTATCACATCAGCTGTCTAGAGTTCAACCATGCTCGGTTGCATCTGGTGTCTTCTGTGCAGCTCACATGGGTAAACATAAGCTTCAGCGATGCCCTTTCCAGTTATCATAAGTAACTGTGTTTGTATTTCTTAAAAATTCTCACAGGCAGGAGAATACAGGCATGGAGCCATTTTTGTTGCAGATAAGACACCTGCTGTGGTGCCGTATTCACTGTGGTGTTGAGCACAAGCTTGCAGGATTGATTTCAAGTCATGGCATCCACATTCTGGAGGAGGTAGAAGGCAGAAGGAGGTAGATAGTGTTAAAAGCTGAGGGTGTGAATTGAAAGAGCACCAGGCAGTTAGAATTAATCTGGAGCTCTCCACTACCTGTCGTTGTCCGGGGGGATATTCTGTAAGTGTCCACCTAGTGTACGTGTCCATTTTGTCTGCTGCTGAAGTTGACAGGCTGTACCAACCAATCAGCAGCAGATGAAATGAACATCTAAAGGTCTCCTTGATTTGGCTGCACTTTCTGCACATAGTTCACAAAAGCGTCATGCAGGTTTCGTCAGTGCAAGTGCCACAAGTGCAGCAAAACACTAGCGCTCTTTGTGGCGCAGTTGAATCAAGTGCAGTAACATGCACAAGCCACGTCGTCTGCTGGAGCCGCCGTGCACGTTGCGAACGACGCCAATGACGCAACGAGGTGATGATGCTGCTCCAACTCCTCCAACGTATGCTGTTCTTCAAAGAGTGACTACTGTGTCGTAGTGGCTGTAGTATGGCCAATGTTGTTCTATTGGCAATGGAAATTGTGAAGGACAATGAAAGTGACGACGAGTTTGACAGTGCTTTTACCCTTGCTACATGCAAACTTATACACGTGGACCGCAACTGCATCAGTGGCTACACTGACGAAGTGACACGCAGATACCTTGAATTATAGTTCAAAAATCTTTTTAGGTTGTCAAGAAACATTTGACGATGTGTGCGAATGCTTTAGGCGCTCTTTATTTTACCCATACGCCGTGAGCGGACGGCACAAAATATCTGCTCTGGAGACTATTTTGATTGCCCTCGGCTATTTAGGAAACTGGAGCAGCATGAATTCTGTTGCCGATCTGTTCGACGTGACAGAGTCATCTGTTGTGTGTCTTCTGTCTGTGTTGAACTTCTTGCTGGAAATCAGTGCTGAAGTGATCACATAGTCAAATGATGCGCAGATGGCCCAAAGCAAGGCAAGTTTTCTCGTGAAGGGTGGTGGGAAAGGCCCCTGAAATACAGTTAGATTTATTAATGGCAGCCATATAGAAATCACAATGCCGGAAGAATCTACTGCTACATACACACAACAGGAAAAAAATGGCCATCGATCATTTTGTAGGAAATTTGCAACGAAGATAACAAATTCCTGGACGTGTTCATCTGCTTTCCAGGCTCTGTGCATGATGCCCACGAGCTGAAGGAGAGCCCTTTTCTTTTTTTCTGAGGCAACCACTAAATGCAGAGACGGGTGCTACCTTCTGGGTGACTTTGCATACCCGCACCTTCCATGGCTATTCGCACTGTACAGACACAACGGTCAGTTTTCCTCCGTGGAAGAGGAGTTTCAGCAAATATCACAGCCAACAAAGGGTAGCCTCGGTCTGAAAAGACCGGGCTTCAGGACACTAATAAAGTTTTGTGAATGAATGAACAAAGGGTAGCGATCGAGAACACTTTCAAGCTCTTGAAGCAACTCTTCAGGAAGCTCTACCTTGTCGATGCAAAGTCGGGCAAGATAGTGTTGGGTGCCTGTATCCTCCATAACTGGTGCAACGCTGAAAGAGACTTCATGGCCGAGCTTGTCGACCTTCCTAATCATGAAGATGAAGGAAACAATGAAGAAGTCGACATCACACCACTGTGTTGCGAAAGCCGAAGGCAAATCATTGCTCACTAGCAGTGCTGAAAAGTTTGCTCGCGGAATGAAACATTTCAATTTGCTGTGATATTCACTCATTATTCGATTGGATGGCACCACTCAATTCCTTAAGCAAGGCCATCCTTTCCTGGTGTCTCTTCTCTCTTGCAGCCTCAGCATCTCCAATAATCCTTAAAAGGGATTGCACAGGCGTCTCCCTATAACGCCTTTTCTTGTTCCTTCCAAGCTGTGGCAGTGCTTGGGGCTCGCAGCCAGGTTCCTCTTGCATTTCTTGCCTGTAAAATGCATGCGAATGACTTCTCATCGTGTAAATCAAATAAAAACTACTTACCCTGATGCATTGTCTTGTTCCAGGGATTTCTCGCCAGTCATAACCCTCCCCTGTGTCATCAGCACCATTGGTGTTATATGCTGCTGCTTCTCCAGCACTTCCCCCAGCTCACTGGAAAATGTAAGCAGTTTTTAAAGCAGCTGGCAAAGTGACAACGAAAAATGGAGATTGAGCCAAGGTTACTAACTTCTCGTAATCGCATGAGACTTGGAAGTGACTGAGGAGTTATTCTTTGCTTTTGTTTTTCTTGTACCGCCGCTCCAAAGAATTCCACTTGTTCTCAACTTGAAGTGCTGTCAAGTCAAACTTCTCTCTCTGCATCGGGCAGCAGCTCGGTGCCTGCGCTCGTCCCCGGATGTGTCAGTGCCAGCTCAAAATTATCAGCTGGCAGGGAAGTTGTTGGAATGTCGGCTGCCGGGGCCATAGCTACTTGGCTGCTGTTCTGTTGTGAACTCTCAGCTCCAGTGGCCTCACTCACAAAAAGGACACTGACGTGGAGGCCATCTATGAAAACAGAAAACATAAATTTGTAGAGGGTCATCAAGCAATCGCAGTGTGAGCAGTGGTGTGAACTGCCAGCTCGCAGTGAATGCTAAATAAATTATGTTGTCCCACATGTGTTACGAACCCATTCACATGTGCTCAAATTGTGACGCTTACCTTTTGTCTCGTACAGCAGGCCTCCTTGCTCCCCGGCCACATGAACACTGCTTTCGTTTACAATGGGGAACACATCCTTTTCCTGATCATTTGTCTTCAGCTTCATGTCGTCTGCAACAGCCGGATTGCAAGAACTCGTGACCTCGTGCACTGAGGAGAACTGACAGCAGAGTGAGTGTCGGTGTGCAAAGAACTCGTGCATGAAAAGGCCTGCCCGGTGTAAAATCAAGTGCGTCAGTGGAGGTGGCGCGCGCTGCAATCGCCTAATCAAGTGCCAGAGTGCAGCACTCTTGAACAAGTGCCAAATGTGCAGGCTAATGGAGGAGACCTTAGGTGGACACTTACAGAATACTCCCTCGCCCCAGGTATTGCCTTGTCACATTAAACTTCATAATTGCAAATATTGATAAGATAAGCATATATATTGATAAGATCCTTAATGGTTGTTCAATAATTATGTGTATTAGGATTTTGTCAGATAAAGTTTTAACATCTTGGAGCAGGTGGGCCTCTGCAGCAGCCAGCAATAGCTTTCTGAACATTCCGTACGGTCTTTGTGGAAATGTCTGCAGACCTGAACAATCTCTGTAAATGCTCTAGTGTCAGATATTGAATGTATTTTTTTTTTTTTTTCTGGGGTTTCGCGTTCCAAAGCCATGGTAATAAGGCACACTGTAGGTGGGGGACAGTGGATTAATTTTGACTACCTGGGGTTCTTTAACGTGCACCCAATGCACACTACACAAGTGTTCTTGCCTTTCACCCCCATTGAAATGAGGCTGCCAGAGCCGGGATTCGATCCCACGCCCTCTGACTTAGCAGCGCAACGCCAAAGCCACTACACCACCACAGCAGGTATTGCATATTGCAGCTTGCTAAAGAGTCTTTAGAGCTAGGTTCCATTTTAAGATCTGATGCTGTTCTTGATGCATGCCTACTAAGAGTTTGCTTGTTAATATTGCTGCAAACAGCAATTATGAGCTAGGAAATGGACTTATCAGGTTTCTTCATTTGTCATGCTTTGAATCAGGTAGGTACAGCACAAGTTTGAAGAAGTTGATTTAGGCAAGTTGGAATAGCAAATCCATGGAAGGCAACTAGCTTAGAAGTGGCACTAAATGCAAGAACACTGAATAGAGATGTACGCACAGCTCTGTCTTCCAACTATAACCTTTAGCTTGTCTTTTGTTCTTGGGGTTGTGCTGTTTTCTGCCTTGGCTTCCTCCATTGTTTCAGCTGCTGTGCCAGAGCTGCTTTATATGAGCGAACAGATAATGCTTACATTAGGTGCTGAGAAATGCCAGTGGTTTTCTATTTGGCTCATCTCGTGCAACATGCTACAGCATTGATCTAGGCATAATGCCTGCACCCTCTCACTCCGATGGGATTCTCATTGCACTGCACATGCTGTTGGCAAGAGTCACGGATTCATGAGGGAAATACATAAAAAAGAAAGTGCTGGGTGTTAAAGGGACACTAAAGAAAAACATTAACCTTTCAGGCACTATGCACATATACAGTTCTGTATGCCAAGATGGTGTTTAAAATGTGCCACATACATCTTGAAACATGTTTGATTGGAATTGTGCTGCAAGCTTGAATAACGTGCAAAATGTTTTAGTATAATGAGCGGAAAGGTGAACGGTTGCATATTTTTTGCTTGGTGAGAGTATGTCATTGTGTGTAGTGGGTTCACTTCCATTGTTCTTCACAATATGTTGCATAAGTCATAATTTTCAAGTAGCTGGGTAGGAGCTTTTTAAGCCTGCTAGACATGAAATAGTTGATGTTCGCATATCTGATGTTCCTGTACTGAGCTTTTGCATGGAGTACATATCCTGTAAGCTTGACAAAACTCACTTAAGCGGTACGCTTTTTATGATTTAAGTATGTAAGAAATGTGGTAAGTTTTCAATTAATTTGACGTAATTGGCACCTGGAAGGGTTAAAGAATTTGACTGCTAAAGTACTCTTTGAAAACTCTATTTACAATAATTTGATGCTAAGAGGTTGACTGCTAGAAGAAAAAATAAACCCTAACTTCCGTTTTTTCCAGTATGTCACTGTGATGTCACGAATTACAAAGTATTTTGTAGTATTTGGGTCATGATCGCACAGTAAAGTTTCTCAAAACTTGTTAATTCAGTCTTTGGCTCCCTTATAATACAGTGGAGTCCATCTTTGCTGATAAAAAATGGCTGTGGCTTAGCTAAGGTTAAGCCCAGGATGCGAAGCATACTAGCCTTTATTTTAGTTGTTGAACCACTGTTTAGCCTGGTGAACTGCTGTTGCTTGGCTATATTTGGTTCGGCTAGACGAAGAAACAACTCATGCAGGCGAGCGCACGAGCTGAGACCCGGCTATGTAGCTACGCGGCCGCAAGCGAGCGCACGAGTTGAGCCTCCGCTTTTGCAGCTGTTATGACGTCATATGGTAGCTACGCGGCCGCGTGCGGCGCAGCAAGGAAGAGCGTGGTTGTGCGGTTAGTATGCTTCGCATAATAGAAGCAACTTAATAACAAACATAGCAAACTTAAAAGTGAATAGACCCACATATGAGACGCGCAGCAATGAACAATGGCTCATACCCTCAATGGTAGCTACGCAGCCGTGCGCGGCACAGCAAGGAAGAGCGTGGTTGTGCGGCTAGTATGCTTCGCATAAAAACTGACTAGGCCTGTGCGGGCGCCATGAAAATCCATGACATTATGGCAAGGTGATGCAGAAAAGAGGGATCGTGCCACATTTTTTCTGGCTTACCAAGCCTACTCTAATTGTAAGAGTGGCTTTCTCTGTTATTTTTAGTAGCATTATTTGCTAATAATATTAAAGCGTGTTAGCTTATTTACTAATTAGTGAGACATATAGTTCTGGATGTTCTATCACATGAACATGAAGTGTCTTTAAATGTGATCTATCAAGAATGCAACCCCTGCTAACTACTGGAAATTTCCATAAGGCTCCAAGTCTATTCCCACTGGTACCATGCAAACTGGCAAATGTAGGTGCATCTGGCAAGCCTGCGAAATACAGCCTCGCAGGCAGCATTGAAAGTTGTGGTTGTTCAACAATGCCCGAAGCCAACTAGTCGGATGTATGGCCCAAAGCTTACAAGAAAGTTGAAGCTGCTATTTTTTGACACATAGAGCCTCTGTTTCGATTGTTTGGTCATTTCTCAGTAGCAGTAGGTATTCCTCAGATTCCAAAATAGCAGCAGGAGTGTTTTTGGTTACAGATTTTGCATCTTCTGCTCATGGACCAGCTTGCCGTGGGAGGGTTATGGCCATGATGGATGCGACGCATGCGTGTGGTCCTTAGCCGACTAGGAGTGCAGTGAGGCCAATAGCTGCCGGGTTCGTCGGCTGTGTCGTCTGCTATTATGACTGTGTCAGTGTGCACTTGTTGTCACATGACCTTTTTTTTACTTGAAGTTGCCTCTTTCATATCAACCAGCCCATATGGACAGCTTATCCTAATCATGCCATCCACAATAACTCAAATGTACAATGTAGTACAAAAGCAGACTCCCTGCCACAGGTCAGATATAAAGAAACGCAAACCCACTATTGCTATAGTGAATGCTGCCCAAAGCCACCATGCTATTGTGTTGACATAAACCTCGGTACAAAAACAAATAAAAGATTTTGTTTGTGAATGTAATCTCGAATATTCAGTTATTTCATATCTGCATACTTCAATTGGTTATAAGCTATCGATTGCTGAGTTTTTTAATTGAATTTAAATACCATATCGACAAGTGTAAGGGCTGCACTTTTTTTCATAATTTTGACGAGGTGCGGCCGGCGCGGCTCTTGCATTGGACTGAACCTTTTGGTCGGAATGATGCTGCGACTTGTGCACACCCTGGATGCACCATCGCATCAGAAGCCTACACGCAGCTCCCACCATCTAGTAGCAGTACGTGGAAGTATGCAGCGTGCGGAAATTTGCTCATGCATGCGCGCGGCATCGGTGCACTGAACGCAATTGCTTTTCCTTTGGAACTTTTTCCAAATTTTGGGCTGCCAAGCTGGGGAGGGGGGGGGGGGGGCAAAAGTGACGCTTTCAACACTAAGAATTACTAATTTACTAATTACACCTTAATATTTGCCTTTATTGTATTTTTAAATATTAGTGAAATTTCTGTTACAATGACTGGCAGATAGATATTGCTGTACCCTCGTGATAGTTATTCTTGCACTGAATGCCTGTATTGGTCAGTAGCATATTTGTGAATATTTTTTTCTTAGTCTGTGTTGCGTCTTTTAAAACATTTGCAGTGTTAATGCAAATTGTTGGCAGTCATTTGTATAGTTCATTGCTTCTTCCAGATGTTATTTATGGTGTCGTTTGCATGAGCATAGTTGTGGTAAGTATCAATGTGTGAAGAAAGCCCATCTGGTTGGAACAATACATAGTAAAAAGGAAGGAGCCAGGATGACAATCAAAAAGATTTAATAACCTTTTTAACGTTTCGACTCCCACACAGGAGCCTTGTTCACAAAGTCCTTTTTACTATGTATCATTCCAACCAGATGGGCTTTTTAGTATGTATGTATGTATGTGTGCTTTCATGAATGTGTGCCGAATAAAAAAGAACAGTAAGTGTGTAAAAGAGAAGCTTGGCTTGTAGCCATGGCAATTTGTGTTGTAAGTAGGATTGTGAATACTATTCTAGATGTGAAATCAAATCGAGTGGCAACCAGCCAAACAATTTTATTCAGCTTTTTCAATATTTAGTTTCGAAGTCCATAATGATCCAAACTATGAAACAACTTAGTGTCGCTATTGACCCTTGCTGCGGTGATCCCATGGGCGCTGCCATGTTTGTTCACATGGTGATGCGTCCATTGCTTGCCTCAACTGTCTCCGTTGCCTCCGCGTTTACAGTGAGTGTGTATGACGCAAGTGCCGCTTAGCAAACCTCTGTTTTGGGATATATCGTAGACGGTGACTGGGTGGATGACACGAAACATTGGCCACTGCTACAGAGAACATGCAGAAGCGCTTTGGAAGCTGATTAAGCTATGTCCAAATGGTGCGAGCAGTGTATATGGTGCTTGTTTTAGAAGCGAGGCTAAATATGTATTCCAAACTATCCAAACTTTCCGCTCATGAATTGAATCAGGGTTAGTGTGTTTTGCTCTTCGTTCTTTATTTGGCAAATATTTTGGAGCAGCGGCTTGTCACATTTCTGACTCACTAAATTCCCTTGGTGCGGTCACTATCTGACTATTTCTGCCATATGGCTCACGGGTGTGCTCAGTTCCGATAGGTTTGTTGTTGCTGCGCGCAAGGCTTGAAAGGCAGCCCTTTTGTACATTGTAATATCTTGTAGCAAAGATGTATTATCGCTAGTAACTCACTTACTTTTGTGGGCCATCACAAAACATTCAACTTCGATCATCAACGCGCTATCTGTGTAGTCCGTCATTTATTGTGTGTATATGGTATGTATGTATTCAAGTGTGCGCCCATTCACTTATTGACATGTTGGCGATAGAGTGGGCGTAAGATTCTGTGCCAGTTGGGGTAGATGTGCGTAGATACTGTGCGTGAAACATACTATGACAGGAAGCAGCGCTACTCCCGTAACACTGCTTCAACATTTACATTAATCTTGCTGAATTTTTGTTTTGCATGAAAATTTCCTACACGCACGCCACTTTGCGTGCTACTATACTGTGCAGCATGTCAATGCCATGTTCCTGTGTTGCTTTGCTTTCATGGCCACACCTAGACGGCAGTCAATAAAGTATAGTACCACGTCAAAAAGCAGCATAGGTGTTTTTTTTCGTTAACCTGATTATAAAAGCGCAGTAACTTGTTGTGTTTGTTTGTAGAGTAAAACGGAGCTGGTGTTTTCAAGGTGCTTTCTGCGTAGTGCCATCCCTGAACTTCTGGCTTTAAACAAATGGTTCAGAAGGCCTGTTATCTCAATGTTGTAGGCATATACCAATTGCTTTCTAATCTTGTTCTGAGTCAGAAGTGGGTGATAACATGGAAGCGCGGCATAGGTGGAGCAAAAATAGAGTGTGTCATGCAAACACTAGTGCATGCAGTTTGCATGCAAAAGAGCCATAAAGTGCTCTTGTGGGTTGCCTTTTGTGTTTCATATTGCAGTTTGTGCGTCAATCATAACTTGTGCAACATCATTCTGATAAAATCATGGAAAAGCCCACATGCAACATCATTCTGATAAAATCATGGAAAAGCCCACATTACACAAAGCTTGTTCTGTGTGCAGCTTGAAACTCTTGCTAGAAATAGAGCACATAGGCAGCTATATTTATAAAGAGCCAGTGAGCACGCAATGTAGATAAACACTTCTCCTTGCTCAAACACTTCTCTTTGCACATTTCCAGTATACCCATTACAACCACTTCACATTAGTATGCTGGTCGTGAGGGTGCTGTGAAAACATTTAACACATGTTAGTTGAAAAACAATGCAGTATTTGAATCACCCCATAATTTCCTTTACCTCTACTGGACACTTGTTAAATCAAGCTTTATTCAAACTATTAGTGCACTCTGAATTATTGGTAATTCAACATAAAGGTGCTGGCACCTTCTTGAGGTATGGTGGGAAGCACTAAAAGGAGATTACAGAGCACTTGATGACACGAAGCTAGATAGCTACAGATAGCTACATGAGTGATAAAAATTTTGTTTTGCAAAATCACAATTTGATGCTCAGTGATTGTGCAGCAGCATCATTGCTTGCCTGCGAAATCTGCCAGTTTTGTTGAAGTGAGGGCAGCTTTAATGAAGCCTTAGGAAGGGTATACAAAACTCTTGTTCTGAAGGAGCTCAGGAAAGCAAGAACTGTTGTTACAACGGAAATTTTTTCTAGTTGCCCACGTTTTTAACCAAAAATCATCACAATATTTTCATGCTGAAAGAAGTGCTGAATGCTGGTTGGTACCTTGAAAGTTATCCAAACTTAAATATGATGCTGAAACATTGATACTGAGCCAATAACTTCATTAACTTTCACACTCTGTTGAGTAGAGATTTAGAATTTTTGTATTTTCCTGCTTCCAAAAGCTTAGCCAGAACCTTCTTAATTAGAATTTATGTGCAAGGCTTTTTAAAAAGCTTCGGCAGTTGTCTCATGACTGGAGTGGGACTATAAAAATGCATGTAGAGTGAAATGTAAACATTTATGGATCAGCATAACATACGATAAGTCATTGGCAGTCTAGTGGTCATGGTCTGGCATGTATTAATAAAAATTAATGGATTAAACAAGACTGGATGAGATTAGCTGTTGTTTGTTCTTGGAAGCTCACACCATTGATAAACTGATTGGCAAGCCAGCTTTGCTACAGATAGCACGAGACATGGAGTATGCATGTTTGGGCGCTATGATGGGGTGTTCCTTGTACTCGCATGCTTTAGGAATCGCATTTTTTTACATTTTAAAGCATGTCAAGATAGAAGCATTGGGCCTGCCTGTGTCGGTGCTGTTCTCTCCTGCATATTACTTCAAAGTGTGTTCCTAGTTTTGTGTTCCAACTGCCTTTGTACTTGGCACTGAAACAACCTCCATATTTTGTGTGAGCAGTCTGATACACTGCTAGGCAATGCGTAAGCATATGTTGCGAGCAAATTTTATTGTATCGCAAGTCTGCAAGTGTCCAGCTCCACAGCCGACAAATTCCGATAGGTAGTGTCGGGCCTTAATTCTCTGCGCACCTGCCCCCTGCGAAATGCATTGACGCTATTTCCATGAGCAATCGCAGCTGGAGTGCTTTAAAGGTGTGAGCTGTCCTCTCGTGTTCCCTTTAGCGGCCGGCCGCACTGTACGAGCATTCAGAATGACCCAGTTTGTGCTGGTACCTTGGTTGCCACCTTTGTACAGAAGGAAAACCGGAAGTTTGGCAGGGGACAGACGAATACTTGCTGTCAATGGCAGATTTATTGTGAAAACTTTATGCATCATCAGATGGAACAGCGAAGAAAAATTTTTGATAAGTTTTAGCAAAGTCGGTGTGCGTAACTTTTTTGGCTAATCTGTTATATCTACTTCTGTATTTATAGCAGTGCAGAATATAGTGCAGCATGACATGAATGGCTGTACAGATCAGGTAAATGGTAAATCGATGGTACCGCAGCATAGAAACTAACTATCACATGATTGCCTGGGTTATGTGGATGACAGTAGTGATCGGAGAATGAGGTGCTCCTTGTACTCCAGTAATCCAACACTTGGCGTTTTACGAGGTAGTTTGATGATTAAAGAAAAGGTGTAGAGGGTTTTTTAGAGAATTCTCTGGAGAAAACATGAGGATGAAATGAGGAGAACACAAATTAAGTCAGTCTGCTCACTGACTTACCCCTTTTAGAGCTTGTTACAACAGAAATCTCTGCGCAAAAAAAAAAGTCTAGACTAGTCTTGTGACAGTCCAGTTTTTGTTGTTCTTGGCAATGTTAAGTCCTCCTGGCAAACATATTTGTAGTGTAATCATTCATCTAGGGGAAACTAGAAAAACTGGTATGCCATTGTGATGTTTGAACCAGCAACTGAGTACAAGTACACATAGCTGGTTGTGCCACTGAAGAACTGGCCAAGTGGTATGGTCAGTATGGCCCAAATTACACAAGGAATGGTGTGTAAGTACATATTATATAGAAGCTAAAGGCACAGCTGCTACTGCTCTTTTCTTTCTCTTGTTATCTTTATTATTTTATTCTGCCATTCACAAACACGTGTAGTTCAAGAGTCAGAAGTGAGCATAGTGTTGGCCTTTGATGGCGTGCTGCCTGACCAAGCACATGCCTGCACGGCTGTGAAGTTGTTGCATGTGAGATTGTCACATGAGGTTGAATTTCCGGACCCACGCTCAGCCTCGCTTGCTCTTGGTCACCATTGAAATATAATTACGCTAAAAACTCCACAGCCAAGTGTCAGTAATGGTAGATGGGGAGTGGTGCATTGTCCAATAGTGTTTGAATGTGTACAGTCAGGCACGTGAACCAAGAGGTGCTTAGTGGGCAACTCGTTCAGCCTTGTATATTATGTACATGGTTCTGGTTCTAGTCTTGCACCTGTAGGGTGTTAACACACGGGATGCTGCATGCACACATGCACACCTCAGGGAGATGGTTTTATGTTTTGTACTGTGGGGCTTCGGGCTGACGTGCCCGGACTCGGCTAGCTAAGGTCTAACACTACGTAGTCATGTGATGCTTGTCATGTCACTTTTGCTCTTCTTTCCTATTATGGAAGGCAGTCGATCGTCCTGTATCAGAACAACCAATCCCATCGATACGAGAAAAAAAAATTCGCATGGCACTTTGTATGGTACCCTCCCTCTTGCTGCTCCGCTCTCAGAAAAGCACGAGGGCTCCCTATGCAGCAGAGAAATCTCTGCACGCACTGTTCTCAAGCGCTACTCCCTCTGTGCTGCTACTCCCCCACTGAAAATTGGTATCATCAGTGAGATAGTCCAGGGCTGGTATAGTGTCACAATTCCTTTCATTCGATTTTTTTTTCCTTATCATTCACTGCTCGCAACTGGCCAATCTTGGTGATGATGTAGGCAAAGTACTGCACGTCCGACCACTGGAAATAGAAACGTTATTGGCGGCGAGGAGTTACGGAGTCGCCCTCTATCGGAAGCGCCTCGCTGCCGTAGTATGAGGGATCACGTGGCGCGCTCCTCATAGGTTTTGCTGTCAGCGCTCACTAAAAACACCACGCGCGAGCTCTCCCGGACATTTCTGTAAGTACTTTCGAAACGAGAGAAGTTTCTTACTGTCTAAATAATAATCTTGGGCAAGCTGAAAGCACACAATCGTTTACAGCCGCTATCTCTTTACCGAATACGTACAGTGAACGCCACTGCGCGCGGTCGCCGCGATGGAGTCTCCCGAACCGGCTTCTTGCGTGAAAGGTAGGTAAACGCTGAGAGCAAACTATGTGAAATATGTTCTTATAGTGTTTGTATAACTAAATGGAGCGTAATAGAATGAAGCCTCAATGCAGCGATCGCGCAGATTCGCAGCGACCGACTGCGCGTCTGCATGCTTGTCCGCGCACTGTTTCGCTTTCTCCGCGCGCGCGTTTTCGCACCGTGCCATGAGCTTTAGGCCGCAGAATATGAGCATTTGACAGTATACAGGCAACCATTGTTGCGTGGGCGCTATCAGAGCTGTTCAAAAATAATTTCATTGTAGAGACTTCGACGCCTACGGGGACTGTGATGTGCCGTCGCGACGATGCAATCTTTTTTTCATCTAAATTCTTTTACCTTTGACCTTCGAGTTGCGTCGCACTGTATGTTTATCGGCGTTCTCAGCGTGCAATTTCCCGCTGCTCCTTTTTTGTAATTCAGTGCATTAATTCATAACACAAACATGACCATATGCCATGCTTTCTTTAAATGTGCTTCTTACCGCTGCCTTTCCACTCCACTGAACTTGGCAGTATCTATAGTATCGACAAGTTTATAGACCATACCGTCATGACATTAGTCGGGCAGCGGACTCAGGCGAGCGTCTCAGTGCGCATTTTCAGAACATCGCAGACCGGGCGCCGTAGCAGAAATTTTCCTCGCGTCTGTGCTTGCTGCATACCCGAATGTAGCCGATGACTGCCGGTTTTATGTTTCGCGAGCCAAGCTTCACACAGCTTCTTGTCCTGCGGCTACGTGTGAATAAGGCCGACACCGGCCTCCGTTATGTGCGTCCGGCCCTGCGGCACCGAGCAGTAGCCTACCATGTTGCGCGCCTTCAAAGGCAGCCACTACCTATTGTAGTGCTTTCAAGCGTTGTAAAGGAGACACTCGAAGCGGGAAAATTTCGCCACTAAATGAAAACCGCAGCGTACGAGGGAATTTAAACTCGTTTTCAGCTCGCTTCGGCGCGCCCGAAGCAGCCGACGCGGCCGCTATGTCCACGTGATCCCTCCTAGCACGTCACGCCGACGGTGGCGCCAGCTTTTCCAGTGGTGGAGCTCGAGGCCAATAGTACCCAACCCAGCAATAGTTTCTTGTTTCCTGCTATCTCTTTCTTTTATGTAAAGTGGACAGTCGGCTCATTAATATAGATAGTATTTATTATATATACAATTTAATTTTTTATTTCCTCAAAGATTATGTTCAGCTTCTTGAACATTGTCATAGTCCTAGCTTTTATGATAAACTTAGAGAATCCTTTTATTTATTTGTTTCATTATACCTAATTTTCTGCATGTATCCGAGAGGTGCTATGTCATCCGAGAGGTGCTTAGTCTTTTGGGAAGTTTGTCATTCTGCACCAGCCTTATGGCTTGTAGTTGATTTATTTTTAACTTATATATGATTTAAAGGGGCACAAGGTTACTATGAAGTCAAGTTAAAGTGATAAAGCAATGGTAAGGCGTCAATATAATCGCGAACAGAGCTTTAGTAACCGAGAAATAGAGGTAAATGCATGACACGATTTGGGACCCCCCAGCGACATTCCGGTACTAGCCCGATGACGGAGGCACTCCTCATAATTTATGTCACTGGTACTCAACTGCTCGTATTAAAAAGATCAATTCATTAGGTTATAAGACTGAAGAAAATGCTACTTGTCTACTTCTGTTCGATTCTAAGAAAAAATAACATTTTGACGTTACCCTTCAGTAGTATGGCTGGTCGAAAGGTTTCGTTTTCGCTCGACTCAGCGCCGCGCGCGCTTTGAAGTTTCAGTCGTTTCATTATCGCGTCGTGCTGCGCTCGTTCTGCTGGCTCGCGAAACTTGCATTTGGAACAAGCAGCGAGAATGCCACGTCCATGTGATGTCGTGGGATGCGCGAGCGGTACGCGGAACTTGGCCAAGGGCAGTTGCAGGGGCGAATCCAACGTTACTTATCAGTGTGTGCCAACGAGTGAACCTCTCCGTTCGAAGTGGTTAAGTGCCGTACCTCTGCCACAGTGCGTTGGCAAAGAGCCAAAAAATCGCATAGTGTGCTCGCTGCACTTTCGTCCAGAGGATTACTAGTTGAACGCCGACTTACTGAAGTCGTGTGGAGTGTATTTCAAAGCAAAGCTTTCCCGTAGAGCTGTTCCGTCTGTCTTGCCTGCATTCTCCGCAGCGCAAGAATAACTGCAGGTCGAAGACGGGGCGGTGCGTGCGGCATTTGGCTTTCACGAAGGAAAAGCTACAAATGTGCAAATATATACAGCCATGACATACAGTTGCCGTCGTAGTAGTACGCAACGACGCTGGCAGTGCGAGCCCTCAGCAGCAGGTCACGTTCATCAGTGCTTAAATCGCTGAAGTCGATCCCAGCATCGCGAGCAAATGTGTCGTTGTCGGGGTCGTCCATTGCAACGAGCGTCAAAGTTGGCATCATAAAATAAAGAACCAGCTTATCGTCGCGCGCTTTTCCTTCCGCTAGCCACCATAGTTCCGGTTTCGGGCTGCTGTCGGCTCTGTGTTGGCTCTGTTTCTGTCCGCGCGTTTGAGTTATGCGCAGAGAAGCCGTAGCGCCGTCTGCGGGCGCCGTTTTACTCGCCGACGGCGCAACGTCACTATGAGGCCATGACGTTACCACTCCTCGATCGGAGAGCGGGCAATTTGAACTGCGCTAGAGGTACGCGGGCGCTTCAGAACGCATTTTCTCTGAACACAAGTCTCTTCTTCGCACGAAACAAGCGTTTCGAGGTTTCTGGGATAGTATTTCAACAGTCCACGTTGATTTAATGTTAACATTTAGAGTCCCTTTAAGTAAGCTGCTCAAGTTTGTGAAGACACGTCGTGGTAGCTACAGCATTCTGCTGTTGTACACGAGGTCATATGTCCAATTCCACGTTGTGGCAGCTGCATTCTGAAGGGGGCAGGATGCTGAAGCATTTGTGTGCCGTGCATTCGGTGCACATTAGTTAACCAAAATTAATATAACCTTCCACTACTGCAACCCTCATAGCCCACAGTGCAGCTTCTGGATACTAAACATTATAATTTTATCAAATTCTTTTAAGTTTGTGAAATCTCAGAGGCAGAGGCTATGCACAGAAGTATAGAGATGCCACTTGCTGCTCTTCATACAACAGATATCACTGGATGTCTTTAGTTCAGTTTTTCTACTCTTGCGCTCAAGTTGGTTTACGGGGATTTTTTTTTTCCCCCTTCACACTTTACAGTTGCTTTTTTTTTCGGTCTTGTAGTTGCAGTAGAGTGCCATATTGGTCATTTTATTGTTTGGTAACAGTATTTATTATTTTTCGGTATTGTGCCAAGATATTCTTCCAAACATGAATGCCTTCAAAAGAAAATTGTACATCTGATTTCATTTTCTGCTCTTTTTGTCCTCTTTGACGCTGTTGTGCTAATGTTACGGTTGGGATCGATTAGCCACTCAGCTCTACTGGCGATGACCAAAGAACGGAAAATGAAATTTCCATTCAAAATGTGCTCTTTGAGGATGTTTCAAAATTGCTACCAGGTGTTTTCCCTGTACTGCAAACAGTTCTGCATTGAAATGTGTGTAAAACAGTCATTATCTTGAAGTTCTTGTGCTGAGAAAGAACACCAGCTAAATGTTGAATGTTTCGAATGGCAAAGGATATATGTCCTCCTTTGGCTGTTTATGACCAGCATGTGTATAATGCAATCTGTTGGAGGTGAGCACCTTTTCCCCTGCCCCCAAACACTGCTGTAGCTTTAGCAGCCAAATCAGATTGTACGACCACACCATATGCAATGCAGATATTGTTTTTATGTTACTGCACACCGCTGTAGGAGTCCCACATATTTAGAGCAGATTTGCTCATAGCACTTCTGGTTATTTGTCTATAAACAAATGTGAGAAATAAAAAGGATATACCGGGCATATACATATTTAAAGAAATATTTCCATGAACTCTTGTTTTCTCTGTCCTGTACACTTGATGTTATGCAGGTATGGTGAACTGCTTTTTAGAAGAAAAGTTTGTAACGGTAAATACAGTGCGTCCTCCCCCCTGCCCCATCTGTCTTTGTTTTCTCCTCTTTTTATCAAAATATCAGTGAAAAATATAACATCTGGTACTTAAATCTATAAAGTAAAAAAAAGTGGCGGTATATCCCACAATGACTGTCGACGGCTATGCATTAGCATTGAATCAATATAGCCGCACAACATATTGTGACCATCGAAACTAGTTATATAGGAGACGTGTACTGCAGGGGGACTCCTCTTTCGCACTTAACTATGAACACTCGGCACCATCTAGCACCACCGCCGCAAAACATGGCCTGGCACCCAAAATTCATTATTAAAAATTAAGTTATGGGGTTTTACGTGCCAAAACCGCTTTCCGATTATGAGGCACGCCGTAGTGGAGGACTCCGGATATTTCGACCACCTGGAGTTCTTAAACGTGCACCTATAGTACACGGGTGTTTTCGCATTTCGCCCCCATCGGAATGCGGCCGCCGTGGCCGAGATTCGATCCCGCGACCTCGTGCTCAGCAGCCCAACACCATAGCCACTGAGCAACCACGGCGGGTCCCAAAATTCATGGCGCACCGGTCCATGTGAATGCTGAGAAACGTGTCATGCGGCAATTGGGGCTCCGCTCTCGCGCTTCGTTCCGGATACACTGCAAATTATAGTGCCACATTTCGAAAAGGTCGCGCGTGGCCTTCGAGACGTGAAACTGGTGCGCCAATGCATGCAAGTGCTGAGCATTGTTCCCTTCCCTATTGCAAAAACCAGCGTCTCCCAGCGTCTTCCAGTGTGAAACCAGCAACGCGCTTTTTGGCGCTGGGTCGCACTGGGTACGCTGGCACTCGCTGGGACTCACAGGGACACCAGTGGGAACGCTGGATAAGAGCTGGGTCCCAGTGGAAGAGACGGTGGATCCACTGCCATGACACTGGGGCGCACTGGTTTGTGCTGTACAGGCGCTGGTTCTCGCTGCAGTTCGCTGGTTCGCACTGGAGACTGCGCTGGTTGTGTTTGTGCCGCGCTGGTTACAGTACGCATGGAGGAGCGCTGCTGAATATTAAATACTTAATTTATACGATTTTATCGCTTGATACTAGTCTCTTGTCCTAAATAACGCTATATCTTGGGGTTATAAAACCCTATTTCGTGTCCCCGCTTGGAATAAAGGTGCGTGAGCTGCCCATGTTTATTCATGCACATTTGAAACTGAAAATCACTTTCGTTTTTTTTTATTTTCCCTTTTGACTGGGCGGATAGCTAAATTCTTGAACGAAACCACGTAAACGCCGAGGACGCCGCGTTTTTAAGTAGTTCGCACGTAACGTATGACTGGGAATAGTCGCCGTTGTCGCAGTGTTGTGGAGTGGACATGAAATGCAGAAGTCGTTCAGACGCGCGACGGACCCCGAGTTCGAAGCTTATCGCTGAATTATATTATCGCACCGATAACAAAGCTGAAGTGATCCGTGCGCTTCCACTTTCCCTATTGTACTAAAAAAGTTTTGAGGCTAAAGTACGCACATCTTAGCTTTCGCCAGCTACCCGCGCCGAGATCGGTCCCCACCGAAGCTTAGGCCTAGCGTATCAGCCGAGTCTGTCCTCACGCTATCGGCGCGTCTAGGCTCAGGTATCAAGAAATATAACAAGGATAAATCACTATATATTTAAGCTTTCGCATCGGTGTTCTTAAATAAACAATTTTTTCATGTGTACAGTGCCAGCACAGGAAGCGATGACCGCTGATGTGACGCGTCATGAACACAGGTATATGCGCTATCGTCGAAGGCTCCCAGCACTAGCCTGCGCTTCTCTGACGAAGATATATGACTAGACAGGCGTGTTGACTGAAAGGCATCACTGAACTAAGGAAACGTTGCATATCCTTTGCGTGAAGAACAAGAAACGGCTATCGCAATCGGCAGTAACAGCCCATACACCGTCCCGGGTCGGCGGTTCATTTAGGACTTTTTTCGAAGTTAAAATAGTAATCGCAAGTGAAAATAGATGTTGTGGCACTTCCAAGCATACTGCTGAATACGGACAGCAACTTTTTCTTTCTGGTACAGGCGTGAGTTTTAGTTGCTGGGCGATAGCGCATCAACCATGCCTGTACAAGACGTATAGCTTTGCGAAACAAACTGCTTCTCGGCTTTGACATGCTAAATCATCCTCGTGTTTCCGTCTGCTGGCGTGGCGTAGCGCCTGACGGTACTAGCATCGCCTTAACGCGCTTTAGAACATTGTGCCCATGGCCTGCTCCGTAGAGAGACCGATATAAAGGCACAGGAAGAACAACATCACACAGGTCCTTGTACAGTTTTTTCCGGTTGACTTCACTCAAATATTGAAGAGAAAAACGCGCTGACAGAAACCTGCATGAAACCACAACTTCACGTAGAAAACCATAAACACCCCCTGGCAATCTGCCCACTGAGACAACCATATCGGGCAAGTGTTTGCCCAGGCGAAGTTGGCAAACAGTGTATAAGAACGGGTTTTTTGCGTCCCTGAAGAAAAAAAAGCGATTGACTACCTGTCTCAAAAATAAATGTGACAATCCAAGTCCTCCATTTCGAACTCGAAGAAACAAATTGGTGCGACTTGATCTCTCCCAAGACGATGCCCACACGAACACTGCGAATACCAGGTGAATTTTTTGGATGTTTACCCTTGAGCAATGCAAGACTTGGAGGATGTACCAAAGTTTGCTCACTAAAAATATGTTGCAAGTTGTGGCTCTAGAAAACATAGACCAATTCCAGCCATTCCATTTGTTTACTGTGTCCCGCAGCTTATCCACTTCACTACTCCAGTACGACTCACTGTCTTTGTAGCACTGAAGGGGAACACCCAAGTATTTCACCGGAGTCGTAACGAAACTCATGTTGGCAAAAGTGTCTGGGGTCGCCCGCCAATCCCCGGGCCAGAATTCCAGGCACTTACCCCAGTTTACCGCGCTGCCGCTCACAGCACAAAAACTTTTAACACATTTGACAGCCTGTGTTATACTGTCCAAATCAGTGCAAAACACAGCAATATCGTCTGCATAAGCCAACAGGCGGACTTTAACCTCGTGCAGTTTAAAACCGCGGACACAGTCATTCTCCATGACACTCAAACAAAACGACTCTATATACAAGCAAAACAACAGCGGCGAGAGAGGGCAGCCCTGACGCACCGAACGCTTAACTTGGATTCGCGCTCCCAACACCTTGTTGACAATAAGCCGCGTCGAGCAGTCCCGGTACGCCATGGCAACCCCCTCTCTAATTATTCTACCCAAATTCACATAGTCTAGAATGCACAAAAGAATGTCATGAGGCACCCGGTAGAACGCTTTCTCGAGATCAATTTGGAGCATTCCTATACTCGTGCACCCATTATACATCGCAACGTTCGAGGATACTGCGTAGTATATTTGAGAAGATAGTGCGGCCTTTAGTGCCACACGTTTGATGCGGCCCCACAAGCTTCGCAATGACAGTCTGCAATCTCTTTGCTAAGATTTTCATCATTATCTTATAGTCTTCGTTAGTGAGACAAATTGGGCGGTAAGAAGTTACTCTTCGCAATGCAACGGGAGCTTCTGACTTAGGTATAAGAATAGTGTGGGAAGATGAGAAGGACGGGGGTAATACTTTGAGCTGGAAGGCTTCGTTGTATACATCCGCTAAGGCTGGTGAGATCGCACCTTTGAAATATTTATAAAAAGCTGAGGTTAGACCATCAGGACCAGGGGACTTCCCCGGATGCATACTTTCAATAGCACCTTTCACTTCCTCTTCCGAAATTGGTTCCTCCAATATTTCTTTCATACTTTCATCTAGCCTTGGCATCAACGACAAAAAGTCCTTTTTAAAACGAGCAACGTCGACTGCGCAGTCGGTGAACAAACCACTGTAGTGCTCGAAGAAAGCACGCTCAATATCTTCTGCTGCGTCGCTGACTTTTCCGCGATGCTCGATTTCCGCTATCTGATTGCGGCGCGCATGCCACTTTTCTGAGCCTAACGCTCTTTTCGACGGTGTTTCTCCCATTATCAGCCTTTCAGCCCTTGCCCGCACCAAATCACCGCGGTATCTTTCGATATCGAACTGTTCTATTTTATGTTTCAGTGTGCGAATATCGTCCATGAACATGCCAGGCATCCTACATTCCTCACTGATCAATTTTTCTAGATTCCGGCGCATCTGTTTTTCTTCTGCTCCTTTTTCTCTGCGTATAGCGCTCGCACGCTCTAAAGCCTTGATTTTAACCGCCTGCTTGAAGTTCTCCCATTTTTCCCCAGATGTCGTGTTACCAACAGCGTTCATTTCTTCAACTTGCTTCATTACGTCCGCTGTAAACGTTTCGTCGCTTAGTAATTTCGAATTCAATTTCCATAGTTGCCACTCGAAGCCCTTTTTCTTTTCTTTCGTGGTTGCTACTAAAAAGCTGACCAAGCAGTGATCACTGAATGAAAGTGCACTCACATGGTACTCCTTACAAAGGGGTATCAATCAAGGCTCACATACACTCAGTCAAGACGGGCGTGGCTGGCTGCCTGAAAGTGGGTGTACTGCGTAGTCCTCCCACCACCGAGACATTCAGCCACGTCTTCCAAACCATCGTCCCTTATTATATCGCTAAGGGCCATGGTGCTTGCATCCTTGTACGGTCGAGCGCTTGTTTTATCACGGGCTGAAAGAACACAGTTAAAATCACCGGCAATAATGAGGAGCCTATTACACTGAGTATACTGTTTTAGCTGATCGAAAAATCTGCGTCTTTCCTCAGCAACATTCGGCGCGTACAAACAAATAACACGCCATTCCAATGACGATAATAAAAAATCGCAGACAATAAGCCGACCTGACGGGCATGACGTCACTGCTTCTATTTTTGCTCCAAGGCTATGTCGGATGAACAAAGCGCACCCGGAGGAAGTTCCCACAGCATGGCTCACTATAGCACAGTATCGCGCTAAGAATTGACGCACCATGCCCCCGGTTTCGTCGTCGCCCTCGACTTTCGTCTCCTGCACTGCTAGAATGTCCAGGTCATGTTCGCTAACTAGTCGGTACAGTTGACTTTGCTTCTTCCTTGAGGCAAGCCCACGTACGTTTAAAGTGGCCACACAAAAAGACCAATCCATAGACATCATTGCGAGGTGGTGAAATAAAATGGCTGTGGCTTAGCTAAGGTTAAGCCCAGGATGCGAAGCATACAAGCCTTTATTTTAACGCGACAGCGTTAAGTAGCTCGTGTCGCAGAAAAGCCGGTGTCGTCGGCGTCGGCTCAGGCGTGCGGCGCCTGCTCAGGCGCACATTTCGTTGTCGCGCCGAACGCTGCGTTGCTCGACGCTCACCGCGTCCGATGCGGGGGGCGACGCCGCGAGCGACGGCGCGAGTTGGAGCGCCGTTTCTCCGCTGTCGTGACGTCATGGTGTCACGTGGTATTGAAGGCGACACCGCCGCGCCTGAGGAGCTGGGTTGAGCTCTCGTAATATGCTTCGCATAAAACCCGGGGGCATGACGCTCACCTCACTACTGCGCTTTCTTCCTGGGTGCCTTGTCATGGTGCAGACCTCAGGGCGACAAAGGCGGCGTTTCCGCCGTCTTGCGTTCCGTCGAAGTGTTCCGTCGAAGACGCCGCACGGGAGTCGTTTTCGCAGGCGGCTCGTCCGTTGCGAGGGCGCTGGGCCCCTTCTCCTTTTCGCCTGCTTCGTGGGGCCGCTTTGCGGTCGCACTGGTACTGTTGCTATTGATGCCTGTCATCGGTACTTCCTCGGGAGTAGCCTCTACAGCTCCGCCGGAAAAAGTGTGGCCGGTACTAGTTGAAGCAGCCTTCTTGCTCCGTTCTTCCACGACTTCATGCAGAAGCCCGGCTTCGGGCTTACCTGGTGCTTCAAGGAGGGCGTCCTGTGGAGTGTTCGGCGTACCATCTTGGGTAGTGGGGTTTTGGCCCACTCCAGCTGCTTCCTCGGAGTCTGCCTCATCCATGAGGTGGTCCAATGCGTCGTTTGCCTGGACTGGTTCGGTCACGCTGGCGTACGTCTTTGGGCAGTCCGCGTCCTCATGGCCGAAGCGGCGACAACGACTGCAGCGCGGCACTTTGTAGTCCCGACGTATGTGCCCGGTGCTCTTGCAGCGCAGACAGAGCGGAGCGCGGCCTGGAACAACGACGAGAGTCAGCTCTCCGGCTATCTTGAGCTGGTGTGGAATGTCGTCGACTTTGACGTCGCCATGCAATTGCAGTCCAACTGAGCGAGTCGTCGAGCCCTTTTCAGTGACGCCTTGCACCCGCCACTTCTCCCGCGTCACCTCCAACACTTTCCCGTAGGGTGTCAGGGCCACACGAATGTCTTCGTCGGTCACGCCGTGCAGCAACCAGTGCAGCTTTAAGCGAACCTCACGGTTATTTAGATCGATAAGACGTTCTTTTTTAAATTGCACACCGGAACGGTGACTGTCAAACCGTGGCTGGCTGAAAGAGGGTTCTTTGTTCCTTCGGGCACTCACTGTACAATTTGCAGGCGGCAGGAGACAATTGAACATGTTTTTCTGTATTGTTGGGATGCTGTTTTCCTCTGGGATGTGCTCCAGCGCAATCAAAAAAGATTTCCCCCTAGATGCGTATGGGATTCGCTACTTGCCAATAGAAAGTGATGATGGTACCCCATTCGATATGATCATGCTTATGGCCCTGCATAGTATTTGGAAATGTAGAATGGCGGTAAGGCACACCGATCTCGATGCAAGAGCGGCTCGCCAGTATTTTAAAGAAAGCATACGAAACTTTGTAGAGGAACAAAAGTTGCTGGAGTGCATCCCAGAGTGGTTGCTACGTGTGGAATTATTATTGGCGATAAGGGAGTTTTAGCACAAGCGCGGCCGCACAAGGTCTGCGGTCGTTTTTTAACATATTGTGTGTGTGCCTTTTGATAATTTGTGAATGTGTATTTTTTATCCGGGCCAATGACCGGCAATAAAGAAAGAAAAAAAAAAAGCTGGCGTGGCGTAGCGGTAAGGTGTCGGGCTTGGGATCTGTAGGTGGGACGATCGAATCCTGGTCGTAGCAGTTTTGTTTTTTCCTTTTTTTTATTGCACTAAAACGCTCCTTGTTGCTTTCTGGACCGGTATAACGTAAAACTATTCCGTTTTGTTTCTATTCCAACATGGCCGACACCGCTCGGTCATTGGTCGAATTTTTTGAGGCCGCGCCCATTTTTCCTGCCTGTCAAGCGACGTCAGGAATGCACAAAAACTGCCACGTCAAAGTGACGTTTACGCACACATTATGCTAAATTATGCCGAACAAACCCGGCAAATTCGTGGAATAGCCGGTGAGTGCCCCGGTCCGTTTGGAATAGAAAAAAATGGCGGCCTTCGTGGTTTGTTTGGCGGCGGCGGCGGCGGCTCCTCTGTGCGGGCGCGGGAGGAGAGAGCCCGAGGATGCGTTTGACATGCCAGACGATCAGTTTCGGCGGCACTTTCGCCTGAAGAAAGAAACTGTGCGGTGGCTGTGCGACGAAGTGGCGGAGGAACTCGGAGGCGTGAGAACTTCAGCGCTGTCGGTGGAGCGGCAAGTGTTGTGCGCGTTGCGATTCTTCGCAACGGGCAGCTTTCAGGCCTCGGTAGGGAGCGAGGAGACGATCGGCGTGACCCAGCCTGCGGTCAGCAAGTGTGTGCGACGCGTGGCGGAGGCAATCGTCCACGCCGGGGCCCGCAACAAGTGGGTCCATTTCCCGAGGACGTCGGAGGAGAAGGCGGCCGTGAAGGAAGGGTTCCTTCGACGCGGCTCCATTCCCGGCGTCATCGGATGCGTGGACGGCAGCCTGATAGCCATCATCGCACCGAAGGGCGAGCAGAAGGCGGCATTCATGTGCCGCAAAGGGTACTACGCCCTCAACACAATGTTCGTAAGTATCTTAATTTTTGTCTAATTGGCCCGTGATCGCAACGCGTGGCTTATGCTGTGCGCGCTCTCGTCAGATCTGCGACGCAGGCATGCGGATCCTCGCCATCGACCCTCTGCGACCGGGGTCAGACCACGACGCCCACGTCTGGAGAACTACGTGGTTGCGTCGTCGGTTCCTGGAGGGGCATATTGCCAAGGCCGGCGAACACCTCCTCGGTGAGCAGCGGGAAAATTTTGTACAGTTGCAATTCTGGCAGCAAAGCGTGCTCGCGGCGTAAGAGAATATTGAAGCCCGAACCCCTTATGTTACAGTCAGGTTATTAAGTATAGGCGAGATGTAGAAATTTTCCAATGGTATCCGCACGAAATGAAGTGACAACAAACCTTACTTTAAACTAATTTTTAATGTGAGTGTACAGTGCACACGTTGTCACATTCTTTTTTTACACCGACAGTCATTTGTGAATGAAGACTACACAAAAAGCTGCCTTGCTGCAAATAGGGATGCTGTGTCCCAGCTATTGTTATCTGTGATCACAGCTGGGCCAGGTGCTCAGCCTGTATATTTCTTTATTGCAGCCTTTCTGTAGTAGGTGCATTTTACATGACCCATGCTTCGCCTACTAAACTTTGTGCAGATTTCATACCATTTTTTATGATCCTGCAGGTGACAGCGGCTACCCCCTGGAACCATGGCTCCTGACCCCAGTCACAGGCCACCCTCCCGTACACACTGCAGAAGGCAGGTACAACACTGCACATGCTGCCATGCGGTCCGTAGTGGAGCGGTGCATTGGGCTTCTGAAGAGCCGCTTTCGCTGCCTTCAGCGGTACCGCGCCCTCCACTACCAACCAGAGCGCGCTGCCAACATCGTTGCAGCATGTGCAGTGTTGCACAACTTGTGTCTTGATGAAGGTGACGTGTTGTCGGATGATGTTAGTGATGACAGCAGCAACAGCAGCAGTGACGATGAAAGTGGCAACCCCTCCCCACAGAGAGTTCCCCAAGTGAGGGCAGCACGCATGATGTACATGAGAGGCTGTGCTGCCCGGGATAATGTTATTAGCTCATTTGGCACGACACGGCAGCAGCACCAGCGATACCTGCAAAGGGTGCGAAGGCGGCTGCGTCGACAGCAGCACCGACAGCAGCAATAAACATGTGCCTGACACTGCAGGCAGATGTTTATTACCGCTGTCTACACATCTAATAGAGAGCAGGAACCAATGTGAAGAAATGTGTGCAATTAGTGGATAGCGTGCTGCTTTTTTTATAGAATGTGCTCAATCATAACCAGCGTTTTCACGTGTCCTCTGCCAGTGAGCTGTCACTACCGGAGATGATTGCATCATTCCACTGTGACACTACATGAGAGCCTTTCATTTAGTACCTGTGGATAGAACACTTTGTGTTCATCAGCAGAATGTTGTAGCTACTTCTCTGGGCAGCTGGGGTTCGCCAAATGATTTGCTGCTGCTGCTGTTGCTTCTGTCATCACCGACACTGTCACCGCCATCTGCACTGTGCATGGGAGGATGTTGGTCTTCGCCTCCTCGCTTCCTATTTGGGCTGCTGCCAAGCACAACACTTCTCGCTCCACCATGTGTACTGTGCTCACGCACCTTGTAGGCCCTGCGCTGTTTTGCCACACAGCCACCGCATAGTTCCTTGACATAAGGCCAAGTTATGCCGAAAATGATCGCCTGGCATGTCAAGCGCGTTATTCTCCCTTGGGAGAGTGTACATATGCAAATAGTTCTGAAATTGAAGGAACACAAATTGTAAATATTCATTTCAAGTGCAACTTGCATTGTTTAAAATCGTTTATTTATATCTGCATTGTAAATAAAACCATGTGATCGATCTTCAATGCCGTCTTTCATCAAAGCAAATGACAGACAAGTACACAGAGCATGGCTTCATGGCGCCAAAATAGCCGTGAGATGTTCACTACATGGGACCCAGTGCACTACCACTGGGCCGGTGGCAGATGTTAAATTGCATAAATATGACACGAGCATAATGACATTTTTTTGAACTCGCAGACAACCATTTTTCTTCATCCAGCAACTTAACAGCAAGAAAGATCTCTTCTCTATTATGTAGTTGGCATGTTTGTAGCACAAAACAGTTTCTTTTCAATGACTAGTGCCGTAATAAGATCACAATATAAAGCAGCCATGACATGCTTCTAAGGAACGACAAGTGAGAAAATGCTTGGCACTAAAACGGTATTTCATATAACGGCTGCAAGACCAGCCTGGCAGCGAATGTCAAAATAGCGGCCACATCGATGGCTCTGTTACATACGTCGCAAACTGTGCTCAACTACAATGGGGACTAGATTGTATTGCTATCATAGGTAAGGACACCTGAAATATCACAGCGACCACCACAGGTAACAGGTGCTTGGTGTGACCAGTGGCTTCATCATCAAGTATAGATTGATACGCATGTGCAAGCCTGGCCTGCCTGTGTATAAACACACATGCTTCTCGCAATAAAGCGCTCTTTCGTTTCCTGCTGCTCGGGTGTGTACACTTGGTGTTAACAAAAATACCAATTCGGCTACTTTGCGTAGGCACAAATGGTTATACATTGCAAACATGACATACATATAGCATGAAAAATGATTTCCAGTTATCACAGTATTGTAGTTATAAAGCGCACCTGTATGTGTGCGAGACAATGTCATAGTTGGCGTAAAAGTGATTGCACAGTGTATCTTCCGTGGAAGAACGGCGCACATTGAAACATATAAGTAACAGCAAAACAAAAGTGAACAACACCTAACGAAAATACGGCAAAAAATGTACATATAAGTTATACCGTCTCACTTGGACAAAGAATAATACACATGAAATGAACTTGGAGAAAAAAATACGGTAAAAAACAGAAACGCAAAAATATGACAAAAATTGTAAATATACCTTATACCGTCTCACTTGGACATAGATAAAAACACCAAATGACTAAATGACACACTAAAAAAACACGGTAATGAACAGAAACGCGAAACTTGCACTAGATATTAAAATAAACATGACAGATAATTACACATAGATAGATAGAACATAGATAATTACACAAAATGACTAAATGACACACTAAAAAAACACGGTAATGAACAGAAACGCGAAACTTGCACTAGATATTAAAATAAACATGACAGAAATTACCTTGGAAAAAAAAATATGATTAGGGACAGAAATTACGGAAAACAGCCATATCATCCTTTAGTGCTGCATAAAAAAAAAAAAAACATGCATAGATAGGTGACACTTGTACCTAACAAAGCACTAAAGGATGATATGGCAAAAAAAAAAAAAAGCTGCCCCTTAATGCTGAGGCGGCGCGCGCAGGTCGGCCAGGGCAGCCAGCAGCTGGCGCAGCGTGGTCGCAATGAGGGTGTTCGCCTCTCGCGAACCACGCATCTCGGCCACCAGCTGCTCGAGGACTTGCCGCGTCGCTCGCTGCTCTTCCACCAGCTGCGAAACAAATTCACTTAGTTAGCTACAGGTTATGCAATGTAAATGCTCGATTTGCACTGTTTGCAAGTCTTGCAGTTTCAGCAAGGTTACTCTTGAGGGCAGCGAGATCATTCACATATGACATGACAAATGGCCGTGCAAACGTACATGGTCTGTTATGTTAAAAACGTGTGAAACGTAACAAATCATACCAAGCTGCCTCTGCCTGTCAGAAGGCAGTATTGGTGACTAGTTGAATTGTTAAACAAATTATGATCATGCTGTCGCGATACATGCAACCATGGAAATGTTTTGTAAGTTGCTATGTGTTAAAGAACACCTCAAAGGAGATGTATAAACGTGCATGAGCCAATGAGCCAAATGACTACACATGCCTCTCATGTGTAACATGGTTGTAATGTACATTATTACCATGTGCCCTAATCACCTCTTCAAAAAATGACCCGGCCAAGTTGTACGCACCTGCCGATGTTGCTGCAGCAACTGCTGGTGGAAGCTTGCGGCCTCCGCGTTTGCCGCCTCAGCTAACTGGCTCTGCCGGGCATAGTCCGCGGCGGTCCTTGATGCGGCGTCCGTGAGGACCTGAAGTCGGGGTGGCCTGCGGGGCTGCTGCCGAGCTGATGGTCCGTAAAAATAAAATCAGTAAACAGCTGTTAAGAAAACTAATTTCGCTCCATCCTGCATAGACATTTTACTGGTTCATTATCAGGTGGAAGCCCAGAAAAATAATTCCGGCAACACACCGTTCACAAAATGAACAGTCAATTTGCATAAACAAAAAGGCACTACACCATCATAAAATACTACACTGATAGTACTTTCAGCTTGTACGCTGCATTACAAATGATGTTAACAGTCACATTATTGTTCCATTTTGCAGCGACCCTTAGGCAGGCACTTCTTCTTTGCCATGCAAATAATATAAATACACAATTTCTGTTTCTAAGCTCTTAATAGATAATGCTTGGAGTGATGTGTTCGTATTGCAATAGCTGCTGAAGTGCCTTACGTGCAGTGCCACTGGTCCCCGGCTCCGTGCCCACCGAGACGCGCGCAGCTGCTGGTGGGGCAGGGGGCACTTCAGCGGACTCCTCACTACTACTGTCCTCCTGGAACAATAAAGTACAGGACATAATGTGATTAAGTTCCATCAACTGGTTGCAATGTCTATTTCACTTATCACGCAATTCTTAATCCATCATGCGACATACTAGTGCCTTGGAGCTTTGACAACTCGTCGCTAATGCTTTTCGGATTAACGAGTCATGAAATCCACCACAGGGTGTTTCTAACAGCAGTGGGGCAGCATTTCCGTTCTTGCAAAGTACGGATATCATGTGCTGGCATGTGTGTTGAATTGTAAGAATACACACACAAGCACACAACGGCAAAATATTCACCACGGTGTAACTGCCCGACATCGGTACACATAGCAACGAACATTGCTACTCACCTCAGCATCGCCGTGAAAAAAATCCGCAGGGGCGGAGGCTGGGCCGGTATGGGCGAGCACGGCGATCACTCGACCCTCTAGGCCGCCCAACTTTCCACCTCCCGTCTTCCTGCAAGTGCATGAACACCGTCAGCTTATACGTTCCGAAGACGTTGCTAGTCGCGGGCTCACCTCTTTTCGGCGCCAACCTGCGCCGCGAGTTTCTTACATTCGTACGCCATGCGCGCCCAATACAGGCGCCAGCGCCGGGCTATCTTAACTGCCGGCCCGACAGCGTTCAAGGCAGCGGCAATTTCTGCCCATAGTCCCCTTTTTTGGGCAGCACTCATACTTGGCGAGAGGCTGGTGGAGCCTCTCGCCAAGTACGGATGCTGCTCCATAAACTCCACTAGCATAGCGGCCTGCGCGGCCGAAACGCGCGCGCTGTTGCTGCTCTCCGCCATTTCTTTTTCGCGCTCAATTTTCGCCGGACCGCAGCGAATTAATACCAACAAATCGTACCGTTTCAGATATCAATTCGTCGTTAAAACATAACGGTTACATTCATTTAATGTGTCGTTATTTTATCACGCCATAAATGCCACGTTAAATTTAACACAAGTGAATAACAACAACAAAAAAACTTTTCTCGTGCGAATATCCAGCAGAAGCATCTGTACCGCCCGCACGGGGGAATAGATCACTGCGCAGCAGTGTGTGGCAAAGAAACAAAAATGAGCCTCTCTTACAGACCACCCTCGATTTAAATCATGACTACATTCGGAGACAGTTGCGATCGTTTATAGAAAACGTTTACTTACCAGCTATCTGTTGAGATGCCTTCCAACCTTCATCGATTCTTCCGTATCCTATGCGAATAAAAGCAAAAGTGAACACCATGCGATCACCCAGCTCAGATGGTACTGCTCAGTCACTAAGCACAAGAAAGAATGATGCGTTTACTCACCGAGCACTACGCTTTCGCAGTCTTCATGATGTTCACAGCTTCCAGAATTCTTCTCGGGCGAAAGTACCACGTACGGCAAGATTTCAACTACTCACGTTACGGACAAATATACACCAAGTGCGGGCCACAGGACCGATCAGCTGTTTTCACGTAGCCGCCATCTTAAGTGTGCGTAGCGAAATGGATTGGATGCGGAATTGGCACGTGTGTGGCTATGACTCAAAAAATTAAAATATTTGTGCTTACTTTCAAGTGCGCTTCAACTTCTCTTGCGTTAAAAGATTACAAAACACTTTTACTCTCAGCGACATACAATTGTTCTTTTATCAGACGTTTATGTCTTTATGTCACTTGCTATACGGTCCCTTTGCAAATAAAAAACAAGCAAAACATACTTCCGGCAACGATGGAGGCTGCTGATTGGACAGATTGAAAAACGTCGCTGGTTCCCGCCCCCATACGCAGAAACTGTCGCGTCATTTTGACGTCCGGATTTTGGAACACTTTTTGTTTGGAATAGAGTTACGTTATCGCGCCCCTGTATTCAAAAAAATATATACGGCGTCCAGGCACCGCACATTTAACGCGCTAGAGCTGTTTTTCACGCGAGTAGCCAGTGCCTCCCAGCACGCTGCGCCTTCCCAGCGCCCCAGCATCCAGCGCGCTGCACTGGGCCCATAATCCGGCGCACTGGGTTTTGCAATAGGGTAGGTATACCGCTTTTCAATGAATGCTTTTCACACCAATCCCTCAGCGAGCTGTGCCATAAATGCACTGGGTTTGTGCTGCCCTTCAATGTACATCTTGCCGACTTGGGTCATTGAGTATGTGTCACTGAGTGCGCAGCAAAATGGAGGGCTGCTTGCACTGTGGGGATGCGCAACTCTCATGTGTCCCCTGATATGTTGTTTTCCCGCATAGCTCCCGTCTCCTGCAATCTGGCTTCGCCGCGTGGCCTGGTGCCCGCGGCAGTCGGTATGGTTGAAGCGCAGTACGAGAGATTGCGCGAGTGTTGCGCTGCTAACGTCACCTAACGGCGGGGTTACTTGGGCGCGGAAAGGAGAAGGCTCTTCCTTTTCGGCTAGGGTTCGGCAAGCGGCGCGGACGTCCCGCGCGTGCGCCGATCCATGCTTCTGCGAGACCGTCGCGCGAGGCCTTGTTCGGACGCGCCACCGTTCGCGTGACCGTACGCGCGAACGACCAGGCGTTGGTGTCCAGCATGGGGCGAACATATTTGCTCGTTATCCGGTCGCGGTGAGTCGGACTTCCTAGATTTGTCGCGCGCCCATGGGCATGTTTTGTGGATAGCAACTGGCTAGCAGGCATTGATCTATGAAAGGTTCAATAAATGCCCTTGTGATTGTTTGCACTACTGCGTTGTCGTTCCTTTGTCCCAAGAGCACATGTGAGGATACCACAGCACACAAGCGAGATAAAGGCTGTGCACATGAACCGGTCGCCTTTTCCCTGTTCATCTCACTTTGTTGGTTCTGTGGTGCTTCTGGCTGGGGCATGCACTGTTTCTTGTGTTTTGAATGTGTGTACTTTCTTCCCACTCTTGCTTGCTTTAGAGACATAATGAATGAATAGCGTTAAAAGACGAGGATGAAAACGTGACACACACATGCGCTGTGCGTGTTGCCTTCTCGTCCTCGTCTTTTCGCACTGTTATTTTACACTATGACAGAACCAACTATCCCACCAACAAGCTTTAAAGAGCCCCTCATCAGGCCACATAGCAAATTTTGGTTATACGCTGGAAGTTGTTACGCGTCCTCTAGGGGGCGTTCTCCCGCAAGAAGTTTTCAAATCGGTTCATTAATAGCCAGGATAGAAATATCTCAGTGCCGCAAACCCATGATTTCAGGCGGCGAGCGCCACTGCCAAGAGAGACACTTCTCTTCACGTGCCCCGTCTAGCCTCCGCAAGCGAAATTTTCCTTCCCTGCGTTCTCCCATACCGGAGCCGGAGAAACGCATGTTCCATATGTCACGGGCCCGCCTTCATTTTTTTTCCTCGCTTTTTTTTTTTGCGGCGCGGCGCACTTCCGCTGGCGGCGTCGCCCGCGAGCTGTTCCTATTGTCTCGTTTCGCACAGCGCACGATTTTGCGCTCTGTGCACAGGACAGCTGACTAGCGGTATAAGTCACTGCTACACGAATACCGAGGCAGACGCAAGTGGATCATAGACCATGATCGCGCGCTGGAAGACAGTAGAAAATGACAGTTTCGGTGTCTGTGCGCGCGACTGCACGATGTGGGAATCAGCAGACGAAACGGAACTACATCTCTCTTGCTGCGGTGCGAAGTAAAACAAAAACACGCAGACATTTGGTTCGTGTGTTTCATTAACTTGAAAAAGGGGGTACCAGCGAAACACAAAAGACGCGCACACAAGGAAAAGGCGTTAAGCATGGACGGACGCTGGACTTTATTATTATTTCTCTAAACTTTAGTTAGTCTATTTAAGCAACACATTACACGAATAACAGATGTTGCCTTGAATAATTATCAAAGTCAGGTGTCACTACGAGCGACATCACAGCACAAACACGAGTTCGTAAATCCGCCACTGGAAAAGCTGGCGCAACCGTCGGCGTGACGTAGCTTAAGGGATCACGTGGACACAGCGGCCGCGTCGGCAGCGCCGAAGCGAGATGAAAACGAAAGTTTAAAAGTCCCACCTGCGCTGTGGTTCTGATTAAGTGGTGAGGCTTTCCCGCCTTGGGTGTCTGCTTGACAATATTTGAAAGCACTATAATAGGTAGCGGCTGCCTGTCGAGGCGTGCAGCATGGTAGGCTACTGCTCGGTGCCGCAGTGCCGGACATACGCTGATGGCAGGCCGGCGATCCGGTAACGAAAGTGCTTTGTTCATGGGAGGGAGCGATATAAGTACACTTGGAAATCGGTGACGGAGACGTCACGTGTTAGCAGTCGGGGCGCAACCAGGATGACAACGTGATATGCCCACATCTCCCCTTTAATGATGAGAAGGTCTGGAAGTTTCAGCTGGCAACGGGTATCGACAGGGTTGCCGACGCAATCTTGTGCTCCTGCGTAACTGCTGTTGTCCAGGCTGGAGGTAGTCTTCTGAAAGCCCCTGCGAAGTTGATTCTGGCTCCGGTTGAGGTGCTGCCTCCCGCAGGTGCTCTCTTGTGCGACAGACTTCACAGCCGTCTTCGGTCTTCACAATCGTAGATCTTGGCGTTGCGGCTGGCCTTAGAACAATAGCTGGATAGGGGCGCGATCGGAGATGGTTGTTCGGCGCGTTCGTTCGGTTACCGGCGCGCGCGATTGGCCTACTCCGTGCCGACGTCGCCAGTCGCGGGGCGCGGCCACGTTTTTGGTGACGTCAAAATGACGACACGCTCCTGTCAATCATCCTTCAACCGAGCATTTCGTCTGCTAGGCGCCGAACCCGACCGGAGCTGGGAAGTTTGGAGTGATCACACGGCGCCGCGGGGCGGCGCTGTTGACCGAGGCGCGGGAAGCAGCCAGCCGAAATGAGCGCCTCGCCAGCCTCGCGTCGTCTGCATCTCTAGAACCGAAGTGAAAGTGAGCCCGTTTCAGATATCCCGCGCTTTCTGCGAGCGTCAAAGAATAAATATTTATCATGAAAACGATCTTACGTCAGACCACATCATTACTCCTGCGAAATTTTGCGGGCCCAGTTCGCACTGTATCGAGATTCAAACGCGTTTTGTCTGTGCACATTTCGTGAAGCGGCTTGGGGTGTTAAGGGATATAGTGGGGGGCTTCGAAATAATTTCGACCACTTCGGGTTCTTTAACGCGCACTGGCATCATACGGCACACGGGCGCCTTGCATTTCGGCTCCCTGAAAATGCGACCGTCGTCCTCTAGATCAGCGCAGTCAATCACCTTAAGCGTGACGCACGCATAGTAGTCATTCACCCTATACAATCACCCTATGACGTAGTCACGCACAGTAGTCAATAACCCTATGCGCATCAGGTAATGTCTCCAGATTAAGAGACATTAATCTCTTAATCTGGAGACATTACCTGATAATTCGTCTCGACGTATTTACAAGCCACTTTCTGTCTGCACTTACACACCTGTAGCATGTCATTTTGACGCTCATATAAGCGATTTCCCATGACTGCAGACAGTGAAGCAACAGATCTGGTCATGAAATCGTTTATTTGCAAGTGAGGAAAAAAATAGTGAAAACTTAACAACACACAAGATTTCGGTGTTTTCCATTTCTTCTCACTGCCCTGCTGATTGACACCTTATAGCAAAAAGTGTATCCTTGTGAGGCAATGAAAACGTGTAACTGAGGCTGTCAGCGTAGCAGAATGGTCCAGGCAACCAATTTTTGGCATATCACGAATTGACTGCAATATTTCGGCCACAGATTTGGCATGCAAGCGTGTTACACTGAATGAACGAGTGAGTTTCTTTTCAAGGGCATTTACCAGCTTATAAGACGATTCTGGGGGATATAAAATGCCCCCAAGGTCCCGCTCTTTGGATGCCTCTGATGGAAGTTCTCTGGGGATATTGCCTTTATCACTAAGACATGCTGCTTTGCAGTCTTCACAATGTGTGGGCAAAATACGCCTTCTCGCCACATAACCTGCAATGTAATAAACTTTAAGCCGGTGCTCTACATAACTTTGGTGGTCCACAGCCACTTGCACGGCATCTGTTGGCACAGCCTTAATTCACGCTGTCTTCACTGTGGCTTTCTTGTTCAGCCAGCACCTCTTCAACAAATAACTCCAGGACATCCGACGACACATTGCCGTCCTTGGGGCTCCTTGTGAGGCTCTAGAGGCTAAGACACCTGGATGTGCACAAGCAACATTTGTTACTTAAGCATGCCGAACTTCTGCAAAACATTGGTACTATTTACCAAGCTTGCACGAATACATACCTTATGACTACAATGAATTGAGCTGGGGTAGGATGATTGTTTGCCCCACTCGCTTGTCTCACAACGCCAAAACATTGCTCTAGGCGGTTTTGGCTCAGTTTCGAAGTCATCATGTACATGATGTCAGCATTTTCGGTAAGGTACTTTAGAAGGTGTTTTGTTGAATGGATGGTCATCCTCATCCCCTCAGAAGTACTGTTATTAAGAAAGCCGAGCCCATTGGAGTGAGCTTTTCATTCATCAAGAAACGGAAGAGTTTCATCAAGGGTGGCCTCTTTCTTGCTGCCCCTTTTTATGCCATTCCTACTGAAGATATGGCCTCAGGAATTCCACAAATATATCTTTCAGTGGCTTCCAGGACATTGCAACGTCTGCGGGAATGATACCAAAGAGAACAATCATGCACCATTTTGAGAGAAAAACTATGTTAAAATAACATCATGACTTCTGCAGGGAACCTCGACGTTGTAGCTTCAATGAGCCTGGCCTGACCATTGGGACCACTCGATCCCGTTTGGCAAACGCTTGTTTGCAGGCAGGGGCACGGAAGAGATACCTTTTCTGTGGTTTTCTTGTACCCAGTATCACATCCGGGCACAAAGCTCCGTCTTCTTTTTCGCTGCCGACTGCATCTCGCCCTCGAATTACGGATTGTCGCGAGGAACACTCCAAAAATTGGAGGACGCTTAAGCTTCGCATTCAAGAGTGGGACGCGACAGCGTTCCCGTCGACCCGCCAAGGGGTATAAGACAATGCGCTACGGCACAGCGATCACTTACGATGCGCCCCGCATCGGACTTAGCGCCCACCTATCACGCGGTGAGCGTCGAGCAACGCAGCGTTCGGCGCGTCAACGAAACATGCGTCTGAGCGAACGGAACGAACCAAAGAACTCGGTGTCTCGGAGGGGAAACGATCTACGCCAGCCAAACGTCGTGATCGGCACGGGCAGAGAGATAGATAGTAATCTAAACCGGGAGCACGGCGAAGCGTCGTCAGGGGAGAGGGAGTCCCGCGACGCGCCTGGCAGTGGTCCCAATGCGGGCGCGGCGCGCCTCCTGTCGGGGCAGCGCCGTACATTGAGAGGAGGGAGTCTTCTGTGTTTGCCGCAAGATGGCTCTGCGTGTGCGGAAAGCGCAGAAGAAATGCAGCGGAAATTCACTTCGCAACTCGTGTAATTGCGACTTCTGTACGTTACATGTTCATAATTACCGATATACACCGCATTATAACTTTCCACGGCTCGTTTCGAAGGCAACACCGCATTCACTAGAGGCGCGTTTGCACCGCTTGGAAGCATCGAACTCGTGGCTGAGTGGTAGCGTCTCCGTCTCACACTCCGGAGACCCTGGTTCGATTCCCACCGGGCCAATCTTGGAAGTTGCTTTTTATTTATGAAGCGCCTGCCGTGATTTATCGCTCACGGTCAACGCCGCAAACGCCGACGCCGACACCGACGCCGACGACACCGGCTTTTCTGCGACACGAGCTCCTTAACGCTATCGCGTTAAAAGGGGCGCCGAGACCAACTGACAGCGGAGGCGCAGGCCAGCACGGCTACGAGTCCCCCGCCGTAAAACCCCTCAATCTACCAAAGTAGCGCCATTTGCTTCCCTCCTCCTCCGCTCGGCGCGGCCTCGACGGTGGCGCCGCTGGTGCTGGGCCTGCCGTAGCAGACGACGGCTAACACGCTACGGGAGGAAATCCGCAGAAAAGTTCGTTGGAGCCCTGCGGAGCAGTTTTTTTTAATCGAGATCTTTCTTCGTCAGTCGGTAACTGGCCTTTAGAATTTCGTGTCGGAATTGCGAAAGCAATAGAGAAAAAGGCCATTATTCAAGGCGTAATTAAGGCGTAAAGCGCGCGACGTTGAGAGTTCGTGTTGCTGATTCACGACGCCAGCACGCGGTGTATTCAAACACGCGCGTAATTACCAAAGTTTCAGGTGTTGACAGCGTGAAAGTATGTGTACGTGGTTTCGTGGGTTCATTTACGTACCTGCAGGATACTTTTGTTCGGCCGGCGCGTGAGAGATTGCTGACCGCACACAGCCATTCCGGCTGTGTGCGGTCAGCAATGCCTGGCAACAGGGCAGTTTTTTCATTGCGGGGTGCTTTGGTAATCGTGACGATATATTGTTTTTTTTTTACAAGTACTGCTCCAGGAGGGCACATGTAATGGCTAACGGAGGCCTCTGAAGAGCACGTGACATTACAATAATGCAGGCATCGTAGGGAGTGTTCGCATACAAAATTGGCTGTCCGCGATCCTATGCCCCCTTGGCATGCACAGGCTTCGGCGAGCCCCATCCAGCCCTGGTTCTAGCTTTGGCGTTCCCGTTGCCGCTTTGGTGGCCTGGAGGCGCCGTCAATAATACGAAATAATGACAAGGTGTTACAACTAGTAAATAAAATTTATTGGAGAAATACAATCGCGCTGAGGCGCCAACTTCTAAAGCGGCGCTAGCGCGCCTGCGCGAGTATTATGAAACGCCAACGAGGAATGTACCGGCCCACGTACGACTCTACGATCAAAGTGCACGTTAAACATTCCCAGGCGAGCTAGATAAAGTTATCCGGAGCCATCCACTACAACCTGCATCCTAGCCTTAGTCGCTTCGGAACTTTAACAACGTTAATCACCACAAACCAAATCAATACATGCGGGCGTACATTCGAAAAGACTGCATCGTAAGTCATATTGAGCCTTGCTAAAGCGTCGAGAATGTGCTAACTTCTGGTGGAGCTCAAAACACACCCTGAATAAAGTCGCTTTTATGTCACAGGCCAGGTGCAGATGCGTGCATTTCACCGCAAGACGAAACTACACGAAACAAAGGGAGCACATTCGAAAAAAAGAGTCAAACAACGCGCTAAAAACCACGCAGAGCATGAACACACACTTTTTCGAAGCGGAAAGCGTGAACTAGGCTCGAAATAAGAGGTTGTGAGTAGCCGTGGCCCTTACTTCACTAAGCCGTGCGTTCTTTGCCACTTCCTCGAAGTCAGCCCGCCCGATCCTGCGAATCTACACTTCATTTTTGCGTTGCGCCCGCCGGACGGCAAAGCAAAAAGCTTTTTGCCCTCGCTGTGTCTGTTGCGGCAACCAAAGGCGCAGCAGCATGGCATCGCAATTAAGTTATCGGCCCTACACATTCTATTACGCTAACACACTCTGTCAGTCTGCCTGCCGTACTTTCGTCGCGCAGGCCCAACAATGGAGGTCGGCGCGCCCTGGAAAGAAAAAAATATACAAAAGCGCGGCGCCTGCTCCGCGCTGGAAAGAAAAGATATACAAAAGCGCGGCGCCTGCTTCCACGTGACATAGATTGGCCAATGGCGGAGCGGAGGAGGCTGGGGCGACAGGAGGCGTGGAGGAGGACGCGCCAGGGTGAGCGGGGTGTCGGAAAGATCTAAGAATGGCGCTACTTTTGAAAAATTGATGGGTTTTACCCCGCCGCGAGCGGCAGCGCCACATTCCCCCTGGTGGCATCGGTGCGCAAGGGGGTCACGCGCGCCCGAAGGAAAGAGATCGACCTATAGGTGGCAGCACCGTCGCCGCGTTAGTGTGGATGCGTCGCCCGTGCGGTGTGTGGAAGTGTAGGGAGCTACTGTTTTCATTTCGCGATTCTGTGCTCCGTGCCCGCAGAAAACGCTTCATTTACCATCGTGAGATTTTGTTCGGTTCCGCAGTGCAGCACATATTGCACAGAGCCAGGGATAAGCTTTCACTACTATCCCGTTGACGCGGCACGTCGCCGAGAATGGCTCGTCAGGCTTCGGAACGGCAAGGCGCCTTCCAAGTATGCGATGGTGTGCAGTAAGCACTTCGACGATGGTGCGTTCAAGCGTTCGCTGACGAAAAAGGATGGCGAGTAGTCCAATCTGATATCACGTTTGGGAATCCTAATCAGCAATCTGGGCATTAATGTTTGCTGCATGCGCAGTTGCTGTGCGTGTGAAGATCGTTGCAGTCCGCGAAAGTTCGTGTCGGCGTGGCCTGGGATGCCAGTAATGAGTTGCCTGTGCTTTTATATACTTCCGCAAGTAAATTAACTGTGTGTCCACGGGTGCAATTTATTTTATAAACTTCATGCGCCGCCTGCGCAGTGAATTCGAGGTTCGCGCTCAGCTGCGAGTCCGTTTAAACGACCGTCACCGAGCGTGACTAGTACTCACGTTTTCCGTTGTCTTTCCTCATCCTCAGCCACGGGAACTGTTCTCTGTGTTCAGAAGTGTAAATACGAGCATCGAAACACGGCAAGTGTGTACGCATGATGTCGTACAGATTAAACAGTGTCGTTTCGCGAGCCAACAGCGGATGGTCCATTAAGCGATGAACGAACATGCGCGAGCGAATTTATTGCTACTGCTCATATTGATATATTTGTTTCTCTCTTTTATAGGGGGGCGGAAAAAATTGAAGCCCGATGCACTGCATTCAAGCACCGCCGCAAATTGAAGTGCCTGCATGCGAAAGTAATTAAAGGGATCTAATGATTATGATACAACATAAATTATGCGTTGCATGCTTTATTTGAGCTTCGTGTAACGGTTGCAACTGGTTATAAAGCGACTCGAAAACATTTTACAATGGTAGTGACACTCTGAAACTAACTCGCGATTTCGTAGGTCTGGCTAAAAACAAAAATTGATAAAGCAACATAAGTTCTCTAAATTTATCGCATAACGTAAACACATCGCAAATCAGCGAGTCAGCTTAGTATGATGTAATGTAAACAAATCGCGATACGCGCCGCGACCAACTACATCCGAACAACTTGAGGCAATGCTTTACCCTGCAGGGCATGTGCAGTTCAATTCTGCTATTTTAGAGCGCAGCTCTTTGGCGTCCGTTCCTGGGTTTCGCGTCGTCGTCGGCGTTGTCGGCCTCGTAACCAGCTCCGCCCCCCTTCGCTGGAGTGGGAGACGAAGGACGCGAGCCGCGAATGGCGGAGACCAATGAGAGCGGCCCCTTCAGTGACGTGCTCGCGCGATGCTGGTGTCATGCGGACCCTCCTTACGGCTCGATGCGCACTCGTGTCTGGTCTCAGCCGATCCGCTCGTTTCGTACTATCGTCTGCTCGCGCCAAAGCTCTCGCCCGCGCCTGTTTGGTTCTGTTGGGTCGGTCTCGTTCGCGCTTGTTTTGGTTGTTATTGTGTGAGATTGTTTCTTAATCTGATTGTATGCGCTATGCGAATTGTATAGTACTTTCTGGAAGCCATGCGGCACCAGCGATCACACAGGAACCTTTGACGAGTCATGTATAAACGCCGGCTCGCTTGATCCGCAGATCAGATTTTCGACCATTACCGACTCTGCTACATGTCTCTCTCAAATTCTTTGCTTCAAAATATCGCGAAATGGAAACACGTATAGAGCTGCGCTCAAATTTCGCATTAGGGAGTATCGTAATCGTCGGATAATTTTTGTCTCGTCGCTAAAATTCAGGTCGACTCGGTGTGGGTCTTTACTAAGCGCGGACGACTGCAGCACGAATGCGATAACGTGCACAGGACCGTCAGAGCAGCAGGTGGAAGCGACGGCACTACACTCAATGATGTGGCCCGCCGCAACGACTTGGTCGCCTTCAACGAGACACCTGACACCGTCCCTAACATGGTTGAGAATTGTGCTTAGAGGCAAGGGTGCTGTAAAACGGAAAAAGAACGCATGTTAACCTCACAACACGTTGAAAGGAGACGAGCTCACATGGTGTGGTCGCGTTAAGCAAATGCTTTTCGCATCAGTACACTAAAAACGTACAGCGATTTACTTTACGAATTTCCGTTACAAAAATGAAAGAATAACAGGTTGAGAGGTTACTAACTATCGAACAAACCGTCCTTGTCAACATCCATCGTGATTTCGCGAACTACGATCGCTGCACACTGCGGCTGGAGCGGCGACGGGCCACCGGCATCCACACTTGGGAGCTTCGTCACCTCGCCGCTAGGAGCCGACTCTGTTCGATCTCGAGGCCAATAGACGAGAAAACCATGGCCAGGCGGCGCTACTGCGCCTCCTGACATAGGGTGCCTCGATGCGCGCGCCCCCCTCCGCCGCTCCGTGGAGGGTGGGGACAACCGCGTCGTCTGCTACGGAGTCCGCCGTATTTGTGCCCACTTCTTTCATCGCGCTTCGGGAGCGCGCACTGGCGCCGAACGCGTTTCCTTGAAAGTAAGCTGTTTTTCTCGCCGAACGACACGTATCATTATGAATAGAAGGAGAATGACTCAAATGATAAGATGTCACACTTTCGGCGAAGTCAAGAACCTCAGTGGCTGCTATCAGAAGGCAGTCATTCTTCGAAAGCGCACACACACAAACGAGGCTGAAGTGGGGTATTTGGAATGTATTGCGACATCCAATATTTTATGAAACCTCTTATATTCTCTGGTCTTAAAAAGTTCGCGTCGAGTTAACTGAATATTTCTTTTTTATTACAGCAAAACACTTATGTAGAAATCACTGAAAGAATCCACAAAAAATATGGTGTAGTGATCAAAATCTTTGCGACACCGCTGCATCAATTTATTACAACAATGTGCGAAAAATATGAAAACACTATAGAAAAAAGTTATAAAAAGTACACACCAGCTATGTGCACACTATCAAAACTGGTTTCACTGCAAGTTTACTGCAGCACACGTTTTGCTTCCGCGGCCGTTGACTTCTTTCTTTTCAAGCTGACGCAGGTGAATGCGTAACCTCATTCGGGCATAGGTGGAAATGAGAAACTTCTGAACAGTTGCACTGTGCACTTGGCAAGCATTCACGTTGAACTTAACCATTTTGCTCAAGTACGTCACAACAGCCTGTAAAGGAGATTGTACAGTAAGAAGGCTTTCGGTCCATTCCGTGATTCCCTTGAATAGCTCCTCGCACGACTTCAGAATACTCATTACTTGAGCACTGGGGTAATGCAGGTTGTCGCCGTTCCGGATGTATTCTTTTAGCCTTGTCAGGTAAGAATGCTGACTGTCTGTCGAACCTAGCAGAGCAGTTTTGCACTCTAGGTGGTTGAAAAGATGGTTGGCACAGCGTTTCCTTTCAGCAGCTTTCGTCCGTCCGCGCGGTTGTTTTCGAAGCAGCTGTCCACAAAATGGGCCTGCGCACCAAAGAAATAGTAATATTAACAGTCGAGTAATCACTGCACAAGGAACTAAATCCGTCCCCATGACATTACATTTAATATACACAAGGCCACGTGATGATACTCGAGGGATTTTCAAGCGTTTCACTTTTCTGCTGTTCCATTTTTGTCGGCTTTTAGGGGCAAAATTTTTTGGAAATTGGTATAGGAAAGTAAGTCACTAAGGCAAACGAACATAGTAGGCGGACGGCATATCGAAAAAAAGAACACAGTAAGAGCAAAATAAGTCCTTAGGGACGATTGATTCGAAGTGCGAAAGCATACGCCTTTCGCTTTTTAAGAATCAACGATTACCACATTAAACTCCTTTACAGCTGCAATTTTTGATCGTTTGTTCTGCTCAGTCCTTTTAAGTCATACTTATGTTGCTGAGTAGCCGTAAGTAATCTGTATTTTGATTATTTATTTTCGGTGGTCGTTAATTTTGCTGCGTTATTTTAAGCCAGTCTAATTTTTCTGCGTCATTCTAAGTCAATATTTATTTTGTTCAGTAAATTTAAGCCATATTAATTTGTATTGAGTAATTCTTAAGCAATAGTAATTGTCATAGTCATTAATCCCAGCCTTATACCTTCTTACTTTTAATTATAGTCATCTCTATTCATTATAACACTAGCTACAAAGTAATTACGCACGATCGTTAGGGTAATTAGTCAATCACATCATAATACACTCAAGTCAGTGACACTAATGATGTGTTTATTATAATTCTATCACATATGACGAAATAATCACGCATAGACTACTGCGCTGAGGCTGCAGACAGACGACGAAGGTCGATCCTCGCCGACAAGACACTCTAATATGACCCTTTGCAAAAACCTTTCACCACGGCCACCATCATCATCAATTCATCAAGCGCGAAATAGTAATGAATGCCTACAAAAACTGGAACGCCGTTTTTAGCGCGCACGTTGGGTATTATTTTAAAGCAGTAGACTTATCTATGGAGTAAGCAGCACGGAAACGAAACAAGGAATATAGTACTTACACTGCATAGGCGTGAAGTGTTGGCCGGCTGCCACTTGTCCCGTTTCACTTTTACAGTCCACAGGAGCCTTCTTTTCGGATCTCTCGGAAATGAAAACATTCTCCAGCCATTTCGGGAGTGATTTGTGCACGCAGGCACGCAACACCCCGGAATGTCTTCCTCGTCTTGCGGCCAAGAAAAATTGCAACCGACGGGAAACCGGCCGCCGCACGTGCAACTGACGCAGGCGGGACGGGGAGGGGGCACAAATATGGCGCGCGTCCTCGCCGAGGCGGCACTGACCCTTTCAAAGGATGTCCCCACCCTCCACGGAGCGGCGGAGGGGGGCGCGCACATCGAGGCACCCTATCCTGACAGCGCCCTAATGTGGAAACGCCAAGCAGCGCGGTCGCGTGGTGGCGTAGTCTCCGCTTTGTTTACATTGTGCCGTCCGCGCTTTTCTTCGCTGCTCGTTCTCACGGCGCTCCATTTTCGACGGCGGCAGATCGCCTGCTTGCGCAACAGCGATGCAAAGATTGCCGTGCGGTTGCAAGAAGGTTGCCGACGCCGACAGCTTTTTTTCGTGGCGGCAACCTCACGATAGGGGAGCGTCTGCTTCCGAACGTGTACGGCGTTGAACAAATTGTGGACGGTGACGTGAGAGTGAAAGCCAAGTGCGTGTGACAGGTGTCCGACAAGATCGTAGACGACGTCGAGTTAGAGGTACGCACAATGTTCAGAATTTTAGCCACTTTTATTTCAATTACAACATAAGTCACACTGGTAGCAGGAACTTCTGTTGTCATACTACTCGATGACTGCATATCCATTGGGCTGCTTCTTGACGGTTCCGTCACTTCACGAAGGCATGTTCTGGAGTCTGTTTCACACGTGTCTTGCTGCTGCTCAAGAGCTGTGTCGCTGCAGTACGAAAGCATATGTCCCGGTGGTGCTGACTGCTGAGAAGACTGTTGTGATTGCCATTGGTCTCTTTGGCGCCGCTTCCATCTGCATCGCATATAAATGAAACAGTATGTGTGCCTATTTGTTGTGGGGATTAAATTACTCCCAATAATATGTTTGCAAAGGTAACGTTCCTGTGATTGTGTGCATATATTATTCTACAAGAGTGGTACCACTACAAGTTATGATATTTGCACACTTAGATACTTAGAAAGCATGGGCAAACAACAAACATAACGCGCACGTCTCGAGCGGCTGCTTTCCGATCTGCCGCTTCCCGACGCACGCGACGACTGCGGCTTGCATTAAATACGGTCTGCTACCACACAAAAGTAGCGCGCGGCCCCTTTCGTTACCTGCACAACTAGTAATTTAAGTTGCAGCGTTTGGAAAAGGGAAATAATTCTCTTGAGCTCGTCCATGCCGATCGCGAGGGAAGGCACAGTGCAATCAAATAAATTCGGGGGTTCCAAGTGCCAAAACCATGCCAAAACCACGAAATCATTATGAGGCCCGCTGTAATGGGGAGTCTCAGGAATAATTTTAACTTCTGGGCGTTCTTAAACGTGCACAAAAATCAAAGCACACGGTAACAAGGGTGTTCTTGCATTGTGCCCCTATCGAAATGCGGCCGCCGTGGCTGGGAATCGAGCACGCGTCGTAGAGCTTAGCGGCGCAACACGCATGCATTTACCGCTAACAAACGGCGGATGCCACCACTATTCAACAACGCGACACGACTAAACAAACGGCCATGCAATAAAAACAGGCATATGACTATTCCGCTTTCAAGATATTACACGCGAATGCGAAAGTATGAGACTTACTTGACTCGGCGCACTGCAGTTATCCACGCTTGTCGTCTGTCCTTCTCGTACCACTTCCCAGGAAATCTGTAGAACTTCACGGGCAGCGTACGACCTTTCGTGTTTTCGAGGCTGCTGTGGCAACCAACAACACATCAGTATTGCGTGCCTCCTTTCCTGACTGATGAGGTCGCACTCGGCATCGCAAAAACCGCGCGCACGAGCGCTCCCGCCGTACAGAACACGGGCGCGCGCTAGCGCAGCGACGACCCTCGAAACTTCCATCGGTCCGCTAGGGGAGCATTCGGCGCTGGTGCCGCGCGGGCAAACTTTAGGTTGCCTCGTCTATTCACACCTCCCCTTCTAGCCACCCTAATACGGCTTTACCGTAGCGGCTTCGCATGCCGCGTGTGGTGGATTGGATTGGATCCAACCGGCGACTGCGGCATGGTACGTTTGGATCCAATCCATAGTTTAATTCGAGAAAATGAACGTATCAAGAACGTGAGCGTGAGCAAAAGTACGAGAGAGAGAAGGCAGCATTGATAAAAGAGATACAATATTGTGAGCAGTTAAGGCACAGAGACAACGGCTGTTTGAAAATTCTGTAGGCAGTACAGAGCAAAAGAATGAGGAAGTATCTAGCGGATTTTCACCAAAAGCCGACGAGAAAAGTAGTGCCTGTGAGGTTGGCTGCACATTCATATGTGAACGGAAAGGACTAGCCGCTAACGATGCCTTAGTGGCAACAGAGGCCGTTAAAGGCCAGAGTGAGAGCGACGGGGTGCTGTGCCAGCAGAGGACTGTAGAGACAGCTAGGCCAGCTTCGAACGAATTGGCACAGTTACCGCGCGTGTGCGTCGCATCTCATGGTAGCGAGGTCGTTAGCGAGTTACAGAATACGGCGGACTCGACAAGCGCGAGCACCCATGTCGAGTCAGAGCTGCGTGCCGAAGTGCGAGCTGGACGATGCAGTTGAGGGTAGTTCGCAGGATTGCGAGCTCCGTAGCTCAAGGGAAGACCACTGCATTGTTCAGGGATCGGTGCGGCTCTCCGCCAGTCTAGGTAGCCAAGAGCGGGGTGATTTAGTTAGGAATCACTCAGACTGTGCGGGTAAGAGACCTATCCGGGCCGACGAGATGTGTACTGGCCAGCACGAGGCGCCAGAAGGCGACATGAGAGGGAGTTCAAAGAGAAAGCGCGGCAGAAGGAAGCCCGCTAAAAATCGGAATGCGGTGGCTTATGTAGCGCAGCCAAAGACGGCGAAAGGCGCGAAAAGCCAAGGCGCGAGGAAAAGAAAGGTGCGGTTGTCGTTGGCGATGTTGACGCACCCAACACGTTCGAGCCACTGGTCAAAGGGGGACCGAGAAGCATGTTCTGCACGGACGCGGACCAGGGCACGGGGCAGTTAAATTCCTCGTCGTTCCGTCGTTCTCTTCGAAGCTCAGCGCGTAGTACAAAGAAGCGCAAGGTGGCAAGACGAGACCAGGTGGGGAGTAGCGACGCGGTCAATCGAGGTCGTGATGAAGGCGGTGCGCGAGGACGCAAATTGGCAGGGAACTGTAACGTCTTGGGGGAGCTGATAGTGAGTCAGCCCTTTTGTTGTTCCTCGGTAGCCAGAGTAGCTTTCGGACCGCGACCACCTCGGATACGGCTCTAAGTATGAGTCAGACGTAAGCATTTGGAACGGGAGGCCAAGAAAGCTTCCGAAGAAGTAAAACGTTCTGTTTTCTCTTATTTTTTGAGCATCGGATAATTTTCGCGATTTAAGTTTATTTCAATATGTAAAAGTATGAGTTTTGTGTTTTTGCTCGAGAAGCTCCTGGACTGGAAAGATGAGTTTTATGTAAGCATGTAGTTTCGCGAGATGTTCATTATGAGTAGATAGGCCTTCTTTTTTTGTGTGTATGAGTAACCTGAGTGTCAAGGATATCGGTGAGAAGCCTATCGTAGCGCGCGTGTGTTTTAGTTAGCCTTCTTTTTTTTTATAAGCGTTTTTTATTTTCTAAGGTTAACTGCGTAGGTTTTCAGTAAGTGCATCATTTGCACTGAGAAGCGTTCTTACTTCCATTCGCGCGCGTCCTGTGTGGACGGAAGGAAGCAGATTTATGACTGGGTTGCTCGTGTGTGTTGAGGGCAGCCGTATTCTGACTTCTCTAATAAGCATGCGTGGAACCGGTTATTAGGAGACGCATCATTTTAAGGTTTCTGCGGAGTGCGTAAGCCCCTCAGGTTTAATTGCTCGCGTAAGTCACGTGTCCTGTAGGGACTAAAGGAAGAAACGTGAGTAAGCGTAATAAAAAGTTTGCCTACGACGCAAGTACGCGTTCTGATTAGCGACCACAAGGCTAGCGCGCTTGTGATTACGTACATGTGAAGTTGACCAGACTGTTCAGTGGCACCAATACGTGCGATAAGTACGCCACTGCGATAGGTTCGAAACATGCTGTTCGTGTAGTTAGGCCACTTTAGTTATATTCGGCTGTTTTCATTTGTTGTTTGCATCGACAACGACCCATTGTTTTGCTACAACAATAACACTCTGGTCTTGTCGGCATTCGGGGAGATATGGATAGCGGTTTGAAAAGGTGGTTGGAACTGCTTTGTCAAAATTTGGGAAATAAAAGATCAGGGTTCATTTTGACTCAGTAATGGCCTGGCGAGTCAGGGGTGAAGAGCTTGCGCTTACACGTGGTGCAGCGCTGTGTTGTTTTGTTTGTTTGACGTATGTTCTCCAGGGCCCAGAATCCCGAAGTTCGTCAAACGAGGCCCGACACCAGTACCCTCCAGGTTCTTTCAGCGTTCCTCATGGCCAGCGAATTGATTTCACCGGCCATTCCGAACTTCCGGTGCGAGGACGAGCTGTTAGATACGGGACCGTTTCCTGAGCCTACTTCGAGTTCACCACACCACATCGAATCGCACCACAGCTAATTAAAGAGCGCAGAAGCACGGATACCACATTCCCGAGGCGCGGCACGTGCAAACAAGTTGGCGTCCCCCTCCTCGTGTGCCGTAGGTGGAGCTATTCACTGCTTGACTCTTCCCGAAAGTGTAGCGATAGCCTGGCACTGTTCCAGGTAACGTGGGTCCAGAGGCAAGAGGGCTGTAAAGCACCGTGAAACCCTGTCTGCCTTGGTCCGCCGTCGCCCCCATCCGCGTATTGTGACGGCGCATTGCAAGTCAGCAAGGCAAGACCGCAGGGAGAAGTAAACCCTCGGACAATGGGGGACCAAGCAGCGACCCTCTCCGTCGGGTGTGACACCATCGCACTGGCGCCTACCATTGGCCGAAAATGATGACACCTGAGCGGGCTCGCCGATTGGCCGAAAATGGCGTTACCTGAACGGACTCTCCCACTGGCCGAACGTGACGTGTCTTCGAGACACCGAAGGGCTTAAAAGACACAGACCGAGAGCATTCCTTGATTCATCTCTTTCGAGCTTCTTGCCACGTGCCGCAGCGTCCGGGTTGCTGCCGGCCCGTAATGTCTTTAAGACTGTTAATTGACTCTCACTGTAAATAATGTAAATAAACCTCCCAAGTTTTTTCATCCCGAAGTCCTCCTCAACCCTTACACTGCAAACGAAGCGGGCACTGATGCAGGGGCTTGGTGAAGATTGTTATCAAAGGCCGGTGATCCGTTTGGACGACCACGTCTGCTTGGCCGAAAATGTAATCATGGAACTTCGTGCACCCATGTACTATCGCATGCGTTTATTTTTCAATCTGCGCATAACGCTGTTGTGCTTCTGTTAGAGATCTGGACGAGAAGGCTACGGGATGGTCGTCTTGCATAAAAACAGCCCCTACGCCCGACTGGCTAGCATCGACAGAAAGCGTGACTGCCTTTTTTTTTCGGGTCGAAGTAGGAACGAACCGGCGCTGTTTTTTATTTACTTTTATTCTTTATTTATTTAGTACCCACAGCGCCCATTCAGGCATTACAGTGGGGGGGGGGGGGGGGGTACAGATGAAAAACAAGCATAAAAATTGCAGGTTTGCATAAATGTTTGTAAGTCAACAACACATTATTATAGGCCGACAAAAAAAAAAGCACACAGCCAAGTTGCACGCAGCCATGTCGGACACAGGCACGTTGCAGATGTCACGTGTCACATTTGAAAAAAAAAGTACATAAAGCACAATGATTACAGAGACTCATAATGAAAAAGGAAAAAAAAATCGAATAATAAGTTGCAAAAAAAAGAAACAATGCGGTGATTAAGATACAGTGCGACAAGGTGAAAAAAGAGGCACTAAAAGTAAATGTCATTTGCAGCTGGGATTGTTTATAGGTCATGATGATTGCTAGACGTACACGGGATATTTATCAAGCCTTAGGGATCAAAATATTCTATTGCTTTTAATGCGGAAAAGAACTTGTTAGGACAAGAAATTCCTACAACTGAGGAAGGAAGTCGGTTCCACTGACTGATGGTTCTTGGTAAAAACGAGCTGCTAAAGGCCGATGTATTACATTTGTATTCTCTTATCTTCTGCTCATGATCTTTGCGTGCTGATGTGTAGTGAGGCTGGTTTATGTACACGTCACTTGGAATTCGAGTATGAGAGTGATATATGCTGTGTAAGAGCTTCAGTCGAAACGACGCTCTTCGGTGCTGGAGAGATGGCCAGTTTAGCATTGGTTTAGATATAGTTGCACTAAACTGCCTATCATACATTGCTATATCTAGTACATATCTTGCCGCCATGGACTGAACTTTTTCTAGACTTTCTTTGTTGGTTACTGATGAAAGATCCCACACAGAGCATGCGTATTCGAGCACAGATCTTACATATGATTTATATAGCAACTCCCGGGTTTGTTGTGGAAACGCACGTGTATTTCGTCGTAAAAATCCCAAGCTCCGATAAGCTTTGCCTACGGTGTAATCCACGTGCCGATTCCATGATAAAGAGGGGCAAAAGTAAACGCCTAGGTATTTATATTCACACACCATTTTTACTGGACAGCAGTTTATCGTATATTCAAATTTTCCAGGATTTTTTTTGTTCTGGAGAACCTCATACACACCGTTTTCTCGAGATTCAGTTTCATTTCCCATCGGTTACACCACTCGTGTATGGCATATAAGTCGTTTTGAATTACGAAGCAGTCATTTTCACATGTAACTTTACGGTATAATATAGTCATCTGCAAATAACCTAATATGGGACTGTACATTTTCATTAATGTCATTGATATAAAATAGGTAGTGAAGGGGCCCCAGAACTGATCCCTGAGGTACCCCTGATGTTACATTAGTTATTCCAGATTGTTCGCCGTTTACGACTATATATTGTCGCCTCTCGCGTGAATATTCGGTGATCCACGCAATAACTTGGGGATTAATATTACAACTGGTTAGTTTCTGCAGTAACAGGTAATGTGAAACGGTGTCAAACGCTTTTTGAAAGTAAAAAAAAAAATACAGTCGACCGATGATTTGTCGTCCAGGGCTGCCGCTAAGACATGTGTGAACTCTACTAGTTGTGTGACGCATGATAACCCAGCCTAAATCCATGCTGATTTGAGTTAAATAAAGAATTACTATCTATATGTTTGACTACTGCAGTATATAAAACATGTTCTAGAACTTTACTGCACACGGAAGTTAGTGAAATGGGACGGTAGTTAATAAGAATGTTGCGCGGGCCAGTTTTATGTATAGGAGCAACCGATGCTATTTTCCAATCAGCCGGAAGTGAACTGTGTTCCAAGGACTTCTCAAAAATAGTTTTCAAATACATTGACACTATATGAGAGCAAGACTTCAACATAAAATTGGGTAAACAGTCAGGGCCCACAGCTTTTGCACAATTTAAATCACGAAGCAGTAATTCAATGCCCCAAGCTTCGATCACTATTTTAGGCATGGGTGTGGATTCGTGTGTCAACAATTTCAGATCTTTCCGAGAATCTGTTGGGGCAGAGAACACTGATGTAAAATAAAGATTGAACAACTTGGCCTTTTCTGTGGCGTCGCAAATTGTAACATCGCCATCGGTCAAAGCGGGGATAGAAATGTTGTCTTTTTATTTCGTTTAATGTGCTTCCAAAGTTCCTTCGGACTTTGCTTTATCTTACTTTCTATTGTTTTAAAGTATATTAAGTAGAAAGCATATTTAGCGCCAGCAAACAAGGACGTAAGGGAGACGACAACACAATGCGCCACCTTCACAACTTGATTTTCAGGAAGTACACCTATATAAACCATGCACAGTGGCGCCACCTTATCCAAATCTTATCCATCCAAACAAAGCCGTCTCCTTATCTAACAGGTCGATTGAAGGGGCACTAACACACGTGTCTCTATTCCGCCAGATAGCCTGCGCTTCAATGATCTCTCGCACGTCTTTATCTTTGTGCTTTGCAAGAACCCGACAGGATTCATAGACCGGCGCACAGCCGCATTCTTGACAGTGGGTTGACAGATGACCGTTTTGCTTATTTTTCACAGTTTGGCAATGTTCCCGTAATCGGTTATTAAGACATCTCCCTGTTTGTCCGATGTATTTCTTCCCACAGGACAGCGGAAGCTCATATACAACACTTTCTGCGCATCCCACTGGCGCTTTCCGATGATTCGTAGAGCACCCGGCAGCTGGCTTACGGTACGGGTCTGTCAATCGACATATTTTTGCCAGCTTTTCTGGTGCGGAAAAGACCACTTTTGTGTCCACCCGGCTAGCCATTTTCTTAAGTTTATGTGCCGTTCTATGCAGGTAGGGCACTACCGCTACCTTCCTTCTACGTGCCATCCCTTGATTTGCCGTGTCCTGAATTGTGCTATCCAACCTGCACCTTTTTAGCAGCCCCTCGACGACCGAAACTTGCACTGATTCCGGAAACCCTGCCGCTGATAGCCTTCCCGATTGATCCATAAGGCTCGTATAGATCTTGTGGTGGCAAGACTTCTTTAGAGCATTTCCAAAGCATAAGTTGGCAATGCTCCTCTTGACGAGCTTCGAGTGGGCTGACCTATATGATAACAGGGGCTTATTAGCTCTAGGTTTATACTCCCAACACGTGTGCCGTTCCATGAACTCGAGCTGAATGTCTAGGAAGCGCAGCACGTTATTGGAGGGCTCTTCAATCGTGAGAGTAAGTGGGCTAAGGCCTGCAGAAAATACTTCGTAAAGCTTGCCTACCGTAAAACGTGCGTCAGGTTCAAAAAGAACGAGATAGTCGTCAACGTATCTGACAACTTTAACCACCCTGTGCTCCGACAAGGTACGGGACAGGATTCTGTTGTGGTGAGCTAGAAAGATGTCACTTAGTATGGGCGCCAAACATGAACCGATGCAAACCCCTTGCTTTTGAATGAATATGTCGTCGTTCCATGCTGCATATGTGGAGTGAAGGTAGCAACTAAGCATGTCTAAAAAGCCTTGAATGGACAAACCGGCTGAATTTTGGAACGGTACCACGCCATACTCGTCTATGCACTCTTCTACACAAGTTATTAGTTTCTTTTGAGGCAAGGAGTAGTACAAGTCCTTTATGTCAAAGGAGCAAGCTGATAAGCTTTTGTCAGAATTTTCTTTCAGGAAATCTACGGTTTCTGCAGAGCCCCTAACCAAAAATGGGTCGTCAACATTAAGAATTCGCAGCTTATCGTGCAAGAAAAGAGCGAACTTTTTCTGCCAAGACCCTGTTTCTGAAACTATTACCCTTAATGGGTAATCGGGTTTGTGCGTCTTCGCACTAAACATAATTTGAAGGCAACCAGACTTTGCGTTGTCAATTTCACGAACCAACTGACTAAGGTCTGCCTTCTTACAAAGACGCTTCGCTTCTAGCTTGATTTTTCGGAGAGACACATTACTACACTGGTCGAACACAGAGGCAATCGCAGAGCAGGCTTTCGTATTAAAATCACCTTCCTTGAGGACAACAAAGCCACCTTCCTTGTCCGCTGGCAAAACACACAGACCATTCTGCCTCAAAAACGAAGTTGCGCGCTTAACCGGTACACGTGAGACCATCGGTTTGTTGCGCGAAACCACATCGACCCCTTCGGAGATACATCGATTCACTTCACCTTGTGGGGCGCACTTTGAAATCCTTCGCACAATGCTCAGAAGTTCCGGTGCGCTCAACCTTGGTTCTACGGCGAACTTGGGGTCAAGTTGAAGAACAACTTCAACGTAGTCTGAAAGACTAACCTCGCCGAAGGTCCTGACGCCACAAGGTCCGGCAGGTTTCTTCTTAGGGATGCTGTCACGCAGGCCAGGTAAGGTCCTCTGCCACAGAAATTCCGTGCCGCTACTGATGATCGCCAGGAAGTCGGTCCACTTCCTGCAGGCACCCTGTTGTTTCCTTGGAGCGTCCAGCGTCGCTCTCAGCAAGCCTTTCACCACCCTCGCTTGCCTTTGCCACTCACTTCTCATTATCTTTAGGACTCTGATGCCATGGCCAACGGAAGGAGCAAGTTTCAGAAACAGGGTCTTGGCAGAAAAAGTTCGCTCTTTTCTTGCAAGATAAGCTGCAAATTCCTAATATTGACAACCCATTTTTGGTTAGGGGCTCTGCAGAAATCGTAGATTTGCTGAAAGAAAATTCTGACAAAAGCTTATCAGCTTGCTCCTTTGACATAAAGGACTTGTACTACTCCTTGCCTCAAAAGAAACTAATAACTTGTGTAGAAGAGTGCATAGACGAGTATGGCGTGGTACCGTTCCAAAATTCAGCCGGTTTGTCCATTCAAGGCTTTTTAGACATGCTTAGTTGCTACCTTCACTCCACATATGCAGCATGGAACGACGACATATTCATTCAAAAGCAAGGGGTTTGCATCGGTTCATGTTTGGCGCCCATACTAAGTGACATCTTTCTAGCTCACCACAACAGAATCCTGTCCCGTACCTTGTCGGAGCACAGGGTGGTTAAAGTTGTCAGATACGTTGACGACTATCTCGTTCTTTTTGAACCTGACGCACGTTTTACGGTAGGCAAGCTTTACGAAGTATTTTCTGCAGGCCTTAGCCCACTTACTCTCACGATTGAAGAGCCCTCCAATAACGTGCTGCGCTTCCTAGACATTCAGCTCGAGTTCATGGAACGGCACACGTGTTGGGAGTATAAACCTAGAGCTAATAAGCCCCTGTTATCATATAGGTCAGCCCACTCGAAGCTCGTCAAGAGGAGCATTGCCAACTTATGCTTTGGAAATGCTCTAAAGAAGTCTTGCCACCACAAGATCTATACGAGCCTTATGGATCAATCGGGAAGGCTATCAGCGGCAGGGTTTCCGGAATCAGTGCAAGTTTCGGTCGTCGAGGGGCTGCTAAAAAGGTGCAGGTTGGATAGCACAATTCAGGACACGGCAAATCAAGGGATGGAACGTAGAAGGAAGGTAGCGGTAGTGCCCTACCTGCATAGAACGGCACATAAACTTAAGAAAATGGCTAGCCGGGTGGACACAAAAGTGGTCTTTTCCGCACCAGAAAAGCTGGCAAAAATATGTCGATTGACAGACCCGTACCGTAAGCCAGCTGCCGGGTGCTCTACGAATCATCGGAAAGCGCCAGTGGGATGCGCAGAAAGTGTTGTATATGAGCTTCCGCTGTCCTGTGGGAAGAAATACATCGGACAGACAGGGAGATGTCTGAATGACCGATTACGGGAACATTGCCAAACAGTGAAAAATAAGCAAAACGGTCATCTGTCAACCCACTGTCAAGAATGCGGCTGTGCGCCGGTCTATGAATCCTGTCGGGTTCTTGCAAAGCACAAAGATAAAGACGTGCGAGAGATCATTGAAGCGCAGGCTATCTGGCGGAATAGAGACACGTGTGTTAGTGCCCCTTCAATCGACCTGTTAGATAAGGAGACGGCTTTTTTGGATGGATAAGATTTGGATAAGGTGGCGCCACTGTGCATGGTTTATATAGGTGTACTTCCTGAACATCAAGTTGTTGAAGTTAGCGCATTGTGTTGTCGTCTCCCTTACGTCCTTGTTTGCTGGCGCTAAATATGCTTTCAATTTACCAACACGCCCAACAAATGGCAATGCTATATTAAGTAGGCTGATTTTGTTTGGATTGTAGCGTTGTTCACTTCTCGCGTTGCCAGTTTAAGTTTACAAAAGTTCTGTTTAGAAGGGTATCGTTTAAATGAACGGTAAATTCTTTGCCTACGCTTCACTAAACATTTAGTGCCTGGCGCAGTGCTTCAAAACTGCGCCTGTTTTTCTGTCCAGACCCATGCGTTATTTTTTCGAAGTAGTTCTCTTAGCGGTTCCGTCAAGACAGACATGTTGGGAATGAAACGCTGTACATTGTGCCGAGAAACATTTGCAGTTGCTTACTGGTCTTAGGCTCGGATATTTCCAGAATGTCCTGAACATGCTCCGGGTCAATGCGCAGGCCTTGCGTAGTGAGGATGTGTCCCATGTAGCGAACCTCCGCCTGCAGGAAGGTGCATTTTTTCAGGTTAAGTCGCAGATTGTACTCACGGCAGCGCGTCAGTAAGAGTGTCAGGTTGCGGTCATGCTCATCTTTTGTCTTGCCCCAGACTAGCATATCATCCATTACAACTGCGACACCGGGTAGACCGTCTAGTAAACGATGCATTGCAGCTTGAAAAATTTCTGGGGCTGACGATATTACAAAGGGCATTCGGAGGAAGCGATAGCGCCCGTATGGCGCACTCAGTGCAGATTTTTTTAACTTTCTTCCGTTAGCTTAATCTGCCAAAATCCCGATGCTGCATCAAGCGTAGAAAAAAAATCTTGCTCCAGACAGCCGCGGAACTATGTCTTCTAAAGTTGGTATGGGGTAATTTTCTCGAAGCAACTGTTTGTTCAGGGCGGTTGGATCGAGACAATTACGTACTTTCTTTTTTTCACCACGGTCATCATGTGGCTAGACCATTCGGTTGGTTCATTTACCTTTGTAATGACGCCCTGCTGCTCCATGCGCTGCAGTTCTACCAGAGCTTTGTCTTGCAGTGCCACGGGGACCCTCCTAGCAGGCACGACGGTTTCTGCGCTGCCGGGTTTCAGCTTCATCGAGTACTCCACGCCTTTCAGTTGTCCTAGCCCACTGAAAACATCTGCGAAAGGTTGGGCTGGGGGATATAGTTCTTCACTGGCGACTTTCTCTGTGCGGATATATAAACCCCAGGCGTTCTGCGACTGCCCCGCTGAGCGGGACTGGAACATCGTGCTCGACGACGAAAAATTGTTCTTCGCATTTTTTGTTGTTAGCGTAAAGCAGAAGCTTGATTTTTGCTTGTGCCGTAGTCCTGTGACCAAAGAACGCTGTTAGTCATCTTGCAGGCTTCCTTGGGCTTATCAGGTAATCTTTCCAGCTCGTTTGTGGAGATAACGCAACAGTTTGCTCCTGTGTCCAGTTTGCACGTGAAGGGTTGGCCTTCGATGTAAACTGTTGCTGCCTATCAACTTCAAAACTTCAAGCGAGTTCATCGCTAGTCCCGCAAGAAAAAAAATCGTCTGTCTCGTCCCGTACCTCCCACAGCTCTTTCCCTTGACGGCTGGCGTTATGCGTGGCACCGACTGATTTGCAAACCTGGGCAAAATGGTTCTGTGCGCCGCACTTGCTACAATTCTTTCCTCTCGCTGGATAATTTCCACCACGATGCACCTGGTAACCGCACCTACTGCACAGCTTCCTTTCTGTCACAGCCGAGTTCACTATCGTCTATAGTGTGCGCTCCGCCCGTTGCTGCGCTTCTCTCTTGAAAGTGCTGCTCTCCTCACTCCTCAATGCGGCAAATTTCTACCGTTTTTTTGGTAAGAAGGGTTTTCCGCTAACAGTTTCTGCTGTAAACGCTTGTCTCGGACACCTATAACGATACTGCTGCGTAGCATACGGTCTTCTGGAAGTCCGCACTTACAGTTCTTGGCTAAAATTTTCAATTCGATCAACCAGTCATTAAATGGTTCGCCTTCTTTCTGGTCCCTTGAACCAAAGCGGAAGTCGTGGAGGTTGAAGTTGTTTGCTGGCTTGTAGTAGTCCTCGAATTTCTTTATCAAAACTTTGACGTCATTTCTGTCCTCGTCCGCCTCAAACTTGAAAATGCTGACTGCTTTCCTGCCTTCCCCTATGCTCACGAGAAATGTTGCTGCCTGCACATCGGTTGGCTGCTTGGTCAATTGAGTAACAGTGGCAAACAGTTCGAACTGACGCTTCCATGTTCTCCAACCAAGCCAGGCTTCGTCTGACGTATCCAGGGGTTTTGACGCCGGCAGTAGAGTCGATGGAACTGGCAGCGTCGTAGGCGATGTCGTCGACATCTCAACTGGGCACCGCTGCCACCATGGATGTTGACAGGCCGGCATTCCGGTAACGAAAGTGCTTTATTCATGGGAGGGAGCGATATAAGTACACTTGAAAATGGGTGACGTAGACGTCACGTGTTAGCAGGCGGGGCGCTATCAGGATGACAACGTGATATGGCCACACGCAACGGAGCCCGGTGTCAGCCTTATTCACACGTAGCCGCAGGACAAGAAGTTGCGTGAAGCTTGATTCGCGAAACTTAGAACCGGCAGACAGCCATCGACTACAACTCGGGTATGCAGCAAGCACAGACACGAGGAAGATTTATGCAATGGCGCTGTGACTGCGATGTTCAGCGAGTGGCAGAAAACGCGCACTGAGACGCTCGCCCGCTGCCCGGCTGATGCCTTTACGGCTTGGTCTATGAATTTAATTATATTATTTTGTTGACACTAGATACTGGGAAGTTCCCTGGAATGGAAAGGGAGCGGTAAGACGCGCATTAAAGAAAAGGCATGGCATATGGTCACGTTTGTGTTATGAATTAATGCACTGAATTACGAAAAAGAAACAGCGGACAACAACATTCAGTGCGGCGCAACTTGTAAAATAATATTGAAAAGTCCTAGAATTTAGAAGACAAAAAAAGATTAAATCGTCGCGACGGCACGCCACAGTCGAATTCCGTCGCTCAGCTACCGCCGCGACGTCATGGGCTTTCCGCGACTGGTTTCCAACAAGTTGGTCGCGCATTTCGCTGAGTCGCAGCCATCGCCGCGACGTGGGAGTATAGGCGTCGATATCTCTTTAACGAAATCATTTTTCAACAGCTCTGATAGCGTGCACGCAACAATGGTTGTTTGTGCACTGTGAAATGCTCATATTCTGCGGCCTAACGCTCACGGCACGGTGCGAAAGCGCGCTCGTAGCGAACGCGAAACATTGTGCGCGGACATGCATGCAGACGCGCAGTCGGTCACTGCGAACCCGTGCGATCGCTGCATTGAGGCTTCATTCTGGTAAGCTCCATTCGGTTATACACACAGCCCACTCTAAGACTATATTTCACATAGGTTACTCTTAGCGTTTGCCTACCTTTTGCGCAAGAAGCCGGTTCGGGAAATTCCATCGCGGCGATCGCGTGCAGTGGCGTTCACTGTATACGTATTCGGTAAGGAGATAGCGTATGTAAACGAATCTGTGCTTTCAGTTTGCCCAAGATAATTATATCGATAGTAAAAAACTTCCCTCCTTTTGAGAGTACCGACATAAATGTCCAGGAGGGCTGCCACGTGGTGTTTTTATTGAGCGCCGTAAGGGAAACATATGAGGAGCGCGCCACGTGATCCCTCATACATACTATAGGCCAGGGAGGCGTTTCCGACAGATAGCGACTCCATAAGTCCTCGCAGCACGTGCACGTCGGCAGCAGAGTATACTGTCACAGAATAAAGGACCAATTTTGGTATTATTACAGTACACTCTAGTCGGCAGACGGTTTTCGGCACACAGAGAGGAGGTGGAGCGGGGAGAAAAAAAGTAAGAACAAACAAAAAAACAACTACCGGATGTGACGACAATCTTATGTCGAAATATCGCGGCCGCTCGGTCGACGCGTATTAGAAGTACAGTGTACTAGATTAGGGGTATAATGGGCCGTGGCATAGGCGGAAAGTTTTCATTTTCACTGGGATGGGGGGGGGGGGAGGCAACCAGCTGTCGCTAATACTGCTTTGCGTTTTCGGCGAAATTGCAGCCTCGCTCTGTCTTTTTTTCTTATTCTGTGAGTCCGAGTATAAGCGCTGCTGCGCTTGACTGCTGCTAATTCTGATTTCGAGTGAATCTGGCCTGGCCTCATTTCGATTACTGAGTGCATTATACAGTGTTCCCCAACTATCATGCACCAAGGCTTAAATAAAGAGCAGTTGTGTTGCTCGAAAAAACCTACTGCATATTGTTTCTAGTACAGTGGAGTAGCCGCCATCAATTCTTTCGTTCCTGAAATTTAATTCGACAATTGCAATTAATTATCTAATTCGATCGAGAAGTACTGTCCTAATTATCGAAGTGTCAATTAGGCATTTGTAGGCACACCCAGGCACCCCGAATGACATCTGATTGCTGTGTTTCCAGCGACGTACTAAGTGCTTGCACCCCGCAGGGGCGTGTGCGTCAGCAGGCGTTTGGTGTGTTGCTACACCACGTACCCGAGCACACGAGGGCTGGACCGTCCCGCGTGTAGCCGTGCGCGGCTTAGCCGTGTCTGGGGCAAAGGGGATCGTGGGGGTTGAGCCGATGCTGGGTGTTTGGACCTTTAAGGCTCCCCGGCGGAGGCAACACACCTCTTCAGCCTCGGCTTCACATAGACGGCACCTCCAGACTGACCCACCTGGAGGAAATCGGCAGTCGCCTTTTCCTGTCTCTCTCTTCCTACAACCTTCGTCTTTCCTTTGCTTTCCACCTTTCCTCTCTCCTTCTCTCTTCTATTTACTTCCTTCTCCTTGGCGGCAAGGGTTAACCCTGTATGGCTATCCAGCCATGGGTACACCATATTTAAATATAGTGGCGGCGTACGACTGGCGTCGTGCAGACTTGTATGCAAGCTCTGCCGCGTCCGCTTGTTGGGCTCCGTGGTGGACGGTCGGCGCTGTTGCCGAATGTTTATATATTTTCATGGAAATTTCTTCCCGCCCCCTTCCTGATCGCTCTCAGAAACGAGGGCGCACCGAAGATGTCTTCAAGTTTTTCGGACACCAAATCCAGAATTTTCCCCGCTTCCGTGTTATTCACTCTGAAATGTTAAACAAAGCAGTGCGAACCATTTCACCATTCCCTGTTTCAAAGTCCTTGACTGATGTTTTTGGTCCAGGTTACAAGGTGTCGACGATGGCAAGCGGTGACCTCCTCTTGGAGCTCCGCGATCTGAAACAATATGAGAAACTACCGAAACTAGTGTCATTTGGGGAGACCCACATAAGAGTAAACCCGCACCGTACAATGAACACCACGCGTAGTGTTGTGTCGGATAATGATTTGCTTGAGCTGACTGAAGCGGAACTCCTGGAGGGCTTCAGTGAGCAAAATGTGATCAATGTCAAAATAATTAAGATGAGGCAGGACGGCAAAGAGATTCAGGCGAACCACCTAATAATTACCTTTGGCTCAAGTGTCTTGCCCGAGTCAATCGAGGCCGGGTACATCAAGCTCCGTGTTAGGCCGTACGTGCCAAATCCACTCCGTTGTTTCAAATGCCAGCGCTTCGGCCCCAGCTCGCAGAGCTGCCGAGGCCGCCAAACTTGTGCGAAATGCAGTGCCCAAGAACACAGCTCTGATGCTTGTGAGAACGTTCTCCACTGTGTAAACAGTGACGGGGATCACGCCGCGTACTCGCGGTCGTGCCCTGTTAGATGCGGGACCGCTTCCTGAGCCTACTTCGAGTTCCCCTGACCACATCGAATCGCACCACAGCTAATTAGGGAGCGCAGAAACACTGATGCCACATTCCTGAGGCACGGCACGGGCAAACAAGTTGGCGGACCCCACTTCGTGTGCAGCCGGTGAAGCTATTCACTGCTTGGCTCTTCCCGAAAGTGAAGGGACTCTTCTGTCCTGGCACTGTTGCGGGTAAAGTGGGTCCCGAAGAAAGACGGCTGTAATGCGCCGTGACAACCTGGCGGCGTCGCCCCTTACCCTCTACGGGGACGGCGAATTGCAAGTCAGGAAGGCAAGACCGCAGGGAGAAGAAAGCCCTCGGACAAACACCCGAGCAGCGACTCTCTTCGCCGGGTGTGACTCCATCGCACGCGCGCCTACCATTGGCCGAAAATGGCGTCATCTGAGCGGGCTCGCCCATTGGCCGAACGTGACGTGTCATCAAGATACCGAAGGGCTTAAAAGGCGAAGACCGGGAGCATTGCTAGAGCGCCCTAGAGTATTCCTGAGCATCCCTTGATTCATCTCTCTCGAGATTGTTGCCACGGGCCGCAGTGTCCGATTTGCTGCCGGCCCGTAATGACTTTAAGACTGTTACTTGACTCTCACTGTAAATAAGGTAAAATAAACCTCCCAAGTTTTTCATCCCAAAGTCCTCCTCAACTCCTACAACTGGTTGCTAGCGGTGGGATCGCCTCCTTATGCAACTGCTGGTGGCAGCGCTACGGATCAACCTTCTTCGAGAGAAATCCTGAGGAACCCGGAACAGCGAAAAAGAGCCTTCGTCCAAAGGAGTCTCGAGGAACCGGGAAGTGAAGAAGAGAGAGCCTTCGTCACTCTCCTTTATTTTGTATTTGTGGAATTCAATAACTTCGGACATCAACCCTTTAGGCTGTCCTGTCCATGAATTCACATTCATATTGGCTGTCAGCTTTTACTTCGACGACTTGTATTCAAGTAAATTGTTCTGTTTTCCTACTCTAACAACCAATCACTGTCTTACTACCCTCCCGCGTGCGGCTGATAAGGGGCGATATACATTTTGATGATCGTATTTCACCACTTTATTCATTTTTGCATGTCCAGGAATTTCGGTAGTGCCCTTTCCGCACTGTGTTGGGCTACAACGCAATACAGCACCGCAACTCAATTGAAAACATTCTTAAAAAATTATATTTCAAAAGATTGGCCGAGTTTCAACAAGCAAAGCCGAGATGGTACTTCCTTCTAATAACATCTGCACTTGGGGCACTGAGTGCTGCTGCTGTGTAGCACTGTGTTGGTCCTGTCCAAAACGCTGCTATAAAGCAGCAGGGAAGTTAGCACTAAGTACCACAAAAGCGTATGCTAAGAAGAACCTTCTCCAAGGTGCTAACGAAAACCTGTTGAATTTAGGTCGATCTTTCGAAATATAATTTCTGAAACTGCTGCCCGTCGTGTTACGTTGGTGTGTTGCGGCGAATTTTAACAGATAGCCGAAGGGGCAATGTCCAAAATTTCTCGGTATCGTTTGAAAGGTATGGGAACTGTTTTTCAGTGAATCCATAAAATTTTGCAGGGAGATCTCCCGAAAACTAAAATGAACCTAGAGAGTGGCAAAGTGATTCGTTTTCATTTTCGACGACTACTTTCTGGCTTTATTGGTATGTACCGTGCATGAAACTCAAATTAATGGTTACTAGAAAGATTTATTAGAAGAAGTGCTGTAATAAACGGCTTTCTAGTAACTACCGCTTCATTTGTTCTCAGTGCGATTCAAGGCAGCAGGACGTCACAAAAACACGCGCGCAAATGGCAGGTGGCCACTTTCCAGATTTTCAGGCGCTAGCTTATCTGTGTTGGCTACGTGGGTGGTGTAGCCGACACGGATAACTCCACAGTAACGTGGTAGCGTGGCGAACAATTTTTCTATCGTTTCTATCGAGAACACGCTTCTTGCAGCATTGTATCTGCGCTGTGCCACATCAACTCCTCGCACTGAAGCGAAGGTTGTAGGTGGTTTAAGCTAATCAAGAATACTCACTGTGCGCATGTGTCAGGGAGCAGTACCAGTGAGTTTTTTGTCACTAATCGATCACTTACCCTTTCATTTAAATGACATTGCGCCCAGGGCATTGGCGGCGGAGAATAGACGCTCGGTTGACTGACGGGAACTCCATCATTCACTACACTGCGCAGATCTGGTGAGATGGAGAATACTAGACAGAATTTCATTGCTGATCACATTTCGACCCTGAGAAAAACGCGAGATACTGCGTTATGCTTAATTCACTCATGAAAAGGGGCGTAGTCGGCATCTCTAAAACGATTATTGACTCCACACTTCACGGTAAAATTACGATGCATTTTAGGGCAATAATTCTGAAGACCATTATATTTCGCGGCCCTTCACTGTTGGTCACGTATATGTTGTGACTTCACGCTTATCTAAATTCCACTAACTTTATTATATTGAGAAATTCAAACCGCGCTGGAAGTGAACGGCGTTCTGAAGTTATTAAATTAGTCTGGATTGTGCAAACTAATTCCGATAAATTATTCAATACGAATAAAATGAAAATACACGCGAACAACCTCTGAAACTTCAAAATTGAATCGTCTACTTTGCGGTCCCTTCCCCGCACATCGTGACGTCACCAGGGTAAAGGCAGTCGCTTAGTCTGCATACCAGGGACATCTGTTTCGATTCGGCTTCCAGCATGCCTTCGCAATGCAGTTCCAATGTCGTTCTACATTGTTGCCTAGCTTGCCTGTCGTGCGTAATCAGCTGATTTCACCTCTTGAGGCGTGTTTCGCACTGCGTGTGCATCGGCAAAAGTATGCGGCCGAGAAGTGCGGAGTCACCGTAAGCATAAGTCGGTGATGCCTTCAAACAAGAGGGCGGACGTAACGTTCGGCAGTGGCGTATTACGCGAGAAGTACCGCGTCATCTTACAGAAGTACGCGGCGATGAGGTGAGAGCGCCCCACTGCAGACACCCAAAGGATAATGTAAAACGGATCGCTTTTCTTCGAGAAAAAAAAAGGCAAAAGCGATGGAAAAGTCCAACAATCAAAATTTCTTTTATGGGTACTTAAATGGCGGGGATGGGTGAGGAAGGAGGAAGCCAGCGACAAAAATCTGTTATGAGCAGCCCGAAATAGCACTCACCTAATATTCCTTTTTTTTATTTCCTTCCATTGCAGGGAAACTGACAAGGCAACGGATATTTTGTGCTTACACATACGTCTCGTTGAACAGATCGACTTCACCCTGATACTTGAGCGCTGTGCCGAGCTCCAGTTCCCGGAAACCAGAACAACGGTCCCTGCAGGTTGTAAGGTGGGCACCCCTTGGATCTCAATACTCCCGCGATTTACTCATTGGTAGCGGAGTACTTGACAAGACGTAGACTGCGGCATCGGCAGAGTTCTATAAGGAAAATGATATCTGGGCTGCTCCCGAGTTACAGGCATTCATGGAGCTGCGACAAAGCGCACCGTAACGGAACGCCCGAGTGGGAAATGAAATTGCCATGTGCATTCATCGACTTTGCGGTGGTTAAATCTCATGGTCGCTAATCCGCATACATTGTCCCGCTAACTGCCGCGAAGCTCGGCGAGTGTGCGAGGTTCTTCGAAAGACATCGCAAATGTAAGTACACCGATTAAAGCAATACAAACTCAGTATGCGGTAAAGTATGATGCCAGTGCAGGACCAGCTACTTTTCTCTCTAAAGTATTCTGTCGGCCGTGGAACGCGGGGCAACTATACGCAGGCTGAGATGCAGCCGACCATTAACAGATTTTCCTATCTTGCCTCCGATTGAGCCTCGAAAACAAAGTGATCACGTGTTCAGTTTCAGCGGAGCACGTGCCGCTTTTGCAGGTGTACCCCACTGTCCAGATGACGTTGCGATGACTTCCGCTTGTTTTGCTTCGATGAAGACTGCTGCCGTTAACGTGTCTTCGGCATCTCTCTCACGCTTTTGTGCAAACATATTTCCGTGCTACTTCTAAAGCCAAAGGGCATCCTGTTTTCAAGGTTTTTTTTTTCATGTTTTTGCGTTTGACTTAATGTACTGGAAGAGTATACGTAAGTTTCTCAGAACACCAGCAGAGGAGCAGGAAAGAAGAAAGGACAAAAGGCAGGGATGCTAACAAGAAAAGCGTATGGTTGGTTGCACTACGCTGGGGGACGACCTGTCCCAAAACGCATTTCTCTCTTTTTGTGTGTGTGTAATGTGTAACGTTTCATGAAACAGACAAACTAGCAGAAATTGTAAATGTAGGCGCGCAAGCAGCGATGGTGTTCTTCGTTGACTGGCCGTCAGATACACGTGCGACGAACTTGTTTCGCGCCCGACAAGCGTGCTGTCAGCGGCCATGACGACGAGGACACGTGCTATATTCCGAGCGATAGCCCAAACGCACGGGTCGCAAACATGGTAGGAAACGAGAGCTCAACGTCATCAAGACGGGTGCTTGTTTCGACTATTCCCTCGCAGAAGGCAGAGGACATCCTGGAGAACATCTGACGAAGGAGTGGCACAGCACGATGAGACGCCTATAGGTGCTGATCGTGCGAAATGGAGTGGGGTTATGTTGATGTAGAGAATTACGAAGTTCAGTGTGCGACAAGACACGGAGTACTTTGTAGCACTGGACGTGGTGTGTAGCATAGTGCCGGTAGATTTGTCACGAATATCAAGCCGACGGGCCTCTTCTGCAACAGAAAAAAAAGGCAGAGAAAAGAATTGATGCCACAAAGAGCACCTCAGTGAGTAACTGCGACCAGCGCTCTGTACGAGATAAATTTGCGTGGACTCTTTAATGTATTCTACGTGCCCGGACACGTCCCAGCATGTTCCTGCATTTTTTTATTTAATATTTAATTGTAATTTTGTAATTTTCTTATACTTCGTGAAACAAAAAATGATAAATGTTCTCACCTGTCCGTTTGGAGGGAATAAGTTCTTGATTTCGTCGGTAGTGTAGTGACGACAAAACTTGACTTGCAAGAGTGAATTTCACCTTCCACTTCTTTTGCGCGATGGCAAGTGACGAGAAAGAAGCGTTAATAGCTGTTAAATGGTACGGTATCTGCGAGTTCAACACCGGCCTTGATGCCTTCAACAGCACAAACTTACGTTGTCACTGATATAAAGAAGTTATATCAGTGAAGTATATCAGATATAAAGAAGTTAAAGAAGTTATAAAGTAAAAGGCGCCGACATAATCATTCCTTGAATATTTAAAAAGTGTATTTCCTTTTACAAGAGACCACCCTGCTTATTGAAGGCCTACTATAGTATGGTTTGACGGAGATAAAAGGATGAGACAGGTGGCAGTCACATATGAAAAGAACTGGTACAACTGATGGTTTGGAAAAAGAGAGAATCAACATTGCTCATTGCTGAAATCTTGTCCATGTTAGCAGTATACTTGTCCTAGTCATTAAAGCAAAGCTGCAAAGTAAGACAACGTGACGCACAAGGGCCGTTTAATTTTTGTAGCAGTAATCAAGCTCTTGGAAAGCTAACATGCCGGCAGACCGCATCTCACTATGAATGTCGACGTTAATCTCATTAGCATCAAGGAAATGGATGATGATGATGTTTGGTGTTTAATGGCGCAAGGGCCAGGTGTGGCCAAAGAGCGCCATAAGGAAATGGAGCCACACATCATATTGCCACTGCGGACGAACGCAATGGCAATCTCTCTGCGAACCTCACTGTCATATGACACCACGACGCAGTATATCCTGTCGCAATCACAGCACCCCAGTTGAAACTCCACAATATTTTTAGTACCCTGGCTGCATCTCCGTTGCAACCACTCTCCACAAGGTGGCCGCTCTCGAGGCGTGGTTGTCCGTTGTGGAGGCAGCGCTCTCGCTATAATATGGGTAAGGCTACACAGCCTTTTTGTCACCCAAGGAACATACATTCCGGACGACGGGCCAATATATCGCAATACCAATATCGCAATACCAATATCGCAATACCCAGTTCCCGAAGCTGTCTGTTTGGTTAGTCAGCAGCCGACCAGTTGTCTATTCGGGTGCGTGCCCAGTGGCCCACGTTTTGTGCTCCGCAAGACTGCAACCAGCATACGTGCAGCTTGTTGAAACTTGCATCACTGGGTGAAACAGGTGAGATACCTACCGCAAAGTGGGTAGACTTACCGAAGAACGAAACTTCTGAGAGTCTACGCAAAGCGTTGTGCCCCGCCTTGTGCCACCATGCGCTCCCTTTCCAAGCTGTCGGCTGTGCGGCAAGACCGTGCAAGCCATCCCACTGCGACATGGCGGAAAAGCTTGCTTAGTCCGCATACTGCGATCAACATAAGCTGCCCATTTGGATTCACTTGGTTTGATTGCTGCACGAGAAAAGGCAATATATACAGCTCACAAAAGGAAAAATAAATCAAGGAAACCAGGAAAATTAAAACATCACAATTGAGAACGCTGTATAGGATGGGTGAGGATATTTATTTGTTGCCTCTAAGCCCCCACAGAGGTAGTGATGATCAACTGGCGTCCTTGGGATTCGCGCCCTTCTGATAACGAACACTGCACGCAAGCGCAATGGCACTTATGGCGCACACCACACCATACAACTCACCGACACAATTCTAGGTATTTTTTCTGCATACAACTAAAAAGGACCTGGACCGCTTCCCGTCGGTAGTGGCGCTGCAGATCGTGCCGTCCTCTCTGCGGAGTGTTTGCTTTCGGTGCCCTAGCAACACGCAGCTCTAAAGAATATGTCACACCGGGGTTATTTAATCTTCGTTATGCAGGACAGTGGAAGATCGCGCTGTTGTCCACATTTAAAGTGCTCTAAGTAAGGCGTTAAAGGTATGGCACGTGACCGTACCTTGAACGACTTGTCTTCGTGCATCTGAATGGCCGACGCTGCAGTAGCTCCCTGTCGCTGCGATGACGTAGGCGTAGATGCGCTTCTTGCTGCGCGGGCCTTCCGGCGGTTTGTAGCACGCGTGACCGCCGCTTGCTTTGAAGCCATCGCGCCGTTCGCCCTCGTGACCTCCTTCGTATAGCCAGCGCTCCATCTGCTTCCTGCACATTAACAGTTAAAAAAAAAAAAAGTTGCGCCATCTTCGACTGGTGATTTCGGAGCGCCCCGATGCCGCTCCAAAGTCGTGCACAACAGCGCTTTAGTTGTTTTGCAAGTTTAACTTTTCACAATCTAAACTGCAGCCGGTTTAAATCTAGCCAATAATAGGAATCACTCATTTCACGATTATTTGCAGCGCTGATCGAGGGCCGCGAAACAGCCTCTCGAATTCGATCTAGGCTATTATAGGTACGCTTCAGGTTTTGTAGATTTATTTTATCCGACATTTCACCATATCTATGAATTCATGTGTCTAGGATCAGTCGCTTTTTCTTTGTCCCGTTAGAAATTCGACTCTGCCCACACGTCGATCGTTAAATTATATTTTCTCTTCGTATCCACTGTATCCCGAACTGCGTTCAAGACAGTGAAATAAAAGACTGACACAAGCACCCGCATGATTTACACGTCCTCCGCTAGGCGATGTTTAGCATTCACCATTGGCTAATGTGTTTGTGCCATGCCATTACTCCATTTTCTGCTAGCATCACGTTCAAGCTGTTCCTACATTTTGTCCTTAGTTAGGGGCCCCCAAATTTGTTTTTAAATTGTCATTGAGTCATAAGCACTGCTTCTGGTTTTGTACAGTGTCTTCGATTGTACGTGGACACCTGTCCTGAGGTTAAGTAGAAAGACGAAGAGCTGTTGAAACACATGATAACTGTCCACCGAACCTCGGGTCTAAGTGGACATGACTGTATTCAACGTGACAAGCAATGATATGAACCGATACATCAAACAGAGTAGTTGAAGCTCAACAGGCGTGGATATTGAAAGAAATCCCGCGATCGATGAAAAAGGGCAGCGCGAGCAGTAGTTCTGGAAGTGAAGAGCACGGAATTCAAAGTGCGAATTATTGCAGAAATTTGCCTGAGTACGTCACGAACAAATAAAATTTGGTGATCTCTTGAGATATAAATAATTCTTAAAGTTTAGCCTTCGTTCCCCTTCCTCTATGCTGGCATTGACCAAAATTTAAGTGTTTGTCGGAGGCGAGAGAAACTGCGAGGCTACAATTCGATCGCGCTTTACATTTCCAAAAACCGACATTCGTCCGCAAGATTTTATGGTCGGAAACACAATTGGGGCATCTCGTGATAAACTCGGTTTGAGTGTTAAGCTTGAACTCAGGCACACAAATGCGTTCAAACTCTATTTTTCTCAGAGAGACAACTGATTCGAATTCCTTGCCACAAATTCTTCCACGATCTGTTACGCCAGTGAGAAAGTAAGCTTTCTTAAGACATTTAAAAGCAGGTTAGTAAGAGTTCTACCAAAAAAAACAGTAACGTACACTTGTCCTACATGACCTGGTGTCCCGCCAAGGTCGACAAACGGTAACTGGAAACTTTTGCTGAGCATGAAGTAGCCGGTACTATTCCTGATCGTGCCAGATACGTCCTAATGTAGGTCGATCAAGAACCTCTCGTGTGCTGATATTTCAGAAAATGGTAAAAAGAAATTACGTAGACAAAGGCAATCAGGAGCCACGAACTGCGCTATGGCGTTCCTCATAGCCACTCTGCCGTACTTGAATTAGTACGCAAGAATTCGAGACATCTCATTCAGATTGCTTGTTGTGCCATGACGTGACGCACCTACGTGGAGACAATTACTGCGGTGATGCAAAAAATTATGTACATTATTGTTCGTGCTGACTGGGCCGAGCACAGAAACAACGAGGCGATGAAAGCAAGCCTTACCGCACAGTCAAATCTCGCGTCGAAAGCTGACGAGCCATTGACGAGCCATTGTGTCCCGAAGTAGCTCCAATATGTACTTCTGGACTACATTTTGATACTGTCGTTGAAAGCTGCGATCTTCTACATATTTTTGGACACTTAGGAGCGCAGCGTGTTCAGCAGATAAACGCCAACTTCCCGACTTATCTGCTTATATATATTGAATCTTTCTTGACGAACCCGAGCTAATAACCGCGACAAAAATATCGATCTCATCTGGACACCCGCTCACACACTACCAGATGATAGCAATGAGGTGGCGCACCGCATGGCTCGAGAACTTACGGACCGAGCCTCGGTTAGCCCCGCCTCACCGACTACCAATGAGTGGGAGTGGGAAGATCGAATGACCAAATTACACAACACCATAGATTACAGAGGCGTACATTCCCGCCGCCGCACCCAAAATTAAGCAAAAACCAGTCTGCAGAATGGCGGCAGTTACAGACCAGATCCTATCCGAGTCCAGCTATCATGCACCTAATACACCCAGATTTATACCCAACCGACAAGTGCACACATTGCAACTCTAGAGCCACCCTCGAGCATATCCTATGGGAATGTGCGGCTGTAATACAGGGTAATGGGGATGCAGCCTCAAACAGCGACAGCCTCCGCGCGCGCTGGGAGTTTGCATTGCTCTGCTCCGACCTGCAGCACCAACTCTGGGCCGTTCAGCGAGCCGAGGAAGCTGCCAAGGGCCAACAACCCTTGGCTGAAACCTAGGCGGGGTCCAGGTCCACCCCACCAAATCGCAGGGCACTGAATAAAGTTATTTGAATGAATGAATGAACCCGATGCTCCACATAATATTGGAATGTCAGCTCAGTGCTCTATACTCGAACCAAACTGCTACCAGGAACAGGGCTCCGTCGTGCCCCCCCTTCCAACCCCCCTCCCCACTCGCCTCCCCATTTATATTTTACGAACGACATACCTGGCATGTCAGTTTCATTGAACACGAAATCGGCACTTGAACGCGAAACCCGCAATTTACTCTATGATGTGCGAACGATATGCTGAATAGTTCCTGCGAATAACTTTCGCAAACAAGAAGTAGAGTAGTACGGCACTGACAGCTTTGGAGAACAATGCTTGAGTCATGCCACCGACCTAAGAATAAGGTGCAATGTTCCGACACCGCATTCGAGAACCTACAGATGGCTTCATCAGGGTCGTAGCCAGGGGGGGGAGTGCATATGGGGCTTCGGCTCCCCCCCCCCCCGATATTTTTTCGTGCTGTCATGCACCGCCGACTACATCCCCCGGCGCCGGAAATCATTCTGGATTTTATCTTTTAATCCCATTCCCCATCCCTATACAGAGTAGCATGCCAGCGGTTATATACGCGCCGGAAAAAGTCTCTGTTTTTCTAATAAAGAGCCCTCGCTCTCTCTCTCTAGAATGTATTTTTCACGCTCGAAAAGACATTTAGGCCCGAAGATTGTGAACTCGGGCTTGATTTCGTGGCAACGCCCATGCACCTGGAGTCACAACGCAGAGTCCCATCCGAGCACAAATTTTCAAGGGCGTTCTGATAGCGAGCGCGGGCTCGTCGAGGCATCTCGTGGAGGCAGCGGAATCTACTGAGCACATGGATTTCAATTGCGAAACTTTATGGGTGTAAAGATCACATAAACGTTTGATGCGAAAGGTGCACTGACATTTCCAAAGTCGTGCTTTAGGTTTTCAATTCTAGATCTTTGCGGGTTTAATGCTCTTATAAACATTTGATGCCAAAGGTGCATTGACTTTTCTAAACTCGTACATCGGACCATACACCGAGATAAGAAAAATCAACATGCTATCATACAAGTTGATGAAGTACTCAGCGAGGTCCGACGAGACGAAGCGTTGTTATAGTTCATTTGTGCCGTCATGTCACAGAAAAGAATATTATAAGACCGAGACCGACCCAGCTGTCAAGCGTTTTATATTCTAAAGAAGGTAACACCCAGCTCATGCGCGAAGAACTAGAAGAACAGGGAAGATGATGATGGCTATGTACAAATTAAAACGACGAAGTACGTTAATAGTGCTTGCACTAACTTCCCCCCATCATGGAAGCCGCCAGCCTGGCCGCAGGTTAGAGATTACCTAAACAGGGAGTGAAGGTCTTCATCGGCGAGACGTGAACAATCTCGGCATTCCGGCGGCGCCGGTAAATGACGGAGTGTACTGAGCGGACGAGATAGTTCATTGCAGATGTTTGCTGCACAACGGTGTATAGGCCAATGTAACGTAGACGGAACTTCTCAAAGAGGCCTGGAGTGCGGACTGGAGTTCAAAGCAGGACTTGGTCTCCAGGGTGAAAACGGAGGTCACGGCGTTTGTTGTCGCAGCAACGTTTGCGCTCGGCTTGGGTAGCTTCTGTGCTTTGCCGGGCGATTTGACGGCAATGTGCAAACTCGGGCAGCAAAATCTTCTGGAAGGGACGCGTTAGGCTAAGAAGGTGCTAAAAAGAATTCTCTGTCGAATATGGTGCAAGGAGATCTTCCATACACAAGGAAGAAAGGGCTGTAGCCGGTTGTCCGTTGAATACCAGTATTATATGCGAATGTCGCAGGCAGGCAGGCAGGCAGGCAGGCAGGCAGGCAGGCAGGCAGGCAGGCAGGCAGGCAGGCAGGCAGGCAGGCAGGCAGGCAGGCAAGGCAAGGCAAGGCAAGGCAAGGCAAGGCAAGGCAAGGCAAGGCAAGGCAAGGCAAGGCAAGGCAAGGCAAGGCAGGCAGGCAGGCAGGCAAGGCAGGCAGGCAAGGCAGGCAGGCAAGGCAGGCAGGCAAGGCAGGCAGGCAGGCAGGCAGGCAGGCAGGCAGGCAGGCAGGCAAGGCAGGCAGGCAGGCAGGCAGTGAAATTTATTTGACCCTGAGGAGCTTCAGCGAAGGCCCCTATCGGGGACCCGCGGAAGCCGCTGGCCGCGTCTAAGTCGGGGCAGGAATACCGTGATGCTCCGCCCTTTCTAGGGCCCTCTGGATTGCCTCTAGTTGTGTCTGGATCGATGGGCTCCGGAGTGCCTCTTCCCAGTCGGCTTCGCTGGATAGAGGGCCGTTAGGTAACGCGGGGCATTGCCATAGCATGTGCGCTAACGAACAATAGATCTCATTACAGTCCGGACAGCTCGAATCGACGTCTGTGTAGATACGGCTGAGAAAGCCCAGCGAGGGGAATGAGCCCGTCTGGAGCATTCTAAGTGAAACTGACTGAGAGCTGTCTAACTTCGGGTGAGGAAGAGGATAGGCCCTTCTGCTAAGCCGATAGAGAGATGTTATCACATGAAAAGTAAGGAGCGGATCGTTCTGCTGGATTTCATCCTGTCCCCCTAAGGCCTCCATGCCGCCGCGGCGAGTTAGATCTCGCGCACGGTCATGGGCAAGCTCGTTGAGGTTAGGTATGTTCTGATGAACGTCCGCACCCATATGGGTGAGAAACCAAGAGATGAAGTGACGGACAGGGTTTGTTCTCTTTTCCAGAATGGAGGCAGCCTCTTGGGCTAGGTTACCCGATTCGAAAGCTTTGATGGCCTCTCGTGAGTCGGTGAAAACTGGTGCGCGAGGGGTTGGTCATGGCCAGGGCTATGGCGACCTGTTCCGCGACTCCACTCGGAGCAAACCTAACCGAGGCCGAGGAGCGCAATTCCCCTTTGCCGTCAATGATTACCAACGCGAACGTGCTAGAGTTGCCGTACTGAGCCGCGTCGACAAAGACAGTCGAATCTTGATTCTCGCTGGCCTTCTGTAAAATCGCCCGTGCGCGGGCTTTTCGCCTCCCTACATTGTATTGCGGGTGCATATTCCGAGGGAATGGGCTGACCACAAAGGTTGCCCGTGCCTCCCTAGATAAGGTGATTTTCCGTTCATTGAGTATTCTTGGAGCCATGCAGGACTCGTCTAGGATGCGTCTCCCTGCCCTGGTTGACGAGAGCCTGACTACCTGAGCGGTGACCTGCGCTTCGATCACTTCATCAATGTCGTTGTGCATACAGAGTTTGCTTAACCTGTCCGAGCAAGTGGTTACTGGTAACCCCAGTACCTTTTTGATGCTCTTGCGCATGAGAATGTTAAGCTTATTCTTTTCGGTTTTGGTCCAGTTAAGGGCCGAGGCTACATAGCTGATGTGGCTCATTAGGAAAGCGTGATGGATCCTGAGGAGGTTGTCTTCACCTAGTCCCTTCTTTCGTCCGGACACTCTAGCAACTAGTCTCAGCATGCTCTCGGTTTTCGCCCTGATGAGCGTGAGCGTTTTGGCGTTACATCCACGCGCGTCAATCAGTAATCCTAGGATTCGGATAGATTCGACTTGAGGAATGGGCTGCCAGTTTCTTGCAAAGAGGGATATGGGAAGTTGGTTTAGGGGGGGTGAGCCCCTAACACCTTGCCTGGCCGGCCTGTAAAGTAACAATTCAGATTTGTTTGGGGATAGTTGGAGGCCTGTGTCTTCCAGGTAGGACTCCGTTGCGTCTAGGGCTGATTGTAGCGAGTGCTCTACCTCTGCGAGTGATCCTCCAGAGCACCAAATCGTGATATTGTCTGCGTATAGCGAGTGGCTTATATTGGGAAGGGATCTGAGCCTTTCCGACAAGCCCTTCATGACTATGTTGAATAGTAAGGGGGAGATGACTGCTCCTTGGGGAGTGCCTCTGGCCCCTAGTGCGAACTCATCTGACTTGAGTTGTGCAATCCTGACGGTGGCTGTTCTGTTCATGAGGAATGATCTAACAAAAGCCTGAAACCTTGCACTCAGACCTAGGCTGGCCGTGGCCTGCAGGACAAATCGATGAGATACAGTGTCAAAGGCCTTGGTCAGGTCAAGGGCTAAGATGCCCCTAACATCCCTAGTGCTGTTATCGAAAATGTGCTTCTTAAGGAGTAGCATTACATCCTGTGTGGAAAGGCCGGGCCTGAAGCCGACCATGTTGTGCGGGAAAAGTTCGTTGCGTTCTATGTAATCCGATATCCTGTGCAGGATCGCATGCTCCGCTACCTTGCCTACGCAAGAGGTTGGCGATATCGGCCTTAGGTTGTCAAGGTTTAGGAGCTTACCCGGTTTCGGGATAAGCACAACCGAGGCCGCTTTCCACTCGTCCTGTCCCTAGGCACCTATGAACAGGTCACGTGAGTGATTTTTATACGGAGAGCACCGGGAACGAGAGTTATCGCTTGGCGCCGTTGCTAGGAGTGACATCACGGCGTCCCGCAGGCTCGTAAGCCAATAGCGTGGTGCTGCGGTTGCCATGCGTTGTACTTTCTGGATATTCCAAATACGCGTTCGGGACGCACCCGTTCTCCCAAGTTTTGTTGACCTCTTTCGTTAGCAGCTCAATTGATCTATCATCCAGGTTCCTTAGCAGTCTGTTTGAGATGCCGTCCGGACCTGAGGCCGACCTGCTGTGAAGTTGTGAAGTACTGCTCTGATTTCGGACTCCGTGAAGGGGTCATCGAGCTCCTTTACCGTGTCACATTCGATGTTGGGATATTCCTCCGAGTGTGCTGCGCCTAGCGGGAGATATCTATTGGCTACCTCGCTTAAGAGCGTTTGTTCGGTTCCTCCTTCTTGTTTGTGCCTGTGAATGAGGCGGCACAATGCCTGTCTTTGATTGCTTTTGGTTTGCGTGTCATCTAGCATGTGTTCAAGGAGATTCCATTTTCCGCCTGTGCGCATGTGCCCATCGACTGCTGAACAGATTTCATCCCATTTTAGCCTAGCTAACTCGGTGCAGTACTGTTCAATCTCCCTGTTAAGTGCGGCAACCCTCTTTCGCAACCTCCGGTTAAGCCTTCGTGTTTTCCATCGCCTCAAAATAGAGGCTTTAGCTTCCAAGAGATGTGCGAGGTGCGGGTCCATGCTGGGAACCTCGAGCTCGGTTTGAATAGTTTTTGTAGCCTTTTCAACATCTGCTCTGAGTGTCTCGACGAGTTTGCTGATGCTGGCGTATTCGCCAGTGTCCTCTTTTCTGAGCTTACGGAAAGCATCCCAGTCCGTCACTTTAAATTCCCTGGCCTGGGGTGCTCTGACCTGAAGGGTAACACTAATGATGAAGTGATCGCTGCCCAGGTTTTCTTGCTTGTTATCCCATGTTGTTTTCTCTACATTTCTGATAAGGGCAAGATCGGGGGTTGTGTCTCTAGCCACCGACGTGCCCAGTCTGGTGGGGAAACGGGGATCGGTGATGACTGTTAGCGCTAGGTCATCGACAGCCCACGCTAAATTTGTGCCCTTAGCTGTCTGCCTGATGTACCCCCATGCGTTGTGTGGGGCGTTGAAGTCTCCCGCGATTACTAACGGTGACTCTATAGCGAGCGAAGCCGCCTTCATAAAGAGGGAGTGGAAAGACTGTCTCTGATCGGATGGTGGGCTGTAAACCTTGAGGATGAACACGCCTTGTTTAAGCCAGCTGTTGGGGATAACCTCAACCAGAAGCGCCTCCATTCTGCCGCGACCTGGCTGAATGTCATGTTCAACGTATGCGAGCGTTTTGCTCACTAGCGTGAGCTATACCTCTCTTGTACTCCCCCCTTGCCGCCACCGATTTGTAGTCTGCGAGGGTGGGTGTAACACACAGTGTCTCCTGTAGCAAAATTACTTGCTGCCTTTTGGCCTCAGCTGTAATGTACTGTTGCAACGAAGTCTTGCGCCTTTGAAAGCCAGCACAATTCCACTGCCAAATTACTAGATCATTATGAGTGCCCGCCATTTTGCTAGTTTAGATTTTGATGACACTTCGGGGCCGTCCCAGTACCGTCATTAGCTGCAGCTTGCGTACGAACCTTTGAATTGGCCTTTATCGCCATCTTGTTTTCAACTGCTACTACTTTATTCTCTATAGCTCCTACTTTACTCTCAAGTGCTCCCATGCGCTGCGCGAGCTGGTTAATGCTTGCCTGATTTTTTTGGAAATCCTAAGTAACTCTTGGAGGATTTTGTTCTGCGAGCTTTCTGCCCCGGCCATCTCCGACTCGCTCATCTCCGAGTCGTCCTCACGTGGAGGGCGGCCTTACGTTTGGCTTTGCTGACCTCGACTTTGGGTTCCTGTGTGCTTTTCTGCACGGCATTATCCGCCGCTCTCGCACCCTCCACCCTGCTTAGTATGGCCTGCGCAACTTTCTGCTTGCATAGCTCTTCTTTGAGACTAGCAATCTCCTGACGTAGTAGTTGAATTTCCCGCTCTGCACTATGCTCTGGTGATACCGACCGCGTTACCTTTCTGGGTTTAGGCGTCTTCGCCACTCGATCTGCCCAGGTGAGCTCCTCCTGAAATCTCGTATGGATGTATGTTATGAGCGTCCCCTTTGGAACGGGGCGGTGGGTTGCGCCACCAAGCTCTCTCGTTCGAGACGCCGAGCGCCCTCTGGAACGGGAGCGGCTCCGCTTGGCGTCGCGCCGCCGCGTAGATGGCGTCCTGGAGCGACCTCTTTCTACCGAGGGTGCTGGCGACGCTGGTACATACGCTGGAGTCACGTGACTGCATTCCTCGGGCCACCTGCGTCTTCTCAGCACGCCGGTGGCGTTGGCGTCGTCTCCTTCTGACGATGTAGGGGACGTTAAACCTGTGTTTGCATACTCTGTCCGCAGTGGGATGTGAACCTTCGCATAGCGAACACTTTGGAATGCACTGATGATCATCCGCTGGTGATTTCTGTCCGCACGTGCGGCACCACTTGCTGTTTGGATTAGGGCAAACGTCGGCACGATGTCCTAAACCTCCGCAGCCGTAACAAACCTCCGTGTGTCTCCTGTATAGCGTGCAGCGAAACATGCTCGCGCCGCACTTTCATACCCTTGAACAATACTACCACAGCCGCGGTGATCTTGATTCTTTTGGCCTCGATGGCTCCTGGGTTGCGGCGGTTCACGATTCTTGCTCGGAGTTGAGCCTCGTTGAGATCCACGTCGACACCCCGTATTACTCCTTTACACGTGTCGTCGGGGGAAGCCGGGTACACAGAGATCCGGTACGTGCTTTCGCCTAGTCGGACTTTCTGTGCCTTCACGTAGGCGCACGCATTTTTCTCGCAAGGAGTACACACCACATAGATGTTTTGGGTACCGTTGGGGCAAATGGTGTCCACTTCAATTTCGGCCGGAGCCAGGGCCGCCGCCATAGCTAGGGCTTGCTCGAAACGTATTTGGCTAACCTTGGTCACGTTCAGGCCGTCCCTTGGCCTGCACGATGATGCGATACGTGTCCCTCGACAGTCGAGGGAGCCTGGAAGTGGCGACGATGCGCTGGTACGCGCTCCGTGGGGCGGCAGTGCGGCCTCCGCCCTTTCGCTCGCCACGTCTTGGGTTGCCTTCGCGGGTAGTAGTCGCCGCTCTCATCCCCTTGCCGTTCTTGCGGCCATATGCCGTCATCCAGCCGGGGCTGCTTGCTTCTTCTTGAGAGATGTTTTCTCCCTCCACGATCTCCATCCTGCGCTTCATCTTGGCCCGTGGTCGCAGGGCTAAGCCCAAGCCTACCCGCGCTACCTCGCCGAGGTTAGGCCTAGCGCGCTAGGGTTGGCTGTGCCGCGGCGTAGTCGGAACTTCACACACTCGTAAAACGTCAAAAAAGTCACCCACCGTGAAACGTCCGTATACCGGTGAAGTCCTCACAACTTGCTGCGTCGATTAACGCATAATTTACTCGGTTTCGAGGAAGGAAACCAACCGAAATCATTGAAAAAACCAGAAGCCGAAATCATTGCATCCGCACTAGTCGGCTTCTTCGTCTTCTTCCTGCGAATGTCACAAAAGGAAAAATTTTTATCCGAGCACTGCTGAAATCGACCGCCAGCTGTCCGGGACTGGCGGCATTTGTAGACGCGGCCCAGTACGGGCGCAGCGACCGGTGCGCGGCCGTCTCGATACGCTGGGACGGCACGATCATCAACGCAGCATCGGTCAAGGGGGTTACGTCCGAGGTGGCCGAGCAGGTGGCAATAGCCATGGCAATGAGGGACCCCGAACGTCCTTACGTATACACAGATTCGCGATCGGCGGCCAGAGCATTCGTCTCGGGCTCGATATCGCGGAAAGCGGCGGCCGTCCTCGGCAGTGAGGGAGCCGCGGGTCATCACATCCTCAAATGGTTCCCAGCCCACATGGGGGCCGACGTGCACCCCGACTTTCCCAACGCCAACGAGCTGGCACACGGACGCGCGCGAGGACTCACGCATCGCGGCGATCGTGGCGAGCGAAGTGGCGGGAAGGGAGGGGAGCACCGAGACCCGCTGCTCACCTTCAACGAAATAACAACGCACTATCAGGTGTCGAGGAGAACCTTCCCGCTCCCACACGCTAAACTTACTAGACCACAGTCATCTATATTCAGAATGTTGCAAACAAGGTCGTTCCCCCCGAGGGGCAGAATGAGCCTTTATTCACCGGACGTAGAGCCGCAATGTCCGGATTGCGGCGAATCGTACTGCTCGCTATCGCACATGCTTTGGCAATGCTCCGCGTTAAGCGGCACCGTGTTTAGCAAAGAAGAAGACTGGATGGACGCCCTGCGAAGCGAGGACCACCAGACCCAGCTCCGGGCCGTCCAGAGGGCTCACGAAAGGGCGGAGGCTCACGGGCTTCCCGTCCCAACGTGGGTGCGGCCCGCGACTCCTGCCGACCACTAAACCAAGAGTGGGTGGGAAGGGGTTCCTCAGGACCCAATAAAGTTCTTTCCTCCTCCAGTCAGTAGGGTCAGGACGGATGTACATGGAAATCATGTCAGACAGCGTACGGTGGAAGCGCTCAGGAAGGCTACTTGTTTGCAGATGATAGGTACAAGTAGATTTGTGAACGGTGTCAGCGGCTCGAAGAACTTCCTCGAGAACTTGGGAAATAAACGCCTTGCCACGGTCACTCAGAAGAACGCGAGGAGCCCCTTTGCGCAAAACGATGGAGCGCAAAAAAAAGTCAGTGATCTCAGAAGCGGTACCGGATCGCAGAAGAGCAGCCTCGGAAGATCTTGTTAAATGGTAGACCGAAGTGACCATTCAACGAAGACCGGAGGGTGTCAAAGGCAAGGAACCATATAAATCAATGCCAACAAATTCAAAAGGTGCATCTGGGCAAGCATCCATGCCAAGAGACTAAAGCCAGCAAAGGTAATTACGTTCTTAATTATTTTTTCTACTTTGACTTTTATTAGCGAGGACACATTGAGCCACTTCAATTTTCTCGTTCTCGCTACTCGCGGACTGCCAGAGCCCGCAGAGGTCATGCGTTTTTCGCGTATTGCCCTGACAACCGCACGGCGCACTTCGGTGCGCGTTCGTTTTTCTCTGGCCGAGTGGATTTTGGCCTCACAGAGTTTTGGACGCTTTCTGGCTAGCAGACGAGAAAAGAAGCAATGGTCGCCCGCCGCCACCACTGTGGGACTCGATGGATTGCACTGCGCTCGCTTGAGGGCATCACCTTCATTTCGATATTATCGCAACCTCCCCAAAAATAATTTTGTCTCGCCATTGCAGGATAACGAGGAACATCCATATGGTTCTCTGTGGACCAAGCGTTTCACGTTTTCTTCGATATTCCTTCGGTAGCCACATTAGGTGCCAAAAGTAGGCATTCGATTGTGGCCAACGTTCTTTCCTTTGCACTTTTTTTTTCATTTCCGTGCCCCCGCCCCACAAAAGAAAAAGAAAGGTAATTGTTGCGGCGCAGCGAACTGTCGCATGGTGAAAGTTCGATTTTGTTACTTCTTTTTTTTTGATGCCAAACGGGTATGCAACCGAGCCCGATGACAGTATTCAACACCTACGAGTCACTGAAGCAAACCAGCAGCTTCACAAGAAAGAGGCAGAGAGCTTCAGTCATCAATAATGAGGCTCCCTCCAACGTTTTGTCTTTCATGGCGGCTAATCCACTCGCTAGCACGTGCAGCGTGAGCACACAGCTCGGTGTGTCCAACTTAACTATACCTGGAGGATTTTGAAAACAGCTGGACTGCACTCCTATTATCTGCAGTTGCATCAATGCCTGGAGTCAAGGGATCTCCAAAAGAGACTTGACTTTGCGAACTGGATAGTGATTCAGGAGGAGCAGGATTCTGACTTTCTCACCAAGATACTCTGGACTATGATGCTAACTTTTCCATAAATTGCCAAGTAAATATCCACTACGCACACTATTGGAGTGAGCAAAATCCCTACTGGCTAGGAAGATCGCGCCACCGATATCAGTGGTCTTTTAACGTTCGGTGCGGAATTGATGACAGCACAGTCATTGACCCGGTCTTCTTTAACAACACTCTGACCGTCAAGAGGTATGTGAGTTCATCAGAGGGCCAGTTGAAGACTTCTGCTGCAACATGCCTCTAGCCGGGCTTGACGCAATGTGGTATCAACACGACGGGGCCCCAGCCCACAGCTGCACTCAAGCACCAGCATGGCCTGGTGTTACCTTACCAGGGCAGCAATAGACAGGGAGAAACGGGCCTGTCCTGCGGCCGGCAAGGTCACCCGACCACAGCCCTCTTGACTTTTTCTTGTGGGGCTGTATGAAGGATCACGTACATATGACGGAAACGACAACTCCAGAAGCCCTGCAGGAGAAGATAACTGAAGTCTGCCACAGCATTTCACCGGCAGTGCTCAAGGCAGTGACAGCAAGCCTTCTCAGAAGATCCCAGTGTTGTGTCAATGCATAAGGTCACTTCTTCGAGCATTTGCTGGGAAAGCGCATGAATAATAAACGAGAATTCAGTGAAAGGCTGCGTCTGGCCATTTAGGATTTAGCCTTCTAAAAACTGAGTTTTTTTACTTACGGAAGTTCAACTTGCTTACAGCTATCGCGAAAGTACCGACCTGTTGCTTCCGGCAGCACAAGCGATAACAGCTGCGTCTGCTTATCTGCTGCATCTGTGCTGAGTGCTCATCGTTATAACGAACTTTCGCGAGTGGGGCACAGCAAACGCCTACGTCGCTGTCTTGTCGCCTTTTAAGCGGCAGCGCGCCTATGGCTGTTTGTGCGCAGAACGTGTTGGAGCAGTGGAATCCCGACGTGTAAGTGGGAATGTCACGTGGTGTTTTGTATTTCGCGGGCATCATCAGTAAGCTGAAATACACTAATAATTAATAGATAGAAAGACAGAAACTGTTGACTCGGAGGTTTTGCAAACCGCTCAGCAACTTTCTAATTGGAATTCTTTTTCCTAGCTTTGCTACTTGAGAAGTTGGTTAAAAAATATTGACTTAAAATGTAATTAAAGGAAATACAAAAAATAGCATCAAAAACTGCATACAAAAGTGAGCAACATGCATTTGGCCGCGTTGTCTTAGGGTGCATCGGCATATGTTAAAACTCTGGCTAAAATTAACTGAAATACCCTGTACACAGTGGCCTTTGCTTAGATACGTATATTTATTGGAGACTTAATTATATTTAAACATTTTGTGGCGAGGTTTTGTGGATACATGCAGTGAACTTTGTTTCCAGTGATACTTTCTTGCTCTTTATCAAGCTTTATATTCGCATTTGTGGATTCCATTGTAAATTCGCAATTCTAATGTATATTTTGCAGAACGGCTTTTTATATTCACACGCGTACTTATCTTTACCGGGCGACCACGTTTCGCCGCCTAACAAACGTCATCGCACGGCGCGGGACGCGTCTGTATGTATCCGACGTTTCTGGAAAGTTATGCCTCGGCGGCGGAGCAAGTGAGAACGATCCGGTGCGGAGCGAGTTGATCCGAAACGACCAGTGGAACGCGCGAACCCGCTCCAGATCGACCAGTGAAATTCGGATTGGTTGCCGTGGAGCAAGAAATCCTGCTCCGAATCGACCAGTGAACAACGCCGTAAGTGCAAAGTATTGCACAAAGTGCAAACAAAGCATTTTCGCGCTCACTCGCTCGCTCTTTCTCTACCTCTCTCTCGCTCTCTCACACAGCCTAAAACAGACGCAGACAGAGACACGCATTGAAAACGCGTTAGTGACAAAACTTGGGCAACGTGAAAGCGCGGAGACAAGCTTTTAATGAAGACGCCTTGTGGTAGGTCGCTAGCTATTTCCCGTCTCGCCAACCTTCACTCCCCTCTAATAAAAGGAAAAGCATGACCAACAGTGGAATTGAAACACTGCCTTCGATCGCAGACTGCGGGAGGAGGTGGAGGGGGGCTCATGCCCGGTGTGCAGCCACCTGGCTATGCCACTGATCCCAGTATTTCGTAGCACTTAGCGATCTATAGACACTGTGCGACGCTCTACCGCCTCACGATCGTTCCCGGTCAAACACGTCGAAACGTTTCATTGCCGAACTGCAAACGCCATCGTTGTCTCATACACCACATGCCAGCCATAGGTACGTACGATTATATACCACGCAGTCACTGATGACGTCACAATCCATGTTTCTCTCGCTTACGAGACTTGACAAAGGCTTTTGATAATGTTAAACACGAAGCGATACTCCACGGTCTCCAAGAAATCGGGGTGGGCGCGCGAACATTCGACTATGTCAAGGACTTTCTGTCAGACAGAACTGCCTGCATGAAGTTCCAAGATATTGAATCTCCAACACTGAAATTAGGAAGCAGGGGCACGCCGCAGGGCTCGGTTCTTTCCCCGTTCCTCTTCAACGTGGCGATGAGGGGCCTCCCCGAAGCTCTGAGAAACATACAGGGGCTAAATTTCAGTATTTATGCGGATGACATCACCCTCTGGACCAACCAGGGGAACGATGCGAGCATCGAGGAGCGCCTGCAGGCGGCGGCGGATACTGTCGTGCACTATGCTGCCGGTAGGGGTCTGTCGTGCTCACCGCAAAAATCGGAGTTATTCGTCTACAACCCAAAGTCGCTCCGGTGCAAGCGTAGCTGGGAATTTGACATTAAAATAGAGGGGAAACCAGTCCCAAAGGCTAACCAAATAAGAATCCTAGGGCTTTGCATACAGGAAAACGGATATAATGATGGGACAATCAAAAATCTAGAGGGCTTTGCCACGCAAGCACTTGGCATATTTAGAAGGGTCGCGCTGAAAGGACGAGGCCTGAAGGAAAGAAGCTTGCTTAAACTAACCCAAGCATACGTAATAAGCCGCGTATGCTATGCCACGCCTTTCTTAAACATCAGGTCAGAGGAGAGGAGGAAACTCGACTCGTTCATTCGACGGTGCATAAAGAGGGCCTTAGGCTTACCAATTACCACCTCCACAGAAAAGCTCCTCTCTATGGGAGTGCACAATAACTGGGACGAAATAGCGGAGGCTGTCAGAATTTCGCAGCTTGAAAGATTAAGCCGAACGACCACGGGCAGAGCTATCCTCGAAATGGTAGGCCTGCAAACAGATAGGGGACTACGAGGCAAGACAACCATCCCGCTGGACTGCCGAGAAAATATAATCATTCCCCCCTCCCTCGTAACATGCATCCCATATTCAACACGGAGAGGAGGGAAAAAAGAGCAGAAGCACTAATCAAACGCTTTGATTCAATGAACAGCAAGTCGGTTGCGTACGTGGACGCGGCAAGTGGCAAGTCGGGGGCGGCGGTCGCCTCGGTGGTTGACGGCCGAGGTGCCCCCGTATCGGCCGCCACCATTAGAAGCCGCAGCTCGGAAACGGCTGAAGAAGTTGCGATAGCGCTCGCTTGCGTGGGAACGGAAGCAAATTTCATAATTAGCGATAGCAAAACGGCCATCTGGAATTTTGGAAAGGGCAGGATCTCGCCGGAAGCGGCAAGGGTTCTGGCCAGTAGATGGCTGAACAGAAAAATTAGCCTAATTTGGACCCCTGCACACACGTCCGTTCCTGGCAACGAGGCGGCCCACGAGTTAGCCCGAGCTCTCTACTTCCGGGTGGCTGTGGAACCACCCGACTGCCGGAACATGGACGAGCGTCTGCAAAATTATACGGAGATTGTCGAAAATTATCGGCTACGCAGGAGACTGGTGCCACCACCGGATAAAAGTCTAAACAATAGAGAGGCAGTCGCATGGCGGCGCCTGCAAGCTGGGAACTTCGTAAACCCGGTCTGGGCATACCATAGCATGATAGAGAAACCGATGAGTGCAAACACTGTGGGGCGAGAGGGACCCTCGATCACATAATCTGGGAATGCGCTTGCTCACCAGGGGCTAAAGCAAACATAAATTGTAGAGAGGCCTGGGAAGCCCTGCTGCGGAGCGAGGACCCTACTCCACAGCAACACGCCATCCGCCTGGCGGAAGAAGCCGCGAAGAGTCAAGACCTCTTTGCTTGCTTCTAATCGCGGAGGTTCCGGCCCCTGTCCCCAGCCTGTGTGCCGGGGACGGGGAGTAGGGGCCTCCTTATCCGGCGGTACAATAAAGTTGGTATCATCATCATCATTTCTCTCGCTTACGCTCGTCAAGTGCCTGTGTAGAACCCACCGATCGGCATAGCTGTTCGTCTTGCACAAATACTTTGGTCAGTCTCATAACAATTTGCGTTAACCCAAACCGTGCTCGGCAGCCAGCCACTAGCAAAAGGCTTCGGACAATATCGATTTCAGGAGTGCGTCGGATCTCAGCTTTTTCGTGTTTCTTTCCGCAGATACACGGATTGCTTATTTCTACTCAGAGGCCTATTGGTACAAGTTTCTGATTGCGAATCCCGCATGTATTGGACGGCTTGTGCGAACATTTAAAGGGCCCCTAACCAAGTCTGGCCATGTTGAGCTGACAAGCGCAGAGTATGGTTTGCGTGATAAGGATCGTTTCTGCAAATTATTACACCGCTACGCGCCGCGGAAAGATCTGAAATTTGAAACCGAACGCCGTTTTTCCTTCTCCTCGCGGCCGCCGTGCTGCAATCTGGATGGTGACGTAGTCGTGCCCCTGCGCCTACGTAGTCGTGTCCGGAGTGTGACGTCGCTCGTGGTGACGCGTGACTTCGAGAATTATTCAAGACAACATCTGTTATCTGTGCGATCTGTTGCTTGAATTGACCTTTAGAGAAATAATAAAACGCACAAAAGGTATGTCTGCGTGTTTTTGTTTTACTTCGAACCGAAACAAGAGAGATGTACTTCCGCTTGGTCTGGTTGTTCCCACGGTCGTGCGGTCACGAGCGAAGGTACCGAAACTATTCCATTTTCTACGGTGTTCCAGCGCGTGATCATGCTCTGCGATCCGCTTGTTCGGCCTCAGTATTCGTGTAGCAATGAATTATATCGCGTGTCATGCTTCCTTGTGCACAGCGCGCGAAGTCGTGCGCTGCGCGAACGAGACAACAGCTCACGCGCAATGGCGTGGGCGGAATGCGTAGCGCAAAAAAAAGAAAAAAAGCGAGGGGCAAAAAAAAAAGAAAGAAATGAAGGCGGGGTCTGTGAAATATGCGTCACGCGATCCTCGAGGTCCGGTATGGGAGAACGCAGGGAAGGAATTTCGCTTGCGGAGGTTAGACGGAGCGAATGAATGGAGCGTCTTGCTTGGCAGTGGAGCCCACCTGCCTCAAATCATGGCTGCGTGGCACTGAAATATTTCTATCTCGACTATTAATGAGCCGATTTGAAAAATTTTTGCGGTAGAACGCTCCCTTGAGGACATGTAACAACTTCCTGCGTACAACGAAAATTTGCTATGGGGCCTGGGGTGGGGCCCTTTGAGAGGAAGCTTTATACCGGACCCATGGACTAAGGTTGACGAGTCCTATAGATTATTGAATGAATAATCTTTATCAAGGAACGGGATCACTCTTCAGCCTGTAATGGAGGAGGAGTTAGAGGTATAGGAGACGGAATGACAGGCTGCGATGGATGCCCGCCTCGCGTGCAGGCGGCCAGAGTGAGTGCAGCGTACGGATGTCGCGGGCTTAGCGCTCACAATAATGAACTGGTTTAAATCACGGAGATGGCGCGATGAAAAGTGAGCCGATTCTGGAATTACTGTAGCCCGCGCGGTCGCGTGGGAGGGGTTGTTGCAGAATTACTTAGGAATGCTGGAGACATGGCAAGAGGGGTTATGTATGTTGTTAAATATTGGAAAAAGTACGGTATCAGTATTCCAATTAACTGCACAGGTGCATATATTTTTACAATACCGACAGGAAATCATTCCTCCAGTTCACGAAGTAAAGCACCTTGGTGTTATTTACGATGGCAAACTCACCTGGCTCAGTCACATTGGACATATTAAAACAAAGGCAGAACGAGCCGTAGCTATGCTCCGCCGGCTCAGCCACCGTCGCTCTGGACTACGCAGGGATACCTTACTGATGATATGTAAAATGTATGTTCGGCCCATATTAGAATTCCGCTGCGTAATATCTTTCGGTGGCCCCACCTACAAAATTAAACCTCTTGTACTTTTCTAAAGAGAAGATCTACGGTCATGCCTCGGGCTACCTAGATTTGTTGCCGACGTTGTTCTGGATCAGGAAGCTAATATATACCCACCATAGATTGCAGACTCCGCATGCCTACGGTTCAGACATTCCTAAAAATTTATGAGTTTTTAAAAAGACGTACGCAATATGCATTTATCACTGAACCGTCTGAGATTTTTCAAGTATCGTGGCCGAGATTCCACAGTCCTCAGATAATATTTGTGCAAGCACAGTTACAAAAATAGGATGTGTCCATATAAGCCAAGTTTGGCCTTCAAATGATGCCTTACCAGACCTCAAAATTGAGTTCGAGGACATATTTCCAAATCATGCTAAACTATTACCAAGGCGAGATTTAATTATTATCTTACATGGCCACCTACACTAGCTAACCACTGACAATGTAATAGCTATTCACGCTTCTGTGCGCAATGAGAAGGCAGAAGTTGGGATCTTGTCTGAATCGCTACAATGGTCTTACTCCCTTCGCCTTCCCGACTTCACATCTATACTTCAAGGAGAATTATTAGTGATTATATTAGCATTATGAAAACTCCCCCAAAATGACCCATTAGCTGTTATTGTGGCCGACTCGCGATCTGTATGTATAGCACTAACTGCATCTTTAAATTCAAGAATTCAAAGAACATTTCGTTCGATTGTACCTCCGTACTTATGCAAAGTATGTTTGCTTTGGGTACCGGAACATCGTGGGTTGCAGTTGAATGAAATGGCAGATTCACTCGCACGAGCATCCCTCAACGGCCTTGTCATATCTGTTTTGCCGACATCAGCTTATGTCACTGCGGCTAGGTGCAGAAATTTGGCTATATCTGAAAACTCCGCAATATCCATGCTAACACAGTCTTCTGAATTTTACCATCTTGGCTTCCCCTGGAATTATAACTAGTGTCCTTCAAGGCAATTGGAAGTTTCAATTACCAAATCTAGATGTCGTGTGCTTCCTATAAATTTTTACTTACACACGTCTGGTCTCGCTATGTCCCCTCTATGTTCTTCTTGCAGTGCACCTGAAACTATCGAACATTATTTTCTCTCGTGCCACCGCTTTCTAAAACAAAGAAAACTATTAGAATACTCATTTACCAAACTTGGGCTATCGTTATTCTCGCCAACGATTCTTTCTTTTGGGGCGACTTCACTGGGATCCAGCCACAGGGATGCTTTTCTTGCAGTTTACAATTTTACTAGAGAGACAAAAAGAGTACTTTGGTGAATTTCTAAATATTATCTATAATTTCTATTATTTCATTTCTTTACGTTATTCTATGACAACTCTTAACAATATTTTTATTACACTTCTAAATTACAGTTCTATCGTCCCACGCTCCACTATTGAATTCTAGTTTCGCTTTACTTCTAAGCATACGGAAAACTGCCTGCGTCTTGGCCAATTGATCTCCCATGGTGGGTACGCTCCACGGTTGAGGATACAGGACAAGACAAGAACGCCGATCCTGGGCCGGCTTCGTTCGAAAGCTCCTTGGACCTGTCTGCGGCTCCGGTTGCTTGGCCAGGTTTTGGGTGGTATTGGACTTTTCTAGGCTTATTGGTCGATCTTCCTATTATTCTCGCACCTGAATCATCCTAGGCTGATGTGCAAAAACTCCCCAGCATCTATTCCGACAGACGAATTACCCCTGGATTTGTTCACCCGCCGTGGCGTGAGCAGCATCCCTGTGGCTCTGGTTCCTTCCAATGGAGGATCTATGCGGCTGACCAACCGCCAGGCTATCCGGAAATCTCTCCGTGCTGCCACCTCTGCATACCAGTCCACCACAGAAGTGAGGCAGTTCGGCCGCGGAGATATCGTATGCCAATCACCAGACCAGACCTGTGTCGCGGATTTGCTTAAGTGTTCATCGTTCGCGTCACTGCCGGTGAGTGCCTTCTTTCCTGCTCACCTCGCATGCACCAAAAGAACAATCAGAGGCGTCGATGCTGATCTATTTCTATAAGAAACATTAGCCTGATTGTCTGGGGCTGCAGTAATTGCTGTTTATCGCTGCAATCGAGTGGTAGACAAAAAGAGGGTCCCAACATTATGGGTGATTGCAATATTCGGAGGAACTTAATTCCTGTCCATCAGAACTAAAGCCCCTTGTGTTCAGAATCGCATCTCTGGCATCGTGTCCGCTACAATGCCGTAATTGCTGGCGATGCGGCCATAGTAGTGCAGAATGCAAGTGTTGTCAGCGGTGTAGCAAATGCGGGGTAGAGCACGATCAAAGCGATTGTAGTGCCCAAGATGAGCGATGCTGCCTCTGTGGTGGAAGTCACCCAGCCAATTATTCTTACTGCCCTGTTAGGGCTCAGGAATCGCAGGTGGTAGAAATAATTAACAGACGTCGCAATAATAAAAAAAACGTTGCTCCAAGAATAAGGCGGTAACCATCGTGAATTAAAGGGCGCTTGGTTATGCGGGTGTTACTGAGAGACATACCCTTACCTGGGACGTATAATTAACAGCAACTATAGAGGCCGCTGTAGAAAAGGCAGCTACAAAAGCTATGGAACGGCTGACAGTGAGCTTTGGGGAATGTATGTTTCAGCCAATCTCTGGTAACTTATCTCATTTGATGCAAGCCACCTGTCTGAGTCCTACAATGACCTAACCAGTTGATCCCACGCCACAAACCCGTGGTAGGCGTTCAGATACCCATCCTTTTAATGTGTTGAACCTTCGACTACCTCTTCCATATTGCCTGCCAATGATAATCTGGTTAACACACATGTGGAAATGACAGATGCGGAACAAAACGCTCGAGCGTATAAAAGAACAATGTCACCAATCAATGATTATTTTTCCGGTCCTCACTTAAAAGCTAAGAAAAGTTAGCTCAGTGCTATGCCAAAAGAAAGCACTCTACAGAATGCAGTTTTGACTGCGGCGTTTTCTAAACCATACGGTCGCTGAAAGTGCTTCAGTGGAACTGTCGCTCTTTATATTCAGCTTCAGTAGATTTAACTTGTGTAACTACTCAGCTTATACCTGATTTAATTATTTTACAAGAAACTTGCTTAAATTCTCCAAAACGTTTTCAGATAAAAGTTTTACAGATCATTTCGTCTAGACCGTCCTACTAGAGGTGGCAGATTAATTACATATATTTCCTCTCACATTTGCCGTAAGGCCAAAATTTCATTTCAACTTTCTACTTTTGAGTGCGAAATCCTAGTGATACCGCTGAATCTCCCTGGATCTAGCCCCTTTACCAAAATAAATGCATATTTTCCTTTTGGCCTACAGGACACACGCACACTGGACGGGGTTCTTAGTTTTTGTGGACGAGACATCCTAGTGTCAGGTGACTTCAACTCTGACCATATATCATGGGGATTGAAAAGAGATTTGTTCGGCACCAGATTATAGAACTGGGCTATGGACAATGGGTTAACATGTGTAAACTCAGGATCTATTTCGTTTATGCGGGGTATATAGATCCTACTCTGCAATAGATCTCACATTTTGTGGCCCGAGTGTCTCTGCATCTTCTTGGCCTACTGTTGAGTATGCGACAAGCAGTGATCACGTTCCAGTAATTTTTGAGGTAGCACGCCCTGTAACGTTTATGAGCGATCAGGTGCGCAATTTCATTAATCACATTTTTAGAACATGCTTAAGAAATACTCTTTCATCGCTGTCTGACGCGTGCATTGAGCGAAAAACTACGATTATCTGTTCTGCTTTGGAAGGTTCTCGCAAACAGTCTGTATTTCAGATTCGTGTAAGCAACAGAAATTCATACAGCCCTTGTTGGAATGAAGGATGCGCTCGTGCTTATAGAAAGAGAAAAGCCGCTTGGAAAAAATTATTACATAACTAGAGTCACAAAAATTGGAGCGATTATAATTTTTTTCGAGCCATCCTTAAACATACAGTTTCAAAAGCCAAAGACGAATACGACTGCAAGCATTTTGACTCCTTATCTAAAAAAAACGCACTTTATTCAGTTTTCTCCGGAGTATAGAAAAGTTCTTCCACGTCCAATTAATATAGACTTCATAATCTTATGCAGTAATGAAATGAAACAGTCACTAGAAGAAATCACGAACGGATTAAAAATTATATTTTCTTCAGTTTTGCCACGTTGGTCCAGCTTACGAAGGACATAAAATAATTTTATAGAAATTACCATGTCAGAATTGGCAGAAATCGTGGAGCGACTGCCAGATTCAGCTCCCGGAGGAAATGGGGTAACCTCTGCCGTGATCAAAATTTTGTTTAAGAGAGGTCCTAATGACCTTTTAGCTATTATAAATCACTCAATTAGATTTTCATGGATTGCGTCTGCATGGAAAATTGCTGAAATAATTCCAGTTCTTAAGAATCGCGGGGAAGGATATACAATAGATAACATTAGACCAATCGCGCTAACCTCAAGTTTGGTGAAATAATTGAAAGAATACTATATGCCCGTATGCTAAAATTTGTAGACACCAAAGACTTGCTTAATTCCTGCCAAATGTATTCCGACCATCATGTTCAATTTGGCATGCTCACTTGGACTTAGAGAGTAGAATAAAATGTGCACGGCGCCAAAGACAGATAGGTGCTATTGCGACACTAGATATCTCCAAAGCTTTCGACAGTATAGAATACGTAATTTTATTGGATATATTACGAAATCTAGTTTGCAAATTACCTTGTAAACTGCTTATGTGAATATTTAAATGGGTGGAAATTCTACTGCTCTCTAAGAAGGCTTTTCTTCGAGCATACATAATCAATCACGAGGTGTTTCTCAAAAGCTGTCATTTCTCCATTATTACTTAACGTCCTGAGGAGTTCCATTTCTTTGCAACCAGATGTACAGACATATGTATGCGCAGACGACATTGCTTTCTATGCATCAGACAGCGATATTCACTCCCTACATTCTCGACTACAGAACTATCTCTACGCCATAGAAAGCTGGTTGAACAAGATTCGCCTTTCACTTAACGAGAGAAAATGCTCCATATTGATTTTCCCCCTGAACAATCCCGTTAATATATCGATATCCTACCGTCTCGAGAATATACCTCAAGTGGAGTCGGTGAAGTACTTAGGTGTTGTCTGTGACGTCTCCGTCAGTTGGTTTCGCGATATTGACCACATGGTTAAAAAAGGACTGAGAGCAATTGGCATGCTACGTACGCTATGCAACAGTCGGTCGAGGAATCGGAGAGACCCACTACTAATGATTTATAAAATGTACGTGCGGACCATTTTAGGATTTGTATGTGTGCACCAGCTTATAAATTACGCCCCCTTGTTCTGATTGAGCGGGAAGCCCTGCGATCGTGCTGCAGATTGCCGAAATTTGTGGCTGATAATGTGTTACATCAATAAGTCATGTTGCCCTCAGTATTGTGCAGATTTCGGTTGCTGACGGTGCAAACATTCTTAAATAAGTACGAATCCCCTATTAGAAGATTCGAAAACAGATTCACTTCCCATCCTGCATCATTTTTTGGAGTACACTGCCCCGGTTTTATTCACCACATGTGGTCTTTGTACAAACATTAATTAACCCCTTAATTTTTGAGTTTAAGTATAAATACAGTCATCGCAACAGACGCCTTGCAGTGTGGAGAAAAATCTGGAATCGGCATTTTCGCTCCTGCTCGAGACTGGTCATTCTAAATTAGGATTCCGGACTACTTATCCGTATTTCAGGCTGAATTTCTAGCTTACGTAAGCTATATTCATCGATATCGACGGTAGTGATAACAACGGATTCTTTATCTTTGTGTGCATCGCTCACAAGGAATAGTGGTGCTAGCCTCTTACCTACTTAATTTTATTGCACCTGACGACATAAATGTAATTAGATTACATTTGGTGCCTGGTCATAGGGGATTATACATGAACGAGGTGGCTGACAGTGTCGCGAGAGCGGCCCTCAATGACCCCGTACTATCATTACTTCCGGCATCAGCTTACCTAACTTGTACTAGATTCAGGAGATATGCGATTGCTCTAGACTTTTTGAATCCAGCGACGACCTGGTTAAGCTGTCATACGCCGTTACTAAACTTTTATCGTCGCAGGGCTGGTCTGGCACCCTCCCCTCTGTGCCCATTCTGTGGAGTAGATGAAACCATCGATAATTTTTTTCTTATTCTGCGGCCGTTTTTGCGCTTTAAGGAAAATCAGTTTAGAACCAACGTCCACGCAACTTGGTTTAAGTTTCTCCATATTAAATATCCTTTCTCTGGGAGCCTCCTCTCTTAGCAACTACCACAGGGATCTCTGCTCACCCGCGGTGGAGGAATTCACAGTTGTTTCAAGAGGTTTTCCTTAAGTTCTTCCAACATTACGTTTATCCGTTTCCACGTGACACTTCAACCAGTTCTTGTACCTCCGAAATCTTCCCGATACCATGCAAATCTTGGCCCATCGCCCGCAGTGCGTATAGACCAGAACACGTTAGTCTCGCACCCAGACTAACCGAACGCATACTCTCGCACCCGGGTTGCCCGATCGACCGGCGCTATTTTGTACTGGGCTGCCAAAGTGTGTTCGCCGGCGACCAGTAGACATGGCAAGCGCCAGCTCTAGGGCTCCAAAGTGCGGAAATGTGCCCGTTCACACGGATCCAAAGTAGAAGAAGTCATCTGGGCATCATTGCGTCGTGTTTGGATGCCAAAACAACCAGCGGAAAAGGAGCAGGTTGCTTAGCGCTGTTTGCGAAGAGCACAACACACGTAGGGGATCGTGCCGGTGCGGTGTTTTCAGCCTGCGCCGATTTCCATCCGCAACGAAGAATGCCAAGCTGCGCCACCGGTGGATAGCTGCAGTGAATAGGAAGAACTACCAACCCAGTGAAAATGCACGAGTGAGTATTCGATCTGTGTATATTTTGGTGCCACGTTCAACTTTGCGCCCTACAAACGTAATACGCAGGTTTGCTCCGAGCACTTTCTGGGCAACAAGCCTACAGAGCCTACGAAATCCCGCGCCGGTGCTTCGCCTTGGCTATAACAAAAAGGCAAGCCTTTTCGTGTTTTCATTCAGGCAGAGCTCCCGACGGTTAAGCGGAACAGTTGAGTTTGCGGTTAGCGATACTTGCAGCTGGTGCACGGAATGACCATTAAGCGTGAACGACAAGTTGTAGGCCTTGCTGGTGAGCGTTATTGCTAATGAAAGTAAACCGAAGTCTGCTCGTCACGTAGCACGCGTCCACAAAAACGTAAACGACGACTACTCGTCGCCGAAGGTGTTCTTGCAGCGCACCTACCTTTACGAGCTGGTGTTGCAGGTGTCATTCGTAACGAATTCATTTGAGCCTCCTGAGCTCTAAACTGCGTGCGGGCTGTTATGCGGGACAAAGCGCAAAATATTTCCGTTCATATGGCGAGGAAAATAAGGTGCTTAATTATTCTTGTATTTTGTAACAAAATTTTGATCGTTCTCACTAGTTTTTTTTTTACTGTTTTCTTTTCTAAGGGAGCGCCAACAATCCGATGGCCTCGCACAAGCGAAACAGGTCTGGTACCAGGTAGCTGCAGTTGGTGGGGCTAATTTCTTGGAATGCAGGTGCGGTTGTTGTCATGTACCAAAGGGGTCCTGATGATGCAGCTTTAAGTAGGGATGGTAATTTCAGGTTTAGCATCATATTGACACGTGTACTTGTCTTTATCGGGCGACAAGTTTTGTCGCCTAACAAATGTTATCGCACAGCGCGGGACGCGCCTGCATGTATCCGAAGTTTCTGGAAAGTTATCGATGCTTCTATCCGCTGTCTGTTGTCGCCGAACGTTGTGTTATCTGATTTCATCGCTTGACGCGAATGGTGTAGAACATTTTAGAAGGCATGCGGGTCCCAACGTTTAATCTGGAACATTCGATGATTGCTGTATAAAAGCCGACGCGCTTGACCCGCTGATCAGATTCCCGACGATCGCCCACCGTGTTCGCCGCTATCGTTGTGCTATAAGTGTAGCCTGTTTTGTGGGCACAGGTTCGCCCAATAAAAGCTAGTTTTGTATTCCACCGTATTGCTTCTTTCTTCACCGTCACTACCACGTGACATCTGGTGGAGGTGCTTTTGGTTCATGTACCGGACGCCCCCGACAAGCCGTGATCCAAGCCCGGAACGCAAAGACAACACCAACGTAGTCCCGGACCATCGAGCAAGCCGGCTTCTTCAACAACTGCCTCCGGAGCACGGACTTTTGCCTGAGACGACCAGGAAGATCGCCACCAAGTCTACCCCAATGGCAGCCCCAGCGTCCTCCATCGTGCTGCAGCAGCCCAGGGAACCACCGACGTTCCGCGGTTCCACATTCGAGGACCCGGAAACCTGGCTGGAAACGTATGAGAGGGTCGCCACGTTTAACAACTGGGCAAGCGACAACAAGCTACGACATGTCTATTTCGCTTTGGCGGACGCCGCCAAGACGTGGTTCGAGAATTGAGAAGCCACCTTGACGACGTGGGACCTCTTCCGAAGCGGCTTCCTGCAAACGTTTCAAAGCGCCGTGCGAAAAGAGCGAGCCCAAGCTCTACTGGAGACAAGAGCGCAGCTGCCGAATGAGACGATCGCGATCTTCACTGAGGAAATGAGCCGTCTGTTCCGCCACGCCGACCCAGAAATGTCCGAGGAGAAGAAGGTACGTCTACTGATGCGTGGTGTAAAAGAGAAACTTTTCGCCGGTATGGTAAGAAGCCCACCGAAGACCGTCGACGAGTTTCTTCGTGAGGCGACGAGCATCGAGAAGGCACTGGAATTGCGGAACCGGCAATTCGACCGACGCACCAAGCCAACAAGCTACTCCGGAATTCAATCACTGGCCACGGACGACTTATGCGAGACCATCAGGGCCATTGTGCGCGAAGAACTGCGCAAGGTCTTGCCTTCGTCGCAGCCTCAAGTGGCCTCGATCGCGGACATCGTGAAAGAAGAGGTGCACCGATCGCTAGGAGTTCCTGAGGTGCAACCACAATTACCGCAGCCCCAGCCAGAAGCGATGACCTACGCCGCCGTCGCACGCCGTCAAGGACCCCCTCCGCGACCGCGACAGGGCCCTGTCACGCCACAGTTTCGTCGTCCGCCGCCGCCGCCGCCAGCACGACCACCCGTCGCCCAGCGCACCTACGCGAGGAAGACGGACATCTGGCGTGCTCCTGACCACCGCCCGCTCTGCTACCACTGCGGAGAAGCGGGTCACGTCTACCGACGATGTCCGTACCGGGAGATGGGACTGCGAGGTTTCGCCGTCAACGCGCCGCGTCCACAGCTTGGCGAGCGCCCACGTGACATCGCCGATTACCTCGCCGCTACTCAGTGGAGCCCTCGACGGCCGTCCCGTTCGCCATCACCAGGCCGCTACCTGTCGCCGCAGCGCCGACCATACACTGGCCCAGCCCGGGGCCGGTCAGCGAGCCCATATCCGGAAAACTAAAAGCAGCAACCGATGGAGGTGCGGTTGCTGTTCGTCGAACTGACGAAGATCCTCCGCCGCCGACGAAGACGACAAAGAAACGATCTCGACGACCTAATGACGACACGCCGCCGACCCGACGAAGTCAGGAAGCCAAGACTACACCGACGAAAGATGGCTTGACGACGCGACGTTCCAGCTTCAGTTCAACACGACGCAGCCGTGATCCGACGCCAAGACCCAACTGCAACGCCAGACAAAGAACCACCGACCTCGATGTACTTCTAGACGGCCACGCAGTCACTGCCTTAGTCGACACAGGGGCCGATTATTCCGTCATGAGTGGACACATCGCCGCCCAGTTGAAGAAGGTTAAGACTGCATGGGAAGGCCCTCAAATTCGCACCGCTGGAGGACGCCTGATTACGCCGACTGGAATCTGCACGGCAAGGATAACCATTCATGACCGGACTTACCCTGCCACCTTCGTTATCCTCCAACAGTGTTCACGAGACGTCATTCTCGGTATGGACTTCCTGAACCAACACGGCGCAGTCATCGACCTGAAGTCGAAGTCAATAACGCTGTCGGAAGATAAAGCGATACCGCCGGAGAGCCCTCGTAGTCACCACGCCTTGAGTGTGCTCGAAGACCAAGTGAGCATCCCGCCCCGCTCCAGCATTGTTATTTCGGTCGGCACCGAAATACCCGCTGACGTAGAAGGTGTCATCGAAGGCGACCAACGTCTCCTGCTAGACCGTGAAATTTGCGTCGCAAGAGGGATCGCTCGACTGCATGAAGGGAAAACTGAAGTGTTGCTGACAAACTTCAGCCACGAGTTCAAGCACATCAACAAGGGCACGACGATCGCGTACATCGAGGTAATTGTGGAAACCAGTAATGCGTTTGTCCTCTCGGATTCCGCCGCACCTACCCCGACGACCATGGTTCCCGAACCAGACTACGACATTAATCCAAGTCTACCAGTGATTAAGCAACAGCAGCTCAGAAGTCTGCTCCGACGATACAAAGGCTGCTTTTCGACGACATCGAGGATTCGACAAACACCAGTCGCCAAGCATCGCATAATCACCGAGGAGTACGCTCGACCACTCCGCCAAAGCCCTTACCGAGTTTCGCCGCGAGAACGCGAAGCTATAAGAGAACAAGTCGACGAAATGCTGCGCGACGACATCACCCAGCCGTCGAAAAGCCCGTGGGCATCCCCTGTTGTCCTGGTGAAGAAAAAGGACGGAACCCTACGTTTCTGCGTCGATTATCGTCGTCTGAACAAGATCACGAAGAAGGACGTATACCCCCTTCCACGGATAGACGACGCATTGGATCGGCTCTGCAACGCTAAGTACTTCTCGTCGATGGATCTCAAGTCTGGCTACTGGCAAATAGAAGTCGACGAGAGAGATCGCCAAAAGACCGCCTTCATCACGCCAGACGGCCTCTACGAGTTCAAGGTCATGCCATTCGGACTCTGCTCGGCGCCTGCAACTTTCCAGCGCGTCATGGACACGGTGTTAGCAGGATTGAAGTGGCAGACCTGCCTTGTTTACTTGGATGACGTCGTCGTCTTCGCCGAAAATTTCGACGATCACCTTAGGCGGCTTACGACAGTACTAGAGGCCATCAAGTCATCAGGGCTCACTCTGAAGCCAGAAAAATGCCGCTTCGCTTACGACGAGCTTCTGTTCCTAGGCCACGTCATCAGTAAATCCGGAGTACGCCCCGACCCCCAGAAAACAGCTGCCATCGCAAAGTTCCCGCAGCCCACCGACAAGAAGGCAGTGCGTAGATTCCTTGGCATGTGTGCCTACTACAGGCGCTTTGTCAAGGACTTTTCACGCATCGCCGAGCCGTTGACACGTCTAACTAAATGTGATGTTGAGTTCAAGTGAGAAACGCCGCAGGCCGACGCATTTGAAGAACTCAAACGACGCATGCAGTCGCCGCCGGTACTTGCGCACTTCGACGAGTACGCCGATACAGAAATCCATACTGACGCCAGTAGCCTAGGCCTCGGTGCCGTTCTAGTCCAGAGGAAAAACGGAGTTGAACAGGTGATATCTTACGCTAGCCGGTCACTGTCAAAAGCGGAAGGCAACTGTTCTACGACCGAAAAGGAATGCCTCGCCATCGTTTGGGCTACAGCTAAATTTCTCCCTTATCTTTATGGCAGGCCATTCAAAGTCGTCAGTGACCATCACGCGTTGTGTTGGCTAGCGAGTATAAAGGATCCTTCAGGATGACTGGCGCGGTGGAGCCTCAGACTACAAGAATACGACATCACTGTAACCTACAAGTCCGGACGAAAACACTCCGATGCCGATTGCCTATCACGCGCCCCCATTGACCCGCCGCCGCAAGATGACGAAGATAACGACGCCTTCCTTGGCATGATAAGCGCGGAAGACTTCGCTGAACAGCAACGGGCAGACCCGGAGCTAGAAGGCCTGGTGGAATATTTGGAAGGGCACACCGACGTTGTCCCCAGGGCATTTAAGCGCGGATTATCTTCCTTCACGCTTCAAAACAATCTCCTCGTGAAGAACTTTTCACCAGTCCGCGCCAACTACCTTCTTGTTGTCCCGTCAGGACTTCGTCCAGAAGTATTGCACGCCCTACATGACGATCCGACCGCTGGACACCTCGGTTTTTCCCGGACACTATCGAGGATACAAGACAAGTATTATTGGCCGCGCCTGACCGCCGACGTCGCCCGTTTCGTCAGAACATGCCGAGACTGTCAGCGACGCAAGACACCGCCGACAAGGCCAGCCGGATTTCTACAGCCAATCGAGCCTCCTTGCCGACCATTCCAGCAGATCGGGATGAACTTGCTGGGACCCTTCCCGACGTCAACAACCGGAAATAAGTGGATCGTCGTGGCGACAGTCTACCTCACCCGCTTCGCTGAAACTAAAGCACTGCCGAAAGGTAGCGCAGCCGAAATGGCGAAATTCTTTGTCGAAAACATCCTGCTTCGACATGGCGCCCCAGAAGTCCTCATCACCGACAGAGGAACGGCCTTTACAGCAGAGCTCACTCAAGCCATTCTGAAATACAGTCAGACAAGGCACAGGAGGACCACGGCCTACCACCCGCAGACGAATGGTCTTACGGAGCGGCTGAATAAGACCCTCGCCGACATGCTAGCGATGTACGTCGACGTCGAACACAAGACTTGGGATGCCGTCCTGCCGTACGTAACATTCGCTTACATCACGGCGGTGCAAGAAACAACACAGATCACGCCGTTTAAGCTGGTTTACGGCAGGAACCCGACAACGACGCTCGACGCCATGCTGCCCCACGTCACTGACGAGGAGAATGTTGACGTCGCTGGCTATCTCCAGCGCGCCGAAGAAGCCCGACAGCTCGCCCGCATACGGATCAAGAACCAACAGAGGACCGACAGCGGACACTACAACCTCCGACGACGCTTTGTTGAGTACCAGCCCGGCGACCGTGTTTGGGTTTGGACACCGATACGCCAACGAGGACTCAGTGAGAAACTACTCCGACGCTATTTCGGACCCTACAAGGTCATCCGACGTATTGGCGCTCTGGACTATGAGGTCGTGCCAGACGGCATTTCGCATTCACAGCGACGTCGCGCACGACCTGAAGTGGTCCACGTGGTGCGTCTTAAACAATTTTATGGACGCTAACGAACTTTCCTTATTTTGTTTTTTTTCTTTGCTATGAGTGCTTACTTATTACTTTCGATTGTTTGCAGCATCGGGTCGATGCTTTTTAAGAGGGGGGGTATTGACACGTGTACTTGTCTTTATCGGGCGACAAGTTTTGTCGCCTAACAAATGTTATCGCACAGCGCGGGACGCGCCTGCATGTATCCGAAGTTTCTGGAAAGTTATCGATGCTTCTATCCGCTGTCTGTTGTCGCCGAACGTTGTGTTATCTGATTTCATCGCTTGACACGAATGGTGTAGAACATTTTAGAAGGCATGCGGGTCCCAACGTTTAATCTGGAACATTCGATGATTGCTGTATAAAAGCCGACGCGCTTGACCCGCTGATCAGATTCCCGACGATCGCCGACCGTGTTCGCCGCTATCGTTGTGCTATAAGTGTAGCCTGTTTTGTGGGCACAGGTTCGCCCAATAAAAGCTAGTTTTGTATTCCACCGTATTGCTTCTTTCTTCACCGTCACTACCACGTGACAATATGCTGCTTGTTCGAGTGCTGTAGGCTTTTGTTCTGAATGTTGTACTCTTAAGTGTTTGCACTATGCAATTGGCCTGGTGTATTTTCTATTTCATTTTGAGAGGACTTTATATCTTCGCAAAAGTGATGGCATCGGAAAGAACTACAGCCCTTCTTACTATAACATCTATTTTGTTTTCAGTGTGCAGGTGGTGAAGGGCAGGCGTCTGCTAACCAGGCAGTCAAACGACCTCGCCAGTTGGTTGCCAAGCGCGGCCAACCCAGTAGAGACCATTACAAACAAGACCAAACTGAAAGTGCAGATGACAGTGTTCTGCGTGCTTTAATAATATATGGCACCAACACAGTGCTGTAAATTCCTTCACAGGTTACGTGCCAAAAAGCTCACAGGTGTTCTAGCATATAGCGCGCGCTTTGTACAAACGTAATAGCGTACCTACCCGATGTATTCGCTTCTGCAGTCTGCACAGCACTCAATGTGTCCATTGTGGACTTGCACGAGCTCTTGAAGTTTGATTGAATCCAGACAGCGAAAATGACAGGTTAGAAAAAAAAAAATGGAGGACGCTTAAGCTTCGCCTTCAAGAGTGGAACGCGATAGCGTTCCCGTCGACCCGCCAATGGGTGTAAGACAATGGGCTACAGGGCAGCCATCACTTACGAGGCGCCCCGCATCAGACGCGGTGAGCGTCGAGCCATATGGTCGAGCAACGCGGCGTTCGGCGCAGCAATGAAACGTGCGCCTGAGCAAGCGGAGCGAACCAAAGAACTCGGTATGCCGGAGGGGGAAATGATGCACGCCAGCCAAACGCCGTGATCGGCACGGGCAGAGAGATAGAGAGATAGTGATCTAAAGAAAGGAAGGACGCTTGATTCTGCGGAGGGAGCGAGGCGAAGCGTTGTCAGGGGAGAGAGTCCGAACCGCGACAGCTCCAATGCGCGCGTGGCGCGCCATCTGTCGGGGCAGCGCCGTACATGGAGAGGAGGGGCTCTTCTGTGTTTGCCGCAAGATGGCTCTCCGTGTGCGGAAAGCGCAGAAGAAATGCAGCGAAACGCACTTCGCTACTCGTGTAATTGCGACTTCTGTAAGTTACATGTTCATAATTACCTATATACACCACAGTATAACTTTCCACGGCTCGTTTCGAAGGCAACACCGCATTCACTAGAGGCGCGTTTGTACCTTTTGGAAGCATCGAAATCGTGGCTGAGTGGTAGCGTCTCCGTCTCACACTCCGGAGACCCTGGTTCGATTCCCACCCAGACCATCTTGGACGTTGCTTTTTATTTATGGAGTGCCTGCCGTGATTTATCGCTCACGGTCAACGCCGCAAAAACGCCGACACCGACGCCCGACGCCGACACCGACGCCGACGACACCGGCTTTTCTGCGACACGAGCTCCTTAACGCTATCGCGTTAAAACGTGAAACACGCCTTCCGCCCAGCTAAAAAGCCCAAGTTTCGCTTTCGCGCCGGGTCGCATCTCCCGGCGTGGCAGCCCAGGCCTGCTACTTCGCGGCGCTTGGGATAGATGGCGCGACCGGCGCTCATCAATATGGCGGCGCCCTTTGATTTCACGGTGTTCTGGTGTATACGCGCCACCGAAGAAGCAGATCCAATCCGAGCTGCCTGGGCGAGTCAACGACAAGTGGGGCGCCGAGGCGTCGAGGCACCCAAGCTGAGCCGCGGACGCAGACGCACGTGTTCTCCGGTGGCCGCAATTACGCGTCGCCGTCGGAACGTCGGGGCGGCGCCTTCGACGGCCACTACCGCCGTCGGGCTCCCGGTGGCGGCCGCGGACACGCGGCGGGATCGATCTCCGGCTGCTCGCGCTGGCGACGGAGGGGCATCAGTTGGACGTCTGGCTCTGGCAGCTCCGTCGTCGCGGCGGCGGCGGCGGCGGCTTCTAATCCGCCCTCTTCGTATTTAGACGACGACCACGCGCTGTGCCGTCCATCGCCAAGACCGTTTCGACTCGGTGACCGACGGCAGCGCAAGCTGCTCCTCCGTCGTCGTCGAGCAAGGACACCCCGGCGGCTGCCGACGCGGTCGGGTTGGCGGGGCAGCGTCGGAGGCACCGTTCGACTCCACCACGGTCGGGGTGCCCACCCGCCAGATGCCTCTGCCCGGCGTGTCCGGCTGTCCGCGGTTCCCGAAGGCGACACGGCCGCCGCCTTCGCCCCCGCCTGTGCCGTCCGGCGGGCGACGTCATTCCGCCGCGCCCTCTGGGACCGCACGGGCAGACGCAGCTGCGCGAAATGCGGCGCCATGGCGTGCGATTCAGCTGGCAACTGCCGCGTTGAACGGCGCGCAGCAATGAAGTGCATGCGCTGCGCCCTTGGCTGCTTTTCTTTTAATTAACGCGCTTCTCGTGGCGTTAACATAAATAATTTTTTATGAATCTAGGCATTTAGCGTACGTTATTATCGTTTTAGTTTTTTGTCGCGCTGCTCAGTAGTATAGCTATATGCAATATTACGGAAGCTGCGCACAATGGCGGGGCCCCGTGCTTTCTAGGTTGCGCAGCGCCTTTTAGATTTCGAGACAAACTGCACGCTGCCCCGTTTCGCGCGTGGCTTCCTCGAACCCATTGCGACAACGCTAGCCTAATATTTCCCCACAGCGTTTGATAGCTGTTTCTCTGATATGTGTGTGTGTGTGTGAGAAGCACCATGAACTTTTTGTGATAACCTTGTGGCAATGCGTCATTTAATGATCACGAATGAATAGACCTGCCACAATAAAGAATGGCGCTCATTAGCCTGAGTGGGAAAAGGGATGGTAGGAGTATAACACAATGAAAAAAACATGTCGGTGGGTCATAAAGAAGAGGGGGGGGGGCGGAAGGGGAGGGTTCCTCTCGTGCGGTATAAAATGGGGCGTTATTCCTCTCTCTCTCTTGCGATTTATAAAAGTTGAATGTTTTTGTAGCGGCGCCGGCACCACCACACCTGCACATTTAATTGCGTTAAACTTTGAAGTCGCTCCGTTTGCTAACGTTTGCCCGGAGTAGCGTTCGCGTTGACCGAGCCGTTTTTATTCCGGTAGCGCGCAGTCCTGGCCTCAGGCGTCCGAGCCCGTGGCATAGCCAGAATTTGTTGGTCTGGCTACGCAGAGAAGCTTCCTTTGCAGGGTCATTCTTGCGGGTAACAACTGTAGAGCGACGGGGAGACTATATACGCAGCTCCCAGGGCACGTTGGATGTGGGAAGGAGTGAGCCTCTCTTTTGCAAAGTCCTGACGTCATTTACACGCGCCTGCGGCGTACAGCGTCGCTTACGGCCGTTTTCACAAACCGAACTTATGACTTATGACACCCTCTTAAGCCGTATCAAGAGCCAACCTGCTACTGAAGTAATTCTGTTGTCTCACTTTGCGCTGAGTGGCCGCAAAGGTAGCCCCCCCCCCTCCCCCCTTCGTACCGTCGCCCGTAATTAACGCAAGAAAATGGCCGACTACCACGGCACGTTTACCCAGTTCGCAGAGCTTTGTCCCCGTGCAGACGAAATCGACGAGGACAACGCGTACAGACATGCGGTGCACTTATCAGAAAAAAAAAGCGTATCTTCGGCAACGGAGTGATTTCCGAGCCAGTAGCGAGCGTCGCTCATAGGTCGTGTCGGCACTCTGACGTATCTGCGTCGTTTCGGCCTGCGCCGACATTGCTTCCCCACCGTTGGCATACTCGTCTTTGAGCGTGAGCGCTTTAACTCTTGCGGGGGTTCTCGTCGCTATGGCGGCCGCGTATGGCGCGGCCTCGCGGGCCCCGTCTCGAAAGCGATCTGCGATGTTGGCAGAGTGCGCCGACTGCTGATGGCTTCGTGTGCGCTGTGTTATCCCCGCTTAGTTCGAGCGAGACACGCGGATGCCATCTTGAAAGCGGTGTCTTGCGTGACGGACGGACGGACTGGTTTCCTCGTTGGGTAGGCATAGAAATGCTAACGAATTAAAAAAGAAAACATAACTTATCGACTTTTACTACGGCCAACTTTCTGTAACAGTAGACGTATTGATTGACATTACAAAACACTTATTTGATTTCACTTTATTTTCTTTATAAAAATGTAATAGCGATTTTCTCCCCGCCCGATTCTTGGCCGATCCCCCAGAGATGGGTTGCGCCCCTTCACTGGGGAACGAGTACGGGAAATCAGCGCCGACGCGAGATAGATTGAAAGACAAAGTTCGTGGGTGTTTTGGTTTTCTTTATTTATTTATTTCATAATTTATTAATTTATTTATTCTCTTTATTTCTTTCACTTTGCGTTTATCGTGTCCAAATAAGAATTTCCTTTAGCTGCCTCGATCGTACCTCCCGATTCTTGGCCTATATATCGCTTAGTGGGTGCGAGCCATGGCAGAGGATCGTCGTGATGATCAAGATGAGCGCTATTGTGGCCGTGCCTTTCGGTAACCGTACCTTCGGCGCAGAAGGTCTTCATCAGCACCGCCTTTCGTTTCCACGCATGTGTCAGCGCGGTGCAGATAGCGTTGCGTAGATACGTGCATGTGTTAGCCCCTTATCCTTCGCGAAACCAGGCCGCTTAATTGCCGGACAAATGTCGGACCACATTTTCAGGCTGGTGCTCCTTCGTGGCGCGGGCGACATGCGACATGTGCGATTTTTCGAGACGGATGAGAAGCTATACGCGATCGCGAACACGCTTTATCCCCTTCCATTCTGGAGGCTTCGCGCGTCACAACATGGCTGTAACACGCGCTGTACTATCGTGCTTGCACGAATTGACCCACCGGGATTGCGGGTACTGCACCTGAATAAAGTTACTCTCAGCATTCTCGATGCGTTTCTTGTGTGGTTGGTGTCCTTGTTTATCACGCGTCGCCTTTCAAAACGCGAAAAACTTCCAAATTTCGGATAATCGGCACGTAAAAGAAAAAAAAATGTAAACGCCGATTAACACGGAAACGTTGAAAATGACTGAACTCCACAAGAGATTCGCCACCCGCCGTGATTGCTCAGTGGCTATGGTGCTAGGCTGCTGAGCACGAGGTCGCGGAATCGAATCCCAGCCACGGCGGCCGCATATCGATGGGAGCGAAATGCGAAAACGCCCGTGTACTTAGCTTTAGGTGCGCGTTAAAGAACCCGAGGTGGTCTAAATTTCCGGAGTCCTCCATGTGCACCGCGGCGTGCCTCGTAATCAGAAAGTGGTTTTGGCACGTAAAACCGTATAATATAAAAAAGAAAAAAAAGATATTCGCCGATTTTTGTCAAAAATAAAGACCGAAAACGTGGAACCACGATGTCGACCCACAACGCCGAGCACTCTTGAAAGATCTGCGTTATTGACGTGGCTCTCCGGAGGGTCCCGAGTATATGTGAACGAACTGCTTAATTTGCTTCTAAATCTCAGTTCGTGCTCTTAATAGACAGCACTTTAAACGTGCAATATAATGACGAAAGGTTGTTAATGTCATGATTACCATAATGCGCTTGTCGTTTAATCACGGTTCTGAGAATGGCTGTTGAATATCTGAAAAGCATTCCACATTCGGCTGCATTCCGCGCTATTGCATACGCTAAACGAAGTAACGACACGCACACACACACAGAAATGACGTTCGGCGCGAGATGGCGAACCTGACCTTTGTCACGTCGGCTTGAGCGGTGGGTGACCAATCCCGACCCTCGAATCCGTCGGCCGATTCCTCGGCGAAGTTGAATCGCAGGCGCGAGTAGTCGACGCTGCCTCGGCCCGGCACGACGACCCGGTGGCTGGCGAGGCCCATCACCAGGACGGCGAGGACGACGACCAGCGCGCTGTAGGCGGCGCCGCCGCCGGCGCACACGAAGCGGCCGGCGACGAACGCTTGGGGGCCACGGCGGTTGTTGTTGTTGTCCTAGGTGGCCGTGGCACATACCCACAGTGGGGGATTGGCCAAGAATCGGGTGGTTCAATTAGGTGCATAACAATAATAACAAGGGAGTTAACAATTTGAGCGTTGCAGTTTAAAAGTAAACCTTTTGTGTTTGGAGAAAAAAGGAAATAATCAGATGAAAACCGGGTATAAAATAATGATAATAATAAAAATAATACGTAATAATAATAGATTAGAAATAAAAGAAAGCTATGGTTGGGAGGGAGAACCATCACTCTAACATGGAAATCGATTGGTTTCAATGAGGTAATTTTGGATCGCCAAGCAAACATTTCTGTGGCTGAACCCAATAATGGAGGCTCCAAAAGATAAGATCACAGGCACTGATAAAGTTAGACCAATAAAGCGAAGCGGGATTTCGGGTAGTCGTTTTCTTATAATAGAAAAACGTCTGCAAGACAACAAGAAGTGGTCTATTGTCTCCACTTCGCCACAGAATGAGCATAATGGGGAGGGGACCAGACCAGACCTCCACAGGTCTGGTTTGGTCTGGTCCCCTCCCAATTGCCGTATACCTTGTTAGATATGGAGCTGTTTCCTGCGATTACTTCGAGTTCCCCAAACCACTTCGAATCGCAGCACAGCTAATTGAGGAATGCGGAAGCAGGAAAGCACATTCCAGAGGAGCACCAGACAAGCGCAAACGAGTTTGCGGCGCCCAGGTCGTGCGCCGCCGGGATTAGACGGGGGCCTCGGACAATGAAGCCCAATCATCCCCTTCGCCTTTGAAGAAGGCATTTGCCACCACTGCAGGAGCCGAGCCACCGGGAGCAGGTGGGCCCTTGTGCAATGGAGCATAAGCGCCCCCTCTCCTTCGCCAGCTTAGAAGTGGATTGCAATTCTGCGAGGCAAGAGCGCAGCACCGGGATCAAGGGATCAAGAGAGGAGGACCAGGCGCCGACTATCTTCGCCGGGTATGACACCATCGCACGGGCGCCTACCATTGGCTGAAAGTGGCGTCATCTGAGCGGACTCTCCCATTGGTCAAACATGACGTGACTTATAAGAAGCCTTCCAGAGAGACCAGGACATTCCCTGATTCCCTGATTCACCTCTCTCGAACTTCTTGCCGCGGGCCGCAGCGTCCGAGTTGCTGCCGGCCCGTAATGACTGTAAGACTGTTACTTGTCGCTCACCTCCTTGTATATAATGTAGAATAAATACTCCCAAGTTTGGTTTTCATCCCGAAGTCCGTCCCTCAACCCCTACAACCTGCACATAAGTAGTGCAGGTATACGGCAGCGCAGCCTTGTGATGGACACTTCAATTTTCCGTGTTCGGCAAAAATCTCTGTTCCGAGGGTGTAGGAGATGTCCGGAATCCACAGAGCTATCAATTGCGAAGCCTGATACTGTCTGAATAATGACACTCCTGCGAAATCTAGCAGCAGTAACATAAGCAGTCAAAGGGCAGCAAGGGAGAATCGGGCCACTATTCGATGCCTTGGCTAGAGAGTCTGCAATTTCATTTATGATTAGTCCTTTATGGCGAGGCACCCAAATGAAACGCACGCTTCTCAAGTAACCAGGTACCAATGTATGAAACGTCCTCATCACGCGAGAATCACTAGAAGCAGTAAGGGATGAGCACAATGATAACGAATCAGTGACTATCACGGCTGACGTAATTGATGGTCCTAATTTGCGTAATGCCAGTACCACGCCCATGAATTCGGCTAAAAAGATTGGTATGAAATCTGGCAGCCGAAGAGAAAATGTCCAATCAAGAATCGGGGAAAATATTCCTACACCTGACTTTTCTTCGCATTGTGAAGCATCTGTAGCAATTACAACGTTTGTTTGAAGGTTTTTTCAGATGATCTTGTAATATACCGTCTAGAATACGGTGTGGAAGTAATTTTGCATTATTAGGAAAAATGTAATCGAATTGAATATCCGTTGCAACAGCTCTGTCGGGAATAGGAAGTACATCGCATATGCGCACGCCCAAAGAGTCAAGTAATTTTTGCACGAATATGATTTGCGGAGTATGTAGTCGCGGCCAGATGACACCGAAAAACAATGCAGGTTGTGAAATAAATATTGTTTGGGGATGACGCATCGGTGATTCATAAATCCTTAAGAACGTCTGCACCGTCAAAAGCCAGAACCTCCCCGCAGGGGCGTGTGCGTCAGCAGGAGTTTGGTGTGTTGCGACACCACGTACCCGAGCACACGAGGGTTGGACCCTCCCGCGTGTAGCCGTGCGCGGCTTAGCCGTGTCCGGGGAAAGGGGGATCCTGGTGGTTGAGCCGATGCTGGGTGTTCGGACCTTTAACGCCCCCCGGCGGAGGCAACACACCTCTTTGGCCTTTGCTTCACGTAGACGGCACCCCCGGACTGACCCACCCGGGGGAAATCGGTAGTTGCCTTTTCCTGTCTCTTTCTCCCTACAACCTTCGTCTTTCCCTTACTTTCCACCTTTCCTGTCTCCTTCTCTCTTCTATTTACTTCCTTCTTCTTGGCGGCAAGGGTTAACCCTGTGTGGCTATACAACCTTGGGTACACCATATTTGGTTATAGTGGCGGCGTACGACTGGCGTCGTGCAGACTTGCATGCAAGCTCTGCCGCGTCCCCTCGTTGGGCTCCGTGGTGGGCGGTCGGCGCTGTTGCCGAATTTTTATATATATTCATGGAAACTTCTTTCCCCAAACTTCCTGATAGCCCTCAGAAACGAGGGTGCACCGAAGATGTATTTCAGTTTTTCGGACACCAAATCCAGAATTTTCTCCGGTTCCATGTTATTCACTCTGAAAAGCCAAACAAAGCAGTGCGAAACATTTCACCATTCCTTGTGTCAAAGTCCTTGACTGATGTTTTCGGTCCAGGTTACAAGGTGTCCAGGATGGCAAGCGGTGACCTACTCTTGGAGCTCCGCGATTTGAAACAATATGAAAAACTACCGAAACTAGTGTCATTTGGGGAGACCCACATAACAGTAACCCCGCACCGCACAATGAACACCACTCGCGATGTTGTGTCGGATGATGATTTGCTTGAGCTGACTGAAGCGGTACTCCTGGAGGGCTTCAGCGAACAAAATGTGATCAATGTCAGAAGAATTAAGATGAGGCGGGATGGCAAAGAGATTCAGATGAAACACATAATAAATACTTTTGGATCAAGTATCTTGCCCGAGTCAATCGAGACCGGGTACATCAAGCTCCGTGTTAGGCCGTACGTGCCAAATCCACTCCGATGTTTCAAATGCCAGCGCTTCGGTCACAGCTCGCAGAGCTGCCGAGGCCGCCAAACATGTGCAAAATGCAGTGCCCACGAACACACATCTGAAGCTTGTGAGAATGCTCTTCACTGTGTAAACTGTGATGGGGAACACGCCGCGTATACTGGAAAAAAGAAAAGGAAATTGTAACAGTTAAAGTAAAGGAAAATATAAGTTTCAAGGAGGCACGCAGGCGGGTATCGTACCTGCCCAAGAAAACCTTTGCCGATGTGGCGCGTCAGGGGGCAGCGTCACAACGGCCTCCGGCGGCTGTCCGACCCACAATTAGTGAGTCGGCAGCTACGCCATCTGCCCCCGCGGCGGTTGCAGCTAGCGCTGCTCCGCCAACCCAGCAGACGGGGCCATCGACCCCGAAGTTGGGCGCAGCCGAGGCTGCCCCAACCTCCGAGGACCCTTCCAGCGCTGGCAACGGCCAGCGCAGCCAAATCCCCCAGGTAGCCCCATCGACCTCTGGGCTGGTGGGCGCAGGGGTCTTGCCTTCCGGGGCAGGACTCTCTCGGAAAACCTCGCTCTCGCAAGAGCGCTTGTCCGGCGTCTCACAGGAGGCAATGGACACTAAACCTGTCCTCAAGGCGCACCAAACGCCTAAGGAGCGCCGAGACTCGCTCGAACGCTCCAGAAAGGGCAGAACCCCCGTTACAGGGCCTCGAAAGAGCTCTGTAACCTAAGGCATCACCTCCGTTTCCGTAAACACAGCACCAATTTTCTTTAAATATGGATACACAAATCATCCAATGGAATGTCAGAGGTCTTCTCAGGAATCTTGATGATGTGCAAGAACTCATCCATAAACACAATCCAAAAGTGCTGTGTTTACAGGAAACACACTTAAAATCAAAATACACAAACTTTCTTCGACAGTATGTTACTTTTCGCAAAGATCGCGATGATGCTCTCGTACCATCGGGCGGTGTTGCAATTGAAATTCAAAAAAGCATAGCCTGTCAACGTTTACAGCTACGAACGGCCCTTGAGGCAGTGGCGGTTCGAGTTATTCTGCTAAACAAACTTATCACTATTTGCTCACTTTATATACCCCCACATTAAAAACTAAGCAAACATGAATTTCAGTCCTTTATCGATGAATTGCCAGAACCCTATGTTGTTCTTGGCGATTTCAATGCACATAACTACCTGTGGGGCGACCCTCGTATAGATGCGCGATGACGTCTGGTCGAACAGTTCCTTTTTTCTTCTGGTGCGTGTCTGTTGAATAAGAAGGAACACACATATTACTCTCTTGCAAACAGAACTTATTCATCCATAGATCTTAGCATAGTCTCCCCGTCTGTACTGCCCTTACTTGAATGGGAAGTTACCGACAACCCTTACGGCAGAGACCACTTCCCTATACTGCTAAGATCCCCTAAAGAAAACGAATATCCACCACACGCTCCTAGGTGGAAGATTGAGACAGCTGATTGGGAGAAATTTCGATCTATTACTAGTATCGCATGGGCTGACATGTCTTCGTTAGGAATTGATGCTGCAGTGGAGTATCTTACAGCATTCATAATAGATGCTGCATCAAAATGCATATCCGAAGTGAGTGGTCTGGCATGCAAACGACGTGTACCGTGGTGGAACAGCGAATGTAGGATCGCCCGTAAGAATCAGAACAAGGCGAGGGGGTTGCTACGCGCTTCTCCCGCTGCTGAGAATCTTGTCAACTTTAAGAAAATAAAGTCCCAAGGCAGGCGAACCCGCCGACAGGCCAGAAGAGAAAGTTGGCACAAGTTTTTATCGAGTATTAACTCGTTTAGAGATAAGGCCAAAGCCTGGAACAGGGCGAATAGGATTAGAGGGCGCCAAACATATTCACTCCCTCTGGTAAACACACAGGGCGATACACTGCAAGACCAGGAAGACTCACTTGGGGAGTATTTTGAAAGCGTGTCAAGTCCGACAAATTATTCACAAACCTTTCTCAAATACAAACAAATAGAAGAACGTAAGCCATTAACAAGAAAAAGTCGAGAGAATGAGCCTTACAACCGTCCCTTTAGTATTGCCGAGCTTAGAGCTGCCTTGATCACATGCAAGAGCTCTGCACCAGGACCTGATAGAATTATGTACGACATAATTAAGAACATAGTACCTTGCTGGTGAAGCAGCGCACAAACACGGACACAGTGAAGACAAGCAGGAATAGACGACACTCGCAGCGAGTGTCGTCTATTCCTGCTTGTCTTCACTGTGTCCGTGTTTGTGCGCTGCTTCACCAGCAAGGTACTATGATCACTCACCAACTAGCCCAACTTTCCACGTTACTGATAATTAAGAACGAACACACTGATGCACAACTGACTTTACTTACACTTTTCAACACTATTTGGGCTGCTGGATATCTCCCACTTGCATGGAGAGAAGCGATTGTGATACCCAGTGGCGTAGCAACAGGGGGGGGGGGGGGCTGGGGGGCCGTGGGCCCCGGGTGCAAGGGGCCAGTGAGGGGGGGGGTGTCATATACGTCTGAAGACACCCCTCTTTCCGCCGGCTACACCCAGCGGGGGGGGGGGGGGGTGACAGAAGACCTAAGGGCCTCGGGTGCCACGCAATCTAGCTACGCCACTGGTGATACCCATTCTGAAGCAAGGTAAAGATCCTTCGTTGGCGTCAAGTTACCGCCCGATAGCCCTCAGAAGTTGCATTTGTAAGCTGTTTGAGAAAATGATTAACCGCCGACTCATTCATTTCCTGGAATTAAACCAAATGCTTGATCCCTTTCAGTGTGGCTTCAGAGAAGGGCGGTCCACAATCGATCACCTTGTGCGCATTGAGGGAAACATTCGCGACGCCTTTTTACATATACAATATTTCCTACCCGTATTCCTCGATATGGAGAAGACGTATGACACAACGTGGCGCTACGTAATTTTGAGAGACTTGTCGGGAATGGGCATCCGTGGCAATATGCTCGCCCTAATAGAAAGCTATTTGTCCAACCGTACATTCCGCGTGAAAGTCAGGAGTGTACTTTCACGTCCATTTATACAGGAAACTGGTGTACCCCAAGGAGGTGTGCTCAGCTGCACCCTCTTTATAGTTAAGATGAACACACTGCGCGCTTCATTACCACCAGCTATTTTTTATTCCGTCTACGTAGATGACATACAACTAGGTTTTAAATCCTGTAACCTTGCAGTGTGCGAAAGACAAGTACAGCAGGGATTGAACAAGATATCTAAGTGGGCTGAAGAAAACGGGTTAAAAATTAACCCCCACAAAAGTTCTTGTGTTCTTTTTACTAGAAAGAGAGGCCTGGTTCCAGATCCTTGTGTTCAACTATGTGGACATCAAATGCCCTGCAGACATCAAACTGCCTGCAGCAAACATGGCGCAGCGCCAAAAACTCGAGAAAAAAAAAAAGAAAGACCGTAAGAGGTTTTTTTTTTCGCAAAAGCCCCCCCCCCCCCCCCCCCCCCTTATCTTAAGTAAACACCAACTCGCCCAAGAAGAAGTTACCCTGCAGCAGAGACGTTCTCCTCGGCAATTGTACTCGCCACCTTTGGACCGCACGCATACCTGCATTGATGATGCCATTATCGCGGAACGGGCTAACAGCCAGTGGGCGAAAACAGCAGAACGTACCGACCCATATCGTCCCCACGATCTGGGGAATTTGGCGGCTCTTCATCTCCAGCGGAGGTGATTCGGCACGCACTCCGTGACACCGTACGCATCCATTATATCGTCGAGCCTTTCTACACGTGTGCGCAACACAGGGACCGCAGCGGCACGCTTCGCAAGAGCACGGGCAGGCACGGCTGCAAGTGTGGGTCGCTGAGAAACGCGCAGTAGCGGTAAGCAGAAGTGGACAGTGCATTGCAAAGCGGCGACTTATGCCACGTAACATTCGAAGGAGCCCTTGGCGTGGAAGAGACGGAGAGAAGCGAAGAGCCAAACGAGGGAGCGCCGCTATTCGATCATCAGACGCGTTTAACTCCGCTGTTACGGCACCATTTCGAAGAATACTCCCGGCTACGTGTTCGTTCCAGACTCGTGCACAACCCCAACACCACAACTCTTGTTCGACCTCTGGGCGGCTTAGGGGCCCTTTAATGGCAACAATAATCCCATTTACCGTGTGATTGAATGCTCCGTGGAAGGCTCCAACTTCGTACGTAAGCTACAGGCACCGGGATTGCTCTGGGCGCCTCCAACCTCACACAGCTGCGCCTAACCCGACAATCGCTTCGTAAACCAGTGGTACTATATCTCAGCCAAAATTCAGGCGGAACGCGAGGTATGAAGGAAGGCGCTGGCTCGTTCGCACTCAAATGCCGTAAAACAAATTAAAGGGGAAAAATATGGGGTTTGGCTTGTCAAGACCACGATCTGATTCTGAGGCAGACCGTAGTGGGAAACTCCGGATTAATTTTGACCACTTGCGGTTCTTTTCAAATGCCGTAGTCGTCTCCTTTTAACATGCCTTTTAACATCGCGTTCGAGTAGAATTTGCTGTATCTAGACCGTAACGCCATCTGCTACTATTAAGGTGAAATCAGAGATTATGGGGGTGCGCTTTATTTCGCCATTGCAAAGACTGTGGTTCCGTCGCAACTCGGGCGCCTTGATGAAAAAAGAAGGCAAGTTTTATTTAGGCACCCTAATAGTTGTTTCTTTATTCTATGCCCTAAGTTTAGTGGTATACTCTCCGCAAGGGTGTACAGATGCACTAGCTGTCACATCTACACTCCCTGCTAGGCCCCGAATTAGGCAACGCATATTTCGATATATCTTGAACGAGACAAGCAACAGTGAACCTAAATGTGGCATTAAATTGCATGCACCTCAAAACGATTTCCTTGTGTAAAATTTGATCGCGAACGAGTGCACAGTTCAATAAAGAGTGATGCATACCCGATGGTCTCATTTGGCAATATAGTCTGTGATTTTTTATGCCCCACCTTTATTTCGCAGTAAAAGACAGACAGGAATCCGGTGAATAACACATTTTATTTCTAGCAGTACATAGGCCATAATTGCGTGTAGACAAGCTTGCGTCACGAACGCTGCAAACGCAAACGGTAAAGTCATGGGCATAATAAATCATTCTATGTTTCCGGCGTTCGTATACTTACGTGCACCGTGCTTGCGTGCAAGTGACAGTTTCAGCAAGGCGAGTACCCGTGCCTGAGCGAGCAGCGCATCAACGCACTTAACATCAGAATGACCAGTATTAAACAACTGGCCGACGGCTGCTTGTACGAACAGAGTGCGTGGAATGCGCGCTGCAAGTTGCAAACGGATGCTACGCTAACATACCACAGGTCCCAACCCACTGAACGACTCCGTCATCTGCTATCAACACCACCGAAGCGGTCGCGTTCAAATAATCGGATGCGCGCAAGTAGGCCTGTCGCCACAACCCAAACACTGCATGGGCCGTTTTGCCGAAGCTTCTCCACTCACGCACTTTACGTCGCCGTCAGACCGGTGCGGCACACGCACGGACACACCACTGCAATTTCTGTGTTCACAGATCACAACACGTCGGCACAATCACCACGTAGCCAGGTTGGAACCGCACACAGAGACGCCGCGTCAAGCCCGCGTCCGACTGTGGTGAATGGAAAAGCTCCTTGGTTCCTCACATTCTCTCGTTGGGGAGGCGATGGCGGACGAAATCATCTCTCAGAGTCCAATTATCCCAGCGTCTTTGGCCATCGAAAGAAAGCCTTCTAGTTGGGTTGAGTGCCGTGAACCGACGCCGAGGCGCAGAACAGATCGCAGCGATTTCGCGGGGCTGTTCGGGCGGTTGCCCAGCGTCTGTAGCCTCGGAAAGAACCGTAACACTTGCCTAGTCAAATATGTCGCAGTAAAACGCCATTTAAGAAGACTTACCGTGTGTGGCGTCATCTATATCTGTAAATCTAAACTATTCGTTTCAAAACATTTGCTCTGCTATTACAAAGCGTGCTTGTTTTCTAATTTCCAGACAGCAAAATTGACGGTCCCTTAATCTTAGAAGTGTATCACGCAAGTTCCACAATAATTTGCGTCACGTGGTACAAAAAGCCGGCCTTTGCGAGTGAAATGCGTCCACTAGTTTCTTTATTTAACCGTTGGCTCGGTACAAAGTTGCAGTAATCGAGGGAACGTATCATAACATGGCATTAAAACTGTGAATAATTTTGTTATTAAATATTCCTTCAAGCCGTACAGCAAGAGCGATAAGTGCAGATCTCGGAGGCATATGGCGGGGAAGGCGTGGGACTCTATAGAGTGGGAGACTGGAGGGCGCTGCTAGTCTGAACGTTGTTTAATTTGGAACGAAAATTGAGTATGTTCCGTCATTCTGTGCGGTTTGGTGTCAATTGCAGAGTCGTAAAGGCATTAGACAATTGCAGAGTCGTAGGACATCAAACAAAACGTCTGTTTTGTTTCCCGGATTTTATGAATTTGTATATCTACATAGTAGCTTAAGCCCTGCGAGTAAAATAATATTTTTCATTTTCCAAAACAAGATACATCGCTGCTATAAATTATTTACTATCGCAAAGCGGGTGTATATAATATTGAACTCTGGCGTACATACAACGGCTTTTCAACTGTAAAAAAAATATTAATAATAAGCAATATGTTTTGTGGCCAGACTTTAACTAAATTTTCAAGGTGGCCAGACTTTTAATAAAGCGTAGAACCAAAGTCAATTCATTTTAGCGTCGCATAATTTATAATTTTTTTGCACTCAGATTCATGCATACTGCAACCAATTAGAAGTTATGAAAAAATATTTTTTGAGTTGTCATTGTTTGCCGACTGCATTGTTCGTAAAATTTACATTGTTGCGAAGTTTTTATTTACCTGTTGCATATTTTGACTGTTTATAGATGGTGTCAAAGCACATGGCGTCCATGACGTTATTTCGCCTCGGCAGTCGGTTTCAGCCAATGTTTCAGCGTAATCTAGCGAGAGAAAGCATAGCGTTCGAGATTGTGCTTGTTGTTACCATTTTTTTAAATTTTTTTGGTCACATCAACAGAGGGGCTGTTGGGTCAGAGGTTCGGAGACCACCTATTCGTTACATTTCAGTTTATTTCTGCGCATAATAATAGTTCCGAACATCGCGAGCTGTTGTTTGTTTATTTTAGTGCAAATGGAAGGAAATAATGCTTTGGGTCATTGTGACTAGGAATTCGTTACGCGATTGACTAGCATGTTGTGAAAGCATGTTTACGCCGAACTGATAAAGATAAGAACTTTATAAATCTGTTTGCGTAACGTACCTTTTCAGCTGTTGTGTCAAAACGCTCCGGCAATCGAGTGAGACGAAAATAACCTAAAATACGGTTCAACTAGGTTCCGCGAGCTCGCTCCGTGTGGTCGCCTACGGTGCTATACAGAATACCTACATACCTACCAGTTGCTGCACTGAATCATCATCATCATCAGCCAACGGTACTGTTAGTTGGGCGTTTGTGCTCGCGCGCGCAAGAGCAGGATAGTGGATGGTGACCATGGAGCGCACTTGTGATGTCCTCGTGGAATCCCGCTGTATATTCATGCGTAGCCTAGAAAACGTCGCAGACGGACAGCTGATCGCTGCAGCTTTGTATTCGGGGTAAAATGAACTAGTAGCGCAGATGTCTTGCAAACTTTGCGTGCGTGTGTGTTTGTGGAAGGGGGGGGGGCGTGTATGTGTTGTCTGTGCGTGCGTGTATGAGCAACGTATCGTGAATGGAGATCGCTGACGCAGCTTTTGCCATGTAACTGATATCAGACCGCTTCGACTTATTCAGTGAGAGACAGCTTCCTCGCACATGCAGACGCCCCACGTAAGCCTGCGCGTACGATAGCGCAATAGGTTTACGTGTGATTTATACATTTTAGTGGCTGTGCAGGTGCACATGGAGGTGGGGGAAATATCAGCGGAAGTGAGTTCGCGGTTGAAAATTCGAAAGTTCTGTTACCATCAGCTTTCGGCAAATGTCTCAGTTCCTATTTCGCACCAGCAGTTCTGTCTAGTTGTATACCCTGTTGCATATGCGCAAGTCTTAATTGAGATAGTGTTGCAGAATTACGCCAGCCGCTACTGGTTATACGAACTGTTGACTAAAATAATGTATTTGCATACGATATACATGACTCTTGGCTCGCAACCCCTGTCTCTCCTTGCCAACCGTTAGCATGATTAAACGGGGGGCGAAATGCGAAAACACCTGTGTACTTAGATTCAGGCGCACGTTAAAGAACCCCATGTGATCCAAATTTTCGGAGTCCCTCGCTACGGCGTGCCTCATTATCAGATCGTGGTTTTGGCACGTGAAACCCCATAAAAAAAACATTATTCAATGCTACACCTCCCTACCCCAACCCTTGTTTTCTGTTTTATGTTGTTTTGTTTTTATTTTTTTGCGCTCTCAAAGGCACTGGCAAAAACTAAAAAATTATGGAATGAACTTAGGGTTATGCAACTGCAAGCAGGCTGATGTGATAGCGGGATCCCTTTTCAGAGCTGATATATCTGAACGAGTGGTGGACCTTGCCTTCTTAATTTCATTTATTTAAATACTTTTTTTTCAGCATTTCCGTTGCAGTACTGCGCAGTCCGACATTCTTAAGGACGATTTCATTCGCTTTTCATGTCCTAACGCCTATGCGTGCCGTGCCTCGTGAGTATGGTGGAACGCGCTCACCTGAGTCTCGCCAGAATGCAGCAAACCTCATAGGTTGGAATGACGCTGGTCTAGGTTACGAAGATCGCATTGTGCCTACACACACCTGTCTTGCTTTTGTCGTGCGTACGCAAGGACGGTATGTCCTGCGTACGCAAGGACAGTAGAACGGCGTCTCTTCGATCGCGCACGTCGATAGCAGACCAGTGTCTAATAAGTTTGTTTTGGGTGTGACCGCACGCAAACAGCGCAGCCGTGATTATATAAGGTAGCTGTAGTCGTTTAATACGAAAGTGCTTTAAGTAGGGCGACACTGAAAATCTGTCCGATGTACGTACGTCACGCAATCTCCATCGCGCAAATCCGCGAGATGAGGCCCTTTTGTTCCTAACGAATGGTTAGAAAAGTAGACATTGCGGAATTATAAAGAATCGCTTTATCAAAAGAATTGTGCTCTTGATTGCGTACAATATTTGAATGAGAATATTTAGCTGTCATCTATTTCAATGCGTAAGCATTTTTCGGCGAGTACTCCATCAAAATCTGTTCGTCACGCGAACAGCGTAATGCATTGTATCTGTACAAAAATGCTTAATTTGCGAGGACATTTACTCTTTACATGAGTAAAAAGGACGATGTTTGATACCTTTATAATTCACAAGGAATAATTGAAACTGAAGAAAATTATCAGAGAATACCCACATAATCAGATTTATGCATACCCATAGGGAGACATAGGGCTCCATAGAAAACGCAGGGGAAGCATATAATAGGGATGGGCCAACTGAATTTGGGGGTGAGCCAACTTAAATATGAGGGTGGGCTAACGTAAATTTCGGTGCAGGCAAGCTTACATTGGCAGGTTAATGGTTACGAAACAACTGCATAATGGTAAGCGAAAGTCCAAGACGGCACAGAAGATAGACACAGAATAGGACAAGCGCTAACACGCAACTAAATTTTATTCTGAAGACTTCGCCTACTTAAGTACACCGCAGATCACGATTCAGAAGAATAAGAACGAACCAGAAGAATAAGAATGTGTTCGGGTGCGCTTGGCAGGCATTCTCAGATCATGAACAGCAGGTTGCCATTATAGCAGGTTGCCGTAATAGTTTTGCCCAAGGTGCATTGGAGAAAATTGAGCTCAGCAGTTTTTTTAAAAGCGAATATTGCATTGCAGAAAAGGTTTTCACGCAGCCGCTTTTTTTCTCTCTTTCCTTTTTTTTGTCATTGCGAAAGGGGCTTCACGAACAGGCTCTGGATAATAACGCGATTCCGATGTAGAAAATGCGCAATACTTGCAAGGCAAATCAGAATGATGACTGGTTTAGTAGAAAAGAGAAAAAAAATACCGAAAGAACAAAGAAAACATTGTATGCAAACGTATGCAAATTAACTGGTACATCAAAGACAGTGAAGCCGTATGTCAGAGAGCTCTGACACGCTTCACCGACTCGCGTATGCTTCGCCGTGGCTCCAAATAGAACCGAGTCATTCCAAACGCTTCACTATGTGGGGTGCAATTGCTTGGCTATACCCGTGTCTTTTCAATACGGTTTACTATATCCGAGCTTAGAACCTATACAGCTTCTTTTTTTGACATATGCACTCTGAATCCCCCCCCCCCCCCCAAAAAAAAAGTAATTTCTTTCTCGAGTACGTTGATCACACAGGCATACCTTTGAAAATGGCTCGAGGTACAGTAAATTAGACCATTTGACTTTATAGCCAGAATAGCCAGGCGATTGACCGCAATGGAAGGCCGAAATGGAAGGCCGAAATGGAAGCCCGTCTTCTGAAGTGCTCGTAACCGCTTCCAGAAATACACAAAGTAGACGCTTCTAAGTTTTGCAGCATAGCGAGCTCCGGCCATTTGCGCACAGAAACGCGAAACTCAATTTCTGAAGAGCACAACGCTCGTGCAGTAATTATATTTCCATCAGCGACGCGACTGGTTGCCCCTCACCGTTGGGCGAGCACCAAACGAGCGTCGCTGTGCATCAAGACGCGATCTCGCTCACTTTGTGCTCGCCTAACGGTGTGGCCTGAGCGGTCACGTTGCTCGCGGATATCTAATTGGGGCGCGACTGTTGTGCTTTTGCGCAGTTTAGTTTCGCTTTTACTGAGCGGAATCGGCCGGAATTCGTTACGCTGAAAAAAACTAGCAGCGTCAACTTTTTGTATTTCTGGAAGCGGTTGTTACCTCCAGCAACGACACGCTTCGGGTCTTCTATTGTGCTTTTGGTCAAAACGTTAAATAGCGCATTTTTTTACAATGATTTGTTTCATTTCTACCTCGAGTCGTATCCTAATAGATGCCTCTGTGATAGAAGCAATCCCGGGGTAATCGCATAACTATCGTATCTTCCCCATTTTTCAGAAATTTCGAACGCATTTCGTGAAAGACCAGGCATCCTATTGTCTATATATGTGATGCATGCTTCCGTGTAATAGAAGAATGTCAGCAGAAGGGGAAAAACGAGAAGTAGAGAGAGAGAAAACAAGGATAGGAGAGGCAAGGAGGTCAACCAGAACCGCATCCGGTTTGCTACCCTACACTGGGGGTGGGGGAAAGGGAAATAGAAAGAGGAAGAAAGGGAGAGAGTAAGCACTGAGTACGTGTGGGAGGGACACCATACACAAGGACACTATAAACGGTCTCTTAAGCCGGTGCACTTCAAGTACTGCACTAGTGCACGAATCGCTTTTCGAGCCAGTGACGGGTGTGGCCACGGTCCGAGTATCTTTGACTCGGTGAACGGTCTCGAGTCCAGTCGGCGTAAAGTTACCTGCAGAGAGAGGCGTTGGACATCATAGCGAGGGCACGTACACAATAGGTGCTCGATGGTCTCCTCGCACCCGCAGGAGTCGCACATCGCGCTCTCGGCCATTCCCATACGGTAGGAGTATGCGTTCGGGAACGCCACTCCCAGCCACAAGCGACACAACAAGGTTGTTTCGCCGCGGGAAAGGCTAGATGGCAGTTGTAGCCGTAGCGTGGGGTCCAGTTTACGTAATCTGCAATTGAAGCCACTTGAAATCCAGAGATCTTGGGACTTCTTGCGTGCAAGTTGGCGAAGTTCTCTGGCAGCGTCCGACCTCGCCAAAGGTGTTGGACGCGTCTTGGTATCTTCGTGGGCACACCGGGCAGCCTTGTCAGCTAGGTTGTTGCCGACGATGCCACAGTGAGCAGGGATCCATTGAAATGTAATGTGGTGTCCTCTTTCCAGAGCATGGTGCTGCACTTCCCTGATGTCAGATATTATCTGCTCGTAAGTTCTGTGATGTAATGCAGACTTGATGTTGTGAAGGGCTGCCTTAGAGTCACAAAATACAACCCATTTCTCTGTTGGCTCTTCGGTGATGTACATCATTGCGGCATGGAGAGCTGCAAGTTCTGCCGATGTAGATGTAGTCGTGTGCGACAATTTGAACTTAACTGTAACGTTCTTGGCTGGAACGACGAATGCGGCAGTTGAGCTGGTAGGTGAGGTCGAACCATCGGTATATATATGAATGCGGTCATGATACGTCTGGTGCAGTAATAGAAGCGTAAGTTGCTTCAGAGCCGACGCTGGATGATTGGACTTTTTGTAATTCCAGGAATAGCGAAATTCACTTGAGGCTGTCGCAGGCACCACAGGGGAGAGGAAGACTTCGCCGCCGGTGTAAAAGATGCCGGTATGCACTCTTGATGAGCGCTAATCACTCGTGAAAAGGTCGCTTGAGGTCTCTCGGCTGGTAGGGAGGCCAAATGATGGTCGGGGATCCTTGACAGATGGCGAATGTGCGCTCTGAGAGAGTCGACAACTACATGTGTCTGGATTATATGATCTCCCGCGAAGTAGAGATACGAGAAGTAGAGATAGACAAAGCGACATGAAGGTGGCTGGACTAACAACTGAACTTTACTGTTGATAAGGACGTCCCCCAAGTCCGTATTGAACATGCGCAACGCACTGCATATCATATACACGGTAATCACCTTATACCTAACGTGGCAAAGCTGATAAAAATTGAAGCTCTTTCTCGGTTACAAACATCGATGATGCGCTTGCACACTTCTCAGTGCGAAGTTTATAGATAAGATACGCTTTAGTCAACTCCTGTATACTGCAGTCTCCAGTGTACTACAGCGGCTATGCCAACGCCGGCATCAGGCTGTGCCTTCTCACCAGCGCCTTCTTCACAGCCTCATACGCAAATTCAGGACTCCGACAGCCAGCTGTTCTCCGGCCGACATTCCAGATCGAATCGAATTTGAATATTCCAGAAAATGACCTTCCAATATCGAATCGAATGCCGAATATATTTGCAATTTCTAAACAAAGTAAAATGTAAAGGTTCGAATGCATGTCAAAATAAAAGGGGGAGGGGCTTATTTGTGTCATCTGATTCATCTGGTACCGTTACCAACTGGACGTCAGGTCAATCGCATGAGAAGCTTGTAGATGACAGAAATTCCGACAGAAACAATCTCAGAATGACAGTTGAAGTTAATACGATTAACATTGAAGCAACGAAGCGACACACCATATTCGCACCGCCTAAACGCGTCGTCTATGAGGCCTGTACTGCAGCCAGGCTGCTGGATGGATGGATGGATGGATGCTATCCCTTCTAAATATGATTATGGAAATGTTGCCATATTGCTGCTGAATTTTTTTACTCAATAGTATTTCAGCATACCCCAACATTTATTGAAAGCACACATCAATAATTCAACAATAAAGTTGTGGAGTAGTTCACAACAAAAATGTAATTGACTAATTGCTGTCCACATGTTGTTGAATGATGTTAAGTATTATTGAGCCATGGCTGAGTTTTCACAACAATAAAGTTGTTCACTAAATGCTGTTATTGTTGACTAACAATACATTATATTGAGCCTTATTGACAAATATTGACTTTCGAAATATATGTCAAAAACACACGCACATGTGTATGTGTGCGTGTTTTGCACATATAAAGTGTTCTAGTGATCACTTAATCACCATAACATATATGCAGGTTGTTTCACGTTACTTGAACCATAGACGCGCCTACCGAGTGGGCAGGGGCACCATGTAGATACGCCTATAGTTCAAGCTACGGGACTTGGCTCTGTAGGGGATGTGCCCCTTCACTTTACTGGTTGGACGCCCCCTGTCCACCCAGTAGAGACGTCTGTGGTTCAAGTTACGTGAAACACCCACACACACACACATATATATATATATATATATATATATATATATATATATATATATATATATATATATATATATATATATATATTGTCACGTGGTAGTGACGGTGAAGAAAGAAGCAGTACGGTGGAATACAAAACTAGCTTTTATTGGGCGAACCTGTGCCCACAAAACAGGCTACACTTATAGCACAACGAAAGCGGCGGACACGCTCGGCGATCGTCGAAAATCTGATCAGCGGGTCAAGCGCGTCGGCTTTTATACAGCAATCATCGAATGTTCCAGATTAAACGTTGGGACCAGCATGCCTTCTAAAATGTTCTACACCATTCGTGTCAAGTGATGAAATCAGATAACAGAACGTTCGGCGACAACACACAGCGGATAGAAACGTCGATAACTTTCCAGAAACTTCGGATACATGCAGGCGCGTCCCGCGCTGTGCGATAACATTTGTTCGGCGGCAAAACTTGTCGCCCGATAAAGACAAGTACACGTGTCAATACCCCCCTCTTAAAAAGCATCGACCCGATGCTGCAAACAAACCAAAGTAATAAGTAAGCACTCATAGCAAAGAAAAAAGCAAAATAAGGAAAGTTCGTTAGCGTCCGTAAAATGGTTTAAGACGCACCACGTGGACCACTTCAGGTAGTGCGCGACGTCGCTGTGAATGCGAAATGCCGTCTGGCACGACCTCATAGTCCAGTGCGCCAATACGTCGGATGACCTTGTAGGGTCCGAAATAGCGTCGCAAAAGCTTCTCGCTCAGTCCTCGTCGGCGTATAGGGGTCCAAACCCAAACACGGTCACCGGGCTGGTACTCGACGAAGCGTCGTCGGAGGTTGTAGTGTCGGCTGTCGGTCCTCTGCTGGTTCTTGATCCGCAGGTGGGCGAGCTGTCGGGCTTCTTCGGCGCGCTGGAGATAGCTAGCGACGTCAACATTCTCTTCGTCAGTTACGTGCGGCAGCATGGCGTCAAGCGTCGTCGTCGGGTTCCTGCCGTAAACCAGCTTGAACGGCGTGATCTGTGTTGTTTCTTGCACCGCCGTGTTGTAAGCGAATGTTACGTACGGCAGGACGGCATCCCAGGTCTTGTGTTCGACGTCGACGTACATCGCTAGCATGTCGGCGAGGGTCTTATTCAGCCGCTCCGTAAGGCCATTCGTCTGCGGGTGGTAAGCCGTGGTCCTCCTGTGCCTTGTATGACTGTATTTCAGAATGGCTTGGGTAAGCTCCGCTGTAAAGGCCGTTCCTCTGTCGGTGATAAGGACTTCTGGGGCGCCATGTCGAAGCAGGATGTTTTCGACAAAGAATTTGGCCACTTCGGCTGCGCTACCTTTCGGCAGTGCTTTAGTTTCAGCGAAGCGGGTGAGGTAGTCTGTCGCCACGACGATCCACTTATTTCCGGTTGTTGACGTCGGAAAGGGTCCCAGCAAGTCCATCCCGATCTGCTGGAATGGTCGGCAAGGAGGCTCGATTGGCTGTAGTAATCCGGCTGGCCTTGTCGGCGGTGTCTTGCGTCGCTGACAGTCTCGGCATGTTCTGACATAACGGGCGACGTCGGCGGTCAGGCGCGGCCAATAATACTTTTCTTGAATCCTCGATAGTGTCCGGGAAAAACCGAGGTGTCCAGCGGTCGGATCGTCATGTAGGGCGTGCAATACTGCTGGACGAAGTTCTGACGGGACAACAAGAAGGTAATTGGCGCGGACTGGTGAGAAGTTCTTCTTCACGAGTAGACTGTCTTGAAGCGTGAAGGAAGATAATCCGCGCTTAAATGCCCTGGGGACAACGTCGGTGTGCCCTTCCAAATAATCGACGAGGCCTTTAAGTTCCGGGTCCGCTCGTTGTTGTTCGGCGAAGTCTTCCGCGCTTATTATACCAAGGAAGGCGTCGTCATCCTCGTCATCTTGCGGCGGCGGGTCAATGGGGGCGCGTGATAGGCAATCGGCGTCTGAGTGTTTTCGTCCGGACTTGTATGTTACAGTGATGTCGTATTCTTGTAGTCTGAGGCTCCACCGTGCCAGCCGTCCTGAGGGATCCTTTAAATTCGCTAGCCAGCACAAGGCGTGATGGTCGCTGACGACTTTGAATGGCCTGCCATATAGGTAAGGGCGAAATTTCGCTGTAGCCCAAACGATGGCGAGGCATTCCTTTTCGGTTGTAGAATAATTGCCTTCCGCTTTTGACAACGACCGGCTAGCGTAAGCTATCACGTGTTCATGTCCATCTTTTCTCTGGACCAGGACGGCGCCGAGGCCTAGGCTACTGGCGTCAGTGTGGATTTCGGTATCGGCGTTCTCGTCGAAGTGCGCAAGTACGGGCGGCGACTGCATGCGTCGTTTCAGTTCTTGAAATGCCTCGGCCTGCGGCGTTTCCCACTTGAACTCGACGTCACATTTAGTTAGCTGCGTCAGCGGCTCAGCGATGCGTGAAAAGTTCTTGACAAATCGCCTGTAGTAGGCGCACATGCCAAGAAATCTACGCACTGCCTTCTTGTCGATGGGCTGTGGGAACTTTGCTATGGCAGCTGTCTTCTGCGGGTCGGGGCGGACTCCAGATTTGCTGATGACGTGGCCTAAAAATAGGAGCTCCTCGTAAGCGAAGCGGCACTTTTCCGGCTTCAGAGTAAGTCCTGATGTCCTGATGGCCTCTAGTACTGTTGCCAGCCGCCTAAGGTGAACGTCGAAATTTTCGGCGAAGACGACGACGTCATCCAAGTATACGAGACAGGTCTGCCACTTCAATCCTGCTAAAACCGTGTCCATCACGCGCTGGAACGTTGCAGGCGCCGAGCACAGTCCGAATGGCATAACCTTGAACTCGTAGAGGCCGTCTGGGGTGATGAAGGCGGTCTTTTCGCGATCTCTTTCGTCGACTTCTATTTGCCAATAGCCAGACTTGAGATCCATGGACGAGAAGTATTGAGCGTTGCAGAGCCGATCCAATGCGTCGTCTATCCGTGGGAGGGGGTATACGTCCTTCTTCGTGATCTTGTTCAGACGCCGATAATCGACGCAGAAACGTAGGGTTCCGTCCTTTTTCTTTACCAGAACAACAGGGGATGCCCACGGGCTTTTCGATGGCTGGATGATGTCGTCGCGCAGCATTTCGTCGACTTGTTCTCTTATAACTTCACGTTCTCGCGCCGAAACTCGGTAAGGGCTCTGACGGAGTGGTCGAGCGCAGAGGGGGGTATTGGAGGGGGGGGTATTGACACGTGTACTTGTCTTTATCGGGCGACAAGTTTTGCCGCCGAACAAATGTTATCGCACAGCGCGGGACGCGCCTGCATGTATCCGAAGTTTCTGGAAAGTTATCGACGTTTCTATCCGCTGTGTGTTGTCGCCGAACGTTCTGTTATCTGATTTCATCACTTGACACGAATGGTGTAGAACATTTTAGAAGGCATGCTGGTCCCAACGTTTAATCTGGAACATTCGATGATTGCTGTATAAAAGCCGACGCGCTTGACCCGCTGATCAGATTTTCGACGATCGCCGAGCGTGTCCGCCGCTTTCGTTGTGCTATAAGTGTAGCCTGTTTTGTGGGCACAGGTTCGCCCAATAAAAGCTAGTTTTGTATTCCACCGTACTGCTTCTTTGTCGACTCAGGTAGAAGTCCGTGCTCTGGGGGCAGTCCTTGCAGTCTGCGGCTAGCACGCTGGTCTTCGGCGATGTTAGTTTTGTCCTCGGGCTTTGGGCTTGGATCGCGGCTTTGCGGGGGCGTTCGGTACATGAACGCACAAGCACCTCCACCAGATGTCACGTGGTAGTGACGGTGAACAAAGAAGCAGTACGGTGGAATACAAAACTAGCTTTTATTGGGCGAACCTGTGCCCACAAAACAGGCTACACTTATAGCACAACGAAAGCGGCGGACACGCTCGGCGATCGTCGAAAATCTGATCAGCGGGTCAAGCGCGTCGGCTTTTATACAGCAATCATCGAATGTTCCAGATTAAACGTTGGGACCAGCATGCCTTCTAAAATGTTCTACACCATTCGTGTCAAGTGATGAAATCAGATAACAGAACGTTCGGCGACAACACACAGCGGATAGAAACGTCGATAACTTTCCAGAAACTTCGGATACATGCAGGCGCGTCCCGCGCTGTGCGATAACATTTGTTCGGCGGCAAAACTTGTCGCCCGATAAAGACAAGTACACGTGTCAATATATATATATATATACCACACACACGCACACAAACGCGCGCGCGCGAACCCAATATGTACATATATATGACTTCAAGATACAGGCATGTATGGTTGCCGCAAGGTGTTATTTGAAAAGTTGGTGTACTTCTTGAAAAAATTGGAGGACGCTTAAGCTTCGCCTTCAAGAGTGGAACGCGACAGCGTTCCCGTCGACCCGCCAAGGGGTGTAAGACAATGGGCTACAGGACAGCCATCACTTACGAGGCGCCCCGCATTGGACGCGGTGAGCGTCGAGCCATATTGTCGAGCAACGCGGCGTTCGGCGCAGCAACGAAACGTGCGCCTGAGCAAGCGGAACGAACCAAAGAACTCGGTATCTCGGAGGGGGAAATGATGCACGCCAGCCAAACGTCGTGATCGGCACGGGCAGAGAGATAGATAGCGATCTAAAGAAAGGAAGGACGCTTGATTCTGCGGAGGGAGCAAGGCGAAGCGTTGTCAGGGGAGAGAGAGTCCGGGCAACGATCCCCCTCGCACCGGTCCTTCCACAGCTCCAATGCGCGCGTGGCGCGCCATCTGTCGAGGCAGCGCCCTATATGGAGAGGAGGGGGTCTTCTGTGTTTGCCACAAGATGGCTCTGCGTGTGCGGAAAGCGCAGAAGAAATGCAGCGGAAACGCACTTCGCTACTCGTGTAATTGCGACTTCTGTAAGTTACATGTTCATAATTACCGATATACACTGCAGTATAACTTTCCACGGCTCGTTTCGAAGGCAACACCGCATTCACTAGAGGCGCGTTTGTACCGCTTGGAAGCATCAAACTCGTGGCTTAGTGGTAGCGTCTCCGTCTCACACTCCGGAGACCCTGGTTCGATTCCCACCCAGCCCATCTTGGAAGTTGCTTTTTATTTACGAAGTGCCTGCCGTGATTTATCGCTCACGGTCAACGCCGTGGACGCCGACATCGGCTTTTCTGCGACACGAGCTCCTTAACGCTATCGCGTTAAAACAACTTTCTCTCTATCATACGCATTCTCTCTCACACACACACACACATATATATATATATATATATATATATATATATATATATATATATATATATATATATATATATGCAGTTTGAGAAGACGACACATGTCCCTACAAGCAGACCAACAAGCGATGATTGGACGCATCCTGCATTCCCATCGGCGTCCATTGTAAGTGGCCAGTGCCCTGGCTTTGTGTCTGTGTGCCAGGAGACAACATAGCCTCCATGTTAAATATGGGCAATATGTCGGTGAAAGTTAACCAAACTCAAATCTCATGTTTTACATGCCAAAACCACGCTTTCCTTATGGGCCACGGCATAGTAAGGGATACCGGACTTATTCTGGCCACCTGGTGTTCTTTTCCCTGTACCAAACGCACGGTACGCGTGCGTTTTTGCATTTCAGCCCCATCGAAACGCAGCCGCCGCGGCCGGCATTAGATCCCGCGCATTCGGATTGCCCCAGCCACTAGGCCACCAAGGCGGGTGCGGTGGAGAAAGTAGTGAACATGGTTTTTAAAGAGTGCGTTTAGCTTAGATGTTACCCCTTAGCGCGCCACAGAACGAAACGAAAAGTTTGGCCGATGTCTACGACAGGGTGCTCATATTTTACGTGGAGGCGAAAGTCTTTTCGGTGGCATCGACGGGGTGCTGGCCGATGTGCTGGCAATCTGCTTGGCCACCAAGCACATTCTGCGCTGCTACACTTTTCCGGTGGGAAATCGTATAGCGCAGAAGCACGCGAGCAAATGTTTGAAGAATGGGACGACAGACCGTGTGCGGTTTGCCATGATGTCGAAATAACAAGCACAAAGAGCGACAATTCTGTACTTTTCTGGTTAATAGTTCAGTCCACGCGGTTGCTGCACGCATTACTTATCTTTTTACATAGCAATTGTGTGTGATCATTTTATAGGTAAAACAAAAATGAATAAAATATTGGACGTGTTCTTAGAGTAAAATGAAGTAAAGTAATATTAATTCCTGAATTTGTGTGTTAGGGCACAGTGCAATTCACTACTACTTTCCATTTTATTTCTTCGTTCTTCCTTTTTTCAAATTAGTGACTAATGCACCGTGGTTTTTCGCATAATTCGTGCAGCTAGTTAAATTTACATTTTCAAGTGTCAATCAGTATAAGATAGATAACTTAAGGCAACGCGGATGCTGCAATATATCAGCGCCGGTAATAGGTATGTGGAGACGAAACAGAAGGCAGAAATATTTAATATCTCGATGGATTTTTCTTTTGAATTACATTTTGACACGCTAAATGGCTCAAATCATCCTGTTCAAGATCTCATATTTGCTTTTTGACACTAGGTGATTTGCTAGAAAATCAGTCGAACAAACAGGCATCATATCCGAACTCGGTGGAAAGAAAAACTACGTTCTTTACGTGGTACTTGCACTGTGTTTAACACCCTTCATAATGAAACACAAATAGAGATCCAAATCCAAATTGAAGTCAATAAAACGAAGCCGAATAAAACAATAAAAAAGGCATCTTCACACAATATGATTGCACATGACCGTTACCCTTGCTTCTCACCAAATTCTATTTACTGGGTGTTAGATAACTTCTGGAGGCATTCTTGTACTGGTTATGGTATTCTGAAAACCAATAGAAAGCCAATTTAAATTTATATTCGCGCAATGTTTATTAGTCTGAGCTCCATCATTGTACTTCGAAATGGTTATTCGAGTTTAAGAAGCGGCGTGAAAAGCTTAGCGGTGTGTACGGGAGTGTTCATCTGCGCATTCGCCAACATATTGCCGCACAGCTGTTTGCAAAGTGTAACACTGGCGTTCATATCAAACTTCAATGCGCGAGCATGATAAACGCAGGACGTATTTTTTTAGGAGTAGGAACACTGGCGGAAAACCTGAGACAGTGAAATCTGCCTCCTGGGAATAATATTGTCTATGTTCGGTTAGTATCTTCACAATAACCGAGAACTCGACCATGCTTCGTTTAGACTCAAGGGCTAATGAATCGAATCAAATCGTCCTGGGCCGGGCCGGGCCCAGATATTCGGGGCCCTGGCCGGGCACTTTGAAATCACAGGGCGGGGCTCGGGTGGTACAGCACATGCCACTTTCAGGCTTGCGCAGGGCCCAGGTCATAAAAAAAAACGGCTCGTGCACTGCTGTAATGGAGACCCACAGTGCGTGATCCCTGTGGCCCACACGACCACGAATTACCGAGTCTACAGGATTGGTCCAGTTTTGATTGCACCATCTCCGCAGTTGGCGTCCGTTGTTGAACACGGAATCGTAAGCAGTGGCCTCGGTGTCGTGGAGAGCCTCATTAGCTTCGGCATCGGCCAGTTCACTGCCTTGTCGACCACAGTAACCGCGAATCCATTCATATGTAAAATGGTGGCCGTTCTGTGCCGCTCAAGTGTGTAGCTCGGCACTGTCTGTGGCCAACGCTCTGTACCGGCTGTCTTTCGTTATGTCTGTAAGTAAGCGACAGAAAAGCACTGCGACCATCAAGAAAATCGCTACGATTGTCTCCAGACAATGGAGCCCGAGATACCATTTAGGGGACCACCAAAAATTCAGCGCAGCAGTGCCAGTCTTCTGCAAAGGCTTAGGTTGTAAGTGGCGTTTACACGTCGTTACGGGAACATAACGTAACCCACCGAGTCTCCAGGCTGTGAGATGTGCCACGTGAGCGAATCTATAAAACACGTGCTGCCTGACTTCAATACATGGAAGATCGACAGAGGTTGGCTGATATTCTTGCCCGACAGCCAGTCGTTGTCAGATGATTTTATATTAATACCAAATAAAATAAACCTTTCTACAACATCTATAAATAGTGATATATTGGGCGCCTGGAGTGAATGTAAATATAACTTTCAGACCATCAGGATTTACCTATCTTTGATTACTATTCTATAAAAAAAATTTTGGACCTGAACCCTTGGCAATGAGTATATCTGACAGTCGTATCCTTTGCCTCTTCCCTCCATCGTTATCGTCACGGATCCAGTTCCGCTTTCTTTGCTGGCTAGTAGCTGGCTAAAGCGACAAGAATCTGACCAATCTCTGTGCAATATTTTATATTTAGTAATTTATTTGCACATAGCGAAATTCATAATATTATAGCAATAGTGAATTACAAAGAAAGTGACAGGAGAATACAATACAATAAAACCGGTGTCCACTAGCGACGTAATCAGGCGCAGCAGAATGCAACGTGAAGTATATGAGCACGAATTGAAAAAATACTATCTATGCATTATTTATGGCATTCATAAACTGAGGCAGAATTAATTCGCGAATTTCCTCAGGCACTTACTCACAATGTCGAATCGTTCGACAGGTTCGGCGGTTTGTTGGGCAGGCGAGAGGTTTCAGTCAAAAGGAATACGTCGTACAGCCTCCTTCGCACGTACATACCTCTAGCGCCATGACAGTGCGACCAGGAGCGTGATTACGCCGTCGACTGGTAGCAGGTAGCCGCCCTAGTTTGAGACGATGTTCCTGTCAATTTGAGTGCATCTCGTCCGCGGTGAAAGATGCACCCTAGTATAGTCGCAGGAAAGTGCTTCCTCCGATCGCAGTGGCCAGTGTCCCAATGCCATCTGTTTTACTTTTCGGTGTCAGATTGGCTGGAATTTGTCTTTTAAGAGGTATCTAAGTCCAGAGCTATAGGTTTACATTGAATTGGATTGAATAAATTTAATGAGAGGTCCTGCGAGCTACGGGACGCAAGGTCCCATAGAGCGGGCTACTCCCACGTTGGGACCGGGAGTTGTAACTCCCTGGCCGCATCGTGGGCTCGCTGGACGGCCCATAGCTGCTCCGCCAGGTCCGTGCTGCGTAATGCTTCTTGTAGCCTGGCGGAGTCTTGATCCTTGTTTGCGTGGGTCCGACCACACGGCCAGAGCAAGTGATGTACGTCTAGTGTGCTATGGCAATTTTCGCAATATGATGTTTTGTATAGGTCAGTCATGTAGTGATGTAGTCTGTTCTGCGTGGGGTACGTGTTTGTTTGAAGCATTCTGAACGTGAGGGCTTGAGGCCTGGTGAGCTTATTGTGAGGTGTGCTGTATATTCTGCGGTCTAGATAAAAGTGCTTTGTTATCTCGTTATATGTGGAGGGAGGGTCCCGATTCTCGCTGGGATGGTCACGACCAGAATAGGTGGCGTCGCGGAGGGTTAGGTCTCGCGCGCTCCTGTGAGCCATCTCATTGAGATTGCGAGGGGCGTCCTCGATATCTATATCGATAGATATAGATATCGATATCGATAGGTTTACATGCACCCAACAAAATATGTCCGAGTCGGATTTCGCGGTTCAAAACCGGCTGTCGGGTTCATGTAATGGCTACCGGGGCATGGGGCCCAGGGAACTAATGAGCTGGACGCCTGAACCCAACTACAAGAGGGGATATAATTGAGGTCCCTCATAATTTTTTCGAGATGAGCCTCTCCTGCAGGCTTCACTTGTCATCGACTATATTGTCATTAAGAGTTTAATGTCTAGACGGGTTTATCACAACCATATCAAGCCAACAGATAATGAAGCCGAGGAAACCATAGGGGAACTTAATTGTCGATTTTTTAAATTGAAGTGTAGAAACGTTAAAGGAAACGGTAATCAAAGTTGGCAAAAGAACATAGCTGGCCGGCGGTGGGATTCCAACCCACGATTTCCAAATTACGCATGCGTTGCACTACCAGTTCTACTACGGCGGCTGCTCTTCCCACGTCCACACTCTTGGGAATTTGGGTACGTGTTTCGTATTTAGACCTGGCAATGTTAACCAGCGCCACTCAAAACCATGGCGGTGGATGATCGATGGCGCCACGTTGAACGTGAACTGCACGAGCAGGCAGCTAACCAATAAACCCTTCTATGCTACCCGAAAGGCAACAAACCTGGCGGATTCGAGACCCTCGTTATACAATTAACGATAGCAGGGCAAACCGAGAGGCCCGATTTTTGTTAACAGAGAAAGCAGCAGTAATTTACCACTGAGCTGTAGTACTTGACTCGTCCAGTTTTAAAGTAGTTAGCGGCTTTTTGATAATTAGACGTGCAATACAGCAGTCCTGGTCCTTTAACATATCGAACAACACGGCTGAAGTTGTGCCGAATGATGCCTCTGACATCTAACCTGTCTTACTGTTAGGCAGTTTGGCGAACCTCAGCTAAAACCTCGATGTATACGTTGGTGCGATGAACCTTGCACCTTGCGCTCAGGTGGCTCTCAGGCTCGACCTCAGATCTCAAAAAGCCATTCAAAATCTGACTTGGGTTCTTCGCCTTCTACAACGGTTGAATGTGGCCGTCCTTAAAGGCGAACTGCAACAAAACTTTGTATCACGTATAAAGTAAGCGTTTCAGATAATGAAGATGTGTATCCGTGCGAACTCTTACGTTTAATATGTGAATAAGAACTTCACGAAAGGCTCCCAAAACTAGGCGTTTTGGATACGAAAACTGAAAAAAAGAAATTAAGAATGCGCCGCCATTGCCGCTCGCCGAAGCTGACGCACGACTCCGTATACGCGGCTGCTCGGTATGATCTCCGAGTTGAGGCGCTGCACGCAACTTCCCGCGGCGCGCTGCACAGTATCGGAGGCGACGGACAGGGACTTACGTCATATCCGCTAACCACCAGGTGGACGCGTCGTCTGCTCTGGTAATAAGAAAATTATGTAGCAGAGCTTCCAGCAACGCGGACTCGTAACCTGAGCCGTCACGCTCCTGTTCCCACTTATGCCAGCATCCCGTCGGCAATAAACGTTGTTCTTCACCGACAACCGGCCTGCTTACATGGTGGCAGCGGTCCCTAGTCGGCATGTCGACGCCAGCGTCCCTTCTTCCATCGCCGAAGCCCTTGCACACATCAGGCAACGCTTGGCTTGGATGGCAAACTTGGAAGAGTGAGTTTACCTTGTTTCCTACTGCCTCTCATTTGAGCAAGCAGGGCAACGGTGTGCAGGCAGCCACGTTTCTAGTAACGATTGGTGAGGAGGCTAGGAAGGCATACGGCACGTTCTAGTTTGAAGCAGGAGAAGACAAAAACGACGTCGACATCTTGTTGCAGAAATTTGAGAATTTCTACAAGCTTGAAACGAACCTAACCTTTCAGGAATTCCGTTTCGGATCAAGAAACCAAAAAGAAGACGAGGGCTTCTGTGAATGATTCACTGAACTGCGCATATATACTAGCCAAAAACTGTGAATTTGGAGGGCTTGAAGATCGGGATTGTTGTGTTCATATAGGAGGTTGTGGCCAAGTACTGCACCAGGGTGGCCAATCCTGCTCTGGTGAGGGAGTGCGTTACCGGTTCTCGTCACCGGGATCAGGCCACACTCCAGGCCTGTTTACGCAATTTTATCAACACGCGGATTTCTTTTTTTTTAAGAAAAAGAAATGGGCATGGGCAGGACATGTAATGCGGAGGGAAGATAACCGATAGTCATTAAGGGTTACGGACTGGATTCCAAGGGAAGGGAAGCGTAGCAGAGGGCGGCAGAAAGTTAGGTGGGCAGATGAGATTAAGAAGTTTGCAGGGACGGCATGGCCACAATTAGTACATGACCGGGGTTGTTGGCGAAGTGTGGGAGAGGCCTTTGCCCTGCAGTGGGCGTAACCAGGATGATGATGATGATGATGATGATCGGGATGTTGCGCAGCCGCATTATTCTGAGCATTCGAGACAAGACTTTGCTGCAAAAGTTGATCGCTGAAAACCATTCGCATCAGAAGACTGTCGATGTCTGTCGCGCCCATGAGCAAGGGAAAGAGCAGTTTCGCGAGATAAGCGAAGTAGCCGCAACCGCTCAGGAAGCGAGAGTTCATGCAGTAGCAATTAACAGAAACGTCTGCAGTAAATGCGGCTACCAGACACATCGTAGCAGAATATGCCCTGCGAACGGGAAGACTTGCGAAAAGTGCGGCAGGCGGAGCCATTTTGCCCAAGCTTGCAAGACGCCGCCGCCATCACGAGACGCGGTTAAGAGACGCAGAGAGAGAGAGAGAGTAAAACTTTAATAAATGTAAATAAAAGAAGGCACGATGGTTGGAGCCCCTATTCCAGGGCCCCACTGGCACGAGCGGCTCGCTGGGCTTGGTCCAGAAGAGCCAACTGGCTCTTCCGACCCTCGTCCGCAAGCCATGCCTCCCCCTGCCTATTCCTCATTAGTGGATGTTCGTGTAATATGGGACTGTCTATGTGCGGAGGCCTCCTGGGACACTCCCATGTGATGTGTTTTAGTGTGGGTGTGTCTGTGCACCACGGGCACTCGTCAGTGAACCTCGTGGGGTGTATTCTGTGTAGGTGGTGCAGGTTGGGGTATGTATTCATCTGAATACGACACCAGTCCCTCTCCTGTTGGCTGTTTAAATCGGAGTGAGGATGTCCAAAACGTCTCCGCTCCTGCCTTTGCTGTAGGAGGATGTCACGAGAATTCGGTGGAAGGTCGTCGCTAGGCCATGCCGTTGCTCGGACGTTCAAACCTCGAGCAATACGGTCTGCCCTAGCGTTTCCTGCCAGTCGCTCGTGTGCCGGACACCAGACGATAGTGTGGTGCCCCTCTAGTTGAGTGCCTAAAATTTTGATTATTGATTTGGGTGCCGTTCCTTGTAAAAACAGGCGGCAAGCCGCTTGTGAGTCGGATAATATGAAAGCTGAATTGGTTTGGCGCTCGGCGTCCTGAATGGCCAAGGCGATGGCTGCAGCCTCTGCCACGCATGCCGAGGCGGTTTTGAAGGATGCCGTTGTTATGTTGTTGTTGCATGTAGAAACTATGGTGAAAGTGTCTGAGCTGGCTCGCAGAGATTTGCGTGAAGTGCGTGTAGAAGCAGACGAGGACTATTTCTTGGAAACTTTAACGGTGCATACCATAACAACAGACAACTGGAACGCGACGGTTCATATTGAAGACACAACAATGACGTGGAAATTAGACACGAACCCAAACTGCTGCGTCATTTCGAAACGAGACATTGAGGCGCTACCAGATAAGCCAACAAAATCCTGCCTGGTCACGCTTACGGCAATTTTTGGACACAAAACTGCATCGCATGAAAAAGTACCGTTACTTTCAGCAAACAACAAATCTCACGAATGAGTGAATGAGTGAGTGAGTGAAACAACTTTATTTGGTCCACTATAGACGCGATTAAACTCAACGCCATCTAGCTAGGAAAAATTTTTCATTGTAGACCAGAACGTGCCGGTAACACTGAGTGGCTCAGCGGCGGAACGCTTAGGGTTCATCAGCTGCTTGCAGAGCATTGAATGCGAACATATTTACCACCCAGCACAGCCTTTTGCTCAAGTCTTCAAAGGGCTCGGCCGGCTAAAGGACTTCGAGTACAAAATGAAGCTCAAGCCCGGTGCCGCGGGTATCGTCGGGCCAGCTAGAAGAGTCGCTGTGGCCCTTCAAGACAAAGTGAATTAAGGTACAACTACAGCGCATGGAAGACCAATGATTAATGACAAAGGTAACTGAACCTACAAAATGCTCCAGTCACATGATCACAGTAGGGAAAAAGGACAAGTATGCATTTACCTGGATTGGATTGGATTGGAAAAATTTTAATAAAAGTCCTGCAGGACGCACGTCAGCGCGCAGTGGGCGTCTCCCACGCAGGGACCGAGAGAGAGTACCTGGCGGCCGCTGCGCGAGCCTGCTGGACGGCCCATTGCTGGTCTTGTAGGAGCGGGCTTCTTAGGGTCTTCTCCCACTTGTCGGAGGTAGAGTCGGGCGGAGCGTTTCTGCACTTCCAGAGCACGTGTGCGAGTGTCGCCGTGACCCCGCACGAGGGGCACGCATCGTCTGGGTAGACATCCGGGTAGATTATGTGTAAGGTGGCCGGGTTTGGATAGGTATCTGTCTGTAATAAGCGTAGCGTTAGCGCCTGCGGCCTGTTTAGTTTGGGGTGCGGGGGCGGAAAGAGACGTCGTCCCAAGTAAAAGTGTTTGGTTATTTCGTTGTAGGTTATTGGGGCATCCCTGTTCGCCTCCAACTCATCGAGACGTAGTTGCCCGGGGGTGACGGCGCGGTCGGTAAGCGCGCGCGCAGCGTCGTGGGCTGTCTCGTTGAGGTTGGGCGGGGCGCCCGGAATCCGACCCAGGTGGGCGGGAAACCAGATGACGGTGTGATGTTTGAGGGTGCTTGGATCAGCGCCGCGGAGGATGCGTAACGCCTTGACGTAGACGACTCCTCTCTCGAACGCTTTGATCTCGAGTCGCTGAATATTGTCGTTCGCTTATCGTCGAGCATTGCCAGGGCTATGGTGTAGGGGTTGAGGACGGACTTCGGGATGAAAACAAACTTGGGAGGGTTTATTTTACATTATATACAGATAGGTGAGACTCAAGTAACAGTCGTACAGTCATTACGGGCCGGCAGCAACTCGGACGCTGCGGCCCGCGGCAAGAAGTTCGAGAGAGAGGTGAATCAGGGAATGCTCTGGTCTCTCTGGAATGCTTCTTTTAAACCCTTCGAGGACTGGAAGTCGCGTCATGTTTGGCCAATGGGAGAGTCCGCTCAGATGACGCCATTTTCAGCCAATGGTTGGCGCCCGTATCGCGTTGTCACACCCGGCGGCTCTCTGCGGTCTTTCCTCGCAGACTTGCAATGCGCTTCTTCAAAGGAGGAGAAGGCGGGGGTTGCTCATGCTCCATTGTCCGAGGGCCCACCTGCTCCCGGTGCTACGGCCCCGCAGCGGTAGCAAATGTCTTCTTCAAAGGCGATGAAGAGGGACGATTGGGCTCCATATTCCAAGGGCCCACCTAGTCCCGGCGGTACGGCTCCGCTGTGGCGGCAAATGCCTTCTTCAAAGGCTACCGGTGCGACGCTGCCAGGCCTTCTCGGTACGTCACAGCCGTCCCGCTGTCACGGTGCATTACCGCCGTCTTGGTTTGGCACCCACTTTACTTGCAACAATGCCGTGCTATCCCCTCGCTTTCTGGAAGAGTCAAGCAGAGAATAGCTACCGGCGGCTTACAAACTTGTTGGCTCGTGCGCTCCTCTGGAATGTGCTGCGATTCGATGTGGTCCGGGGGAACTCGAAGTAGGCGCAGGAAACAGCTCCATATCTAACAATGGCCACTTGCTCCGCCACCTCGGGATCACGTGTGCGTACCGTGGCGGCGTTTAAAGTCCGTTGCGAGGACGAGACCACTACCGCGGCGAAGGCTCGGTTGCATCGGTAGGCGGCGGCGTCCACGAAAGCGACGTCGTCCGCTTTCTTGTTTACTCGTTTGAGGAACGCGGTGGCCCGGGCTTGGCGCCTGCCTCGATTGTGTTCCGGATGAACGTTTCGCGGAATGGGTGCGATCGTGATCAGGTCGCGGAGATCGCGGGGAACCGGCGTAAGCTCCGGTGGATCCTGGGTGTTCAGTGGGAAGTACCCGAGCTCGCGCAAGATGTGACGGCCGGTCTTCGTCATCGTCAGTCGTATCATCTGCGCTCTCTCCTGAGCCTCAGCGATCTCTTCGAGGGTATTGTGCACCCCGAGCTCGAGGAGTCGATACGTCGGCGTCGTGATCGGGAGGCCAAGGGCCCGCTTCACTACCTTTCGGATTAGTGTATTGAGCTTGTCACGCTCCGATTGTTTCCACTTATGCATTGCTGCGACGTAGGTGAAGTGACATAGGACGAACGCGTGTACGAGACGCAGCAGATTGTCTTCTTTGAGGCCGTGGTGACGTACAAGTCGTATTGCGTTCTCCGTCTTTGTCGTCAGCTCGTGGACCGTTTGGATGTTGGATCCGCCTAACTCGATAATCATTCCCAGTACTCGGATGGAGTCAACCCTGGGGATTGGGCGACCGTCTCTGGTGCGGACAGTGATGTTGCGCTCGGTCGGTGGTTTCCATCCGTTAGGCCTTTTGCCTCGTCGTTTTGGGCTGTACAACAACAGCTCCGATTTGGCGGAGGAGCACTTGAGGCCCGTGTGGTCGAGGTAGGATTTGACAGTTTCGACTGCCTCCTGCAGAGCGGATTCGATAAAGCCATCCGACCCCGCGGAGCACCAGATGGTGATGTCGTCCGCGTATACCGTATGGTTGAGGCCTTGTATCTTCGACAGGCGTTCGGAGAGCCCAATCATCATCAGGTTGAACAGCGTCGGCGAGAGGACGGAGCCCTGGGGGGTGCCACGCTGTGCGAGCTCGACTTCTTCCGACGTGAGGTCTCCGACACGGAGCACGGCCTTGCGACGGGTTAGAAAGGAGCGGACGAACTCGTAGAACCGGCGCCCGAGCCCTAAGGTCGTGATCGCCTTTAGTATTGCAGAGTGCTGGATGTTATCGAAAGCCTTCTCCAGGTCAAGGCCAAGTATGGCGCGGGTGCCCCAAGTAGCCCCGGCGTCTTTGATTTGGTGTTTCAGGAGAAGCATCGTATCCTGAGTCGAGAGCCCGGGTCGGAAGCCGATCATGTAGTGTGTGTAACAGTCCTGGTCTTCGAGATACCGGCCGACTCTATTGAGTACGACATGCTCGGCCACCTTACCCACGCACGACGTTAGCGAGATGGGGCGAAGGTTATCGACGCCAGGCGCCTTGCCCGGTTTCGGAATGAGGATCGTCCGGGTGAGTTTCCAGGCATCAGGTAACTCGCCCAGCCCCCACACGTCATTGATGGCGCCCGTGAGGTACACGACCGAAGGGTCGTTTAAGTTCCGCAGGAGCTTGTTGGTTATGCCATCGGGGCTTGGGGCGGAACGGCCGTTTAGTTCGTGGAGAGCCCGGCGTATCTCTTCGACGGAAAAATCGGCGTCTAGGAGACTGTTGTCGGTACCGGTGTAATAGGGATGTAGGGTCGGCGGGCCTTTGGGTATCGGCAGGTACTTATGCACAAGCGTCTTGACGATGTCATCCGGCGAAGCGGTGCCTTTGGCCTGGTGAAGGACTTTGGTGAGCGAGTGGCGCTGGTTTGTGCGGCTGTTGGTGTCGTCGAGCAGGTGTTTGAGGAGGTTCCACGTCTTCCCGTTGCGGACCTGTCCGTCGACGGAGTTACACACCTCGTCCCATTGCTGTTTGGATAGGGTGCTGCAGTGTTCCATTATGGTCTGGTTCAGTTGTGCAATGCGTTTGCGGAGCCTGCGGTTGAGACGCTGGCTCTTCCATCGTGTCATTAGAGACTGTTTGGCTTCGAGCAAGTGGGCGAGGCGGCTGTCCATCTTCTCGGTTGGTATATCCGTGCTAAATGTTTTTGTGGCCTTAACGACGTCGGCCTTGAGCTGAGCCGTCCACGTCTCGAGGTTCGGGGCAGTGTCTGGAGGGAGTCGTGAGGCGCGAGTCTTGAGAGAGAAGTCCCAGTCGACCCACGTGTACGACTTGGGCTTCCTGACGATGCTGGGTAAGTGCACGGCCAGTATGAGGTGGTCGCTGCCAAGATCCTCCGCAAGATTGGACCAGCGGGCATCGGCTGTGTTCTTCACGAAGCAGAGATCTGGAGTGGTGTCTCTGTGCGTGGATGTGTCGATACGGGTAGGGAACGCCTTGTCTGTCACTAGGGTGAGATCGAGCTCGTTCGCATGCTGCCACTGCGTGGTGCCCTTGGGGGTGTCATATACGTAACCCCAGGTGCGATGCGCAGCGTTGAAGTCGCCAGCAATGACTAGCGGGTTTGAGCCAGCAAGACGTATGGCTCTCGGGAAGAGGCGTCGGAAACGGTGACTCGTTTGTCTGGGGCTGCTGTACACGTTGAGTATGTACACACTTTGTCGGGACGCGTCGATTGGGAGAATCTCCGTCATGACGTTGTCCACCTCGGACGTGCCGAGGTCATGCGCGAGGCAGGTGAGCTTTTTAGAGACCAACGTGGCGGTACCACGTCCTCCCGCGAGGCCTGGTAACCACTGGTAACCGGTAAACGTGGCGGTGTGTGTTAAAGTTTCTTGCAGAAGGATTACGTGGGGCTTGGCATCGTGGCTACGTAGGTATTGCTGCAGGGAGGCTTTCCGCGTAGTGAAACTCCTGCAGTTCCACTGCCAGATGCGGAACGCTTCATCTCGCCTGGCCATCTTGATGCTTGTGGGGGTCGGCCCGGGCGCTTGACGGTTGGAAGGGGGCCACCTTCCTGGATCCAACAGAGCTAAACAAGTCACTCTTCCGCGAGAACTATCCTATGCTAACAATAGAGGACATAGTTCCGCGACTTTCCGAGGCTGTTCTTTTTTTCAACTGTAGATGCAGCATCTAGATTTTGGCAGAAAAAACTGCACAAGTCAAGCTTATTACTATACCCGCCGTGGTTGCTCAGTGGCTATGGTGTTAGGCTGCTGAGCACGAGGTCGCGGGATCGAATCCCGGCCACGGCGGCCGCATTTCGATGGGGGCGAAATGCGAAAACACCCGTGTACTTAGATTTAGGTGCACGTTAAAGAGCCCCAGGTGGTCGAAATTTCCGAAGTCCTCTACTACGGCGTGCCTCATAATCAGAAAGTGATTTTGGCACGTAAAACCCCATATTTTTTTATTACTATGCACTATGAGCACGGCGTATGGTAGCTATCGGTTTCTTCGAATGCCGGTTGGCATCGCCTCGGCCCCAGAGATTTGCCTAGCAGCAATGCATCGCCTGTTAGAAGGGTTACCGTGTGTAGCGGTTGTTATGGACGACATACTGCTCCGGGGAAGGACTAAAGAAGAGCACGCTCACCAATAGAAACTCTTGTTGACACGCTGTCAAGAACACAATCTGAAACTGAACCTCAAGAAATGCGCATTCTTACAGCCCCATGTGCGTTATCTGGGCCGCATATTCAGTGCAGAGTTCCTGCGAGTATACCCGCAACGAGTGCAGGACTTGCTACAAATGCCGGCGCCCAAGAACAGTAAGGAGCTGCACGTGTTTCACGGTATGATTAATTTCATAGAGCGATTCATTCCAAGCATGTCTGACGTTAGTGCCCCGCAGCGAACTTTACTGCGCAAGGACATTGCATGGGTATGGATCGAACAGCAGGAAAGAAGTTTTGTAAAGTTGCGGCAGCCCTTGGCGCAAGCATTTGCGCTATCCTACTTCAACCCGAAAAAAAAATGTCACCCTCTCAATCGACGCGAGCCAATTGGGCGTTGGTGCGGTGCTTCTTCAAGTCGCCCTGTCGCCCTGTCGCTTTTTCGTCTCGGTCACTCACGGACACACAACAGTGCTATGTGCAGATTGAAAAGGAAACGCTCGCGATTGTGCACGGTTGCATGAAATTCGACAATAACATTTACGGTCAGCCAGAAGTAATGGTTGAAACCGATCATCGCCCTTTGGTGTCGATTTTCAAGAAGCAGCTGCACCAGTGCCCGCTTTGCTTGCAACGCATGAGGCTCACCTCGCACCGCTATCCGATCAATGTTATATACAGACCGGGCGTGGAGCTGTTTCTTGCGCATGCTTTGTCACGGTTTCCTAGCAAAGTGTGCATGTCTTAAGAGACCGAACAGTTTCAAGTAAATGTTCTCGATTTTTGTTTCTGCTTCCAAATCACGCAACGAAAACCTCCTTGCAGCAACCGATAGCAATCCGGCCCTCCTCAAGCTGCGAGGATATGCGGAAACAAGCTGGCCGGACGATAAACGGGATGGGTGGATGGATGTATGGATGGATGGATGTTATGAGCTTCCCCTTTGGAATGGGGAGGTGGGTTGCGCCATTAAGCTCTTGCTATTATACTGCCTAATGTCCTACCTAGGTTAAACAATAAAAAAAAAACCCTATGAACTACCACAAACAAATTTTCTGATCCCTTATTGCGAACTGTGCTTTTGAACGTCTCCGTTTTTTTCTCCTTTTCCTAGTTTTCTTCCACCAATCTTCCAATCGCCCCTTAATAATCTCTATTGCGGGCATGCTTACTTTTCCCGTGCTCTCGCTGAACCCAAGGGTTTCAAGAAGGCCAGTGGTGCCTAATCTACCGATGGGCAGACGTCTTTACATTCTAATAAAACACGCTCCATAGTTTCCCTAGCTTTACCGCAGCAAGCACATGCTTCTTCTTCCTTCTTCTCGCTTTATAGGTGCGTGTTCTAAGGCATCCCGATCTCGCTTCGAAAAGTAATGATCGAGCTTCCCTTTGAGTTATGATAAATGTTTTCTTTCCTGATTTCGTTTTTTCCTCTTAAGTAGTTACTCATGGCAGGTTTCTTTTCCATCGCCGCCACCCATGAGATTAATTTAGCCTCTCTAACTTTCCGCTTGACCTTCTTTGTTGCTGTGCCGCATACTTGCTGGCAAGCTTCCTAGTTCTTTTCCTCCACTGTGAATCAATGTTTTTCCTGTACAGATCTCGCCTCACTTCAAAACTAGTCCGGCCCATATCATTCTGCACAGCTACATTTGCAGTCTTCCCGTGAGCGCTCAATGCCAGGCGAACCACTGACCTTTGGTTCCCATCGAGTCCTGATTGTACCCCTGATTTAAAGTAAACAACCGCAATTTCAAAAGTAAGTCCTGGAACCATTACACCTTTCCACATACCTCGGAGGACCTCGTACCTATTGTATCTCCATGGTGCTCTGTGCTTCATTATGGCTGCATTTCTCTTCCCCTTCACTGTTATTGTTTTTTCCTGTGTTTCCATATATCTATTGCCTTCGTTTATCCATATACCAAAGTATTTATATTCTGTTACCCTAGTTATGTCTTGGCCCTGTATCCCCACTGTCTGTTCACTGTTTTCATTGAATACCATAACACCTGATTTTCAAACACTAAATTTCAAACCTAAATTGCTGCCTTCCTGTCCACATATATTAGCCAGACGTTGCAAATCCCTTTGCCTTTTAGCTAGCAACACAATTTCGTCCGCATAAAATAAACCTGGGAGTTGCTGCTCTATTACTGTACCTGCCTGTTTGTATGAGAGATTAAACCCGATATTACTTCCTTCTAGCGCCCTCTCCATCCTCACCATGTACATCATAAACAGCAGCGGGGATAAAAGGGTACCCCGGCCACAGTTCCTTGTTCATATGAACTTTCTCCTCGCTCCTCATCCCTTCCCATGCAATGCAGATGGTATTTTCTAGGTAAATCTCTTTTAAAAGCTGTAGACAATAGTTATCTAAAGCTTCCCCTTCCAGAATACCCCAAAAAATCTTGCGGTCTACGTTGTCGTAAGCTCCTGTAGTGTCTAAAAAGGCCACATACAACGGTCTGCTTTCTGCTTTTGATATTTCAATACACTGAGTAAGAACAAACAAGTTATCATCCAAACGCCTACCTATTCTGAAGTCATTGTAAAGCTCTCCCAAAATGCCATTATTCTCTGCCCATGCTTGAAGCTTTAATTTGATTGCCTGCATTGCTAGCCTGTATATTACAGATGTAATGGTCAACGTTCTATGCGAGTGAATTCTGTCTTTCTCCCCCTTACCTTTATAAATTAAATTCATTCTACTTTGTCGCCAACTGTCTGGTTTGAATTTGTCAGCACAGCTCCTTTTCCACTTGGGTCTCTTTCATGCTCTTTTTTTCTTCAAATACAACCTCGTCATTGCCTTGGAAAGATTCGGCTGTTACTTTTCGGATGTAATTTATTGCCGCTTCTCCTTCCAGTCTGTTTTCATCTTCGTCTAGGATATGTTGTATTGTTGTCGACTTACTGTCTAATAATTTCATGTCGTTGCAAACTATTCTAGGTGCGGCCGTCTTTTTCTCACGTATTTCTGACAACCAACGTTCACTTTCACCTTTTAATTTTGCTTGCACCAATATTTGAACCATAGACTTTTTCTCCCGAGATATTTCCCATTTACTAGCTAATTCATCCTGCGGTAACTAACTGCGCCTTCTTTGCCTGCCTCTGCTCTTGGGATGCTTTCTGTCGTTCGACGATCGCTTCTCGTATCTCCCTGTTCCACCAGCTTTTCGGTTTCCTTCTTCCTTTCCGACGAACATGTTGTTTGTCTTTCCGTATTTATGTCGTTATTACACTTAGAAGCTCACCATATTCCCACTCTATTTGGCCATTCGCCAAGTTCTTCCTCGACTCTAGTGACTATATTTGCTATTTGTTCAGCGTTGCGATTTGGACTGGCCATTTTGCGCTCCTTGTTATCTTTCTCAACCACATATCCCATTTTCAAATTGATGCGTTTATGGTCACTCCCTACGCTGCTATGCCCTTCCTCATCAATGACCATTTCTCTCCACTTATCATGAATTCCTTCTGTCATCAGACAGTAATCAATGGTCGATTGCCGGTTTCCCGCTTCCCACGTGATTTGCCCTTCACACTTACCGTATTTACTCGATTCTAAGCACCACCTTTTTTTCACGATCGCGATGCCCAAAGTGAGGGGGGTGCTTAGATTCGAAAAATCTAGAATGACCCCCCCTCCCTTTTTTTCGCTGCGACATCACGACGAGATGGGTGCGAGAAATAACATTTTATTTTGCAAACATTCAAAAGAAAAATTGGTGCAGACAGTGAACCTACCGCTAGTGTAGGATGCTTAGTCACTATCACTGCCACTCGAGTTCGTCGCACCGCTTGAACCGCTGGTCTCGGTATCCTACAGCAGGTCGTCTTCCGTTCCGTCGAAGTTGCTTGTGATTGAGCACTTCTTAAATTATTTGACCACAACGTCCACTTGGACACTCTTCCACGAGTCCGAAATCTACTTTGCGATGGTTGATGGGCACGCTTTCTGCAGTTTTCCCGTCGGCGTCTTCTTCCGGTCAGGGTTTCGCACCCACTCTTCGTACTCCTGTCGGAGATTGGCTTCGAAGGGCTTGTTGACTGAAACGTCGAGGGCTTGCAGCACTGGCGTCATGCCACCCGGAATCACAACCACGTCGCTATTGATGTTCCGAAGCTGTCTTTACCTCCGGGGTCAGATGGCCGCGAAACGCGTCCAACAGAAGCATCGACCGCGTGCCTGCAGGTCCGCCGAGCAATGATTCCAGAGTGAGCGAGCGCGTTTGGTGGCCTTTGCTACGCGTTCTTCTTAAAAAATAGGGGGGTGCTTAGATTCGCATGCAAACTTTTTTTCTAACTTTCTCGTGACAATAGAGGGGGGGGGGTGCTTAGAATCGGGGGGTGCTTAGAATCGCGAAAATACGGTAGGCCCTGTGTTCACGATAACGAGGTTATGTTGCTCACAAAAGCCTAGCATTGACTTCCCGTTGTTGTCGGTATAGCCATCTAAATCCTGTATGTGCACATTCATGTCACCTAACAGGACAGTTTTAGCACCATTCCCGAAACCTTTTATATAAGCGTTTGCGCATTCCACTAACTCTTTATTCTTCTCTGTTCAATTATTTCCGATCCACAAATACGTAAGGAGCAGCCAAGTTTTTTCCCACTCATTGTAACTGATAAGCAAAGATGCTCTTGACATTTTGAATTTACTCTTTTCCATTTGGCTCCCTGATGGATGAGCTTTCCGACTCCCCCTCCCTTTCTTTCCGACTTAGTTCGGTTGAACCCTTCCCAACCATAATTCTCAATAACTGGCGGCTCTTCCGAGTCTCTAAGGCGCGTTTCTGTAACCGCATACAGCCCTATTTATTCTCTATGTAGCTGCTCCTCAATCTCTGCCCACTTTTCCTTTCTTCTGCCGCCCTGCATGTTTATGTAGCCTATTGCATGGCGAGCTCTCTTTCTTGCTTTCCTCCTTTTTCTGTTATCGACGGCGATGCTCTTCTGAGGTTCCCCTAGGGGACCTTCTTCATTACCATCTACTCTGACCTCCTGCGCGCCCGCGGGCCCCCTAAAAAAACAACAGCATGACCCCCAAGTCGCCAGCCCACTTCTCGTGCCAGCCTGTAATTGAAGTGGATCCCATCTCGTTTAAAACCACAACTTCTCACTTCCCTGTTTACTTCGACAACCTCGAAGCCTTTCTCTCGGCTCATTTTCCATGTTGCCTCATTAGCAGCCACTACGGCTCTTTGTACGTGAATGTCACGTGCAGGCACCTCCGGCACCGTGCACGCCACGATCTGCACCTGAGGGGATAGCTCGCGCAAGTTGTCCACCCCCTTCGCCAAGCGCTGGGCTAGTCCTGGCCCTTTCTTGTTACGACTCATTTAGCCGACCTGCTGCTGACAAGGTTGCGCAAGTGGGCATTTTCCTCGAGCTTTTCTTTTGCTCGCTCCATGACAGAACCCAGTGTCCGCCCTGGAAATGTCCCTACCGCCACTCCTTTATCGCCTTTCACCCTCACCACAATTGCTTTTGAGCACCCAGCCAGGCTTGAGTCGCCAGCGATAATCACCCTTTCACTCTCTCCTACCTCTCCCTACTTCCCTTTGTCCTTTTACGCGTGATTCGGACTCGACAATGGGCATTGTCCCCTGCGCTCCTGCTGTTTCTGCGTGGCGGCCTCAAGGTAGGTGCCGCTCTTTCCAGCTAACCCTTTATCACGCTGCATGCATTCCACGTACTTTGCTGACACTCCCTCGTCCGTCGCGTTGGGGGTCTGCCTTCCATTGCCACGCACATTCTCGTTCACAATGGCGGTCCTGTTCAGCTTTTCATCGGCTGCTTCAAGTCTCTTTACCACTGCCTTCCGTGTATCACGATCCCTGTTTAGCTCATTTTTGAGCTCTTGCACCTGTTTGAGAAGCTCTTCCTGGAAAGCCTCCGTTTTCTGCAGCGTAGTATTGACATCACATTGTGTGCCGGTTGATTCGATGCCCTCTCCATTCTCATCCGTCTCCTCATCTGCCTTGAGGGGGACCCCCGCGCACTGCCTGCTTTCCCGTCTTTCTCGCCATGTATCGCACGGCTTTTTGCAACTACTATAATACTATAATAATGCTACTACTGATGCAAATACTGTAACATTATATAAAGGCATAGTGCGTGCCTTTTAGCAAAAACCGATACGCACAGGATCCAAATCCTCAAAATGTCGCAAAGCAACTCTCACCACTGTCTCAAAAGCAATCAATGCCGCGGAGATCGAAGGTATGACGCTCTCGCACGCGCTCAACCACGCGGCCACGCTCTCACTTTCCTACCAAAACTCGCACAGTAAAACCACTAACAGCTATTAGTCTTGCCACTTCCAAGCTACCATTTAAAGACTACAAACACTCAACGTCCCACCCGGCTGCAAGTGTTGAAGCACGTGGCGCGCAAGGACGCTCTAACCATCCTGCAAAACTAAATGTACACGGAGCCCAACCACGCACCCGAAATATGAGACAAAGAAATAGGAAAGAAAATGAAAACCACCTAATTACTATTTAAAGGCAAAAATCAGCAAATAAAAAACAGAAGCAAGCTCATAGCATGCACAAAAACTTATGACTTCGTCGCCGTCACGGAGCGCCGAAAAGCACGTCCGTTCGCCACAAATCCAAACACTCCCGGGAAATCCCGGAAGCCGTGCGCCCCTACTGGTCATACCGGGAGGACATACACACACCCAGGATGTCCTACTGTTCTGCAGCAATAAGGTAATCGTACCGCACTCAAAGAGAGCAAAAATATTGAGGCTCCTTCACGCCGCACATTTGGGAGCAGAGAAAATCAAAGAACGAGCGAGAAGTGAATAAGACAGAGAAGCACGATCAGCGACACAACAAACTACGGCGTGCGCCAGGCTCCTCTCCCACGTGTTCTGCGCAAGGCCGCCACCAGTGGCGCGTCCGTCGGCGTGCACGGCGCGTATAGAACACAAAACCAAAACCGCCTTTGCGGCTTTCTCATAAAATGGACATGCTGTGGCAAAGTTGACTTCAGGAAACCGGCCACCATTGTGCCATTAGACCCCTGCCTGTGCCCATCTTTCTTGCTAAAAATCTGGCACGTGTTAGATTAATTTCTGCTTTGTTTAGAAGCTCTAAGGTCATTTCTTCATCGTTTTTCTACTTTGGACACATACAAAGTGGCGATGCACATTTGAATAGGGGCCGTGTTAGAATTACGCAAATGCTGCCTAATGAATCAGTATCTTAATACAGCATTTATGCATCTTGTTTAGTTCGACCCACGAGATAGATCAGTTTCATTGGTCCCATCAGGGTCGAACTAACAGAAGTTGACTGTACTACCTTAGGAGATGCTGCAAAGTTCATGATGTGTCACGGCAATCAGGCATGGGAACTTCGAGATATGTGGTGTCGCCATCTGCCTTTCATTTTTTGTGTCTTTTCTGAATTACGGTGCATTCGACTGTTCAAAATCGCATGTCTCATCTACATTTGCCTGTATCATTTCATTTGCCCTCCTCAGTCTCGAATTATGCTCTGGCTTTTATGCAGGATGACCTTCATGATATGGCCAAATTTTGGCTGCATCACTACTCGTCGCTTCCTATTAGCCTAAACTGCTGCGTCATCCCAAGTGCCTCATTCGGGCTTGTGACAGTCAAGCTCCCTGTGTCTGCTCAGAGATGGCTCTGGTACAACTTTCACATATGACACTATGTTTAGTTTGGCAGCCTTGTAGAGGGAGGAAGGTGTCGTTTATTGTCCATAGGTGACCGAATGGAGAAGGAAGTCCTTGGAAGTAAAGCCACTCTAATGTGGCCTTTTGTATTGCATGTTTCAAAGAAATCGAGTGAGCAGTCGGATACAGAAGTGATGAGCACTGAAATATCCATGAGAACAGCAACCCAAATTTGAATTTCACAAAACAGTAAAAAGTAATTAGAGGTGAACATTCGACAGATGTCTGTCTGATTGGGAATAACTGAACGACAGGACTGAGTTGGATACTAGTCAAAAAGAACCTGAAGTTTCAAAGCCAGACCAGATTCTTTTACAGAGAGGAGGCCGGTAGAGCATTGTAGTGCTGCTTTTAAACTTTTTTTTTCTTTCTTGTGTGATCCAGCTAGGCATTTAGGCCGCAGATTCATTTAGCCTACAATGGAGGAAAGGTCCCCAACGCATTAGTACATTAGCCTACTGTGCCCGCTCTGAGAGTGTGGCACACATTCAGCTTGTGTGAGGGCCCACTAGCTTCAATTTCAAGCAAGCGCATGATGCACTCCGAGCCAGACGATTGGGACGACCAGTCAAGTGTACTTATAACCAAGCAGACTGGTTGGCTTGCTACTACAGAAGCGTTAACTTTAGAAGGTTCACTGTTCTATTTTACCATAATCATGTTTCTCATTGATAGTAGACCTCAAATGACACATGAAAGCAAGTAAAATGTGCTCCTCTCAGATTTAAATATATTACATTATGTGCTCATTGAGCTGTTGTAGCTGGCCTTGCACAATGTTCAGTTACATGCATTTTCTAAAAACAAAAGGATTACTCGAGGCATCAATTGAATGACTGTGAGTTTGGGCAAGAAGTTCAAGACGACTATCCATCAGCCGTTTCTATAATGAAGTATAAAGGGCCAGGGTATCTTTTACTTGCAGTCCACTTCACTGTAATGTCGTGCCCCTTGCTACAGTTGAACCCGACTGTATCTAACCTGTTTACATCGAATTATTCTGTATATCGAACAATTTCTGAGCGCGGTATAGTTACAATGAGTGTATGTAGCAAAAATTACACTTACATAGAACAAAAATTAAGCAGTGAAGCACTTACTTCGTGAAGCAGTGCGTGCACTGCTTCACGAAGTAATTGATAATTAGTGAGATAACTGATCCGATGTTGTCTAGGGGTATGGCATGTTCTATTGGAAGTGCCAGCAGTGTCCCAAGCATCAGCTTCAGGGCAAAAGTGTGGAGCTGTCCTTTGCATGGCTGTGTAATTCAGATACCAGTGGGACTTTCGTGTTAGTATTGTAAAGTTACAACAAGTCTTCGTGGGCACAGTGGCGTCCTTTAATTCTAAAGGAACAATATGTGACCATGGACACACAAACTACTTTAATGTATTTGATGTTGTCTTGTAGTGTACTCCTATTTGTACTCCTATTTTCTATCTTTACAACTTCTTTAATTGTAAATTTTCTTTTTTTTCTTCATGTACAATCGAACCTCATTAAACTGAAGTCACAGCGGATAACAAAATGCCATCGTTAAGTCCAATATTCATTATAAGCATGTATTTGTTACGTATTGACATTGCCAAGAAACATTTTAGATTTACTGTCTTATTTGATAATTCATTGTATGCATGTTGTATTAAGGTTTGACTATATAATGTACCGTACGAATATAACAAATTATTGGATATTACTATGCAAACTAAAATTTTCTTCACTGATAATATTACATAACAAATGTATGTATGCTTACAACAAATATTGGATGCAACAAAGGTATTTTCTGGTCAGCTATGACTTACATCTAAGAAACATACACAAATGCCTAAAAATGAAACGTGGGAACAGCCACCGCCATAGCATAATTGGTTGTACAACACACACGTGAAGTGGAGGTTGTGAGTTTGGCTCCAACTGCCGGAAAGTTGTTTTTTCATCCGCTTTCATTAAATGTTTAAAAACTTAATAACTAAATAATTAAAATAACTACAAATAATTTCCCCTATGCTTTCCTTGACTATATGGTTATGACTAAGAATGAAATGTTCGGACCCTTGATTCCCCTTCTTCTCGTTGATTTCATTATACGAGGTTTGATTACACTACCGTATTTACTCGAATCTAAGCCGGCCCCTATTAAGCCGACCCCCGAATGTCCGAAGCCAGAAAAAATTTAAAAACTTACCTCGGTGGTAGGCCGCACAAAAAAGTGAGGACAGCATTCACAAAATGAAAACAGTATTTATTTAATATGAACATGCCTAGCTCACTCTACATAATCATCGCTGCTAGCCTCGTATGCTTGCGGACACGCACAAACTCGCTCTGTACACCCACGCATGCGCAGACAGTGCGGCAGGGCTCGTACGCATCGAAACGCAGTGTGATCTCAGTAAACAGCTCCTCTCTGTTATCGCGCTTTCTTATCGCTATCATCTCCTCGTTGCAGCACACGCGAAAGTTGTCTCCCATTGCCCCCTCCCACGATGGACATTTCTCTCATCGATGCTGAAGTCCCATCTGGCTTGAACGTTTGACAATACCTCTGCGGCTAGCACTTTTCCTTTGTGGCATCGCTTGTTTGAGCCATTGGCTACCATCAATGGGGAGGCGGTGCAGCTGTCAGCGCCACCATCTCAGTTCCACGAAACGTCGAGCCAGCCACTGCTAAGGAGGCAAGCTTTCGCAGCGCTCATTTGAAACATGTTGGTCATTCTAAATTGCGGTTTTGAGGCAATCAAAAACATTGAAGCGTGTTTTGGACCACTGACGCTTGAGAAAGGACGTCAAATTTACAACTACAACCATCCATATTGTGTCAAATAAATAAGCAGCACGGACATTGCAGGAGGTGCTTAAATTAAATTATGGGCTTTTAGGTGCCAGTACCACGATCTGGTTATAAGGCGTGCTGTAGTGGGAGACTCCGGAATAATTTGGACCACCTGGGGTTCTTTAATCCGGACCTAAATCTAAGTACTCCGGTGTTTTCGCATTTCGCCCCCATCAAAATTCGGCCGCCTTGGCTGGGATTTGATCACGCGACCTTGTGCTTAGCAGCCCAACACGATAGCCACTAAGCAACCACTGCAAGTCGCGAACTGTTTGTCACAACAAAGCAAGCATGCTTACGACGTCGAACTTAAAGTAAGTTAACAAATCATTACTTTATGCCAATTAAGTGAGCAAATACAGCTGTGGACGTTTTTTAACTGCCATTTGTAGCTTCATTACTTGGAGCGTGCCTTGCACGTCACAATTGTAGAGATTTTCACAAAACGGCAGGCAAGTGCTTTTTTTCTCCATTGACAAAGTGCCTCGAGCATATTCTAGCGTTGTTCTTGCTCGAATGTGAGAGGGCATTACCGCTGAAGCATACTAGATAGCAATCAGCTGAGACTAAACAACCCAAAGACTGAACAAATATGCGCTAGCGTGCGCAAGAGAAATGCTAATTTTCGAATACTTGATGTGTGCAGCTGTGTACTTCAACCTTAGTTCTGTTCTAAGCATGAGAAAACCAGCACGAATGAGCCCGGTTCCAGCAGTCGCGTCTTGATCTTGGCGCAGGAAGAAGCACAGTGCATACAGAGCTCCAGCACGGAGCGCTTACGAAGCTACATTTGACACAACAACCACTGCACCTTTGTTTTGGAACAAGAAAAGCTAAACTAATTTACAAAAGCGGGAATCATTTCACGCGTTTTTATGCAGTTGACACTTTATCGTATGTTTTCACGGATGCCGCTGCTGGGTTTTTTTTTGCTTTTTTTGCATTTACGTCTTAGTTCGTTTAACAGAAATTCTCAAGACCAACACAAACCGCGACAATCCACTTCAGCTGCAGAGTTGCTTCTCCTGGTTTTGAAGAGAATTAAGCGGTACAATTTGATGCCAACATCCCCTTCGCGGTTGTGACTTAAAGGGACACTAAAGGTTACCAGAAAGTCAAGTTAAAGTGATAAAGCAATGCTCTAGAATGTCTAAGGCGTCAATATTATCGCGAACAGAGCTTTAGTAACCGAGAAATTGAGGTAAATGCATGACACGATTTGAGACCCCCCAGCGACATTCCGGTACTAGCCCGATGACGAAAGCACTCCTCATCATAATTTATGGGCCTATGTCACTAGTACTCAACTACTCGTATTAAAAAGATCATTTCATTAGATTATAAGACGGAAGAAAATGCGACGTGCCTACTTCTATTCGATTCTAAGAAAAAATAACATTTTTACATTACCCTTCAGTAGTATGGGTGATCGAAAGGTTTCGTTTTCATTCGACTCTGCGCGCTCGACTTTGCGCCGCGCGTGCTTTGGAGTTTCAGTTGTTTCTTTATCGCGTCGTGCTGCGGTGGTCCTGCTGGCTCGCGAAACATGCATTTGGAACAAGCAGCGAGAATGTCACGTCCATGTGATGTCGTGGGATGCACAAACGGTCCGCGGAACTTGGCCAAGGGCGGTTGCAGTGGCGAATCCAACGTTACTTATCACTGTGTGTCAACGAGTGAACCTCTCCGTTCGAAATGGTTAAGTGCCGTACCTCTGCGCCACAGCGCGCTGGCAAAGAGCCGAAAAATCACATAGTGTGCTCGCTGCACTTTCGTCCAGAGGATTACGAGTTCAACGCCGATTTACTGAAGTCGCGTGGAGTGCCTTTCAAAGCAGGCCGCCAGCGTAGTAGTATGCAACGACGCCGGCAGCGCGAGCCCTCAGCAGCAGGTCACGTTCATCAGTGCTTAAATCGCTGAACTCGAGCCCAGCATCGCGAGCCAATGTGTCGTTGTCAGGGTCGTCCATTGCAACGAGCATCGAAGTTGGCGTCATGAAATAAAGAACCGGCTTATCGTCGCACGCTTTCCCTTCCGCTAGCCACCATAGTTCCGCTTTCGAGCTGCAGTCGGCTCTGTCTTGGCTCTGTTTCTGGCCGCACGTTTGCGTTTTGTGCAGAAAAGCCATAGTGCTGCTCTGGGAGTCGATTTACTCACCGACGGCGCAACGTCACTATGAGACCATGACGCCAATACTCCTCGATCGGAGGGCGGGTGATTTGAACTGCGCTAGAGGTACACGGACACTTCAGAATGCATTTTCTTTTAAAATAAGTCTCTTCTTCGCACGAAACAAGCGTTTCGAGGTTTATGGGATGGTATTTCAACAGTCCACGTTGCCTTAATATTAACCTTTAGTATCCCTTTTACGCAGCAGTATCTGCACTTGTTCTTTTTGTTTACACTTCTCACGGAGGAGGTGCCAAGAAGGCACAGTGAATCCATTGGAAATTTGGAAAAGCAGGCTTTCAGGTGGGCCTGAGTGCACCACGGACAATGGTGAAATGAAGGTGAGGGCCTACTCGCGGGCACTCACCGCTGCTGCCAGGTGGTGCGACATTTACAGGCAAAATTAATTTCACAGGGTGCCCATTACGATAACGCCACGGTGCACGCCGATACTTACCCACCATACCGACACGACACAGGTCAAAATGGTGACATCGCTCATGTATTTTGGTTGGCTACAGGCACAGGTAGTAGCGGCTGTGATGCTGACTTTTCTAGATGACGCTAGCTATGCACCATATTTATCATTTTCAATTACAAAGTGGCGTGCTTATTAAAATCCTCAAATCTAAGCCGACTCTAGAGTTTGGTATATAATTATTTGAAAAAGCTACTGACCTGGATTAGAATAAATACGGTATCTAAAAGATGTACAGATCCAACTGGCATCTTGGTATCTCTGTGAAGTGAAGCTTTCATGAAATAGGTAATAGGATGCTATAAAAGTGGCTGTTTCATTCCAGTCTCTTTGGCACAAAGGAAAGTGGCACATGTGCATGTGCTTTCACATACTTGTGCTATGCAATGCGACACACGCGGCGATTATCTCAAAACGCTAGTTGGCATTGGCACGATACATGCGATTGTGGCCTAATGGTTAGAGCATCGGGCCGCTTTGTTGGGCGACCGAATTTCAGTCCCACGTTTGGATACATAATGAATCTATTTTATTATAATTGCAAACAGTTCCACAAGACAGCAGCAGCCATGGTCAGGAAAGTTGGGATGGGTTCAATAGCACCTTTTCATGCCTGTAATCCATTTGTACTTTCGCCCTATGCCCACAGATGGAGTTGCTAAAGTCGGCAATGACAGCTGCCGGCAAGACCATGGAGCAAGCTGAACCACACCTCATGGTTGTGCTGATGAGTCGACTACGCGATGCCTTCATCGAATCAACTACACCGGCGCACTCGCGCAAAGTCCTTCTGGAGCTAATCGAGCTGCGTGCTTCAGGGTGGCAGCTGAAGTCTTCCACCCAGCAGATGTACTATTACCCGCCCAGAGCATTCCAGGCTCTCAAACAAACCAGTGACAAGGGCAGGGACGCCACTCAACACATTTGAGATTTTCTTTGACACTACAGTCATTCTTGTAAGGGGGAATTGAAAATGGATTTAGATTCATTGTAAACACATTATTTTACTTATTTTGCACATTGTGCAGTCTCTGTTGCAGCTCAATGTTTAAACTGTTTCCTTTGTGACTGAGGGCTGAATCATTATTACCACTTCCATTTGACATGCCAACTTAAGGAATGCAGTGCAGTTAATATTGGCAAACTGAGAGGTAGTAATGGGGAAGATGGGGAAGGGAAGGCAACACTGTGATCTGGAGGTCAACAGTGTTTCGTTCTAAACTGTAATATTACATTTATTTTGAGATGCCATTACAGCTTGGTGTTAATTGCCCATTTCTTGTTGTGGTTGTGGACTGAAGAGTTATTTCTAGTCAAGGCTGACGCACTAAAGGGAACAGCGTAGTTTGTCATTCAAACCAGAGTCATTCATGTGAAGGCAGAGCTGAAACCGAGAGGGTACAACGTAAGTTCTGTTATCGGCATGTAAATTTTATTACATATTAACACACAACACAACCAGTTGTAACCTTGACGTCATTGTCATTTCTTATTATAGCCGAGTGCTGAAGCATTATGCGTAGTTGCACATTGTTGATAGATGCTTCCGTATGTGCAATATTGTGAACATTGGCATTGAAACCGAAAGTCATTCATCCAAAGGCAGCATCTGAAACAGGATTCCGGGTACAGTTCCATCTGAGATATCTTATTTTTATGGGGAATGTCTCGTATAAATCCTATCCTCACAACTTTCTCTGAGACAATAGTTTAAAATTGTTCCAGTATTTCATTTTCGTTGACAACAATCATTTGAATGTTAACAGCCCTACATGTCAAAATTAGATGTGTTTCTGGACATGTTACTTTTTCATCGCAGGAATTGGTCTCCTAGTCCGCACGGTACTAGCTTATGATAAAATGTTGCTGATCTAAGAGCTCAAGCAAAAATTCCCACCTCAGTCATTTCCAGTTTTAACTTACTAGCAATGATGTTCATTTACTGTGTTCCTATTGCTTCCAAATATGTTTGTTATGCCAAGAAGAGCTTTCTTTATCCTTATTTTTTTCAGTGAAATAAAGCCTCTTTTTTATTACTCAAGCTAACATTTTCTTAATGTGTTGAATTTTAATTAAATTTATATCTAACAACTTTACAAAACGGCAATAAAAATCAAAAGTGTGAAACATGATGAGCAAAAATTGGAGGACGCTTAAGCTTCGCCTTCAAGAGTGAAACGCGACAGCGTTCCCATCGACCCGCCAAGGGGTGTAAGGCAATGGGCTACGACGCAGCGACTACGCGCCCCGCATCGGACGCGGTGAGCGTCGAGCAACGCAGCGTTCGGCGCGGCAACGAAATGTGCGCCAGAGCAAGCGACGCACGCCTGAGCCTTAGAAACAGCTCGTTTCTAACGCAACGCCGCATTCACTAGAGGTGCTTTTGTACCGCTTTGAAGCATTAAACTCGTGGCTGAGTGGTAGCGCCTCCGTCTCACACTCTGGAGACCGTGGTTCGATTCCCACCCAGCCCATCTTGCAAGTTGTTTTTTATTCATGAAGTGCCTGCTGGGATTTATCGCTCACGGCCAACGCCGCCGACGACACCAGCTTTTCTGCGACACGAGCTCCTTAACGCTTTCGCGTTAAAACGTCATCAAGGTGAATGCAGGAGCCAACGTTTCGACAAGTGGACTTATCTTCTTCAAGGCGACATATGCTTTCCTCACCACAGTATATAAGGTGGGGTTCTTCTAAAGGGGAGAGGGTGTGAGGAGGGAGGGTGCGTAAACGAGGGAAGGTGTGTTAGTCTGTCGAATTGAGAGTAAAGGAAAGCATGCACAAGGTCAAAGCCAGGGCCACCCCTCACCCCCACCGGGGTCTTTTAACCCACGCGTGTTAGCCGGCGTCTCAAGGGCGTCTGACTCCCTGGCTGATAAAAAAATAAAGCAGGGAGGGAGGGGGGTAGAGGAATGGAAAGGAAAAAAAAGGGGGGGGGTTACCTATTGCCGGAACAGGAGCTTTAAAGACATGTTAGTGCACGCAAAAAACAGTCAACAGCATTCCCCCGTAATAAAAGCATGTTGTCGCCCTAGGTGCAAAACCTGCAGGCACCTTCAAAGTGGCATTAAAATTAAAAGCACCGGAAATAGTTATACACATGAAGTCAAATCTAGCTTCACTTGTACAAGTTCGGATGTGATTTATATGCTTGAATGTTCCTTCTGTAAGAAACAACATATCGGTGAAACAGGACAATCAGTGAACGTCAGATTAAACGGACACCGCGCGGACACAACTAAAAAGCTTCCCAAAGCCGTCGCCAAGCATTTCAACCAACCAGGTCATAACTTTGATGAACTTAAACTTTACATCTTACAGTCAAGTTTCCGTTCTGAATGAGAAAGAAAATACAGAGAATCATACCTTATCCATAAGTTCAAGACATTGCAACCAATAGGCATAAACGTTTCAAAGGGAGCTTTAGAATCTATTCGCTATGCTAAACTTCAAGCTATAGGCAACCACACTTCGTTGGATTTCTTGGCGTACACCCCCCCCCCCGCTTTTTTTGTTTTCTATTTCCTTTCCATTCCTCTCCCCTCCCCCCCCTTTTTTTTCAGCCAGCGTGTCAGACGCCCTTGACACATCGGCTAACACGCGTGGGTTAAAAGACTGGGGTGGGGGGGTGAGGGGTGGCCCTGGCTTTGACCTTGTGCACCGCGTTCCCTTACTCTCAATTCGACAGGCTAACACACCTTCCCTCGTTTCCGCACCCTCCCGCCTCACACCCTCTCCCCTTTAGAAGAACCCCACCTATATATACTGAAAGTGTACGTGACCTTGAAGATGTTACGTTTCGCCTATGACGCGCGCTGTAGCCGGCGCGGATTCAACGGACGCCGGGGCTTCGTTCAAAGCGGCGGACATTTTGGCCCGTTCGGAGCGGCCGCGACGCATCCCCGCCGAGCGCGTCCCGGCATGTTTCAGTGCCACGTGTCTTCGTGTGTGCGTGTGTGTGTGTGTGTGCCCACGCTTGTCAAAGCGCGGCAGCCGGGGAGAGGAGCTCCCCAAGTGTGAAGCGAGGAGGTCTGACCGGCGCCGGCCCGGCTGATGCGTCACCTCCTTGTCCCAACGTGTCTATCAGTCCGTCCGTGCCCCACCGTCACGTGACGTAGTCCCATGACCTTCCCTCTTGCTCTCAACTCCGAGAGTATAAGAGCAGCTGCCCCCGGACGTCAGGAGAGAGGCTCCGATTTCTGCTGTTGAGTAACGTGCTCTCCCGTCTCTCTACTTCGGTCGACCTGACCGCCCGCTCTTTGCGATGCTAGAATAAACAAGTTGTTCTGTTAGCAGTCGCCTCATGCTTTGCTGGGACCTTCGGATGCTTCCAGTGTGCCCCAGGCCGCCAGGCCAACGCTACCCTTGGGGCTTGCGACCCAGTTGCAATAACGGGCGTCAGCACTGAGGTTCCAACAGCTGGTGGCCGCGCTGAGATTCCAACAGCCGGTGCCATCGGTGCGGATCAAACATCTGGTTGCCAGCGGTGAGATCGCGACAACGGAGGCCAGCAGCGAAGATATGCGGTTGACTGTATGCTGAGCAGCACAACGACCATCCGGGAGCAGTGCAACGAGCCCTGTGTGATGACTGGTTGCCTGCAGCGGAACGACTGCGCTGAATTCTTGGCTGCGAGGTTTGGTGAGTGCGGGACTTTCTTCTTCTGAGTTTTGCCAGGCTTTTGTTAGTGTCAGAAACAGAGCTGGTAATTGTGGTTGTCGTTGCTGCCGGGTTAGTTGCGGCAAGGCAATAGTAGGCAGTAGAGAAAGCAGCATTCAGAGCAGCCATGGATTTGAAGTCGTTGCGCAAACCGAAATTGTTGGAGCTTGCAAGAGAGTTGGGTCTGGATGTCTCAGACAAACTCAGAAAACCAGAACTGCTAAGGGCTATTCTTGAGTTAGGAGCTGAGGATGACGAGCTGTCGGAATGCCTTGAGACCATTGAGGAGAGGGAGACGGCAAAAAGACAGGAACGCGAACTTAAAGAGCAAAAAGATGAGCGTGAACGTAAAGAACAGATAGAACGAGAGCAACAAGAGAAAAAAGAAGAGCGCGATCATGCTTTGGAAATGAAGCGTCTCGAGTTAGAGATGGAACGCGCTCGTAATGGAAGTCAGGCACACGGTGCAGGAGAACGAGTATTGTTCAAAATGACTGACCTGATGCGGCCGTTTAAGCTTGGAGAGGACATTGGTTTGTTCCTGGTTAACTTTGAGCGAACGTGCGAGAAGCAGGGGTTCTCTCGGGAAACGTGGCCACAGCGCTTGCTCACTTTGTTACCCGGCGAGGCGGCCGACGTAGTCGCTCGCTTGGATAGAGAGGAGGCAGAGGATTTCGACAAAGTGAAATCGAGTCTGCTAAAAAAGTACAGGCTGTCCGCGGAGGCGTTCCGTCGGAAGTTTCGAGAAAATGAGAAAGGCAAAAGTGAGTCATATACAGAGTTTGCCTACAGGCTAATGTCAAACATGCAGGAGTGGCTCAAAGAAGAGAAAGCGTTTGGTGACCACGAGAAAGTTCTGCAGTGTTTCGGGCTAGAACAGTTTTATAGTCGGTTACCTGAGAACGTGCGCTACTGGGTCTTGGATAGGCCAGACGTTAGTACGGTGGCTAGAGCCGCTGAGCTAGCCGAAGAGTTTGTGACGCGTCGGGCTCGCGGAGCTAAGGACGGTCAAAAGGGTGAATTTGGCTCCAAGTTTGAGAGGCCGAAGTTCACGCCCATGAGAGCAAAGGGGGACACACGTAGTGCGGACGCGAGTGAAAGCAGTCCGACTGAACCTAAGGAGACGGCGGCAGCCGAAGCCGAACGCAGAAAGCGGTTCGAGGCGAGGCAAGCGCGCGTGTGTTATACGTGCCAGAAGCCGGGTCATTTTTCGGCGCAGTGTCCAGAAACAAAAACAAAAGTCGTGTTTTTGTCGTTATGCAGCACTGACGAGAACATGAAGCTTCTCGAGCCTTACATGCGAGACCTCCTCGTGAACGGGAAAGAGTGCCGAGTGCTTCGCGATTCCGCAGCTACGATGGATGTAGTTCACCCCTCTTACGTAGAACCCGATATGGTCACGGGCGAGTGCGCATGGATCAAGCAAGCCGTGGAAGCTCACAGCGTGTGTCTGCCCGTAGCAAAAGTGCTTATTGAAGGTCCTTTCGGAGCACTTGAGACGGAGGCGGCAGTGTCATCTATGCTGCCCCCCCAGTACCCGTACCTATTTTCGAACAGGTCCGATCACCTCCTGCGCGAGAAGGGGCTTTTGTTTGGTGAGGCTAGCGTTCAGGCCTTAACCAGATCGAAGGTTCGGGAGCTCGCTGCAAAGGCGGTAGTTGCGGGGCCGACGTTGTCAAACAATGAGAAAGGGTCAGAGGCGCAGCAAGCTGATATTCAGAGCACGTCCGAACTGAATAAAATTGTGCCTGTAGCGTTGAAGGCACCAGATACTGGAGAGGAAATGTCCGATGCGGGAAAGCTAGAAGAGCTATCTGCAGATTTGCTCATAGCGCCTACGTCAGACGGACTTGATAGGTTGCTAAAAGTCAGCCGGTCGGCTTTGATAGCCGAGCAAAAGAAGGATGGCAGCCTAGAAAACATACGCTGCATTGTCAAAGAAGGTATCGCCAAGAAAAATGCTCGCTTTGTGGAAAGAGGTGGGGTCCTGTACCGGAAGTATATAGACCGCAGGGGAGTGGAGTTCGATCAGCTGATCGTGCCTCAGTGCTATCGTCAGGATCTGTTGCGCTTGTCGCATGGGGGTTCGTGGTCCGGACACCTAGGAGTTAAGAAAACTAAGGACCGTCTCTTGCAAGAGTACTATTGGCCAGGGTGTTTTCGGGACGCAGACCACTTTGTGAAGACATGCGACACCTGTCAGCGGGTGGGCAAACCAGGGGACAAATCGAGGGCGCCGTTGAAGTTGGTACCTATCATTACGGAGCCTTTTAGACGGCTCGTTATTGATACAGTGGGACCTCTGCCGGTAACAGCCACGGGGTACAGACACATTTTGACTGTGATCTGCCCAGCGACAAAGTTCCCTGAAGCAGTGCCGCTTAGAGAACTCAGCTCAGTGGAGATAGTCAATGCACTACTGTCCATATTTGCGCGAGTTGGTTTTCCTGCGGAAATCCAATCAGATCAGGGCACAGTGTTTACTAGCGCTTTGACGACAGCCTTTCTCGAAAGGTGTGGGGTAAAGCTGTTACACAGCTCAGAGTACCACCCACAGTCGAATTCCCTTGAGAAGCTCCTCTCCGTCATGAAGCGCGTGTGGAGAGCATTGTGGTTTGAACAACAAACTGACTGGGAGCTGTTTCTGCCTGGGGTGATGTTTGCATTGAGGACCGCGCCGCATGCGGCTACGGGGTTTTCGCCAGCTGAGGTAGTGTACATTCGCTCGCTGCGATATCCGCTTCGCATGCTTCGAAACGGATCACTGCCCTTTCCAATGGCTGCAGACTATCTCTTTCACAAATGGCCGCCTCCTGCGCTGGAGCGTCGCTTTGCAATAACATTCCTTTGAGGTGCGTTACAAAAAGGGGAGTCTCAACGGTAACGCCGATGGCTTAAGTCGAAGCCCCTAACGTGGGAATCAGCCTCAAAATTGTTTGTTATTGATGTTTTTCTTCCTGAGGCAGGATTTTTAACATATTGCTTTTGTGTAGTGTTTCAAAGTGATGATGTGCTTTCTAGTGCAATTTTCCAATTTGTGGACGCGTTCTGAGTGCTGCTAGACTGCTGTAAGGAACTAGGCAGTAGTATAAAAGGGGAAAGAGCCTGGCATGGCTTAGTGAGGATTGTGCCGTGCTTGCTGACTGAGCGGCTGAGTTTCGGCGCAGTTCTAACGCTTGCTGGGAAAGAGAACAAAAATGAGAACTCTCCCGAAGTCACTTTGCAGTGTCCTGTGTGAACCTGAACGTGAGAACGAGGCCTTCTCGGTGCGCTGCGCTCAAGAAACGCCGAGGGACGACCGACTTCGGTTATAAGCATCATCGAGCGACATCCCTCCGGACAGCGGATGCAGTCCCCTGACCATCGGGATCTCCTTCCCCCGGCGGGGCGGTCTGTTACGTTTCGCCTATGACGCGCGCTGTAGCCGGCGCGGATTCAACGGACGCCGGGGCTTCGTTCAAAGCGGCGGACATTTTGGCCCGTTCGGAGCGGCCGCGACGCATCCCCGCCGAGCGCGTCCTGGCATGTTTCAGTGCCACGTGTCTTCGTGTGTGCGTGTGTGTGTGTGTGCCCACGCTTGTCAAAGCGCGGCAGCCGGGGAGAGGAGCTCCCCAAGTGTGAAGCGAGGAGGTCTGACCGGCGCCGGCCCGGCTGATGCGTCACCTCCTTGTCCCAACGTGTCTATCAGTCCGTCCGTGCCCCACCGTCACGTGACGTAGTCCCATGACCTTCCCTCTTGCTCTCAACTCCGAGAGTATAAGAGCAGCTGCCCCCGGACGTCAGGAGAGAGGCTCCGATTTCTGCTGTTGAGTAACGTGCTCTCCCGTCTCTCTACTTCGGTCGACCAGACCGCCCGCTCTTTGCGATGCTAGAATAAACAAGTTGTTCTGTTAGCAGTCGCCTCATGCTTTGCTGGGACCTTCGGATGCTTCCAGTGTGCCCCAGGCCAACGCTACCCTTGGGGCTTGCGACCCAGTTGCAATAACGGGCGTCAGCACTGAGGTTCCAACAGCTGGTGGCCGCGCTGAGATTCCAACAGCCGGTGCCATCGGTGCGGATCAAACAAAGAAGACAAGTCCACTTGTCGAAACGTTGGCTCCTGCATTCACCTTGTTCACGTTTTGCTCATCGTCTTGAATTTCCATCTCCCGCATTCGCCGTCTTCTCCCAAGTGTTAAACATGGCACACATGGGAGTGTACATTATCCGATTATCTTTTGCAGCACAAGAGTATGCTAAAGAAGGCATACTATTTTCGTCTGTAATGAAGTTTTTTTACGCCAACTTTCTAGTTGTGTATTTGCAATGTTTTGGTCTTTCTCATAGCCTCTTGTCACAAGCATTTCTTCTTTGCATAGACATCTGTGCATGATACATACAGGGAAACCTTGATGAAACTAACATGGAAACAACATATAATCGAATATTTGTTGTACATATTTGTTCTAAAGTTATATTATTTAGAAATAAAGGGAGGGTATCACTTTGGAAACATCATGCCCATTGCACTGATGCCCATTTTATTAAAATTAATTGAAAGCATGCTTCACCTCCACATCACTGTCTTTAATAATGAGAAGTCACTTACTACTTGTCAAATTTTATTCAGGGCTGACTGCTCTATCTGGACTTTGTCGATTTAAAAAGTTGCCTACAATTCACATGATGCCACGAGCAATACACTGTTCTACTGACTCGAGACATTGCTAAAGCATAAGATACAGTGGAACGTGCTGTTTTGATAGGTTAGTTGAACTCCTACCATGTTCTTGGGAATACATTGGGGAAGGTGGAAGATGCAAATTGAAGACTATGAGCAAAACAAGAATAAGGTGAAAGCCGCAGACAATGTTTCAACAAGTAGACTTGTCTTTTTCAAGGCGACATACGCTTTCCTCGGCACAGTATATGCAGGGTGTCTACCAACCGGGAAAACCGGGAATTCTCTGGCATTTTGAATAGTCTGGAAATACCTGGGGAAAACTAGGGGAATTTGTCCTCCTATCAGGGAAAATGAGCAGAAATTTTGTTGAAAGGGAACGAATGTCGTGGTAATGCTGGCTCGAGTAATGGAGGGGAATCGTAACAAATCCTTTTTGGCGCTGTGTCGCCCGCTGGAAGAATTGGCAATGTACTGTCAAGGATCAACGTTTGGACGCCTGATAATTCGAATGGCTTCGCAGCGCCACCACATCCCTAATGCATAATACATAGTCAATGCATAAGAACGTCTGAAATTTCGGACGCGAGAACCCTTCGCTGTCTGAGTTTTCGGACTTTTTGCCATGACTGCCGGTCCGAAACAGCATTAATCAAAGCCGCCACCATGCTAGCGATAACAGCGACGTGGCAGTGTCCGCGCTGCAAGGCACGTTCGAAACATTGACGAAGTTAGAAAATAAAATATGGCTTGTTAAGAGATGCTACCTATAAACTCGTGCTGTTCGGTGCAGAGAGCTTTATGTTCCGCGCCACAGCTTCTGAAAAAGTATCGTGCTACATTTTTGTAAAAGAAATGTAGCTACTTCTAAAGCTGTACACGTGCAATATTTGCACTGTGGCAATAAATGCGCACTCTCTCAACCGCTAGCAATCTACATGCGCTCAAGCATTGTTAGCTGTTTTGCATTGAGCTGAAGATACACGTTTTCGTTTTAATTGTGTATGGAGTCCTTCCCGTAGACAGTTTCTTGTTTCATCGCATTTATAAAGATGCTTCCTTGACCTTGGATCAGAAAAATATGCATAACATAATAGAAAGCTGCATCTCCATTTTAAACCTTTGAAGGACGCGAAAGAATGTAGCGTCTACACTCGACAGCTTTGAAGCCTCCAGTATTGCTTACCTTCGGCTTGTCATTGTAGGTATCGCAGGAATCTCCGCTATTCATCATCTGCCTATTTTATGTCCACTGCAGGACGAAGGCCTCTCCCTGTAATCTCCAATTACACCTGTCCGCTATTATTTCCTCAATATACACTCCACAGCCAAAGGACATCATGAATATCCAAGGGCAAATTTTCAAGTATCAGGAGACGATTGCAAGGCTTCGAAGGAAGCTGATGAAGACCGCAAACACAGTCAAAGTGTTTTATTGACCGAGATGCGAATATCTTGCCGCTGTTTAATGAGGGACGCACTGGCTTAAGTTACCCATTCGAGATGAGGATGCTGCTGCATGCCCAATTATTTTTGCAGCTATTTTGGAACGCAACCACTGACATAATTTTTCTACCTTAATTCACCCTCCTTTACAGAAATATAAGAAAAAGCATCATATTTGTTCCTTCTAAAACAATCTAATATTGAGCAAAAAAATTGCTGGTGTGTCTGTGTAGCTTTTTTTTGTCATTCTCGAGTAGTTGCAACACGTCTTGTGTCTGTTGTTTTGCTTGTGTAAAATTATTGCCATTACGCCATTAATTTCTGACTATTCTCCATTACTTGCATTCATAGGTCGGCAGTGTGGGAGAACACTCACTCACCATAATTTTTCTTGGCCCCGCACTCGCTCACGTTCATGCTCACCTCCGCTCACAATCACAAGCGCCCACTCACGCTCCCACTCACCTACCTTACTCACTCTCACTAGCATTCACTTCCACTCACGTGCATTCACACTCACTGGCACTCACAAGCACTCGCACTCACCCCTGCTCACACTCACTGGCACTCGCACTTATCTCCACTCACACTCACTGGCACTCACTCGAACTCACCTCCGTTCACACTCACTGGCACTCACTCGCCCTCGCGTCCACTCACTCGAACTCGCACTCACCTCCGCTCACACTCACTGGCACTCGCACTTATCTCCACTCACACTCACTGGCACTCACTCGAACTCACCTCCGTTCACACTCACTGGCACTCACTCGCCCTCGCGTCCACTCACTCGAACTCGCACTCACCTCCGCTCACACTCACTGGCACTCGCACTTATCTCCACTCACACTCACTCGCACTCACACTCACTGGCACTCACTCGCACTCAAATCAAATCAAATCGAAAATTTTATTCATCTTCATTTTGTACATAGGTTTTCATTTCCTGTCCAACCTAAGCACAGCGTGCTTGTTGGTTGTTCAGGCAGCACAGGGAATCATCGAACGTGTACCAGAAAACAATGAAGTAAGGCATACTAGTACATACTAACCATATTATACAAAACTATAGAGACATAATGACTACAACTCGAGCAAAATTAAAACTAAGTAAATAAATAAATAAAGGACATCATAATAGCTTGACAATGAGCCATACGACAACTCACAGAATATTTAAGGAGCAAATCTAGGAAAGCAACCTTCCACATGTAAGAGGCCATCAGTGATTTATATGCAATGATGAGCACCATTTCCTTATTGATTTAGTCATTTTTCGTTTAGTTTTTAAATTTCCAAGTGCTTCTCCAAGTTCATTAAATATCTGTGGCACGTAATATCCCCTTACTTTTTTCCCGTAATGTGTAAAGCATTGTGGCTTAATGTATGTTTCTGTCTTTCTTAGGGCAACGTTTTTCTTGACAGGTACTTTGAAATCCTTTGCATAGTAATGACGTGTGAGCACAGTGTAATAAAATAGTTCACGCATTTCCAGTATGCCAAGCCTATTGTATTGTTCCTCCTTGTCAGCCTGTTGCAGCATAGTTCCGTAGGTTACACTGTTTACTATTCTTTTAATTATGCGGTTTATGGCTCCCATTTTGTGATCAGAACAAGTTCAATAAAATGTTATACCGTAGGTTATAATAGATTCAGCCAACGCCATGTATATGGTGCGCCTCAAGTGCATCGAAGTTTTACCTCTTAGGTTGTACATCATCGCAGACACAGCTCTAAGCCTGTTACATATATACTGCACATGATCATTCCATGTTATATGCTCATCAAATATTATTCCGAGATACTTAATTGCATGTTCAAATGGTATAGATTTACATGTGCACGGAGTACAATGAGAGTTATGTAAAAAGAGAGACTCCCTTAGGAGCATTCGTTTGTGTGGGTTTCTAAAATAGATCAGCTTTGTTTTTTGCCGATTTAAATATATTGAATTTTGCGTCAGCCAGTCTATTACCCTGCAACATCCTGTTGAAACACTTTGCACCCAAGATCTAGATCAGGGAGTTCTAGTGCTAATGCTGTGTCATCTGCATATTGGAAGATTCTTGATCTCAAATTCAAAAAACCCAGTTCAGAGACGTAGATATTAAATAGTAATGGGGCCAGAGTACTTCCTTGCGGAACACCGAATTTTATTGATTTCAATTCACTGTATTTGTTTTCAATCCTTACACACTGTGATCTGTCTGTGAAATATCCCTCAAGGAATTGATGAAATCGGCCCCTGAAACCCAGGTTGTCCAGCTTTTGCAACAATAAGGCGTGATCAATAGTATCGAATGCCTTCGATAGGTCTAAAAACAATGCTAGCACAAGGCGATTGTTTTCTATCGCAGTGTTAATGTAATCCGAGAATTCTTCTAAGAGCGTGGTTGTGTTCCGGTCCTTTGTGAACCCATATTGTGCCGGGTTGTTTAATGAATATTTATCGCACAAAGACTGCATAACGGAAGCCACGTGCTTTTCCAAAATATGAGCCAGGGCAGGTATAATAGAAATTGGCCTATAGTTCGCGCAGTCACTTTTCTTTCCACTTTTGTACACAGGTCTCACTATCGAAATTTTCAATTCTTTGGGCATCATTCCGGTTTCTAATATTCCGTTTAATATTTTGAGAATCACATCTTTTAGTTTGTTAAAATTGTAGTACAGATCTCTTACGCGGATCTGATCAAAACCTGGTGGTTTGAACATCTTCATTTTACCTATTATATTCCATAGCTCAGTTTCTGTTATCTCAGGAAGGTACGCTGTCTGTGTGCATGAAAGTATTGGCTGATATTCGAGACGATTCGTACCATGAGCAATGCGCAGCTTATCTGTTGCGTGCATGAAAGTCTCGTTAAACAGTTCGCACAATGACTGTGTTTCTTCTTTTAGAAAGTTTTTGTCGATGACCTCCTCAATCGTTGCCTGTTTGACGCGGCCCATTATACTGTTTGCCAATTTCCATGTTTTTCTTCCATCATTCCTGTTTAGAGCAAACTGCTGGGATAGGTATCTTCTTTTTGCCTGTCGCGTTTTGGCTGTTACAAGATTTCGCAATGTGCGAAATTCCTGCCTAAATGCTACATTTTCAGGGTCCTTTCTACAGTTCTGCCAAACTTTATCCTTTAAGTAACACAATTCCATAATATCCTGCGTTACCCAATTGTTGTCCCGTTTTCTTTGCTTTATTTTTATAGCTTTGGAGGACGTCTCGTATATGAGGTGGAACTTATCGAGAAATATAGTATATAGCCTCATGTGATCCAGAAGTAATATAGCATTCCAGTTTGTGTTCTGAATAGCTTTGTCTATACTCCTGTTGTCTAAAATATTCCTGATTCTAGGTCTGATGTTCGCATTGTCTTCATGGTTACAAGTTTCTTTCATGGTTACAAGTGCCACGAAGTAGTGGTCTGCAAGTTTCAATTTAATGACTCCTGATGAACAATGTTTGGTTGCTATGCAGACAATTATGTGGTCGATGCATGATGTAGTTATCTTGGAACCTAAAAATTCCTCTCTTGTACAGTTATTAATAAGGTTAACTAAGCCAAATTCAGCCAGTAGGTCTAAGTAGTCTCTAACTACCCTCCTTGAATTTAGCATTATATATATATTTAGGTCTCCCGCTAAAATGAACTGCTTCTCATTCATATATTTTTTTAGGAGTGAGGTTAGTTCTTCGAGGAATAAAGGAATGTTCGTGCTAGGTGGTCTGTATATTGCACATACAATGTAAGTTGTATCCATCTTGCTAAGAGAGACAACCACCATTTCTACGTTTTCTACGGATACCTGAATTTCATATGACAACCAGGTATCGCTCACAAACACGACCACCCCGCCTCCTTTTCTGTTTTCTCAGCACCAAGCGTACCGAGAGTACCCAGCAAGGATGTAAAAGCTTAGTCGAGTTGCATCGAGATTAACCTCTGTCAAGACGATTACATCTTCTCTTGTCTGCCGAGTGGCCGAGTGTTTACATAAGCACATAACTGGTCCCAGTTTTTCTTTATGCTTCGTATGTTTACATGTAATAAACTTAGCTCCTGCTTTAACTGTTCTTCCTTAATGAACTGATTTATATGAGAATCCCACTCAGAAAAAGAAGTGAACTCTGCCATTAGTTTATTTTTTCCAAATCGTTTTCTGTTGTAATGATCATGGCAGGACTTCCTTCGTCGCGCCTAGCGAAAATTCTGCCATTGCGCATCCAGACAAATTTACAGCCCTTTTGTCTGCCCCTCTGTCTACTCAGCCAAAACAACTTCTTTTGCGCTCGTGTCAAGTTTTCGTTTATGTATATGCCATCAGATCGGAGTGCGTATTTCTTCGAAATCCACAGGTCACGATCAGCCAATTCCTTAAATCTAACAATGATTGGGGGTATCATCTTTCTTCTCTTTTAGCCTGTGAATGGCCTTCAGTGAGTGACGTTCGACTATCTGTATTTTCAGCTTCGCGCTAAGCCCTGCTAGAACCTTATACAGATCTTCGCCCTGTTTATACGGGACGCCACGTACCTCGATGTTTTTTCGCCTCGAGTACTGTTCAGCACGCTCGACGTTTTCCTTCAGGCTTGCAATTTCATTGTCTTTTTCTGCCAATTAACTTTCGCGTCAGTTCTGCTGACGTTATCTTTAATTCTGCAATGTCCTTTTCTTGCCTTACGGTGGTGGCCATAATTTCGTCATACTTATGTGACAGCAGTTCCATAGATTTTTCTGTTCCTTCTGTTGTCGTGCACTGTCTGTCTACCTTTTTTTCCATCTCTTCTAGTCGGCCCAAGACTGCCACCATCTTTTGGCTAATGTCCTCAATCAGTTTTGTAACATGACTCATATGATTTTTCTCTCCTCCCTTCCCTTCCCCTCTGTGTTCCGTGTCACTGGTTTCTGACGTTTCTTCCCCCGATTCCTGCTTTCTACAACTGTCAAACATCCAGCCGTCGATTTCGCGTGGTCCCATGTTTTTGAAAGTCTTTTTAGTCATTCCCGAACATTTGCCCGCGTGGTATACTTTCTTGCATTTGGAACAAGATATACTCTCTTGATCTTTTTCAAACAACTTTGAACACTTTGTACAATCTCGCGGCGACATGGTTCGAGACAGGAGTGCAGTCCAGTGGAGCGAAAAGAAAAACGACCGATCCCGCCAAGTAGGCGCCTCTTACCTAGAAGTAAGCAGCAAAGATCAGCACGTTGGTCGACGCTCCACCGGACTGCACTGCAGCATCGTTTGGTCCTTCGTTTTACAGGTGTTGGCACCGTCCAGGCTCCTGACGTCACCGCTGCCGTCAGTCATCAGCGACGATGTTATCGCTGACCGCCCACACTCGTGGCTTAGTTGTTGCGCCGAACGCTGTCCGTTACTCGCTCCTTGATCAGCCGGCCAGCAAGCTAGCATGCCGCAAGGTGAACAGGTGGGCAGTTGGCGATCGGTGAAACAGGCCCTAGAAGTAAGCAGCAAAGATCAGCACGTTGGTCGACGCTCCACCGGACTGCCCTCGCCTCCACTCACTCGAACTCGCACTCACCTCCGCTCACCCGCACTCGCCTCCGCTCACACTCGCTTGAACTCGCACTCACCTCCGCTCACACCCACTCGCGCTCGCACTCACCTCCGCTCACACACTCGCACTGACTCACACTCACGCCTTTTAAATGAGTGTGAGTGAATGTAAGTGCACTGGCTGGATGGATGGATGGATGTTATGAGCGTCCCCTTTGGAACGGGGCGGTGGGTTGCGCCACCAAGCTCTTGCTACTATGCTGCCTGATATCCTACCTAGGTTAACCAATGAAAAAAGAAAAGAAAAAAAAACACTATGAACTAACACGTCCAAATTTTCTGATCCCCTATTGCGAACTGTGTTTTTGTACGTCTCCGTCTTTTGTCGTTTCCCTACTTTTCTTCCACCAATCATCCAATCGCCTCTTACTAATGTCTGTTGCGGACCTGTTTGCTTTACCACTGCTCCCGCTGAACCCAAGGGCTTCAAGGAGGCCAGTGGTGCCTAAATCGACCGCTGGGTAGACGTCTTCACATTCTAATAAAATATGCTCCGTCGTTTCCCTAGCTTTACCGCAGCAAGCACATGCTTCTTCTTCCTTCTTATATCTCGCTTTATAGGTGCGTGTTCTAAGGCATCCCGATCTCGCTTCGAAAAGTAATGATCGAGCTTCCCTTTGAGTTATGATAAATGTTTTCTTTCCTGATTTCGTTTTTTCCTCTTAAGTAGTTACTCATGGCAGGTTTCTTTTCCATCGCCGCCACCCATGAGATTAATTCAGCCTCTCTAACTTTCCGCTTGACCTTCTTTGTTGCCGTGTTGCCCACCCCACAGGCCGCATACTTGCTGGTAAGCTTCCTAGTTCTTTTCCTCCACTGTGAATCAATGTTTTGCCTGTACAGATACCTGAACACTCTCCCAGCCCATTTACTTTCGTCCATATTCCTCAGCCGTTCTTTATACTCAATTTTACTGCGAGCTTCCCTCACTTCAAAACTAGTCCAGCCCATATCCCCCTGCACAGCTTCATTTGTAGTCTTCCCGTGAGCGCCCAATGCGAGGCGACCCACTGACCTTTGGTTCCCGTCGAGCCCTGATTGTACCCCTGATTTAAAGCAAACAACCGCATTTCCAAAAGTAAGTCCTGGAACCATTACCCCTTTCCACATACCTCGTAGGACCTCGTACCTATTGTATCCCCATAGCGCTCTGTGCTTCATTATGGCTGCATTTCTCTTCCCCTTGACTGTTATGATTTTTTCCTGTGCTTCCATATATCCATTGCCTTCGTTTATCCATATACCAAGGTATTTATAGTCTGTTACCCGAGGTATTTCTTGGCCCTGTATCTCCACTGTCTGTTCGCTGTTTTCATTGAATACCATAACACCTGATTTTCTAACACTAAATTTCAAACCTAAATTGTTGCCTTCTTGTCCACAGATATTAGCCAGACGTTGCAAATCACTTTGCTTGTTTGCGAGCAACACAATGCCGTCCGCATAAAATAAACCTGGGAGTTGCTGCTCTATTACTGTACCTGCCTGTTTGTATGAGAGATTAAACCCGATATTACTTCCTTCTAGCTCCCTCTCCATCCTCACCATTTACATCATAAACAGCAGCGGGGATAAAGGGCACCCCTGCCTCAGTCCCTTGTTGATTTGAACTTTCTCCGCGCTTCTCATCCCTTCACATTCAACGCAAACGGTATTTTCTAAGCAAATCTCTCTCAAAAGCTGTAGACAATCGTTACCTAAGCCTTCCCCTTCCAGAATATCCCACAAAATGTTGCGGTCTACGTTGTCGTATGCTCCTGTAATGTCCAAAAAGGCCACATACAACGGTCTGCTTTCTGCTTTTGATATTTCGATACACTGAGTAAGAACAAACAAGTTATCATCCAAACGCCCACCTATTCTAAAGCCATTCTGAAGCTCTCCCAAAATGCCATTATTCTCTGCCCATGCTTGAAGCTTTAATTTGATTGCCTGCATTGCTAGCCTGTATATTACCGATGTAATGGTCAACGGTCTATACGAGTGAATTCTGTCTTTCTCCCCCTTACCTTTATAAATTAAATTAATTCTACTTTGTCGCCAACTGTCTGGTATTCGTCTATCTCTTAAAATTTTTTCGACTGCTTTCACCAGAGCTTCCTTACTTTTTGGTCCCAGTTCATTTATCATCCTAACGGGAACCTCGTCTAGCCCTGTGGCTGTGCGCTTAGGGATTTTCTCTTCCGCTTTCTTCCAGTTTAAATTTGTCAGCACCAGCTCCTTTTCCACTTGGGTCTCTTTCATGCTATTTTTTTCCTCAAGTACAACCTCGTCATTGCCTTGGAACGATTCGGCTGTTGCGTTTCGGATGTAATTTATTGCCGCTTCTCCTTCCAGTCTGTTTTCATCTTCGTCTAGGATATGTTGTTGTATTGTTGCTGACTTCCTGCCTAATAATTTTATGTGATTCCGAAATATTCTAGGTGCGGCCTTCTTTTTCTCACGTATTTCTGACAACCAACGTTCACTTTCACCTTTTAATTTTGCTTGCACCAGTATTTGAACCATAGACTTTTTCTCCCGGTATATTTCGCATTTACTGGTTACTTCATCCTGCCGCAACTGCGCCTTCTTTGCCTGCCTGTGCTCTCGAGATACTTTCTGTGGTTCGGCGATCGCTTCTCGTATCTCCTTGTTCCACCAGCTTTTCGGTTTCTTTTTTCATTCCAACGAACATGTTGTTTCTCTTTACGTATTTCTGTCGTTATTACACTTAGAAGCTCACCATATTCCCACTCCTTACTTGGCCACTTGCCAAGTTCTTCTTCAACTCTAGTGACTGTATTCAAATTTGGACTGGCACTCATGAGTGAGTGTGCTGCCCTCTGCCGCTCACAATTCTTGTATATTCAGACCGAAGCTTCCAGTTTAGCACCAATTACATCTGGAGTGCGAGAAGGCAGTGTTTTGGGCCCAGTTGTATTTTTAATATACATATATACATAAACGATGTGTCTTCCCGATTACATGGTAACATCCGTCTATTCGCTGACGATTGCTTTTCGCACCGCGAAATTAATTGCAATGGTGATCACCATATACATTATACCTTTTCTTGGTGTCGGCCGGGAATGGCAGATGAACCTTTTAGGGGTTTTATCAAGATCATTTAGGGGTTTTAGGACCCTTGGGCTTTCTGTGTTCGGGAAGCAAGTGGAAAGCCAGGGGCGCCTGCTACGCGCTGTAGTTTTCTAGCGTTCGGTTTCTACGCAACACTTGGAGGCTATTTAAAAATTTCGAGGCTATAAAAAGCATGTTGTAGGCTGCTTCCGTATGCAAGGACACCCAGAACGAGGTATTAGACGCTGCAAACATTTCAAAATAATTTTAATTCAGCTCCAAAAAGCCATTAAAAACTCCTCGTAGTCGAGACCCATCGCTAGCGCGGCAGTTACTACGTCACAGAGGAGGAACGAAAATATTGACGTCATAGCACACTAGCTAGCACAAAAACGTGACGTATATGATGAGTAGCGATGAAATGCCAATTACGGAGCCTGATGAGCCGAGCGACCGAGCATAGCCTCCACTATGACCGAACTACAGGCACATAGAAATCCTTCCTTAATGCAAAGATAGGGTAAGGCGTGCAGACACGGGCACAAGAGGAGAGCCGGCCGACTTCGAAAGGGACCAGGATATGCGGCGTTCGTGTTGTCCGCTTCTCTCCTCGCATAGTCGCATAGTTCGGCAGCTCGGAGCGGTCTCTCGTTCGCTTGGCCTTTTGTGAGGGCACGTCCACGTTACCGGCACGGAAACTCGCCGCACGCCGTTTGCCGTTCGCGGGCCCCCGTGCGACGGCGGTTTTGCTCGCGAACGGCGAGATTTCCTTGCCGTAGAGAGGACGGGCCTGGGACCCATTTGTGCGGAAGCCGTACGGCGAAGCGGCCAATCAGTGACCGAGGAGTGGTCACTCTGGCACCGACGGCAGCTTCACTGCCTCTGATCGTTCGGCGCCGCCGATATCGTCGCTAGGCCTTTTCCGGTTCACTTCAAAGCTAAAGCTTACGGCGCTTCGGAATGAATCACCGACTCTCACAAGCCGCAATATTTTCTTACCGTTGTTGTCGCTCTTCGCAATAATTATAATAATCGCGGCATGCACTTCGAATCGCCAGTTGTTGACCTCTGCTGGCAGAGCACGCGTATGCGCGAGCAGACGACGCAGCATAGTTTTACGTCACTATTTTTGTGGCCCACGTGACCCAGCCATGTTGCATTTCCTCCTCTGTGACGTCATAGCATCCCCGAAGCCCAGAAACCGAAATTGCTTGGTATAATAATGCTATTATTAAATTATTTATCGGATATATATGAATCCCGCTGTGTGTACCGTGCTCCCTGAAGCATGACGCAACGTTTGAATCAACAAACGCATGAACAAAAATTTTGATGTCTCCACCCCTTTACCTTTTAGGTAGTGACTACAGTGACGGGGCCCGGCACATTAACATCTGCACTACAGTGACGGGGCCCGGTACTTTAACATCCACACTACGGTGACGGGGCCCGTCGCTTTAACAACAACACTACACCGACGGGGCCGTCACTATAAAGATGTCGGTATTGGGGGCGAGGACCATAGAGTTTCCTAGAGTTTCATAGAGTCTGTCGGAAGCGCCTCACATGCATCGGCGTTAAATAAAGACTAAATAAACATACTACGCGGCAGCTCTCCTGAACAATGTTGCAAGTACTCTCGAAATGGCAGTATTTTAACTTTAAATTAATCATGTTGGACAAACAGAAAGCACAGGATGGTTTACAAACGCTATCTCTTTGCCTACTACGTACAGTAAGCTGGGACACTGCGAGCGGTCGCCGCAATCGATCCCACCGAACCGGTTTGCGTGAAACGTAAGCAATCGCTGAGAAAACTATGTGAAATATGTTCTTATAGTGGGATGGCTGTCTGTGTAACTAAATATAGCATAACAGAATGAAGCTGCAATGCAGCGATCGCACGGGTTCGCGGTGACCGACTTCGCGTCTGCATGCATGTCGATCGCTTTCACTCCGAGCACGTTTTCGCACCGTGCCGTGAGCTTTATGCCGCAGCATATAAACATTTGAGAGTACGCAAGCAACCATTGTTGCATGGACACTATCGGAGCTGTTCAAAAATAATTTCGTTATAGCTAAGGTCTTCGACGCTGTAGGGGTTGAGGGCGGACTTCGGGATGAAAACCAAACTTGGGAGGGTTTATTTTACATTATATACAGGGACGGTGAGCGACAAGTAACAGTCGTACAGTCATTACGGGCCGGCAGCAACTCGGACGCTGCGGCCCGCGGCAAGAAGTTCGAGAGAGGTGAATCAGGGAATCAGGGACTGTCCTGGTCTCTCTGGAAGGCTTCTTATAAACCCTTCGAGCACTGGAAGTCACGTCATGTTCGACCAATAGGAGAGTCCGCTCCGATGACGCCACTTTCCGCCAATGGCAGGCGCCCGTGCGATGGCGTCATACCCGGCGAAGAGAGTCAGCGCCTGGTCCTCCACTCTTGATCACTTGTTCCCGGTACTGCACTCTTGCCTCGCAGAATTGCAATCCACTTCTAAGGTGGAGAAGGAGGGGGGGCGCTCATGCTCCATTGTACAAGGGCCCACCTGCTCCCGGTGACTCGGCTCCGCAGCGGTGGCAAATGCCTTCTTCAAAGGCGAAGGGGGACGATTGAGCTCCATTGTCCCAGGGCCCCTTCTAATCCCAGCGGCACACGACCTGGGGGCCGCAAACTTGTTTGCACGTGTCTCCTCTGGAATGCGCTTTCCTGCTTCTGCATTCCTCAATTAGCTGTGCTGCAATCCGATGTGGTCTGGGGAACTCGAAGTAATCGCAGGAAACAGCTCCATATCTAACAGCTCGTCCTCGCCCCGGTTGTTCTGAATGGCCGGTGAACTCAATTCGCTGGCCATGAGGAACGCTGAAAGAAGCTGCAGGGTACTGGGGTCGAGCCTCGTTTGACAACCCTCGGGATCCTGGGCCCTGGAGAACATACGTCAAACAAACCAAACAACACAGCGCTGCACCACGCGTAAGCGCAGGCTCTTCACCCCTGACTCGCCAGGCTATTACTGAGTCAAAATCAACCCTGATCTTTTAGTTCCCCAATTTTGACAAAGCAGTTCCAACCACCCTTCCAAACAGCTATCCATTTCTCCTCGATTGCCGACAAGACCAGAGTACTATTGTTGTTGCAAAACAAAAGGGTCGTTGACGATGCAAACAACAAATGAAAACAGCCGAACATAACTTAAGTGGCCTAACTACACGAACAGCATGTTTCCAATCTATCGCAGTGGCGTACCTATCGCACGTATTGGTGCCACTGAACAATCTGGTCAACCTCACAAGTACGTAATCACAAGCGCACTAGCCTTGTGGTCACTAAACAAAACGCGTACTTGCGTTGTAGGCAAACTTTTCATTTACGCTTACTCACGTTTCTTCCCTGAAAGTCCTACAGGACACGTGACGTAAACGAACAATTAAACTCGCGGGACTTACACACTCCGCAGAACTCTTAAAATTATGCGTCTTCTACTAACTCTTTCCACGCACGTTCACTAAAGAAGTCAGAATACGGCTGCCCTCAACACACACTAGCAACCCAGTCATAAATCTGCTTCCTTCCGTCCACACAGGACACGCGCTAAAGGAACTAAGAACGCTTCTCCGTGAAAATTATGCACTCACTGAAAATCTACGCGCTTAACCTTAGAAAATTCAAAAACACTTAAAAATAAAGAAGGTTAAATAACACACACGCGCGTTACGATAGGCCTCTCAACGATAACCCTGACCTTAAGGTTACTCACACACACAAAAAAGCCTATCTACTTATTAATGAGCATCTCGCGAGACTACATGTTTACACAAACGCGTCTTTCAAATCTCGGAGCTTTCTCAAACCAAAACATAAACAAAGCTCAAACCTTACACCTTGAAAGAAATCCTAGTCTCAAATCGCGAAAACTTTCCGATGCTCAAAAATAAAAAACAAGACACAAAAAAAAACAAGAACAGGCCTCCCTTTCCAAACGCTTATGTCTGACTCATACTCTGAGCCGTCCCCGAGCTGGTCGCGGCTTGAAAACTACTCTGGCTGCCGAGGAACAACAAAAGGGCTGACTCACTATCAGCTCCCCAAGACGTTACGGTCTCCTGCCAATTTGCGTCCTGGCGCCCCGCTTTCAACACGAACTCGATTGACCGCGTCGCTACTCCCCACCTGGTCTCGTCCTGCCACCTTGCGTTTCTTCGAACTGCACGCTGAGCTGTGAAAAGAACTACGGAACGACGAGGAGTTTAACAGCCTCGCGCCCTTTGTCCGCGTCCGTGCAGAACATTCTTCGCGGTCCCCCTTTGACCGGTGGCTCGAACGTGTTGGGTGCGTCAACATCGTCCTTAACGACCGCATCTTTTTCCTCGCGCCCTGCCCTTTTGGGTTTCTTGCCATCTTTGGCGGCGCTACATTAATTACCGACTTTCGGTCTTTACCGCGCTTCTTTTTACGGCGCTTTCTCTTTGCACTCGCCTTCATGTCGCCTTCTCGTGCCTCGTGCTGGCCGGTACACATTTCGTCGGCCCGGATCGGTCTCTTACCCGCACAGTCTGAGTGATTCTCACTTAAATCAACACTCTCTCTGCCTCGACTGGCGGACAGCTCAACCGACTCTGGAACAATGCAGCAGGCTTTACTCGAGTTAGACAACTCGCACTCTTGCGAACTGCCCTCTACTACATTGCCCAGCGCACGCTGTGCATCGGCACACAGCCCGTCGGTATCGATCGCTGTCTCACGCGCACAGTCCGAATGATTAATAACTGAATCATCCGTCTCTAGGCTACCTAGACTGGCGGAGAGCCGCACCGATCCCTGAACCATGCAGTTGTTCTCTCGTGAACTACGGAGCTCGCCATCCCGAGAACTACTCGCAACTGCATCGCTCAGCTTGCACTTCACTTCTGCACGCTGATCTGACCTGACATGGGTGCTCGCGTCTGTCGCGTCAACAGTACCCTTTTCTTCGCTAGCAACCTCGCTAACATTACCAGCGACGCACACACGCGGTAACTGTGCCAATTTGTTCGCAGCTGGCCTAGCTGTCTCTACAGTCATCTGTTGGCACAGCACCTCGTCGCTCTCCTTGCGGCCTTTAACGGCCTCTGTTGCCACTAAGGCATCGTTAGCGGCTAGCCTTTCCCCTTCACTTATGAATCGGCAGCCAATCTCACAGGCACTACTCTTCTCGTCGGCTTCTGGCGAAAATCTGCTAGATGCTTCCTCATTCTTTCGCTCTGTACTACGTACAGAATTCTCAGACAGCCGTTGTCTCTGTGCCATTAACTGATCACAATGCTGTATCTCTTTGATCAGTGCTGCCTTCTCTCTCTCATACTTTTGCTCACGCTCAAGCTTACGTTCCTGATACTCGCGTTCGCGTTCATTCTCACGTCCGTGACGCTCACACCTAAGAGTAAGTTCTTGAAGCTCCTGCTTCCGTTCATTCTCGCGTTCTTCACGCCTACTCTCACTCCTAAGTTCACGACGCTCCCGCAAACGTACACGACGCTCTCGCTCCCGTGGTTCCTGTATCACCTCCCAAGCAAGCTCAATGCTTTCATCATCATTGCCACTATCTTGAATCGCCTTTATGATAGCTGGCGTTTCCATCCGTTCGTCCGCCTCAACTCCCAAATCGTCGCACACCAACAACAAGTCTAACCTCGTCAACCTTCTAAGATTCATGGCAGCTGCCCCGACAGGTGGTTAAAACTGTTTTCCTTAATTAATTTGTGCAAACACACAATGCAACAAACTCCCGATTCCCAGAACTATCAAAATGAACACACAACATTTGAGTCTGGCGAATCATAAGGAAAAAAACCACGCGCTCACTTACGGTTGCAGCACCCTGCCATCCGGTTCATTTGTCCGCTGTTCCCGGTTTCTCCGGACTCCCTGGGTCGAAGGCTCGCTCCTTCTTCGCTACTCCCAGTTTCTTCGGACCTCTTTCGACGAAGGCTCTCTCTTCTTCGCTCTTCCCGGTTCCTTAGGATCTCTCTCGACGAAGGTTGATACGTAGCGCTGCCACCAGCTGATGCATTCGGAGGCGATCCTACCGCTGCCAACCAGATGTAGGGGTTGAAGGACGGACTTCAGGATGAAGACCCAAAACTTGGGAGGGTTTATTTTACATTATATACAGGGACGGTGAGCGACAAGTAACAGTCGTACAGTCATTATGGGCCGGCAGCAACTCGGACGCTGCGGCCCGCGGCAAGAAGTTCGAGAGAGGTGAATCAGGGAATCAGGGACTGTCCTGGTCTCTCTGGAAGGCTTCTATACCCCTGACACACGGGCAAAACTAAAGTCCTTTCCAGTAAACCCCTCTTGCTACTCTGAAGGACCCTTTGCAGAAAGGAGTTGCGCCGATGACACGCGGCACCGCACTGAACTTCTTTAGGTAGTTCCTCAGATGAACACCGCAAGAAAAATGGCGCTGGCTGTTAAAGCCACAAGAGAGAAAACATTCTTAAAAAGCTGCGTATTTAATTACACTTAGCTGCTGTAGAACCTAAAAATATATTTTTGTCATTGTTGATGGCTAATAATGCTTATAGTCGTTTATTTTATTCACGTTTTTGCGTTGTTAGCAGCCATTTAACTTGGTCCAGCAACTATGTGCAGCCAGTGTTTTGCTGTGCGTGCTGTTTATTCTGGTGATGCCCACGTTTCTGTCGTCCTTTTTCACGTCTTTGTCGTCCCTTCCTTTGAGCGCGCAGGCGTAACGCGTTTTATTCAATATGTTATTCCAACAACTGTGGTCTCCTCTGGGTATTTCTTGCGGGCGCCGATTGTGCAGTCTCCATCTCGCGACGTGAACACACCACATGCGCGCAGCAAACGACGACGACACTGCCGGAATTCAACATGGTGGCACTAGCAACGTTATGCGACCGTTTGAGAGTATAGTTAGAGGAAATCTTCACTATTCGACAAATTGTATTACCGCTAACAATTAAAACATTTTCGCAAGGTAAAAAAATACCTACGGGCACCGTAGTTGTGTAGCAGGTTTCCTTCTATTGACGAGTTGTGCACGCTGTGTGCGAGAGTAACTCCTTTTCCGCTCGAAAAGTAGTTGCGAGATCTCCTTTCCCGAAAAGGAACTTTGCCGTAAAGGAGATACTCCTTTGTCATGTGTCACTGCACTTGAACGCCTTTCCGGTAGATGTCCCCTTACCTAAAGGACTTTTGAGTGCCCGTGTGTCAGGGGTATTATAAACCCTTCGAGCACTGGAAGTCACGTCATGTTCGACCAATAGGAGAGTCCGCACCGATGACGCCACTTTCCGCCAATGGCAGGCGCCCGTGCGATGGCGTCATACCCGGCTAAGAGAGTCAGCGCCTGGTCCTCCACTCTTGATCACTTGTTCCCGGTACTGCGCTCTTGCCTCGCAGAATTGCAATCCACTTCTAAGGTGGAGAAGGAGTGGGGGGCGCTCATGCTCCATTGTACAAGGGCCCACCTGCTCCCGGTGACTCGGCTCCGCAGCGGTGGCAAATGCCTTCTTCAAAGGCGAAGGGGGACGATTGAGCTCCATTGTCCCAGGGCCCCTTCTAATCCCGGCGGCACACGACCTGGATGCCGCAAACTTGTTTGCACGTGTCTCCTCTGGAATGCGCTTTCCTGCTTCTGCATTCCTCAATTAGCTGTCCTGCAATCCGATGTGGTCTGGGGAACTCGAAGTAATCGCAGGAAACAGCTGCATATCTAACAACGCCTACAGCGACTTGTGATATGTTCCGTCGCGATGATTCAGTCTTAATTTTCTTTTTCTTTTCTTCTAAAGTCTTGGAAGCTTCAATATCATTATTTCTCAAGTTTCATCGAACTGCATGTTTATCGCTCTTCTAAGCGAGCAATTACCCGCTGCTTCTTTTTCTTAATTCAGTAGAATATTCATTGTCTAGTGCTACACAAGCAGGAACATGTGCCGTGCCTTTTTTAATGTGTTTTTACCGTTCTCCTTCCATTAGAGTGAACTTTCTTTATTTATTATAATCATCATAGGTGTTACAGTGCATATGCAAAAGATTGTACATTCATGGACAAGTACCCATAGCGGTCGTTCGATCCGTATGTGTGTAATCAATGTATTCCATTACTGCACGGAAGTTGCTGACATCGAGAAATTCACGTGGTGTTGCGGATAGTACTGGAATAAAATACCGCGGTCCGTGAAGTGCTTGGCATCCCCATAGGCGCCAGCACCGAGAAACTCATGCAGCTGGGGGTCCACAACACCTTCGATGAGCTTGGGTCACAAAAGTTAGTCCAGGTTGTCAGGCTCGCTTCCTCGCCTGCGGGGAGGCGGATCCTGGAGGCACTGGACTGTAACCTGTCAGGGAAAGGCGGTGCGTGCTCGACGCGTGGTCGCGGGAGGCCGTCACGGTCTCGCCGTTCCCGCGCAACGTGCACGCGCAACGCAATGTAGGCACACGCCGGGCCCGAGCGGCCGCACTTCTCGGATCCGTCGCCGACGATCCACGATCGGTCGCGTTCGTCGACGTCGCCCAATACGGTTCGTCCGACCGGTTCGCGGCGGCCGTGGTGGATCACAGGGGCAACCTAACGCCGCGTCCGTGCGGGGCAGGTTTGCGGAGATCCATTCTGCACTTGAGAACACATGCTCTGGCGGTGTCCCTCGTTACGGGACCACGGTCATCTCACCACGGAAGAAGAGTGGGAGGAGGCGGTCAGGCACGGCCTGCCCGTCCCAACGTCGGAACGGCTCGCGGCGGCCCCCTCCCTCTTAAGGGGGTTTCGGAGTCGCTCCTCAGGACCTTAATAAAGTTCACTGCCTGCCGTGAAGTGCTCGAAGTTGTTTGCATAGAATGAAAGAAGTGCGGCCATTGACGTCGCTACAGTGTTGACGTAAAGTGCCGGTCCCGTCTGTGGTTAAGGAGACGGGCCCCGTCACTGCAGGGCTGAGGTTAAAGCGCCGGGCCCCATCACTGTAGTGTATATGTTAAAGTGCCGGGCCCCGTCACTGTAGTGCATATGTTAAAGTACCGGGCTCCGTCACTGTAGTACAGATGTTAAAGTGCCGGGCCCCGTCATTGTAGTCACTACCTAACTTTTGTACTTCTTTTGTATTTATATGTATGCCCTCCCTGCAACGATCTCTTGTGAGATCATCATTATTCCTAACAGAATAAGTAAATGCTGCGCAACTTCCGTTCGCCTGCATGAGCGCATTCAATCCGCGCATTTCTCGCTGCAGGAAAGGAAATATTTTTCCACTTTCGTCCCGCAACGAGGATTCAGCGGAAGAGCCATTCGCGCAATAAATGCCGAGAACAACAACAAAAAAAAAACTGTATAAACTACAGCAATGTGGTACGTGTAAGTTTCGCAGGGCTGGAGAAAGTGACCTGGCTTCAAATCACTTCCGACTAGCAGCAGACAGCCAACACAATGAGACGACAGAAAAAAAAAAACGACGAAACGCAGATATTCTGCCGAAATGCACTAAAATCACTTGCTTCGGACAGGTTAATAGCACTCTCTAATTGTTTCTCAAGTATTACACAATATATATATATATATATATAATACGATAAAAACACATGCGCGAACAACAGAACTGATTATTTAATGTCTCAACTTGCGTAACCCTGTAGAAGCTGCTCTACGCCTCCCGAGCGCCGAAACAGGGAGGGCGTCTGTCAATTGACGAGAGGAAGCCCGCAAGGCGTTCGGGATGACGAGATATGTATCTATGCATAGTTTTTTCAGTCCTGAAGAAACTAGTTAATTGGAACATTTTGCAGATTTTATTTCAGTTTGCTACCAAATCAGTTTTGGGCGGAAATATCACAAACATGGTTAACAGCTTAAAATGCCTGTAATCCTAGCATTTACACCAGTAGGCACGTCGAACTGAGCATAATAGAATCCGTTGGCTTTTGTGCTCGTGCTGTCATTTCAGACTATTCTTGTAGTTCTGCCAAGCGTCATTATATTTGAAAAGTAGCACTGCTAAGCTCGAGGACACGGATTCGATACCTGGCCGCAATGGCCACATGATGGGGGCGGAATGCCAGAACCCCAGGTGTTCAAAGTCAACCCGGAGTCCGCCACTGCGGCGTGCCTCTCAATCATATCGTAGTTTTGGAAAGTAAAACCCCGGATATTATTATTTGAGAAGTTCGCTGAATCATGCGTGATGCATACACCACAAAAGCGAAATTTTAATATAAACCCCCCCACACCAGCTAGCCCCCTCTCTTGCTACGTCTACGACCACCGGAAAAGTACTTGCTCGAGTTCCAGTGGCGGTGCTCGTCAGCCTGAGTCGTGAAAATGGCTATTTGTTCTTGTTTCTCGCGGGGCCACGGAAAATCCGGTGTTGGCGCTGTCGGCGTCTGTTGGCCGTGAACAAAAATTTCCCGCAAGGCAATAAATAAATAGACGTTAACCTGAAAATAAAATTGCTGGCCAGAGATTCGACCCCAGGAACTATGGGCTGCGAGACCAGCACGTTAATTCATTCAGTCATGTTTTTTTTCTTTGTTGCCGAATTCAGCCACTGTCGGTCGATGGCGCGCACGCTCGACCTTAAACGGGGTTTTAATGTTGTCGTGACCGTTGTCTATAGTTAAAATGTCTTGTTTTGTAGCCTTGTTGCCATGTCGGTAATAAAGAAAAAAAAATATGAAGTTCGGACGCGGCATATGCACGTGCCTTCGGTGCGGCATCCACTTCCTCTTCGATAGGGTCCCGCCAACAACAGCCCCCCATGATTTCCGATGCGAACGTAGCACGTTTACGCTATCGCGTTCCACGCTTAAGAGGAAGCTTTAGCTCGGGCCCAACTCCGACGCGGCCTATTCAAATACATGTAAAACGCAAAAACGTTTTTCTGAGATAACCCCTGGACCGATTTTGATGAAATTTGTTGCATTTGAAAGAAAAAGTTAAATTCTAGTGACTGTTGGAAGCGGAATTTCGTTTAGGGCTTGAATTTTCTTTAAAACGATTTTCAAATATTTGACCGTTTGAAAAAAATAGAAGCACGAAGTTTACAAATTCTTAGATCTGCATAATAAACTGATATCGTGGTTCTGTAAGCGGCATCCATTAGATCATTCAAAGCGGACAAATTCAATATGTCATTTTACATCTTACGTGAATTTGTTACGTTGGTTACAACGGTTTTGCAAAAGTTGTATTTCCCTATGATTAATTTTTTTTTATATTAATGTGTAACATATCAATTTTGTCCGCTTTGGATGTACTACTAGATGCGATTCACAGAATTGTATTATCATTTTTAGTGGTTGAGTTACAGAGTTGTAAACTTGATAGTTTCGTATTTTGAAAATTTTCGATTTTTACCAATTTTTAATTAAAAATTGACGACCTAACTCGAAAATTCGAAACCAACAGTCACTAGATTTTAAGTTTTTCTTTTAAATGCAACAAACCTCGTCAAATTTGGTGCAGTGGTTGCCGAAAAAACGAATTCTCCTTTTACATGTATTTAGATAGGAGCACTCGAGCTAAAGCTTCCTCTTAAAGGGAACTTCAAACGTCTTCAATTGCTGTGCTAGCTGCCATGTACTCACCCACGTACATACGTCTACTCACGCTCACTAATTCACCTTCGTACTCAGGTCTACTAACACTCACGAACGCTTACATTCATACCGTCATTCACACTCATATTCAAGTCACCTCAACTCCCAAGCACTCACTCACATTCGCACTCACCCGCTCTCAATAGCTCAGGTTCACGCTCACCTCCACTCACCCACGATCACAGTCACCTCCACTCATACTTCTCCTGCACTCGCACTCACAGGTACTCACTCATGTTCCCACTCCCACTCACAGTACTCAGTCACGTTCACACTCACTACCACTCACTCACACTCACTGGCACTCAGTCACACTCGCACTCACCCCCATTCACACTCGCTGGCCTATAACGCGCACTCGCACTCACCTCTGCTCACATTCACTCGTACTCACGCCTTTGAAATGAGTGCGAGTGAGTGTGAGTGGGTGCACTCATGAGTGAGAGCGCCGACCTATGCTTGCATTTCGCAGTTTCTTCTCATTTTCATGCGTCTGCCACTTTTCTCACAATCTTGCTGCAATAAATTGTCTGCTATTTTCGTGTTCTTGGCTGTGCAGCAAGTTGATTTATATTGAAGGAACATGGTACATTTATTTAGGATACTCCTTTGATGCGAGTTACTAGAAGTACAATATCACAAACGATAAAGTTTTACTTCCTCAACAGTTGGCATGATTGTTGCGCTAAGTTATGGCTTGAAACAGCAAATATAAATTTTAATAAATCTAACAATAATGGAAACACTTTCGCGCGCACGTCGTCGTCGCAACATATAAACAGTGGCACCAGTGCCTGCAAGAAATCATTCGATTTATGAAATGTTATTGGTCACAAAAAAAACAATAACAAAAACAAGAAATGGCCAGGCTTAGCTTGGTTAAGCCAAGAATGCGTTGCATATTGCGCGAGCTTTTCCTCCGGCTGTCGTGACGTCACGTCACGTGGTTGCGCTAAAGGTCAATGGTGGCCGCCCGGCCGCGCCCAAGGGCTGAACTGAGTGATTGCAATATGCAACGCATAAAAATAGAAGCAACTTAATAACAAACATAGCGAACTTAAAAGAGAATAGACCCACATATGAGACGCGCAGCAATGAACAATGGCTCATGCCCTCAATGGTGGCTGCGCGGCCGCGCCCAAGGGCTGAACTGAGTGATTGCAATATGCAACGCATAAAACTGAAACTATGGCCTCCTAGAGTGGACGGCATGTGGCGACCATCTTAAAGGCTGGTGCGTTTCGCAGATTCCGCTATGTGCGCTGAGAGATAAAGTCGGCGGCTTTAAAATCGGCCAGTGTGCCTGTATATATACATATACATACAGCATATACAGGAACACTGAAGTCGGCTAGGGTCGTGCCACGATGCCGCCCGCACCGCGCAGTGTCCACTCTTTTCGTTTACTATATTATTCTATGCTTTTACTTCTGAACAAAGCCAGTCGGCTCTCCGTTCTCAACCTGTCAAGACGTATATTACTTGCCTCCGCTAAACCGAGCTCCCAACACCCTTAAAGGGGCCCATAGCAAATTTTGGTTATACGCTGGAAGTCGTTACGTGTCCTTAAGGCAGCGTTCTGCCGCAAAATATTTTTCAAATCGGCTCATTAATAGACGAGATATTTGAGTGTCGCGAACCTATGATTTCAGCAGGCGGGCTCCACTGCCAACCAAGACGCTCTCTCCACTCGCCCCGTCTAGCCTACGCATGCGAAATTCCTCGGGCACGGCCGGGCAGGGCGAAGCGCGCGCGCGCGTCGCCCCTCTAGCCTTTACTACAGTGCCTAGAAACTCTTCTAGACACTGTACCTTTACTCTAGACCGGCTTTCATGGCGCGACGGCGCATGCGCTCTGCCCTAGCGGATTAGTCGCAAAATTTGGAGGACGCTTAAGCTTCGCCTTCAAGAGTGGGACGCGACAGCGTTCCCGTCGACCCGCCAAGGGGTATAAGACAATGCGCTACGGCACAGCGATCACTTACGATGCGCCCCGCATCGGACTTAGCGCCCACCTATCACGCGGTGAGCGTCGAGCAACGCAGCGTGCGGCGCGGCAACGAAACGTGCGCCTGAGCGAACGGAATGAACCAAAGAACTCGGTGTCTCGGAGGGGAAACGATCTACGCCAGCCAAACGTCGTGATCGGCACGGGCAGAGAGATAGATAGTAATCTAAACCGGGAGCACGGCGAAGCGTCGTCAGGGGAGAGGGAGTCCCGCGACGCGCCTGGCAGCGGTCCCAATGCGCACGCGGCGCGCCTCCTGTCGGGGCAGCGCCGTACATTGAGAGGAGGGGGTCTTCTGTGTTTGCCGCAAGATGGCTCTGCGTGTGCGGAAAGCGCAGAAGAAATGCAGCGGAAACGCACTTCGCAACTCGTGTAATTGTGACTTCTGTACGTTACATGTTCATAATTACCGATATACACCGCAGTATAACTTTCCACGGCTCGTTTCGAAGGCAACACCGCATTCACTAGAGGCGCGTTTGCACCGCTTGGAAGCATCGAACTCGTGGCTGAGTGGTAGCGTCTCCGTCTCACACTCCGGAGACCCTGGTTCGATTCCCACCGGGCCAAGCTTGGAAGTTGCTTTTTATTTATGAAGCGCCTGCCGTGATTTATCGCTCACGGTCAACGCCGCAAACGCCGACGCCGACACCGACGCCGACGACACCGGCTTTTCTGCGACACGAGCTCCTTAACGCTATCGCGTTAAAACGTTCTGGAAGGGTCGCACGCGTGGCCGAGCGCCGGAAATTCCCCGGAAAAGAAGAAGAAAAAAAAAGAGCTCTCAGATGGGCGCTCCTGCAAACACTTGTGCCGAGTACCGCGCTGAAACTCTACTGGTAGCTCGACGTCGGTGCGGTGCCGAAAACGTGCGTAGCTGCAATTCCACTTTAAAACAGAAAAGGGCCAGGGCATCGTCAGAGTTGTATACGGACTGCACCGTGAGCCAGGTAGTTGCCACCTTTCATTGATGGCTGGCAAATTTAACGAAAACCCGTGCGTTACACTTGGGCGACACTTCACTACATCACGTTGCTGACGAAGTCTCCTTGCAGCGTCGGTCCTCACTTGCGGGTGGTGGCAGCGTGTGCCTGACTGCACGCACTCGTAAGGCGCGGCAACACTTTGTCAATACGAGTGACAAGACGCTCGCTCCAATGACTGACCAACTACTGTGCGTCACTGAAACATTTTTATCATACCAGTTCCACAATGACGCAACCGACGAGCACGAGTTGTAAAGCGACGGGCTTTCTTGTCGATGGCACCGGCAAAATCAGCGTGCCCACCATCGTTCGACCGAACCCCGCGCGATCTAAAGCCCCTCAATTTTCCAAAAGTAGCGCCATTCTTAGATCTTTCCGCCACCCCGCTCACCCAGGCGCTTCCTCCTCCACTCCTCCTGTCGCCCCAGCCTCCTCCGCTCCCCCATTGGCCAATCTGTGTCACGTGAAAGCGGGCCCCGCGCTTTTGTATATTTTTTTCTTTCCGGCGCAGAGCAGGCGCCGCGCTTTTGTATATCTTTTCTTTCCAGCGCGCTGCGACCCCCAATCTTGGGCCTGCGACCCCCATTTTTGGGCCTCCGCGACGAAGTACGGCAGGCGGTTTGAAGGAGCGCGGTAGTTTTATACAATGTGTTAGGGCCGAGTGCTTAATTGCGATGCCGTGCTGCTGCGCCTACGGTTGCCACAACAGACCCAGTGACGGCAAAAAGCTTTTTGTTTTACCATCCGCCGGGCGCAACGCAAAACGAAGAAAAGTGTGGATTCACAAGATCGGGCGGGCTGACTTCGAGCAAGTGGCAAAGAACGCGCGGCTTTGTTAAGTGACACGGCTCCTCCAACCTCTTCTTTTGACGCCCGTGTCAAAACGGGCCCGTGTCCAGTGCATTGGGGGTGCGTTAAAGAACCCCAGCTGCAAAAAAAATTAATCCAGAGCCCCCATTATGGCGTGCCTTATGAGATCGTGGTGTTGGGATGTAATACCCAAGAATCAACTTTTCTTCTGTCTTGTGTGCCTTGACTGTTCCAGTTAACGCAACACTGCTTCCTTGTGAAAACTTACAACGCAAAAGAATACAGACGCACGTAGTATACAGAGATAAAATTAGCACTTCAACAAAAGTGTTGCTGGTGCCAATGAGGGAGGGGGATAATTATTTTCTGAACCTCTTTCCAGTTGTCCCATCAAGTTCCTTCTTTCTTTTCTATCAAATTCTAACCATTTGCACTGTAATAAATAAATAACGATTTCATATGCTGGTAAGTTGTTAAAATTATCTATACCGCCTATGTGTGAAAACGTTGCTCATGGCCACCACAACCTGTGCATGAGCTACGTACATCTGTAAAAGGCGCGGAAAGAAAAGGCCCTGCTGCCAGGCATTGCTGACCGCAGACAGTCGGAATCTCTCACGCGCCGGCCGAACAAAAGCATCCTGCAGGTACGTAAATTAACCTACGAAACCACGTGCACATACTTTCGCGCTGTCAAAACCTGAAACTCTGGTAATTACTCGCGTGTCTGAGCACACCGCGTGCTTGTGTCGTGTTTCAGCAACACGAACTTTCAACGTGCGCGCGCTTTACGCCTTAAATACGCCTTGAATAATGGTGCTTTTCTCTATTTCTTCCGCAAATCCGACACGACATTCTTAAGGCCAGTTACCGACTGACAAAGCAAGATCTAGATTGAAAAAACTGCTCCGCAGGACTCGAACGAACTTTTCCGCAGATTTCCTCCCGTAGCGTGTTAGCCGCCGTCTGCTACGGCAGGCCCACTGCCGGCGGCGCCACCGTCGAGGCCGCGCCGAGCGGAGGAGGAGAGAAGTGAATGGCGCTACTTTGGGAGATTGAGGGGCTTTAGCGCGATCGGCCATCGAACCGACACCACAATAGCGACTGCGTCTTCGCTTGTATATTTATTTATTCAGTCACCTCACAGGCTCCCGAAGGAGTATTGCGTGAGGGGAGCATACAGGGAATTAGGAAAAAGAAGGAGTACGAAGAAATTATACATTGTTAGCGTGTAAACATGAAATAACAAATATCTAACAATATAAATAACGAGATAAATGAAACAAAACGACTGTGTGAAGTAGCAAAAAGGAGTACCAAGAAATTATACAAATGGTAGCTGGTGAAGATGAAAGAACAAGTCTCTAACGATGTTAACGCAATACAAAACAAACATTCAAACTGTATAATTAATTCAACTATATATAATTAATCGCGCTCAAAATGAGTAAAACACGCCTACCTAGTTAAAATGCACAAGCTTTAACCCTCTCAAGCCGTGCCAATGAAGTTTGAGCCAATGTCAATCATGTTTAGCGAAGGTTAATTAACCTGGCGCCGTCGAGTTCGTGCACCCGCTACAGGCGGACCTGAACTGAAATGTAAGCAGTTAGGTCCAACGAAACTGCTTTTATAGTTCAGTTCTGGCCTTAGCGATTTGAAATCAACTACATTTCACTTCGCACGGCGCGCACACAATAAGTGGTAAATTGGTGCACGCCGGCGCAGCGTCGCCTCGCGTCGGCAAACTTTTAGCATCGGCAGAAGACATAATCGCTGCGCGTCGTCACGCTTCGCCGTGTTCCCGACCGACGCTTTTGACGCTTCGGCGCGTGCCGAAGCTTTCCGACGCGTTCCAGTGGTTGGGGCATAAGCGACGACACAGCGCTGTGCCAACATCTATACGTCACCGTACTTGTAGGCTGTCGGCCGCATTCGCTACGTATATCGGTGGGCATGTACGTGTTGCTTTGCCGACACATTTCTCAATTTCAAAGATGCACTGTTTGCCTCTGCGTCAAGCGGCAAACAAGAGACTGTGTATTCGATACACAGCAGCATAAACAACCGCCTCGCTCAGTTTACCAACGCCGTGTGAGCGATATGGCATGCGCGCGTTTTCGTGAGAGTACACGCGGCCTACAAATGAGCACTTATGCGAGCACAGTTCTCTCTAATAGTGCTCTATGGCACGCTAAAACTGTAAGTATGATGGAGTTAAAGAAAAGCGAGAATGAGTTAATTAACAGCCCGTAATATGTATCTGGATCACAGTTGCCGTTGTTCAAGTGGTTCAGCCGCTCATATTCACTCGTCTCAGGGTGTAACAACACATATGCGCAGATATGCATGTTTTGCTACGTTTTGACGCTATTTCATATCATTGATGCGCCTTTTCCACAATATTTGGCAACAACGATCCGCGGCTGTAGATGTCGATGTAAACAAGTACACCGCTTTGATGAATCCGACGCAGAAGGCTGCGCTCAAAGACTTCTTGAATATGCGAAATATCTAAATAATGTGTAAAAAGAATACAAAAACCGATGTCCAAGTGCAGAAATCAGTGACAAATTCCAAGGCAGCCATGTCGCCTGACGGAACTCGGCGTGCCTTTATCGGCCGAACTGTTTGGAGAACAGCGCACTCAGGCCTGCTCACCCAGTTGCCGGTGAGTGCTACATGGCTTCCAGGAACGACATGCAGTCCCGAAGAAGCCATTAATAGTGATATGCGATCCACAAAACGCACAACCGACGCGCACTCAATGCGGGCGCAGGTACACAAATCAACCGGCGAAAGCCCCGGGACCCTTTCAAAACGTTTTCAGCGGCGTGCGGCAGAGGGCAGCACAGGAAAATGAAAAAAAAAAAGCGGACTGCTAGTAGCTACTACAGCGGGGCGTACCGTTTCTCGCGGCGCTCGACGTTTCTGCGCAGGCGCGAGTAAGAGCGGGTGCGAGATAGAAAATCTGGGGGCCTTTGCTCCTTGAATATGTGACTGCCTAGGCACTACGGAAGAGGTTTCTTAGCGCGTGTTGTATGCGTACATGCCGGCATTGCGGAGTGCGGTCAAGTTTGTTTACGCTCCGCGGCTGGCTGACCGCGCGGTGAGGCAGTGGGCACGGACGCCCCAATTGGTGATCGCTGTGTCTGAAGGGGCAAGGTGCTGAATGGCGTTGTATAAGTCGGGGGTCGCTTTTTTTTATCGCGACCATAGATTTGTGTCAGGAGAGCACCTGAGGCGCAGGATCTCCTGCAGGGCATCCAAGGGGCTCTAAGCTGGAAGCAGGGCGGCCAAAGCTGGAAACAGGGCCGCCAAAGCTGGAAGCAGGTCGGCCCGTGGGTTGGAGCCGCGCAGATCGGCGCCAACCGCGCGATCGGCTGTCCGTTATGTTATACAACCCTGGCACGCGCAGGCCTCGCTGAGCCTCAACCCATGGACCAGCCCGGGTTCCAGCTTTGATGTCTCCGTTGCCGCTTTGGTGTCCTGGAGGCGCCGCCAATAATGCGAAATAATGACACGTTGTTTCAATTAGTAAAATGCACGATTGAATAAATATAACTACGTCCAGCCGCCAACTTGCGATGCCAAGTTCAGCACTGCCGCTCCCCGCGACTTCTGCTGGCACGCCTAGGGACAAACGGATACAACACGCGCTAAGAAACTCCTCCTTAGTGCTTAGGCAGTGTCGTATATTCAAGGAGCGAAAGTCCCCACATTTCTTGTCTCGCACCCACTCTTGCTTGCGCATGGCCGCAAACGCCCGCCGCCTCCGCAAATGCCACGCCCCGCTGTACCTAAATACGCAGCCCGGCCGTGCCTCGAGGATCGCGTGACGCATACGTCACAGGCCCCGCCTTCACTTTTTTCTCCGCTTATTTTTTTCCGGCGCTACGCACTTCCACTGACGGCGTCGCGCGAGAGCTGCTGCCTCGTTCGCGCAGCGCACGATTTTGCGCGCTGTGCACATGGAAACATGACTAGCGATATAATTCAGTGCTGCACGAATACTGAGGCTGAACAAGCGGATCGCAGAGCGCGGCACTAGAACACGATAGAAAACGGCATAGTTTTGGTACCTGCGCACGTGACCGCACGACCGTGGGTACAAAGAGACGAAGCGGAAGTACTATCAGCGCCAAATGAAACGTGAACAGCCATGCGAACAGCGGAGCGCGTGGCCCGAGCATAAGTGAACCCAAGCAGCAGAAAGTCCCCGTTGCAAAATCGGCCCAACGTCGCTGGCCGACTGCAAGACGGTTGGCCCGACCTCGGCGCCCGATGGAGGGCCGGCATCGGGGATTGACATTGGCCTCACGTCTAGCGACCATCGGCAAGTGACTTAGGCCCGACCACTATAGCCGACGTGGCCGAGTGCACACTGCACGCGGGCCGACTACGACCCAACATTTGGTAAGCACCGGTTTGTCGTTGACCATCGGTTGGGAGCGTACGTTTTTTCTTTGTTTTCTATTATATTAAAAAAAAACACATCAGGTTTTTCTTTTTTTGCTTGGTGTTTCGTTTTCAGGTCAACGATATACAGTTTATTCGAGGCGTTTAACTAGCGCTGACAACCAATATACGCGATATGCGCGTAATTCACATGTGGTACATAATTAAACGCCGCTAATTATTATCTGTACTCGTTAACATAATTATGTAACACGCAACAAAAGAAACACGTGAACGCAATGTTTTCTCTATTTAGGTGTTTATTTTGCAACCATAAAATACATTAATTTTGTCGTGCAGCAGTGTTAACAATTTGCAAGAGAGCAAAACATCTTTATTAATAATATTTGAATGGCGAGAGCAGTGTTGGAGGAACCCCAGGTCCTTAAGATGATTCCGGCGATGTTTCGAGCCCGTTGTATCACAGATCGTAGGGCCTCGGGAGGTCCGTCGCGGAGGGCATCGTCCCACAGCTCTTGGTTGCGTAGGGGGTAAAGGAGAGTTGGCAAGGGAGGAAAGAGGTTTGCAGTGCACTCAATCGCGACGTGGAAGATTGTGGGCGAGCTGCCACAGCCAAGGCAACGGTCTGCATAACAGTGTGGGTAGAATATATTGAGAGAGGCAAGATTTGGAAAAGTTGCGGTTTGTAACTGGCTTAATGCCACTGCTTCCCCCCGCGAGAAGGACGGCGGTGGTGCGGCGTGGGTGCGACGAATGCGTGTATAATGACCGAGTATGTCTTTGTAACAGAGCAAGGGATCCCCCCACTCTGAACTAGTCGCCTCCCCACGCCGAGTCGCCCGGAGGGAAATTTTTCGGGCAACCGCATGTGGGCGCTCGTTACCCGGCAGCGAGGTATGACCGGGGGTCCAGAGTAAGGGGATGCGGGGAGGTGTGGTTGGTGTATTTTGCGGGATCTGTTTGAGAATTTGGTGCGCCGCTCTCGGGATGCCATGTCCTGATAGGAACGCCCGGCATGCCTGTTGCGAGTCCGTCAATATATACACTTCCTCAGGAACACGGATGGCGTATCGAATTGCAAGAGCAACACCGAGAATGCCTCCGTAAGGGGCATTTGTTCCGCACATTGCAGCAGAGTCTCTCAGGGATTCGGTGCGATCCAAAACTGCCGAGGTATAGCCCTCTTGAGTGCGTGATGTGTCCGTGTATCAAGTATGTGTTTCCGGGATGTTTGCAAGCATGCGGCCAATGTATCATACACAGGCTTTGCGCCACCCTTTGTCATGCTCAGGGTGCATATTACGTGGCAATGGATGAATACTTAGTGCTTGGCGTATCGCTGACGACAAGATAGTTCGAAGGGTTTCAGAATCAAGGGATGGGACAGAGTATCCTAGCCGTGTGAGAAGATGGCGGCCAGTAGGAGTGAGTAGGAAACGCTGGCGATGGGTGACCCAATGTGCCACTAGCAGCTCGCCTAGTGTGTTATGTGTCCCTAAGTTAAGGAGACGGCGTGTGGAAGTATAATTCGGGAGGCCATGGGCCAGCTTCGTCGCTTTGCGAATCATTGCGTCTATGCGAAGTTGTTGCGCTTGGGTCAACCATTGGCGGCTGTTCTCGGTTGATCTCGCGCATCTATACGAGAGTCGCCCCACAGGGAGCTGTGCGCATTGAAATCGCCAAGAACAACATAAGGTTCAGGTAATTGATCTATATAGGATTGAAATTCATGTTTCGTTAATTTGTAATGTGGGGGTATGTAAAGAGAGCTAACGGTAATGATCGCGATGATGCTGTCGCATCATCGCGATCTTTGCGAAAAGTTATATACTGTCGGAGAAAGTTTGTGTGTTTGGATTTTAAGTGTGTTTCCTGTAAACACAGCACTTTTGGATTGTGTTTTTGGATGAGTTTTTGCACATCATCAAGGTTTTTAAGAAGACCTCTGACGTTCCATTGAATTATTTGTGCATCCATATTGGAAGTCAATAGGTGCTATGTGTACAGAAACAGAAGTTTTAATTAGAGATTTCAGAGATTAGATTACAGAGCTCTTTCTAGGCCCTGTAATCGGGGTTTTGCCCTTTCTGGAGCATTCGAGAGAGCCTCGCCGCTCCTTAGGCGCTTGGCGCGCCGTGGGGATAAGTGTAGTGTCCATTGCCTCTTGTGAGGCGCCGACACGTGCTCTTGCGAGCGAGAAGTTACAAGAAGGAGTCCTGCTTTGGAGGGCAAGACCCCTGCGCCCACCAGCCCGGAGGTCGATGGGGCTCCTTGGGGGATTTGGCTGCGCCGGCCGTTGCCAGCGCTGAAAAGGACCTGGGAGGTTGAGGCAGCCTCGGCTGCGCCAACCTTCGGGGTCGATGGTCCCTTCTCGTTTGACGGAGCAGCGCTAGCTGCAACCGCTGCGGGGGCAGATGGCGTAACTGCCGACTCACTGCTTGTGGGTCGGACAGCCGTCGGAGGCCGTTGTGACTCTGCCCCTGACGCGCCACATCGGCAAAGGTTTTCTTGGGCAGGTATGATACCCGCCTGCGTGCCTCCTTGAAACTTATATTTTCCTTTACTTTAACTGTTACGATTTCCTTTTCTTTTTTCCAGGATGAGCATGACCGCGAGTACGCGGCGTGCTCCGAATCACACTTTACACAGTGGAGAGAGTTCTTACAAGCTTCAGTGGCGTGTTGATGGGCACTGCATTTCCCACATGCTTGGCGGCCCCGGCAGCTCAGCGAACTGTGGCCGAAACGCTGGCATTTGAAACATCTTAGGGGATTTCGCACATATGGTCTGACACGGAGCTTGATGTACCCGGCCTCTACAGACTCGGGAAGAATACTTAAACCGAATGTGAGTATTAGGTGCTTCGTTTGAATTTCTTTACCATCCCTTCTGATCTTAATTCTTCTGACATTGACAACGTTCTGCTCATTGAAGCCCTCCAAGAGCTCAGCCTCTGTCAGCTGGAGCAAATCGTCATCAGAGACAACGCCGCGGGTGGTGTTCAGAGTGCGGTGTGGAGTCGCTGTCAATGGAACATCCCCAAATGACACTAGACTGGGCAACTTTTCGTATTGTTCCTGATCATGCAGCTCTAACAGTAGATCACCACTTGCCAGCCTTGATACCTTGTAGCCTGGACCAAGGACATCAGTTAAGGACTTGGAAACTAGAAAAGGGGAGATATTTCGTACTTGTTTATCGGATTTTTCAGAGTGGATGACATGGCACGGCGGGAAGTTCGGTCTTTGACGACCAAAGAACTAAAATACATCTTCGGTGCGCCCTCTTTTTTGAGGGCGATCAGGAATTTAAGAAAAGGAACTTGCCAGAAAAAAATGCAGTTTTCAGCAATAACGCCAGCCACCCACCGTGGAGCCCTACGAGGGGACGCTACAGGGAATGTATGAACAGGTCCTATAAACGCCAGCTGTACGTCATCACTATAACCAAATATGAAACAACCTAGGTTGGCTATTCACACGAGGTTAACCCTTGCTGCCTGGAAACTTGGAAGTAAAGGGAAGCTAGAAGACAGGAAAGATGGAAAGTGAGAAAAGGACGAAGGTTGGGGGAGAGAGAGACAGGAAAAGGCAACTGCCGATTTCCCCCGGGTGGGTCAGTCCGGGGGTGCCGTCTACGTGAAGCCGAGGCCAAAGAGGTGTGTTGCCTCCGCCGAGGGGCCGTAAAGGTCCAAACACCCGGCATCGGCTCAACCCCCAGGATCCCCTTTTCCCCGGTTACGGCTAAGCCGCGCACGGTTAGACGCGGGAGGGGCCAACCCTCGTGTGCTCGGGTACGTGGTGTCGCAACACACCAAGCGCCTGCTGACGCAGACGTCCCTGCGGGGCTTAACAAAGGCGGTCATGCACTACACAACGTGAAATTAAATTTCCACTTACGAGTACGCATATCTTCCTCGACGAGACACGGCGGCTCCACTCCATAGAAAGGGCTTGCGCTCTTTTCCATGTTATTTTGTGTAGTTTGCGTTTGTATGCGCAGTCCATGATAACAGAAATGCACCAACTAGTCTACCAAGCTGTCGAAACGCGAAACGAGCTGGCATCCAGAGCTAGCATTTGGCAGGAACCCATGTCCCTGCCGCCCTGCCTGCGCCCCCGCGAGCAGGCGGCATTGCGCCTGACGAAGAAAAAATAGATAGCAAGGAAAGCCCGGCTTCGCTTTCTCGCCTCGTCCTCGTTGGTGGGAACTGATGCTGACGGAGAGAATCGCGCGTCCCTGCTTTCCAAGAACCTTTTCATTCCTTCTGGGAGAGAAAGATGCGACAGCAAAGTACGACCACGGTTCCCCCATAGTTTTCCTTTCTTTTTTTTTTCTCGCTGTTTCCTTCTTGGTGCGTGTGTGTGTGTGTGTGTTGTGCGCGTGTGTGAGTGCCTGTGTGATGAAAACCTGCGATCTAGGTATTGCAGGGATTGTTAGCTCTATACGAATATGTATATAATTAATATATATAATAATTTTGACCTCCTTAATGCGTCAAACAGTATTTTGGGTGCTATGTATGTTTCCTCATAGGTTCTGTTTTTCTTTTGGGAATATTTTCTAAAGATTGTCTAATCTTGATTTGTTTTCTTTTGTTCTTGCTCATTATTGTATAGAAGAATAAGAAGAACAACTTTATTGAAGAATAAAACGCTCAATGGGTGGAGCCCCTAGACAAGGGCCCCACTGGCTTCCGCGCGCCGTCTTGCTTGTCGGATGATGGCCCTTTGGACCTCTTCCTGTGAACAAAAGTGTTGTTACACTGTGCAATTACCTTTGTTTTAAAGGTCTTGCTGTGAAGACGCTGCCAAGCGAAAAAAAGGCTGCGGCTTTGTCAAGCTGTATCTGATAGCTTTTTCTGCGACTCCGCTGTCTGTACCTTCACCAAGGCAAAAAATGACTAATTTGAATTTTAATAAATATTCATCTTCAATGCATCGCGTCTATATGTGCACGGAGTTCGATACGTGCCTGCATGCATGCACAGTCAATACGCTTTCCAGGGAGCTTTGCACGAAAATGGTAGATATGCCTCACAGGAGACGGAGCTTGAAACAACACACATGATGTACCATAAATTTATTAATTCTCAACTGCTTGCTTGTTGGATGTCATTAGTTCATTGAGCAAAGGTTGGAATCATTTGATCTAACTCTAATTCTTTCCAGTCAAATACACGTAGGCAGCAGAAATTCTGCATTTGTATGACTCACATCGATTGACATGCAGCCTTAATTATTCTTAGAAGAATTCACAATAGCTATAAAAAATTGCAGATTTTGACATATCTTGGCTTCGTATAATCACTTCTTTCACACTCCCCTGAGGAAACATCCTAGCGAAATGTTTTCCAAGAACTGTAAAATCCGCGAGTCGCCTGCGCTTATATCATCTGACGATTTTTACTGTGATGCGACAGGGCCGTTTACAATTAACGCGCCGTTCGCGAACAATTTCGCTTCCCTCTTTCCGCTGTGCAGATGACTATTACGAGAACTATCTAACGCAATATCCACTTAATTAAATTTTGTTCACCGGTAAATAGTTATTTTCTCGATAGTTTACCTTAAAAAAAAAGCAATAATGAACGATATAATAGTGTTACAAACATATCCGTTTTCGAAGTATTGAAATCTTGTGATTTTTGGCAAAGTAAATGTAATACTTCCGCGATATGTCTTCTTCTTGCGACTTGCACACTGGTCTCCACGTACTCTTGCTCTCATAATAGTGGTCGTTGCATGCACACCCGCATATATGGCGAAAATAAATTTGATTCTGATTACATTATTCACTCTAATTACTAGAGTTCGCTCAGTCCAGAATAGAACACAGAACCATCCTTTAGCCGGAAGCTGATCTAACTGCCAGATGAACTGTCACTAACGTCTGTACGTGATGGTTGCTGTTCTTCCCCGTGTGATGAACCGCAGTCATCGCTTTTTTATAGCTGGTATATATTTCGTCATTATATATATTCGTCCGTAAACATTTGTTACGCAAAAGCAACAACAACAAAAAATTGCTGCCTCTCACTTCTTGAAAGCACTGCGCAGCCTGTCGGAACGCACTGGCGCGTGTGAACGCATGGCCTGAAGGCTCAATTTCAAAGTGTTTTTCAATTGCTGTCTGAACCACTCGTGAAGACCTTTCGCGCCACGTTGCTTTATTATGCTCGCTTTTCTTGTGACCGATGACAAGACATTAAATTTGGCGGCCTCTGCAAGACAAAGCTGCATCAACACAGCTTCTTAAATATACGAATTGGCTCAGCGGCTGTCGGACAGTGTGCAGGGTCCCTTGTGGCACGTCACTAAAAAATCAATTGAACACTTAGCGTATATGCAAAAATGATGCGACCACTAATATAACGTGAGAGCTCTCATATATATTGACACGACTCGCTTACGTATACGTAAGCAAGTCGTGTCGTCGTGTCGTATGACGTCGTCCGCGGCAATATATTGCCGCGGACGACGTCATACTTTTGCCGCGGAGTTGCTCTCTCGTACAGGTGCGCTGTGACAGCCTGCAAAGTGGGACTGGAGTAGCTGAACACATCAGTGCGCTAGCACTGAATTGCGGTGTGTCCTTTGCCAGAGCACTTATCAATGTAATCGACGGAAGCGCCGAACTCTTGCTGACAAATTTTAGTAAGCAGCGCTGACACATCGTTAGAGGCACTGCTGCCGCCTATTTCGACGAAGTGACAGAAATACAAGACTGCCACTTAGCGCAGGAGTCGGCCTCTACAATCCACACAGCTGCACCTATTGTAGACGTTAATCCGACGTTAACGGCCGTTGAGCGGAACCGTCTTCTTGAGCTCATCAATCAGTACCAGGGCTGTTTCTCCTCTGCGTCAAGAGTTGATCAAACGCCACTTACCAAACACCGCATCATTACTGATGTCGACGCCAGACCCATCCGACGAAACCCTTATCGTGTGGCCCCAAAGGAACGCGAAGCAATACAAAAACAAGTGAAGACGATGCTAGAAGATGGCGTTATTCGACCGTCTAATAGTCCGTGGGCATCACCTGTAGGTTTAGTGAAGAAGAAGGACGGTAGCCTGCGCTTCTGCGTCGACTATCGGAAGCTCAATCAGGTCACAAAGAAGGACGTTTATCCACTGCCACGTATTGATGATTCCTTGGATAGGTTGCGAAACTCGTGCTACTTTTCCTCAATGGACTTGAAAAGCGGTTATTGGCAGATCGAAGTGGATGAGAGAGACCGTGAGAAAACAGCCTTTGTGACGCCTGACGGGCTTTATGAATTTCAGGTACTTCCTTTCGGCTTGTGTTCGGCGCCAGCAACATTTCAGCGTCTAATGGACACTGTGCTCTCCGGACTCAAGTGGCAAACATGCCTGGTGTACTTGGATGACGTGATTGTCTTTTCCGCAACGTTCGACGAACACTTACGAAGGCTGAAAACTGTTTTTGAAGCGATACGCTCTGCCGGTCTCACTTAGAAGCCTGAGAAGTGCCATTTTGGCTTTCATGAGCTCCAGTTCCTCGGTCATGTCGTCAGTAGCCAAGGAGTTCGACCTGATCCGGATGAAATTGGCGCCGTCGCTAATTTCCCGATTCCATCAGACAAAAAAGCCGTGCGACGTTTTCTGGGACTCTGTGCATATTACCGGCGATTTATTGCGAATTTCTCGCGTATCGCATGGCCGTTAACACAGCTCACCCGAGAAGATACGCCTTTTACTTGAGGTGAAGACCAGCAGCGGGCATTCCACGAGCTCCGGCAACGCATGCAATCGCCTCCCGTATTAGCACACTTCGATGAGGAAGCTCCGACGATATTGCATACAGACTCTAGTAATGTCGGTCTAGGTGCGGTGCTAGTACAATGGCAGGGCGACAGCGAAAAAGTGATTGCTTACGCCAGTAGGACACTATCCCGAGCCGAAGCTAACTACTCCACCACTGAAAAAGAATGCGTCGCAATGGTATGGGCAGTTCTGAAATTTCGTCCGTATTTGTATGGTCGGTCTTTCACCGTCGTTAGTGATCACCATTCCCTCTGCTGGCTCATTAGTTTGAAAGATCCTTCCGGCCGGCTCGCACGCTGGAGTCTTCGACTCCGAGAGTTCGACTTTGTTGTTACATACAAGTCGGGAAAACGGCACGCAGACGCCGACTGCCTTTCTCCGTCTCCTGTTGAGCCGACAGCACAAGACGATGACGACACGGTTTTTCTAGGACTCGTGGATACTGCCGATCTTTCACGTCAGCAACGGGATGACATTGAATTGCTGCCGCTTACTGATTACCTCGAAGGACGAACCAACAGCGTGCCGAGGCTCTTTGCAAGAGGGGTGGCATCATACTGCTTGCGTCGCAACGTCCTCTACAAGAACTTCTCGCCTAGCGGCAGCAACTACTTACTTGTTGTTCCATCACCGCTTCGACGTGAAATCTTACACGCCTGCCACAACGAGCCGACTGCTGGCTACTTGGGCTACACTCGCACATTGGCACGGATTCGGCAGAATTACTACTGGCCGAGACTTACTGCGGTCGTTAAGCGTTACGTTCTGACATGTCTGGATTTCCAACGTCGTAAACCGCCATCCGTCAAACCAGCCGGCTTACTGCACCCTGTTGACGTACCGGCCACACCATTTGCACAAGTAGGCATGGACTTTCTGGGCCCCTTCCCAACGTCTACTACTGGTAATAGATGGATAATCGTTGCCACGGATTATCTCACTAGATATGCCGAGACAAGTAACCTGCAACGGGCAACAGCAGATGAAGCGGCACGATTTTTTCTGGAATCCATCGTTTTAAGGCATGGCGCTCCCGCAGTGGTCGTCACGGACAGAGGTACTGCGTTCATGGCCCAGTTTTTAGATATCGTTCTACGTCTAAGTGGTACTGCCCACCGGAAGACAACAACGTATCACCCTCAAACGAACGGACTGACAGAACGACTCAATAGGACATTGGCTGATATGATAAGCATGTACGTAGATTTAGAGCATAGGAACTGGGATGAGGTTTTACCTTATGTCACCTTCGCGTACAATACGGCTCGTCAAGAGACCACTCGCAAGACGTCCTTCAGTCTCGTATACGGCCGTGAGGTTACAACAATGCAATGCTCCCTCATGAATTTGACGATAACGAGACGGGTGCTGAAGAGATAACACACCGAGCAGAGGCAGCTAGGCAGCTTGCGCGTCTGCGAATCCACGAACAACAGGACATTGACACCAGACGCTACAATCTTTGGCACAAAGCCGTAACATACAACATCGGCGACAAAGTGTGGGTCTGGACACCTATTCGACAGCGTGGGCTCTCTGAAAAGCTCCTACGCAAATACTTCGGGTCCTACATAGTTCTCCGACGCATCAGTGACGTCAACTACGAAGTCGTTCCAGACAGCTCGAACTGTTCAAAGCGCCGACCGCATTTATCCGAGGTCGTTCACGTGCTGCGTATGAAGCCGTGCTACGAGGACTGCCAAGACTGCGCTGTTCGTTACCGCTGCTTTCCAAGCCTCTATCATCGGGACGATGATCTTTTCTAAAGGGGGAGCAAATGACACGACTATATTTGGCAGAACCATAATTCAGCGGGTATGCGCCAGTGGGGACGACGCTGAAGTAGCGCGGGTTTTTAGGTGAAGCGGGGGAAACGAAGAAGACGTTGTTGTTGTTCCCTTGGACGACTGATAAAGTGCGTTTCTTGGCGGTGCTTCTACCCATACTCGTCGATCCCACGTCGTTACAATATATATATAAACGAGAAGAAAGGGGCTTAACCGAGGGGCCCGATTTTTGTGGCTTCTCACGAGATATATATATATATATATATATATATATATATATATATATATATATATATATATATATATATATATATATATATATATATATATATATATATATATATATATATATAAGAATGCTAACATAATCCTAATCCATAAGAAAGGTGATGCCAAAGACTTGAAAAATTATAGACCGATCAGCTTACTGTCCGTTGCCTACAAAGTATTTACTAAGGTCATCGCAAATAGAATCAGGAACACCTTAGACTTCTGTCAACCAAAGGACCAGGCAGGATTCCGTAAAGGCTTCTCAACAATAGACCATATTCACAGTATAAATCAAGCGATAGAGAAATGTGCAGAATATAACCAACCCTTATATATAGCTTTCATTGATTACGAGAAAGCGTTTGATTCAGTCGAAACCTCAGCAGTCATGGAGGCGTTACGGAATCAGGGTGTAGATGAGCCATATGCAAAAATACTGGAAGATATCTATAGCGGCTCCACAGCCACCATAGTCCTCCACAAAGAAAGCAACAAAATCCCTATAAAGAAAGGTGTCAGACAGGGAGATACGATCTCTCCAAATGCTATTCACAGCATGTTTACAGGAGGTATTCAGGGGCCTGGAGTGGGAAGAATTTGGGATAAAAGTTGATGGAGAATACCTTAGCAACTTGCGATTCGCTGATGATATTGCCTTGCTTAGTAACTCAGGAGACCGATTGCAATGCATGCTCACTGACCTGGAGAGGCAAAGCAGAAGGGTGGGTCTGAAAATTAATCTGCAGAAAACTAAAGTAATGTTTAACAGTCTCGGAAGAGAACAGCAGTTAGGTAGGTAGGGAGCGAAGCACTGGAAGTGGTAAGGGAATACATCTACTTAGGGCAGGTAGTGACCACGTATCCGGATCATGAGACTGAAATAATCAGAAGAATGAGAATGGGCTGGGGTGCGTTTGGCAGGCATTCTCAAATCATGAACAGCAGGTTGCCACCATCCCTCAAAAGGAAAGTGTATAACAGCTGTGTGTTACCAGTACTCACATATGGCCGGGGCAGAAACCTGGAGGCTTACGAAAAGGGTTCTGCTGAAATTGAGGACGACGCAACGAGCTATGGAAAGAAGAATGATGGGTGTAACGTTAAGGCATAAGAAAAGAGCAGATTGGGTGAGGCAACAAACGCGGGTAAACGACATCTTAGTTGAAATCAAGAAAAAGAAATGGGCATGGGCCGGACATGTAATGAGGAGGGAAGATAACCGATGGTCACTAAGGGTTACGGACTGGATTCCAAGGGAAGGGAAGCGTAGCAGGGGGCGGCAGAAAGTTAGGTGGGCGGATGACATTAAGATGTTTGCAGGGACAACATGGCCACAATTAGTACATGACCGGGGTAGTTGGAGAAGTATGGGAGGGGCCTTTGCCCTGCAGTGGGCGTAACTAGGCTGATGATATATATATATATATATATATATATATATATATATATATATATATATATATATATATATATATATTGTAAGCACTATTAACGTACTTCGTCGTTTTCATTTGTACATAGCCATCATCATCTTCCCTCTTCTTCGACTTCTTCGCGCGTGAGCTGCGGGCGCTGCCTTTTTGGAATAAACAGCGCTGGGCAACTTGATCGGTCTCGGTATTATAAAGTGGTGGAGGTACGTCAAGATCCCGACGTCCTCTCGCGTTCCCGTCCTCCCTGGAGCTCCGTTCCGGTCGCCGCCTGCACCCAGCTACCCCTACAACTATGGACACTTCCAACCCCGGCCCTTCCGGCGCCTCTAACCCTACCACAGAGACGACCCCGCCTGCGGCGCCCTCTTGGACTGTGACGAGCCCTCAGCGCGATCCCCCTGTCTTCGCAGGACTCCGCGGTGATGACGTAGACGATTGGATCGACCACTACGACCGCGTGAGTTCTTGCAACAAGTGGAATGACACCCAGAAATTGAGGCACGTCGCCTTCTACTTGACCGGTGTTGCAAAGACGTGGTATTTCAACCACGAATCCGACATCGCGGATTGGTCCACGTTTACCTCGAAGCTGCGGCAAATCTTCGCTTCCTCGTCTGGCCGTGCAGAAGTCGCCAAACAGAAGCTGGGAACGCGGCGCCAACTTGCCCAAGAGTCTTACACCTCATACATAGAGGATGTCTTGGCTCTGTGCCGCCGTGCGAATCCTAGCATGACGGAAGCCGAACGCGTTCGCCACATCTTAAAAGGCATTGGGCCTGTCGCATTCAACGCCTTAATCGTGCAAAATCCGGCTTCTGTCCAAGACATCACTTCAACGTGTCAACGCCTCGACGAGCTGCAGTCTATTCGTCTTCCACATGACAGCAGCGATCCTCAGGTTCCCCATTCTCCAGATCTACGTGCTCTTATCCGCACCATCATCCGCGAAGAGCTTCACCTACAAGACCTCAGCCGTCCACCTGCTGCCTGCGCCCCATCCCCCACCTTCGACTTGCGCGAGGTCGTAAAGCAGGAGTTGACAGCGATGACCACACCCACGACGCATCTTGCTCCGGTAGCGCGCTCCACACCTACCTACGCGGATGTTGTTTCGCTACCCACCCCTACCGTGCCTTCCGTGCCTTCCGTGCCTACTGGCGTTTCCTATGACAATTTGGCTTCGATGGGAGCCAGAGCACTTGCTGCGCCATCGTACCCTCAGTGGCGTCCACCTCGTCCGGTTTGTTTTTACTGCGGTATACGCGGCCATATATCCCGCTTCTGCCGCCGGCGCCAGCAGGATGAAAGGCGAGGCTATGCTGAGCATGAAAGAGACCGCACTCGCCGATCAGCCGACTACTATCCCGGACCGTACTCGTCCCCGCCACAGCGTTCT